>NW_022681457.1:50171684-52684184 GCF_009764315.1 Trachypithecus francoisi | reverse complement strand
TGAAAGAAAAGGCCAAGTCTGAGGTAGGCCTAGCAGCTGGGTTTCTGCACCTGTCCAGCCCTCCTTCCCGTAACTGGCCAACCCCCAGACTCAGCTATTATTTTGGTTACTCAGGGCATATTCAGAGAGTGGAGCTTTAAAGGGAGAGGGAGGCAGTCATTGGGAAGAGAAGGGAATGATAGCATAGACCAGCAGTGGTCAGAGTAGTTATTAGAAGATCTTCCCTGGCTATGAAAACCAAAAACAAACAAACAAAAAAACCCAAAACAATAACAAAAGGACAAACAAACAAAATAACAAAGTAGGAAGAATTTTAGTATCCACAACAATTATAGAGAAGTAGCTTTGTAGAAGAGGCCATGCAAATCATTAATTGAATGGAAGCAGGTATCAGTGAAGCATAATTGAATGTATTCCTCAATGTTTATTAACATGCAAAGCCCATGGTGGGGTAAGAAATCTGACTGTAGGAAAAAAAAACAGAAAATTATTTGAGGACCTAGAAATGGTCAGCATAGTAGGCAGTAGTAGTCATCCAATTCCTCTAATAAGAGGACTTTATTTTATTTTTTATTTTTAATTATTCATTTTTTTTTGGAGATGGAGTTTCGCTCTTGTTGCCCAGGCTGGAGTGCAATGGTGAGATCTCGGCTCACCACAACTTCCGCCTTCTGTGTTCAAGCAATTCTCCTGCCTCAGCCTCCTGAGTAGCTAGGATTATAAGCATGCGCCACCATACCCTGCTAATTTTGCATTTTTAGTAGAGAAGGGGTTTCTCCCTGTTGGTCAGGCTGGTCTCGAACTCCCGACCTCAAGTGATCTGCCCACCTCAGCTTCCCAAAGTGCTGAGATTACAGGTGTGAGCCACCATGCCCAGCAGAGGACTTTATTTTAGAGGCATCAGAAAAGACGTCCTTAGTAACTCATTTTTGGATGTTAAATTCACTGAAACCTCTTGTGAAGGAGCACAAGGATAGGATATCATCCTGTGTGCTATAACTTATTTCCATACTTAAAAAAACCTTTTTATTTTAGAATAGTTTTAGTTGTGAAGATAGTACAGAGAGTTCCTGTATATACCATACCCAATTTTCCCTATAAACATCTTAACATTTGTACAGTACATTTATCATAACCAGTTAACCAATATTGACACATTATTGTTAACTAAAGTCCATAATTTATTCATATTTCTTCCTTTTTACCTAATGCCCTTTTTCTGTTCCAGGATCCCATCCAGGATAACACATTGCATTTATTTATTTGTTTCCTTGGATGTGACAAGTTTCTTGTTTTTGATGACCTTGACAGTTTGGAGGATGACTGTTTTGTTTTGTTTTGTTTTTAAAGAATGTCCATCAATTTGTTTGATGTTTTTCTCATGATTAGACTGGGGTGATGGGTTTTAGGGAGGAAGACCACAGAGGTAAAGTGTCTTTCTCATCACATTGTGTCGAGGGTACATACTGTCAACATGATAACACCATTGATGTTAGCCCTGACTACCTGGCTGATGCAGTGTTTATCATTCTCTACTATAAAGTTACTTTTTCCCTTTTTTGTACTGTACTTTTTGGGAGGAAATCACGATGTTGACCCTACAGTTAAGAGTTGTGCTCCACATCCCTGAGATGCAAAAGTAATTGCAGTTTTTGCACTGTTGGAATTTGCCATTTGATATTGGAATACATTCTTAAACAAATGTGGTTATGTTATACATCATTTTAGTGAGCATTTCTCACTTTATGTTATTTTGCTAATGGCTTATTACTTGCTATTTATTTTATATTTATTTTAGACTATGGAAATAATGTTAGACAAAAAGCAAATTTGAGCAATTTTTTTATTTGAGTTCAAAATGGATCGTAAAACAGCAGAGACAACTCACAACATCAACAACACATTTGGCCCGGGAACTGCTAACAAACATACAGTGCAGTGGTGGTTCAAGAAGTTTTGCAAAGAAGACGAGAGCCTTGAAGTTGAGAAGCATTGTGGCCAGCCATCAGAAGTTGACAACAACGACCAGTTGAGAGCAATCATTGAAGCTGATCCTCTTATAACTACAGGAGAAGTTACCGAAGAACTCAGCATCAACCATTCTATAGTCACTGGGCATTTGAAGCAAATTGAAAAGGTGAAAAAGCTCGGTAAGTGGGTGCCTCATTAGCTGACCGAAAATAAAAAAAATCATCATTTTGTGTCATCTTCTCTTATTCTGCGCAACAACAATGAACCATTTCTCATTGGATTGTGATGTGTGATGAAAAATGGATTTTATATGACGACTGGCGATGACCAGCTCAGTGGTTGTACTGAGAAGAAACTCCAAGCACTTCCCAAAGCCGAATATGCACCAAAAAGAAGGTCATAGTCGCTGTTTGGTGGTCTGCTGCTGGTCTGATCCAGTACAGCTTTCTGAATTGTGGTGAAACCATTACATCTGAGAAGTATGCTCAGCAAATTGATGAGATGCACTGAAAACTGCAATCCCTGCAGCCAGCACTGGTGAACAGAAAGGGCCCAATTCTTCTCCACAACATCTGACCGCAAATCGCACCAATGCTTCAAAAGTTGAATGAGGCCGGGTGCATGGCTCAAGCCAGTCCCAGCACTTTGGGAGGCCGAGGCAGGTGGATCGTGAGGTCAAGAGATCAAGACCATACTGGCCAACATGGTAAAACTCTGTCTCTATTAAAAATACAAAAAAAAAAAAAAAAAAAAAAGCTGGGCGTGGTGGTGTGTGGCTGTAGTCCCAGCTACTCAGGAGATTGAGGCAGGAAAATCGCTTGAATTTGGGAGGCAGAAGTTGCCGTGAGCCAAGATCACACCATTGCACTCCAGCCTGGCAACACAGTGAGACCCCATCTCAGAAAAAAAAAAAAAAAAAAAAAAATTGAATGAATTGGGCTACAAAGTTTTTCCTTATCCGCCATGTTCACTGGACCTCTTGCCAGCTGACTACCACTTCTTCAAGCATCTTGACAACTTTTTGCAGAAAAAATGCTTCCATAACCAGCAAGATGTAGAAAATGCTTTCCAAGAGTTTGTTGAATCACAAAGCACAGATTTTCTGCTGCAGGAGTAAACAAGCTTACTTTTTGGTGGCAAACAAGTGTTGATTGTAACGGTTCCTATTTTGATTAATAAAGATGTGTTTGAACCTAGTTATAACGATTTAAAATTCATGGTCCAAAACCGCAATTACTTTTGCACCAACCAAATATCTATATAAGTTATTTAGAGTTATTCAGCATGGGAGATTTGCCTATTTTCTCCAATTTATTTATTCATTCATTTATATCATTATAGACTCATGAATATTTCTTTTATACTTTGGGTTATAATCTGATACTATTTTATTTATTGTTTTGCTTAAATTATTCCAGGTTTTGCCATTGGGAGCTCTTTCAGTTGGTTTCTGTGTCATTTTGACAAACTTCCATCATTTGTTTTTAGCACTTCCTTACTTTCTGACACTACAAGATACCCCAGGCTCACCTTGTATATTCCCTGCCGAGGCCTCCAATTAGTCTAGAATAATTTCTCTAAAAATCTCTGTTTCCTTTTATTGGAGAATGGTATTAGAACCTAAGATCTGGATGCTAAGCATGCTAAGGAAACAAGATGCTAGATCTTTTCAAAATGTTGCAAACTGCTAAGGAGAAGAATTGTAGTAGGAAATCCTAAATCTAGTAACATCCATTCATTCATCCATTAATCTATCCACACTTTCACTGCAAATGTTTTTGAAAGTTTGGAGTGTACCAGGCAAAGTGCTGGACACCGGGAATAAAAAAATAAAGAGTAATCTTTGTTGATATGAAATTCGCAGTTGGCTAGTAGCAAGAGCTTAGACATCTACACAAATGCCATGAGAAAATGTTGTTTGTTTAATTTTATTTATCATATGTGTAGTGTGTATTTGGTATTGTGTCAGGTACTTGAGGTACAAAGAGGAACTTGGCCCAATTACTGCCTTTAAGGAATTTACACATTAGTGAGGTAAGGATGGGGTGATCAAAGAATATAGGCAAGCAGGCAATCAAAGTACAGGGTGATCTGGGGTGACTTGTTCCTAAGTTATAGTTTCAGACTTGCATACTGCACTCTCTCCCAAGTTGCTTTCCAAAGGACAATGTCCGAGAACAATACTCAAGGCCCCAAAGACCCACACTGGCAATAAATCCAGCCTCAGTCTTTCTTTGTGTCTGGCTCCCCTAACGTGTTCAGGACTTCTTCAGGGTTTTACTCATGTATGAAATGTTTGCCCTTATCTCACCATTACAGCTGGGCTTGTGTAGAATATTCTGTAGTTGCTCCCGGCAACTGCTCCAGAGAATGCCATGTCCAACTTGAGTTTGATCTGTTTCTCACTGCTGCCACCCCCTGGAGCTGGAGTTCATCACCACCATCTTCTGTGTTTTGAAGCACTGTGTTCTTGGCCTGGTTGTATTTACTCAAAGATGGAACTGTCTGGTCACTTAGAGATTTTCTGACTGAATCTACAGCTCAGATAAAAATCAGATGTGCGTATTTGTATTATCATCGGAGAAATCAACATGTATGAAAACTCCCATGAACTTAGCCTGAGTTTTTCCAGGATTGATGGATAGTGAGAGCCACCATTTCATTTCGGTATCCACATGGATGATTGGGCCACAGCTGTTGACAGGAGTGAGCATTTGCGGCATCCTCAGTCTCCATTTCTAGGAATATGGTCATGGACAATTTGTTTAATCTCCCAGACTCTCAGTTTCCTCATTTGTGTGGAAAGGGCGTCATATATTTGCTGATTATTCCCTCATGGGACTGTGTGAGGATCCAATGAGTTAATGGATGGGAAATCATTTCTTTCCAATGAAACATGTGATAATAACAATAGTCCTGTAAATATTTTATCGGCAAAATATTTATTGACTTTATAAGCACATAATTTTGGAGTCAGACCTGTGTTTAAAACCTAATTCTGTGACCTAGAGCAAATTACTTACCTTTCTGAACCTCAATTTTGTCGTCTATAAAATGGGTAATAGTACGGATTGTATAAAGGGAGCCAATGCATGTGACTGCATACTTGGACTAAGGTTATTTATCATCATTGTGACACAACACTAACGGCAGAATTCACAACTAAAAGGTGTGTCATCTGTGAGGATTAAGTGACATAGTTGATTCATTCCACAAATCTTTACTAATACATCCCAGGTGCTAGAGAATATCAGCAGGGAACAAAGCAGACACAAATTTCTACCTTCATGGGGCTTACATTCTAGTGGTGGAAGATAGAAGATAAAAAAAAAATCAATAAGTAAAATACTTCACATGTCAGCTGGTAGTAAGTGTTATGGATGAGGATTGAGTGGAGGGGGAGAATTTATAATTTTATGTTAGGTGGTCAGGGAAAGCCTTATTGGGAAGATGGCCTTTGTGCAGTGACCTGGAGGAGATGAGAGAGAAGAAAGTCAAAAGGCTGTGTGAGGGTAAAAGCTTTTGAGGCATAAGGAAGAGTAAGTTTGAAGGCCTGAGGTGAGAGTCATCACAGTCATGGCTGGGTCTTGAACTTCTTAAGTCAGGCAAGACTCTTGAAGAGAAAGTCTTTGTTCAAGACCTGGCTCTGAGTTCCTCTTCGAATGTAGAATGCTCTTCCCAAGCAGCCAGCTCTGGGTTGGGTAGGCTATCAAGTCGGCACCACAAACTGGCCACAAAAACTGCCACATAGCTTTTACTTTCTAAGCCTGTTTTTCATGATACGGTCCCTCTGGGCTGGGTTGGTTTTAAACTCAATGGACACCCCATGCTTACCATGCTCTAGGACAGCATTCCTGATTTCTTTCTATCACAGGCTCCTAAATGGAGAAAGTGCATGTAGACCCCTAGGGGCCTGCGGGCACAGCCTGCAGTGACATTGCACACTTGAAGCTTCCTGAATGCTTTGCGTTTATCTTAACAACTAATATAAACATTCCTGTTCTATTTTTGTAAAATATTAAATCTTCAAAAAAAAAGAAAAAAGAACACTCCAGAATGTGCTATATTTACCTAAAGCATTTATGCCCTTTATTGAGGTTTACTGAGATATACTGCTTGAGTTTTGAATCTCAGCTCCACCATTTACTGGCTCTGTGCCCTGAACTACTTAACTTCTCTATGCCTTAGTTTCTTTATTTTACAATGAGGGTAATTATAGAATCTAGCTCATAGGGCTGTTGTGAGGATTAAATGACTTAAAGTCTGCAAAATACTTAGAACAGTACATGGTACATAGATAAGCGTTATCTATTATCTATTATTGTTATTGTCTGAATTTTAAAAATATACTTGGTCATCTGGGTGTGCTTAATACGTACAGGGGCACTTATCTCCTGACTTCTTACTCTAGGTACTCTCTTCTGAGTGCTCTCATAGTACTTTATGCAAAGTCTAGCCCATTTCATCTCATTGTAATTATTGGCTTACAAAACTTTTTCTCTCCTTTTAAACCCATGGTTCTTAACTGACTGTGAGATTTTGCCCCTTCTCCCAGGGGTCATTTGGCAATACATGGGGATGTTTTTGATTGTCACAACATTTTTAAAGCACGACTGGGGTGGGATGTTACTGGCATCTAGTGGGTACAGGCCAGGGATGCTGCTAAACATCCTACAATGCACAGGGCAGCCCACAACAAAGAATTATTCAGTTCAATGTCAATAATGTTGTGGTTGAGAAACCCTGGTGCACACTGTGAAATCTAAAAGGTGATATCTCCTTTATCTTCATGTATCCAGCATCTAGTATAATGCCTGGTTCATAGGAGGTAATGAAACTGTTTGTTAAATCACTCTTGCATGAATATTATTGATGCAGAGGACATGATACTTTCATGGGAAGTTCTGACTCCGTAAGTACTAATAGAAGGCTCTTGACTATGGACTCTGATATTCACATGTTTAGTAAATGTCTATTTATGAGACTCAAAAGACAGTACTGATAGCTTTGTAGGAGAGGATATATCTAACGCTGTATGTTTATGCATGCTTAATTTCAATTTTTTTTTTTCTAGTATCCAAGCCTCAGTAAAGGCCTAATCCACATAGTTCTTTGGAAGCAGGATTGCTTTGTGTGATTTTTGACTTATTTTAGGTCTCTGCCTAAGGAGAGTCCTAAGAAGGCTTCTAATCTTTTTTATTGTTCCCTCCTCTATCTCAACTCCCCTCTCTGCAATTATCTGAAAATGTCCGGGAAGGACAAGATTCACTTTCCTTTCCAATATTTCCTGGAATTGCTGGGTGGATGAGCGTGGAAGTACAGCCTCTCGTTTTTCCTCTGTCTCACCGGTTGCTACTAGTCTGGGGACAGGAAGGAAATGACTAAAAATTGAACGGAGGCTTCCAACAGGGCTGCGAGGAGATCTAGCCCATTTTTAGCACCTTTTAATGTGAAAATGTCTCTCAGCAGGACTTCCCCTTCATTGTTTGTTTAGCTATGTGATCAGGAAGTGGACACAATTTTCTTGAATTGTTCCTGCCAGACACTAAATTATATCTGAAAGAGCAAACCTTTTGATTTTTTTCTTCAGCATTCATTTTCATTTTTGTTATCACATCAAGGCTGATTTAAGCCATTTTCTCACTAAATTTCAGTGGAAGTGGAAAAAAACAAGGACTGGGCAGCTTACTACTAGAAAGATGCAATCCAGGTTTGAATCCAATTAAGTTCCCTTAACATTCTTAAATGCCCACATGGCCCCGGAAGAAAAACCACCCCAGGATAAGGGGACCTTACAAGGTGCTATCTCAGACTTGCCAAGGAGAGTGTGAGAGTCTAAGACTGGTTCACCATCTACTTGAAGCTGTCACTGAACGGAAAAAGGAGAATGGGTTGGGAGCAGAAGAGAAATTATGCCCTGCTATGTAAAACTATTAAAGTTGACATTGGTTATAAATTGAAGAACCATTAAGAGGAGGACAACTCATAAAATATGTTTTAACTATGAACAAGTAATATAATTGCTGACCTTTTATTTCTCAGTTATTTTTATTATTTACAAGAACCGCCTGTTTGTGTCCAGTTTGCACCCTGTTTGTATACAAAAGTTTTTACTTCATTTGACAAATGGGCTCTAGATGGCTTCTATCCACATCAAGTGTATGTTCCAGGCACTGGTTAGATACTGGGAAGCAGAAATGAAAGACACATTATCCTTAAGAGGCATCCTCTTACCTACAGAATATTTAAAGTATCTAATCTTGTTGAGATTAAGATTCTTTATCTGTAACCATGTCTCTGATCCTAATAATTCTAGTTCTTTGTTGTGAGAGCCAAATGAAATAATTTATATATGAAAGCCTGTTGACTGGGAACTATAAAGCATTATCCATATTGGTTATTATTTTGTTTTCAGAGGCCAAGCATGGAAGTGGCTTACATTACTTCTAACCACATCTTCCTGGCTAGCACATAGGCATATAAACTACAAGGGCATTTGGGAAAGCAAAGGAGCACATGGGTATTTGGTACTAATAAACTCTGTTTTAGAGGGGTGGAGGAATGGCAAGTCTTAACGACCTAAATTCTTTGTAGAAAGATGATACAGGATTTCCTAGAATGAAGCAGTGACTATTCTTTACGTAATAATGAGCATTTACACATATGATCCATGTGCATGTAGAGACCAATACTAAATTCAGAACTCATTTTATCACTTGACTCCCTGTGTCATATCAGGCAATTTACTAACCCTTTCTGAGCCTCAGTTTCCTCATCTGTATAATGGCCTAGGCAATGCACGTCTTAGAGCTTTTTGTAAGGTTTAGAGATAAATGTGTGAAATACCTTTGTTTAGTACCTGCCAACCAAGTAGATACTCAGAAATGGTAAATATCAATATTTCTACCAACTTCCTAGGGTTATAAGTGAGCAAATAGAGATACATAAGGTGTCTTTGCTAAAGACACCAAGCTGGTAAATGGCACAGTGGGAACTAGAACCCAATTCTATTACTCCTAGTTTGATGTTCTTTACCTTATACTACTTTTCCCATGCCAATTTGTCACCAGGACTTGAGTCACCATTTGAAATCTTTCTCTGAATACCTCCATTCCTTATGAAGACCACTGCTTGCATTTATGCGATGTTTTACCTGGTGCCTTTCCTTCAGGTTTTCTTTATCTGTTCTCAGTCTCAATCTTCCAAATTGATCATTTTTCTGTCCTAGAATTTCCACCATTTTCTGCATGAACTCAAAATCCTTCAGCCTATTTTCCAAGGTCTTTAATCTGTCCTTTGTCAGAAGACCTAAGAAGCCCGAGGAAGTGTAAGAAAATTTGAATGGCTGGGGCAGTATAAAGAAAAATAACTTACGTGTTACAATTTCAGAGCTCCATATTTGTTCTCTCCCTTCTTCCCTAATATTTGCATGTTATTCTACAATGATTGGCAATCTTTTCCTAGAAAGGGCCAGATAATAAATATTTCAGGTTTTGTTGGCAACAGGCTCTCTATCTCTATTCCAACTACTCAACTCGACCATTGTAGTGTGAAAGCAGCCGTAGACTATCTGTAAACAAATGAATGTGGCTTTGTTCCAATTAATTTTTTTAAATTTTATTATTATTTTATTTTTTAGGTAGAGATGGAGTCTGGCTACGTTGCCAAGGCTGGTCTTGAACTTCTAGGCTAAAGCAATCTTCCTGTCTTGGCCTCTCAAAAAGTTGGGATTACAAGTGTGATCAACCAGGCCTGGCCAATAAAACTTTATTTATAAAAAATAGGTTACCAGCTGTGGTTTCCAACCCCTGTTCCACTCTGCTGCTTTACTTTGGCTGTTCTTTTCTCTTTCCCATTTCCTAAAACATACTGTCTCTTCCAGATGGGCTGGTCTTCTTGCTGTGATATATATGAGACATATAATTTTTTTTTCTGTCTTTGCTTCTGTAACACCAGAACTTAGAAAGCTCTTCTTTCACCTATTCTGACACTCTCATTATTACCCCTGCTGACTGTTTTCTAGTCCGAACCACACCAAGTACATGATTTAACTATGTGAAATAAATACAAGGTATTACTTTATAATTGTTTCATATATTGTCTTATCATCTCTCAGTTAAGCACTTTTCCTGTATTCCTAACTTATGCTAATACAATATAATTAGATACTACAAAATAAATACAACTTAATTTATTTTTTAACCTATATTCTGCTCTACTAACTTGAGCTAGGAACTTGGCAGACTACTTTGCTTATTTCAGAAAGATACTGTGGAAAATAGTGATTAAAAATTATAAGCAAATGGTACCCAGTGAAATCTAGTTCAACAAGTGTTTCTAGATGTCATTTCTTGTATTTTTATTATAGAAATGGAAATTCTCTCACAGTTTTCTATGCATTCATCTAAAGAATTATCTGCTTTGGAGCTAATCCCTTTCAATATCCCAATCCCTCTATCTTTGGCAAATAAATTTGCCAATGCTCCAAGCCTAGGGTAAAAAAATCAAAGCAAAACAAACAAACAAACAAAAACAACAACGACAAAAAAACCAACTTTTTAGCTAGGGACTGAAGGATGAAGACACTTCTATAATATGAATGCTTTGGAATGTAATGCAATGTCAGCCACTGTCAATTGGTTCAGCTTTCCCAGTTTTCTCACCCATCTCTTTCAAAAAGTCATTAACACATATTTAAAAATAGTAGATATTTAGGGACTTAGGGATAAGGATGAATTCAAAAAGGAAGCTATGCTCAGATGCTGAGCAGTTTCTGACATTTTTGGCATTCTTTCTTGCTTGGACTTCTACTAGTAAATTTTTTTTGTTTAGCCACCTCATTTTGGATGTTTGCATACAATCCAGTAAAGTGGCATAGTGACCACGAAATTGTATGAATTGCTTTCAGACAGTTTATGAAACTTTATTCACAAAGATTTCCATCTTGGGAATCTTCTACCACCTCTGTTTGATTTCCTCAAATCTTTCTTTTCCTTCAGACTAGGTCAAGTTTTCTTCACTATAAAATTTTCATGACTATTTTATCTCTCAGCATCTTCATCCTTTTCTAAATTTTTAGGCAAATGAATGCTCATACCATGCATTTTTCTATCCTAGAAGTTTGACACTTACCATTTATTTTCTTGTTACATCACATGAGTTACTGAGTTGTTTTATTATTAAACTTTACATGTTACATCTGTTGTCTCTGCAAGCTCTCCAAGGCCAAATACCTAATTTTATATTTCTTTTAATTTTCTTCATTATGTGTACACTTATAATAAATAATATTTTTATTTTTTTAGCAACAAGATCTCACTTTGTCACCCAGGCTGGAGTACAGTGGTGTGATCAATAGCTCACTGCAGCGTGGAACTCCTGGGTCAAGTGAATCTCCCACTTCAGCCTCCTGAGTAGGTAGGACTATAAGCACATACCACCATGCCTGGATAATTTTAAATTTTTTGTAGAGATGAGATCTGCCCAGGCTGGTCTTGAACTCCTAGCCTCAATTGATTTTTCTGCCTCAGCTTCTGAAAGCACTGGGATTACAGGCAGGCACCACCATGCCCAGCCTTGTATACTTTTTTTGATTGAATGAATGAGAGGCTGAAGAATCTAGGAGCATAAAATATATAAATGCCTATATGTTATGGATGAAGAGGTTTGTGCATAGTATATCAAAAAGGCTCAGCTAAAGATGTCAAAGTAGGAAAGAACAAAAAGATTTTTCTGGTCTTCAGTATTATCTTCTTTAATTGGCCAATTTAAGTTGGACAGTTGAGGTCATTAATGTTATATATTAGTGTTAAAAGACCATCTTTTAAAAACCCTAAAAAAAGATTCCCACATCTGCTCATATGACATTTATTCATGTAACTTGCAAGGGTATACGGTCAAACAAGGACCATTAATTCCCACATCTGGAGAAGTGCATGTTTTTTGGTCAGTTGGGGAGGTGGTGTTAAGGATCTTTTTGAATTATTTTTCTTCTTTCAAAAATGAGGGGAGGTTCCCATATTCCAGAGGCAAAGTTTATAATAATCTTGTTTTTACACTTCAGTTTTTTAGAGAACAACTTCTGAAACCAATGTCCTATAATTTTGGCAATAAGTTCTTGCAAATAAAGGAGACTAAAACATTTGCAAATCATTCAAGTTCCTATTTGGATATAGTAAACTCTGGTGATTTCAAGGAAATGCTAGTTTTTTTTTTTTTTAAATAAATAAACCTTTTTTTTTCTTTTAAAGAGGGGTAATTAAAATATATAGCTTAGATGGAAACTTGACCTGTGATTCATTAAAATGTTTGTGAATATTGCTAATCTTCCCCACTTCACTAGACTTTCCCCTTGCTTCTACTCTCTGTGTCTCGCTCAGTCTTGTCCTGGCCTGTAAATGTGTTTATTCTACACAGTTTGTGTGTTTGTTCATTTATTAATTCAATAAATATTTATTAAGTACCTGCTTATCTTAAGCACTTATAGTCACAGATGTTCATATCATTAAGCACACAATCCAAGATCAACTTGAAAAGTTTTTGGGACTTGATACATTGCAGCAACATCAAACTTATTTAAGTTCAGTGCACACTTGAAGAATCTGCATTATTTTTCCAAAATGCCTGCCTTTTAAAAAATCCAACACAAGCCTTTTTGAACTCCTTGACATTGAAGTACATGAAGTGTGGGTCTTGTGTTTCCTTGCATTTAAAATTCCTTCTGTAGGACAAGCACTCAGTATCTATTTGTTAAAAACAGTAGATGGCCAACTTACAATGTGTGTATCTTTAATAGGGAAAGTGCTAGAGGGGGTACTAGAGAGATGCATTTGAGAAAAATACGGCTTTGGGCAGTGTTAAGACTCATTAGTAACTGTAAGCTTATTATATTGAAATGCACCAAATACCAATGATCTTAATAGGAGACATTTGTTTTATGGCCTAAAGCACATATTTCTAAAAGAGTGCTTAGGGACATTAATAGATATTTTGTGTGGAAGAATGTTCTGTGGTTACCTATGCTTGAGAAATACTAGTTTCAACAAAGTAAATAATGTATTTGTTGCAGGGCTTCTCAGAGCCTTTAGAATGCACCGTGAACATGTAGCATATCTCAAATGTGTCTGATCATGGAATCCCGCTAATATAGAACATTTCTTAGGACTGGCGTCTCTGCAAAACATACATGAGAATGTGCTATCTTAGAGCAATTATATTCCAATTATTAAGTACTAGGATTCTGCACAGGTGCTTGGGGTGAGGTGGCAAGAATAGTAGGCATACAGACTCCCACCATATCTGTAGCCAGAGAAAATGTAGTTTCATCCATTTATATATTTGAATTCTATATGACATTTTATATGGACTCCTAAAAACTTTTTGCAAATCACTGCTCGAGAGCTGGGGGAAAATTACTCTAAAGTAGCCCTAACAGCAGCTGTACAATAATAGATTTCATAAAAGCATGCTTGACATGGTTTGGCTGTGTCCCCACCCAAAATCTCATCTTAAATTGTAAAAATTGCCACAGGTCAAGGGCGGGACCAGGTGGAGATAATTGAATCATGGGGGCAGTTTCCCTCATACTGTTCTCGTGATAGTGGGTGAGTTCTCACGTGATCTGGTGGTTTTATAAGGGGCTTCGCCGCCTTGCTCAGCACTGGTTCGCTCCCCTGCTTGCCTGCGAAGAGGTGCTTACCGCCATGATTGTAAGGTTCCTAAGGCCTCTCCAGCTTTGTGGAACTGTGAGTCAATTAATCCTCTTTCCTTTATAAATTACCCAGTCTCGAGTATTTCTTTATAGCAGGGTGAGAACGCACTAATACAGTGCTCTAGCAGCACTACTTAGAATGTGGCAGGCATATTAAAGCAAGCTTGTATACCTGCCCACATACATGCATACAGACTCCCGCCATACATACAGACATCACGGAGGTGTCACCTTGATGTGCTGAACTTCCAGCTTAGTTTTCTTCCTCAGGTCCTTTCCTTTCAACTCTCCGTATTCTGCCTTTTAGGCTGATTCTTCTCCTGTCGTTTCTTTAATATTAAATTATTAAGAAATCCATGGGCTATACAGAACATATAAAGGCTAATGACAAATAGTTTTTCCTTTAGTTGATTAATACAATTTTATTTTTAGAGCAGTTTTGGGTTCACAGCAAAATTAAGTGTAAAGTGCAGGGAGTTCCTATATACCTCCAGCCTCACAGAGGTATAAACTCACCTGCCATCAATATTCTTTGATACTTTTGCTGATTGATGTGAGTAGTTTTTATTAAGAAATAATTCAGGTATATAAACGGTATAAAGATAAAAACGTATAAATAATAATATAATTAACCCCTGTCCAGCTACCACTCATTTGGGGGCTTTTGTGTATTCTTCCTCAATCCCACATGCCCACCAGTACCCATTTCCTGAACTGAGAGTTTGTCATTCCTACACATATTCTTACCTACCTAAATACCATAAATCCCTTTACAAATTACCCAGTCTCGGGTATTTCTTCATAGCAGCACGGGAACGGCCTAATACAGTGCTCTAGCAGCACTACTAAGAATGTGTTTGTCTTTTATGTTTTATGTTTGTCTACCTAAACAATATGGTACTGTTTGGCATGTTCTTATCATCACAAAAGTGGCATCATTATGTATTCCAAAGCAACTTTTGTTTTTCGTTCAATATTGTGTTTGTGAAATATTTTCATGTTTATTCAATACCTCCAGTTCATTTATTTTCTCTGCTATTACTCTCTTATTTGATTATACTGTAACTTTTAAATTCTACTATTGATGAGCATTTACTTTTTTTACTTTTTGCAATAAAAAATGAAGCTGCTATCAACATTTTAAAGTTTTCCCTATGCACATGTACAAGAATTTCCTTACATGTGCATCAGAGTGGTCACATGTTCAACTTCATTACATTGCTTGTATCAATTGTATTCCCAACAAGAGTTTACAGGATTTCTCTTGGCTCTATATCCTTGTCAACACTCAGAATCATAAGGTTTGGCCAGTAGAACAGGTGGAAAATAGAATTTTAATATTATTTTAATTTTAATTCTATTGTTTATTAGTAATGTTGGGTACCTTTTTATATGTTTTTGCCCTTGGGTTTCTTATTCTTTGAAATGCTGCTTTACCTCTTTTGCTCATCTGAAAACCTTCACTTAAAAAAAATCCTTTGCTGAAACCAAAAAACATAAAAACAAAAATCAAACAACTGTAGGCTTATCATAGAATCTTATAGGGTTATTTTGTGGTCTGCTATGAGAAAATTCATTCGATCTTAATCATACCCAGACTGGTTGGAGTGGTCTTGGTCTATAGCCCTATGTGAGATTTTGAATAATCTTTTACCTCTCAGAAGTTTGGGTTGATGCGATGGCCAGACCAAAATTTCACTGTGACCTCAGGACTCTGGACAAGGCATAGGGGACTGGAAAATGCCCTGTCTGTAAGAAATCAAGACCAGGTGGGAGACTTCAATCTCCAGGAAAAAACTGGAGTTTTAATAAGGCTCTTTACACTTTCTACCTAACACTTTTTGTCTGAAAACCTCGAGGCATTCAGGAAACATTAATTAATTAAGCTTTACAACAGCCCTGTGAAATAGGTAAGGATATACAGGAACATATCTCTAGGGAAACAACATGGCAGCTGTTTAGCAACATGCAGGAATACTAAGTGGCAGACAGTAAGGCACTGCAGACATATGCAATTAAAAAATGATAAAAGCACTTGGAGGTAGGATTCTTTCTTGGAATTTGGCCCAAATTCTGGCACTGAGAGTTCTAGTAATAATAGGAGGAGGCTGGTCCAAGCAATAAGTCCTGCTGAAAGCCCAGGTGGGCCATTTGAATCTAAATGCAGTGTTTGTTTAGGTAAGATTTTTTTTAAATTCTTAATTCTTTTATGATATAAGCTGTTTCTCCTCATGCCTCAAACCCTATTTGTCTTTTGAGGAATGAACAGATCTAATGTAGAAAAATAAGGAAAACGTGAACCCTTCTGAATGAAAATGTCTATTTTTTTTGTAAAAAAAAATTCTCCTGAGTTTTCTTTTTATGTCAAGGCCATCTGGTGATAGAGGGAAGCCAGTTAGAAACAAAAATCACAACAATATCCATATTTAGGATTTAGGAGGAAAAATTTTAAATGTTTGAAAGTATAAAATGTAAATAAATCTGATCTATTTAGTAAAGAATAAAAGGAAGATCATCTCATTATCTTTATTTCTATCTATAATTTTGTACCTTAAGACCCTGAGTTATTCTTTACATCCAAAAGAACCAAAGTCATGAGATTAAATTAAAAAGGGGTTTGGTAGATCCAGAGAATTATTAGCTCTCAGTATTAGGGAGAATAGCATTAACATTTTTATGGGGTATTTCTGCTTTGTGCCAATCACCTCATATACTATAATCTCATTTCACCTTCATGTATGAAGTATATATTTATATATGTAATATATTTATACAAGTAATGCATTAATCCCATAGAAAGGTGTAAAATAAAAAGTAACATATCTTCACTCGATCATCTCTCTTCCCTTTATATATATATCCAGAAAAAAGGTTTTATGCATATACCTGTATGTTTAGAAATACAATGGATATGTGCATATATGTATATACTTTTTATTATATATGTATAACTTTAATTTACACAAGTAGAATCGTATGATCCACACCACTGTCTATGTAGCTTTTAAAATGTAAATACATATGGGAGCTGTTTCCTCAAAAGCAGATACAGACCAAGTTCATTACTGTATTTGACTATGTGGCATTCCATAGTATGAGTGTACCAGAGTATATTAACTGGTTCCTATTGGTGGACATTTAGATTGTTTCTTGTTTTTATAATTATAGATAGTTATAAAGATGTATTAATATCTGTGTCTTGGCAGATATTTTTGGCTACACATGTCCATAGAAAACTTTCTAACATGAAATGGCCGAGTTAAAGTATATGGGTATTTAGAAATTTGATAGACATAGCTGACTTGCTATCCAAAAATATTATGTAAATGTACACTTTTCCATCAATAATAGAAGTTGAAAACAAAATTTTAGTTTCTTTTTCCACACGCTATCCCCAATATTGGTTATTGTGGCAAAATGATATTTCATTATTTTATGTTTCTTTAAATTTTAGAAGTTGAGAATATTTTCATGTTTATAGGACCTTTTTATTAGTTTTCCTAAAAGCTTCCTATTCACAGCCTTTGACTATTTTCTATTGCACTACGATTTAAAAATGAATTTATATAAAGTCTTTTAAAATTAAGAAATTGGTTTTTTGTATCCACATTGCACATACTTTTCTAAGTATTTTGTCTTTTGACTTTATGCATTTTTATGTACAAAACGTTATATTTCTGTGTAGACAATTTATCATTCTTTTAAAATTGCATCTAGGTTTTATGTCCTGTTTACAAAATCCCTTCCAATTCCAAGATTATAAATAAATTTGCCTGGGCCTTATTCTAGTGTTTTTATAGGTTTTATTTTTAACAACTTTGATTCATCTGGAATTAAAGTTTTTTCATGGCATAAGAAGGAATATAATGATCCATTGTTTTTCCAGCCCTTCACCCTTTCTTCTTCCCTCTCTCTCTCCCTTTGTCATTGGCTAGCTACATGTCCTAATTCTGATTACTGCATACTCCATTCTTAGCCCTACTTTGAAATGCCTCCTTTATCGTATTATTATCTCCAGGTCACATATGAGAAACCACACTAACAAAGATAGTGGCAGAGCCAGAATTTCATTCCTTGTTAATTTAAAGTTAAGGTCTGACCTTTTCTCACTTCACTGTTTTGGATTGATTCTGAGGAGAGGCATGTTTATCATCTTTTCAAATTTGCTTTTTTTTTAAGTTTTTTTTTTTTTTTAGTTTTTGTGGGTACATAGTAGGTGTATATATTTATGGGGTACATGAGAATGAGATGTTTTGATACAGGCATATGTTCTGAAATAGCACATTAGGGAGAATGGGGTATCTATCCCTTCAAGCATTTACACTTTAAGTTACAAACAATTCAATTACACTCTTTAAGTTATTTTAAAATGTATCATCTTACTTTAGGTTTGGATTTTATTTATTACTTTGAAACTCAGATCCTTGATTCATGCCATACTCTCCTCGTTGGTCCAGACATGACTTTTAAGTTAATTGTTTATTTTTAATATAAATAAACAGCTATATGCCCATCACTCAACCTGGAAATTAACATTGATGAATATGATTCTTTCCTTTCTGGTTCCTTGTCTTTCCTGCTTGAGTTTCCCTATCCTAAATCTTGTAGTGATTTATCCCTTTTTTAAAATATGGAAAATATATTACTTCTGGTATGTTATTACATGAAAAATAATGCTATCCTTCCTAAAAATAATGTAATTTAGTGTTAGTTATTTTTAACTTTATCAAAGAGGCAAGAAGTTGTATGTAACATTTTGGGACTTTTTAGCTTCTTTTTTTTTACTCAATGTCATATTTCTAAAATTCATGCATATTTTTATTATAGTTAAATTGTTACTGATAATTTGGAAAACCATCAGCATTATCTTATAAAGTTGAGTCTTCACATTCTTTACAACTCATTAATTTCACTCTCAGTTATATACCCCACAGAGACTCTTGCAATGCATACCAGAGACACATACAAGAATGTTAATAGCAGCATGTTTGTAATAGCAAAACTCTAGAAATAATCCAAATCCCCATCAATAGGAGAAAGGATAAATAAATAATGGGATATTCACATCAAAGAACTTTTTTTATTGTTAAAAATTGTAATATAATCAGGCTCATTTGAATATTTATCATACCAAATTAAACATAATGGAGGCAACCAATGTTGCACTAATTTATGATGCCAACTTTACCCATCTTTATGCAGACTTAGAAGAAAACTCCTATTATATTGGTACACATATTTAAAATTAAAATGTTCCATTTGTTCAAATGATTATAAAGGTTGTAGTTCTACACTGATATTTTTGTTTGTGTTTGTTTTTGTTATACTTTAAGTTCTGGGATACATGTGCAGAACACAGAGATTTGTTACATAGGTATATATGTGCGATGGTGGTTTGCTGAACCCATCAACCCATCATCTACATTAGGTATTTCTCCTAATGCTATTCCTCCCCTTGCTCCCCACCCCCAACAGGCCCCAGTGTGTGCTGTTTCCCTCCCTGTGTCCATATATTCTCATTGTTCAGCTCCCACTTATGAGTGAGAACATGCAGTGTTTGGTTTTCTGTTCCTGTGTTATTTTGCTGAGAATGATGGTTTCCAACTTCATCCATGTCCCTGCAAAGGACATCAACTCATTCTTGTTTTATGGCAGCATAGTATTCCATGGTGTATATGTGCCACATTTTCTTTATCCAGTCTAACACTGATGGGCATTTGGGTTGGTTCCAAGTCTTTGCTATTGTGAATAGTGCCTACTTGTGCATGTGTCTTTATAGTAGAATTATTTTTAATCATTTGGGTATATACCAAGTAATGGGATTGCTGGGTCAAATGGTATTTCTGGTTGAATTTTGTCGAAGGCCTTTGCTGCATCTATTAAGATAATCGTGATTTTTGTCGTTGGTTCTGTTTATGTGACGGATTACGTTTATTGCTTTGCATATGTTGAACCAGCCTTGCATCACAGGGATGAAGCCAACTTGATCATGGTGGATAAGCTTTTTAATGTGCTGCTGGATTCAGTTTGCCAGTATTTTATTGAGGATTTTCACATCGATGTTCATCAGGGATATTGGCCTGAAATTTTCTTTTTGTGTTGTGTCTGTGCCAGGTTTTGGTGTCAGATGATGCTGGCTTCATAAAATGAGTTAGCCGGGAGTCCCTGTTTTCTATTGTTTGGAATACTTTCAGAAGGAATGGTACCAGCTCCTTTTTGTACCTCTGGTAGAATTTGCTTGTGAATCCATCTGGTCCTGGGCTTTTTTTGGTTGGTAGGCTATTACTGCCTCAATTTCAGAACTTGTTATTGGTTTATTCAGGGATTCGAACTCTTCCTGGTTTAGTCTTGGGAGGGTATATGAGTCCAGGAATTTATCCATTTCTTCTAGATTTTCTAGTTTATTTGCATAGAGGTGTTTATAGTATTCTCTGATGGTAGTTTGTATTTCTGTGGGATCAGTGGTGATCTCCCCTTTATCATTTTTTATTGTGTCTATTTGATTCTTTGCTCCTCTCTTCTTTATTAGTCTGGCTAGCAGTCTATCTATTTTGTTAATCTTTTCAAAAAACCAGCTCCTGGATTCATTGATTTTTTGAAGGGGTTTTCATGTCTCTGTCTCCTTCAGTTCTGCTCTGATTTTAGTCATTTCTTGTCTTCTGCTAGCTTTTGATTTTGTTTGCTCTCACTTCTCTAATTCTTTTAATTGTGATGTTAAGGTGTTGATTTTAGATATTTCCCACTTTCTCTCCTGGGCATTTAGTGTTATAAATTTCCCTCTACACACTGCTTTAGCGGTGTCCCAGGGATTCTGGTACGTTGTGTCTTTATTCTCATTGGTTTCAAAGAACTGATTTATTTCTGCCTTAATTCAGTTATTTACCCAGTAGTCACTCAGGAGCAGGTTGTTCAGTTTCCATGTAGTTGTGTGGTTTTGAGTGAGTTTCTTAATCCTGAGTTCTAATTAGATTGCACTGTGGTCTGAGAGACTGTTTATGATTTCCGTTCTTTTGCATTTGCTGAGGAATGTTTTACTTCCAATTATGTGGTCGATTTTAGAATAAGTGCTATGTGGTGCTGAGAAGAATGTATCTTCTGTTGATTTGGGGTGGAGAGTTCTGTAGATATCTATTAGGTTCGCTTGGTGCAGAGCTGAGTTCAAGTCCTGAATATCCTTGTAAATTTTCTGTCTCATCGATCTGTCTAATATTAACAGCGGGGTGTTAAAGTCTCCCACTATTATTGTGTGGGAGTCTAAGTCTCTTTGTAGGTCTCTAAGTACTTGCTTTATGAATCTGGGTGCTCCTGTATTGGGTGCATATATATTTAAGATAAAGATAGTTAGCTCTTCTTGTTGCATTGATTCCTTTGCCATTATGTAATGCCCTTCTTTGTCTCTTTTGATCTTTGTTGGTTTAAAGTCTGTTTTATCAGAGACTAGGATTGCAACCCCTGCTTTTTTTTGCTTTCCATTTGCTTGGTAAGTCTCCCATTATCCCTGTATTTTGAGCCTGTGTTACACTGATCCTTTAAAGAGTTCAAACATGTACATATTTACCTGAACAAAATTTTGTAAGTAGTTTGTAATAAATACATATGCTTTTATAATGGTGAATAGTAATTTGTACAAGTGACAAGTGAATGTGCAATGCTGTTATGTATTGATTATAGAGAAAAATTTAGTTTTAAAAATATTTATAATTTGGAATATTGTTAAATACTATTATTAAACCTTGAATCAAAACTTTCTGATATTGTAAGGGAAACTGATAGAAACACTTTACCATTTCCAATTTCTTGTTACAGCAGGTAAATATTTTGTACACACTGTGAAAAAACCCACATTTAGAAATAAATGGAAAGTTAGTCTAATTTGATTATAACTGCAATCTATACTGATGTTCTGATCATCTCCTATTCACTCTGTCAGTGAGGAAGGATTCCCCATCCTAAATAATATAAGATGGCCAAAAACATGATGCCTGACACTGGACAGAAGAAATTGACAGCAGTTTATTTGTCACCTAGACTCAGAGTCGTGGGAAAGAGGGTACAACATGCTGGAGGGGGCCATACCAAGGGGGTCACACTTGGAAGCAGACTAAACAGCAGGAGCTCTGAGAGGCAAACTTTGTAGAAACAAGAGAATGAGGTGACTCCTGGCTCCTGTGAGAATGCAATTGACTTGTGCAAATAATTTTGCAGTTGGTAGGGAGGTGAAACTCATTAGGTTGAAACTAAGTGAAGTGCAGCTGGCCCAGCTGATAGAGGAACTAGCCATTGGGAAGTCTTTTCCACTGGGTGAGGAACCTACCTGGTAAGAGCAGGGTAACTTAAGAGTTTAGGGCCCTATAACCTTAAAAGATGCCAAGGCAGACATGAAATTTAAGTCATACACTACAAGCTGCCAGTTTCAGTTTTTTAGCTTATTAAAGCATCTTCATTACATCTATTGATCACTTTTATAGTGAGAAAATGTTGTAAATTTAAGGTTTTTCCGCCCTCTTCTGTGAAAAGTAATGCTTTCAGTTGTTAAATCCTAGATTTTCAAGTAACATATTGGTTTAAAAAAAGTTTGATTTTATAAAATGTTTCTCCATTGTCTTGGCTTGCATGGTTTTGGATAAGAAGTCTGCTGTCATTCTTATAATTATTCATGTAACTTGTCTTTTTCTGATTATTTCTAAGATTTTATTGCTAGTTTTAAACAGTTTGATTTTAATGTAACTTGGTATAGTCTTACTCATGTTTCTTGGAGTGCGTTGAGCCTCTTCAATCTTTGGGTTTATAGTTTTCATCAATTTGGAAAATGTTCAGTCGTTATTTCTTCAAATATTTTCTTGTGTTTCTATCTCTCACCCCCATTAGGCAATCCAATTACACATAAATTAGGTCACTTGAAGTTGTCTCTTTTTTTCTCTTTGTATTTTATTTTAGATAATTTCTATTGTATATTTTCAAGTTCACTGACTTTTTCTTCTGCAATGTCTAATCTGCTTTTATTCAATCCAATATATTTTTCATCTCAGAGATTGTAGTTTATATTTTTAAAAGTTTGATATGGATTTTTTTAGCTTCAAAATCTCTAATTAACATGCTCAATATTTCTACTAGCCTCCTGTCCACATAAAATACAGTTTATAATAACTGTTTTAATATCTTTGTGTACTAATTCTGTCTTTGTGTCATTTTTTGGCTGGTTTTCGTTAATCGCTTCTGCTCATTATGGGTCACATATTTCTTCCTCTTTGAATACATAATAATTTTTTATTTGATGCCAGACCTTGTGATTTTTTCCTTCTTGTGTGCTAAGTGTTTTTGTCTTCCTGTAGTATATAATGTGTCTTGCTTTTGATCTTTGTTAGGTATGATCAGAGCAGAATTTCTTCAGAAACATGTTTTTCATACTGCTGAGGCAAAAGCCTCATGAACACACTATCTGATGTTTGGTGAGTTGTTTGGTTTTTCACTTTGGCTGATGAAATAGGAACTGTACCTGACCCTGTGTGAACCCTACGTGTTGTTCCTGTGAATCCGTTTTAGTGATTTCTTCTTCTGCTCTTTGTTTGCTGATCAGTATTCAGCAGACAGTCAAGTAGGAACCTTTGCAGCTCTCCAGAGTTCTCTCTCTCTCTTTCTTTCTCTCTCTCTCTTTTGTTTTTTTCCACTCTACTGTTCCGTCATGTGAATTCTAGCCACCTTAATCTCCACCCAATTCTTATTCCTTGGTGTAGGAGAACTGTTGGTGGCTGCCTGGTTTCATTTTTTGTGCTATACTTGGAAACTCTTTAGGCAGCAAGCCGAAACAATGATAGCAACTCCTTTGTTGGCATCATACATTTGCAGTGTTTTGTTGAAGATTTTTGTGTCTGTGTTCCCCAAGGATATTGGTCTGAAGTTTTTTTTGTTGTTGTTTTTGTTGTTTTGTTTTGTTTTGTTTTTTTCCGTTGGTCCTTGCCAGATTTTGTTATCAAAATTATACTGATTTTGTAGAATGAGTTAGGAAGAAATTCCTTCTCTTCAATCTTTTGAAAAAGTTTTAGTAAGAGTGGTGCCGGCTCTTTTTACATCTGATAGAATTTGGCTAGGGATCTGTGTAGCCCAGGGCTTTTTTTTGGTTAGTAGGTTTTTTATTACTGATTTAATTTTGTAACTTGTTATTGGTCTATTCCAGGATTTTGATTTCTTGCTAGATCAATCTTGGGAGTTTGTGTGTTTCCAGGAATTTATCAATTTCCTCTAGGTTTTCTATTTTGTGTGCATAGACATATTCATAGTAATCTCTGAGGACCTTTTGTATTTCTGTGGTATCAGTTGTAATGTCATCTTTGTAATTTCTGATTGTGCTTATTTGGATCTTCTCTCTCTCCCTCTCAGTTAATCTAGCTAGTGATCTATCAGTCTTGTTTATCGTTTCAGATAACCAACTTTTCCTTTCATTGATCCTTTATATGGTTTACTGGGTCTCAGTTTCATTTAGTTGTACTTTAATTTTAGATATTTCTTTTCTCCTGCTAGCTTTGCATTTAGTCTGTCCTTATTTTTCTGATTCCTTTAAGTGTGACATTAGGTTGTTAATTTGAGGTCTTACTACCTTTTTGATGTAGGAATTTAGTGCTCTAAACTTCCACTTAACACTGCTTTTGCTGTATCTTAGAGGTTTTGGTATGTTGGGTCTCTATTTTAATTTGTTTTAAATAATTTTTTGATTTCTTTCTTAATTTTGTTGTTTATCCAAAAGTCATTCAGGGGCAAGTTTTTTTTTTTTTTTAGTTTTTATGTATTTATGTAGTTTTGAGAGTTCTTCTTTGTATTGATTTCTAATTGTATTCCACTGTGGTCCAAGATGGTGCTTGATGTGATTCCAATTTTAAAAATTTTTTGAGATTTGCTTTATGACTGAGCATGGATCAATTTTAAGGAATGTTTCATGCACAGATAAGAATAATGTATATTCTGTGCGTTTGGGGTAGAGTATTATATAAATGTCTATTAGGTCCATTTGGTCCAGAGTCGGATTTAAGTCCAGAGTCTCTTTGTTAGTGTTCTACCTTGATGATCTTTCTAGTGCTGTTAGTGGGGTATTGAAGTCCTCCACTTATTATGGTATGGCTGTATATCTCTTAAGTCTAGTAGTATTCATTTTATAAATCTGGGTGCTCTGATGTTGGGTATGTGCATATTTAGGATAGTTAAATTTTCTTGTTGAAGAAAATCACTGATCATTATATGATGCTTTATCTTTTTTTTTAAACTGTTATTGATTTAAAGTCTGTTTTATCTGATGCAAGAATAGCAACTGCTGCTTTTTTTGTTTTCCATGATGAGGAGATGGAGAGGCACTCCATCTCTTTAAGCCTATGGGTGTCATTACATGTGAGATGGGTCTCTTGAAGGCAGAAAAAGCTTGGATCTTGTTTTCTTATTCAATTTGCCACTCTGTCTTTGAATTAGAGCACTTAGGTGATTTATGTTCAAGGTTAATATTGATATGTTTGGTTTTGTTTCACTCATAGCGTTGTTAGCTAGTTGTTTTATAGTCTCAATTGTGTAATTGCTTTATAGGGCCTGTGAGCTGGTGGCAAGTATCATTCTTTCATTTCTATGTTTAGAACTCCTTTGAGCATTTCTTGTAGGTCTGGTCTGGTGGTGGTGAATTCCATTGGTGCTTGCTTGTCTGGGAAATATTTTATTTCTCCTTTGTTTATGAAACATAGTTTGGTGGTATATAAAATTCTTGGCTTTTTTTTTTAGAAGGCTAAAAATAGGCCCCTAAACTTTTCTGGCTTGTAAGGTTTCTGCTGAGAAATCTGCTGTTAATCTGATGTCATTTTCTTTATAAGCAATATGGTCCTTTTCTCTAGATTCCTTTAAGATTTTTTCTTTTGGATTGACCTTATGTAACCTGATGACTATATTCCTTGGGGATGGTCATATATTATCTTACAGGTGTATTCTGAATTTTTTGTATTGGGATGTCAACCTCTCTAACAAGATTAAGGATTTTTTTTTCCCTGAATTATTATCTCAAATATGTTGTCTAAGTTGCTAACTTTTTCTTCTCTCTCAGGAATACCCATAAGTCATAGGTTTGGTCACTTTACATAATCCCATATTTCTCAAAGTCTTTGTTAATTTATTTTAAAATCTTTTTTCTTTATTTTTGTCTGCCTGGGTTGTTCAGAAGACTGGTCTTCAACCTCTGAAATTCTTTCTTCTGCTTGGTCTAGTCTATTGTTACAGTTTCCAATTGTATTTTGAAATTCCTTTAGTAAAATTTCAATTCCAGAAGTTCTATTTGTGTTTTTTTAAAAATGTAGCCATCTCGTTTTTCAGATCCTGCATCATTTTTTTTCTAATTTCTTTGCATTGCATTTCAACTTTTTTCTTGGATCTCGTTGAGTTTCCTTGCAATTCGTGTTTTGAATTTTTTATCTGTCACTTCAGACATTTCAATCGAGTTAGCACCGATTGATAGATCCTAGCTAGTGTCATCCTTTGGAGGTGCAAAAACACTGGCTTTTTGCACTGGACTTGAGCTGATTCCTTCTCATCTGAGGGAGCCATCGCTTATTTTTAAATTTGCTATTGTTTGGATGAGGCTTTTTAATTTTTTAATTCTTTTTTCCCTTGAAAGTAGTGTATGTTGTGTATAATTGTCTTTGTTTCTGAGTGCTTTCAGGGAGCTAAGGGTCTGTATGAGTTCCTTGGTTGTAGATAGCTTCTGCACGCTGGCTTTCTCAAATGCTGCTTGTTGTCGTAATGTATTGGACTTAAGAGCCGATATACTATCTCCTGTGGGGCTGAGGGTGCAGAGATCTCAGGGAGCTTATCTCATGAACTAGCAGCAAGCCCTCATAGCAGGTTTTTTACTTGATGATGCAGTTCAGGATGTAGTCCAGTAGATGGCGCTTAAGAGTAAGAGCTGCCGAGTAGGCTGGCATCCAGGGGAAGCTCTCCCAGGATGGGGTGGGTGGGTGGTGGTAAGAAATAATGATGGGTACGCTGTGATCTTGGGAGAAAGGGTGTGCATCAGCTCCTCCTTCTGAGTCGGTGGGGATATGATATTTTTCCCTATCATGGCCCTTTTGCATGGCTCATTCAGTTTATAAAGGATTTGACTTTTGGTTCCCAGCTGCAGACCATGGATATGCCTCTCTGGTGGCTACCACTATAAAAAAAAATGGGCCTTGGGGCAGAACTTCTTCCCCTAGTCCGAGGCAGGCAACTCTACAGTCTGTCCTCTGTAGCTCAAACACTGTTGCCACTCTGTGTAGGGAGAGGGAGTTGGCCTTGCCCTTTGTGAAAACCTGAGTGGCTTGAACTCACTGTCAGTGGGGGTGGAGCCGCTATGAGAGCACAACAAATGCTTTCTCCCAGTGCGCACTCACTAGCTTCTGGTGCGAAGAATGACTGCTGCATTCACAGTAGTGTAGGTGGGAGGTGGGGAGTGTGTGGAGATGACTGATATGGTGTGGATCTGTGTCCCTGCCCACACCTCATGTCGAAGTGTAATCCCCAGTGTTGGAGGTGGGGCCTGGTGGGAGGCCACTGACTCATAGGGGTGGTTTCTCATGAAGGATTTAACACCATTTCCCTGGCTGCTGTTCTCGTGATGGTGAGTTCTCGTGATATCTGGTTGTTTAAAAGTGTGAAGCACCTCCCCACTCACTCTGTTCCTCCTGCTATGACCATGTGAAGTGCTGGTTCCCTTTTGCCTTCTTCCGTGAGTAAAAGTTTCCTGAGGTCTCCTCAGAAGCCAGCATCATGCTTCCTGTGCAGCCTGTGGAATGATGAGCCAATTAAACCGTTTTTTCTTCATAAATTGCCCAGTCTCAGGTATTTCTTTATAGAAGTGTGAGGATGGATTAATACAATGACCCACTTTTCATATCTATTCCTGGATGTTGGTGCTGTCTCCTTCAGCAGTTGGTGCCATGCCTATTTTTCCTTTGTCCCGAGAGAGTCTTTGGTGGGCTGTGCTCCTCCTTCCCTTAGGGATAGCCCATGCAGAGGGCTAGATCTCCAGAGGCCCCCAGGTCCCCAGGGACCACCAATCTACTGTGCATGCTAAAGTCATAGTGGGTTGTGGGGTATGTTTGTGGGGAATCTGGTGGTATGGCATCTCAAGGGTGGAGAATCCCTGGGCAGGGCAGTGTCCCACTATGGGTGCACAACAAGTATGACTCCCATTGTCTTAGTTTGGGTCTGAGGGGAGTCTGGGTACACCTATGCAAGCTGATGCACAGTTCTCTGACCTTGGGAAATTGTCAAATTGCTACCAATATTGTTGCCTTGGGCCTTGAGGGCAGAGGAGATCCTCTACAGTTTAGTGATCAGCTGATTGTCTGAGGGGTAAGCAGAGGAGTACTTCCCTCTACTCTTTTCATGGTGCTCTCAATTCCTGAGGTGTTGGTCTCTGCCAGACTCTTGTTGTTCTACTTTTTTTGCACCCCAGATTCTTCCTGTACGCATCCCAATGGGTCCTGGCTCTCTTCCCTCAGTTTTCTGTTATGAACTTGTCCATTCACCAGTAACTTTGATCTTCTTTCCGAGGAGACCTAGCATCCAATGTCTGTAGTCGGCCACCTTGGAAAGTCAGTTTCCTTTAGCCATTCTTTAAGGATAGGTCTGCTAGTGACAAATACTGTAAATTTTCTTGTCTGAGAATGTCTTGCTTTTTCCTTCATTTCTAAAGGATAGTTTTTCCAGGTATAGAATCCATGTTTGATGGTTCTTGTTTTTCAGCACTTGGAAAAATGTTTTGCCACTTTTTTCTCGCCTCCATAGTTTCCTATGAAAAATCCATTGTTACTTGAATTTGTATTCCCTTGTAGGTAACCTATCATTTCTGTCTAGCTGTTTTAAAGATTTTTTTTCTTTTCCTTTAGTTTTCAGAAATTTAATTATGATGTGTCTTGGTATGATTTTTTTTGTGTTTATTATGTTGAAGTTTGCTCAGTTTGTTAAGTATGTACTTTCAATTATTTTGCCAAATTTGGGAATTTTTTTAGACATTTTATCTTCAAATACACTTTTATTCCTATTTTCTTTCTCCACTGTTTTTGGACCTCTGATTGTATGATTGTTGGTTCTGTTATTATTATCACACAGGTCCCTGAGGCTCTGCTCTGTTTTTTTTTTTTTTTCTTTCTATCTTCTTTCTGTTGTTCAGATTGGGTAAATTCTATGGATCTTTCCTCAAGGTTACTAATTTTATCTCCTGCAATTTTCACTCTATTATTGAGCCCACTCAGATATTTTAAAATTTCTGTTATTGTATTTTTCAGTTCTATGATTTCTGATAAGGCTTGTCTGTGTCCCCACTAAATCTCAACTTGAATTGTATCTCCCAGAATTCCCACATGTTGTGGGAGGGACCCAAGGGGAGGTAATTGAATAATGGGGGCCCGTCTTTCCCACGCTGGTCTCATGATAGTGAGTAAGTCTCATGAGATTTGATGGGTTTATCAGGTGTTTTTGCTTTTCCTTCTTCTTCATTTTCTCTTGCTGTCAGCATGTAAGAAATGCCATAAACTATAAGTCCAATTAAGCCTCCTTTTCTTCCCAGTCTCCAGTATGTCTTTATCATCAGCACAAAAATGGACCAATACAATTTCCATTTGGTTCTTATTTATAAATTCTCTTTCTTTGGTGAGATTTTATCTTTTTTTATTTTTTTCTAAGACAAGTTGTAATTGTTGCTGAAGCATTTTTCTGGTGGCTGCTTTGAAATCCTTGTCAGTTCCAAGATCTATTTCATGGTGGTGTTAATGTCAGATGATTATCTTTCCTCATTCAATTTGTAATTTTCCCTGTTCTTGGTGTTATGGGTTTTTTTTTTTTTTTTTTTTTTTACTGTGTCTTGAATATTTTGACTATTTGTATTATATGACTCAATTCTATATTCAATTTTAACAGGAGCCAACTTGTTTAATTTCAGTACGAAAATCTTGGCTACTTTTGTGGACTGGGTTCCAGTGACAATTTCATTTTCAGAGCATTATGGTGCTATTTTGGAGAGTTAATCTATTTTCTGCTGCTGGGGCTCCCATGGGTCCCTGCTGGTGGTTTGTGAGAAATAGAGTCAGCCTGAGGGGTAGAGGATTTCCTACAGGCTGACCACCTGGTGTCCCTGGGTGGGGGCAGACAGTCAGCTTGGGTAGGAAGTCTTCCTGGGCTGGGCGCCTGTTGTGGCAGTGCTGTCTGGTCACTTGGGGTCTCTCTGTGGGATAGAAGATTCTGTGACAGGGAAAAAGAGTATTTTCTATGCCAGGTGCTTTTTGTGGCTTTGCATCCTCTGCTTGTTGGGGATAGGAAATGCTGTTATGGCGGGATTCTCCTTGACTCTGCTGCTCCTCACCCCTGCTATTGGTGTCTCTAGGTGGAGTAGCATCGTTTCAGTCCTGGTGGGAAGGAGGACACTTCTGTCTGTTTACTGATGATGGGGCTCCTTATTGATACCCCTAACCTTTCTGATACTGCTGGAATCACCTTGGTGTTGTCTGTGGGATTCATGTTTGTGTGTGAGAGGAATGCATCTACCTGGGTACCTAATGTTGTTAAGTTGGGGAAGAGGAAACATTAGACCTAGGTCTTTACTTGGGTGGAGACATAAGACGCCCTGCCACTATAGTATTCCTCCAGTCTGGGAGTCACCTTTCCCTTTTCATCTTTTGGAGCTTTCATTTGGTTGCCTCCTGAAATGTTTCCAGGGTTTATAGTTGTACTTAATGGGGACCAGAAATCTCAAATGTCACTCTGTCTAAAAATTGGAAACTATATTTTATTGTAGTAAAATATACATAATGCCAAACGTATTATTTTAATGTGTATAGTTCAGTGGCCATTAACATCACCACTATCCATCTCCAGAATGTTTTCATCTTCCCCAGCTGAAACTCAATACCCATTAAACACATTCCCCATTTCTCCTCTCCCACAATCCCTAGTAACCACCATTGAATTTTACTTTTTTTTTTTTTTTTTAATTGAGATGGAGTCTCCCTCTGTCACCCAGGCACAGTGCAGTGGCACGATCTTGGCTCACTGTAACCTCCACCTCCCGAGTTTCAGCAATTCTCCTGCCTCAGCCTCCCGAGTATCTGGGATTACAGTCAGGCGCGACCACGCCCGGCTAATTTTTGTATTTTTGGTAGAGATGGGGTTTCACCATATTGGTCAGGCTGGTCCCAAACTCCTCACCTCAGGTTATCCATCCACCTAGGCCTCCCAAAGTGCTGGGATTACAGGCGTGAGCCACCAGGCCTGGCCCCGCCGTTGTATTTTCTATCTCTATGAATTTGATTATTCTAAGTACCTCATATAAATGGGGTCATATGGTATTTTTCCTTTTGTGCCTGACTTATTTCACTCAGCATAATGTCCTCAAGGTTCATCCATGCTGCAGCATGTGTCAGAATTTTCTTCCTTTTTAAGGTCTATTTTAAAAATGGTATTTTTCCTGAATATAGAATTCGAGGTTGATATTTTTCCTCGAGTACTTTGAAAATGTAGTTGCATTTTCTTCTGACCTTCAGAGACAACTGTATCTGACTAGAACTACAGCTTGCCACCTAATTGTTCCTTAAACAAATTTGACCAATTCACTTGCTTTCCATCCAACCTCTCATCATTGAATCGGGGCAGAGGTGGTGCTTTCAATTATTCTGTCTGGTCAAGATTGAGTCAGTTTACCTCTTCAATGTATCCTCTATGGCAGAGGTTTAGATTGTAGCCTTTTCTCTGTTCTGCTAAACTAGTTACCTCCAGTCCATCTTCCTTTCATCTTTCAAAAAAGTAATAAGCTTTCTTAGTTGTCATTTCCTCTTGTTCTTTGTAGAGGAGCAGATTCTAATCCAAGATGTTTAACCAGAAGCCACTCATTCAGTACTGTAGTGCTACCATATTGATATGGTTTGGCTGTGTCCTCACCCAGATCTCATCTTGAATTGTAGCTCCCCAAATTCTCATGTGTCATGGGAGGGACCCAGTGGGAGATAATTGAATCATGGGGGCAGGTCTTCCCCATGCTGTTCTTGTGATAATGAATAAGTCTCATGAGATCTGATGGGTTTATAAAGGGTAGTTCCCCTACACAAGCTGTCTTGCCTGCCACCATGTATGATGTATCTTTGCTCCTCATTTGCCTTCAACCGTGATTGTGAGGCCTCCCCAACCATGTGGAACTGTGAGTCAATGAAACCTCTTTCATTTGTAAATTACCCAGTCTCAGGTAAGTCTTTATTAACAGTGTGAGAACAGACTAATACGCATATCCTTAGCACAAACATCCGATAAGGACAGTGCCTAAACAATAGGATTATAGAACAACTTTATTATGCATGTAGAGATAAAAATTCTAAAAATCAACCCATAAGTTTAATCCAGGGGTGTAAAGAACAACGAGATTAAGTAGAGTTTATTTCAGGAACACAATTCAACAAAATGAGATTTATCAGTGTAATCATCCCAAATTAAAAGTGTGACATTACGTGGTTAAATAGATGCTGTAGGGGCAGCTGATAAAATTTAGCAAGCATCCTTAATAGGCACCCTAAGCAAAATAGGAATAAATGGAAACTGCTTAACTATAATAAAAACTGCATAAGAAAACTGCAGCAGGAGTCAGCAAACTGTTGCTTGTAGGCGAAATCCAGCCCACTGCCTATTTTTATAATGCAGTTTCATTGAAATACAACTACACTCATCCATTTATATATTTTCTGCTGTTTTTAAGAGTTTAGTGGCAGAGTTGAATAATTGTGACAGAGACCATACAGACCACAAATCCTGAAATATTTATGATATGACCTTCTCTAGACAAAGTTTGTTGACCCATGTTCTAAAGAGTTAAATCTGGAAGTTGTTTCCGTTAAAAGGTAGGAGCAATTTAGGGATGTGCTTCATCCTAAATATTGTTAATTCTGTCTTTCATTTAGCAGGAAAGGTGATCTTCTGAAATCCAAATCTGATTAAGTAACTTTTCTTCTAAAATCTTTCAATGCTTTTCTATCCTACTTGGGGAAAAAAAATCCCAATTCCTTCCTAGGGCCTGCATACAAGGCCGTATGAGATCTGTCTTTTGCTGGTCTTTCCAGCCCACTATCTACTATTCTCCTTGTTCACTGTGCTTTAATTACACTAAAGGTCTTTAAGGTCTTGAAGTCTCCAGTTCCTCCTTATCTTAGGGTCTTTGCATATGCTTTTCCCATTGCCTAGAATTCTGTTTCCTTCTGACTAGTGCCTCAGCTTTTAATAGGTCTCACTTCAATGTCACTGTATCAGAGAGTTCTGGCCTGACTACTAAAGATCTTTCTCTGTCATTTTCCATCTCTGTATCTTGTTTCTTTTCTTTATAGTATTTATTACAATTTACAATTGTTTTTACTTGTTTGTTGACTGGTTTTTTGTCTTCCCCCTCTAAAATATAAATTCCATAAGAGCAAGAGTTGAGTTAGCCTAGTTCATTGCTATATCATTGCCCTGTTTGTTGACTAGATGAAGATATAGTTTAATTAATTTTTCTAAATCATAGCCAGCAAAATATACCTGATATTTTAAACCAGCATGATGGACTCCCCAGACAGAGGTCTGTTTGTTGCCATGCAAAGTCTGTTAGTGGAATTCATTCGTTTCTTCATTCATTGGATAAGCATGTGTTGAACAAATGCGAAGGACCAGGCTTTATGGGTGGAGATGGTGAGGACAGAAATATAAAACATTGTTTCTGATGTCAGAAAGCTCACAGCCTGGTAAGAGACATAATCAGTAAACAACTGGTTGTTATGGAGAATGATAAGCTCTCTTGCAAAATAAAGGAACCTTCATGGATCCCGAAAGAGGAAGAGGTGAGGCTGGTTTCTGGAGAAGATGCTATCTGAGATGGACTTTGAAAGCATGTCTTACTTGCATTAAATGTAGTAATGCCTAATGCAATGTCAGAAGTACTTGAGGCATTAATAAATTTTGGTTGTTGTACTTAAAAATTGGAACTAACCAGGAAATTGAAAAGATAGGGGTGTGAGTGTGGGTATATTATAAGGAGAAGGAATCGCATGGGAAATGAATAGAGTTGAGATAGAATGCAGCCCATGTGAGAAAATGCTTTGGATCAGTTTGGCTGGAGTAGAAGGTATATATTGTGAGAATGGCAAGAGGTGAAACTCACCTGGGAGACAGAAGTTAGGTCATCAAATGTATTATGTGCTGTTCATGAAGGGAGAGACATTAAAGGACAATCGTATGAATATAGCTGAAATTATTTAGAAGCAGCAATTGTAGAAAATATGTTCTGTTTCTGTTGTCAAATGTAAGAATTGTAACAATAGATTTGATGCAATCTTAGACCAGACTTGTTTTGAAAAGTGCAGGCTTCTATAATTCTGAGTTTACAATTACTTTTTTTTTTTTCCTAAGAAAAAATTTACCGTGGTGCATGGCAATCATATGCTGTCTACATATTTAACCACTTTTAGGATACCTTAGATACTGCTTGCTACACTCTTCTCTGCAGGTCCAGGAAGAATGAATTACCCTATAACTTGCTTAGCAAAATCTTCCCTGTGCTTGATTTCCCCCAGGTAGAGGACTGGGGCTTGTAGGGTAAACTTTGCAGGCCTCAAGTGTGTCTTTGCCTCCTTCTTTGGAGCCAGGGACAGTCTGGAAATAAATATCTTTTTATGTTGAGTCAAGTTCAAAACAACATGCCAGGCGCCCAATTTACACCTGTGGGGAAAAGAAGAAACTTCAATGAGAGCTAATTGAATAGCTTTGCCCTTGTAGCAGGCACTTGTGTTTCTGCTAGTGGAAAGAAGGCCCCTGGAGAATCAGGTGACCGAAATTTCCCTGGGAACCCTTGCATTCTGGAGAAATACAGGATTTCTGAGGAAGTTTTTCTGTTTTCTGAACATGTGAAGTGTGTGCAGGATAAACAGTCTGCTACCTCTCTTCCAGCTGCAGCAGTCCTGTCAGAGCAGTTGCTGGGTGTAGGCCACTGGAGTGGGTCCCAAAGTAATACAAAGTGTCCTATCCTGAAAGAACCATCATCTGGTAGCTCCACACACATTTGCCTCTGGAGGTCTTGATGACTGTTCCAAGGCCGATGAAGGGAGCCGTGATGGAGCTGATCAGACCTGCGGAGGGAATGCAGAAAAAGGGAAGGAACCCCATGGGGTAGGAGCTGGGGTTGGTATAGCCCGGGGAAATCCTGAATACTAAAAGTGATAAAGGTAGTAACAGCAGCAGCAATAACAGTTATCACCATTACCAGATCTTTCTGACTCCTGAGCTTGTGCTCTTGACTGTTTTTATTTCTCTGAGACACTGAGAGTCATCCTTTAAAAGAAGGGGAAGCCAGTATTATCATTCCATAGCCTGAGGCACTCTGATGGGTGCAGTAGTACCAGGGTTGTTCCTACCTATGATGGGGTGAAAGCCTGTGTGATGTCATCAGGTGGGCCAGGAATAGCCCTCATGAGCTAAATGCCAGAGCACCTGAAGGTTCCGGTATGCATCACCCTTGGAGATAGGAGCACTGGCATTTTCTATTAAAATCCAAATGTAATCTGGAAGGCATTGTGCACCATTCCTTTATCATCTTTTCTAAAAATTATAAATCAGATTTGCCAGTCTCTTATTTGGGCAGGAGGCCAGGGACAGTTCAGAACATAGGGTATCGCTCACCTCTAAAAATAGTTCAATACTAAATTGTCATTCTTCTGAATTGCCTCTTCTGTGCCCAAATCTGGACAATTTCATTTTCTTTTCATTAGTTTTATAGTTGAGTGAAAGTAGTTCATGTCCTCCTCCATAGAATATTGCACATTTTACAATACAAGAAAACAAGTTTTTATTCTTAAATAAGAGATACTTTGAGAAGCTTCTAGGGATGGGTTAGTTCAAGCTCAATCTTTCATTTTTACTTAAATTTCACTGATATTCAGTATAGGCTATCTGTGTGTATGTATATCTCCTATCTTATTCATTGCTTTATGGCCAGCATCTAATATATTCTCAAGTAAATGAATTAATAAACTGAGTACTCCTATTGTGAAAGGCCCTAAGGACAATGAGAAAGTCAGTAAATAAAGGCTCTCCATCCTCAAAAATCTTAACCTGTAACAGAGAGTCAAGTTCTAAGGCAGGAGAGACTGAGGGCCTGAACACGCTGTGGAGATGCAAAGGGGGAGATGGGGTGAAAGCAAAGAGGGGGCAAGGAAGGGGAAAAAGGCAAACGTTACTCTGTGGTTTTGAGCTTGGATGCCTGGCAGAGCTGTAGTGCCATCAAAAGAGAGGAGGAAGTCAGGAGGAGGAGCAGGTCTGGGGAAAGAGGATAGAAGGAGGACATGATGAGTTCGGATCTAAACAGATGAGGTTTGGATGATGTAGACTTGTGTGCCAGTTAAGATGTGCAGCTGTCCTATAAGCTATGATGAAGATGAGTTAATTGCTGAGTGCTAGAGTAGCTTCAAACTTAGGCTATTTTATTCTCTTTCTTATTCAACAGGGCTTTGTGCTAGGCAATAAAAAGGGATTTTAAAAGGTACAAAAGGCATGATCTTTGCTCTCCCAGAGTTCCTGAGTGAGGCGGTATGTGCTCAGCAGTGCCAGGCAAGTAGCAGCCTGTAGAAGGAACAGAAGAAGGAGTGGCTTGGGTGTGACAAGCTGGAACCTGCAGCAGCTGCAGGGGGAGGGCGTTCTGAGAATCCAAAGATCAGCATGCCCCTTCGGACCTTTCGTAGGAAGCTATCAAAAATGAAGACATGACTTCTCAATACCAGGTTTATTTAAAAAGGAATAAAACCAATGTAACAGGTACACCTTTTTTTTTTTTTTTTTTTTTTTTTTTTTGAGACGGAGTCTCGCTCTGTCACCCAGGCTGGAGTGCAATGGCCGGATCTCAGCTCACTGCAAGCTCCGCTTCCCAGGTTCACGCCATTCTCCTGCCTCAGCCTCCCGAGTAGCTGGGACTACAGGCGCCCGCCACCTCGCCCGGCTAGTTTTTTTTTTGTATTTTTTAGTAGAGACGGGGTTTCACCGTGTTAGCCAGGATGGTCTCGATCTCCTGACCTCGTGATCCACCCGTCTCGGCCTCCCAAAGTGCTGGGATTACAGGCTTGAGCCACCGCGCCCGGCCCAGGTACACCTTTTTACAGTAATTACCTTATTGGTATACAGAGAGGAGGCAAAATCATGAATTGGTTTGTTTTGTCTTTCCATGAGGAAAATGGCTTTTGTTGAGCCCAAATGAAGGGGACTTAATGGCTTAGCCCTAGGATAACCATTACTGCTGTGGGCTGGGAAGCCTTGGAAAATTGCCCTTCTCTTTTCCTGCTACTTTCCACCCCACTTTTTTCAGAGACATATTTTGGGTCCCCTGTCTCCTTGAATCTGCTAGCAGTGTGTAGAGACTCACCCAGTGCCTGACTGCCTGTTACTGCTGCTAAGCCTTGTTCTGACTGGCCATGGTGACAATGGCCTAGGAATCTCAACTTTGAGAGACTCCACAAATGCCATGAGATGGGTGGCCGCTTATGTGGTTATTGTCTAGAGCTGACTCTGTCCCCAGGAATGTGATTTTAAAGCCCTGGTATATGAGGTTGAGAACACCTATAACAATAGCCAATCCTAACAAGGGAGGTTCTCCAGGTTTATAGAGGGGGTCTTCAAAGGATTCAACTTCCTAATAGTGATCTATGTGGCCATACCAGTGGCATGGGGGAAAGTGAGAATTTAGAAAAATTGTTGGAAAGTATTTTCCTCTTGACAAGTAAAGAATTAGAGTATTATGGAATTGTAAGAAATTACAGGGTTAGAAGATTCCCTCTTTTAGTAATACATTTTATACTGTGATTAAAGCTCTTACCTGTATCTGATAGTAAGGATGCTGGAATAAGGGCTTTATTGCCTCATTAAAATAGTGCCATCTAGTGGTAAATGTTTTGAATTGTAGCTCGGTGCCCAAAGAACTGTCAAACCCTCAGGGGACTTGGCTTAAAGATTAAGCAGCATTTATCGTTTTCTTGTTTATTTATTCATCTATTCTTTCATTTAGTTTACTTATCACTTACTACATGCTGAGTATCTTGATGGGTGTTGCGTATGAGGAGACGAGGAAGACACAACGCTGACCTCAAGTTGTTCATAGTCCAGTGGGTGAGACTGCCTGTAGCCCTGTGATTGCGATCCAGAGATAATGGCTATTTGAGAAGTGCAGTGGAAGCCCAGGAGATTCAGATGTCACAAGCACTTTCACTGCCGCTGCTGGAAGGCCCTCCCATATATATAAGGACATAACTTGCAGGAAGCGTGGAGTCAAGGAAGGGACAAGCTGTTGGATGCTTCCTCAACTTGCTACTTGTGTGGGATTCCCCACCATGCCAGCCCTCTCTTTTGGGTTCTTCTTGTGTCTCTGGCCCTATTCCTAAATCAAGGAACTGAATGAACTTGTGGTTTGCTACCCAGTGGAGCTCTCTTTCTCTTTCATGGGCTTGATTCTTGGTCATTCTAGGACATAAATTGTTGGACACAGGGTGGTATGTTTAAAGCCCTGGACACTTTACAGGAACTTATCAACACATTTTTACTTGCCTTCTCTGCATTCTGCTCATTTATATTTCCCTTTTCTTCTGCCATGAGAGGTTTGCATAAGTCTTTCTCTTCTTCACATAACTCTATCTCTGTGCAGTACAATCTATACTGTTCTTTTCTGGAGAAATGTACTCATTGTGAGATCTTGTTCAGGCACCTAATCTTTCTAGTTCCAAGAGTTGTTTCCTCTTAAAAACCAGACCGATAATATTGACCTACCTAGGTGCTGAGCATGCAGAGGCCTGAGATGATGAACTCTGAAGATGTGGGAAAGAATTCACAGTGCATGAGGCATTTGGACTGGGATGTGAAGAATGGTTTGGAGATTATCAGTTGGAGGAGGTTTATGTTACTAAAGGGCATCCTACCTAGGTAGGTCAATATTACTGGCCTGGTTTTTACGAGGAAACAACTCTTGGAGCTAGAAAGATTAGGTGCCTGAACAGAGTCACACAGTGAGTTCATTTCTCCAGAAAAGAACAATATAGATTGTATTGCACAGAGACAGAGTTATTGGTAAAGTGTTTTAATTCTTATTTAATATTTTATGAAATATAAACATGAGCAAAACACTTGTTATGCTTTTTCTTCACTTGTCTTAAGTTTTACTTTGTAAAAATTAGCCGTCATACGGTGTTTTTTTTTTGTGATAGGGTTTAACCCTTAAAAAGTTTCACTTCATTTACTTTTTAACACCATACTCCTTGAATAAGTCTTTTTTGCTTTCCTTGTAATTGGTTCTTCTTAGTTTCCTTAGCTTTCTTCTTCTTCCTTGCTCTCTGTTTTCTCTATGAAGAGTGCTTTCCATCTCTTTCCTTCTCTTGGTGTCCAAGCCATCCTTTACTGTCATAACTCTCACCTTACTTTGTTTTTTTCTTCCTGCCTATCCAAACTCTTTCTGTCTGTTAGTTCTATGATCTTATCTGGTTCTTCTCATTCAATTCTCCCCTCTCATTCTCTTTTCCACTTCTCCATGTGTCTCTCATTGGGGGTGTGTGTGTGTGTGTTTTAATATCTTGATCTTTTAGGTTGTGCTTCTTAGAAGTTTGTAGTACCGATTCCATGTTTAGTTTGTCCCAGTCACCACTATGGGCATAACATTCTGTTGGTGTGGGAGAGGTAAAAGATCTGTCAGGAAGGAATAATATATTCATTTATTCATTTGTCAGACATGTGTTGTGTGCCTGCTAGATACCAGGCATTATACTAAGAGCCAGGTAGGGATAGATACAAAGAAGAATGAGATGGTATCCACTTGCAAGGAGCTCATATTCTAATCAGAAACAAATAGGTCAAAAATTCTTATGAAGCTCTGACTTGGGCTGCAATAGAGAGAGGTAGAAAGTATTGAGCATGCAGAGGCCTGAAATGATTAACTGTGAAAGGGTGGGAAAGAATTCACAGTGCATAAGGCTTTTGAACTGGATTGTGAAGAATAGTTTGGAGATTATCATTTGGAGGTTGTTTGGGTCACTAAAGGGCATTCTAGGCAGAGGCAATTTACAAAAGACTGAAGCCTTTAATAAATGTGGTGGGCCCAGGGAAATGCATATGGGAGATACAGGGTATGTACTGGAAAAAGACGAGACTGAAGAGGTGGGAAAGAGACAGTTTCATGGAAAGTCTTATAGTCTGTGTAATGGCGTTAGGGATTCCTTCTGAAAATACTGGTGAGCCATGGACAGAAGGCACATAAGTATCTTGGTTATCTGCAGGTTAAGGAGACAGATAAAAGTGGATGGATTTAATGGTAATTTAGAGGTCAAGTGGACAGAACACGTGATTGGATGCGAGAGGCGAAAGAGAGTGGGCATTTAAAATAAATTTGTTTTCATTGGCGTATTTTCTCCTGAGGATTTCAAATTCCCTTAAGAGTTATTATCCCTTTCTATTCATGGGATTCTTATCTTTTTCTAGTGGGATCTTTTCCTAAGGAATCTAGAATTTGAAGTTTCTAGCTCACTACTCAGATACATTGTTTTAAATTTTGGCAATAAAATTCTGTTTGCTTACTTTGCTGGGTTTGGCTGACTTGTCTGTGCAGCACTGCTGGTTCTGAGGAATCAGTAGTTCCACGCTCAGCTTCTGGAAGGAGGCAGAGGGTAAGCACAGCATGCTTTGGTGTGCCTGGGATAGTGCTGTTGAAGGGGAAGTAGCAAGATCTTTACTCTTCTTACAGACTAGGTGCCCTGTATATGCTGGTAGGATGGAGGGAGGAATAACTGAATGGTGAATAACATAAAGAGTACTTATAGTGTCTTTATATTAAATTATTGTATGAGGTGGGGAGGAGAACTTGAATGGGAAACTGGAGGTCAGCAGGCTTTCTCTTCTTGCTGTATTTTAGGTAGACCAATATTGAAATTGAGATGTATTTCTCAAGTTCAAATAATGGGGTAGGGGAAGGAGAAGTTAAACTGTAATAAATGTTGTGGAGACTTAGGACCAGGTTAGGGTTTTTCTTTCTTGGGAGGATTCACCAGGGGGTAATTATACTGAATCAGCAGGACCTAATGTTATAGCTTGAGAAATAAGAGACATCAAATTTGGGATCTAGCAGCACTTACCCTGCACTCCTAGATCCCCACCAGCTCACCCTCAACATATCAGATTCAGTGGAAGATTTTTAGGTTTAGTGTTTCTTTTTCCTTTTTGGAGCGTCACATAAACTCATTAACTCTGGATTCATCATTCCTTGCTACATATCTTCAATGTCTTGAGTGTATAACCCATTGTTATCATCATACAAATACAAAGCATTTTCTGGAGACAACAATACCTTGGTCCTGAGTATCCATCTTCATTAGGTGTTGGATTACATTAATTTTCTCAATTCTGTACCCTTCTTGTTTCCATGCACCTTTGGTATATTACTTTATAATTTCTTTCACTGGAGTTGATTTCTCTGTCCTTTGATTCTGAGTTTGGCCACATGACTTCCTTTGGCCAATGGAATGTTGTAATAAAGAGTTTGATTCCAGTTTTGATGTTAGACTGTTTGATAGGATTTAGACTTCCACCCTTCCTTTTTTTTTTTTTTTGTGAAACAGAGTTTCGCTCTTGTTGCCCAGGCTGGAGTGCAATAGTGTGACCTCGGCTCATTGCAACCTGTGCTTCCCAAGTTCAGGTGATTCTCCTGCCTCAACATTGGGTTCAAGTGAATCCCAATGCCTTGGGATTACAGGCACCTGCCAGCATACCTGGCTAATTCTGTATTTTTAGTAGAGATGGGGTTTCGCCTTGTTGTTCAGGCTGGTCTTGAACTCCTGACCTCAGGTGATCCACCTGCCTCAGCTTCCCAAAGTGCTGGGATTACAGGCGTGAGCCACTGCACCCAGCCACGTCCACCCTTCTCTTTCCCACCACCATACATCTGGTACTTTAGACAAGAAAACACACATACACCCCTGGCTTCTTTGCATCACAGAGAAGTTTGAAAACCCTCACACACATGACAATCCCTTCCCCCTCGCCAACCCCTGACCACTATAAAGGCTCAAGTCACTCTCCTGTCTTGTCATTCCAGATTGTCTTGTGTCTACCCTGCCCCCAACCACCCCCCTGCCCCCGCCCAAAAAGTCCCTTGTGTGACTAATAACCTTTCTTTCAAATTCTCTTGGTGTGCGAAGTATTATCAGTCTGGATATCCAACCTACTAATTGGGGTCAGAGGGTCTATTTCACCTTCACAGGATGACTGCAAAACAAATATTAATCTGTGTGTATGTGATACTCGCAAATGGTTGGAAGAAATGCTTGCATGTCTCTGCTTCAACTATTTTTCCTCTGTTATGGCCATGAGACTATGTCTAGGCTAGCCCGCTAGAGAGTGAAACAAATGGAGTAGCATCCCATTGCCTTATCACCTCAGTTAGCAAATCAGTCAATGAATAGCTGACCCCAGACATGTCAGCAAGCCCAGCTAAGATCAGCAGAGCCTCTTAGTCAATCCACAGCTAACTGCAGATGCATGAGTGAAGCCAGGCAAGATCAGCCAAGGCCAATCAAGATCAGCTGAACCCTCAAACTTGTGAATTAAATATATGCTAATTGTTGTATACCACCGGGTTTTTGGGGTTGATATGTGGAAATACTGTGGCAATAGATAACTGAAAAACCGAGTGTGGGAACTTTTAGACCAACCCTGGGGTAAATATAAGGTCTCCAAAATTTAGCAACTCTCCCTGAAATCCAAAATGAAGCAAAAGATTATAGTGCAGCTCATATTTAGCCCTTTGGCCTCTCTTTTTAAGAGTTAATTTTGTTTAATTTTTTTGTGCTAGGACTCTTAATAAGCAATTTTAAAAAAAGCCTTAAGTAAGATTAGCAATTTGCACCTTTTTAAAAATTAACAGCACTCTGTTGTTTTGATATTGAGCTCCATTATCAATTTGCATCTTTAAAGAGGTGTAACCTTTCTCAGATATTTTGCTCTGTGTTCTTACATTTAACTAGCAAGACTTGATTTTTACATTGCTTATGTTGGCTTTACTTCTGCACAATTAAAACCAGAGGAGAAGAAGAAAAAATCTAATACTCAATAATTAGAAGTATGATGTAGATTTCTGTAACCCTGGCTATTCAGAGCTGAGTGGTGATCAAGGTGGGATTAATGTATTAACATGCAAGGCAGGTATGTTAATAAAGGAAAAATGTCCTACAGTTTTAGGACACATATCAACAAAATTTCTGCGTCCTTGAATGGTTACAGAATTATACCTTCTTATTTATGAAACTAGCTCCCAAGAGCAGTAAACTTTGAACTGGCATGGACTCCTGAACTCTCCCAGTTGTATGACAGGAACCATTTTGACTGATTATCTCCCATCTTCCACACTGCCTTGCTCTGCCTATCCAAAGTCTACTCTCCCCAGGAAGACCATCCACCAAGCTGCATGCTGAGGTGCCTCACAGGCAGAAGAGGTCATGTACCTCAGTGTCATCCTTTGTTTTCTACTCATATTTTCTCTAGTAAAAAGATTCAGTTGGTGGCAGTGAAGTCCTTCTTTATTTGGGAAAGTATACCAACTACCCTTTGCTTGGTGAGGACAAAAATACCGTGTTGCTCAGCAGAAAAATGTATTTGAAAAACTAGATAGTGAATAATTACCTGTATTTATTTTTTTCGGTTACACAAAGTATGAAACATTTCTACATCTTCTGGACTTCATTTTGAACCCACTCAGTGTATTTTCTCAAACCATGAACCAAAACAATGTATTTTGTTTATTCAACAATGGACCAGTGAAAACTGGAGCCTACACTATGTGTTTTCTCAATCTCTGAGCTGGAACCAGAACATCAAAACTTTCGTGAACTGAGCCGATATTCCACAGAGTTAAATCCTTGTTGAGATCCTAGAATGGTGCAGTGGTTCTTGGTCACTTTTTAGAGTGCTGTGTAAAATCTAAAAGCTTTGGTTTTGTTCCTAATTAAAACTAATTTTATCTTGTATTATTCCTTCTAATGTAATGAATGCAAAATATGATGTCACTCGTTGCAGAAGAGAAAAACATGAAGCATTCAGGCAGAATATACGTCTGTCTTTACCATGGAATCTACATCACTTGTTAATCTTGCTTTTGACCTCAGTCCAAGCAAATTGCTGTGGGATGTATAGATGTGTTGTCCCCTGTGGCAATATTCTCCAGCTATTTAGATGGTATTTTCTTTGGAGTACTTTATCCTGGAAATATCTAGGGAATACCTTAATTCCTTTTTTTTTTTTTTTTTTTTTTGAGACGGAGTCTAGCTCTGTCGCCCAGGCTGGAGTGCAGTGGCGCGATCTTGGCTCACTGCAAGCTCCGCCTCCTGGGTTTACGCCATTCTCCTGCCTCAGCCTCCCGAGTAGCTGGGACTACAGGCGCCCGCCACCTCGCCCGGCTAGTTTTTTGTATTTTTTTAGTAGAGACGGGGTTTCACAGTGTAGACCAGGATGGTCTCGATCTCCTGACCTCATGATCCACCCGTCTCGGCCTCCCAAAGTGCTGGGATTACAGGCTTGAGCCACCGCGCCCGGCCGGGAATACCTTAATTTCTAATTTATCATGAATGTACAGTCAAATGGTCTTTAAATTTTTAACTATCCATTTCTATAATCCAAACTACAGATTGAAAAAAATAATACCACATCATATGGAATTTGAAGACATTTAAGTTAACTGATAAAGTGGATACGATTAACTTAACAAAGGTTAACGTTTTCAGATAATTAACTTATTTATTCTTCCAAGGATTATATGGGAATGCCTGGCCTTTCTCATATAAATTGAAAAATTCAAGGGGGAGTGAATTTTTGAGATGTCAAAGGTATATAAGAAATGGCCTGCATTTAAAAATTTAGGAAGAAAAAAGATTCATAAACAGTAAAGGGCAGGATAATGATGAGTAGGAGTTCAAAAAACAGCCTGATGATGCATTAATAGACTGTAGCCTCTGGCTCAGCAGTGAGTCATAGGGCAGTCAAGAGACATGTGGTGGTGGTCTCTGTGATGAGGGACTGCGTACTGCAACTGAATTTGAATTCAAGCAACTACTGCTCTGATTTTTAAATTTTTTATTGGATGTTTTATAAATTACAGAGCAATTCAATCTAGTTGTTATGAGTGAAACAATATAAAAATGTATAAGAGAACACTAATTATTGCTGCTCCTTCTATTCCCAATCCCATGCTTTGGAAGGATTCAGTATTATTTGACTAGTGAGGACCTTCCACACTTTGCACTTTTTTGTAGATACATATACAAAAATATATTCTCATGAGTAATTTAAAAATAATTGTATCAAAATAGGACCAACTTATTACACATTAATCTTTGCTTTTTTCACTTGAGAATATATCCCGGGAAATCAGAGAGGAGACATAGATATAACGCTATCCTTTTTCATTTTTTTCTTACTTTCTTTATATGTGAACACACACACACACACACACTTACCTAAATGGAATCATTAATAGAAGTTGTTTTTACACATTGATTTTTTTCTTTCTTTGCCTTACCTTCTTTCCTTTCTCCCTCTTCCACATTCCCTCCTTTTCTGTCTCAGTCCTGTAGCCTACATGTACAGTATGGTATACATCCTTCATTACCTTTCTCCATTCTCATATAATCATTATGCACAGGCATTCACATGGACACACACACACATACACACACACATACATACAGATTTCAGTCTATGTTGTAAGCCTACAATGTGCTTTGAGTTGAGATTAGAAAAGCTGACCTTTCTTAATCTCTGTTCTGGGCTCCTCTTCCTTTGATTTCATCTCATGAAGTTTCTTAGTTTTAATTTGTTTTTAAATATGGTCTTAGTATGTTGCTCAAACTGGTCTTGAACTGCTGGCCATAAGCATTCCTCTTGCCTGAAATCACAAAGGTTGTCAATGCTACTGGCCTCAGCTCATGACTTATTTTTCTACTTTATCCATGTAGGTGGTCTCATCCATTTAATGATTTTAATTATCATCCTTGCTGTTGATGTCCAAATCTACATTCCAAATTTAGACCTCTTTGGTCCTTATATTCAGCTTGCTACTGGATATTTTCATCTAATTTTTCCATAGGCATCTCAAATTGAATGTGCTCCAACTTCACCTTTTTCTTCTCCCCTTTACATCCTGTATTATTTATTGCAATTGGTGCTATCATCATTCATCTAGATGTCAAGCTAGGAACCTACCACTTAACAATCAGTCACCAAGTTCTGCCAGCTTATCAGTTACATAGTTCTTGAATTTATTCTCTCCTCCCCATTTCTTTCATTGGTACACCAGTTAAGATACTCATTCAGCCTCATATATATTATTGCAAAAGTCCTTCAACTTTTTCTTTCATTTGGATCCCATACCCATAGTGAGTTACTGGGTTTCTATGGCTTCCAATCCATCAAAGGAAACATTTTATTGTTTTTAGTAAGGTTGGAAGCATGATAGAACTGTCCATATTAAGGTCTTCTTCATTGTTTTTTTCTGGGGTAGAAACTGTGAAACATTTATTAAGGTATAAAACAAAACCAAAAACCATGACCAGAAAGAGAAGTTGGACAAGAGTACTAATGCTAGGAAAAGCAAGAATATCCTAGCAAGCACTGATACTCCAGCAACATGGGGAACATATGTTCCTCCCCTACTTCCAACCCCTTTTCTCACTCATGCTGTGCCTTCCACTTTAGATACGTAATTCCTATGCCATTGTTTTCCTGTCTGTTCTACAGTCAGAGTGAGCTATGTAAAACACAAATTTGGTCTTTGTGTCACTTTTGGGTGCTGGGAGCATTATGGCACCTTGATGAATAGAGCTGACTTTATGGGCTAGGGTTGGTTCAAATTTAACCAGGCAGAAGAACAACAGATGAAACAAAGATCCTGAGTGATGGGCACAGCTGTCAACAGAAGATCATTGAGTTCATGTTGTGGGTGATGGGGAACAAGCCGATAAGACCGTCTGAGACTTTTTGGAGGTATCCTACCAAATCACTCATGAGATGAATTCCTTCCAAACTGTGCTGTTGGTCAGAACACTTAATCTGTGATCTCCTTTGGAGATCACTAAAAGCTAGAAAAAATCTCATAGGTAGCTCCCTGAGGCTCTATTAGACAGTTATCTACTGGAGAGACAGAGGCTTAGGAAGCAGGAGTTAAGAAACACTATAACTAGATAGAATGGAACAAAGCATTTGGAAGAAGTGTAGATGGCAGTGTGGTAGTGAAACTGGAATGGGAAGGAAGAGGAACTTAAAATTCAAAGAGCCCTGGTTCTCATTTGTCATAGCTGCTAAGCCTCCTTGAACACTGTTTTGATAGTTTTGGCAGCTTTTATGAAGGTGAATCTTATGTTATCAGGATTTTTATATTGGATGTGGTGAGATCAGGATGAAGTTTATTAATGTCAGTTACCAAGGGCACTGCTGGGTCAGTAGGTACTGAAGGCTCTCTATGAGCCCCTCAGTTATCTCCTTGTGGTTTTCGTTATGCTTCACAAGTGGTTAGGAGTAGACTGTTGCACTTCATTCTGGACACCAAGCTACCAAAAGTTCCATATTGCTTTGTGAAAAGTTCAAAAAACATTTCACTGGCCTGAAGACAGGGTCACAGCACAGAGATTTTGTCTGGTTTAGGCCCACCCAGGTAGCTCATACAGGTGTTGGAGACTCTTTGAATATGATCAGTGTTATATAAAAGCCTAAATTGTTAGGTCCTATGGGGGTTGCTTTTTGATAAGGGAAATTGGATCCAACATACAATGAGAGAAGTGATTTGGCTTTCATTGCTCTCAGGGAGGGATTGGTACCAAGAAAGGTCTGGAAGTTACGGAAAAAGGCTATTGATTCCAAATATTAGTAGGATTTAGATGATTTGGAAATTAAAATGGAGAAAGAATCAAACATGATTCTTTCTACAGAAGCAGAAGACTAGTTTTTTGGGTCAGTTATACACCTACACATCATAATTTCATAAGTCTTAGCCTCAAGGACGTACAGTAAAATACATGAACCATATGCAAAAAAAAAAAGTCGCTAAATCTTCACATTTAGGGGCACCAGAAAAAGTGAAAGCTAATGATAGTGTCTGAGTTTTCTGTCTCTCCTGGACTAATGCCTAAATATGGAAGCACAGAACTACTGACAGTATTAAGAAAATGGAAGGTCTAGAAGTATTTGACCTGATCTTATCCTTTAAAACATGCAACACATTCCCATTGACCAATAAATGTAATCAGCAGATATTATAATCTTGTTTCTGTGTGACAGGACAAAGACTGGAGATTTATGCTGTCCCTATGAGAAAATTCTCACTTCTTTTTTTTACCTCTTCTGCAGGGAGTATCAGAGGTAAAATGAGATGACCAGCCCCAGGAGGTCACCCCAATTTGATCAGCGGTAGTGGGTTAGTATTAGTTACCTGGGGTAACTAATATTCAGTCTAGACTGAAGAGCAGGAGAAAGAAAAAGGCCAAGAGTGCTTTGGACTTCAGAAGGCCCCAAAACTGATCTCAGAGAGAGGAGTGGGAAGGTGGTGACTGAGTTCCACAGAATGAAATTCACCCAGATGGAATTAGGTTTTAACAGCAACACCAGCAAGGTGTTAAACTCTTGGCTGGAGTGGAGAGGTCCAGTCACATCTCTTGCGGTGGTGGGAAATGTTGCTTTCTGAAGTCTCACTAGGAGCCTCAGAATAAGTGTGCTACTCTGCGCTGATCTCCCAGCTGCTTCAAAGCACCCCCCTCCCCTTTTTGAGCAAGGCAAGGTAAAATAACTAGGCAAAATATATCCATACCAAGGTCATCTGGAAGGCACAACTGTGTCCAGTGATGTTTCTCACAACTCTAGCATACCTAGGGGTATTGCTCTCTACTCCCTTTCTTCTCAAGGCCTTCTTTAAGTGCTCTCGTTGTTTTGGCTTTCTGTACTCCAGCGTGGCAGCTGATAGGCAATAAATATACTGCTCTGGGGATAAATTTCAGATGTTGAGTCTTCCAGCAAATTTGAAACTTAGACAAGTATCTTCTCCCATTCCTACTTTTTATTCCCTATAATTTCTGAGAAACTTTCCTGCCAGCAGACTTCTCAGACAGTGACAAACTGAATCCTCATTAAAACAAAGAAAGGTTAAGGGAAAAAAATAACCTATTTAAAATGAGGTAACTCACTAGTCTTTCAGCTATAAATTGACAATAGGATTTATATAAATCCGTAATTGTATCTCTTTTACCTGCAGTTAGGCTAGTTAATGATGAAAAAAGTATACAGCTGATCGTGTGGCTTTAATGAGGATTCTTTTTACAGAGTTAAAAAAATCCACCAAATTAAATTCTGCCAATTTACTTCATTGCAAATTGAGCACCACCCTGTAAGCAAAAAAAAAAAAAAAAAGAAAAGAAGAGAAAAAAATCATCAAGTAGCTTAAATCAGTTACAGCTAAATGTGTAAGTCAGCATGTGCTTTAGCCTTTAGTCATGAAGAATATATTAGATTTTAAAAATAAATGGCTTTCTGCTGAGTCTTCATTGCGGTGGCTTTCTGACTTTTAATTAAATTTTCAGTACTTGTGGATGCTTCCTCATGTACTCTGGCCACAGAGCTCGCATTGCCTCCATCATTAAGTGGAGTGGAAAACCAAATTGGAGATTATTAAGCTTGTTCATTTCTTTGTTATCAGTAGCTGGTGGCTCTCTCCTTTTTACTTGTTAAATAAGGATGGAGCTTTCTACCAGGATATTTTCCAAGAATGAAATAAGCTCTCGTAAACAGAGCATGATTAGCCCTAATGCGGGAGCTTGTTAAATGTTCCTCATTATACATTTCTGGTCTGTTTCATCAGTGTTAAGTGAACTTAATGTAAATTAATAAAAACAGGTTTGCATTATTTTTAACAGGATTGAGAGTAAAGAAGAAAACTGTAAGCAACACTAAACTCAGCAACTAATGTCGAAGTTTGCACTTTTTCTCTGCTGCCCTTTCTGTTCTATGGAATTGAATAAATTGTTTGAAAAGCTTAATATTTAATCTGTTGGAATGGAGCATTGCAGTTTACATTACATTAGAGGTAAGGTATTACATCTAAGGTATTACATTAGAGACTTTAATTGCTAGTTTGGTGCTTTTCTGCAAATTTTGTGTTTGCTCCTTTTGAACTTCCCAGAAATAAAGAGATTTATGAAAATCATGTATTATTGGAGGGATTAATCTTGAACAAAGGAATTTTAATTTTTATACCAACAGGGTCAAGAACATAATTTTGGCTATAGAACCTAATGGTTGGTTTTAAATTCATATTTGTTTTGATTTATAAAACTGAGTTCATTGCAGATGCTTCAAGGGAAATGTGTTATGTAAAATTCACATTGTTTTAAACAGTGACATTCTTAAAATACAAGGCTGCTTCTCCTAATTAAAAAGAAACCAAACTGAAAAGACACTTAAACATGCACAGAAAGTCAAAAAGCTAAGGGCTACTAATCTAAATGATAAGATGATTTATCTCTGAGATGCAGAATTAGATGCCCATGAGCAAGTTAGAATAATTGGGGATCCCAGCATTTAAATTTTTAGGACCTTTATTAACTAAAGTATAGTGTGCCTAAATTGCAAACTCCTTTGGAAAATATTGTTAGGAAAGTGAGGCTGCTATCGACTTTGTGGTTTTTGTTTTGTTTTGTTTTGTTTTGTTTTGTTTTTGAGACAGAGTCTTGCTCTGTCGCCCAGGCTGGAGTGCAGTGGCCTGATCTCGCTTCACTACAACTTCCGCCTCCCAGGTTCATGTGATTCTCCTGCCTCAGCCTCCCAAGTAACTGTGATTACAGGCGCCCACCACCATGCCCCGCTAACTTTTGTATTTTTGGTAGAGACGAGGTTTTGCCATGTTGGCCTGGCTGGTCTCTAACTCCTGACCTCAGGTGATTCGCCTGCCCTCAGCCTCCCAAAGCGCTGGGATTACAGGCATGAGCTACGGCACCCAGCCTGTAGTTGTTGATAGAGTTAGTGGAATCTCTGTATGTGGTGGTTGTGGTTATTTGATTACATTCACAGACATCTTAATGCTCATGAAGTCTGAGCAAGTGTTTAAAATATAGTGAAATCAATAAAAAGTTATAAATTATGAAAAATACATGCAATTGTGGATGCAGTTCCATTTTAAAGGAATTTTCTGGAACTTTACTTTTCATTGAAAATTATGTAGTTCCTTGGATAAATAGTGCATATTAACTATTTGTTTAACGTTAGTGGTAACATATACAGCAATGTCTTGATTTTAACTAGAATTCTTAGAACATGTCATCCTCACAGCCCAGAATGGTGAAAGCAAAGGAATGTGTGCCATAAATATCTACCGTGGCAGATGTAACTGATTGTTCACAGTGCTCTTTCCTGCTCAACCTACATTAGCTTTAGAATTCTTCTCAATACAGTAGCCTAGGCAGTTCCTACCATTAGATTGCAGTTGGTATGTGAGAGGAAGCCTTGTTTGTCATCTGTATTATAATTGGTGAATTTTTTTTTTGTTGTTTTTTTAGATTTAGTTAGGAAATCTTTGGCTGAAACATTTTAGGTCACTTCCTGCCTTATTCGAGTATGATGAACACATTTTCATTGTTACATCATTATTCATTAAATTTTTATTTCCTGAAGATTTTGTTTTGATTCTATACTGTCATTTTTATAATGAATTTTATTTTCCCAACAAATTATATATGTAGAAAGTATAACAGATTAGAATGAAATTGAACCAAACTTAGGATATGTACTAGAATATTCCTGTTCTTCCCTCTCTTCTTTCTTCCCCCCTTTCTTTCCTTCCCTTCTTTCTAGCAAATTTTGATTCACTGGGATTCGATCAGAAATCCAAGATATAATTTAAGTTTCCCAAAGCATGACTTAGAGGAAAGACAGAACACAGTCCTTCTAAAATGTCCAGGTGATCCTAAAATGTGGTCCAGTTGGCTTTGTCTTAGGAACCATCTACTGCGAACTTTAGCCTCATTCTGCTTTTCTATTCTCTGTTTATCTTCTGTCCTGTTCAGCTTTGTCTTAGCTTCTGACATTTCCATGCTGGCTTCCTCGTTACCAGCTCGCTCCTATCCCGGGTCCTACCACGGAATTAAGATACACATAGCTCTCTCCTCTCTGCACTCCCCAAGTAAAGCATTAAAGCTAGATTCTGGTTAATTGACAGCTTTTAGTCACGGAGCTCTATTTAGCAGAGTTGACTAAATGTCTTAACTGAAAAAACAGCAAACAAGCACTCCTCCTTGGTGGCATGTAATAAGGACCACCAGTGATTCAATGGATGTGTGAGGGTAAAGGTCACGGAGAAATTGGGACCTTTCAGAACAGCTTCAGAAATGGAGCTGCCGCCTTAGTGTCAAGACAATAAATTTAAGGACTTGACATGTGGCCAATATGAAGAATAAATATTGAAACAATAAATGACTCTAGATGAGTACAAAAAAACACAAAAGAAACTTAAGTGGTACACCAAAAAGTGGTTAGAAAATATCCTTCAAAGATGGGAAAAAAGGATGCATTATATATGTCTGTAAAGTAGTAATAACACGATGATGATAGAAAATATTAATTAAACACTTACTATGGGATAGACACTATTCCAAGAATTTTACATATGTTAACTCTTTCCATACTAAAAAACTTTAGGGGTAGCTACTATTACTATCCCTATTTTATGAATAAAGACACCAAGTTATAAAGAGAGCAAACGACTTGCTCAAATAGCTAGTAGATGACAGAGCTGGGAATTGAATCCAGGCAGGAATTGAATCCTGACTCTAGAGCCCATGTGTTTTTTGGTTGCAGTTCCCAAAGTTAGAGTGCTGTATTTTTCTCTCAGCATTCTTGAACTTAATCTAAGAAAGAAGCTATGTAGGTACAGTCACTGCCCCATGAGCCAAGTTCTTTTGGCAGAAAAAATGATGCTACAGAGTAGGGTAAAAATAGAAGCTTCTGGAGACTGACAGATTATGGGAATATTGCCCAAAGAGCATTCACTTTTATCAGCCTAATGGTACTGACCTGCAGGAAATCAGAATAAAAATATTCAGAAAAGCATCATCAAATCTCAGACGTTTGGATAAAACTGAACATAAACATAGGATAATACTTCATTACCAACTTCTCTTATTCCTTTTGTGATTGAGTGTTGAGGGAAGAAATACAATTATGAATTACTTATTGGATGGCATGAAGATTTTCACAGACGTCAGAGGAGATGAGTGACCAAAATTAGAGTTTTTGTGAATAGAGGCTGGCACTAGGTGTGGAGCTGGGTTGGGAGCCACCAACTGGTTGGATAGGGGTTGTGGAAGAAGTAATGCAGATGAAATTAGAAGGTGCACGTAGGCACCCAAACAACCTGGTGTAACAGCAATGGTGGGCACTGGGTCAGAGGAGGTCTGCCATTGGTTGCCTCCGCTGATCATTTGACACAGCTGATTGTGGCCCTGAAATAACCACTTGCTTTCAAGGGCCTTTTTCATAGTTCTTCAACATTCAGTATATATGAGGTCTTGTGTAGAATTGTAAGATGAACATAATAATCCTTGTAGATAGATTTTTTAAAGTATGAAATTTTAAAATTTTTTTAGAATTTAAAACTTTTTTAGAATTTAAACATTTTTAGGTTTTTAAAAATTGCTTTTAGCTCTACTCATTCCTCTTAATATTAAGGGAGGAGACCACCCCTCATATCATCTTATGCCCAATTTCTGCCTCCAAAGAAGGAAGAAGTAAAAACTAAAAGGCAGAAATGAAATCCACAGGCAGACAGCCCGGTGCCGCACCCTGGGCCTGGTAGTTAAAGATCAACTCCTGACCTAATTGGTTATGTTATCTATAGATTACAGACATTGTATAGAAATGCACTGTGAAAATCCCTATCTTGTTTTATTCTGATCTAATTACCGGTGCCTGCAGCCCCCAGTCAGGTACTGCCTGCTTGCTCAATCAATCACGACCCTCTCACACGCACCCCCTTAGAGTTGTGAGCCCTTAAAAGGGACAGGAATTGCCCACTTGGGGGGCTCGGCTCTTAAGACAAGAGTCTTGCTGATGCCCCCAGCCAAATAAACCCCTTCCTTCTTTAACTCGGTGTCTGAGGAGTTTTCTCTGCCAGCTTGTCCTGCTACAATATTAGCCATGTTGATGTAGTTGAGGGTTGCCTGCAGAAGTGCCACATGCTATCTATTTAATTTTGTTTATTTTCTGCCACCTTTTGGGCATGCGCTAAAACTCCCTAGATAGGAGCTGGTTTGCACACTTAGATTATAATCTTTACCATTCATCATTCTGCTCATTGGCTATTTATAAAATAAATGTACATAATGTGCCTAAAAATATGAAACAGGAACCTGAACAAAACTGAAAAAGAAAATGAGAATCTGCCATTCTGACTTCTCAAATATATCTCCAGTTTATTTAAGAGAAAAAAAGAAAGGCAAAGAAAGGAACATTTCTTATTCATATAATTGTAGGAAAATCTTAACAGGTGGGGAGATTTCTTCCTAGAATGCAATGTACTCTCCTCAGTTGAAAGTAATTCTTGTGATATTTAGCAGAAATGAGCATTGCAATGGAGGCTGCTGTGCTGCGCTTCCTTTGGAGGGTTCTTAGAAGAACTCTGAGTGGTTTTCATTCATGTTTGCCAATTTCATAGATTTTCCCAACATAAAATTCAAAAGACAGAAGGAAACCCTAAGTCCACTTAAAAATAGTGGTGTGTGTTTTCTTCATAACACTTTCAGAGTGGAGTTTTCTCAGAATCTGTTTGGTTCTTGGGTCACACTGATAGGGCCGAAGGCCCACACACCACCATTCATTCATTTTCCCCATCCTGCCCTTTCATTTATCCTGCAAAACAGTCCATGAATGAATCCACGGGCAACATTAGGAAGCTATGCAATGCAACAGATGATGCCATAATATTAATAGCTACAATTTATTAAATGCCCAATCAACAACAGGTGCTCCACCTGTACTTTTTTTTTTTTTAACATTCTCATGGCAACCTTGCAAAACAGATACTGTCCCTGTTAGTCAGATGAGAAAGCCAAGACTCAGAATAAGTTAAGTTGTCTGCTAAGGTCTCCCAACTGATAGGAGGTGGAGCTGGGGTTCAAGACAATGTCTGCTGGATTGTAAACCCAATGCTTTCAACATGACACTATTCTGCTTCCTTACGTTACCTGCATTAAAAAATTCTGTACTGCCCAATTCCTGCCAGAAACAAAAGAACAGCCATGCCATATTACCAAGCTAAGAGTTGCAAGGGGCCTGCGAGCCCCATCCGGTTGTTTCTGACTACTAAGAACTAACACTTTGGTTAGGTGCTTAAAAAATAGGCTTTCCCAGTCAGGCGGGTGGGTTGGCTAGATAGGATTAAGGCACAGGGACTCTTTACCAAGCAAGGTGCTCCTTCCTGTCAGAACACATTTCCGTAGAGCCCTGCAGTCTGCAAGCTGGTAGCACCTCCTCCTGCTTCTGCCTCCTAGTGGGCTGTCTGAGGGAGGCTATACATATGTATTAAGTTATTAAGCGGTGGTATGGGTTCTCACAAGTTCAAACACAAAGCATGCTGTGTCCCTGCTCGAGCATCTCCAGGAGGGCCTGGATTAATAGAAATGCAAATGGAGCATCTGCACAAGGCCATATGATTACAGCCTCCCCCTCACACCTCAAAGTCAAGAGCAGAAAAACACTGCATGTGAAATGCAACAAAAAATGGTGATATAATATGCAAAGTCTGTTACCCATTTCAACAGCAGTCAACAAAACATTTCTACTCACACCACTCAGAACAATTCTGCCCCAACTTTATTATGTAAGCTAATGTCTTTCCTCGGGATAAAATTGCTGTTGGCTCATTAGAGTCCCTATTGACTGCTTTATTGCTTAAGACTGCCTGCAGACCACTGTTGGGCCCACTCAAGAAATTTGCTGTTAAAGGATGCAGGGCTTTAATTTTTTACCTCTGCTCTTTTCCTCTCCCCAGGGTAGAAATGCAACGGCCAATGAAGACTTAAGGGATAGTAAGATGAGTCTGCCAGGGCTGGTCTTGGAGTCTCAGTCTGGTGGGAGTCATAGACTGGTTTGGGCTATTAGGACCCAGTCAAAAGTTTCATCTCCATTTGAGTCAGGTAGCCTCACTCTGTTTTTGTGGCTGCACTCTTAATTCTGTACAGTGGCAGGTATCACTATGTGACCTCTCGGGATGGGGAACAAATCCCAGCATGTTGGCACAGTAGTGTTCCATGTATGTTTGTGGGATGACTGAATGCTTGACTGAATAAATGAAAATAAAATCTGCTTGCCTCTCAGTGCATGATGTGGGCAGGAGGGTATCCGTGTGAGGGACTGTGGATGATTTAGTGCAGCCATCTCCACTGGAGAAAAACTCAAAGCTCACACGTGACTGTCCTTTCTTTGTCTCTTTCCTTTCTATGAGTGTTCTCCCTCCCTGAACCCATCCTTTTTTACTTTAGCTGGTTGATTTGGTATACATATGCCTATATGACTTTGGGAAATAATCTTTCCCTAATCATGACCCTCCAATCATGTCTCACTTATAACCGAGTGAGTGAATCATTGTTCTTTCCTGTCTCAGAGAAGCAGGGGGCATTTATGTGGCTTAGAGTGAGTCATGGCTAGGGATGAATTCTGAGGTGACCCGATGCCTGGATATTTGCTATTTTCTGTATTCATGCAGCTTTATGCTTTGAGTGACTGCTGAGCTGCTGGAGATACCATATACTCATCAAATTGGATGCTTATATTTATTCTTAGTTGTATTTCTAGAGAATGTTATTCACCAGAGAACATTGCTTTTAAGTTGTCATAGTAGATTTTCTTTTTACCTTATCCATGCCAAGCAACCCATCTTACCTTCCTTTGCCCCCAGTTTCCTGTCTGCCTGAACATTGTTCTGCATCTCGTCTGGGACACAGCTGCATTCTTCTGGTCTCTAGGTTCTTTCCCCCCATTCAGTTATATGCACACTCCTTCTAGATCCATTCTTCTAAAACGTAGCTCTGACTATATCACTCCTCAGCTAAACACCTCAATTATTTTCCATTGCTTAATAAACAAAACACAAGCTTCTTATTCAGACATTTAAAACTCTCTAGGATTTGGCCCCAAGCTGAATTTTCCAATATTTAAAATTATCTACACTCCATTCACACCACACAATGTATAGTTCCTTTTCTCTATGAACCCCTAAACACCATTTACTTCACTTGCAGTGGAATTTCTTTCTGTGGTCCATCCCCACTTTCTGACCCACGCTTCAGGAAGTATCTTAGCTGTCACCTGCGATTGGAAGCCTACTCAAATGCATCCCTGTGATTTCTTTGTGTGTGCCTGCCTTTTGCATTTTGTCCCTCTTTTTGGCCAACATCCCACTTTCCCTACTATTCCAGGTAATGCTTATCGCTTGGATAGATATGCAATAGAACAAATTTTATTTACTGAACAAAAGAAAGAATGTCGGATGAATGTGCATCTCTGAAATCTCCCCTTAGAGTTTGTGACGACCCTGAGGAGGCAGCAGTGTGATGTAGCAGAGACTGAGCCTTGGGGTCAAAAACTGGGGCTGGAGTCTCTGCTTGGCCATTTATGAACTGTAGGAGCTTGGGCAAGCTGCCTAACTTCTTTGTGTCTCACCTCTGTCAATGCTTGTTGAATGTATGAACTTATGTTGTGGATTTTTTGTTGTTGTTGTTCGTATGCATATTCTTTACTCCCTGGAAATGCTGAAACGCAAAGTATTGCTTGTCTTACAGATACGGAATATTCTCTTCACATATAAGTCATTTCATGAACTGACATCATAATGTACGCTACAGACCTAGTAAGATTTCATTGAAAAAGAATGAGTCAGGTAAGTATCCTATGATTGCACTAGCATCTACCTCTTTGAAAACTAACTGTGAACAATGGAAACTACATGCTTGCTTTTAAAGACTATACATTTTGATAGTTTAATTTCAAGATCTACTAATAGAAATGACACAATGCTGCTGATGTAAGTGTCTACAGTGAGTAATTTATTGGACAAAGGAAGAAAAGGAGGGAAAAGTTTTCACAGTGATTTCTTGCATCTGCAATCCTAAATCTAATTTAGTATTAGTGCTCCTGACAGGAAAAGAAATTTCAGGGCAGTTACTCACACTTTTGAAGGTTTTATTTGGCTTAACCTCAGAAATAACTGCAGTGATGGAGCTGAGTGCTCTCAGATGTGGGTTTTCTCTCTGAAATAATGGCCTCTTGAGTTCATTCTTTTCCTAAAATTAGGTCCAAGATGCTGTAGAGCCTTCCTGAGGAGTGGCTTTAAGTACCTTGTGATGTTTAAAAAAAATAAAAATAAAAATCCCCCGACCATTTACATGAATACATACAAGAAACTAGGAAACCTCACTGACCACACAATAGATTTGAACGTGATGGACAGTGAGCCCTTTGGGGCCACATGTTCCTATTGCCAGCAGTTCTGAGCTTTGTGCCACGGCCACTGAGTTATGGTGAGAGTTCCACCTGTGTCTCAGATGCTCTCTGGGAGGAGGCATTTCCATGTTATTTACAGCATTGTCTCCCTTTTCATGGCATTTGTCCTTTTCTTTTGAAACTTCCCTCTGGCCACTTGTCAAACTGCAGCAGGAAACATAAAACTGGGAAGCATACACTCACTTTCTGTTCGGGATGAGATAAATAACTAAGCAAGAAATAGTCATTCACCACAAACACCACTGCTGTAATATTACATTATGTCATAGCACTGGCAAAAGGAGAGGTTCTGCCTTTGGTATGGGATGTAACTGAGCACAGGGCTAAGTTGTTTTTTGTTGTTTATTTTTGTTTTATCTTGTGTCTGTGTCTGATATTGTCCTATGAGAAATCTCTGAAAAATCACTAGTATTTGTATAGTTCTTTACAACTTACAAAGCACTTCCCACACAATTTTAATGTTTAATAGAGCATCCCTATACACCTGATGTTATTATTTATATTTTTCTGATGATGAAACTGAGGCAGTGAGGTCCCACAAGTTAAGTAATAGAAGCCATGGAGCACCATGGAGTGGTTACAGTCCTGCCAACGGTGGCTCTCAGAAACATCAGGACTTGGAGCTGCATGCTCAGACTAATGAGAACCTGGAGCATTAGATGAGGACTGGTTTCGAAAGCCTGGAAAAGAGCTGGCCTGAGGGTTCCAGAACAGATTCTCTAGGGAGATTCAACACAGGGGATAAGAAGCCCAACTAAAATCCAGGCAGAAGGTGAATATGGCTGTCATTCTGAGAAAGCCACATGACTAAGCAGAGAAGGGGAGGAGGTTATAGGACAAAACCTGTGCCCCCACACCAGGATGCAAGGGTTTAGATTAAAGATAAGGAGTTGGAGCTTGGTGGAAATCTCTTAGTCATTGAGAAATAGCTGCAGGTGTTTTGTGTAGAGTATTGTAGCCTTGACCATGGGTAGGGTGGAGCAGCCTCAGATGTCAGATCATGAATTTGGAAACACTGAGTTAAGTCTTAGGATTGACATTCAGGGGAGATACAGAAAAGAAAGTGAAGAAACATTTGAATACATGTTATGGGTTGGAAATCTAAATGTCATTACCTCTAGGAATTCCCAGGCCATCTCTTTTTTTCTTCTTTCTTCCCTCTTCTTTCATTTTCTCATCTCTCCGTATCACCCCTCCTTCCCTCACCATATTTCTTCATTATGTTTCTTGTAGTAGAGCTATTTGGCACTGTGCCAGAGACTGTTAGGCTCTGGGGTTGCAAATGTGACCTAGAAAAACATTTAGAAATCTTTTGTCAATGAGGAAAGCTATATGGTTACCTTTGGATTACCCTAGTCCAAAATTTTCAACTTTTCACTTCAGGTACGTGAATTTATGGACTGAAAATAAAAACAATAACTGGGTACTCATCCTGAGTCTCTATGATTATGTGTGTGTGCACGTGTGCATGCATAAAGAAATATATAGCTTACTGATTAGGATGTTTTAATGTGATAAGGAAAACCTGTTCTTCAAGATCATACACTTAACTTTTCCTCTCTTTTGTAATTTTCATATAGCTCATCTTATTTATGTAAACTCAGTAAATCCTTGCTGATTTATTATTTTTTATTTACTAATTTCAAGCTTTCTCCTAATCTCTGGTCCTGAAAATAATGATTTGTATTTCAGTATTTTAAATTCTGAAATACTCTTCCCATATGATTTTGAATAATACCTTATCAGCTTTCACCTTGCCTTTTCCACTTGTTGTCTAGGTGTTTAATCAAAGCAGGTGTGAGTGTACAATAGGGATGGGTTAAGGTAAACTGGATAATTTATAGAAATCTAAACCCTTTGCTATAGAAGAAAAAATGTTTTGAGCTTGAATAATGGAGACTGACTTTCTATTAAGGACAACAATTAGACTGAGTAGCAACATATATTTTTAATTAATGTTCTCCATCAATAAACTTTTCCTTTACAGAACACATGACTATACAAAAAACTGCAATGTTCAGGAAGATGGTGGAGGAGTAAATAAAAAAATACAAGCTTATCTTGGAGTGCCAACCGTTCATGTCTCTTTCTTTTCAGAGAATCTATGTGTTAATGGCCCTGAAAGAGTGTTGAATGGGATATAGTTCTAAATCAATGAGAGGTGTTATTATTTTTATCACCATTTAGCATTAACAGTTCATCACCATGCACTTTTTGTAGTCCAAGATACCAATATTCATAGGACTGAGTAGATTTAAGTTTTATCTTCATGAGTTTGTCACTGAGATTCAAGTACAGTTTATACTCCTGGAAAATACTACCTAATGTTCTAAGTATGTATGTCTAATTCATTTGAACTCAGAAATTTCAAAATCCCTTGTGCATAGTTTTTCCAAATGATTGCCCACATCAAAACTACACAGGCAAAAGGTGGAATAGTTAGGAAAATGGGAAGCTAGATCTGGGGCTCATATCATTTTCCGTGCTAATTACTTACCTTGGGAGCCCATTCTAGGAAACTGTCAGGAAGTAGATTTTCAGTATGTGTATACCTGGATGTGAGGCTTTGCCAGTGGTCTTAGAGGGGGTACACAGCAGCTGTGATCCCAGGAACTCCACACGTCAGTGATATGGGGAAACAGCAATTCCAATCTACAAAGAGACTCTCATCCGAGATTATCCAGGGGCTGATTCACTGCATCTGTTGTCTATTTCATGAAAGAGAAAGAGGCAGCCAAGGAACATACTCCTGTTTTACAGATAGGCTTGCTAAAGTTATTTGTCCCAAGTTGTAGATTAGGGTCAATAATGTAACCTAATTCTGAATTTATCCTGTAGGTAATTTAACATCTTAAGAGATCAGCTAGGACTGATAAAATCAAACAAATAAAAAATATATTTACAGTGGCAATGAAATGCACCTATGGCTCCCTTACTTTTCCAGTGCCTCACTTCCCAAGTAAGTATCTGGCTAATAAGTATTTTGCATATTTTTCTATGGAGACAGATTTATTTTAGTCTGAGATCAGGAGAAGATCATTGGAGAGACTTGGAACCAGGTCTGAGAAGATGAACTGGGTCAGCTGGATTCTTCTGGGAAATTGAACAGGTTGAGTTGAGGAGGTGAAATTGAGGAGGTGGGACAGGACAGGGTGTACTAAGGGATGTCTTGGAGTGGAGAAAGACCACGATGGGCCATGTGCAGGTTGAGGAAAGCCAAAAAAGCTGCAGATAGATTAGACAGGGGAGGAACCAGCAGTCGGCATGAATCATAGACAGAACACAAAGACCCTAAGAGAGATGGAGAGATGTGTTTTTTCCCAGAGGCCTCGGAAGGTAGAATTGCTGAATCCTGTTCCAGTTCTCTAATTCCTTTGATGTAATTGTCTTTTTTTATTACTCCAATGTATCTTTGCATTAACTTAATTGTCACTTCCCTAACATTTTCTTGAGTCAGTTTGAGTGAGGTTCTGCTCGTTGCAATCAAATCAACCAGACATAAACACCTTTTACGAAAACAAGCAACACCTCTCCTTCCTTCCAAGAAACAACAACATTCCTGAGCATGAATTGCAAATCAGAGTTGCATTTACCTCTACAGTCAGAAAAACATAAGACTGTCGGCAAGAGCCATCTTGTTTTACTCTACCAATTTATTGCTGTTTGATGCCTTTTGGTAACTGGTATAGCTCAGATCACCTGAACTCGTAGTCCTCAACTAGCCTCTATTCAAGTGAGTAATCGGCAAATGACGTTTCTGAAAAACCTCATAAGTGGAGCCTGAATTGACAGTGTTGTCTGGGGTCTTACTGGTTTCTAATAATCCTGTCAAATTTTCTTGTAAAACTAAGATAACTTTATTGATTAGGCCACTGCTGTTTGCAAGAGGGCAGGAGGATGGGACAAAAGAATAAGGCAGGGAAGAAGAGAAGGGAATAAACAACTGACTTATGATGTTTCTTAGCCACAAGTCATCAGATAAAATTCCTTGCTAATAAAATATCTTGCTGAACAGGTAGATTGTCACACTTAGCAGTGCCTCCTTTAGTCCCTTGGGGAGCTGGTGTGCTGAGTCAGAGGTTTCCAATTCCCCACGTAAGGTCAGTACATCAAGTGCTTCTGTTGCTGTCTAGATTCGGTTAGACCCTGCTGTGTTGCAGCTCTCCAAAGTGGCAGCAAAGAGAAATGGATCTGGACCTGTTCAGATTTCTTGAGAAAAGTTCTGAGGAGGGTATAAGATGGGAAGGGGTATGGCATACTTTAGCTTACCTAGATCTGAAACAGAAAACATCTCTCTCCATCATGAATTTGTACACAGTGGTGTTCTCCTGCTGCGTTCCTGAAATCAGCGTCTGGTATTCGTGCTCTTGTTGCCAAATGATGGATCCCGGGCATTTCAGGTAACAAGCTACCTGCTGTCTGAGTGGAAGTATTTAAATGCCTGCTGTTTTTCAGCATTCAGGTTGTTTCCCCCTGTGTTTCTCCTGCTAGGGAGCAGGGCTGCCATATGTACAGGGCCACCTGGCTGGCAAAACATAAGAATCGTGTTTGGTGTTGGATTTATTTGATGATGTACTATTCCTGGCAGCTGGGTTGGACTTGCTTTGGCAATTGTAAGAGGAAGGCATCGTCATTATGCTCTAATTTATTGAATAGCCACTGGGTTCCAATTTAGGCTGAAAGACTGGGGGTCTGTTAGTGTGATTAATATTGCTTGACAACTATTCTATTAAAATAGAATCATAATAAATACCTTGAATATTAGCTTCAACCTTAGTCTTCTGGCTTTAAGCAGTGGGTAAGCACTTGGGTTCTGGCATGGACAGGCATGTATTTAAATTCAGACTCAACTTCTATTATGGTTTGACCTGTAGCAAATTGCCTAGTTTTTCCAAGTCTCAGTTTCCCATTTTGTAAAATGAGGATACATCAGTATTCATCTGACAGGATTGTTTTGAGGTTAAAGGGAGCCCTTGGCCTTGTGTCAGCTACATAATGAGCAGTCAATAAATATTTTTTTTTTAGCTTGTGTCAGATATGAGCAACTGGACACTTCTTTGCTCTTGCACCTTACTAGTTTGCAATGTTCAAAGTGTTAGGTAGCTTGTAGAAAAGACGTAAGACTTACTTTCTACTTTTTTGTTTAAATATTTTAGAAGACCAAGCTTTGCAAAATTCATGCCAGATCCAAAACAGTTCAAAGGAGTATAAATGCTGGCCTTTGTTGGTGGCTGTGCCTTTCAGGAAATACTATAGGCGTATGAGATAGGAAGGCAAGGTGATCATAATTCTCTGTGTCATAAGTATCTCATTTGGGGTTATTTTTAGTTTTCTATTGGTGAATTTAATTTTAACAAATTTATTTCATCTCTTCTGTTCCCACTGGCTTCAGCCCTAGTTCAAGGTCTAGGAACATAAACTGAATCAAAGAATAATTGATACTTGGTTGAAAGGGACCTGAAAACTCATTCATTTTTGTCGCGGGTGGTAGCTTGTTCTTTTTTCCTGTTTTGGGTGTCCTCTAGAGGTTCTTAAAAGATCTTATGGGAGAAGAGTTAAGAAGGCATTATATGAGGAAAAGAATAAGAAAGTCCAAAATAGATTTTTTTTTTTTTTTTTTTTTTTTTTCTGAGACGGAGTCTCGCTGTGTCGCCCAGGCTGGAGCGCAGTGGCGCGATCTTGGCTCACTACAAGCCCCGCCTCCCGGGTTCACGCCATTCTCCCGCCTCAGCCTCCCAAGTAGCTGGGACTACAGGTGCCCGCCACTGCGCCCAGCTAATTTTTTTGTGTTTTTAGTAGAGACGGAGCAAAATAGATTTTTAAAGGAGTAAAGAAAGAAAACAACAGATGAATAAAAAAATTAAAGGAAATTATTTGAGAAATTAGAATATACAAGAATAAAGTATATGTTTGAATTATATTGTAACAGGAAATTTCCTGGAAGTTTCGAGGATGGGTATGATAATATTACCAAGTTTCATGAAGTGTATTTTGAAGTCAGCTTAAGCAGTCTCTGCTTTTTAGAAGGCCCAGTGAAAGGAGTTTTCCCCTTCCAGGAAGCTGTTAAGGTTGTGAATATTATAATCAAGGCTTTGTTTCTGAAAGTATAATTTAGGAAATATACATTTTATCTGATTTTTTCCTAAGTAAAGTATTTATCTGCAAGTTGTGAGAGTCACAAGAATAAATAATCATGTAGCTAACCAAGAGATTGTTCAGCTGTGAAAAAACCCAGCAGTGATATTGAAAAGGACTGGGAAGAAAAAGTAAAGATACACATTCATATTTTTCATTTCAAGCACCAAAGTTGGATAGTTGAGCAATTAGCCTGTGCATTTTATGTTTCTGGAGAAATGAAAAATGAAGGCAGGCTTCATTTTAGTCTCTGCAGTCAAACATAGCCAGACGAAATGCCAAATTAACAGACCTCACTGGCAGCTGTAAACAAGCTAATCCTTTTTTTTATTAGAGCAATAGGACATGCATAATACATTGAGCTCTTGTTACCTGTAGAGAATTGCTCAGTGATAGCAAGATAGAGGCAGTGCTAGTGGAAGAACATTTACATGGCAGAAAATCTATATGTGTAGGAAAGAAGACATTAATCTAGTAGAAAATTAGGAATGATCCTGAGGAAACTCTTGGCCTGAGCCAGCTGAATTATTCACCATTAAGTAATTATTTCAGATGCAACAGGTAGCCTTGTAACCAACTCAACTCCTCCAACCTAGAAATCTTCCTAATTATAATCATTTGGATTAGTAGTTTAATAAAATGCCCAAGGAAGAGAATGAAGTAATAATTAAGGGATCCTGAAGGGAAAACTTTATAACAGAAGCCATTTGACAGAATTAGATCAGATCACTGGAGGTGATAATTTTATGGAAGTATATGTCTTTAAATAAGAAGGCAGATATAGACATGTCTTTCAGAAATAGCCATATAACAAATTTGATCCTAAATGCTTCTTTCAAATGCAGATGAAAAATCAGGATTCAGATCACCTAAGGGGGAAATATCCTCATGAATTAATATCATAAAGTGGACATTTCAGTTGGCCTTATGTAATGTAGGCACTTAGAGAACTTATAGCAATTGTGAATCATTAAGGAGGGTGAGAAAGTGAAGATGGGAGATAAACATTTTCAATTCTTGATCCCCTATCCTCACCATTTAAAATATAGTAGCCATGCAACTTCTGAAGTATTTCATAGCTAAGGGAATCAACTGGATAGAAATGTGGGCAAAAGTTGGGGCCCAGTGTAATAAAATTCACTTATAAATAAAAGTTTATTAAGTCCTTCTACCAATTATGGAGGGCTCCCAGGAGCTCCAACCTTTGGGTGCAGGACTCCAGATGTTGAGAGGCACAGCTAAGAATATAAAGAAAACTCTTCTGATTATGCAATGAAGATAACATTATCTCTCTTCTCATCCACCTGCAGAGAAGCAGGATTTCCGTTTTGATTGACAAGGTTGTGTTTCTACTTGGACTTGGAAAAAACATGTTTTTATTTGTGTGGTAGACAACCTGTTTCTATCATTTATTTATTTCAGCTGACCTGTAGATATTCCATTCCCAGCCCCAGCCCCATTTTACAGATGAGGAAACTGGGACTTACTGAAGTCATGTACTTAATGAAGGGTTAAACTAGGATTTGAACCGAATCTCTTGATCTTAAGGCTGATGGTCTCATTTGTTCCATCATGCAGCTGCCTCAGACCTGTGCAATATCCCTTTATGCCACACGAGGTAAGGTTTTGATTCATGTTAGCACCATTGAGCAGATGGTCGGGTGTGTTTGTGGGGTGATGGACCCTGCCTAACTTCCCTGAAGTCACATACTTTATTCTCTGGGTAACAGTGTGGCCCTACAACCCCCGCCCCCAAATTTGAGCATATGATTGTGGTGTCATTATCAGATTTTTAAACTTTGTGAGCAGATGAGGTACAGCAAAGGAAATAAGTAAGTTCTCATTCTCCATTTTATGAGGATGGAACAAAGTGAGAGGGGTAAAAATTCTTGAGGGACACAGGTTGTGTCATTAAAAAAGAGTTAAGGCAAAGCCCCAGATTTTGGCCTCTCCTATCAGTACCCTTTCTGCCAGCCCCTGAAACCACCATCTACTTTATATTAAACCAGAAAACTTCACGTGCTAACCTAAAAAACCCTCCTGCTAAGCCCAACTTGCTGTGTGGTTAACAAGGAAAATTCCTTTAAAATGGCTTTTTTCTTTACTCAGTGTTGTTAGCATCAAGTATAGTTATTTATATGTTTTTCATTTGCTACTTGATTTATTTTGGAGACTGACACTTTTACAAGCTGACATCTCAGCATACAGATGCTTTTACTTTGCTGAATGCAGCCGATACTACTTACTTGATGCCACGCTGAGCAAAACCTAGTTAAAGGTTTCTCTTTGTGCAGCAATCCATCACTCTTTTTACAGTTCTTCATTGGGATGAGTGTAAAGTGCCTCCTAATTTTGGCATCTGCCACCTGCCTTTCTGGCTGCTCCCTGTCGCTTCCTGATATCACTCTGTCAGGTAGACACTTGAGGATTTCATTGCTACTCAGTTGTAGCAAATTCAAAATTGTTTAATAGTTTTTTTAAGCTCCTATTAGAATAATTATGATGGATGAGTGATTAATGGGCAATTAGGTATTTAAACAGAAAACCGATCAGTTCTGTTAGTTGGTTATTCATTTATCTATTCTATTTGAAAAACATTTGTTGTTTGCCTTTAATGTACCATAAGATTTAGGGAAAAAGAAGTGCCACTTCCCTCAAGGAGCTCTCAGTATAATGAACAACAACATGGTCACCTGTTTGATAAACCTCTGGAATAGGTCACTTTGCCTCCAACTTTTCCATCCCTGCTGCTTCTTTCTTTTCTTCCACGGGCTTTCTTTGAGGGAACAGTGTCATACAGAGAGACCTATACTATAACCTCATTCTTTTGACTTTTCTTAAACCAAAACATAGCTGTCTCTGCTCCTTTTTCTTGGGCTCTGTTTTCTCTTTTGGGGAAAATGGACTAATAATCTGGTAAATAAACTTACATTAGTGTGTTCATGCCGTATACTTCCAGGTGCCAGATGTGACTTTTGAGGGGGTAGAGTTTTTAAGGTGCTATGGACCTTAAAGGACCTAAGGGAATTTGTTAGGTCAGATGTTGGTTAGGCTGCTTTATTCGCAACTGAAACAATTCATGCTTAAACAAAATAGTAAAATCATTTCCCTCTTATGTGAAAGTCTAAGCTAGTCTCTGTTCCAGGGCAGTAGGGTGGCTTAGTTCTATGAGCTGATCCAGATGTCTGGACCCTTTCTATCATGCTGTGTCTCTGTCCTCAAAGGTGTTGACCTCATCTCAGTGGCTGCCATCATACCAGCGTTTCATCCCACAAGGAGTGGAAAAGAAGACATAGACAGTAAGCAGTTTCCATTAAGGGCACAACCTGGAAGTTGCACAAATCACTTTTGCTGAAATCTTATTGGCCAGAATAAACACCAGGGTCACAGATGTTTTATTCAAATACTGGAAAATATAGTCCCTAGCTGGGCAATTATATGCCTAGCTAAAACTCCAGAGAGAACTTTTATTAACAAAAAGAAGAGGAGAGTGAATATTAGGGAAAATTAGCTACCTCTGCCTCAATGTATGTGTAGAATCTTCCAAAAGGGAAGGACCATATGGACTATCTCAACTCAGAGGTGATTAAAACAGAAACAATGACCGTGTAATGCAATATATCGTTGTAAAGGTAAGTGGTTAAAAACTGATTATGTTTCAGTTGACTGCCAATATATTACTTCAGTGTTTTCTGAGGAATCCTGGTCACTACAAACATCAATTCCAGCTGAAACTGGCACATTACCTCTTTAAGAAGTGATTTTATTTTTTTTTAGCGCACCTGAAATATCTTACTATTCCCTTGAATTTATCTGTATATGTCTAGTTGGGCACCTCTGGTCAGCCTATTGACCAGAGGTGGAAGCTGTTTCCATAATGATGACTGCTTATACCCTGTTATGGAATCAAAGTCATTCTCATCTAATTTGTTTCAAGTCCATTCAACAAATATATAATGAGTGCCTACTATGTGGCCGGTACCAGGTGGTGATATAAAAAGGTTCAGTCTCTGTTTTTCAGAGTCTCACAAGGTAGGAGGTAAGACTGACAAAAACATAAAAAGCTTTGAATACAGGGTTGACTGTGACAAGTACTGTGCTAGAAACACAAATGAAGTGCTACAGGAGCACAGGAACAAAAGGCAGTTCTGAGCATGAGAGGCAGAGGAGACTTCATGAGGTTGTGAGATTTAAACTGGAAAAACGGATGACATTTTATTTGGCATGCATGGGACAAAAGCTCTTCCTGACAAGTTTACACTTAAGTAGACTGATGTTGCTGGAACTTAGTGGGTAAAAGCCAGGGGAGGGGAAGAGAAGACTGTTGTGAGATAAGTTTGTATACATTAAGTTTGGAGTCAAATCATGGAGGTCTTTGCATACCAAAGGAAGAAACAGCTAAGAAAACTCTGGGAGCAATGTGTGGGATAGCTTGTATTGCTATGTACCAGGGCAGAAGTGTGTGTGTGTGTGTGTGTGTGTGTGTGTGTGTGTAGGATGGGGGTTCTTGCAAAAGAGGGACTAATTGAGAGGTGATATTACTGGTTTGAATGAGAAGAATTAAGAGTATAAATTAGGACTCGGGCATAAGTATGGATGTGGCACAAAGATTATGAGAATTTGATAACAATTGGCTTCGAGGGTGAGAGAGAAAGACTAGGATTGCCAGTTTTCAAGCCTGTATTCCTGAAAAGGTGATGGCATTAATCAAGATAAAAAACATAAGTTAATTTGTGTATGTAACTGGAGATATTAATAGCCACTACATCCCACAGCTATTGTGCAAAGAATATCAAAGGGCCTTGGCAAACAAAGTGCCAAATGAAATGTGAGATGACATTTTAACTTACACATCTGAGTGGGCTGTCTGGAATGCTCCTCCCTGGTGACAGGGACCATGGCTGTTTTATTCCCCACTGTATACCCAGTGTGTGGAAGAAAGCTAATGAATTTTAACACAAAAGGCTCCACAAAGTCGTTAGTAAAGAAACATGCTAAATTTTATTTAACCCAGTATTTCATTTGGTCCTGAACCCTCTTGATGAAGATATCCTATAAATGTCTCACAGAATATTTTCTACAATACCCTTTGAGAAACACTTCCCTAGGGTGACGTGGAATTCAGAGTTAAATAAGATAAAAATTCTAAAGGGAGGAGAGAACTGTGGTATGAGTCTGTGCATCTGTCTGTCTGTCTGCATATCTTTCTCCATCTAGCAGAACTAAAGGCACTGAGATCTTTGGAAGAAGTGTCCCTTGGCAAAGATATAGCCACAAAGAGGAATGAAGGACTGACCTCTTCCTCCACACCTGATCACAGGTTTTAAAAGACACCATCAATTTTAAAATGTGTCTTTAAAGCTCTAAGTATAGCCCTAGGACTTTACTCTTTAGACTCAAGTTCAAGATGATGGTCACAAGCATGTCCTGGAGGCAGTTTTCAGTACTTTAAAAGCTTCATTTAGTTTTCAAATGTTTATCTGTGCTCCCAGCGCCCAGAAAGGCCAAGAGAGGCTTTCAGAACTCAATAGAAGTACACAAAAGGAATGGGTCCCAGGACCTAATTATTACTATTATTTTTATATCATACTGGCTTAGTTATAGAGGAAAAACTGTAACACACATACACACAGCAGGATTTATATTTTATCTGTTCTATGGAACCTCTTTAAGGGATGGATAATATAAAGAAAAAGAATGTCAATGCAAAAAAATCAGTATTGTTTATTACTTTGTATGGAAGATTTTTAAAAAGCAAAGCAGTGCTTTTTTTGATATATTGTAATAACATAGCCTTTTGTGAAAAATCACAAGGTATTTTAATAATCTCTGCTTTATATGTGTCAGTCAATATATTAATACCTCTATTCCATAGGCACTGGTTTACAATTATCAAGCCCGGAGTCAAAGGCTTGGGTGTTTCATGGTTACACTAAAGCCCATGTTCTGTTACTACGTATTTAATAACTAGTGGCCATGCTTGCCTTTTGTCAAAAAAGACTGTTATTTCATGAATGATTAAAGTGCTAAGAAACCTAAGATTTATGACTCTCTTGCTCAAAATGCTCATGTGATTCTTGTCTGATTAAAGGTACCCATCATTGAACATATTTCATTTACAGTGTAATTCTTGAGTTACCAAGGTAACATTCAGGTTAATCAGCTGTACCGCACTTTGCCTAATTGAGGGAGAGCACTTCAGCTCCCACTTCAGTCCCTGAAAGATAACAATCGTTTTCTTTCATTTTTTCAATCTGACATTTGGAGGCTGATTCAGATGCTCTTGACTTCAGAACCATTTCCCTCTCTGGCGCTGACACATGGTACTCTGCCCTCGTATTAGCTGTGCTTGAATAACTGGGTTTTAGAAAGGCCATTTCCCTATTTGTTATATGTAAATAGGATCACACTATTGTATACTGTTCTCTGGAATTATGGTAAGATGATTGAAGTTATAATTTTGTGTATTAATATCAGCACATTGAAATGTGTTTCCTACTTACTTTTCTTCTTGGCTTTCTGAGTGTTTGACCATTTGAGTGGCTATGAACAAGAAATTTTATGTAGAGAAGGGGATTGAGAAGACTTGGCTGAACTTCCTAAAATTTATGACCAAAGCTGTTAGGCAAAATTTCCAAGTGTCTTTTTTTTTTGTTTTTTTGTTTTTTTGTTTTTTTGAGATGGAGTCTCGCTCGGTCACCCAGGCTGGAGTGCAGTGGCCGGATCTCAGCTCACTGCAAGCTCCGCCTCCCGGGTTCACGCCATTCTCCTGCCTCAGCCTCCCGAGTAGTTGGGACTACAGGCGCCGCCACCTCGCCCGGCTAGTTTTTTTGTATTTTTGGTAGAGACGGGGTTTCACCGTGTTAGCCAGGATGGTCTCGATCTCCTGACCTCGTGATCCGCCCGTCTCGGCCTCCCAAAGTGCTGGGATTACAGGCTTGAGCCACCGCGCCCGGCCTCTCAAGTGTCTTTTAACTCTCTTTCTCTTCTTACTCCATCTCCCTCTGAAAAACTGTAAAAAGTTACTTCATCAGCCAGCTGCTGCACTAAGTAGTCAAATACTAGTTAGCATTAATCAAAGTTAAAAGAGGATAGCTGAGGATAAATGTTTTGGAACTGTTGAAAACAAATATATGATCTCTTAATATTTAGTATCCAACCTAGAGAGCCATTGAGAAAACCAGTCTATGAGATCATGCAAAGTCAAAGCTTTTAAAAATTACTCTGTGTCTGTGCAAAATGTGGATACTCAATTATATGAGTTTGGGTCTTGGCTAGTAAGATCACTAAGTAAAAGCTGAGCTGAAAAAATTAATAATGTACCTGAGATTCTTTGAGTTTTCAAGACTTTCCATATGAAACGTTTATTTTAAGAATTACTTATGCATTCCCCTTGCTGTTTTCTTATTGTTAGATTTGGGGAATAATGGTTGAAATAATGTTTTGTTTTGTTCTGTTATTATTTAATATGACTTGCAATTTTTTTAACACAACAAGTGAATTATTGAATGCCAAACATCAAAACCACTATACTCATACCCCTAAATTAAAGATTAGAAGTTTCTTTTTGAAAGTATTTGGAAGCAAGAGTTTCCACATGCTGGAAGAATTAATCATTATCTGGAAATGTGCAAATCTGGCCATGTTGTATTGACTCTATATCATGAAAACATGCATTAGCATTAGCAGTATTTTCTGATCCCCCATGTTGTACAGAATGGGTGAGTTTGGGGTGAAAGTAAATTGTGCCAATTCGTAAATTCTCCTGGCTGTGCCCAAAATGTTTGCTCTTCTTACTTAACCCCTTTCTCTTCTACATCTTTAACTTAGAAATATCCTAGAGACATCTTCTATAGCTTCTCAAGGTGGTGGTGATTAGTGTGATATGAAAAATGATCTCACTGACTTGTGTTCAATAGAAAATTACAGTTCTTTCACCTCGATGAGTAGGATATTAGCCCTTTTTGTATAATGCTTGCTATAAATAGTTTTCCTAGTTTGCTGTTTACCTTCCAATTTTAATTCTTTTGAATAGTTTGTATTTGTAGTTAAATCAGTTTACTTGTAATTCAAACAGCTTTATTTTGTGATTTATCTCACTATTTTAGCTTAGAATGTTCTGTTTCTATAATGTTGGTGTTTTATACTACGTATTTTCTTCTAACTCTTGATAGACTAATTTTTTTTTTTTTTTTTTTTTTTTTTAGGAGTCTTGCTCTGTCTCCCAGGCTGGAGTGCAATGGTGTGATCTCAGCTCACCTCCGGCTCCCGAGTTTAAGTAATTCTTCCTGCCTCAGCCTCCCGAGTAACTGAGACTACAGGCATCTGCCACTACGCCCAGCTAATATTTGTATTTTTAGTAGAGTCGGGTTTCACCATGTTGGCTCTGGTGGTCTCAAACTCCTGACCTCAGGTGATCCACCCGCTTTGGCCTCCCAAAGTGCTGGGATTACAGGTATGAGCCACCGCGCCTGGCCAGATTATTTGTAATTTTAAGTTTTGTGGGTACATAGTAAGTGTATATATTATGGGGTACATGAGATGTTTTGATACAGGCATGTAATGCACAGTAATCTCATTATGGAAAGTATCCCTCCCTTGAAACATTCATCTTTTATGTTTTAAATAATCCAGTTATACTTTTTCAGTTATTTTAAAATGTACAATTAAGTTATTATTGACTGTAGTCACCCTGTTGTGCTATCAAATATTAGGTCTTATTCATTCTTTCTATTTTTTTGGTATTCATTAAATATCCCCACCTAACCCCCAGTCCCCCGACTGGCTCTTCTCAGCCTCTGGAAACTATCTTTCTATTCTACTAGATAATTTTAAAAAATAGCCTAACTTTTAAAATTCATCTAGAATTTATGTTCCATTATAAGATAATGATATTGTCTTAACAGTAAGATAAGATAACATAAGATATTAGGAGAAGGCTGGGTGCGGTGGCTCAAGCCTGTAATCCCAGCACTTTGGGAGGCCGAGACGGGCGGATCACGAGGTCAGGAGATCGAGACCATCCTGGCTAACCCGGTGAAACCCCGTCTCTACTAAAAAATTACAAAAAAAAACTAGCCGGGCGAAGTGGCGGGCGCCTGTAGTCTCAGCTACTCGGGAGGCTGAGGCAGGAGAATGGCGTAAACCCGGGAGGCAGAGCTTGCAGTGAGCTGAGATCTGGCCACTGCACTCCAGTTTGGGCGACAGAGCAAGACTCTGTCTCAAAAAAAAAAAAAAAAAAAAAAAGATATTAGGAGACAATAAAGTGGCTTCTTCTCCTGTTGGGTATAGCACTATTGACTGAGTCAGTATTTCTCTCCTCTACTGACTTAGGCTTTCTCCTTCATCATATATTGCATTTCATATGATATAGTTTCTGAGTCATCTATTCTGTTCCATAGACTTTTCAGTGTATTCTTGTGCTATAGTCATGTCTGTTTTAATTGGTATTAGTAATTAGTATTAAATTAGCATCAGTAGGGCTAGTATTCTAACAACAAATGAGGATTTTGTTTTGTATTTAAGGTGGTGAGTATCCCAGTTACACTTGTTTGAGCTTTACCAATTATATGACTATATTAAATTATTACATGTGCCTGAAAAATATATACATCTATTTTTATCAATAAAATGTTTTAAAAGGTTGTCAAAGGACTTGAAGAGATAATTTTCCAAAGAAGTTATGCAAGTGACCAACAAGCGCATGAAAAGATGCTCAGTATCACTAATCATCAGAGAAATGCAAACCACCTTTCACTCATTAGAGTGGCTACTATCAAAAAAACAGAAAATAACAAGAGTTGGCAAGGATGTGGAGAAAGTGGAATCCTTGAGTACTGCTGGTAGAACAGTAGGATGATGCACCTGCTGTGGAAAACAGTATGGCGATTATTCAAAAAATCAAAAATTGAATTACCATGTAATCCAGCAATTCTCTTCCTGAATATATACCCAAAAGAATTAAAATCAGTATCTCAAGGTGATGTTTGTACACCTATATTCATAGCAGCACTATTCACAAAAGCCAAAAGGTGGAAGCAACCCAAAGGCCCATTGACAGATCAACGGATGAGAACAATGTGGTATATATAGACAATGGAATATTATTCAGCCTTCAAAAGAAAGGAAATCTCTATATATTGTATAATATGAGTGAACCTTGAGGTCGCTATGCTAAGCAGAATAATCCAGTCACAGAAAGACAAATGAGATATATAATTCTACTTCTATAAGATACCTAGAGTAGTCAACTCATAAAGACAGAATGTAGATTTCTCCATATCAGAGACTGAGTGGAGAGGGAAATAGGGCATTTGATGGATGTAGAGTTTTGGTTTTGCAAGATGACAAGAGTTCTGGAGATTATTTGCACAATATAGATGTACTAAACAGTACTGAATTAAACACTTAAAAAGCATTAAGATTGTAAATTTTATATTATGTGTATTTTACCATCATTAAAAAAATGCAACCTGTGTTGTGTATATTATAGATTTTAAACATGAAGAACCAGTCATCCCTGAATTTATTTTTAAATATTCCTTTCCAGTCTTTTTCCTTGTATGCATATATTTTTAGAATTATAAGATGCCTACATTGTGAACGTTGCTTTTCCACTAAACAATTTATCAGAAAAAAGCTTCTTAATTATAACTTTATTATTAACTTATGAAATGGTATGTATATAAACCCATTTGTATTTAAATATATATGTAGGCTCAAGAAGCACAATAAAAACCTATTTACACCGTTTTAGACTAACTTTCCTACAGATTTAAAGAATTGTTTTTTGCTTTATTTCAAAACTTCTCAAAGTAATGTTTGATACATATGTGACCATGCCATGAAACCTGGTTTTAGAGAATTTGCTCAGTTCTAAAAGCAATCGTCCATAAACTTGGGCACAAAACAAAAAGAATAAAAATGGGAAAGTGTGACATTTTTTGCCCAAGTATTAATAAGGAAATTATGAATATTACTGAGCAATAACATTATTTCTCTTACCTTCTCTTCTTTGCTCCTTGCCTCTTTAAAGAATACCTTTTAATTTAATTACGAATACGACAGTTTTGGATGACACCTTTCAGTTATTAAGGGATAAATTATATATCTTTCCAATAGTCATCATGATTCTAGCAATTATGAATTCAAGAATGTTGATCTCTTATTTGGCCTAAAACCTGAATCCCCATTTGAACTTAATATTCCCCTTATATATTTATTGTGCTGTAAATGGTACAGGAGGCATAAACAATCCATTTTATTCTAAAGAGCAGTGTTCTCTGGATTGATTTCTCTGTTTACCAGAATTTAGCTGTTTTCAAATAAGGATTTTTAGCCAGATGTCATCTATGCAACTTTTTCATGTTCTAAGAATTAGCATTTAATCTCTTTTTGGCTGAAATTTAGTTAGCGATGTTGACACCTCTGCATTTTAACACTGGGATTTCTTTGTGGGATACAATTCCTTTCAATCAACTTAATATCCCATCTTGGTCTCTAAGAGACAATAATTGAGTTTAGGCTAGTTTTAAATAGCGATAAGGACAGGGAACACAGATGGGTATTTCACTGATTAACACTAACCCTGGCCTAAGGCCCCAGTGTCAGGCATTAGATTAGGACATTACGAAGAGAATGACGGAGTTTTGGTACTTTATTCCTCTCAATAACATTCTTTCACATATTAAGTTTATCCCCCCCTAGGTAGCTACTTTATCATGCAGAAGGCCTTAATCCACTGATGTGACTCTCTCTGCTCTCACTTTGATGAAGCCTCTGTTTACAAGAGTAATGCGGCCTGTGTAAGACAAAGTACTTGGGACAAGGACAACTGAATAAGGCTTTTAGATGCACAGTGATCCGACCTAAAAACAAAACAAAACCCCCTTTGCACACACACTTGCACACACACACAAATCCACAGACACACACACACACAAACACCAACAAAACTGAGACTTTTTGGAAATGAAGTTATGGCGCTTGCATCCTGAAGAATCAGACGTTAGGATTTCTTCAAGAAGACCCGACGTTACTGATCTCCTTGTTTGGCACTTTATCTTTTCTTCACCTTTGACCTTCCTTTCAGGCCCTCTTCAAGGCATCGTGAACGTAAGCCCTTGTGGTGTTCTTTTAGAAGTAGGATTGCTGCCATCCCCTCTGGTGAATGTAAGCAGCTGCCGGAATCAGTGACAAGGTTGGGTACAGATTTGGTATCCTGGCTGGGAAAGAGATTATGGGTCAGTCCCCAGTGCTGGGATACAATAGATTCAAGCAGTTCAGGATTTTTTGGATATCCGAAAAAGATTTCATGAAATTTGTAAAGATCTAACAGTGTATTGCAGATTTCATGTGGTCTAAACAGCTTATACTAAGTAAAACTCTCGGTAGTCAGTAAATGGTGTTTTCACAGCCATGCAATTTTAACTGCTCTGGAAGAGTTTAATTTCACCAAATTGTGGTTGCTGGATGAAGCAGGTGGCCTCTTGCATTTAGATGCTTTATCTGTTAAAGGGTATTCTAACTTTAGAGAGTTCTTTCTTACTCTTTGAAGATTTACATGTTCACTCTAGTACATTTAGATGATTAGACAATGCCTTTTAATTCTTTAGAGCACCAGCAAGTTATAAAGTTAGATATTATAGAAAGTCTGATTTATATACGATATATACAATGACAGTAATTTTTTGGTAAGCTATGAGGTTAGATAAAATAGAAAGTCAGATATATATACATATATATGTATAAAATATATATTATATATACACATATATGTGTATATATAAACAATACTTTTTCACACAAAAATAAACAATACAATAAAATACTTCTGTTTAGTCCTTTGTCATCATTTCATCTTTCACCAAAATCTCAAGAGAAAATCTTTAGAATTTACCTAGGGTTGAGAGTTTTTAAAAAATTTTATTTTTGTTTATAATGTGGTTACAAAGAAAGAAGTATTATAATTACATATGGAATTTGTAAATTTCTAAAATTCAAAGTGCAATTCACCAGACGCTTCAGCATTTTGATGGAAGATAATTCTGTATATTCCTTGTAGTCTTTCCTTTTTTTCTTTTTTTCACCTGCTTTTCCTGGAAAACCTTGGAATAGGAAGCCATGATGGCATTGTACAGTGATCCCTGTTTGTTATAGAGGGCAATGCATAAACCAAAAGCAGGAAAAGCCCATTTTTAAAATATAGAACGTCTGACATCACCAGTGTATGTCCCACATCAGAGCCTGTTGCATGGACCAAGAGCAAGCTCTCTGGCATTGACTCAAGACTGTCGCTCCAGGAAGGGGCACACCCACGTTTACCCAATGCCCATAAGGTGTGTAATTGCTGTGGTAAAGCAGGCTCATTCAGTGGAGTAGGATGAACAAGGAGAGTGGCACATTTTAGCTTTTCAGAGCTGGTAGTATGCTTTGGAGGCAAACAGTGCTGGTTCATACTACTCCTTTCCTAATTAATTGGACCCCTATTAACACATTAGTTTGACTTAATTCACAAAAATTTATTGAGATCACAGCACTATCAAACAATATATACTGCCCACACATGGGAACCAAATCGTGAACTTCTTTTGAAGAACATCACCTCATTTGACCCAAGACACTGATTAAACCAGATAATCACAAAACTTCAAGAAATCCTCAAGACCCTCTGATTTTGTGTTTCCCAAATTTGTATCAATCAAGACTTCTTTTTATTATTTTTTTCTGTATGGTATCCATACTTTGAAAGATTTTACCCATGAGTCTGGTTTCCATTAGTTTACAAAATAAATCCAAATAATTCAGCAATAGTAATTTATATGGGGGAGATTCCTAGAGATTTTTTTGGCCTCAGTTTGGGAACCTATGATCCTGTGTGTTCTCATTATACTAACGAAGGAGCTGAGCTTACCTGATTTTTGCTTCCCCAAGATCATAGAGTCAGTTTTAAGCAGATTTGAAACCAGTTTCTGGGTAAAACTGAATTGGCTAATAAGTCTAAAGAAAGTTTTTTAGAGAACAAGTGAAAAGTGTGGCAATGGTTCTTCACCTCTGGAGTAGTAGAATCGTCTGAGGGAAATGTTTTTTTTTATACACTTAACCTTTCCTTTTAGACGTTGTTGGGAAACTCCTAAGAACTAAATTCTCACACCAACAATTACAACAAACAAAAGCATTATGGGCTACCGCCTCTCTTTAACGCTTTCACATGACTTTCATCATTATGAAGATTGGCTTTTATGATATTCATATGAGTTTGACCTGAGCCAACAAAAGCCAGGGAAATCGATTAGAGAGGAAAATTCAGCCTTAAATCTTATGTTCCATGGGGGCCGCCTGTAGCCTCTGGTCAGTCAGGAGCGTGTATGTGGCTCATCTGTGACACAATTCTGAAATAAAATGAGGCGAATGCAGAAGCCCAATTCCTAAGAAAAAAAGAAAAGTGTCCCTTTGGTCCATTCAAGTTACTACCTAAGCTAGGGCTTTCATGCCCTTTAAGTCCCAAATGAAAAGTAGTTATAATGAGGCAAGAATCTGATAGGGAAAACTAGGCAGTTGGCTTGAATTCCTCTGTTAGATTTTTTTTTTTTTTTAAATAATAATTTGCTCGTCTCGTGCTGGTGGATTTGGTCTCTTGCATTCTCTGGCAGTCAAGGAAAAGTTAGCTCAAGTTTTGCTCCCTCTGCCATTAACAGATGGCACGCAGATCTAAGCATAAGCTGTGGCTCCCGGGCCACAGGCAAAGGGTGAGGGCTGCTCCCCTGTGGACACCCTCAAAAGGCCCTAAGCTTGAGTAGCACAAATGAAAAGGTCTAGTGCTGGTGTTAATTACGCAGAAACCACACAGAAAGTGCTGGCTGTTACTGAGTTGAGAGGTTGGGCATCTCTTCTTCCCCAGATAAAAGGCTTGATATGAAAACATTTTGCAGAGGACAATGAAGTGAAGATTAGCATAATCTTCTGCAGTATCCTCAGTAAGCTATCCATGAGTGAGTTGCTTTTTTCTCATTCCTTCGGCTCTAATGTCTGGATTTAAGGAATGGTATTGTTAAGAGTAGGCTTTGTCCTTGGAGCCTGACAGTTGTGTTTTTCCCGCCTTCATGTGATCATCCCAGTTGCTAGTCTCCTGCTCTTCGGGGAGGCAGACAATGGAAGGAAAAATGAAGTGTCAGTTCATTGACAAAACCTCTCTGTGCTATGTTATTCTTAATCCAGACTCTTCAGAGTTTTTTTCTTTTCTTTTTTTTCTTTTTTTTTTTTTTAAACATTCTCTCATCCATGCTCTTTGAATAAAGGAAAGTCCCTTTAATATCATCCCGAGGAAAATGTAGAGCAAGTAACACTGAACTTTGAGGTTTAGGCAGCTTTAAATTAAAAAGCAAAATCAAATTGTATTGTCTCTGTACTTCAGTCAGAACATTAAACTGCTGTTGTTACATTTTATATCAAAATGCGAGTAGCTGTTAAAATGGTTATTCAGATATATGCAACTGAAAGCCATGAGTGTTGAGGTTTTTCGCTAGAAGAATTTAACCACTTGTATAATGCAGCTTATTGCAGTTCTCTCGGGGGCTGGTCCGGTGGCTAATGCACTAGTTTGTTGGCCACTTTGATCCTGGCTGCCCTGTTTTAAGTCTTGCTATGACTGGTTAAGCTAGTGCTCTGTAACCCCAGGGATAACTTGAGGGTTCTGAAAGTCATGAGGCACGGTCCCCAAGATCAAAATATAAAAATAGGTCTGGGGTCAGGGAACTCAACAGGCCCCCGGAAGCTCTTCACTTTTACAGCTGGAGATAGTCTCTTATGTATTTAGAATTCGTCATTAGGATTCTGACAAAGAAGTGCAGTATGGGATTGCTGCAGGGCAGGCTCTTTGAATCTTACTCTTGATAACAACAACAAAAAAAAACCCCAACTTCGAGCTGCTGACAGGAGACAAGGCGAGTACAAGAAACGCATTAAAAAGCAGCGTATGTCTATTGATGGCTGAAGAAGGGTTAGAATGGCTGAGTTTTGAATTTGGGTGAAAACCGCAGAGTTTATTTATTATACCAGATGAATCTGGGGATTCTCCAGTGGTTTTTAAAGGCCTGTAGAGCCTATGACTATGGATATCTTAAAAGCCTGTGTCAGACGATTTGTTGACCTTTCCCAAGACTTGTTGTGCTGCCCAGGTCACGCAGAAACTTGGTGTTTACATCTGACTTACCTAAGATTTTCTTCCCTAATACAAATGACTTGAATATATCTCATTTTCTTCCAGAGAGATAGCTCACTCCACTTCAGTTTGTAATCCAAACCAAGATCAGCCATTTGTTGCATCCAAGGTAAACTGACCTGGGTTTGTGGTCTGAGTTCACCATATTTCCACAGTGTGACACTGAAGAAGAAAGGAATTTTACTTGTCACTTGATAGTTATTGTCTCATGACACTAAATTATGACTTGGAGACAAAGGCCAAGTCAAGCCCCACGGTGAGATTCACTGATTTCTGTGGTGGAGAAAGAAGCATTTGATGTGGAGCCTGACACACCTGGCAAGTCCCAGCTCTGCCTCTTAGTGACTTGGTGGTTGACCTTCCATGATCATTGTTCTTTCATCTGTGCAATAACCATCTCAGTGGCAACTCTACCGGTCTATTGAGAGGATTCAAGGCAATTGTGTATTTTAGAGCAATTTGAGAACTGTAAATCCCAATACCTATGTGAGGTATCATTAATGACACTTTCAGAAGGTTTCCCATTAAGCATTTATTCATTCAGCAAACATTTATTGGACACTGTGTTCCAGACTGTGGGCCTCGGGGGATTACCAATAATACACAGCCCCTGTCCTTAAGGAAGTCACACTCTAGCAGGAGGTAGGAAAAAAAAAAAAAAAGCAACCAAACACTTGTAACAGAGACTACAATAAGTTTAAGAAAGTCTATCCCTTCCAACAAGTTGAAAACAGTTGGAAACTCTGTCCCTTCCAACAAGTTGAGGACAGTGCAATGTACATATTAGACTGAGTGTGCTGTACACTGCACTGTGCTCAGTATTTTGGTGGGTGTGATGAACTACTGACAGGTATGATAATTTGTTTGGAAAGATAAGACATAAAATGATCTCCTCTACCTGCTAATATGAGACAGTAAAAGATGAGTGCCAAATGAACAACGTGCATAATAAATTCAAAGGAGAAAGCCGTAATTCCTAGAGAAGATAAGATTTGAGTATGAGAACTCTTTGACCTTCCATAAGGCTTCATTTTTATCTCCTTAAGGCATTTACCTCTGTCTACTGTATATTATTGTAATAGCTATTATCATGATTACTGCTCCTAGTAAGCTCCTGAAAGCAGGTTCTTATCTTATTCATTTTTTAATCTCCCATAATACTTAGCAAATGCCTAGCATAGAGTGGGAACTCAAATAATATTTGTTCAATGAATGAATATAGAGGTTAGAGGGGTGATTTAATAGTGCATTGGTAGGGATACTGGATATTGTATTTTTATTTGTGTACTCCCAAATAATTTCTGGTTTGCCTCTGTATCTCTCAGTGTATCCAGTGATGTTGAATGAGTAAGTACATGAATTTTGAATGAATACACCTGGAACATCTTTCTCTTCCCAGCCTAGTCAAATGCCTTGCCCACATTATTTTAAAATCTTTTAAAATCCCACTCCTCAGTGAAACCTTTGTCTCCGGATTAGGAAAGTGCTCAGATCCCTCTCTTTGCCATCCCCACCCAATCCCCACAGAAAACAACAAGAAACTAGTTCTGTCACTTTTTCTGCTTTCCTATTCTCCAAGAAAATTCTTCCAAGATTATTATCTCTAACTTCTAATCTAATCTACTTTTCCTAGTTCCATCTCTAAAATACTTTTGGAATTTATTTACTTTGTCTAACTAGATATTTTTGTAACAGACCAATGTCTCCATCTTAGAGCTTTTTGTCTACACAGTGTGTTGCCTGGAGATTCCAAGTACTTAGAAGGCAGTCACTGGCCCATGCAATTTACTTATGATACCATAAGCCCAGTGCTTAGTGCAGCTAGAAATTTAATAAATGTGTGTTGATAATAAACTGAGTCATTTAATAATTCTTTCTGAACATTTTGAGAATGTTAAACTAATGACATGACTGTAACTTGAAAAGTTTGATAATTTTGTCTGGTTCCTTTTTTGCTTGAAACATACTATGGCATGGGCAGTATGAGCAATTGACAATACTGTAATGTTCTTTTTATTTGTGAATGGGAAGTTCCTGGAATACTGCAGGTGTAGATGGCATGTTAAGGGCATAGTATCTTCTAGAATTATTTTGGAATGGTTTATTGAGATGGTTTGTTATTCTTCTATGTATTTACTCCTTTGGGTTACTCCACATGACCAAGCTGAAACAGAATGGCAGACTGGGAATGACTAATGTAAACAATTCATGCCAGTCAGTGGCCTGCGGTAGCTGTTCACTTGGAACTCAGTAAACACTTTCCTTTGAGTGTCACAGATCTGCTCTAACAAAGTTGTCTTCATCTCACCCTTTGTTATCCCACTAATATAAAAATGTCTCTCTTTGTATGTCTGTTATCTTGTGTCTAGGACATTGTCTTTTATCAGATTTTATGTTCTGAAAAAGTTCTAAGCTGCTAATACTCTATGTTAATATCAGTGCTAAATAATGGTTATTGAGGTCTCAAACAGTGAACATTTTTGCGAAAGGGACGGGAAGAAATATCTAGCACAGCTGCTTCTGAATTCCCTGGCTGGTCTGAGAACTCTGTGAAGCTGTGATGGAACCCCCAGGAGATGTTCTGCAGTTCCAGACCTCACTTCACAGGCTCACTGCAGGGTAAGCAGAAAGTAGTCCTGACGTCCAAATAGGACGGTAGGGTGATGTTTGTTTGTGAGAAAGAAAAGCAGAGTTATGCAATAGATAAAGGAAGAGAGAAAAGAAATAATGCTGTAAAAAGAGGACCCTGGGAGAGCACAGACATTCCTGAAAAACCTTCATAGAGTCATTAATGATGTGGGTATCTAGGAATATAAAGTGTCTACAGGCACTATGGGACTACTGTTCTTGGCCTAGAGGCAATGGGGACTGAACCATAGGAATTCTGGATACTATTAAAAAGAAGCAAAAGCCAGCAGGATCAAAACAACGCCCTATAATAGATGATAAGCAATTTCTATTTATCTACTTCGGGTAGAAACCCAAAAGCCAATGTGGAAATCTGGCTTTTTGGAACTGCTCAGGGAGGTGATGTTATAAACCTGCGTACGTTGTCAGCTGTGCCTCTGCCACACATTGTCTTTGGGATTAAGTTTTGCCTCACACAATCCCTTGGGGTTAAGTTGATCCTCAAAAAGTGGGTGAATTTCTTAACTTCATTTATTAAGGGATTCTAAAGTAAATTGATGGTGGCGATGGAGGATGTTTTTTAAAATTTTAATGAAGAACTCAAACAATATGCTAACTTAAAAAAAACAGGCTTATTAAGCAAACTGAATGAGTGGTTAGTTCAAAACATTGATCTCTGAGGGCAGGGGCTATCCCTCATTTTTGTACTCCTAGCATGGAACACAGGCTAACACAAAAAACGGTGTCCAAATATATGCTCAATGATTTACATTAAATCTGTCCACCTTGAATATGAAGGAAAAACACTGAGGGGAAAGTAATCTGAGGTCTCAAACAGTGAACATCTTTGAGGAAGGGAGGGGAACACATATCTAGCACAGCTGCTTCCAAATTCCCTGGCTGGTTTAAGAACTCGTTGAAGCTGCGCTGAAACCTTCAGGAGACGTTCTGCAACACCAGGCCTTGCTTCACAGACTTGCTGCACAAAAACACTGAGAGGAAAAGTGATCTGACCTGTAGTCTATTTGCTTTGGTGAAAAGTATGGTAAACAAGCGTTACCCAGTGCTTATTAGCATTCGAATCATTTGGAGCTTATGTCCAGTGAGGGTGGAAGAGGCAGTTGTCTTGAAAGCATGACGTGATCAGAGGGTCCCCTGACCTATTGTTTGAAATTCTCACCTTTAAATCCATGCCTTTGAGATAAGGCATAGATTTTAGAAAGCTTTTCTTAAAATGCACATGTGTTACCTAGAATGGGAAACAAATTAACCTGTGCATACGCTGTGCGTAAAAATGCCTTAGCAATTGTCAGATTAAGAAGCAGAGGGCAATTACTTGCTTGAGCAGGACCCAAGACAGGTTTTGCCTGGAGGCTATGGGTGCAGGAAGGAGACGTGAAATGTAAGGTACCATCCATCTTATAAGCTGTGGCATTAAGCAACCAGGATACAGAACTGGATAGCAAAAAGGAGACCTTGGAGATCATGGCCGTCAGGTTCTGTTTTCTCTTTTTGATGCCGCACAACTGTGATGTTGGCCTCGTAACATGAATTCTCGGAACCTAACAGAGTTGTTCCTAATAATCTACCACTTTTTATCTTGTGTGTATAACATTCAATAATTTTGGCTTTTTGGATAGAGTAATGGTGGAGGAGTAAGACCAGTGGCCAGTCAACACGATTCCAGTCAAATTGATTGTGTGTTGTTCTCAGTGACTATATGTCTTTTTGTTTTGGTGAAATATAATGGAAAAAAGCTGTTATAACACCTATTACAATGTTTCCAAAGTGACCTAGCAGGAGGAAAACCATTCAGGAGAGAAAGATTGGAATGTAGAGACAAAACAGCTGGGTCTAAGAAGGGTGGTGGAAAAATGGGGGAAAAGAAGCTAACTATATCAATTATATGAAAATCCTAATGCCTCTATAGGACTTCAGATTTCCTACTCTGGATGAATTGTCAGCATTTAGTGGTCCACCAACCTGTGCAAGCGGCAGCAGGGGAAGATATGGCTTGGCCCTGAGATACGGGCAGTTAAGACTGTATATTCTCTGAACATTTAAAGAATTCTGGAGTCAGTTATAATCAACCTGAATGCTGAAAGATTATGTTTTCTCCCAGCTCACACTACTCTTGAGATCTAATGGACTTGTATGGACAAATTAAAAAGTGAGTGCTTCCTCTGCCACAGATTGCCTTACCTGCAGAGGGGTAGAGGTAGGAGTGATGTGTGAAGTAGATGTGTGAGAAAGTATTCATTGAGCATCTCTGCAGCTTTGTGTTCAAGGAAATGCAGGTGTCTCACTGCTCTCATGTTAAGTTGGTGTGATAACAGGGAAAGAGCAACAGACCTGGATGGCATAGATTCTCAGCTCTCTACTTAATGAATACTGACGCATGAATAAAATCTCCAGCCTCGATTTCTTCATCTGTGAAATCAAGGGTTCTATATGATATATCTACCACAACAGGCCATTTTAGAGATAAAGTGAGATAGTGAGTATTAAAATGATGAAATATCATATAACTGTAATATATTTTATTTGTAAGACAAATGCACAAAACAATAACCAATACTTTTCATACAGTGTGTGTAATTAAATATTTTGCTGCAGTTGGGTATGGTTATAAGTGCAGTAGGAGATCAGAAGAGGGAGAAGTTGGTGTGTATTGCAGTGGCCAATGAAGTTTTGGGTTTGCTTCCGTTGTGCTACCTGCACTTATTCATTCCTCATGTTTCTGAATGTCTTCTTACCCTTGAACAAAGCAGACTTAGTTAGCTCTGGTTGCCTTTGTTCCCTGACAGTAGTTAAAGCTTCAATTAGGCTGGTATCCATTGAAAGTTGACATACTCATTTCTTTTACGTGTTTGTACAGACATAGAAGCAAGCCTGTATTTGGGTTGTGTTTTGGCAGGGTTTGAAGTCATGTTCAAAGATCTAAAAAAAATTGAATGACTGAGGACACAGACTAGAATTCTAACCTTCAGTTTATGTGCAAAATCAAAAACATGCAAAGTTTGTGGTATCTGAGCTTCATCTGATCGTTCATACATGAAAGTATAAAAGAAGGCCCAGAAGTAGGAGTCTTGTCAGTCTGAATGTTAGTTAAATAAGTACATAAGATAAACAGTTCATGGAAGGTTATGCAGCTGAATTTTCAATCAGAATGCACATGAGACTAGTGCACTACCATCTCTTGGTAATCAGAGCCTGTTGAATTTGTTGCTCATCCTACTTACATAGACAAGGTTGTGAGTTTAATGCTGTGAGCTTTAATATGCTCATGCCTTCCTCCCTCTGAAACATTGTTAGATCTGCCAACTCAAACCCCACTTTCCTCCAGCTTAACATTGTTTAAGAGGTAGTTAACAATACCTAAATTCAGTCATCTCTCCACTCCCTAGATATTGTGTCTGATAAATTTTCCTCTGAGTGCTGGAACTGGGTAGATTTCTTGGACATTTCTTATCTTTCTGGGGAGAAGAGGGATTAAATCCTGAAGTGAAGGTTCCTACTGGGCTTGAAGTAAGAAGGGAAGCTGGGCTCTGGGGCACTGTTGACTAAATGTGGGGAGTCTTCAGAATTTTTCCAGAATTTTCCAAAGATAGTTTGTGTACCTATCTTATGCTGTGTAAAATAAGAACAGGGGTCCTGACTATAACTGTGTATTTAAATTTACTGAATTTTAAATATTAGGTACTCTGCAAATGTTTGTGTCAGGGACAGACAATATGTATAGTGGGTAAAAGCAAGGGCTTGAGAGTCAAACTGACGTGGATGAATCCTGTTTCTGCCATTTGCTTGTTGCATGACTCTGGAAAAGTCATTTCACCTCTTTGAGTTTATGATTTCCATTTTATCGAGGAAACCACTTAAGACCTACCATTTATGGTTGTTGTGAGAGTTAAATGTGATGTCGGTAAAGGGCTTTTATAAATTCCTGCTTGTCAGAATCAGCACTCAATAAATGGCAACTTATTTCCATCATCTTTACCATCATAATCACAAATAAATAAATAGTTCTAGCCTCCTGCATTTTCTCAGTCTTAATTTGAGCTCTTCACCATTGCCCTGACAGTGTTATCTACAGGAATTTCATTTTCTGGGAGTCTGTGCTGATTGTAGAGGGCATGGACTGAGGTCTCAGTGACTCTGACAGTTGCCTTGTTCAGTTAAATCCTTTTTCCTATCTCTGGCTGTTCCACTCATATATAGTTGTTTGTGTCTGTTTTGTTTTTCACTCAGCACAGTGTTTTTTTTTTTTTTTAAATTTAAATGGATACAAAATGTTTGCACATATTTATGGGATACATATGCTATTTTGTTATATGCATAGAATGTATAATGATCAAGTTGGTATTTAGAGTATCTATCACCTTGAGTGTGTATCATTTCTATGTGTTGGGAATATTTCAAGTCCTCTCTTTTAGGTATTTTGAAATACCAAATACCAAATGCGTTGCTGTTAACTACAGTCACACTACCATACTATCAAACATTATAACTCATTTCTTCTATCTAACTGTATGTTTATACCCATTAACTAAACTCTCATTCTCTCTCCACTGCCCTGTCCCTGGCTCCCCACACCTACACCATTCCCAGTCTTTGGTAGCTAACGTTCTATTCTCTTTTTCCCATGAGATCAGCTTTTTTTTTTTTCTCCCACATGAGACAGAACATGAACTATTTGTCTTTCCATGTCTAGCTTATTTCACGTAACATAATGGCCTCAAGTTCCATCTATGTTGCTGCCAATGACAGAATTTCATTCTTTTAATGGCTGAATAATATTCCATTGTGAATATATTCCACATTTTCTGTTTTTATTTTTTATTTTAGGTTCAGGGGCACATGTGTAGGCTTGTTATATAAGTAAACTCATGTCATGGGAGTTTGTTTTACAGATTATTTCATCACCCAGGTACTGAGCTTAGTATCCAAGAGATGTTTTTCCTGCTCTTATGCCTCCCTTCCTCCTCCCACTCTGCACCCTCAATTAAGGATCCTGTTGTTCCCTTCAAATTGTGTCCATGAGTTCTCATCATTTAGCTCCCATTTACAAGTGAGAATATGTGGTATTTGGTTTTCTGTTCCTGCATTAGTTTGCTAAGGATAATGGCCTCCAGCTCCATTTATCTTCTCACAAAATACACAATCTTGTTCTTTTTTATGGCTTCATAGTATTCTATGGTGTACATGTACCACATTTTCTTTATCCATTCTGTCATTGATGGGCGTTTAGGTTGATTCCATGTCTTTGCTATTGTGAATGGTGCTGCAATGAACATTTGTGTGTGTGTCTTTGTAGTAGAATGTCTTATATTCCTCTGGGTATAAGTACTGGGATTGCTGGGTCAAATGGTAGTTCTGTTTTTAGCTCTTTGAGGAATTACCACACTGCTTTCCACAATGGTTCAACTAATTTTTACACTCCCACCAACAGTATATAAATGTTCCCTTTTCTCTGCAACCTCACCAGCATCTGTTTTTTGTTTTTGTTTTTGATTTTTTAATAATGGCCATTCTGACTGGTGTGAAATGGTATCTCATTTGATTTGCATTTCTCTAATGATCAGTGATATTGAGCTTTTTAAAAATATGCTTGTTGGCCGTATGTACGTCTTCTTTTGAAAGGTGTCTGTTTATGTCCTTTATCCACTTTTCAGTGGGTTTTCTTTTCTTGCAAATTTGTTTAAATTCCTTATAAATACTGGATATTAGACCTTTGTCAGATGCATAGTTTGCAAATATTTTCTCCCATTCTGTAGGTTGTCTATTTAGTCTGTTGATGGTTTCTTTTGCCGTGCAGAAGCTCTTAAGTTTAATTAGATCCCATTTGTCAATTTTTGCCTTTGTTACCATTGCTTTTGGCATCTTTGTCATGAAATCTTTGCCCATTCCTATGTCCAGAATGGTATAATCTAGGTTGTCTTCCAGGATTTTTATAGTTTTGAGTTTCACATTTAAGTTTTTATTCATCTTGAGTTTATTTTCATATATGGTGTAAAGAAGGAGTCCGGTTTCAGTCTTCTGCACTTGGTTAGCCAGTTATCCCAGCACTATTTACTGAATAGGGAGTCCTTTCTTCATTGTTTATTTTTGTCAGCTTTGTTGAAGATCAGATGATCATAGACATGCAGCTTTCTTTCTGGGCTTTCTATTCTGTCCCATTGGTCTATGTGTCTGTTTCTGTACCAGTACGATGCTGTTTTGGTTACTGTAGCCCTGTAGTATAGTTTGAAGTTGGGTAGTGTGATGCTTCCAGCTTTGTTCTTTTCGCTTAGGATTGTCTTGGCTATTTGGGCTCTTTTTTGGTTCCATGTGAATTTAAAAATAGTTATTTTTAGTTATGTGGAGAACATCATTGGTAGTTTGATAGGAATAGCATTGAATCTGTAAATTGCTTTGAGCGGTATGGCCATTATAATGATATTTATTCTTCCTATCCACAAGCATGGAATATTCTTCCATTTGTTTGTGTCATCTCTGATTTCCTTGAGTCATGTTTTGTAATTCTCATTGTAGAGAACTTTCACCTTCTTGGTTAGCTATATTCCTAGGTATTTTAATCTTTTTTGTCTGAACACTTAGGTTAATTCCATATCTTTGGTATTCTGAATAATGCTGCAATAAACATGGGGGTGTATGTGTCTTTTTGATGTACTAATTTATTTTCCTTTGGATAAATACTCAGTACAGGTTGCTGAATTGTATGATAGTTCTTCTAGTTTTTTTGAGAAATCTACATACTGTTTTCCATAATGGCTGTGTTAATTACATTCCCACTAACATTGTATGAGAATTCCCTTTTCTCTGCATCTTCACTAGCATCTTTTTTTTTTTTTTTTTTTTTTTTGGTCTTTTTGATAATAGACATTCTAACTGGCATAAGATGATATCTCATTGTGTTTTTAATTTGTATTTCCCTGATGATTAGTGATGTTGAGCATTTTTTCATATACCTGTTTACCATTTGTATGTCTTCTTGTAAGAAATGTTTATTGAGATTCCTTGTCTACTTAACAGATTTTTTTTTTTTTGCTGTTGAGTTTCTTGAGTTCCCTGTATATTCTAGAAATTGGTCCCTTTTCAGATGAGTATGTTGCAGATATTTTCTCCCATTCATCAGGTTGTCTCTTCACCCTGTTGATTATTTCCTTTAGTTTAATATAGTCCCATTTGTCTATTTTGTTTTTTGTTCCTTGTACTTTTGGGGTCTTAGCCATGGCCAGACCAGCATCTTGAAGAGTTTTTCTGTTTTCTTCTAGTAGTTTTATAGTTTTGGTTTCTACATTTAAGTATTTAATCTATTTTGAGTTGATTTTTGTATATGGTGAGGGATAGGGTTCTAGTTTCATTCTTCTGCATATGGATATTCAGTTTTCCAAGCACTCTTTATTGAAGACTGTGTCCTATCCCTAATATAGGTTCTTGGTGCCTTTGTCAAAAATTAGCCACAAATCCATGTGTTTATTTCTGGGTCTCTATTTTGTCCCATTGGGCTATGTGTCTGTTTTTATACCAATATCATATTGTTTGGTTACTATAGCCTGGAAATATATTTTGAAGTCAGGTAATGTGATACCTCCACTTTTGTTCTTTTTGCTCAGAATTGCTTTGGCTATCTGGGCTCTTTTTGGATGCATATAAATTTTAGGATTGTTTTTCCTATTTCTGTTGAAAATATCATTGGCGTTTTGATAGGGATTGCATTTAATCTGTAGATTGCTTTGGGTAGTATGGTCATTTTAACAATAATGATTCTTCCAATCCATGAGCATAGGCTGTCTTTTAATTTGTTTGTGTCCTATTTATTTATTTATTTAATCAGTGTTTTGTAGGTTTTCTTGTAGAGGTCTTTTACCTCTTTGGTTAAATTTTTTGTTGGTAGTTATTTTAAATGAGATCGCCTTCCTGACATCTTTTTCATGTAGTTTGTTATTTGTGTATAGAACCCTACTGATTTTTGTATGTTGAGTATGCTGATTTTATATCCTGCAACTTTACTGAATTTATTGATTAGATCAAAGAGTTTTGGTGGATTACTTAAGATTTTCTAAATACAATAAAATTATGTAATCTGCAAAGATGAACGATTTGACTTTCTCTTTTCCAATTTGGATGATTTTTATTTCTTTCTCATGCCTGATTGCTCTGGCTAGGACTTCCAGTACTATGACGAATAAGGGTGGTGAAAGCGAGTATTTTTGCCTACTTCCAGTTCTTAGAGAAAAGGCTTTCAACTTTTCCCCATGCAATATGATGTTAACTCTGGGTTTATCATATATGGTCTTTATTATGTTGAGGTATGTTCTTTCTATGTCTAGTTTGTTGAGAGTTTTTATCACAAAGGGGTTTGAATTTTATCAAATGCGTTTTACGCATCTACTGAGATGATCATATTTTTTTTTGTCCTCCATTCTGTTGAAAACATTTATTGATTTCTCTCTCAACATTATGATTTTGAGGTCCATCTGTGTTCTTAAGTGTAACAGCACAGTAGTACATTTCTTTTTGCTATTGAGGACCATTCATGTGGAAGGCTTTGTATGCACATACATTTTGATTTCCTTTCTGTAGATGCAGAGCAATGGAATTACTGCGTCCTATGGTAGAATTACGTTTAACTGAAAAAAACAACAACTGCCAAACTGTTTTCTAAAGTGGCTATATCATTTTACATTCCCAGCAGCAATGTATGGGGTGCAGTTTCTTCACATCCTTGCAACATTTGGCATTATCACAGTTTTTGATTACTGCCATTTTTAATGGATGTTTAGTGGTATTCATTGAGGTTTAAATTTGTATTTGCCTAGTAACTAATGATGTTGAACACTTTTCATGTACCTGTTAGCCATTTATATATCTCTTTAATAAAATGTCTATTCAATTTTTTTCCCTGTTTTAAAATTGGTTTGTCTGTCTTCTTGTTATTTAGTTGCTGAAGTTCCTTATGTGTTCCAGGTAAAAGTCCTTTATCAGCTATAGCATTTGCAAATATTATCTGCCTATTTGTGACTTTGTTTTTCATTTCATTAATGATGTCTTTTGGAGAACAAAAGTTTTCAATTTTGATGAGGTCAAATTTATCAAATTTTTTGAATGGGTTTTGCTTTTGGTATTATATTTATGAAAGCTTTATCTGCCTTAAGGTCACAAAAATTTGCCCCTATATTTTCTTTATAAAGTTTTAGTTTTAATTATTACATTTAGGGCTGAATTCATTTAAATTAATTTTTGTGTATAGTGCTAGGTAAAGATGTAAGTTCTTTCTCCTCCTCCTCCTCCTCCTCCTCCTCCTTTTCTTCTAAAATATAAAAGTTCCTTTTTTACATATGGATAGCCAATTGTTCGGCACCATTTGTTGAAAAGACTATCCTTTCTTTATTGAATTGTCTTACTTACCGTAAATGTGAAGGTTTTATATTAAGATTCTGTTCTTTTCTACTGATCCATTTGTCAATATGGTATTGGCATCATTTTGCCAGTACCACACTGACTTGATTACCATAACTTTATAAGTTTTGAAATCAGGTAGTTTAAGTCCCCTCGCTTTGTTCTGCTTGTTCAAAGTTGTTGTGTCTAATCTTGGTTCTTTATATTTCTATCTAAATTAAGATAGTTAATTTCTACAAGGGTTCCTGTGTGGATTTTGATACGGATTACATTGCTTTACAGATTAATTTGGGGGGAATTGCCATGTTAGCAATATTGAGTTTTCCAATCTATGAAAATGATATATCTCTTCATTTATTTAGGTCTATTAAAAATTTGTTAGCAATATTTTTTAGTTTTCAGAAGTTTCACTTCTTTTATTAAATATATTTCTAAGTACTTTATTCTTTTTGATGCTGTTGTTAATAGAATTATTTTCTTATGTTTTAGAATTGTTATATAGGACACAATTGCTTTTTGTATATCTTGTATAAAAACTTGTATCCTGTGACCTTGCAAAACTTGCTGATTAGTTTAAGCTGATTTTAAAAATAAGTTTCTTAGGATTTTCTATACAAAGTTGTGTTATCCAGGAAAGGTAATTTTACTTCTTCCATTCCAATGATACCTTTAATTTACTTTTCTTGCCTAACTGTACTGGCTAGACCATTCAGTACAACTTAAATAGAAGTGGTGAGAGTAAACATTCTTGTCATGTTCCTGATCTTAGCGGGGAAAGCATTCAGTCTTTCACCATTAAGTGTGATTTAACTGTACATTTTTCATAGATAACTTTTGTAGGGTTGTAAAAACATCCTATTCCTATTTTGTTTAAAGTATTCCTTTTTCCTTTTTAATTATTACTGGGTGTTGAGTGTTGTCAAATACTTTTTCTGTGTCAATTTAAATAATCATGGTTTTTGTTCTTTATTTTGTTAATATGGTATGTTACATTAATTGATCTTTGGGTCTTAAGCCAATCTGTTCTTGGTAACTCCTGCTTGACTTTAGTGCATACCTTTTTTTTAATGTGTTGCTGGATTTGATGTGCTAATATTTTCTGAATAATTTTTGCATCTATCTCCATTAGGGCTGTTGGTCTGTGGTTGAATTTTTTGTGATGTCTTTGTCTGGCTTTGGTATCAGGGTAATACTGGCCTCATAAAACAAGGTGAGAAATTCTCTGTTTTCTGAAAGGATTGATATTATTTCTTCCTTCAATATTTTTAGAATTTAATCAGTGTAATCTGAAGTTTATATGTGTGTGTGGTGGAGTGTTGAGAAGATTTTAAAATTCCTTTTTCATGTTCTTTGTTTGATATATGTGGACTCAGATATTCTATTTCTTCTGAAGACAATTTTGGTAATTTGTGTTCTTCTAGGAAATTGTCTATTTTATTTAGTCTGTCTAATTTGTTGGAATAAAATTGTTCTCTTATGATCCTTTCTTATTTCTGTCATGTCTATAATGATCTCCCATTTTTTATTCCAATTTTAGTAATTTGTGTCTTCTGTCTTATTTCTCTGCTCTAGCTAAGGATTTATCAATTTGGTTGATTTGTTTCAAATAACAAACTTTTGGTTTTATTTATTATTTCTTATTCTCTTTCCTATTTTATTGATTTCTGTTTTGATAATTAATATTTCCTTTTCTGTGTGTTATTTCATTTATTGTTGGTTGCTATTTCTTTTCAGCTTGAAAGACTTTCTTTAGTATTTCATATAGAATAGGCCTATTAGCAGTAATTTATATCAGTTATTTTACCTTGAAATATCTTTATTTTGTTATTATTTTGAAGGATTGCTTTATTGGATATAAAGATCTTTGTTGAATTTTTTTCTTTTTTTCTTTTTCTTTTTATCATACTTTAAGTTCTAGGGTACATGTACACAACGTGCAGGTTTGTTACATATGTATACATGTGCCATGTTTGGTGTGCTGCACCCATTAACTCATCGTCTACATTAGGTATATCTCCTAATGCTATCCCTCCCACATTCCCCCACCCCACTTTTGGTGGGGTTGTTTGTTTTATTTTTGTAAATTTGTTTAAGTTCTTTGTAGCTTCTGGATATTAGCCCTTTGTCAGATGGGTAGATGGCAAAAAATTTCTCCCATTCTGTAGGTTGCCTGTTCACTCTGATGGTAGTTTCTTTGCTGTGCAGAAGCTCTTTAGTTTAATTGTATCCCATTTGTCAATTTTGGCTTCTGTTGCCATTGCTTTTGGTGTTTTAGACATGAAGTCCTTGCCCATGCCTGTGTCCTGAATGGTATTGCCTAGGTTTTCTTCTAGGGTTTTTATGGTTTTAGGTCTAACGTTTAAGTCTTTAATCCATCTTGAATTAATTTTTGTATAAGGTGTAAGGAAGGGATCCAGTTTTAGCTTTCTACATATGGCTAGCCAGTTTTCCCAGCACCATATATTAAACAGGGAATCCTTTCCCCATTTCTTGTTTTTGTCAGCATTGACAAAGATGAGATGGTTGTAGACGTGTGGTATCGTTTCCGAGGGCTTTATTCTGTTTCATTGGTCTATATTTCTGTTTTGGTATCAGTACCACGCTGTTTTGGTTACTGTAGCCTTGTAGTATAGTTTGAAGTCAGGTAGCGTGATGCTTCCAGCTTTGTTCTTTTGGCTTAGGATTGTCTTGGCAATGCGGGCTCTTTTTTGGTTCCATGTGAACTTTAAAGCAGTTTTTTCCAATTCTGTGAAGAAAGTCATTGGTGGCTTAATGGGAATGGCATTGAATCTATAAATTACCTTGGGCAGTATGGCCATTTTCACAATATTGGTTCTTCCTATCCATGAGCATGGAATGTTCTTCCATTCGTTTGTGTCCTCTTTCATTTCGTTGAGCAGTGGTTTGTAGTTCTCCTTGAAGAGGTCCTTCACATCCCTTCTAAGTTGGATTCCTAGATATTTTATTCTCTTGAAGCAATTATGAATGGGAGTTCACTCCTGATTTGGCTGTTTGTCTGTTATTGGTGTATAAGAATGCTTGTGATTTTTGCACATTAATTTTGTATCCTGAGAATTTGCTGAAGTTGCTTATCAGCTTAAGGAGATTTGGGGCTGAGACGATGGGTTTTTCTAAATATGCAGTCATGTCATCTGCAAACAGGGACAATTTCACTTCCTCTTTTCCTTTATTTCTTTCTCCTGCCTGATTGCCCTGGCTAGAACTTCCAACACTATGTTGAATAGGAGTGCTGAGAGGGCATCCCTGTCTTGTGCCAGTTTTCAAAGGGAATGCTTCCAGTTTTTGCCCATTCAGTATGATATTGGCTGTGGGTTTGTCATATATAGCTCTTATTATTTTGAGATATGTCCCATCAATACCGAATTTATTGAGAGTTTTTAGCATGAAGGGCAGTTGAATTTTGTCAAAGGCCTTTTCTGCATCTATTGAGATAATCATGTGGTTTTTGTCTTTGATTCTGTTTATATACTGGATTATGTTTATTGACTTGTGTATGTTGAACCAGTCTTGCATCCCAGGGATGAAGCCCACTTGATCATGGTGTATAAGCTTTTTGAAGTGCTGCTGGATTCGGTTTCCCAGTATTTTATTGAGGAGTTTTGCATCGATGTTCATCAGGGATATTGGTCTAAAATTCTCTTTTTTTGTTGTGTCTCTGCCAGGCTTTGGTATCAGGATGATGCTGATCTCATAACATGAGTTAGAGAAGATTCCCTCTTTTTTTATTGATTGGAATAGTTTCAGAAGGAGTAGTACCAGCTTCTCCTTGTACCTCTGGTAGAATTCAGCTGTGAATCCATCTGGTCATGGACTTTTTTTTTGTTGGTAGGCTGTTAATTACTGCCTCAATTTCAGAGCCTGTTATTAGTCTATTCAGGGATTCAACTTCTTCCTGGTTTAGTCTTGGGAGGGTGTATGTCTATAGGAATTTATCCATGTCTTCTAGATTTTCTAGTTTATTCGTGTAGAGGTGTTTACAGTAGTCTCTGATGGTAGTTTGTATTTCTGTGGGATCAGTGGCGATATCCCCTTTATCATTTTTTATTGCATCTGTTTGATTCTTCTCTCTTTTCTTCTTTATTAGTCTTTCTAGTGGTCTATCAATATTTTTGATCTTTTCAAACAACCAGCTCCTGGATTCATTGAGTGCTTGAAGGTTTTTTGGTGTTTCTATCTCCTTCAGTTCTGCTCTGATCTTAGTTATTTCTTGCCTTCTGCTAGCTTTTGAATGTGTTTGCTCTTGCTTCTCTAGGTCTTTTAATTGTGATGTTAGGTTGTCAATTTTAGATCTTTCCTGCTTTCTCTTGTGGGCATTTGGTGCTATAAATTTCCCTCTACACACGGCTTTAAATATGTCCTAGAGATTCTGGTATGTTGTGTCTTTGTTCTCAGTGGTTGCAAAGAACATCTTTATTTCTGCCTTCATTTTGTTATGTACCCAGTAGTCATTCAGGAGCAGGTTGTTCAGTTTCCATGTAGTTGAACAGTTTTGAGTGAGTTTCTTAATCCTGAGTTCTAGTTTGATTGCACTGTGGTCTGAGAGACAGTTTGTTATAATTTCTGTTCTTTTACATTTGCTGAGGAGTGCTTTACTTCCAACTATGTGGTCAATTTTGGAATAAGTGCGATGTGGTGCTGAGAAGAATGTATATTATGTTCTGTTGATTTGGGGTGGAGAGTTCTGTAGATGTCTATTAGATGTGCTTGGTGCAGAGTTGAGTTCAATTCCTGGATATCCTTGTTAACTTTCTGTCTCGTTGATCTGTCTAATGTTGACAGGGGAGCCTTAATGTCTCCCATTATTATTGTGTGGGAGTCTAAATCTCTTTGTATGTCTCTAAGAACTTGCTTTATGAATCTGGGTGCTCCTGTATTGGGTGCATATATATTTAGGATAGTTAGCTCTTCCTGTTGAATTGATCCCTTTACCATTATGTAATGGCCTTCTTGGTCTCTTTTGATCTTTGTTGGTTTAAAGTCTGTTTTATCAGAGACTAGGATTGCAACCCCCGCCTTTTTTTGTTTTCCATTTGATTGGCAGATCTTCCTCCATCCCTTTATTTTGAGCCTGTGTGTGTCTGTGCACGTGAGTTGGGTCTCCTGAATACAGCAGACTGATGGGTCTTGACTCTTTATCCAATTTGCCAGTCTGTGTCTTTTAATTGGAGAATTTAGCCCATTTATATTTCAGGTTAATATTGTTATGTGTGAATTTGATCCTGTCATTATGATGTTAGCTAGTTTTTTGCTCATTAGTTGATACAGTTTCTTCTTAGCATCAATGGTCTTTACAGTTTGGCATATTTTTGCAATGGCTTGTACCAGTTGTTCCTTTTCATGTTTAGTGCTTCCTTCAGGAGCTCTTGTAAGGCAGGCATGGTGGTGACAAAATCTCTCAGCATTTGCTTGTCTGTAAAGGATTTTATTTCTCCTTTTCTTATGAAGCTTAGTTTGGCTGGATATGAAATTCTGGGTTGAAAATTGTTTTCTTTAAGAATGTTGAATATTGGCCCCCACTCTTTTCTGGCTTGTAGAGTGTCTGCCGAGAGATCCGCTATTAGTCTGATGGGCTTCCCTTTGTGGGTAACCCGACCTTTCTCTCTGGCTGCCCTTAAGATTTTTTCCTTCATTTCAACTTTGGTGAATCTGACAATTATGTGTCTTGGAGTTGCTCTTCTCAAGAAGCATCTTTGTGGTGTTCTCTGTATGTCCTGAATTTGAATGTTGGCCTGCCTTGGTAGGTTGGGGATGTTCTCCTGGATAATGTCCCACAGAGTGTTTTCCAACTTGGTTCCATTCTCCCCATCATTTTCAGGTACACCAATCTGACATAGATTTGGTCTTTTCACATAGTCCCATATTTCTTGGAGGCTTTGTTCCTTTTTTTTTTTTTAACTCTTTTTTCTCTAAACTTCTCTTCTTGCTTCATTTCATTTGTTTTACCTTCAATCACTGATACCCTTTCTTCCGGTTGATTGAATTGGTTACTGAAGCTTGTGCATTCATCACATATTTCTTGTGCCATGGTTTTCAGCTCCATCAGATCATTTAAGGACTTCTCTACACTGGTTATTCTAGTTAGCCATTCATCTAACCTTTTTTCAAAGTTTTCAGCTTCTTTGTGATGGGTTCGAACTTCCTCCCTTAGCTCAGAGAAGTTTGATCGTCTGAAGCCTTCTTTGAACTCCTCAAAGTCATTCTCCATCCATTTTTGTTCCATTGCTGGTAAGGAGCTGTGTTCCTTTGGATGGGGAGAGGTGCTCTGATTTTTAGACTTTGCAGTTTTTCTGCTGTGTTTTTTCTCCTTTGTGGTTTTATCTACCTTTGGTCTTTGATGATGGTGATGTACAGATGGGGTTTTGGTGTGGATGTCCTTTCTGTTTGTTAGTTTTGCTTCTAACAGTCAGGACCCTCAGCTGCAGGTCTGTTGGAGTTTGCTGGAGGTCCACTCCAGACCCTGTTTGCCTGGGTATTAGCAGCTGGGGCTGCAGAACAGCGAATATTGCTGAACAGCAAATGTTGCTGCCTGTTTGTTCCTCTGGACTCTTCATCTCAGAGAGTTACCCAGGTGTGTGAGGTGTCAGTCTGCCCCTACTGGTGGGTGCCTCCCTGTTAGGCTACTCAGGGGTCAGGGACCCACATGAGGAGGCAGTCTGTCCGTTCTCAGATCTCAAACTCCGTGCTGGGAGAACCACTACTCTCTTCAAAGCTGTCAGACAGGGACATTTAAATCTGCAGAGGTTTCTGCTGCCTTATGTTCCGCTATGCCCCGCCCCCAGAGGTGGAGTCTACAGAGGCAGGCATGGCTTCTTGAGCTGCAGTGGGCTCCACCCAGTTTCACCTTCCCAGCAGCTTTGTTTACTTACTCAAGCCTCAACAATGGCAGGCACCCCTCCCCCAGCTTCACTGTCATGTTGCAGTTAGATCTTGGACTGCTGTGCTAGCAATGAGCGAGGCTTGGTGGATATAATCTCCTGGTGTCCCATTTTCTAAGACTTTTGGAAAAGCGTAGTATTAGGGTGGGAGTGACCCCACTTTTTCCAGGTGCTGTCTGTCAAGGCTTCCCTTGGCTAGGAAAGGGAATTCCCTGACCCCTTGCACTTCCTGGTTGAGGTGATGCCTCACCCTGCTTCGGGTCTCACTTGGTGGGCTGCACCCACTGTCCTGCACCCACTGTCCAACAGACCCCAGAGAGATGAACCCAGTACCTCAGTTGGAAATGCAGAAATCACCCGTCTTCTGCGTCACTCATGCTGGAAGCTGTAGACTGGAGTTGTTCCTATTCGGCCATCTTGGAACCCTGTTGAATTTTGTTTTTCTTTCAGGAATTTGAATATGTCTTTCTAATGGCTCCTGACCTACATTATTTCTAGTGATGTATGTTATTAAGTTGCTGATGCTGTGTACATAAGGTGTTTTTCTTTTACTGCACTGCTTTAAAGATTTTTTCTTTGTCTTTTGATGAATTTCAATAATTTGAACATAATGTCTCTAGGTGAGGATGTCTGTATTTTTTTCTATTCAAAACTTAAGTTTCTTAAATATGTAAATTAATGATTTTCTTCAAATTTGAGAAGTTTTCAGCCATTATTTCTTCACATTCTTTTCTGTCCTCTTTTTCTCTTTCTAGAATTCCCATTACATATATCTTAATAAACTTGATATTTTTCACAGATCTCTGAAACTCTGTTCATTTTTCTTTAAGCTTTCAAACAGAACAGAGAGGTTCCTTGGACTGGATAGTTTCTATTGATCTCTCTTTGAGTTTACTGATTCTTTCTTCTTCCATTTCAAATATGCTGCTGAGCTCAATGAATTTTTCATTTCAGCTGTTATACTTTTCAACTCTAGAATTTTAATTTGGTTCTCTTTTATAGTTTCTATTTCTCTATTGAGATTTCCTATTTGTTGAGTCATTGTTATATTTTACTTTAATTCTTTGAACACAGATTCTTTAAGTTCTTTCAATGTATTTATTATAGCTGCTTTGAAGGTTTTATCAGAATCATTTTTTGCCACTTATTTGCCATTTATTAATAGTAAACTGCAGCATATTTTCTCTTTTTGTTCTAAACATAATTTTAAGAGTATTTTGTTAACATTATCATTTGCAGGCTTCTCTCTATTTAAGCATTACAAATTTTAATACCTCTTTACTAAAAAGATCTACTTTTGTCATTGTCCTTGTCTATGTGTCCTCTCCCACTATCTTTTAAAAATCTGATGTCACCAAAAATCTGATCTCTTTCCTGTACAGCTCTTATAGCCTGTATCCACAAGGATTCCTTATGTTGTAAGAAACAGACAACCCAACTCAGACTTATTTAAACAATAAAGCAAACTCATTAGCTTATGTAAGTAGCATGTATTGAGGTAAAGCTTCAGGTACAGCTTAAAACTAGGACTTATTTCCTTTCTCTCTGTATCTTGGCTCTCTTTATTTAATGTAATTTCTAAGTCTCAAGAAAGCTTTCCCCTCATAGTTGAATTATGGTTTTCAGTAAATACTGGTTCTACATTCTTCCATATTCATGTGGTTATTTATATGGAAGAAAGAAAAAGTCTCTTCTGATTACTTTGCAGAATAATAAAGAGGAGTTTCTTAGGCAAAAATCTTAGAAAACAACTTTTAAAGTCTTATTTCTTCTACTTGAGCTAATGCTCACATGTAAACCAATCTGTGTGACTGGAGAACTATGAAGGGCTCACCATGGCATTTGAGAATCTTAAGTCACTGATCTATGAATGAAGGAAGAGATGAATTCCACAACTGAAAACAAAGTTATATTGGTCAGAGTTATCCACAGGGACAGAACCAATTATATATATAACATATATGAGTTTATTTAACGAAAATAACGAAGTATTTTTGTTGTTTTGTCCAACCTTCCTCCCTTTCTCTACCATGGGCTCTAGTTACATTTTACCCAGTTCTTGTGGATTACAATTCAATTCTTGTGGATTACAGTTACAACAGATGGACTGTTTAACTTGTCACTAGCTCTGTGTTCTGAGAAAGGAAGTTGTCAATAAGGTGAGCTAAGAACTTACAGAATCATTGCTTTTCAGTTGAGAGGACTTTCAGCAAATGTCCTTATGTAGTCTCCCATCACTATTTTGTCTTACCTCTTTGTTAGTTTTATCATCCTCAAAATACAATACTCTGTTCTTTATCTGTCGCATGTAGTTTATTGTGTTTTCCAAGTTGAATCCATTGTCTGTGACATTTCTCAGAACTTGTCAAGAACAGGACTAGGGTTCCCAGAGATGGGTTGCACCCTGTGGTCAAGTAGGAGTGTGTGTGGGGTGTGTGTGTGTCTGCATGCCTCTTTAAAAACTGGAGTGGTTATCAGTCTGTCAGTCCATATTTGGAAGTGAGTTGCTTAGTCAGTGTCTAAGAGGTTGCAGGAAGAATGGATAGAGAGATAGGTTGAAGGAAAAGCCTGAAGGACTGAAAGACAGGCTGAAGGTGGTCTCAAGGACAAAGGAAGAGAATGAACCAATGGTTGGAAATAGTAGGACGCAGATGAGGTATGGATAGATGGAGGTCAATTAAGCTCAGAAATCAGTTACGATACTGAGTAATTCATTGAGGGTCATTCAGTCAACAAATGCTTATTGAGAATTTAATAATAATCGTTACTATTGATTGAGCTCTTACTTTGTGTCATGTACTTTACTGAGCACTTTATTTATTTAATCCATACAATGATCTTATTATCCACACTTTACAAAAAGAAAACAGAGGCATGGATATCTCAAATAGATGTTTTCCCAGATCTCAGCTTGTAAGCCAGAGTTCAAGTGTAGGGCTTCTGACTGTAAAGCACATTCTCCTAGTTACTGCATTGTACCATGTGCTAGACTTTGAGCTATGGTGGTGAACATGGCAGACATAGTCTTTGTCTTCAGGGAGATAGAGTCCATTCTTTGTATTCTTCTGTACAGCTAAGTGCATAGCACTAGGCTGGGGGTAGATGTTCTAACAAGGAGAGCACTCATCTCACAGCTCTATAATTTTTTTTTTTTTCAGAATTGCAAAAATCCGTTAAGAAGAAATCCTACATCTTTAAAGAATTGATATGTGACTTATTTCTATGGGGTTAGATATTGGCATGAAATTTACCAGATGGTTAAGTTGCTCTTGTTAATCAGGAGAAAAAAAGGACTTTTGAGCAAAAGACAACTTAGGAAAAAGCCTTCTTTCTCCAAAATTCAGACAGGAATTAAAAACCACTACAATAAGAGAAGGGGAAAAGTAAATGGAAAAAACTTGTCTATGCCAGGTAGTATTATTAATTTGGATAGGAAAACTTTTCCAGTGCTTTTTAAAACAATTTAAGCCATAAGTTGAGTGTAACAAGCCTTCTATTAGACTTGAATGCCTGCATTATGATAATTATAAGCACACCTTTCACCAGCGTAATATTTTTCCTCTTAGGAGCTGTATGGCAAAAAGAAGTTTTGTGAAATTTTGTTGCATTGTTATATAAATTTGAAACTGCATTATATATTTGTTTCTCCTACTGTAAATTAAATACACTTTAAGAAAGGAAGTGGTGGCCGGGCGCGGTGGCTCAAGCCTGTAATCCCAGCACTTTGGGAGGCCGAGACGGGTGGATCACGAGGTCAGGAGTTCGAGACCATCCTGGCTAACACGGTGAAACCCCGTCTCTACTAAAAATACAAAAAAAAACTAGCCGGGCGAGGTGGCGGGCGCCTGTAGTCCCAGCTACTTGGGAGGCTGAGGCAGGAGAATGGCGTAAACCCGGGAGGCGGAGCTTGCAGTGAGCTGAGATCTGGCCACTGCACTCCAGTCCGGGCGACAAAGCGAGACTCCACCTCAAAAAAAAAAAAAAAAAAAAAAAAAAAAAAAAAAAAAAAAAGAAAGGAAGTGGTGCTTTTGATCTTTCAAGGGAGCTCGGCTATTAGACAATTTCAAGTTTTAGAGGTAAACTGAAAGGACAGAATAGAACAGGACAAATGGAAGCTCCGTGGGAGAAAAGCTCTTTCCTTTTTCTTCATTGCAGTGTCTACAGTGCCATAGGCAGTGCCTGGCCTATAAATAAATACATGGTTTATGGCAAATAGTAAACACAGACGTGAATTAAGGACTCTGAATATATAGAGGAAAGAGCAATTTACTCAGCCTAGAATGCTGGGAGAAGGTGACCAAAGGAGGTGGTGGGAACTTTTCACCCTGGACTTGATTTGGACAAATCTTTATGGGGTAGAGACATTTAGGCCAGATCAAGCATCTGAAAAGGCATATTGCATTATTAGGCTAGGGTACCCTCCTGTGTGTTCCCACAGTTTTCTGAGCATTTTTCTGCCATCACACATATGGCACTGCATTTCTCTTAACTTGCGTAGGGGAATGGCTCAGTTGTAGTGCCCTGGTGCCCTTGCATATTTTCACATGGGCTAAGTAGGCAAGGCTTGATCATGACCTGACCTGAGTCTGATACAGTGCCCTGTGATATCCTGGAGTAATGGGAGATGAACCTGGAAAGAAGCCACCATGAGGCAGTTTCTCATATCTTGTGGGAGGTTGCTATGAGGGGCTTCCTCATTCATCTCCCTGGTCGTAAATGAGAGCAGGACTTTCTGCTTCATTTCTTGCCACCTCCCTTTAGAGGACAGCTGCAGGCTTCTATGTGTGTCTACTAAACTACTTGCTTGTACGTTACAGTTGGTTCCTTCATGACAGAGTAACACACCACTCATGCCATCTGCTGCCTGGTTCACCAGCTTAGTGCTCTCCCGTGGGTGAGAGGAGAGGGCGCTGACACCATGCTGATAGTGCTTTGGCTGTCTGGATAAGTAACACAGTGTCTGAATCTTTAAGCTTGTTGCCACCTTACCACAGAAATCTAGGGAAATGAGCAAGCCAACATAGCTGAGTAGCAAAGGTTTTGCACAATTGCCTAATAAGTGCTTCATTTTGTTTTTTCTTGACAGAATGGATGAACTAATCAATGATTAAGAAGTGAGTACCAGCAAATTTCTTGTGCCAGGACTAAAGATGGAGTGTAGGATGAGTAGTAGAAGATGTAACAACTGGGACTGGATTATAGATGGTCTTTGTATTAGTCTATTCTCACACTGCTATAAAGAAATATCTGAGACTGGGTAATTTATAAAGAAAAGAGGTTTAATTGGCTCATGATCCTGCATGCTGTATAGGAAGCATGATGCTGGCATCTGCTTGGCTTCTGGGGAGGCCTCAGGAAACTTGCAGTCATGGCACAGTGCAAAGGGGGAACAGGCATGTCACATGGCCAGAGTGGGAGCAAAAGAGGAGGAGGAGGTATTGTACATGAAACGTCCACATCTCCAAAGACTCACTATTGTGAGGATAGTACCAAGGGGATGGTGCTAAGCCATTTGTGAGAAATCTGCCCCCATGATCAAATCACCTTCCACCAGGACCCACCTCCAACACTGGAGATTACAATTCCACATGAGATTTGGGTGGGGACACAGATTCAAACCATATCAGTCCTGTGGACAAGGCAGTGCCCTGAAGACTTTAAAGTAAGAGAGAACATGACTGTATCTGTGCTTTTAGAAACTCTAGTAGTAATGCTGAGATTGGAGATCAGCCCACCAATTAAGAAACTTTAAATATGTGAAAAACGATGGGGATGTAAATTCAGAGCATCTCAATGAGATTGAAAGTGAGGCACTAGATTACAGAAGGTTTTATTTGTTTTTGTTTATTTCTCTTTTTTGATTTAAGCAATAGAACTGGTGCTGATTCAATATAAAAGAAAAAACAGAAGGCAAAAATGAATGTGATTTAGTAGATTTTTATTTTGCTTTGTGAGTTTTACTCTAAGAAATGCTTACTATTTAATTACTTGACTTTTTTCAGAGTATTTAAAGGTTAATTTTATATTTGAATAATTATGTATTCAATGTCTGGAACTGCTCCATTTTAAAATTTTGATTATACATTTCTGAGGCTGCTAAGATGTTTGTTTAATCACTTCAGTAACTAGTGCCTGCTCACATCTTAGTAGCAAAATCTGCCATTAGACACTTCTGGATTACAAGCACCTTGAGGACAGGAACCATACATTATTTATAACTTTTTTCAGCCATGTCTTTCTTTTATTTACAGTTTATATTCAATGCAAATCAATTCCATAACATAGGAAGTTACTATGAATCAAAAAATAAATACAGAAACACAATATGCAATCCAAAATAGATGTACAGTATTCTGGAATGAAGCAAAAGAGTGTTCATTCACACACACAGTAGCTTCCATGTGTTCGATCTGTTTGTTCCCATGTAGTTTTCTAAAGATGGAAAAAAATGACTTTGGTCATCAAGACTACTGTGGCCGTATTAGACAACTGGAACATCTAATCATCAGCATGTGACCATGCAAACAAAAGACTTCAGGGAGTGTCTGTTTTTAAAAAGGTTTCTGTGTGTCGAGGCAGCTGTAAAGGATTTACTGCAGAATCAAGCCCACTTTTAGGCTTAGGACCAGATTCTAACTATCTAAAAATATTGACTGGTAACAAGAAATGTGGCTATTCTGATCAATAGTTTTTTTTTTTTTAAGTATATACAGAAAGAGTATAAAAGTTTTTGTGAATTTAATGCAAATTAACTTCCAGTCTTTACTTCCCAAATACTTGGTTTGCAGTTTTTACTCTTTTAGATTTTTGTGTTTTTAATTTCAAGAGTCGTAATTTTACCTTCAAAACAGATCATTTTTTAAAATTGTAAAAAGTTTTCAACATATGCAGAAATAAAAAGCATTTTGAGATTAGTCATGGTGAATGTAATTCTATTCTTGGAATCAGTTTAGCTAAATGAATGTAGTGCTCTTATTGAATGGAAATAAGTGATAGGAAATGTCTACCATTTGACTCTATATGGATACTCAAGAGTTACTCAGAATGCTTGGACTTGGGCATAGATTTTAATTCATCACTGCCCTGGCACATGTCAATTACTACACAAAAGGTCAAATGCAATGTCAAATCCAAAGCCTCAAGAGGAAAGTGAGTTGAGTTCCCAAGGGAACAGATATAGCTCAACAATATAAACCTTCATCTAGAGTATATCGGCATTAAATTACTGCTGTTGAAACAATACGTTGAGGATTTACGGTAACACCTGGAAGTTCCTTCTAATGTACATATAAATAAAATCATGGAAGCTTTTTATATTACCTGTTTTATGGCCTTATAGAATTAATGAACCAAATGAAAACTGAATCTCCATTCCACAATCACATCCTTTATTTCTATTCTTATTTTCAAGGTAGTGTTAAGTGTCCATATTTCTTAAGCCACATTCAAGGAAATCATGTCTTAACTATTTTGGATGTTGCCACTCGTTCATCTTGTACATGAAACTCCAGCAGATTTAATATTGGCATCCATCATCTCTCACATGTTCTTCAAACCAATCAAATTTGGGATTACCAATATTTTCTGTGTCAATAAAAGTGTGCAATTAGTAGATTCGATGAAGACCTATTTTTCCTTGCCACATTGGACTTCCAGATGCCGTTTGGATTGGGTTTAGAAGACGGGGAAGTACAGATGTTTCTTGGCCTGAGTCTCTTAACAGTAGAGATGTAGAAGAGAGAGTGAGACCACGAAGAGACTGGCTGTTGACTGCAGGGCACCACCAACTGCCTCGGCGGTGGTATTAACTGGATTTAGGGCAGCCGAAGTACTCTGGGAGGAGTTACTTGAAACTGTTACAACCGCTGTTTGATTGGAATAAATTTGTGTGGGTAGGAGCAGTGCCAGCAGCAGCAGCCCCAGCCTGAACCTGGCCAGCATTGCTCTGCCCATGTCCCCTCCGTTGGTGTGCAGCGTGTCTTGCTGGATGCTGGGTGCTTGAAGAACTGCTGGTTCTGGGCGGGCACAGGAAAAGTCCATTGTTTATAATTTTTTTTTTTTTTTTTTTTTTTTTTTATTATACTTTAAGTTCTAGGGTACATGTGCATAACGTTTATATCATGTATAACTCCCCAATGCAATCCCTCCCTCCTCCCCCCTCCGCATGATAGGCCCCAGTGTGTGATGTTCCCCTTCCCGAGTCCAAGTGATCTCATTGTTCAGTTCCCACCTATGAGTGAGAACATGCGGTGTTTGGTTTTCTCTTCTTGTGATAGTTTGCTAAGAATGATGGTTTCCAGCTGCATCCATGTCCCTACAAAGGACGCAAACTCATCCTTTTTGATGGCTGCATAGTATTCCATGGTGTATATGTGCCACATTTTCTTAATCCAGTCTGTCACAGATGGACATTTGGGTTGATTCCAAGTCTTTGCTATTGTGAATAGTGCCGCAATAAACATACGTGTGCATGTGTCTTTGTAGTAGAGTAATTTATAATCCTTTGTGTATATACCCAGTAGTGGCATGGCTGGGTCATATGGTACATCTAGTTCTAGATCCTTGAGGAATCGCCATACTGTTTTCCATAATGGTTGAACTAGTTTACAATCCCACCAACAGTGTAAAAGTGTTCCTATTTCTCCACATCCTCTCCAACATCTATTGTTTCCTGACTTCTTAATGATTGCCATTCTAACTGGTGTGAGATGGTATCTCATTGTGGTTTTGATTTGCATTTCTCTGATGGCGAGTGATGGTGAGCATTTTTTCATGTGTCTGTTGGCTGTATGGATGTCTTCTTTTGAGAAATGTCTGTTCATATCCTTTCCCCACTTTTTGATGGGGTTGTTTGTTTTTTTCTTGTATATTTGTTTGAGTTCTTTGTAGATTCTGGATATTAGCCCTTTGTCAGATGAGTAGGTTGCAAAAATTTTCTCCCATTCTGTAGGTTGCCTGTTCACTCTGATGGTAGTTTCTTTAGCTGTGCAAAAGCTCTTTAGTTTAATGAGATCCCATTTGTCAATTTTGGCTTTTGCTGCCGTTGCTTTTGGTGTTTTAGACATGAAGTCCTTGCCCATGCCTATGTCCTGAATGGTACTACCTAGATTTTCTTCTAGGGTTTTTATGGTATTAGGTCTAACATTTAAGTCTCTAATCCATCTTGAATTAATTTTCGTATAAGGGGTAAGGAAAGGATCCAGTTTCAGCTTTCTACTTGTGGCTAGCCAATTTTCCCAGCACCATTTATTAAATAGGGAATCCTTTCCCCATTTCTTGTTTTTGTCAGGTTTGTCAAAGATCAGATGGCTGTAGATGTGTGGTATTATTTCTGAGGACTCTGTTCTGTTCCACTGGTCTATTTCTCTGTTGTGGTACCAGTACCATGCTGTTTTGGTTACTGTAGCCTTGTAGTATAGTTTGAAGTCAGGTAGCGTGACGCCTCCAGCTTTGTCCTTTTGACCTAGGATTGTCTTGGCAATGCGGGCTCTTTTTTGGTTCCATATGAACTTGAAAGCAGTTTTTTCCAATTCTGTGAAGAAACTCATTGGTAGCTTGATGGGGATGGCATTGAATCTATAAATCACCTTGGGCAGTATGGCCATTTTCACGATATTGATTCTTCCTATCCATGAGCATGGTATGTTCTTCCATTTGTTTGTGTCCTCTTTGATTTCACTGAGCAGTGGTTTGTAGTTCTCCTTGAAGAGGTCCTTTACATCCCTTGTAAGCTGGATTCCTAGGTATTTTATTCTCTTTGAAGCAATTGTGAATGGAAGTTCATTCCTGACTTGGCTCTCTGCTTGTCTGTTACTGGTGTATAAGAATGCTTGTGATTTTTGCACATTAATTTTGTATCCTGAGACTTTGCTGAAGTTGCTTATCAGCTTAAGGAGATTTTGGGCTGAGACGATGGGTTTTTCTAAATATACAATCATGTCATCTGCAAACAGGGACAATTTGACTTCTTCTTTTCCTAACTGGATACCCTTGATTTCTTTCTCTTGCCTGATTGCCCTAGCCAGAACTTCCAACACAAGGAAACCTGCCTGTCTCTGTAGTCTCCACCTCTGGGGACAGCCCACAGCTGAGGTCCAATAGGGAAAGCAGCGGGGGCGGTGCAGAGGCCAACGACTCTGTCTGACAGCTTTGGGGAGAGCCGTGGATCTCCCAACGCGGAGGTTGAGATCCGAGAACGGACAGACTGCCTGCTCAGGTGGGTCCCTGACCCCTGAGTAGCCTAGCTGGGAGACATCCCCCACTAGGGGCAGTCTGACACCCCACACCTCACAGGGTGGAGTCATCCCTGAGAGGAAACTTCCAAAGGAAGAATCAGACAGGTACACTCGCTGCTCAGCAATATTCTATCTTTGGCAACCTCTGCTGCTGATACCCAGGCAAACAGGGTCTGGAGTGGACCTCAAGCAATCTCCAACAGACCAACAGACAGTCCTTCTGACTGTCAGACGGAAAACTATCAAACAGGAAGGACACCTATACCAAAACCCCATCAGTACGTCACCATCATCAAAGACCAGAGACAGATAAAACCACAAAGATGGGGAAAAAGCAGGGCAGAAAAGCTGGAAATTCAAAAAATAAGAGCGCATCTCCCCCTGCAAAGGAGCGCAGCCCATTGTTTATAATTTTATATTATTTGTAGCACCAAGCTTGGTGTTAGATCCATAGTAGATGTTTAATAAATATTTAATGAATGACTGCTTTACCTACTTAATTATGTAAAAGTCTTATCTGAAAATACCAAGATTTAAAAAAACCCACAAATATAAATTTAACTATAGATGTCACATCTCGCAACGCCTTTCATCTTTGATTTTATCTTCTCAAATAACATTTATAACATACCTAATCTGTTGCCAAACATACCATAGGCAATTCAGATATAAATGAAATAAAAAGGATCCCTTTGCTTTAGAAGCATGGCATTTAGTTAGAGAAACAGGACGTATCCTTAGGTGAAACTCCTAAATGACAAAACAGAACAAATGTTCCTACATACCAAATGATCTCTAAGGGGAAAGATCATTGTGAGATGGTTTCTTAGTAATAAATTTTGCAAAAAGTTGGAATTTTATGATATATTTATTAAATTAAGTTTATCATTTAATACAGATTTTCCATTTGATTTTAAAGTAAAACAGTCTCAGGTGAGGGAAACAGGTGAGCAAACATTCACAGAAGGTAAAAAGAGGTAAAGTGTCAGAGGCCAAATTTTATATTCAGAAAAACTGAGTCATCGTAGCGAGAAGTATTTGAGAGCTATGCATTTAAAATCTACTACTAAAAAATAGGTATATGTTGTCTTTAATGATTTATAGTACATGTACAATCATCATGTCAGTTACTGAGGGCAGCTGCAATTTGCATCTCAAAAACACAGAATATCCTTAAAGGAAAAATCATTGAAACACATCATTCAAGAGCCTCCTGGAAGGGAATTTTTAATTCACTCATTGGGTTTTAAGTAAATGGAAGCTTACTCAATGAACATTTAAATCTAATAAATAGTTTTCTAGTAATCGTAATGTATTATTAATAATCTCAGAATACTTTATCTCACTCACATTCTGTGGATTGAAAGTTGGTACATGTGCACCCTAGCCTTGGAAAAATGGTTTAGTAAGAACAATTGCATTTGCTTTAGGGTGTGTTCAAGTAGTAGCCATGCAAGTTAGTTCACTTCTTATGGTTTATTTCCTTATCTTTATAATGGACTACTGATAATATAAACCTGTTTTCCTCAGTTTTTCCAAAGCCCAATATACAGTTTTTTCTCTACTTTATTCAATGGCTTCACTCCAAATAATTAGATTGTTGTTTGAAGCAGAAATGTGTTTTATTCTTATGTGTTGTGCACCGTGTAGGTACAAACTGATAAATACCTTTGCTGAGCAATTAACCAAAAAGCCTCCTCTCTTTTACCCTTTTTCAGTGGAGGCTACAGCTGTACACAGGCAACTGTTCTTCTGGACATTGTTTTAAAATGGTTTGTTCTCTTTGTAGAAAGTAGATAACTTCAAAACAAGGTGGTGACTGTTATTGAAATTATAAATTATATAGGGGCTCTCTGTTTTATGTCTGATGTATTTGTTAATATTTAGAATTAATTCCTACTTCTGAAAAATATGTCAAGCTTCTTATTACAATACATCACATTTTTAATAAAAATAAACTAAAAACTAGTGGATGGTAGCAGTGAGCTTGATATTAGGAATTCAGTAGGACATTTGGATTGAAGTGCTCTAGTTTCTTAACATTCAAGGAGAGATTCCAAATCTGTTTATCCTCTGATCAGCACAAGTAAACAGAAATATAGGACATTGTAAAATTGGTCAGTGGTACATTTAAATCTTGAGCTGGCTAGAGGGTCTGAGCTGGAAGCAGCAGGAATTTTCTAGTCTTTTCTATTTTATTGTGACCACTCACCCTGGGGAAGTGGATACTGGCCTGAAGGTTGCACATGCCGTGCAGTTTTTACACAGAGTGTTTGTTGTTTCAGGATCCTGTTTGATTAGATTCCTAATTTTCTTATATCTAGATCAGAATTGTAAAAAATGAGCTTCGTGCTTGTTAGAGTGGACTAGATGAGATATATCTTATTGTTATTTGGAAGGCTCCAAAAGGAGATATTGAAAAATGCTTAAAATTGAGTTCGTTGCTCTAGAAATAAAGCCCAGCTTCTGAAGATTATTCTCAGTGACTGCAGCTCTGGCAGCAGAGCAGCAGAAGGGAAAGGTAATTAGCCTTGGAAGTTTGCTTTTTATACTTCGCTTTAAGTGAGGACACCAGCAGCAGATAGCAATATTTAAATGTGTTGAAATAAAGCTTGGAAATCATGTTAATTTTCAGTTGGAATCCAAGAAATGTTCTTCTTAGGATTTCTGTTTACAGGAAGAAAAATGTTACTGGTATTCAGCCCAAATATAAAAGTAGCTATGAATGCCAGGTTACTGGGTATTAAAGGAAGTAGGCATTAAGTTGGGGTGTATATTAGTATGTTCTCAGGCTGCTGATAAAGACATACCAGAGACTGAGTAATTTATAAAAGAAACACGTTTAATTAGCTCATAGTTCAGCATGGCTAGGGAGGCCTCACCATCATGGTGGAAGGCAAAGGAAGAGCAAGACACGTCTTACATGGTGGCAGGTAAGACAGCATGTGCAGGGAAACTCCCCTTTATAAAACCATCAGATCTCATGAGACTCATTCACTGTCATGAGAACAGCATGAGAAAAACCCACCCCCATGATTCAATTACCTTCCACTCGGTCCTTACCATGACATGTAGGGATTATGAGAGCCACAGTTCAAAATGAGATTTGGGTGGGGACACAGCCAAACCACATCAGGAGAGATTTAAATTTGGACATATCAAATATTTGTCTAAGTTAGAATCATCCGTTTCTGCCTGCTAGTAACTTGTTTATGTCCTTTTGAACAAAGAACAACTTAAGGCAATTGAGCTATAAACAATGGTGATTTTTATTGACGATAGCCTAAATGATCTAAATTATGGGTGGTATGAGGAGAGAGCTGGCTAGTAAAAAATAAACAAATAAATAAATAAAAAGAAGAAAAGCCATCTTTTCTTCAATTGTTCAGTTTAATTTAGTTGACCTTAATGGGAAAAGTGGAACTTCTACGGATTGTTAAAATTATCCTACTTCCTCTTTTCCCCAGATTGACTTATGACATTTAAACAATCATACAGACACCTCAGTCCATGAATTTAAGTGAAGTGTCTCCAAGAGGATAGATTGCAATTGTGTTTTTAAGAGCCTGAATAAGCCTAAGAAAGTCTGATTCAAATGACAAAGTAACCTCATTGGGAGGAGACACAGATGAGCTGAATGATGTGGTTTGGAACTTTCTAGGAGTTAACCTTACAATGATGATAATCCTGTGACTTCCGTTGTTTGTTGGTTGGTTTAGTGATACAGAAATGTAATTCATTCAACCATAATTTCAGTAGAATTTCATTAACTCCTTAAAAATGTTCTCATTTATGGTTCTGAGGACATGCTTCTAGGCACAAAGGTAACATTTGAACTTTAGAAATGGTTGAAGATACGTTGAGTACAGAATCTGAAAAGCAACAGGAGAAGCTGATGTAATTTGACCTGGATTCCGGAAGGTTGAGGCTAGTTTAATATGTAAACTTTTAGCCTTGGGCACTTTTAGTAATACAGCTAGGTCTCCAGGTTTCTCTTCTTGGGTCCTAGGTTTTCTACATTCTATTTGCTGTCTTTTGCTTTCCAGAGCACAATTATCCAGGACTGAGTTCATTTCAATGATGACTTTAGGTCACCTCTTCTAAGAGGGTCATTTTTCTGCCCAGTAGTATATTAGGCCATGTGGGAGTACAAAGATGAATAAAATCCAGTATTTAAAATATCCCTAAAGAAATTTATAGTGTGACAGGAGGAAGAAAATATATGTAACAAATCTATTTAATAAAAACTAGAAAACAAAGTAGAGGAAGTGTGTGCTATACCTTGGCAAAGATAAGGTGTTATGGCTGAGATAACAGAAGGAACAAAGGTATAGAGACTGATTATGTCTGAGAAACGGAGTAAATAGTATAGCCTATTATACACAATATAGTTCTCTGCCTTACCTACTTTAGCACAGTTAAACATACCCAGTCATACTTGTTATATCATAGGATAGCACTCTATCTTACTATGGCAAATGACAGTACCTTAAGTTACCCACAGTATTAAAATGCAGTCCCCTATCTTACCCACTGCATCACAGTGCAGTCCCCTACCTTTCCCCACTGCATCACAGTGCAGTCCCCTATCTTACCCACTGCATCACAGTGCAGTCCCTTATCTTACCCACTGCATCACAGTGCAGTCCCCTATCTTACCCACTGCATCACAGTGCAGTCCCCTACCTTTCCCCACTGCATCACAGTGCAGTCCCCTATCTTACCCACTGCATCACAGTGCAGTCCCTTATCTTACCCACTGCATCACAGTGCAGTCCCCTATCTTACCCACTGCATCACAGTGCAGTCCCCTATCTTACCCACTGCATCACAGTGCAGTCCCCTATCTTACCCACTGCATCACAGTGCACTCCCCTGTCTTACCCACTGCATCACAGTGCAGTCCCCTACCTTACTGCACTGCATCACAGTGCAGTCCCCTATCTTACCCACTGCATCACAGTGCACTCCCCTGTCTTACCCACTGCATCACAGTGCAGTCCCCTACCTTACTGCACTGCATCACAGTGCAGTCCCCTGTCTTTCCCCACTGCATCACAGTGCAGTCCCCTATCTTAGCCACTGCATCACAGTGCAGTCCCCTATCTTACCCACTCCATCACAGTGCAGTCCCCTACCTTACCCCACTGCATCTCAGAGCAGTCTTCTGTCTTTCTCACTACATCACAGTGCAGTCCCCTATCTTATCCACTGCATTAGAGTGTATTCCTTTATCTTACCTTCTACATCACAATGCAGTCCCCTTACCTGCTGCCTCATAGTGCAGTCCCCTATCTTACCTACTGCATCATAGTGCAGTTCCCTCATCTCACCTCCTGCATCATAATGCCATCCCCTATCTTACCTACTGTATCACAGTACAGTTCCCTGTTACTTACTGCATCACAGTGCAGTCCCCTGTGTTACTCAATGCACCCAGTACAGTCTGTTGTAGTGTACTGGGGTGCATTGAGTCAGATGCCTATATTGTGAGACAGCAGGAAATATAGAGCACTGTACAGCACGTAGCATGGTGTTAGGCCCAGAGTAGATGTTTCATAAATACGGTACTGTCTAGTACTCTATTTTTCCTGCTGTCTCACAGTATGGGCATAGTGAGAAGTGGGAAGATACAGGAGAAAAGGAAAGTCACCTTGGAATCTAAGTTTATTCATAAGCTATCTCAGGTTATCTTTCTAACCTCATCTCCTACTTCTTCATTTATTTATTCACCAAACTTTTATTACGTGTGCATTATGAGCCAGGTGCTGTGCTAGGAGCTGATGATACACTTTTCAGGAAAAATGACTGTTTCTGACTGATAGAGCTCATAAACAAATGGAGGAGGGGTTAGACATTAATCAAATTATAGCACAAATAGATATATAATTTCTGACTGCTGTTTTAATTTTGTACTTCTATTTAAGATGAAAACACACAAAAAGCTCTCAGAAGGTGAAAGGATCTGTGACTCAGTCTGGAGTGCCACTAGGTGAAATGGGGAGGGGGAGATGATCAGGGAAAGTTTCCCTGTGGAAGTGATGCTTGAGTTAAAACCTAATGGATAAGGAGGAATAAAGAAATAAATGGGCAGGGGTGGGATGGTATTCTAGGGAGAAGGAGCAGTGTCTATGAATCATCTAAGGCTGGGGGCAGAAGCGTCACAGATTTAAGTAACTAAAAGAAGGGTTGAGTGTGGAGCAGCAAGTGAGGCAGAAAGGGACATGAGACAAGGCTGGAGGGAGAAGCAGGAGCACAATCAAGCAAGATCCTGCTAAGGATTTTAGTCTATCCCAAGACCAACAGGGAGCCTTTGAAGAGTTTCAGGTGGGAGATTAACAAATGAGATTTGCATTTTAAAATATTATTTTGCTACACTATAGGGAATGCATTGGGTCAGAAAGAGTATGGGGAAACCGATTTGAGGCTACTGCAGAAACCCAGGGAGGAGAGATAGACTTGACAGCAGTGGTGGAAATAATCAGAGGTGGACCTCAATGAAAGAGCAAAAACGTGGTATTTGGAGATAGATTGGCTATTGGAGGTAAGAAGATTGAAGTGTCAAAGACACATATGAGGGTTCTTCTGACTTGTCAGACTGAAAGGATGATGGTGATGTCCCAGGGACAGGAAACTGAAGGAGGGCTGGGGTTGAATCTGTGGCTTTGGCGAGAGGAATTTAGGCATGTTGACTGGAGAAGATATTCAAGCAGAGCTTTCAAGTGGTGAAATGTATACATGTGTCTGGAGCTTCAAGCAAAGATACATGTTTAGGAGCTATCACATATAACCAAAACAATGGAATTGGATAAGGTTAGTTAGTGAAATAGCATACCATGAAAAGAGCCAATGATTAAACTTTGGTGAACTCCAATAATTCACTGCCTTGAAACAAGTATAGGCTTGTAAAGGCGATTGAGAAAGGGCTGCCAGAGAGGAGCAAAACCAGGAGAATCCAAAGCTTTATGGAAATCAAAGAAGATGGTGCTTCTAGCATGAGGGAGTGGTCTGTTTGAACCTTTGAAAGGAGCTATAGTATGCAGTGTTTTCCAAACTCAAGTCCATGGAGCCTTTCTTCTCCGAATATTAGGACCATATAATCCCAGTGCCACCTAACCACCTATCTCCCCACATAAATTCAGTTTGGAAATTTATGTAGTAATAAGCAACATTTATCTGAAGAAAATTTTATGTAATATTCCTATTGAACTTTAAAGCAAAATACTTAATAACCGTTTTTATTGTAGATAAATTGTGAGAATCTTCTTCTGTTAATAATACCTTCTTACCTGAGATAGATGTGACTTGAAGAGGAGATTAAAACTGAGTTGAAAATAGACATTTTATTATTTAAGAAAAAGTGAGTGTAGCTGGCTGCCATGGTATATGCCTGTAGTCCCAGTGGCTCAGGAGCCTGAGGTATAAGGATTGCTTGAATCTAAAAGTTCCAGACCAGCCTGGGCAACATATAGAGACTCTGTCTCAAAAAAAAGTGTAAATCAAATGAAACACCACATGGTCTCACTTATAAATGGGAGCTGAACAATGAGAACACATGGACCCAGGGAGGGGAACAACACACAGGGGCCTGCTGGGGAGTGTGGGGAGGGAGAGCATCAGGATAAATAGCTAATTCATATGAGGCTTAATACCTAGGTGATGGGTTGATAGGTGCAGCAAACCACCATGGCACACGTTTACCTATGTAACACACCTGCACATCCTGCACATGTACCCCAGAACTTCAAATCAAATCAAATCAAATATTTAAAAAGTATAAATCAGAAAACTTCTATTATTTCTATGATTATTAAATGAATATGAATGGTGGCTTTCTTATTAAAAATATATTTGACCAGTAAATTATTTTAGAGCACAAACATACATCTTAAACCCATCACTGTAAAAATATATAACACACATCCCAGATAGATGAAAGAGGTCTCTAGAAGATGATGTGACATGTTTTCTTTGACTGCCTCTATTACTGTATGGAATTTACACCTTGTAGTGGCCACAACATACAAATATGCATATGTATGATTTTCCCCATTTCCTTTGCCATGTAAAACTTTTGTCTTCTCTACAGAAATGTACACGGGGAGATTGATGTTCTCGTCTATCCACCTCACCATATAGTTTTTACAATGGTTTCTCAGTCGTTAATATATTTCTGTGGAATATGTGTAAATAGACATGAACAAACTGTCTAAAAGTTATTCAGCTACTCAGTGAACCATGTAATCTGTTGGTTCAGAGACAACAGATAATAGAGTGAGATATTTGCGTTACCACCCACACACTCTATGTGGCATCTATGCTCCAAAAGTCAATTTGTGTTCTGTTGGAGCATGTCTCATCACACTGTATTATCACATTGGGGATAGGACATTTGGATAATGACTATCTGATTCAGAAAAAAAGAGACTATTTAGTGAATTGAATATCTTTGAGATGGGAATTTTGAATTAGAATTTGGTTCTAGCCTTGGTTAATTTGATACTTTCTTTGTGTTTCATCACTGTTTTTCTCTCTTTTAACAATGCAAGTTAGAAATAGCCTTGTTTTTTTTTTTTTTTTTTTTTTTTGAGGCGGAGTCTCGCTCTGTCGCCCGGACTGGAGTGCAGTGGCCAGATCTCAGCTCACTGCAAGCTCTGTCTCCCGGGTTTACGCCATTCTCCTGCCTCAGCCTCCCGAGTAGCTGGGACTACAGGCGCCCGCCACCTCGCCCGGCTAGTTTTTGTATTTTTAGTAGAGACGGGGTTTCACCGTGTTAGCCAGGATGATCTCGATCTCCTGACCTCGTGATCCGCCCGTCTCGGCCTCCCAAAGTGCTGGGATTACAGGCTTGAGCCACCGCGCCCGGCCAGAAATAGCCTTGTTAATTAACATCTATTTTTAGGTTGATGGCATGACACAGCCAAGACAGAGTGGGAACATTCCAGGACTACCGACGCACAAGCAATAAAACTCCTTTCTAAAGGAAAGGTAGATGTTGGAAATAAAAATGGAAGGTATCCTTTGTAGGAGTACTTAGAGGATATACCTATTCTGAATAGTCAGAATTAAGAGAACTGTTAACTAAGAGACTTAGTTGGTAGGCAGCCCTCTTACTCAACAAAAGTAGCTGAAGTCTGGGTGATAGCAACGCATTTCCCCTTCTCAGAAACTTTCATTGGCTCTCTCTTATCCCCACAATTAGATCCAGCTCCCTCTACACTATGTTTCAAGTTTACATTTATGTCTTTAACTCCAGCGTCCTGTCTTCCCATCAAATTAAGCTATCCTAACTCTTCTGTGTGTATGCGTGTGTGTGTGTGTGTGTGTGTGTGTGTATTATATATAATTTTAAAAATCTTCTCTATGACTTTGATAATGCTGTTTCCCCATCATGTCTACATGTCTCATTCCCATCTACCTTGAAGGGCCAGCTCATTTCTTTCTTGTTGATGGATCACTTGTTGACCTCTTCTGCCTAGAAGTGATTTCATAGCACTTCATCTGCACCTCTCCTAAGGCAATTAACACCTTCCTTCTTTATTTTGATTATGTATACACATATTTTATTTCTCTTTCTAGACTGAAATCTCCTATTTATGGAATTTATGAGTGGTTAGCTAGATCAATGAAAGGATGAGATAAGGAGAAATTCTCAAATTAAAGGGAGGAGATTTGTCTAGGTAACAGTAGATTTGAACTTTTGGAATAACCTGGAATGTATCCAGTCTTCTCTCAAGAACTACCCATAGATTCAGTAGACTTAAATAAGTATAGATATAGGCATATGTTTTGCTTATTTTTAAAATTTTAGTAGACAATTATAGGTTTTCTTGTATGGGAACAATTAAGTATATGGGCTCAATAGATTGGTTGACTAAGTAGATTGAACTGGAGCAGAACATGTCAGATTGGGTGGGAGAAGCCTGGTGGGTAGACTGTGAGGTCGTGCTCTGTGGTTAGAGAGCAGATGCTTTGCTGGGATTGCTGTGCAGCATGGTCTATGCTTGTCTTTCTCTTCTCTGAATTTCTATGTTAGTTATAGCAATATGACGCAGTGTAGCACTTATTTGGCTCATGCGCGATAGCTTTTCCTTCCCCGTGAGGTTGAAAATTTCTTGAAAGCAGGGACACTTTACCTTCCTTGTGTGTGTGTGTATTAAGACAGGGCCTAGCACTGTTCCTAGGGCATGTGTACAATCAAAAAATCAGTTGGTTTATTAATTAATACATTAATTTATTAATTGGTGGATTACTTTCATTTAAAGAAATGAAATTTGCTTTGTTGAGCAAATTATGAGATATTATGTTCAAGGTATTGTGCTAAATGCCTCAGCAAATACAAAGATGACTAAATTGTAGACTTTGACTTTAAGAGTTGCTACAATCTAGTAGAAATCTAGTAGCTATATAACTCAAAGAACAATGTGATGTGTACCATAAGAAAGATGCAACAAGGGGTCCACAGTCTTCTCCATCAAATTTGGAAGTATGGATTCTGGTTAAATTCCAGGCCCTGTGTTTTCTTAAGCTGGTATTATATATGGCACTACACACACACACACAAATAGCTACGTAGAGGTTAAATGCTGCTAAAGCTCTTTGAATATGAATGTGGCCAGCGAACCGGGGTAAACTACGGATGATGATGAGACTAAAGACAGATAGAAAGATTTATTTGCACATTTTTCCAGTTATAGTCATTTACGCATGTATGTGTTTGAACTTTTTTTTAAAAAGAGTAACTTCTTTGTGACTATCAAAGAAATTCAATATGGAAAATTTGGAAACTAGATAAAAGTTCAACAGACTGACTACTCAAAATGCACTTTTTCACCTTTTGTACAGGTGTCCACTTTCTCTGTGCCCTGGGGTGAAATGGCTCTCACCTCCAGTTGCAGTGGGATTTATCTTGATTTGTCCAGGTTAGCCATGATAAATCTACTTCCAAGCAAGTGATTTGTTTAGGGCTGTCTGTTTAACCTAGTTCTAGACAATGGAATATGAAAGAAAATCTGTTGAGGAATTCTGGGTATTCTTCATGAAAATGTGATACTTGCAAACATGTGGTCTTGAGGATTGCTTGCCCACATGCCAGGGATGGCAGAGCAGAAAGAAAAACATAGGTATTTGATGGCATAATTTAGCCACAAATTAATAAACCTTGGAGGCTCCCCCTACCTCAGGACTTTGTGTTATGTTTAAATATCCTTTAGCTAAGTTTTCTGTCACTTACAGCACTAAATACACTGTCTGATCCCATCACCTTATCTGTTTATAAGTCTTGTTTATGATTGCCAGCCTACAGCAGTCGTAAGCCATACATGTCTAATGTTTCTACGGTGCTTGTGGTATTGTGGTCATAGTAATAAAACCTAACATTTGTGTAGCACTCATCAGTTTACAGAATGCTTTTATTTCATTTGGTTATTAAACCTTGTGAGGTGGATGTCCTACTTCATTACCAAATATCAATGGTCCCAGAACAGATACTAATCTCATGCTTATCTTGGGGAATCCGAGGTGAAGAGGGTGCCATTTATTGAAAACCTAATAGATCTCCAAAAAGTCAAGGAAAAGTTAGAGTGGAACTATCAATTTGTCCCTCATACTGAGGTATGGGGAACAGGGGGCTGGGAGGAAAGACCACTTTCAGTTTCTCAGGAAGGTCTTGGTGGGTAAAGGACAAACACTGACTCAGGACAATGAAGTGCCTGGGCTCTGTCCTAGAATACTGGTTGCATTTCTATAGGGAGGGACCTTTGGACACAATATGTGCATTACTTCATTGTTTTCCATCCAGCCTGTGGGCCTTTGCCTCAAATTTGAGAGAAGAGGAGAAAAGAAACTGAGTATGTTTGATAAAAAGAGTCAACACAGAAAGCACTGTAAAATATCAAACATTTTGGGCTCCTTCTGGCAGATCTTGATAAAAGAGTTGCAACATTTGTTAAAAAAAAGAAAAGACCCTTTTTACCTCGGGGAGAATAATGAGGGCAGCCAAACAAATGCCAGGCAATATTGGTGTATTGGTGGCTTATGGATTAAGTGACATCATTAATTAATTAGTTCAACAAATACTTATGAAAAGTGGTGAGCTAAGCAAGTCTCTTGTATTAAAGGAGGAAGGTGCGTATGCTGTAGTAGTGAAGAGATAATGAAATAATAAAATAAAGAAATATATAATTAAAAACTATGATGACTGCTAATAAAAAGGAAGAACAGCACGTGTGAGAGAATAGTGGAGTTGCGGGGCTGCTTTATATTGGGTGGTCAGCATAGGCCTCAGTGACTAGGTTGTATTCATGATGAGACCAGAAGGCTAGAAAACAGACAACTATTGAAACGGAGGAGGTGGGATTGGGTAAGAGTAGGGTGGGGACAGAGACAGTGCTGGGCATAAGGTACAGCATCTGCAAAGGTCCTGAGGCAGAAAATAGTTGGTGTGTTCAAGGAACTGACTTTTTATTCAAAGTTCTTTTTATCACATCATGTCATAACTGCTTATTAAACTTTTTCCCTGTGTCCAGTGTTGTCCTAGGAAATGTGTGATATATATATAAATGTGTGTGTGTGTGGTGTGTGTGTGTGTAGGCTGAGATTGTTAAAGATTCCTTGAAAGGGCAGGTGGGTGAGACTTGAATTGGAATGTGAAAAACAGGAGAAAACATTCCTGAGAAAGAAAATAGTAGTTAACCTTGAATGAATTATTCCTAATTGGGAGTTAATAAGCAACAATCTGAGATTCACAGGATATCACAATTTTATTTATCCCCTTTTAAGCTTCACTACTCCTGTCTAAACCCTCACTTAAATTAATTAGATCAGCCCAGTTATTCAGAAATAGTAAGTAAAGTAAATATCCTGTCACTGAGAATCAGTTTCAAAGCTCATGTTGACTAAATTTTTAGTGGCAAATGTTCCTGACCTCCATGCTTCCCTATCTTATAATCTAAATCTATCCTTATTTTCATTGTGTATCTCACTGCAGGTCTTTTACAACATTTTACACTATTTGAGCCTAGCGCTAACCAATGGCATTTTCAAATGCTTTACAGACACAGCTCATTCACTCTCACAGCTCCACAGAGGTAGGGAGGGGCAGGTAGCATTGTCTCTGTGGAATGAATGAGGAAGCAGAAGGGCAGAGAGGTTAAGTGACTTGTATAAGATCACACAAGAGGTCAGTAGCTGTGTGTGAATAGGACTCAACTTCCAAACCTTTAGTACAAGGCTCTGTCCACTAAGCCATTTTTCCATTGCAGGAAGCTCTGAATGTTAGAAGAAAAAAGAAGCAGTGTTTCAGCATTCTAAATGGATAAATAAAAAACTGAGGTGATTTGTGGAAAAGATTCATTTCATTTTGGGTAAATGTTGCAGAATAGTTTAACATTTTGTTTACTTATTTAGAGCATCGGACATCTTCAAGTCCCCAGATTGCAGTACATTGAAGGTGATGTGGGTAGTTAGAAACTTTGGAAGGGTAAAGTTCAAGAAATGATGGCTAGCGTCAGATTGCCGTCCACCTCCGCTCTCATACTCCTACTCCTCTGTCAAGGTAGTAGACGTCCTAGCACTTACTCCATTCAGACGCCCCCCACAGTGCTCAGTCACTTGGAACCCACAGCACTTTCAGCCTCACCCTGATGGTTTTGCTGCTTCCAGATCAACATCGTTTACAATGTGCTAAAACGTTCTGAGTACCACAAACTGTAGAAAATGCCATGTCTGAGATTTGGGCCCTGTTTGGGCCTGTGCTATTGTTTGCTTTGCTTTAGTATTTGGGTTCAAAAGCCTCCTATGCAGGCCCCGACTGCCACCTTCACCACTGCTTCCTTCTATCCCAATATTCAAATCTAGGAGAATTTGTGCTTGTGAAACCTTTTCTAACAATTTAGGCTTGCAATCAAGTTTTGAGCACAATTTTCCTTAAAATAATAACTTTCCCAGCAAGTTGTAAGAGTCTCAAAAGTGGTTTTGAATGAAAATGGTGTCATTTCAACCTACGCTATTATCCTACAGTCATGCCCCTCTACAGTTGAATTTTTTTTAAATCTTGACCCTGCATTTTCTTTAAATCTTGACCCTATAGAGGAGCTCTAATGAGATGGTGGATTGGTTTCTGCCCCACCAGAGAGAGACAATTGAATATAAGTTGCATTAAATTCAGAAAAACGAAGACCTATCCTGTGTGGGGTTTTCTAGATAAATCTGCCTCTTGTATATACATTTTTGATGACAATGTAGTTTCAAACTCAGTGTTATTCAATACCAAATCAAAGCTGACTCATGGAGAAAAATACCATTTGATTCTATTTAGTCCACATTTCCCTCCCCACTTTTGGGGAGTCCGCCCGTGCAGTTGGGGGTGGGGGTGTGTATAATGCGGTCTGAATACATTCTTATAAGTATTAGAAGTATGGAAACACAGAGCCCTCCGTGACCTCCAGAGCCCTCTGTTGATCACTGGTGTTTGTTGTAGGAGGAAGGCAAACATAAGCATAGAAGTGTTATTGAACAGAAACCCCTTCAGAAATGTCGCTGGGCTTTTGTTCTCCAGTTGCATAGCAGTAGGGGGCCCCCTCCTCAGAAAGCATACTTTTGCAAGTATTAAGAACTGTCTGAGATAAGAAGTAAAGCTTAAGAGACCTTCATCATTAGCTGCTAGTGGTAGAGATTAGTGATCCTACTACAGGATTACAGATGGAAAGAGTGCCAGTGTTGGTTAATTGTTCATTAATGCTTGTAAAATAAGCCAGCTGGAGGAAAACTGACTATTGTCTGCTCTCTCAGAGTGAAACTAAATTGGATCTGCTCATCAATGGCAGTATTGATGTCAGAAAAAAAATACACATGTAAACTGCTTCCCTATGACTCCCTCTCAATTTTAAATATTTAATTAAAAACCGTTATCCTAATAAGCAATGATTAAGTTGTCAATGCATCTTTCTGTTTGTGGCTGACCTTTATTTCAACTAAAGGCACCTTCCTTCACATGCATTTGCTCCTTTAGATTTGCTCTGAAAAGAGAAATAAAACCAACTTCCTAAAATGGCCTCTAGATACAAACAAGCCTGTATAATTTATGGTTATAATTTTCAGATATAGCGGACATGCTCCTTACAAATCCTAGAGAACTTTAGGCTTTTCTTTCTCTCTGCCTCCCTCCTTATTCCCTGTCCTTCCTTCCCTTAAAACACGTCTTGCCGGACTGAGGCTATTTTTCCCCTCCCACACCCAGGCACAAGGCAGGTTAAATGATTTGCCCAAAGTCAGGAAGATAACCAAGTACATTTGCCTTCTTTTGCCTTATTCTAGACAACATTCATTGTAAGGTCAGAGACTATGAAGTTAACTGTTACTGAATTCAAAAATAAGAAAAATTTAAGCAGGTTTCCTCCAGTCCTTTTACTTGAAGTCAGGTTAGAATTAGTTTATTCATTCAGGAAATATGTACAGAGTTCCTACCATGAACAAATAGACACAATTTCTACCCTCATTGTGGTTTCAGTCTAGTGAGGAGACAGACAATAGCGTACCAGTTAAAAATTGACAAGTGCATTGAAGGGAAAGCAATGTGTACAGGGAGCAGTTATCAGAGAGGGATGGGATTGAGGTTGGGGGATACGACATGGCTAAGAGAGAAGTTAAGGGGTGAGTGAGAGGTAGTAAGGTACATTTGGGGGAAGGGCTTGCAGGCAGAGACTGGAGCTTGTGTGAAGATCCTGAAGTTGAAGGAATCTCTGTGTTGGAGACTGCACAAAGGAGAAGATACTCTTTGAGAATTTGGAAACAGGTTCAGGTCAGTCCTCTGCAAAGGGAACCTTCTTGATGAGATGATTTGTAAATAGTGAGGCTAATAAACCTAGGGGGTTAGTATCTGACAAAAATCATGATCTGGCCCCTGCCTCCCTCTCCTACATTATCTCCTGCCATTTCTTTCTTTGCTCATTCTACTAAAGCCATATTGGCCTTCCATTTCTCTAACATCCAACTCAGTGTTCTTGCCTTTGCCAGCTCCTCTGCTCTCGTATACATTTAATACCGGTGCACTCTTCCCTCTGTGCTTTCACTCATTCACTCAACAAATATTTACAGAGGATTCACTAGTTACCAGTTCTAGGCACCATGGGTTTATCAGGAAACAAGAGAGTCCAAATCCCTTCTTTCATGGTCAGTCCTGATGGCACCGTTTCGGAGGATATTTCCTCCCTATCACGTTGGCCTCTTTTATTAGTTTCATAGCAGGTGTCACACCCAGAAGTTGTCATATTTAATTATTACATGTTTGTTGTCTGTTTCCCCTCTAAAATAAAAACATTGCGCTGGTAAGGGTGGTGCCCTCATGTTTGGCACTGTGTCTCCAGGAATTAGGATAGCACCTGGCACTCTCAACACTGAATGACCAAATATACAGGAAAGACAAAAATAGCAAATCAGACTAAAAAATTAGACAGCAGTTGTGGAAAGTGTGGAAAGGGAAATAATATTTACTGATCACTGACAGTTCTTTAAGAACGGCTGGTCTTTAATTGAATGCCAGGGTAGCATGACATTATTACCACGTTCTGCAGCCACGCTGTTGTGCTAGCTTTCAAAACTCTTATGTGTTTGGAGGGATAATATGTTAAGAAGATTTACTGATGTTTGAATTTTTGTGTTATCTGCTTTATAAAAATGTGCTCATATGATCAAGGATCAAGAGACTATCAAAATCTAAAATTTCCTCTGATTGTCTGGTTAAGTAGTTATCATGCAGAGTTTAGGGCCAATACCAAAGGAAATGATGCTGGTATCTAATTTTATTTTTTTATTTTACTTAATGCTAGAATAAAATCTCTAAAGTCCTTCTTTTGTACTTCTGAGCATCTCATAGATATTAATTGGTTTATCTTATCTCTGAAAATCATGCTGCATTCACAACTACCAGTGGGCAGTGCAATGGAAAGTTATGGCTCAAATGATTCAAAACAGAGCCAACCCAACACCAGGATTCTGGATTTTATTTTAATACCCTGAACTTTCAAAATATTAATATCACAAACAGCACTACAACCTAGAGGAAGAACACGGTAAGAACTGGTACTCACGTCTGTCTGAATACCTGCCTGGTTTCTAGTTTGCTGCCTTGCTTCTAACCAATAACACCTGAATGCATCAGGGTTTTCAAGTCAGAAGTGAGGCAAGCAAAAACCAGTTCGTATCTGAAATGACAGCCAAGGCCAGAATAGCACAAGACAACAAGAGCACTGTATAGCAAATTAAACTTCTATTTAAGCTTCATATAAGCTTCTTGTTTCATAACCAACACCAACAATTGCCAGGCTGCCATAGAACAACCCACCTCACCTGATAATTCCTAACACAGGTCTGGTGCAGAACCTCAATTTGTCACATCTAGTCTATTCTGAAATGCTATAGCAGTAAACAGTCATTTATTTTTTCTTCATTTCTCAATTAATTTTTAAAGCAATCATTATGAACATCTGCCTCTAATCTCCTTGATTGTGTATTCTGAAGACAAATGTAAATTCTATTATATTTTACATAATGTTATCCAGAAAATTTCTTTCTTGTGGCATTGGGGTTGTAAGATAAAAAGGACAGATTCTGCAATTTAGATCAAAAGAGGACTGATGAAGAGAAGAACAAAAAAAGAAAGAAAGAGATCACTAAGTGTGAGTCCAACTAACCACCAGGCCCACATGGTATAGTTTGGAGGAAGAGGGTTGGGGCCAATGGGCCCTGGAGGACTTGGGAAGGTACTGTAAATACAGGTTTGGAATAAAGTTTATTGGTCCTGACCCAGCTCTCATTGTCAGTGATGATAGGGTTGCATAAGAGCCCAACAGGTTGAAAGTGGCACTGTGTATTGTTAGAATCAGTTTTAGCAAGTTACAGGGATGATCTTAACTCCCTACACCTTGCATCTTAAAAACAGTTTTTTAAAAAGCTTTTCCTCACCTCTTTATAGCAGTGACGAGCAAAATTCAGCTTGTGACCATCTAAATATATCAAATTCCCTATTGCCTTGTCTGAGTCTTATTTTTATATCTTCATAACACTGGTGAAAAGGACCAAAGAGTCTACTTACTATCTGCATTACTCTGTTCTGTACATTAGGCTCTTAAAGAGGAGAACAGAGGCCTTGTGGTGAAGGGAGTAGCTCTACAGGTAAATCTGTGAATGCATCTGGTCTTTGCTAATGTGTGTCAGCTAAACCATTTTCTCTTGAAAGTATCTCTTGAAAAAGATACTTTCAAGTACAAAGTACTTTCAGGATGCACAAACAAATGACTTAAAAAAGAGACACTAAGTCTGAAAGATAGGATTTCCACATCTTAAAGCAGATATGCTCGTGAGGCCACTAAAGTTCAATAGTCAGGTTTAATATTTTTTTCTGAGTATTTACAATGGTTTAACAGAAACTTTTCATCCTACTCTGTTTTGGGAATTAGTATGAAGAGGAAAAATATATTCCTTTTTCCCAAAGCCGTCCTACTTTTACCATATGGGGAAACTTCATGGTACAATTGAAGTCTGTGAAACCTTGACATAGTAGCAATTGGCCATTCTTTCAGCCATCCTCGCATGGTCACGAGGGATGTCTATAATGCGCAAAATCAGGTCATAGCATTTTTTCCCCCTTAAAAACAACCTATTGACTGTCCTTCACAAGCAGAACAATTCCAAACTACTCACCCTGATATAACTAGCATATTACATGAGCTGGAACTATAAGGAGAAAATAGCTTACTTATTTCTTCTACCATCAATATTATCTTCGATGATATTTTGGGAAGATTCCATTGCTTTCTGTCACTTTTAGGTATTAGAAAAGAAGCTTTTTCAGTATTAATAATTCCAGTCCAGCATAACAAAATTTCTGTTTCCTGTTTAATTCAAAGCTAAGGTCTGGGAGGAAGGTAGAGGTGGGATCATAGCGTGTTTGTTTGTTTGTTTGTTTCAGATTTTTCCCTTCTCCTTTAGATCCTTCAAGTTGTGGATGGAAAAGAAGGGAGAGAGAAAAGGTGTAGTATTTGTAGCTCTCTACGGAATAATCCCAATGTTAACTCTAGATGTCCTCTTTGGGACAGGCTATGTGGCCCTCTGCTTTGCTCTGTTCCACGACTCAGGAGATGCTCATCCACCTCAGTTCCTGTCTTTCCATGATAGATTTTCTGTCACTTTTACCTGGGACTCCTCTCCCTAGCAGGGACCTCTTTTGGGGAATGGTCCATTAGGGATGACTGGAGGTAGGTTACCTTCTTTAGCATCCATGTGGCCCATGACAAAATACACCCATTCTTTCCCTGCCAGATGGGCTTATTTGAGGTTAGTCACTGAGTCCTCACTTCTTATCCTGCCTTCGTTTCTAGGCACCGACATCTGTCTTCATCATTTGGTCCTTTACTCCTGAGCATGTGCATGAGACTTGCCCAGGAACCTTTTGAGTCCTGCTCTGGTAATAGCACTGGGAAGGCCTACCAATTTCTGTCTCTAAAGCAAGCATCAGACTTAAGTTTGAGAATAAAATCTTTTCTCTAGCAAGTAACTCCAGGCCTTGCGAGTGTTCTCTTGGGGTCTCCTTTACCTAGCTTGAGATTGGTGTGAATGGGGAGAGATTATGCCACAGCATTCCCTACTCATGTTAATTTATTCACTTTGAAGAAGAAGCTTCTCAATAAATATCTAGCTGTTATATAGACTGCTGATGGCGACAAAGTTTGGCTGGCTTTGAATAAGTTTTACATCAACACATCTGGCACCACACTTTAAAATGTAGCATGTTTATTACCTGTTATTGTTAGCTTTAGGGTGTTAGCTGAAACTCACAAACATCAGGAAAAATTCTATTCTGCTTTTAATCCATTGGCATTTAAAGTCCTTAATAATCAAATCAGAATATTGCTTTCTTACTGTATCCAAGTACACTTCTCCTGCCTCTTTTCATATTCTCCTCTAGTGTGATTTAGCCATAACTTCCCTTTTACCTCTCTTCCTTTTCTTCCACATGCAAATGCTCCATTCTTTTCTGTCTCCAGTGCCTCTGCACCATCTTCACTTGTTGAAATTTGACTCATCCCGAAGGTCTTGTTACCGTCTCCATGAAGTCTTCTGAGCTCTGTCTAATCTAATTAAATCTCACCTATCCTAATACTTGCTTTTCGTTTAGCACTTTTTGTTTCTATTATAACATTCAGTGGTGCCCTTTATTATCAATATAGTGGTATTGTTGTAGTCTTCTTTGTATTAGATTTATTTGTGTGTCTGTCTACTGCACTGTCCTTCACAAGCATAGTGAAGTGAATCTACTGCACTAGGTTGTAAATTTCACTCCATTCGTTCATTCACTCATTTATTCATTCAAAAGTATTTATTCATCTTCTCAGTATCAGACATTGTATTAAGTGATGGGGACAAAAAATTGGGTAAGGCACAACCACTGATCTCAAAAAAGTTATTCCAGGAGAGCAGATAGAACATAGATGTGAAATTTTAATGTCAATTTAATGAAATACACACTGAGATTTGGTTAAAAATTAAAGTAAGCAAAAATCTCTCCCCTGAGGGGGCTCGCAGTTTAACTCAAGAAAGAAGGCAAAGGAGACACCCCAAATACTGTGAGTGCCCAAACTATGGAATTGGGAAAGGGAGATTCTCCTCTCTCGAACACACACCCCCACTGGGGAAACTGAAGGTCTGTGTGCAGGAGAAGATTCCGACCTTACCTGGAGCTGAGTCAATTTAGAGAGCTGAATGAAATACAGGGGTAGAGAAAGCAGTGGGAAGGCCCTGGGAGCTCACTGTGTCCCCAGGCAGGCCATTCCTGCCTGTCACCACAGGGATCCATCAGGAGGGTGGTCAGAAGTGCGGGAATGGGGGAGAGGGGAAGCACCACAGGGAGAAGGAAGTCTCCAGCTGAACTCTGTAACAACTGGAAGCAGTGAGAAGCCTCCTGGCCGGAACTCAGGTGAGGGCACAGATCCAGTGTGCAGACTCCACAGGTGGGGGAAGAAATAAGCCCTTTTCTTTCGCAGCTGGGAGGTGGGTGGCCTGGGGCAAGTTCTCAAGCCCCACTCACACACTGCCTGGAAACAGACTTGGGGCTGCTAGCGGGGCACGGTGGGAGTGAGACTGGCCCTTCAGATTGCATGAAAGCTGGGTGAGGCCTGTGATCGCCAGCTTTCCCCTGCTTCCCTGACAACCTGCATGACTCAGCAGAGGCAGCCATAATCCTCCTAAGTACACAACATCATTGACCTGGGAACCTCACCTCCATCCCCCCAGCAGCTGCAGCAAGACCCTCCAAAGGAGAATATGAGCTCAGACATGCCTAGACCTGCTGTCACCTGATGGACCTTTCCTACCCACGCTGGTAGCTGAAGACAAAGGGTATATACTCTTGGGAATTCTAGGGCTCTTCCCATTGCCAGTTCCTCTCCATATTACCACAGCTGATGCTCCCTGGAAAATGCCACCTCCCAGCAAGAGGCCAACCAGCACAAAAATGGAACATTAAATGACCAAAGCTAAGAACCCTTACAGAGTAGTCCATTTCATCCCCTGCCACCCCCACTGGAACAGGTCCTGGTATCCATGGCTGAGAGACCCATAGACAGTTCACATCACAGAACTCTACAGACAACTCCCAGTACCAGCCAGAGCCTGGTAGACTTGCTGGGTGGCTAGACCCAGAAGAAAGACAAGAATCACTGAAGCTCAGCTCACAGGAAGCTACATCCATAGGAGAAGGGGGAGAGTACATCAAGGGAATGCCCTGTGGGACAAAGGAATCTCAACAATAGCCTTTAGCCCTAGACCTTCCCTCTAATTGAGCCTACCCAAATAAGAAGGAACCAGAAAACCAATTCTAGTAATATGACAAATCAATGCTCTTTACCACCCCCCCCAAAATCACACTAGTTCACCAGCAATGAATCCAAACCAAGAAGAAATCCCTGATTTACCTGAAAAACAATTCAGGAGGTTAGTTGTTAAGCAAATCAGGAAGGCACCAGAGAAAGGCGAAGCCCAATGCAAGGAAATTAAAAAAAAAAAAAAAAAAACAAGAAGTGAAGAGAGAAATATACAAGGAATTAGATGGCATAAGAAAAAGCAAAACTTCAGGAAACATTGGATACACTCATAGAAATGTAAAATACTGTGGTAAGACTCAGCAATAGAATTGAACGAGTAGAAAAAAGAAATTCAGAGCTCGAAGACAAGGTCTTAGAATTAACCCAGTCCAACAAAGACAAGAAAAAAGAATAAGAAAATATGAACAAAGCCTCCAAGAAGTCTGGGATTATGTTAAATGACCAAACCTAAGAATAATCAATATTCCTAAGGAAGAAGAGAAATCTAAAAGTTTGGAAAAGATGTTTGAGGTAATAATTGAGGAAAACTTCCCTGTCCTTGGTAGAGACCTAGACATCCAAATACAAGAAGCACAAAGAACACCTGGGAAATTCATTGCAAAAGATCATCACCTTGACATATTTTCATCAGGTTATCTAAAGTTAAGACGAAGGAAAGAATCTTAAGAGCTGTGAGACAAAAGTACCATGTAACCTATAAAGGAAAACTTATCATATTAACAGCAGATTTCTCAGCAGAAACCTTACAAGCTGGAAGGGATTGGGGCCCTATCCTCTGTCTCCTCAAACAAACAGTTATCAGCCAAGAATTTTGTATCCAGTGAAACTAAGCATCACATGTGAAGGAAAGACACAGTCTTTTTCAGACAAACAAATGCTGACAGAATTTGCCACCACCAAGCTACCACTATAAGAATTGCTAAAAGGAGCTCTAAATCTTGAAAGAAATCCTGGAAACAACCAAAACAGAATCTCTTTAAAACATAAATTACACAGGACCTATAAAACAAAAATACAAGTTAGAAAGCAAAAACTAAAACTAAAAAAACCAAGCTACACAGGCAACAAATAGCACAATGAAGCAAACAGTACCTCACATCCCAATATCAACATTGAATCTAAATGGCCTAAGTGCTCCACATAAAATATTCAGAACTGCAGAATGCATAAGAACTCACCAATCAACTATCCACTGTCTTCAGGAGACTCGCCTGACACATAAGGACTCACATAAACTTAAAGTAAAGGGGTGGCAAGAGGCATTTCATGCAACTGGACACCAAAAGCAAGCAGGGGTAGCTATTCTTATATCAGACAAAACAAACTTTAAAACTACAGCAGTTAAAAGAGATAAAGAGGGACATTATATAATGGTAAAAGACCTTGCCAACAGGAAGATATCAGAATCCGAAACATATGTGCACCTAACACTGGAGCTCTCAAATTTATAAAACAATTACTAATAGACCTAAGAAATGAGATAGCAACAAAATAGTAGTGGGGGAGGGACTTCAATACTCCACTGACAGCACTAGACAGGTCATCAAGACAGAAAGTCAACAAAGAAACAATGGATTTAAACTATACCTTGGAACAAATGGACTTCACAGATATATACAGTACATTCCATCCAACAACTGCAGGGTACACATTCTATTCAACAGTGCATGGAACTTTATCCGAGACAGACCACATGATAGGACATAAAACAAGCCTCAATAAATTTAAGAAAATTGAAAATATATCAAGCACTCTCTCAGTTTTATTCCGCAGTGGAATAAAACTGAAAATCAACTTCAAAGGAATCCGCAAAACCATGCAAATGCATGGCAATTAAATAACCTGCTCCTGAATGAGCATTGGGTCAAAAATGAAATCAAGATAGAAATTAAAAAGTTCTTCGAACTGAATGACAATAATGACACAAGCTATCAAAACCTCTGAGACACAGGAAACACAGTGCTAAGAGGAAAGTTCATAGCCCTAAATCCCTACATCAAAAAGACTGAAAGAGCACAAACTAACATTCTAAGGTCACACCTCAAGGAACTAGAGAAACAAGAAAAAACCAAACCCAAACCCAGCAGAAGAAAGGAAATAACCAAGATCAGAGCAGAACTAAATGAAATTGAAAAAAAAAAATGCAAAAGATAAATGAAACAAAAAGCTAGTTCTTTGAAGAGATAAATAAAATTGATAGGCCATTAGCACGATTAACCAAGAAAAGCAGAGAGAAAATCCAAACAACTTCATTGAGAAATGAAACAGGAGATATTACAGTTGACACCACTGAAATACAAAAGATCATTCAAGGCTACTGTGAGCATGTTTATGCACATAAACTAGGAAACCTAGAAGAGGTGGATAAATTCCTAGAAAAATACAACCCTCGTAGCTTAAATCAGGAAGAATTAGACATCCTGAACAGACCAATAACAGCAGTGAGATTGAAATGGTAATTGAAAAAGTTACCAAGAAACAAAAGCCCAGGACCAGACAGATTCACAGCAGAATTCTACCAGACATTCAAAGAAGAATTGATACCAATTCTTTTGACATTATTCCACAAGACAGAGAAAGAGGGAATCTCCCTAATTCATTCTATGAAGCCAGCATCACCCTAATACCAAAGCCAGGAAAGGACATAACCAAACGAGAAAACTACAGACCAATATCCCTGATGAACAAAGATGCTAAAATCTTTAACAGAATACTAGCTAACCAAATCCAACAACATATCAAAAAGATAATCCAGTCAGATCAAGTGGGTTTCATACCAGGGATGCAGGGATGGTTTAAAATATGCAAGTCAATAAATGTGATACACCACATAAACATAATTAAAAACAAACATCACTTGATCGTCTCAATAGATGCAGAAAAAGCATTTAACAAAATCCAGCATTGCTTTATGATTGAAACTCTCAGCAAAATCGGCATACAAGGGACATATCTCAATGTAATAAAAACTATCTGTGACAAACCCACAGCCAACATTATACTCAATGGGGAAAAGTTGACAGCATTCCCTCTGAGAACTGGATCAAGAAAAGGATGTCCACTCTCACTCCTCTTCAACATAATACTGGAAGTCCTAGCCAGAGCAGTCAGACAAGAGTCTTTCTCTTGTCTAAAAGGCATCCAAATTGGTAAAGAGGAAGTCAAACTGTCACTGTTTGCTGGTGATATGATTGTTTACCTCAAAAGCCCTAAAGACTTCTCCAGAAAGCTACTAGAACTGACAAAAGAATTCAGCACAGTTTCCGGATACAAGATCAATGTACACAAATCAGTAGCTCTTTTATATACCAACAGCAATCAAGCAAAGAATCAAATCAAAAACTCAGTCCCTTTTACAATAGCTGCAATAAAAAATAAAATAAAATAAAATAAAATACTTAGGAATATACCTAACCAAGGAGGCAAAAGACGTCTACAGGGAAAACTACAAAACACTGCTGAAAGAAATCATAGATGACACAAACAAATGGAAACACATCTCATGCTCATGGATGAGAAGAATCAATATTGTGAAAATGACCATACTGCCAAAAGTAATCTACAAATTCAATACAATCCCTATCAAAATACCACCATCATTCTTCACAGAATTAGAAAAAACAATTCTAGGCCGGGCGCGGTGGCTCAAGCCTGTAATCCCAGCACTTTGGGAGGCCGAGACGGGCGGATCATGAGGTCAGGAGATCGAGACCATCCTGGCTAACACGGTGAAACCCCATCTCTACTAAAAAAATACAAAAAACTAGCCGGGCGTGGTGGCGGGCGCCTGTAGTCCCAGCTACTCAGGAGGCTGAGGCGGGAGAATGGCGTGAACCCGGGAGGCGGAGCTTGCAGTGAGCTGAGATCCGGCCACTGCACTCCAGCCTGGGCGACAGAGCAAGACTCCGTCTCAAAAAAAAAAAGAAAAAGAAAAAACAATTCTAAAATTCACATGGAACCAAAAAGAACCCACATAGACAAAGCAAGACTAAGCAAAAAGAATGAATCTGGAGGCGTCACACTACCTGATTTCAAGCCATAGTCACCAAAGCAGCATGGTACTGGTATAAAAATAGACATATAGAACAATGGAATGGAACAGTGAAACCAGAAATAAGCCCAAATGCTTAAAGCCAAATGATCTTCGACAAAGCAAACAAAAGCATAAAGTGGGGAAAGGATACCCTTTTTAACAAATGGTGCTAGGATAATTGGTTAGCCACATATAGGAGAATGAAAGTGGATCCTCATCTCTCACCTTATACAAAACTTAACTTAAGATGGACTAAAGACTTAAATCTAAGACCTGAAACTATAAAAATTCTAGAAGATAACATTGGAAAAACCCTTCTAGACAATGGCTTAGGCAAAGATTTCATGACCAAGAACCCAAAAGCAAATGCAATAAAAACAAAGATAAAAAGCTGGGCTTTATTTGAAGAGATTTTGCATGGCAAAAGGAACAGTCAGCAGAGTAAATAGACAACCCACAGAGTGGGAGAAAATCTTCACAATCTATACATCTGACAAAGGACTAATATCCAGAATCTACAATGAACTGAAATCACTAAGAAAAACAAACAATTCCATCAAAAAGTGGGCTAAGTACATGAATGACAATTCTCAAAATAAGATACACAAATGGCCAACAAACATATAAAAAAAGTTTACATCAGTAATAATCAGGGAAATGCAAATCAAAACCACAATGTGATACCATCTTACGCCTGCAAGAATGGCCATAATAAAAAAATTTAAAAAACAGTAGATGGCGTGGATGCAGTGATCAGGGAACACTTCTGCACTGCTGGTGGAAATGTAAATGAGTACAGTTACTAGGGACAAAAACATGGAGATTCCTTAAAGAATGAGAAGTAGAACTACCATTTGATCCAGCAGTCCCATTACTGGGTATTTACCCAGAGGAAATGAAGTCATTACATGAAAAACATACTTGCACACGCATGTTTATAGCAGTACAATTCACTTGCAAAATTGTGGAACCAACCCAAATGCCAGTCAATTAACAAGTGGATAAAGAAACTGTGGTGTATATATACAATGGAATACTACTTAGACATATAAAGGAATGAACTAACGGCATTTGCAGTGACCTGGATGAGACTGGAGACTATTATTTTGAGTGAAGTAACTCAGGAATGGAAAATCAAACATCGTATGTTCTCACCGATATATGGGAGCTAAGCTATGAGGACGCAAAGGCATAAGAATGATACAATAGACTTTGGAGACTTGGGGGGAGGTGTGGTAAGAGGGTCAGGGATAAAAGACTACAAATGGGGTGCAATGTATATTGCTCGGGTGATAGGTGCACTAACATCTCACAAATCACCACTAAAGAACTTACTCATGTAACCAAATACCATCTGTACCCCAATAACCTATGGGGAAAAAAGAGAATGATTTCAACAGAAGATACTAATTTTAGATTTAAAAAAGAGAAACTGCTTGGATATGCCAAATTAAACACCATTAGGTGCATATATTATTTTTGATAACTAATTTGCAGCCATGTAAATGAATGTGTATGTATGCTTGTATACACATGTGTTCATGAGGCAGGGATTGGTATCATGTAGAACATTTCGTCATGGAATGTATGGATGTCTGTAGTGGATGCACTCGACAATACTCCAAATCTATAAACACTCCCCAGGAACAGATATGTTTCCAGATGTCTTATCATGAACGATGAGAGTTAAGAGCTTTCATTAAGAATACAGGCATTTTCCAGGGGCTCTCAGAACACTTGGACAATGCCTGGGATGTGGTGGTAGGAACCTTTAACCACAAAAATGTTTTCTTCTCTGAAATTGAAGTTTTTGTCTTTTAGAGTAACCATTCTTTCATACATTCATAGTCAAATCCACAAGTCTATTTTGGAAATGATCTTTATGAGCAATAGCTAAACAAACAAGTTAGAAGAACTCAAATCGTCTCTCAAGAAGAATCTATCTCTGACTTTCCCAGCATGGCATGTGAATGACTCAATTAGAATGACTTCGATAAATAATGCAGTGTTTCTCAAAGTATAATATTTTTTAAGGAACACTAAGTCTCTGGGATATTAATAGGTGCTATGCCCCCAATAAGGATTCATTGATCAAACTAATCAATTTTAGAAACACTGAATTAAAGTAAAACAAATTTATTTACTGTATGACTGCTTAGAGGCTTTTAAATCTAATGTGCCTTGTGAATCTCTAAGCACTTGGAGAATATAAAGCGTTTCCCAGACGCACAGGGAGATGGAATCCTGGGGCCATATCATAGTGTCAGTGTTCTGAGGGCACATTTTGGGAAAGAATAATGTAGTAGGTCTTTTCCATTTCTTATATCTATGATAACTGCCATTTTATCTGAATTTGTTGTAGCTGGGGACTTAACAGGAAATACCAACTAATGAAGGGAATGCCAGACATTTGTTACTGTAAGGAAATGTATTTACATCATGTTTAAGCCTTATAGTTGTTTCTGAGGTATAAAACTGTGAAGATAAAAGATACAAGATACATTCTCACATGTAAAGAGATTACCTTCTAGTTTGGGAAAAAATGCAAAACCGAATCATTCCCATACAATGATGTAATTGCCAGGATAGAGGCATACACAGATAGACTGGAAGCCTAGAGAAGGGGGACTTAGCTAAGCCTAGGCATGCAGGGAAGACTTTCTGGAAAAGGTAATGCCTAACTGACTCTTAAAGAAAAAGAAGGAGTTAACTTTACAGGAGGTGGGGAGAGGTGGCTTCCAGGTAGGACATCAAAATGATAAGGTAATATAGGTGAGGGTAGTTGGAGAACTACCAACATGTGACTTTTAATATTACAGAGAGAGGAATATTACAAAAGCACCACTCTGGAAAAAGAGACTGCAATATTTGGGAAGAGGGAAGGCTGCTAACGTGCTTGGATACAGCACAGCCACTTTACTCACCCACGTAGAGAGCGCTCAGGCCACCACCAATGTTAACCTTGGGAGTGACCTTTAGATGGAGGAGAGTTTTTTTTAAAATCACGTCAAAACAAAATACATCTAAAAGTGCCTCAAATAACTACGTGTGGGTCTGTGACAAAAGAGAAAAAGAACAGTGATGGTCTTCTCAAGCAAAGAGAGGCTTCTGAGAGGAAGATCACGCCTTTCACTTTACCTCATTATACTGTATAGCTGGCGGACTGAGAGAAGAAATGTGTCTCTGTGTAGCAGCTCATTAGCAAAAGAAGAACTCTGACATTAGTTAAAATGTTGATAGATGTGACAGGTGGTGTGAAGACAAGATGGTGTTGTCAAATTGGAGTGGGAGCCCTCCAGCCTTGTGACTTGCTTTATAATAACCAGTTTATGCAGCATATATTAAGCTGCTAAAAACAGTCTTTGTTGAGTAAAACATACTGGGAAAGTAGAGATTATTACTTTGTGGTCTGAACCAAGCTATGATTTTCTACTTTAAAAGTTTCCTTACACTTAGTGCTTATAAATGTCCAAATCTATTATTTGACTTTATCTTAGGCCTTTTTGGTTATTTGTAGCCAAGTTATCCTCCTTCTCTCTTATCTCCAAATGCTCTGTTTGATCATATTCTTCTGCCGAAAAATGTGCTCAGGGCTCCTCTACTGGCGAAAATGAAAAAAAAAAAAAAAAAAGAAAACAACAAGAACGTCTTCCCCTGATCCAAGAATCCTTTTGAGTTTCCATATAATCTCTTTTTTTCATCACTACACTTCTGGCTAAAGGAGGTTTTTGTTCATTGCTCACCACTTTCAAACCACCCACTCATTCTTTAAACATTTTCAATATAGTTTTAGTTTCAATGTGGTAAGGAAACAGCTCTCTCAAAGACTCTCATTGGCTTCCTAATAAGAAAATCTGATAGCCATTTAGGTTTTTTGTTTTCAGTATATATTCTACTTAATGTGTTCATGCATTTGGTGGCACTGATACTATAGTATTCTTTAAACTCTCTACTCTTTTGCTTTACTGACATATATACCCCTGTTTTTCCTTCTAAGGACTTGGGTGGGAATACCAGGTCTGCCAGTTACTGTGTTACTTGGGGCATTTTATTAATATTTAACTTTTCTGAGTCTTGGTTCTCATTCTAAAAGGAGGAAGTGATATATCTACCTGATAGAATTAGCTCAGAGATTAAATTGAGGTATCCCATGTAATATCCTTAGTACAGTAGTGACACTCAACAGATATTAATCCCCCCCCACCCCCTACCCATTTTTCTGAACCACTTCTCTAGCTCATTCTCTGGATCCTTTTCTTCTCACACTTTAATGTAGTATTCTACAAAGTTCTATGCTTGGCCTTCTTTTCTATATTCCTTTCCTTAAAATCCTCACCGTATACTCGTTGCTCTAAGTATTACTTCTATGCTTTGACCCTCCAGTCTTACTCTTAACTTTCTTTCTTGCTACTCATTGTGAAATTTTATGTGGATATTCCCTTTACCTCGCAATTAGTGTGTGCAAATCAATGATATCTTTCCTCCTAAACTTGCCTTCCTCCTATGTCTCTTATTTTTGTTAACAACACTATCATCTTCCTAACTCCAAGGTTAAAAATCTTAATATTGTCTTTGATCTTTCCTCTCTTTTATCCCTCGTATCCAGCCAGTGGCGAAATCCTATACATTTCAAATGATATATCTCAAACCTCTTAACTTCTTTCCCATTTACCTGTCATTATCCTGTTATAGGCCTCCATGGTAACTGCTGTTTTAGTAGGCAATTAGTTAGTCTTCCTGCTTTCGCTACTTTCCTCCTACTCCATTTAATGTGCATAGAAATAAGCAAGTTGTATTACCATATAATCGTGTCTCCGTGCAAAACACTTTTCTCTTTCTTTATTGCCTAATGAGTCTGTATTATTTAATGTATTTCTTGATCTGACCCCAAGTCAAATTTCTGATTTTATCTCCATTTTCTTGTATTGCTTCATTTACGCTGAACTGTTGATGGTCCTCCATATGCTTCTGTCTTTGGGCTGACTCTGGTCTGTGCTGCTCTTCCCTCTCCACTTACGTCTGTTGAAACACTGCCTGTTCAAAAGCTCAGCTCAAATCGATCTTCCACTTGGGAGAACCACAAAAGTCAACAACAGCTTTACTGACCCCTTCAGTGAGGTGTAATCTTTTCTTCTCCTAAACTGTTGTAGTACTTTATCTGTGTCTATTTTATAGCATGCCGTATGTCATTCATGAAAAATCAATGAATGAATTTATATGTATAAAGTTGTGAGTGTGAAAGTTGAGATACTAGGGACTAGGGACTCAATTGCTACCTATATAGACATTAGGCTGGAGTTGGCAAACTATGACCTGTGGGCTTACCGCCTGTTTTTCGATGGTTCATGAACTAAGAATGTCTTTTACGTTAAAAAATGTATTTAATTACAGTGAGACATACGTGACATATAAACGTTACTGTCTTAACCATTTTGAGTGTACACTTCAGTAGAGTTAAGTACATTCACATTGTTGTGCAACCAATGCCCAGAACTCTTTTCATCTTGCAAAACTGAGACTCTATGCCCATCTGTGTTAAACCATTCTTGCATTGCTATAAAGGAATACCTGAGGCTGGACAGTTTATATTAAAAAAAGATAATTGGCTCACAGTTCTGCAGGTCGTACAAGTATGGCATCAGCATTTGCTCAGCTTCTGGGGAGGCCTCAAGGAGTTTTTACACATGGCAGAAGGTGAAGGAGGAGCAGGCACATCACATGGCAAAAGCAGGAGCAAGAGAGAGTGAGAGAGGTGCCCTGTAAACAACCAGATCTCATGAGAAATCACTCACTACCTTGAGGACAGCACCAAGCCACAGGGGATGCACCCTCATAACTCAAATACCTCCCACCAGGCCCCACCTCCAATATTGAGGATTACCTTTCAACATGAGAAGTGGGCAGAAACAAATATCCAAACTCTGTTACCGTTAAATAACAACTCTCTATTCTCTATTCTGTCTTTCTCCTTGCTGCTAGCAACCACCATTCTACTTTCTGTCTTTATGAATTTGATTATTTTAGGTACGTCATATAAGTGGAATCACACAGTATTTCTCTTTTTGTGATTGGCTTATTTCAGTTAGCAAAAATGTCCTCAGGGTACATACATGTTTTAGCATATTTCACAATTTTACTCCTTTTTAAGGCTCAATAATATTCTATTGTATGTATATACCACATTTTGTTTATCCATTTGTAATCTTGATTGATCGACATTTGAGGTGTTTCTACATTTTGGCTATTGTAAATAATGCTGCTATGAACATCTGTGTACAAATACCTCTTTGAGATCTTGCTTTCAATTTTGGGGGGCATATTTTTATTTTCTGAGTAACCCCCACACCGTTTTTCATAGTGGCTGTACCATTTTACATCCCTACCAACAGTGCAGAAGTGTTTCAGTTTCTCCACATCCTCACCAATACTTACGATTTTCTGATAGACATCTTAATGGGTGTAAGGTGGTATCTCATTGTGATTTAAATTTGCATTTCCCTAGTGACTAGTGAGGTTGAGCATCTTCTCCTATGCTTTTTGGCCATTTGTGTATCTTCTTTGGAGAAATGTGTATTCAACTTTTTTTTCTCCCATTTTTGTTGGGTTTTGTTCATTGTTGTTGAGTTGTAGGAATTTTTCATATATTCTGTCTATTGACTTCTTGTCAGATACATGATTTGCAAATATTTTCTCTCATTCCATAGGTTTCCTTTCGTTTTGTTGATTTTGTCTTTTGATGTACCAAAGTTTTAAACTTTTCTGTAGTCCAACTTACCTTTTTGAACTGTGTGCATTTTTTAATGGTGGGAAAAAAAAATAAAAAGAAAACTAATGCTTTGTGACACACGAAAATTATATGAAATTCAAAGTCCATAAATAAAGATTATTGGAACACAGCCATATGATTCATATAAATACATACATAAGTATTGCCTATGATTGCCTGCATGCTACCTGGGCAGAGTTTAGTCTTTGGGTCAGAGACTGTCTGGCCCACAAAGCTTAAAGCATTTTCTATCTTGCTATTTATTTATTTATTTATTTATTTTTGAGACAGGGTCTTGCTCTGTTACCCAGCTAGAGTGCAGTGGCAATCATAGCTTGCTGCAACCTTGAACACCTGGATTTAAGTGATCCTCCTGCCCCAGCCTACTGAGTAGCTGGGACTACAGGTGCATGCCAGCATGCCTGGCTAATTTTTATTTTATTTTATTATATTTTAATTTTAGTAGAGCCAAGGTCCTACTGTGTTGCTCAGGCTGGTCTCAAACTCCTGGCCTCAAGTGATTCTCCTTTGGGAGGCCTTGGCCTCCCAAAGTGTTGGAATTATAGGTGTGATCCATGGTACCCGGCTCTATCTTGCTTTTTAAGGAAGAAGTTTGCTGACCCCAGTATTAGGCCACAGTTGGTATTCTTGTTTTGTTCAATGCCTAGTGTAGCATTTTGGGTAGATTATAGATTGGTAATAGGAGGTCCACCTACTACTCCTCATGATTTATTTGGGCAGTAGTAAGCTACTTAATAAAGGTGAGGAGGCTCCGTAAAGCAGATACTAATGCCTTGGAGGTTTTCTCTTGCCCTAACAGGGTATGCTGCTCTTAGTAATGCTCTCCATGACAGATGTGGGCCCCCAGAAGAAGAAGGCTGTAGCTGCAGAGTTGGGCCAACAGAGCACTTGGTCCATGAGGCAAACTGGGCGAAGGCTGGGACAGCAGGCGGGCTTAAGGGCAGACAAGTTCTTTTACATTTCTCAGAAGCATCCATACCGCCGATCCTCTCTGGGAACTAATCGAGTCGCTCAATCCTGCATGGAATGAGTTCTCAAGCAGTGAAGAGGGGTGACATTAATATGCGATGAATATTTCCCACAGACTGCCATTGAAGCAGCTCTGTGAGCTTGGGCTTCCCTGGGTTTTGAAACATTTGTGTGTATTCAGTCTTACCATCTGATGGGAAGGAAGAGAGCATGATCTCGTTGCACATCAGCTACTCCTTAGCACTCTCTTTTTTCGGATTTTGCCGCATATTTATTAAGCTCTTCTTTGTGGCTTTCTACATGGACCCTTTAGCTGGTCACATGCAGAACAATGGAGTCAGTGTGGGCTTCACCCGCTGTCCCGTGATGTTTGGGATAGCTGAGCCTCAGTGTGCCTGTAAGAGCAAGGAGAGCAAGGAGGAAAGGGAAGAGAGCAGATGTACCATGAGGAATTAGCAACAGAGAACCTGTTTTTTGCTGGGCCTGTTCTTTAAGTAAATCACAAAAGATGCCCTTTTTAAGTAACATCCCACTGAGGACTGATAAAATGTACTATTTCATTACCCGGGATGTGTAAAATAGAGTCCTTCCTATTCTTTCTCAAGTTCTTATATTTCATTAACATTTTCCCCCAACATCTAGTCTTCAGTAATTTTTGCTTTTGTGTCTATTTTCTGATTTTGCACTTTCTTTTGGTTTAGATGATTACACATTAAAACTGGGTTGTGAAAAGTAGAATTATTTAAGATATGATTCACAGACAAGCTGCCAGTCCTTAAACGGTTTGTTACTGATCTGAGGTGGGATATAGAGCTTGCTCCAGAATTTAACCCAACTACATCACTAAGAATGTTGCTTAACTCAGCTGACATTTATTTTTCTGGTGGCAACTTTCTCACTGAAGGAAGGAGTGGTGTCAGCTGGTTGTCTTGTTGCCAACTGGCATTTGAGCACCAATGTAGTAAAAGTCGTTGTTTTCCAGAACTTTCCACAAAAGGCCACTATGAATATGAAATGACAATTTTAAATCTATATTAATTATATTAATTTATTTTGGACTCTGGAAAGTATCCTTTCTTTTAAAAGAGACTCAACTCAAAATACCCCTCAGGGAGAATGGGATAACGAGCCAAAGGAATCTGTGTGTTGGCTAAAGATTTTGAGTCAAAGTCCACCTGTTGAGGTCAGCGACTTTTTTTTTTTTCACTCTAGCACACCCCACCCGACATAACATCTATTAGAGTTAACTGCATTGGACATAGCATCTATTAGAGTTAACTGCATTAGGCAGATATTCACTAAGAGCTTGTTGAATGTAATCCTCTTTGTTTTTTGTTTTTCAAAGTAAACATTTTTTGTGTCTTGTTTGAAGAAATTAAATGACTGAAGTTTCTGAAGAATGTTGGTGAGCATGCAGTGACTTGGATCCTGGACAACACCTTCTCCCCGCTTGCCGGTGGAGGCCTGATAAGTCTTGTGTCCTTTGCAAGAGGCACTTTTGACTTCATCCTTCTCTCAGTGTAAGGGAGACTTTCTCTCAGAAGACTTTTTAGTTTTCTCTTTCTAACATTTAACTTCCAAACATGGATCACATGTACCCTTAACCCCAGGTTTTATATTTTCCACAGATTTTTTTAAACTTATAGTCAATATGCTTGAAATTCTGAAAGTTCTTTAAAAAACAAAAAAAATCCCAAACTCTTGTAAGAGTAGAAAAAGCAACTTGACAAGGTAAAATAATCAATTGCAAGTTGATGAACCTTTAAAGATCATTAATTCAATTGGATAAACTGCAGTTAAATAACTTTTATCAAGCAAACTGGGTTAGGTGGTTAAAAGCAAGAAAAAAAGTCCTAAAAACATACAGTGGGTAGCAGTTTATGTGTCAAGAAAAACTGAGAGAATTTTTGAAGCTCTGATGTCTAGCAGATAGCACTTAAATCATTTTTCTCCAAACTTCAGTCATAACACTTCAAAGAGTTATAGCCATAATACAAATTTTTAGACTAAGAAGTGGTGTTTGAAGTTATTTTATAGGATTTTGCTGTAAGGGCTCCAATTGATTTGTAGTAAGATAAAAGAAGAAAACTTTATTTTCGAAGCTTTGTCGGAAAAAGCTTACCTCCCATTGGTTGTTCTGCCAATATGCCTGCAGGGCATGATGATGTAGACATTGATATTATATGCTTATATGAACTGAGCTGACTGTACACCTCCTGCTGTTTGTGTTATGGTTAAAACCTGTCACAAAACTGGTGGTGATTTATTAAATGTTTAATGAAGTAAGACAAAAACTTCAATAACTACAAACAGAAAAGTAGAACATCACATTAAAATATAATATTACATATTACATTTCTATTTTTCTTCCCAATTTTCACTTGCTAAAAATGATAAGGGCACATTTGGAAATTCAGACAGCATAAAAGAAATACTGAGAAGTACCCCTCATGTTAACAAAGAATATGCTTTAGTTTTATACTTTACTTTCTTTTTCTTCTCTATAAGAGAAAGAGAAAAAAAATTCTGTTCTGGAGAAACAGAGAATATGCAATCCTTGCTTACTAATAATTTCTTCATTAGATTTTCTATTAATAGTATTCAAACTACACCATTATCCATGTAAAACTAGATGACAGTTTTTAAGTGTGGAATGAAATGATTAAATGCACTGTATCTTTTTTTTTTTTTTTTTTAATGTGATCTCACTGTTTTGCCAAGGCTGGAGTGCAGTGGCACAATCTCAGCTCACTGCAACCTCCACCACCCAGGCTCAGGTGATCCTCCCACATCAGCCTCCCAAGTAGCTGGGGCAACAGGTATGAGCAACCATGCCCAGCTAATTTTTGCGCTTTTGTAGAGATGGGGTTTCACCATGTTGCCCAGGCTGGTCTCGAACTCCTGAGCTCAAGTGATCCACCCTCTCAGCCTCCCAAAGGGCTGGGATTACAGGCGTGAGCCACCATGCCCAGCCTGGTGTATCTATTTTATGATATTCTATTTAAATATTGCCCTAGTGAGCTTTTCTAAGTCCATACATATGAAAGAGTATGATAATAAACAATCACAGAGATGTCTGAAATTTTGTTTTCTTAAAATAGATTCTATTTTTTTTCCTCTACTAAAGAATCTAGGATGTCATTTTAATTTTAAAAAAGGGATGTTTCTCATCCAACAGCCTATATGTACCAAGCTAATGTCCATTCTTTGTGTGTGTGTGGAGTGGAGAGGGAAGGAAGGGAGATAGTTTCTATTTTCATTTCATTATTATATTACTATCCTCTCATATATATATATATATAAAACACCTCTGTCTTTCCTCTATTTAATTGCTTTGCAGTATCAATTTGCGGTATAAGTGATTACTTACGTTTATTGATTCTGGTTTACTTAATCCTTGTAACGGAGATTCATACACTAGGTGAAGATGGTATTTTGAAAGTACAGAAATATTGATTTTGTTTTAAGCATAAAATTCCTATATGACTATATAAACATCTTGCTTGTATTAAAATTTCTAAAAGGTCTTGCCATTTATGTTATTAGATACAGCCTGCCTTACTAGAGGGTCATTTCTGCTTTGACTTGGTTGATATGAACTGAAAAGTAAAATCCAATAAAATAATTAAGTGATTTACTTGGGAGAGGGATGGCATACCAATTAATTGATGGGCTGAATTTTTCACTTTTTATCTGTCCTCCATGTTTAGTAGATTTAGACCACACAATGAATCTATCTAGAAGTTTTAGCTTCCAAATTTCTGCTTCATTCATTCATATTTATTCACAGAACAATAACTGAATACATACTGTGCATGTCCCATGGGGAATAGCAATTAGAAAAACAGGTAAGTTCTCTGCATTCTTGGAATTTATAGTTTAATTAAGGAGACAACAAAAAGCAAAAACAAAAAGTTTACAATACATTCTATGAAGAAAGCAGTGCTATTATTAAAAACTTGGATTTTTTTCAAATCAATCAAAACAGGGCGACTTATGCTAATATCATAAGGGCTGATAACTGAGCAGTCAAATGAATGATCACACAATTGCAATTGACCAAACAACTCAAGTATTTTTCGTGATTCTAATTATTTCCATTATCTAAGTATATCAAGGAAACTTAACTACGGAGTAATCTGACCAATGAATTATTGATCTAAGAACTACTGGTCTGGTTAAAAAGATTTTTTTAAAAGAGATTGTGTGACTGTTTCTCCCTTAAACCAGTACTTTATTCATATTTTTGCTTCACCATTTTAAGCAATTTGCCTGTAAATAAAATTATTTTTATTCAAAAATTAGAACTTGGGCTATTCATTATTTAAGAATGAATCTCAAAAATCACTTTGAGGTAATAATGTGTTATGACAATTAGTCCTCTAATTCTTCCCCAAAGACAGAGTTATGTATAAGTAGTTTGGACTTAATCTAGTGTATTGAGATAGATTTAAATCTCCATTTGGAAAAGTGCTTTGGTCATAATGTTAAATAGTTAATTTACACATCAACCCAGAATCAGAGGGACAGAGTGGGCCTAGAAAGGGGCAGGTTGTCTTGAGCCTTGGTTTCTTGTATTGATCTTGCAACAACTGTAGGAAACCATAGGTAAATTCGTTCAAGTCAATGGTTTATTTCGTATAGGCCATTCAAATCTTTACAAAAAGTGACTTGTCCTTAAGGACATTAATAGTATTTACTTATGAGGAGAAACAATTTTATTAATAGTATATGATGAAATAAAGTCATAGTAATAAAGAAATATCAACTAGGATTATCATTCTTCAAATGATATATAAATCATATAGAGATGAGAAAGTCTGAAAAAGCTCCATACAGGAGCTATCTTGCAAAATAGGCCCTGAAAGTAGACAAAATTTCAATAAGCAAAGATGGATAAATGCAGGTTTCTAGGGAGATAGCTTACCATGAACAAAGGAATGGAGGCGGGAAAGCGTATATCAATTTCAGTGACTCACAACTACATACTGTAGAATAAAACATTTTCTACCTCTCTTCTCCCCTAGTATTTCAGTATTCCCTTTTACTTCGTGTGTTATTGAATTTAAAGTTGCATTTTGAATTCTTCTCTAATTGTTCTGCACCAGTGCAAGGGAATACAAGATCAGCTTTGACAAAATGCACCCCACATAAACATTTGTTTATGTGCACAATAAACATTTGTTCAATAAACGAATAAAAGAATGAGTCTCTGTTCCCCATCCCCTCTTTTATTTCCCTCCAACTTCTTCTTTTTGGCCCTGAGAAATCAGCAGCTCAAAGATCTTAGAAGCAGAAAAGTGATTCAGAAGAGTCATTTTAAAGCAGGTCCTCTTAGCGATCAGTCCCCATGGAAGCAACCTAATTTATGTCAGCTTTGGGTTACACTACAGGAGGATTACCCTCTTGTTCCTGAGGTACTTCTCAGTAAAACTGAGAAAGTTTGTAGTTCATCACTTTTTCTTTTGTTACTTCCTGTGGCTACTGGAGTGATAGTTAAGGGTGCTACAGTGAGAGCAAGCTAGCCAAGGGGCAAAACAAAGGCAATTGTCTTGGGAGAGCTCTAATCCACTCATTTAAGAAAAAAGAGACCCTTTGGTTCCGGGGCTTCCAGGGTTACTTTCACCCAGAATCGCATTTAGTCAGCTTGGTTTCATGACTTCCATGTATCTGATGGGATAATTCTGCACTATCCTAACATAGCCAATACATATGTCCAGGAAGGCCAATGGCATTAAAAAATATTTTTGTAAGACACTGCAACGTTTCTAAAAATTTTAAATCATCTTTATTTACTTATATTTTTTCACTCAAAGATGTTTTTCACCACATTTAATCAAATCCCCCAAAAAGTAGATTTGAAGAGTTGTAGATGTTGGTGATGGTTACCCCTGGCCTTGGCATTCATGTCAAGGTTCCTGTCCTGCCAGCATGTCACGATGCTGCCAGGGATGGCATTTGTTGTTTGCCCTCATCTCTGTGGGATTCTCACCAAGCACCACTGTGAACAGCTTATTCCTCTATTTCCTTTCCTGACAACTCTGGGGATTTGAGTGGATGCATTGCCAGATTTCCCCAGACCGAGTGCCACAGTGAAACAATTGGAGCTAAAGACACCCTTCCACATTATACTTTGGCGCACATTATTGGTATCTGCAGGTAGTTTTGTGCCTTGTTAGTAGGTGGAATTTTAGAAAGGCATCACACTGCTTTTAAATACCTTCTGTACTTCACAGATTCATCATAATAATCACCCAAATTGACAGAAAAATTTCAACCTTAATTTGCTTAGCAGTCATGGAAGATAACACAGTGTGAATGGTTCCTCTGAAGAAGCTATAATTGTTTTGTTATACCCTTGTATTACCCTTCTCAGAAAAGGAAGGAATCTATAACAAGACAGCCTGTTGAGCCTGCTAAATGAGAAAAATGAAGCTTAATTAAAAGATCTGTCTTTGCAATAAGGGAATTTTGCGTGTGTGTGTGTGCGTGTGTGTACTCCTTCCTCATTATGAAAGATTCTGGGATAAATATTTCAATCATACTTTTATAATTATTTGCAAGCACGACAAATGGCATGCTGGGCTTCATTACATAACCTGCATTGCTGTGTTTTGTTTTGCCTATGTCAATAGGAAATGTAGCAGAAAATGTTTGGCCAGCTACTTTGGAAATCCAGAGCTACGTTATTATAATCAGAAACATTCACTGCTAGGATAAGAATGCAAATATATGCACCACTTTTCTTCTTGCTTAGTCCACAGGACATCTAGTGGTAAGCTGTGCAGTAGCAGCAACTCGCTGAGGCTTCTGTTAGTTTTTACCGTTACTAGTACTTTCAGGCTGGCAATCCTTTCTTTATTATACTGCTGGGGAAACAGAAAACTGACCATCTGTCCCAATTGTAAAATGTTTTATGGAAAATAAGTACAAGCTGATCAGTCAGATTTAAAAAATCAATTGGCATCTCTGTAATTTGAGTGGAAAGAGGACTTCAAAACAAATTTAGATATAAACTATAGATTATTATTAAATCAATAAATTTTGAGCTTAGATAATACTATAGCATTCTCATGGATAACTTCTTTTCCCTGAACATTGTGATGGACTTTATAAGTAATCCAATTTTTTGTTTTTCCCAGAGTTTTGCTTTCAAAACTTTCTACTTCTACTTAGCGTTATTTTTAAAAGATAATATAAAACTATAAATATATTTTATGTATTCATTACTGATTATTTAGTGTTTGCCCTCAAATATCCATGAATACTGCCTTGCTAATTGTCTTTCCATCGTGTACTTTCACTATGTAATATGTGGATGAAAATGGAAACTCTAAGAATAACATGCTGCAATGAACAATATCCAAAGGGCAGGACATTTCTTCTGCATGAATTGCAAGTTTGGTTTCCCAAATCGATTTCAGAAATCTATACGATTGCATTCCCTTAATTGCATTTTAAACCAATATCTAACATAATTATGGACACAAACTCTTATGATGTGGTTATTAGTAGGTTAATTAGGTAATAATGAATAAGATGCCATAGCTTAGCATAGAGTTAGCACAATAGGATTTGTTTCAGCATGAAATGAAGTTGAGTGTTAAAAATTTAATCTTTATGTGCTAATATGCACGAGCATACCTTGTTAATTATTGCCAAAGGATTCTTTCTACTTCTGAGAACTAACAAATGAGTCATTCAGAAGCAGATTATGTTTTGTAATCTGTATATGCAGATTAGTTTGACAAAGTCTAAAAGATGTAAAAATCATGTAGCATGTTAGTATAAATACTATCTACAGTATAACAAGCCAGCTTTAAAGATTATAATATGGAATACTAATGTTTTAAATAAATGGTGTAGATATTATTTTCAGTTTTAAACTTATTTTAAAGTGAAAAGCATTCAAATCTGTGTATCAAAGTATATATTTATTATTATTGTTGCCGTCTCAATTCCTATTGTATCATCATTGAAGCTATTTTATCAGCACTGAAGATCAATTGCTTTTGGAATTAATAGTGGTAATTAAACTGCTAATATTGGTTTGCAGAAATAGTACTAACTTATGACAAATTAAGTGTGCAAATATGATTACTGAAGTAATATCTAAATTTCATGATGTTTTGGTACCATTCACATCTATAAGTCCCCATGGAAGCATTTAATTTACGTCAGCTTTGGGTTACACTACAGGAAGATTACCCTCTTGTTCTTGAGGTACTGCTTGTGAAACTGAGAAAGTTTGTAGTTCATCACTCTTTTTCTTTTGTTACTTCCTGTGGCTACTGGAGAGACAGTTAAGGGTGCTATAGTGAGAGCAAGCTAGCCAAGGGGCAAAACAAAGCAAAAAATTTTACTACAAAAACTATAGTAAAAATGAGATCATTTGCTTCATTATTTGTGACTCTAATTTGAAATGAATAGCCAAATAGGAAGCAATTATGTGAAACAATTTGGTTCGTTGGAGATGAAGTAATTACTTAATCATCTGTTTTGTATGGATGAGGCACTGAGGTTCACAAACTCATGTTTGTGAGATGGTATTTAAATACTTTGTAGCAGACTGATTTCTAAGAAATATTTTATTATGCTGTCTTTTATATATTATGTAATATGACCGACAAGTGAGATATGTGAGTATGACCTGTGGCTCTAGGAGGCCCAACCAAAAGTAACTCTTTTCCCCACTCATTCAGAACCAGTTGAGACATAGGCACGAGGATCAGGCAGATAGAGTTCAAAATCTTAGCTTTTTGGTGTATTTTAGCTGATGAAACTTCATTGGGGAAAGCTTTTGGCAAAGTGGGTTTGCTAATAGTTTACCCTGATTAATCCGGCTTATCTACCTGGTCACAGAGCTCCTCCTTCCCCTGCGTCTAATGAAGCAGAGACTGTTTTGCTAAGTTTATCATTTGGCCAAAAGATCAGGTGAGAGTGCACCTTTGCTATGGATAGGCAGAACTCGTGTGTACAACAGAGAAGGGTGGGGCTGAGTAGGCCTGCACTTGCTCAGTACCTCTCTCAAACTCACCAGTCAGCCTTCTTTCAAGGTAGCTGTTATGGACTGAATCATGTCCCCTGACCCTCCTTCCAAATTCATATATTGAAGGCTGGGCGCTGTGGCTCATGCCTATAATCCCAGCAGTTTAGGAGGCCAACGAAGGTGGATCACTTGAGGTCAGGAGTTCAAAATCATCGTGATCAACATGGTGAAACCCCATCTCTACTAAAAATACAAAAAAAGTAGCCAAGCATGGTGGCACAGGCCTGTAATCCCAGCTACTTGAGAGGCTGAGGCAGAAGAATTGTTTGAACGCAGGAGGTGGAGGTTGCATTGAGCCAAGATCATGCCATTGCACTCCAGCCTGGACAACAAGAGCGAAATTCCATCTCAGAAAAAAAAAAAAAAATCATATATTAAGACCCTGACCTGCAATGTGACTGTATATGGAAACAGAACCCTTAAAGTGATAATTAAGGGTAAAAGAAGTCATTTAGGTGGGGCTCTAATTCTATAGGACTGGTCTTCTTATAAGAAGAGGAGGAGACACCAGGGATGCTCACACACAGGGAAAAGGCCATGTGAGGACACAGTGAGAAGGCAGCCATCTGCACGCCAAGGAGAGAGGCCCCGGGAGAAATCATTCCTGTGGGTACCTTGATCTTGTGGTTCCAGCCTCCAGAGCTGTAAGAAAATAAATGTCTGTGGTATTTTGTTATGGTAGCTATAGCAGACTATTATAGTAGCCAAGAGTATTACTCCAGAGGAGGTGCCTCCATGTAGAATTATTAGGACTAGGGAATAAGTTTTATTCTGACATAAGCTGTTGTTCACAGATGTCCATCCTGTCTCCTGGACTAGATTTGCAGGTCTCAAGTTTAAAGACTATGTATTCTTTGTGGGGTGGGGGGAGTGGGGAGGGATAGCATTAGGAGATATACCTAATGTAAATGACGAGTTAATGGGTGCAGCACACAAACATGGCACATGTATACATATGTAACAAACCTGTGCATTGTGCACATGTACCCTAGAACAAAAAGTATAATTAAAAATAAATAAATAAAGACTATGTATTCTGCTTCTTTATCTTGGCCAAGTTAATTAGCACATATGTACTCAGTAAATACTTCAAGATTAATCATGCTTTTGCCTTTATAGAGTTTTCTGCCTTTTAAATTTTGTTATTTTCTTTTCCCTAAAAACTATGTATTACACTACCTGTGACCATCTTCATTAGTAGTGGAAGAGAACTAAATCTCCTGCTAGAAAGTTTTGCTTCTAAGGGAGAAAGTTAATTATTGTGAATTTACATCATATCACCTTTATCCAATGCAAAATTTTTTGCTAAAAGAATTGCAACGTGAAAGTTAGATAATCTAATTACAGTTACCAAGAAAATATAGTTGCTGTGGGTTTGTGTTCAATGTGTAACTGGAGCCCATTTAGCATTTTTAAACAACTTTTTTTTTTCAAATATATTTAGATTTTTTAAAGTTGTGAAAACAGTGCAGTTTTCTTATTCCCATCACCAGATTTTCTTATTGTCCACATATTATATAGCCATAGTGTAATTACAGAAACAGGGAAATTAATATTGATACAATCTATGAACAAGTCTCCAGACCTTACCAGATGTTGACCCATTGTTCCACTAGTGTCCTTCTTCTGGACATTTATCACCTTGCACTTAGTTGTCCTCTGTTTCCCCTAATTGTGGCATGATCTTTCACGACCTTAGTGCTTTGGAAGAGTGCTGGTGGATCATTCTGTGGAATATCCCTCAGTTTCTGTTTGCGATTTTCTCACGACTGGATTTATGTTGTGCATTTTTGGCTAGAATACTGAAAGTAAGGTGACATTCTCAGTGTATCATACCAGGTGTGATGACGATATAACTTATTACCTGTGATAGTAACTTGGAATATTTGGTAAAGGTGGTGTCTGCCAGGTTTCTTCATTGTGAAGTTACTCTTTCTCTCTTTTTAATCAATAAGTATCTTCTGAGAGACACTCTGAAGCTATGCAAATATTCCATTCCTTATCATACTTTTGTCCCCTATTTTAGCATCTATTGATGATTCTTGCCTGTAACACTTGTTTCTGTGGTGTTTGCCTAATGGTAATTAAGTTTCATCATTCCTGTTCCTTTGTTAATTGGAATGCTACAGGAAGAAAGAGCGGCCTCTTCTCTCACTTATTTTATTTCTATTATGGACATAAATATATAAATAAGAATTCATGAATATTTCTTTTTTCTACTTGTTTGTTGTAATTCAATACCATCACTTATTTTGTTGCAAGAGCCCATTACAAAAGCATAAAAAAGTTTAAGTATACAAATTCTAAAAGTTAATAAAGTCACTCTTCTAAAATCAATTACAGTAGCTCACCAAGGGCCTGTTCAGCAAAGGCCTGTGTCACATGCTACTCTGACCTGGAAGAAAATTATAAGGTGAATACCATATTTCCTGAACAAAACAAAGAAAGAATATCCCTCCTCATATGTTCTTCCCACTCACCATTTTCCTCAAGGGTAAATTTTGAGTGTTTATTTATGCATGAAAGTACAACAAAGTAAATTAACTTTTTCATAAAATTTCATAATCTGACTGAAGCTACCTTTTTGTCCCTATTTTTTATTTTCTTCTTTAAATTCCATACCCTATCTCATTCTAGGCAAATGAAACTTAATTTTCCAGATTCAACACATTTCCATACCTCTGTATATGCCATTCCAGCTATCTGGAATGCTTTTCAACATATCTTTGAGAAATTTCTTCTCATCCTTTAAAACCCATCTTAAAAATCACCACCTCTTGGAACATACTTTCAACTCCCTGAAACATGTTCTAGTTTTCTGTCCCAGTGCTTCTGTGGTTCTTTATGCGAGCATCTGTTTTAGACCTTACCATGCAGCTGCCAGTTAACCTGTCTCCTCTCATAGTTGCCTCCTCCATTGCATTGAAACCTCATTGAGGACCCTGGCTCTGTCTTACACAGTATTATGGCTCTGGCTCTAGCTGGAACTGTGTCTGGAACGGAGCAGGTGCTTGGTAAATGTGTGTTGAATGAATGCACAGTCGAATAATAAAACATTTTCATAAATATTCCCACTTCTTTCTTTTCAAGACCATATTTCGTTATACTTCCATGAATTGCCAACATCACACATCACCTTTTTGGTATGAAGTGCTTTGTTTTAGACCACAGTAGTTACATCATTGAGAAGATTTATTCCTGTTATTGAATGTTAGTTCTGGAAATGGTAGAATTGAATATCTAGTTAGCCATCAATGTTGTAATACTTATGATAGGATGCAGGATGGTAGCATATTGAGGATGGCAAAAATGTTTCATTTTCCTTTTAAAACAATTCTGGGTGGTATTAAATCTGTTGCTGTATTTAATACTTCAACTTCTGAGTATGGGAAAAAGTAAGTCAGTAAATATGTATACTTTATTTTGTAAAATAGTTGTATCATGAAACTATCCTGTTCTAACTTTAAAGTTTTGTAATTGCACATTTAAATCCTTTTGAATCTTCTCTAAGGAGTGCTATTTTGCTAAGTGAAAAAAATTCTAGTTCAGATAATCTTCAGTGTATCTGAGTTTAATATGTGAGATTTAATATTCTAGGTTTTCTTAAAATAAGCTCTCCTTTCAATTTAGAAAATATTATTTGATATTTCTAGAAGTGAAAATAATAATGTAGAGGAGTTCTCATGAGAACAATGAATGATATTTTAAAACATTGAGATAATTGGGAAACTTAAATCTCAAATTGTTTCACTGGAGACAAATTTAAGATTTTTTAAAAATAAATTCAAGGAATATAAGTACAGTTTTATCACATGGATATGTAGTCTGGGCTTTTAGTGTAACCACCATCCAAATAATATACATGGTACCCATTAACTAATTTCTCATCCCTCATTGTTTTCCCACCCTCTCAAGTCTCCAGGGTCTATTATTCCACATTCTATGTCCATATGTACACATTATTTAACTCCCACTTGTGAGAATATGTGGCATTTGACTTTCTGCATTGTTTCACTTAAGATAATGGCCTCCAGTTTCATTCATGTTGCTGCAAAAGACATGATTTCACTCTTTTTATGACAGAATATATCCCATTGTATATATAGACCACATTTTTTAAATCTGTCATCCACTGATAGATACTTAGATTGATTCCATATCTTTACTATTTTGAGTTGTGCTGTAATAAACATAAGAGTGCAAGTATCTTTTTGATATAATGACTTCTTTTCCTTTGTAGTGTAGTAGGATGAGTGGCAGACAAAACTCCTCAGACACTGAGTTAAAGAAGGAAGGGGTTTATTCGGCGGGGGGCATCGGCAAGACTTCTGTCTCAAGAGCCAAGCTCCCCGAGTGGGCAATTCCTGTCCCTTTTAAGGACTCACAACTCTAAGGGGGTGCTTGTGAGAGGATTGTGATTGATTGAGCAAGCAGTGGGTACGTGATTAGGGGCTGCATGCGCTGGTAATGAGATCGTAACAAAACAAGATAGGGATTTTCACAGTGCATTTTTATACAATGTCTGTAATCTATAGATAACGGAACCAATTACCACAGGGGTCGATCTTTAACTACCAGGCCCAGTGTGCGGCACCGGGCACCGGGCTGTCTGCCTGTGGATTTCATTTCTGCCTTTTAGTTTTCTTTTTTTTTTTTTTGAGAGGGAGTCTTGCTCTGTCGCCCAGGCTGGAGTGCAGTGGCACAATCTGGGCTCACTGCAAGCTCCGCCTCCTGGGTTCAAGCCATTCTCCTGCCCCAGCCTCCCAAGTATCTGGGACTACAGGCGCCCACCACCACACCTGGCTAATTTTTTGTATTTTTAGTAGAGATGGAGTTTCACTGTGTTAGCCAGGATGGTCTCGATCTGACCTCGTGATCCACCCGCCTCAGCCTGTCAAAGTGCTGGTATTACAAGCGTGAACCACCACCCCCCGCCTCTGACTTTTAGTTTTTACTTCTTTCTTTGGAGGCAGAAATTGGGCATAAGACGACATGAGGGCTGGTCTCCTCCCTTAGTAGCGGGCTTGCTGTGTCAAATGGTAGTTCTACTTTTAGTTCTTTGAGAAATCTTTATACTGTTTTCCAGAAAGGTTGAACTAATTTACATTCCCACCAACAGTGTGTAAGCATTCCCTTTTCTCTGCATCCTCACCAATATCTGTTATTTAAAAATTTTTAAATAGCAGCCATTCTGACTGATATAAGACAACATCCCATTGTAGTTTTAATTTGCATTATTGTGATGATTAGTGACATTGTGCGTTTTTTTCATATGCTTGTTGGCCATTTGTATGTCCTCTTTTGAAAAATGTCTGTTGAGATCTTTTGTCCACTTTTTAATGGAGCTATTTGTTTTTGTTTGTGTTGAGTTGCTTGAATTCCTTGTAGATTCTGGATTTCAATCTCCTATCAGATGCATAGTTTGCAAATATTTTCTCCCATTCTGAAGGCTGTCTGTTCATTGTGTTGATTATTTCTTTTGCTCTGCAGAAGAGTTCTAATTTAATTTAATTCAGTCCCATTTGTCTATTTTTGGTTTTGTTGCTTATTCTTTTTAGGTCTTAGTCATGAATTCTTTGCCTAGACCAAAATCCAGAAGAGTTTTCCCTGTTTTTTTTCTAGTATATTTTAGGTTCACATCTTACATTTAAGTCTTCAATTCATCTTGAGTTAATTTTTTTATATGATGAGAGACAGGGGTACAGTTTTGTTCTTCTGCATATGACAATTCATTTTCCTAGCACTGTTTATTGAAAAGGGTGTCTTTTTCTCAGTATATATTTCTGTTAACTTTGTCAAACATCAGTCTGCTGTAGATATATTGGCTTTATTTCTGGATTCTCTATACTGTTCCATTGATCTTCGTGTCTATTTTTATACCAGTACCTTTCTGTTTTGATTAATATAGCCTTGTTGTATATTTGAGGTCAGGTAATGTGATGCCCGAAGCTTGGTTCTTTCTGCCTTGCTTTGGTTGTTTGGGCTTTTACGGGGGTTCCATACTCATTTTAGAATTGTTTTTCCTAATATTTGAAAAATAATGTTGGTATTTTGATAGCGGTTGCATCAAATCTGTAGATTGTCTTGGGCAATATGGTCATTTTAATGATATTAATTCTTCTGACAAATTTAAGATTTAAGTTGCATCTTTAAAACCCAGAAACCTACAGTTGTTACCTATAGGGCAATGTTTTATTTCATTTTTATGTATGTATGTATGTATTTATTTGAGTCAGAATCTTACTCTGTCACCCAGGCTGGAGTGCAGTAGCATGATCTTGGCTCACTGCAACCTCTACCACCGGGTTCAAGCAATTCTCCTGTCTTAGCCTCCTGAATATCTGGGATTATAGGCCCTCAGCACCACACCCGACTAATTTTTGTATTTTTAGTAGAGACACAGTTTCACCATGTTGGCCAGGCTGGTCTCAAACATCTGACCTCAAATGATCCACCCGCCTCAGCCTCCCAAACGACTGGAATTTGAGCCACTGTGCCCAGCCATCTATAGGAAAATATTTTAATTTTGATTAGTTGACCCACGTAAAACAACAACAACAACAACGACAACTAATGATTGCTTCATTCCTTAAGCTCCATGAAGAATTAAAAACACAGCACATAGATATTAAACAGCATTGAGCATTTCAGGTAGATATAATAATTAAATAAATTTATTTGACAATGAAGTATTTTGCCTTAATTACCCAGCATTTGTTTTAAGTAAATTAACTCCTTTGCTATTATATGTACTATTGAATTACATCAAAAAAATTTAAAAAAAATTAAGAGTTTGTGTTCAGTAACATGGTTTTATTACAGGGGGTTCTAGCAAATGATCATGCTTAATACATTCATTAGTGTAAAGTTGTAAAGCTGTTCTTTGAGTCTACTGACCTAACCAGGCTTTAAAAAATCAAACTACCCTTTTAAATACTGTACCTAGGTCTGTTTCCACAACAAGAAAGATCTGACAGTTCCTCTCCAGCATCTTGCCTTTGTACAGTTACACTTTTGAATTTAATGAATACCAATGGTGAGTTCACACAACAATGAAAAAAATCTACTTTATACATCTTTTCATAGAGAAATAGGTCTGCAGTGTTTAGGAACTACACATTGTATTCTATACTTGATACTTGAATGGAAGTTATGAGTTTTTTTGTTTTGTTTTGTTTTGTTTTGTTTTTTAGCAATTCAGTACAGCAAGTACAGATATTGTACTGTCTTAAAGATGTTAGACTTCCATGGAAGCAATGTTTAGTTCCCTCTGAGAGTCCTGGACAGTGTCCATGAGGTCCATGGACCTCCTTCTTGTCTGTTTGCATCTCAGGTCATGTGGTTACACTGTTTCCAGGAGGGTAAATGGAATATGAGGATGAGCCTCTGAAGAAGCCGAATCAAATACAGATGACATTGCCAGTTTTCATCATCTAGTAGTTTTCATCTCTTCTTTCCTTAAGAGTACCTACCTAACTATATTACGAGGCATCCAGTGATTAATGCAATGAATGGCATAGACAAGAATTGTAATAATTATAATGGAAGAGCTAATGTATATATACATCTATATATCTTATATGCTTAGATAATTAGAAAAGGCATATATATGCCATTTATATAGACACACATATATATTGTCATAAATATATATGTGCATACACAACAATGTGTGTGTGTAGGTGAGGTCAACTAGTTTGGAATGCTGGAAAGGGCATAGGACATGACACTAAAGATCTGGATTCCAATCTCACTTCTGCTACTTATTACCAGGTCATGCTGGATAAATGCCTTCAAGTTCTGAGCTCCAGTTTAATAGTGTGTTAAAACAGTGTTTTTTATATTTATCCTAACTACATTCTCTGACAGAATTATAAGAATCAAATGGGATTTTACATGTGAAAGAATTTTGTCAGGTGTAAAGCACTTGTTCAATGTATGTTAATGTTCACTGACTCATTTTCTAAAGCAGCTATGATGTGCCATACTGAAAATATGTACAAGACACGGCCCTCACGGACTGTCTTCAATTAAGTTACCCTAAATAGGTATGGGAGCTGAGGGGAATGGTCAGGTAAACAGAAACTTTATATGCAGTATGATAAGCCTGATATTAAATTCATATCAGTATAAGTTATTTAGGAAATACAGAGAAATGGCTTACAGCTCAGTGTGTGGGGAGAAGGAGGACCAGAAGAAAGTTTCTTGAAGAGATGTTGCCTAGGCTGAGTCTTCAAGAGTGAGAAGGAGTTAAAGGGGCAATGTAGGAAGAATCAGAGAACAAAAGCCATTTCAAACAGAGAAACAGCATGAGCACAGATAAGGAAGGCACAAACTACGTAGGGAATCAATCAATATTTCATTATTGTTGGGTAGTAAACAGTAAAGAGCGTCAGGAAGTGGTAAGAAAAGTAAGGAGCTGCTCAGGGTGAGCTTATTCCAGGGAAGAATGAAAACCATTGAAGGGTTGCAGGCAGGAGAGTTGCGTGGACAGATTTCCATTTTAGATAAATCACGGTAGCACTATGTATGTGATAGACTTAAGGCGGGGATAAGACTGAAGGGAGAGAGACCTGCTAAGGGGCTCTTCTCATAGAATGAGTCAAGGTTTCTCAGCCTTGGCATTGTTTACATTTTGGGCTGGATAGTTTTTGTTCAGGAGTTGGAGGGAGCTGGTCTGTGCATTGTAGGATGTTTTGCATCTGAGGTCTCTACTCATTAGATTCTAGTAGTACTTACCCTCCACCTCCAGAGGTGACAACTAAAAATGTCTGCAGTTGTTCCCAAATGCCTCCTGGTGGGGGCACAGTCACACTGGTGGAGAGCTACTGGTCTGGGACAAAGTTGTGAAGAAACACTTTAGCACTTGGTAATTGGTAGTGGCATTAGAGAATAGATGGCAGACTCTAGAAGAGTTTAGGAAGTAAAATGGACACTTCTAAGTGATAGATTTATTGGAGAGAAAACATAGGGAGAAGTGAAGAATGACTCACAGAGTTCTGGCTTTGTTGACGGAATGAATGGTTGTGTCTCCAACTGAGATGTAGAATAAAAAAGGATGGGCATTGAAGTGACTATCCTTTTTTGGTATTTTGACAACAAGATGTCACTGAGGTTCTTATGTTCAGCGTCAGTAGGTTTGACAAATATCAAAATTTTATAAACTTTTTATATCAACTAGAGTAAAGGTGAGGGGAAATTACTGGGGGAAGGAGAGAGGGAGAGAATGAATGAGTAGCTCTGTTTAACAGATAAGGAAATATTAGCTTATAGAGGCTATGAAATTGCCCAGCCCTAGAGAACAGAAGAGAAAGACGTATTTGCATAAGCCTTCTGATTTTTAAGCAGCAGTGATGCATTTGGTTGCTGTAGGGAGAGCATTTTCAGGAGTAAAGTGGGGAAAAAAATGAAATAGCGGTGAGGTGAGCTCAGTGTAAACTCAAGCTACACTAACTGTAGTCTAGGCTTGTTTTTTATTTTTTATTTATTTATTTATTTTTATAGGTTTGGTTGGGAAGAGGAGAAAGGGGGTTTTATGGTAACAAGGGAACTCTTGAGGAGTATATTTTTCTCAAAGTGTGAGAGATTTGAGCTTTTTTGGGAACTAAGGGATTAAGGTATATGGTAGGAGAAAATACGGAATCCCAAGAATCTCAAGAATAGGAGAGGTGAAAAGAACAAATGTGTGTATTCTGGAATAAGAGGATGGACATATCTTCTGAGACTGGAGAAGAGACATATGTCATTATTCTATTTAAATTTATGGTTACCATTCTGAAGCCTGAGGAAGATCATGACTAATGGCTTAATTTTTGTGATGAGAAGGGACTCTGATATTCCGCTAAGAGTGAGAACAATGAATGTCCTGAAGAGTAGAACAAATGTGGACGAGAACTAAGGAGGAACAAAGAGAAAATAAATAAAAAGAGGCAGGGCAGAGCTGCATTTAGAGAATTTGAATTTGGTTTTATGGTTTTTCTAAAGGAATGAACGGATGCCTAGGTGGAGAAGCAGAGAAAGTAAATTATACAGTGATATAAGTTGGGTTTTGCTATGTGGAAATGATGGAATTACAGGATTGTAAGGAGAATCAAAGGTGTTGATGAGATAGTTGTTCAGATGACCTGTTGTGAGGTTCAGTATGGGGGAGAAAAAGAAGAAAGTTTTGTTTAACTATTTACTAGCAGTAGGAATCTGGGCAAATTGGTAATAATATTGTTTGTGAAAATATATATTCTATTCATATTTCTAACATAGTGCCTGGCACATTACAGATACTCAACAAATGTTAGTTTCCTTCCTTTTTTCCCTTCCAAGAGAAGTAAAAATGTAATGAGGCTAGCACCACCAACTTAATAGCTGTGTGACCTTGAGCAAATGACATAATCAAAGTATTCGTTTCTTTATCTGTAAAATGGGCATGATAATGATAATTGCCCTTCCTGTTCTATCTCAAGGATCTACTTTAAAATAGCTGTTGTTGTAAAATAATCAATGTGACATTATAATCAGTGTAAATTTTAAAGTGCTAGAGAAATATAAGTTATTACAAGTCTACATTATATAATAGTCATGTAAATTTCATGTTCTTAATTAGAAGATACAGTTCAGTAATATCTGTGAGCAAAGATATATTCTCCAATATAATACCTTGTCCGAAAGTGTTACCAAGGTGGAGATAACACAAGTGGCATGTATTTTATTCCAGAATGATGGAAAAAGTATGGTGATCATGTCATGAAACTATTAATATAATTATTATAATGTATGCTATAAGATGCAAAATGTGATTTGGGAAATAGATGAGAAGTTAATAATGAGGTTTAGTGGGGAATAATGAAGATTCCCCAGCTTAATTGGTAGGGAAGTAATAGGGAAAAATCTGCTGGCTAAGCAGACCTAGGTCAAGAAAATACTGAACTCATATTGAGGAGATGCTTGTGAACTGGAATATGAATTCGTCTCTCTCAGACCACTCCTAGGAATGGTCAAGACACCCTGTTTTATTCTTCTAAGGGTAGCAGTTGCTATCTGAAGGGTGGGAGTGAGGAAAAGACAGAGCATTCCTCTGACAAATCCCTACTCATTACCTAATATAACCAAATCATTCTTTGATCCCTCAACTGGCTTTATGAGTAGTGTGATTTTAGGAAGTCCAAAGGTGTACTTTCACCTGATTGATGATGTAAGAATTGTCAGACTCATTTGAAATGGAAAGGTTTTGTTAAGATAATAAATTGTTTTTGTACCGGTACCATGCTGTTTTGATTACTGGAGCTTCATAGTATAGTTTGAAGGGGGTAGTGTGATGCCTCCAGCTTTGTTCTTTTTGCTTAAATTTGCCTTGGCTATTTGGGCTCTTTTTTGGTTCCATATGACTTTTAAAGTAGTTTTTTCTAATTCTGTGAAGAATGTCATTGGTAGTTTGATAGGAGTAACCATGAATCTGTAAATTGCTTTGAGATGTATGGCCATTTTAACAATATTGATTCTTCCTATTCATGAACATGTTTTTCCATTTGTTTGTGTTATCTCTGATTTCTCTGAGCATTGTTTTGTAATTCTCATTGTAGGGATCTTTTATCTCCCTGGTTAGCTGTATTCCTAGGTATTTTACTCTTTTTGTGGCTATTGTGAATGGGATCGAATTTTGATTTGGCTCTTAGCTTAGATGTTGTTGGTGTACAGGAATGCTACTGATTTTCATACACTGATCTTGTATCCTGAAACTTTGGTGAAGTTTTTTATAAGATCAAGAAGAATTTGGGCAAAGACTTTGGGGTTTCCTAGGTATAGAATCATATGAACTGCAAACAGGGACAGTTGACCAATGCCTTTTATTTCTTTCTCTTGTCTGATTGCTCTGAGTAGAACTTCCAGTACCATGTTGAATAGGAGTGGTGAGATAGGACATTCTCATCTTGTCCCAGTTTTCAAGGGGAATGCTTCCAGCTTTTGCCCATTTGGTATGATGTTGTCTATAGGTTTGTCATAGAAGGCTTTTACTATTTGAAGGTATGTTCCTTCAATGCCTATTTTTTGAGAGCGTTTAACATGAAGGGATGTTGAATTTTATGGGAAGACTTCTCTACATCCATTGAGATAATTACATGGTTTTTGTTTTTATTTCTGCATGTGTGATGAATCACAGACATGGAATGAATCTAAAGGCCCATCAATGGTACACTGGATAAAGAAAATGTGGTACATATACAATACGGAACACTAAACAGTCATACAAAATAATGAAATCATGTCCTTTACATCAACATGAATGGAGTTGGAGGCTATTATCCTAAGTGAATTAACACAGAAACAGAAAACTAAATACCACATGTTCTCATTTATAAGTGGGAGCTAAACACTGAGAACATGTGGACACAAAGAAGGGAACAATAGACCCCGGAGCCTACTTGAGGGCAGAGGGAGGGAGGAGGGTGAGGATAGAAAAACTACCCATCAGGTACTAGGATTACTACCTCAGTGATACAAATATCTGTACACCAACCCCCTGTGACACACAATTTGTCCATAATTTGTCTATATAACAAACATGCACATGTACCCCCAAACCTAAAAAAGTTAAAAATAATAATAAATGGAAATTTATTCATACTAAAGAAGTAGACACTTAGTTCCTCCTTTGAGGGAGGTAAGAGGCCAGCTCAGAATACCTGAAATAGTGGCTAAGGAGGGAGAAGCCACCAAAGAGGGGAAAGGACCACAGAGAGGAAGGTTGGGAATACTAAAGACAAACCAAACTGATGCCACAAGTTGGTACTTTCTTTTACGCAGGAGCAGCCTGCATGCAGCTCTGCCCCACCCCTCCAATCATATGTTTTAAAGCCTGTCTTTGTTATTAAGAGTATCATTATCCATAGACTGAGATTATTTCCCTATTCTACCCTGACAACAATGGGTAATTCTACCAGAGAACAATCTTAAAAACATTTCTAAAGTTTATTTCCAATCAAGCTAATTGTCAGATGACAAAGAGCCCATTTTATAATAAAAATTACTACCTTATTGATTTTTTTTTTTAATTTTTTTTATTATTATACTTTAAGTTCTAGGGTACATGTGCATAACGTGCAGGTTTGTTACATATGTATACTTGTGCCATGTTGGTGTGCTGCACCCATCAACCCCGTCAGCACTCATCAACTCGTCATTTACATTAGGTATAACTCCCAATGCAATCCCTCCCCCCTCCCCGCTCCCCATAATAGGCCCCAGTGTGTGATGTTTCCCTTCCCGAGTCCAAGTGATATCTCATTGTCCAGTTCCCACCTATGAGTGAGAACGTGCAGTGTTTGGTTTTCTGTTCTTGCGATAGTTTGCTGAGAATCATGGTTTCCAGCTGTATCCATATCCCTACAAAGGACACAAACTCATCCTTTTTTCTGGCTACATAGTATTCCATGGTGTATATGTGCCCATTTTCTTAATCCAGTCTGTCACTGATGGACATTTGGGTTGATTCCAAGTCTTTGCTATTGTGAATAGTGCTGCAGTGAACATACGTGTGCATGTGTCTTCATAGCAGCATGATTTATAATCCTTTGGGTATATACTAAGTAATGGGATGGTTGGGTCATATGGTACTTCTAGTTCTAGATCCTTGAGGAATCACCATACTGTTTTCCATAATGGTTGAACTAGTTTACAATCCCACTAACAGTGTAAAAGTGTTCCTATTTCTCCACATCCTCTCCAACACCTGTTGTTTCCTGACTTTTTAATGATTGCCATTGTAACTGGTGTGAGATGGTATCTCATTGTGGTTTTGATTTGCATTTCTCTGATGGCCAGTGATGACGAGCATTTTTTCATATGTCTGTTGGCTGTATGCATGTCTTCTTTTGAGAAATGTCTGTTCATATCCCTTGCCCACTTTTTGATGGGGTTGTTTGTTTTTTTCTTGTAAATTTGTTTGAGTTCTTTGTAGGTTCTGGATATTAGCCCTTTGTCAGATGAGTAGATTGCAAAAATTTTCTCCCATTCTGTAGGTTGCCTGTTCACTCTGATGGTAGTTTCTTTTGCTGTGCAGAAGCTCTTTAGTTTAATTACATCCCATTTGTGAATTTTGGCTTTTGTTGCCATTGCTTTTGGTGTTTTAGACATTAAGTCCTTGCCCATGCCTATGTCCTGAATGGTATTACCTAGGTTTTCTTCTAAGGTTTTTATGGTACTAGGTCTAACATTTAAGTTTCTAATTCATCTTGACTTAATTTTCATATAAGGGGTAAGGAAAGGATCCAGTTTCAGCTTTCTACTTATGGCTAGCCAATTTTCCCAGCACCATTTATTAAATAGGAAATCTTTTCCCCATTTCTTGTTTTTGTCAGGTTTGTCAAAAATCAGATGGCTGTAGATGTGTGGTATTATTACTGAGTACTCTGTTCTGTTCCATTGGTCTATATGTCTGCTTTGGTACCAGTACCATGCTGTTTTGGTTACTGTAGCCTTGTAGTATAGTTTGAAGTCAGGTAGCGTGATGCCTCCAGCTTTGTTCTTTTGACTTAGGATTGTCTTGGCAATGCGGGCTCTTTTTTGGTTCCATATGAACTTTAAAGCAGTTTCTTTCCAATTCTGTGAAGAAAGTCGTTGGTAGCTTGATGGGAATGGCATTGAATCTATAAACTGCCTTGGGCAGTACGGCCATTTTCATGATATTGATTCTTCCTATCCATGAGCATGGTATGTTCTTCCATTTGTTTGTGTCCTCTTTTATTTCACTGAGGAGTGGCTTGTAGTTCTCCTTGAAGAGGTCCTTTACATCCCTTGTAAGTTGGATTCCTAGGTATTTTATTCTCTTTAAAGCAATTGTGAATGGAAGCTCATTCATGATTTCGCTCTCTGTTTGTCTGTTACTGGTGTATAAGAATGCTTGTGATTTTTGCACATTAATTTTGTATCCTGAGACTTTGCTGAAGTTGCTTATAAGCTTAAGGAGATTTTGGGCTGAGACAATGGGGTTTTCTAAATATACAATCATGTCATCTGCAAACAGGGACAATTTGACTTCTTCTTTTCCTAACTGAATACCCTTGATTTCTTTTTCTTGCCTGATTGTCCTGGCCAGAACTTCCAACACTATGTTGAATAGGAGTGGTGAGAGAGGGCATCCCTGTCTTGTGCCAGTTTTCAAAGGGAATTTTTCCAGTTTTCACCCACTCAGGATGATATTGGCTGTGGGTTTGTCATAAATAGCTCAGATTATTTTGAGATATGTTCCATCAATACCGAATTTATTGAGAGTTTCTGGCATGAAGGGCTGTTGAGTTTTGTCAAAGGCCTTTTCTGCATCTATTGAGATAATCATGTGGTTTTTGTCTTTGGTTCTGTTTACATGCTGGATTACGTTTATTGATTTGTGTATGTTGAACCAGCCTTGCATCCCAGGGATGAAGCCCACTTGATCATGGTGGATAAGCTTTTTGATGTGCTGCTGGATTCAGTTTGCCAGTATTTTATTGAGGATTTTTGCATCGATGTTCATCAGGGATATTGGTCTAAAATTCTCTTTTTTTTATTGTGTCTCTGCCAGGCTTTGGTATCAGGATGATGTTGGCCTCATAAAATGAGTTAGGGAGGATTCCCTCTTTTTCTATTGATTGGAATGGTTTCAGAAGGAATGGTACCAGCTCCTCCTTGTACCTCTGGTAGAGTTCAGCTGTGAATCCATCTGGTCCTGGACTTTTTTTTTGGTTGGTAGGCTATTAATTATTGCCACAATTTCAGAGCCTGCTATTGGTCTATTCAGGGATTCAACTTCTTCCTGGTTTAGTCTTGGGAGAGTGTAAGTGTCAGGAAATTATCCATTTCTTCCAGATTTTCTAGTTGATTTGCATAGCGGTGTTTATAGTATTCTCTGATGGTAGTTTGTATTTCTGTGGGGTCGGTGGTGATATCCCCTTTATCATTTTTTAGTATGTCTATTTGATTCTCTCTTTTCTTCTTTATTAGTCTTGCTAGTGGTCTATCAATTTTGTTGATCTTTTCAAAAAATCAGCTCCTGGATTCATTGATTTTTTGGAGGGTTTTTTGTGTCTCTATCTCCTTCAGTTCTGCTCTGATCTTAGTTATTTCTTGCCTTCTGCTAGCTTTTGAATGTGTTTGCTCTTGCTTCTCTAGTTCTTTTAATTGTGATGTTAGAGTGTCAATTTTAGATCTTTCCTGCTTTCTCTTGTGGGCATTTAGTGCTATAAATTTCCCTCTACACATTGCTTTAAATGTGTCCCAGAGATTCTGGTATGTTGTGTCTTTGTTCTTATTGGTTGCAAAGAACATCTTTATTTCTGCCTTCATTTTGTTATGTACCCAGTAGTCATTCAGGAGCAGGTTGTTCAGTTTCCATGTAGTTGAGTGGTTTTGATTGAGTTTCTTAGTCCTGAGTTCTAGTTTGATTGCACTGTGGTCTGAGAGACAGTTTGTTATAATTTCTGTTTTTGTACATTTTCTGAGGAGTGCTTTACTTCCAATTATGTGGTCAATTTTGGAATAAGTGTGATGTGGTGCTGAGAAGAATGTATATTCTGTTGATTTGGGGTGCAGAGTTCTCTAGATGTCTATTAGATCTGCTTTGTGCAGAGTTGAGTTCAATTCCTGGATATCCTTGTTAACTTTCTGTCTCGTTGATCTGTCTAATGTTGACAGTGGGGTGTTGAAGTCTCCCATTATTATTGTATGGGAGTCTAAGTCTCTTTGTAAGTCTCTAAGGACTTACTTTATGAATCTGGGTGCTCCTGTATTGGGTGCATATATATTTAGGATAGTTAGCTCTTCCTGTTGAATTGATCCCTTTACCATTATGTAATGGCCTTCTTTGTTTCTTTTGATCTTTGATTGTAGAGGACTACGTGCTGGCAAAGGAGACATTCCCGATAAGTCCTGCTCTTGCAAATGAAGCAGTGCGTTCCCAATAAGTCCTGCTCTTACAAACGAAGCAGGGCGTTCCTTCCCTGCAAACAGGGAGGACAAAGGAGCCAGTTGCAAACAAGCCCTGGGGGCTTGTTTATGTGTAAACATCTTGAAAATCCAGAAAGTCAGGGAAAGGTCAGAAAAACAACAATGTGTCTTGTGACTTGGTAACATTCCACAAACGACTGTATAAAATAAAGCGGAGCATGTCGTTCGGGGCGGCCACCATGTTTGTCTTGTCTTGTGTTGTCTTGTGTGTTTATTCCTTTGTTTAGGAAACACGAGTACCCCAATATTTGATGGTTTAAAGTCTGTTTTATCAGAGACTAGGATTGCAACCCCTGCTTTTTTTTGTTCTCCATTTGCTTGGTGGATCTTCCTCCATCCCTTTATGTTGAGCCTATGTGTGTCTCTGCATGTGAGATAGGTCTCCCAAATACAGCAAACTGATGGGTCTTGACTCTTTATCCAGTTTGCCAGTCTGTGTCTTTTAATTGGACCGTTTAGTCCATTTACATTTAAGGTTAATATTGTTATGTGTGAACCTGATCCTATCATTATGATATTAACTGGTGATTTTGCTAGTTAGTTTATGCAGTTTCTTCCTAGCCTGGATGGTCTTTACATTTTGGCATGTTTTTGCAATGGCTGGTACCGGTTGTTCCTTTCCATGTTTAGTGCTTCCTTCAGGGTCTTTTGTAAGGCAGGATTCACATAATCCCATATTTATTGGAGGCTTTGTTCATTTCTTTTTCCTCTTTTTTCTTTAGACTTTTCTCGCTTCATGTCATTCATTTGATCCTCAATTGCTGATACTCTTTCTTCCAGTTGATCGAGTCGGTTACTGAATCTTGTGAATTTGTCATATATTTCTCGTGTCACGGTTTTTATCTCTGTCAGTTTGTTTATGGCCTTCTCTGCGTTGATTATTCTAGTTATCCATTCTTTCATTCTTTTTTCAAGATTTTTAGTTTCTTTGCACTGGGTATGTAATTCCTCCTGTAGCTCTGAGAAGTTTGATGTACTGAAGCCTTCTTCTCTCAACTCGTCAAAGTCATTCTCCGTCCAGCTTTGATCCGTTGCTGGCGATGAGCTGCGTTCCTTTGGAGGGGGAGATGTGCTCTTATTTTTTGAATTTCCAGCTTTTCTGCCCCGCTTTTTCCCCATCTTTGTGGTTTTATCTGCCTTTGGTCTTTGATGATGGTGACGTACTGATGGGGTTTTGGTGTGGGTGTCTTTCCTGTTTGTTAGTTTTCCTTCTAACAGTCAGGACCCTCAGCTGTAGGTCTGTTGGAGATTGCTTGAGGTCCACTCCAGACCCTGTTTGCTTGGGTATCAGCAGCAGCGGCTGCAGAAGATAGAATATTGCTGAACAGCGAGTGTATCTGTCTGATTCTTGCTTTGGAAGCTTCGTCTCAGGGGTGTACCCCGCCGTGTAAGGTGTGGAGTGTCAGTCTGCCCCTAGTGGGGGATGTCTCCCAGTTAGGCTACTCAGGGGTCAGGGACCCACTTGAGCAGGCAGTCTGTCCGTTCTCAGATCTCAACCTCCATGTTCGGAGATCCACTGCTCTCTTCAAAGCTGTCAGACAGGGTTGTTTGCCTCTGCAGAGGTTTCTGATGCTTTTTTTGTTTGTTTGTTTAGCTGTGCCCTGTCCCCAGAGGTAGAGTCTATAGAGACAGGCAGGCCTCCTTGAGCTGCTGTGAGCTCCACCCAGTTCGAGCTTCCCAGCAGCTTTGTTTACCTACCACACCCCTCCCCCAGCCTGGCTGCTGCCTTGCCCTTAGATGGCAGACTGCTGTGCTAGCAATGAGGGAGGCTCCATGGGCATGGGACCCTCCTGGCCAGGTGTGGGATATAATTTCCTGGTGTGCCCGTTTGCTAAGACCCTTGGTAAAGCGCAATATTGGGGTGGGAATTACCCAGTTTTCCAGGTGTTGTGTGTCTCAGTTCCCCTGGCTAAGAAAAGGTATTTCCTTCCACCTGGCGCTTCCCAGGTGAGGCAATGTCTCGCCCTGCTTCAGCTCTTGCTGGTCGGGCTGCGGCAGCTGACCAGCACTGATTGTCCAGCACTCCCTAGTGAGATGAACCCGGTACCTCAGTTGAAAATGCAGAAATCACTGGTCTGTGTTGATTGAGCTGGGAGCTGGAGACTGGAGCTGTTCCTATTTGGCCATCTTGCTCTGCCCCCCCACCTTATTGATTGTTGTAAGAATGTGACCAAGTCATTTAATCTTTTTGGGCTTCCATATCACCCTAAAAATGAAAGAACTGGGTGAGTTGGTTTCTAAAATCTCTTCTAGTTCTAGGTTTCTACTCTTCTGTGATACAGAGAGTAACATGTATTAGACAATGATAAGATCCAATTTATTCAATAGTTGCCTACCAAAATTATAGTGCAGTATATTGACCAAATTGGCTTCAGTCCAGGTTATTAGTCTGTTGATAAATGATATGAAAATACCAGAAAAAGATACTCAACAGCTTTTAATCAATCTTAGGAGGATGAAAATAAGCCAGATAAAGCCATTGGAAGAAAGTAAGTGAAAAATTGTATCTTTCTGAGTTAAAGTCTTGTCTAATAGTGTTTAGATTAGTTCTTCTATCAGTACAATTCAGTTTTGGCTTTTAAGATGTTACCATAATGCAGAAGGCCATAATAAATACGTTGGCTTATCCCCACAGGATTTTCAAACTCAATGAAATAAGAACAACACATATCGAGAATTTTAGGATTGTGATTTTGGTTTTCTGGTTTTAATAATCTCATGGTGGGCAGCCAGTCTAATTTACAAGCCATGTAAAGTTACATGTATAATTCATTTGAAAAACTCAACAAAAAATACCTTTAAATGTCCAAATCTGTGGAGTGATTATTCATTTGCTTTTGTCTGCCTGCTGATACTAGGTAACAAGTGGAACATTTTTAGCTATTTTAACTACTCAGAGATATAGTCTTGTTCATATAATTATAAGTATTTCCAATTACTTTTGAGAGGTCTAAAAGTATTTTCTCAGATGATTTCATGGGTCTCAGAAAAGTTACTTTGTTTTCTTGAGTCACCATAGAAGCAAGAAAGTCATTTTCATTCCCACTTACAATAAATCAATCAACATTTATAGAACACCTATTTTGTTCTGGGCCTTAGGCTAAGCAATGTGGTGGATACAATGATGAATAAGATATGATCTCTGCCCTCAAGGCAAGCCAGACTCTCAGACAAAAAAAAATAATATACCAAACAGACAATACAGGGCAGGATATGATAAGTGGAAAATGAGTGGCCTGGGAAATAAGAATTCTAGTGCTTTAGAGGTGGGAGAAATCATTTTGGCCTGAGGTGATTAGAGAAGCCTCCAGGGATGTGTGGGAGATGACCTGGACCTTAGAGGATTGATAGGTTGAGACAAGTAAGTAGAGAAGGGGAGAGTCCGCCAGGCAGAGGAAATGGAATGAAGAGTGATAGAGTGGTACTGGTGCCAAACCAGGGAAGCAGGAGCAGTCTCTGTAGCCTGCCATGGTGTCAGGCCATGCACAAGACAAAGGACTGACCTATGCCTTAATTGAAGATAGGCAGGTGGATGATGGCAAAGGTAACCCAGGGAGGGTAAAATACAAGACTTATTTGCCACTTAGATGCAGCAACACTGGACTCTGGTCCTCTGCTCAGAGAGAGCCACAGAAGCTCAGAAAGCAGCATCTGTGTGGCTCCCAGGGAGCTATTCCCCCAGTATGGAGGCAGAAACTTGGGGTGAAGATACCTTGGAACCCCAACTTTGCTGCCAACTCATTCTGTACCCTCCGGTGGCGCAGGATTTTTCCTTTCAAATGAGGTATTTGAGCTATTAACACTGGAGTCTCCTTCAGTTCTAGGTTTTTGTGTGTATCTCTATGAAGGAACTCTGTCTTCACCCTCTACAACTATAGTACAGTTTTTAAAGATTAAGCCAACTATCAAGGCCTTTTCACTATATTTCTATTATTCAAAACAGTAATCAAAATGAAATAACATCTTAACATCTTTTTTTTTTTTCTTATGTGGGCCTTAGAAGCACAGGTGAAAACTAATGTAAGCTAAGAGTTAAGCCCACAACCTGGGTTCAAATTCTAGTCTGCTCACTTAGGAGCTTTGTGACCTGGAGAAAGCTACTTATTTTTTCTAAACCTTAGGTCTCTTTATCTGTAAAAAGAGGATCACAATAGTACCTACAGATCCTGATTTCCTATAAGAGTATATATAAAATTGCTTAGCATGGAGTCTGGCCTGTGAAGAGTATTCAATACATGTTAGTTCTTTTATCATTATTAATATAGTATAGTTAACTGTTGTTGGCATTTCTTATCTTTTAAAAATGATTTTGTAAAATTAAGTAACATGGGAATTATCTGGTAATTACAAACCTGGAAGTGTTGTACACATTATAGATTGACAAATAATGACAGAAAGAAACTCAGGAAAACTAAAATTTGAGACTGAAAACACTAAAATAGGAAAGAGCTCAGTGCCTGGAGATAAAGATGGGAAACAGATATCCAGTGAAAGGCAGAAATGCCTCAAAAGCCCTAGAGTCACAGTAAACAGCACCTGGAAACTGAACCTGCAAAGTGATAAGATGATACAGTTCTGGACGCCTGATTATTAGAAAGGTGTTCACCAACAAGAAAGAATGGAAAGTAGAAAAAGAGGGCTCGAGGGACCAAAATTTGATTGAAGATTTTTGAGAACTAGACATCTGTATCACTGAGAGGAGTATCTGTCTTACAATATGCTTGTCAGGCATGTGGATTGGAAAGATAGAAACATCAGGGAAGGGGATGAGATAAAAGAGTAGGGTGGGCAAATGTCCCCTCCCTGCCTGTAGTGGGATCAATTCAAATAAAGAAAAACATTTCTAATGGCCAGGTTCCCTGAGGATGCAATAGAACCATTTACATCCCATCAGGACAAAGCCCTGGAGAACACGCTGTGGGAAATCATCACAATTGGTGTGAGCGAGACAAAGCAATGTTTCCAGTTAGTGTGGAGCCAGCTAAAATTGCAGCAATCTTTTTGTGGGGGTGACTCCATAGAAAGAACACCTATTGGATTAAAAGAATTCATGTTTGCATAGTGCTTAGAATAGTGCATGACACAAATTTAGTGCTATATAAATGTTTGCTAAATAAATGAATTTAGAGTTTTTGAAGATAATTGGCAACCAAATCAGGAATCATTAGTCTTGCTTCGGGGATGATCGAATCTTCTTGCCAAATGAGAGGCAATAGGTTATGAAGTCAAGCCAAGAAAATTCTTCTGGAAGCAATATGTATTACTGGGGCTGAAGATCAATTTGTAGAAGCCCTGCCCTCAGGTAGCAGGCAAAGTAAAAAGTGTTTGCAGGAAAGCTTTACCAAGTTTTATGTGATTTCTGATCTGAAAGAGTATTATTATGAGAGTCTCTAGGATACCAAGTCCCTTTCATCTTCTTCATTAAACATTCACTCAGCAATTATGGAGAGTTAACTGTTGACCATGAACCTTTAGTTGCTCTGCTTCTGCTCAGCTGCGAAACACATCTGCATGCCATTGGCACCACTGACCTGGCAATTCAAGGGGATCAGACTACCTGGCACCAAGAAGGACCACTTTTTTCCGTAGGAAGCTATGTTGTACTCTACTTCTTGATCATTGTCATACAGGTATCCACTTCAGAGGGAAATTTGGCTGCTAATATTACAGATTCTTCTCTCTCCTAATGATCTCCCTCTTGCCTTCCAAGAATTTCCTGGTATTTGTTTTGTTTTCTTTATCTTTTTCCTCAAAGAAAATTGAGAAATCACTTTTTTAGGCCTCCTTTTTCCCATTCCAAATGATCATTTATGGAAATCCCAATGTCCTGTGGGTGATAGATCAATTTGAAATTATGATTGTACTGAATCAGTATTCCTACACATTCCTCTAAAGTCATAGAATGTCTGATTGGCTCTACTGAGACTTGACTTCCTAAGGAGGTATGGTGGAAACTTATTCCAAACAATGAAGGCTGACAAATGCCTATAGCTAATGCTTTGTTTACAAAAGACTTACGTTATCCTCTGTAACTCTTACAACTCTACCAAGTGGTGAGTTGAGGCATCATTACCATTATTTTTCTCATGCACATAAGTAAACATATCCTTAAGCGATTTGCCCAATATTATACATATATTAAGTGGTAGAACTAGAACTCCAATTCAGAACTCTTGAATTAAAGTGATAAGCTCTTTCTCCTTCTTAGGATTGAATTTGATGTCTGGAAAGATAGATTGTATTTACAAATTTCAGCTAGATTAATCAAGTAATTTTTTTTTGCTACTGAGTTATGCTGAGTTCCATATATATAATAGTGTGTGTGTGTGTGTGTGTGTGTGTGTGTGTGTGTGTATAGAGAGAGAGAGAGAGAGTGTTTCTTTTTAAGACAGCGTCTCGTCCTCCAGGCTGGAGTGCAGTGGTGTGATCATGGCTCACTGTAGCCTTGACTTCCTGAGCTCAGGTGATTCTCCCACCTCAACCACCTCAGTGTCTGGGTCTACAGGCATGCACCACTACATCTGGCTAATGTTTTCTTTTCTTTTTTTTTTTTTTCTTGGTAGAGACCTGGTCTCAAACTCCTAGGCTCAAGCGATCCTCCTGCCTCGGCCTCCCAAGTGCTGGGATTACAGGCATGGGCCACTGTACCCAGACAGTTCCTTATATATTTTGGATATTAACTCCTTAACTGATATATGGTTCACAAATATTTTCTCCCAGCCCACTGACTGTCTTTTGATTTTGTTATTTCATTTGTTGTGCAGAAGCTTTATAGTTGGATGTAGTACCACCTGTGTATTTTTGCTTTTGTTGCCTGTGCTTTTGGCAAGATATCCAAAAAGTCCTTGTCAATGCCAGTATTAAGAAACCTTTCCCCTATGTTTTCATCTAGGAGTTTTAGACTTTCAGGTCTTATGTTTAGGTCTTTAATCCATTTTGAGTTGATTTCTGTATGTGGCATTAAGATAAGGATATTGAAAGGACATTTTTTCAAGGAGAACATGAAAAATGGCCAATACTTGTATGAACATTAACATATCCACCATCTCACATAGTTCCTTTTCATGGTAAAAATACCTAAAATCTACTCTCTCAGCACATCTCCATCATGCAATACAATATTATTAACTAGAGTTAATGTTCTTGATGATAGTAATCATTTTTCTGTGTATATGTATATCAAAGCACCATGTTGTATACTTTAAATGCAGTAAACAAAACACTTAAAAAATTTCTACTAGGTTAATCAATTTTGATCCTCTTCTGCTGGTCAAGTTATAGTTTTCTCCTAAAGAGATAGAAGGTTTCTTCTGAAGCTTTTAACTTTTAGTGCTTTATTTAGTTTAGTTTATTTTTCCTTCCATAACAGAAAATTCAGCACTTTCATTTATTTATTTTATTATAAAATAATAAAATATTACAAAGAGCTTAGAGAATAGAAAAAATTACTCACAAATCCTTTACCTAAACTAAGTATTTTCTTCATCCCTTTCCAGTCTTTGTTCATAAGCACAAGTTTTTAAATACAATTGTAATTACGGTATAATTTAATTTTGTATTCTGCTTTTCACATTTCGCATAAATGTATTTCTATACCATTGTCCATTCATAGTACATTCCATACCACAGTATAATCATTTCCATATTGTTAGACTTTGGGTGACTTCTAATTTTTTCACCATTATAAACAGTAGTGAATATATTATTGTTATTTTGTCATTATATACAATAGTAAAAACTTATAATAAAAAAGTTTTTCCTTCAACCAAGCATATCTTTAGGGTAAACATCCAGCAGTGAGCTCCTATGTAGATATTCCTATGTGGATGCTCAAATGCACCAGGGATATCTAATGCATGTGTTTCTAGGTTTGATATGAACCTTTGCTAGTATGGAATTATGTTCTTAAAGATCTTCTTTATTCAAACACTGATGTGGCATTGGTGGTGGGGAGTAATTGGCAACAGTTTGTACTTTTGGATTTATATTTGGTGACAAAAAAGAAAAAAATAAGACATTCTAGGAAGTAATTTCTATTTTTCCCTCATGTTGAAGTGGGGAGAAATTTTGGCAAGTGTTGCCTTTTCCCTATAGTATTATTCTAGGCACACTTAAATAACAGTCTTTATGTAAAAATGTATGTTTTCTGTGATTCATGGAATCTGTAACAGTAATTAGCAATGCCTCTCACACATGTCATACTTCTTCATACTTCCATGATTTTGTACATGTTGTTCTTTTCCCGAGAAAGTCTGTCTCTACTGGTGTGTCAGGCAGCCTCCTGTTCTTTCTCTAAGAATCTCTTAGTTAGTGTCCATTTGAAATAACAGACATAAGTAGAAAGGAATTTCACAAATTTACACTCCCATGTAATCACCACCACAATGAAGATCTACATTTTCATCATCCCAAAAAATTTCTTTGTGTCTCTCACAAGCGCCCCGACATGATCAGCCCCAGACATTGATCTGTGTTTTGTCAGTAAATTAGAGTTTTCTTTTCTAAAGGTTCATATGAATGTCATAATGCAGTATAAACTCTTTCTGAATCTTTTTTGAGTCAGCATGTTTTTGAGATTTGTCTATCTTATGGAGTATATCTACAGTTCATTTCTTTATAATATATGGGTAGCATTCTATTTTATGTATAGAATAGAATGTGTTTATCCATTTGGAATGTTTCAGGTTGGGGCTATTTGAAAGTAAAGATGCTATAAACAATTTTCTATAGGTATTTGTGTGGGCATATGTTTTCATTCCTCTTGGGCAAACGTCTTGAGTAGAATTGTGGGTTACATGATACATTCATATTTCTTCTTGTAAGAAACTTCCAAAAATTTCTCCATCGTGGCTGTACCATTTTACATTTCAATGAGTAATATGTAAGAGAGTTTCAGTTGTTTTACATCTTCACCAACACTGATGTTGTCAATCTTTCTCATTTAAGCTGTCGTAATAAGTATACAGTAGTATCTCGTTACTGTTTTAATTTTCACTTCCCTAAATGATGTTGAACCTTTTAAAATATATTAATTGGCCATTTATACATCTTATTTTGCAAAGTTTCTGTTCAAATATCTTGCCCACTTTTATCATTTTTGGTTATTTTAAAATTGTACAATATTATTTTACAATATTTTAAATAGAAATCCTTTGTAAGATACATGTATTATAAATACTTTGACTTAGTCGGTGGCCTAGCTTAAAATTTTCTTAACAGTATCTTTTGAAGAGCAAAATTGTACATTTTTATGATGATGGGTTTATTTAATTTTTCTTTTTTTTTTTTTCTTTTTTTTGTTGGGGGGACAGAATCTCATTCTGTTGCCCAGGCTAGAGTGCAGTGGCATGATCTTGGCTCATTGCATCCTCTACCTCCTGGATTCAAGCAATTCTCCTGCCTCAACCTCCCGAGTAGCTGAGACTACAGGTGCGTGCCACTGCACCCAGCTAATTTTTTGTCTTTTTTTGTATAGACGGGGTTTTGCCATGTTGGCCAGGCTGGTCTCAAACTCCTGTGCTCAAGTGATCTGCCCGCCTCATCCTCCCGAACTGCTGGGATTGCAGGTGTTATTCTTTAATAGCAGGTATTTTGTTAAATGTATCCTCATATATTTCACAGTTTTGATGCTATTAAAAGAGATATTTTAAAAATTTCATGTTCTAATAATCTGACACTCATATATAAAAATAATTATTTAATTAAATCAAAATAATTTTGATTTTTATAGATTGAATTCTTATCCTGTGACCTTGCTAAACTTACTTCGTAGTTTTAGTAGTTTATTTATATATTTTTGTATTCTCTAGGATTTTTAATATACCTGATTGTGTCATCTATGAATAAAACTTCTAGTTCTTTTCTAATAGAAACAACTTTTATTTATTTTTCTTGCCTTGCACTGGCTACTATATCCAGAACAATGTTGAACAGAAGTGGTAAGTGAGTGTCCTTATTTCTGATCTTAGTAAGGACATTATAAATAAGATAAAAAATGATAGTTGCAGGTTTTTCATAGATGCTTTCCAGATGTTCAATTTTCCTTTTTTTTAAAGAAACAACTTTTGGGTTGTTTTTGGTATTTACAGTTTATTTTTTATTTCATTGAGTTCTTCTGTTATTTTTATTCTTCTTTCTACTTACTTTGGGTTTAATTTGTTCTTTTCCCAGCTTTTTGAGATGGAAGCTTAGGTTAATGATTTAGTACTTTCTTTTTTAATATAAGACTTTGAAGCTGTAAAATTCTCACTATGTATTGTTTTAGCTGCATCATACAAATTTTGATACCGTCTATCTTATTTTCATTCAGTTAAAAATATCTTTTAATTTTTAGTTTCCCTTTAATTTCTTCTTAGACATGTGGATTAATGAATTAATTTTCAACTGGTTTGGATTTCTCACATTATTTTTCCTTTATAGATTTCAAATTTATTTTCTTGACTCACAGAACATATTCTGTGTGATTTAAATCATTTATGTTTATTGGGATTTGTTCTGTGGCCCAGTATATAGTCTATCTTGAGGAATATTCTACTATGACTACTTAAGAAGATTGTGTTCTCATTTTGGGTGGTATGTCTAATACATGGCACTTAGGTCTAGTTGGTTGACAGTGTTGTTTAAGTGTTCTATCCTTACTGTCTTGTCTATTACTGAGAAAGTGCTGTCAAAACCTTCAGTTATAATTGTGGATTTGTTTATTTTTGTTTAGTTCTATAAATTATTCATGTATTTTGAAGTTCTGTTATTATGTACATATACATTTAGAATTGTGTTATTTGGTGAATTGTCTCCTTTATCATTATGAAATGTCTCTCTTTATCTCTAGTAATATTTATTTTTCTAAAGTCTACTTTGATAATGTTTCCAATCCAGCTTTCTTATGCTTACTGTTTGCATGGGAGAACTTGTCCACCCTTTACTTTTAAATTATCTGTGCTCTCCTAGCTAAGTAAATTTCTTATAGACAGCATATAATTGGATCTTACTTTCTGATCCACTCTGACAATACTCACAGTGTTTAAACAGTTGCTACTTAATTGGATTTGCCTCTATTATTTTGCTATTTGTTTTCTTTTATTTCTATCTTTTTTTTGTTTCCTTTTGCCTCTTCTACCTTTTCATGATTAATTGGGCATTTTAATATTTTATTTTGTCATAATTATTGCTTATTGGTAGTATATCTATATGTAATCACTTTAAAGAAGTTTATCTATTGTGTTTTGTCTTGTATAGTTACATTCAAGAAGTCTGTGTTAATTTCTATCTTTCTTCGTCTGTGTGTAATATGACTTTTTCTCTGATTACCTTCAATATTCTTTTCTTTGGCATTTATTATATTATTATTGTATTATTATTATTATTTGCCTTCTCTTTTTATGTTTCTTGTGCTTAAGATGTTCAACTTGTTGGATATTTGGATTATAATTTTCATAAAGTATAGAAAAAATTTTGTTACTATTTCCTCAGATATTTTTCTCTCTCTTGTTTTTTTCTTGGGATTCCACTTTCATGCATGCTGAACCACTTTGTATTGTCTCATAAATCATTGAGGATCTGTTTTATTCTCAATTTTTTTTTCTTTCTATGCTTCATTTTGGATAGTTCCTATTTCTGTCTTAAAGTTCAACAATTATTTCTTTTTTGATATCTAAACTATAAATTTTTTATTTAAAATGTTATGTTTTTATTGCTAAAAGTTTTTTGGCTCTTTTAAAATCTACCTTTTCTGTTCTAGTTGTGTTAGTGCTTTCCTTTAAATATTTGAGCATAGTCTATAAATTCCATAATGCCTGTCAGTTCTCTTCTGTTTCCACTATTGATGTTTTTCTTCTGAATTTTGGTCACATTTTCCTGCTTTTTGGTGTGTTCTATTAATTTTTGGTTAAATACTAGACATTGTAAATATTGCATTGTTGGGTGTCTGATATTGTTGTTGTCTTTCAAAGTGTTGAGCTTTGTTTTAGCAGGTGAAGTTACTTGCTGACCTATTAATTAAGTTACTTGCAGATGGATTTCATTTCTTTTAGGTTTTAAATTTTTTTTAAGCTTTGCTATGACAGGTATGAGATATTCCTCACTTCAGGGATAATTCACCCTCACTACTAAAGTGTGACTTCAATGGAGTCTCCTGTAAATATCACAGGTGATCATCAAGGATTCTACTTGGTTTGGAACATCTCCCTACCTTCTGTACCTTATGTGAGTTCTAGGAATTTTTCACCTTACACCTCTCTGCTGGTACCTTGACTAGTCTTGTGGAGTAGTACTGTTTACATGCATAACATAGTAATTATCAAGAGTCAAGGGAGTCCTTATGCTGATTTCTGAAGCTGTTTTTCTATGTAGCTCTCTTGTTTCTGGAACTCTGCCTTGAAACACCTGGCCACTTCAGCCTTCCTGAATTCCAGTCTCAATTTCCTCAATTCAGTGACGCCATTGAGCTCTAGTTGGGTTTCTTCTTCCAATACCTATAGTCTAAAAATTGGCTCCAAGTAGTCAATCAGAGTGATTATGTGGCTTGCTTTGTTTGTTTCTTTCTTGGGAATCATGGTCTTTAACTATCTGTTATCCAATGAGTGCAATCTTTTTGTACAGATTTCTAGTTGTTTATGTTGTGAGGTTGAATTAGGGCATTTCTTATACCACCATGGAAAGAAGTAGAATTCTATATTTGAACTTTTAACAATGCCTGCAAGGCATGATTTGGAGATTCATGGATAGTTAAGGTTGCAGAGAAAAGTAATTTCAGAAAATGTAACTAATTACTCTAAGAAAGATCTTTTCTCAGCACCTAGGCCCATATGCCTTTCCTTAAAATAGTACCCAAATAGTCATGTTGAATATAAGTGGTATCTGGATTTTTATTCTTATTTGAAAGACTCCTTAATTTGTCATTTTGATACGTTTCTTTCTATTATAACTCAGAGTAGTTATATTTATGAACATTGCTGATTTAAACTCCAGTATTTGTCTATTCTACTAATTTGAGTGTCTGCTGTGAAAAAGTGTTTGTCATGTATTTTTCTCACTAAATTAAAATGGGAGACCTTCAGCAAAATAGGTGCTATGATGTTTATGTGATTTTAACATAAAATAAGAACAGTTCAATGTATCTAATAGTTGAAATGAGAGCATTACCCATTTTCTTAGTTGTCATGCTGCCCTCTTGAGAATTCAACAGTGTTAGGTGATCCTGAGATGTTTGTCATTCACCGGAACTATTTAGGCCACTTATCCATTCTCTGAAATGATTTTCTGACTCCTCGCTTGGCTCAATAAAATGTGGCATTTTAAATAATAATAGAAATTATTTTAAAAAGGAGAGTTTCCTCTATTTCACAACATTTGCTTAAACTTATTGTCTCTGAAATGTGTAAAGGTGCCAGACATTACAGATAACTTTGCAAAATTCCTCTTAGTATTAATTCTGTTTACCAATACTCATAAGCTGATACAAATTTACACATTTTATTTAATCTATCACGCTATTGATTGTAAGATGAAAAAATATATTGTCAACTAAGCCGATGTCTTCTTGATGTACAGAATTTTTAGTCTGTGCTTCCTGAAAGAGCTTTTTGATTCTTATTTGGATATACAGCATATTTTTAACAATCACAGATTACTCTTGGGAATATCCAAAGTGAAAAATATAAGTAAAATAGATTGGCTAAGGTAATCTTAAACTTCTTCATATATCTTTATATGAGAGTTAGACTCATTTAAGTGCCTTTTTAACTTTTTAAAAATCAATTTTTAGAGTGTATCTACATATTTGAGAGCATTGGTGACACAGCATTTCTTAAGGGAATGCTTTATTTTTATCTCGGATTCTTCCAGGGTGCTGACACAAATTCTGCAAGTTTTGATGCTGAAACTTTCTTAAATGTACCAGAAAGTGACAACAGAGGTTTTCAGACAATAACCAGGATTTGCATTCCTTTGTAAAATTGGCTGCAGATGGGCTTGCAGGCATGTTACCTGAAATGATCAAGTTTTGTGTGTGTATATTGGAAAAATTCAAAATCCTCTCTTCTAGCTTTTTGAAAATATACAATAAATGCTTGTTAACTGTATTCACCCTAAAATATTAGCTAGCTATTTTGATTTTTATTGTTACAGGAATCCATGCAATACTGAAGGTATGCATTTCCATTACATATACACTGCAAAACATTGTGCCACAGTCGCATAAGAATACTGTCCTACTGACACTAGGCAGTGAATAAGGTGAGGAGGGAAGAGGGAAAGATTTAAAATCCTTGCTCCACATTTGCTTCCTGTCATATTATAAATATTCCATGCCAGGTGCAATGGTTGGAGTTCACTTTTAATAATTTCATTTGTGTTTATAAGGACATTATGGTACCTAGAAGGCACGACTAACCAGAGAAAATGATAAAATGGCATAATGAGAAGTTAAAGTGGATAAAGTACAGAGGGCATAGAAGGAGCCTGAGAAGGTGAATAGAACTTGAGGCCAGAAAGGGAGTTAATGACAGATTTCAAAGGGGGCTATGTCTTGTGTCAATCAATTTTTGCTATAAAAATGCAAAGCAATATCTTAAGTGGGAGTACCAAAATATATTTGATTAACCAAAAGAAAATAGGAAAGGAAGAACAAAGAAAAAGACAGGTGAGACAAATAGAACCATTCAATATAATAGTTTAAATAAACCTACTGTTTTAAATGTAAATGGCCTAAATATTCCAAATTAAAAAATTGTCAAACTAGATAAAAAATCAAGACCCAAATATATGATGTATATAAGAGATGAACTTTAAATTAAATAAAACCAAATAGGTAGAAAATACAAGGACAGGAAATATAAGGCCAGATGCAGTGGCTCATGGCTGTAATCCTAGCACTTTAGGAGGCCGAGGCAAGTGGATCGCTTGAGCCCAGGAGTTAAGAGAACAGCCTGGGCAACTTGATGAAACGCAACCTCTTAAAACAAAACAAACAGAAAAAATATATCATACAAAAAATGAAAATATTAGAAAAATATATTTCAAGGAAGAGAATGTCATTAAAGATAAAAAAGAACATTTTATTGTAACAAAAATGTCCATACATCAAGAAGACAGAACAACTGTATACATTAATTCATCTAATGACACAGCTTTAAAACACATAAAAGGAAAGGAGCAACAGATGAATCTCTATCCCAGTTGATGATTTAATATTCCTCTTCCAGGAACTGATAGGACAAGTAGATAAAAAAAATCAGCGAAGATATAGAAATATGTGAATGACACTATTCATCAACTTGACCTTATAACCATTTATATAGAACATTAGACCCTACAACTTTAGAATACATTTTTATATGCACAGTAAATGTTTGCTAAGAGAGACCATATGCTGGCCCACAAAATATAATCAATAAACTTTAAAGCCTAAAATATTACACAGTATTTTATCTGATCACAACTGAATTAAATTAAAAATCAATATTAAAATATCTAAAGCACTTCTTGTTAAAGGTAAGATGAAATAAGACTACTCGACTATAAGTATAAAATCTGAACAGAATGCCTGGAGCAACTATTTTAGGAATGAGAACAGTAAAAAATAGCAAGTAAATGGGGGAGGAAGACCAGAATTTGAAATATCACCCAACCTCTGATCATTTTATCAATTTTTCCTTTGATATCTCCCTGCCTGAACTCAACACTGCCTTCTAAAACCCAGAAGTGGCTATCTGTAAACAATAGCAAGCTTCAGAAGCAGCCCTTTAGTTCTGTCTCAAAGAGCAGGAAAGAGCTCCTAATTATCAGAAAGAGTGCAGAAATTTCCTTTTTTTCTCCCTTTCTCTCCTGCTCTCTCACCCCTCAACCCTCAAGCAATCTCATGGCAGCTGCTGCAGAGACTGCAGTGAGAGTTCACAAGGACCAAAACTCTGAGAGTGGAGAGCCTTCACCTATGGTAAGTATATCTGTGATCCCAATAAGATGGGGCAAACCCTGATGTTTTTCTTCTTTCTCTTCCCTTCTGCCACTTGGCCCAAGATGTGGGCACAGCGACAGGTGTGCAGCCTGGTAGGGTAACTAAAACCCCAGGTTTCTGACTAGAGGAATGAAAAGGGGAGCTCCAGGTAACCAGAAAAAATGACATTGACTTTTTGAAGAGTGTTTCCCTTTTTTTCCTTCAAATACAAAATTCTTCATTTTTAGTTTATTAGATGTTTTGTCATGAATAAATTCACTTCTCCATTCTCAGTCAGAATATTAAGAATGTTAAGTAAGTGATAATGTTTCCTTTTTGAGGTATCATGTCTAGAAGCACACAATGTCCATCTGGCCCTCATGAGTGATATGAGTTTTGATTATTCAGTCAAAGTGTTTCTAATTTCTCCATTACATTACTACTGACTGTCTCTTTTGCAACTAAAAAGCAGTCTGTGGAGAGGTACTTTAAGGGCATGATAATATCCTGCTCCTTATTAACATTTCTCCCAAGATATAGTATCAATTAATGATTATTTCTTGATATAATCTTTACTACAACAGTTGCAGAATGTTAACTTTTTCTAATTCTAGCACTCCCTCCCACATTTACTAGTTGTCATTTGGCTTTCTACTGTAAACAGGAGCCCTCAGTTCCTCCAATTCCTTCCTTCCTTCCTTCCTTCCTTCCTTCCTTCCTTCCTTCCTTCACTTTGTTACTTTCTGCATAACAAGATGTTCCAGGTTCCTCTTGTATCTAACTCTGCCCAGTCCTAGAATCAGCCAGGACTGAAGAGCCCTAGTTCCAAGATCTGGGTACTAAGCATGCTTGAGGCTATTGGGGTGTGTTTAATTCTTGGCTCTTGATTCAATAGGCAGGGCCTGAAAATAATATACACAGATGTACATACAAATATATATATATGAACATATATATATGCATATGCATGGCACAGATACATGCACATATAAGTACATGTTTTAGAAATTATGATCTGCCAGTTCTAATGTATCTCTCAGGTTATTTCTTGCTTTCCTTTCCATATTTGTATGTTATGTCTTCCACATGGGAAATCTGGTTTCCAACAACTCATTTAGTCCTTTTCTCAGACCTATAAAACATCTAAAATGGTTTCAGAATTGCTTCACCTATGCTACTGTGAGGCAGGAGAATAGGGCCTGGAGGCACGGAACCTAAGGCCAGTTTGTACTGACTTCGGAGAACTGAGTCAAAGGAAAACTCCACCTCTCCACACCCAAGTAACAAAAGTATCAGAGGCCACTTTCTTTGCACTGCTGTGGCAGATGAAAAATGGAAAGTACCTCTGACTGGTGCCGTCCCACAACCAGACTGGTCAGGAGCCTAGCCTTCATTTGCATAGGCGTGTAACTTTATAACTCCACTTCAGCCTCTGATTGGTCACCTTCTGCAACTGATCAGACTGGTGGTGGGCCACTCCTTCATTTACACAGGATATGACCAAGTAACCAATGGGAAATTTCTAGAGAGTATTTAAACTCCAGAAAATTCTGTAACCAGCTCTCTTGAGTTGCTTGCTGGAGACTGCTCCCACTCTGTGGAGTGTACTTTTGTTTCAATAAATCTGTGTTTTTGTTGTTTCATTCTTTCATTGTTTTGTTTGCGAATTTCGTCCAATTATTTGTTCAAAACACCAAGAACCTGGATGACTCAAGACCCTCCACCAGTAACAACTATAATAAACAACACTTTATTAAAAAGAGTTCATGATTTCTTTGCAATTCTTACCCCTCCTACACACCTGTCTATTCATTTATAACTGAGGGTATATAGTCAAAATTTTGGTTCATAAGTTATTTGGATTAGTGTCCTTTTCTCCCTCTATTTTTTCCTTCCTCTTTCTTTCTTTTTTTCTTTCTATCCTCCCTCCTTCCTTGTTTCTCAATCTCCCTCTCTGCCTCCCTCCCTCCCTTCCTTCTGTGTGATTATGGCATTCCTTTGATGTATAATTGTGTTTATTGTCTCAGCTTGCTTTCAGTGTTGGAGTCCTTGTCCCACTTTCACATTCTCACTGATTTTATTTTACTTTGTTCAATATGTAGACTATCAGCATGTTTCCAGTCAAACTATGCAAAAAGTATATTCAGGGAAGCGTCACTCCCTCCTGTGTCCTTTCACCCCATTTCACTTCCATCCCTACGCTTGTAGGTAACCAGCTTCACTACTTTCTGGTTTACCTTTCCTTGTTTCTTCTTGTAAAGATAAGCAGATATTGCATTTTTCCCCTTATCTTCCCTGCTTTCTTACACAAAAGGTAGTATGTGCATGTGTGGCTCTTGGCTCTTGATTCAATAGGCAGGGCCTGAAAATAATATACACAGAACATATGTATGCATAGGCATGGCACAGATATATGCACATATAAGTAAATCTGTTAGAAATTACAATCCATTAATTCTAATGTATCTCTCCTTCCTTCTAATGTATCTCTCCTCCCTCTTTCCTTTTTTCCCTGTCTCTCTCTCAATACACACACACACACACACACACACACACAGCTGTTTTGTACTTTGCATTTTTCATTTAAAAATATCTCCTGAAAATCACTCCATATTAGTTCATAGAGACATTCCTCATTTTTTTTAATAGCTGAGTAGTACTCCATTATGTATATGTAGTAAAGTTTATTCAACCAATATCCTATGTTTGGACATTTAGGAAATTGCCAACATATTGCAATTACAAATAAACCTACAAAGAATAAACCTTGTGGATATGTGTCTCCATGTTGTTGGAGGTGTATCTTAAGGGTAAATTCCTCAGGTAAGATTGATGGGACAAAGGGCAGGTGCATTTCCAGATGGTGAAACCCCATCTCTACTAAAAATACCAAAAAAAAAAAAAAAATTATCAGGGCATGGTGGTATATGTCTGTAATCCTAGCTACTTGGGAGGCTGAGGCAGGAGAATCACTTGAACCCGGGAGGCAGAGGTTGCAGTGAGCCAAGATCGCACCATTGCACTCCAGCCTGACAGATTGGTACTCTATCTCAAAAAAGCAAAACAAAAACAAAAAACAAAAAAAGAAAAAAAATGCACTCAAAAATATTTCATTTGTTTGTTTTGTTTGTTTTTCTTTCTTTCTTTCTTTCTTTTTTTTGAGACGAAGTGTTGCTCTGTCACAAGGCTGGAGTACAATGGTGCCATCTTGACTCACTGCACCCTCCTACTCCCTGGTTCAAGTGATTCTCCTGCTACAGCCTCACAAGTAGCTGGGATTACAGGCATGTGCCACCACGCCCAGCTAATTTTTGTATTTTTAATAGAGACAGGGTTTCACCATGTTGGCCAGGATGGTCTCGATCTCCTGACCTCGTGATTTGCCCGCCTCAGCCTTCCAAAGTGCTGGGATTACAGGTATGAGCCACCAGAAATTTTGGGCCTGGCCAAAAATTTATTATTCTGTTTCATACAAAACAGCTAATCAAATATTAAAGGTGCCACTTGAGAGTGTGCATTTGCTTAGTATCACAAATGTTCAGGACAGGGACTATGAGGGCAATTTAGCAACTTACCAAATAAAGAAATTATGATTCCTATATTATAATGTCAAAACCTTAATATTTGACTATTAAAAATGTTAATAACATTCTAATTATAATTAATTTTTAAATAGAAAAGTTCAGGCACTTTCATATTCCAAAATTTATTTCACTTCTGCTTTAACCTCAGGTTTGGCAGAATACTGATTTTAATCAATACAGATGATTACACATTTAGCCAAAATGGCCATTTGATATGCCCTGTAATTTTAATTATTTTATGAATTTGAAAAAAAATGAAAGATTGCTCTACTATAGTAATTGATACATTTCTTAATCTTGAATTCTATTAGTGGGTCCTTTTGGGAGAAATTAAAAGACTTATGTGTTAGGATAAAAAGAAAAGGGAGAAAAGGGAAGGAGACGGTCAGAGAGTGAGGACTCAGGTTAGAGAGCCTGGTAAAGGAGGAGGAGAAAGAAGAAAAGGTAAGCAAGAGGAATAAAATATTCATCTATAGGCAGGAAGGGGTCAGTTACTTTGACAATTTCCCAAGTATTGTAATTGGCTCTTTCCCACTTAGGTCATCCCTCTGTCTTTGAAAGAGATCATACCCAAAGCATTTTAGACTGGGGAACATGTCTTTGCTTTTTAAAGGATACACACACGCACACATACATGAAAAACAGGCAAAAAGCTTGTACAACTTCTCTTTTGCCAATACTGGTCATAACAAACAAGAACCACCGTTAGACATTTTGTCTTTAAATTTGAACTAAAAGGAAACTGTCGAATGTGAGAGCGAGAAGGAACCTCTGACATGGTTCTGTCCATTCCCTTATTCCACAAGGACTTGCCCAGGGTCATGCTTGCTGTGAGAGGCAGACTCAAGGCTAGGACTCAGGTGTTTGAATGTCCAGTCCAATGATTCTTCCAAGAGGTATGATGTCTTTCCTGCATCTTTTGACTGAAGAAATAAAAATTCTTCCTGTCAGAAAAAAAAAAAAAAACCTCAGCTCAAGTGCATAATTTCTAAAAAGATACTGTAGTAAATAGAAATATAGTTTCTTTTAAAGGATAAAGAAACTTCAAAATATTATTTACTGCACTTTTTAAAAGTTCCACAGTGAATGGAGAGGGTTTTGAAAACATCTGTTTACCAGTTTCCTACTGGTACCAGAGCCTCGGCAGCAATAACTAAATCACCTTCATACTCTTCTCTGTGAAGCCATTAAGCCTAGAAACATGCTGTTTTTGGCAATACAGAAATCAAAGTGGTAGCACAGCAGAGCAGATCTGTGTTAAAGAACAAAAATCCACAGGCTGCTTCAAATATCAACAAGGAACCCTGAAATTTTCTATCAATTTCTTTTCATGGCCTTGTGACATTTTCAACTTAAAACTATATTGCTTAACATCAAGGCACTTTGAGAGAGCTTCAGTTGGAAAAGGTAATTTTTGAGTGAGATTCAGCAGAAAAAGGTAATTTTTCAGAGAGGTTCACTGGAAAAAGGTAATTTTCAGAACCAATTGCTGCATTCTTTTGCTGTTATTTTGTCTCTTTTCTAAGTAGTCCTAATGTCATTCATGGGCACTCTATGTCAATACAGCTGTACTGGCTAAGTCATTTGTGCAAAGTAAGTTTACAGAAACTGTAGCTTTAGGCTATGTTATTCCAGGGCTGTGAAGATCAAACAATGCAATTTCACTTGGAAGTTTCATCAATTTTGCATCAATGTTGATGCTTGAGCTGAAGGCCTGCACCCAGAATCATAATTTCAGCCACAAAAATTTTGTTTTTGATGGAGAATCTAATTTCATATGATGATCATTGTTTGGTAATACCGTGGCTCTGTAATGCAGCTCTATAAACCTCTCGTGCTGACCCGGCGATTGATGGGCAAGCCGTGAAGGGCCTTAATAGCTGATCTAGACTGCATCAATTCATACTGTTTTGAGATACTAAAGAAAAAATAACTAGTCTTAGAATGCATGCTATTATATGTTATTTGTATAAGTGGATGAACAAGTGTCCTTGAAAGCTGAGACCTTTCATCTGCTCATTTTCCGAGAGCTTCAATCTTTAGAAAGAAAATTATGCAATTCAGCTTTAATGGTTTGAAATGAAGACTCTGAAATTATCAGGCATCTCATATATTTCTCCTTTGATTATATCACCATAGAGAAAATGAACAAAAAAAACTCCTTCCATGCAAGATGTGAAAGTTGAGGGGCATAAAAAGAAACATTTTAAAGCCTTCCCCGCTTTTTAAAGTAAAACAGCAAACTTTAACAGGCTAGCGTTTTATTCTTCCCTTTAAATTATATGTAGTTAATTTCAAGAGAATATTAATAGATGTCTTTTCATTAATCACTTTGTTTTGTAATTTAGCCTTTGTGTACGAAAATTGTGAAGTAGAGAAGTTCACATTCATTGGTGATAAAAACATGTAGTTAACACAGTTGGGTACTTTCAATTCTACATCTACTGATAAGAAACATATCATTTTTTCTCTCTAAAGAGCTTTACTAACCACCTCCTTGACCCTCAACAGCACTGTGGATTAAATAAAGTCAAATAATCATGGCATTTCTATTTAAAATAACTACCTTTTGTAATAATAAAAAAATGGTATTTCATCAAACCTGAACTATCTTCAAGTTAATTTGTTTTTTATACCCACTGACAGAAAAATTAAGTGAACCAACTGTGATCAGCTTTTTGCTTTCCATCTACATAAGAGATTTTTCTCTGTTCATATTGTCTATAACCCAGTTCCTAGTCTGTTTTCAAAGTTGGAATTGATAACCAGTGGTATCAATAATAACTCCTTAATGTGTGCCACCATGAGGTGTTATACAATTCATCATCAGTCATTTTTAAAAGTTCCCTGCTAGTCAGAGTATATGTAGTATGTTCCCCAACCAATTTACCTTATCTATTTTCAATTACCTACCTTACTTACAAACACCTTTTTTCAGCCAGAACATAAATATTTTATTAAGTAGAAATTTTGTTTAGTTTTGTATTTCTCAAGATATAACATTTAATGATTCTAAAACTTTGTTAGATCTCATAAGTGTTCTTACCACAAAAAGTGGCGGGCATGAAACATTTCACAGTAATGGTTATTACCTTGATTGTGGTGATGGGCCCATGGCTCCACACTCATCATAGGTCTAAACTCATCAAATTGTATCCAATAAATATGTGCAGTTTTTTGTCTATCAATTATACACTCATAAAGCTGTAAAAAAAAAAAATTAAACATAAAGCTTCCTTGGAAACTTAGGCTGAAAGCCAATAAAGAAGTCACAAGCCCTTTAAACTTTGTTTATTGCATTTTAGCCACTACAAATGTGAGTAACCTTTATCAAGAATCTGCATTTCCAGCCCATTAAACATCTCTCCCCCATTAACCTGATAGCTGTTAACCCTGATAGCTGTCTTGACCAGCCAGTGTTTCCATTTGTGTAGATTCTGGATTAGCCTGAAAATAGCTGTCATCATGGAAGATGGGTAATCCTGGGGAAAGACTATGTGAAATGACTGACGGGAAAGTAATGACATGAATTGGCAGAGATAGGTGCCTGTGCCTCAGACATTCAGATCATTCGGAAAGCCAAGATTAAGCCAACAATTGCAACAGTAGCATAGAATGGAAGGAGCAGAGTTTTGCAATCACTTATACTGGTAGTTGAGTCCCAGCTCTGCCACTCACTGGCCATGCAGACTTTGGCACCATTATTTGTCCCTTTATGGCTTCCATGTGGCTCTTTGTATCCAAGATGGTTATAATACTATTTACTGTAGATGGTTGTTATGAAGTCAAATGAGACGATATATTTAATGGGCTCAGTCCATAGCCCCACAAATGGCAAACAACAGTAGCTATCATTAAGGTGTGCATCAAAATGTGAAAATGTAACACGAGTGGCTAAAAATTGAAGGGGAGCCTGAACGGATACTGCACATAGGATGTAAGAGTAAGCACAATTTAGTATAATAATATTTTATTCTATATTGGTGATAATACTTGCTACTCTAAATGTATTATTCAGTTAAAGTAATTTTTGATGACTCCAAGGTGTGTTTGCCTTTGGTGATTTGCATGGTGCCAGAAGATGTACTCGATTCTGAGTTTTAGAGGCTACAGAGGAAAGGGCTTGCTTCACTCTCCAGGAGAAAACGTTTCACTGTCAATGCACTGAGAATGACCTGACATAATAAAGCAGAGCTACACACATCACACCTCTTTACATTTCCAATGGATAGAATACTCTTTGGCACATAGTAGGGATTCTGTAAATGCTCATTGATGTGATTGGATGTTATGTGATGAGAGGATAGTCAGATGGACTCCCTTGGAAGCCATGGCATGAGCACCTTTAATGTGAGAGAACCTAATCATGAATTCCTTTTAATATCTCAGTAACCGTTTCTACCCCATGCTCAATTTGCATTATAACTAAATGTGCTGTCCTTATTAAGAAACTTGTGTAGTTTATTTTTCTGTTTCAAATTTTAGGTTTTTAAACCTTTTGTATGATTATTTTTGGTGAAGCTATGCCTTTAAATTCATGATCTTTTTAAGACAGAAAATTATAAAAAATTTCTATTTCATAATTTGCAATGTTCTAGTCCAGGCGATGGGAGACTTTCAGATGTTATACCTGAACTGTTTCACAGATACGATTGTAGATTCCACAAGATATATATAATGTATACAAATAAATATAAATAACAAAATGTATAAAATTTATACTTGTATAAATATATTCATATATTAAGTATGATTACATGGATGTAAATAAATAGGATTTCCTTTCTTCTTATTTTCAAAGCTCTATCTTTCAGCCTATGGGTCATTCTTGTCATTAAAATCCAAAGTGAAATCTCTCCAGGCTTGTATCTTAGGTGAGTTTCCCATATTTCTCTCAAAGACCTGTCCACGCATTTTGCCTCCAACAGCCCAACAAAGGGAGGCTGTCACTTATCGTAGCCAGGTGACTCAAAGGTCAAAGGAGCAATCTACAGAGGAAAAATTATTCAGCATGCTGGCAAGAGCTGAGCATATTTTTAGAGAGAAATGTGATTTTTAACCAGGCTTAATTCTTTCTCGGTTTGTGAATGAGAAAAAAACAAGATATTTCTTGAGACAATTTGATGAGTGATGAGATTTTTACAATTTGTCAACCATCTACCTACCTGAATCTCTGGATTTCTCAAGTGCTCCGTTCCTTTGTTTTGGTAGACAACATGCATTTTTTTTCCCTTGCTTTTTAATTGAGGTTTGGAGGGGGTTTATTTTCTTCTAAAATATACTGTGACTTATTAAACTTGGCTGCTGTCCCAGGCTATTATTGTAACCAAGTTTAGATTCAGAAGAGGTAGAACCAGGGATAATTCAATTAAAACAAAGCAAAAAACCCTGCCTGTCCTTTCTCTTGGACTTGCACTTTGGGGCTATAGGAAGTGTGGAGTTTTATCAATTACACCTGAGTTAGCAGGAAAAAAAGACTCTCTCCAACTACAGAATTCACCTCCTTCTTGCTTCTGCTATTCAGTTTAGAGCCACAGGGACACCATCCATCAAAAGAACCTTTCCTGAAGAGGAGAATCTTGTTAAGGCTGGCTGTCAACTTGAGAAAACTAATCATGGTATTGAACAACAAAATGATTTTATACTGCTTTTCTCCTTCTCTTCTACTGAGCAGACCATTAAGAAGAAAGGCCGACAGATGTTTGGCAAGCAACCAAAAATAGAAAACCTGCTTTAAATATCAAGTGTGCCTGTTTGATTCCTGAGCGAAAGAATATATCTAGCATCTGTACAAAATGGAATTCAGATTTGAGGCAAGGGTCTGTCTCAGATTTGGCAGTTGAGTTGTGAACTGGTGGATAGTTCCTTTAGCCAAAAGACTTAATGATTTCTTTAAAATTACTTTCTTTTCCATGGCCAGATTATGTCAAAATGTGTATGTGTTACTACCGATCTGGGTGTATATTATGTCCTATGTTTGCTCAACTTAGAGTCAGAAAGATCGATTAGTGGGTTTGAGTCTGCAAAATAGACTCAAGGCATTTTATTTTCTGCTTGCTGTGTTCTTTTTATCTTCTCTTCAATGTAGCTTTCCTTTCCCCCTTTATGCTATGGTACTAGCTGAATGCTGATGACCCAATAGTACAATAACAGCAAAGTTGCATTTAATGGTAATCTGGTGGCCACAGCTGCGTGGTTACCCACTGATACTGAACCAAGCCCCCGGAGCAAAAGTTTTCATTCTTATTATACCAGAGAGAAAAATCCTAGAAACATTCATCCTTCAAGTTTCAGCTTCCATCCCGCCTCCTTAAAGCTACCCTAAGGACCCTATGATGTTCCCTCTTTCCCCTCAATGACTGTAGCTCTCTAGTTCTCTTTCTACTACACATTCACCACTTAATATTTGCACTGCTTTCTTAACTGGCAATAAATGCTGGCCAAGGCTTTCCCTGTTTGTGCACAATAAATAAATATTTGCTGATTAATTAAATAGCTAGTCCCTGGCAGAGTGGCCTAAAGGTAGGTTTTATTGGTAGAATGGTAGCTCTTAATTTTTTGGAGGGGACAGAGACACTTTAAGAAAAATGCAAATTGCAAATCTTTTTACCAAAAAGTGCACATATATACATACACAAAAATCTTTGAATGTAGTTTCAGAGGGTTCTCTGACTCCCCCTGAAGGCTGTCTAAAGGAACCTTGGTTAAAAGCCTTGCTGTAGGCCGGGCGCGGTGGCTCAAGCCTGTAATCCCAGCACTTTGGGAGGCCGAGACGGGCGGATCACGAGGTCAGGAGATCGAGACCATCCTGGCTAGCATGGTGAAACCCCGTCTCTACTAAAAATACAAAAAACTAGTCGGGCGAAGTGGCGGGCGCCTGTAGGCCCAGCTACTCGGGAGGCTGAGGCAGGAGAATGGCGTGAACCCGGGAGGCGGAGCTTGCAGTGAGCCGAGATTGCGCCACTGCACTCCAGTCCGGGCGACAGAGCGAGACTCCGCCTCAAAAAAAAAAAAAAAAAAAAGCCTTGCTGTAAGCAGACATTGTTCAGTGTCAGAGGCCTGCAAGGACTCTTGGGAGCAAGGAAGGGGCCACCCACTGGCTTCCTTCATAGCAGGCAAAAAACAGCCTGCTCAGTTCACAAATGTACATTTTCTGTAAGGCTCTAAGGTTATGCACTTTGATGTAAACGTTTGTATCTACAAGCTTGTGAGGAAACAATATATAGTAAAAAGAACAACTGAACTTACACAAATGGGGTTTGAATTTGAATCCAGTTTCTACCACTTACTGCCTATGTAACTATGCCAAGCCACTTAACATCTCTGGGTCTTAGTGTTGTGTTTTTTTTTTTTTTTTTTCTATTCTTTTCTTTCTTTTTCTCCTTTTTATTATTAATTGACCTTAATTTTAATTAACCTTAATTTAAATTTTATTTTTAATTTTTTATCTTTAATTGTATATATTTATGGGTGGGTTGATGAGGAAAGGAGAGATGTTGGTCAAAGGGTAAAAAATTTCAGTTAGATAGGAGGAAAAAGTTGACCTATTGCATGGTGTGGTGACTATAGTTCATTATAATGTATTGCAAAACAGCTAAAAGAAAGGACTTCAAATGTTCTCACCACAAAGAAATGATAAATATTTGAGGTAATGGGTATGCTAATTAGCCCAATTTGATCATTCCACAATGGACCTTAGTTTTCTTATCTCAGACAGAGTTGTACATACACTTAGCTCTGTTAATCTCTTCTTGGGCAAGAGGGGATCCTGAACACAGTCCCTGGGCAGAAATTGTTAGAGCTGGACAGGCTTAGTCATGGCAGAACATGGAGTGAATGGTGAAGCAAAATAATACTGGACAGAAGACCTGGTCAAAACAACAGTGGTACCCTCAGGATTTTCTCTGGGAGCTGATAAGATTTGTTCCTGATCATACCGTAATAGAACACCCCAGGGGGCTTCCAGAAACACAGGAGTGGCAAAGCTATTCATCAGCAGATATAAAAATAGGGATCGTGATTTTTTTCTGTTTTCCTTTTTTTAAAATTTATTTTTCCATAAGTTATTGGGGTACAGGTGGTATTTGGTTATGTGAGTAAGTTCTTTAGTGGCGATTTGTGAGATTTTGGTGCACCCGTCGCCTGAGCAGTATACACTGCACCCTTTTTGTAGTCTTTTATCCCTTGTCCCCCTCCCACCCTTCCCCCCAAGTCCCCAGAGTCCATGCTATCATTCTTATGCCTTTACATCCTCATAGCTTAGCTCCTATTTACTCTGCTGACTGTTCCTTTTGCCTTGCAAAAGCTCTTTAGTTTAATTAAGGCCCAGGTTTTTATCTTTTTTATTGCATTTGCTTTCGGGTTCTTGGTCATGAAATCCTCGCCTAAGCTAATGTCTAGAAGGGTTTTTCCAATGTTATCTTCTAGAATTTTTGTAGTTTCAGGTCTTATATTTAAGTCCTTAATCTGTCTTGAGCTGATTTATGCATAAGGTGAGAGATGAGGATCTACTTTCATTCTCCTACATGTGGCTAGCCAATTAGCCCAGTACCGTTTGTTGAAAAGGGTGTCCTTTTCTCACTTTATGTTATTGTTTGCTTTGTTGAAGATCAGTTGGCTGTATTTGGATTTATTTCTGGGTTCTCTGTTCTGTTCTGTTCCATTGGTCTATGTGCCTATTTTTATAACAGTATTGTGCTGTTTTGGTGAGTATGGCCTTACAGTATAGTTTGAAATCAGGTAGTGTAATGCCTCCAGATTTGTTCTTGTTGCTTAGTCTTGCTTTGTCTATGAGGGGTCATTTTCGATTCCATATGAATTTTAGAATTGTTTTTTCTAATTCTTTGAAGAATGACGGTGGTATTTTTATATGGATTGTGCTAAATTTGTAGATTACTTTTGGCAATATGGTCATTTTCATAATATTGATTCTACCCATCCATGAGCATGAGATGTGTTTCCATTTGTTTGTGTCATCTATGATTTCGTTCATCAGTACTTTGTAGTTTTCCTTGTAGAGGTCTTTCGCTTCCTTGGTTAGGTATATTCCTAAGTATTTTGTTTTATTTTTTTGCAGCTATTGTAAAAGGGGTTGAATTCTTGATTTGATTTTCCGGTTGGTCACTGTTGGTGTTTAGAAGAGCTACTGATCTGTGTACATTAATCTTTATCCAGAAACTTTGCTGAATTCTTTTATCAGTTCTAGGAGCTTTCTGGAGGAATCTTTAGGGTTTTTGAGCTAAGCGAACATGTCACCAACAAACAGTGACAGTTTGACTTCCTCTTTAGTGATTTGGATGCCCTTTATTTCTTTCTCTCATCTGTTTGCTCTGGTTGGGACTTCCAGTACTGTGTTGAAGAGGAGTGGTGACAGTGGGGATCCTTGTCTTGATCCAGTTCTCAGAGGGAATGCGTTCAACTTTTCCCCATTGAGTATAATGTTGGCTGTGGGTTTGCCATAGATGGCTTTTATTACATTGAGGCATGCCCCTTGTATACCAGTTTTGCTGAGAATTTTGATAATAAAGGGTTGCACAAACAGAATTAAAAACAAAAATCACATGATCATTTCAATAGATGCAGAAAAATAATTTGACAGAATTCGGGATTGTGATTATTAAGGTAACTCTGTAAACTCCAAGAGAGCAAGAATTTATCACTTTGTTTAATGCTGTATCTTTGAGGGAGCCAGATAAGTACTTTAAACTTTACTCAATGAGTAAATAAATGAATAATTGGATACATGAATTTTTATACATAGGTTGTACAAGTTAGTTAGTTTAGGAAACAAGTTGCATATATAGCCAGTATTGTTTAAAAAATAATGTGGTTTATCGATTAGAAAATGTGATATTATTAAGATGTCAATTCTCCCCAAATTGATCTACAGACATAACACAATTCCAGTCAAAATTCCAGTAAGCTTTTTTGCAGAAATGGATAAGTTGATTCTAAAATGTGTTTGGAAATATGAAGGACCTAGAAAAACAAAACAATTTTCCTAAAGAACGAAGATAGAGGACTTACCTTCCTGATTTAAAGACTTATTATAAATCTTCATTAACCAAGGTAGATTAATATTAGCAAAAAATATACATATAGATCATTGGAACAGAGTAGAGAATTCAGAAATAGATCAACATGTATAGGATAAATTGTTTTTTTAATAAAATTTTTTACTTTTATTTTTTGTGGGTATATCATAGGTATATACATTTGGTAAATTCATTTTTAACAAGGGTGTCAAAGTAATTTAATGGGGAAAAGAAAAGTCTTTTCAACAAATGGTGTTGGATCAAATGAATATTCATATAGAAAAAAATTAGCATTAACTCTTACCTCACATTATACACAAAAAATTATCTCCAAATGGATAATAGACCTAAATGAAATACTTAAAACAATAAAACTTCTGGAAGAAAATATAGGAGAAAATTTTACTGCATCAGTGATGGCAAAGTTTTCGTATACATGAAAAACTTACATGATAGAAGAAAAGAATTTATAAATTGAACTTCATCAAAATAAAAAACCTCTGCTTTTCAGATGACACCATTAAGAAACTAAAAAAGCAAGCCACAGAGTGAGGAAATATTTGTAGCATATATATCAGATAACCTGTATCCAAAGAATATAAAAAACTTACAACTAAATAACAAGATAAGCACCTCAATTATAAATGGTCAACATATTATACAGATATTTTATATGAGATATAAATATGGCCAGTAAGAACATCAAAAATATTCCACATTATTAGTCACTAGAGAAATCCAGATTAAAGTCACAGTGAGATACCAGTTTACATATGCTAGGATAAGTAACTTTAAAAAGATTGACCATACAAATGTTTATGAACTTGAACTGTTTGTAGAAATGTAAAATGGTACAAGTGGTCTATAAATTCATTTGACAGTTTCTTAAAATGTCAGATACACATCCACCATATGATCCAAACTTTCTACTCCTAGGTATTTACCTAAAGTGAAATGAAAGTATTTGTCCTCACAAAAACTTGTACACAGATGCATATAACTTTACCTGTAATAATCAAAACCTGGAAACCCAAATGTCCATCAATAGGTGAATGGATTAGCAAATTGTGGTACATCCATATTATAGAATACTTCTTAGCAACAAAATGGAATGACATGTGTTTGATATATGCAACAACATGCATGAGTCTCAAAATCATTATGCAAGTGAAATAAACAGATAAAAAGGAATAATACATAGAATTCTAGAAAATGCAATCTAATCTATAGGGTCAGAAAGCAGAGCATGGAGGTCTAGGGAGAGAGGGGCTACACAGGGATATTTTGGGGATGATGGAAATGTTTGTATATTTATTGTGGTGGTTATTTCATAGGTGTGTGCACATGTCAAAACTTACTAAATTGTCTACTTGAAATGTATGTGCAGTTTGTTTTACATCAATTATTCTTCAGTAAAGTTGAAGATTTGCAAAGGTGATGATGCACATACTCAGATTTTAAAACTAAAATATTTGAAACACACCAAAAAATGGTAACAATTATTGCTGGATAGCGGAGTTTATAAGTGATTTTTATTTATTTTATTTATTTATTTATTTATTTATTTATTTATTTATTTTGAGACAGAGTCTGGCTCTGTTGCCCAGACTGCAGTGCAGTGGCACGATCTGGGCTCACTGCAACGACGGAGGTTCGAGCAATTGTCCTGCCTCAGCCTCCCGAGTAGCTGGGATTATAGGTGCCCGCCACTGCTCCTCGCTAACTTTTGTGTTTTTAGTAGAGACAGGGTTTCACCATTTTGGCCAGGCTGGTCTCAAACTCCTGACCTCAGGTGATCCACCTGCCTCGGCCTCCCAAAGTGCTGGGGATTACAGGTGTGAGCCACCGTGCCCGGCCGATATTTTATTTTTTTCTGTGTAATTTTCTGCAATTTTCTAAATTTCTAAATTTTCTAATTTCCTGTGGTGCTATAACTAATCACCACAAATTGGGTCAAATAAAACAAGTGAAATTTATTATCTCATAGTTTTGGAAGCCAGAATTCTGAAATTAGTATTACTGAGCTGAAATCAAACTGTCAGCAAGGCTGTACTCTCTCAGAGGCTGTAGGGGAGAATTTATTTATTGTCTCTTCCAGCTTCTGGTAGCTGCCAGCATTCCTTGGCTTGAGGTCACATCACTCCAATCTTCAAAGTCAAAGTCAACATCTTCAAATCTCTCTCTGCTCTGTCCTTATATCACCTTCTCTTCTGTGTGTGTGTGTCAAACCTACCTCTGCCTACCTCTCAAAAGGATACATCTGGTTGCATTTAGGGCCCGCCTGGATAGTGCAGGATTTTCTCCACATCTCAGAGTCCTTAACTTAATCATATCTGCAAACACTCTTTTCCAAATTAGGTAACTTTTACAGGTTCCAGGGCTTAGGAGCTATCTTTAGGGAACATTATTTGACACCCACAGTATATATCTTGTTTGCTGCGATATTTTTGTGTTTTATTTTCTTTGTGTTTGATTCTCTAAGTATCTTGAAATTGCATAAATAATAAATGAGTATATTTTCCTCATTAAAAATTCAGACAATATAAAATGTTACAAAATAGAAATCAAAGTCCACTGTGATAATGGCCAACACCGTGTGAAAATAGACCTCCTTTACAGATAACGAATTCAGGCAAATTCAACCCCAAGTACTAGACTTGTGAGACCCACACAGGAGCATGATTTAATTCACAATAACTAGTCTAAATAATTTAGTGTTCATCCTTCCAGGTGCCTTATGTAAATTTTGTAAGGTATATTTGTAATATTACATAGTTACATACTATATGTGTGTGTAAATGTGGACATGGGTTTCAGCATTTAGAAATGAGAAAAATGCTATTCATTTTGTTCTGCAGTTTGCTCTTTTCCTTAACAGTGTTCTTGGAGATATTTCCGTGTCAATGCATAAGATTCTACCACCTTTGAATAACAGTTGACCCTTGAACAACACAGATTTGAAATGCAGGGTTCCAGTTATATGCAGACTTCTTTCACCTCTGCCACCCTAGACACCAAGTCCAACCTCTCCTTTCCTTCCTCCTTTTCAGCCTACTCAATGTAAAGATGACAAAAATGAAGACTTTTATAATGATCCACTTCCACTTAATAAATAGTAAATATATTTCACTCCTTGTGGTTTTCCTAGTAATTTTTTTTTAATTTTCAATTTTTCTGACATAGTAGGTGTATATATTTATGGGGTACACGAGATATTTTGATACGGGCATGCAATCTGAAATAATCACATCATAGAAGATGGGGTATCCCTCCCTTCAAGCATTTATCCTTTGTGTTACAAATGTCTAATTATACTCTTTCAGTTATTTTAAAATGTTCAATTAAATTATTATTGACTATAGTCACCCTCTTGTGCTATCAAATATTAGTCCTTATTCATTCATTCTAATTTTTTTTATATCCATTAACCATCCCCAACTCCCCTACTATCTTGACTCCCCTACTATCCTTCCCAGCCTCTGGTAACCATCCTTCTTCTTATCTCCATGGATTCAATTGTTTTGATTATTAGATCCCACAAATAAGTGAGAATTTGCAAAGTTTGTCTTTCTGTACCTGGATTATTTCACTTAACATAATGACCTCTAATTCCATCCATTTGTTGCAAACGACTGAATCTCATTCTTCTTTATGGCTGAGTAGTAGTCCATCATGTCTATATACCACATTTTCTTTATCCATTCATCTGTTGATTTAGCTTGGACATTTAGGTTGCTTCCAAATCTTGGCCATTGTGTATAGTACTGCAACAAAAATGGTAGTGCAGGTATCTCTTCCAGATGTTGCTTTCTTTTCTTTTGGGTATATACCCAGCAGTGGGATAGCTGGATTGTATGGTAGCTCAATTTTTACTTTTTTGAGGAACCTCCAAACCGTTCTCCATAGTAGTTGCACTAATTTACATTCCCATCAACAGTGTAAGAAGGCTCCCTTTTCTCCACATTCTTGTCAGCATTTTTTATTGTCTGTTTTATGGATATAAGTCATTTTAACTGGCGTGAGATGGTATCTCATTGTAGTTTTGATTTGCATTTCTCTGAAGATCAGTGATGTTAAGTACTTTTTCATATGTCTGTTTTTATGTCTTTTTAAAAGAAATGTGTATTCAATCTTTTGCCCATTTTTAATTGGATTATTAGATTTTTTCCTATAGAGTTGTTTGAGTTTCATGTATATTCCGGTTATCAATCCCTTGTCAGATGGGCAGTTTACAAATATTTTCTCTCATTCTGTGGATTATCTCTTCACTTTGCTGATTGTTTCCTTTGCTGTGCAGAAGCTTTTACACTTGATATGATCTCACTTGTCAATTTTTGCTTTGGTTGCCTGTGCTTGTGGGGTATTATGCAAGAGATCTTTGCCCAGACCAATTGTCCTGGAGATTTTCTCCAATGTTTTCTTGTAGTAGTTTCAGGTCTTTAAGTCTTTAATTCATTTTGATTTATTTTTGTGCATGGTGAGAGATAGGGGCCTAGTTACATTCATCTGTATATAGATACCCAGTTTTCCCAGCACCATTTATTAAAGAGACTGTCTTTTCCCCAGCCTGTGTTCCTAGCACCTTTGTTGAAAATGAGTTCACTGTAGGTGTGTGGATTCGTTTCTGGGTTCTGTATTCTGTTCCATTGGTCTATGTGTCTGTTGTTATGCCAGTACCATGCTATTTTTTTAATAATTTGAAGTCAGGAAATATGATTCCTCTAGGTTTTTTGTTTTGTTTTGTTTTTTGCTTAGGATAGTTTTGGCTATTCTGAGTATTTTGTGGTTCCATATAAGTGTTAGGAATTTTTTTTTCTATTTCTGTGAAGAATGTCATTGGTATTTTGATAGGGATTGCATTAAGTCTGCATATTGCTTTGGACAGTATGGACATTTTGACAATATTGATTCTTCCAATTCATGAGCATGAAATATCTTTCCTTTTTTTGGTGTCTTCTTGAATTTCTTTCACCAGTGTTTTATAGTTTTCATTACAGTGATCTTTCACTTCTTTGATTAGTTAACTCCTAGGTATTTAATGTTATTTGTAACTACTGTAAGTGGGATTATTTTTAAAATTTCTTTTTCAGTTTGTTCATTGTTGGCATATAGAAATGCTACTGATTTTCATATGTTGATTTTGTATCCTATAACTGTACTGAATTTGTTTATCAGTTACAATGGTGTTTTGATAGTCTTCAGGTTTTTCCAAATATAGGATCAAATCATCTTCAAAAAAGGATAATTAGACTTCTTTCTTTCCAATTTGGATGCCATTTATATCTTTCTCTTGTCTGATTGATCTAGCTAGGACTTCCAGTACTATGTTGAATAACAGTGGTGAAAGTGGGCATCCTTGTTGTGTTCCAGATCTTGGAGGAAAGGCTTTCAGTTTTCCCTATTCAGTATGATTCTCATTCTGGGTCTGTCTTATGTGTCTTGTATTATATTGAGGTATGTTCCTTCTATAGCTAGTTCTTTTGAGGGATTTTATTATAAAGAGATGTTGAATGTTATCAAATGCTTTTTAGCATCAATTGAAATAATCATATGTTTTTGTCATTTATTCTGCTGGTGTGATTGTATCACACTGATTGATTTGCATGTGTTGAACCATCCTTGCATCCCAGGAATAAATTCCACTTGGTCATAATGAACAATCTTTTTAATGTTCTGTGTAGTCCAGTTTGCTAATATTTTGTGAAGGATTTTTGCACTTATATTCATCAGGCTTATTGGCCTGTGGTTTTGTGTGTGTGTGTGTGTGTGTGTGTGTGTGTGTGTGTTTAATACATCTTTAGTTTTGGTATCAGGATAATACTGGCTTCATAGAATGAATTTGGAAGAATTTCCCCTTCCTCTATTTTTTGGAATAGTTTGCATAGAATTAGTATTAGTTCTTCTTTAAATGTCTGTTAGAATTTAGCAGTGAAGTCTTTTGGGTTCCGGGCTTTTCTTTGCTGGGATACTTTTATTATAGTTTTTATCTCATTACTTGTAATTGGTCCTTCAGGTTTTGGATTTCAATCTTGGCAGGTTGTATGTGTCTAGGAATTGGTCTGTTTCTCCTAGATTTTCCAATTTGTTGGCATCTAGTTCCTTGTGGTAGCCACTAATGATCCTTTGAATTTCTGCAGTATCAGTTGTAATATCTCCTTTTTCATCTCTGACTTTATTTATTTGAATTTTTTCTTTTATTCTTAGTCTGACTAAAGGTTTGTCTATTTTTTAACTTTTTGAAGACCAGCTTTGTTTCATTGATATTTTGTATTATTTTCTTCATTTGAATTTTATTTATTTCTGCTATAATCTTTTATTATTTCTTTTCTTCTACTATTTTTGGGTTTCTTTTGCCCCTGCTTTTCTACTTCTTTAAGATGCATCTTTAGAAGTTGTTCTTTTTTGACGTAACATTAATAGCTATCAACTTCTCTGTTAGTACTGCTTTCACTGTAATACATAGGTTCTGGTATGTTGCATTTCCATGTTCATGCTTCAAGAAATTTTTCAATTTCCTTCTATGTTCTTCACTGATCATTCAGGAATGACCCACTGGTCATTCAGGAATGTATTGTTCAGTTTCCATGTATTTGTATAGTTTCCAAAATTCTCTTGTTTTTGATTTCTAGTTTTATTCCATTGTGGTCAGAAAAGATGCTTATTATTTCAATTATTTGCATGTTTTTAAGACTTGTTTTGTGATCTAATATGGTCTATCCTTGAGAATGATCCATATGCTGAGGAAAAGAATGTGTATTCTGTAGCTGTTGGATGACATGTTCTGTAAATATCTATTAGATCCATTCAGTCTATCGTGCAGAGTAAGTCTGATGTTTCTTCTTAATTTTCTGTCTGGAAGATCTGTACATGTTGAAAATGGGGTGTTGAAGTCTCCAGATATTACTGAATTATAGTCTATTTCTCTCTGTAGCTGTAATAGTATTTGCCAGTATTGGGAACATATATATTTCAAATTGTTATATCCTCTTGTTGAATTGAACCTTTTGTCATTATATAGTGACTTTCTTTGTCTCTTCTTATAGTTTTTGTCTTAAAAGTGATTTCATCTGATATGAGTATAGCTACTCCTGCTCTTTTTTGGTTTCCACTGGCACAGAATATCTTTTTCCATCCTTTTATTTTCAATCTATGTGTATCTTTATAGGTGAAGTGTGTTTCTTATAGGCAACAGATCAATGAGTGTTGTTTTTTAAATTCATTCAGCCAGTTTATGTCCTTTGATTGGAGAGTTCATTCCATTTATGTTCAATGTATTAATAATAAGTAAGGACTTACTCCTGCCATTTTGTTATTTGTTTTCTGGTTGTTATGTGGTCTTCTCTTCCTTCTTTCTTTTCCTCTTGTCTTCCTTTTAGTGAGGGTAATTTTCTGTGATGATTTAATTTCTTGCTTTTATTTTTTGTGTATCCATTTTATGTTTTTTGGCTTGAAGTTTCCATGAGGCTTGCACAAACTATTTGATAGCACCTTTTTTTAACTTTTAAGTTCAGGGGTACATATGCAGGTTTGTTACATAGGTAAACTTGTGTCATGGAGGTTCGTTGTACAGATTCTTTCGTCACCCAGGGATTAAGCCTATTATCCATTAGTTATTTTTCCTGGTCCTCTCCTTCCTGCCACCCTCCACCCTCTGATAGACCCCAGTGTGTGTGTGTTCTCCTGTATGTGTCCATGTGTTCTCATTATGTAGCTCCTACTTATAAATGTGATCATGTGGTATTTGGTTGTCTGTTCCTGTGTTAGTTTACTAAGGATAATGGCCTCCAGCTCCATCCATGTCCCTACAAAGGACATGATCTTGCATAACCCATTATTTTAAGCTGATAACAACTTAACATTTTGCATAAAGAAAAAAGCAAGCAAGCAAAAGTTAAACTGATAAAGACTCTATGCCTTAACTTTGTCCCCTCACTTTTAACTTGTGGTTTATATTTATATCTTATTGTACTGTCTATATCTTGAAAAGTTGTTGTAGTTATTATTTTTGATTGGTTCATCATTTTGTCTTTCTACTTAAGGTAAGAGTAGTTTACACACCACAGTTACAGTGTTGTAATATTCTGTGGTTTTCCTATGTACTTACTGTTACCAGTGCATTTTGTACCATCACATGATTTCTTCTTGTTCATTGACATCCTTTTCTTTCTGATTGAAGAGGATTTCTTGTAGGACAGATCTGGTGTTGATGAAATCCCTCAACTTTTGTTTGTCTGAGAAAGTATTTCTCCTTCATGTTTGAAGAATATTTTCACTGGATATATTATTCTAGAGTAATCGATTTTTCCCTTAGGACTTAAAATATATTATGACACTCTTTCCTGGCCTGTAAGGTTTCCTTTGAGAGCTCTTCTGCCAGATGTATTGGAACTCCATTGTATGTTATGTATTTCTTTTCTCTTGCTGCTTATAGGATCCTTTCTTTATCCTTGACTTTTGGAAGTTTGATTATTAAATGCGTTAAGGTAGCCTTTTTTGGGTTAAATCATTCTGTGTTCTGTAGCCTTCTTGTACTTGGATATTGATATCTTTCTTTAGGTTTGGGAAGTTCTCTGTTATTATATTTTTGAGTAAATTTTCTACCCTTATCTCTTTCTCTATCTTCTCTTTAAGGCCAATAACTCTTATATTTGCCCTTTCGAGGCTATTTTCTGAATCTTGTGCTTCACTCTTATTCACTTATTCTTCTCCTGTCTTCTTTGACCCCGTATCTTCAAATAGCTTGTCTTCAAGCTTATTAATTATTTCTTCTGCTTGATCAGTTTTGCTACTAAAAGACTGTGGTGCATTTTCAGTATGCCAGTTGCATTTTTCAGCTCCAGAATTTCTGTTTGATTTTTTTAAATTATTTTAACCTTTTTGTTAAATTTATCTGATAGAATTCTGAATTTCTTCTTTGGGTTATCTTTTCTTTGAGTTTTCTCAACACAGCTATTTTGAATTATTTGTCTGAAAAGTCACATATCTCTGTTTCTCTAGGCTTGATTACTGGTGCCTTATTTAGTTCATTTGGTGAGGTCACGTTTTCCTTGATCATCTTGATACTTGTAGATGTTCATCTGCATCTGGGCACTGAAGAGTTAGGCATTTATATAGATTTCCTAATCTGGGCTTGTTTTTACCCATCCTTCTTGAGAATACCTTGAAGATATTCAAAAGGACTTTGGTGTTGAGATCTAAGCTGGATCTGCTTTATGGGGACCCCAAGCCCAGTAGCACTATGGTTCTTACAGACTTGTAGAGGTATAGCACCTTGATGGTCTTGGACAATATCCAGAAGAATTTGATAGATTACCAGACAGATACAATTGTTCTCTTCCCTTACTTTCTTCCAGAGTCTCTTTCTCTGCTCTGAGCCACATGGAGTTGAGGGTAGAGTGACACAAGTACCCCGTGGCCACCACTCCTAGGACTGCAATGGGTCAGACCTGAAGCAAGCACAGTACTGGGTCTCGCTCAAGGTGTGCTGTAACCACCTTGGCTACTACCTATGTTTGCTCAAAGCCCTAAGGCTCTATAATCAGTAGATGGCAAAGCCAGCTGGGCCTATGACCTTCCCTTCAGGAGAGCAAGTTTCCCCAGGCTTCAGGTGGGTCCAAAGCTGCCATCTGGGCACCAAGGACTAGAGTCAAAAACCTTAGAAGTTCACCTGGTGTTCTGTTGTACTGTGGCTGAGCTGGCACTCAAACCAGAAGATGCAGTCTTTCCCACTCTTTCCTCCCCTTTCCAAAGACAGAGGAGCCTTACTCCATGACTATTGCCATCTCATGCCCATAAGGAACGCTGTCAGACTACTACCCATGTTTCCTTAAGGTCCAAGGGCTCTCAGTGAGCTTGTTGTGAATGCTGCCAGTCCTGTATCTCTCCATTCAGGGCTCCCTTCTGGCCCAGGGCCCAGAAATGCCATCCAAGAATCAAGTCATAGAATCAGGGACCTCAAGAGCCTGCTTGGTGCTCTACTGCCCTGTGATCAAGCTGCTGCCTAAGATGCAAGACAAATTCCCCTTTACTTTTCCCTCTGCTTTTCTCCAGCAGAAGGAGTCTCACCCCATAGCCACCACAGCTGGGAATGTGCTGAGTCTCACCTGTAGCTAGCAAGTCTCAGAATCTCCCCCAAGGCCGATGATGTAGTCCCTGGGTATCACTGATGGTTATTCAGGACTGAAATGTTCTTCAGTTAGCAGGTGATGAATTCTGCCAGGACTGGGTCATTCCCTTCAAGGCAGAGAGTTCTCCTCTGGCCCAGGGTGTGTCTAGAAATGTCCAGGGACTAGGGCCTGGAAAGGGGACTTCATGACTCTGATCAGCGCCCTATCCTGCTGTGGCTGAGCTGGTGTCCAAGACACAAGACAAAGTCCTCCCCATTCTTTCATCTCCTCTCCTCAAGCACAAAAAAAATGGGTCTCTTTTGGAGCCACAAGCTGTGCAGCCTGGAGTTAGGGGAAAGGTGATGCCAGCCCTCAGTCATCCTGGCTAGCGTCTCAATAGGTCACATTCCCCCTGCCCCAGTCCACTGTCTCTGGGCCCATTTTAGCCCTAGAACTTGCCTAGGTGTTGTAGTTCTTGTGGACTAGACCAGTTTTCAATTTATTTTGAGCCCCAGAGCACTTTAGCCCACAGTGGTGAGGCTTACAAAAACTCAAGTTCTGACTGTTGGGATTGGCAATTTCCCTCTGGCTAAGGGTGGTTGAAATGCATCCTCTATGGTCTGGTGTCAGCGGAGTTTGGTCCAGTTTTTCTTTCTGCTGTAACAAGGGCAGCACTGAGTTCAATGCCTCACAATTGCTGGCTCTTCTTCTCCCCAGGGCACAGAAACGCCCTTCAAACCATGCTCCTACTGCCAGGGGATGGAGAAGGCATGGTGTCAGCAATTCAAGACTGTTTTTCCTACCTCTTCAGTGTCTCTTTCAGTGAAATGAAGTGAAAATCAGGTACTGTGAGTGCTCACCTAATTTTTGGTTCTCACAAAGGCTTTTGTGTGTAGATAGTAGTTAAATTGGTGTCCTTGAAGGACGGATGATCAGTGGATGCTTCCATTTTACCATCTTGTTCCACTACACCTGCCTTAGTAACATTTGCTGGTTTCTAGCTTCCTTTATGGTCAGAATACAATATATAGTATATGTAACATGCAAAATGTATGTTAAGTGTTATCAACTGTTTATGTTATTGGTAAGGCTTCCAGTCAATAGGTTTTGTGGGCATCAAAAATTATATGTGACTTTTGGAATGTGCAGGAGATCGATGCCTCAACCCCTGAGTTGTCAACTATATTTGATTACATAATTTATTTTGCCAATCCCTTTTGTTGAATTGTAATTTGCCTGTTTTGCTCTTTCTTTGTTTCTGTTGTTGTTGTTGTTGTTTGCTATAATCATCAATGTTGCAGGACCATCCTGTACCTGTAGTTTTGGGTACATGCACAATATCCTATAGTTTAGATTCCTGGAAGTGGATTACCATGTCAAAGGATATGCACATTTTAAATTCTGATAGGTACTGCCAAGTTTTTTTCTAAAAATGCTATTCTAATTTATACTTCTGCAATATCATATGAGAATGTTCTTTTGCCTAAACATTTGTTACTTTGGGTATTTTTTTTTCTCTTTTTGACAATCTAATGGACAATAAGTAGTATCTTATTATTGTTTTAATTATTATTTAATTGGTTGTTAATGAGATTGAACATATTTTCATGTACACTGGTAATTTCTTTCTCTTTTTTGTGATTTTTCCTTTTTATATTATTTGCCAATTTTTCTATTCTGTTGTTTGTCTTTATCTTATTAATTTATAGATTTTCTTGTTAATTTATAGAAGCTTTTTATATTTTATGGATTTTAACCATTTGTTTATTATTTGTGATGAAAGTGTTTTCTCCTTGTTTGTCCCTTACCTAATACATTGGCTTATGATTATTTAGAAGTTTTAAATTTTTAGGTAGTCTGTCCATCTTTTACTTTATGAGTTACAGCTTTCCTGTCTTAGGAAGAACAACCCACCCTAAAATTACTAAAGTATTCTTTACATTTTTACCCAGTAGTATTCACTGCTTTAAAGATTAGGAACATAAAAAGTCATCCAAAATAAAAAGTCACATGTCAAATAAAATACTTTTTTAGTTGTTTTTCGAGAAAGCAAGTTTTAGAGCCAGGCTGTCTGGGTTTCTTTCCAGCTGTATGACCTTGGGCAAGTTTCTTAACCTTTCTGTGCTTCAGTTTCTCCATCTGTAAGATGAGGTTAATAATAGTACCCATTTCATGGAATTGTTGTGAGAAATAAATGAGTTAATAGATGTCAAGTGCTTTGAATAATGTTTGATACATAAAAAGCAATGTTTAAGTGTTAGCTAAAAATGTGCATTGGTGGTATTACTGCCTGAATCTAAGGAGTGAGAAAAAGAAATGTATCTATTACATTGTGAACACTTATAATGTTCTGACATTAACACAGGAGCTTGTGTTCAGTGTCTTATGTGGTAGATATTACCACTGAGGTTCCGAGAAGCTAAGTTACTCATTTATGGTCATCTAGGTAAAACAAGGTGATTCAACTAGGGAAGCTCATGTTCTTTTACTGTGACCCCTGAAGTGACCCAGGCAGAGGTCTACATGCAGAGAAAGATTCTACTTTAAGGTTTGTAGCTTTGAAATATATGAAACTTGAAGATTACTTCCAGACTTTTATGCATGTAACCAAGTAACTGAAAAAAATTATAGATGCAGGAATGTGTTTGAATATAATAGCCTATATCTATTATCAATAACCTGTGATCTACCTGCCCATGTCAAAAGAGAAATGAGAGAACCTATGTTAGCTCCTGTTAGTCACTACTTTCTATTATTATTTTAATATTTTGTCAAAATTTGGTGAAGAGCTAATGAATGTCACACTGAACAATTTTTGTCTTTTTTGTACCTTAAATAAGTTTGTTTGATAGTCTGCACATGCTTTCGTTTTGGGGAAATGTAAGGAACCAGTTGTTGCTACTTTATCATCAAAATAAATATTGAAGCTTCCATGTATTAGTTCTTACTATAGAAGACAGTATAACATTTTGATAAACATTTCAGACTCAGGGACCAAATCACACCGGCTGAAGTCCCAGTTCTACAACTTAGTTGTGTGACATTGGTCAACATACGTAACCTCTCATTTCTGTTACCCATTGGTTTTTCCCCAGTTCTGTTAGCAACTGGAGTATTTAGATGCTTACTTATTCAAAAAGGGATGCCATAGTAGAAGGAGAGAAGAGAAGATTGAAACAGGATTTGTGTTTTAAAATATGTTATATAGCAAATGGCATATATAGTAGTATCAAAAGAAAAGTCCTTTGAGTTGACATAGACTGGTCTTTTAGTTTAATTTCAGAAGTCTAAGTTCTACAGGTCTCAGAGCATAATGAATTTTCTCCTCATAAACAAAACAGGCATATCTCAACCTCAGAGATATTGTGGGTCCAGGCCATTGCAATAAAGCAAATATCACAATGAAGTGAGTCACATTTTTTTGGTTTCCCAGTGCACATAATAGTTGTTTCCACTATACTATAGTCCATTAAGTGGACAATAGTGAGTAACGCTATTGCCCATTTAATGGATTACAGTATAGTGTAAACATACTATACTGTATGTTTATATACCTCAATGACAAATATTTTATTGCTAAAATATGCTAATAGCATTTGAGCTTTCAGCAAGTCGTAACCTTTTTGCTGGTGGAGGGGCTTGCCTTGATGTTGATGGCTGCTGACCAGGATGGTGGTTGCTTAAGGTTGGGGTGGCTGTGGTAATTTCTTAAAATAAGACAATGATGAATTTGCCACATCTATTTATCCTTCTTTCACAAAAGATTGCTCTGTAGCATGTAATGCTGTTTGACAGCATTTTACCCATAGTAGAACTTCTTCCACAATTGGAGTCAATCCTCTCAAACCCTGACACTGCTGTATCAACTAAGTTCATGTAATTTCTAAATTGTTTGTTGCCATTTCAATAATGTTCACAGCATCTTCATCAGGAGTACATTCAATCTCAAGAAATCACTTTGTTCATCCATAAGAAGCAACTCCTTAGCCATTAAAATTTTCTCATGAGATTACAGCAATCTCGTGACTTCTGTTACATATTTGGGCTCCACTACTAATTCTAGTTCTCATGCTGTTTCTACCACATCCACAGTGACTTCCTCCACAGAAATCTTGAACCCCTCAGAGTTATCCATAAGGGTTGAAATCAACTTCTTCCAAACTCCTATTAATGTTGATATTTTAACCTCCTCCCATGAATGGCAAATGTTCTCAATAGCTTCTAGAATGGTGAATTATTTCTAGAAAATTTTCTATTTATTTTTCCCAGATCCATCAGAGGAGTTACTAGCCTTATAAATTGTAGTTTTTAAAGAAGACATAAAAATCAAAATTACTCCTGGATTTATGAACTACAGAATGGATTTTGTGTTAGTAGGCATGAAAACAACATCTATCTCCTTACACAACTCTATCAGAGCTTTGACCAGATGCATTGTACATGAGCAGTAATGTTTTGAAAAGAACATTTCTTTTTTCTGAGCAGTAGGTCTCAATAGTGGACTTAAAATATTTGGTAAACCATGCTCTAAACAGGTGTGCTATCAGATATTGTTGTTTCACTTCTATAGCATAGTCCGCGTTGAGTTAGCATAATTTGTAAGGGCCCTGAAATTTTCAGAATGGTACATGATCATTGGCTTCAACTTAAAGTCACCAGCTACATTATCCCCTAACAAGTGAGTCAGCCTGTCTTCTAAAGCTGTGAAGCCAGACATTGACTTTTCCTCTCTAGCTATGGAAATTTTAGATGTCATTTTCTTCCAATATAAGGCTGTTTCATCTACACTGAAAATATGTTGTTTAGTGTGGCCACCTTCATAAATTGTCTTGGCTAGATAGATCTTCTTGATAACTTGCTGCAGTTCCGATATCAGCACTTGCTGCTTCACCTTGCATTTTTATGTTATAAAGATAGCTTTTTCCTTGAACTTCATGAACCAATCTCTGCTAGCTTCCAACTTTTCTTCTGCGGTTTTCTTACCTCTCTCAGTCTGTGAGTTGAGGAGAGTTAAGGCTTTGCTCTGGATTAGGCTTTGGCTTAAGGGAATGTTGTGGCTGGTTGGATTTTCTATTCAGACCACTAAAACTTTCTCTGCATCAGCAATAAGCCTGTTTTCTTTCTTATCATTTGTGTGTTCACTAGAGTAGTGCTTTTAATCTCCTTCAAAAACTTTTCCTTTACCTTCACATCTTGGCTAACCATTTGGTGCAAGAAGCCTGGCTTTCAGCCTGTCTTGGCTTTCAACATGCCTTCCTCACTAAGCTTCATCATTCATTGCTAGCTTTTGATTTAAAAAGAGAGATGTGCAATTCTTCATTTGAACATTTAGAGACCACTGTAAGGTTATCAATTGGCCTAATCTCAATATTATTGTATCTTAGGGAATAGGGAGTCCTGAGAAGAGGAAGAGAGATGGGAGAATGGCCAGTAAGTGGAGTAATCAGAACACACACCACATTCATCGATTAACTGCACTGTCTTCTATGGGCATGGGTCATGGCACCCTAAAACAATGATAACGGTAACATCAAAGATCACTGATCACTCTAACAGATTTAATAATAATAAAAAGTCTGAAATAATATGAGAACTACCCAAATATAACACAGAGGCATGAAGTGAGCACGTGCCATTGGGAAAATGGCACTGATAGACTTGCTCAAAGTAGGATTGTCACAAATCTTGAATTTGTGTTAAATCTGAGAAGCACAATAAAGCAAAGCACAATAAAATGAGTTGTGCTGTATATTGAGAATAGAAAAAAGTCAGTTTGTCATATTCTTGGGCTTGGTGGAGTCCACTGGTCTGTTTGTGTGGAGGGAGAAAAATCAGAGAAAGAAAGAAGGCAGCTTGGACTCTGTTAGCCTGAGAGAAGGGCTTGTGTCCTGTGCACAACCATCTCCACCCCTGGTGAATTCTGGTACAGAGATAGAGTCTCCAGAAAGGTCTGAGTTTCTAAGAAGAGAGGACTGCATGCTTTGCTTAGGAACAAGCATCTTGGTATTGCTGACATGCTCTGTGGCATGTGAGCAGGAGCAGGGTGTCTACATACAGGGCAGACTTCATGACCAAGTGGCCTGTTCAGTCACCCAGGCCTCACTCTTGATCTAACACTCTCCTGTCACCACCTTAACACTCCTAATACTTTTTAAATAAGGAACACGTCATGCTCATTTTGTACTTGACCTCACAATTGATGTAGCTTGTCCTGTCTGCAGAAAGGTGCCTGAAAAGGGTTGAATCCTCAGCATAGAATGAGATCAGTTATTATAATGTCCCCACCTACTGAGAGGGAGAGGTAGCTGGGAGACAGCTGACAGACCTGAAGAATCTGTGCAGTGGAGACAAGGAGGATGCTATGATAACAGCATGGACTGATGACCACAGGCCAGATGGCACAGCAGACATGTAGGTGGATGCCAGCATGGATACTACACAGTACTGAGGACCAGATGCTCCCAGTTGATGACTGGACATCTCATAAGTGTCCCAGAACTCCTGATCTTCCAGGGAAACATGGGGGGAGAAGTGAAATAGCCTGAGATTTTTGTTTCCTACACCCTGCCCAATTGGGACTCAAAATAAATTTAATAAAAATGACGTTTCTTGCACGCATGAATGTATGGGCTACAGTTTTAACTTATTATTTCATAGGTAAAGTGTGACTTATTTTATAACTGGTTTATTTGTGCATGCATTGCTATTTATGTAAGAACTATGCATCTTGCATGTAGGTGGTTTTATTTAAATTTAAAGCTCATGGTTTTGTTGCTTCTATTTAAGATAACAGTTTCTCCTGCTGGCAGTCAGTTTAGATATTGAATTATTTCTCAAAAGACTTTAACTGGGTAATTCTCAGGTGACCTAAACTAATTTCTTGGCCCTGTAAATCTCAGACTCTTAATTTTCAACCTCCTCTTGTTAGGGTATGTCCTGGAATGCCAACATGCATTTGTTAAATTCTGATTTATAGAAGACAGGCAACCATCTGGAACTGGAGAAGTGCAGTGTTTCAGAAGAGCCCTTCACATTGTGAAGCATCATTCACATGCTCTCAGGTTTGCCTTGTGTTATAGAGGACAAAGCCGATGACAGCCACCTTGGTCTTCTCTAGCACAAAGCACTCAAGATGACACTAGACATAAATGGGATATGTGACTTCAAAGGAAGGCTGTGTCTGAGGAAAATCAAACCATATGTAATATAGTATGAGGTTCCCCCCACCACCATGCAAGTGAAATATTTCAAAATCTTGAACTGAGATTTACATCGATGCAAAAATGTTGTTAAAGTAAGGCTTGCTTTATAGGAGATTGTGTCTCCAAGTGCAGAAATCTCCAGTGTCCTTGTACATGCATGAGAATTCTTTGTCTCTGCAAATGTCCCATTCATCTTTAATAGTGTCTGTACACCTCATAGGGTGCCCCAACAGTGTGAGCACAATATTCAAAGAGCAAGTGTCAAGTAGGCATCACCAAAGCAAGGTATAAACAGAGAAAATGAGGTTGCACAGAGTGTAGGAGGATGGGAAGAAGAAATGATATAGCTTCTAGTTTACTAGATAGGGCCTATCTGGAAAAGTATTGTAGTCCAGTTTTAAAATGATAAACACATAGGGCTGAAAAGGCCCCTGAGAAGTCATCTGCTCCTTCCTCCAACCTCCAGGGAGGTTTTATCTAAACCATTTTTACAGAGAGGTGTCTGTCATGTTCTTAAAATTCTGTGGGGAAGTGCATTTGACAGCCTCTCTAGTATCCCATTATAATGCTTTATAACCACAAGTGTCAGGAAGCCCCCTCCTATACATATATATCCTTTTCTTCTCTAGCTAAAGCCCATTGTTTCCTGTTCTATCCTTAGTAGAGAAATGCTCATACATCTGGATACAGCTTCTGAATAATAATCTTTCCTATGTTTAAAGAGACATTAAGTGAACCATTTCTTTCTCTTCTTGAGACTAAATAATCCCAGAGGCTTTATCCTTTTTGCATTCACTCATTTTCTGTGTCCCTGTGAAGTCTTTGAGTCTCAAGCTGGGCTTCTTTTCTTGGCCGGAATTTTCACTGTGGGGGTTTCCAATGCCAAAATAGTTTTCGTAGTATTACTTCTACATGATTGACTTTCAAGACTCATCCACATAAACACCGTACAATAGAGTGAGAATGTGTCACTGGATTCTGTGGAAATGTAACCGAACATTTTCCATGCCACCCATTTCCTACTGAATTCAAGGGTCCCTGAATTTCCCTGGCAGAAAGCAAACTAGGATCATGAGAGATGTTGAAAGGACGGTGGGAGCTGGCTTCAGCTCACAAGGTAGGAGGAAAGTTTAATTTCTTGATGTCACATCTTTAAGAGCCTCTATGACCCCAGCCCAAATGCCCCTGAGATGATCATTTGCAAACCGGGCAAACCATTTTGAGCTGCTTGACGACTACCAGCCCAGAGACGAAGAATAAAGGCCTAATTCTTTGCTTCCCCCAAAAGGCTACAGCTCTAGGAAGATTTGGACATTGTCCCCATGGGTTCTGGGCAGCCCATGACTCTTCCGAAAGGAGGCTTGGAGGAAGAGCAGTGACAGGAAGTCACATCCTGCCTCTGACATTCTTCCTAACCAAATAAAGCCAACACCCAGTGCTAAAGTTTGAGAATGTCCTCCAAAAGTTCAAATGTTGGAAACTTGGTTGCCATTGGGGTGGTGTTGTAGCCTTTGGGAGGCAATTGGGTTATAAGGGTTCTGCCCTCATGAATAGATTAATGCTGTTATCCCTGGAGTGGGTTAGTTACTGTGGGAGTGGCTTTGTTATAAAAACAAGCTTTCTCTTACCCATACACACTCACTGTGTGATGCTGAAACCACCTTCACAAATTAAAAAAAGCCACAAGATTAAAATTATCATGGGGCTTAAATTTTTGGTAAGATATCTTCCTTTCTCTCTTGTTCCTCCTCCATGCATGATTGCTTGCATATAGTCATGTCAACAAATGGTAGTCACTAATAATTGATTATCTTCTGTCTTAGCCCCTAGGCAGGCTGCCTACAAGACTGATGAACTTGTATTTTCTTTTAAAGAACAACGATCCTTAGATCATGAAGACCTCCTCGATGGCTTCCAGAAGTTGGACTGGTCAAGGGAGTGCCAGTCAGCTTTGACTACCAGGGATATCACCTTCTGCAAACTTTTCTGCTAAGCTATAGGCATAGTCACACAATAAACCACTATTGTTTCCCAGCTTGCTTTCCATAGTAACTGGCAGTTTCAAACCCTATTGTAAAACTGAAGACTGGTCTTTGAGATATTTTTTAGACTTTGCCCACAAGTAAACCAACTGACACCAACTGGACCGGTGTCCCATGATGTTAACCAAGGAACAGACTTGGCTGGTCTTGTGACTCACCTTCTTTCCCAGGAAACGATTCAGCACATAAAGACAGCTTCAACATCCCTACGATTTCATCTCAGACCAATCAGCACTACCCATCCCCTACCTTTCTGCCTGCCAAATCATCTTTAAAATCTCTAGCCTCTGAAGATTCTGGCAGGTGGTTTTAAGAAATATCTCCTATCCTCCTTGCTCAGTTGCCTTGCAATAGTTAAACTATTTCTTCATTGCAATACTTGCTGTCTCAGTGTTCAGCTCTGTCTGGGCAGCAAGCAAGAACCTGGTCAGGCAGTAACAATGCCTTCCTCTGTGTTCTTTCTGGATGCTGGTGCCATACTCTTGGACTTCCCAGCCTGCGGAACCATGTGCCAAATGAATTTCCTTTCTTTATAAATTACCCAGTCTGTGGTATTCTATTATAGCAACAGAAAATGGATTAAGACATTCCTAATATCTATCTTTCTAAAATCTTGCCCTGTGAAAATTTGTCTTCTTCCCTAAATTCTCCCTGTGGAATTGGATAATAGCAATTAGTTGAAGCAGAGAAATGGGCATTGCTTCCAGGTACATTCCAGAAATCTCTATTTTGAGGAGATAGTACCAAATTTCAGTGACTTAAGCTGTAAATGTGTTAGGAGCAGATAGGTCTCTTTTATAATAGTTGAAAATTTACAAAACTATTTTTATTACCAAGTAACTAAAAGTGCAATGTATGTGACCATATTTTATAAAATGTAAAGAGACCCAACAGCAAGAAAACAACCTGATTAAAAAATGGGCCAAAGATCTTAACAAGCATCTCACCAAAGAATATATACAGGTGGCACATGAGCATATGAAAAGTTGCTCCACATCATATGTCATCAGGAAACGTAACAATTGCACACTACTACACATCTGTTAAAATTGTCAAAATCCAGAACACTGACAACACCAAATGTTGGTGAGGATGTGGAGCAAGAGAAACTCATTCAGTGCTGGTGGGAATGCAAAGTGTTACAGCCACTTCAAAAGCCACTTTGGTGGTTTCTTACAAAACTAAACATATTCTTACCAAACTGTCTAATAGTCACACTCTTTGGCATTTACCCAAAGGAGTTGAAAACTCACATCTGCACAAAAACCTGCATACAGGTGTTTATAGAAGCTTTGTTTATAATTGTCAACACTTGGAAATGGCCCAGATGTCCTTTAGTAGGTGAATGGATAAATAAACTGTGGCACATCCAACAATGGAATATTACTCAGTGCTAAGAAGAAATGAACTAACAAGTCATGAAAAGACATGGAAAAAACTTAAATGCATATTACTAAGTAAAAGAAACCAGTCTGGGAAAAGGCTATATATCATATTATTGTAACTACATGACATTCTGTAAAAGGCAAAATATGAAGACAATAAAAAAGATAAGTGGTTGCCAGGGATTGGCTGGGGGAAGGAGGGAAGAATAGGTGGAGCGCAGGGGACTTTACGACAGTGAAACTACTCTGTATGATACTATAATGGTGAATACATGTCATTTTACATTTGTCCAAACCCATAGAACTGCAACACCAAGAATGAACTCTAATGTAAATGATGGACTTTCCGCAATAATGATGTATCAATATAGGTTCACCAATTATAGTAAAGGTACCACTCTGGTGGGGGATGTTGATGGAAAAGGCAATGTATGTGTGGGGACAGGGGATCTGTGTGAAGTTTTTCTACCTTCTGCTCAATTTTGCAGTAAACCTAAAACTGCTCTAAAAAATAAAGTCTATTACAATTATTTTTACAAAGTAAAGAATTAACAAATGTTAATTCTTGCTGTGATTGTTAAAATCTGACAGCCTGTCTGAAAAATAGTTTCCTATGGACAGTGCTTCATGAGCAGTGTATTTTCTATTAATATTCATGTTTATAATTCTTCTGCAATGTTATTTAGACTTGGATGGATAGAAGCAAAACATGGCAGCTTTCTCACAGATCCTAGCAGCTGATGGGCAGAGGTTAATTTGTCTGTACGTGGACACATTAGCTTGTCACATCTGCTGTTAATTGCAAACAGATATATTCATCTAATTAAACATTGCAAGGAACTGACCTAAATTGTTCAATGCCTGTTGCTATATTGACTCCACATTAGCACACTTCTGGCTACATGTTTATCCTTGCTATACTGATATGAAGTAGCAGTCTCAACTCTACAGCTAGTAACAGTTCTTGCAGTCGTCGCTGCTGGTATGTTAACTATGCTTGAAAAGAAAAAATAAAACTCATGTGACATAATCATGTGAATTTGCTGCTGAACTACAGCCATTTCTACCCCATTGCCTTGACCAAGAGCACTTTCAAATACTTATTTTTTGTGGCAGCTGTCTAAGTGAGTTGCAGTCATTCTAATTTTGGAGTTCATTATTAGGACAAACAGTTGTAGTACATCAATAGCCCATCAGAATTAATTAAACAGGGAATAGCAACTGAATGTACATCAGATCATTCTCAAGCAATCGGAGCAAAGGCTATATCGCTCTACTCAGACTTGGGACTGGCTTACTTTGTGCTTGCACATGGGACATGTTTAGTGATGACCAGATAGAAAATGTTTCCATGTGGCAAGTATATAAATAACAGAAGCACAGAAATTGGGTGCAGTTTTGCAATCAGTTACCAGTGTGCATTTCTTTCTTTAGTTTTTATCAGTATTAAATTCCGTATTACAGCTGTATTGGCATATCTTTCTTTCCCTGCATTTGAAGGTCTCCCTCGACTTCCCAATTTAGAAGTCCCACTTGGTGCCCACAGTGGTGTCCAACATCTAGGTACTCAGTAAATATTGACCACATGAAAAAAATCAAGGAAACTGGTTTTTATCTTAGGTGAGAAATAGGCAGTCCATTTAAATATAAACTTGTTAGTGAGAATGTGAAGGAATTGTTCAATATACTGAAGGCAAACTTTTAAAAAGATAGGAAAGATAATAGTATTTTTTAAACAAAAAGATTTAGTGAAGTCAAATTTTATAATGGCATAAGCAGGTTTTCATCAGTCCTTCCAACAGTCGACATATAATGCTTTGAATTGACATTCATGAATGTTTGAAGATGAGGGTACACTGTACCATCTTGCCAAATCCTGGTGCCCCTATAGAAAACAGCCTTCCTGAGCCGGGAAGAGTACCTGATAAGATGGGGTCCTTGCAGAGAGCCTTGCCTGCAAGTGCTAAAGAGCTTTGCAGGCAAAGAGCAATTGAATTCTGTATCTCCTTTCACCTTTTTTTCTATATTATTTAGTATAGTAGCTTGGGCACTTGGAAATAAATGTGCTTTGCATGCTTCTCCTAACAGATTGAACAGTAGGTATGCTGAAAGATTGATGCAATAGGCCCCTTATACTGGAGACCGAGATGCTGCAATATTGCTTTAGGAACCATCCACTGGCTTCTCTTTAAATCTGGACTTGACATTCTCTTGGCAGCATCCAGTCTCCCCTGCCTTACTCTAAGCTTATTGGCATAACTCTTCGTGATCCAAGCAATGGGCTTTCATTTTGATCTTGATGGAGGGATCAGATATAGGAGACTGAATTCAGGAATGGAAGCCAATAGCTGTTTAAGAATATCTGTTCTTTTTTTTAAAAAAAAATTCCCTCCCCTTTTCCCCCAAGCTACAATTCTGAAATAAGAAGGACTCTTGTTGAATATGAGTGTGGAGTCATCTTTTGTAATGGGAAAATTCACTCATTTTTCATTCAATAAACACAAGAATGGGTGGCCCCAAGATGAACTAGAAATGGTGCTTGCTGTTGAGGAGCTCATAGTCTATAGAGAAGTGGAGGAAGATATCCTGATAGTGAGTAATTGGAGGAAAGAATATATGAAGCACAAGGAAGTTCAAAGGAGGGGAGCATTGATTCTCTCCGGGGCAAGAACAGTCTGTTGGGAAGCCTTCACACAGAAGGCGATACAGAAGCAAGCTATTGAAGAGAGCTACTGCCTTTTAATTGGGAATACTTGAGAAGTCAAGGAACATTAGTGTCAAATTGTATTTATGAATTCAAGTACCCAGTAAATATTTATCGATGTCTACTGTATGTTTGGCACCATTCTAGCAAGAGGGTTGTCACAGTGAAGAGAAAGACAAAGTCTCTATGTTGGGGACCTTAAATTTTAGTTGAGGAGACAGACAATTAGCAAATAAATATCTAAAGTGTTAGGCAAGGATAAACACTATAAAGAAGAATAAGAAGCAGAGTAAAGGATAAAGAACAATGATGATGGTGGCGGCACATTTTGCTTTCTTGTGTTGAGTAGACATGGAAAGCCTGACTTGGATGAGATGATGTTTAAGAGAGCTGAAGGAGTACTGTGGAGAGTCATGTGGTCATGTGGGTGTCTGGGAGAAGATCATTCCAGGTAGAAGTCGACTCTGTCCAGTTTTTCAACATTAGCAAGAATTAAAGAGCTGTGTTTCAGAGAGAGAGAGTGTGTGTGTGTGTGTGTGTGTGTGTGTGTGTTTAACAATTCCACAAAGTGGGTACTTTCATATCCCCACTTTACAGAGAAAAGTAACTTGCTGAGTCCTATCAAGAGCCTTGTCCAGGGCAACAGGGGAACTAGGTCTTCGTTGAGGGCTTAGTATTTTTCTTCACAATTGGTACAATCCGATGCTAATTGGTAATTTTATGAGCTTCTGGAGTCTAGACTATACCTGTATTTTCCCCTAAAGTAATGGTTTCCAAGCCTGATTGAACACATTTACTCCCAATTTTTTAAATTACACATTTAAAAAATATAGATACCAAGACCCCGTCTCAGAAATTCTGGTTCAACAGATATGGGGAGAGACCTGGGTATCCAGCTCCTCCAGGTGGAATCTCACCCAGCTCTCCCAGATTTGAGAACCACTGTTTTAAAAGTACTTTTCACACTTTAAGGCACATAAAACTCACCTGGGGCTCTTATTAAAATGCAGATTTAAATTCAGTAGGTCTTAGGCTGCAGGTGCTCCATTTCTAATAAGCCAGAGCTGCTAGTCCTTGGCCACAGTCTTAGTAGTAAGTTTCTATGCTTCAGTGTCAATAATGGAACTGGACCAGCTCACGGGGATATGGACAATGAGAAACAGTTCAAACCCCAGTATAGAGGCATGGAGAGGGGCAATTCATCCCACCTCTGCTGTCTGTCTAGTGTTCACAGAGGTTCCTCAGAGCCCAGTCCTCTGTTCCCATGACAGCTGGAGGACAGAGCAGTTCTGAGTGGGGCATGAGCAGTAGTGAGGGAGGCACTTGAAGCTCTGTCTTAGTGGGACAAGTTGGGGATCTCGACGTAAGCATTCTTGAATCATTCTCCTCTCTCTCTACCGAACCAGTGTATCTCTGCTGTGAGTTGAAAAAAATCCCACCTGATCCAGGAAATCTTCCCGCCTGCTTCCTACCTGAACCCTCCACTATCTGTTCATCCTCAGTGCCCTTCATCATGACTACTTTGTCCTTTATTGTTTCATCATGTCTCCTTTCTCCTGCTTTGTGTGAGTCATCCTAATTTCTCCAATGTGATTATAAACTCTGCAAGGCCGTGGCACTCACAGGAAGCTGAATTAATGGTAAAAAGCATAGAACCTTGACGTTAGAAAAAGCTCATGAAATTCAATTTCTCTCTTAGGCTGAAATTATGTCTACAATTCTCAACGAAGATAATTATCCAGTCCCCTGCCGAATTGTGCCAATTCTGGAAAGCTTGCTTCTTTATGATTTGCTCAATTAAAAAAAGCCAAACTCACAGAATTGAAAGCTGGCTTCTCTCATTTTTTCATTGATAGCCAAGAAAATGAGAATAATAATATATAAAAATATTTTAAGTGCCTAAAATACACAAGGTCCTGTTCTAAATTTTGTATAGTTTATTTTATTTAATCTTCACCACAATCTTATAAGGCAGATATTATCATTAACACCCAACCCCAACAGGGAGAGAGAAAGGTCAAGAAAATTGTTCCAAGGGCATATGGCTCTAGAGAGTGGAGAAGCCAACATTCAAAGCAGACAACCTGACTGCAGAGAATATACTGTCTGAATATGGCATATGGTCATCCTGGAAAATCAATCATCTGTTTTATCCATTGTTTGCATGCAGAAAGTCAAGGCCACCCAAGGGGAAATTATGTCTTACTTAAGGGAAATCTCTTTTTTACTTCAGCTGTCCCTCATGTGTTGGGTGAGTCAGACCACTCACTAAATGAGACTTTGTGGTCTGAAATGGTGTTGGAAATCCTATGACAGTTCTAGAATTTTCTAGTTAGGAGTGATGGGAGGTGGAGAAATCCTTGATCTGATCTTTTGGTTTCCAGTTAATTAAAGTTGCATTGATCCTGCAAAATAGAAATGGGCTTCCAGTTGGCCAATACCCAGCTCGGAACAATCCAATGACTACCATCAAACTTTGAATCAAATCCAAATTCCTTATCATAGTCTACAGGACCCTACATGAACTAGACAAGTCTCCAGGTTCATTGACCCAGACATCCATAACATCTATGGGACCCAGACAAGAGGTAAACGTGGAAAATCATGTATCTAAATATTAAAAATTATAAATTAAGCTAATAAACTGTTAAATATGTTCTCTTCTCCTACTCAGGAAAATGTACCTTTCTAGTGACAAAGACAGAAAAAGCACATGTGAAGCTATGATTTATGGTTTTTATGTAACCGAAGGTCTGCAAAATATCAGACAACTGAATTTAATGATTATTGCAAATATCTAGATGTTTAATAAAATTAAAGGATTGAAGTACTTTTCGATATTTCAAGGGTTAGTTTTTTCTTAGTCAATATTGTTTATTACAATTAAAAGGCAAATGCAAATTATAATTGACTATCAAATTTTTAAATAAAATTAGTAAAGAAAGGTGAAATAGACCGGGCGCGGTGGCTCAAGCCTGTAATCCCAGCACTTTGGGAGGCCGAGACGGGCGGATCACGAGGTCAGGAGATCGAGACCATCCTGGCTAACACGGTGAAACCCCCGTCTCTACTAAAAAATACAAAAAACGAGCCGGGCGAGGTGGCGGGCGCCTGTAGTCCCAGCTACTCCGGAGGCTGAGGCCGGAGAATGGCGTAAACCCGGTGGGCGGAGCTTGCAGTGAGCTGAGATCCGGCCACTGCACTCCAGCCTGGGTGACAGAGCGAGACTCCGTCTCACAAAAAAAAAAAAAGAAAGGTGAAATATTATTTAATCTTTTGAAAATTCAAAAGTGACAGATACTGGTGAGACAGTGGAGAAAAGAGAACATTTCTACACTGCTGGTGGTTGTGTAAATTAATTCAGCCATTGCAGAAAGCACTGTGGTGATTTCTTAAGGAACTTAAAACAGAATTATCATTCTACCCAGCAACCCTATTATTGGGTATACACCCAAAAGAATACAAATTGCTCTACTGTAAAAACACATGCACTTGTATGTTCATTGCAGCACTATGCACAATAGCGAAGACATGGAATTAACTCAAATGCCCATCCGTGGTAAACTAAAGAAAATGTGGTACATGTATACCATTGAATACTATGCAGCCATTCAAAGGAATGAGATCATGTCCTTTGGAGCAACATAGATAGAGTTAGAGGCCATTGTCCTAAGAAAACCAACACAGCGACAGAAAACCAAATAGCACATGTTCTCACTTTTAAGTGGGATCTAAACAGTGAGAATACATGGACACTATGAAGGGAACAACAGACACTGGAGCCTACTCGAGGGTGGAGGGCGGGAGGAGAGAGAGAATCAGAAAAAGTATCTATTGGGTACTATAGTTTTACCTGAGTGACAAAATAATCTATACACCAAACCTCTGTGACATTTAGTTTACCTATATAACAAACCTGCACAAGTACCCCTGAACCTAAAAGTTATAAAAAGAAAACTCAATTAAATATTTTTATAATGTAAAATATGCACAATTCTAGAGCTTAGTGTTTATCTAGTTGTCTCAGTATTGCACTTCATACCTATCACATCCAGACTTACATACATACAAACTTGAGATAAATATGTACTGTTTAGTATTGTAAAATATTCCGCAGCTTCCATATGTAACTGTTGCCAATACCACCCTAATTTGTGAACACTGCTAGAGCTGGGAAATGGAATAGGAAGAGAAGCAAGAACATCAACAATCTGAGAAACAATTTTCATTATGCAAAAATCAATTGTATTCATGCTTTCTTAGAAAAAGGATTTGACAAGTCAATTAATTTATCTTTTTTTAAAAAAGCTAAAGCGCTTTCATGTCTCAAACCTTCACTCACTGCATTCCAAAGTTGTGTGTCAGCACAACAAACCACAAACCTTGGCATTCAGACACAGTTGCCTTTTGTTTTGAGCAAGTAAGTCAAGAGATGTGGACAATTCCCTGGAACCTGGAGAGAGTGAGTCATGAGGGCAGCTGTTTAAAACTGCAGGTTATGATGTAACCAGAGCAAACTGCCAGCTTCTGTGTGATAGACACCCATGTGCCTGCCATTTGTGTGTGTGTGTGTGTGTGTGTGTGTGTGACCTACAAGGCTTTTTAAAGCAGAGGCAAAGGTAAGAGCCCCTTTTGCCTGGTGTAAAGGCGACATTGCTCTGGCCTCACTGTTTTTCAAACACATGCGGGAGTACCCTGCTTTAAGGCCTTTGTACTTGCTCACTTCATTGTGAAAGCCCTGCCACCATAACTTTGCTTCATTTTGCTCTCTTACTTCATTCAAGTCTCTGCTCAAATGTCATCCCTTCCAGATGCCGCCATGACCACTCTATCTAAAATAGCACTCCTTTAAAAATATTGCTCTATGCGTTTATTATTATTAGCTATTATTAATGCAGAAAAAGGAAACAAAAAGCTCACAAAGATTACATAAGACACATTACAGGGACAAAGAGTGACTGAAATGGATTGACAGTATCCTAGGTTCTTGAGGGATGCATTTCTGGGGGAGGTAGACCTCTAATTCCTGGTGGAGGGGAGGGGGTCTAATTCCTGTATTGTATATTTCAAAATAGCTAGAAGAGAGGATTTTCAATGCTCTTATCACAAAGAAATGATAAGTGTTTGAGGTGCTGGATATGCTAATTACCCTGATTTGATCATTACACTATGTATAAATGTATTCAAACATCACGCTGTATTCCATAAATATGTCCAATTATTATGTGTCCACTAAAAATAAAATAAAACTTAAAAATAAGTAAAATGGTACTCCTGCTGCCATCATTATCACCTTGCCCTGTTTTGCATTTCTTTGTAGCCCTTATTAATTGCTGAAATTACATTATATATCTGTCTCCCTCACCATGTGCAAGTTATCTGAAGAAAGAAACCTTGTCTCTCTTTTCATGGCTATATCTCTGGTGCCTAGAGATATTATTGAGATATATCTCTGGTGCCTAAGAATATTATGGGGTCTTCAATAATATTTTTATGAGTGAATGAATAAATAAGTTTGGAATAACAGTTTCTTATTGCAAGGAGGGAATTATTACATTTTAGCATGAAGGTTTTGGGTAAGGAGAGGGCTATCCTTTGCCCTCTGGGATTGCCTGGGTTCCTAGGCAACAACTGGAACCAGGCACACCTCTTTCTCCCTGCAGGATATCTGAGAGCTTTGACTTTCCTCTTTGGTATAATGAAGAACAAAGCAGATGTGACAATGAGCAAATTAGCAATACTTCTCTTATCCTTACCTGGGAATCTGTGGAGCTGCCTTTCAATTATAGTAGTGCTTTCTCTGTTGCAAAAAAAAGAATAGAAACACAATATTAACCAAGGCCAAGATGATCTGCCTTCAACTAATACCAATTAACACTTTCCAAGTGACAAGATTAGCAATGAAGTGCTGGTTTTCATGTTCTAAGAAATAGATACATGAGAGTTTCATTTTCTGTCGCTACATACTGGGCCTCTGCAGAAGGATCTTTCCTCAGGAACCCAAACTACATGGGTCAGATCATTTCATTGGAAGACACACAGAAAATGTAAAAAAGGAGAATAAGCTGGAGCCCTGACTTTGAGGAGTGAGAGAGTGAAATGTTATTACAGAACTACTTATAAAAGTGAGAGTTAAAGTCTACTCGCTGACTTCCATGTTGTAGCAATTGTCCCCAAATTATTCTCTTCCTTTCTAGTCAATAGTCTTACATCTTTGTATCCCTTGAGACCTCTGGGGACCCTGCCTGGAAGTTGAGCAGAGATTACCACACTATCAAGCCTCCCTGGATGGGAGGTTATTTTATTGCTGAGTGTCTGTAGAGAATTTCCATGTTTCTTTCTGGTTCTATTGTTTTCATTGTGATTTTTTTGTTCTGAGTATGTATGAAAAGAAACTGTGTAAAACCCCAGAATATATGAAAAGAAACTGTGTAAAACCCTTCACTGGGTGAAGCTTCCCAGGAACTTGTTTCCAAATGATTGCCTTAGTAAATGTTAATGTAGACAAGTGATTAAAGAAGCGTGATCAGAATGATAATTGAATAGTCAGGGATAAACATATGAAACTGCAAGGATTCATGGGGTGCCTAATATGTTCTCAGCAATGTATTAAGCACTGTGGGGGTGTAGAGAACATTTGTGGTGTTTTGTGTTCAAATAGCATGCATTTCTTCTTCCTAACAGGACCAAGATGTCTCCAGAGTTAAATACATTAATTAAATGCAATTTCAGTGGATGTCCCAATGTTTTAAATTGAATAACATGACTTAAAAGAAGATATGGGAAACTTCAACTCCCTGAAAAATGAAATAGATATATACTTCTCTATTCCTTCCACTAAGTACAACTGAAAACTGTGACAATATATATAAAACAAACGTAAGAAGACTCTGAAAGGTAAGAATGAATTTTCTTTTGCCTCCTTTATTCCAGACTTGTAACTGAAGAAGTCATCAACCAAGACATTCCCAACAGACCCATATAGAAAAAGTCCCAATGAAAGCCTGTTCTTTAGCCAAAGGGGCCGGAAAACAGCAAGAGAGCAGGACAAGATATGTTTATATAACAATTACTCTATTACCCCATATATCCAAAAAACAGAACCCAGAGAATGTATACACAGACACACACACAAACACACACACACACCCCTATATATGTATATATGTATGGTTTTGGCTCATTCAAGGCTGACAAGTTCCATGATCTCCCGTTTGCAAGCTTCAGACCCAGGTAAAGTCAATGTTTCAATTCAAGTCTAAGATAGTAAAAAAACTGTGTCCTACTTTGAAGGCAGTCAGGCAAGATGAATTTCTATTTACTACAGAGGGTCAGCATTTTTTTTTTCTATGTAGGCCTCCAACTGATTGGAGGGGCACACTCACACCATGGAGAGAAATCTGCTTTATGTACTCTACTAATCCAAACATAACACACCCAGAATGATATCTGACCAAATGTGTAGATACCTCTTGGCCTAGTGAAGTCAACATATAAAATTAATCATCACAACTGCTTCAGCCAAATGCCACAGAAAAATAGGTGGTGCCACCCACATCCATACCAGCAAAGGCTAAGTAAGGAGCCTAGACTTCCACCCTTGCCAGTGTGTAAGGAAACATCTCAGCCTGTTGGGGCAGAGTTCTAAAATGGGCACCTTGTGATAGCTGCTAAGGTCTCAGGGAATGTGAGGAATTAAGTGTGAGCCTCCTCCCTGGGTCAGTGCCACTGTACAATACCCTAGAAGGTCCCTATGTTAGTTTCAGGTCACATGAAGGTTGAGAGACTCTCTCGTAGCTAGGACTGCAGGAGTCCACAGTGAGAATGTGAGCCACTGAGGGCCTCTCACTTATCCTTTCCCTGTACTGGAGAGTCTCTCTTGGCTCCCAGCTGGTCCCAGCCGAGCATGCTGCCTCATTACCTTCTCCTTTTTTTGTTTTAGGTATTGCCTGTCACTTTTCTGTTGAATTCCGGTGTTCTCTCTTGGATACTCTATTCGAAGTGTGATTATCTACTCATTATCTTAGTTCTTCTTACTGGAGGGTGAGAGCATGAAATTCCCCTGATCAGCCATCTTGAAGCATGGACATAAAAATCTTTGACAAAATTAGCAAATAGGGCCGGGTGTGGTGGCTCATGCCTATAATCTCAGCACTTTGGGAGGCCAAGGTGGGCAGATCACCTGAGGTCAGGAGTTCAAGACCAGCCTGACCAACATGGTGAAACCCTGTCTGTACTAAAAATAAAAAAATTAGCCATGTGTGGTGGTGCATGCCTGTAATCCTAGCTACTCAGGAGGCTGAGGCAGGAGAATCGGTTGAACCCAGGAGGCGGGGGTTGGGTTGCAGTGAGCTGAGTCTGTGCCATTGCCCTCCAGCCTGGGTGACAGAGCGAGACTCCATCTAAAAAAAAAAAAGAGTAAATGGAATTAGACAATATATCACAAAAAGGTTTATATAGTGACCTAGTGGAGTTTCTTCCACAGATATAATTCTGGTTCAACATTTGAAATCAATTATGTAATATACCATATTAACAAGCTAAAGAAGAACAATCATATAATCATATCAACTGATGCAAAAAGTTGATAAAATTCAATTCCCATTCATAGTAAAAACTCTAAGAAAAATAGGAGTAAAGGAAAATTCTCAACTTGACTGAGAAGATCTATAAAAACCCTCTAGCTAACTTCTACTTAATGGTAAAAGGCTGAATAGCTTTTCACCTAAAATTGGCAACAAGGAAAGAGTGTCTACTCTTACTACTGTCACCCCATAGTACTAGAAATTCTAGCCAGGGCAGCAAGGCAAGAAAAGAAAACGAAAAATATATGTATCTGATACTGTTTGGCTCTGTATCTCCACTCAAATCTCATATCAAACTGTAATCCCCATGTGTCAAAGGAGAAGCCTGGTGGAAAGTGATTGCATCATGGGGGCAGATTTCATCCTTGTTGTTCTCATGATAGTGAGTGAGTTGTGACGAGATCTGGTGGCTTTAAGTGTGGCATTTCCCAACCTTGTTCCCTCTCTCTCTCCTGCTCCACCATGGTAAGACCTGCTTGCTTCCCTTTTGCCTTCTGCCATAATTATAAGTTTCCTGAGGCCTCCTAGTCATGATTCCAGTTAAGCCTGCAGAACTATGAGTCAATTAAATCTCTTTTTTTCATAAATTACCCAGTCTCAGGTAGTTCTTTATAGTAGTGTGAGAATGGACTAATATAGTATCAGAAAAGAAGAAATAAATCAGTCCTTATTTACAAATAACATGATTGTCTTCATAGAAAATCCTAAAGAATCTACAAAAAACCATGTATAACCAAAAGTTTACTTGAGTTTAGATAGGTCACAGAATACAGTATAAATATACAAAAGTTTACTGTATTTCTAGGTACTAGCAATGAGCACATGGACAGTGAAATTAAAATAATTATGAAATTACTGACATTAAAAATGTGATACCACTTAGAGTCACTTAAAAATTAGATACTTTGACATAATTCTAACAAAATATGTATAGAACTTGTGTGCTGAAAAATATAAAACATTGATGAAAGATATTAAAGAAGATACAAATATTTGAAGAGACGTGTCATATTCATGGATTGGAAAATTCAATATAGTAAGGGTGTTGGTCCTCCCCAGTTGATAAACAGGTTTAACCTAAGATGTTTTCTAAATGTGGGAAAGATTATTCTAAAATATTTCTTAAAAGTTAAAGAAACTAGAATTGGTAAAACAAAATTGAAAATAAAGAGTGAAGTGGGAAAAATCAGCCTACATGATTTCAAGACTTATTATACAGCTACAATAATCAAGTCTGTGTGATATTTAGAAGAGGGCTAGATCTGGAGATTAATTAATACAGAATTGAGAAACCAGAAATAAATAACCCACACCAATATGCCCAACTGATGTTTGACAGAGGTCCCCAAGCAATTTAATGGAGGAAGGTAGCTTTTTCAACAATGTTGCTGAAGCAAGTGGACAAAATATATGAACAAAAGATATGCACGTATATGTCACTGAAGATATGTCGATGGAAAACAGCACATGAAAAGATGATAAATATCATTACCATTTGGGAACTGTAAATTAAAACCATAATAAGATATTACTACACATCTATCCAAATGGCTGTAACAAAAAATAGTGACAACACCAAATGCTGGCAAGAATGAAGAGAAACTGAGTCATTCATATATTGCTGGTGTGCATGTAAACTGGTATGGGCATTCTGGAATATAGTTTGCTCATTTCTTATGAAGCTATACATGGAACTAGCATACAACCTAGCAATTACAATCGCGAGCATTTATTCTAGAGAAATGAAAACACATTCACACAGAAACGTGTATGTAAATGTTGATATCAGCTTTATTTGTAATATCCTCTAAATGAGAATGATCCAGATGCTTTTCAACAATGAATGATTAAACAAATTTTGGTACATTGAAACCATGAAATACTACTTACCAATTTAAAAGAATGAAGCATTGATTTAGGCAACAGCTTGGATAAATCTTAACGGAGTTAAGCTGAATGAAAAAGTCCACTTCAAAAGGTTATACACTGCATGATTCCATTTATATAACATTCTTGAAATGACAAAATTATATAAATTTAGAACATATGAGTGGTTAAGGAGTGGATGAGGGCAGGAGGGAAGTGGATATGACTATATGACTGTAATAGAGCAACACAAGCGTTCCTTGTGAGGAAGGAAATGTTCTATATCTTGACTATATCAATGTCAGTATGCTGATTGTGGTATTGCACTACAGTTTTTCAGTGTTGCCATGGGAAGAATTTTGGAATTTCTCTATTATTTCTACACCAGCAAGTGAATCTACAATTATCTCAAAATAAAAATAATAATTTTATAAAAAAGAATATGTAGAAGATTAAATGAAAATAGTCAACAAAATTATTAAAAAGAAAAGCAGTGATATTTTACTACAGATTAAATAATCCCCTAGAGCCACTGTAATTACAATAATCTAGTACTGGCATAAAATACCAATGGAATAGAATAGAGAGCCAATAAATATATCCCAGTGGCTCTGGGAAGTTACATATGCCAAAGGTAATATTTCATTTTGGGGGAAAAAGAATAATTTATTTAATAAATGATGTTGGCATGACTTTTTATTTTATTTGGAAATAAAAAATACAGATTGTACTCTTACCTTTCATTATATATACAAATAAATCCCAAAAGTGTTACAAATTTAAATATAAAGTACAAGGTTATAAAAATTTTAGAAGAAAAATTAGGAGAGAATAAAGGTAAGTGTGAGACAGAGTATTAGAAGTCTAATTCTAGTAGAAAAACAGAAGAAAACTAGAAGGAAAAACACTGATTGTATTTATTATTTGTGTTTGCCCTTTAGTAAATTTTTTTATCCATTTTTCTATTATGCTGCAATTAAAAATTTTAATCAGTGAGTACCATTAATATACAATGCTGGTGAAATTGAAATATTACAATCTTAGAGCCTTATAGTCTGGAAATATCTATAGTAACTTGGAAATGTGCATACATTTTAATATCAGTTCACTTTTGGAGAATTTCTCCTTTAGCAATAAATACAGCAGTTTGAAAAAGAACATTACAACATTATTTATAATGACAACATCAGAAACATTCTGAATGTTCATCAGTAGCAGATTGGTTGAATTAATTGTCATGCATTGATATTATTCAGCTGTTGATAAAGAATGAGTTCTACCAATACTGATTGACTCATACAGTTTTTCTTATGAGCTATAGAGAAATGACTGTTATGTAATCTAAGTTTTGTAATATAAATGACCACAAAGCCCAATATATGTACTTATATATTCATACATAACTAATGAGCATGAAAAGAAGGGTAGAAGGCTGTATACCAGCACGGTAACTTTGGCTCTTGGGTCAGGAATAACGTGAGGGAGAGGGGTAAGGAGAAAGGAAGAGAGATGAGTAAACAGAAAGATTAAGATCAGGGAAGAAGTGTTTTGAATTTTTGAAAGGTATATGTAATACAAGCTTATTTATACATAAAAAGTATGGTATGTATGTCTCTAAAGAAGGATATGAAAATTTGGTCACATAGTGCTACTAATGATGATTGTCTCTGAGTGGTGGGACTTAAGTAATTTTTTTAACTTTCTTCTTTATAATTATATGAATTTGCTCAACTTTCTAATAATAAGAATGCATTATTTATCTATTCAGAAAAAGCAATAAGGCTTATATTTTAATTTAGTAGGGGAAAACCAACACATATTTTTATACTTATTTTAGTGTCCTTGAGGAGAATTTGCCTAGGAGATGCAAAGAGAGAGAAGCCTGTACTTTGAGGGTGGAAGCCCCTCTGACAGGTAGGCTGGAGCTTCCAGGATGGAGAGAATAAGGGTTACCTCCAGGGAGTTTGACTGGTGTAACATTCAAACAGCAATATTGAGTAGACACTGAAATATTTGAAACCAGAATTCAGAGGAGAGGGCTAACCAAAGTTTTAAACCTGTTCAACTGGTCATTTGCCGGTACCTTTTTGTTGAATCTGGAATATAGGGAAGGAGACTCGATTTTGAACAAAACCTATAGAGTTACATTAGTAACCTAGCGGGAATGGAGTTCAGAAGGCTAAAAAATTCAGCAGTGGATAAAAGAGATGGTAGATGTCAATACATTTTAAAGATATTTTGTATTAAATAAGACTTTTAAAAGAGGTTGCAACAATTCAACAAATACTTATTGACTACTTCCTACATGCCAGGTGCTGGGCTTGGCACTGGGGTCTAGCAGCCCCTTTAGCTAACCTAGGGTAAAGGTAGGTGGAACAATCATGGTCATGTGTGTAGTTCATCTATTGTATGAGGCCAACCCAGCATGAATCGAAGACAGACACCAGAACAGGCTGTAAATGATCAACACTCTTCCACTTGACACTTCTTGTTCAAGATCCTTCTTTCCAGGACCTCAGAAAAATATCAAAAAAGATTTCTATCAATTCCTCATCTCCAATATATACTTGGAGCTCTCTGTAACGACCTTGTTTCCCTCCCTATTAACATTGTGCCAATATGTGCCATTACTACCTTCTTCTGTTGAGTTTTGCATAAGTTTTGATTAGTTAGAATGGTTTTGCAATAATGCTGAGAAATTGTCTTTTTTTTTTTTTTTCTAACTTTAATAGATGCTATTTACTATATGCCAGGACAGGAGTAATTGCCTTACACATTACAAAGTAGACATGATTAGTTTCCATTTTACAGATGAAGAAACTTGGAGATGTTAAGTAGTTTGTCCAGAATATTGGAGGTTTTTGGTGGCAGGCTTAGGACTTCTGAGTTCAAAGTGCACACTCTTCCTTCTGCAACAAGTGGCACAGTGTCTTAGGCAACAGTCCTTGAGGGTCTCCCTTTCCTGAGGATGCAGTAGCAGTGGAACAGTGAGGCGTAAGTGCGCTGCAAACATTTGCTGCCCTGTGAGGAGGAGCTCAGTCTGTCTCAAGTAGGGGCATTGTGTCTTTTTTTAGCTTTACACCTATGTTTAAGTTACTAGCTTTTTGCTAGGCACAGTTTGAGGTCCCAATTAATAATAGGTCCTGTTTAATAATAATAATAGTAATAATGACCTCTATTTATTTATATTTTATTTTGTGGTAGGAAGAGAATCAAGCACTTTTCATGATGTAACTCACTTAATTTTCACAACAGTCACATGAAGTAGGTATTTCTGTTACCCTTATAGGTAAGAAAATGGAAGCACAGAGAGTTTAGGTAACTTACCTAAAACCACACAGCTAGGAAGTGATAGAGCTGGAATTGAAACCTGGCAGAATGATTCCAGGTTTTTCATCTTAACCATACCGTACAGACCCATCATCAAGAAAATCAAAGGAGAGAGGAGATAGCCAAGTAAACAGACAAATGCCATGCAGAGTAGTAAGGACCATGATTGAGGAATACACAAGGCACTGTGGAGTTTTGAGAAAAGCTAGACCTAGGGAGAAAGTCAGGAGAATTGTCCCACGAAGAATGCAGAGAATAGAAGATAGTCCTAGGCAGTATTAGTATTCATGTTTTATAGGTGAAGAAAGAGAGGCACAGAGAGATTAAGTCATTTGCCCATTTGTAGCTGGTAAGGTGGTAGAACAAGGATTTGAACTCAGGCAGTCTGGCACCAGATTCTGTGCTCTTAGTCCCTGTATTGTGATGAGAGTAAGATAGTGAGCTAAATTTCGAGCATCTCAAATTTTAGACGACCGTGGAGACATCAAATGGAAATTTTCTGTAGGCAGTTGGGCACATGATCCTGGAGCTCAGAATGGAGATCCAAATTCCTCTGCCAGCTCAAACTGGCACAACAATCTTTTGCAACAAGAGAGCCATGAGCAGGCACTTCCTGTATGGTCATTTTAGGGCTCCATGTCCTCAGTATTCCAAGCATATTAGAAGCATGAACTTTAACAATTGATTTTTAACTAGATGCTTAATGAAATTTTAATAAGCACTGGCCGAAACCAGTGGGCATCAATTGAGGGGAGAGACTGTGCTTATAAAAAGCGACTCATTACCTTAGATTCTTTCTGGAATAAGGCAGTGGGATGATTAGGTACATAAAATATATCTAGGACTCTTGCTTGTCGTATGATTCTGGATAGAGCAAGGAGATAAGCCCTGTTATGGAAAAAGGTTGGCAGAATTAGTGAGAAAAAGCTAGCCTCAAGGTGTAGGAAATAACCAAATTAAATGGGCTGCTTGCAGGCACAAGTCTACTGTGGGCTAATTTGTTTCCTGCAAAAAAAAAAAAAAAAACAAAACCTCAACTCATTTTTGTCCTCTTAAATTTTAAACAGACGTGTGTAATTGCACTTCCCTTCTCTTAAGATTGTTTGGCTTGGGCAAGAGGGGAGTGGAGGGTGAGAGAGAGAGAGAGAGAGAGAGAGAGAGAGAAACATGTACATAAGCCCTGGGCTCAATCTTGTTGCTTATCAGGGATGCTAATAACATCCCACCTGCCAGTACAAGCAGGAGATGGGTATGTTTCATCTAAGAATCTTCTCTTTGAAATATCAGTGCTTACTCTTTTGCTGAGGAAAATTCCAACTTCAATTTTCTTTCATCTCTAACTGTGTATGAGAAGCTATAGTTTAACTGCACTTAACTGATCAATTGATTAAACATTGACCTCATTTGCTGGCTCAACCCAGACAGGATATAGAGAAAGCATTAAGCCTCTTTTCCCAGGTCACATGCTCATGTTTTCTCCATCCCTGCAGGATATTTATTCATTCACCAGATCTTTGCAGGCAGCATATTATAGGCCAGTCACTGTGTTAGTACTGGGGAAATGACGAAGAAGAAAAGCTCCCAATCTATCGAGGAAGACAGGTCCACAGGCTGTTGCAGTGCCATGTGGAAAGTACTCCAATGAGAGTAACCATAGGGTTCCATGAATAGACATATAGGTGCATAAAACCAAGATTTGGAGTATCAGGGAAAGCTTCCTGCAGGCAGGGGTGATAATGAGGCAGAGACCTGAAGGTTAAACAGAAGTTAGTCAGGCTGATGAGGGTAAGAGGAAAGGTACAGGACTTCAGTCTATGAAAACAGCATGTGCTAAAGTCTTGAGGCTAGAAAAGGGAAGGCCCAGCGGTCATACACGGCTTAATGTGCCTAGAAAGTGTGAGTAGGGAAGAAGGAAAAAGGAGGCTAGGTGGTAAGATAGATAAGGCAGGAGAGGTAAACAGAAGGGTTTTGTTTTTTATTTATTTATTTATTTATTTTTATTATACTTTAAGTTCTAGGGTACATGTGCATAACGTTTATAAAATGTATAACTCCCCAATGCAATCCCTCCCTCCTCCCCCCTCCCCATGATAGGCCCCAGTGTGTGATGTTCCCCTTCCCGAGTCCAAGTGATCTCATTGTTCAGTTCCCACCTATGAGTGAGAACATGCGGTGTTTGGTTTTCTCTTCTTGTGATAGTTTGCTAAGAATGATGGTTTCCAGCTGCATCCATGTCCCTACAAAGGACGCAAACTCATCCTTTTTGATGGCTGCATAGTATTCCATGGTGTATATGTGCCACATTTTCTTAATCCAGTCTGTCACAGATGGACATTTGGGTTGATTCCAAGTCTTTGCTATTGTGAATAGTGCTGCAATAAACATATGTGTGCATGTGTCTTTGTAGTAGAGTAATTTATAATCCTTTGGGTATATACCCAGTAGTGGGATGGCTGGGTCATATGGTACATCTAGTTCTAGATCCTTGAGGAATCGCCATACTGTTTTCCATAATGGTTGAACTAGTTTACAATCCCACCAACAGTGTAAAAGTGTTCCTATTTCTCCACATCCTCTCCAACACCTGTTGTTTCCTGACTTCTTAATGATTGCCATTCTAACTGGTGTGAGATGGTATCTCATTGTAGTTTTGATTTGCATTTCTCTGATGGCGAGTGATGACGAGCATTTTTTCATGTGTCTGTTGGCTGTATGGATGTCTTCTTTTGAGAAATGTCTGTTCATATCCTTTCCCCACTTTTTGATGGGGTTGTTTGTTTTTTTCTTGTATATTTGTTTGAGTTCAGAAGGGTTTTGGATGACAGGCCCTATCATAAGCCTAAGGAGTTTGCTTTTTACTCTGATTAAAATAGGAACCATTACAATGTTTTGAGCAAGGGAATGACAAGATTAGCTGTGCATTGTGGAAATACTGTATTGGTGTGGATAATGACTTAGAGCAAGTTTGTCCAACCTGGGGCCTCTGGGCCACGTATGGCCTGGGACAACTTTGAATGTGGCCCAACACAAATTTGTAAACTTTCTTAAAACATTACAAGATGGTTTTTTTGGGTTTTTTTTGTTTTTTGTTTTTGCAATTTTTAAAGCTCATCAGCTACCATTAATGTTAGTGTATTTTATGTTTGGTCCAAGACAATTCTTCTTCCAGTGTGGTCCAGAGAAGCCAAAAGATTGGATACCCCTAACTTAGAGGATGTAAGACTAGAGAAGTGTCATTGGGATGTTGCAGTGGTAATATAGATATGAGATGATATTAGCCTGAAATAACAAAATAGCTTAGTAATGAATTGCTTTGGGGGATTAGAAACAGGGAGAAACCAAGGGTCAAGGATGGAACCATGGTATAGTGAGGCTGTGAAGAGGGCTCACTGTTCCCTCCCCGAAGATGTCTGCAGGTCACACTTTCTTTGTCTGCTGCTTGCAGAGTTTTCAGCAACTCTTGGAAGAACAGACTGTGTAATCTGTTTGTTTCCCATTCCCTTACTCCATGCTACCGTGACTCATTCAACCAATTCATTGTCTGTAGTCTATGCCTTTGAGAAGCTTGCAGACAATTAAATAAGTGATTAGAAAACCATACCGGAATACAACAGCATTTTAGGGCAGAAGCATGGAGAATCTAAAGGGTTTGCATGCTCTGAAACTTACTTTGGCTTCCATGTTCAGAAGAAAGGTAGAAAAAAAAATACCTTAATGCAAAATGAAACGTTCCTGATGGTTGAATTCACATTTGTATGACAGAATCACAAAACATCTTGCTGACAAATTTTCCTCGGAGTTCTGGATACACATTCCCAATTTCTTTCTAAAAATCTTGATATAATGTTCTTTAGAAACATCAAACTTAGCATTTCCAAAAACATCTTATGAACTTTTCTTCTGTATTCCCATTCTTGGTGAATAGTGTTACCATCTATTGTCACTCAAGCTAAAAGCTTCAAAGACAACCATAATTTCTGCTCCCTTACTGTACACACCCCTTCTCAATTCCAAATTGGGCAGGAGGACTTGCCAAGTCAATATACAAAATATATATTACTATCCCCACTGCCCTAGTTCAGACTAGCACAAATTTTTCCCTGAACATTCCACAGTTGTAGAATGGTCTTGCAGAGTCTACTTCATTTCTTACCCTCTCATCACAGTAGTTCTTCAGTAAGCAGCTTACATTATGTCATGACTGAAAACCACACCCAAAACATAAAGTCTCCGCACCCAAAGTATATAGTCAAAACCTTTTAATAAGGTTCTTCACAGTCAGACCCCAAATTATATTTATAGTCTCTCTCCCCCAAACTATGAGCTCCCCTGGGGCAAAGAGTATGCTTTATTCACCTTTGTAGACTGAATGTCTAGCATAGTGCATGACATGTAATACTTGCTCAATAAATGTTTGCTGAAAGAATGGGGATAGAAATGTGGTACCTTCCCATATATGTATTTACTTCCTTTCAAGTTAAAATAGTCCATGGTGTGTTTTGTTGCAGGCAACGTGACTGCAGCACAATGAACTATGGCTTTGCTGATCTCGTGTATCATCATCTTCATCCTTATCCCCACAATTGCAGTAAACATCCAGTTGTGCACTTACTGCTAATGATGAAAAAATGTATAGAACAGGAAAAAAATGTAGCTCACCTTCAGACAGAAGGTTGCACCCACATCCTTAGCAGTTATAAACAAAGCTTAGAAACAGGACTGAGTTTACACAAATGATTCATTTTTAGATTCATTTGTGATTGCTTTGGTAGTAATGGTCTCTAATGGAGCTATGTTAATTGGCATCTGGGTTAGAAAAATTAATATGGCCCTCAGAGGCAAGAACTGGGGCTCTTCTACATTTAGTGGAATCTTTCAGAACCTCTTTAGAGGGGCACACACCCTAGAGATGAAGACAAAAATTTTGAATGTTGAAAAAAAATTGTGTTTGAAGAATAAATTACATAGAACATACGTGTGTGTGTGTGTGTGTGTGTGTGAAAGAGACAGAATGGGAAAGGGTCAGTGAAGGATGTACCAAGTTACAGAATCTTTTTTCTCCCATTATAAAAGCACTGTATGTTCATATTAGGTATCTTGAAATAAATAAAAGAAATTTATGTTTATTTTAGATATCTTAAAATAAATTTAAAGAACAAAATCAATAGTAATCCCAACATTCAGAATAACAAATGTTAATGTTTTGGATTATTAACTCCTAGTCTTGTTGTATAACTAGTATAACATACTGTTAAAGACCACAAATCTCTGTCATCTAGTAGACATAGTTTCAAGTTCCAGTATAGCCACTTCCTATCGAAAGATTATTTAAAATATTAAAGCCTCAATTTTTCCCAGTAAAATTAAGATGAAGATGATGATAATAATAATAATAAGTAATCCATAGGTTTGTTTTTAAGATTAAATAAGATAACATGCATAGAGTGCTGAGCTGGGTGCCTAGAGCAAAGACTAAGTACATAATAAATGCTGGGGTTTTTTTAATTTTAATTAAATGAATTTTATGCTCTGTGTGTGTGTGTGTTTTCTGTAATCTCTCCCATATCCTTGATTATTTTCTTAGAAAGAATTGCTGGAAGTGGAGTTACTAGGTCAAAGGGCATGTATATTTGACGATTCTTGATACCTAGTACCGAATTGTCCTCCAAATAGGCTGTACCCATTCATCCACCCTCTGGCCTCATATGACAAGTCTCACTTCTCACCCATACCAAAAATGGGCATATATAGATATAGATATATAGATAGCTTGCCAATTTAGACAGCAAAATACCCTTATTTTAATTTATTTAATAATGTATAAATATGACAGTGCCATTTGAAGCCACAACCCTCTGGGACTGATTAAGTAGATGAGAAGTGCCCATTATATAATATGCTAAAGAAGCTAGTTTTATCCTACAGAAGATAAGATTAGAGGGGAAACTTCATGACTATCTTCAAGGATGTAAGGAGGTTTATGTGAAAGCATTGTTTTCCACGTTATAAGTAGTTAACTAAACAAGAGAAGCTGGGCTTTGATTAAAATAGTTTAAACTTCCCTTGAATGCAAGGGCAGAACAGCAACTTTCAACATGACAGAATATTGGGAAGGTTCTGAGAAGGATCATGGGGTCCCTGACGCTGTAATGACCAGCACAGTCACTTTTTTGCCTTTGGTGGGACACCCAGCTCCCTGAAGGGAATGGGCACACCACCTGATTTCTTTGGTCTCTTCCAGTTCTGTGATTCTGTAGATATTTTGGTGAAGTGTTGATTTTGTGGTATTTTTGAAACTAGAAAAGATGGATTTATTCCAATGCATCCATCAGATGACATTTTTGAACAGATGAATTAAGCTCTGTCTAGAAACCATCTCTCCTGTTACAAGTACAGACACATGCAATGCGGTTCCTGCCATCAACCATCTTATTAGAAGCAGATTAATAACTAGCGATGATGACTACAAGCTTTTTTAAAAAATAGAACTTTCTGTATTTTGTTGTGCTCAGGCAGTGTTTTATGGAAAGTTGTATTTACTGTGAAGAATGTTTAATGGCAAAGCACATAATGAAGAAATAAATGAGTACAAAAAATGATTTTTTTTGTTGCTGGCCAGTCTACTCCAGCTCTTCCCCCTGGATTCTTTCACACAAAGAACGCATTGTTATTGGAGCCATTACAGAGCTCTTCAGCTTTGCCAGGCTCTGCGGGGCTCGAGGGAAATGGCTATAGATTGCAGCAGAAAAGTCCATCAGACAGATCACATGTGACCCCACTGTTTCCAGGGAAGAATGCACTGGAACACTTCAGCTGAATAGACAGATTTTCCAAATGTTTTAAATCAGTTTTGAGACGAAAAGAGGAAGATGCTGAGAAATGGGTTTGGCCTATACACATTCGACCACGCAGTGTCCATTTCTCTGGAATGCAGACATTAGGGGCTTTCATGTGGATGGGAGGACCTTAAGGGGAAAAAACCCCAGCCCACCACAACAATTAAGCAACAGTTGAAGAAAAGAGGCAAGAAAAGATGGCCCTGTGTTAGTACAATAGCTCAGGGGCTTTTCATTTTGGGGCATAAAGACAGAACAGAGAATGTTGTTTTCTTTTTAAAGCCCTTTTAAAAATGGTAACTGCATCCTGCTCTTGTAGATGTATTACTTATGACATCCCAGTTTTCATCCGTTCATGATTTTACATTAGAGTTAAATCTCTGCAGCTTGAATCTCACGGCTGAGTTAGCCAGAGCCCATAAAATATTGAAACCTTTAGAGCAGCAGCCAGCCAGGTTGAGAGAAGTTCATGTCCAAAGCTGAGCTTTAGATTCTGAGACATCCCAATTGGAGTGTAGTACAGAAAAAAGCACTGATAAAATTTTCATAAAAATGAGCTAAGGATATTGCTAGCATGCTTCTCAGCATCTATATGAAAACTTAATCTGAGCTAATGGAAAGGATATGAAAGCCTTTCTCAATTCAAACATAGTCAATGCATGATTCATAAATTATTGTCAGAGAAGTGATTCAGCTCCCGGATTTATTCTCTTTTGGGTAGAAGCAACCAGAGGAAAACTGGGTTTTTTGACCTTTAATGCCAGCAAATTTTACAGTAGAGCTGTCAATATAACCAAGTAAACTGGTCATTTCTCCAAACAGCAACAAAATACCCACATATACCCAGCGCGAGCTAATATTAACTTGGTCTACTAGGTTACTGGCAGTACATTCAGAGCAGCAAATACCAAACTTCTGAGCTTATCTGGCTATGTAGGACTGAATGAAAGCTGAATGTGGCCATGTCCACATCGTCCACAGTAGTTTGTATGAAATGTGCTCAGTTGTCTCCTTGCCTTCATGCCCTTTGGGTGGTGACAACTGTATGGACTCACGTAACCCTATAAAGATGGAATTATTTTATAATTATTATTATTAGCAGCAGCAGCAACAGCAACAGCTCAAATTTATGGATAAAGAAAAGAACCTTGGTTTGTGCGCTGGATCATAAAAGCAATTGTGTTACATGGAAATTACAGGCATTGTTTAGAATAATGTGAAATAAAGGTAAGTGGGACAGTAGGATGGAAACTTAAACAGTCCTGCTTGTGAGGAATCCTGTTAGAAACGTCCTTTTAATCTCATACTTTTTCATTCGTCAGATATGTTTCAGCCCCTACAAAATGCTATGCATTGTGAAGAATACAAAAATGAAAATGCAAACCCTGCCTTCAATGAGTTAATAACTTTATGCAGGAGAGCTGTAGAATTTCGCACTTGAAAAGGTTCTTTAAAATCATTTAGTTTAATGCTTCTCTTCAGAGCTTTAATATTTCTGTGTTACTCCTATGACTACTCAATCAACCACAATTGAACATCCTTAATAAGAATCCCTACCCGTGGTTGATGGCGTCATCCTTAGTCAATCTTCCAAGTTAGAAACCTAGAACCAATTTTGATTCCTTATGTCTCAAACCCCTGCATTTAGTGTCACCATTTGCCACAAATTCATGGGTAGATAACTGTTTCTGTAAACAGTTTTGGCCCCCCCTCTGTGTTGCCACAGGCTCTGTTCAGGCTTTATTATCTCTCACTAGGACTGTTTCAAGTATTGTCAGAATTTCCCTATGATCTCTTCTTCCTCCATTTTATCCTCCATTCGGTCACCATACTTTCTTTCTAAAATACACCTGATTGTGATACCCATGAATTTTAAAAGCCCTTTATGGCCCTTCATTTTTTACAGAATTAAGTCCAAACTCATGAGCTTGCTATTCAAGGCTCTCACAGTCTGATTCTGGTCTTTTTCAAGCCTATCTCCATGCAATCATGTTCTGTTCTACGGCAGTTGTTCTTAACCCTGGCTGAACATAAGACAAGAGCCATGTAAGCTTTAGTCCTCCTTTCAAAAAGCTAATAATCTAGTATGGAACTAAATCACTATGAAATAAAATATAGGAAAACAGAAAGCAATCTCTCATTAAGTTGATAAATATATTACATGAAATATGGCCAGAAATTTAGTAATAAAGATATCCTTCTCCTGATATGTGAAAATTAAGGTTACTTCTCATACTTCTCAAGTATGGGTGTTCGAAGGGCAGGCATAGTATAATTCTAGAGGCAGAAAGCTACACCCAGATGTTATCTTATGATTCTGTCCCATTCTGTTTTCTTGGCCATTGTTGACCCCTGCATGAATTCTGCTTAAGAGGGATCCAATGGTCATGTATTCCAGGAGTTTTAGGAATATTTGTGCAACTGGGGTTATGTTTGGAATAATTGCTATGTGTACTTTTACATTTAAGATCCATGGAGTAATATTCTAAGACATGAAGAAAATATAAGTAATTAGGTCAACTTGAAGTCTTCCTTGTTGAATCCCCTGCAGCCACTGGTGGAGAATGGCTAATAACAATCACCTTCCCCATGCTGCCTTCTCAGTGCCTCTTATGACCAGGAGGCCTCAGCGGGAAGGGCGTGGGGGCTATTGCCAGCTTCAGGGATGGGAGCAAAGCTATAGCAGTAAAGTCAGGACATTGTATAAGTCAACTCTGATGTTGAGAATTGTTTTTCTCCTTAAGTGTTTATGTCATGTACCAAGGTGTATAGTATATATACTGTAGAAGCAGAAGGATGTGGAATAAGAACCAGTGTGCTATTTAAATCAGGTCTAGGGGAAGAAAGAAGATTCTTCTAATTAGCTTTTCAAAATCATTGTGATCACAAGGCTGGGATCAGAAAAATAGAATGAGATATCCTTGTATAGTTGTGTATGGGACATTTCAAACACTTACTGTAATTGTGCGACATCAATAGAGCTGCTATTTCAAGAGCTGCTAGAGATTAAATTCTACTGTGCAGTTAAAATATTGGTCTTTGTGCTAGAAGATTAAAGAGAACACTCATGTCCCTTTTCCATATGGGCACATAATTGTATTAGTAGCATTTACCAAACTCCTTAAAAGATGTACCTTATTTAGTTTGATTAAAAAAAAAAAAAAACTAAAATCAGCCTGGAAAATCAGCATCTCACCTAAGAAAATCAGCATCTAAGCAAAAGCCCTTGGAAGCAGGGATGTTTTCTTGCTCACGGTTTCCTTACACTGTGGCTGCATCCGAGGCTATTTGGTCTCAGGATGTCTGTCACCTATAGACTCAGATTTTATGAGTGCTGACCTCATTTGCTTCCTTTGTTTTTAATTGCCAAAGCAGCAGTGAAAAAGGAGGCGAAGAATACCATTACGGCTGGCCAAGTTAACATACATAAATGGCCCTGTTATATGGGGAGGCTGTAATAAGTCATGTGACAGAGAGCAAAGGCAGCCCAGCGTGCAAAGGGAGCAATTTTCTGCCCCGCAAACAGCACTTCAGGTGCTGTCGTTCATCTTTCTGTGACTTGCTCTGTCAAAGTCCGCCCAGAGCAGAGGTGTTCAGGGACCCAACAGGCCGTAAGTGTCCGGCTGAAAAACCTGGGAGATATCCCCAGGCCCTAGGAGTTCACTTTTTCAGTTGCACTGATTTACTTCAGAATGCTCCTTCAGGGAATTTCTGCCTTCCATTGCTTTGCTTTCCCATTTCCTTTCTTGTCATCTTTAAAAATCCATTAAAGATCACGCAGGCGATTTCTGCGGGCTCAAATTTCTGAGAGTTTCTGTCGCTTAATAAAATGGACCCTTTCAGTGGGCTGTGGTCTCCTATGTGCTTTTAGGGTTCAGGTATGATTAAGACTCTTAATTAGAGGTGGTGATCATAGATCAAGAAAGCAAAAGATGGCTGAAATTCTCAGGGAAGTCAACATTTTCCCATCAGGGATCTAAAATGGCTACTGGCCTCACAGACCCAGGATAGAAATACTAACTGTGGATTATTAACACAGGAAACAAAATTAAAATATGCTCCCCATCACTCCCCATCTTTCCCTAATTATTTGTTTCAAAGTCCTTCAATTGCCAAGGTTAAGTGCTTATTGTCAACACTCACTGAAGGCTGCTTTAGAAAAAAATCTCAGTTTTTAATTTGTTTACAAATCCAATTTCCAAGTGTGCTTCTTACCCAGCAAAACAGAAATATCTTCTGAAATCTTGCCTGTAATTTGTCTTTCCTCCCACTGAGTCTTCTGTCTACACCCTTCCACACAATTCATTTGTTGTATAATATGCATGCAGCCTTCTGCACAATACAGGAAGATTATATTCAAATGCCACCTCGCCGATCATACCATATTAATTCAGATTTGTCTATCATTTTGTGTGGTTGCTGCTTTGCCTTAGGTATTATAATAACAATACCTCACCTGTCATATCCCACTAGCACTGCCTCACCTAGAAAATTGCTCTAATACTGCCTCGGATCTCATAGACCTTTTTTATTTTTTTAATTTTTTTTTTTTTTGCACGAGCTTACCTATTACAGTATAATAATTGAACTTTTATTGGAGGCCACCATATATTTTTTTATTACAGTTTTTATCTAGTCCAGCAATTGTTACATGTTGATTCTATAGCAGATTGAATCATTCAAAGCCAGTCTCTTTGGTTCATCTGTAAAACATCTTGTTCCCTTTTCAAACTACAGCCAATCTCTATTTGGGTAGCTTTAGTAAGTAATATTTCCAGATAGATGAGCAGCTATTCAAAGTGTTATTTACATGGGAATTTTAATATTAGGCAATATTATGTGGCTGTATGAAAAGATGTCCAGAAGTCTTGGATTGGAAATCTGAGCTTAATATTTCATTTCTTGTGACAAAAATTTAAATGTACATGTTCAAAAACAAAACACAATTTCTTTGAAACACATTTGTCAGAGAAATCTAAAATGTGGCAAATGCCAAATAGAGATCTTTTTTCCAAAGTAATATTGAGGAATTTTGCATTCATGCCATTTTTTTTTTTTAATTGTGAAAGCTGCTTAAGTAGTTTTCAAGTATCCACAGCCACAGGTAATTTGGTATCAGTGGCATCAGGGCTTATGAGAACTCTGGCTGCTTTAACATGGCAAGCTGAATTAGAAGAAGGCTACCTTTTAAGTGCTATATAATGAAAACAAGTCATACATTTAAAGCCTGCCACTGCCTTGTAATGCATGCCAGGTTCCAGAGAGAAGAATAAGTTGCTGAGAACAAATACCATCTCATTGGCTAAGAAGCCGTCACCAATGTCTTCTTGCATAATTACACTGGACACGTTTTTAAAAAATGAAATGACAAAGATACACTGTTAAGCCGCAAATAGTGTTCAATGGCATTATCAATTGCAGAGAGTCCAAGGTTTGCATATTAATTGCAGGAAGGTGCTAATTTGAGTGCTTTAAGCTCCATTCACAAGCCTGTTTACATGCTTTGTTCCACCTGGACCTGTCTGGAGGTTTGTCAAAAACCTAACAAGCAGAAAAATATTGCATTTGAAAATACACATGCATGTTTAATTAAGCCAGGGCCACTGAACATTCCTCAATATATTTAGCTGTTGAGGTTTAAGCACCATCAGAGCATCAGGCATTATCACCTTTTGAAGTATTGCCGAATCTTTAATATTTAAAGCACAAGGCAGACTGTAATAAAAAATTCTAGCAGACCCTAGAAGATTAAAGACACATTATAAATGTGACAGTTTGTAAATGGAACACCAGTATTAAAGGATCCCCCCAATATTTCACAACATATTTTTCAGGTGTATGCTAAATTATGAATATAATTAAATAGCTATAATTATTCTCCAGGAGTGGACAGCAAATTTAAATGTCTATGATCTATGCAATTGGCTACAGGATAGGGATTTATAGTGTAGTGGCCTGAGTGGGCAAGGTAAACCTTTCGAGCAGGTGTCAAACAAAGCACTTGAAAATCTAGTGAGAACTTCACTCATCCTATCTGATGTTTGTCCTTTAGGAGTCCAAAGCCAATGACTCTGTACTGGATAAGTCTGCACAACTGCAAATAAATGTGTTGGAAAAGAATTAACTAGGGCGTGATACCCAGAGTCATGTGTCTTAGGAGCCACATTTGCAATCACTATTAAACAAAAGAGCCCTGAGATTTGTGTATTTTTGGCACACCAATCTGATCAAACACATGCAGTGCCTGGCACAGAGTCAGTTCCAAGTAAATATTTGTGAAATGAATGAATTAATCAGTGAATAATAAATATACAATGATACACCTATTCTAATACCTTAATGTTTTCATTAAATGAATTTTCCTGGAAACTGAATTTAGCTTGATTTAGTAAATTCACAAAAAAGGAGGGAGAAAAGTGGTATATATTTTTTTTAAACAAGAGCATGTATCACTGTGTTTTAGTTATCACATACTCCTTTGGGAGGTGAGATAGTATAGTCCTTACAAGAATAGGCATTGCTTCACTACTAGTCATCTACAGGAGTCTGGTAGAGTCACTGAGCCTCAATCAATTTCAGCTTTCACATCTATAAAATGGGGATAATACTCCTTTTATCTAAGAATTAAATGACAAATCCTTCACTTGGTACACACACAGGAATTGCTTAATAAAAAATAGCCTTTCATCAAGAAAGGCAGCACACGTTAGTAGTTCAGAGCAGAGATTCTGGCCCAGACTGCCTGGGTTTGAGTCCTGCCTCTACCACTTCACTAGATGACCTTGGACAGGTTATTTGATCTACCTGTACGTCAGTTTTTCTATCTGTAAAATGAAGGTAATAATACAGCCTACCCCATTGAGTTGTTAGGAGGATTTAATGAGTTAGTATTTGTAAAATGGTTGGAACTGGAATTGAATGAGTTAATGTATTTGTAAAATGGTTGGAACATAAAAGCAAACAAGATATATGAAATAAACATGAGCTCTCTGCCTGTCATGAGAAAGTTTTCCTGAAAACAGGGTGTAACTTTTGTAACTCTGTGTGAGGCAAATGGACTGTGCTTCAGAAGGGACCCAGGAGCATCCTGTGTCACTACATTTGAAACCTTTTAGAAGTCAGCAGGTTATACATTATACAAAGAACTACAGGGGCTGAGTTCCTGGCTCAGGGCTCAGGGCTTAGGATAGGTTCCCCAATATCTTAAAAAACAGTGCAATTATTGGGAAATTTGTCTCAATATTTAGAAAATAGGAGTTTCTCAGTCATTTACCCCAGCAGGTGAAGCTGGTGTCACCTCTTAACTGCATTGCTGAGAGCCTGTGGCCCTTCTTGGTCCCTGATTAGATGACCAACAGTATTAACTGTTGCTAATGGTAAACCTGCTTTTTGAAAGTGCTCTATGAGGATTACCAAATTATTATTTTCTTCCTCACAACATCCCCATGAGGAAGGCATTATAATTACCATTTTACAAAAGCAGAAACTAAGGCGTCAAGCAATTAATTTGCCTAATGTCTTAGAGCTGGTAAAAGATGAAGTCAGGACTCAACCCAGATGTCATTAATCACCAGACAATGCTGTCTTTTTGTAGGTAACTGAGATTGCTCAGAAAATTCAAACTGAATTTTACTTGAGTTCTAGTGAGTCCTGGTGTAGAGGTAGGGATAATTATAAAGTGTGTGTGTGTGTGTGCATGTATGTGTGTGTGTTTACTTCAAAGGTGCCTGAGGAAGCATAACTTGAAATTCTTTTTGTAGAAGAAGGTTCAAGGAGTGGACAAATTTTCATGAGGACAAATTTTCTTCCTTCAGGGAAGAAAGAAATTAAAATACAGACCTTTTAATTTTTAAGAATTACAATTTGAGTATGTCTTATCCAAAACATTTAGGACCTGAAGTGTTCAGAATTTTTTTTTAGATTTTGAAACATTTGCATGTACCAAATGAGATATTTTAGGGATAGGATCCAAGTCTAAACACAAGATTCATTTATGTTTCATATGTGCTTTTACACATAGCCTGGAGGTAATTTTATACAATATTTTAAATAATATTGTGCACAAAACAAAGTTTGTATTGTGTACTTATGTGTGGAATTTTCTACTTGTGGCATCATGTCAGAGCTCAAAAAGTTTCAGATCTTGGAACATTTTGGATTTTGGATTTTCACATTATGGATGCTCAACATGTATCAGAACTACTCTGATAGGCAAAGATGTCTCAGGTTAAATCTTTCTGTTAGAAAAAAACATACCCAGAGGGCGGAGCAAGATGGCTGAATAGGAACAGTTCCAGTCTCCAGCTCCCAGTGCAAGCGACACAAAAGACAGGTGATTTCTGCATTTTCAACTGAGGTACTGGGTTCATCTCACTAGGGAGTGCCGGACAATTGGTGCTGGTCAGCTGCTGCAGCCTGACCAGTGAGAGCTGAAGCAGGGCGAGCCATCACCTCACCTGGGAGGCACAAGGGGGAAGGGAATCCCTTTTCCTAGCCAGGGAAACTGAGACACACAACACCTGGAAAATCGGGTAACTCCCACCCCAATACTGCGCTTTACCAAGGGTCTTAGCAAATGGGCACACCAGGAGATTATATCCCACACCTGGCCGGGAGGGTCCCACGCCCACGGAGCCTCCCTCATTGCTAGCAGAGCAGTCTGCGATCTAACGGCAAGGCAGCAGCCAGGCTGGGGAGGGGCGCTCGCCATTGCTGAGAAACAGAAACATTTAACTTCTGGTTTATATGATTTAATGCAAATACAGACAAACCTGGCTAAGAAATGGGTTTCACCAAAGTTTGTCTGCAACTTGAATACTGTAGGCTAAACTTATTTAAAACTATTCTAGACAGATTCATTGTTAGTTTCTGGTGTTTATGAGTGGATTTCTTTTTATTTAATTTTCTGAAGAGACACCAGAGACAGCCCTAGCTACTATCAGACTTCCTAGAAACAAGCTGTGCAAATGCACCCTTACAAAATTCCATTTACGGTGAAGATAATAACGAAATAAATAATAATCTCTAAACAAAAGAATTTGACCACTGCTAAACAACAACAACAACACAACAACAACAACAAATGCAGCAGAAACCTCTGCAGACGCAAACGACTCTGTCTGACAGCTTTGAAGAGAGCAGTGGATCTCCCAACACGGAGGTTGAGATCTGAGAACAGACAGACTGCCTGCTCAAGTGGGTCCCTGACCCCTGAGTAGCCTAACTGGGAGACATCTCCCACTAGGGGCAGACCAACACCCCACAGCTCACACGGTGGAGTACACGCCTGAGAGGAAGCTTCCAAAGCGAAAATCAGACAGGTACACTCGCTGTTCAGCAATATTCTATCTTCTGCAGACTCTGCTGCTGATACCCAGGCAAACAGGGTCTGGAGTGGACCTCAAGCAATCTCCAACAGACCTACAGCTGAGGGTCCTGACTGTTAGAAGGAAAACTAACAAACAGGAAGGACACCCACACTAAAACCCCATCAGTACGTCACCATCATCAAAGACCAGAGGCAGATAAAACCACAAAGATGGGGAAAAAGCAGGGCAGAAAAGCTGGAAATTCAAAAAATAAGAGCGCATCTCCCCCTACAAAGGAACGCAGCTCTTCACCAGCAACGGATCAAAGCTGGACGGAGAATAACTTTGACGAGTTGAGAGAAGAAGGCTTCAGTCCATCAAACTTCTCAGAGCTAAAGGAGGAATTACATATCCAGTGCAAAGAAACTAAAAATCTTGAAAAAAGAGTGGAAGAATTGATAACTAGAATAATCAATGCAGAGAAGGCCATAAACGAACTGACAGAGATGAAACCCTTGACACGAGAAATATGTGACAAATGCACAAGCTTCAGTAACTGACTCGATCAACTGGAAGAAAGAGTATCAGCGATTGAGGATCAAATGAATGAAATGAAGCGAGAAGAGAAATCTAAAGAAAAGAGAAGAAAAAGAAATGAACAAAGCCTGCAAGAAGTATGGGATTATGTAAAAAGACCAAATCTACATCTGATTGGGGTACCTGAAAGTGAGGGGGAAAATGGAAACAAGTTGGAAAACACTCTTCAGGATATCATTCAGGAGAACTTCCCCAACCTAGTAGGGCAGGCCAACATTCAAATTCAGGAAATACAGAGAACGCCACAAAGATACTCCTTGAGAAGAGCAACTCCAAGACACATAACTGCCAGAATCACCAAAGTTGAAAAGAAGGAAAAAATCTTAAGGGCAGCCAGAGAGAAAGGTCGGGTTACCCACAAAGGGAAGCCCATCAGACTAACAGCAGATCTCTCGGCAGAAACTCTCCACACCAGAAGAGACCGGGGGCCAATATTCAACATTCTTAAAGAAAAGAATTTTCAAACCAGAATTTCATATCCAGCCAAACTAAGTTTCATAAGTGAAGGAGAAATAAAATCCTTTACAGATAAGCAAATGCTTAGAGATTTTGTCACCACCAGGCCTGCCTTACAAGAGACCCTGAAGGAAGCACTAAACATGGAAAGAAACGACCGGTACCAGCCATTGCAAAAACATGCCAAAATGTAAAGACCATTGAGGTTAGGAAGAAACTGCATCAACTAACGAGCAAAATAAACAGTTAATATCATAATGGCAGAATCAAGTTCACACATAACAATATTAACCTTAAATGTCAATGGACTAAATGGTCCAATTAAAAGACACAGACTGGCAAACTGGATAAAGAGTCAAGACTCATCAGTTTGCTGTATTCAGGAGACCCATCTCACATGCAGAGACATACATGGGCTCAAAATAAAGGGATGCAGGAAGATCTACCAAGCAAATGGAGAACAAAAAAAAGCAGGGGTTGCAATCCTAGTCTCTGATAAAACAGACTTTAAACCATCAAAGATCAAAAGAGACAAAGAAGGCCATTACATAATGGTAAAGGGATCAATTCAACAGGAAGAGCTAACAATCCTAAATATATATGCACCCAAAATAGGAGCACCCAGATTCATAAAGCAAGTCCTTAGAGACTTAGACTCCCATACAATAATAATGGGAGACTTCAACACCCCACTGTCAACATTAAACAGATCAACGAGACAGAAAGTTAACAAGGATAGCCAGGAATTGAACTCATCTCTGCAGCAAGTGGACCTAATAGACATCTACAGAACTCTCCACCCCAAATCAACAGAATATACATTCTTCTCAGCACCACATCACACTTATTCCAAAATTGACCACATAATTGGAAGTAAAGCAAGCACTCCTCAGCGAATGTACAAGAAGAGAAATTATAACAGACTGTCTCTCAGACCACAGTGCAATCAAACTAGAACTCAAGATTAAGAAACTCAATCAAAACCGCTCAACTACATGGAAACTGAATAACCTGCTCCTGAATGACTACTGGGTACATAATGAAATGAAGGCAGAAATAAAGATGTTCTTTCAAACCAATGAGAACAAAGATATAACATACCAGAATCTCTGGGACACATTTAAAGCAGTGTTTAGAGGGAAATTTATAGCACTAAATGCCCACAAGAGAAAGCAGGAAAGAACTGAAATTGACACTTTAACATCACAATTAAAAGAACTAGAGAAGCAAGAGCAAGCACATTCAAAAGCTAGCAGAAGGCAAGAAATACCTAAGATCAGAGCAGAACTGAAGGAGATAGAGACACAAAAAACCCTCCAAAAAATCAATGAATCCAGGAGTTGGCTTTCTGAAAAGATCAACAAAATTGATAGACCGCTAGCAAGACTAATAAAGAAGAAAAGAGAGACGAATCAAATAGATGCAATAAAAAATGATAAAGGGGGTATCACCACCGACCCCACAGAAATACAAACTACCATCAGAGAATACTATAAACATCTCTACGTAAATCAACTAGAAAATCTAGAAGAAATGGATAATTTCCTGGACACTTACACTCTCCCAAGACTAAACCAGGAAGAACCTGAATCCCTGAATAGACCAATAGCAGGCTCTGAAATTGAGGCAATAATTAATAGCCTACCAACCAAAAAAAGTCCAGGACTAGATGGATTCACAGCTGAATTCTACCAGAGGTACAAGGAGGAGCTGGTACCATTCCTTCTGAAACTATTCCAATCAATAGAAAAAGAGGGAATCCTCCCTAACTCATTTTATGAGGCCAACATCATCCTGATACCAAAGCCTGGCAGAGACACACACACAAAAAAAGAGAATTTTAGACCAATATCCCTGATGAACATTGATGCAAAAGTCCTCAATAAAATACTGGCAAACCGGATCCAGCAGCACATCAAAAAGCTTATCCACCATGATCAAGTGGGCTTCATCCCTGGGATGCAAGGCTGGTTCAACATACACAAATCAATAAACGTAATCCAGCATATAAACAGAACCAAAGACAAAAACCACATGATTATCTCAATAGTTGCAGAAAAGGCCTTTGACAAAATTCGACAGCCCTTCATGCTAAAAATTCTCAATAAATTCGGTATTGATGGAATGTATCTCAAAATAATAAGAGCTATTTATGACAAACCCACAGCCAATATCATACTGAATGGGTGAAAACTGGAAAAATTCCCTTTGAAAACTGGCACAAGACAGGGATGCCCTCTCTCACCACTCCTATTCAACATAGTCTTGGAAGTTCTGGCTAGGGCAATCAGGCAAGAGAAAGAAATCAAGGGTATTCAGTTAGGAAAAGAAGAAGTCAAATTGTCCCTGTTTGCAGATGACATGATTGTATATTTAGAAAACCCCATTGTCTCAGCCCAAAATCTCCTTAAGCTGATAAGAAACTTCAGCAAAGTCTCAGGATACAAAATCAATGTGCAAAAATCACAAGCATTCTTATACACCAGTAACAGACAAACAGAGAGCCAAATCATGAATGAACTTCCATTCACAGTTGCTTCAAAGAGAATAAAATACCTAGGAATCCAACTTACAAGGGATGTAAAGGACCTCTTCAAGGAGAACTACAAACCGCTGTTCAGTGAAATAAAAGAAGACACAAACAAATGGAAGAACATACCATGCTCATGGATAGGAAGAAACAATATTGTGAAAATGGTCATACTGCCCAAGGTAATTTATAGATTCAATGCCATCCCCATCAAGCTACCAATGAGTTTCTTCACAGAATTGGAAAAAAACTGCTTTAAAGTTCATATGGAACCAAAAAAGAGCCCACATTGCCAAGAGAATCCTAAGTCAAAAGAATAAAGCTGGAGGCATCATGCTACCTGACTTCAAACTATACTGCAAGGCTACAGTAACCAAAACAGCATGGTACTGGTACCAAAACAGAGATACAGACCAATGGAACAGAACAGAGTCCTCAGAAATAATACCACACATCTACAGCCATCTGATCTTTGACAAACCTGAGAAAAACAAGAAATGGGGAAAGGATTCCCTATTTAATGAATGGTGCTGGGAAAATTGGCTAGCCATTAGTAGAAAGCTGAAAGTGGATCCTTTCCTTACTCCTTACACCAAAATTAATTCAAGATGGATTAGAGACTTAAATGTTAGACCTAATACCATAAAAACCCTAGGAGAAAACTTAGGTAATACCATTCAGGACATAGGCATGGGCAAGGACTTCATGTCTAAAACACCAAAAGCAACGGCAACAAAAGCCACAGTTGACAAATGGGATCTAATTAAACTGAAGAGCTTCTGCACAGCAAAAGAAACTACCATCAGAGTGAACAGGCAACCTACAGAATGGGAGAACATTTTTGCAATCTACTCATCTGACAAAGGGCTAATATCCAGAACCTACAAAGAACTCAAATAAATTTACAAGAAAAAAACAAACAACCCCATCAAAAAGTGGGCAAAGGATATGAACAGACATTTCTCAAAAGAAGACATCCATACAGCCAACAGACACATGAAAAAATGCTCGTCATCACTGGCCATCAGAGAAATGCAAATCAAAACCACAATGAGATACCATCTCACACCAGTTAGAACGGCAATCATTAAAAAGTCAGGAAACAACAGGTGCTGGAGAGGATATGGAGAAATAGGAACACTTTTACACTGTTGGTGGGACTGTAAACCAGTTCAACCATTATGGAAAACAGTATGACAATTCCTCAAGGATCTAGAACTAGAAGTACCATATGACCCAGCCATCCCATTACTGGGTATATACCCAAAGGATTATAAATCATGCTGCTGTAAAGACACATGCACACGTATGTTCACTGCAGCACTATTCACAATAGCAAAGACTTGGAATCAACCCAAATGTCCATCTGTGACAGACTGGATTAAGAAAATGTGGCACATATACACCATGGAATACTATGCAGCCATAAAAAAGGATGAGTTTGTGTCCTTTGTAGGGACATGGATGCAGCTGGAAACCATGATTCTCAGCAAACTATCGCAAGAACAGAAAACCAAACATCACATGTTCTCACTCATAGGTGGGAACTGAATGATGAGATCACTTGGACTCGGGAAAGGGAACATCACACACCGGGGCCGATCATGGGGAGGGGGAAGGGGGGGATTGCATTGGGAGTTATACCTGATGTAAATGACAAGTTGATGGGTGCTGACGAGTTGATGGGTGCAGCACACCAACATGGCACAAGTATACATATGTAACAAACCTGCACATTATGCACTTGTACCCTAGAACTTAAAGTATAATAATAAAAAAAAAAGAAGTCAGGACGGGAGGCCAAAGCAGGCAGATCACGAGGTCAGGAGTTCGAGACCATCCTGACTAGCATGGTGAAACCCCGTCTCTACTAAAAATACAAAAATTTTGCCAGGTGTGTTGGCGGGTACCTGGAGTCCCAGCTACTTGGGCAGCTGAGGCAGGAGAATGACATGAACCCGGGTGGCAGAGCTTGCAGTAAGCCGAGATCGCGCCACTGCACTCCAGCCTGGGCGACAGAGCAGAGCGAAACTCCATCTCAAGAAAAAAAAAAAAAAAAGAAGTCAGGAAGAGGACGAGCTAGGGAAGGGGGTTAGGAAGGATGGCCAGGGAGGTGGGAAGAAAACCAGGAGACCCTGGGACTACAGATCTCAAGATCAAGAGGCTTTAAGTACAAATGACTGAAAAGCATTAATGTTTCCACCCTGTGATAAATGGATCGAAAAAAGATTCTGAATAAATGTTAGTGTTCTTTCACCTCTAAAGAAAAGCAAAAAAAAATTTGAATACATGTTCAGTAGGATTACAGATGAAATACCAAGACAGAACTCTAACAAAAGATTTGCAGAATTTTGATAAGGAAAAAGGTAACATATTATTAAAGAAAATTAATGGTCTAAAATAAAAATGGAAAGATGTACCATATTCATGAACTGGAAGATTCAACAACGCAACATGGCAAATCTTCCCCCAGATTGCCTTACAAATTCAATGTAATACCATACAATATCTTTGTGGTGTGGTGGCTCACGCCTTTAATCCCAGCACTTTGGGAGGCTGAGGCCTGTGGATCACAAGGTCAGGAGATCGAGACCATCCTGGATAACACGGTGAAGCCCCATCTCTACTAAAAGTACAAAAATAAAATAAAATAAAATAAATCAGCCTGGCATGGTGGCATGCGCCTGTAGTCCCAGCTACTCGGGAGGCTGAAGCATGAGAATCGCTTGAATCTGGAAGGCGGAGGTTGCAGTGGGCTGAGAGCGTGCCACTGCCTCCAGCCTCGCAACAGAGCAAACTCTGTCTCAAAAAAAAAAAAAAGAAAAAGAAAAAAGAAAAAGAAAGGGAAAAACTAATTTTAAACTAATTTTAAAATTTGTATGGAAATGTAAAGGATCAAGAATCATCACGACCAGAGTTCAGCAAACTTTTTGTAAGAGCTAGATGGTAATTATCTCAGGTTTTGTTGGCCAGACTGTCCCTGTCACAGCTACCCAATTTGGCCATGGTAGTCAGACAGCACTCAGATAATATGTAAATAAAAGGGAATGGCTGTGTTCCCTTTCATTTCAAAAAGCTTTATTTATCACTTCAGCTGTTTGGTCATAAACCACCCACAGTTTATTGTTTCCTGGTCAAGACAATCTTGAAAAAGAATAAAGTTGGAGGACTTAAACTGCAGGATAACAGCACATGTAAAATTACAGTATGGGGACAGCCTGGTATTGAGCAAAATAGGTTAATGGAATAAAAGTCCACAAAAATCCTACATACATAATCCCTGCTTCATGAACAAGGTAGCATTATAGACCCCATAGACAACCTTTTCCCCTTCGTTAATCCAACCTAAATGAGTAAAATGCTTTAAAATGTTGCCTCCAGGTCTAACTGTGTGAAGAATAAAAAGCCTTCAGTGGCTGTGTGACTGAAGATGTGGTTTCTGTGGTTAGGCTACAGTAAATAGTAAAGCCACATTCCCCCAAGGAAGGAATCAATGTAGCTTTTCTCAGCAGCCAAATCGTAGCTGCTGGTTCAACAGCAGCAACATTCTGTGGCGAGTGATATGATGCTTCCATGTGCATATGAAATTAACATCTTGCCTGCCTTCTATGTACATGTTTGAAAGTTACAAGCTCTGTTCAAGTCATTGGTGCATTGCCAGGAATGTGTAGATGGTGTATTAGGATATTGGTTCAGCTATTTTTGCAAACTAAATTAAAAATAACCTAAACAAAATATGACATTTATTTCTCCCATGCTCCAAAGTCTGAGTGGCTCAATAAAGACCTTGATATGTTCAAGTTCCTCCTGTCTGGTTGCTCTGTCATTCCCTCAAACTTTAATGCGCATGTGACTCACCCAGGATTTTTGTTCAAATGCAGATTCAATTTTAGTAGGTCTGAGAGTAGGGCGTGAGCATCCACATTTCTAACAAGCTCTCCAGTGATGCTGATGGTGCCCACCCATCCAACCACAACACATCTGCATTCCTTCCAACTGGAAAGTGTATTAGTTTCCTATGGCTGCTGTAATGAACAGTCACAAACTTCCTGGCTTAAAAATACAGACATTTCTTCTATTATAGGTCTGAAGTCCAGAAGTCCAAAATCAATATAATTGGGCCAAAATCACAGTGTCTGCAGGGCCTCCCTTCCACTAGAGGCTCTAGAGGAGAAGACATTCGCTGGTCTTTTCCAACTTCTGTGGCTGCCAATATTCTTTGGCCCAACAGGATCTACTTCTGCTAACTCCTTGATTTAAGATCCGTTAAGACTTATTTTGGACTTCTGACCTCCAGGACGATATGGGAATAAACTTGGACTGTTTTAAGTCATTGAGTTTGTGGTAATTTGTTACAGCAGCAATATGAAAATAATACGGCAGTAGACCCCAGCTACTAGCTTGAGGTTTGTGAACAGATCAGCCTAGGCAGTAGCTAAAATAGAATCTCAAGGCAGAGTCAAAGTAGAAACTTAGGTCCATGAACAGGGCACATGCAAGTACCATATCTAGGGAGAATCCCAGCCCTCAATGGCAGCTCTGGCCTGTGGCTCACGTGTGTTCAGCAGCAGAGCTGAGTCTGTAGCAATGCAGTACTGGGCAGACTGATGGAGTGAAAGCGGAGGGAAGTCAGAAGAGAAAAAATCTAGCACAATGGTCAGCAAAGGGGATAGAGAAAAAAAGGGATGAGAAGGACTCAAATCAGACTGGTTTCAGACTAGTAAGGAGAAAGATTTGAGGGCTATTACAGTAGGTCTTATCTCAAAGTTGGTCTGGAACTTAAGATAGAGTCTGGGTCTACAGATGAGAATATCAATAGTTCTAGCTAAGAAAGGCAGCTTACCACGTAAGATTGATGCCGGTAAGCTATTTTAAGAGTTCAAGACCCATCTCTACAAAAAATGTAAAAATTAGCCAGGCATGGTGGTACATGCCTGTAGTTCTAGCTACTTGGGAAACTGATGTGAGAAGATTACTTGAGCCTGGGAATTCAAGGCTGCAGTGAGCCATGATTACATCACTGCACTCCAGCCTCGGCAACAGAGTAAGACCCTGTTAAGAGATACTGCTTTTCATAAATCATGGGGTTAGGAATTATAAGTAGTCTGTGAAGATCATTTTCCTTGACTTAAGAGAACTGGTTTTTTTTGTCCTAAAATTGAAATTTAGGAAATATATTTTGCCTAAAAAGCCTTCAGAAAATGTAGTAAGCCACCAAATTTATAGTATTTTGTTACAGTAGTCTGTCCACAACAAATGTCACACTTAGGGGATGTATTTCTAATCATGATGTTATTATGAGAAGACCACTGGCCCTTTCTCTAGAATTGGTTTGGAATTCCAATTCCAACAGCTTTGCCACTGTATTCTTATTCTTCATCTCCCTTTGATTTTTGATTTGGACACTGTGATTGCTCCCTGATTATGACATCTTAATTGGTATGGCAAGGAACTTGACTATATCAAGGTCCTTTCAGGTTGGGAGGTACCCCTACCTTCCATTGTACCTCAGTTTTGGCTCCTCATAAAGAAATTCAAATATATGTCACATAGTCAATATTTTAAATAAGGCCACTCCACACTGGTGAAATTTTATGTAGTCATTTTTATTGTATGAAACTTTTCCTTAGATGATGGTAAATCTGGACACTGTCAGTGCTAGTTCCGATCACGTTTTGTTTCTGTTGGAGATAGGGCATAGTCTATGTTCTGCAAAGTTGCCCTGTCTCTCCTATTGATGGCACAGCAGGGAGAGCAGAGCACACTGGTTACTGAAAGGCTTAAAATGGAGACAGATCTTGATGCTGAGAGTGCTATGCTAGTGACCCAGTAAACTGGCACTTACAGGATCCAGGCCATGCATTTATGAATATGAAGACTTAGGCCTAGAGGTATTTTCATTATAAATTCATGCAAATTTAATCTACCTAGTAGAAATCAACATTAAAAGTCCAAAATTATCTAATACATTCAGATAAAGTTGTTGGTAAGAACCCTTTATGCCATGCAAAATAGCTCTTCAAAGAGTTTTTATTTCATACCAGGGTTTCTTCTACATTCAAGGGAATTATAGTACCTAAATCCTCCATTAGGATGCTATTGATTATGACCAAACCAATTCCATTCTGGTATTTCCTTTTAAGCTTTTTTGCTATGCAGACAAATTGTGCAATTAAAGAAAATAATGTTTAGGAGTTTTGTGTAATTTAAACATAGATAAGGTATTTTCACCAAAATTAAGCAAGTTTTATTAAATTAGGAAGATATTTTTAAACACAGGATATGATACAGCAGTCTGATGATGATGATGATGATGGTGATATTTGTCAGATATTTTCTCGCTATTCCATTGTGGAAGATGTCTTGTGCATAATTAAAAGAGCTTGTCTTCAATATTCATTTTAAGATATAAGATGAAGAAATTACTTGCAACATTTTTCTTCTAAGATTTTTCACACCCTTTATTAGTAGGATATTTAGTTTCCTCATGGGCTTTGGAAGGAGTTGTGTAATTGTTAGACTGATTTTTATCTAACTCTATGTATGGTATTTTCCATGAGTAATAACTAGGACAAACTTAATATTGTTTTTAAATATTTTTATAGTGGAAACTGTTTCCAAGGAAGCAATTTATATGTGAATACTGAACTTGGTGCTGGTTTTGATGTGTGAGCACCATCAGTATCACTGGAGCATCACTGGAGAGCTTGTTAGAAATGTAGACACCCAGACCCTACCCACAGACTTACTGAATCTGTGTCTGCATTTGAACAAGAATCCTGGGTGAGTCACATGCACATTCAAGTTGGAGGGTCCAACCCTCAAAAAAGAGTGGACAATGTTGTCTACTCTTATCATTTGTAGTCAAGATTATCTGGGAGAGAGGGATTACAAAGGAACATAACGAAACTTAGGAATGATAGATATTTTCAATATCTTAATTCTGATGACAGTTTCATGGGTGTATATACATAAATCAAACCTTATCAAATTGTACACTTTAAATATGTACAGCTTATTGTAAGTCAATTTTACTTCAATAAACCAGGCAATAGGAGTTGGGAGAAGAGAAGGAAGCCACCATAATGACTATCATTGTCAGATAATCTTTTGACCGTAAAGTAAAAAGCTTTGCTTCTGTAGATTGATTAAATAGAAAAAGTTCACACAATATTATTTGCTTCAGACAAATAATTTAGAAACTACTAGGTTGCACACAGACATCTTTCTCTAATACAAGACTTCTCAGAGTCCTTAATATTTTTTTACTCAGTGAAATTCAGTAAGAGGGGAAAGTAGTTCATAGCATTTCTTAAGTATGTTTGACCATATAGTTCCTCTTTTCAAGGAAAATTTAAAATAATTAGTGATCTGCAAGTCGCACCTTGGGAAATATATGGAGAGACTGGTCAGTTACCATTAAGTATGAAAGACTCCATTCCGGACAAGTTATTAGGTTGGTGCAAAAGTAATTGGGGTTTTTGCTGTTGTTGTTACACATTTTATTTCTATTTATGTGTCTTGGTCTGTTTCTGCCACTATAATAGAATACCTGAGCCTAGGTAATTTGCAATGAACAGAAATGTAATGGCTCACAGTTCTGGAGGCTGGGAAGTCCAATATCAAGTGCCAGCATCACATGGTAAGGGTTTTATTATTGATCATCATATGTCAAAAGGCAAAAGAGTGAAAAAGAGCAATAAGGGAGCTAAATGTGCCCTTTTATAGTGAACTCACTCCCATGATAACAACATTAATCCATCCATGAGGGTGGAGGCCTCATGGCCTAATCACCTCTTAACTGTCCCACCTCATAATACTATTACAATGGCAATTAAATTTCAACAATAGTTTTAGAGAGTACAAATATTGAAACCATAGCAATATGCTACTCATCACACAATAGATTGCTATTATTATTGCTTTAAAGAGTTGATGCTATTTGAAGAAGATTTAAGTAATGAAACTACTTGTATTTACCTACATAATTACCATTTTTTGATGCTCATCATTCCTTTGCTTAGATAGAAATTTACATCTGGCATCATTTTTGTTCTACCTGGAAAACTTGATGAATTCTGTTAGCTTTTATGTGCCTCAAAAACTTTTTCTTCCACATTCATTTTTGAAAGATATTTTTAGCACATAAAGACTTCTAGGTTTAGAGTTTTTCTTTCAATGCTTTAAAGATGTTCTTCCACTGTCTTCTATTTCGAATTGTTTCAGATAAGAAATGTTCTGTCATTGTTCTCTTTATTTCTTCATACCTAGTGTACTTTTTCTCTAGTTACTTTGAAGTTTTTCTCTGTATCATTAGTTTTAAGCAATTTGATTATGATATGCCCTCAAGTGGTTTCTTAGTGTTTCTTGTGCTTCTGATTCACTGAACTTCTTGGAACTCTGAGTTTATAGTTTTCATCAAATTTGGAAGATTTTTGACTACTTCATCTTCAATTATTTTTTCTGTTCCTGCTTCTTCTCTTCTCCTTTAGAGACTCTAATAAAATAAATATTGTGACTTTAAAGGTGTACCACAGCTCCCTGATGCTCTGCTTATTTTATATTCTTAATTTCTTTTCTCTCTGTGTTTCGTTTTGGATCATTTCTGTTGCATTCAAGATCCTTAATCATGTGCAACATCGGATTCATTGTTAATCCCATCCAGGTTGTTTTTTTTTTTTTTTCCTCCTTTTTTATTATGTTTTCTTGTGCTTTGATATTATGTTTTAAAATCATTTTATCATTTTCCTTCCAAAAAATTCATCAAGATCCATGTTTATTAGTTTGAATTTGAATTTCTAAATGAGATGGTAGATCATAAGTGCTGGAAAGTGATTGCTTGAAATTAACAGAGCATTACACTAGCATTATACTTATGTTTATGAGGAGACCTAAAATATTTTGTTTGCATTTTTGTAAACATGATAGTTTTAGTCTCTGAAAGTTTGAGATGAGACTTTCTATATCCCCCACAACTGTACTTCTTATGTTCAATCATTTCTCTGGCTTCATGAATATGTGTGTGTGTGTATATATACACATAGATATAATAATTATTTTAAAATTCTGACTGTTAATTTTTTCATCTGTGTCATTTCTAGGACAGTTTTGATTTACTGCATATTCTTCTCATTGTGTGTCTTTTTTCTTTTTTTTCTTTTTTTTTTTTTGCATGTCTAGTAACTTTTGATTGGTTGCCAGACATTGTCAGTTTCACTCTTTTGGGTTCTGAATATTTTTGTACTCCTATAAATCTTCTTGAACTTTTTTTCAATGTGACTAAGTTACTTGGAGATAGTTTGACCCTATCGTGTCTTGTTTTTAAGCTCTGTTAGATAGACTCAATCTAGTGTTAATTTTTTTCTCCCACTATTGTAGCAAAATCATTCTGATTGCTCTATCCAGTGCCCCAAATAATGAAGTTTTCCATTATGGTTGTTGGCAGCAGGTTTCATTCCTGCCTGTATATGAGCTACAGATATTATTCCTTTTAAAAGGTGGCTCTTTCCATAGCTTTGGGTGGTTTCCTTACATGCATGCATTCCCTATTACTCAACTAAATAATCAAGAGAGACTGTCTAGAGATCTCCTGGGCATGCTTTCTGTGCAGTTCACTTCTCTATGTTACTCTTTCCTGTAAGCAATAGCTCTCTTGGCCTCCTTAGACTCCCAGCCTTGTATCGTCAACTCGGGGAGGCCATCAAGCTCCACCTGAGATTCTCTCCCTCTCTCTGCACTGTAGCCAGAAAACCCTCTCCAGCCTGTTATCTGGGTCAATTACAGGGCTTGTTTCATTTGTTTCACATCTTTTAGGTATGACTTTCTTTATTGTTTGATGTCCAATGTCTTGTCTTTTTTCTTTTTCTTATTTTTGGTTTCTGTTATTGTTTGTTTCTTGTATTTTTGTCATCATTGTTGTTTCAGGCAGGAGGGTAAACCAGACTCTTTTACTCTACTGGTTATTGAGGAATATATTGCCAGTCTGTCTGAGTTTCTTTATATGTAAGACACATGCTCACACACTGGACTCAGACTATCAATTAAGTGAAAAGTCTTCAACATATAGATTTTGTTTCCTTCATTTTTTAGGAAAGCCATGAAAGATGAGTAAGGCCTAGCCTTTCTCTTTATCCTGTAATTATTCAAACCCACCCTTATTTGATGCTGACTTATTTGTTTATGACACATCAAAGTAAATTTTAGCTCTGAAACATGGGCAAGACTAACTTTCCTGATCTGGTTAATATTTTGCCTCTGCATATCCCTTAATTTTTCTAGGTTCTATTTTCCTACTATTCAGAGCAGATCTCTGAAGGTGAGCACAGAGTAAGCATTCTGAGCCTTTTGCTCTGCTAACACACAAAGCTGACACAAAATAAATATAGTAGACTGGAGCAAATGTCTACAAGAAAAGTAAAATAGGCTTCCCCCTACAAAGCCATAAAAAACTACAAGTTAAAAAGCAATTTAAATTTAGGAGAAGAAGGATGACTGGCCATGTTTAGGTTTAGCAATGTGTAACTTTGGGTGATGCTATTTGTTTTTTGGTTTTTAGAATTTTAAATAAATATGTCCTGGAGATATGTCCAACTCATTCTGAGCTTTCATTTCTCCTTCTCTTCAGTTTTCACCCCTGATATGTTCCTGGGTGAACATACACTTAGATCCCTCAAGCATAGTGATAATTTCTCCTGACCAGCAGAGCCAGTCATTATTTATTATACTTTGCCCTCCCTCCTTCTCACTCTCCTTGTGGGAACATTGCAGTGGCTGCTGGCTAGAAAATTAGCCCAGGGAGCTTCTTCAGTTGGTCCCTTTCCTCATTATACTAGTAAAAAATTTAACTGTGACATTCTCTACTCCTCCATGTATGTGTGTGTGTGAGTGTGTGCATGTGTGTTTGTGTGTCCATGTAGGTTGGAAGCACACTGTAGGGGCTAATAGTGAGTAACTTAACGGTGCTTTCTCACACATTTTGCTCCTGTTCTTTCTCTAGAGTGGCTGCAGAAGTACAGTGTGCTCATGTATTGCTGCTCCACATTATGAGCCAAGCTTGTGGGTTGATGTGTCATCTCACTGTTTCTGCTGGGTTGTTTTCTGGCTGGATGTGATATCGTTTCATCCATTGTCAGGGGGCTGCCCCAGATACCCGGGATGCTCAAGAGATGTAACACTTGCTTGCCATGTGATAGCAAAGGCTTCTGTTTATTTCTGTGGCTGCTTCTTCTGCAACCCTCTGCGGGATCCCTGTATATCCGAGCTGATGGGGAAGCTGAAAACCACACAGCCTTACTGAGGCTTTAAAAATTTTTGCTTATGGGTGTTTTTAAATATGCACCAGGCAACTGTGAACCACAATTTACAAGAACTACTTTATTTTTTTTTAAGTGTCCTTATTATTTTAAGTCTGTTTCTGGGTCACACTTCTGTGGTTCCATGAGCTTTTAACTAATGGCATTACTAGTCCTGCACAGCTTAGCTCTGGAAGGGTGACTAATAGTCTTTACAATAGGCTGAAAGCAGGGGCCACATGTCATACCTTCCTCTGCATCTCAGCAGCATCTAGCTTGGTGCTGGGCACTCCGAAAGTACTTCAGTGATTGATTTCGGACAAAATAACCTATTTTCTTAGTATAAAAATTCTGATCCAGACCAAAGACATTGACCTTTTTCTTTTGTAGTGGTCTCCTGCTTAAAGAGCTCGGAAATCAAGAGATTTTAGGTGAGGGTAATGGGGAAAAATGTTAATCCAAAAGGATCTGTCAATTTCTGCAAATGCTACAATCTATCAATTTCAATTAAAAACAGAAGGTGCCATCTATGCAGTGTTGAGGGAGAAAAGGTAAGATAATGATGGGACAAATATGGAAAATAATACTTTCATAATTTTTGTGTGTGTGTGTGTGTTTTATTTGAGAGAAAATGATTCTATACATGGTATTTGATCAACAGAAGGGGAAGAGACATACCTTGGTTTCTGGAAGAGGTGTTGCCAGTAGTGAGCAAAGCACAGGAATGTGAGATTAGTTCAACATTGGAAGGAAACCATCACTTTTTCCATTGCACCTTGGTAATCGATTTAATCGACTATCTGACTATTTAGCTTTCTAAGGGTTTCAAGTTGTTTTTAACAAGATTCTCTGTAATTAGGTCCAAGTGGTACAAGACAATTACGGGTAGAGAAGTTGTATTTTATATTTGTATCTCATTAATGAGGCTTCAGATTAACATCACCAGTTCATTTCTGGGGAGAATGTCACCATGGACAGTAAAACCCTTGTTTTCAGCTTTTCAGGCAAAGCATGTGTAACCCTTAACTTAGCCTAAAGCAGTGTCTTCCATGGGAGGCATGTGTGAACACTGGTCCTGTCTTTGGCTGGCCTTGTGCCTACAAATGGGAAGCAAACCTTTGTCTGACTGATTCCAGGGCACGTGGTGGTACATCTCAAGGAGTGAGAAGCATGAAAGTGATCAAAACAGCATTTGCTGACTGTTTCTCCCATATTCCATCTACTCTGGGAGAAGTCATGTCACCCCATGGTGTGTGATGCTGCTCTAAACCATTTGCAAGAAATAATCTAAATGTCAAGTTGTGGGTATCGTGGGGCATGTCGAGACAAACCAAAGTGTGAGAAAACTTCGAGTGAAGTTGGTTTGGAAGGCTGTGCAAAAAGAAAGCCTCATCACCCGGCACGCAGGAAATGCAAAGAGTCAAAAGAACCTTTGTTTCAATCATTTCACAATCCAATTCATAAACAGCAGAGTTGCTGTTCTAGATGTTTATATATTTCTTCAAAAACAATTAAGTACATTCATTCAACAGGTGTTTCCAGAGTGTCTTCTATGGGCCGGACACCATTCTAGGTGTTATGGATGTAGTAGCAACCAAAAGAGAGGTCCAACTCTCACAAAGTCTACCTTCTCAAGGAGAACAATAGATAGTATACAAACCAAAGAATGTATCTCCTTTCAGGTGGTAACAAGTGCTGTGGAGAAAAATAAGGCATAGTAAAAATAAAATAGAGCAAATGCGTAGTGTGTGCTATTTTATACAGGGGGTTAGGGGAAGCCTCTGAAAGGGTGACATTGAAGAGAATGAGTTCCTTCAAATCCAAGTTTCCATTTCTTCCTCACTATCATGGACTTTTTCTGAATTATTCATTTTTCCTTGTCTGTGCAATCAAAGCTGTGTCAATTTAGACATTTCTGTCAAATTCATAATTGACTACATGGCCAAGGATCAGCTCAGCTGAAATTCTCAAGAACTCATTTGGAGGTTGGTTAAATAGAATCCTCTCCTCTCATTCCCCTTTGCTCTCCAGGCAACAAAGCATAGGCTGTAGTTTACCCAAATAAGCCAGGAACCAAGAAAGAAAAGGAATTCTAATGTCCTTTTCTAATGGAGGAACATTGTAAGAGGTAAGTTTTGATGAAAGAAGATCCCTAGAAAGAGCATAAGAGCCAGAGTTAGATTTAAATCTTGGTTTCCCTACTTATCAGCTGAGTGATTTTTGAATTAACTACTTAACTTCATTCTGCCTCAGTTTCTTCAGATGCAGAGGATGATAAAAGTGCTTAACTCAACGGGATCTGATAAGGATTAGATGAGATCTCTACACACAGCTCTTAGCGTGGTTCCTAGAACATGACATGCACTCAATGCTTGAAATGCGTATCATCATGATTATTGTTAAAAGTATCATGTTTTGGCACAGCTAATAGCCACATGCTCTATGAGTATGTGTAAAGAATTTCTGGCCAGCATGACTCTTTACCCTATTTCATTTATTCATTCATTTAATCATTCGTTCATTCATTCATTCAAGGAATAGTATTGAATGGCTGGTCTGTTGCCATACACCATGCCACGGTCTGCCAAGAGTGAAGAATATACATGTCTTTTGACTTGTTGAGAGAACTGAAGCTTCAAGGAGGACTTGTTTTAGATGACCTTTAAAGTCACTTGCAAGTTGGATTGCCTGTGATTCTAAGGCATTTACTCACCATCCAATAGACAGAGAAGTGGAAGCTCTGGGAAGTGCTGAGATCTATACAGCGCCCCAAGGATTTCAGCACAGGCCAAGAAATGCCTCCTGGGGCTTCAGCTAGGAGCAAGAATAATAACTGGTTTATAGGATCTCCATTCCCTTCCAGTTCCTCGCATATTAAAAATATAAGAATCCCTTACTTTTGCATGCTGTTTTAGAGTTTGTCAGGTATTGTCACCTATATCATCTCAAGTGGTCCTTTCACCACAACTGAGTAGAAGAAGTGTATTTATCTTACAATGAGGAAAAAGGGGCTCAGAGAATTTAATGGAATTGTTCAAGATCCCATAGTGGCAGAGCCAGAATTGCTATAAAAGAAGCATAAGAGCTGGTATGAGCTTTAGGGTTCTGGGAGGCAAAGTGCTTCTGATTGTCAGAGTGGTCCTCCTCCATTAGAAGAGTCCTTCTCTTATGTCTGCCTCCTTGCAGAGGCCAGTTACTGATGAAGGTAAAGAAGGGTTGCTCACCCTTCCCATCACCTGAGCCAAACCAACCCTGACAGTCCAATGTGAAGAGACAATAGCACAATCCTCCAGCCCTTCCCCTCCAGGCCACAGCTTGAAAGCATCCCTTCTCTATCAGGTTTCATGCTATGTACCTCCCATTCCACATTTCCCACAAGAATATGGGATTTTCCTTGGCCATCAGGGCAGATGCCCCAGAGACACTGCTGCTGCCTCTCTATTCTTCCTCCCCAGTTCATGTCCCCACAGTCTGGGCCTAGGTGAGTATCTGGCATGTGGGCTGCAACTGTGGATGATCGCCTGGGTGACAATGCATACCTAGCAGCCCAGATGTCAGACACTGCTGTTGCCCAAAGGCAGGAGGAAGAGTAAACAAAGCCCTTGCCCTCCTCCATTTTGGGCTGCCTCTCTGTTTGAGTTGCAGTGGCAGCGCTCTGAGCGAGGAAGGGAGCCGGCTGGCTCCAGCAGCTCACAGGCGTACTCCCCCTGCCTTTCTGATGACCACTGGGATAATTCAAAGAGAAAGAGTAAAAACTCACCCCAAGGTATGGAGAGTGAAGGCATTTCATACTGCTAGAGGTCTGTGCACGTGTTCTGCGATACAGCAAACTTCCTAGCTCCACTCTTTCGCCAGCTTACCTACACCCTGCTCACATGACCCCAAATGGACCAGACCCCCTTTCCTGAAGGGGTTTTGCCGAGGAGCTCCCACAGGAGTCTCTTTTTTTATCGTGTCACACGGTGGCACACTGCAGTTTGTCCCACTGTATCTTGCAAAAAGCTGATATTCCAATGATGTTATTAAAAAGTGGCACCTTTCGCGCATGTGAGAAAATCTTTCCGGTGGGGGCAAGGAGACTGTGATACATTTTCCCCAAGGAGCTCACTCCAGCCACAGCATTTGATGTATGGTGACATCTCCCTGAGCCCTGACATGCACACATGCGCACACATGTGTGCACACACACACACACGCACCCCTCAAAAACACATTTTCTAGCTGAGATGAATAAGGAAGTTAAGGGACTTGTTCAAGGTCAAACAGAGGGGCAAGGAAGCCAAGTCATTTACACAGGGCATACAGCATGCTGCCCAGTGCTTTTGGCTCTTAGTCCTTCCCCCTGACCTCTGATCATCCACCACCTCACCTCCTTTTCGGCTGAGTAAATGTGTAATGCACACTAGAAATGCCACTGCAATTCCGAATATCACTTACAAACAGTGGCTTTTAGCTAACAAGAGTGCTGTTAACTCTTAATCCCTATGGATATTTCTCAATTCAGGGCTATGTGTTTTTATTTTTGCTTTCTGGGAACTCAAATCCATGCTCAGCTCAGCATAATATCCAGATCTGTATGCTAAGGAAAGCCTGGTCTGATAGTTGTGAGGTCTTCGTTTTAGCTCCAGCTCTACCTCTGACTGGCCATGGAGCCTTGAAGTTGGTGCTCAGCCTCTCCAAGGCCCAGCTTCATCAGAAGTCAGATGCAAATTATCATGCCTTATCTGCCAACCTCAAGAAGATATTATGAGAAACAAATGAGATTATAATCTTGAAAAGTTTTGAAATTTCTAGAAGGAAGTGTGACTTCCTATCTAAAGGGATCATAAAATAGTGAAAAGCTAGTGGGCTGGGTTCAGATCCGGGTTACACTTCTTTTTTTTTTTGACACAGAGTCTTGCTCTGCACTGCACTCTAAGCTGGAGTGCAGTGGCGCGATCTCAGCTCACTGCGAGCTCCACCTCCCGGGTTCACGCCATTCTCCTGCCTCAGCCTCCTGAGTATCTGGGACTACAGGCGCCCGCCACCACGCCCAGCTAATTTTTTGTATTTTTAGTAGAGACGGAGTTTCACTGTGTTAGCCAGGATGGTCTTGATCTTCTGACCTCGTGATCCACCTGCCTTGGCCTCCCAAAGTGCTAGGATTACAGGTGTGAGCCACCGCGCCCAGCCCCTGGTTACACTTCTGTGCTCCTGGGCAAATTATTTAACCTGCCTGAGTCTGGATAAAATGGGGAGGCAAAAGCCATTTGGCAGGGTTGTGAGAAAGATTAAATGAGAGTGTGTTTTAAGCTCCTATCAGAGCACCTGGCACAAGGGAGGTGACTGTGGGGTATTAGTTCCTTTCTTCTTGGTACGCCACACCCCACACTTACTGCACACAGACTCTGAGATCCTGGAAGGGAGTTGCACATCTTACTCATTCTTGAACACGCAGCATCTGTCACTGTGTCTGCTACATTACCAGAACTCAATAAATATTGTGACTATGAATGAATATATAGATTAGGGACAAAACTTTAGAAGAACTTGTTTGGTTTGAAGAATTAATTATAATATTTGACACTGTCCACTCACCTGGCTTCATCATTGGGAACATAGGAGTGAATTTGTCAGTTGTATTCATATTGCAACAAAATTATGTGGTAATTTGTGCATTTAACTCATAGATTGGCTTAGGATGATCCAAATCGAGCAGCAGTTTTGTTCACACAAAACAAATCTCACTTATCATCTAGCCAAACTCAACATAGTAACAACTCGTTTCACAGCAGGAATTCAGATAGACAAGTGAACACTTGGGGGAAATTCCCTTGTGAAGTAACCACATGCCTAGTCAGAACCATCTCATAAGTTAAGAACCAATTTTAAAAACAACTGTCAAATGAGGCTGGCTAATTGTTCTGGTCTCTAGCAAGTCAATCACAAGCAGGGAGGAGGGGATGGATCTCAAAAGTAAAAGGCAGATACAAACAAATGAGGCCCAATGGTGGCTGAGTGAAATTATACATGACAACATGAATCACTATATGTTTTTACCAGGTCCATTTTTACACTGCTTTTCCTGGCCTTTTTGGAAAGTTGTTTTGGATGGGTTTGTTTTTCAGGGTATTTGATTATACATGCATCCTTATTTTTAGTAATACTCATAAAATTGTCAAATATAATCCTTTGCAATAAATTTACCCCTAAAATGGCTTCGAGTATCTTGAATTTTTAAAAAATGAAAACATTGTAGTAGGTGAGACCAGAGCCAAAGGGTTGACACAGAACATAGAAAACAGCAAAGGAGAAAATATCCTAAAGCTTTGAGAACTGATGTTTGAATATCTTCTTTCTCTTGCTCCCTAAGAAATTAATGAACAGACAACCCTGAAACTTCAAAGAAGTAATGCCCTGCTTTGGGAATTGCAACCTCCATCTTGGTTGTTTAAAAATGAGCACACATGGAAATGATGCATCAGCATATCTTTTCAAGTTTTTTTTTTTTTCCTGTTGAAAATTAATCTACAACCCTCCAGTTATTTATGGCTCAGTAAATGGATAAGAAAAATAAGATAGATCTGTCTAAAAACAAAACAAAAATATTTTTATCACCATGCTTAAAGACATAGCCATAGTCAACAATTACAACTGGGCAAGAAAAATATGAAAGGAAAGGTTCACCTCTGCCATCCTCTTTCAGTACTACTTTGCAAAGATTAGAGTGTTTTGTTTTTCCTTCCTGAAAACGCCCACACCTCTTTAAGATTATATGTGTATGTTCTTCTTGCCTTCTTGCGTTTAGAGGGTATAGTCAAATGTGAGTGGCAGGGTCTGAGTTTCCCCTCTGTCTCTCTGTGTATCATCAGAGGGGCCATGTGCACAATGGTTACTTGATCAGATGTTGAAGCCAGATTGCCCAAGCATATAAACGGAATGACTATGGGTAAATTACCTAACATAGCTATGTCTCTCCTTCATCATCTATAATATAGAATGATAATAATGCTACCTTGTGAGCTTGTTGTGAGAATTAAGTGAGTTAACATAGCAAAGTGTCCAAACTCTGGTTCAGAGTAACTCCTGAATAAGTGGTAGCTATTTTCATAGCCAGATCTGGTCACTTCAAAGCTCCAAGATACTGTCTTTATTCTGATTGCATATATTCTCAGGTTTGTATCATTTCCAATTCAACATACACATATAGTTTAATGTAGTATAAGAAGTAAGGTTATGCATTTTCTCCTGAGCTGCTCTTTCTGCCGAAGCACCAGTACTTCAAAAGCTGTAACAACCATTCCCGAAAGCTTTCAGAATTTGGACTGAACTCAATCACTTTTTCATTTGGTATCTTTCATGTGCTCTAGATGTATGGCCTATATCTGCCCGATGAGTTTATATCTGCACTACACTGCATTTTAGGCATCTTCTAGCACAAAAAGAAAGACTTGGCTTCAGAAGGGATCATGACTGGCCAGTTGATCTGTTATAAATATGCCAAATACTGAGGAAATAACAAGGAGGAGAAAATTACATTCACACTTCTTTATTGATGCCATTAACAGTGTTTTGTCGTCCAGCTGATGAAGCGGTGCCATCTCCCCAAAAGCATCACATCACGAGACTACTTGGAGCCTCATAAAACCCCTCACTCCTGTGTTCCAGCAACTCCCTCTGCTCCCAGGCAAAGGAGGACCAGAGGTGCACTTGAGGATGTGCTAGTTTAGTGGAAGCCAACGGACTGCGCCCCTAGCCATAAGAATCTCCCTGTGTGTAAAAGTCGTTTCCGTATTGGTGACACCAGAGCCGTGGTGAGCTCCCGCTGACCCCCTCCACCACTTTTATGGAGGTCAGAGGACCCTTCTTTGAGTCAGGATGCAGCTCAACCCAATCAGTCACCCATCTTTCATTGTATGCTGCCTGGCTGCTGAGACCTTACCAAGAACAGCCCTCACCTCCTTTCTGTCTTCTCCCCATGCTTATTTAAACAAATGTCTTCTTTCTAATATTGGGCAGACTAGGGAGGGGACAGCACCCTCCTCCCATCTCTCACCCCTCTCCCAATTATATTTCCCAGTCTGAAACTCATTTCTTTCCCTCTCTTTTTCTCCCCCTTCTTCTCTTTCTCCTTCCTTCCTCAGTTTCTCTCCAGGATTTCATTTTGTTTCAACAATGGATAGTTGTCTAAATGGAGAATACCTTATTCCCTAGAGTATGACAAGAGATTTTTATAAAGTCTCACCTCTGTTTAGGACTCATTGTGTTCCAGATTAAAATCCAAGTCTACCCAGTCTTTCAAGACCAAGCTGTGTATCAGCCTCCAGCCTCATCTCTTTTGCTCTGTGGCTCACCGCATCCCAGCCACCAGGGCCTTCCTTCATTCATAATAGCAGCTGTCATTAGCCAAGCAAGCCTAATCCTCACAACGACAACCCTATGAGGCCAGAGCAGTTATCCCTGCTTCACACGTGAGGAAACTGAGGCACAGAGGGTAAGTTACACGTGACTAGTAAGGGGCTGGTGTAGGATTTAAATCCAGGCTGTCCAGATCCAGACCACTGCACGGAGCTGCCTGTTTCCAACAGGTCAAGCACACCAAGCTCTTCCCTACCTCAGGGCTCTGGAACGCCCTGCACCTCTGTCTGTTAGACTCCTCTCCCAACCCGTCCACTGGATAACATCCCTTCCTCTTTTAGATTTGAGCTGAGACGTTACCTCCTCAGAAAACCCTTTCCAGACCTGCCACCACCAGCAGCAGCAGCGGAAATCGCTCTCCATTGTTATTCTTGGTCATTGCCCTCTATTCCTTTCCCCATGACTGTTCTTACAACCTATTAACATAAATTATTATTTGTTAAGTTTTGATATATTCATATTCCATGTTCAGAAATATTTGCTGTGCTTTCCTACCAAGTCCATCTCTGTTGGGGGGCATTAAACTTCCCCACCCCCTTGACATCTGGTTTGGTCACGTGACTTGCTTTGGGCAAGGACATGTACTCTGAGAAACAAAATTCTAGAGCCGTTGTGTGGAGCTGCTCCTTTAGCCTTGGTCCAAAAGGGAGAGAGTGACAGGCAGAGCTGTGATAGACCCAACATGAGCAAGGAATAAATCTCTGTTGTAGAAACTCTCTAGGACTTGGAAATCATTACTGCAGTGTAACTTAGCCAAGGTTGACTGTTCTGTGAGCCTGCTTCATAGTTGTCTCCCCATTAGACTGTGCATTTCGTGAAGTCAGGGATTGCATCTGTTTTATTTTCGGCACTTTTCTCTGCATCTAGCAAAAGGCTTGGCACATTGAAGCGTTCAACAAACGTTCGTTGAAGGAATAAATGTGTAATGGATATGCACATAAACCAGCTTTGGAGGACTACCTTTTGGCATGTATTGTTTATGATACTGAGTGATTAGCTTTTTGTAAAGTTAATCAGCTCTCACCTTCCACTCTGTTATGCACTACCCCTAGACTCACCTTACTCCATCTCCCAGCAGACACATAATTTTGACTCTGCTTTTAATTTGTATGCAGTTGCTATGTAAGGTTTAATTCCTAGGAGAAAAGTCCCTTTACAACTATTTAGTTTCGTTGGAAAAAAACAAAGAATTCTCTTAAATATCTCCCTTCCAATAAAGAATAGCTGGTCCCCAAATGGTCAAGGGACTTAAAAGAACCTATGGCAGCTTTGAGGCTGTTTGCTCTTCATTCAGGCTAGCTGAAATAAAATACACATATTATGGGAAGATATTACCGAACACATTTTGTAACTATAAGGAAATGCACTGGCTTTCCCTATGGCAGAAGCTTTTTTCCCTGTATTTAAACTATCTCTAACTTCTATAGATGGATACACAGGAACTTTTTTTTGACTTATAAAATGTTTATAAGTCCTTCCCTCTCATTGACACCCCTCTGGTTACAACAGGAGAGGAACTGTCGCTTTGGTTTTGTCACTTCCTTCTTGACTTCAGCCTGGTCTTTGCCATGTGTTCCCCCATTCGTCTTCCCAACTGGCTCCTAGTTGCACGGGTGTCACTGTGGCCTGCAGTTAGGCCACTCTTCTGACCTATGACATAGCAGCTCCATGGATTCATTGATAATCTCCCCTCTGCACCTATAGGCCTTCTATAGGTCACAAAGGGCCAATCTATACCATCCCCCAAAAAGGGGCCAGGAAACCAGGTGGTTTATTTTTAGTCTTCCCAGGGTAGCAGCATTTGGGTTGTACAAACTTAACTGCTTTTGTCTGTTTCCAGAATTTATGATGACACGAGTAAGAGAGAGAGGCAGCTGCTAATGTAGCCCACAGCTAGTCAACCACACACGTCTGAAACAAGCTACATTTAATACAGCACAAATGGAACAAGTAGTGACAACTGACTGTTAACAAATTTGGTTAAAGTGATTCATAGGTATTTAAACTTGGGTATGTTTTTACAGTTTAAGATAATTGTCTTATTTTAAATAACTAGCAACACATATCTACACTGTACTTTCCTCCATTCCTTTCTTCCCACCCCCTGCTAAACGTTTCCTGGGATGCTGACAGCTCTGAGGCACTCAGCAACAGGGCAGTATGCAAGAATGCATTAGCTCTGACCTAGTCACAAGGATCTGAACAGATATTTGGCATTTGTGGTAGAAAATTTGGGCTAGCAGCAGGGATCGGAGCCCAGGTCTGCATTTCAGATTTAAGGCCTAGTTCAGGGATGAGTGAGAGGCTTGTCAGCTGGTGAGAGAGGCACTAGTAATACAGCAGAACAGCTGAGATTTCCTCTTCAGAGGCAGGGCTGTTACATGCAAACTCCTACTCAGTCATTATATTCTTAAGGGAGCCAGGTACACACTACTAGCTGTGTGCCTGGTTCCCTTAAGCCTCAGTTTCTTCAGCTATAAAATGGGGATATACCTATCTCACATTGTGTGGAACACAGTAAAGTATGGAAAGCCTCTTGCATAGTCCCTGGCACACAGTAACATGATAAACACTGGAAATTATTATTTGTGGAATTATTATCAGCCCTGAATATGAATATGTTCAGTCCTGCTGCCAGCCAAATGAGCAATTTTGAAAAATGTACCCACCACTCAAAACCCTTTGCTGCCAGCAAAATAAATAAATATACAAATCTACAATGCCAATCAACCTTCATGGCAACCCTCTAGAGTCAGAGAATGCACAGGTGCACAGTCTGCATACCTGGAAGCTGCAACCTTGAACAGATTTTTAGCAATGGTTGTGCGCCTTCATTTTGGGGTATGCAATTAATGCAGAGGCTCTTCAGTTAGCCACTCTCAATGGTATGAAAGAAGCCTGTTAGGTAAAATTTGTGTTTCCAGGATACCTGCTTTAATAAGTAGTGTGTTTCTTTTGGGGAGGGAAAGAGCACTAGATTGAGGCAAATGAGTGTGTGCTTCCTTTTTTCCATTCTTTCCCCGTTTTCACTCACAACATTGTTAGCTACCTGAAATAGTATTACAGAGGAGATCATGTACAACCTTGAAGAAGAAAAGTAGTCCCAAAGGACAGCCCGAGACCTCATATGGGTGAGGTGGGTGGGTGAAGGCATGGAAAAGAAAGATTACCCACTTTACCAGTAGAGACCACAGGGGCTGAGCAGGGTCTGATAGCACCAGAGACATTCTCCCTTTAGTACCAGCTGAAGGAACTTCCTTCTTGGTTGCTTCTCTGGGCTTATGCTCATTTTTCAAGAGCTCAGGGCCTTAAAGGAGCAGGGAGTGTGGAGTCAGTTAAGCTGACTGTCTTCTGTTGTAGCGATCTTGGAATGGGAAGTAACTAGGGTACCATGCTGCTCAATGTCACTATCCGGAACGTGGCATTATACTACTTATTGCAAGTACCCAAGGACGTTGTTAAGAGCACCAGTGATGATTCTAGCAGAACTTGAGAAGGATCAACTCTGACTTTCTGACCTTGGGCAAGCCAGCTGAATGCCCCTACCTATAAAATGAGGGAACCAGAATCAATTAACTCGGGTGCTCTTGGCTCTGACAAGACATTGCCATGTTTCAACCCTGGCCCACCACTTAGGAAGCAAATGCCCTTGATGAGTCAAACAAAATTAATGTGCACAAGAGCTGCTTCTGTCCTGGGCATGTGGAGAGTTGTGCTTTCCAATCCCCTTGCATTTGGTCACAGTCATGTGACTAGTTCTGAGAGCAAAAATAACATGTCTCTTCTGGTTCAAAACATTTCATTGTTGATATGAGACCCTCCCTCCACTTATTAATCAAGGAGGCCCTTTGTCCCATGCAGTATCACTCCAAGATGTTGATGGCTATGCCAACCTCATTGCTGAATCACTGCATGTAAGATAATTGTCCCTGATAGTCCCTTAGACCCACAGTAGATTTTTTAAGTGAGACATAATAACTTTGTTTTGTTAGCCTCTGAAATATTCTACCTCAGCTTCTGTTTTTTATAACCTGAAGTTATTAATACAACCTGCCTTACATGTGTCTTGTAAGGGTTAAATGATATAATATATGTAAATTGCTTATAACAAGGTTTGGCACATAGTAAATACTCAATACACATTTAACCTTCATTATTCTTCTCCTTTGTCCCTATGATTCTATTATATTATTATTATTAGATGTTATCCTAAACCATCTATATTAGTCCCACTGCTACAAAGATACCTGAGACTGGGTAATTTATAAACAAAGGAGGTTTAACTGACTCACAATTCCTTATGGCTGGGGAGGCCTCGGGAAACTTACAATCATGGTGGAAGGGGAAGCAGGCACCCTCTTCACAAGGTGGCAGGAGAGAGTGAGCTTGTCAAGGAGAAACTGTCAAACACTTCTAAAACCATATCTTGTGAGAACTGACTATCACAAGAACAGCATGGGGGAAACTGCCTCCATGATCCAATCACCTCCCTTCCTCCACACAGGATTACAATTTGAGATGAGATTTGGGTGGGATACCAAGCCAAACCATATAATTCTGCCCTGGCCTCTCCCAAATTTCATCGCTTTTCACATTTCAAAGCCAATCATGCTTTCCCAACAGTCCTCCAAAATCTTAGCTCATTCCAGCATTAACTCAAAAGTCACAGTCCAAAGTCTCATCTGAGACAAGGCAAGTCTCTTCTGTATATAACCCTGTAGAATAAAAAGCAAGTTAGTTACTTCCTAGATACAAGGGAGGTACAGGCATTGGGTAAATGCTCCCATTCCAAATGGGAGGAATTGGCCAAAACAAAGGTGCTACAGACCCCGTACAAGCCCAGAAGGCAGCAGGACAGTCACTACATGTTAAAGCTCCTAAATAATCTCCTTTGATTCCATGTCTCACATCCAGGTCATGCTGATACAAGAGGTGGGCTCCCACAGTCTTGGGCAGCCCTGCCCCTGTGGCTTTGCAGGGTATAACCCCCTTCCCAGCTGCTTTCACAGGCTGGCATTGAGTGTCTGTGGCTTCTCCAAATGCACAGTGCAAGATGTCGGTGGATCTACCCTTCTGGAGTCTGGAGGATGGTGGCCCTCTCCTCACAGCTCCACTAGGCAGTGCTCCAGTGGGGACTCTGCATGGGGGCTCCAACTCCATGTTTCCCTTCTGCACTGCTCTAGCAGAGGTTCTCCATAAGGGCTCCACCCCTGCAGCAAACATCTGCCTAGACATCCAGGCATTTCCATACATCCTCTGAAGTCTAGGCAGAGGTTCCCAAACCTCAGTTCTTGACTTGTGTACCCACAGGCCTAACACCACATGGAAGCTGCCAAGGTTGGGGCTTGCACCATCTGAAGCAATGGCCTGAGCTGTGCCTTGGCCCCTTTTAGCCACAATTGGAGCTGAAGTGACTGGGACATAGAGTGCCATGTCTCGAGGCTGCACAGAGCAGCCAGAACCCTGGGCCCAACCCATGAAACCATTTTCCCTCCTAGACCTCCAGGCCTGTGATGAGAGGGTCTGTGGCCAAAATCTCTGACATGCCCTGGAGACATTTTTCCCCATTGTCTTGGCAATTAACATTAGGTTCCTTGTCACCTACACAAATTTCTGCAGCTGGCTTGAATTGCTGCTTAGAAAATGGGTTTTTCTTTTCTATTGCATCATCAGGCTGCAAGTTGTCCAAACTTTTATGCTCTGCTTCCCTTTTAAACATATATTCCAATTTCAAACCATCTCTTTGTGAATGCATAAAACGGAATGCTTTCAGAATAATCCAGGTCATGTCTTGAATGCTTTGCTGCTTAGAAATTTCTTCTGCCAGATACCTTAAATCATCTCTCTCAAGTTTGAAGTTCCACAGATATTTAGGGCAGGGTCAAAATGCCAGTCTCTTTGCTAAACCATAGCATGAGTGACCTTTATTGTAGTTCCTAATAAGTTCCTCATCTTTATCTGAGACCACCTCAGCCTGGACTTCATTGTTCACATCACTATCAGCACTTTGGTCAAAACCATTCAAGAAACCTCTAGGAAGCTCCAAACTTTCCCACATCTTCTCATCTTCTGAGCCCCTCTAAACTCTTCCATCCTCTGCCCGTTATCCAGTTCCAAAGTCACTTCCACATTTTCAAATATCTTTATAGCAGTACCCCACTCCTGGTACCAATTTACTATATTAGTCCATTTCCACACTGCTATAAAGGACTTCCCTGAGACTGAGTAATTTATAAAGGAAAGAAGTTTAATTGACTCAGAGTTCCATATGGCTGGGGAGGCCTCAGAAAACTTACAATCATGGTGGGAGGGGAAGCAGACCCTTTCTTCACAAGGGGTCTCATTCTCCTATGCAGGAAAGAGAGAGAGTATATGAAGGAGTAACTGCCAAACACTTATAAAACCATCAGACCTCAAGAGAACTCACTCACTATCACAAGAACAAAATGGGGGAAACTGCCCCTGTGATTCAATCCACCCCCTTCCCTCACATGTGGGAATTACAGGCCCCTCCTTCAACACATGGGGATTACTATTTGAGATGAGATTTGGGTGGGGACACAGAGCCAAACCATATAAACTGGCGTCTTGATTTCAGACTTCCAGCCTCCAGAGCTGTGAGAAAACAAATTTCTGTTGTTTAAGTGACTCAGTCTATGGTGCTTGTTATGGGAGCCTGAGAAAACTAAGACACAGCTCCTTCATTAAAAATTTTTTGCCATCTTATCTTTTAAAAAAATTATTTTATTTTATTTTAAATTCTTGGGGTACATGTGCATATTTGTTAAATGGATGTATTGTGTAATTGTGAGGTTTGGGCTTCTAGTGTACCAATATTCCAAATAGTGACCATTGTACCCAATAGATATTTTTCCAACCCTCACCCTTCCCCCCAGCTTGCCCTCTTTGGAGTCCCCAAAAGACCATGCCCCTTTTGCAAGCTTCCACCGTACTGATACTGCTCCAAGTTAGCAACAATTATGTTGAATCTGAATTGTGCACTCAGTTGTTAATGTTCTCTACCATATTTAGAGCCACTTAAGGGCCTAAAATTGTATATTTTCCCTCTAAGCACTCCCATATTTATCTAAGTATTATAAGTGAATGTTCCACAGACATTTGTTGAATGAATGAAGAGCGAGTGCTGCCTCTTTCTTTCGGCCTAATAAAACACCACTGGGTGGGGCCAAGAGTGTGTTGCACAACCCAGAGTGAGATATCTATGCACCTTGAGTTGTTCTCAAGGATGGTGGCCTTGCAAACAGGGAGTCACTGAAATCACCTTAATACCCTATTTCGTAAGACAGGAGAAAGTAAACTAAGTGAAAAAGAAAGAGCTTGGCATCTGGCAAAGTCAGTGTGTGATTAACAAAAGAACTGCTCTGTGGTTGATTGGAGAATTGGAGTTATTCCTAGTTGTCTGCTATAAAAGAGCCTTTCTGTGGAGACAGTGGAGTAATAACATATTTTTATTTCTGGGCTAATATTCTGGTCTGAAAAAATATATTCAGGAAGAAATGTTATATTGATACATTTGAGTACCTATCATCTATGTAGTTCCAATATGTAACACATTAGATTTTAATAATGTTTTTATTATTTCCAAGCATTTCACTTTTATTATTTTGCAGCAGCCCTCTAGAATAGACAGGCAAGAGCAGGGGTGGTAGCCACTAATCACATTGTCTGCCCGACCTCCTTGACATCTTTTGGGGATTTGTTCTCTCTTATGTTACAGAATATCCCTAGCACCGAATATTAAGATTTGAGGGAGTTTCCCAAACATAGAACTTCATCTCCCTGACCACAAAAGGGCACATAATACAAGATAGGCCAGTCAAAGCTCTTCTATAGGATGGCTCCCATGGAACTAAGAAAAGAGAACAATTTTCTATCTGGTGGTAGAGCTGAAATAAAGAAGCACTGGATTTGCCTGTGGTTATGTATCTCATCTCATGGGGAACTCCACTTGAAGAGAAGGAAGCCAACATGTTGCGAGAAGCCAAGGAAAGCAATATTTTGAAGATTCAGCTCTCTTTTGGTTGTAAGCTACAGAACCTCAACTTTGAACAGCTTAGGAAAATACGGGAGTTCATTGGCTTATTTTACAAACTGCAGAAAAGTTTGTGGTGTAATCGAGTTTTACAAATGACTGAAACTGTTAGGACTGTCTATTTCCCAGATATAACTACTGAGGCTCAGAGAAGTTAAATGTGTTATTCAAGTTAGAAAAGAGGAAATGGAAATTATAGTTTATGAGCACTTACTATATGCCAGGCAATAGATTTTATGCTTTATACATTTTCTTATTTTACACTGGAAATGGAAGTCACATAGCTAATACTGGCAGAGCTGGAATTTGAACCCAAGCCTGTCTGGCCCTAAAGGCTATGATTTATCCCTGTACCAGAATGTCTGCTTGTGCCTTGTTAATAAGTAACAAAGCCAAATGTGTTAAATGTTGAGCAAGTCTTCTTTCCACCATATTATGCTGCCTATCCTCAAATCTTTGAGGCAGAAGTCTAGAAGGAGATTCATAATTTACCTATGTGTTAAAACATACTATCTAATCCTCATCCTTTTTTATAATACAAGAATACACTTTGTTCTTCTGTAATCAGTCCTTACCTATCTAAATACTTCCCTGACTAACATGACTACATATCATATTCCTGCGTGAGGGATTGGCTGCAAGAGGTGTTGATTCTTGAATAGAAACCAAATTTACCATTCCTGTGTGCTGTCCAATATGATATAAAGGTAGTATCACTAAAAGCTTGATTTGGCACCTTGGCTAAGCCTTCAGCAGAAGTGCTGTGAGACCACATGTTCCCTGAGAAAGTCTTCTAGTGTAAACAAACCAGCAAGAAGGGAAGAATGAGGGGTGAAAAAGAACCCCAAAGGAAAAGACAGATAAACATGAAGAATAGAAGTAACAATGTGAAGAAGAATGGTCAAAAGAGGGTGTGATCCAAGCAGTAAGTGAAATAAACAGAGGATATGGGCATGAAGAATGGACAACTGGAACAAAGGAGGAGCTGAACAAAACCAGGGATGACTCTAAAGAAGAGGAGGAAAGGTGTGCAGACAGAAGAGTCCAAGAATAGTGAAATATGGAGTCCATTACTGGTACTCACCAACAGAGAAGAAAATCCTAAAGATAAGGCAATGACCAAATCATTTGCATACTGCTTTGGAATGCAATTTTCCCCTGGAGAAAAGGATTCTGGGAAAGCTGATAGACACTCTAATGTGCTTCATTGTGCTTGCATTTCCTGGCACATAAGGCCAGGTGGAGGCAGGAAGTGGGACACACTTCACAGAGTTACTTCTGATTACATTCCAGTGACTCCACAAAGTTGACAAAGAATCTACAGAAAACTTACCACGAGGTATATAAAGAAGGTAAACAAAATATTTCTCAAGTAAGTTGTGAATGAGTAAATAAAAATGGAAGAAAAATGGAGAATAATATCTAACAAAACAAAGTTAGAACCATGAGGGAAAATGAAATAAAAGGAAATACAAAGAGATATTCAGCAACTGAAGGTGAGCTTTATAAGTGAGAATTGAAACCAAACCCTTTTGGGGTATGAAAGTCTGAAAACAGGAAAGCCCCATGAACGGGAATTGGGCCCCACAAAAAGATAAGGGTAGACCAGGCAGAACCCCAAAGTCACTGTGAAGGATTTTAATGCATAGTCTAAGATCAGTAGAAAACTATTACTAATCCTGGGGGAAGGGAGGAATAATGAGAGGAAGGGGTAACATAATCAGATTTGCATTATGAAGATTGCTATAGCTAGAATGTGGGGGAATGGATTGGAAGAGGGCTAGATTAGATGCCAGGAGACCAGAGAAAAGGTTATCTCAAATGGTCTAGATAAGAGATGATGGCCGCTTAGGCTAAGTTGATGCTAGTGATGATGGAGGGAAGTGGAAAGATTTGAGAAATGATTTAAGCAATGAAATAGACAAGGCTTCACAGGGCGTTAGACATGGAGAGTGAGAGAGAAGAAGGTGGCAAAGATGAAATATCAATAAAACTTAATTAGAATAGTTTTGTCATCCTGTATTAATCAGGACTCTTTAGTTTACAATGGACAGAGTCCAACTTAAACTTGCTTAGACAACGAAGAAAACACATTTGCTTCTTTAACTGAAAAGGCCAGAGGTAGATCTAAATTCATGTGCCACTTGATCTGGGGGCTCAAATAATGTTACAGGATCCCACCTTTTCCTAGTTCTTTTCTCTGCTCCCCTCCACATCAGCTTCATTCTCAGAAACCCCATGTGGTGGCAAAGTGGCTGTCAGTAGTTCCATATCGACAAGTCCAAAGACAAACATAAAGGTCCTCATCACAGGAGATCCCACATAGCCCTGGATCAACAGGAAAAGTGTCGCAGGAGACAGGATGGGAGTCTTCATTCCTTTATTTCCTTTGAGAACTTCAGGGTACTATCATCAAAGTGAGGAGAAACAGATGCTGGCGGCCAAAACACAGTGGCCACTCATGACACATTTCCAGTAAGGCCACAGCAGTCTAGACAGATGCTTCCCTATTTGAAATCACAAATTAACTTATAAACATGCACATGTTCTCTTGACTAAAAACCGATACGGTTTGTAGCCAGGTCAATGCATCACACAATATAAGACTACTCAACATTTTTGAACTGTCTGACATTGTGAAATTATTGGTGGATTTAATCACTTGCTCAGAACCAAAGTATAATCTTGTAATCTCTTTGTAGCTCTGAATAAGTAAAATCTTTGTGTGGTAGACACACCTGATAGCAATAACTTAAGCATACTCTGAGAATGACCCTGTATTGCAAACATACCTGAATGCATGTTCTGAGCTAGGGAATCCAGAAGTGGCCAATCCAGAGATTAGTCTCTTGTCTATGAAGAACATCTGAGCCTCTCTCCCATCCCATGAAATACAGGGGATCAAGGCCCTGAGTTTGGGGTTGAATGAAAGTTACCTGGTGGAGGTTGTTAGGGAAAGCATGCTAAGTGAAAATGCTGCATAAACTTATACCTTGTGTAAATGGTTGTGGTTCTCCTGCAGCCTGCTGCCCCTAGACTGTATGTAAAGTAGGTCTCCTGTCCAGTCTGCTACACTGGACTCTCTCCTGTGGATGTAAACCCCCAATAAAACCCCATGTCTTATTTGCTGGCTCTAGGTCTCTTCTTCAGCTTCTCGAACCTGCTGCCATTTCCACTGAAGTTGACGGGGGTTTGGCACAACATCTAGGAAATTATTTTGAGGCATCACTTTATTCTTGGTGAGAAATAGTTACAAAACAAATGCAAAGTATGTTTGCTCCTTAAAATATTTGGTAGTTGTAGTGTGGAACTTTGTAGACAAAGACGCTGAGAACAAAGTATTCATGTAGTAAGTCAGCACACCTGTTTTAGATCATACCTGGGTTGTTGATTACTTATGGCTATTGATTCCTTACAGAGTATAGGTTGATTGCAGACAACAGATAACAACTGTTGATTACTTACAACACATGTTTTCATTGCATAGTGGTAGCAGTGCAGACTGCCTGGCTCGCATCTTGCTTTTGACGCTCACTGGCTGTGTGACCTAGAGCAGGTAATTTAACCTCTCTGTGCTTCAGTTTCCTTATCTGTAAAATAGGAATAACAATAGTACTGCTTTAAATGGTTATTATGAAGATGAAATGAATATACTTATTGTAAAATGCTTACAACAGTGCCTGGTACATAATAGCTGCTGTATATGTATTTGTTCAATAAGCTTGAGAGTTTCTATTTCACCTTTCTGAGTCTTGATTTCCTGATCCACAAAATAAACATCATACTACCTGCAACTTCTCAAGATTGTTCTGTGGTTTAAATGAGATAATTGTACATGAAGTTCCTCATACAGAATTTTCCACAAAGCATTCAATAAATATGGTCTCCTTTCCCCTTTCAAACACTGGAAAACTCTTTATATTAATAAGTATTCAAATGGATCTAAGCCCCATCCCTACTAGTTATTCTCTATTTCTGTACCCTTCAATATTTCTTCATGGCCCTCCCACTAGACAATAAACTCCAGAGGCAATTAGCATGCTTGAATTGTGCACAGTGTGCACAAAGGATGTGCACACCGATAGGCACATGGCAGATGCTCAACAGTTGCTAAACAAATGCATGATTATTCAATGCTTCATTTCAATGCACTTTGTCCACTTATTAGTCGTACTCAGATACTTCAAGACAGATTCAGCAAAATGAACAACTCGATCGAGACCATTTTTTTTCTTCCTGTGTAAAAATGCCATCCATATAAAAATAACTGAGCGGGGCTGTAACCAGCTGTCACTTCATGTAGACATGTGCAAGCACAAAGTCCTGTGTGATGGGCATAGTTCTTGAGTTGTGCCGTGTTACACTCTGTCAGATGGAATATGTTAGGGAAGAAAGCGTTAGTCCATAACTTTGAAATTACAAGTAGGTATTTTGCAACCGAAAAATAAGGAATTTGAGAGATGTGCACTTAACAAACAAACAACTATTTGCTTCCAAAGCTTTAACTTAAGATAGGCCTGATCTTAGTCCAAAACATTGTAATAGAAGAAACTTCAGGATGGTTTCTCATCATTTGGATCCTCTTCCATTATTTCTATTGTCCTGGGCAATAAATTTCAGTATTTGATCAAATAGTGGCAGATTCCATGCAATCCCATTCAGGTATCCCCAGTTTATCTATAATGATTTTCCTCTTGTCAGCTCATTTCTTAAATCTTTGTTGAATCTGGTTTCAATGGTACTATAAACAATCATCATTGCATTGTAAAACTGGAAACCCTCCACTAAAATAGTGTTTTGATCTGGGTTGCCATAGTAATAAGTGTATGCTCCCCTCTTTGGAGGCCTTGTTATATGAAGTATCTGTGATTTGCTCAGAATGGCCCCAGTTCATCTGTCAAAATGGGTTTTTCCTTTTTTAAAATAATGATCTCGAAAATCCCACAGTGGCCACAAATATTTTACAACCATAACGAGGAGCATTGGAGTAGTCAAGCTTTATAAATCTATGCCATTATTACATTAGAATAAATCATGTTTCTTAGGTATATTACATAGGCCTGTGTAAGCCTAATTTTAGATATGCTGTTCAACAAGGGTGCGGTTGTTTATTATGAAAAGAGAATTATTAAGTGTGACTTCAAAAATGCATCATATGTCAGTTCATGTAGAGGGACCCTGGAGCAAAAAAAATGGAAATTACTTCTTATTTCTATCAAAATACTGCAAATAGCTATTCAGGTTCAAACTTAGTTACAATTAGAATGTGATGAACAATGATTTTTTATAACAGCATGAAATCGTACATTCCATTCACGTTTGGGTTCAAGTTATTCTTTGGTAGGAAAGGATAAAATGAGAAATACTGCAAATTTTTCAGTGTTACAATGAAGAAAATAATGATGTACATTATTTAAAATAAAAATGTTCTAGTCAGTTACAGTAATTTGATACAAGAACTATGATATTTTTTCCTGCAGGAATGAGAGTAAACAAACACTATATCAACAAACCAGCAATAGAATCCACAAAGAGGTGGAAGATTATTTTTCATCTAAGACAAATGCTGAAGTTGGTTACTTTCTGTAAGTCACTATCAGCTACAGGGTTATTTTGTGTACTGCTGGCTAGCCTCATAATATCTGATATAGGAATATTAACAACATCAGTGGGCAAAAAGAACAGGAAGAATCCATCTGTATTCAATGAATTCTAATTAAAAAGTAATTATGGCACAATGAGGTTGCTGCCAGTTTTATTCCCTCTTCCTGACTGCAAACCACATACATGTAGTGTTAGTCTTCTGCTATTTGTATCCTGCTAAACAACCAGAAAGGCAGGCAGGAACCAGACCCACATTTCCTTCCATTTTTCAGGTGACTTAGTTTTAAACAACTGCAGCCCCAGAAGACATTCAGGGGCAAGAGGTGTTGCACATCTTCTGTTATAATTGACCTGGGCTTTGAGATTTCTCTGTCATGATGTATCCCAGAATGTTGCATGATGGGAAGACCCTTGTTATTCCTCCACCAGCCGAGCCAAACGGACAAGATCAAGTAGGCCTGGGACTTGGGAAAAAGGGAAGAAATATTGACAGATAAGTAACCACTCCAGGAAATGACAGGCAGCTGGAGCAGTGTGGGTACTATTCGGATTCAGATGTAATCCTTTAACCTCATGCTCAAACTCTGTAATCTTTCAATGAGATGGAAGAGAAAAAGGAAAAAAGCAAATTGCTTAATCAAAGCCCTTAATGTGTGACCAGGATTAGTAACTAAGTCAGAATGACAACCTGCAGGTATAAAAAGGCTTCATAAGATGGCCTCAATACTAATAAAGTTGTATCTGCAGGGCTGAAAATAAAGAAGAATAAGCTGGCATTACAGTTGGCATAGACACCTTTGTCTACCTGAAAACAGGCATACAAAACTGATTTCCTGATCAGGAATTTTTCTTTAACCACTACAAGAAGGGCTACAGCCTGCATTCTTTCTGGTTGGCAAACTTCCCACTTCACCCACATTCTATAAAATTGTCTTTATCTAATAGACAACATAACAGGTGTCAGTTGGGTTTCCGTTTAAAGAAGAAGAATAGGCTCTGGCATAAGTCATTTGCTGCTGAGGGCACTAAAAGATGTCAGGGTTCTTTCTCGGAAAGGAAGTGCTAACAGACTAAAGTGGCTGTCAATTCACATTAAAAATGGAAAGTAATAGACCACTAGATTTATACAGCATCCTTTGACGCACCCATCCATGTTATACTATAAGTTTTTGTATCAACCCTCAGAAATGTTGGGAAGTGTGCATTAGTTACCTTGTCCTACAACAGGCCGTTCTGAGGTCCCGATGAGCGATTCATTATCACCATGATAGTAGTTATATTGCAAGAGCAGTCTTATCAAGAGAATGTATTTCAACCATTTGGCCTACCTTCTCCCCAGTCCATTACCTATCTTTCACAAAACAAGCAACCATGAATGCTTTATGCCTCTATAACCGTCTGGTCTGGCTTAGCCCATGGAAGAATAAGTCTATGGGGTCTACAATTGTCCCCCATTGCTTCTTCTCTAGTTTTGTGTCAGTTATCTATTGCTGTATAACAAATATCCCCAAAACTTAGGTGCTTAAAGCAATAAGATTTTGTTATCTCACAGTGTCTGAGTGTCACAAATCTGAGAATGGCTTACTTGGGTGAACCAGTTCAGAGTCTCTCATGAGGCTGCATCATCTGAAGGTTACACTATATAACTGCAAATCTGCAGCGTATACTCTGGTGAAGCTAAGGTAATTCAAGTGACATGACCCCTGTCTCATCAAAGCCACATGTGCAAGGAACAACCTAGCAGATACCCTGGGTTCATTGAATGCATTGCTGAACCAGTTTTCAATGTATCCATCTCTTTATTTTGTCTCTGACTCTCTGCTTTACAACCTCACTATGTATCAATCAGTTTTCTCCTCCTCTGCCCCACAGTGAGTAGACTTCTGAGGTTTTACCCCATATGTTCTACTTTTCAGACTTTGACTAAGATTTTCTTCTTCCTGATAGAGCACCTACTTGGACAGACATCATTAGAGCAGATCTTCTTAGAATGGCCTGTTTGTGAACTGGATTAATACATCACTAATGAAAGAACCATATCCCGTTCTTCTTTTTACCTCCAATACCTAGCACAGCCTCTGGCATATAGAAAGCCCTTAGTAAATGTTTGAATTGAGTTGAATCATTGCTCCAGTCTTAGCTTATCACAAACATCCTTTAACACTGAAGCACAGCCTCAACAGTGAGGAAATTTTTACTAATATCCTAACTATGGATTGGTGAAGAAATCACTCATTTCTTAAGTATTCAATTTGAGCACCTACTATTTAACTATTGAACTAGTATTCAACTGTTGAATGATTAGTAGTGGCAATGCACTACATGTTAGTTTTGCAGTGATGGGCAAAACCACAGGACATTTGATCTCATGAAACTTAGAATCTAGTTTATTCAATAGGTGCTTAGTAAATGTTGGTGGCTGATGAATAATATGTGATAGTGACCTTCAAACATATAAAGGACTATCTCATAAGGAAGAGGCTAAACTGGCCAGGCATGATGGCTCACACCTGTAATCCCAGCACTTTGGCAGGCCGAGAAGGGTGGATCACTTGAGGTCAGGAGTTCGAGACCAGCCTGGCCAACGTGGTGAAACCCCCATCTCTACTAAAAATAAAAAAATTTGGGTTCCATCAGTTACCAGGATGTGAATTTCAACTTAATTTAAATAAGGGCATTCTAGTACAGGAGTTGTTGAACATTGGGGAAGCATAGCCTTGGGGAATAAGGAGCATCCCAGCACTAACAGGCTGGATGACCATCAGTTAAGGGATGCTGTATTAACAATGATAGCAGCAATAATAATGGAGGCTAACATTGGTAAGGTGCTTACTATATGCCAGGCATTGTGCAACACTCCATGAAGGAGGTACCACTACCATCATCATTTTGTAGATGAAGAAAGTGAGACCCTAATATGTCCAGAAATCAAATAGAGGTAGTTCGACTCCAAAGCCTGTGTGCTTAACACTTACTCCTCCCACTCTATAATGAAAGAATCCTTCAGCAAGTGGAATGTAGGCAACACGTTCCTTTCTAACACTGAGATTTTTCCGAAGCTGTATTTCTGTCTATGGGCGCTTATGAAACCAGGACCCAGGATTTGTAGTTACATTGAATAACGGCAGAGATATGAAGAAAGTCCTACTGCAATTTTCCCTCTCTCCCCAACTTCTCAGGAGAAATACCAACAGACTGGTTTCTGCAGTCTACCTACATGAGACCACGACTTTTTAAAGTAAGACTAAAACCTTTGTTTAAACACAAAGCCTTGGGCCGGATCATACTTTAAGCTGGTGAAAGGTCAAGAAACCATATCACAAAAGGAAACGTGGAAAGAACTGGATCTGCTTTGGCTAAAAGATAAAAAAAAAAAAAAAGGAGAGATATGTCTTTAAATATTTGAAGAATTGTCACTTAGAGAAGGAAGTCGACTTATTTTTGTTTTTGCCAAAGGCCCAATGGGAACCAATAGCAAAAGTCGTCCCATGACTGCTTTCTGTATGACATTAAGAAAGAACTTCCTAACAATTAGCCCTGCCCAACAATGGAATGGACTTCCTTGGGATGTTGTGAGTACCCCTCTATTAGAAGATTTTGGCAGGGATACTGGAGAAGAGATTCCTCTACTTTCAAGCTTTTCAATTCTAAATTACATAGCTCTTTGGTTAGTAGTCTATACCTTTGTAGAGGCATTAATAGCTATATTTCTGTGATTTAAAAAATCTATTTAAAAAATTTAAAAATAGAACATAAAGTAAAAATCATCCCTAATCTCACCACTTAAAAGATAATCAAGGAAAGAGGCAAAGGCTTCAGCAACTTTAATTCTCCCCTCCGTTGTTCACAGCTTGACTAAATTCAAGACAAAAGAAGTCAATTGCTAATATTAATGAGAGTAAATAATAATTAAGTAGGTGACATGGTATGGGCTGACATATATGTGTGTGTATGTGTATATACTTTTGTCCTAAATATATACATTTACATATATCCACAAATACATTTTTAGGGTTGACATTAAAATCATGCTTTGAACTGCATTTGAGCCAGCTTTAAGGATGGAAATTGGCTTTTAAAACTAAAACTTCATTTTTATTTCTTTCTTCACCTAAAGGCTAAATATTGTTGAGGGTTTTCCAGTTTGGGGATTGTCTTGTTTCCTCTGGCTTCAAAGTAAGATGAGGCAGAGCGTGTATGCATGCGAGTGCACCCACCGCCGGGGAGGCAGCGGTGCGTTTACTCCCCGGACACGTCAGGGGAGCTGCAAGAGTGCTCCCAGAGCAGTTACTTGATATTTTTCCCTATAAGCCTATTTTTCTCATCTTCCTTTATCTCAGAAAAAGGCACTGTCCACTCATCTGTGCAGGTCAAAAACATGGGAGTTGGCCTTACTTTATCTCTCTCTTTCTCTCACCCTCCACGTCCAGCCCATCAGCAAGTCCTGCCTCCAAATTTATCCCAAATCTGACCACTTCACTACCCTTACCCAAGCAATTGGCACTGCTACTTGGGATGCTCTTAGAGTGCCCCTCCTTCTACTCTTGTTCTCTATAATCCTTTTGCACATAGTGTCCAGAGGGACTTCTTTATTAAACGTAAATCCATCCTCTGCTTATGACTCTCCAGTGGCTTCCCATCACATGTAGGAGACATTCAAACTCTTTACGCTGACCATAAAGTCTCACTGACCTGACTCTACCTACTTCTTCTGTGGCCTCTCCTACACTGTCCCCACCTCTTGGCCTCTGGACTGATCCTCACAGACACCACGCTGGTGCCCACCAGGGAGCCTCCACAGCAGTGGCATCCTCTGCCTGGAACATCACTCACCTCTAACTCTGTATGTCCATTCCCTTTGTTTGATTCAGAGCTCAGCTGAGGTATCACCTCATGGACAGGTCTTCCCTGACCCCGTCATCTGTCAAAGTAACTCTACGTCTCATGGCCTTAATTCTCTGTGTAGCTCTTACAAGCTCAGATTTATTTTTATCTCTTGTCTTTCCTGTTTTATCTCTCTCTTAATTTCTTGTCTGTCTCCCCGACCAGAACACAAGATCGTCTTGTTAACTGCTGAATCCTCAGCTCCTGGAACAAAGAGTGATGTCCAATAAGTATCCAGTAAATATTTGTTGAATAAACAAAAATGCAAGTGATTAATGGTGCCAGACAATGAACATCAATTCCACTGATTTTTTCTTATACCTAAGCTCTCCTGTTCATAAGTGGGTAATGTTAGGTTTTTCATGCCACGGTAATGAGACCAGCTCTGAGATCTTGTAGCCTCTGAATGAAAAGCCCAGCTCTTGGGACACATTTGTGAACATGTGTGAAATCAAGCATGAAAAGGAATCCAAGACATTCTTACATGGTTCTAATTCGTTAAGATAACTGCTAAAAAACTAAAAAAGGTTGGAAGGAAACTTCAGGATCAGGAAATCCCCCATTTGCTCTCAACACCATTAGCTCTCTGTCCATTAAAGTGTTGTCACTGAGAGAGACAGCCAGAGTCAGAAAACTTGGGTTCGACTTTTGTAAATTAACACTGTGAGTGCCTTATGTTCTTGTGGTGGCCACGACTTGTAATGGTCATGACCTGCACATTGATTGGCGCCTGGTTAGAGTGATGAATTGATCTTTTCTCCCCTGAAGTCGCTGTCCTGAATAAAACTCCAAAATAATTCTTATTGAATCAAATCTTCCAGTGAACTGTTTATTATCTACAATACACACAAATTCCAATTCTGTGAATGCCTAACTGTATGTATGTGTGTGCGTATATATATATATATACGCACACGCATACATTCATACATTCATCCCACTGACTGTATATAATATATACACAATATGTATATAAATATATGCACAGTACGTATATATAATATATGTGTATATACAATTATATACAACATATACACATATACATATGCATATAAATATATACACTATAGCTACATATGTATATAATATGTATCTATAACATATACATATTGTGTATATAAACATAATATGTATATATGTATATATAATATATATGCAAAGTATGTATATATTATACATACGTATTATATACATGCAGTGTATATATTATTACATGTACATAATATATATGCAAAGGATGCATATATTATATATATTATATTTATACATGCAATGTATATATTATTTACATATACTGTTTATATATTATTGTATATATTATATATACATATTATATAGTATTGTATATATAATATATGCAATAATATATAAATGATGTATACAATTATATATTACATAATATGTAATTATATATTATGTGTATATAATATATACATATTACATAATATATACACATACAATATGTGTATATAATATAACATATATTATATATATACAATATGTATGCCCAACTGTGTGTGTGTATATGTGTGTGTCACACACACATATACATATACACACACACAGTTGGGCATTCACAGAACTGGAATTCGAACCTGTCCTCTTAGCTATTAAGTTTTCACTTCCCTTGCATTTTTCCCATTCACAATCATTAAGCAACCAGTAGGGTATAATTCTCAGTGTAAACTACTCATTTTGCATTCTATTGTGGACAGCAGCCTCTGGAGTGTCTGGTCAGTGGAGAGTAACCCCAAGAAACCAATCACCTCCAAGGCCAGTGATGCTTAGGAACTTCTGGACAGACAAAGCTGAAGACCAGGTCTCATGATGCATCCTTCCCACAGGTGCCCTGTCCTAGTGGCCCCCTAGCCTTCTGAGGTGGCAAAACCCTCGCTGCAGATTGGTTTTCACTGCTAATCTGCTGGCACCACTTCTCACCCCAGCAGTCAATGAATACCTGCTCTTACGAAGAAACCATCACTCATCTTTTCTTCTTAAACCAGTTCCATAGTTTAAAAAAAAATAGGAGAAAGTGTTTTTAAAATATAACTTGCCAAATATTATTTTTTTTTCAATGCCTCTTCCTTTTAAGACTAAGGTAGTGTCCTCTGTTAGACAGGGGAGGGATAAACGGAGGAGAGAGTCCTGTGGGTCAGGTACCTGGCACTGTGACAGGGCCTGAGAACAGGAGACCTACTGATGCTGCTGCACTTTCCCAGGCCCACCACCCCCACAGTACCCCAGAGAAGAGAGTGAGTATAAACTATGTACAGAAGAGAAGGGCTCGAGTGTTCTTAATGCTATTAATTTTATCCTGTATCAACGCACGCTCCATGTGGCCCTTTGGCAGTTGTCTGAAACTACATTTTTTTTTTCAATGGAGTCTTGCCCTGTTACAAGGCTGAAGTGTAGTGGCCTGATCTCGGCTCACTGCAACCTCTGACTCCCTGGTTCAAGCGATTCTCCTGCCTCAGACTCCCGAGTAGCTGGGATTACCGGCACACGCCACCACGCCCAGCTAAATTTTGTATTTTTAGTAGAGATGGGGTTTCACCTTGTTGGCCAGGGTGGTCTCGATCTCCTGACCTCGTGATCTGCCTGCTTTGGCCTCCCAAAGTACTGGGATTACAGGCATGAGCCACCGCACCCGGCCTGATACTGCATTTTTAAAAGTAGACTTTTCCTACCACAGCAGACAAAAGCCCATCACCTTACATACAACAGAGGAAAAAATAATCTACGGTTCACAATTATGGAAATATCAATGATCTCAAAGGCAGTTTTACAGTTCATTCAAACACTGATGATAAGTCATAATAGTTTTAAAAATTGGTGACCATGTAGAGAGGATTTTAATGACAGGAAATACTATTAAATGAGAGGGTTTTAATTGGGCAACACAAATTATTCCTTAAGATTTTTTTATATGAATCATCAAGTTGTATTCACTAAAGCATTTTAATAGAAAAAGTCATACATTTTACTTCTTGGCTAAAGTTTTAAGCTTTCATTACTTAAAATAAAATGGCCAAGTTCTATACAGAATTGATTTTAAAGATAATTTAATTCAGCAAAATGTGTTGAAGTTAGCATAAGACATTTGGACGTAACAGTTGATTTTTAAAAACACTCTTTAAAAAGCCAATAATTTAACTGGCTCTATCTTCTATTTTAAAACTTTTTCTAATTTTTAATTTTTGCGGGTACATAGTAGCTGTATATATTTATGGGGTACATTAAATATTTTGATACAGGCCTACAATGCATAATAATCACATCAGGGTAAACAGGGTATCCATCACCTCAAGCACTTATCCTTTCTTTGTGTTACAAACTATCCAATGATCGCCTTTTAGTTATTTTTAAATGTTCAGTAAATTATTGTTGACTGTCGTCACCCTGTTGTGCTACTAAATACTAGATATTATTCCTTTCATTAAACTGTATTTTTGTACCCATTAACAATCCCCATTTCCTCCACCCTTCACACTATCCTTCACAGCCTCGGTAGCCATCATTCTACTCTCTATCTTCCTGAGTTCAACTGTTTTAATTGTTTGGCTCCCATAAATAAGTAAGAACATGCAAAGTTTCTCTTTCTGTGCCTGACTTATTTCACTTAACATAATGACCTCCAGTTCCATCCATGTTGTTGCAAATGACAGGATCTCATTCTTTTTTGTGCCTCAAGAGTACTCCATTGTATATATGTACCACATGTTTTTTATCCATTCATCTGTTGATGAACACTTAGGTTGCTTCCAAATCTTGGCTCTTGTGAATAGTACTGCAACAAACATAGGAGTACAGATATCTCTTCAATATGTTGCTTTCTTTACTTTTAGGTATACGCCCAGCAGTGGAATTGCTGGATCATATGGTAGCTCTATTTTTAGTTTCATGAGGAACCTCCAAACTGTTCTCCAAAGTAGTTGCACTAATTAACATTTCCATCAGTGGTATTTGAGGGTTCCCTTTTCTCCACATCCTTGCCAGCATTTATGATTGCCTGTCTTTGGATAAAAGCTATTTTAACTGGGGTAAGATGACATCTTTTTGTAGTTTTGATTTGAATTTCTCTGATAATCCATGATGTTAAACATCTTTTCATATATCTGTTTTCCATTTGCATATCTTCCTTTGAGAAATGTCTATTCAGTTCTTTTTCCCACTTTAAAACTCAGATTTCTAGATTTTCCCCCAGTGAGTTTGAGCTACTTATATATTCTGGTTATTAATCCCTTGTTGAACAGGTAGTTTGCAAATATTTTCTCCCATTCTGTGTGTTGTCTCTTTACTTTGTGGATTGTTTCCTTTGCTGTGCAGAAGATGTTTAACTTAATGTGATCCCATTTGTCCATTTTTGCTTTGGTTGCCTCTGCTTGTGGGATATCTTTGATATCAAGAAATCTTTGCCCACTCCAATGTACTGGAGAGTTTCCTGAATGTTTTCTTTTAGTGGCTTCAGAGTTTGAGGTCTTAGACTTAAGTCTTTAATCCATTTTGATTTGATTTTTGTATATAGCAAGATACAGGGGTCTACTTTTATTTGTCTGCATATGGATATCCAGTTTTCCAAGCATCATTTATTGAAGACACTGTCCTTTCCCCAGTGTACATTCTTGCACCTTTGTTGAAAATGAGTTCACTGTAGATGTGTGGATTTGCTTCTGGGTTCTCTATTCTGTTCCATTGGTCTATGTATCTGTTGTTATGCCAGTACCATGCTGTTTTGGTTACTATAGCTGTAGTATAATTTGAAGTCAGGTAGCATCATGCCTCCAGTTTTGTTCTTTTTGCTCAGGACAGCTTTGTGGTTCTATACACATTTCAGAATCTTTTTTTATTTCTGTGAAGAATGTCATTGGTATTTTGATAGAGATTGCATTGAATCTGTACATTGCTTTAAGTAGTATGATCATTTTAGCAATACTGAGTCTTCTAATCTGTAAACATGGAATATCTTTCCATTTTTTGTGTCCCTCTCCATTTTTTACATCAATATTTTATAGTTTTTATTATAGGGGTTTTCCATTTCTTTGGAAAGTTTATTTCTACTTATTTTATTTTATTTATAGTACATGGGATTACTTTCTTGAATTTTTTTTCAGATCGTTCACTATTGGCACATAGAAATGCTACTGATTTTTGCATGCTGATTTTGTATACTTCTATTTTTATAGTACATATTGTACATGAGATTACTTTCTTGATTTTCTTTTCAGATTGTTCACTGTTGCCATATAGAAATGCTGCTGATTTTTGCGTGCTGATTTTGTATACTTTGCCTTTACTGAATGTGTTTATCAGTTCTAATAGTTTTTTTCTGGAAGTTTTAGGTTTTTCCAAATGTATGATTAATCATCTACAAACAAGGAAAATTTGACCTCTTTCTTTCCAATTTGGATGCCATTAGTTTCCTTCTCTTTTCTGATTGCTCTAGCTAGGACTTCCAGTACCATGTTTAATAACAGTGGTAAAAGTGAGCATTCTTATCTTATTCCAGATCTTAGAGGAAAGTCTTTCAGTTTTTCCCCATTTAGTATAATACTAACTGTGGGTCTATCATATATGGTTTTTATTGTGTTGAGGTATGTTCCTTTTATATTCAGTTTGTTTTAGGATTTTTCTCCTGAAGGGGTGTTAAATTTTATCGAATGTTTTTCAGCATCAATTGAAATGATCATATGGCTTTTGTCTTTCATTCTGTTGATATGATGTATCACATTAGTTGATTTGCATATGTTGAATCATCCTTGCATTACTGGGATAAATCCCACTTGGTCATAATGAATAATCTTTCTAATGTTTTGTTTAATTCAATTTGTTACTATTTCTTTGAGGATTTTTGCATCAATGTTCATCAGGGATATTGGCCAACAGCTTTCTTTTTTTAATGTTTCTTCGTCTGCTTATATTATGCCATTCTTGCATTGCTATAAATACTTGAGACTAGGTAATTTATAAGAAAAGAAGTTTAACTGGCTCACTGTTCTGCAGGCTGTACAGGAAGCATAGCTCTGGCATCTGCTTCTGGGGAGGCCTCAGGAAGCTTTAACTCAGACTGAAGACAAAGCAGGGGCAGGCGTATCACATGGCCAGGGCAGGAGCAAAAGAGAGAGCTGGGGAGGAGCACTTTTAAACAACCAGATCTCATGAGAACTCACTCACTATTGTGAAGAAAGCACCAAGACATGAGAAATCCGCCCTCATGACCCAAACATTTCCCATCAGGCCCCACCTCCAGCATTGAGGATTGCAATTCAACATGAGATTTGGGTGGGGACAAATGTACAAACCATATCAACAGCTATTTTGAATTATCTGTATGAAAGGTCACATATCTTTTTTTCTTCAGAATTGATCCTTGGTCCCTGGTGCCCTATTTAGTTCATTTGGTGAAGTCATGATTTCCTGGATGGTGTTGATGCTTGTGCACGTTTGTCAGTATTGGGCATTGCAGAGTTAGTTATTTGTTGTTGTCTTTGCAGTCTGAGCTTGTTTGTACCCATCCTTCTCAGAAAGGCTTTCTGAGTACTCACGGGGACTTGGACATTATATTAGTCTCTAGAGGGACCAAACTAATAGGATAGATGTATATGTAAAAGGGAGTTTATTAAGGAGTACTGACTCACACGATCACAAGGTGAAGTCCCACAATAGGCTGTCTGCAAGCTGAGGAGTAAGTAAGCCAGTCGAGTCCCCAAACCTCAAAGGTAGGGAAGCCAACAGTGCAGCCTTCAGTCTGTGGCTGAAGGCCCGAGAGCCCCTGGCAAACCACTGGTGTAGGTCCAAGAGTCCAAAAGTTGAAGAACTTGGAGTCTGATGTTCGAGGGCAGAAAGCATCCAGCACAGGAGAAAGATGAAGGCCAGAACACTCAGCAAGTCAAGTCCTCACACATTCTCCTGCCTGCTTTATTCTAGCTGTGCTGGCAGCTGATTAGATGGTGCCCACCCATATTGAGGATGCGTCTGCCTCTCCCAGTCTACTGACTCAAATGTTCATCTCCTTTGGCAACACCCTCACAGACACACCCAGGAACAATACTTTGCATCATTCAATCAAGTTGACACTCAGTATTAACCATCACAGGTATTTTGATCTAAGTCTCAATTACTGCAGCTATATCTGCTTTAGGGTGCACCCCAAGCCCGGTAACACCATGGTTTTTGCATACTCGTAGAGGTATCTTCTTGGTGGGCTTGGGTAAGGTCTGGAAGAATTCCCTGGAGTAACAGGCAGAGACTCTTGCTCTCATCCCTTCCTTACAGCCAAACAAGTAGAGTCCCTCTCTGTGTGCTGAGCTGCCTGGAAGGGTGACACAAGAACTCCTGCAGCCACCACCACTGGGATTATGCTAGAGTCAGACCCAAAGCTAGCACAGCACTGAATCTTGCCCAAGATCCACAATGACCACTGCCTGGCTGTTGCCTATGTTCACTCAAGGCCCAAGGGCTCTACAATCAGCAGGTAGCAAATCCAGCTAGGCTTGTGTCCTTCCCTTCAGGGCAGTGAGTTCCCCTGGCCTTGGGCAGGTATAGGGGATGCTATCCAGGAGCAGGGCCTGGAGTTGGAAACCTCAGGCGTCTACTTGGTGCTCCATTCTACTGCAGCTGAGCTGGCACCCAAGCTACAAAACAAAGGCCTTTCCACGCTTCCATTCCCTTTTCTCAAGCAGAGGAGTCTCCCGCAAAGGCCACCACCACCCCTGGCCTGCATGAGAATTGCCTGGCTACCACCAGTGTTCACTCAAGGCCCAAGGCTCTTCAGTCAGCTTGTGGTGAATGCTGCCAGGCCTGAATCTCTCTCTTCAGAGCCACAGGCTCCCTTCTGACTCACGGCAGGTCCAGAAATGCCATCCAGGAGCCAACGCCTGGAAATGGGGACTGTAGGAGATTGCTTGGTGCTCTACCCCATGTGGCCAAGCTGGTACCCAAGCTACAAGACCAAGCCTACTTTACTTTTCCTCTCTTTTCCTGAAGCATAAGGGGTGTCCCTCCACAGCCCTCACAGCTGAGAATGTGCTGGGTCACACCTGAAGCCAGTATAGCTCAGTCTCACCCAACACCCATGGCAAGTACTACCTGGCTGCCACTGCTGATTATTTAGGGCTCAAGAGTTCCTTAGTCAACCAGTGATGAATTCTGCCAGAACTGAGTCCTTCTCTTCAAGGCAGCAGGTTCTCTTCTGGCCCAGGGTATGTCTAGAAATGCCATCCAGGAGGTTCCAACCACTGGGATGGGTGCTTCTCCTTTGACTAGGGCTGGTCTAAATGCTTTCTCCATGGGCGTTGGCCAAGTTCTTCCCCATATTGCTTTCAACTGTGACAGGACAGCAATGAGTTCCAGTGCAAAGTCCCACAATCACTGCATTCTCCCACCATCAGGCACACAGATTCTCTTTCCATACCACATGGTTGCTGCCAGGAATGAGGGAGGGGTGGTGTGAGCAATTAGAGACCGTCTTTTCTATCCTTATCAGTGCCTCTTTCTTTAATATGATGTTAAAACTGGGTATTCCGGTTTCTCACCTGATTTTGGTGTTTTGTTTTGTTCTTTTGAGACAGAGTCTCACTGGTGTCCCCCAGTCTGGGTTGCAGTAGTGCGATCTCAGCCCACCACAGCATCAACCTCCCGGGTTCAAATGATCTTCCTGCCTCAGCTCCCCAAGTAGCTGGGACTACAGGCATGCACCACGATGCCCGGCTAATTTTTGTAGAGACAGGGTATTGCCATGATGCCCAGGCTGGTCTCAAACTTCTGGGCTCAAGCGATCCACCCACCTTGGCCTCCCAAAGTGCTAGGACTACAGGCATGAGCCACCACACCCGGTCTGATTTTTGGTTCGTGTGAAGGTGCTTTTTTATATGGATAGTTGTTCAATTTGGTGTTCCTGCAGGGAGGACACTTGCTGGAGACTTCTATGTGGCCATCTCCCTCTACCTCCCAGCCCATTTTCTATTTTTCAAAATAGTTTTGGGGTAAGAATCAAGCTCATGAATTCTGCTGTCCTCCAGGAAGGGGTGGTGTTTGATTTTCATCAGATAGAACGCAGATGAGGGGAATAAGCTCAGTATCATTTCCTCCAACAGGAATTCATATAAGCTGGTTTATAAAGGGAATCACTTCAAATTGCTCATTGGCTTTCACAAAACCCATCTTTCGACCCCTACTATTTTCCATAGTATCCAGGAACACATAGAGAAAATGGACCTAGAGAAAATGATCCCAGGACATTACTGAAGGCTTTGCTTATTGTTTGAGTCCAACGCTGGTTTCCTTCTTGTGTTCTCTAAGCCAGTTACAAAATCAAAATTTGTTTAAAATAAAGAAGTACAGAGAGAAACTAATGAGCAAGGTACTGATTGAATGGAGTGGAAATTAACAATGCAAAATGTTTTTGAAACTAGAGGGAGGTAATAAGCCTTAAACAGGGAGTTTCTGTTGCAGACAAGCTTGCTTAAAAGTGTTAACATTTAAATGGTCACACCTCAGTTTTGAACTTAACACTCCATTAAGCGGCTGAGGGAGCTCACACCTCTGTCTGTGGCACCTTTCACTCTTGTTGAAGCCCAGGGAAGGAGAAGGGGAGGAGAGAGGAGGGTAAGGAAGAAGAGTAGCTATAAATGGAGCAATGACAAAGGTGACAGTCCTGGTTAAGCTTGCTGTCCTGGTGCAATTAATTATTAGCATTGCTTTCACTCCCCAAAGTGTCCTGATTTGGATGATAGATTATGTGGCCACTCAAATAAGGTGTAGAATGTCTGAATGGTAATGACAAGGCAATAGTCATTTATTTTTGTAAATAAAAATGGAAATAACATTTGTTCCTTGGAAGCCACACTTTGGTTTAGAAAATTCTGTGTCATTTCACCTGCTAAGGCTAAGTGTTCATGACTACAAGATTAAAAATCAAAGAATTAAAGCATGTTAGAGACTTAAGAGGCTCTATTGTTGTAATCTTGAAAATGAGAAACTGAGGCTCAAAGAGGTTGACTTACCTAAAGCCAAGTTAATGGAGAAGTTGGGAATAGGACCCAAGTCTCCTAAATGTAAATTATATCTTTCTAATATGTCAAAATCTTAAGAAATGTAAATAATATTCTCAAGAATGGAGAAACAAAGTACAGCCGTTGTGATGAATTGTGCAGATGCCGTCACTAGGTCAGTGGATTCAGAGATCAGTGGGAGGGATCAGGGGACTCAGCACAAGTACTCTCTTGAGGCAAAGTTTCTGATGTTCACTGATGATTTCGTCTGATGATTTCTGCTGAATTCAGGAGACCAAGAATTTTCTCAGGATAAACAAATTCCAGGAATCCAATTGGTTTCTGGCCTTACAATTTAATAACTGAATGACCTTGGCCAAAGTTATTGAATGTCTTTAAAACTCCCATTTCCTCATCTATAAAATGGGTATAAAATTAATATTCATCTCAGATGACTGTTGTAAAGATTAAATAAGACAGTATATACAAAGCCCTGGCCCAATGCATGACACATAGCTATACATTCAGCAAATGTTAGCTATCATCATTATCACCATTATCTTCATCGTTAGTAACAGGAACAGCAGCATTTTTCCTTCTCCACTCCTAACCTGACCTGCTTTGGATAGTCAGCCAATTTCACAATGTCATTTCACCCTTTTTGCTTATAGAATGTTTTCTCTAAATCTCATTTAGTTCCATATAGCTCCTAGAGATAGATATTATAGTTCCTTTTTTAACAGATCAGGAAACAGGCTCAGAGAGATTAAATAATTTGTTCAAGGTCACATAACCAGTAAGTGAAAAAAGCAGAACTCAAATCTAACTCTTTTTGTTTTTTTCAATCTATCTGTCTCTGATGAGAAATTATAGGGCAGGGTGCTGAGATGAGAGTAAGAAGGGGAGAGTGACAGCTGGGAGTTGGCCCTGCCTAGAGGTGGGTGAGCTGGTTAGGAAGGTGGGGAGTGAGGAGCATTCTTTACTGCATTGTTCTGCAGATGTTGCCCACATACAATTGAGTTATCATCTACACAGTGAATCAAGTGATGTGAGCTTAAGTTCTGGAGGGAGTTTGGTCTCGGCACTCAGAATCAGAAGAAATGCTATTTGTCTCCTCAACAGAAAGCCCTGATAAGACCCAAAAAAGAAAATCAAGCTGAGACACAATTCCCAGAGTCCCTGGGGTCAGTACCTATACAGAAGATAGGACTCAACCAAGTGAGGAGACTTGGGCAGCGAGAAGTCCCTGGTACACTCTGCTCTTTCCAAACTCTTCACTTGGATGGAAACCAGGTCAAGGATGCAACTTCTCTGTGGGTCATGTTTCTTTGTCATTTGTTTGAGATATTCAGGATTAATATGGTCACCATTATGACCGCTCCTGTGAAATGATCTTTTGTGTCATCACAATTCATTGATTTGGACTTTCAGTAAGGAGCAAAGAAATTCTTTGGACTTTCAGTAAGGAGCAAAGAAATTCTACTAGGAACAACAAATTAGTAAACACACAAGCCAAATAGAGGCTAAACAAAGTGACAGAGATCCTTCTCTATTCGCACACCTCAAAATACTCATAGTGGATTGACTAAGAGTCTTCACACTCTCCAGGAACCCCCTTCCTGCAGAGTTCTCTGGTTGTGGCTTCATATGATTGTGACTTCCAGTAATTCAGCAATTATGAGGGCATGCTTTGAAGTCGAACTTGAGTTTGAAGTTTGTCCCCACCTACCCCATCCAACTTGTGGCAAACTACAACTAATTTAATTTATCTAACTCATTATTTCCTCACATATAAAATGGTGATGGTAATACTAACCTCATAAGGTACATAATGCACTTTGTTCTTCCTGGCATGTAACACATGCCTAGTAAGTGGCAGCCATCCTATTCTGCTAACATCCTTGCTGAGAAGTGGCAGAGTATACCTCTTCATAATTCTCTCATTCCTTGTGGCCACGTCCCTCTTTGGGGTATAGCTACTGACTTAGCCCTTGGCTCCTTGTAGCTTTAGTATTAGTAAACAGGTAACATCCTCACTCTTCCTACTACCCTGAAGCACCTTTCCTTGACCCTACCCAGATTATCAGTTGTATCCATTAAGTCTTGGAAACTTCATCAAATCTGCAAAGTATACCAAGCCAAGATAAATGGCAAACATATTCATTGAAAGAATTTGGACCAAAAAACCTCCACAAGTTTTCAGAATGAATAGAATCTAACATGATAGAACAAGTATAGGAAGAAGTATAAGGTCCTTCATTTGAGTTCAAATGAATACCAGGTGCAAGGGGGTCACACTACTCTGAGAAAAAACAAAAAACCCATGGACTTTTTATTTGAAAGTGGACTCAATTTCATTCAAAATGTAATATTTCTACCAGAAGAATGGAAGTCCATTTGCCTAATATGTAGATACATGTCCTGGAGCCTAGAATTTAGTCTGCCTGCTATGGTTTGGATACGGCTAGTTTGGCCCAGCAAGTCTCATGTTAAAATATGATCCCTTGAGGTAAGGAGATCGAGACCATCCTGGCCAATATGGTGAAACCCCGTCTCTACCAAAAATACAAAAATCAGCCGGGTGTGGTGGCACATGCCTGTAATCCCAGCTACTCGGGAGGCTGAGGCAGGGGAATCGCTTGAACCCGGGAGGTGGAGGTTGCAGTGAGCTAAGATGGAGCCACTGCACTCCAGCCTGGCAACAGAGTGAGATTCCGTCTTAAAAAAAAAAAAAAAAAAAAAAGTGATCCCCAGTGTTGGAGGTGGGGCCTGGGAGGAGGTGTTTGGATTGTCATGGCTGATCCCTCATGAATGGCTTGGTGTCATTCTTGCAGGAGTGGATTCTCTCTTAGTTCCCACTAGAACTGTTTGTTGAAAAGATCCTGGCACCTCCTCCTCTCTCTCTCTCTTTCTCTCCTGCCATGTGACCTGCACACGCTGACTCCCCTTCACCTTCCACCATGAATTAAAGCACCCTAAGTCCCTTGCCAGAAGCAGATGCTGACACCATACTTCTTGTATAGCCTACAAAACTATGAGCCAAATAAACTTCTATAAAGTACCCAGCCTCAGGTATTCTCCTATAGCAACACAAAACAGATGAGGACATTGTTTATTTGGTATTGTTTGATGAAGCAGACAACAGGATGTAGCACAAAGTGACATATTTTAGCCTTTTTTCCCTCTGTCAAGAATGAAAGGAGATACTATATTCCATAGCACTAGGGTTGTGCAAGCATTAGACAAATGTATATGGTTGGGCCATTCTCTGTTAAGGAGACTCAAATATCAGATGAATGTTTGTATCAGATGCCATTAAGTTATCTTTAAACCAGAAAGCATCTTCCTGGTAGTTTGTACCATTTCATAGGGCCATGAATCTTATTATCAGAGCACACATTCAGTCTTTTTACATAATTTCTAAAGAAAGTAAGAAAATAGATAAAAGGACACAGATTTAGGTTTCTTTGTAATTTTGAGTATCAAGCTTTCCTGGACCTGACTACTCCCATTACCACAAGTTACTTCCCAAGAGGAGGTATGAGCTGGCTTCTCTAGACCCTGCACCAATCTTAGTCATTTCTTCCTGTGGCCCTGTTGTCAGCGACCCCTGCCCTTTAGAATGTCCCACCATCCTCTCTTTACCAATCCATCATCTCCTTCAAAATCTGGCTCCATGCTAGCCTCCTTCTAAGAAGTCTTCCTTGTTTCTCATATTCTTCTAAGCTCCTCAAGGGCTCTCTGTAGTACACCCACACTTGCTTACATATTGCTTGCAAATCATTCTCCAGTTGTTTCACGTTTCTGTGACTCTCCAAGTTATCTCTAAACTCCTAAAGGGCAGTGAGTCTCTGTCAGTGGAGATGAAAAAGGGAAGAGCTCTGCATTTTCCTAATGATCATACAACATTGGGCACAAAGCAACCACTGGGGGCCTAGGACCCATCAAAGGGCAGTGAAATTCTACTAGAATTAAGGTTAGATGGGGCAATCCAAGTTTTGGAAGCTCAGAGACATTTACATTCTGTTCTTAGTAGCTCAACAGTCCTACCGAATCACCAGGACTGCAGACATAAAAGTTTCATCTAGCCACTAGCTCTAGCTGAACATATCACAGGTTACTTAAAGTGCAATTTATTTTTAATAGAAAAATTGATTCTGGAATGAAACATGAAGTAGCCTCTTTTTTTTTCTTTTTTGGTAGTAGACTAACCTTTTAAAGAATAGCATTCTTGCCCTAGAGAGGGGCATAAAAGTTTAAAAGGTTATTTTCCACATTACACGTAACCCACATGCTCACCTTTCCTATCTCTTTGCTGGATCTGCACACAGGGTGCCTGTGGCGCTAACTCACTGAAAATATCGGCTCCATTAATGCATGATTTACTTCTCTTTACTTGGCAAAGTACAGACCTCATATTTCAAAGCAAATTCAAGCTTTTGTAATTCATTACCTACTCCATGAGATGTGATGGCATGAAATTTTCTCTCTTCAAAACTCAAAAGAGCAAAGCAAATGCTGAAGAGGAGTCTTCCCTGAACCACCCAGAGGAGTTGGTTGCTCCGTGATGTGAGTTCCTATGGCACTTTTAACTTCTTGCTTTCGTTAAACTTATTATAGTTAATCATAACTATTTGTTTACATGTCTGTCTCTCCAACTGCCAACTCCCAAGGAGCAGGAATTCTGTCCTATTCATCCCTTTGTAGCCTCGTGTTGTGGGTACCATAATGCACAACCCAGATCCTTTTCAGAACAAGACTCCCATTTCCCCAGCTGCTGGAATCGCCGCCTGCTGTCATTTCACAGCTGAGTCTCTTTACTGAAATTTCACACAGCTAAGGGCAAGTGTTATCTATCTCTCCTCCAATGACTGGCCAATGCAAGGGTACAAAGGCCCAGCCCCTTTACCTCAATTCAGGATAGCTCTGAAGGGCCATCCCAGCTTCAGATCTCTGTGCTATCAGCTGAGTCCTCATCTGCAACTGCAGCACAGCTTAGCCTCCCTTCTTTCCAGCTCTGCTCCTTCCACTGTCTCCCAGGTGTTTCTGGGAGGTGACAACCCTCTCCAACAAATCTCTTGCACCCAAGTCTCCATCTCAAAGTACGTTTCCCAGGGAAACCAACTTAAGACACTCTAGACCCTAGTATGGTTCTAGTTCATATTAGATATGTCATAAATGTTTGGTAAAAGAATGAGTGAATAAAGTACACAGGAAATTAATAAATAAAAACAATTAAACAATTGAAATTTCCAATATTTTACTTCCACTGCTCTCCCAACCACTTCCTCCTAGGGTTGTGGTCCTTAGCTATCAACATAGACAAATATTAACTGAGCTTCTATTTGCGAGGCAATGTGCTAAGCGCTAGGGAATCAGAAACAACTCTCCTTGTAAGCACCTGTAGCTGGAAGGAGATTGTTTCACATAAGGCACAGCCAGGTTCCGTGTTCCTTGCAGACACTGTAGTAGTGATTCCATTTACATCTGAGATATAGCATTGCATCCCTAAACGTTTTATATGTACTGCTAGCTTTGCCTAGACTAGCATCTCATGAACACTTTGAGACTTGGAGAATGGAATGACTATGATACTTCACTTTAGAACTGGATAATTGATCCTAATTTTCTCTTTAGCAAATGATTTTTTAAGAAGGGGAGAGACCAACAGAGTAGTCTAAGAAAGGAGACTATATTTGGCACACAGAGGAGCAAAGGTAAACTATTCCAGAGCTTCCAGGGATAATGTGACCCTATTAGAGTTAAGGACTAGAAAATACAAAAATCCAAATATTATAGTTGAGAATTGCTAAACGCAGAAGACAGAGTATTTGGGGACTAAAGCAGGCAGCACAGTCCCAAAAAGTCTAACCAAGGCACAACTGAGGATGTAAAAAAGGTTTGCTTAATCAATGATGTTAACATACATGAAACAAAAATACGAAAACAAGAGGGGAAAAGTCTGCATTGAAACAAGAGTCAGTGAACTGGAAAACAGAACAATAGAAATTAATCACCACAACAGAGAGAAAATTGACTGAAAACAAAGGAATAGTGCCTCAGGGACATGTGGCATAAAAAAAAAAAAAAAAAATCTAACAGTTGTGTCATCAGAGTCCCAGAAGCAGACTCTTTTTAGAGTCTAACAACTTCGATGAAATGGACCAATTCCTCCAAAAACAAACACAAAATAATGTAAAATAAATCTTTGAATAGCCCCGTCGCTATTAAGAAAATTAAATTCATAATTTAAAAACTCTCAAAAAAAAATGAATTTTCAAGCCCAGATAGTTTCACTGTATACTTCAATCAGATATTTAAAGGAGGACTAATACCAATTCTATGTAATCTCTTCCAGAAAATGGAAGAGAGGGAACACTTCCCAACTCATTTTATGAAATTAGTATTACCCCCATACTAAAACCAGACAAAAAGTATTTAAAAAGAAAACTACAGAGTAATATCCCTCATGAGTATAGACTAAAAATCCTTCACCAAAAAATATTAGCAAGTAAAATTCAGCAACACTTAACATAAAAAGAGTTATAAACCATGACCAATGGAGTTTATTCTAGGGATGCAAGACTGGTTCAGTATTTGAAACTCAATCAACGTAAACTAGTATATTAACAGTGTAGAGAAAAAAATCACATGAAGATATCAACTGATACAGAAAACACATTTGATGAAATTCCACTCCCTTTCATAAAAAAAAAACTCTCAGAAAAATAGGAATAGATAGAAACTTCCTCAACTTGCAAAGAAGAATCTATAAAAACTTTAGAGCTAACATTATACTCAATGGTGAAAGACTGCATGCTTTCCTTCTATGATCAAGAACAAGAATGTTCATCTCACTGCTTTTATTCAAAATATTGGTGGAAACTGCAGTAAGTCTAAAGTGCAATAAGTGAAAAAAAAAAGAAATCGTAGGCATATGTGTCAGAAAGGAAGAAATAAAACTGTTCATATTTACAGATGGCATGGTGGTCTTCATAGAAAATCCCGAAGAATCTATCAAAAAAGAAAACTCCTAAGACTGATAAGTTCAGCAAAACTGCAGGCCACAGAATAAGCATACAAAAGTCAATTGCACTCCTATACACTAGCAAAGACCATATGTACAACAAGATTAAAAGTACAATACCATTTTGGTACACTCAAAAAAACTGAAATACTTAGATGTAAATTTAACATGCACAGTATTTGTATGCGAAAAACTACAAAATGCTCGTTGAAAAAATCAAAGGAGATTAAAATACATGGAGATATGCTTTTTATCATGAGTTAAAAGACTCACCATGGTAAAGGTATCAATATTTCCCAAAATGATACACAAGTTTAACTGAATTCCTATAAAAATACCAGCAAGACTTTTTCTAGTCACAGATAAGGTTATTCTAAAATTTATGTCGAAAAGCAAAACAAAAACAAAAAAAGCCTCGAATACTCAAAACTTTTTTTTTTTTTTTAAAGTGGAAACAATCATCATACTCGATTCCAAGACTTATTGTAGAGCTACATTAATCAGTTTTATGGTTCTGGCAGAGAGACAGACACAGACTCATGAGACAGAATAGAAGACTTAAAATAGACTCAGCCACAAAAATCTGCCCACTGGTATTTCAGAACTATGCAAAAACAGTAGAGAAAGAAGATTATCTTTTCAGAAAATGGTACTGGATCAATTAGACATCCATAAGCCAAAGAAAACGAAGAAAGAAGAAGAAGAAGAAGAAGAGAAGAAGAAGAAAGAAGAAGAAGAAAGAAGAAGAGAAGGAGAAGGAGAAGGAGAAGGAGAAGGAGAAGGAGAAGAGAAGGAGAAGGAGAAGAGAAGAAGAAGAAGAAGAAAGAAGAAGAAGAAGAAGAAGGAGAAGGAGAAGGAGAAGGAGAAGAAGAAGAAAGAAAGAAAGAAGAAGAAGAAGAAGAAGAAAGAAAGAAAGAAAGAAAGAAGAAAGAAAGAAAGAAAGAAGAAAGAAAGAAAGAAAGAAGAAGAAGAAGGAGGAGGAGGAGGAGGAGAAGGAGGAGGAGAAGGAGGAGGAGAAGGAGGAGGAGAAGGAGGAGGAGAAGGAAAAGGAGAAGGAGAAGGAGAAGGAGAAGGAGAAGAAGGAGAAGAAGAAGAAAAAAAAGCCTCAAACTGTCTTGGACTTTACACAAAAATCAACTACACATGGATTATAGACTTAAATGTAAAATTTTAAACTACAAAACTTTTAGAAAAAATAGAATATTTTCAGAATCTAGGGCTAGGCAAAGAGTTATTAGACTTAATACTAAAAGTATGATTCATAAAAGGAAATAATAAATTTAACTTCATTGATATTAAAAATGTTTGCTTTGTGGAAGATCCTGTTAAGAGGATGAAAAGACAAGCTATACACTAGAAGAAGATATTTGCAGACCACATATCCAACAGAGGACTAGTATGTAGCATATACTGTAGAAAGCACTCTGGGAACCAAAAGTAAAAATAAATAAATAAATAAATAAATAAATAAATAAATTCAAATAGAAAATGAACAAAAGTCATGCACAGATAGTTCACTGAAGCTGATACATATATGGCAAATAAGCACGTGAAATGATGCTAAACATCATTAGCCAGGTGGGAAATGCAAATTAAATTCACAATGAGATATCACTGCACAACTACCTGGATGGTTATAAATGTTGGCAAGTATGAGAAGAAATCGGATTATCCATACGTTGCCAGTAGGAAGGTAAAATAGTACAGGTTTCGGATAATGTTTTAAAATGCTAGACATGTAGTTATCACATGATGCAATAATTACACTCCTTGGCATTTATCCCAGAGAAATAAAAATTTATGTTCACATAAACCTGTACATTAATATGTATAATAGCTCATAATCATCAGAGCCAAACACTTGAAGCAACTCAGATTTCCTTCAGTGGATGAATGGTTAACAAACCTAGCACAGACATACTATGGAACACTACTTAGCAATAAAAAATCAACTAATAATATATGCCATGACTAGGACTGATACTCAGAGAATCATGCTGAGTGACAAAAGCCAATCCCCAAAATTATATACTGCATGATTGACTTTATATAATCTTCTTGAAAGGACAAAAATAGAAAGGGAGAATGGATTAGTGGTTGCCAGGGACTGAGGAGGGGTAAGTGTAGGAGGAAATTGGGTGTGACTATAAAAGGGCAACAGTGGGGAGCCTCATGCTGGTAGAAATGCTCTGCATCTTTACTGTATCAATGCTGATATCCTGATTGCGTATTGTACTACAGTTTAGCAAGATGTTGCCATTGGAGGAAAACACTGGATCTCTCTACTATTTATTTTATTTTATTTTACTTTAAGTTCTGGGATACATGTGCAGACGTGCAGGTTTGTTACATAGGTATATATTTGCCATGGTGGTTTGCTTCAGCTGTCAATCCATCATCTAGGTTTTAAGCCCTACATGCATTAGGTATTTGTCCTAATGCTCTCCCTCCCCTAGGCCCCAATCCCCCAAGAGGCCCCAATATGTGATATTCCCCTCCCTGTGTCCATGTGTTCTCATTGTTCAACTCCCACTTATGAATGAGAACATGCAGTGTTTGGTTTTCTGTTCATGTGTTAGTTTGCTGAGAATCATGGTTTCCAGCTTCATCCACGTCCCTGCAAAGGACATGAACTCATTCTTTTTATGGCTGCATAGTATTCCATGGTGTATATGTGCCACATTTTCTTTATCCAGTCTATCATTGATGGGCATTTGGGTTGGTTCTAAGTCTTTGTTATTGTAAATAGTGCTGCAATAAACATACGTGTACATGTGTCTTTATAGTAGAATGATTTATCTAATTAAACTAAAGGGTTTTCTTTCTTCTGCATGGCAAAAGAAACTATCATCAGAGTGAACAGGGAACCTACAGAATGGGAGAAAATTTTTGCAATCTACCCCTGTGACAAAGGGCCAATATCCAGAATCGATCTACAAGGAACTTAAACAAATTTACAAGAAAAAAACAAACAACCCCATCAAAAAGTGGGTGAAGGATATGAACAGACACTTCTCAAAAGAAGACATATATGTGGCCAACAAACATATGGAAAAAGGCACATCATCACTGGTTATTAGAGAAATGTAAATCAAAACCACAATGAGATACTATTTAATGCCAGTTAGAATGGCGACTATTAAAAAGTCAGGAAACTAGCTGGGCGCGGTGGCTCAAGCCTGTAATCCCAGCACTTTGGGAGGCCAAGACGGGCGGATCACGAGGTCAGGAGATCGAGACCATCCTGGCTAATACAGTGAAACCCTGTCTCTACTAAAAAATACAAAAAACTAGCTGGGTGAGGTGGCGGGCGCCTGTAGTCCCAGCTACTTGGGAGGCTGAGGCAGGAAAATGGCGTAAACCCGGGAGGCGGAGCTTGCAGTGAGCTGAGATCTGGCCACTGCACTCCAGCCTGGGTGACAGAGCGAGACTAAAAAAAAAAAAAAAAAAAAAGTCAGGAAACAACAGATGCTGTGGAGAAATAGGAATGCTTTTACACTGTTGGTGGGAGAGTAAATTAGTTCACCCACTGTGGAAGACAGTGTGGTGATTCCTCAAGGATCTAGGACCAGAAATACCATTTGACCCAGCAATCCCATTACTGGGTGTATACCCAAAGGATTATAAACCTCTGTACGAATTTTTATAACTGTGTGTGAACCTACAATTATCTCACATTAAAAAGCTTAATTTTTGAAAGGGGGATATGATTGGATTTGGCAATAATTTCTTGGATATAACACCAAAGGGATAGGCAACAAAAGAAAAAATAGACAAATTAGACTTCATGGGAAGTTAAAAATTGTGTGCGATCAAAAGACACTATCAACAGAGTGAAAGGGGAACTCACAGAATGGGAGAAAATATTTGCAAATTACATATCTGAAAAGGGACTAATATGCAGAATATATAGAGAACTCCTGAAACTCATCAGCCAAAAAGCAAGCAACCTGACTCAAAGATGAATGAAGAACTCGAACAGACATTTCTCCAAAGAAGATATGTAAAATGGACAGTAAGCTCAACATTACTAGTCATCAGGGAAATACAAAACAAAACTATGAGACACCACTTCACATCCATTAGAATGGCTACTGTTAAAAAGCAAAACAAAAACAAAAACAAAAAAACACAGCATTTGAAGCCCTTGTGCACTACTGATGGGAATGTAAATGGTACAGCTCCTGTAGAAAACCATATGGCCATCTCCCAAGAAACTAAAAATAGAGTTAGAATGTGATTCAGCAAATCCACTTCTGGGTATATACAGAAAAGAATTGAAAGCAGGATCTTGTACACCCACATTCATAGCGGTAATATTCACAATAGCCAGAATTTGAAAGCAATCCAGGTGTTCCCCCAAAATTCCTATGTTGAAATCCTAACCCCCAGTGTGATGGGTATTAGGAGATGGGGTCTTTGGGACGTGATTAGGTCATGAGGGTTCCACAATCATGAGCAAGATTAGTGCCCTTATAAAAGGGATCACAGAGAGCTCTCTCATTCTCTTTCCGCCATGTGAGGATACAATGAGAAGTTGGCAGTCTGCAACCTGGAAGAAGAACTGAACCATGCTGGCATCCTGAGCTTGGACTTGCAAGGCCCCTAAAACTGTGAGAAATCAATTTCTGTTTATAAGCCACCCAGTCTATGGTACTTGTTACAGCAGTCTGAACTGACTAAGACCAATGGTAAACTTTATGTTGCATATATTTTACCACAATTAAAAAAAAAAGTTTGAAAAAAGAAGGCGAAGGGGTGGGGGCAACCACAGACTTTATTAGTGCTTAATCAAAGCTATCCAGACATGGAAGAAAAAATGTACTAGCACATGCTTGATTAAAACTGGGATATGTTGCCAAGCTTTTCCAGAGTCTTAGTGAATTGCCCCTCAAGACCATCCCACTTCCTTTGCTCTCCATCTACACTCACCATGCAGCTTTCTGATGTTCATTGGACCCTCAGCTGCACTGTCCACAGGGAGGAGAATCTGCGGAGACCAGAGTGGTCTAGGTTTGTTAGCATTTCTGAGTTCGCTGCAAGTAAACATCGGGCACTCTAGTTCATGTAGCAGCCCCTTGTGAGCACAGCTCAAGCCCCAGTGTGTCTGCTGCCTCCCAGGTGCCCTGTGGAGCTAGGGTGCAGAGCCACAGCAGAGACCTGGCTTGGACTGCTGCACCTTCACCACGTGCTGCCACCCCGTGTGCCCCTGCACAGCCCGCCAGTCTCACTCCCTGCCATTCCATCCTGGCATTTGGCTTCAACTGAGACAAAACTGAGGAAGGCTGGCTCTGAGGGAGCACTGCAGCCTACATCCTTTATCCCGAAAACAGAAAAATCTGCCTTTAAGATAGGAGCTCACAGTCCATGGCCTGCCTATTCATGATTTGTGAATTCTTTGCTGCAGTTATCACTTTTCTATTCTAGGTTGCCTGGCAGCCAACATTATGTCTAACATATACACATGCATATATTATATATACCAATATAATATATTTTCTTATTTCCTTATCTTTTTCTCTTTCCAACTATTCCTGACACATAAAGATTCTGAATCCAATTCTGCTCACATCTTGCCAATTAAGACTCTTCCTGTATCATTCATAGCTCTCCCAGTCTATATGTTACTTTAAGTTCAAACCTGGCAACGCTTCTCCTTGACACCTACTGATGGGTAAGTGGCTCACATGGCACCAGGGAGAAAGGTGGGTTTCCCAGTGGCACAGGCATTTAATCCTACCCCACCCAGGAGCATGGGCTAGGCAGGCACTCCAATGCCTGAGGACTGACTCACAGACCAAGGCCTTCTGGGATTTTAGAATTTTCTTACCCAGAAAATAGGATCAACACCACTGCCATCATGAATTATTCAACACCTGCCAGGGCTGTTCCTTGGTGAACAATGAAATAATGGAAGCTGACAAAATTGATTTGTGGTGAATTTTTAGGGACGTCAAGTTCATAGCAAGTGAGCAGGGGCTGGCAAAGCTCAGAGGAGCTTGACCACAGGAACGAGCGGCCTGCAGTTTCCCTGGGAACACTGCCATTTGGTCAACAGTGCAGCTGAGCTGGGTGTCCTTTGCGAGGGTCCTTTTCTTCTCAGGGTTTGAGGGAGGTAAACGTACTGAAAAAACATAGTCACTTGGACTTACCAAGCCAGTTCCCAGCCAGGAAGATGGGCGAGACTCTTGAAGCATTTCATGAAGCATTTGAATTGCTAGATAATTAGAAAATCGATAACATAATTTCAGCTGCTTAGCAGAGCGCTAAGAAAGAAAGGCTTCAATTCAGCATATTTTGAATTTTGCATTAGGGTTTCACTAATTAAAAGGAAAAAAATATTGGCACCATGTCTAATCCTTCCATTAATCTCCCTCAACATATATTCTGCTGCCTGTTATTGTATAATCATTAAATGTAAAATATTAAACTGGACATTTGACTTTATTGATCACTTTATGGACTAAAGATATAGCAAGTAATTATCTGCCACAACAGATTTATTGATTGAGCTGTCATTGGAACAGCTGAAATTGACACATAGTTGATTATTATTCTAGTATGCTGTTTCCATCAATAATTTTGTCTCATTCTCTTTCTCATCAAGAATTTTATATTTATAGTTAACTTCTATTTAAGAACTCAAAAGAAGACTTTTTACCCTAAGTAGTGTGTGGTTAGTGTGTGGTTTTCTAGGTAGATCAGAAACACTGTAGTCTCAGCGTATACACTTAGTTTTGTATACTTGGGTATTTTATCAATTCTGATACAAGGTGACTTTTAACTGGCATTTTATCTCTCTAAGCCTGGTTTTCCTACTTAAAAAGTAATCTTATCTCTTCTGAATATTTTTTTCCTTCCTTACTCTGCTTGTTCTCTCAGCATTTACAATTCAGCTCAATTTGCTAAAGAGGAGTAGGGCCTTTCCAATGTCCTGAACACCATTCAGGATGCTGGGGATACCAAGGTGGGGAAGGCAGAGCCCCTGCCCTCAGGAGAGTTTACAGTCTAGTGAAGGAGACTGGCCTGGACCCTAATAAAGCGTGTAGAAGAGTCTGAGGAGGCAAACGCTGAGTGTGGGCGATATTTAGAACTAAGCAGCCTCCAGTTTCATTGTGACGGATTTTGTTTCTAAGTCCTGTGCTAGTGACAAAGTCAAAGTCACCTACCAGATCCTGGGTATAGAGAATGGGATGGAAGGAGAAATTATTTTTAAATCTCATCCTGGAACATGCAAGAAGGCTGTTCTTAGAGTTCATCATTTTCAGATTTAGCAGCTGACTTCATGGATGATCTTTAACACACAGAGTTTCATGGAATTCCTTTCTTGGAATAGATTTGTAGAGAAGTCCTAATAAGGTGTTTTGCCTGTCTTCTTTATGTTTAGGTCACAAATATATAGTTGTACAATATATCTTCCTACATATAGTTCTTTCCATGGTTATTTTTATATTCGATATGTGCAGAAACCATGACTTGCATGTTTTGTCTGTTTTTCTTTTTGACTCTTTCTTCCCACCCTTTTGTGTTTCTGCATTCAGTAGGTACTTAATAAATGATAATTGAAGCTTCTTTTGAGGTAGTTGTAGGGTAGTGACCCACTTAGAACAACCCAGTTTCCAAGAAGCTGAGCTTTAAATTTCAATTAAAAATTTGAATTTTGGCACAGAGTAGGTGTGCTTTAAACTTTTTTCAGGATACTTGGGACCAAGGAACTCAAGTCACCTTAAATGGTGGGGGTGTGATGGCTGATGGCATGAATGAATGCAGTTGAAATCTGTCTTACTTCGGCATCTCCAGAACACAGCCTGGAGTCATGGAAACAACATTGCACAGGGGTTAGGAAGCCTAGGTTTAGGTTGCAGTGGCCCTGGGAAGTGATCCAACACTTTGGGTCCCATTTCTCTTTTGTTAAATAAAGTGATCGGGCCAGATACTCAGGAAAGGCATTTCGCACTATGAAATTCCACTGCGCTATTTTGCTTTGAGTTAGGGTGTAGCCTCTGTGGCTTCTTACTTCACATATCTGGATAAAGAAAGAATGATTTGCTGTTAACTTGTTATTACTTCAACTTTGGAAAGTACTTGTGAGTGAGCACAGTTATCTTTGAATTTCCAAGTAAATCTGCAGTATGTTTTCTTATACTTGTAGAGAACTGTAGGACAGTCTTTAGGACTAGAACTCAACATATTTTTAGGGTAGAGGTTCTCAATCTTATTTTTCTTCTCCTTTTTAACTTTTTTTAGAAATCTGATGAAAACTGCAATCCCTTTTCTAGAACAATGATGGAACTCATAAGTACAGCATTTTGCCTATTATTTCATGGTGGTAAGAGGGAGCATAGAAGGCTGTTTCCAGGTTGGGAATCCCCCTCTAGGCCTATTGTAGGGGCAGGTTTTGCTCTGATGTGAACATTTTTGTTCTTTAACCCTCTCAGCTTTGCTACCTGCTAGCTATGTGACAACCAACGAATTGCTTAACCTTTCTGCCTCCCTTTGGAAACACAGGAATAGTAACACTGACTTGCAGCTAGTTGGGAGCAGCAGCATTATGAGCTAAGGTAAGTAAAGCACCTACCTTTGTCCCTGATGTACAGCACTAGGTACTCACTCATAAAATGTTTTCCTAAACCTTCCTCACTTTTTAAAAATCTCAGTGCTGGGCATAGTGGCTCATGCCTGTGGTCCCAGAGCTTTGGGAGGCTGAGGCAAGAGGATTGCTTGAGGCCAGAAGTTTAAGACCAGCCTGAGCAGCACAGCGAGACTGCATGTCTAGAAAGAGAGAAAGAAAGAAAGAAAGAAAGAAAGAAAGAAAGAAAGAAAGAAAGAAAGAAGAGGCCGGGCGCGGTGGCTCAAGCCTGTAATCCCAGCACTGTGGGAGGCCCAGACGGGCGAATCACGAGGTCAGGAGATCGAGACCATCCTGGCTAACACGGTGAAACCCCGTCTCTACTAAAAAAAATACAAAAAACTAGCCGGGCGAGGTGGCGGGCGCCTATAGTCCCAGCTACTCGGGAGGCTGAGGCAGGAGAACGGCATGAACCCGGGAGGCGGAGCTTGCAGTGAGCTGAGATCCGGCCACTGCACTCCAGCCCGGGCGACAGAGCAAGACTCTGTCTCAAAAAAAAAAAAGGAAGGAAGGAAGGAAAATTTTTTTTAAAGTATCAGTCAAACCTGTGTAACTATAAACATTCCTTTTGCGGTTTGGAGTCCCAATTCTTTTTGTATTATCCACACCCCTTTCACTACCACCCCCCAATTTTCTACTTTAACAATATTTGTATTGTTCACTCTTACGCAATACACTTGTATTTCTACCTTTTTGTTTCAGAAATTTCTACTATTTAGAAATAGCACTATCATGCTCCTTTTGCCAAAATGAAGTTCATTTTTAATTCTCCAGATTTGCTACTTCTAAGGTAAAGCCTTAGTTACATTAGCGTGGCCCAGAATTTCCTATTTTAAATCTTTCCTGGGGCTGAAAATTAATCTTTCCTTAGGCAGTATCTAAAGGGTATGCGTATTGAGTGATCTAAAGATCAATTAAACACTGACAGAGCTTCAGTAAAGAAACCGTTTCTTCACACAAAAAGAGGTAATAGTGATGCCAGTAGAATGCAGGAACATTGAGTTTAGTTTTCCTGGATATCTTAAGGAACACAGGGATAACTGGGAAAGCTAGTGGGCTCCAAACTCTGCAGGTAACCTCATGCCTCCAGAGTCCAGGAGACACAGCACAGAACTAACGTTTATTGAGCAACAGTTACGTGCCTGGTGGAAGTCTGAGGCTACAATACGGTGGCCTACAGCCCACACACAACCCACCAATGTAGGTTTTCTTGGTTTTACTCTCATAGTCCTTTAACAAATATAAACCTGTCTTTTAAAGTAAGTATTTTATATGTATTATACACACATTCACACGCATACGCACAAGGATCTCATGGCTTCTCCTGAAAAATTAGAATATTCACCAACACCAAACTAAGATTCTTACACAGCAACAATACAGAGCAGCAGACACAGTCATCAGAGGGGTGCAAGCTCTTGATTCACCACAGTTCCTATGGTGCACTCACTGTATGTATGCGTGCATATCGCACATGGTGCCCTTGCTTCCCATTCACCCAACTTTGGTAGGCTTTCTCTCCCTATATATACAGATATGTGTGTGGTATGTGCATATGTGTGCATAGATAGATAGGTAGATAGATAGAATCTAGCTTAATTTCATTGACGCAGATTGTGTTGGCTCTGTGTTACAAAGGAGAAAATGTGCAGACCCTTAACTTACTTGGGGCACAGTTGAGAGGAGGCAGTAAAGAGTATCACCTGAACGTGCCTACCCGACGTAGTCCTAAAGGAATCACTTTCAGCATGGACAGTTTTGTTCCTAGAGAACATTTGCCAATGTCTGGAGGACATTGTTGGCGATTACTCATGGGAAAGGGGCATTTAGTGGATGGTGGCCAAAGATGCTGCTAAGCATCCTACAATATGCAGGATCATTTACTGTAACAAAAAATTATCTGGACCAAAATGTCAAAATGTTAATAGTGCTGAGGTTGAGAAACTCTTTGTGATGCTTAATTTTAGGTGTTGACCGGATTAAGAAATATCTAGAGAAACCTGGTAAGCCATTATTTTGGATGTATCTGTGAGGGTGCTTCCAGAGGAGATGAGCATGTGAGTCTAAGTGGGCTAGGTGAAGACCCACCCTCAGTGGGGGGTGGGCACCATCTAATTGGCCAGGGGACCAGAGAGAACAAATACAGAAGGCAAATCGATCTCTCTTGAAGAGCTGGGATAGACTCTTCCTCTGATGCTTTGGATGTCAGAACTTGAGAGTCGCCAGCTTCTGGATGCCAGGACTTACACCAGTGCCCCCACCCCAAGTTCTCAGGCCATCATCCTCAGACTCAGAATTACATCATTGGCTTCCCTGGTTCTGAAGCCTTCTGACTTGGACTGAACCACTACCAGCATCTCAGGGGCTTCCAGCTTGCAGATGGCGTGCTGTGGGACTTCTCAGCCTCCATCATCTCAAGAGCCGACTCCCCTAATTATTCTCCTCTCATATATCTATATCTATATATGTATATATCTACAGATCTATATCTGTATCTATGTATATCCTATTGGTTTTGTCTCTATGGAGAACACTGACTAATACAAATCTTGACATTAGAGGGACAGAATTTTAAAGTTAAATTTTCATAATTGATTTTAGGTTTTCTGGAATTGGCTGTTCAATCTGATTAGACCTAAAAATGCTAAGGACTGTACTTCTAATAGTACAGACAGTACTGATAGCCCATGATGTGAACTGTTGATAGAGATACACAAAATAAATGCATTTGATATTCCAGATTCTTATAAGAGACAAAAAATTTTGTGACTCTATATATGATACTTTCAAACAGTTGTGGAAAACCAAAGAATATAAAGACATTTGTTGGTTGCTCCTAGGGTTGCTGGATGAAGTGATGAAAGAAAAGGATGAGCTCAGGGGTTCTCTTTCTTGGCTCAAGCTTGCATAAATGATCTCTGCCAGCAAGTAAGTGCAAAGAGATCACATGGTGAGACAGGAAGCAAGAGAGAGAGAAACCGAGGAAGCCAGAATCTGTTCAACAACCTGCTCTGGCAGAAACAAATCCATTCCGATGGGAGCAAGAACTCACTTCTAATGTACTTCCAAAAGGACATTAATCTAGTCGTGAAGGATCTGCCCCCATGACCCAAACACCTCCCACTAGACCCCACCTCCCAACACTGCCACATTGGGAATCAAATTCCAACATGAGTTTTGGCAAGGACAAACCACAGTCAAACAACAACAGCGTCTCTATGGTAAAAAGAAGTAAGCATTTGTTAATCTAAAATCCTTTGCTTTTGTTTATATAGCATTGACTTAATTTACAACCCTTTCATGAGACCCACTTACAAAATTCAAATCCATGCTCCCATTTACTGACAGGCTCCAACAACCTGTCAGAATACAGAATGGTTTCTTTATAAGGTAAAGTTGATAAGAAAAGAGTTTTACAGTACTAAATTAATTATTAACTTATTGACAAATTCAAGCTGTGGAAAGAAGGAAAATCTATCTTAACCAAGAAATGTTTCTTTATTCCAATTTTATTTGCAGTGACACATAAAATGGTCAATATAAACTGAACATCTTTAACATATTTATATTCTGTCACTTGTGTATTATTTGTTACACATCAAAACGAAATGCTTGAGGAAAAAGACATATCATAAAGAGTAACTGTTTACAACTGACCGTAGGTGTTAAATTTGTCTTTAGCTGGTTATTTTTTTTCTTGTTAAAACACACATAGACCCAGGGAAGTTTCTATATTTCCTATATTCCTAACCCCCCATCTATGAGTATGCTGCTGGTATTGTACTGAAGTTTGCATTTACACTATTTGGGAAAAGATTTGCTAAGTTGTTTTATAGTATAAATAGATTACTTGGCATAAGTAAATGTGTTTTTAAAAAACAAATATAAAGAATTATGGTGCTTGTTTTACCCCATTTTGTGTTGCTATAACAGAATACCACAGACTGGGTAATTTATAAGAAAAGAAATGTATTTCTCACAGCTCTGGAGGCTAGGAAGTCCAATATCAAGGGGCCAGCATCTGGCAAGGGCCTCCTTGCACATCATCCCATGGCCAAGGGCAGAAGGGCAAGAGAGCAGGAAATAATAAAAGGAAAGGAGCTGAACTCATCCTTTGATCAGGAACCCACTCCCACAATAACAACATTAATCCTTCATCAGGCAAAGCCCTCATGACCTAATCACCTCTTAAAGGTCCTACCTCTCAACACTGTTGCATTAGGGATTAACTTTCCAACACATGAACTTTGGAGAACACATTCCAACCATAGCAGTACTAATCATATTATATCAATAATTACTATGATGATTAAAAATGAGCATCATCAATTTATAAACACAGAATTGAAGATTTATATTCATTCATTCGTTCGTCCAAGCATTTTTCATTTCTTTATTCAATACAAATGGGTCAGAAACATGTCTAGATACACGCCGGAAATTGTACCAGAGCTTCATTGTTGGTTTAGATTATATCACGAACTTTTTTCTCATAAGGATTTCCATGGAACCTGGCAAAATGTTAGCTCAAAAACAGTGTTTTCATGATGGGCTGTGGACCTCTCATGACAGAATTATTTGGTATGTCTATAAAAATGCAGATTCCTGGGTCATACTCCAGCTCTCTCTATTAAGAAAGCTCTGTGTGAGGTCTATAGACATTTACAATTAATGAATTCTCCAGATGATTCTCAAAAAGATCTCAAGTTTGAACCTCACTCTTTGAGATTCTCTTACTCTTCATGCCATCCCTTCTGACCCCCTTTGCTTCAGTATTTTTTCTCCATTTTCTACACCACCTTATTAATTTCAACAGTCCTCTTTAACTTTCCTGACCCAACCTAAATCCAAGGGATGGAAATTAGTAGTTGAGGAGGTAAAACAACAACAAAAAGGATGAATATTAACACCAAGAAAGGCCCTAGGTTATGAAATAGGACCTCGATCCTCACCTGTCCTTTTTCCTCTTTTGTTCTGTTTCTTATGGTTGAAAGGTAATGACTTTGGTCATTGTACTCTTGAAATTACCTATGAGTTACAGCAGAGTGAGTCTTCACTAGGCTGTGCATCAAAATCACCTGTATTCCATAGGTTCATCAAGCTGGGAGAAATACTACGACTTATCTAGAGTTACAGAGAATATGTGTGTGTGTGTGAGTGTGTGTGTGTGTGTGTGTGTGTGTGTGTAAACAAAATTGAACCTCAAGAGATGAAAACTACCATATCTGAGATGAAAAATACTCAAGATAGAATTAACAGCACTTGAAATATTTTTAAAAGATTAGTAAACTTGAAGACATGACAATAGTAGCTATCCAAAATGAAAAACACAGAAAATTAAATGTTAAAAAATTCAATAAGCTGTGGGACAGCTTCAAGCTACCTAATATATATGCAACTGAAGTTCCCAAAGGAAAGAATACAACAGAAAAACCATGCTGTGTAAAAGAACAAATTGATAAATAGAAAGTTAAAACTGCAAGCTTCTGTTCTTCAATGACTCTGCTAGGAGAATAAAAAAGCAAGCTTTAGACTGGGAGAAAATATCTGCAAATTATACATTTGGTAAAATACTTATATCCAGAATATATAAATAACTCTTTAATATTGAATAGTAGGGAAACAACTAAATAGGTCAAAGGTTTGAACAGATAACTTCCACTCAAAGATTTATTGTTGGCAAATGAACACATGAAAAAAATGCTTGATATCCTTAATCACTAGGGAAGTGCTACTACACGTCTATTAGAATGATGGAAAATAAAAAGACCAGCCATACCAAGTGCTGGTGAGAGATGTGAAGATTTTACATTCCCACATTGCTGTAAAAGGAGAATGGACAGTAGTACAACCATTTTGGAAAACAGCTTGGCAGTTTCTTAAAAACATACACACACATACAATGATCTACCCATCCCACTCCTAGATAGGCACCCAAGAGAAATATAAAACCATATGTTCACACAAAAACTTGTATACAAATGTACAAAGCAGCTTTGTTTGCAATAGCCAAAAAATCAGATACATCCTAAATGTCCATCAACAAGTGAAGAGATAAACAGAAGATATGATATGCATATAATAGAATACTACCCAGTAACAAAAAGGAATGAACTAGTGATATACACAACATGTAGGAATCTCTAGGTAGTTATACTAAGTGAAAGGAGCCAGACAAAGAAGTATACCTCCTGTATGAACCCACATATTTAAATTCTGTGAAACACAAACAGATGTACAGTGACAGAAAAGAGGTCAGTGGTTGCCTGGGGACAAGAGGTGGGTGGAGGAGAAGCAGGAGAGAGAAAGTACAAAGGGGCACAATGAAACATTTGGAGTGATATGTTAATTATGTCATTCTGGTGATGATTTCACAGATGTATACATAGGTCAAAACTCATCAAATTATGAACTTTATGTGCAGTTTATTATATATCAATTATAAGTAAATAAAGCTGTTAAAAATTCAGTGGTAGGAAGAGAGCAATGATGCATTAGACTAATAAGTGATCATTGTTAATAACCCCTGGGACCTGAAACAAAAGATTAGGAGGGAAATCTTTTGTTGCTCATGCCAAATGGTGCTGTATATCAGTCTTCACATTTAAAAAAAAATCATACTGGGGGGGCAGTTCCAAGATGGCCGAATAGGAACAGCTTCAGGCTACAGCTCCCAGCGTGAGCAACACAGAAAATGGATGATTTCTGCATTTCCAACTGAGGTACCAGGTTCACCTCACTGGGGCGAGTCAGACAGTGGGTGCAGGACAGTGGGTGCAGCCCACCCAGCAAGAGCCAAAGCAGGGAGAGGCATTGCCTCTCCCTGATAGTGTAAGGGGTAAGGGAATTCCCTTTCCTAGCCAAGGGAAACCATGACACACAGCACCTGGAAAATCGGGTCACTCCCACCCTAATACTGTGCTTTTCCAAGGGTCTTAGCAAAGAGCACACCAGGAGATTATATCCTGCACCTGGCTCAGAGGGTCCCACGCCCACGGGCCACCCTCATTGCTAGCACAACAGTCTGAGATCTAACTGCAAGGTGACAGGGAGGCAGGGGGAGGGATGCCCGCCATTGCTGAGGCTTGTGTAGGTAAACAAAGCAGCCTGGAAGCTCAAACTCGGTGGAGCCCACCACAGCTCAAGGAGGCCTGCCTGCCTCTGTAGACTCCACCTCTAGGGATGGGGCTTAGCCAAACAAAAGGCAGCAGAAACCTCTGCAGATTTAAATGTCCCTGTCTGACAGCTTTGAAGAGAGTAGTGATTCCCCCAGCACAGAATTTGAGATCTGAGAATGGACAGACTGCTTCCTCAAGTGGGTCCCTGACCCCCGAGTAGCCTAACTGGGAGGCACCCCCCAGTAGGGGCAGACTGACACCTCACATGGCCGGGTGCTCCTCTGAGATGAAGCTTCCAGAGGAACGATCAGGCAGCAGCAATCGCTGTTCAGTAATATTCACTATTCTGCAGCCTCTGCTGCTACTACCCAGGCAAACAGGGTCTGGAGTGGACCTCCAGCAAACTCCAGCAGACCTGCAGGTGAGGGTCCTGACTGTTAGAAGGACAATTAAACAGACAGGGCACTCACACCAAAACCCCATCTGTACGTCACCATCATCAAAGACCAAAGGCAGATAAAACCACAAAGATGGGGAAAAAAACACAGCAGAAAAGCTGAAAATTCTAAAAATCAGAACGCCTCTCCCCCTCCAAAGGAACGCAAGTTCTCGCCAGCAATGGAACAAAGCTGAAAGGAGAATGACTTTGATGAGTTGAGAGAAGAAGACTTCAGATGATCAAACTTCTCCCAGCTAAAGAAGGAAGTTTGAACCCATCGCAAAGAAGTGAAAAACCTTGAAAAAAGATTAGACAAATGGCTAACTAGAATAACCAATGTAGAGAAGTCCTTAAATGACCTGATAGAGCTGAAAACCATGGCACAAGAACTACATGATGAAGGCACAAGCTTCAGTAACCGATTTGATCAACTGGAAGAAAGGGTATCAGTGATTGAAGATCAAATGAATGAAATGAAGTGAAAAGAGAAGCTTACAGAAAAAAGAGTAAAAAGAAAGGAACAAAGCCTCCAAGAAATATGGGACTATGTGAAAAGACCAAATCTATGTTTGATTGGTGTACCTGAAAGTGATGGGGAGAATGGAACCAAGTTGGAAAACATTCTGTGGGATATTATCCAGGAGAACATCCCCAACCTAGCAAGGCAGGCCAACATTCAATTTCAGGAAATACAGAGAACACCACAAAAATACTCCTTGAGAAGAGCAATTCCAAGACACATAATTATCAGATTCACCAAGGCTGAAACGAAGGAAAAAACGTTAAGAGCAGCCAGCGAGAAAGGTCAGGTTACCCACAAAGGGAAGCCCATCAGACTAACAGCAGATCTCTCGGCAGAAACTCTACAAGCCAGAAGAGAGTGGGGGCCAATATTCAACGTTCTTAAAGAAAAGAATTTTCAACCCGGAATTTCATATCCATCCAAACTAAGTTTCATAAGTGAAGGAGAAATAAAATCCTTTACAGACAAGCAAATGCTGAGAGATCCTGTTACCACCAGGCCTGCCCTACAAGAGATCCTGAAGGAAGCACTAAACATGGAAAGGAACAACCGGTACCAGCCACTGCAAAAACATGCCAAATTGTAAAGACCATCGATGCAATGAAGAAACTGCATCAACTAATGAGCAAAATAACCAGCTAACATCATAATGACAGGATCAAATTCACGCATAACAATATTAACCTTAAATGTAAATGAGCTAAATGCTCCAATTGAAAGACACAGACTGGCAAATTGGATCAAGAGTCAAGACCCATCAGTGTGCTGTATTCAGGAGACCCATCTCACATGCAGAGACACATAAAGCTCAAAATAAAGGGATGGAGGAAGATCTACCAAGCAAATGGAAAGAAAAAAAAGCAGGGGTTACAATCTTAGTCTCTGATAAAACAGACTTTAAACCAACAAAGATCAAAAGAGACAAAGAAGGCCATTACATAATGGTAAAGGGATCAATTCATCAGGAAGAGCTAACTATCCTAAATATATATGCACCCAATACAGGAGCACCCAGATTCATAAAGCAAGTCTTTAGAGACCTACAAAGAGTCTTAGACTCCCACACAATAATAATGGGAGATTTTAACACCCCACTGTCAACATTAGACAGATCAACAAGACAGAATGTTAACAAGGATATCCAGGACTTGAACTCAGCTCTGCACCAAGCACACCTAATAGACATCTACAGAACTCTCCACCCCAACTCAACAGAGTATACATTCTTCTCAGCACCACATTGCACTTACTCGAAAATTGACCACATAGTTGGAAGTAAAGCACTCCTCAGCAAACGTAAAAGAACAGAAACTATAACAAACTGTCTCTCAGAACACAGTGCAATCAAACTAGAACTCAGGATTAAGAAACTCACTCAAAACCGCCCAACTACATGGAAACTGAACAACCTGCTCCTGAATGCCTACTGGGTACAGAACGAAATGAAGGCAGAAATAAAGATGTTCTTTGAAACCAAGGAGAACAAAGATACAACATACCAGAATCTCTGGGACACATTTAAAGCAGTGTGTAGAGGGAAATTTATAGCACTAAATGCCCACAAGAGAAAGCAGGAAAGATCTAAAATTGACACCCTAACATCACAATTAAAAGAACTAGAGAAGCAAGAGCAAACACATTCAAAGGCTAGCAGAAGGCAAGAAATAACTAAGATCAGAGCAGAACTGAAGGAGATAGAGACACACAAAAAAAAGCCTTCAAAAAATCAATGAATCCAGGAGCTGGTTTTTTGAAAGGATCAACAAAATTGATAGACCGCTAGCAAGACTAATAAAGAAGAAAAGAGAGACGAATCAAATAGATGCAATAAAAAAATGATAAAGGGGATATCACCACCGACCCCATAGAAATACAAACTACCATCACAGAATACTATAAACACCTCTACACAAATAAACTAGAAAACCTAGAAGAAATGGATAAATTCCTGGACACATACACCCTCCCAGGACTAAACCAGGAAGAAGTTGAATCCCTCAATAGACCAATAGCAGGCTCTGAAATTGAGGCAATAATTAATAGCCTACCAACCAGAAAAATGTCCAGGATCAGATGGATTCACAGTTGAATTCTACCAGAAGTACAAAGAGGAGCTGCTACCATTTCTTCTGAAACTATTCCAATCAATAGAAAAAGAGGGAATCCTCCCTAACTCATTTTATGAGGCCAACATCATCCTGATACCAAAGCCTGGTGGAGACACAACAAAAAAAAGAGAATTTTAGACCAATATCCCTGATGAACATCGATGCAAAAATCCTCAATAAAATACTGGCAAACCGAATCCAGCAGCACATTAAAAAAAAAATTCCACCATGATCAAGTGTGCTTCATCCCTGTGATGCAAGGCTGAGTCAACATATGCAAATCAATAAATGTAATCCAGCATATAAACAGAACCAAAGACAAAAACCACATGATTATCTCAATAGATACAGAAAAGGCCTTTGACAAAATTCAACAGCCCTTCATGCTAAAAATTCTCAATAAATTCGGTATTGATGGAACATATCTCAAAATAATAAGAGCTATTTATGACAAACCCACAGCCAATATCATACTGAATGGGCAGAAACTGGAAGCATTCCCTTTGAAAACTGGCACAAGACAGGGATGCCCTCTTTCACTACTCCTATTCAACACAGTGTTGGAAGTTCTGACCAGGGAATCAGGCAGGAGAAAGAAATAAAGCGTATTTAATTAGGAAAAGAGGAAGTGAAATTGTCCCTGTTTGCAGATGACATGATTGTATATTTAGAAAACCCCATCGTCTCAGCCCAAAATCTCCTTAAGCTGATAAGCAACTTCAGCAAAGTCTCAGGATACAAAATCAATGTGCAAAAATCACAAACATTCTTATACACCAATAACAGACAAACAGAGAGCCAAATCATGAGTGAACTCCCATTCACTATTGCTTCAAAGAGAATAAAATACCTAGGAATCAAACTTACAAAGGATGTGAAGGACCTCTTCAAGGAGAACTACAAACCACTGCTCAGTGAAACAAAAGAGGACACAAACAAAAGGAAGAACATTCCATGCTCATGGATAGGAAGAATCAATATTGTGAAAATGGCCATACTGCCCAAGGTAATTTATAGATTCAATACCATCCCATCAAGTTACCAATGACCTTCTTCACAGAATTGGAAAAACTACTTTAAAGTTCATAAGGAACCAAAAGAGAGCCTGCATTGCCAAGACAATCCTAAGCCAAAAGAACAAACCTGGAGGCATCATGCTACCTGACTTCAAACTATACTACAAGGCTACAGTAACCAAAACAGCATGGTACTGGTACCAAAACAGAGATATAGACCAATGGAACAGAACAGAGCCCTCAGAAATAATATCACACATCCACAACCATCTGATCTTTGACAAACCTGACAAAAACAAGAAATGGGGAAAGGATTCCCTATTTAATAAATGGTGCTGGGAAAACTGACTAGTCATATGTAGAAAGCTGAAACTGGATCCCTTCCTTATACCTTATCCAAAAATTAATTCAAGATGGATTAGAGACTTAAATGTTAGACCATAAAAGAGAGAGACTTAAATGTTAAACCATAAAAACCCTAGAAGAAAACCTAGGCAATACCATGCAGAACATAGGCATGGGCAAGGACTTCATGTCTAAAACACCAAAAGCGACGGCCACAAAAGCCAAAATTGGCAAACGGCATCTAATTAAACTAAAGAGTTTCTGCACAACAGAAGAAACTACCATCAGAGTGAATAGGCAATCTATAGAATGGGAGAAAATTTTTGCAATCTACTCATCTGACAAAGGGCTCCTATCCAGAACCTACAAAGAACTCAAACAAATTTACAAGGAAAAAAACCCCATCAAAAAGTGGGCAAAGTATATGAACAGACAATTCTCAAAAGAAGACATTTATGCAGCCAAGAGACACATTAAAAAATGCTCATCATCACTTGCCATCAGAGAAATGCAAATCAAAACTACAATGAGATACCATCTCACACCAGTTAGAATGGCAATCATTAAGAAGTCAGGAAACAACAGGTGTTGGAGAGGATGTGGAGAAATAGGAACACTTTTACACTGTTGGTGGGATTGTAAACTAGTTCAACCATTATGGAAAACAGTATGGCAGTTCCTCAAGGATCTAGAACTAGATGTACCATATGACCCAGCCATCCCACTACTGGGTATATACCCAAAGGATTATAAATTACTCTACTACAAAGACACATGCACATGTATGTTTATTGTGGCACTATTCACAATAGCAAAGACTTGGAATCAACCCAAATGTCTATCAGTGACAGACTGGATCAAGAAAATGTGGCACATATATACCATGGAATACTATGCAGGCATAAAAAGGATGAGTTCATGTCCTTTGTAGGGACACAGATGCAGCTGGAAACCATCATTCTCAGCAAACTATCGCAAGAATAGAAAACCAAACACCACATATTCTCACTCATAGGTGGGAACTAAACAATGAGAACACTTTGACAGAGGAAGGGGAACATCGCACACCAGGGTTGTCGTGGGGTTGGGGGAGGGTTAGCATTAGGAGATATACCTAATGTAAATGACGAGTTAATGGGTGCAGCACACCAACATGGCACATGCATACATATGTAACAAACCTGCACGTTGTGCTCATGTACCCTAGAACTTAAAGTAAAATTTAAAAAAGAGAAAATATAATCTGAAAAAATAATAATATAACAAAAAAAAGTTATGTAATCCAGAACCCGGAGGGGGCTGGGGAAGGCCTTCTGCTGAGATCCTACTATAAATAATAGCTTTATTCCATACACACACACACACCACACACACACACACGTGGGTGAAAAAATATGTAAACCTTGATATAGAGGTGTAGATATTCATTCTATTAGTTCTGTTTCTCTGTCTTCTTGAGTATGACCATCCTAGTGGGTGTGAACTAACACTTCATTGTGGTTTTGATTTGTATTTCCCTAATGAATAAGAATTCTGAGTATCTTTTCACGTGCTCATTGGCCATTTATGTTTTATTCCTATATCATCATGTGTTGTTATCACCAATAATTAAAACATTCTCTGGTAAAATATTTTTCTAAGTTAATTGACTTATGAATATTACAAAGGCATGAAGTGATTTACTCAATGAATGCTGTTATCTCATTTAATTTTTCATGTCATATGTCATAATATGAGCTGATTCTCTCATTAGCATGTCCTGCATTTCTGAAATGAACCCTTCTCAATTATTTTGTGTACCTGTATGTTAATTATACATGCAAATCCATGACTTAAAAAAAAATCATACTAAAGAACCGCAGCTAAAATGTATTTGTCCTCTTTTGATTCCACTGCTATCCAAAAAGTGGGCATGTAGTACTTTGTAATACTTGAAAGTTTTAAAGACTCTCTACTTTGTGCTGCTCTTTTCTCTCTCAGTCTGGAAGTCCTCCAGCCACACACATGTTAATGATGGAATGTAAAGCTATCTTTACCTGGGAAGCTCAAGAAAACTTGTAATGATCTCAAAGATCTCCAATTATTTAAGCCTGGTCAAGCTCTGAAAATAACAGAGGATGTGATGGGGTATTAAAACAAGTTATTTTATTAATGGCAACAACCATATGGATTGTAATGACGTCTAACCAGCCTGTTCTCACTCACATGCTCCAAATGGGGACAAGAAGTTTCTCTAGCGTGGCTTCCACACTCTTCTTGGCTCTCTCCATCTCCGTAATGGGACCTCCCACTGAAGTCAACATAAAAAGACTCAAATGTCCCCCTACCCATATTTGCCATCACCCAGATCCCTTGATTGTCAAAATTGAATTCCATTTTAATGACTTGTGGAATTATTTCATTCATGTAACAAATATTTATTAACACTTACTATGTTTTCACATGTTGAATGAAACATACAAATTCTCTGACCTCACGATGTTGCAGGGGCAGAGAGGCTGAACGTAAACCAACGCGGAATGAACAGATTCATAGAATTTGAAGCATTGCATTGAATAGGCAGGAGTCTGTGAGATCAAGGCAGAAAATTTTCTTCCCTTTACCCTTCTTCAACTCTAGAATGCAGTCATGATGGTGGAAGCTTAAGCAGACACGTGAGACCATGATAAGTAAGCTCTGTGTCAAAGATGGTGGAGTAACTTGATAAGAAGAGTCACCAGACAAGTCCAGGCCTGGACTGTTTACTTCCTGACTTTGTTTACCCAGGAAAAAATAAATATCTCTCCTGCTTAGGCCATTATTTTGGGGTGTCTGCCTCTCATAGCCAAATTATATGTGTTCACGAGGTCAGGAGTTTGAGACCAGCCTGGCCAACATGGTGAAACCCCATCTGTACTAAAAATACAAAAATTAGCCAGGCGTGGTGGCACATGCCTGTAGTTCCAGCCACTCAGGAAGCTGAGGCAGGAGAATTGCTTGAACCCAGGAGGCAGAGGTCGCAGTGAACCGAGATTGAGCCACTGCGCTCCAGCCTGGGCGACAGAGCAAGACTCCATTTCAGGAAAAAAAAAAAAAAAAAAATTCCTCCTCTGAACATTCACAACACTTTAGCAATAATTTAACCTCTTCCTACTCTTTATTACGATGACTTAAAAGCTCACTGCATATTCCTAGTTTTTCAACTTTTAGAGGGCAGTGTGGTTGACATATTTTATTGATCTTCAGGTCCTCCAGGGCACCTCAGGTGTTGGCAGGCGTTTGCTGGATTGCTTCTGCACTGATAGAAGTGAGCAATAGCTCATAACACATGCTCAAAAATAACTTCAAATCCATATTCATGGTTCTGCCTAGCCCAGAGTTGGGACCAGTCACCTATGGTGCTTTGTCTAATGTACTCCCAGTTGTTAATAAACATAAAAGTATATAGACAACCATCTTGGGACATTGATGTTGCAGCTCTCACAGCTGAGGCTTAGAGCTGAGTTAGCCCACTCATGCGGGACTTCGGTGCCAGCTTTATCCCGCAGAAACCCTGCTTGTTTCTTCTAGTTGTTAAACAAAGTAAAAACCCACCTGCTCAGCCTGAGCAACTGTTTTCGATCAATAATTAAGTAACTTTAAGGTCCTGATCTATACAAATTTATCAATATTTTCACTGAAAAGGGATCAATATAGAAAGAGGGAAACATCCAAGTAAACCCTTTTAATGGCCGTGTTTTGGCTGTGGGAAGTAAATGAATTGATCAAATGAGTGGCCAATATTGGCCCACCAATGCAATTCTTTTCTCACTTTCATAAATATTCCCACCAACCTAGTTTAACCCTCTCCCTTGGTGTTATGTTACCTTGATAAAGTTCTATTCTAAGTGTTCTACTCAAGAGGGGGCATATGCTTACATTAAATGTAAGAAAGTTTTCAGGAGATCGAGACCATCCTGGCTAACACGGTGAAACCCCGTCTCTACTAAAATATACAAAAAATTAGCCGGGCGAGGTGGCGAGCGCCTGTAGTCCCAGCTACTCGGGAGGCTGAGGCGAGAGAATGGCGTAAACCCGGGAGGCGGAGCTTGCAGTGAGCTGCTGAGATCCGGCCACTGCACTCCAGCCTGGGCGACAGAGCGAGACTCCGTCTCAAAAAAAAAAAAAAAAAAAAAAAACAAAAAGAAAGTTTCTGAGTTAATCATTATTGAGAACCGACTATATCCAGCTTTGTGCTAGTGCTTCACATAAATCATTTAATGCTGACTAAATTTTGTGAGATAGGTGTCATTATTAATTTCCATTTTGCAGATGAAGGAACAAAGGCTTTAGGAAAGTGAAATACTTGTCTCCAAATCGCAATAATGAGTAAGAGTTGGAGCCAGTACTTTCACCTTGTTCTAGTATCCCTTGCCCTATTCAGCATTCCACACTGCATCCTTACATGATCCAACCTGCTCTCCCACCACTGTGGGCCCCAGTGCTGATGCTCAACTCTTACGCAGAGTATGATGATGAAGTTTTGGCTCTTAGTAGGTACAGTCTTAATGTAAAATGAGTAATCCCTTTAACCTCCATTAACTTCTTTCATTTTGGCCAACTGTTGCCATCACTCGGAACATTTCTGGAGATTTGTCCTCAGAGCCCATAGAAGCCACCAGCTCTGTAATCTGAATGAGTTTAGGTTAAGATCCTAGCTCCAGTATTTCCTGTCTATATCATCTTGGGCAAGTTATTTATTCTCTCTGAGCCTCGGTTTGTGTGTTTTCCTGTTGGGGATAATAATAGGGCTGCTGTGAGGATTAAGTGAGATTATCCATGTAGAGCTCAGTGTGGCGTGTTTGTATTATTATCTTTTGAGAGCAAATTTTATTCTGCAGAAGTTACTTGGAAACAGGTATAATAAAGAAAAAGGGAATATGTTAATCCATCTGTGCTTCTATAACAAAATACACAGACTGGGTAATTTCTAAACCATAGAAATTTATTTCCCAGAGTTCTGAACGTTCAGGGTCCCAGCAGGTTCAGTGTCTGGTGAAAGAGCACAGCCTCTGCTTCCAACATGGTGCCCTGTTGCTGCATCCTCCAGAGGGGAGGAATGCCATTTCCTGATATGGTGGAGGGGACAAAAGGGGCAAAAACGAGCACAGTCCCTCCATCAAGCCCTTTTATAAGAGCACCTAATTCACGAGGGCAGAAACCTCCTGATTTATTCACCTTGTAAAGATAAAACCTCCCAACACTGGTGAATTGGGAATTAAGTTTCAACATGAATTTTGGAGGGGACAAAAACATTCAACCCAGAGCAAGGATGATCCAGTTTAGGTTGGAGTCAAAAATTAAGTGTGGCTCCAAAACACTCTGACAGGTGTGCTTGACTGTCTGCCACTGCTGCACAAAGATTCCAAAGTGGGTTTCCAGACCTTCCGGATCATTGCCGCAGCCTTGGCTTAAGTGTGCAAGCCTCCCAAGGTGACCATTCCACAGGTAAATACACATTTGAATATTTAATTTTAGAAAGAGCTTTTCTAAAAAATATCGCATATGCAATAAAATGGATAAATCTCATAGACATAAATGTTGAATGAGAAAAAAACAGAACAATAAGAGTATATACTGTACAATTCTTTTTATATGAAGTTCAACAACAAGCCAAACTAATCTCTGGTGACAGAAATCAGAATAGTGGCCTCTTTCTGGGAAGTGGTACTAAGGAAGAAGGAGGAGGAGGGAGCCTTCTGGGGTCCTTGAAATAGTCTATGTCTTAAACTGGGTATGATCATGAGCACATACGTATGTGAAAATTTATCGAGATGGGCACTTAAGATTAGGCACTTCACTGTATTTATGTCATGCCTAAATTTTTCTTAATTGTCATACTTTGTATTTATAATCTAACTGAGTGGCCTTCTCTCAGTCTCTCCACCAACCCTCACCCCCGCCCACCCACTGCAACCCTGAGATTGAGCTGGGCTCATCATAGGACAACAGAAAAAGAGGCTGATGAGAAATACTCAATTTGAGCTGAAAAACTGACTGTATGGGCCCTCCCACAGAAGACGTTTATCCAGTCTGTTGGCTTCTAACAATAATGCCAACCCTCACATTCAGTATTTATTTGTAGATCAGATTTCAAATATGCAAAATGGAAGTGAACAGATATTTTTCAAACCCCAGTTTCAAGATCATAAATGCAGTGCGTGTGTGTGTACGTGTGTGTATGTATGTGTGTGCACTCCTTTCTGTGCATGTGGACACATAGACCAGTCTTCTTTCGTACTTTGGAAGAAGTTTTTTCTAAATATGTATGTCCTCAGCATTTATCAGTGAGACCACAGTATAAAAGGATGGATCTTCATGTTTAACATTTAACAAAAAATCAGAGGCCATCAAGTTGGAAGAAATCTTCGCAGTAGAGGTCATTGGCTCATCTTTCCACCCTGTCAGGACTCTTTTCAGTGGCAGCCCTGATGGAGGATCCAGACATCCCCATGAAGCTTAATTAAGACACCTAGAGAATTTCTGTCTTGTTTGCCACTGGGCCATCTGAGGATGCGAGAGGCTGAAGTGAGGGTGTGAGCCAAAAAAGGAGATGAGCTGCCAAATAGCTTTTATGTGTAATCAATACAGAACAATTCAACAGCAATAAGAATTACTACATCTCCCCTTGGGCCCTCTGCCTTATCTTCTAAAACCAGCCACATTAAGTTTAGAGCAATTCAGTGCTTAGACTGTTGGAAATAGGCATGTCAGAGAAATGCAAAAGTTGCAGTGGCATTTGAGGTTTGCTCTGCCCTTCAGCAGGGATGGAAATCTTACCTCCCATTACATCTGTTCAGGTCATCCGGGAGTCTTCAGCCGCCCTCAGCTGTTGGGAGCCATTGTACATACTTTCTTTCTTCGTAAATATTTTTTTCAAAGGTTTTTTTTTTTTAAGAATTAATACACATTCTCATCTGTAAAGGTTGAAACTCCCGTCTGCCATCTCTCTCTGCCCTTCATGGAATTGTCTCTCCCTTATAGAGCACAGCTGAGAAGTGTTCACTTATGCTCTATAGAAAAGGATTTCCATGTGACACATGGAAAATTTCAAACTATAAAAGTGACCTGAAAATTGCACAGAGCACATACTCACCGCTGATGGGTCTCAGTCATGAATAATTATTGATCTGGAAATTGGGTAGTTAATGCTAGGAAGGGTGCAAAAGACACATTTTAGAAGAAAGTAGATTATTTTTGTGTTTCTAATCTATGTGGTCACTTTTAAGTAATTGCCACTGTATGTTTCTTTTAAGAAGAAAACAACGTGGTTACTCTTTATATGTCAAAAGATAACAATTGATCATGTGCATCAGTTTTAAGAAAATCTCCTATTTTGTCCTTGTTACACCATTGGCTAGAGCAGCCACTAGAAAAATAGAGCTAACTAAATTTTTAGAGATTAACCAGAGTTGAGATGTATATGAAGGTAGAGAAGCCCCTTTCCCTTAAATTGTATGTGAAATACTTGCCTGGAAGTTTTCATCACTCTCCCCAAATGTTTAATGGAATATTCAGTATCCAAAAGCACTGAAAACAGATCACCTATTGTTTCTGTGTCGAGTGATATGAATATAATAAGAATGAAACCCAACCAATCATATAACAGAAGAAAGAAGGAAAACCAGCATTTCCCATGTACCTACTATGCATGAGGCATCATGCTAGGATAAGAGTAACTCCAATCCTGCTGTGAGGAGTGAATCAAACAATGGGTGTAAAGAACATAGAACAACAACATATGTTTAGCAGAGATTTAATACATTTTACCTATTTGTATCAGGTAATGTGTGCTTCTTTTCTTTTCTTTTTTAAAGTTACAACAACTTTGTTATTTAATACTGAACCATGTTTATCATTTTCTCAGTTAATCTAGTAATTAGCCCAAAATTCAAACTTTACAGAAAGAAAAAAGGGAAAAAGCAAATGTCTCCCAAAGCCAGCCACCATCAACATTTTGTTGACAATTCTTGCATACCCCCTCTTCCTCTACACTCACACATATATAAGTTTACATAGTGGCATCTTACTGCTTATGCATTTTGTTATCTGACTCTTGAACTCAACAGCATGTCCTGGTGTTTGCAAGGTAGACATCATTATTTTCATTCGGGGGAGCTGAGAAATTTAAGGCTCAGAGAGGTTGTGCACATCTTCCCAAGGTCAGTCATTTTACTACCAAGGAAGCAAAGCTAAAATTCGAATTTTAACCTATCTAATCCAAACCCATGCTCTTTCCACACAAATAAGAAACATACAGTAACTGCACATTTCCCTTAAGAAAAATTCAATTGTACACAAATTTACTTCTATAAACCTTTTTAGCAACTTGTTTCCAGTACATATGAATGGCAAGCTAGTCCTGTTGGGAGTAATTTTAAAAAGAGAACTGGGGTTTGGGAATAGAAAGGGGAGATAAAACAGATGGCAAAGAGAAAGGAGAAGATTTTGCACTGCGGCCTTGGGAAAGATAAGGGAAGATGAAGAGAAATCATTCCAACCTTAGGACTGTGCCTTTCTCTGAGGAGGGAGCCGCAATCTGTTGAGGAGGGCGAGGCAGCAACAGCAGTCTAGGCGAGAAGTTAACATTCCCCGACCTAAGCAATCTATTCCCAGGGGCATTTCAGGAGCGAAGAGCACTAAATACTTCTTCAGCAGAGAACAATTGAGGGTCTCCAATGGCTTTTCCATCTCAGGCAGTCAAGTCTCTGCTTCTGACTCCACTGAAAAGACTGGAGGGGGCATTAAAGGAGAGGAGCTCCAGCCATAAAATCAAAAAAGCATGAAACATTTGGTTGGAAGATGAGAAAGACACATAAAAATTTTTCTTAGCATGCATATTACCTTTAATTAATATTTATCTCTACCTTTAAACACGCTTATTAGCATGCATATTGGAGTAAAACAAATTGGCAACCACCAGTTTTCAGGAAAGATCCTGAAAAGTTTCAATTAAGTTAAACATGGCGAGGGAAATAAATGTGCATGCATTATTACTAATTTAGTGTGAGAAAAGTCACCAATTGACTATATTTGGTGTTTATTTCTGCAGTTAAATTTTCTTAATAGAAAGGTATTTATAGGAGATTTTATGTGAATATTTCTGACCTTTGTCTTCATTCTATTTTCCCCCTTAAATTTCCTCAAAAGCGAATTCTCTTACCACAGTTTTCCAGATCCTTTCTTACTTCCCTGTATTAGCCAGGCTCGTACACTGAAATAATGATATGGAAGAACAGGAAAAGATGGGACAACCCATTTTCCTTTCAGCCCTTCCTTACTCATCAGTAAGCTAAAGGCAGAAAACACCGATAAAATGTGCTCATATCAAAAAGTGAAAGAAGACAAAACAGTTGACCTAATTCAATGCTAGCTTTCCACTGTTCTGGTTAGAACAAAATATATATGTATGCAAGAACTAACAAATACAATTTGTGAAGTTTTAGTGATTCTGCACACATGTTAAATGTTCTTATATTTAATTTTAAATGGGCACTGCACACTTGATTTTCGATCTAAGATATTCTATCACTAGTTTATTACTTTGGGCAAGTTATCTACAAATCTGTGATCCTGTAATCTGTCTTTAAAATGAAAGTAATAATATTTACTTTCCAATGTTGCAGTGTGAATAACTGAGATACTCTAAGCAGTAGTTATTGATCTCAACAATCATTTATTTGGCTTCTGATATATGCCAGATCATTTGAAATTCAAAATAAAATATGGTTTCTAATCTCAAGAAATTCACCATTCAATGGAAGAGACAAGATTATATACATATGAATACAATGAGATTTAGAAGTGCCAGTAGAGGTAGGTATGAAACACTAGGGAATATAGAAAAGCATCATTCTGGAGGACGGGTGAGACTTCTCCAGGTAGACAAGATGGGTAGTTGTAACCATTAGCAGAAAGGGCGGTGAAAAGATGTGATGTGGTGCAGCAACATGGCTCGCTGAACAGCCAAGAGGGGGTGGAAGAAGCAACAAGAAATGGGCTCCAGGGCCTGATCACATTCACCTGGTAAGAAATTTAAATTTCTATTGCAGTTTGTCTCTTAAATATGATCTTTCTCTGATACACCATGATCAACTGGTTTGCAAAATAAGAACTTTGTGTCACCCAACTGAATTTTCCTGGTGGACAGATTTTCCAGATTTCTAAGGAATGGATGTTTCAGCATAAAGTAGTTGGTATCCTCTGTATTGTCATCAACGCTGACACAGAAATTCACAAGGAATAACAGCATCTAGAATTTTCTGTGCAGGCTATTTATAGAACAAAGTCAGAGCAGTTATAGGAGTTCTGTTATTCACCCAGGATAACATCGCAATTCATTCATTCACTCATCTTGCAAAGGTTGCCTGGCCCTGCTCAGGCTGTAGGGTGGGGCTGACACGCCCCCACCTCCAGATGTGGAGCTGCTTCATAATCACTGAGCAGTGGCACCTCTCACTGTCCCATTAGAGAGGCGCGTGCAGCCTGCTTGTTGGGCATGTTGATGCAAGCTTGGGAAGGAAAACATAATTCACTTTTGCCAGTGACAGAAATGTTAACACTTACTTGAAATAGCTGATAATCTGACACAGGAGAGTTAAAGGATTACTGTATTTCATTTGGCTAATAAGAAAAGCTGTTTAAAAGCCATATTAAAAAGACTTAATGTATGATGACTGAGCATTGCTTTAATGTATTCTGTGTCATCAACTATTAGAATGATTTTCCCCTTTTATATTGCCATAGATTTTTGCCTCTTTTACCTGGGAAGAGATAATAGAAAGCAGCATCCATTCAACAGAGACTTGCCAAAGAAACATTCATTCAATAAGTATTTCTTGAGCACCTACTGTGTGCCACTCACCACACTAGGCATTTGGGGTTCAGGGTCTCAGACCTCTCAACAGGGGCATGTTTTTTGGAAAGAATTGTTGGGGGAAGACAGTGGACAAAAGATATTGAAAAATCATGTTTGGGATTTAGTTGATATATGAAATCATCTATTCAACTCTCATTGACTAGATGAGGAAACTGAGGCCTAGATGCCAAGTGACTTGTGGACAGGGCATGGCTAATTAGTGGGGAACCCTGGCCTGGATCCATGATCTTTTGCTTCTCATTTTGATGCTGGAGCACAATCTCCTGCAATCACAAGAAAGAACTATGAAAGGACATGTTTGCAGCAGAGCAAGAAGCCCAGTAAAGCAAAATCCCACGTGGCTCCAGAGTCCCTCAGCATCCACAGGGAACACTAGAGTCCATGACGAAGATGCCTTCAGTTCTGTCCACACTACTCAAGGACAGGCTGCTTCACCCTCTTGCACTGGAGGGTTACCCTCTTTCTGGTGGTTTCTCCTGGCCCAGTACCCCTTCTTTCTATGTAGGGCACTTTCAGCACAGAAGACATTATCAGGAGATAGCTACATTCCCCCACCCTCACCCTCACCGGTCAGCGAAATTAGCTCTTTCTACAGCTGAAATAATCAGGTCTAAAGCCAAACACCTACCTACCTTCCTTCCTTCCTTCCTTCCTTCCTTCCTTCCTCTCTCTCTTTCTTTCTTTCTCTCTCTCTCTCTGTCTCTCTTTCTCTCTCTCTTTCTCTCTTTCTCTCCTTCTCTCTTTCTCTCTTTCTTTCTTTCTTTCTTTTTCTTTCTTTCTTTCTCTCCTTCTTACCTTTTAGCATGTACCTCATATTCAAGGTACCAGGTACCATTCCTTCTTCTTAGGACTTGGAGCTCCCTCTCTCCCTAAGGTCTTGTGATTCAAAGGCAACATGACTCCATTCTCAGATAAGACAGCAAAACTTCTCTCCAAACCCTTGGGATCCTTACCCACCACAATAGCAGGATTATGCGTTCCTTCGCCAAAAGATTATTATTGCAGGGGTCAAAACTGACAAGGGAGCCTGGAAACTAATGCAAATGGTTAGTGGCTCCCCCTTCTGCCTGCTCTAATTTCTAGGTGAGTGTGGCCCACCTTGGTGACAACAAGGAGCAGGAAGGAATTGATGTGGTTAATGCATTAGAGTCACCTCAAATCAGCATTCTTTCATGCAGAGGTGATCACAAGCAGTGGCCACACAGGTTAAGCCATGTGGATATACAGACACCTCATTTACTTTTACCACAGTGTCAGAAATTCCTGAGATTATGGGCTCAGTAAATTGATCTAAATAACTCAAGACTATTATTCCCAGAATACTATTCTTCACCTGCTGCATAAACTAAATTCTTCTTTACATCCTCCCCTCAATTGGACCTAACCATCCCCTAAATTGGACATTAAAAACTACGTGGTTTTCCACCCTTAATTTTTGTTTGCTGCATTTACAAAAGGCATTCTTTGTTGTAATTTCATTGACATAAGGCTTTCACTACCTTCACCACTCCATGTATCTGGCACAGCTTCCTTTTGGATCAGCTTTGCCCTTGACTCACCTCACTCTTGAAGTCCCAAAAAGGCAAACAGACTTGTGTCTCCCACTCATTGCCTTGTCTGTCACACTCACTGCCTCACATAAATTCACTAACTTAGCATATCGCTTTTCCATGAAACAAATTAATACATTTCCCCCTTCCCACAAAAGAGGCTTACTTCTAATCAATCTTAAGAAACACTAATAATCTTAACACTATTAGTATTAATAATAAAATCTCTATCATTTACGATGTACTTACCATGGGCCAGGCCTGGTACTAAATGCTTTATATGTATTACCATGATTAATTCTCACAATAATCCAATTATTTTTATTTCACAAATGAGGCTCAATGAGGTTCGGTAAATTATCCAAAGTTATTCCAGTTATAATTATTTATGCCAATCTTCAGATTTAGGTCCTTGTGACTCAAAGCCTGCTGATTTTTCAGTCCCCCTAGGTTAACCTCGAATTTGTTCTCCTGGAGCACTGCACAGAAGTCAAAAGACTTGGTTCTGAGTGGCGAGCCTTGGTCATTAACCCTGATTCTCAGAGAAGTTGACATCTTCCAGATTCTATAGTCTCTGTGCCTTTGCAGCCTGTCATCCTGGGAAAGAGAATGTTTAGTTCTCAGAATTTTTGTTCCAGTTAAGTAAAGCCATGGTTGTGTCTTTTAGAAATGGAAAAACAAAACAAAATTCTATCTATAGTAGTTGGATGAACCAGCTAACTTGAAGGTACATTTTGTCCTGGAAAGAGAGGGATAGAGTTGGCGTTAGAAGACTTTCATTCATTTACCAGCTCCACCACTGAATATTTTTGTGATCTTGATCTTACTGACCTCAATTTCCTCATCTGTGGAAGGGGAGACTATTACCCTTCTCCCAGAACCCTCAGGAGGATTTAAGGAGACCCTGCTTGAGAAGGCTCTGGGCACAGCGCCTGGCACGTCATCTGTTGATGTTCTTGTTGGTTTTGTTTGAGTCTTAATTTATCTGAATTTCCCTAGGATATCTATGTAAGAGCAAGTAAAATCTGAAATCAGATCCTGATCTCTTTACCTGTTCTTCTCTAGGCTTCATAACTTAATAAAATGTTACATTTATCAGCATTCTTTTCACCCCTACATCTGTATTACATGCATATCACAAAGTATGTGGTTAAAAAAAAAAAAAAAGATGTCTCCTCTTTATCCTTTGGGTCTTCTCCTTGAATTAACCTCTGTTTGAAAATACTGGAAGCTAAATGTGAATAAAAAATACAAAGTTCACCAAACTAGAACTCAGGTCAGTGTTCAGGAACCAAAATCTTGCTTTATTGATACCTACAGAAAATTCCTGGGATATTCACAGCTATTCTCAGTGCTTGCTACATCACAGAAATGCCTGTGATCCTCTGACCTTTTGATCAATTGCTCGCCTATCATCTAACATCTTCTGCTAAGTGAAGAGCAGGGTATCCCTAAGAGTAGGTATTAATTATTAATATGTATTAATAATACATTGCATTACCCTTTCACTGGAGTGCAGGCTTTTGGATCTAGTCAAGTTTTATAAATTGTTGTCAATTTGAATAGGCATGGCATTTTTCAATAAATCATTGCAGTCTGGATCAGTTTACCCCATGCACCCTCCAGTCAATTGCCCAGGAAAGAGAAATGCCTGAGTGGAGATATAATGTTTTGGTTCATTTCAAATCTATTCCATCTATTTTTTTCTAAAAACAGCACTTAAGTTTTGCTGGAAGTTCTGCCTGAGCTTAGCCCATCCATGTGGATCAATTAAACAAACTCATTCCTCCTCTGTCCTCAGAGGTGGGCATTTGACCCAGAACTAGTCAATTAGCATGCAGCATTCCACTGGTTCAGTGATGGGCATGTGACCCAATCAGAACCAATCAGAGCTAATCCCAAGACCTCCCCCTGAGCTTGGTTCCTTATCCGAGAGAGAGAGAGAGAGAGAGAGAGAGAGATAGGGTGAGAGAGAGAGAGAGACAGAAAGTGTGTGTGGAGGGATTTTGATGGAGGGGCATGCATTTTATGTGGGCCCATGTTAGAAAGATTGGGAAGGAAGAAAATAATGAGCATGATCCTTTCCTTAAAATCATGAAGAATTATTTATTGAAAGATCATTGCTACCATTTATGGAAGACTTTAATCTGTGCTAGGCAGCTGTACTAAATACTTTATATCAATCATCCCATTTAATTCTCACAACTGCTTGAGGTAGATTGTACTATTATTATGCACATTTTAACATTTTATGCAATAAGCTACTTGCCCAAAGTCACACAGCAAGGCAGTGAGAGAGTCAGGATTTAAACGCAGATCGGTCCTTCCGTAGTGCTCAGCTCTTCCTCTGAATAAATCGGTTACTTGCCAATCTAATTGGCAGTGTACAAAGGGTTCCTAAATTTCCCATGATGTGGACTTGTTAAATCAAGTTTATGTTAGATGAGAAGGGAAACAATGTTTGTCACTTTATTCTCGTGGGAATTGAAATATTTTGATCATTGTACTTTCACAATGGGTGTTTTAAAGAGACAAATATGCAGATCAAGGCCTGCATTCCTTCTTCTAGCCAAACTGGCTTCAGACCTATGTGGAATTTAGGCAATAGTGCCCTTTCAATGGTAATAGGAAATCTAGTGTTAGCAGGTGCGCTTCTCTTCATTGATAAAAATCTTTTGGAATTAGGTAATTCAAAATACCTTGAGATGTAGCTTTGAACTTAGAAACATAGAATTGAAAAAAAAAGTAATGGATAATTTCTGATGACATGAATGGACCTACGAAATATGTATTTCTTTTCTCCCCATCTTGCATCAACTCATTTGGTATTTCAGTTTGTGTAATAGTTAAAACTCCCAGCAGAGCAGAGGCAGTGATTGCAAACAGCTGTAAAGTATTACGCATCTTGCTGATCAAAATGACTTCCCGCTAAATAAACCATGAAAAAAGCTTTTTCCACCCACAGAGAAGTGAAGTGTAAATGATATATAGACTCTACCATGAAGAGATCAACAGATTGCATTTTCCTATAACTACGGTTTTATATAGCTACAGTTACTTTCAAAAATGGCTTATAAACTCAGCTAGTTCAGGAAAAAGAACTTGGATAATAACATTAAGATGGCAGTGGGGATCCTGGGAAGTGTTTGAAGTTACAAAGCTTTTGGAGAGCCATCTTGATTCCCCTCTTAGGCTTTCCAAACGATGAAAACAACTTCAAATGTGGTTTTATTCATGCTTATTTTGGATATCACTCCAGCTCTCTTGCCCTTCAGAGACATTGTATCTGAGGAACATTAGCTGGACATCCATGTCTTGGTCTTTCTATCATGGTTTTGAAGGGTGATGGATGCACGGTGGTGGTAGCGTCAATATGTTGATGCTACTGCCGTGGGCATCTGACTGTGAGCTTCAGCTCCTGATAAAAGAATAATCTGGTGCTGCAGTCACAGAGCTGACCTCTGATGTCACTCCCGCGACTTGCCCACACTACACTGCCAGCTTCTTGTGATTCTCCTAAACTAGGAAATTCACTGGGCAATATTCACCAAAAGACAATAAAAACTTGTCTTCACACTCAGACATAAATCTCTCTCCCCTACCTATCTTCTTTCCCTAAATCAAGACTCGTCTATAAATTGATGCTAAACCTATCTTTTCACTCTTAACTGCTTTTTTCATTTTTACTTGAAATGTAATTGTACACATTTATAGGATACAGAGTGACATCTCAATATATATATACAATATATGTATTTCTATATATGTAATGATCAAATCAGGGTAACTAACATATCCATCACATCAAACACTTATCATTCTTTGTGTTGTAACATACAAAATATTCTCTCTTAGCTTTTTCAAAATATACAATAAATTACTGCTAACCATCTTTACCCTACAGTGCAGTAGACACTAGAACTCATTCCTCCTATCTAGCTGTAAGTTTGTATTTGTTAACCAACCTCTCCCTGTCCTCTCCTCCGTGCTGTTCTCCCTAGCCTGTAATAACCAGAATTCTACTCTCCACTTCCATGAGCTCAGTGTTTTTTTTTTTTTTAGCTCCCACATATGAATGAGAACATGCAATATTTCTCTTTCTGTGCCTAACTTATTTCACTTAACATAGTCTTCCAGGCTCATCCATGTTGCACCCAAGGACAGGATTTCATTATTTTTATGGCTAAATAGTACTCCGTTGTGAATATATACTACATTTTTAATCTTTTTATCTGTTTTTGGACATTTAGGTTGATTCTAATCTTGGCTACTGTGAATAGTGCTGCTATAAACATAAGGGTGCAGGTATCTCCTAAATATGCTGATTTCCTTTCCTGTAGATAAATGCCCCACAGTGGGACTGCTGGGGGAAAAAAAAAATCTTTTTCTTTAAACCTGGTCATGTCTGTCCTCATAAATGCATGTTAAACCCATCTCTCACCATCAATGCAACCCCACCCCAAGCAGTTCTCTTCCCTGGTTCTCTGCACCCCGTGTGGCTCCATACCCCAGCCTTAGGCCTTTCTATACCATTTCCTATTTGGGGCACTTAGTTTTTATTCAGTTTTGGTGCTGTCCTTTGAGAATTTGCAACGTGGTTTGGATATGGCACTTTTTATCAAGATGTCACGTCGGAGTTGATAAATTCAAAGTAATATCGTTCTTTTTCCTGCCAAAGTCAGCTCCTCCTTTCCACTGCACCTTCCTGCCAATGCCACCACTCTTTCTTCTGTTGTGTAGGGAGAACACAGGTCACCTCCCTGGCTTGAAATGTGTAGGTGCTCAATAAAGATTTGTTGAATACATGAATGAATGTTCTTAGAGTACACCCTTGTAACTGGACTGATCTTTACATAGGGGTAAGTTTTATTCTCTAAAAGGGGTGAGTGAGAGTTTATGCTAAGGTTGTAAGCATCCCTCAGGGCAGACTTTGGATGTGTATTACAGAACTGCTGAGCTTGTGGAATGTGCATATTTAATACTGGAAATATTTAATGCCACATGTGTAAGACTTTTGCCAACTGGAATCTGAACATCAACAGCTTTGAAGGCCTTATTCTACCTTCTCAGCACAAAAATACTTTTTATAAATGCACATATTTATGTGCAAAAGTACAGAAAATCAACTTTAAAATGCACAACAAATTCATTTTAGCAACTGTCCCTGAGGACCTAGAAGGAGAATGAGATTGGGGTGGGAGGGGTGGAACATTAGCTAATAATGCTTTATTAAAAATAAATGCTGAAAACCAATACAATAAAATATTAATATGTGAATTGAGGGGGTTGGGAGTCTAGTGCTTATATTCTTCTTTACATGTTTTTAGTATCTTTAAAATTCCTTTTTTTGCTTTTGTTAAGCAAGTCACAGTTTAATTGGCAGTATATCTATAATGGTACATGAAATAATGTCTGATTTCTAAACATTGACATCCTACATTAGATGAAATATATTAACTATCAAGCTTTGATATTACACTATAAAATTAATTGAAGAAAGTCGCCCCTCTTTGTTTCTTTTTTGTTGTTGTTGTTATTAGGCGCCCCATATGATCTGCAGGAATTTTTTTTCTAGACTTTGATCATTTTAAATAAAATCAGAATTTGTTAAAGTTCAGTTAACACTCAGCTGTGGACCCTATGGTACTGGGGTCTTTTTCAATGGGAGATCTTTAAGCATTATTCCAAACTATTCTATGCTAATTGGTCTACTGATAATTTATAATTTATTATTAAATACATTAAATTTCTTAAACAGAAAAAGCAAAGAAGTAAAGGGAAACATTTATTAAAATTTAAAGGAATTAGCAGTTGAAAACAAGAAAACCTATTCTGAGTATCCATACTTCTTGGCAACCAAAACAATCAATGGAATCAATGCATTGGGTTAAACAGTTCCCCATTGTCCACCGTGTTACCAGGAGAAAAAAACCTTTTATCATAGGGTTAAACTTTGGGAAAGATTTTCCATAAGAATCTTAACATAAAGGTTCTTGAATGACATAATGTACAAGGTCTTTGATAGCAATGCGACCCAAAGTGCAAAGATGTTTTACTAGTGCTGTTGGTGTCTCAAATTGGCTCTAGGTAACTAATCTGGACATACTGTGAAGTTATAATTCCGTATAGACAGTTCAACTTAAGGGGTTAGAGTGATGCAATCCAAATAGATGGTTTTCTTCTGAGCTGGCTTAACATAAATCTTGAAAAATCTGGAGGAGTAAATGTTTAATATATCCTCAGATCTCAACCACTCTTCTTTCCATGACAGACAACATCACAGGCAGGATATTCTCCCAAGGGTACACTCAATACTATGTACAGTTCCCACACAAGAAAGCACATCATAATCTTAGTGAGAATGATGTTCTCATAAGGTCAGTTATACTCAGTGTGCATAGTTGTCCAAGTGTGAGTATGAAACCAAATCATTCACAAGTACCACTAGTCTGATTATTAGTAATAATAATCCACTTGTGACATAGGTTTTCTTTACTGAGATAAAATACTGCTTTGACACCATGGTTGAAACATTGGTCATAGGCCAATGCTCTCTACTATCTGTTGTTTTTGCCAAGCCTTTGAGAGGTGTTTTACATGGGGCAAAAGGTCCCTCCTGTCTGTTTGGTCAAAGCAAAGGAGGAGTACCGATGACTGCGAGAGTGATCACGCTGCTGTGCCCACATATGAGGTAGACCTTATTCCTGGGTTGGGAGATGTTTTGTGATCAGGGTACAGTAAAAAGAGCATACAGCTAACAGTAAAGAGAGGTGGGCCTGATTGCAGCTCTGCCTCTAACTTCCTGAGTAACCTCAGGCTAGTCACCCAGTGACTGCTCCCCACATTCCTTTTTGTAAGCTGCAATGATTGAATCAGACAATAGCACCTAAGTTTCTCCTGAACTCTCACACTCAGGGAAGCCAATGATGTTGGCAGGATGAGCTACATAGTTTGTAGGGCCCAGTGCAAAATGAAAATACAGGGCTCCTTGATCAAAAATTAAGAATTTCAAGATGCAACAGCAGAGCATTGTAAACCAAGCACACAACCCTTCTGAGATCAAGGCTTTTTGCAACTGCACAGGTCATAGCCCTTGAAGCCAGCCCGATGTCAGCTTCCCATTAGAAAGCTGGTCTGTCACTCAGGGTTCAGAAGTTGGATCTTCCAGGCTGAAAGTGGGAGAAGAGCACATGTTGTCCTAGTCACAGACAGAGATAACACAAAGAGGATTTAACAAGGGCCCAGGCACAACACAAATTGTTACAAAGAAGAGAAGAGGGTCACCTAGGGACTCAACACAAAAATGATCCTCTGTCCACATCTCCTCTCCAGGTTTTAGTCATGGTAAGGACTGTTCCAGATTTCAGAGCCTTCAAAGAAGATATTAACTCTAAAACCTGGGCAAAGTCTGGGGATAGCAGGTTGTGTGCCACTTCACTCTCCTGTCTCTTTCTCTCTAAATAAACATCTTTTATCAGGAAGCCCAGCAGAACACAGCCAAGATCCTGCCACTCCACTCCATCCTAGGCAACAGAGCAAGACTCTATCTCAAAATAAATAAATAAAAATAAAATCACTCTGCAACTAGTGGGTACAATCTGAGTTTTTTTGTTTGTTTGTTTCTTTGTTTTTGTTTTTTTTTTTTTGTCTGTTGCCCAGGCTGGTGCAATCTCAACTCACTGCAACCTCCACCTCCCAGGTTCAAGTGATTCTCCTGCCTCAGCCTCCTGAGTAGATGGAATTACAGGGGACCACCACCACGTCCGGCTAATTTTTGTGTTTTTAGTAGAGACAGGGTTTCACCATATTGGCCAGGCTGATCTTGAACTTAAGACCTCATAAGCCTCATGGATTCAATAAAATAAGTCATGATTATAATAATGATAATCTTTAGAGGTTCCCAAAAGGTAGAAACTGCTGTTATTTCAACCACTCAAAATGCCTTGTGGGCCCCTAAGTTTATCTGTAGAATCTACAAAGAGACACATACTCAAATTAACAAAGTCACATCAAAATTTGGAGAAGAAAAAAAAAGAAAAGAGGTTTAAGAGATTTACTCCACCAATCTCTTAGTAACTTTTGTGCTCATTATCAGTAAGCTGTGTTTTTCTTGTAAAAGAGCTACTTGGGCGTGCAGTGACTTGAGATAATTAAGAATGCATTAACATTTTGTGGAGCCACTAATGCCCTCAGCATTCCAGGATCCTGCATTAGATTTGCTCATGGTACTTTCCTCCAATCAGTGAATATTAAAATATTTAACCTGTATTCAGGCAGTAACCTCTCAAAACACTAAGACTTGATTCAGTGATGTCAAGAAGTCAAAAGAGGATTTGTCAACAGAGAAAAGCCATAGCGACCCTCCAAATTCTGCTTCTGTGGGTATTTTTTCTCCTCTTTTAATTGCTTGAAGGATCTCATTAAAATTTCCCAGTTAAAGTGAAAATTGGAAGGACCAAGGGCAACTGTGAAAGAAAGACTTTTAACACAATTTCCAAATGACAACACAAAAAAGGGATGTTGCCAACCATTGGTCCTCTAAAAAATGAGAATTCGAATTCTCATTTCCCACTTCCTTTGAATTCTCTCAAAATGAGAATTCAAAGAAAGTAGAAAATTTGACCAGATGACCCTCTGAAGTCCCTTCCTACTCTAAATTCTATGTAGTGTACAAAGACCAGGATTTGCAATTGCCCCATGTCCTAGTCTTCTGAGGCATCTGGAAAACAAAGATCCAGACTCTACTCAGTGCATGGAAATGTCCCTGGACCTTACCTGGAAAGAAAACAGCCCAGCCAGGTAGCCCCTGAAAGATGTGTTTTACAATGGCAGCAGATGGAAACTGTCCCCCATACCCCTTTGCAAATCTAGCAAGCCATCCTTCAAACTGACATGTGAACCACGGAGTGAGATGAGCTGAACTGTAAGCATGGAACTGCATTGCCACACCTCTTATTTGGGCAAATGCACATAAATAATTGAGCAAAATAAATTGAAGCCCAACACAGCATCAGGCAGTCAAAACCATCTGGGACTAGGTATGTAAAGAAGAGGGTATAAAAACAGAGTATTGTCTGTCTGTGGTTCTAACTTTCAAAGTCAGAAGAGACATGTCCCCTAGGAGGCTGGACCCTGCTTAGGAAGACATTTGGACTAGGCAATAAAATAATATGAAAATACCAAAAAATAAAAATAAGGAAGAGAAATAGATATGTAACTTTACTCCGGGACTCCTGTGGTATCTCACAACACCATGCTTCATGAACCCCAAAGAAAGCAAAAAATCCAGCTAGTGTTATAAATCCTGGTCAGCTGAATTATTTCACATGTTGCAGCCTGACTTAAGTTATTCATCGCAGAGGCTAGCAGCTCCCTGATGCATCCTTCCATGTCACTGGACAGGGTAAAAATAATAAATTGGCCATTGTGAGACACTCTGAGTTGCGTGGGTTGAGCAAAGCATATTTTATATTCTTCTCTTGCAACTGCCTCTTGTTGGTAGTAAATGGTTGCCAGCGCTGCTATTTCTCAATAGACAAGTCCTAGAAGTAAAGATAATTCAATTTTCATTCACTCTTAGCTCTTCTGCTACCGGTGTTCTTCTTTGACAACGACAGGGCTGTACCTGTCTTCCTGGCCTGTAGCACTTGTATGGTTTGCCACTTGCCAGAAAATCCACGAGCCACTCTAAAAACCTTTTGCCCAGTAGAGACCACTCCAGTGAGCACAAATTGTCTAGTGGTATTTTTAGTTGGTCTTCCTCCTTAGCTCATTTCTCTCCAAGAACAAAGATATCAAGGTGTTGATTTAGCAGCAGCTCCTGAAAGACAATCCAGCTTGTTTTAAATCTTTAAAGGTTTTCATTGTAATAGAAGATACAATAGCCACAGTAGCATCCTCTGTCACATTGAAATTAAACTACCACTCTTTCACTCTTGGGGTGGCAAGTATAATTTCTATCACTTCTTTGGAAAGCAATACAACTTACTAAAGATCACCAAAATGTTTATACTTTTTGGAACCAATAACTTCACTGAAAACAATTTATTTCCAGAATATGAGTCAACAGAAAATAAAACAAGTAATATACATGTGCATGTTTCTTCCTGTGAAAACAGCAACACAGAATTTATTAAACAAGTTTTGAAACAGTTGGCTATGTGGTAACATGGAACAACTTTCTTCTATAATGCTAAAGGATAAAAGCTTAGAGAATAGAATATATTCTATGACTCCAACTATGAAAGAAAACATAGATCTACATAGGAACAGAGATGATAAACATGCAAAAACAGGTGTTGGGTTCATGGATTATGTGTACTTTTCCTGCATTCAAATTTATCTTTATTATTGCTTTTTTATGTTCCCTCCTCCTCCCCCCAAAAATCCTAAAGGTCTTGAATATGCCCCTATCAGTATTTAACATTTATTCTGAAACTGGGTCTAGATGACTCAATCTGCTCCAGTGTTTTGAACAACATGAATAGCAAGGTTATTCTTTCCTTTTTTTTTAACAGCCAGACACAGGTCTTAAATTGTACAGCTGGCTTCTTTGTTTGAGATACATTACTTTCAATCATTTTCATGATCCCCTGCATGATTTACAGAAGCCGGGTGGTATGCTTTAGTATGTCCATGGTCCTTCTTCTCCACTGTCATGAGATTCTTAGGTGACATTTTTTTAGAGCCATTATTCTCCATTTGCAGAAGCAGAATGCAATGGCATGAGCTGGGACTCTGGGAAACCAACAGCCAAGAATTCAAACTACAGCATACTACGAAACACTCAGATAAGATGTCCCCATCATATTCTATCATTGGGCAAAATAAAATATAAAACACATGCTCAAAACAGCAAATATTCTGGGTGACAGTGACACTGGTATTCGGAAACATGAATAAATGCAATTAAGAAACCAGGCAAAGAAGTAAACATGCCATGTAGCTTACAAAAGACCAGCAACATTGTGTTTATTTTAATATTGTTTAATGGTAACACCTAATAAAGAGAGCATCATGATTGTGTGAACTAAATTTTCAGTCATAATGAATGCTACAAACTTAACCTCCCAAGTTTAAATAGGCTACAACGTCTTGGGAAAAATGCAAGAAGAATTATTTGATAAAGGTGACGGTTTTTCACACCTGAAAATAATGTTTTTCTTCCAGCCTATCTTGATCAACAGCCAGCAGCAACACATTGCAGATATAATCTCAAGACCTTGTGGCATGTACTTGTCACTACATGCATAACTTACTATGGACAGAGGATCACGGAGATTTTGAACATAATTTCCCACACGACAGGAGATTAAATAGACCACACTGGAAGAAGGCAAGAAGAAGCTAGGTCTCTGGAGTACCAAAAAGTAAACTTCAGCCAGTTCTGGAAGCAGATAAACAGCAGGAAATATACTTTCAGATGGGCTACTTTCTCAATAGTTCTTGCTTGCAATAGCTCTAGGGAAAGTATGAGCTACTGGGTAAAAATGTGATAGAAAAGGGCCAGCCTTGGGAAAATTTGCAATGGAAGAAAATCAGTGTCTCCTCATTTACATGTTTCTTTCTCCTCTTCCTTTGTAATGCTACCTTTCTTGGGGTATTCCTTCCCCTAGAATACCCTGCCTGTCACCCCACGAGAACCTGCTCTTGAGACTGCATTTCTAATACCTATAATGAGATGTTAGGTAAATGCCTTCTCTCTCAGTATGTGTATATACATATTAAGTTTTCTCTCTATGCTGTGTTTTCTCATGCAGGAATATCAGACATTAATGAACCAATAGAGAAGATACTGGGGTGCAGAAGAGCTTTCCCAGTGTCCTGGGAGCCATTCTACACAGCATCCTGCAGCATGACTTTGGAACTGCTGTGCTTAGTTCCTTTACATGTGAAAATAGAGTAATAGTAGCACCTACCTCACAGGATTGTTCTGAAGATTAGAGGGGTTCTTTCATGGAAAGCTCTAGAGCAGTGCTTGAGACATGGTAAGTGCTCAAAATGTGTTTATTATTATTATCATTATCAATATTTGATGTAAAAGCCTTTCTGAAAGAAATCACACAAGAATATGATCAGTTAAAAAATATGAATGAATGAAAGTATGTTTGACGCTGTCACAACACAGAGTGGCATAATGGTTAAAAACATAGGCTTTGGAAGTCAACCATCTGTGCTCAAAGCCTTGTGTCACCACACGGCCACTGTGGGACACTGGGCCTCAGGTTTATAGCCTGAAAAATGGGGAACAATGTCTGTCATATGAAGTTGCTGTAAAGATCAAACCAGCTGAGAAATGTGAAATACTGAACAGTGCCTGACACAAAATAAGCACCAAATTAATGGTAGCAGGAAGAAAAGAGTGCTCTTCAGCCAAAATTTTACCTTCAGAAATTGGTTAAGAAGAAATGAGTGCTTGGGAATCTTACTGTCAGAGCTAGGGAACACAAATAATCCTAAGATATGACCCAAATGAGAAATTAGACACCAGAGTCAGCAGGTCTCAGGACTCGAGAACAAGTCATAGGTCTGGGGGCCAAGTGACTTCCCAATACCCCAGTCCTGAATTAGGCAGATGTGCCCTTGGCTGAGCTGGACTGAGGCCTCCTCCAAAGGGAAAAATAAATATGCATCCTGACAAGAGTTGACTCTGAAAGAGAGAGAAACCCACAGAGGCTGAGTTTCACCAGCACAACTACTTCCAAGCACATTCCTCAGGTAAGTCATTTCTCTTCCAAGGGGAGGACGGAATGAGCTTATGGTGAGAGGCTGAAAGCTTTTTCCTTTATTTTCCCCTCATGGGGGAGGAGTGGAAGTGCTATCCTCTCTGTGGGAACCTGCAGACTATGGAATTTTCCCCCAACACTTGGCATTGACGGATTTATCTGCATGTTTCTATATCCACATCTTCTATATGACGAATCTAAGTGGGAATAGCCTCCAAAGTAATCTGATAGACACATTATAAGTATAAATATTGTTTATTCTCCTTGGGGTAGTTTGTCCTCAAGACGATCGCCATCAATTTCTCCCCTCCTTCTATACACACTTTTCCTCCATCTGGAGGTGGAGTCTGTTTCTTCATCCTGTTGAATCTGTGCTAGCCTGTGACTGCTGTGACTAGTAGAATACAGCAGACTGATGCTGCCTGGACTCCAGGGCTGGATCACAGGTGTCTTACAACTTCTGCCTGGCTCTTGTGGAATGCTTGCTCTAGGAGGTATCAACTCCCCTGTAAAAATCAAACTGTCTTGAAACCTCCATGCTGTGAGAAAACCCAAGCTAGCCATGTGGAGAGAGAGAGAGATGCCCAGCCAGCATCCAGCTGCTCCAGCCATTTCAACTGGGGCATCAGCCATGAGAATAAAGAATCCACTTTAGATTTCCAACTCAGTCAGTTCAGATAACTCCAGCCTCAGCTGAAAACTCACAAGAAATTCCAAGTTAAAACCACACATCTGAGCCCACTCAACCCAAAGAACCATGAGAGATAACAATAATTAATAATTATTTCAGTGACTAAATTATGGAGTTTAATTATGCAGCAAAAGATAACCAAACACTCCCTTTATTGACTTTACCAAATTCTTCACTAAGCCTGCTTCTTCTTGTGGTTTTCTTTTAAAACTAACTCAAATGGTGCTTGAACAACTAAGACTAAGTTTTATTCAGAGGACTTTAACATTCAAGATAGATGATGCTTGGCATTTGTTTTGGTGTTATCTGAACAAAACAGAAAAACTCTCCTTCTGCGATCCTCACTAAGGATTGTTCTTTAATCCTCAATTAAAATGCTTTATAAAAACAAATGAAATTGGGTTCTTTCTAGCAGGCTAAATGTCACATCTCTAACGTAAATAATAGATTGGACAACAGAGAGAATGAATATTTACCATGAAACTAATTTCCTATAATTTGATGCCAATTAAGATTGTAATTGCTTCCTCAGTATCACCAGATCATTCACAGTTTCAGGAAGTACGAGTATATTTGGTTACATTTATTTAACTTGTGTAAACTCTTCTGTGATCTGTTATTTCCAGAGAAAAATGGAACTTGAAATCAGGAACACTTCTGAACTAATTTTCTGTAATGGTAGACCTTAAAATCAGATAAATTAGTTAAGCCAGTAATGCAAATGAATCCATGCTCATAACCCTGATGTTCAAAGAAATTAAAAAAGACAACCAAAGATATATTCAGGTAGTCTTTAATCAGTCCTCCTTGCCTATAGTTCACTTACAGATTTGATGGAATATTTTTGTGAAATGCATTCTTTGAATGTAAGTTAGGGCACCAACAGATCAAAATGCCCATGACTGGGACATGATGTAGATACTGATTTATACAGAGGAGGACAGTCACATGTTTGCCTGCCAGGAACATTTTTCTGAAGGCTAAAGATATTTTGTTTGCAAGACTGTGCTTATTTTTCTGGCCCAGGAAACCAGGATATATGAGACTTACAATCTTTCAACTCCCTGGCACTCAGGGTTAGCCTCTTTATTTCTCTGAGCTTCTCTTGGGGCAAAAAAAAAAAAAAGGGATGTGTGGAATTTAGGAATTAGGCACATGAACTAATTCATGTAAAAGTGACCTGCTTGATCTCTGACTTTTATAGCAAATGATATATACATAAGAACACATGAAGAGGGGAACTGTCCAATTCCCCAAAGCCCAGGCCACTCTGTTGAGCACTTTGAGCACCACTGGAGGTAGCTTATGTTAACTCTTACAGACACCAAGTAAATTGCTATATTGGTATAGCTTCTACCCAAGAGAATCTTGCTAGGATCTGATCTGTGTTCAGGGCTAGTGCTGGTGTTTCTGTCCCAGAGGCATTTCTTCTGTTTTAACCAAACTATTTCACCTGCTAATCCTAATATTCCAGATCATCTCATCCCACTCTCCAAGCAAACATGGAGAGCAGAGCAGTCCCATCTCAGTTATGGCAGCAGATGAAGCAACTCAGGCAAGTAAATGACATCCTTCCCATCTTGGGCCTTATAACCAGGAAGTGCGTAGTCTTTTTTGCCATCTACTCTGGGCATGTTGTTGAGTCTTGGGATAAAAGGTACTGAGCATAGACGCAGCAAGTAAAATATTGGGCTTTGGTGAAGGCCCACGAGTCATTGTCATTGGTTCTGAAGCATGAAACTTGGTTGGTTTTCCCAGCCCTGAAATACTTGGTACTCCTTTTGGACCCCTCCTATGAATTCAGAACCACATAAAGGAAATGGTAGTGGTAGGAGAGAAGGAAGGATGCAGATGGAGGAGGAACTATAGACAGGGCTGTCAAAGCGGTAGTCTCTGAGAAATTGTTCTCCAAGGATACCGAAAGAAAGGCTTTTATTTGGACTTATCTTTACATGATTGCTTTTACCAAAAGTAGAAGTCAGTCGTAGACTGAGAGAATTGGATTCGCATTTTTAAAATCTGTGTTGCAAGCAATTCTAAAGTCAACACATGATAATATGAACACACAAGTCCTTTCAGGAAAGCAAACATGAAGTAGTCAGGTAGATATGATATCAGTGATAGAGGCACCCCAATGTGATCATAGCTTTCTTTGTTTTTATTCTCCACATTGATGGGAAATTTGTGATTTTTCGTCCAGTAACAAAATCAATAGAACTGTGACTTATATTTCACAATTTAAATCGATGACTTTATACACTTTAAAAGTTCAATAATATTTTCTACCATTATATGTTTTTTTTTTTTTTGGAAAATTTCAAGGGGATATACCCCAACCTTTCCCCAGTGCTTTGTGAATATTGTCATCTCTAATGATATTTCTCCAATTTCCTGGAGGAGCTGTGATAACATCTAGGCTTTACCTTCCATTGACTTTGAACAAATGGAACTCAAAAGGCTAAATAAAGTATAGATTAGTCAGAAATCTGAAATACTGGAAAGGGTTGTGGCAGGTAATTTAAATGAAAATTACTTTGATTGTCACTAAAAGTAACAATTGAGTGTCAAGATGACATGCACAGTACTACAAGCCCCTGGCAGTTGTGGATTTAACATTCATCATTTTAAATGTTCTTAAATGACCCTGAAAGTCCATAATACGGAGTAATTTATAATTTTGATGAGGCACAAATCTCCATTGCCTGAACTGGGAGGCAGGCATGAGTCATTTAACTGGATACCATGACTTTAATTCTCTACTTGCTTCCTTGTAGGAGTTTTGTGGATTTGGGAATTTACAAAGTTCTCAGAGATTTCTTTGCAAACATTTGTATAATTAATATAGTGTTAGAAACACTTAAAAATGGTGGTAAAGGGGTAAGGGGTACAAATACATAGAAATATTTGAAGAATTATAACCAGCATAGAACACTGACATGTTGAGAAAGCTCGATGAATACTTATTTGTGTTGATTTATTATTAAATGGAATAATGTATGTTAAGCATCTAACACAATGTCTGACACATGGTGGGGTGTTCTTTAAGTCTGAACGTCCTTTTCTTTGCTTCATGTTTACTGTTGAAACATTTATGTGGTAGCTTCCACTTACAGATAAATTTTTTTAATTAGATAAAGGAAGAAAATACCAGAGACTATCACTGTTTGTTGTTGTTGTTGTTGTTGTTTTTAATTTTCCAGGATTTCAGCAATGTTTAGTGCAAAATCTGCTGAGGATAAGGAGTCTCTGTTGTAAAGCCCACACTTGATTTAGCAGTCTATATTTATGTATAGCGACAGAGGCATTGATTATACATTCTCTTAATCTGCAGCATCACAGTGTGACAGGATTAGGAATCTGGTCCCATATGCAGATGTTAGGGTGTGTGGCAAAATTGAGACACTTCAATAAATTTGCTTTTGAAGATTAGAAATGGGTGCTTGATACACCCATTTGGCTTTTCTCGGTGTCTGAACACAGAATCTCAGTAATCCTTCTGATGGCAATCTCATTAATGTGTCTTTCAGATCACATTACATTTACACACATATCATGTCTGCTTAAAAATCAGATAAGCCTAGGTTTCATTAACATGGTCTTTTTTAAATGAGTGAATATTTCAGTAAATGACACTGAAATAACTTTTCTCAAAGATTTGGTAATTTACATATTTTGCAGATATTCAAATGAAAACTGGTCCAAAATACAGCCATTATTGCTCTAAAACTCAGGAAGCTGAGTGTTTTTTGATGCATCCCTGTAACAGATTTTCATAATGAGAGGATCCTAAGATTTTGTCTTTGTGTTTGGATATTTTTGGGGGGAGGGAGTGTTGTTAATAACATCTTCCCCCCAACGTGGGTTTCTAAAGTACTGTAGTTTCACAGGAGTGACAAACAATAGAAATCAGCCAAGTGTTTGGTCATCAAAATATGAATATGGTAATTCACACCAACCGCTACTGTCCCTTCACTCAAAACAATGAGAAATCAGTTATACATTTGCATGAAAATTGAAATTTAGGGTGGCATTATAGTTGTAATCCGCTCTTCCATCCCCTCCCCATTTAACTGCCTTAGGTTTGCAAACTGCTTCAGCAACCGTCAGCCAAGAAATGTGCATGTCATCTGCAAATCACAGATCACAGATCTTGACTTGAGTGATTGTAGAGGGAGAAGTGCTGAAGGGTTCATAGTGGCCAGAACAAGACTTAAAAGTAATGCGAAATAGGGAGCAAAGAGGGCTGCAATGCCTTGGAGCCTAAAATAGACTGAGCTTCAATGCCATCGAAAAAATCACCAGCTTCTCCATCATTTCTTTAAAGGTCAAAATTTTTGTAGGTGCACTGGGAGAGCAGCAGATTGCAGATGCGTTTAACAGCAGGGTATTTTCCGCTGCCATGACCAGTTAAGGAAGATTTTCAAAAACACACTTGCTGGTAAACAGTTTGGCCCTACTCTGGGTCATCTGCCTTCTACGGTCTCCTTGCTGCCTGGATTCTTACCTGGGTAGAGTCCCAAACCTCACATCAGTCAAAGTTAGGCTTTCAGCACAGTCTATTATGGTTTTTAGAGAGGTACCTCAATGGCTTTCAGGGAGGTTTTATGGTGTGGGGCTGCTTCTTCCCAAATGCATGAAGCACACGCATGAGGCCTACAGGCCCAGAGCATGAACTCACACCATTTCTTCTTGATGCTGCTGGTCAACCGGTGGGCACCTTGGCCAGATGCACATTGTCAAGTACCTAACGCAAGCCAGCTATGCTCAGTAACTCCCTCTGTGGAACTGCCCAATGGAACTGGAGGGGACCAGCTATTTGGTCGCCTCTCAGGGAGGTCACCCAATGGTCTACCATGTTATACTCACCTGTTAGGTGTTATAAAACAAGTAAGCCGTTTGGAAAACCCATCCTGAACCCATGGTCAGAGTCAGACTGAGGATGGAAAATCTTCCAAATCTGCCCACATTTTTCACACCAGTCTGCGAGGGCACACATCAAAAATGATAAGGATCCAGAGCTCTTTCAAGCTCTTCCAGATCTCACAGGTTCCCACAGACAGCAGATTTCCAGGTGTGAACAGAGGAAGACAAGACCCCAGTGTAGCTAAATTCTTCTTTTTTCTACTACAACCTCCACCTCCTGGGTTCAAGTGATTCTCCTGCTTTAGCCTCCTGAGTAGCTGGAATTACAGGTGCCCACCGTCACACTTGGCTGATTTTTGTATTTTTAGTAGAGATGTGGCATGAGCCACCACGCCTGGCCTGTAACTAAATTCTTAATGTTTTTCCTCTGAGCCACAAACATGCTGGAAACCACCTGTTCCACAAATTTTCTCTGTCCCAAATACCTTGGATTCAAATGAAAGCTCAGCACCAGTTAGAAATTACACCTTATCTAACATTCCCTCCTACAGCAACCAGTAAGTAACACACTGGCACAGGTGGATGAGGGCGGCCACAAGTGGGCCCCTGGGAAGAACGTGTGTGCTAGCAGCTTACTGTTCAAAATTGTCTTAAAGATACTGTTCATAGTATTAATGGAGCCATGCATTCACATTTGGATGGCAAAGTATTTAGCATGCCTTGTCCTGGGCATGGGGCTTCCTGAGGATGGCTCACATTTTCCAAAAGGACATTATCAGGCTGGAGATCCTGACGATCTTTCCCCTTGAAAGGGATACAGGATGTTCTCCTTCCAATGCTTCTCAGCACCTACTTTTCCATTTGGCAAAGAAATGACAGGCATTAACATTAACTTTTTATATTCAATCCTTCATGGTTATTGCAAGCAGAAGAGAGTGGTAACTGAGACAGGGACACGGTTGTATAAACTTAAGTTACTTTAGCTATCTGTGCCTCAGTCCCTCACCTAAAATAAAAGAAAAATAGCATGAATCCATAGGGTTGTTGTGAAGATTACACAAGTTAATATATAAAAAATGCTTAGAATAGTGCCTGGTACATAGTAAGTACTTAGACACAAGTTCAGTTTAAAAGATTGCTGCTGCTACTGCTGTTGTTATATCTTTGCAGCACCTTATCCACCATCTTTCACTGTATGGAGGCAAGGGAGAGCAAAGCAGGAAAGACTGGTGAAAAAGTGAGATGAGGAAGCAGGTTATCACAGTCTCGGCAGATCCACAGAGTCCATGGGGTTTCATTCATTTGCAGATGTTCTTTGTGTCTTCCGCTCTAGTTTTTATCTTTTCAACTCCTGTAGCTCACTTTCTGTCTTCATGTACATCTAGGTCTTTCACAGGGACAAAATAAGACACTTTCAAGAGTTTTCAGAAGTCAGTGCAGACATAAGAATGAGTAAAGCCAGGACACCCATGTAAGAACCAATGTGGGTACTGGAAATGTGGGTTCCAGAAGGGAAGGTGGCAATATGGTGCTTAGAGTCCCAGTATTTATCTGTATACCACAGTAATTCTTGTGAATGAGAACACAACAAAGGAAAGGGAGGAATTTCATTTGGAATCATTAATCCACTCATGCCACTTTCTTAGCCCTTAATCATTAAGGGATCCAAGCAAAGAAGCTTTCATCCAGCCTAGGAGATGCAGAGCAGTATGCCGCTTATGCCAGCACTGCCTCTGCCTGCTGCTTTAAAAATGCCCAGAGCCCAAACCTGGGAGGAAAGCAAGTGGTAGTTTATGCTAAAATGCTAAAACCATTTGAAAGCAAATGCATATAATAGAAAGAATTTAAGCAGCTGGTGGATGTCATTACATTCATTTCTCAAGGAGGCCTGTCTTCTGGTGACACCAATCAAAGAACTAGGTCATCTCTCAACAGTAATTTTCTTGGAGGCCATGAAATTCTTGCATTGATTTCATCTCCCTTTGGCTGAACATGCACTGAGAACAGCCAAGCTGGCGAGGGCTCAGGCAGCCCATGGGGCTGTCATCAACTCCATCTGAAGAGTTTATATCCTTAATGGGATCAGAGGTCTTATCGGCGATTCTTCATAAGTGCAACAGAGAAACGATCTTTCTTTCACCACTGATTCCACACCTGACAATTCTCCTATTTATCAGTTAACAATTATTGTCTGAGAGCAAGTCAATTACAAGAGAAATTTATGAAGTCCTTAGCAACTAAGAAGAAACTTGATGGAATCTTATCTATTCTGTTCAGAAAATGAAATGTGAACTGTCTGAAGACAGTACTAACATCACATATATTAGCACCACATCATAATACATATCATTAGGAGATTAATTCTTGTGCTTCTCTATATATCAAACAAGTTATAACTATATCCAGGGGCAATTAGAAGCTATGGTTGCTGTAAAAGGGGGGCATTAGTCCTGGCCTCCTTCTTTGTGAACCCTTCCCAGCACCCTAGGAAGAGTTGCACTCTCTACAAATTCATGTCATGACTCAGGATTTATAGTGGTGTCATTTATCTGTTTACTCTTTGCTAACAGTAATGGAGCCCTCTTTGAGAAAAGGAGCCACATTTTATTCAACCTACTCCCCCCCGGTGTCTAGCACAAGCATGGCACATAGAAGGGGCTTGAGGACATTGTTCTGATGTGTTAGAATAGTGCCTGGCACATAGTAAGCCTCTAATGTTTCTCTTCAGCCTATAGACATCAGTATCGTTAAAGAAAAAATTGTCCAATGACGCTTGTTAAACAACAGTAAGGCAGCATTTAATTCAAGGGGAGGATTCATGATAAATAGAGGGACCACTGCATTAGGGTCTTGCATGGAGAGATTGAGCTCAACTTCAACTCCCTCAAGGACAAGTGGGGATTTATAGCCAAGGAGAAGGTTGAGGGTCAGCGAATGTAAAATACTAAGAAGAAACATCGGGGGTAGGTGGGACTCCTGCTAGACCAACTCAATGGAATTCTTGCTGAAGGTGGGCCAACATGATAAGATGTGGAGAGGGGTCAGAAACCAGCAGTGGGAAAGTTAGTCAGTTCACTAAACTGACTTACTAGGAATCTTGCTCACATTAAATTCTACAAGGACAGAGGGAAGCCCAAGTCCAGGCCTAGTCAAGCAGAGGTCTCAGAGGAGCCTGATTAAAGTTAGTTCAAGAAGAGTCTTTGTCAGCATTTTGAAGAGCTTGCCCTCTCATTCTCTAAAGCTCTGGCTAACAAATATTCATGAAATTCCTAATCAACATTCTAGACACCAGGGTCCATTTTGTACCCTGAATTCAGAGAATCCAAGGACAGCTTCAGAAGGAGACCTTTCTGCAAAGAAAGTATGTATATCCAATTTCATTGTATTGTGTTGTAGATGCTCTGACCTCCACCTTTCAGCTATGGAAAGGAAGGAAATATTTTGAATAGTTCTTTTTGAGGAATATCTGCGGTCCCATCTCCCCGCCTTGTTCTGACCATTGTGGCAACCACCAACTGGAACCTGACAGCAGCTTGCTGCAGTTGCTACATATAATCTGGCTTTCTGTCCTGGACTTTTCTTCTGCCACCAGAGACACCCACTCAGCCATCCCTGGGCATGCTGGAGAGGTTCATACTCCCTGAAGTCCACTCTTTTCCAATGGCATGTGAAAGCCAATAGCTGATTATGGCTGTCTGGCAGTTCTAAGGCATATTCACAAGGCTTTCAAGGCTGTCCCCAAGAGGAAGGAGTCCCAGTTTCCCACAGTGGTAATCAGTGCAATAACACACCCCAGGACTGGTCTTTTCTTCAACCTTTCAGTCTTCTCAATTGTCTCACTTTTGTCTCCTGAACTACTTCCCAAAAGAAACCACCTGCTTGCAAGACCTTGTCACAGGCTTCACTCTTCGGGAAAAAGAAGGCAAAGTCCAAGCCATGGTGTGACTAAACCATCCAAATAGCCTATTTAAGTGACTATTTTGACTACGTTCAGGTTTGATCATGATGACAAATAAAATGAAGGAGGGTAATGCCTTAGTCTACATTCTCATAAAATGCGAAGTGTGTATAAAGAATTCTATAATTAAGTATATATAATTAACCATTCCACAAATTTTAACTATTCTTATTAATTTCTATTCTTCTTTTGGATTTATATAAGAAATCAAGCCAATAACACATTTTCCTACGCACCTATCTATAGAAGTCAATGAATAGCTACTTCCCAAGAAGCAATGAACTTAAATGTTACTATATCTCTCGAGACAGAAATAGATTTGTCCAGACCAAAGTAAAATTGACGTTGACTTTGCCAGGGTTTTTCTCCATATCTAGTTCCCTTTTAATGATGTTCATCATGTTTGAGATCATTTGCTTACTGTTTGTTGTTCCACTAGGCTGAAGCGCCGAGATGTTGAGTCTGTGTTTGCTTCCTTTCAAAGTATATCCTTAGCACTTGGTTCTGCATCTGGCACACAGTGGGTCGTCAATGAAGTTTATTGAATTTAATGGAGTGAAATCAAATTTAACTGTACAAGATATAAAATGCCTGACAAAATCTGAACCACTTGTATGATTACTTAAAGACCATCCCACATAGAATCAGTCACCTGTGTTCATGTTAGTTAAGGAAGTCTCTGGCTTGACTGAGCCACAAGCCCCTTAGAGAGTAGAAACATAGCAAAAGTGCACGCTCATCAGGAGAGAACCTGGGATAAAGAAGTCTAATTTTCCTTACATTTGAATAGGAACTCTAATATTAACTCTTTCTTCTAGCAAAGTCACTCCATTTCTCTGAGTTATCTTTGCCATTAGTAAAATGAGAATAATATTAAATCTTGAATTCCTCGAGCTGAAAAGCAAAGTCAGTCAAGTAGCCAATGAACCTACCTAGAATACATAGCTGAGGACTGGTTGTCACTTTAATTTTAAAAAGTATATGACCAAGATAACTGTCCATAATCTTTTACAGTATTAAAAATACTATTCAAAATTTCTTCTTTATGTTCCCATAAAATCTTTCCTGTTAAATTTTATCTTTGATGGAAAAAGAGAACAAATGGAGCCTTCCCATAAAAACTCTTCTTTTTCTCCTCTTTTCTTCCCCACACAAAGTAACTCCCTTAGGGTTTTTGTTGTTGTTGTTGTTGTTGTTGTTGTTGCTGTTGTTGTTGTTTGAGAAGGAGTTTTGCTCTTGTTGCCCAGACTGGAGTGCAATGGTGTGATCTTGGCTCACTGCAACCTCTGCCTCCTGTGTTCAAGTGATTCTCCTGCCTCAGCCTCCCGAGTAGCCAGGATTACAGGTGCCCACCACCACACCTGGCTAATTTTTTTTTTTTTTTTTTTGTATTTTTAGTAGAGATGGCATTTCACTATGTTGGCCAGGCTGGTCTCGAACTCCTGACCTCAGGTGATCCACCCACCTTGGCCTCCCAAAGTGCTGGGATTACAGGCATGAGCCACCACACCACGCCCAGCCCCCTTAGTCTTAAAAACACAAATATTTCAGTCATTTAATTATATTGAACTCTTTTAACTCTGCATGTTCATTGTATCTTTTTTTCTTTCTCATGTTGTGAGAACCACTTCTAGAGTCATCACTCTAATAATACCACTCATAAAACTTTATTATTAGTATTAGATTAAACATGGTAGAGGAAATAACACTGACTTACTTGTCCAAAGACCCAGGTTTAATCTTAGCTGTCCCATTAACTAGCCTCATGACCTTGAGACGTTAGGACAACTTCTCCAGACTTCTCTTTCCTCTGTTGTAAACCAGGAAGTAAAAAGATTGATCTCTAGCATAACTCTTAGCTTTAACAAATCTGTGAATATTTTCAGAGAGAAGTCCTGGTAAATCATTTGTTTTGTTTTTATAAATTGTACTATATCTACCAAGTATTAATAAATTCATAAGCTTAGTTTGTCTAGTAATGTTACTGACTGCCTTCATCATAAATGACCGGCATTTTGGAAGTCAGAATACTCTGAGCATGTTGATGGCTTTACTCCTTCCATATCAAGTAGGAGGTGTTCTGAATTGGTGCTCGTCTGTCCAAGGAGGAAATCTAGATGAAGTTTGAAGCCTGGAAGAGTCCAGACCTAGAGAGAGCTTGCACAAGGTTCAATTTGTAGCTTGTGTATATCTTCCTTCAGCCCTTTCCCCTGACTGTCAAATTGGGAAAGCAATAAGAACAAAATCTTGTCTTTGTCCCTATACAAGAACCAAACCATGTCCAATTAATAACAGCTTGTATCATTTACAAGCTCAAGGTAAGGAGACACTGATGTCATTGTCTTCGGGTCATGGAATGCATTTTGAAATTTCATGGGGGAGGTAAAAGTTAGAATATAGGGGACAAAATATATTCTGCAAATAGTGATCACCAAACCCAGTACACATCTTGGAAATGGTCACAATGTCAAGGCCTGTAATTTAAAATGATAATATGTCAGATTATAAGTGGACTCCACCTTAGTCACGTAACCAACTCAATCTTTCCTTAAAGAATGACCAAGACATGGGAAGAATCTATATTGTGATTCCCCAGATTGTCCTGAAGATAGATACACTGAGAACACAAAGTTTCAGTCACAGAAATTTAGAAAGACCTTAATTAGGTATTTGAGGGTACTTCTTCTCATGGGAAAAACCATGATTTGCTTTTCATTTAAAGATCTATTTTAAAGAAATTCAAAGCTGTTCATCAGAAACCAGAATTTTTTAAACTTTAACTCAATAGTTATAAAAGAATAATAATTTGAATAATCTTTACTTCTCAAGTTTATCCTTGAGCATAGGTGTGTAGATCTATTTGCTGCCAAGTTAAGCTCCAAGACATTACTTCCTGATCTAGGTGCCATTAATAATGTATTGTCTAATAAGCGAAGAACTTCACAAATGACTCAAAAAACAAACAGATAAATGAGAAATGGGAATTTTCTGGAACAACATCTTGCATTCTAGAAATGATTGATTGTTTCAGAAATGTACTCTTGAACTGACAAATGATCAAATTAATTCATTTTTACAACAATTTAGAAATAGAATTTAGAATTACAACAATTCTAAATCCTCTGAGGTTGAAATCATTGCCATTAATAAAGTTATTCTGATATGTTTTCCCAAGCCTTATCTGTTCTTTTTCAATATAAATGATAAATACTCTTTAAAGGTTATTTTTATGAAATATTGTAGACACAAAAAATATAGAGGAAAATACAACAAATATTTCAGTCCTTGCCACCAGGCATAAGAAATAAAACATCATAACTACAATTGAAGAACTTCTGTGTACCTTTTCTTATTCCACTCCCTTCTTTCTTCCTACCAGCAAACACTCCTCTGTGCATGTTTTTACATCGTACACTTGAATGAATCCCTAAAACAGACACTACTCTTTTATGTACACCAAAACTTTATGCAAATGGCATCAGAATCTATGTGTCAACAACTTGCTTCTACTAATTTAATATTGTATGTAAAATGTGTCCACATTGACATATGTAGTTTTGTTTATTTATTTAACTGCTAAATAGTATGAATTTACCTCAATTTTTTATCCATTCTATTCCTGATTAACATTTAAGTTTTTTTTCTAATTTTCACTTTTACAATGTCACAATCAACATTCTTATATATGCAACTTGTGCAAGACTTTCCCTATGGTAGAATTTCTAGAACATTTAGTTGATTAGTATTATCAAATTGTTCTCTAAAGTATAAATTGCCCCAATTTACACTCCCACGAGCAAGACATAATCCCCACTGACCCACTTTCTTGCATCACTTGGTATGTTCAACATTTTCATATTTGCCATTCTAATAAATGTGAAGTGATATTTTACTAGATTTTAATTTGCATTTCTCCAACTCTTATCTTTGTAAGAATACAGGCCCAAGCATAACATAGTCGGAAAATGTTGTCTCCACTGTCTCACTCCTCACCCCTCATCCTGCTGGGAAACTCAGAGAACTTGCATAGCAGAGGACCCTTTGGTTGTTTCCCTCCATGTGGAGGTGTGACGATCATGACCTCCTCCTCCCAGTGTTAAGTCAGAGACTGTGAAGGGTCTGAGATTTTACCTACTTGGAAGCTAACAAGTTAGCCTGCCATAGTTTTATATACGTATACTGACAGAAGACACAAGACTCCTGGGTCAGAGAAACAGACCATTTATTACTCACAGCATGACTCCTGTCTCACAGAATTATTTGGTAAGTCATACACACAAGACTGAACTAAGCTACCCACAATCACCTCTTGTTCCTTCATACTTCCTACTTCATACTTAGGATAAATGACCAGTATTGCAATCCTCATTTGCCTTCTGAGGCAACAGAGGAAATCCATTATCCTGAAACCCTTTTTACTTCTACAGTAGCCATGCATATCAACAGAGAAACTTTTTGATATCCTATTTTTAGTCCTTTGTTTTTAGTTTAACCAATTACAAGCTTGGCACTGTGGCATGGTAGACTCCAGTAAGACACAATTTTACCTATTTTTGAATGCCAGTTTTGCCATTTAATAGCTAAGTGACCTCGAGCAAGTTTCTTAATTTCTCTGAGATTTTATGTCCCCATCTGTAAAATGATAATAATAGTGCTTGTGTCAAAGGGTTGACAGATTTGGATGAGCTAATACAGGTAAAGTACATGATATATAATAAAGACCTTGGTGTTAACAGCTATTTTTACTTCAAAAGGCAACCTCCCCTTTTGTGGAAGAATGTTAATTCTCTGAATTTAGCAACAACTACTGCCCTGATGCTATTCCAATTATTGCTTTCAGGGACGTTTCAGATTTGGCAGATAATAACGACTGCCAGTTGCTGAGTACCTACACACTACGTGTTTTCTTCTAGGTAGAAATTTTGCAGGTGAGGATATAGGACAAAAGAGATTAAGAAACTTTCCTACAGTCGTACAGCCAGTAAATAGCAGAGTTAGGATTTGGATTCTCAACTCTTGATTATCTTGATTATTCTTTTCTATCAACACAAAGAAGGATGTATACATTTAAATAAAGAAGCCAGATACGAGAGTATCACCCTCATTTTACTCATCCATGAATGTGAATATGATGATAAACATGTATCACAGGGTTTGGGATAGAAAACATGCCAAATTATCTTGTGATCTTCATTATCAGGGAAGCCTGTCTCTACCAAGTGCGCACGCGTGTGCACACACACACACACACACGCACACAGTGTTTAAGTGTCTTTTTTTTTCTTCTCTTTTATTTTCTTTCTTTTTTTTTTTTTTTGAAATGGAGTCTCACTCTGTTGCCCAGGCTGGAGTGCAATGGCACAATCTTGGCTCACTGCAACCTCCGCCTCCACGGTTCAAGCAATTCTCCTGCCTCAGCCTCCCGAGTAGCTGGGATTACAGGCATGCGCCGCCATGCCCGGCTAATTTTTGTATTTTTAGTAGAGATGGGGTTTCACCATGTTGGCCAGGCTGGCCTGGAACTCCTGACCTCAAGTGATCCGCCCTCCTTGGCCTCCCAAAGTGCTAGGATTACAGGCATGAACCACTGCACCCAGCCCCATCAACCTTCTTCTTTAACTTTCATATTAGGTTCAGGGTATGTGTGCAGGTTTGCTATATAGATAAATTGCGTGTCACAGGGGTTTGGTGTACAGATTATTTTGTCATCCAGGTAATAAGCACAGTACCCAATAAGTAGTCTTTCCATCTTCATCCTCCTCCCACACTCCACCCTCAAATAGAACCTGGTCTGTTGTTCCCTTCTGTGTGTCCATGTGTACTCAATGTATAGTTCCTACTTATAAGTGAAAACACGCAGTATTTGGTTTTCTGTTCCTGCATTAGTTTGCTTAGGATAATGGCCTCTAGCTCCATCCATATTGCAGCAAAGGATGTGATTTCACTCTTTTTTTTCCTTTGAGATGGAGTCTGGCTCTATCGCCAGGCTGGAGTGCAATGGCACAATCTCGGCTCACTGCAACTTTTGCCTCCCGGGTTCAAGTGATGCTCCTGCCTCAGTGAGTAGCTGGGACTACAGTGCACACCACCACACCCAGCTAATTTTCTGTATTTTAGTAGAGACGGGGTTTTGCCATGTTGGCCAGGATGGTCTCAATCTCTTGACCTCATTATCCACCCACCTCGGCCTCCCAAAGTGCTGGGATTACAGGCATGAGCCATTGTGCTCAGCCAGTCTCATTCTTTTTTATGACTATGTAGTATTCCATAGTGTATATGTACCACACTTTCTTTATCTAGTCTACTGTTGATGGGCATTTAGGTTGATTCCATGTCTTTACTATTGTGAATAGTGCTGTGATTAACATACACATGCATATGTCTTTATAATAGAACAATTTGTGTATAGGGGGGTATATACCCAATAACAGGATTGTTGGGTCAAATGATAGTTTTGTTTTAAGTTCTTTGAGCAATCACCAAACTGCTTTCCACAATGGCTAGACTAATTTGCATTCCCATCAGCAGTGTATAAGCATTCCCTTTTCCGGCAACCACACAGGCATTTGTTATTTTTTAACTTTTTATTAAAATAATAAATATTAAAATAAGCCATTCTGACTGGTGTGAGATGGTAGCTCATTGTGGTTTTGATTTGCATTTCTCTAATGATTAGTGATGATGAGCATTTTTAATACCATTAAGTGTTTAAGCTTCTTAAGTAAGTTTGATAGTTAGCAGAGCCTCTTGAGGAAATCATATTCAAAAATCAGTAAGACTTTAAAGACACTTCCTTTTTTCTGCTTAACTGAGAGTATCTGGAAAACCCAGCAACAGTTCTAGGAAGCTTCTCTGACACAGAAAGCAATCCCTGGTCAGAGACATTTGAACTTGGACACTTTACAATCTACTTACTTTTTATTTTTCACTTTTACAATCCTTCTGCTGAGCAGCAAAATGAGTGAGAGCTATAAAGGAATATTAGAATTTTTAGTGTTTTCAGATCCACTCAGAAGGCTTTCTGATCTGAGTGATGCTTTAGCTATGTTAACACAGAAATACAGCATCCATGTCAGTAGCTTAGACTTAAAGAACTATGCTTAGTATTGAATGGCATGTTTAACTTCTGCCTTTTTCATAATCTAAAGACTTATCTGAAGTTATACAATAAAAAAGATCCATGTTTAAACTCTAAAAGACTGTTCAGTTCAAAAATCTACCCCCCAAAGTCCTTCATCTTTCATTGGGTCACTATTTTAATATGTGATTAAAGCCCGGTAATGCCACAAGGGATGGTGTGAGACTCCCTGCAGGATTAGTCCATCCACACTCAGCCTTCTGGCCTTAGCTTCTTGGTTGAGCAGAATTCTACAGTATCAGCCGTCACTGCCTGCCTGTTCTTCTAATTATTTAAAGTTAATTTCAAAATAAAGAATTATGAGAACCTATCTATCTGTGTCACATCCATGCTATACTTTTTCTTCTTTCAAAAATCATCTTCTTCCTTGTTCCTCAGATAGCTCTGCAGAAAACCTCCAATCAAATGCTTAGAAATAGAAGCTCCCTGAACTTCTGTTTGGCATACTCAGTCCATAGATACTGGACTACCTATGGATACATTAAGAGGGAACTCATTTCCCTGGGTATTTAAGGTATATATGAAGACTAAAATACTTACTCTTTTTTGCTTTAGGAAGATTCTTAGTTTAACTTTTAATTACTTTCTAGGAATGACTGCCTCTACCCAATTCACTTAAGCAGGTGTAACCACAACTGCAAAAACACTGCTGACTGATGTCCTCTAGAGACCTGTTCATTACCTGTCATTAAATGTTTTAAAAGTTTGCATAATTGATCCAGCCAATAAGTCATCATTGATTTATGGGGTTCTGTGCTGAAGAGTTGCTCTTTAAAAATTCATCACACCAGTATGTGTCTTTACAATCCATTAGCTGTTTATGTACCCACAGTCTTAGCATTGATTGACCTTGGACTGAGATTCTCATGGACTTCTTTTTTTTGCAAGTCCTCAATATAGAAAAGCAATACTTCAGCCTTATCCCTTGACAGCTATACTTTGATATTTTCCCCTCCATCAAAATGAAAACTTTACTTGAAATGATGAATAAATAAAGCATATTCCATAAACAGCTCTTCACTATTATTTAAGCTTATGGGCTGCGTTGTGTGAATCTCCTTTCCCCACCATCAGATTCAAGTGTGTAAATGTTCTAAAAGGCTTTGAAAGTTTTATGATTATTTCAGGGGATGGTGGAGTAATAGCTGAAGAGTAAAGCTATTAGTTTTAATATTTATATTGAGTGCTCTGAAACATTAATGTGACAGGATGTAAGATCAGTGCAGTGGGATATATTTACTTCACAACCACTGCCACGTGGCAAAAAGGAAAAAAAGCTCTGTGTGTGTGCATTTATTTTCTAAAATTTTGAGGTCAAGGTTCAAATGCTTGTGGGTTATTTTTTTGTTTTCCTTTTCACAAGATTTAAAGTTTCCACTGACAGATACATTTGCTTTTCTTGAACTTGAGCTACTCTTAGGAGGCAGGAATGTACTGCCAGACAAAGCTTGGCACATGGGTTTGTTAGTTTATGAGTCTGCATTCAAATATCCTCTGAGCCTGCCATGGTAAATACTATCCACCAGATAAATAACACTAGGTTATGCCAACTGTGTCTTGAGAAAATTTAAAGAATGATGGTTGTAATCTGGAGAGAGAAACCTTCACGAACAGCTCCTCTTACTACATATGGAGAAGTAAGGCAAAACATTTCTGATTCTGGACTCTGACAGCTCTGGGTTTCAGTCTCAGCTCCACCCTGACAGGCTGTGTGAACTCGTGAAAGTTCCTTCACATTTTCAAGTATAGGTTATTGATTTTTTAAATAATTGTACCAACAACATGGTTCTTGTGATGATTAAATGAGATAATCTCTTTAAAGACCTGGCACAAATGGCATAAATATTTCCTATTATTATCATCACCAAAATCAAATGAGCAAATACCTTTGGTGTGCCTGTAGGGTGCAAGGCACTGCATTTGTACCTATAATCAGATTATGGGGTTCTCATTCTCAAGTAATTAATTTACTTATTAATCCTATTGTTTTGTTATTAATTTACCTATTAATCTTATTAATTTACTTATTAATCTTATTACTTTGAATACTTCAGAGATATTGCAGATTTAGTTCCAGATCAACACAATAAAGCAAATCACATGCAAATTTTTTGGTTTTCTGGTACATAAAAAAGTTATGTTTCCACTACACTATATTCTATTAAGTGTATAATAGCATTATGTCTAAAAAAAAGTTTTAGAAATGCTAACAATCGTCTGAGTCATTAGCAAGTTGCAATCTTTTTGCTCATGAATGGTCTTACCTCAATGTTGATGGCTGCTGACTGGCCAGGTGGCAGTTGCTGAAGGTTGGGGTGGCTGCGGCAATTTCTTAAAATAAGACAACAATGAAGTATGCTACATTGATTGACTTCCTTTCATCAACAACTCCACAGTAGCATGCAATGTTGTTTGATAGCATTTTACCCACAGTAGAACTTCTTTCAAAATTGGAGTCAATCTTCTCAAACTCTGCTGCTTTGTCAACTATTTATGTAATATCCAAATCCTTTGCTGTCATTTCAACAATGTTCACTGCATCTTCGCCAAGAATAGACACTATCCCAAGAAACCTCTTCCTTTTCTCATCAATAAGAAACAGTTTCTCATCTGTTCAATTTTTATCATGAGATCACAGCAATTCAGTCAGATTTTCAGGATCTACTTCTAATTCTGGTTCTTTTGCTATTTTCACCACATTTTCTATTTTCACCACATTTTTGCTATTTTCACCATATTCACCTCCACTGAAGTCTTGACCCCCTCAAAGTCATCCATGAGAATTGGAATCAACTTCTTCCAAGCTTCTGTTAATGTTGATATTTTGACTTTCTCCCATGAATCCTGAATGTTCTTAATGGCATCTAGAATGGTGAATCCTTCCCAGAAGGTTTTCAATTTACTTTGCCCAAATCCATTAATCACTATCTATGGTAGCTATAGCTTCATGAAACATATTTCTTAATAAGACTTGAAAGATGAAATTACCCTTTGATCTTTGTGTTGCAGAAGGATATGAAAACAACATTCATCTCCTTGTACATCTCCATCAGGGTTCTTGGTTAACTAGGTACATTGTCAATGAACAGTAATATTTTGAAAAGAATCTTTTTTTCTGAACAGTAGATCTCAACTCTGGGCTTAGAATATTCAGTAAACCATGCTGTAAACAGATGTGCTGTCATCCAAAATTTGTTGTTCCATGTATAGAGCACAGGCAGAGTAGATTTAGTATAATTCTTAAGGGCCCTAGGATTTGTAGAATAGTAAATGGCTTCAGCTTTAAGTCACCAGCTGCATTAGCCCCTAACAGGAGAGTCAGCCTGTTCTTTGAAACTTTGAAGCCAGGCATTGACTCTTCTCTGGCTATGAAAGTCTTAGATGCATCTTCTTCCAATAGAAAGCTGGTTTGCCTACATTGAAAATCTGTTGTTTAGTGTAGCCACTTTCATCAATGAGTTTAGCTAGATCTCTGGATAACTTGCTGCACCTGCAACATCAGCACTTGCTGCGTCACTAGGCACTTTTATGTTACAAAGATGGCTTCTTTTCCTTAAACCTCATGAACTAACTTCTGCTAGCTTCAAACTTTCGTTGCAGTTTCCTCACCTCTCTCAGCATTCAGAAAATTGAAGAGAGTTAGGACCTTGCTCTGGATTAGGCTTTGACTTAAGGGAATGCTGTGGTTGGTTTGATTTTCTTTGTTTTTTGTTTTTTTGTTGTTGTTGTTCTTTTGTTGTTGTTGTTCTTTTTTTTTTTTTTTAGACAGAGTCTAACTCTGTCATCAGGCTGGAGTACAGTGGCGCCATCTCAGCTCACTGCAATCTCCGCCTCCCGGGTTCAAGTGATTCCCCTGCCTCAGCCTCCTGAGTAGCTGGGACTACAGGCGCACACCACCATGCCCAGCTAATTTTTTGTATTTTAGTAGAGGTGTGGTTTCGCCATGTTGACCAGGATGATCTCGAACTCCTGACCTCATGATCCGCCCACCTCAGCCTCCCAAAGTGCTGAGATTACAGGTGTGACCCACCGCACCTGGCCAGTTGGTTTGATTTTCCACTCAATCACTAAAACTTTCTTCATATCAACAGTGAGGCTGTTTGGTTTTCTTACCATTCATGTGTTCCCTGGAATAGCACTTTTAATTTCCTTCAAGAACTTTCTTTTTGCATCACAACTTGGCTGTTTGGTGCAAGAGAGCTAGCTTTTGGCCTCTCTCAATTTTCAACATGCCTTCCTCACTGAGCTTAATCGTTGCTAGCTTTTGATTTAAAGTGAGAAACATGTGACTCTTCCTTTCACTGGAACACTTAGAGGCCTTTGTGGATTATTAACTTTATTAACTGGCCTAATTTCAATATTCCTGTGTCTTGGAGAATAGGGAGGCCTGAGGAGAGTGAGAAAGAGAAACAGCTGCTTGGTGGAGCGGTCAGAACATAAACACTTACCAATTAAGTTTGCCATCTTATGTGGTACCCCAAAACAATTACAACAGTAACATAAAAGATCACGGATTACAAATCACTATAACACATATGGTAAGCATCAAAAAGTTTGAAATATTGCAAGAATTACCAAAATGTGACACAGAGACTCAAAGTGAGCACAGGATCTTGGGAAAATGGCACCAATAGATAACAAAGCAGGTTTGCCACAAACCTTCGGTTTGTAAAAAAAACACAGTATCTGCAAAGCACAATGAAGTGAAACACAATAAAATGAGGTATGCCTCTGTTGGGAAAACAAAAACATTTTCCCCCTTAAATCTCAAAAGTATCTATTTTTTTATTCTGGTATTATTCTGGTGTTATTCTGGTATTAAAGCAGACTCCTAAGACCTAGGTTCAAGTCCCAGCTCTGCCTTTTGCTGCCTGAACAACACCACACTTGTCATATGATCACTCTGGGACTCTTTCGTCATATGTAAAATGAGGATATTAATAGTTACCTCACATAGTTACTGTGAAGATTAAAGAAGATGATGTTAATACTGTTTGTGGTAAAAACTAAGCTGTTAAAAATGTGCTATGTTCAGACAATCTCAGGTTTGAGGAGTTAGGCAAACCCAAGTGGTCACATGAGTTACCAGTTATCTTTAGATGTCAATAACAATGAAAACATTCATTATGAAATAAGTGAGACAAGGAGTAAGTTGTGGTAAAGGTCAGCTAAGGAAGAGCTTGCTTTTATGCTAGTATAATCATGACAAGGTTGGATTGGAGCTGGACGTTTAATAACAATTTCAACATCAATAAACAGATATGAGTAATTAAGTACAAGTGAATTTGAATTGGGATACCTACTATGAACACAAGTGAAGGGAAGGAGCCTAGGTGTGTGGGATGGTAGAGGTGTGGGGTGGGCATGACTTGAACACTGAACCCTGGGAGAAGAAGTCAGGCAGGTAAGCTAGGGAAGGAGGGCAACCTTGAGCACAGGCTAAAGAGATGTTATTTGATCCTGCAGTCCAGCTTAAAATATGTTCACAGCTCAAAGCAGCAGTCTAAACTTTGAATGTACATCAGAACCACTTGGGGAGCTTTTACAAATCCATTACCAAGGCTTCACCCCAGGCTGTTTAAAACAGGATTTCTGGAGGAGAGACCCAGACATCAGTATTTTTAAAGCTCCCAGGTGATTCTGGTGCAGCCAAGAATCTAGAACCACTAGTTTGAAATGACTAGAGAGACAGAGAGATTTTGAAGACTGCAATCCAGAGGTATAGATTCAAGTTGGTCTGACTGTATGCTCCTCCCATATTCTAAACTCATAACTTCTATCTTCTGTTTTCCATTATTAGTCTCTCCCTTTTCTTTTGGAATATTTCCTCAGATGTGTGAGATTCTGCATGTGCATGCTCACATTCAAGAACGAGGTACTAAAAAGATTATAGAAAATTTCTTTACATGGATTTTGTATGAATTTGAAATTTTTTTCCCCAATTATTGGGCTTTACTGTCAGTGCGTAAGTGATGAGCTGTCTTTTTTGTTGAAAGATTCACAAATGTCAATACTCATAGGTCTTTTCTTTGGGATTCTCTGCATTCTGAAATGAGGCCTCCAAACTCCCCCTTGGACACTATATAGGACTGGATACATCTAGTCTGTGAGCAGGACAGGGAAAGGATGTCAAGATCCCTACCAGTCAATATACCAACTATCACTCAATGCCCCTGTCTTCTGACTCTGCACCTCATCCTTTGCCCTCCCATGTGGCCATATCCCCCACCCCAGAGCCTGCCTGGTTACATTTTTCCAGAGATTAAATCCCTGTCCTCTGCGGTGAATAGAGGGGGTGGAGGGAGGAAAAAGAGGAAGTGTTGGGGGTGGGTACAGACCTGGGCTGTATTGGACTGGGCCGGGGGTCTGGGAGTCCAAATGCTCCATGCACTAAGCTTCCACGAATTCTCCTGATTTCTGCTTCATCTCCTGATTTTTTCACCCCATTATGTGACAGCTGGTGTCCAATTCTGATTTTTTCCTAGGGTTTTGTCAGATAAATTCATTCATGTGTTGTTAATACTATCAGCACTTGTGCTTTAACTTCCTCTGCCCTGCCAAATCATTCACTACCCTCCACCGACTTCCTATCTTCCAGAAATGTCTTAGTCACTTCTTGTCTGCTTGTGCCTCCCTTCCTGCTTCTTTGTCCCTGTGGTTTTATGAAATTTTGTTTTTGTTATTTGCATATTATATGAATAGAGACATTCAAGTGGAAGAGAAGAGAAATACATGTGGTCAATCTGCCATGTTTAAATAGAAGTCCCAAAGGTTTGGGGGCAGGGGTGATTGTTGTTTTTATAACTATTGTGCAGAACTACGAAAAATAGATAGAAGTGGACTCACGAGGAGTGCAGAAGTTAGAGAGCTTCTCCTCAGCTTTCACTTTTTCCTTTAAACCCAGACCAACTCTGAGAACACAAATATAAGAAAGCGGTGGTGGTCTCTAATTGCGGTCTCCACTTCCTGCCTTTCTAGATCTTTCTGCCAAAATGTAGAGAGACCAAAGAGCCATGAAGAAGTTGTCTTGTCTCCTACTTGGATGACATGTTTCTTTTATAAATTCTGTCACTCAGCAAAGTCTCCTTATGTGCCTTCTACCTAAAGATGCTTAATATTGTGTGGGGGATGCAAAGATCAACAAAATAGTGTATGCTCAAGAAATTTAGAAGCTAGTGGGAAAGCCAGTAGAGGAAAAACTGTTATGTCACATGCCCATGTGCTCTGTCTTATCTTACAAGTCTTGAGAAGTGAGTAACCCTCCTATCATTGCCCAACCTCATCTCTTCGGTATCAAAAAACACTGGTTTCATCATGGAGGTTCTGCTTGTGAACACTCAAAGAGGGCAAAACTAAATGGTAAACAGGTGAGCATTGCCACTACAATCTAAATTATTCCAATTCCAACTCCCCTCGTCAACTCCCCAGCCTCAGCAGAGATCTTCAAGAAAGAAAGCTCTTGGCCAATGCCAATGCGTATTTTCATACTGAATAAGTATTGCCTAGGCCCAAATTCAAAGCAGGAAATATATATCAGCAGATGAAAGTCTTGATGTGAACATTCTAATTTGTATCTTCTCATCTTTCATCTCCTCTCTCTCTTCCCCTACATTCCTCCCTTGTCCTTTTTCCATTTAAAAATTTCACTTTGAGCAACACCCCAAATGCTCACATGGAGACATGTAAACACGCTCTTTGTTTGTCCCCAGCTACGGGTCCTTTAATGTAAAGGTCGCATGGCAAATATTTTCTATCCCAAATGTCAAAACCACCATGGACTTCCCCGAAGGGACTGTTTTTCCAAAACTCCGTGAAATCAGGTTGGCAGGCCAGGACAGACATAATGCTGCCCCTACACGTATCCCTTGAAAAACCACAGGAAATAGTACACTCAGAGTCCTCACATTACCACATGGGAACAGGCCAAGGCGGGGCTCCTGGGGTGCTCACCAGGCATCATGAGCGGCAGGTACAACCACATACTCACTCACAGTCAAGACCATGGCCCCTCTCACTGGCTGCTCCTTTTGCCTAACAAAGAAAATTTGCAGATGCACACACCTCACTCAAAGGGAATAACTAGTCTTTAAAAATCTTCTGTGGGGAGGCACTCACACACCCTTGCAGGCTTATTCTCCAGGGATGGCAAGCTCTACCATGCACATATAATAGTAGCAGCAGCTTCCCTGTGAGTGTGTTTCCCTCTGTGGGATTCCAAAGTGCTGTACACACCATACGGAAAACCTGGCAAAAGAATTCAGATTAGTAGACAGCCTTTTCATAAATTCTTTCTCTACCTTCCTAGTAAGGGGAAAAGAGGAAGGCAGAGAGGAGAAGAGAAGATGTGAGAAGGTTATAACTTGTTCACAACTTGCCCCTTTCTTCTGCCTGACTCAGAGGTTTTGGGTCTTGCCTGTTTACCTGATCTCCATTCCCTAGTGTTCTAAGAAAAGGAGAGGTAGAAGTTATACTGGAAGAATCTACAGAGAAAATCAATAAGAATAAAAGAAACCATATGATGCCTTAAGGGGCTGTATAGTGAAGGAAATGTGGCATATTGGGAGGCATTGTACAGGACGGGGAGCTTGGAGAAAAGAGGTGGCAAAATGGTAAAAGGAAAGAATTTTTGGGGCTAAGTGAGAAATTTCTGCAAGTCTTTTTGGGCAAAACAATGGAAGACAATGGGTGATATTACCATACCTTGCATTGGTCTACGTACTTGAACTTCTTTCAGTGACTGAAATATACAAGAGAAGCTTTGAATTTGTTTTGGAACCATAATCTTTTAACTAGACTACTGCTCTGGTATGAGACCACATTGCGGAAGCTTTCTAGGCCTTCCTAGAGAGTGGTTCCATACATATTTGTGCTACCTATCTATCTTTTCTGCAACCCCCAAAGATATTTTGTCCCATTCAACTACCTCTTAAGAATAAGCCTTCTAGGCTCTTTTCCTCCTCTTCCTCTGGAAATGCACACTAGACCTTGGGTGGTCTCCATCCAGAGTACTCACCAAAATGAGGCTTAGCCAGTGAGTGGAAAATAATGTTTAAACTAATGAAAAGGTAAGGACTCTTTGATTAATGTACTATCATTTGCCTACCCTTCCAGATACACCCTTCTGCACCCTGGTCTAGGTCCCAGGGCCTGACCTCCGTGATCTGATGGATGACAAGAATCCTTTGTCCTCTAACTTGTGGTTGAATTTGGTCAGTGGGGAACACTAGAAGGAGATCTGGAGATAGGATCTGGTTATTTACTCCCAAACTCATTTCCTGTTCTACAGGAGTGTCCCTCAACCATTGGCACAGCCTCAATTGAAAGGCCCCCTCTACACAGCTCTCTCCTTCCCTGGGTTTCGGTAACCACTTTCTTCCTCACTCATTCATACCTGAGATTCACTAGCTCTGGAGTCTGGCATTATCCTTTGTGAGTTTTCCCTGCTCCTCATCCACGTCCTTGTAAATAGTCTTTTTATTAGAGTGTCTTTCAAATTACCAAATTAGAGGGTACCATCTGTTTCCAGCTGGAACCCTGACTGACACAGTTGGTAGAATGAAATTTACCAAAGCAAAATGCCTAGCCTACCCAGAGGGCAAAAATAAAACGAGAGTGCTATTTATTAAGCAGTCATAAAAATAAACATAAGCTGAAGAAAAATCTTGTCAGACTTAGGTTACATAAGAGAGCATTAAATTGAAACAAATAAATCATATTGTAATACAGATTCCTATAGGAACACTATGATTCCTATCACTATGTTATAAGAAAGACTGTTACAAATTGTTTACAATCATTTTTCTTTTAAAATTTCTTTAAAAATTAAGAAACAACGCAAAACACTACTTTCAATAAAGCAGTTAACCCTAAAAGACCAAGATGAAAGGGATCTGGCTTGGATCATAAAGATTCTAAAGAAATTAAAGGCAGAATAAAAGAAGTAAGATCTGCATTACAAGCAGTAAAGAGCAGAATTGCCACTGAATAAAATCAAGTCATTGGTTGTGAGGAATTCACTTGAGGGACTCTATCACACACAGAAGAAATGCATAAAAAACATCAGCTGAAAATAAGCTGAGCACTAAGCAAAGTTACTAAATAGCCTACATACAAGATGGACATTCAATAAGCAAAGCTTTCTAATATATCAGAATAACTATGTAGAAGCCATAACAGGAAAAGACACCATTCATCTTAGAAACAATAATTATATACTTAATATATTTTTATATTAACAACAAATATTTATGGAGTAGTATGAAGAAAACTATAGAACTTTATTGAGTTATAAAAAATAAATGGAATGGCATGTTATATCATCGACTAAGAAGATTCACTACTGTAAAAATATCAATTATGTACAAATTAATATAGGGGTTTTAATGCAATAATAATCAAAATCCTAGTGGGACTTATGTTTGGTCTGCAGTGGAAAGAGCAAGAACTTGACAAAATGATTTTGAATTTATGTAAGAAAGAGAGCAAAAAATAGCAAAGAAAAATAAGTTCAAAGAAAACACTTGACCTACCAAGCTACACTATTAAGTTATAATAATTAAAACGTTTTATTAGTTGTACAATTATGAGAAAAGCTAATACATGCAAGAGAATGATATTTTTAAGATAATAATTTTATAAGTACATAATGAGACATCATAAATCCGTGAAGAAAAGAGATTATTCAATAATTGATGCTAAAACATGAGGTTACATTATTGAAAAAAATATGTGCCACTTCACCTCATGTTACAATAAAACCAATTCCAAATGAATTAAAGGACTATAATTATTAAATTATGCCATGAATTATACCAAAAAAAGCTAGACAAATTGATATATACTTATTAAATCTTGGATTGAGAAAGAATTTTCCACATAAAAGTAACACAAAATATCATAAAGAAATAGTTTATTAGTTTTTTTAAAAAGCTAGTGCTGGCTTCGGCAGCACATATACTAAAATTGGAACAATAAAGAGAAGATTAGCACAGCCCCTGCACAAGGCTGAGATGCAAATTTGTGAAGCATTCTACATATACATATATTTATACTTTAAGTTCTGGGATACTTGTGCAGAACGCATGGGTTTGTTACATAAGTATTCAAGTGCCACGGTGGTTTGCTGCATCCATCAAACCATCATCTACATTAGGTATTTCTCCTAATGCTGTCCTTAATGCTATCCCTCCTAATGCTATCCCTCCCCTACAACCCCACCCCACGACACGCCCCAATGTGTGATGTTCCCCTCCCTGTGCCCGTATATTCTCATTGTTCAACTCACACTTATGAGTGAGAACATGTGGTGTTTGGTTTTCTCTTCCTGTGTTAGTTCACTGAGAGTGATGGTTTCCAGCTTCATCCATGTCCCTGCAAAGAACAAGAACTCATCCTGTTTTATGACTCCATGGTATTCCATAGTATATATGTGCCACATTTTCTTTATCCAGTCTATCATTGATAGGCATTTGGGTTGGTTCCAAGTTTTTGCTATTGTGAACAGCACTGCAATAAACATACGTGTGCATGTGTCTTTATAGTAGAATGATTTATAATCCTTTGGGTATATACCCAGTAATAGGATTGCTGGGTCAAATGGTATTTTTGATTTTAGATCCTTGAGGAATCGCCACATTGCCTTCCACAATGGTTGAACTAAAATCAACACTCCCACCAATGGTGTAAAAGCATTCCTATTTCTCCACATCCTCTCCAGCATCTGTTGTTTCCTGACTTTTTAGTGATCACCATTCCATTCTAACTGGCGTGAGATGGTATCTCATTGTGGTTTTGATTTGCATTTCCCTAATGACCAGTGATGAACTTTTCTCATACGTTTGTTGGCCACATAAATGCCTTCTTTGAGAAGTGTCTGTTCATATCCTTCACCCACTTTTTGATGGGGTTGTTTGTTTTTTTTCCTTGTAAATTTGTTTAAGTTCCTTGTAGATTCTGGATATTAGCCCTTTGACAGATGGGTAGATTGCAAAAATTTTCTCCCATTCTGTAGGTTGCCCTTCACTCTGATGATAGTTTCTTTTGCTGTGCAGAAGCTCTTTAGTTTAATTAGATCCCATTTGTCAATTTTGGCTTTTGTTGCCATTGCTTTTGGTGTTTTAGACATGAAGTCCTTGCCCATGCCTATGTCCTGAATGGTATTGCCTAGGTTTTCTTCTAGGAATTTTATGGTTTTAGGTCTAACATTTAAGTGTTTATTCCATCTTGAATTAATTTTTTATAGGTGTAAGGAAGGGAAGGGATCCAGTTTCAGCTTTCTACATATTGCAAGCCAGTTTTCCCAGCACCATTTATTAAACAGGGAATCCTTTACCCATTTCTTGCTTTTGTCAGGTTTGTCAAAGATCAGATGGTTGTAGTTGTGTGGCATTATTTCTGAGGCCTCTGTTCTGTTCCATTGGTCTATGTATTTGTTTTGGTACAAGTACCATGCTGTTTTAGTTACTATAGTCTTGTGGTATAGTTTGAAGTCAGGTAGCATGATGCCTCCAGCTTTGTTCTTTTTGCTTAAGATTGCCTTGGCTATACAGGCTCTTTTTTGGTTCCATACAAAATTTAAAGTAGTTCTTTCTAATTCTGTGAAGAAAGTCAATGGTAGTTTGATAGGGATAGCACTGAATCTATAAATTACTTTGGGCAGTATGGCCATTTTCATGATATCGATTCTTCCTATCCATGAGCATGGGATGATTTTCCATTTGTTTGTGTCCTCTCTTATTTCATTGAGCAGTGGTTTGTAGTTCTTCTTGAAGAGGTCCTTCACATCCCTGGTAAGTTGGATTCCTAAGTATTTTATTCTCTTTGTAGCAATTGTGAATGGGAGTTCACTCATGATTTGACTCTCTGTTTGTCTCTTATTGGTGTTTAGGAATGCTTGTGAGTTTTACACATTGATTTTGTATCCTGAGACTATGCTGAAGTTGCTTATCAGCTTAAGGAGATTTTGGGCTGAGATGATGGGATTTTCTAAATATACAATCATGCCATCTGCAAACAGGGACAATTTGACTACCTCTTTTCCTAATTGAATACCTTTTATTTCTTTATTTTGCCTGATTGCTCTGGCCAGAACTTCCAACACCACGTTGAATAGGAGTGGTGAGAGAGGGCATCCTTGTCTTGTGCCGGTGTTCAAAGGGAGTGCTTCCAGCTTTTGCCCATTCAGTATGATATTGGCTGTGGGTTTGTCATAAATAGCTCTTATTATTTTGAGAAACGTTCTGTCAATACCTGGTTTCTTGAGAGTTTTCAGCATGAAGGGCTGCTGAATTTTGTCAAAGGCCTTTGCTGCATCTATTAAGATAATCGTGATTTTTGTCGTTGGTTCTGTTTGTGTGACGGATTACGTTTATTGCTTTGCATATGTTGAACCAGCCTTGCATCCCAGGGGTGAAGCCAACTTGATCTTGGTGAATAAGCTTTTTGATGTGCTGCTGGATTAGTTTGCCAGTATTTTATTGAGGATTTCTGCATCAATGTTCACCAGGGACATTGTTCTAAAATTCTCTTATTTTGTTATGTCTCTGCCAGGCTTTGGTATCAGGATGATGCTGGCCTCATAAAATGAGTTAAGGAGGATTTCCTCTTTTTCTATTGATTGGAATAGTTTCAGAAGGAATAGTATCAGCTCCTCCTTGTACCTCTGGTAGAAGTTTGCTGTGAATCCATCTGGTCCTGGGCTTTTATTTTTTTTGGTTGGTAGGCTATTAATTATTGCCTCAATCTCAGAGCCTGTTATTGGTCTATTCAGAGATTCAACTTCTTCCTGGTTTAGTCTTGGGAGGGTGTATGTGTCCAGGGGAGGGTGTATGTGTCCAGGAATTTATCCATTTCTTCTAGATTTTCTAGTTTATTTATGTAGAGGTGTTTATAGTATTCTCTGATGGTAGTTTGTATTTCTGTGGGATCGGTGATGATATCCCCTTTATCAATTTTTTATTGCATCTATTTGATTCTTCTCTTTTTCTTGTTTATTAGTCTTGCTAGCAGTCTATCAATTTTGTTGATCTTTTCAAAAAACCAGTTCCTGGATTCATTGATTTTTTGAAGTGTTTTTTGTGCCTCTATCTCCTTTACTTCTGCTCTGATCTTAGTTATTTCTTGCCTCCTGCTAGCTTTTGAATTCGTCTGCCCTTGCTTCTCTAGTTCTTTTAATTGTGATGTTAGGGTGTCAATTTTAGATCTTTCCTGCTTTCTCTTGTGGGCACTTAGTGCTATACATTTCCCTCTACACACTGCTTTAAATGTGTCCCAGAGATTCTGGTATGTGGCGTCTTTGTTCTCCTTGGCTTTGAAGAACATCTTTATTTCTCCCTTTATTTTGTTATTTACCCAGTAGTCATTCAGGAGCAGGTTGTTCAGTTTCCATGTAGTTGTGCAGTTTTGAGTGAGTTTCTTAATCCTGAGTTCTAATTTGATTGCACTGTGACATTTTGTTGTGATTTCTGTTCTTTTACATTTGCTGAAGAGTGCTTTAGTTTCAACTATGTGGTCAATTTTGGAATAAGTTCAATGTGGTGCTGAGAAAAATGTATATTCCGTTGTTTGGGGTGGAGAGTTCTGTAGATGTCTATTAGGTCTGCTTGGTGCAGAGCTGAGTTCAAGTCCTGGATATCCTTGTTAACATTCTGTCTCGTTGATCTGTCTAATATTGACAGTGGGCTGTGAAAGTCTCCCATTATTATTGTGTGGGAGTCTAAGAATCTTTGTAGCTCTCTAAGGACTTGCTTTATGAATCTGGGTGCTCCTGTGTTGGGTACATACATATTTAGGATAGTTAGCTCTTCTTTCTGAATTGATCCCTTTGCCATTATGTAATGACCTTCTTTGTCTCTTTTGATCTTTGTTGGTTTAAAGTTTGTTTTATCAGAGACTAAGATTGTAACCCCTGGGTTTGCTTTTATTTTTCCTTTTTTTTTTTTTTTTTTTTTTTTCTTTCCATTTGCTTGGTAGATCTTCCTCCATCCCTTTATTTTGAGCCTATGTGTATCTCTGCACGTGAGATGGGTCTCCTAGATTCAGCACACTGATGGGTCTTGATGCTTTATCCAATTTGCCAGTCTGTCCTTTAATTGGTGAATTTAGCCTATTTACATTTAAGGTTAATATTGTTATGTGTGAATTCAATCCTGTCATTATGATGTTAGCTGGTTATTTTGCCCATTAATTGATGCAGTTTATTCCTAGCATCAGTGGTCTTTACAATTTGGCATGTTTTTGCAGTGGCTGGTACTGGTTGTTCCTTTCCATGTTTAGTGCTTCCTTCAGGAGCTCTTGTAAGGCAGGCCTGTGGTGACAAAATCTCTCAGCATTTGCTTGTCTGCAAAGGATTTTATTTCTTTCACTTATGAAGCTTAGTTTGGCTGGATATGAAATTCTGGGTTGAAAACTCTTTTTTTTAAGAATGTTGAATATTGGTCCCCATTCTCTTCTGGCTCGTGGGGTCTCTGCTGTTAGTCTGTTGGGCTTCCCTTTGTGGGTAATCCAACCTTTCTCTCTGGCTGCTCTTAACGTTTTTTCCTTCATTTCAACCTTGGTGAATCTGACAATTATGTGTCTTGGGGTTGCTCTTCTCGAGGAGCATTTTTGTGGCATTCTCTGTATTTCCTGAATTTGAATGTTGGCCTGCCTTGCTATGTTTTGGAAGTTCTCCTGGATGATATCCTGAAGAGTGTTTTCCAACTTGGTTCCATTCTCCCCATCACTTTCAGGTCCACCAATCAAACATAGATTTTTTTTTTTTTAACATAGTCCCATATTTCTTGGAGGCTTTGTTCGTTTCTTTTTACTCTTTTTTCTCTAAACTTCTCTTCTTGCTTTATTTAATTAATTTGATCTTCAATCGCTGATATCCTTTCTTCCACTTGATCAGATCAGCTACTGAAGCTTGTGCATGCGTCACAAAGTTCTCGTGCTATGGTTTTCAGCTCCATCAGGTCATTTATGGTCTTCTGTACACTGTTTATTCTAGTTAGTCATTCTTCTAACCTTTTTTCTAGGTTTTTAGTTTTCTTGTAATGGGTTAGGACATGCTCCTTTAACTTGGAGAAGTTTGTTATTACCAAACTTCTGAAGCCTACTGTGTCAACTCGTCAAACTCATTCCCTGTCCAGCTGTGTTCCATTCCTGACAAGGAGCTGCAATCCTTAGGAGGAGAAGAGGCACTCTGGTTTTTAGAATTTTCAGCTTTTCTGCTCTGGTTTCTCCCCATCTTTTTGGTTTTATCTACCTTTGGTCTTTGATGTTGGTGACCTATAGATGGGGTTTTGGTGTGGATGTCCTTTTTGTTGATGTTTATGCTATTACTTTCTGTTTGTTAGTTTTTTCTTCTAACAGTCAGATCCCTCAGCTGCAAGTTGATTGGAGTTTACTGGAGGTCCACTTCAGATCCTGTTTGCCTGGGTATCACCAGTGGAGGCTGCAGAACAGCAAATATTGTAGGACAGCAAATATTGCTGCCTGATCCTTCCTCTGGAAGCTTCGTCCCAGAGGGGCACCCAGCTGTATGAGGTGTCAGTCGGCCCCTACTGGGAGGTGTCTCCCAGTTAGGCTATTCGGGGGTCAGGGACCCACTTGAGGAGGCAGTTTGTCCATTCTCAGAGCTCAAATCCCGTGCTGGGAGAACCACTGCTCTCTTCAGAGCTCAGTTGAAAATGCAGAAATCACCCATCTTCTGCATCGATCACGCTGGGAGCTGCAGACACAGCTGTTCCTATTCAGCCATCTTGGAACAAGCCCATTCTGTATTTTTTTTAAAAAAGAAAGAAAGAAAAAAAAAGCTAACCTCTGTTTGACAAAGACATTAGGGTAAGTGTAGGCTACTATAACAAAGTGTCAACAACATGATAGTGTCTTAGTCCACTCTTGCTGCTATAACTGAATATCATAAACTGTATGGCTTATATACGACAGAAATTTATTTCTTACTTTTATAGAAACTTGGAAGTCCAAGAGCAAGGAGCTGGCAGATTTGGTGGCTGGTGAAAGCCCACTGTTCTAGTTCATAGGCAGTTGTCTTCTCACTGTAACCTAGCATGGTAGAAAAGGTAAGGAAGCTATCTCTGGGACTTCTTTTATCAGTTCATTAATCTTATTTATGAGGGTTCCACCCTCATAACCCATTCACTTACCAAAGACCTTACCTCCCAGCACCATTACAGGTTAGGATTTCAACATATGAATTTCAAGAGAACACATTAGTCTATAGCAGATGGTTTAAAGAACAAGCAGTTTATGGGTTCTTACCCAAGAGTTCAGGGTGTGCCATTTATGATCACCCAAGTTCTTTCCAATTTCTTGCTCTGCTATCTCCTAGGGCATTCTTTTTGCCTGTATGGTTAAAGCTGGGCCAGTACCTCCTCTGGGTTTCCAGCTGGTAAAAGTGTAGAAGGAAGAGTATGAAGTAAGCACTTCTACTCCACTGATATAGTCAGACAATGGTAACCATTACTTCTGCTTACATTGCACTGCCAAAACATTGCCTGGCTCCATTTAACTACAAGGAGTGTTGGAACAGGTTGTCCCTAGTTAGGTAGCCACATGCTTAGCTATAATTGACTATAGGAAAAAGAGAACAAATTTAGGTAGAAAATAGCAGTATCTACCACACTACTCTAAAAACAATTGAAAGGCAGAGAGCTAACTGGGGAACCATACTTCCAGCAAATATGGAAAAAGGTTGTCATCTTACAACATAAAATTTATCTTATAACAAGAGAAAAACACCAGTGCACCAAAAAATCAGCAGAGGACACAAACAAGCAATATAAATGTCCTATAAAGATGAAAATTGTACACCATTGCTTGTAATAAAAGAAATATAAGTTAAAACAATTAAATGCCATTATTTATCAATCTGTTTGTTGAAATTTTCCTTAATTATTATTCTCAGTGCTGGCACAGTGTGGTAACACCACTTTGGTTGAGTATGAATCAGTGTTCCACCATTGTGAAATACACTTCCATAGTACACAAAAGAGCCTTTGCTCTTCTCATGGAACCCTGAGTCCACATTAGAAGCCTACCCTAAGGAGATAATCCAAGATGTGGTCAAAGAAGTACATGCAAATATGTTCACCATAGTATAAACAATTGGAAATAACCTAAATGTCTGACAATAAAAGAACAGTTAAATAAATTATGTGTAGGGAGCAACACTATTGCTATCTCCATGCTCTCACCTCACCTTATAGCCCAGATTACTTCTGTTCATCTCCCCATTTGGGAAGTACCGGCAAGGAAAATATATTAAACAATTCCTTTACTCCTTACTTGTTCCTTTCCCAGAAAGAAATTTCAGAGACTGTCATATCTATTAGTCATGTACCACACAGTTGGGTTGACAGGAAACATGTTCCATTCTTTCTTACACTCAGGTTCTTAGGAAAAGACCAGACTTCCTCTCTGTTTCTTTATAATATGTGTATGAGCTATACCAGAATCAAGATCTGCACTCTCTTGGATTCTCCATTCTACCATAAATGGATTTGTGAGGGAGGCCTACCTAAAACTTCCATGCAGGTGCCTAGTTGAGCACCTTGAAATTCACCTTACAAACTCAGTTATTCCAACAGAAGCATCCAATACCAGGAAAATGGGAGGTCTCAGATCCCTGTCTCTCTCTTAAAGCTAACTTCTCCAGATACTTCTGAATTCTGGGACTTATAGGACCTAATTGATAGGGTACTGTGTTTCCTACGTGGCTACTTGCGCCTGTTTTCTACTGGAGGGACTAGCACATCAAATTTCTAATATTATGGGATAGCTATAAGTGAAATAATATGCAATTTTTTAAGAATTATGTTTATTTTATTTATATTTATGTATGTATTTTGAGACAGAGTCTCGCACTGTCGCCCAGCCTGGAGTGGAATGGTGCGATCTCTGCTCACTGTAAGCTCCGCTTCCTGGGTTCAGGCCATTCTCCTGCTTCAGCCTCCCCAGTAGCTGGGACTACAGGCGCCCGCCACCACGCCCGGCTAAATTTTTGTATTTTTAGTAGAGACGGGGTTTCACCATTTTTTAGCCAGAATGGTCTTGAGATCCACCCACCTCAACCTCCCAAAGTGCTGGGATTACAGGCATGAGCCACCGCACCTGGTCGAATTATGTTTATTTTTATGAGAAAAAGCTAGTAATATGATTGCTAATTGAAAATTCGGGAACTGAGACTTTCATTTCAATAACGTGTCAAGCTAAAATCTTTCCAGAAAAAGGCACATAAAATGCTGGATAATTTTTTTTAATCTTTTCAAGTTATAGCTTAACTGAAAGGAAAAAAGTAAAATCCTCATAGGTCAGGTTGTATTTGCTAAGATAGGAAAGCACCTCCATGACGTTTGTAGCTTCGGCTTTAATAGGCTGTCTGTGGGTTAATGGAGGAAAAGCTTAGAACATATACAAAGTAGGAGTTGTATTGGCAACCTCCTTTCTCCAAGAACCATAGTGGGAAGAGGGGCCATGATGAAGGAAAAGTTCACTGGCCTTCCACACAGCCTGCATTAGATGGAAATGGGAACCCGATGTGCTCAGTGGAGGTTCCTAATCAGTCTCTTAATGGGAGGCAGGAACTATAGACCAAGGTCCACTATCGTGAAGCCCTATGGCAGATCTGCAAGTTTCCTCAACTTTTGTTTTAGCCTCATTTGTGTAAATCATCTCATGTAATTGGGCTCTGCCAGAGCCTGCTGAAAGATCCAAATAAGTTACTCAAGAAAATAAAACCTAACATAGATTGGGGTGGTGAAGAGCAATTTGAAACTCAAGCCAGGATTATGGCAAGAGTCCAGTCACCACAATGACTAGGATATATAACGAGCTGAACAACAAAGTCCAAGTAGAGACAAACCTTCCTTCTCTAGAAATCCATATAACATCTTTTAAAAGAGTAATAATAACAGCAAATACCTACGTGATGCTTACTTCAGGCCAGGCACTGTTCTAAGCTATAATACAAACTCATTTAGTCCTTTCAGTTGTTAGCCCCAATACTTTAGATGAGGAGACATCTACTAAGATAACTATGTGGCAGAACCAGGTTCAAATACAGGCAGTTTGGGGCTGGACGTGGTGGCTCATACCTGTAATCCCAGCACTTTGGGAGGCCAAGGTGGGCAGATCACCTGAGGCCAGGAGTTGGAGACCATCCTGGCCAATATGGTGAAATCCCATCTCTACTAAAAATATAACAAAGCAGCCAGGCATGATGGTGCATACCTGTAATCCCAGCTACTTGGGAAGCTGAGGCATGAGGATTGCTTGAGCCTGGCGGGGAGGTTGCATTGAGCCGAGATCGTGCCACTGCACTCCAGCCTGAGTGACAAAGTGAGACTCTGTCTCAAAAAAAAAAAAAAAAAAAAAAAACAGGCAGTTTGACTCCAGAGTCTAAGGTCTTAACCATTAGCTCTACAACCTCTTGCATACTGATCAGGTATTCATATTTCAGGGCTCTACAGAGGACTTTGATGACTAAAACATAATATGTGTCACAAGTATTTCACATTAATTAGAGTGCTCCTAGAAAGTAAGAATTCCTGGAAGACAATTAACTTTGTTTCTCTAGAGTTCTACCTCTTTCTTTTCTATATAATCCTTTTCCTCTATTCTTTTTGCCCTTTGGTCCTGTGGAAGTTGTTAGAATCAAAATGGAGTAATTTATGCCAAACATTAACAAAATGGAGTTAGGAGGTCACAAAGGAGGGACCCTCACATACCCATCTAGGCTAAAACCTATTACAAGGACAATGAAAACCACATCCTCGCCCAAAAACCACTGCAACCTTAATAGAAAGAATAATTCTGTGAGAACATCTACCCAGCAACTGCCTATTGAACCTTGGACTGGTGCCACCATCATTATTGATCTGTGTAGACAAGGGTAATTGTCTCAAAACAAACTATGTAACCCTCCTTATTTTGCCTTTAGAAGTTTCCTCTTTCTCCAACCTCTCCAGATGCACCTATCATTAGTCACAGACTGCATATCCCAAATTATAATTCCCTGTCATTCATTCCCAAATAAATTCATTTATTTTGAGAACCACTCTCTCTGTTGTTATTTTAGGTTGACAGTCTTATAAACATTTCTAAGGTACATTCTTCTATTATAGTCATGTTATGCCCATGACTTCCAGCAAGGAGTAGCAGTAGAGCCCTTAAAATATAAAGAATGTATGGGCTTGTCTCTGATGGCACAAAATGAAGGGGCACCAGGAAACGTTGGCCAATGGGTATGAGGAGGTAAGTGTGAAAATAATTAGCCAGAGGTGTGAATTTTGGAAAGAAAGTATACAATCTGTACACAGTGGATGATAAAAGTGACAAAGGAGAGTGAAGCAACTGAGTTCCAAGACCCAAGTGGAAAAAAAGATTTGGGTCTAGGAAGATGCTTGGAGGCCTAGTAGCCTGGCAACCTTATAACTGTCGTACCCCTCCTTTCTCTGTCCCAATTTTTCTTCTATCTTTTCCACCTCTAAAATTCTTCTATTTTCTGATTAGAATAGGAATTTAGGACCAAATGTCAATATCCAGAAGCAGATTGACCCCTTTCTTAATATCCTTTTTAGCACTCAGAACCCCAATTTTACCATGAAGTTTGAGTGTTCCTTCTTAGGAGAAATCTAATTGAAAACAGAAATATAGTTAGTCCACTAAGCTGAAATTGGACCTAACTCTGTTCCCTAATTCAAACCTCATTTAAATTACCGTATACCTCATTTTCAAGTCATTTCTCAGTTGGTAGTCAGTGAGAATTGTGTCTCGCCATGCAAACTCTACTGATGGTGGATTTGAAGACAATGAATGTCATGTCAGAGAAATTAAGTTTCATCCCCACACTGCCTTTCTGGCTTCCCACAGAGAACAATGCTATGAATTCCAAATAACACCTGATAGGTTTACCCACTCTTTCTGTTGGTGGTCATGATCAATTTCAAATGAAGTCTTGATGTCTGTCTCATTACATTGGCCTCAAAGTACTGTCAAGTTTGTTTTCAGAGAAACTTTTCAAAGTATGTAATAGACCCCAACAGCAACAACAAAATGTTGGTAGCTACAAAGACAAGCAAGGTGCATTACTACTGCATTGGCATCCTTCTTTAGAGATCAGGGGAAATAGGACAAACGTGACTCCTATTAGTGTTAAAGCATATTGCATTCAGCTATGATGGAAGAGAACTGGGAAAGTGTATCCCAAGGTATTTTCACTTCATGCATTTGGCATTGCTATTAGTTATTGCATTTAAGATAAATCAGTCTGTTTACTCCTCTTGTTTCCTCACAGAGAAAATATTAACCATGAAATAAGAATGTTTGATGTTACAAATTATCTGGCTTGCTAGTCTCATTTCCCTTTTAGTATGCAATTATTTGTTTAGCTTCCCTTAGCAAATGAAATTTCAAGGGCATTTCAAGGAATATAAATAATATAAAAAGGAGTAGAGCCCCAAAGAATTTTTCTTTCCTCTTGTTTCGTTCTTTTTTTTTTTTTTTTTTGTATGCAGGAACAGCACTGAATCATGCATATGTATGAATCAACAAAATCAGGTTAGCTAAGAAATTGGAAATTGCACTCCACTAGAACATTTGTCTTGCTCTGGAGATCTTTGTTATGGATTTGAAGGACTAATAAAAAATCACCAGCATGACTGGAACAGATGTTTTTTATGGACTTGGGTTGTTAATAGTCTTTTTAGCTTCTCCTAAGGACTTAAGCAGATTCCTCACTTGTCCTCAATACCTGAAATTATGTTAACATTGTCCAAAATATACACTAACAAGCTACATTAAAAATGCCATAAATTGGAATGGGGATACTGAAGATTTCCAAAAACTAGAATAAATTTTAACAGTTGCAAAGAGAGGCAGATGCTAGCTAGATAACAAGATCAATGAATAAATAGAAGACATGGAGAGATAAATATAGACTTTAAACAGATCAACAAAAGCATGAAATAAACATTAAAAATAATAAAATAATTAGCTAATCTTCATTTTCTTCTTAAGGGAAGAGATAACTCCTTTCCTCAACAGAAATTACCAGGATCACAAGAAGCACAGAATAGAAAATAAACTCAGAATGCTGCTCTTATATTTACCTTGATGGTGTGCCTGGAAGTGTTTTCTCTGAGAATTCATATGCAATATTTTTTCCTTCTAAGCCCTTGCAAGTTGGTCCCAGTGGAGGCCAAAATTGATCAATTTTGCAGAGACCAAAATAGGTAAGAAACAGCAGCTAACAAGCTTCCTGGTGTCACTAGGAAGGCTGTTTGTTGCCATCTTCTTAAACTGCATGAGTAGGTGAAAATGGGGCACCTGCCCCAGCCTTGCCCTCTCTCTTCCCATCTCAGTTGGAGTACACCCCTGCTGGGCATGTCCCGTCCGTCCCATTCAGCTCAAGGCCATCTTGCCATCTGCTTCTTCAATTCCTGGTGTTGCCCACAGTTTATTTTACTCTCATTAATGAATGATGATACAGGATGAGAGGAAGAATCAAGCCTACCAGTGTAAGACAATGCTGTGCACATTCTCCTTTCCCTTTTATCACACAGATATACGCCAGTTTCAATTCCAGCTCCTCACTTGTGAACTATGTAAACTTGAGCAAGTTTGGAGAGCTCTGAGCCTTAGGTTACTCCTCTATAAAATTAAGGTATATATTATTTATTCTCAAGACTGTTGTGAGCTAGAGATTACTAATTCACATGAAAGTAGCTAAAATAGTATGTAGCACATGGTAAGCCATCAATAAATGGTCATTACTATCATTCATTTTTTCATGAATTCTACAAAGATATTTTGAGCTTTCCCCACGTATATGTTAATGTGAAGTTATGAGCATATAGAAAAATAAGACAAGCCCCTGGTTTCTCAAAAGCTTTATCCTAGCTGAAGAAACAAATATATAGATAAGTAATTATTCTCCACAAAACAAAATTAAATGTGTCAAAAAAAGGCATATGTGTAATTAGAGTTTGAAAATAAGAAGGGTGAGAGAAGGGGCAAAAAACTATTTGGAAAAAAATGACTAAAGTTTTTCAAAAATTTGATGAAAATCATAAATTCACAAAAGCAAGTAGAACCTCAACCAACCTTAAGCAGGGAAATACAAAGAAAAAGATGTCAATATACATTACAGTCAAATTGCAGAAAAAAACTGGTAAAACGAAAATCTTAAAATCATCTGGAAAAAAACACATTCCAGGAGAACAGCAATAAGAATAATTTCCGACTTCTGACTAGAAATAATCCAAGTCAGAAGATAGTGAATAACATCACTAAATTGCTGAGACAAAATAAAAAACTATCGACTTAGAATTCTATATCCAGTGGAAATATGTATATCAAAACTAATGATGAAATAAAGATTTTTCAGAGAAATGAAAGTAGAGGGAACTCGTAGTCAGCAGATCTGTATTACAAGAAATGTAAAAAAAGTTCATGAGGCTGAAGAGAAATAATACCAGATGGAAAAACAAATGTACAGGAGGAAACAAAAAACAGAAAATGCTTAAATTTTGGGAATATATAATGAATGATCTTCGTTCTTCAATTTCATTAAATAACAAAAATTATAATAAAGTATTTTAAGGTTAACAACATGTTAATAAATGTTAATAACTCATATATATAACAGTTGTAGAAAGGAAGGGAGGGCAATAAATGAACATATACTATTTTAAGTTTCTTAAACATGAAATGGTATAATATTAATTTAAGATAGACTACAATGAATTAAGGATACATTGTAATACCTAAGGTAATCACTAAAAATAAATAAAATGAAGTAGTACAACTAGAAGTTAATAGAAGAGACAAATGAAATAATAAAAATACCTGAGTTGTCCAAAAGAAGCTAGAAATGAAGGAACAAAGAACAGAGGGAACAAGTAGAAAAGAAACAGCAAAATGCTAGACTTAAACCCAGGAATAAGAATAATTATATTAAATGTATATTGATACATGAAACAACTGAAAGTGACAGAATGTCAAACTGGATAAAAGAGGGAAAAAGATACAACTACAAAAGACACAGTTGAAGTATAAAGACACAGATAGTTGAAGGCAAAAGGATAGAACCAGATACACCATGCAAATGTAAACTGGCAAAAGCTGGTATGGCTATAATAATATCAGACAAAATGGAATTCAAAACAAGAAATATTACTGGAAATAAAGAAGGATATTTGATAATGATAAATGGGTCCACTCATTAATAGGCATCACAATATTCAATGTATATGTAACTAACAACAGAGCTTCTAATAGAGCAAAACCTGGCCGAACCAAAAGAAGAAATCAATAAACACACAATTACAGTTGGAGACTTTAATAATTCTTTCTCAGTAACTGATAAAACAAATAGAAAAGAAAAGGCAAATATATGGAAAACTCAAACAACCCTATCAAACTTACCCTATGTGACATTAATAGACTATGTCACACAACCAGAGCAGAATAAACATCTTTTTGAGTACACGCAAAACATCCACCAAAAGAAACCATATTCTGGGCTGTAAAGTCAAATCTCTGTAAGCATCAAAGAAATAAAATTATATGTAGCATACTCTTTGATCACAGTGAAGTACAAAGTAGAGAAAAAAGAGCAAACGTTTTTTCTTTGAAACGATTAATAAAGTTGATAAGGCCCTCAAAAGAAAAACTTAAAGAAAGAAAATGAGCTATCAAGCTACAAAAAAACATAAAGAAACCTTAAATGCATATTGCTAAGTGAAAGAAGCCAATCTGGAAAAGGCTACATATTGTGTGCTTCCTACTATATGACATCCTGGAAAAGATAAAGCTATAAAGACAGTAGAAAGGCCTGTGGTTGCCAAGGGTCTGGGAGGAGAAAAGTAGGCATAGGTAGGTAGAGTGCAGGGAGTGTTTAGGAGAGTGAAATTGTTCAGTATGACTCGGTGATGGTGAATACATATCATTATATATTTGTCAAAACCCATAACATGTACAATACAGAGTGACCTCTAATGTAAACTATGAACTTTAGTCAATAAAAATATATCAATATTGGCTCCTTGCTGTAACAAATGAATGACATTAATGCAAGGTATGAGTAATAGGGGAAACTGATGTGAAGTGATAAGGGGCATATGGGGACTCTATGTTTTTGGCTCAACTTTTTTGTAAACCTTTAAAACTGCTCCTCAAAAAAGTCCATTAAAAACACACACACACACACACACACACACAAATAACCAATAACAGGGGAAAAAATAAGAGATATTATTATAGGTCTTTCAGATACTTAAAAGATAATAAGGGAATCTCATTATCTTTTCCATTATTATAAAAGACAATAAGGGAAAATGTATGCCACTAAATGTGTTGGCATACATAAAATGGACAAATTCTTTGAAAGACACAACTTACTGAACAAGAAACAAAAAATCAAGAAACAAGAAAAAAATTGAAAATACATAAAAATTAAATACAAATACAAATCAATAGCCTTATACCTGTTAAAGAGCTTAGAGCCATAATTCAAAACATTTCCCAGTGGCTTTATTTGCATATTTAATCAAATATTTTTAAAATATAAAGATAGCCAATTTTATACATAATCATTAAGAAAATAGAGAATGAAGAAACATTTCTTAACTTGTTTATAAGTTCAGTATAACCCTGACATTATAAGCTGACAAAGACATTAAAAGGAAAGAAAAATGAAGTATTAGGAAATGAAATCCAATAATATTTTAAAAGAATGATACCACATGATCAACTGGGTTTTGTCCCAGGAATGTAAAATTGGTTTAACATTCAAAAGCCACTTAAGGGCCAGGCGTGGTGGCTCATGCCTGTAATCCCAGCACTTTGGGAAGCAGAAGTAGGCAGATCACTTGAGGACAGGAGTTCGAGGGCATCCTGGCCAACACGGTGAAACCCCGTCTCTGCTAAAAATACAAAAGTTAGCTGGGCATAGTGGTGGCCACCTGTAATCCCAGCTACTTGGGAGGCTGAGGCACAAGAACTGCTTAAACTCAGGAGGCGGAGGTTGCAGTGAGCCGAGATTGCACCACAGCACTCCAGCCTGGGAGACAGAGCAAGACTAGGTCTCAAAAAACAAAACAAAACAAAAGAAAAAAATAATTAAGGGGTGCAGAGCAGGATGGCAGATAGAGGCCTACACCATTCATTGCTACCCCTTCCTGGACTACCAATTTTTAAGAACTATCTGCACACAGAAAACCACTGTCACAAGAACCAAAAATCAAATGAGCAATTACAGTAACTGGTTTTAACTTCATGTTCACTGAAAAAGTCATGTATGAGGGCGGGAAAGACGTTTTGAATCATGGATGCCATCCCTGCCATCCCCCAGCAGAGGCGAGGTGGAGATAGAATCTGTGCACTTTTGGGAGGGAGAAAGCAGTGGCTGGGGAAATTTACATTGAACTCAGTGCTGCCCTGTCACAGCAGAGAACAAAGCTGTGCTGGGCTAAGCCAGTGCCCATGCACAAAGGGAGCATTTGGACTAGCCCTAGCCAGAGGGGAATTATCCATCCCAGTGGTCAGAACTTGAGCTTCTCAGCAAGCCTCACCACCACAGACTGAAGTACTCTGGGGTCCTAAGTAAACTTAAGCAGCCTAGAGCATGAGGACTGCAATTCCTAGGTAAGTCTAGTGCGAGGTTGGATTTAAAGCCCGTAGACTAGGGTGGCCCATGACCAAAGGAGACACCAGCCGGGGCAACTAAGGGAGTGCTTGCACCATCCCTCCTCCAACCCCAGGCAGTGCAGCTCACAGCAAAGAAAAATGACTCTTTCCTTCTGCTTAAGGAGAGGAAAGTGAAGGGTAAAAAAGATTTATTCATGCATCTTGGACACCAGCTCAGCCACAGTAGAATACTACACCAAGAATTGTGAGGTGCCCATTCCAGGTCCTAGCTCCTGGACATTTCTAGACACACCCTGGGCCCAGAGGGAATTGCTTCCTTAATGGGAAGGACCCAGTCGTGGAAGGATTCATCACCTGCTGATTAAAGTGCCCTATAGCCCTGAATAACCAGCAGCGATACCAAGGGGAGTAACCATGGACCTTGGGCTCTAAGACTTACTGGCTTCAGGGGAAAGCCAGTGCATTCCCAGCTCTGCTGGCTATGGTGAAAGACTCCTTCTGTTTGAGAAAAGCAGAGGGAAAAGTAAAGGGGACTTTGTCTTGCACCTTAGATGCCAGCTTGGCCACAAAAGGGCAATCTCAGGGTCTCTGTGTCCAGGCCTAGACTCTTGGATAGAATTTCTGTACCTGATCTGGGCCAGAAGAGAGCTTACTGCCCGCAAGGGTGAGTTCCAGGCCTGGCAGCATTCATGACAAGCTAATGGAAGAGCCCTTGAGCTTTAAGTGAACATCAGCAGTGGCCTGGCAGATCCCTCGTGGACCACTGTTGGTGGTGGCCACAGGGAGAGGCTCCTATGTCTGTGGAAAGTGGAGGGAAGAATAGGAAGGATTTTATATTTTGGTATGAGTGCCAACTTAGCCACAGTAGAATAGAACATCAGGTAAACTGTTAAGGTAGTTGACTTCGATCCCTGGCTCCCAGACAGCATCTCTGGACATGAATGGAGCCTGGGAGAATTCACCATTCTAAAGGGAAGCGCCTTGGAAAAGACCCAGTGCTGCACTATTTTCAGGACTAACCTAGCATAGTCCCAGTGGTGGGGGCCACAGTGGTGCTTCCATCACCACAGCCTCCACTTCAGGTGGCTTAGCACAGACAGACTCTATTCCTTTGGGAGAAAATAAGGAAAAAGAACAAGAGTCTCTGCCTGGTAATCCAGAGGATTCTTCTGGATCTTATTCAAGACCACAAGGGTGGATTTACAAATCTGCAAAAACCATAGTACTGTTAGGCTGGAGCCCAAGTTCTTCAAACACCTAGAAAGCCTTCCCACCAAGGACAGGAACAAATAAACCCAGTCAGTGAAGACAGTAAATATCTAACTCTTCCATGCCCAGACATTGGCAAACATCTATAAGCATCAGCTCCATCCAGGAAAACATGATTCCATCAAATGAACCAAATAAGACACTAGGGACCAATCCTGGAGAAACAGATATATGACCATTCAGACATAGAATTCAAAATAGCTGTTTTAAGGAAACTCAAAAAACTCGGGATAATGGAGAGAAGGAATTCAGAATTTTACCAGATAAATTTAACAAAGAGATTGAAATGATTTAAAAAATCAAGCAGAAATTCTACAGTGAAAAATGCAATTGACATATTGAAGAATGCATCAGAGTCTCTTAATAGCAGATTTGATCAAGCAGAAGAATTAGTGAACTGAATTCAAGACAGGCCATTTGAAATTACACAGTCAGAGGAGACCAAAAAAATGAAGAAAAAACATAAAGTACACTACAAGATCTAGAAAATGGCCTCAAAAAAGCAAATGTAAGAGTTATTGGCCTCCTCTTAAAGAGGAGGTAGAGAAAGAGATAGGGATTGAAAGTTTATCCAAAAGAATAATATCAGAGAACTTCCAAAGCCTATAGAAAGATATCAACATTTAAATGCAAGAACACCAAACAGATCTAACTCAAAGAAGATTACCTCAAGGCATTTAATAATCAAACTCCCAAAGGTCAAGAATAAAGAAAGAATTCTAAAAGCAGCAAGAGAAAAGAACAAAATAACATACAACGGAGCTCCAGTATGCCTAGCAGAAGACTTTTCAGTGGGAACCTTACAGCCCAAAAGAGAGGCATGATATATTTAAAATGCTGAAGAAAAAAAACTTTTACCCTAGAATAGTATATCCAGGTAAAATATATTTCAAGGATGAAGAAGAAATAAAGGCTTTCCTGGACAAACAAAAGCTAAGGGATTTCATCAAATTCAGATCTTCCCTACAAGAAATACTAAAGGGAGTTATTCAATCTGAAAGAAAAGGACCTTAATGAGCAAGAAGAGATCGTGTGAAGGTACAAAACTCACTGGTAATAGTAAACACATAGAAAAACATGGACTAGTATAACACTGTAATGGTGGTGTATAAACTGCTCTTAAGTAGAAAGACTAAATGATGAGTCAATAAAAAATAATAACTACAACAGCTTTTTAAGACACGGACTCTACAATAATACATTAAAAGAAACAACAAAAAGTTTAAAGTGGGGAGACGAAGTTAAAGTGTAGAATTTATATTAGTTTTCTTTTTGTTTCTTTGTTTGTATATGTAATCAGAGTTAAATTGTCATCAGTTTAAAACAACGAGTTATAGGACAGTATTTGAAAGCCTCATGGTAACCTCAATTCAAAAAACAGACAATGAATACACAAAAAAATTGAAGGAAAGAAATTGAAGCTTACCACCAAAGAAAATCACTTCCACTAAAAGGAAGACAGGAAGGGAGGAAAGAAGGAAGAGAGGACTGCAAAACAACCAGAAACAAATAAAATATGGGAGAGTTAAGTCCCTGCTTATCAACAAAAATACTTATCCAAGTCTTTGCTATTGTGAATAGTGCCGCAATAAACATACGTGTGCATGTGTCTTTATAGCAGCATGATTTATGATCCTTTGGGTATATACCCAGTAATGGGATGGCTGGATCATATGGTACATCTAGTTCTAGATCCTTGAGGAATCACCATACTGTTTTCCATAATGGTTGAACTAGTTTACAATCCCACCAACAGTGTAAAGGTATTTCTATTTCTCCACATCCTCTCCAGCACCTATTGTTTCCTGATTTTTTAATGATTGCCATTCTAACTGGTGTGAGATGGTATCTCATTCTGGTTTTGATTTGCATTTCTCTGATGGCCAGTGATGCTGAGCATTTTTTCATGTGTCTGTTGGCTGTATGAATGTCTTCTTTTGAGAAATGTCTGTTCATATCCTTTCCCCACTTTTTGATGGGGTTGTTTGTTTTTTTCTTGTAAATTGTTTGAGTTCTTTGTAGGTTCTGGATATTAGCCCTTTGTCAGATGAGTAGATTGCAAAAATGTTCTCCCATTCTGTAGGTTGCCTGTTCACTCTGATGGTAGTTTCTTTGCTGTGCAGAAGCTCTTTAGTTTAATCATATCCCATTTGTCAATTTTGGCTTTTGCTGCCATCGCTTTTGGTGTTTTAGACATGAAGTCCTTGCCCATGCCTATATCCTGAATGGTACTACCTAGGTTTTCTTCTAGGGTTTTTATGGTATTAGGTCTAACATTTAAGTCTCTAATCCATCTTGAATTAATTTTCGTATAAGGAGTAAGGAAAGGATCCAGTTTCAGCTTTCTACTTAGGGCTAGCCAATTTTCTCAGCACCATTTATGAAATAGGGAATCCTTTCCCCATTTCTTGTTTCTCTCAGGTTTGTCAAAGATCAGATGGCTGTAGATGTGTGGTATTATTTCTGAGGACTCTGTTCTGTTCCATTGGTCTATATCTCTGTTTTGGTAGCAGTACCATGCTGTTTTGGTTACTGTAGCCTTGTAGTATAGTTTGAAGTCTGGTAGCATGATGCCTCCAGCTTTGTTCTTTTGACTTAGGATTGTCTTGGCAATGCGGGCTCTTTTTTGGTTCCATATGAACTTTTAAGCAGTTTTTTCCAATTTTGTGAAGAAACTCATTGGTAGCTTGATGGGGATGGCATTGAATCTATAAATGACCTTGGGCAGTATGGCCATTTTCATGATATTGATTCTTCCTATCCATGAGCATGGTAAGTTCTTCCATTTGTTTGTGTCCTCTTTGATTTCACTGAGCAGTGGTTTGTAGTTCTCCTTGAAGAGGTCATTTACATCCCTTGTAAGTTGGATTCCTAGGTATTTTATTCTCTTTGAAGCAATTGTGAATGGAAGTTCATTCCTGATTTGGCTCTCTGTTTGTCTGTTACTGGTGTATAAGAATGCTTGTGATTTTTGCACATTAATTTTGTATCCTGAGACTTTGCTGAAGTTGTTTATCAGCTTAAGGAGATTTGGGGCTGAGACAATGGGGTTTTCTAAATATACAATCATGTCATCTGCAAACAGGGACAATTTGAATCAACCCAAATGTCCATCAGTGACAGACTGGATTAAGAAAATGTGGCACATATACACCATGGATTACTATGCAGCCATCAAAAAGGATGAGTTTGCGTCCTTTGTAGGGACATGGATGCAGCTGGAAACCATCATTCTTAGCAAACTATCACAAGAACAGAAAACCAAACACCGCATGTTCTCACTCATAGGTGGGAACTGAGCAACGAGATCACTTGGACTCGGGAAGGGGAATATCACACACCGGGGCCTATCATGGGGAGGGGGGAGGGGGGAGGGATTGCATTGGGAGTTATACCTGATGTAAATGATGAGTTGATGGGTGCTGACGAGTTGATGGGTGCAGCACACCAACATGGCACAAGTATACATATGTAACAAACCTGCACATTATGCACATGTTCCCTAGAACTTAAAGTATAATAATAATAAAAAAATACAAAAGAAAATACTTATCAATAAAAACACTGACTGTAAATGAACTAAACTCTCCAATCAAAAGACTTAAAGTGGCTGAATTGAAGAAAAAACAAAACCCAGTGGTCTATTACCTACAAGAAACACACTTCACCTATAAAGATACATGAAGACTGAAAATAAAGGAATAGGAAAAGATATTCCATGCCAATGTAAACCAAAAAAAAGAGAAAGAGTAGCTATACTTATCAGACAAAATAGATTTCAAGATAAAAACTATTTAAAAAGACCAAAATAAAGATCATTATATATATAGAAAGGGGTCACTTCAGCAAGAAGATATAACAATTGTAAGTATATATGCATCCAACACTGGAACACCAAATATATAAAGCAAATGTTATTAGAGCTAAAGAGAAACCCCAATACAATAATGTCTGTAGACTTCAATATACCACTTTCAGCATTGGACAGATCTCCCAGACAGAGAATCAACAAAGAAATACAGGACCTAATCTGCACTATAGAACAAATGGATCTAATAGATATTTACAGAACATTTCATCCAACTACTGAAGAATACACATTCTTCTGTTCAGCACATGGATCATTTTCAAAGATAAATCACATGTTAGGTCACAAAATAAGTCTCGAAACATTCAAAAAATTGAAATAATATCAAACATCTTCTCTGACCACAATGGACTAAAACTAGAAATCAATAACAAGAGGAATTTTGGAAACTATACAAACACATAGAAATTAAACAATATACTCTTGAATGACCAGTAGGACAATGAAGAAATTAAGAAAGAAATTGAAAAGCTTCTAGAAACAAACGAGAAAGGAAGCACAACATACCAAAACTCATGGCATACAGCAAAAGCCGTGCTAAGAGGGAAATATTTCTAGCTATAAATAGCTATATCAAAAAAGAAGAAAAACATGCAGTAAATAACCTAATGATGCATCTTAAAGAAAGAGAAGAGCAAGAACAAGCCAAACTCAAAATTAGGAGAAGAAAATAAATAATAAGGATGAGAGCAGAAATAAATGAATTTGAAATGAGGAAAACAATACAAAAATCAATTAAACAAAAAGGTTTTTTTTTGAGAAAATAACAAAATTGATAAACCTGTAGCCAAACTAACTAAGAAAAAAAAGAAGAAAGACCCAAATAAATAAAATCAGGGACGAAAAAAGAGACACTACAGCTGATACGGCAAAACCTCAAAGGATCATTAGTGGCTACTATGAACAGCTATATGCCAGTAACTGGAAAATCTAGAAGACATGAAAAAATTCCTAGACATACACAACCTACCAAGATTAAACCATGAAGAAATCCAAAACCTGTATAGACCAATAACAAATAATGAGATCGAAGCCTGAATAAAAATCTCCCACTAAAGAAAAGCCCAGAACCCAATGACTTCATGGCTGAATTCTAACAAACATTTAAAGAAGAACTAACAACAATCCTACTTAAATTGTTTCAAAAAATAGAGAAGAGTATACTTCCAAACTCATTCTATGAGGCCAGTATTGCCCTGATACCAAAACCAGATAAAAACACACCAAAGAAAAAACTACAGGCCCATGTCTCTGATGAATATTAATGTAAAAATCTTCAATAAATATTAGCAAACCAAATTCAACAACACATTAAAAAGATCACTCATCATGAGCAAGTGGCATTTATCCTAGGAGTGTGAGGGTGATTTGACATATGCAAATTAATCAAGGTGATACATGACATAAACAGAATGAATGACAAAGATCATATATCATTTCAATTGATGCTGAAAAAGCATTTGATAAAGTTTAACATCACTTCATGATAAAAATCCTACAAAAACTGGGTATGGAAGGAACATACCTAAACATAATAAAAGCCATATATGACAGACCCACAGCTAGTATATTGAATAGGGAAAAACTAAAAGCCTTTTCTCCAAGATCTAGAATATGAATGTGACAAGAATGCCCATTTGTACCACTGTTATTCAACATAATATTTGAAGTCCTGGCTAGAGCAATCATACAAGAGAAAGAAAGAAAGGGCATCCAAATTAGAAAGGAAGAAGTCAAACTGTCCTTGTTTGCAGATGATATGATCTTATATTTGGAAAAACCTTAAGGCTCTACCAAAAAAAAAACTATTAAAAGTGATAAGTGCAGTAAAGTTGTAGGACACAAAGTCCACATACAAAAGTCAGCATTATTTGTATAAGCCAACAGTGAACAATGTGAAAAAGAAATCAAGAGTAATCTCATTTATAATAACCACAAATGAAATTAAAGGTGAGGGATTAATTCAACCAAAGAGGTGAAAGATCTCTGCTATGAAAACTTTAAATCATGATTAAAGAAACTGGAGAGGACACACAAAAAAGGAAAGATATTCCATGTTCGTGGACTATAAGAATCAATGTTGTTAAAATGTCCATGCTACCCAAATCTATGTACATATTCAATACAATCTCTATCAAAATACCAATGATATTCTTCACAGAAATAGAAAAAACAATTCTAAAATTTATGTGGAATCACAAAAGACTCAGAATAGCCAAAGCTATCCTGAGCAAAAAGTACAAAACTGCAGGAGTCACATTTCCTGACTTCACATTATACTACCAAGCTATAGAAAGCTCTGTAGCTCTATAGTAAAACTGTACGGTACTGGCATAAAAACAGACACATAGACCAATGGAACAGAGTAGAGATCCCAGAAACAAATCCACACAGCTACAGTGAACTTATTTTTCACAAAGATGCCAAGAATATACATTGGGGAAAAGACAGTCTTTTCAATAAATGGTGCTGGGAAAACTAGATATCCATATGCAGAAGCAAGGAATCTGTCACTATCTCTCACTATATACAAAAACCAAAACAAAATGGATTAAAGACTTAAATGTAAGACCTCAAACTATGAAACTACTAAAGGAGAGCACTGGGGACATTGGCCTGGGCAAAAAATTTTTGGGTAATACCTCACAAGCACAGGAAACCAAAGCAAAAATGGAAAAATGGGATCACATCAAGTTAAAAAGCTTCTGAACAGCAAATGAAACAATCAACAAAGTGAAGAGACAACCCACAGAATGGAAGAAAATATGTGCAAACTACCCATCTGACAAGGGATTAATAACCAGAATATATAAAGAGCTCAAACAACTCTATATGAAAATCTCTAACAATCCAGTTTTAAAATGGGCAAAACATATGAATAGACATTTCCCAAAAGAAAACATATAAATGGCAAACAAGTATATGAAAAGGTGCTCAGCATCACTGATCATCAGAAAAATGCAAATCAAAACTACAATGAGATATAATTTCACCCCATTTAAAATGGCTTTTATCCAAAAGTCAGGCAAAAGCAAATACTAGCAAGGATGTCGAGTAAAGAAAAGTCTCATACGCTGTTGGTGGGAATGTAAATTAGTACAACCACTATGGAGAACAGTTCAGAGGTTACTCAAAATACTAAAAATAGAGGTACCAAATGATCCAGCAATCCCACTACTAGGTACAGCTCCAAAGAAAGGAAATCAGTATATCAAACAGATACCTGGCACCCCCATATTCACGATAGCCAGGATTGGAAGCAACCTAAATGTCCATCAACAGAAGAATGGATAAAGAAAATGTAATACTTACACACAATAGAGTACTATTCAGCCACAGAAAAGAATATTCTGTGATTTGCAACAACATGGATGGCACTGGAGGTCATTATGTTAAGTGAGACAAGTCAGGCACAGAAAGACAAACATCACATGTTCTTACTTTCTTTGTGGAATCTAAAAATCAAAATAATTGAATTTCTGGAGATAGAGAATACAAGGATGGTTATCAGAGGCTGGGAAGGCTAGTGAGGAGTGGGGTGAGGTGGGGATAGTTGATGAGTACAAAAAATAAAATAGAAATAATAAATAAGACATAATATTTGATTGCACAACAGGGTGAGTATAGTCAATAATAATTGTATATTTAAAAATAAAGTACATTATAACAGTTGGACTGTTTGTAACACAAAAGATAAATGCTCAAGGGAGTAAATACTGAATTTTCCATGGTTTGATTATTATGCATGGCAAGCCTGTACCAAAATAACCCATTTACTCCATAAATATATACACCTACTACATATCCACAAAAATTAAAATTAATAAAATATTTAACCAATCAATTTAATTCATTACATTAAGAAACTTAAGAGAAAGAAAACAAGTAATTATATCAATAGATTTTTTAAAAATAATTTGACATAATTTAACATCGTTTATAATAAAAACCTCTCCAAAGTACTAATAGAAAGGAGATTCCTCAACCTAATAAAGGGCATCTATGAAAAACATGCAGCTATTTAACGGTAAAAAATTGAATACATTTCCCCTAAGATCAGCAGAAAGGCAAGAATCATCAAAACTATTCCACATTGTACCAGAGGTCCTAACAAGTGCAGAAAGGCAAGGGGGAAAAAAGCAAAATAACAGATTGTAAACAACATATGACAATGTTTATTCAAAGACAATATGATTATGTATGTAAAAAATCCAAAAGAAGGCACATACCAAAAATACACTATGAGAATAAGTGAATTTAGCAAGTGTCAATTTACATCATCAACAGTCAAAAATTTATTGAATTTCTGTATACTAGCAACTAAGAATTTAATTTGAAATAAAATACTATTAATAGTAGCACCCAAAACATTAAATACAAATACTTACATATAAATTATCAAGGTCTAAGACCTGCACACTGAAAACTACAAAGAATTAAGGGAAGTTAAAGATAACTTAAATAAATAGAAAGATACACCATATTCAAAGATTCAATAAATAGAAAGATACACCATATTCAAAGATTAAAAGATTTAATATTGTTGAGATGTTGTTATGGGCTGAATTGTGTCCCATAAGATTTATGTTAAGCTCTTAATTCCCATTATTTGAGAATGTGACTGTATTGGAAAATAGGGCCTTTAAAGAGGTAGATAAGATAAAATGAGATCATATGGGCAGGCCATAGTCTGATAGGACTAGTGTCCTTATGAGGAGAGGAAATTAGTACACAGGCAACACCCAGATTCAAGGGCAACCCTGTGAGGACACATCAAGAAGGCAGCCATCTGCAAGCCAAGGAAAGAGGCCTCAGAAGAAACCAAACCTGCTGACACCTTGATCTTAGACTTCTAGGCTCCAGAACTGTGAGACAATAAAGCTCTGTCATTTAAGCCACCACATCTGTGATATTTTGTCATGGTGGTAATACCAAACTAATACAGATTTTAATCTCCCCAAGTTGATCAATAGATGCAATGCTATTGTAATCAAAGTCCAAACAGACATCTTTGTAAAAATTGATAAATGGATTCTAAAATGCATATGAAATAAAAAATAAGTTATGTAAAAATGAAAATAATCTTGAAAAATAATATGGAAGATTTATACTACCTGATTTAAAGACATAATAAAAGTACTGTAACCTAGGCAGTAAGGAATAGGAGAAGCAAATAGATCAAATGAGCAGAATAGAGAATACATAAATAGACCCACATATATATCATCAATTGTTTACAGAGGCAATAGGGAATTCAGAGGGGAAAGGAATCTTTCTAACAAATAATTCTGGAAGAATTGGATAACTATATGACAAAAAAATAATTTCAACTCCTACCTCACACCATGAACAAAAATTAATTTTGGATGGCTCATAGATCCAATTACAAAAGTTGAAACTACAAAACTTCTAGAAGAAAACTTAAGAGAATATTTTCATGAACTTGAATAAGAAACATTTTCTTAGGCAATTCTTAAAGAGCATTAAAAAGAAAATTTTGAAAATGACAAGTGGACAAAATGTAAAGCTTCTGCTTGTCAAAACAAAAAAAGAAAATGAATAGGCAAAAAAAAAGTGAGAAAAAATATTCATAACACATCCCTCCAGCAAAGAAGTTATTATCACAATGTATAAAGAGCTCTGACTAATAGCAAAAAGACAGTGCAATGAAAATATCAGCAACAGATTTGAACAGCCTCTCATAAAACAAGATATATGAATATATATGGCCAGAACCCAATGAAAAGATGTTCAACATCATTAGTTGCCAGGGAAAAGCAAATTAAACCACAATGATATCTCTATGTATTCAGTAAAATGGCAAAAATTAGAAAAGCAGATAAAACTAAATGCTGGAGAGAATGCAGAGCAACTGGAACTCTCATACACTGCTGGTGAGAGTGTAAAGTTAAACAACTGTTTCAAAAAACCTTTTGTCAATTTTTTATAAAGTTACATACATATTTATCATATGGCCCATCACTCCCACTTTTAGGTATTTATCCAAGAGAAATTAAAGTATGTGTCTACACAAACTTGTAGAAGGATCATAATACCTTTATTCTTAATATAGTCCTCAACTGGAAACAACCAAATTGTCTATCACAAAATGACTAGGCAAATACATCATGACATATTTATCCAACTGGGCCTGTGTTAGTCCATTTTCACACTACTGATAAAGACATACCCAAGACTGGGTAATTTACAAAGAAAAAGAGGTTTAATGGTTCCTTGTGGCTGGAGAGGCCTCACAATCATGGCAGAAGGCAAAAATCACAATTTATATGGTAGCAGGCAAGACAGAATGAGAGCATGTGCAGGGAGACTCCCCTTTATAAAACCATCAGATCTCATGAGACTTATTCACTATCACGAGAACAGCACATGAAAGACTCACCCTCATGATTCAATTACCTCTCACTGGGTCTCTCCCATGATGCATGGGAATTATAAGAGCCACATTACAGATTTGGGTGAGGACACAGCCAAATCTTCCCAACAGTCCTATAAAACCTTTTTCTTTTTCCTTTTTTTTTTTTTTTTTTTTTTTTTGAGACAGGGTCTGCTCTGTCAACCAGGCTGGAGCACAGTGGCATGATCTCAGCTCACTGCAAGCTCCGCCTCCTGGGTTCACACCATTCTCCTGCCTCAGCCTCCCGAGTAGCTGGGACTACAGGTGCCCGCCACCACACCCAGCTAATTTTTTGTCAGTCCCACAAAGTCTTAACTCATTTCAGCATTAACTCAAAAGTCCACAGTCTAAAGTCTCAGCTGAGACAAGGTAAGTCCCTTCCACCTATGAGCCTGTAAAGTCAAAAGCAAGTTGGTTACTTCCTATATACACTAGGGGTACAGGCATTGGATAAAGACACCCATTCCAAATGAAAGAAATTGTCCAAAACAAAAGGGCTCCAGGCCCCAAGCAAGTCCAAAATCTAATAGAACAGCCATTAAATCTTAAATGTCCAAGATGATCTCCTTTGACTCCATGTCTTACATCCAGATCACACTAATGCAAGAGGTGGGTGCCCATGGTCTTGGGCAGTTCCACCCCTGTGGCTTTGCAGGGTACAATCTCTCCCAGCTACTTTCACAGGCTGGCGTTGAGTGCCTGTAGCTTTTCCAGGTGCACGGTGCAAGCTGTAGGTGGATCTACCATTCTGGGACCTGGAGGACGGTGGCCATCTTCTCACAGCTCCACTAGGCAGTGCCCCAGTGGGGACTCTGTGTCAGGGCTCCAACCCCATATTTCCCTTTGGCACTGCCCTAGCACAGGTTCTCCATGAGGGCTCTCCTCCTGCAGCAAACTTCTGCCTGGACATCCAGGCATTTCCATACATCCTCTGAAATCTAGGTGGAGGTTCCCAAACCTCAATTCTTGACTTCTGTACACCTGCAGGCTCAACACCACATTGGAAGCTGCCAAGGCTTAGGGCTTGTACCCTCTGAAAACATAGCCTGAGCTGTAACTTGGCCCCTTTTAGCCATGGCTAGAGCAGCTAGGACACAGGGCACCAAGTCCCTAGGCTGTACACAGCAGCGGGGAACCTGGGCCTGGCCCATGAAACCATTTTTTCCTCTTAGGCCTCTGGGCCTATAATAGAAGGGGCTGTCCTGAAGGTCTCTGACATGCCCTAGAGACATTTTTGCCATTGTCTTGGTGATTAGCATTTGCTTCCTCATTACTTATGCAAATTTCTACAGCCAGCTTAAATTTCTCCCCAGAAAATGTTGTTTTTCTTTTCTACTGCATTGTTAGGCGCAAATTTTCCAAACTTTTATGCTCTGTCACCTCTTGAATGTTCTTCCACTTGGAAATTTCTTCCACCAGATACCTCAAATCATCTATCTCAAGTTCAAAGTTCCGCAGATCTCTAGGACAGGTGCAAAATGCCGCCAGTCTCTTTGTACAGCAAGAGTGACCTTTACTCCAGTTCCCAACAAGTTCCTCATCTCCATCTGAGACCACCTCAGCCTGGACCTTATTGTTCATATCACTATCAGCATTTTGGTCAAAGCCATTCAACAAGTCTTTAGGAAGTTCTAAACTTTCCCACATTTTCCTATCTTCTTCTGAGCCCTCCAAAGTGTTCCAACCTCTGCCTGTTACCCAGTTCTAAAGTTGCTGTCACTTTTTCGAATATCTTTACAGTAGCACCTCTATCTAGTAACACCTCTATCACTCCCAGTACCAGTTTACTGTATTAGTTCATTTTCATGCTGCTAATAAAGACATACCCCAGACTGGGTAATTCATGAAGAAAAAGAGGTTTAATGGATTCACAGTTCCACATGGTTGGAGAGGCCTCACAATCATGGTGGAAGGCAAAAGGCACATCTTACATGGTGGCAGGCAAGAGAGAATGAGAGCCAAGAGAAAGGGGAAATCTTTTATAAAACTATCAGATCTTATGAGACTTATTCACTGTCACAAGAAGAGCATGGGAAAGACCCACCCTCATGATTCAATTACCTCCCACAGGGTCCCTCCCAGGACATGTAGGAATTATGGGAGCTACAATTCAAGATTTGGGTGGGGACACAGCCAAACCATATCAGGGTGCTACTCTGTAATAAAAACAAACAACTGATGCACTTAAATCCTAGCACTTTGGGAGGGTGAGGCAGGTGGATTGCCTGAGCTCAGGAGTTCAAAACCAGCCTGGGCAACATGGTGAAACTCCGTCTCTACTAAAATAGAAAAGAAATTAGCCAGGTGTGTAGTGTGCACCTGTAGTCCCAGCTACTCGGGAGGCTGAGGCAGGAGAATCGCTTGAACCCAGGAGGCTGAGGTTGCAGTGAGCCAAGATCATACCACTGCACTCTAGCCTGGGCAACAGAGTGAGACTTTGTCTCTACAAAAAAAAAAAAAAAAAAAAAAAATCATGTACCTAACTATGTATAAACTGTACCTCAATAACATTAAAATAGATATTATATCAGAAGTTGAGGCTTACTAAGAAGAAAAGTAAAGCAGAGAGAGGCAATAGAGTGTGCAATATATAGTCAGCTGCTATTTTAGATAGGATAATTTGGGAAGTCCTCTGCTGGGTGTGGCATTTGAAGAAAAAACCTGAAGGAAATGACTAATTGTGAGGAGAGTGCTCAAGATAGAAATCAGAAAGAACAAGTGCCTCGAGGCAAAAGCACCCATGGCTTGCTCAAGGAACAGCAAGGAGGTCAACATGGTTTGAGTGACGTATTCAAGGGGGACTGTAATGCTGTGAAATGTACATACATATATATATATATTCCTCCTCCAGTTTCCTGGCACACAGCTTCTAAAGACCTTGGCATCTCTTAAGTGATAAATGCCTTTTTGTATAATCACGAGATAGCTGGTAAATGGGGAATCCTAGACAGCTTCAAGAGGGAGGGTAGTTGCCAGGGAAACCAATCATGTGATTAGAGGGTTGGAGCTTTCAGTCCCACCACCCAACTTCCAGGGAGGGGAGAGAGAGTGAAGGTTGAGTTATCACCAATGGCCAGTGATATAATCAATCATGCCTGTGTAATAAAGCCTCCACGAAACCGCAAAAGGACAGAGTTCAGAAAATTTCCAAACAGCTGAACAGGTGAAGGTTCCTGGAGGGTGAGGTGCCCAGGAGAGGACATGAAAGCTCTGAGCCCCTTCCCCATTCCTTGCTCTACGCATTTCTTCATCTGGCTGCTTGTCTGTATCCTTTGTAATATGCTTTATAATAAATGGGTAAATGTAAATAAAGTGTTTCCCTGAGTTCTGTGAGCTGCTCTAGCAAATAAATTGAACCCAGGGAAGGGGTTATGGGAACTCTGATTTATATCTGATTGGTCAGAAATACAGGTCACAATTTGTGCTTGCAATTAGCATCTGAAGTGGGGGGAGGGCAGCTTTGTGGGACTGAGCCCTCACCCTGTGGGATCTGAAGCCATCTCCAGGTACGGTCAGAATTGAGTTAAATTATTACTCACAGTTGGTGTCCAATGGGGAATTGATTAGTTGTTGGTAGGGAGAAATCCCCACACACATTTTGCTTACCAAAGGTGAAGTATTCTGTGTTGAGAGCATGAGGGTGGAAGGAAAACACTATTTGTTAGTTTTCCCTTCAGGTAGTGTTAGTAAATGAGGGCCAAGAGAATGGGAATTCAGATCACACAGGTGTTGAAAGTCATTGTGAAGACTCCCGGTTTGGGTCTGAGATGGGAAGCCACAGGAAAAGTTGAGAAGAGGAGCGGCAAGACCCTTCATAAAGATTCACTCTGGCTGCTGTGTTGAGAATAAACTAGAGGTGGAGGCAACGGGTTGAAACAAGGGCAAAAGCACAGATGTTAGTTGGGAGGCTACTTCAGTAGCTTCAAACAGGAGTCGTGGCAATGGTGAAAAGTGGTCATCATTTGAATATATTTTGAAAGCAGAGCCAATGGGATTTGCTGGTGGACTGAATATGGGGTATGATGAAATAAAAGGAGTCAGGGATGATTCTGAGTTTTTAGGCTGAGCACTGTTAGAATTTGAATCTCAGCAGTGCAGCTCCAGAACTAGCAAGGACTCAACCACTACAATTACTGCCTTCCTCCCTCAAAGCCCCACCCACAGCCACTGCTAACCCCTGTCCAATCCAGCTCAGCATGCTGGCAGGACCCGCACCTTCGGGAATTACCCAGGCCCCTGCCATCTTCCCTCCTGAGACTGCTTTTGCCACCTTACTGTCTGGTTAAATCCAATTTCTGCTTTTCTGCCCATTCCCTTTGGATGTGGCATTCATTTGGACTGTCTGGTCCTCGGCCCCACCTTTGCCAGTAGACACTGCCTTTTTAAGTCCCCTTGCTCCATGCCTAAAGTCTTAGGTTACTGCTGACTTACACCTTTGCAACAAACCCCAGGCCAAACAAGAGACTTATGACAGCTTATATCGACCAAGAGAGAAGTTCAGAAATTGTAAGATTTCAAAGCAAACGATTAGGCAAAACCACATCCCACACAAGGTGCCCAGCCAAAGGGTCAAGCTGGGTTTGAAATCCAATTCATGCTCTAGTCTCCAAGATCTGAGCCTGAGTGCTAGACTGCATCCTAGAAGCAGTACTATTTCCCAATGGGTCCACTCAAAAATGTCTTTTATGTCACCTTTTCCTAATTTGCCCAAAGGTATCATCTATACAAAAGAAGTCCCTATTTCAAAGTCAGCCAAGCATGATTCAGATTCACAAAGGTTAGGCTTTTTTCACTACAGTGAGAACATTAACAGAGCCCATTAAACTGCTGTCTCTCTTGCTTAGAACTTTTATAAAATGTAAGTGAAAGAAGAGACCAAACTTCATTGATATCGGATTATCAGAAGGCAATTTTTCTGGTAGCATCCCTTGTCTTGTCCCACATCCGCATGTTGCAGTTTCTCCTCTACTCCAGAAATGCAAACAGCTTTTGCTTATTTCTACTGAACATGGTTCCTTTTTCTCTGATGTTGTCTCGATTGAACCTAAGAAGCTGACATAATTGTGCAATTCATAGCTAGTGAAAGTTGAACTTTGAACAGTAACTGGAGATCTGAGCAGATAAAGGCATCTGACAAGAGTTTGTACTTGACAACACCAGCATCCTTTCTCTTCTGAATAATAATATAACCAATTTAACATCCTCTATTTTCTTGCTGTTGCAATGTGGAATTCAAGTGCCAGTATGACCTGACTGTTTATCAGTAAGAACTCAATTAATTTGAGTCCAGACTCATTAATTGTTCTCAATTCACATTTGACCATTGTGTTTGGTCTCTGACCTCTGGTCTCACTTTTGCATGGAAATCTCCCTCTCAGCAGAAACACATCATGCTCTGGCACACAGCCACTCACTTCCTATTCTGATTGAGCCTCTTTCCTGTCACCACAGGTGCTGAATTTCCCCAGACATATACCTCAATGATACATTCAGAGAGGCTAGTTTTTAAAAGATTCTGATAAGCTGTTTTCACGTTATTACAATTCATGAAGGGAGGCTTGTGATGTGGTATAAAGCCCTGGACTAGATGCAATTCACACACTATGTATTTAGTGAATATTTGTTAAATGAGAGTATAGCCCTAACTGTCCCAGGAACCAGCTTGTGATTTGAGTTAGGTCATGCCATCTCATAGGGCTTCAGTCTCCTCATTTGTAATGTCAAGAGGCTGGAAAGATGGATTCTGAGATCCAGAATAGAGGCTTGTCAAATTCCCATCTCTCCTATCACAGTTCTCCAAAGGGTTTTTCAGGCAAATTTTAAAAAGAGGCTGAAAAACAAGCTCCTGAAACTCAAATGGCCTTTGGGAGTTTCCTTTGAGTCAGTCTTCCTTAAGTGGACAACTTTGGAGACCAGTCATGTGGCCCTCGGGGGTTTTTTCAAATAGCTGAAGCAATCTGGAGATGCAATAAACCCAGCCAATATTTTGAAGCACATTCCACCCCTATACTTTTATTTTTACCTCTTCCTTTTAACTCCATATAATTTTTAGAAGAAAATTCACCTTAGGGTCTGGTTTGTTTTCCAGGAATTCACTTTATCCTTTGGTAATTCATTGGGGTATTATAAAAGCACTTCTTGGGGAAATCTTTAGGCTATTTAGTCTTTTCCCATCCTTTGAGTAAAATCACTGATCTTATCATGGCTAGGATATTGACACATTCAAAGAGACAAAAACTGCCTAAGTAGACACTTAGAACAAAATTGTTGTAAACTCTACACTTAGAAAACATTCTCCCACTCAGTTTTTAAAGTTTGTTTCTCTTTCATGGCCATTTTCATGGATAGTTTAGTTAAAATTGAAGAGACAATTCTAAAGATTAGTCAGAGGCACATCACTAACCTGAGATTCAGAAGAACTGATGTCTAAGTCAGCTCCCCCAGCACTACTTTGCTGAGACATTATTAAAAGTATTATGGAATCTGAAATTGGGGGAGAAATACAGAGGTCACTGAGGAATGAGGAGGGGTTTCTTTTAGAAGAAAACCTCTCTTCTCTAGCCTATGTAAATACGTTCTGTGATTGAAAACAAAACCTTACTATTTCCTGCCTATTTTCATTGCCGAAAACGTATAGTAGAAAGATTTTTCTAACAACCACTTCCATCTCTTGCTCCTAGTTCTACAAAGAAAATTAAGAATAGCTTACTTTTTAAAACATTAATTATATGTACCATGACTTCATTTAAAGCTCACAAGAGCTGCTACTTCTGACCAAAATGGAGTACTAGAGATGCCTGCATTAAACAACTAGAAACAATTAACAAAATACACAGAACAATGGGTTTTCTTTCCACTGGAGAATAGGCAGTATAGGACTATGATCCCTGACAAAAGGGAAGAAAGCTGGACCATTGCTGCAGTTCACTACCTGGAGGCAGGTCCTAGGCTGCAGCACAGGGAAAGGAACCTAAATACAAGCCAAAGGTCTCACTTAGATGAGGACACACATATAGAAGATCAGAAAGGTAAAAAAGCCGCAACCTCTGGAATAGGAAGCCAGGGAGGGAGGAGCTGCACAGAGAGAAAGAAAAAGCTCTGTAGATCTGCTGAGAGTCCCTCAAGTCTTGCTGAGGATGGATCTGCACATGGATGACAGTAAATTCTCCAAGGCCCCAGGGAAACCTTCCAGAAAACAAAAGACCAAACAATTCCTGAAACTCACCTTATATTCCCACCATGCAGAGTGGACAAACATAATAATACACAGGGAATGAGGTACAGTTATCAGAAGGGTACAATCTTAGTAGCTAATTTAAATTATCTATGTAATAAAGATTGTCCTAGACACTCCCTAACAAAGCTTCAAGCAAGCCACAGAAGGATACTACTGATTCTAAGTAACAGAACTGCATATCAAATAAGTCCAATACTATATAAAGGAATACAACCAAAGCTAACACCTAACGGCATAAAAATTCCTGGCATCTAACCTAAGTTTACCAGACATGTAAATAAACAGAAAAATATGACATCCAATCAGGAGAAAAGAAATAAATCACTGGAATCAGAGACAGAAATAATAATTGATTACATTAGTTAAGGACATTAGCTTAATTAGATAGGGACACTGAAACTGATGTTATAAATACGCTTAATAAGTTTAAAAATATAAAGAAAAGCATGGGTATAACAAGGAAATACATGGAAGATCCATTTTTAAAAGGACAAAAATGGAACTTCTAGCAATAAAAACTAAAATGTCTAAATGAAAATACACTGCATGGGATTAATAGCAGAACAGCTTCTGTAAAAGAAAAAAGCGGGGGGGCGGAGCAAGATGGCCGAATAGGAACAGCTCCAGTCTCCAACTCCCAGCGCGAGCGACACAGAAGACCGGTGATTTCTGCATTTTCAACTGAGGTACTGGGGTCATCTCTCTAGGGAGTGCCGGACAATTGGTGCTGGTCAGCTGCTGCAGCCTGACCAGCGAGAGCTGAAGCAGGGCGAGGCATCGCCTCACCTGGAAGCGCAAGGGGGAAGGGAATCCCTTTTCCTAGCCAGGGGAACTGAGACACTCAACACCTGGAAAATCGGGTAACTCCCACCCCAATACTGCGCTTTAAGGAAACAGGCACACCAGGAGAATATATCCCACACCTGGCCGGGAGGGTCCCACGCCCACGGAACCTCCCTCACTGCTAACACAGCCGTCTGCGGCGATCTATCCGCAAGGCAGCAGCGAGGCTGGGGGAGGGGCGCCCGCCATTGCTGAGGCTTAAGTAGGTAAACAAAGCCGCTGGGAAGCTGGAACTGGGTGGAGCTCACAGCAGCTCAAGGAAGCCTGCCTGTCTCTGTAGACTCTATCTCTGCGGACAGCGCACAGCTGCAGTCCATCAGGGGAAAGAGCGGGGCCGGTGCAGACGCGAACGACTCTGTCTGACAGCTTTGGGGAGAGCTGTGGATCTCCTAACGCGGAGGTTGAGATCTGAGAACAGACAGACTGCCTGCTCAGGTGGGTCCCTGACCCCTGAGTAGCCTAGCTGGGAGACATCCCCCACTAGGGGCAGTCTGACACCCCACACCTCACAGGGTGGCGTCACCCCTGAGAGGAAACTTCCAAAGAAAGAATCAGACAGGTACACTCGCTGTTCAGCAATATTCTATCTTCGGCAACCTCTGCTGCTGATACCCAGGCAAACAGGGTCTGGAGTGGACCTCAAGCAATTTCCAACAGACCAACAGACAGTCCTTCTGACTGTCAGACGGAAAACTATCAAACAGGAAGGACACCTATACCAAAACCCATCAGTACGTCACCATCATCAAAGTCCAGAGACAGATAAAACCACAAAGATGGGGAAAAAGCAGGGCAGAAAAGCTGGAAATTCAAAAAATAAGAGCGCATCTCCCCCTGCAAAGGAGCGCAGCCCATCGCCAGCAACGGATCAAAGCTGGTCAGAGAATGACTTTGACGAGATGAGAGAAGAAGGCTTCAGTCCATCAAACCTCTCAGAGCTAAAGGAAGAATTACGTACCCAGCGCAAAGAAACTAAAAATCTTGAAAAAAAAGTGGAAGAATTGACAGCTAGACTAATTAATGCAGAGAAGATCATAAACGAAATGACAGAGATGAAAACCATGACACGAGAAATACATGACAAACGCACAAGCTTCAGTAACCAACTCGATCAACTGGAAGAAAGAGTATCAGCGATTGAGGATCAAATGAATGAAATGAAGCGAGAAGAGAAACCAAAAGAAAAAAGAACAAAAGGAAATGAACAAAGCCTGCAAGAAGTATGGGATTATGTAAAAAGACCAAATCTACGTCTGATTGGGGTGCCTGAAAGTGAGGGGGTAAATGGAACCAAGTTGGAAAACACTCTTCAGGATATCATCCAGGAGAACTTCCCCAACCTAGTAGGGCAGGCCAACATTCAAATTCAGGAAATACAGAGAACGCCACAAAGATACTCCTCCAGAAGAGCAACTCCAAGACACATAATTGCCAGATTCACCAAAGTTGAAACGAAGGAAAAAATCTTAAGGGCAGCCAGAGAGAAAGGTCGGGTTACCCACAAAGGGAAGCCCATCAGACTAACAGCAGATCTCTCGGCAGAAACTCTACAAGCCAGAAGAGAGTGGGGGCCAATATTCAACGTTCTTAAAGAAAAGAATTTTCAACCCAGAATTTCATATCCAGCCAAACTAAGTTTCATCAGTGAAGGAGAAATAAAATCCTTTACAGATAAGCAAATGCTTAGAGATTTTGTCACCACCAGGCCTGCCTTACAAGAGACCCTGAAGGAAGCCCTAAACATGGAAAGGAACAAACGGTACCAGCCATTGCAAAAACATGCCAAAATGTAAAGACCATCGAGGCTAGGAAGAAACTGCATCAACTAACGAGCAAAATAACCAGTTAATATCATAATGACAGGATCAAGTTCACACATAACAATATTAACCTTAAATGTCAATGGACTAAATGCTCCAATTAAAAGACACAGACTGGCAAACTGGATAAAGAGTCAAGACTCATCAGTCTACTGTATTCAGGAGACCCATCTCACATGCAGAGACATACATAGGCTCAAAATAAAGGGATGGAGGAAGATCTACCAAGCAAATGGAGAACAAAAAAAAGCAGGGGTTGCAATCCTAGTCTCTGATAAAACAGACTTTAAACCATCAAAGATCAAAAGAGACAAAGAAGGCCATTACATAATGGTAAAGGGTTCAATTCAACAGGAAGAGCTAACTCTCCTAAATATATATGCACCCAATACAGGAGCACCCAGATTCATAAAGCAAGTCCTTAGAGACCTACAAAGAGACTTAGACTCCCATACAATAATAATGGGAGACTTCAACACTCCACTGTCAACATTAGACAGATCAACGAGACAGAAAGTTAACAAGGATATCCAGGAATTGAACTCATCTCTGCACCAAGCGGACCTAATAGACATCTATAGAACTCTCCACCCCAAATCAACAGAATATACATTCTTCTCAGCACCACATCGCACTTATTCCAAAATTGACCACATAATTGGAAGTAAAGCACTCCTCAGCAAATGTACAAGAACAGAAATTATAACAAACTGTCTCTCAGACCACAGTGCAATCAAACTAGAACTCAGGACTAAGAAACTCAATCAAAACCACTCAACTACATGGAAACTGAACAACCTGCTCCTGAATGACTACTGGGTACATAACGAAATGAAAGCAGAAATAAAGATGTTCTTTGAAACCAATGAGAACAAAGATACAACATACCAGAATCTCTGGGACACATTTAAAGCAGTGTGTAGAGGGAAATTTATAGCACTAAATGCCCACAAGAGAAAGCAGGAGAGATCTAAAATTGACACTCTAACATCACAATTAAAAGAACTAGAGAGGCAAGAGCAAACACATTCAAAAGCTAGCAGAAGGCAAGAAATAACTAAGATCAGAGCAGAACTGAAGGAGATAGAGACACAAAAAACCCTCCAAAAAATCAATGAATCCAGGAGTTGGTTTTTTGAAAAGATCAACAAAATTGACAGACCGCTAGCTAGACTAATAAAGAAGAAAAGAGAGAGGAATCAAATAGACGCAATAAAAAATGATAAAGGGGATATCACCACCGACCCCACAGAAATACAAACAACCATCAGAGAATACTATAAATGCCTCTACGCAAATCAACTAGAAAATCTAGAAGAAATGGATAATTTCCTGGACACTTACACTCTCCCAAGACTAAACCAGGAAGAAGTTGAATCCCTGAATACACCAATAGCAGGCTCTGAAATTGAGGCAACAATTAATAGCCTACCCACCAAAAAAAGTCCAGGACCAGATGGATTCACAGCTGAATTCTACCAGAGGTACAAGGAGGAGCTGGTACCATTCCTTCTGAAACTATTTCAATCAATAGAAAAAGAGGGAATCCTCCCTAACTCTTTTTATGAGGCCAACATCATCCTGATACCAAAGCCTGGCAGAGACACAACAAAAAAAGAGAATTTTAGACCAATATCCCTGATGAACATCGATGCAAAAATCCTCAATAAAATACTGGCAAACCGGATTCAGCAGCACATCAAAAAGCTTATCCACCATGATCAAGTGGGCTTCATCCCTGGGATGCAAGGCTGGTTCAACATTCGCAAATCAATAAACGTAATCCAGCATATAAACAGAACCAAAGACAAGAACCACATAATATCTCAATAGATGCAGAAAAGGCTTTTGACAAAATTCAACAACCCTTTATGCTAAAAACGCTCAATAAATTTGGTATTGATGGAACGTACCTCAAAATAATAAGAGCTATTTATGACAAACCCACAGCTAATATCATACTGAATGGGCAAAAACTGGAAAAATTCCCTTTGAAAACTGGCACAAGACAGGGATGCCCTCTCTCACCACTCCTATTCAACATAGTGTTGGAAGTTCTGGCTAGGGCAATCAGGCAAGAGAAAGAAATCAAGGGTATCCAGTTAGGAAAAGAAGAAGTCAAATTGTCCCTGTTTGCAGATGACATGATTGTATATTTAGAAAACCCCATCGTCTCAGCCCAAAATCTCCTTAAGCTGATAAGCAACTTCAGCAAAGTCTCAGGATACAAAATTAATGTGCAAAAATCACAAGCATTCTTATACACCAGTAACAGACAAGCAGAGAGCCAAATCAGGAATGAACTTCCATTCACAATTGCTTCAAAGAGAATAAAATATCTAGGAATCCAGCTTACAAGGGATGTAAAGGACCTCTTCAAGGAGAACTACAACCACTGCTCAGTGAAATCAAAGAGGACACAAACAAATGGAAGAACTTACCATGCTCATGGATAGGAAGAATCAATATCGTGAAAATGGCCATACTGCCCAAGGTCATTTATAGATTCAATGCCATCCCCATCAAGCTACCAATGACTTTCTTCACAGAATTGGAAAAAACGGCTTTAAAGTTCATATGGAACCAAAAAAGAGCCCGCATTGCCAAGACAATCCTAAGTCAAAAGGACAAAGCTGGAGGCGTCACGCTACCTGACTTCAAACTATACTACAAGGCTACAGTAACCAAAACAGCATGGTACTGCTACCAAAACAGAGATATAGACCAATGGAACAGAACAGAGTCCTCAGAAATAATACCACACATCTACAGCCATCTGATCTTTGACAAACCTGAGAGAAACAAGAAATGGGGAAAGGATTCCCTATTTAATAAATGGTGCTGGGAAAATTGGCTAGCCATAAGTAGAAAGCTGAAACTGGATCCTTTCCTTACCCTTATACGAAAATTAATTCAAGATGGATTAGAGACTTAAATGTTAGACCTAATACCATAAAAACCCTAGAAGAAAATCTAGGTAGTACCATTCAGGACATAGGCATGGGCAAGGACTTCATGTCTAAAACACCAAAAGCAACGGCAGCAAAAGCAAAAATTGACACATGGGATCTAATTAAACTAAAGAGCTTTTGCACAGCTAAAGAAACTACCATCAGAGTGAACAGGCAACCTACAGAATGGGAAAAAATTTTTGCAACCTACTCATCTGACAAAGGGCTAATATCCAGAATCTACAAAGAACTCAAACAAATATACAGAAAAAAAAACAAACAACCCCATCAAAAAGTGGGGAAAGGATATGAACAGACATTTCTCAAAAGAAGACATCCATACAGCCAACAGACACATGAAAAAATGCTCATCATCACTCACCATGAGAGAAATGCAAATCAAAACCACAATGAGATACCATCTCACACCAGTTAGAATGGCAATCATTAAGAAGTCAGGAAACAACAGGTGTTGGAGAGGATGTGGAGAAATAGGAACACTTTTACACTGTTGGTGGGATTGTAAACTAGTTCAACCATTATGGAAAACAGTATGGCGATTCCTCAAGGATCTAGAACTAGATGTACCATATGACCCAGCCATCCCACTACTGGGTATATACCCAAAGGATTATAAATTACTCTACTACAAAGACACATGCACACGTATGTTTATTGCAGCACTATTCACAATAGCAAAGACTTGGAATCAACCCAAATGTCCATCTGTGACAGACTGGATTAAGAAAATGTGGCATATATACACCATGGAATACTATGCAGCCATCAAAAAGGATGAGTTTGCGTCCTTTGTAGGGACATGGATGCAGCTGGAAACCATCATTCTTAGCAAACTATCACAAGAAGAGAAAACCAAACACCGCATGTTCTCACTCATAGGTGGGAACTGAACAATGAGATCACTTGGACTCGGGAAGGGGAACATCACACACTGGGGCCTATCATGGGGAGGGGGGAGGAGGGAGGGATTGCATTGGGGAGTTATACATGATATAAACGTCATGCACATGTACCCTAGAACTTAAAGTATAATAAAAAAAATTAAAAAAAAAAAAAGAAAAAAGCAATCAGTGAACTTGAAGACCTAGCAATAATAACTATTCAAAATGAAGCATAGACAGAAAAAAATACTTAAAAAATAAACAGAAAAACAATGACCTGTGCAACAATACAGAGTAGTCTAACATACAGGTAAATGAAGTATTAGAAGTGAGTGGAAGTAGACTAACAAAATTTGAAAGTATAATGACCAAAATCAATCATAACTATTAATTCACAGATTCAAGAAGTTTAACCAACTTTAAGATGAATAACCATAAAGAAAAGCACATGGAGGTACAATATAATTATAATGCCTAAAACCACTGAGAAAGAGAAAAATCTTACAAGCATCCAGAGGAAAAAATAGATACAATGTAAACATAGGAGGAAAGATAACAACAATATCAGACTTCTTGTCAGAAACGATGTAAGGCAGAAGACAATGAATTCACGTCTTTAAAGTACTGAAGGGAAAACCATCAACCTAGAATTCTATACCCGGTGAAAATAATTATTTTACATAAAGGCAAAATACTCTTTTAAACAAATAAGATCTGAGAAAATTAATTGCCAGCATGCCAACACCATAAGAAAGATTAAAGAAAATTATTTGGACAGAAGATAGATGATACCAAATGGAAGTCTGAACATACACAAAGAAATAAAGAAAGGTAGAAAGGGTAAATACCTTTACCCTTTACTATAAAAGACATTTTCAGACCAGGCGTGGTGGTTCATGCCTGTAATCCTAGCACTTTCAGTGGCTGAGGTGGGCGGATCACCTGAGATCAGGAGTTCAAGACCAGCCTGGCCAATGTATAGAAACCCCATCTCTACTAAAAATAATAATAATAATACAAAAATTAGCCGAGCATGGTGGCACAGCCTGCAGTCCCAGCTACTCAGGAGACTGAGGTGCGAGGATTGCTTGAACCCGCGAGGCAGAGGTTGCAGTAAGACAAGATCGCACCACTGCACAACCTGGGCAATGGAGTGAGACTCTGTCTCGAAAAAAAAAAAAAAGACATTTTTAACACTTTTAACTTTAAAAGATAAATAACTGCTTAAAGCAATAAGAACAATATAGAGTGGAGCTTATAAAATATAACAAATTTAAATGTATAAAAATAGCACAAAGGATGGGGAAAAAGAAGGGAAGGAGAACTAAACTGTCATAACTTTCATCCATCGTATATGACATGACATGATATTACTTAAAACACATTACTATAAGTTAACAATGTATGTTGCAATATTAAAACAAGAGCTCAAAATAAATAAAAGATATATAGCTAATAAGCCAATAATGAGATAAAATGGAAATTTTTTAAAAACACACACAAATGCAAAAGAGGAAAAAAGAAACAAAGAAAAGACAAGATAAATAAAAAACAGCAAGTAGGTAGATTTAAATCTGGCAATATTAATAATTAAAAGTAGGTGGTATAAATACTTCAATTAAAGGCATAGGTTGTCAGAGGAGTAGGTTAAAATATAAGACCCAAATACATACTCTAAATAAGAAAGCTTCTAAAGACACAAAAAGGCTAAAAATAAAAAGACAGCAAATGATAGACTATGTAAATTAAACATTAAAAAGAAAGAGAGAGAGGGTGGAGAGGAATGAAGGAAGGAAGCTAGAGTAACTGTATTAATATCAAACATAGTAAAGAAATTAAAAGGGACATTTCATAATGATAAAGGGGTCTATTCATCAAGAGAACAAAACAATCCTAAACGTGTATATACCTAATAAAAGTTTAAAAATACATGAAGCAAAAACTGAGAAAACTGAAAACAGATCATGATTATAGTTGGAGAGTGTAACACTCATATCAGTAATTGACAGAAAAAGTAAACAGAAAACATTAAGGATATTGATTTTGCAGAATTAAACAAAAGATAATCTTCACTTTTCTTGATTATACTTTGACAGATTACTCCTCTTCTTAATACGTATTACACATAACAACTTTTCTCCAAACCAGTTCAGCACAACGTACCTTGTAACTAGAGTACAATCCAACTCATACTGTGCTTCAGTAAGAAGCTTCCAAGCACATAGATATAGAAACCGAAAGACAGCAAGATAATTGGGGAGGATGAGTTATTTTTCTCCTCACTAGAGCTGTAATTCAGGCAAGCAAAAAACCTCAATATGTTCGCCTCATTCCTTCCATATACAGTGACCCCAGACTATATCCTTGCTCTTCACAATACATACGTCCAGTTGTGCATTGATTGAGTCAGCCACCCTATAGCAAACATTTATGTTCACATATTTATGTATGCGTATTGGCTTGTGGTGTCACTCTTACAAAGCATCCTTTACTGCCTTAGAATCTTTGATAGAGATCCCACATTCTAGTATATACTATTTCCTTTTTCTAGCCACAGCAGTTCAGATTACTTCTACACATTATGATGAATAAGCCAACATCAAGTATTTATAGTAGATTCTCCTTCAGAGCAAGTTAATTAACACAATTCTCAATGTAAATTAGTAAACTGAACAACTGGTGTAATTTGTCAACTCAAAGAATGTCTCTCTCTCTCACTCACTCTTGCTCTATTCTTCCTATACTGTCAAGTAAGATTCTAATCTTACTTAAGTGATTATCTTGCAGCTTTGAATTGCTTTGCATGAAACGTTTTTATTCATTAGTGATTCAATCATGTAATCATTAAGGCAAGGCTGTCAGCAGCTCTCCTGCCCAATGGACTGCCTTTGATGCGCCACAGCTCAGGCGCTGGCCAGCTGCTGACTCGAGCAAATCTCTAAAGGTTCCTGGACAACTATCTGAGGCACTGCTTATCCAACAGAGGACACAAAGAGGAAACAACAGATTCTGGGGCCTACTTGAGGGTTGAGGAGGGAGAGTACCAGAAAAAGTAACTATTGAGTACTATGCTTAGTACCTGTGTGGTGACATAATCTGTACAACAAACCCCTGCGACACAAGTTTACCTATATAACAAGCCTGTACATGTATCCCTGAACCTAAAATAAAAGTTAAAACATAAAAAAAAGCAACAAAATAAGATGGGGGGGCAGGGGAGCATTTTTACCTTATCATAAACATAGGTTTTCATATTCAGACTACTGTAGGTATGAGTATAAATAAGTGGGCGTAGGAGTAGGATTGCTAGCTGTTTTAGAGAGTGTCATGATGGGGTAACAGAACAGAAGCAGGGAGATATTGTAGAAGAAAGACAATGAACTTTATAGTCAAAAGGTCCATGTTCAAATTCTAGTTGTATTTTGTACTAGCTGTGAGATCTTACACAAATAACTTATGTTCTCCTAGCTTTGGTTCACTCAGGTCTAAATGGAAATAATTCGGAGGGTTCACTGTAACAATGGAGGTAAGGTTTCCGACATCTAAGAAACATGTTGCATGGTAGCAGCTAATGGCTCCCAACCCAAAAGTTGAATGACCAGTCAACTGTGCCATCCTACTTCCCTTTCCCTAGGGGAATTGGCAAATTTGGCAAAGTAAGCTGTATCCAAGGAAATTCGGTAACCCACCAGGAAGATGAATGCCCTAATCTAAGACCAAAATCCAGAGGCAAATCTAAGACCAAAATCCAGAGAATCACCAAACCTAGTAACAAAATGCTTATTTTGTTTATTCTTTCATTAGTTCAGTCACTCAAGTAACAACAACAAAACCCAGGCACTATGTGCCTTCTCTGGGCCAGCTACTCCACAGAGCTTTGCAGTCCCTAACCTCTGCTAGTTTATAGTCTTATGGGCAGAGACACGTCTTAATGAAGCCATGAAATGTTTCATAGGGGTTTTAAGATAAGCAAACGTCTTCTGTTTACATCCTTTGTAACCTTTTTTCAACACAGACCACCAAACTGTGAGAACTTAAAATCCCAGCCCAGACCCCGGTTTCCTCAGCTCTGGCACCTACTCCCTGTCAGTGTGTGGGTAAGCAATTGCATGTGGCTTAGTTAGATGCCCCGGATTCTGGGAGTTAGGGAAATTATGCATAGATCTGCCATTAACACTAATGGGGGGTTACACGCACAAATCCTCCACACACCAAGAAAAGAATAGACTCTTCTCATTCATACATAATAGATCTGTAGAAAAATTAGCATGTATGCTTTTAGGAGCTGAACTCTGAAGATGTACCTTTCACGGGAAATATGTAAATAAGGAGAGAGGATACACTGAAGGACAAGTGCTGTAACGTGCTCCTTTTCTGATGCCTGGGCACCTTGTCAATTTTGCTGCTGCATAAAGTAGGACTAGGCTTGTCTCTGCAGAGATTCCCCAGCGCATTTACCTTCCTGGTGTTACCAAATTTCCCCAGACACAGCTTCCTCTGCCAAATTTGCCAATTCCCCCGGTAAATGGGAAGTAGGACAGTGCAGCTGATGGTCCAGCAAGCAAGTACTATTATGGACCTTTTCCGTGGAAGTGTTTCTTTTTTTTCTTAGAAGCTATTATTATTGCCTCATAATTTAAGCGACCTTAGAAACAAGGGAATACAGTACTCATCATAGGAATGCAGATCCTCCCAGTCAGCTAGCGTCACCCCAGAAGGCCACAGAAATCACGGTGCTGGGTCGACTGGTTATGTCGGTGAAAGGGAGGGAGGGCCCTGTCTGCATCTTCCGTTTTTCTGCCTCAGCCCACAGAGGAAGGAATTCTCTTTCCCTAACTTCTCTATCATCCCCTTCTGAGCTCCTCCCCACCAGCCAAGTTGCTAATCCAATACATTGGGCCACATTTTGCTAGTGGGCAGTCATGACAGAGGAAACTAATTTTCATGCAGAAGGACAAGGGTGCACCCTTTCTAGGCTGGCACAAAGTCAGCCTCTTTCTTCTGCTGAAGAGTCCAGCATCCTTCCTGCTGCCCACAACCAGGAATCTATCCCTTGCTTCTTGTCCCCTTGGGTATGTTCTCCAAGGCAGGCTGTCCACAGACCCAGCCTTCCTCTTAGCTGTGTCTGATCTAGATCCCTGACCAGTGGTTGTTGCAAGAGCCTGGGATTTGCTCTGTAATCAAGTGAGTAGGAGGATGGAATAGGAAACCTTACTGGGGTGGCCAGTCACACTTACCATGGATGACCTGCATTTGGAGGGTGATTACGAGAGTTGTGTCAGGGCTTTCCTGGATTCTAGTAAAAGCCACTGAACTCCATACCTTATGTGTGTCACTTCCTGAACATACCCCAGAAGAAAGGAGCACTGAGGCACAAAACACCAAAGGTGTTTTTACTTTAACGTGCTAAATCAAACTCAGGACATACATTAATTGCAGATTCACTTCCTTCTTTTGTAGATGTCCTTAAGGCTTTGACTACTACTAACACCATGGTTCTTCAGAAATTCCGATCAGTGGAGAGAATGAATTGAACCAACTGTGTCCAACTCATGGTTTCAAGGTCTTTGTGTCTAAAGGGTGGAGCATGCATGTTAACTTCAGGAGACTGCAACAGTAAGTAGGGAATTGCCTGAAAATTTCCAGCCAGTAGCCAGGCAGCCGCCTGAAACTGAGGTCTGGAAAACAGTTGTAAAGAAATGGTTTGAGTGTAGTGCTTTATTTCATCCAGGACCACTGTGAGCTGATAGCAGTGAACCCTATCCTGCAACAAACTCGGTTCTGCAGATCCCCCAGAGCTTGCTATGTACCGAGGATAGCTCAAGAAACGTATAGACAGACACAGGGGCAGCTCTTCCCATGTGGAATGTAAGATTTGTCACCACCAAGACATAACCAGAATTCCCAGTCCCAACTCAAACCTAAACCCCTGCAATGCTGACTCCATGCTCTGAAAAAAAGGAAAATGGTCACAAAATTCCACTGAAATGCCCATGGTCTCGAAAGCAAAGCAGCACATGCAGATACACAAAACACCCTTTACTCATGAAATCCAGAGGCACTGAGTCCTGGTCCTAGTACTGCCCTGTGAAATCACAGCTGTGTAGCAAGTTGGGCTACCATCTTCTAATTCATTGTTCTAAAAATCTAACAGCTCAAATCTTTTCCAGAATCATTATTTGCATTTTCCTAAAAATGGATGTGCATTTCAATGAATAGGAGAAAAAGAGACAAGAAGCAATCCTCAAAGGAACTACAGCAATTAGAATAAACTGGAGATCTGATAACATGGAAAAACCCATCCCTCCATTAGTCAAAGAAAAAATAATTTAAGTGTCACCATAATCAAGGTGTGTTCCTATCAAGTATATTATATGGAAATTGACATTTTTGTGAGGAAATCAAGTCAAAGCCTAGAATTGTATCTTTTATGTAGTTTAATATCTCAATTAGACTGTTTTTTCTACCGTCAATTTTTATCCTGAAAGACAGCATTGGAAGGAGAGAGTTAAAGAAATTACCAAAAAAAAAAAAAGAAGAAGAAGAAAGAGAGAGAAAGATTGAACTAGCATTGCACATGCAAATGAATGCATTATGGTAGTGGGGGTTTTTTTCCACTGAATAAATTTACATTTATATCAGTTAGATCTGATGTAATTCTGCAACCAATGAAACTTAAATATATACATATTTTGTCATGAAAGCCCTCACAGCTATAAACTTTGGATTAAGATCTATTGTAAAACTAAGAATAAATTTCAGTCAACCAATTTTAGATTTGGCAACTTTTATTACTCATTTTACCCAGAAGTACACTTTAACTGGCACTTACCAATACTCAATAGAAGTCTCGTCCAGTTTTCCTGTTAATTCCCTAGATTTTGTAACAATTCTCATAAATGGATGAAATTTTATAAACTCTCACTATAAAGAATGAATAATATAAATTGTCTGCTCTTGGCCAAGGACATGCTTGTGTGTGTGTGTGTGTGTGTGTGTGTGTGTGTGATACATGGCAACTATTCACATTTTTCCACTGAATTGAAAATTGATCACAAAATTTAAAAAGTGGCAAAAATTGGTGAAGAAATAACTTCCTTTAGCTTAAGCAGTCACCCTGCTCCTCTGTTTCTTGCTTATGTGAGCTGTTGGAAAATAGTTAACACAGTCCTAGGCATTTGACCTGGTCACCTAAGGTAGGCAGTGTCAATTAGTATGCAAGTAAAACAGCATAAAAACAAGCAACAGCAGCCACTCTAACATTCTAAGTGATCTTTCTATGTAATTACAATTTGTTTCATCACAGTCATTTCACTTGACAAATTAGTGAAGCTGAGATCGGGGAGCTTTGCACAGTGGGGCTGTGTCAAGATTACAAAAGAGTAATCTGCCACTAAGTTATCAAATTTAAGGGAAAGATGTAATTTCAAAGACTTGGAATAATAAATATTTGTCAAGTGCCTATGTGCCAGACACTGTCAGATGAACTCTTAATTCTCCCAATAGCATTATAAAGCAGGCATTATAGTTGCCATTTTATAGATGAGAAAACTAAGGGATAGAGATGGAAATTCCATGTCTGAGTCTCACTGTACTTGGCCTTATTCTAAAGGCTGAGTTCTTCCCATGATGCATGATGTACCTACAGGAAATCAGAAAAAGAATGGCTATTATCAGCAAAAATCACAGGAGTATATTTTACTAGCAGACAGAACAATGACTATCATGGAAAGAATTTTCTAACAAGCCCACTGAAATCATTTTTGAAGATACCCACATTAGAACAATTATAATACTAGAGACCTAATGATGTTCTTGTATTTATAAGGATCTTTTGCCTTGGATGGCTAACATCTCATGATTCAATCACAAAATCATATAAAATAGCTAATGGTAGTTACACCAAATCAGTAGCTCTCAAATTTCAGGAAGTGTTAGAATCACCTTGTGTTCATTAAAATATAGATTCCAAGGTCCCTGCTCCACCAAAAACTTAACCACTGGTTTTAGAGTGAGTGGGCCTAGGAATTTGTATTTGTGTCAGGCATCTGGTGATTCAGTTAATGGGGTTGGGGAAGGAATCTCAGTATCATGCCTTGAGAAACACTGGTGGGTATCAGAGAGTAATGACATAACCTGTCCAGTACCCTATACCATGAGTGATGGGGGTGGGGGCAACTCCTCCCATAATTAATCCAACAATGAATTGACTGAGTCTGGGGGAGGCAGCCCATTTTTGCAGGTGTGTTTGATTCTCTGCACTTGTCATCCCCCATTCCTTCACCAGGATGTACATTTTTTCCTGATACACTTACAATGCAATCTGTAGACTGAAAAGAAGTATCCTTGAACTTGAGTTAGCTTCTTTATACACTACATGAAAATTACCATATTCTTTGATGTGTTGTTTGTTTTGTGTGTTTTGTGTGTTTTTGATTTTTTAGAAGAAAATGCTGTCCTTCCTTGTCTGTGGAAAGGCTTTACCTCGATACAGCAGAAAGAATGGCAGGAGGAATGTGAACTCCTTACTGTGTCTGTATGGGTGTGATTTATTGTACTTTCTTTTATTGCAGGGTAGCCAATGCAGGGGCAGCCATGGTGGCATGACGTAAGGTCATCACACACTCTCGGGGAGCACTTGGTGTTGTTCAGGTGCTCTGCTTATTTACCATCCCTGCAGCACCTCCAGGAAAAGAGGTCAGCATCTTCTGGGCTTAGCAGCAGAGGGATTGAAAACCCGGAAGAGTAAGAGGCAGGTGGTGCTGAGTCAGGGCTTAAACCATCTCCTCCACCCAGGACCACAGAATCCATGCCTTTGGGAGAGGCTTTGCAAAGCCTCTGCAGACTTCTGGATGGAAAGACCTGGGGACACACTGCGAGAAGCCAGTTCAATCTGGTTATTTCAGAAGAAAAAGGGAATAAAAATTGAACCTTGAAATGTACACCCTGGGGATCCACAAACTCTCCAGTGGTGAGGAGCTACATGCAATGTTTAAGCCACAGGCAGGAGTATTTTACAAAGTTATTTACAGGATTAATTACTGACGTCCATACCTGTGCTGTTAGTAGTGTTGTGGTGGCCCATACCCAGTGGGCAGGCTGGAAAGCAGTTCCTGAGATGCCAGTTCCCACAGGAACCCCAGCAGTTCTTGGATGCCTTGCTTTGCATTAGGTAAGGTTAGTGCAGGGTACAAAGTGTGTTTACTTGGAATACAAAGCAATGAATTCTACTTCGCCTGGGCCTCTACCTCCCCAGCACACACAAAGACAAAGGCATTGCGAAATTTTCACTGTTGGATTTACTAGAGAAGTAGCCAGGATGAGACTTGGGTTTGTAAACCTAAAGAACTAAGCAGTGGTTTTAGTGAGCTTAGGCTGCTATAACAAAGCACATTAGACTTGAGGGCTTACAAACAGCAGGAATTTGTTTCTCACAAATTCTGGAGGCTGGAATTCTGAGTTCAGGTTACCAGCATGGTGAGGTTCTTCTAGATTGCAGACTACCAATTTCTCAGTATATCCTCACCCAGCAGGAAGAAGGCAAGAGGGCTCTCTGGGGTCTCTTTTATAAAGGCACTGATTCCATTCTTAAGGCTCTGCCCTCATGATCCAATTACCTTCCAAAGGCCCCACCCCCTAAAACCATCATATTGGGGGTTAGGATTTCAACATATGTATTTGGGGAGGAACAAACATTCCGTCAAATCCAGCAGCCCTCTATGCTGGAAGAGCAATAAAGGGGAGGTGGAGAGATGAAGGTTAGAGACAGCTTTCATGGTTAACAGTATGGGCCTTGCAATAACACCAAGTATGGTCCAAGGACCAGCAGCAGCAGCAGCAGCATCAGCATCACCAGGGAGCTACTTAGAAATGCTAAACATTGGATCCCACCCAGACATACTGATGGTCAGAATCTCTAGGGCTGGAGTCCAGGAATCTGTATTTTAATAAGTGTTTCAAATGATTCTTATGTGTGTCAAAGACTGAGAAGCACTGGCCCTGGAGTTAGACACTCAGGTCAGACAGTCTGGGCTTGTATCCTACCCCATCATTCCTCAGCTGTGTGAGCTCCCCAGGTCTCCATTCTTTCCTTTGTAAACCAGGTATAACATTAATGCCTACTTCATGGGGTTGTTGTGTGGTCAGGATGATAAGATAATGTGTGCAAAGCACTTAGACCAAGATCTGGCAAATAAGCACTTACTGAAGGTATGCAGAATAAAATATAGACCTTCCCTTTATAAATCCTTAAACCCCACTTCTACTCAGAGCTCATGCTCCCAACTACCTTCAAGGTCACTTCTTAGCCCACTGTCAACTCTAACTCACAAACCCTTGTATTTTGCCTAAGCCTATTCATGATTCATTCATTCATAGGTCATAGGCATTCCACAGGCATTCTTCTTCAATCCCCCACTAAAACTTCTGTACCTCCCAACAGCTCAGGAATCGGCTTTGGATTCTGCCAGTCTTGGGTTGGGTGGGGAGGAGACCACATGATGTGTCTTCCCAAGAAGAAAGAAAATTCTAGAGAACCACCATGAAGTCCAGAGGTACTTATGAAAACAATGGGCTTGAACTCACTTCTCATCTTAGATTGATTGTTTAATTAATGTTTATTGAGTAAGTTAATGAATGAATTTCACTCAACTTGGAATATACAGTCTCAGGTTATGGTGGCAGGAGACTGGACTGGGTTTCTTCCCTCTGTTTATTCCAGAGATTTTTTTATGGTTCATTGATCCATTTAGAGGTATCAGGGCAGCTTTTTTATTTCAGCATCCTGCCAGTTTTATATGTGTGTTAAACAGGCTCCTTTTCATATAAAATAACCACAATTTTAACACAATTTTTTACATTTGTTCTTTCCTTCCTTCCTTCCTTCTTTCCTTCCTTCCTACCTTCCTTCCTTCCCTCCTTCCTTCCTTCCTTCCCTCCTTCCTTCCTTCCTCCCTCTCTCCTCTTTTTCTCCCTTCCTTCTTTCCTTCCTTCCTTCCTCTCTCTCTCTCTGTTTCTTCTTTTCTTCCTTTCTTTTGAGTGGGTCTCACTAAATTGCCCAGGCTGGTTTCAAATTCCTGGCTTCAAGCAATCCTCCTGCCTCAGCCTCTCAAGTAGCTGAGATCACAGGCAGAAGCAACTGCACCCAGCAACAAAAAGTACTTTGATTCATTCCTAAGAAAGGCATTGAAATAAACAAAGAAAGATTACTATAGCCGTGGATTCATTTGCTTGATTGTTAGAGAAAGTAAAAGTCAAATCTTAAGCCTAATGAGTCAGGTGATGGTGAACGCTAATGTGTGTATGTGTGTGTGTGAATGTGTGTGTGTGTGCATGTGTGCTTATATGTATAAACAAAAGAAGGCAGCTAGGTCAGGGGAGGAAACACATTCCAATAGTACAGAAAAATACACACACACACACACACACAGAGAGAGAGAGAGACACACACACAGACAGGGATAGACAGACAGAGAGAGATGCAAAAAAGATCGGAAAATGTTTCCTTTCCCCAACCCTGCAAAGACTTAGAAGTACTCCAAACCAGTGCTTTTCAAACTATCTATGGTAAAGAAAAAGGTTTTGTTATTTGGTTTTGCTTTTTCCTTTCCTATAAGTTATGGACTAACACTACAAATGCTCTAAAATGAATTATTTTAAAAATAATATAAAATAAGTATACACAAAATAAATAACACTATCCTTCCAGACATCTCTTACCCCAAGCTTGCCCTTGTGCTGAAGGAACTAGACACCAAACCATGTAAAAATCCACCTTTAAAATTCCAAGACTATCAAGTGAGCAAATGATATGGCATAGTTGCCCAAAGAAGTGGGTAACAGTAGTAGCAGAAATAGAACAGCTGCCCTCACACCTGTTCCCCTGCCAGGTGATCCAGCATTCTGGGGACAGCCCACTGATTTCAATGATGAAGGCACATTCTAGTGGCCAGTGGCAGCTCAGCAGAGAGGACTACAAAGAGAGGAGCTACAAGAAAATCTCCTGTTGCCTCTCACAGAGATTTGGCAAGGCTTCATATGCATATTTGTTATTTATTTTCTTCTTGAATTATACTTATTAATCTAATCTTGTGCAAACAGTTCTTGCAAGAAGTGAGGACTGAGGAGACTGAGCTTGCTGTGAAATGTGAATTCCTAAGTGCGGCAAGGACATGGCTAAGAGGGTAAGAGCAATGCCTGGGCCCTCTCTTGGTGGCAACATTAACAGTAAAGGGACTTTGAACTCCTGGATGCCCTGACATTTCTTCTCCTGCCATTTGCTGTTCTGCTTCTTGGCCTCCCGCTCAGTGTCCACCCTTTTAATAGTGCCATTTCATTCCTCAGACAAACACTACTTACTACCTCTGCCCACCACACTCCATTTCTGTCATTCCTCTGGGGCTTATTGGCTTCATTTCTGGCCTGTGGCATTTTGTGTGTAGCCCTTCCTCTCCAAAATATGCCTGTTAAAAAGTATAAGCCAAAAGTAGGAAGCAAATAAATATGGCAGTAACAATAAAAGCATGATTTATTTGAGAAGTCTCCCTTGATTTGATGAGATGTCTCAGATTCCACAGAAAAGTCATGCTATACTCAGAGTTCACAGAATGAGGAATACATTTCACAAAAGTGTCCCCACTTACTCTAAATCATGAGCTTCATACATTAGCTTGACCCTTGTTGACTCCAGCAATGTGCCGTAGCACACAATTCACTCTCTCTGAGCTTTGTTCTTGCCTTTCTTTGTAGTTGGGTTGTCACGATTGCCACATGGCCCTCAGTGCACACACAGAGCCCTAAGGAATATCCTTTCTAGTTATAAGCACAGATTTCCAAATCAGACAGAACTACATTTAAGTCTTGGGTCCACCATGTAACAGCTGTCTGACCTTGGACAGGTTACTTAGAGTCAAGGAGACCTGGTGTACTCATCTATAAAATGGAAATGACGATAGTACCTGGCCCAGAGGGTTACTGTGAGGATTAAATTAGATGGTATATATAAAGTTATGGCAGTGCCTGGGACATAGTAGACACTCAATAAAAGTTAGCTATTATTGTAATCTGTCCTGGGGGACAGGATGCACACCATGTCCTCTAACAGGTAACAAAGAACATTTGAAGAAATTGAGCTGAAAAATAAAATATAAGTGAATATGATTGTTGAGTCCTATAAGCCTGCTCATTTATTCAGGACGTGTTTACTCAGGACCTGCTGGTTACTGTGTTAGGTTAATAAGGCAGAATACCTTAATGAGGAGCTCACAAATATTGGAAAAAGCAAACCCATAAAAAGAAAATAACAATTCTTATATCATCTTTGCTAGCCAAACAAAGATCTGAGGGTATGAACTGATGTTAAGTTGTGTCCTTGGGAAAACTGATCACTTGTAAAAACCTACCTGAAGTAATGACGCCCTGAGCTCTGGCCCACATTTGAGGCAGCTTTGAGGACAAGTGCACATGGGGTAAGGAAGGGGGCATGGCTTCCCTGGGGCCTGATCTAAAAGGGCACCCCCAAACCCAAAAGATTTAAGGCCCAGGAATGTCTGTCAACCGTAGTTGTTATGGCAGACCCACTGATGCACATCAGGAAGGCAACCAACGAGACTCAAGCCAAATTCCCCCTTTAAATTAACTTCCCGGCACATCTTTCTGCAGGGTGTGTGCCGCTCTAGAAGGCAGCAGCAGCAGGGGCCCAGACCACTGCTTTTCTCTCCACTGTTGTTTATAAAATTGAAGAGAGAAAAAGCAGCATCGGTCTCAAATTAATCTTCTCCTCCTCAGTCTAAAGGATGTGAGCATCAGGTCCATCGTCTCCGAGCAAAATGTTCTGCGTGTTCTCTTGAACAAAGAGCATCTGTGACCAGTGGACTTGCCTGTTACCAGTATGTGATAAAGGGGACAGCGGAACAGCCTCAGCCTCGGTGGGAGCTGCTTTCTTTCTTTTTCTCTTTTCTTTCTTTCTTTCTTTTTTTTTTTTTTTTAATGCCTTTTTAAGAGGCAGCAGAAAAGGCTCTTCTTTAGAAAAGATTTCCTGGTTTGAGGGAGGGTTAAATAAACAAATGATAACACCAATCAACCCTCTTTGCTTACAGCCTGCAGAGTCAATCTGCCTCCTGGCTGTGGAGCTACCAACCAGCAAAGGCAAACTAATTAGACACAGACAAACACTTAGGCAATCACACCTTGTGAATGTAAGCGTCTTTCTGTCATTTGGCAAGTCTCTCAGCTGCCTCTGAGCGTGAGACAACAAATCCCCTGCAAACAAGTTCCTCACGCTCCCCGTTAGTGAGACCTAACGGATCACAATGGCTAGAGGTGAAAGGTGGCAGTCTCGTCAGGTAATGACATCTCTCCAACAGCCCATATTAAAACAGCGGCACTTGTTTAGACTAGCCTATTTGCACCTACCTACAGAGGGCCTTTTTAATGTAATTATTAGCCTCTGCCGCCCTGCTTAGGATTTGAAAATATCGTTCATTTTCATCTTGCTTCAGCTACCGCTGCTATCTCCCATTCAGGCTCAGTCACCTCATCTTCCCACAACTAAGTGTAGAAACAAGCAAGAGCTGGAAGAGCTGAATTAACAAGAACAAGTTGGCAGGTGAGCTATGTGACAAAAAAAAAAAAAAAAACAAGAAGGGATTTGACAATATATTCTAATCACTACCTGTCTGTGGAAATCTGGAAAAAATTTAAATGGCTTTTCTTAGCAAGACCAAAAAGCTACTGCAATAATTGACCAAACCTATAGATGTAAAAGCAAAGAGGCTGGAATCTGGTAATAGTATGCAGCTGGTAAACAACTATACGTTGCTTTAAAAAAAAAAAAAAAAAAGCAGAGGGAGGCAAGAATCTATTGACAGGCTGGGCTAGAAGTTCTGATAACTGCTCATCACAGTGCAGAATTCGGCCTTTGACATTTTAAGTAGCTGGAAGGGATGGTCCCACCTGACCTCACTCTGTATTATACAAACAAATCCATCATCATGTAAAAGTTTGGCTGATACATTACAGACCTATAGGTCAAAGACCAGAATTTCTAAGTCCCCCGAATGGTTTCCATCTCTGCTTATAAGTGTCCAGGTCATATTCGGGCAGAGCAGTGGGGCATTTTATCTACCCACTATTAATTGTTAAATATCTGCTGTTGCTTGGAGCTGTGCTCACTTAAAAATGATGCAGTTGACTTTCTGTCGAAATGGCTTTCAATCTTGCTCCTCAAACCTTACTGGTGCTCTCGCTGCTCTGTAGTTTGTGGCCATCACTTATTAATGGTTATAAACAGGGATGATTTTTTTCAAAGGTAACAACAGCTTAAACTGTCACTGAGGAGAGGCGTTTGTATAAAGGAATGCACAGCTTCCTATCTTCTTCCTGTATTTTTCCTTTCGTCGCTTCTCCTTTATCTTCTTTCTCTCCATCCCCCTTCCCCATGGAAGGGGCAGATTTTATAGAAGTCAGCTTCCAGAAGAGCTTTGAATGAGAAGAATAATTAGGGCCACAGAGACTCCAGGATGGGAATAGTATGGGATAAATCTCCAGGACAGAAAATTTTTTTTAAAAGGCCACCTGTAAAGAGAGGGCCTAGAAGGAGTATTTATTCTGCATGTCTTGACCTATTACTTTGTGCCAGGTACTGTGTTAGGTAAGCAGGATATGAAGAAAAACGCGAAATGGTCCCTGCTCCAATACACTGAGGAAAAGAGAAATCATGGCAATTGTGAGATGATTCCACCCTCAACCTTCTGATTCTAAATCAGCTGCTTATCAGTGCATTAGCCACTCTGTTAACACCAATTCAGAATTACTAGGAAGAGATTACTGCTCACAACTGAAAATGAGGGCAAAAATTCAAAATCAAAACAGCAAATGAGAGGAGATTAGAGAGAAAAGACAAAGTTTTTCTAGTAAATGACACAATTTTAACAAAAACTTTTAGATAAGAAAATAAGAGAAACAAGATCAGAGTTTTGCTCTCCTCTCACTGACTCTTTTCAAATCAGGAGACAGGACTCCAGGAACAAGATGGAGGCATAGAGCAATGCCTGCAATGCTCATTCACTCTTCAACTTCTGATCCAAATAATCAAAAAGATTCACAAAAGGACAAAAATTGGCAACTGCCCTGAAAGCTGATCATGACAGGTAATCATAGGCGATGTTCAAGGAGGAGGTTCCACTAATTGCTAAAATAAGTGAGGATAGGTTTAAAAGTGCACTCTTAGGATGTATACATAGTATCTTTTGAATCCAAACAACATGGAGGAACTTGAAAATGATAGAGAAGGACTTTGATCCCAGCGTCCACTCCCAACCTAAGCGTGCAGTAATCAATAAAGGTGCATTGCCCAAGAAAGTCACTGGCCGCCCTTCAGTGGCATTGGATTGCCTCCTGAGCTTCCAGAAATAACTGCTGCCCAGCAGTGCCTGCTTGACATCATTCCTATGGCAACAGCACAGGAGTTTGAAGGATTAAATGGCAGAATTTCACATCTTGGGATATAGAGTCTCCTGCAGAAAAGAAGGGAGACTTTTCTCCCTTGCAGAAAAGCAAGGGAGGAGTCAGGAAAAGTTGTGGGAGAAGACACACTGAAGTACATTGCCTTTTAGGATCTACCATGTCACAGGAACCACTGCAGCCTCCTCCTCATTCTCCAACACAGCCAGGGACCCCTGTCCTCCACGAGGCCACGGGCTGAGCCCAGTAGACAGCCCTTCACCCCCAGCCATGTGGCTCTAACGGTCCAAAGTGTTTTCATCCAAGTGAACAACGAGGGGCATTAGGCCTGCTCGCGAACCTCCCAATCTAGTGGCAAATGCCTCATTTGGATGGACGACCCCCAATGCTTAGAAAATGACAAAGAGGAAGGTACTGGGGACTGTGAGAAAACAAACTCTATACCAAAAAAAGGTATATCCCAGAATATTCCAATCACATCTCAAAAATGTTTCTACAGGAAAATTTTTTAAATATTAGAAAATATTTGCTAGTCCTTCACGAAACCAAGGCAGGGATACGTGGGGTAGAATACTATGAAGCAAAGGCAGAGCTGAAAAGGAAACTAGGGAAAGAGTTCAGGGCATCTAAAATGGAATATTCCAATAGAAAATCTGCATTAGAGGCAAGAATAAGGAAAATTATCACTATCCTTTTCGTCTATGTTCTTGGGAACTTTCTCAACTGCCTTTTCCAAATTACTGTTTGTTTTCTATAGAGATAGAAAATAAAAAATTGAAAGACAAGGCTGGGCGCAGCGGCTCACGCCTGTAATCCCAGCACTTTGGGAGGCCGAGGTGGGCAGATCACCTGAGGTCAGGAGTTCATGACCAGCCTGGCCAACATGGTGAAACCCCATCTCTACTAAAAATACAAAAAATTCGACGAGCATGGTGGCAGGAGCCTGTAATCCCAGCTACTTGGGAGGCTGAGGCAGGAGAATCACTTGAACCTGGGAGGCGGAGGTTGCAGTGAGCTGAGACCACGCCATTGCACTCCAGCTTGGGCAGCAAGATTGAAACTCTGTCTCAAAAAAAAAAAAAAAAAAAGATCGCAAATACAAGAGATATGAACCATCTTGGTTAAGCTATGGTTAAGCTTAACCATCACTTAAACTTTCTTTAAATTTCTTTAAATTTCTTTAAAATTTTAAGAATAAGTATGTAGATGAAAAGAGGGGGAGAGGACGTATAGTGGCCACAACTCCCATTATAATATTACTAGAGACTTTTGTTGCCAAAGTTATTCACTTCCACTGTTTTCTAAAGTTTCCTGCTTTCCCTATTTCCTAATAGTTCCTAATCATACCATGGCTTTTAAAAGAGCTAACTAAGTAGGACAACTTATAAAACTGTAAAGTATAAAAGTAATTGTATACATATTAATGTGGGCCATAAATGACTTCATCAAACACTTATTGAATATCTGCCTGTGACGGTCAGTTTTATGTGACAACTTGACTAAGTTTTGGTACCCAGTTGTTTGGTCTGATACCAGTCCAGATATTGCTGTGGAGGTGTTTTTTAGGTGTGACTACTATTTAAATCAGAGTAAAGCAGATTATCTTCCATAATGTGGATAGGCCTCATCGAATCAGTTGAAGGCCTTGAGAGCAAAAACAGATTTCCCAAAGAAGAGGGAATTCTGTCTCAAGACCGCTTGGGTTTCCAGCGTGCTGTGGAATTCAGACTGAAGACTGCAATATCACTTTTATCTGAATTTCCAGCTATTACCCTGATCTACAAATTTCAGACTTTGTACCCCCACAATCATGTGTGTGTGTGTACACATATATATGTGTGTGTGTGCACATACATATACACATATCTATATATAACTAACATATATCATATTGGTTCTGTTTCTCTGGAGAACCCTCTGACTTATATGCTGTCATATACAAGGTCTTGTGCTACATTATGTGAGGTCCACAAATAAATAGCACCTGCATTTCCATTATCAGGAAATCTATATCTCACTCAAAAAAAGAAAAATTCACCCAATCCTCCGTGTACCCAGCAGTGTGCTGGAGCTGCAAAATGAAGAAGAGATTCTACTGTTCAAGGTGCTCACAATCTGGCCAAGAAGATGACATGCACAAGATACAAATCTATATTGCATCATGGGGAAGATGTCATAAGAAAGGGGCAAACAGTTTCCAGGGGTGTTTACAGAGAGTTAAGAGCTTCTGCCAGAAGGAACTGGGAAAGGATTCATTAAGAAGACAGCATTGAACCTGAGCGCTCACACTGTCGGAATGTGCCAAATTAACTTGAACCACTGGAAAATTCCATTATAGGGGTCAGAGGCTACAAGTCACTGGAACCCCAAAGGCCCCGAAAACCACAGACTGGAGGAAGAGATGCTCTGTTTGATGGGGCTCTGCACAGCATTGGTCCTGTGTCCCCCAGGAAAAAGTTCCCCCAACATTCTTGGATTAGGCAGCCAAGGCCAGGGTCATGCAAGTGACACAGATGCTATACAGGTCAGGTGGTTGCCCTGGCTTCACCTGGCCTTGGAGAGCATCAGGCAATCAACTAAAGGGCAGCCTGGCTTCAGGGACCTTTTCAGAGCAACTTCCAAAATCTGCTTGGGTCAGTCCCCAGTCCCTTTTGTGTCCGCAGTCTCCAACTCTGAGTTTATAGCTACGGTTTGAGCAAATTATGAGGAGAGAAAATTATTTTCATTGCATATTGCTTCAGTAAGCAGAGATTTAGAACTATTCCCATCAAAAAGCTACCTACAAGTGCTGGTGACTAAGCAGGGGTTACAACCCAAATGTCTTAGGGGCCCAGGTCACCTAGATGTGTAAATTAGGGTGGGGCAGAGTCATAGGGAGCTGTATGAGCTGGTGAAAATTCTCCAGATGCATCTGCAGCCAGATTTGGCCCTTTGTCCTACCCCCCATTTGTGCCTTGTGGCTTAAAGGGTTAACTTTGACTATCTTTAAAATGCAGGTATTTGAAACAACACATTCCCAGAAGGCTCTACAACGCTCAAGTTTACCAAACTACTTACAAAAGTTATACTAGGATTGGTCACCAGGGTCCCCTTTATACTTTTCATCTTTTCCCTTCTGAATAAGAGCATTAGGAGCTACCAGCAGCAACTGCTTGACCCAATTGACGCTATGATTTCGGCAGGAAAAGGTGGTCTCAACTGGGGAGTGAGATGGAATTATGCAGGATCCAGGGCTCCATATGGCCCCTCGGTCAGGGGTACCATTAGAGTACATCAAATGCATTACCTTCTCTCAAAGAGCTGGCTGGGGGCCTTCTCATTCCATCTGACCACCTGTCCCTTTTTCCTTCTCTGTCACAAAGACTTTTTCCTCCCTTCATACTATACCAGTGTCACACACTCAGCTCTTGCCAGTCACAGTGGAGGTGGAGGAGGCGCTGAGATATCAGGAACTGCCACCCTTCAGCTCTCTCTAAGACTGGAGAGAAGTCAGCTGTTTCTCCAAGAGAGGGTCTAAGAGAGTCACCTGTTCACAATCCAAAGGTTATTAAGGAGTGCTCAGTCTTTAAAGAGCCAGGAAGGTACACAAAGATGAGAGAAGTCAGGCTCCTAAATGTGTGGGCAGGGGTTTCTGGATTCCCAGGCGTATTGAAACAGTTTGCAATGCAAGGCAGGGTGTCCTACACTTGGCTCATGTCCAGATGGAAATATTTTGCATCTGTTCATGAATTCATGTGTTTAGAGAACAGAAAAAATGTTTTTGCTAAGACAGAGTAACTCAGGTAGAGGAAACTGAGTACAGACAGAAAAGTTAAAATAAAAATTCACCCTCCTTCTAACTGTGCCTAGAATCAATAATGGCTTTCAAAACAGTTTGTGCAGCACTATCCTGAGTGTCTGAACTGGAGACAGTCACATTCTGCTTCTATATCATGACCCCTCCCTCATTTCCATTCATTATCTCTTCCCAGTGGAGCTCTGTGAATAAACCTGTCACTCCTCAAGCCAGCCTTTCTCAGCAGCCCAGTGAAGATGCCAGCCTCCATGCTTGCAAAGAGAAAGGCGGAGCTCTTCACAGTCTGTGACACTCAAAAACATTGACCCCTGGCTGGAATTGAAAAATGGAACTACCTTTGTCTCAGGGATATCTCCATTTAGGGGGAAGACAAATTCTAACCATAAAACAATATCCTTAATGCTTCTTTAAAATCGAGTTGCTTGTAAACATACTTAGCACAAGTCTAGACCTATAAAGTAAGTGCTCAACAAAGTAAGTGCTCATTTTTGGTTGATTAATTGATCAAGTCTCCTCTCCCAGCCCATGCTCAGAAATGCTTCCCATGGTTCTCCTTAAAGGCTTTGCTGCCCAAGAACATCCTGCTTTAGAAACCTCTGCTTTAAGGTGGAATCACGCCGAGAAGAAAAAACACCTACACAGCAAGGAGCCAACAGAAGGCATGACTCAAAAATGGCCAGAGGCACTTGAAAGCCCAATTTTACTTATATTCAGTAACTTCACATTTTTTTTGTGAATCATTGGTGTGGAAAGAGAACTTCAACTTACCCCAAACTCACCAAAAATGCTCTTGGCCGGGGAACTTCAGGGATCTCCCTAAACATATGGAATTTTGGGTTCTACGTTCTATGGTTTCCAACCTGCATTACCAGCTCTACATTGCCACTACTTAGGCTTGTGTCCAGTGATGCTATCAGTTCACCCTTCTGTTTTCCAGAGACTCCTGCGGTCACTTTGGAATTGAGTTATGTGTCTTTATTATACAGCAGCAGTGGGAAAAATGGAAAAGAAGTAACTATTAACAAGATATGGTTACAGTTAAAACTTTTAGATGCTTATGTTTTCATTTGCAGAGAGAAAATCCCCTCTTGTCCATCTTCCATAGACACCATCTCAAATTATAACATCCTTACTGTCTTCCAAGACCCCTCTCAAATGCAGCCTCCAAAGAGTCTTTCTAGATTCTACTAGATGTGACTTATTTCCCCACCTCTGGTGTCAGACTGCCTAGTATCCAATTCTAGCCCTATGCATTCTAGCTTCAGATAACTTGCAAAGTTATTTAAACACCATGTGCCCCAATTTACTCATCTGTAAAATTGAGAGAATAATACAACCTAAATTAAAGGGCCATGAGAGTCAAAAATTGAACCCATGAATAGTGCTTAGAATGCTATCTGGCCTATGTAACACTTACTGAAGTGCTATTGTGTCTCGGCCTTTTGGTTAGGATCAAGTGAAGCTAAGTGCTATTATTGGCTATTAGCTGTGAACTCCAATAGAACTTGTATTTCTTGAAAAGTTTTTGCCTTACTTCTTTATCTGTATAGCATCTTGCCCCTCTACCTCTCTCCATTTTCTTACATACTTTGAGAGATCTCTCATCTCCCTTAGCCGGGAGGGGTTTTAGGTGAGTTCAGAATAAATTGAAGTTCTCCATCTTAAAGTAAGGTGCTTGGGAGTAGGGACAGCATCATATCTTTGTAGCTGGTTCATATGTATGTATGACAAATATTGAAATTAAACACATGAGGTTTACACAGTGCCTAACATAAGCTAAGCTCTTATAATATACTTGTTGGTTTTTTGTTGTCATAATTGTATACCAAGAAGAAGAATCCAAATGTCTATATCAAATTTGTGCCTATATCTGATATGTCTTTATGCACATGAAGTATATATCTTTGAAAGTATCCACATACAACTGAGAAACAAGACATAATACAAAGTCAAATTTTGCCTTCTGGTAATCTGCCAAGACTGAAAAAGTCTGACAGCACACAGAAACTTTTCCTGACATACAGAGCTGTCATCAGCATTTCCCCACCTTCCCAGTGACACACAAATGCTACAGTGGCTGCCAGAAACATTGGCGACCAGAGCAAGGATGGTGCCCTGCCCGTAGTTAGTAGTTACTATATTTATTTTCACTCTGATCTGTTGTCAGCTTCGTTCCCTTCAGATCTATAGCTATATTGTGAGATATGATTGCAAGTCTTTATCATTTGGCTTGTAATATCTATTTTCAAAAGGTTCCTTTGTGAATGCAAGGTAAATCTAATAGTTGTTTTGTTTGTTTTGTTTTTAATGTTCTTAGACATTCTCAATGTCAACACAAACCTTTCCTACATTTCTTTTTGCTTTCATCTTTCAGGATTTTGTCCCAAGAACTCCTTTTGTCAGTCTCTTCTTTCTGATGCTTCCATCCTGGTACTTGGTCATTGTAAGCTTCTCTGATTGATCTCTAAAGAGATGAAATCTTCTGGGCTCCTCTATAGAAACATCCAGAGAGCAATTTGGAATGTGATTGGTGTATCAACAGGTACACCTGTTGGGAAGCAGATGTACCTGTTCCCCCTAGTGGGAAGCAGAAGGGCCGCTCAGATGGGACTCTGAGGGAATGGGATGGAAAAGGATACAAGGACGGTCTATTTATAAAGCAGGGTCAGGAGATCCAACAAGGAATAGGAATACAGGACTAGCAACAGTAGGAAGCTGTTGCCACCATGGGCCTGAAGGAGCCAGGGAAGGAAATAGTGTTTCATGCTGGAGCTTGGTGAGAGCTGCAGCCACAGATATGGGGCCAGCCAGCAGAAGTTATAGTCTGGGAGGATGCAGACTCTCCCAGGCAGGGACGGGCAGATGTTACAGCCAAGGGGTCAGCCACCTGGAGCCCACTGCAGAGAAGCAAAGAGCAGGGAATGAATCTCACAGGGAAGGTGGGGAAGGGCAAGCAGAGAATAACTAGCACCATATACATGAAAGTGCATGTCTCTAAACCTGTAAATGAAGCTGTACCCTGTCATCCTGCGCACCATAGCAAAACTTCATCTACACAGCCTTCCAAGGGAGCCTAAAGACCTTCCTACTTGTTTGACTCTAACACATCTTTGTTAGTGTTACTGGAAAAGAGAGGTCATTTTAATTTCTAAAGACAGAATGTACTATAACCTTACTTATTATTGTGATTCTCTCCGATGCCCCTAAGATTTGTGCTACATCACTCTTTTGGTTGCAGAAACATATTAAGGAGGAAAATTTTCTCTTTTCTAATTAATAATGTCTGGAATAAAAACAGCAATTAATGTAGTTTCTATGGATTGTGCTTTTTTTTAAGTGGATAATTTTATGTGTTCCAACTATAGATATAAAGCAATGGTCTTCATCCTGGCTGTTTGCCAACATCAACTTCAGACGTTGTATCTAGTACAGAATTCTGCGATCTGTCCCACAGAGCCTCAATGGAGAATCATTCATTTAAAATTATGGACATATGATTGGGTAGCTCTACATAGAAATTTGCATCCAGGTCTCTTTGATCTGTCAATAAAGTTTAACATCATTCTATGTTATGTTTTTTAAAGATCTCCCATGTTAGTCATAAGATAATTGATTAGTTGAAGGTATATACCCAAGGGAAATAGAATTTAACTTTCACATAATTTCATGCTTTTAAAAAAAATGGATTTAATTCAAATTGAGGCTTTTCATAGACAGAATTAAAACTACTTTGTGTCAAAGACTAGGACTGTGGCATTTTTAAAAAGTAAAATGAACAAACTAAGGCCGGGTGCGGTGGCTCACGCCTATAATCCCACACTTTGGGAGGCCGAGATGGGCAGATCGCTTGGACCCAAGAGTTTGAGACCAGCCTGTGCAACATGGAGAAACCCCATCTCTACTAAAAATAGAAAAACTAGCCGAGCGTGATGGTGCATGCCTGTAGTCCTAGCTACTTGGGAGGCTGTGGTGGGAGATCACCTGAGCCTGGGACACAGAGGTTGCAATGAGCTGAGATCGCACCACCACACTCCAGCCTGGACCATAGAATGAGACCCGGTCTCAAAAATAAACAAATATTTTTTTTTAAATGAGCAAACTAAAACTTACCTCTATGGCCTTCCAAACCCAGCTCAAATCCCTCCAGAGAATAAACAACACAATGTATATTAAAAGGCACAAAGCCAGGCCGGGCACGGTGGCTCACGCCTATAATCCCAACACTTTTTGGGAGGATCATGAGGTCAGGAGATCAAGACCATCCTGGCTAACACGGTGAAACCCCGTTTCTACTAAAAATACAAAAAATTAGCTGGGCGTGGTGGCAGGCACATGGAGTCCCAGCTACTTAGGAGGCTGAGGCAAGAGAATGGCATGAACCCGGGAGGCGGAGCTTGCAGTGAGCCGAGATTGTACCACTGCATGGCCTGTGAGACACAATGAGACTCCGTCTCAAAAAAAAAAAAAAGCACAAAGCCTTTATTCTTCGATATCTCCAACAGAAAGCAAATCCTGCCATCAACTGAATTAGCAAACTATTCCACACTACTTCCTATTTTGTACTTGTTTGCTTATTTGTTTGCTTGTTAATTTTACCACCTTTCACTTTCTGAGTTTTTAAAGCACTCATTTGTGTACACGTTGCACGTGGACGTGAACACTTTGAGGTCAGAGACTGTATGTTGCTCACTTCTGCATCATTACCTACAGTGTTAGTCCACTGTAGGTGTTCACTCTGTTTGTTGAATTAATACATTACTTTAAAAACCAATGTATTTCTTTCAAATGTCTGAGTGAAAAAAAAAAATGCACACCGCCCTAATTATGTTTTGCATTGACCTACAGCTTTCTCCATCATACCAACCCACGGTGCCATTCTCAGTTATTCCACTCTAGGTCCAGACAAAAAGGAAAATCCAGATTCCAGATCCCAGGTCCAAAGATTCCATGCTCAATTTAAATACTGAAGTCACCATGGGGTTTCAGGCTCAGAATTTCAGGAAACTTTTGCAGACAAATGTTTATATCTATTTGGTGGACTTTCTTGAATTTTGTATAATCTCTTGATTTTCTATTATTATTGAACCTCTCTGCAGGTCTCTCCTGATGAATAACAAGCATCTTCCATTTATTTTTGCTCTACATCATTTTAATGAAATTTTAAAGCCACCTACAAGATGCAGGATACTGGTTTTAAAAAAAAAGAACTGCAAATATTATTTGATAGCCAAAAGCTTCAGTAAAAGATATATGTTGGAAGTACTATCCCTGAAATCATGCACGTGATGAAAAAGGACCGGAACTGATGAATTTTAATATAACTAGGCAAAAACCCAATGCCTGCCACACCAGCTGGTCATCATGCTTTAGCCATTAAAAGTGGCCTTTTTTGTGGCTAACAACAGAAATGTTGGTCAATCAGGCACAGCTGTAGGTCTGGGCTTGGAGCCCACTCTCAACCTTGCCCCTCCCTTTCTTCCCCCAGGCTAGGATGGAATGAAAGGGTCAGGATTGGCAGTAGGCACAGAGAAAGGGAAAACCAAGATGCTTAAATCCAGAGGAAAGATTGATTGCTGCAGCATCTCAGGCCTTAGCCCATTAGGTAAAGTTTAACCCCTGCAAAGCAGGTCACTTGTCAAAAATGAATGAAGAATACAAACTTCAGGTTGAAAGACAAGGAGGAGGCAAGGGGAGACGCTCTGCTGCATATGGTGTTCCATTAATAGGTATCACACTCCATAATGGGAACATTTTTATACAAATGTGTTCTTTGGAATCCAGCCAAGAGCAGAGCACCCCAGTGAAATCACAATGCACAGCTAATGATCTGTTTTGGTGAATTTGGCACTAGAGACTAATAGAACCAATTTGTCCCCAAAATGTTAAATCACTTAGCGCTTCTATGGAGGTGCTAAGTGGATCTAGAACTTTTGGGAAATGTCGATAAAAAATTAGAGACTACTCAGAAGCCTTCAGTCTTGGTTTGCAATCCCTTATCCTCAGATTAGACGGCTGCTGAGCACCTGAGGAGACTGAGGAAAGCCTGCTGCTGCAGGAAGCAAGTGGTCGGACTGAGTCACAAATGTGCTCCCCGGCCTGATGAGAGACTGAAGAGCCAGTGAGCATTCTCTCTCAGCCAAGGCTGTCAACCTGCGCCTCCGCTGTAATCACTGGCTTCATCGTCTCACTCCCCACCCCCATATTCTGCCAGCCACTAATTCCCTCTCTCTGCACTGCCAATCTCCCAATCCCATAAACAGGACATTGACTCCCCTCTCACATTTACCATTTTCCTGTATACTTCTCCTCTATTCCCTCTATTCCAGCCCTTAGCCCTACACCCCAGAATTTTAAAAACTGTCTGCTGGAACTCCAGCCTACCTCCAATCACCTCCCATCATCCTGTATGTTAATGAAAGATAAATCTTCATTAACTAACACTCTCAAAAACTTGTTCACCAATTTGGAAACTTCCAATGGCTCCCCAGTACCTGCCACGTCAAGTCTGAACTCAGCCATTTTATTGTCAAAGCCCTTTATAAGATGACACCATTCAACCGAGATAGCCTTACTTTCCATGAGTTGTCTTACCCTGCTTGGCTCACGAGAATCATTAGCCATCGTTGAATAAATAAATCCCTGCTACTGCTTACCCTGGAGCCCTGTACAAAGAGTGAACAAGTTACACAGAGCTGCCAATGTGAGAAACAATAAAATCCAGAAGTAAAGTCTGCAATTTAAAGTACCTGCCCTTGTGAATTACAACTTAGAGCTCAGGTTAAAAAACACTATTGATTTTCTTGGTCTATGGCCCACCCACCCCCATCTACACAAAAATGTTCCCTTTCCCATGAATCCAAAGTTAGTACAAATCTATCAAACTATTTTTTATGTTGCAGTAACAAATAAAAGCAATTTTATTGAGATAGCTGATTGCCCTACATCTGTCCTTTGCTCTCGTCAGGCTGGTCTGATGTTCCACAAAAACCTGCAGCCACACTTACTCTGTGCCCACACATCTGCATGGCTCCTCTTGGCATGCTCCTTCCCCACTACTCCCTCTATCCAAATCCCATTCTGTAAGACTTGATTCGAGCTTCATCCCCTTAGGTTTGCTTGCCCTAGATACCCCACCCTCCAAGATTTTATTCTTGAACAGTATTACATTATCACTTACTATTAAAGGCAAATGTTCTCTCTCTTACTGATTGCTAAGTACTTCATAGGAGTCATTTTTGCTCCTGCAAGGAGAAAGGTCATAACATAAATGTACGTATGTTTCCACATAGTGCTATCATCATATAGGTGTCAAATGAGTCAATTGGTCAATCAATTCATGCTTCAATCCTATCATTATAGTACTTAAAATAGTGCTTCACATATAGGAGAGACTCAAAAATTTAATCAATAGACATTTTGTGAAGCATTTTCTAATCCACTACATATAGGTTGAAATATTCTCTATCAATCAGTATGGATTCTGTGCTACAGAAGGTTAACTATCCTTCCAAACTTTGTGCCCCCTCTTCCTTTAGATCGAGTTGTCTCTGAGAAGCAGTAATCTTGCACCTAAGTGAAGAAACCACCAGTGGAATGTAGCCACAGTCATTTCTGAGCCAACATGGCTAAAATGTGGGTATGCCTTCTCCACCTTCTCTTTTCCCAGCTGGAAAGATGCCACCTGGATGCAGGTCTCTTGAAGCTTTAGAGAATGGTGGAGTCAAAAGTTAAAAGGAACTGGATCCCTGAATCACCACATGGAAGAACCTCCTGCCAATCACTATCATGTGCATTGGACTGTCACGTATATGAGAAATGCTTTTATCACGTTTAGCTATGGAAATCTGTGGTTTGTTACAGCTAAACAATCACTTACCTACCTCTGAAAGAGTAAAATTGCCACTGAGGGGAAGAGCAGTTCAAAATGAGAAGCAATTAAACTCTCATGCATTAATACATGATGAGTTATCCAGCTAAAGGCTAATTGGCTTGCAGAGTGTGCCACTGTACATTTAATGAGGAATTCAGGCATGTTCCACCAACCCTAACGAAATGATTTTATTGTATGTTCTCACATACCCAAGCCCATAGTTACAAGGATTATATGAAGATGCCTTAATCTCCTCTCTCCAGCCCAAGCTACTTTCCTGAACTAGAGAGCTATGCAAATAATTGCTGCTAGACATCTCCAACTGGCTCTTCCACAGGCCCCTCAATCTTGGGATCCCTAATACTGATATCCTCTCCCTCTCCCATTCACCCCAACCATATTATTCCTCCTCCTGAATTTCCTAAGTGGTACTAACAACTGTCTGAAAATGGGCCTTGACTTCCACAAACGAACTTGGATCTCTCTGTTCCTGTGCTCCTCTACATAGTTTACCTGCCTCTGGCATAGCAACAGCATGCTGTGATCACTTGTGAATGCATCTATCTTACCACTAGAATATAAACTTCTTCAGATGGGGACCAAATATTTTTACCTGTGTCATCACAGCACTCAAATACTTGCTCAATAAAAGAATAAGTGATCACAGGCTTAAACTACACTGCAAAACTTTTTGAAGAACACATAGGAGAAAATCTTCATGACCAAGCAGGTTGGTCAAAGAGTTTCTAAATATGATATCAAAAGTATGATCCATAAAATAAATTGATGAATTGAACTTCATAAAAATTGAATGCTTTGGGGTTTCAAAAGACACCATTAAGAAAATGAAAAGACAAGCCACAGATTGAAAGAAAAGATTTGCAAGTTATATTTCTTATAGAACACATATATAGAATGTGTAAAAAGCTCTTATAACTCGATAATAAAATTGTATATTGAGAAAACCCCACCGTCTCAGCCCAAAATCTCCTTCAGCTGATAAGCAACTTCAGCAAAGTCTCAGGATACAAAATTAATGTGCAAAAATCACAAGCATTCTTATACACCAGTAACAGACAAACAGAGAGCCAAATCATGAATGAACTTCCATTCACAATTGTTTCAAAGAGAATAAAATATATAGGAATCCAACTTACAAGAGATGTAAAGGACCTCTTCAAGGAGAACTACAAACCACTGCTCAGTGAAATAAAAGAGGACACAAACAAATGGAAGAACACACCATGCTCATGGATAGGAAGAATCAATATCGTGAAAATGACCATACTGCCCAAGGTCATTTATAGATTCAATGCCATCCCCATCAAGCTACCAATGAGTTTCTTCACAGAATTGGAAAAAACTGCTTAAAAGTTCATATGGAACCAAAAAAGAGCCCGCATTGCCAAGACAATCCTAAGTCAAAAGAACAAAGCTGGAGGCATCACGCTACCTGACTTCAAACTATACTACAAGGCTACAGTAACCAAAACAGCATGATACTGGTACCAAAACAGAGATATAGACCAATGGAACAGAACAGAGTCCTCAGAAATAATACCACACATCTACAGCCATCTGATCTTTGACAAATCTGAGAAAAACAAGAAATGGGGAAAGGATTCCCTATTTAATAAATGGTGCTGAGAAAATTGGCTAGCCCTAAGTAGAAAGCTGAAACTGGATCCTTTCCTTACTCCTTATACAAAAATTAATTCAAGATGGATTAGAGACTTAAATGTAGACCTAATACCATAAAAACCCTAGAAGAAAACCTAGGTAATACCATTCAGGACATAGGCATGGGCAAGGACTTCATGTCTAAAACACCAAAAGCAAAGGCAACAAAAGCCAAAATTCACAAATGGGATCTAATTAAACTGAAGAGCTTCTGCACAGCAAAAGAAACTACCATCAGAGTGAACAGGCAACCTACAGAATGGGAGAACATTTTTGCAATCTACTCATCTGACAAAGGGCTAATATCCAGAACCTACAAAGAACTCAAACAAATTTACAAGAAAAAAACAAACAACCCCATCAAAAAGTAGGCAAAGGATATGTCTTCTTTCTCAAAAGAAGACATTCATACAGCCAACAGACACATGAAAAAATGCTCGTCATCACTGACCATCAGAGAAATGCAAATCAAAACCACAATGAGATACCATCTCACACCAGTTAGAACGGCAATCATTAAAAAGTCAGGAAACAACAGGTGCTGAAGAGGATATGGAGAAATAGGAACACTTCTACACTGTTGGTGGGATTGTAAACTAGTTCAACCATTATGGAAAACAGTATGGCGATTCCTCAAGGATCTAGAACTAGAAGTACCATATGACCCAGCCATCCCATTACTGGGTATATACCCAAAGGATCATAAATCATGCTGCTATAAAGACATATGCACACGTATGTTTATTGCAGCACTATTCACAATAGCAAAGACTTGGAATCAACCCAAATGTCCATCAGTGACAGACTGGATTAAGAAAATGTGGCATATATACACCATGGAATGCTATGCAGCCATAAAAAAGGATGAATTTGTGTCCTTTGTAGGGACACGGATGCAGCTGAAAACCATCATATAATTCCTACCACATGTTCTCACTCATAGGTGGGAACTGAACAATGAGATCACTTGGACTCAGGAAGGGGAACATCACACACCGGGGCCTATCATGGGGGGGAGGGAGGAGGGATTGCACTGGGAATTATACCTGATGTAAATGACGAGTTGATGGGTGCTGACGAGTTGATGGTTGCAGCACACCAACATGGCACAAGTATACATATGTAACAAACCTGCACATTATGCACATGTACCCTAGAACTTAAAGTATAATTATAAAAAAAAAGACTGAATTTTAAAATGGGCAAAGGATTTAAATAGACATTTCACCAAAGAAGATATATGAATGGCCAATAAGCACATGAAAAAATGTTCAACATCATTTATCATTAGGGAAATGAAAATTAGAACTTCAGTGAAATATCACTGCACTCTCACTAGAAAAATTACAATAGAAAAAGACAATATAAAGTATTGGCACAGATATAGAGAAACCAGAATTCTCAAAAGTCTGCTACTGGGAATGTCAAATGATGCAACTACTTTGGAAGAGTTTGGTCATTTTCTAAAAGTTTAACATAAATTTATGATACGACTCAGTCATTCAACCCTTAAGCGTCTCCCTAAAAGAAATTAAAATGTAATCTATGAGAAAAAATAGAAAATGGGTATCTACACAAAGACCTGTATGTGAATATTCATAGCAGCATTATTCTTTTTTTTTTTTTTTTTTTGAGACGGAGTCTCGCTCTGTCGCCCAAGCTGGAGTGCAATGGTGCGATCTCTGCTCACTGCAAGCTCCACCTCCCAGGTTCACACCATTCTTCTGTCTCAGTAGCTGGGAATACAGGCGCCACCACCATGCCCGGCTAATTTTTTTTGTATTTTTTTAGTAGACATGGGGTTTCACTGTGTTAGCCAGGATGGTCTTGATCTCCTGACCTCGTGATCCGCCCGCCTCGGCCTCCCAAAGTGCTGGGATTACAGGCGTGAACCACCACACTTGGCCAGCAGCATTATTCTTAATAGCTGAAGAGAGGACACAGTCCAATTGTCCATCAACTGGTGAATGGAGAAACAAAAGTGGATTGTGGTGATCATTGCACAACTCTGTAAATTTACAAAACATCACTGAATTGGATACTTAAAATAGATACACTTAATGATATGTAAATTGTACCTGAATAAAGCTTTAAAAAAATAAATGATAGCTTTATATCTGTATAGATATCACAAGTACCACTATGATGACAACATGCATTTATGTACCTACCATGCGCAGGCAGCAATCCCAGCATTTTATGCCTGTTAACTATGTACACATGGAATCCTCACAAAAAAGAAAATAGGTGGGTGCCATTATCATCCTATTTTGCACATAAAACTGAGGCACAAAGAGGTTAAATAACTTATTATGTCACACACCTAACAAGAGGCTGCTCTGCAAATATTGGGAGGGAATGAAATGATCAAATCACTGCAATTGCTGTGTCAAATAGATGTCTCATTTTACTCAAATAATCATGGGAAATATATAATGTTCGCATTACTTATTTTTTCCCCTTTAGTAACAAATTAAGAATTTAAAATTTTAGTCTGAAATTATGTAAAAGTCTCATAAGTATCATCCAATTCTTCTTACCACACAGTGGAAAACTAGCATTTCTGTTAAAACACTACTATGGAAAGGCAGGATATTCACACCAGCATCACATTTGCTATCAAGACCAGGCCCTGCTAATCTTCATTCTACTCCAGTTTGTGGATCCAGGTCCTTTTGACCTGGAATAAAAGGTGCCAATGCTCAAAGTCTGCCAAAGTGAAGCTCCCACTTCCCTTCCATGAAAACCAGCCTCACATGCCTGTGCCCACATCTGCAGCCATCTCTCCACAGAATCCTCAGCATTGTCCTCTCATGTTCAAACCTGTTACTTGTCCCTGCCTTAACATGCGCTGTTTGTGTGACAGCACATTTATGCTCCTTATGAAAAATAAAAATTTTATTTAGGTAAAAAAAAAAAAAAGAATCTCTGTTGGATATGTCTAGGCTCAATTGCACTACAAGTTACACTCTGCAAAGAAATGAAATGTAAAAGCCATAGAAAACAGTGCGATTTTATTGGGATAGCTGTAAATAGGCTTGTGTCATGCTATTTTGTAATTATCAAATCACCAAATAGTCAACCCAAGTTAAGTCACATGAGCAACATAAATACGAGTAGGAAAATAGTCTCACTTCTGAAAGAAGAAAAAAAGAGAGAGAAACTTTTAATTCTGCTAAGGGCCACCTGACCCAAATCTACAGTTGACTGAAATGTTTACATTCTGACATAACCAAAGATAGCTCAACTTGTGCAAGCCTTTCCTGCAAATAAGATTTCTTTCCCTCTGCCAACTTCTTTTTTCCATCCTACCCTCTGGATTATAAGAATTAGCTTGCTTTTTACTGAGGCTGAATCAATAATTTCATTTCTTCATTACAAATCTTAAGACAATTGCAGCAAATAAAAACAATGGAATTTGACTTGCTGAGGCTTAATTATTGATGTGGTCTTTTAAAAACATTTTTGGTTCTCTGAAATGGTTTCTCAGAACTGTGCTCCATTTTCTCATTGGTTCCCTATTCTGTTTGTTCTTGGCCTCTGTGTTCCTTTTCGATTTTCTGCAGGTTAGCAAGTGCTGCATTGTCTGCTTTTGAAATGTGTCTTTAGGCATGCTTTTGTTTGACAAGGAATGCCAAGGCTGAGCTGACAAAGTCTGTTTGAAAATCTTTTTCCAGGTATACAAGATCAGTAAGCCTGTTCAATGTATACTGTGATTAGAATTTTTCTTCAGATATTTATATCAACATTTTCGTTTTAGGGAGAGATGTTTTCTCAGCCTACCTGTCAGAGAGAAACTTATAAAAGGTAAGAACTCTATCATTTATGTATTCAAATGTAGAAATACATTTGTGGTAAAGAATTGACATCCTCCTGCCTTATGACTTAAAAGAAAGGAGGCAGGCTACAAGCACAGTCACACGCCTCCCCCAGGCTGAAACCAACCTCTCCTTAGGAGTTCTGGCCCTCAGATATGGGATTTCAGGTTTCATTTGGAAAGACTTAGGAGGTTTTAATCATAAGAGTTTGTCTCCTGCATGCTTTCCTTTTGAAAGTAGGAGATATGGGGGCCACAGTGTGAGGAAAACACAGCTACTGAAGGAAAGTTTGTCTCTGTAAACCCACAAATTAAGATTGCAATCTATCAATAGGAGCTTATAAATGTGTAGGGTTTTACTCATCAAAAAGTTTCAGTATTCAGTTCAGCAAATATTCATTGTTATTACCAGATGTGTTTAAAGTTGGAGTACATTCTACCCAAGACCTTACCAAAATATAACATATTTCAAAATAAAACTCTATTATAAATTGCAACTCTTGTGAAATAACACTTAGCATATTACAAAAAGGGATGTCGCCTTGGCCACCAGTTAGTTATCTAGACCCCACAAGAGTTAGGCTTACACTAACCTGCTGTAAGAAGAGTTTGCAGGCCGGGCGCGGTGGCTCAAGCCTGTAATCCCAGCACTTTGGGAGGCCGAGACGGGCGGATCACGAGGTCAGGAGATCGAGACCATCCTGGCTAACACGGTGAAACCCCGTCTCTACTAAAAAAATACAAAAATCTAGCCGGGCGAGGTGGCGGGCGCCTGTAGTCCCAGCTACTCCGGAGGCTGAGGCAGGAGAATGGCATAAACCCAGGAGGCGGAGCTTGCAGTGAGCTGAGATCCGGCCACTGCACTCCAGCCCGGGCGACAGAGAAAAAAAAAAAGAAGAGTTTGCAAAGGGCCATATAAATTTTGAGTGGAGGGTCATATCAGCCTAAAAGATGAAATTAGATTTATTAAGTGATTGAATCTGTTGATTAAAGCAGGCCCCACAGCTTGCCTACCTGAAAATACTTTCTTAGCTGAAACACACAAACAGAACCTTATGCAGTTTTTTTAACATCCATTCCTCAATTCACCGTTAACTAATTCAAACTGACCTTTTCCCTAGTTATTAATATAAAAGTATATTATAAAGGAATGCCTTTGCCTCCATCATTTTATTAGAAAATATTCACTGATCACTTACTAGCCACAGTTCTAGATGCTGAAGATATAAATGTAAGTAACACAGTCCTTGGACTCAAGGAGTTAGAGTCCAGTGAAGGCATAAAAAGAATCAGGTGTGTTCTCAACAAGGTCAAAAATAATAAAAGAACTGAAAGGTCCCAACATGTAAATAATAATTAGTCATTTAAAATACTTTGCAGGATAGATGAGGTAAATAAACAGATAGTTAAATCAAGCTTGAGAGTGTATGTCGTTTTCTCTTAAGAAGCATTTTAGACAATAATGTTTTCATGTATAATTCATCATTATTTTCCAGGGCAACATTGACATAACTATGTTCCCTTTTCAACATAGTTTTCTATCAAGAACAGCAAGTTCACATACCATCTGATTCTGCCACTAAAATATATAAATGCAAGATGTTTTCCCATTAAAATCACTGAGGGTTCCTGTAATCCCAGCACTTTGGGAGGCCAAGACGGGTGGATCACAAGGTCAGAAGATCGAGACCATCCTGGCTAACGAGGTGAAACCCCATCTCTACTAAAAAATACAAAAAACTAGCCGGGCGAGGTGGCGGGCGCCTGTAGTCCCAGCTACTCCGGAGGCTGAGGCAGGAGAATGGCATAAACCCAGGAGGCAGAGCTTGCAGTGAGCTGAGATCCGGCCACTGCACTCCAGCCTGGGCAACAGAGCGAGACTCCGTCTCAAAAAAAAAAAAAAAAGTCACTCTGAGGGTTGATAAACCTTTCTTTTTCCTGTTTTCAAGTGCTAATCAATGATGGTAATATATGTCAATGTAAGTTTCTAAATCCAACACAGAAAGGGGCGGGGAGGCAGAGAAGAAGGAAGGCTTACAGAGACATTTTATACTTTACTGAGGTCTGAGTGCCAGAGCCTTGCTTTGAAACCCATCCCAGAAATGACTGGTTCCATGTGCTGATTTTACCTTAATCCGAGGTGCTTTATACACACCTAAAAGAGAAAGAGAAAAGATATGCCAATTCTCTTATTAAAACGTCGGAAAATAATAGATGTTGGTGAGGTTGCAGAGAGACAGGAACACTTACACACTGCTGGTGGGAATGTAAATTAGTTCTGCCACTGTGGAAAGCAGTTTGGAGAATTCTCAAAGAACTTAAAACAGAACTACCATTTGACTCGGCAATCCCATTACTGGGAGATTCCTAGAGAAATATAAATCATTCTACAAAAAGAACACATGGACCCATATGTTCATCACAGTACTATTCACAAGAGCAAACACGTGGAATCAATCTAGATGTCCATCCACAGTGGACTGGATAAACGAAATGTGGTACATATACACCAGGAAATATTATGCAGCCATAAAAAAGAACAAAATCATGTCCTTTACAGCAAAATGGTTGCAGTAGGAGGCAATTCTCCTAAGCAAACTAATTAATACAGGAACAGAAAACCAAATACCGCATGTTCTCCTTTGTAAAAGTGGGAGCTAAACAGTGAGTACGCGTAGACACAAAGAGGGGAACAATAGACACTAGGCTTACTTGAGGGTGGAGAGTGGGAGAGGGATGAGGGTTGAAAAACTACCTACTCGATACAATGTTCACTACTTGTATCATTTGTATATCAAATCCTAGCAACATGCAATTTGCCCATGTGACAAACCTCCACATGTACTCCCTGAACCTAAAACAAAAGTTGAAAAAGAAGAAAAAAAAAAAAAAAACCTAAGAGGACAGACCAAAAAAAAAAAAAAATGCCTATTACATGCTTAGGTGGCTTGGTTTTCACACCAAAGCAGATTAAGTGATGAGCACCATCCCAGATGGATCCACATAGCCATCCAAATGCTCTGCTCCAGCCACTGAAAACCAATAGCAATAAAGGGTGTTTTTCTTTGTATCTATTCATGGTTTGGCTAATTTGGTACAGCTGTTCAGAGTCTTTCACCTAAAGAAGGGCTAAACCCATGCCAGAAACTTACTGTGTAGTTTTAAGGTATTCTACAAGATCATTCCTACCATGTGGGCCAGAGAAAGTGTCACAATCTGTTCTAGTGACATGAGACAGAAAAAAAATAAATGTCATTTTAAGATGGAGGCGTATATACAGCCTATCCATTTCATTTTGTGTTTCCGCTAACTTTAACTGGACACATTATGCAGAATCTCTTGTTTTTCTACAGAAGTTCCAGAGTTGTCTATGAATTCCCAAGATGAGAATATCTAATGTACTTTGGAAGGTGTTACTACGCTCACAAATTCTAATGATAAAAACAAATAGGGCTTTGCAAAACACGTATAAAACCGACATACATGTTAATGCCCATGGTCTACCAGCTTAAAATGGAGGGCCCCAGAGAGAAGCACTTCAGCATTCCACAGCTACACCTACTTCAGGGCTCATTTCAGGAATGAAGAGTAGATAATCATTTGTTTTGGATGCACAGGAGGCGAGCAGGGAATTTGAAAGGTGATGGAGGGAATATTCTTATTGGGGATAAAATGGAAATTATTTACTCTAGCAATCCTCATTATCCTGTTGATTTCCATCCTACTGACATTAAGAGGTCCTCTTATTTTCCACCCACTTCCCCCTCTGCTCTTATCATTTTCTATTCCTTTTGATTTCATGATAAAAATTTGCAAGTCTAAACTTATATTTCACCTGAAGTGTTAATATTCAAGCTCCATGTATTAAAAAGAAGAATGGGAAAGGCTCCACTTCCAAACCTACAGTCAACTCTCTAGTACGAGAATTTTGACAAGCAGAATTGCATGTCCACTTATCGATGCGTCAACCCTTACCAGTGTTGCTTTTATTCGCTTGTTTTTAGTACAGTCACTTTGTGCAAAATTCTAAAATCATGTAAAGATAGAGTTAAGGAAACATTTTTTAAAGTGTGCTTCATGTGCAGAAAAAATAAAGTCTGATTAATTGCTTTTCTTTCTTTTTATTCACAAGACTAGAAATGCATTTTGCTTGGGGTCTTTTGTTGTAGTAAACAGATCTTTGTGAAGAAAAAAAAATGATATCTCTTAGACCAGAAATATTCTCAGGGCATTGGGGGAAAAATCCATTAAAGAGTTTAATTCTGCTAAAATAAGATCCCTAGCTGCCTCGTGCTGGAGGAATCTCATACAAAGGGTGCAATTTGGAAACTTGATTAAGTAAGTTCTGCTGCTGTTCCTTGGTAGAATGGTACCCTGTCCAGTGGCCCACAGCTTCCTGAGTCCCTGTGTCCAATTCATCATTACTACACTTCATAGTAAACTTGAAAGTCAGACTGGTTAGAATCCCAGATAACAAATGCATTAGCCATGGGATCATAAGTCTTGGGTTTTTTTTTTTTTTTAATTGGTTAGATGAGTAAAAAACTGATTTAAACATTTACCTCACAGGGTTGTCCTAAGAAAATTTTTTTTTTTTTTTTTTGAGACAGAGTCTCACTCTGTCACCCAGGCTGGAGTGCAGTGGCCGGATCTCAGCTCACTGCAAGCTCCGCCTCCCAGGTTCACGCCATTCTCCTGCCTCAGCCTCCCGAGTAGCTGGGACTACAGGCGCCCGCCACCGTGCCTGGCTAGTTTTTTTTGTTTTTTTGTATTTTTAGTAGAGACGGGGTTTCACCTGGTTAGCCAGGATGGTCTCGATCTCCTGACCTTGTGATCCGCCTGTCTCGGCCTCCCAAAGTGCTGGGATTACAGGCTTGAGCCACCGCCCCCGGCCCCTAAGAAAATAATTTATATAAAGCATCTAGCACAACGTCCGACATATAGTAGATGCTCAAAAATTATTGTTTTCCTTTTTTCAAAAACATATCCCTACCCAGAACTTACTCTCCTCTAAACATTTTTGGGGAAAAAAAAAACTCAGTAAGGATCAATCATGCAAATAAGCAACTTATTATGAACCTATAACCACTCAACCAAAACAGAATGCAAACACTATTTTTTTCAAAAGTGTATGCTATACTAATTACGTCCAAAGTATTTGCTTTCAGTATTTGTCCCAAAGGGGGATTATGCCTGTTGATACAGGTCCTGGGTCTAAATAACAAGTCAACATGACTTTGCTTAGTTTCCAATGTGTGTAGTTTAGGAAGGAATGTAAAGAATTTCTCAAAAGCTCTTCTTTCTGAAAAATCCTTGGGAGAAATTACAGGGGACTTTCAATCTAAAACAGGGGACTCTTTCTCATATGTCATATGAACCAAAGCAAAAGAGACTATGTAACTAGGACCTGCTGGCCCCCAAACTGCCTTTATTTAGGTAACCATAACAAACAGACTACTCATCACACCATGGGGTCAATTTCTTAAAAAATAGAGCTTCCTCTCTCAGTCACACAAGCTGATCTCATTCTTTCCCAACCTAAAAGGTGAAGGCAAGGCCAAATTGGTCAGGGTGTTAGTTAGACACCAAAGAGCTTCACTAACCAGTTATAGTTCTACTGGCCATCCAGAACTCAGTATTTTTTCCAAGGTCAGGCCACAGTGACCACAGACATCTGAAAATGAACCAAATCACAAGACCTTCCTACAGAGCGTAACTTTACTCCTCAATATAGAAGAAAAGACCTAGAATCCAGCTAAAAGCACACTCTCACCACTCAACCCAACTGAAGGAAAGGTGGGGGAGGGAGGTGAATGTTGGTGGGACCATCAATGAACCATGGCTTATATTGAAGCCTTAAGATCCATTTTGAAGCTTATCACCCACCAAAAGACAGTATAAAAGAAAAAAGGAATAAAGCTATGTGTCACATACATACAGTTTGAGTTGTTCTATTTAAATGGAAAGCAAAAATGCTTTGATTGTATTGCTTTCTAGTAACAGACAAGAAAAAAAGGATATTTTAGGTAGTTCTCACTCTCTCGGCTAAATAGAATAAAACTCCTGGTCTGATTCCAATCCCATTATCAAAGGACCACTCACCTAATGTAAAAAAGTCACTCTTCATCAATTTATCATTAACAAGAGCATTACTACCTAATGTAAGGGAACTGCTCTTCCCCCAGGGATTCTGTTAATGGGAGGCTGAAGCCAAATAACAAGCATGGGAACAGGTTGGCCACGGGAGGGAATGCAATATACATGTTCTGTAGTCCCAGCAAAGGATATTGCACAATGGCCTTCTATGACTGAAGAGTTCCTGGCACACTCAAAAAAGAATGGAGGGGGCTGAGGTGACAAAAGCTTAAACTTTCACAGGGCCACCTTCCATAATGTTTTTAAGGAATCTATGCTTGTTTTCAATACACCTTCCCCAGTGGCTCTTGGGGAGCTGCCCAGCTTTCTCATCCTCTCTTTAGGAGCATGCAGACTTGCAGTATGAGAGTGATGCATCCTGGAATAATAAGACAATGTAAATAAGCACATTTTTCAAAGACTATGATGCTGCTGTTAGTTCCTTATTCGATCATCCTGCAATAAACACAAGGTGTTGCTCTAAACTCTCTATTGGTATTAACTAATTTAATCCTTCCAAAGAATCTGAGTATTTGCTGTTATTTTTCCCATTTTTACAGATGTGAAAGAGGAAGCACAAAGAGGTCTAACAACTTTCTCTGTGTCACAGAGTTAAAATATATATGGTAGAGCTAGGATTTGAACCTAGCACTCCTAGCATTGGAGTCCATGCTCTTAAGTAGCATACTCTGATGCCTGTCAATCCTACTACTAATAAAATAAAAACAGGTAAATTAATATAAGAATTGAGATATATATGAGGTAACCAATGCATAATCAAGCATTCAGATTGGTAAAGCTGGATGCTTCAATCAGATCATGAACATTGTAGTCAAACCCAGATTCAAATCTTGGGCAGACTACTACACATTAGTCAGTGCAATAAGCTGAATGTTTATGTCCCCCCCAAAAGTCATGTGTGGAAATCCTAACCCCCAAGTTGACATTATTAGGAGGTGGGGCCTTTGGGAGTTGATTAGGTTATGAGGGCTCAGTCCTCATAAATAAATTAGTATACTTTTAATAGAGGCCCTAGAGAGCTGCCTTGCCTCTTCCACCATGTAAGGACACAGCAAGAAAGTGTCCTTTTTGAACCAGAAGGTGGACCCACACCAGACACTGAATCTACCATCACCTTGCTCTTGAACTTCCCGGCCTCCAGAATTCTGAAATATAAGTTTCTGCTGTTTATAAGCCACCCAATTTGTGGTTATTTTTGTTACAGAAACCCAAACAGACCAAGACAGTTAAACTTTAACAAGTTAATTGACTATCTCAAGTCTCACTTCCCCCATCTTTAAAATGGAGATAATAATAATACTTACCTCACAGAGTTGTGAGAATTTAATAAGATAATGCCTGTATAAGCATACTTGCATAGTTCCAGCAACATATTTAGTGCTTCGTAAACATTAGCTACACTAATTAACATCATCATCATCATCAGTGTTTAATGCATGTGTGGATTTTCATTGTAGGTGAGTATTTGGAAGTAATGATCCTTCTTCACTCTCTTCAGGCCCTGCAGCCACAGCGTTCAAAAGCCCACACATATGCAATGACTAATGGGGATTAGGAGCGTTGCTGCAGCTAAGGATCACAGCAAAGCTGAGGAGCTCACAGGGACCAAACTCCTCAACCTTGGCTTTATTAGTAAGTTTCTCTAGCTGAACTAACCCAGCCCATGCCAGTCAAGCATTCCCTTGCAAATATAAATCATTAAACCCAATAAACCACAGACATAGAAGACTGTCCACAGCAGATAAAGCTATGGGTCAGAATAGCCAATCCCTGAGGCTTTGAGGAAAGAGAGAAAAAGCAACAGCATTAATTATATAAACAGTTACTTGGAAAATGCTTTAAGCATGTGTTTTAGATTCTCCTTTAATTAGGATAAATAATTACTTCACTTTCATCTTTCAATGAGCTCCCAACCTCTCCCATGCCTCATCTTCAAATACCAACTAGAAATACTCTAAGATCAGGGGAATAAACTAACTGTGTACACTTTTAAAGCCACTTTATCTTTCTACGGATCTTGGCTTCACCATCTGCACAATGAGGAGCTGGGACAAGGTCAGTCTCCAAGGCCTCTTCCAGTAGATTTTTTACAACTCTATGTGGTGCACAGAGGATGACATAATGGCTATACCACTTTACTAATCCCGTATTTGAATATATGAAGTACACTTGTTTATTCAGCTTCAAAAACTGTTTTACCCATGCAAAGATCAAGACATCCAGCAATGCTGTAAGTGTGCCAGTTCCTGCCATAAAAGAAAGAAACCCAAAATAACAGGTCTAAGCAATGTCTACAGACTAGCCTCAAATGAGAAACAGTTAAAAGAACTGAATGCATTTTTGGGAAATAGCAAAGTTATCTCTTTTAATTAGACTTATTATGTGTAGCTTCACAAATAGAATCAATAGATTAACATTACCGGGAGAGAGATATGGGATAACTTTATAAGAAAAAACTTCCATCCAAGATAATGGTTCAAAATGGAAACAAGCATTTTATATGAGCATTATTAAAATGAGAAAACTTCCTAGCAAAGATGCTTAGAGGAAATTCCTCAGTTGGGAACATATGTAGGGGTTGTATACTGAGCTCATACTGCCTCTGAGAGTCTTTTGTGACTCTTCTGTATGGTTAATAACCTCCATCAATAATCCCCAAACACCATTCATCATATAACTCAAGTAGATCGGTTATATTTGGTGTTATATGTTTCTATCGGTGTTGCCCTTACAAAACCAAGTGTCTCTTTACCTTTGGTATATCTCTATCATAGCTCCAAGCATATAGCAGATTTTCAGTAAACATTGGATGAATGATTTTTAAAAAGAAAATTGATGATTATAAGTTCAAAAAGACTGTTTTTGCCCTCAAAGAGACTTGTAATCCAACTGGAGTCAAAATCAACATAGCTAAAATAAATTCTGTATAATACATATGGTATTTTGCACATAGTTGGGGACTTGATAAATGTTTGCGGAACAAGTTTATAAGCACCACGTAACTCCTCCAGGTCTCCCAGACTCATTTGCCTTCTCACTCTTGCATATTCGCTCAAAATTTTTCTATCACCTGGGTCACCCTTCCCCCAACTCTTCTCTAGAGAACCAAGATCCTTCCCTCCCCAGAAATCTGTATCCCTCACTTACCATCTAATAGTACGTCTAATTGCCAACATTCATGAGCAGTCATTGACTGCTCAATAGTGTGAGTTGAGCTAATCTTTGGGAGTGCAGATGGAAGAGACATATTTCCTGCCCTCTAAAGTTCACTGGAAACCAAGCATTGCCCACTAAAATGAACATTTTAAAAAATTTATTTGTAGAAACAGGGTCTCACTTTGTGCCCCAGGCTGGTCTCAAATTCCTAGGTTCAAGTGATCCTCCAGCCTCGGCCTCCCAAAGTGCTGGGATTACATGTGCCTAGCCAAAAATGAACACTCTTAATGCTGAATGTCACAGAGGAAACACTGAAGGTGGCACCTGGCAGCCTATAGGTGATGGTGGGTGCTCGTGAAGACAGTCCCGCAGGGAAAGCTTTCTAGAGGAGGTATAGCCAGAGCACAGTCTTGAAGAAATGATGAAGTGAGCCAGGTAAAAAGAGGAAAGCTCCTTTCAGGCAAAGTAGCATCCACAGAGGCTGCAGGAAAGGAAAGCACAATGAATTGAGTATGGCTAGCATGCACAGAAGAGCTAAGAGAGGGACATGAAGAAGTAGTGTGAGCTGAATAAGGAAGAGTGAGCTATGACCAAAAGCCCGTATTTTATCCTTACACTAATGGGGGATATTTGAAGGATTGTAAACAGGGAAATAACCTGATCAGATTTGTGTTTTATAATGTTAATTAAGGCAAAAGTGAACTGAAAGGGAGGACAGGCCCTAGGCAGAGAGGCTTGTTAGGAAACTTTTAGTAAACTATGTATGAAATGAATTAAAGCCATCTCTGTGGGGAAGAAAGGTTGGATTTACAGGAGGTTGGATTTAGAGGATTGGGTAAAGTTAGACTTGAAGTCAGAGTGAGTAGGGAGTCAAGGATCATTTCCAGAATTCTGACTAGAACAGCTGAGTGGCCAGGAATGACATTTACTGAGATAGTAATACAGGGGCAGGAGCAGATTGGTAAGGAAAACGGTGAATTTCATTTTACAGCTAATGAGTTTGAGATGTCTGTGAGATAGTCAAGTAGAAGGCAGTTGGATATACAAGTCAAAACTCAGGACTGAGAACTAGGATGGAGATATGACTTTTGGAGTCATGAACACAGATGGGGAATACAAATAGTGGAAACTGATGAGATCTCGCAGGGATCGCAAGTGAGGGGGAATTAAGGAAGGCACCACCACCCTATCCCCACCCTGCTTCTGAAAAGCTGAAGAAACCAAAAAGTTCTCTGCCCCAAGATGGAGAAAACTGGGACCATCCACTTGTCCCAAGTCACCACTTCCCCAATAGAAAAACAAAAACAAAAACAAAAAAAAACAAAGACTTTTAGGAATCTTTATGGGTCAGAAGTTTATAAATGGGTGATTGTTTCTAAATTTTCTGTAATTGCAGAAACTTGGAAAGCTGACCTTTGCTGTAAATCTGCTGACCATCGTCAACCCTGATTTGATTGTGCCCTATTCTCTACTTTGAGAGAGGTGGGGCAGCTGGCTTAACATTTAGGAGTTTTTTCTTTTAACTAATAAAGACTGCTTTTCTTTTCCCTAAATGTTGTTTCAGCCAAACCACTGTATTCTGCTGTTTCAATTTCAAAATAAAAGAAATCTTAAACCAGAACAAAAGAAAGAAAAGGAATGTTCCCTGGATCTGAAAGTGCTCGAAGTCTTGAAGAAGTGCTGTGAGGATTCTTCACTTTAGTGTGCCTGCCCTGTCACCCTGCAACAATTGTAAGCTCCCTGAAAGCAAGGAGTCAGATTGCATGTGTATATAGGTCCACCACAGCAACTAGCAGAGTGTCCTCCATATAAAAACTGCCCAATAACATCCCGGCATGGTGGCACACACCTGTAATCCCAGCACTTTGGGAGGCCAAGGCAGGCAGATCACGAGGTCAAGAGATTAGAACCATCCTGGCCAACATGGTGAAACCCCATCTCTACTAAAAATACAAAAATTAGCTGGGCATGGTGGTGCACACCTGTAGTCCCAGCTACTTGGGAGGCTGAGGCAGGAGAATCACTTGAACCTGGGAGGTGGAAGTTGCAGTGAGCAGAGATTGTGCCACTGCACTCCAGCCTGGTGTCAGAGTGAGACGCCATTTCAAAAAAAAAAAAAAAGAAAGAAAGAAACTGCCCAATAGGGATCAATGGTTGCTTAGACAATTAGACTAATTCATATGCACACCTCTGTAGCTCTCAGAGTCTGCTTCACACTACTTATCACAATTAATTGCTATCCTGTTCTCTGGCCATTCATGGGTGCCATCCTGGGAACTATAATTAGATAGTAAGCTTCATGAAGACAGGACTTCACCTTGTATTGCACGTTGACCAGAAGTGGCGCCCAATAAAGCTTGTTGACTCACATGTTGTTGTATTTAGAATGAATTTATCCTGCTACATTACACCTTCTGAAAAACAAAAAGAATATCTGTCTCAGATTAAGCAGGACTATAATAAGTATTCTGAAGCACAGTCTAAACAATACATGTTTCTGTATGTAGCTTAATTGAGTAATTCATTCAGGAGAGTTTCCACTGAATTAGGCTTCAGCAGCCCGCACTGTGACCTTCAGTTGGTGATGTACATTTCATATGCAGGCTTATAAGCAGCACCAATAATGTGGCATGTTTCTTGTGAATTAAGTCATCAAAGGCTTCCAGTGCAATGCAGGAAATTGCCCTCACTGCACAAACTTTATGGAAAGAAGGAGAGAGGGAGAAAAAGAAGACAGAAGAAAATGAGAATGTATTCAGGGAGGCAAAGGAAGAGAAAAGGCAGGGCTCATCACAAGAAATCAGTGTCAAGGAACTCCAGTTCAGACAGGCCAGGAGGGTACGCCACAGCCTCCATATGGCTTCACAAATATCCTTTCCATTTAGGAAGAATTACAGGAAACCTTCCTAAAAAGTATTCTAACAGAATAACTAGTGAAATAGGAGGTACAAAAGGGTCGAGAAGAAACATAACAATTTTTTTTAATGAAATAAGATGGTAGAAATGAGTCTGTTAGTAATCACTAAAAAAGCAAATGGATTATATTTACCTACACAAAGTTGGAAATTCTCAGAAGGAATACTGAAAACAAAACAAAACAAATTCCAGCTCTCATAGGGTGCTTATAAGAGATACGTGAAAAACATAATGACAGCAAAAAGTTGAAAGTTAAAGGAATGATAAAAATATACTGAGCAAATATTAATTAAAACAAACCTGTGGTGGCAATATTAATAAGACACAAAATAGAATTCAAGGCAAAATGCAGCACTAGAAAATCCCTAGAGAGGCCACTGGAGGGGCAGAGTGAGCTGTCTTTCAGGGGCAGGGTGGGCAGGCCTTAGCTGTGAGGGAATGGAAAGACAGGGCCAAGTGGTGATGGCCAGGGCCCATCAGTCAGGGCTGATTATACAGTGAATAAGCTTGTTCCAATCAGACACACAGAGAATTTCATAATCAACAGGTGGAGACTACATGATTGACTACATGATTTTTTTCAAGCACACTTAGAGCAGTTACAACAGCTGAAACTAATCTTCACCAACAACCTATGAAGGAGGTACTATTATATGCTCAGTTTACTTCTGGGAAACCTGAGGCACAAAAGTTAAGTAACTTGTCCATAGTCACACAAATCAGATAGGAGCAGGGCTGGAATGTAAATCCAGACACTCTGGTTCTAGGGTCCAATTTTGAGTAATAGAAGCAAGGGCAAAGATTGAATAAAATAGAAAACTGAGAAACAGTAGAGGTGTTTAACAAATCAAAAGTTGATTTTCTGAGAAGACAAAATTACAAACTGTTTGTGAGACCAATCAAAAATTTAACAAATAAAAAGAACATATATAATCGTGATAGAAATACAACTACAGACGCCGTAGAAATTCTAAAATACATAAGATAATACTATCATCAACTTTATAGTGATCGTTTAAAACATGGATGAAATGTGCAATTTTCTGAAAAGATTGAAATCCTAAAACTGACTTAAAAAGCTAAAAAATAAATATACCAGTAGCAATTAAACAGATTGACTCTATAGTCAAATTCTACTACTCCTCTCCCTAAAAGCACCAGGCCCACTACTTAACATTCACTAAACTTTTAAGAAACCGTTATCCGTATTTTGTACAACTCTTTCATAGAATGGAAAAAGAGGATGAACCTTATTAAGAAGACCCAAAGTAAATTTAAATACAGATGTTAGGGTGGATGCTATATTACCCTTATACTTTTCTGTACTGTTCAAATATTTCATATTAAAAATAAGGTATGGGAACTACATGGGGCCAGCTATCAAGTAGGTCTGTATTATATTTTTGATTCAAAATTTCATATTCTGTGATTCTAAATCTATTCAATCATCTCAGAATCCATAATATCTAATTACTTATTTTTTCTTTTTCATTCAAGTTGCTATTTCTTAGGGGATATTTCCAACACATCAGACCAACCTCTCAGTAATGTTGTCAGTGTGCAGTGCAGGCAACTTTCTCCCACAGACACCCTTTCAGAAAGAAGAATGGTTGTTCTCTCCTAGACAGTTTCTGAATCAGTAACCATTTGAACATGTCACTACTTGAATTCTCCAACAGAAATGTGTGCAAGCCCTACCTTAAAAACCTTTGTGAGGGCCCTGACATTCTTTAGATATTAGTCCTACCTCTATGGGGAATTATCTTTAGAAACAGGTCATCCTTATTCTTTCCCAATACATGCATTCGTGTTTAAATTTCTTGACCTACAGAGAAGCCATCCTGAGGAAGGATTAACCCATGTAATGCTCTATAGAAGATCAGAGTCAAAAGACAAGGGCTTAGAAAGAGTGTGCTTAGGCTGAGTAATTTCAGCAGATGGTACAATAGGAGCAGCACCATCTCAGTGAAAACTCTGCTGCCTACTGTTCTAAGAGGCTAGTAGAAGGATCTGGAAAGGTCACAACCCAAGTTTCCAATTGTTGCATTTACTCAGGGTGGGGGGAAAAAAATAACTATATCCCAAGAAATATACCAGAAAGTTAACAAAAGTAAAGTTTAATTGCAGTGAGTAATATTAGAAAGACCAATTTAATTACAGTCAGATGATAAGGAAAGAGAACGAAACACGCTCAGCATAAAAACATCTTCACTGATAAATTACAGCATAATGGCCTACATACTATCTCTGATTCAGCTGAGGTCATTCTAAGGCCTGGAAACTCTCTTAGAGAAAGGCATTATGAATTTGGAGAAGGGTCCTTTCAATTATCAGTCAGACTCTCACTCTTAATCCTGATATTAAATCATTTTGTACTATCCTTCAGCAGTGTTCCCAGCTCAAATGATGCCAAAGAATGGTAACAGCTTTCTCTGTTGAGGATCCAAAAAGGGCAAGGAGAATCATATCTAAAATTTATCAGAATAATTATTTAGAATTTGAGATTTAAAGGAAATGTGATATAAATAATTTTGGGCAAGGGGACTTCTTTTGCAGAATGAAGTCACTTTTTTGCAAATAAAGTCACCCTCTTGCTTCAGGGTCAACTTAATTATCCTTTTGTACTCAAATTTATGTTGTAGGTGACGTTAGCTGTATTGATTTCAATTTTTGCCCATGTTTCAGATCACATTGACATGTAGCATATTGTATGTCGTAAAATAGGTTACATTATAATGTTACCGTTAATACTCTAAGATGGGCAATAGGTGTTCATCTCTGTTAATTTTTGCCACATTTTCTACAAAATAAATCATTTTCTGATGATTGGTCATTTTTCTCAACCTGAATTATCTGCAGTCTTCTTTATTGTGTGCTATCTTACTTTCTTCTCCACTAATGATATTCAATAACATTGTACCAGAACTTCCTGTTCATTGATAGTTTTTGGTTGTTGTTTTGTTAGAGAGTATTGTCATTGCTTCTTTCAGTGTTTACATGTAAGATATGCTTAGCCAACATTGAAACACCAGCAATTCTCTATTTGTTCATTTTATCCCTCAACAAACATTTGCTTCATATTCACTGTGCAATAGGTTCTGAAAATGCAAACCCTAAATAAGACACCTGCAGCACTTAGCCTCTTGTTCATCAGCCTCCTTCCTTCCACCACTCCTTTACCTGGCTAATTCTTACCCATTCTTCAAGTTAAATGCTGCAGAGGCAGAGTAGGTTGATGATTAGAAACAGAAAATTGGATGTGGCCTCAGGGAGGTCACTGGTGACTTCAACAAGAACATTTTTAGTTGAATTGGGGGAAGATCAGAATCCAGACTATAGGTGAAGCAAGCGAGAAAGCACAGCCAACAAGCACAGACTCTTTATTTCAGAAGATAAGTAACAAAAAGGAGAAATCAGATATAGCGGCAACTGGAAAGGTAGAGATATCAAACAGAAAGGTTGTTTTTGTTTTAAGATAAATTTAAATATGTTTATAAACTTCAAAGCAAGGATCCAAGTAGTTGGAAGACACTAAGGATACAGGAAAGAATAAAGATAATTTACGTAGGGAGCCTCCAGAGTGATGTGTGGTAAGCTGTGGGCATAGCTAGAAGATTCTATCTGGGAAGGAGGAACACCTCTATGCCTTGCATGTAAGGGAAGGAAGAAATACGAGAACAATTAAAATCTAGAAGTGGAGAGTGGGGAAGGAAGAATAGGAGAAATGCCTCTTATTTTTATTGACAATAGAATGGACCAGAATTATTTTCAAAGAGAAAGAAAGATAAAGAAGAGGTAGAAGTTTGAGAAGAATGGTAAATTCTCAGCACAGCTTCTAGAAGGAATGTTTACAGTGGGTTCTGCTTTTGCCCTGCTAGATCCATTCTTCATAATTTCCACTTTGTTCCCCCGTTCTATGCCCCGAGTGACTGTCAGCTGTGGATTGCACCCACCAGTTTCCTAACTCTCTGGTTTTTGGCTGGTTTCAATCAGTGGGAGACAAGAATGTGGGATATTTATTCCCCTAGGTCCCTTTCTACCTGGTTGTGAGCAGCCAGTGGCAGACTTCCTCTTCAGAGGGCCTCAGCTCTCATTAGAGGCCTTTCCTTACAGCTACAGGTCTTAATGGATTCCTCATCCCCTGCAGGCTTCAGGGAGTAATGGCTTTCCCTCTGTTGCTAGCCCTGGGGCACTTCAACAGCCTTTGTTGGTTTCCCATAATCCTGCCCACACCTGGGCAAACAGTCCTTTCATTAAAGTCTCCACTCTTCACACTGAAGGGTGCCACTCATTTCCTACCTGAGATCCTAACTGATGCAGAATGCAAGAGGAAGCTGCTTGGGGTCAAGTAAAAGAATTGTCTTAGGCACAGGTGAGGTTCGGAACTACGAATCTGTCGTGCTTATTTTCTCTTGTTAATCTTGTTGCCCATGAGCAGAAGCAGATGAAGAGGATGGTGGGATTCACTGAAGCTTGCTGACAAAAGAATACATACGGCAAAAGAAAAGGAAGAGAAATCGAGGATGCTAGTGAATGGGTCATTACAATGGCTGTCTTTGACCTAATAGTTGTGCTTTCCATGTACAGTGTGAGATTCAGAAAAACTTTATTTTCTATTGGTTTCTCAAGTCTCTAAAGCTGATTTATAATCTTCCTTGAATTTACCTATATATGAAACGAATCTTCAGAAAACAAGAATACACACACACACACACACACACTTGAGGCCATTCTAGTTCTGAAAATATTATTAGACGATCTAAGTTTTCTAATATAAAAGAGGAATCACATTTTCTTGACCACAAAATGCACTAAGACATTACACGTCACTCTACCCACTTGTATGGGCCTCTCACATCATTTTTTTGCTGCATATTATTTCCTCTTCAAGGCCCAGCTCCAATTTCACCTCCTCTGGGAAGGCTCTCAAGATCAATGAAGCTGTATCCTTCCTGAAGGAACCCGTTTCTTAGTGATATGGTCTATTTGGTGGTGGATTATCACTTTTCTTTATTATTATCTTTCCCACAGCCAAAATCTTATGATTTGGGGAACTCACCCAAGCTCCTAGCAGTGCCTTGTACATATCAAGTGTTTAATAAATGTTTATTGATGGACTTATTACTTATCCATGATGTGGAAATTTTTTTAAAGATCTTAATAATCAGAAGAAAGCTACTTAGTTTCATTTTTTTCCTATGCTTAGGGAAAACGTGAAGAACAGATAAGAATGCAGAGCAGGAAGATCATCACATAGACCTGTTTAGTGGCATGGATGTGACTTCTAAACCTTCACCATATCCCCTCACAATTTTCAGTGGGGACCATTCATCCTGGAGATGGAAGCCCTGGGGTTGCTGAAAAGCAGACATGATGAGATCGTTTCCTTTTGTCACACCTAGTCTTAAGTCTCTAATAATAACCAGTTTGTTCACATTCCCAAGGCACAGTGGCCTAGGAGTAACTTTGACAAATCCGACCAACCAAATTACTAAGTCCTTTGCCGTTCTGCCATTTTAGAGACGTAAGACGATGGGTCCCCAGAAAGGTATGCTCTGGTCTGAAAATATGTCTGAATTAGTAGTTTTTATACCTTGAAAGCAACAGCAACTTCTCCAAAATGAACTTAATATTATTTAACAGGCATTTCATGGCAAATGCTATTAAAGCAATTCATTTTGAACTTTGCATTTCACTTTTAAAACCACTAGTAGAAGTAACTCTCCCTCTCTTTTGAAGACTACATCACCTTTAAAACAAGCTCATCTGGTCCCGGGCGGAGCAAGATGGCCGAATAGGAACAGCTCCAGTCTCCAACTCCCAGCGCGAGTAACACAGAAGACCGGTGATTTCTGCATTTTCAACTGAGGCAAACAGGGTCTGGAGTGGACCTCAAGCAATCTCCAACAGACCAACAGACAGTCCTTCTGACTGTCAGACGGAAAACTATCAAACAGGAAGGACACCTATACCAAAACCCCATCAGTACGTCACCATCATCAAAGACCAGAGACAGATAAAACCACAAAGATGGGGAAAAAGCAGGGCAGAAAAGCTGGAAATTCAAAAAATAAGAGCGCATCTCCCCCTGCAAAGGAGCGCAGCCCATCGCCAGCAACGGATCAAAGCTGGTCAGAGAATGACTTTGACGAGATGAGAGAAGAAGGCTTCAGTCCATCAAACTTCTCAGAGCTAAAGGAGGAATTACGTACCCAGCGCAAAGAAACTAAAAATCTTGAAAAAAAAGTGGAAGAATTGACAGCTAGACTAATTAATGCAGAGAAGATCATAAACGAAATGACAGAGATGAAAACCATGACACGAGAAATACGTGACAAATGCACAAGCTTCAGTAACCGACTCGATCAACTGGAAGAAAGAGTATCAGCGATTGAGGATCAAATGAATGAAATGAAGCGAGAAGAGAAACCAAAAGAAAAAAGAAGAAAAAGAAATGAACAAAGCCTGCAAGAAGTATGGGATTATGTAAAAAGACCAAATCTACGTCTGATTGGGGTGCCTGAAAGTGAGGGGGAAAATGGAACCAAGTTGGAAAACACTCTTCAGGATATCATCCAGGAGAACTTCCCCAACCTAGTAGGGCAGGCCAACATTCAAATTCAGGAAATACAGAGAACGCCACAAAGATACTCCTCCAGAAGAGCAACTCCAAGACACATAATTGCCAGATTCACCAAAGTTGAAATGAAGGAAAAAATCTTAAGGGCAGCCAGAGAGAAAGGTCGGGTTACCCACAAAGGGAAGCCCATCAGACTAACAGCAGATCTCTCGGCAGAAACTCTACAAGCCAGAAGAGAGTGGGGGCCAATATTCAACGTTCTTAAAGAAAAGAATTTTCAACCCAGAATTTCATATCCAGCCAAACTAAGTTTCATCAGTGAAGGAGAAATAAAATCCTTTACAGATAAGCAAATGCTTAGAGATTTTGTCACCACCAGGCCTGCCTTACAAGAGACCCTGAAGGAAGCCCTAAACATGGAAAGGAACAACCGGTACCAGCCATTGCAAAAACATGCCAAAATGTAAAGACCATCGAGGCTAGGAAGAAACTGCATCAACTAATGAGCAAAATAACCAGTTAATATCATAATGACAGGATCAAGTTCACACATAACAATATTAACCTTAAATGTAAATGGACTAAATGCTCCAATTAAAAGACACAGACTGGCAAACTGGATAAAGAGTCAAGACCCATCAGTCTGCTGTATTCAGGAGACCCATCTCACATGCAGAGACATACATAGGCTCAAAATAAAGGGATGGAGAAAGATCTACCAAGCAAATGGAGAACAAAAAAAAGCAGGGGTTGCAATCCTAGTCTCTGATAAAACAGACTTTAAACCATCAAAGATCAAAAGAGACAAAGAAGGCCATTACATAATGGTAAAGGGATCAATTCAACAGGAAGAGCTAACTCTCCTAAATATATATGCACCCAATACAGGAGCACCCAGATTCATAAAGCAAGTCCTTAGAGACCTACAAAGAGACTTAGACTCCCATACAATAATAATGGGAGATTTCAACACTCCACTGTCAACATTAGACAGATCAACGAGACAGAAAGTTAACAAGGATATCCAGGAATTGAACTCATCTCTGCACCAAGCGGACCTAATAGACATCTATAGAACTCTCCACCCCAAATCAACAGAATATACATTCTTCTCAGCACCACATCGCACTTATTCCAAAATTGACCACATAATTGGAAGTAAAGCACTCCTCAGCAAATGTACAAGAACAGAAATTATAACAAACTGTCTCTCAGACCACAGTGCAATCAAACTAGAACTCAGGACTAAGAAACTCAATCAAAACCGCTCAACTACATGGAAACTGAATAACCTGCTCCTGAATGACTACTGGGTACATAACGAAATGAAAGCAGAAATAAAGATGTTCTTTGAAACCAATGAGAACAAAGATACAACATACCAGAATCTCTGGGACACATTTAAAGCAGTGTGTAGAGGGAAATTTATAGCACTAAATGCCCACAAGAGAAAGCAGGAAAGATCTAAAATGACACTTTAACATCACAATTAAAAGAACTAGAGAGGCAAGAGCAAACACATTCAAAAGCTAGCAGAAGGCAAGAAATAACTAAGATCAGAGCAGAACTGAAGGAGATAGAGTCACAAAAAACCCTTCAAAAAATCAATGAATCCAGGAGTTGGTTTTTTGAAAAGATCAACAAAATTGACAGACCACTAGCAAGACTAATAAAGAAGAAAAGAGAGAGGAATCAAATAGACGCAATAAAAAATGATAAAGGGGATATCACCACCGACCCCACAGAAATACAAACAACCATCAGAGAATACTATAAATGCCTCTACGCAAATCGACTAGAAAATCTAGAAGAAATGGATAATTTCCTGGACACTTACACTCTCCCAAGACTGAACCAGGAAGAAGTTGAATCCCTGAATAGACCAATAACAGGCTCTGAAATTGAGGCAACAATTAATAGCCTACCCACGAAAAAAAGTCCAGGACCAGATGGATTCACAGCTGAATTCTACCAGAGGTACAAGGAGGAGCTGGTACCATTCCTTCAGAAACTATTCCAATCAATAGAAAAAGAGGGAATCCTCCCTAACTCATTTTATGAGGCCAACATCATCCTGATACCAAAGCCTGGCAGAGACACAACAAAAAAAGAGAATTTTAGACCAATATCCCTGATGAACATCGATGCAAAAATTCTCAATAAAATACTGGCAAACGGATTCAGCAGCACATCAAAAAGCTTATCCACCATGATCAAGTGGGCTTCATCCCTGGGATGCAAGGCTGGTTCAACATTCGCAAATCAATAAATGTAATCCAGCATATAAACAGAACCAAAGACAAGAACCACATGATTATCTCAATAGATGCAGAAAAGGCTTTTGACAAAATTCAACAGCCCTTCATGCTAAAAATTCTCAATAAATTCGGTATTGATGGAACGTACCTCAAAATAATAAGAGCTATTTACGACAAACCCACAGCTAATATCATACTGAATGGGCAAAAACTGGAAAAATTCCCTTTGAAAACTGGCACAAGACAGGGATGCCCTCTCTCACCACTCCTATTCAACATAGTGTTGGAAGTTCTGGCTAGGGCAATCAGGCAAGAGAAAGAAATCAAGGGTATCCAGTTAGGAAAAGAAGAAGTCAAATTGTCCCTGTTTGCAGATGACATGATTGTATATTTAGAAAAACCCATCGTCTCAGCCCAAAATCTCCTTAAGCTGATAAGCAACTTCAGCAAAGTCTCAGGATACAAAATTAATGTGCAAAAATCACAAGCATTCTTATACACCAGTAACAGACAAGCAGAGAGCCAAGTCAGGAATGAACTTCCATTCACAATTGCTTCAAAGAGAATAAAATACCTAGGAATCCAGCTTACAAGGGATGTAAAGGACCTCTTCAAGGAGAACTACAAACCACTGCTCAGTGAAATCAAAGAGGACACAAACAAATGGAAGAACATACCATGCTCATGGATAGGAAGAATCAATATCGTGAAAATGGCCATACTGCCCAAGGTTATTTATAGATTCAATGCCATCCCCATCAAGCTACCAATGAGTTTCTTCACAGAATTGGAAAAAACTGCTTAAAAGTTCATATGGAACCAAAAAAGAGCCCGCATTGCCAAGACAATCCTAGGTCAAAAGGACAAAGCTGGAGGCGTCATGCTACCTGACTTCAAACTATACTACAAGGCTACAGTAACCAAAACAGCATGGTACTGGTACCACAACAGAGAAATAGACCAGTGGAACAGAACAGAGTCCTCAGAAATAATACCACACATCTACAGCCATCTGATCTTTGACAAACCTGACAAAAACAAGAAATGGGGAAAGGATTCCCTATTTAATAAATGGTGCTGGGAAAATTGGCTAGCCACAAGTAGAAAGCTGAAACTGGATCCTTTCCTTACCCCTTATACGAAAATTAATTCAAGATGGATTAGAGACTTAAATGTTAGACCTAATACCATAAAAACCCTAGAAGAAAATCTAGGTAGTACCATTCAGGACATAGGCATGGGCAAGGACTTCATGTCTAAAACACCAAAAGCAACGGCAGCAAAAGCCAAAATTGACAAATGGGATCTCATTAAACTAAAGAGCTTTTGCACAGCAAAAGAAACTACCATCAGAGTGAACAGGCAACCTACAGAATGGGAGAAAATTTTTGCAACCTACTCATCTGACAAAGGGCTAATATCCAGAATCTACAAAGAACTCAAACAAATATACAAGAAAAAAACAAACAACCCCATCAAAAAGTGGGGAAAGGATATGAACAGACATTTCTCAAAAGAAGACATCCATACAGCCAACAGACACATGAAAAAATGCTCGTCATCACTCGCCATCAGAGAAATGCAAATCAAAACCACAATGAGATACCATCTCACACCAGTTAGAATGGCAATCATTAAGAAGTCAGGAAACAATAGATGTTGGAGAGGATGTGGAGAAATAGGAACACTTTTACACTGTTGGTGGGATTGTAAACTAGTTCAACCATTATGGAAAACAGTATGGCGATTCCTCAAGGATCTAGAACTAGATGTACCATATGACCCAGCCATCCCACTACTGGGTATATACCCAAAGGATTATAAATTACTCTACTACAAAGACACATGCACACGTATGTTTATTGCGGCACTATTCACAATAGCAAAGACTTGGAATCAACCCAAATGTCCATCTGTGACAGACTGGATTAAGAAAATGTGGCACATATACACCATGGAATACTATGCAGCCATCAAAAAGGATGAGTTTGCGACCTTTGTAGGGACATGGATGCAGCTGGAAACCATCATTCTTAGCAAACTATCACAAGAAGAGAAAACCAAACACCGCATGTTCTCACTCATAGGTGGGAACTGAACAATGAGATCACTTGGACTCGGGAAGGGGAACATCACACACTGGGGCCTATCATGGGGAGGGGGGAGGAGGGAGGGATTGCATTGGGGAGTTATACATGATATAAACGTTATGCACATGTACCCTAGAACTTAAAGTATAATAAAAAAATAAAAAAAATAAAAAAATAAAAAAATAAAAAAAAAAACAAGCTCATCATCCACTAATCCATTTCCAAGCCCAGTTAGGGAAACTGGGTTAAGCACATACAACAGTGGGCTGTGGCTTGATTGAGTGAGAGTTCCATCTTTATCATAATTGGCGGAGTCCTCACTAGGGAAGGCAGAGCACCTGGTTCTAACTCTAATTTGTCTTCTTTGCATGAATAATTCATGATACTTCTACCTGACCAGGCCATTACAACAGTAGGGGATGGTCTCTACATACAGATCCCTGGCTAAAGCCTGGTCTGAACACACTGTCCTTTCCTACCCAGCAGAAAAATTGGCTTCTATGCATGTGAGTTCTTGCTCAAGATCAGGTTGATGGCCACTGAATGTTAAGTTGGTGTACTGTGAATTCAGCATTTGTCATTCCCAGTTTGTTTTATCTAACTAAGGACTGACCTGCTTCAATATTTAACCTTTAAAGAAATGCAGGTCCCCTCCTGGTAAGATGGGACCATGTTATGTGAACATTTTGAGAATATCTATTTATTTGAAAGTTTTCCAGAATGGCATATATCTGTAAATGGAACAGAAACTCAGAGTGATTTTGAAGAAAAAAGGAAGGAAGGAAGGAAGGAAGGAAGGAAGGAGGAAGGAAGGAAGGAGGAAGGAAGGAGAAAGGAATCATGATCATGTCACTCCTCTGCTTGAAACCTTCCAGCAGTTCCCGTGGTGCTTAGGATGAGGTCCAAAGTCCTTCATATTGCCTAAGGAGCCCTGAAATTCTAGCTCCTTCCAGCTTCATGCCACCACCCTACCTTCTGTTTGCTGTATTTCAGCCACTTTGGCATTTTTAGGTCCTCAGGGCTTAGGACCTTAGGCTTCCCATAGTCTCTTCCCTCTTTCCCCTACATCCTCACACCCTCATGCCCAAGGCTTTACCTGAATCACTTGGGCTCATCCCTCAGGTCTCACCCAAAAGTTTGCTTTCACAGGTAGGTCTTTCCTGACCTCAGACCTGACCCCCACCCCATCATGTTCCCTGGTTATCTAATCTGTCACAAGCTGTTTTGTCTCCATGAATATTACTTCAACTGTAGTTTAATAGTCCTAGACTACCCTGTAAGCTCCAAAACTGCAGGGACCTCATTTGATTTCTTCATTCTGTATCCCCAGCACTTAACTTTAGTATTTGACACATAATAGGTGTGGCATGAAGGAAGGAAGGAAGGAAGAAAAGGAGGAGGGACGGAGGAAGGGAAGAAGAAGGAAGGAAGGAAGGAAGGAAGGAAGGAAGGAAGGAAGGAAGGAGAAGGAAGGAAAGAAGGAAGGAAGAAAGGAAAGAAGTAGGGAGGGGGAGGCCGAGACGGGCGGATCACAAGGTCAGGAGATCGAGACCATCCTGGCGAACACAGTGAAACCCCGTCTCTACTAAAAATACAAAAAACTAGACGGGCGAGGTGGCAGGCGCCTGTAGTCCCAGCTACTTGGGAGGCTGAGGCAGGAGAATGGCGGGAACCCCGGGAGGGGGAACTTGCAGTGAGCTGAGATCCAGCCACTGCACTCCAGCCTGGGTGACAGAGCAAGACTCCGCCTCAAAAAAAAAAAAAAAGAAGTAGGGAGGGAGGGAAGATATGAATGGGCTCTGCACAGGTGTGACTGCACCTAAGCTCAGCTGGTAAGTTCTCAGTTAGTTGACTTGTTTGGTGAGAATATTACAAGAACTGCTCGCCATGGTCTGCACTGTGAGGGCTCCTCACAGCCTTAGATCCTCACCCAACACAGTCCTTGACTTAGTGTCAACACTGATCATTGCCACTGAACATGCCACGACCCTGCCTGGAAAGCTCTTCCTATGTCACTGATCTAATTCACCACCTCTGTGTGGCCATCACACTTCAAGCACAGACTATTGGAGATAAGATAATTCATTATAATTGGTTTTCTGACAGAAATGATTTACAAACTCACTGGGAGGACTGAGAAACTCCATTCTAACCTTCAAAAAATAATCCCAAAGTCAGTCCTACCTCAGGCCAGGGGCTCCAAGGGAGCTTCTGCTGCCCACCCCCGGGAAGCTGGGGAACTAGAAACGTGGAGAATAAGGAAGTGGCTGCTAAGTAGCCGACTCCGAAGCCATGTTGCCTCTACCACAATTGACCCAGCAAGGTGGATGCCCTACTCTCCGCCTGTCAAAGCCCAAAGAGCCAGGGCCAGGGCACTGGGACCTCTGCTTCAGCAGGAAAGCTAAATTCTCCCCATGCCGTGGGCCAGCAGAGGCTTGACTCTGGCTCACAGGGCTCCACTCCTGCCTTCCCAGCCTCAATCAGGAATGTCTGATCGTGCAGCCTCAATCTCATCCAGAACACTAGCTCTCCAGCCTCTGCACTTCAGGCAAGCATGGAGAGAAGACACAGTTATTCCAGTGGTGAGCGGGAGGTGTGGCCAAAGGAGGGGCTCAAGAAAGGAGTTAGAATTCAGAAATAAAGGATAGAAAATAACTGACAGGATGAAGAGAGCTGAGATCAAGAAAGTCTACTCCACCTGATGCCACTGAAGAGCACAGCCAATTACCCTGAAGGGGTTGTGCTGGATAGAACGTAACTTGAAATCCCTTTCGTGTGCCACACTGAAGGAACACAGGTCTTGGAATCAAAAGACCTGCTAGGTATTCCGTGATCACCTCTTTGAGCCTCAGTTTCTGTGTTTATAAAAACTGGAATGATAGTGTTTAGTAAATACTTACCCTATTTCTTCTCTGCCTAGCACTGACTCATCTATTACGCACAGAAGGCAGAGTGCCTACAGCCCACAATACCTGTAGGGGCCAAAAGAAATTAAAATTCCTTTAAAGTCAGAAGAAAAGAGTAATTTAATCTAGCCTGGATTATACTCATCACTTTATCAAAGCAATCATAAAATATAATTTTTAATATTTTTATGAAGCTTCCTTCAAGGTCTCAAGGGCTTAAGTGACAAGGGCCCACAAAAGTCATAATGTGGCCCTGTCTCCACCCTCCTTTTTAAAGACCTTTCTCTCCATCATAGCTTATCCACTTGGTGATAGTAGTGAGTCATCAGCAACTATTTTTGTACGCATGACTCTGCAGTTTTGGTTTGATCGTACCAAGACCTATATTTGACTCAAGCTGGGACAGTTAGAGTCCATTTCACTCAGCCCTCATTATTCTGAACATTGTTGACTTGTTTGAGGTATGGCAGGTGAGTAGTATTTGGGGATGGGTCACCTGACTCAACTTGGGCCAATCAATTTCTTCCTTATGAATTTGGGCTTAATTCTGAGATCCAGCCATCATCTGACTAGTCCTTCGATAAAAGAAAACTTGGAATATGAGAATGCTATTTCTCAGCATGTACACTCAAAGAGACAGCCAATCTGAGAGAGAATATGCACAAAAAGAGCAGAGGACTAAGACAGGGAGTGCCAGAGGCATTCCAGTCTCAGGCGCCAGGCTGTTTCTGTGGCTGCAGGTGTCCCGTTCCTGGGATTCCCTGAGACATCAACAGGGCTGAATAGTGTGTGGACCAGGAGCCATATCATTTATAGAACTCTAATACTTACTAGCTGATATGGTTTGGCTGTGTCCCCACCCAAATCTCAACTTGAATTTTGTCTCCCAGAATTCCCATGTGTTGTCAGGGGGACCCAAGGGGAGGTAATTGAACCATGGGGACCAGTCTTTCCCATGCTATTCTCATGATAGTGAATAAGTCTCATGAGATCTGATGGGTTTATCAGGGGTTTCTGCTTTTGCCTCTTCCTCATTTTTCTCTTGCTGCCACCATGTAAGAAGTGCCTTTCACCTCCCGCCATGATTCTGAGGCCTCCCCAGCCATGTGGAGCTGTAAGTCCAATTAAATCTCTTTTTCTTCCCAGTCTCAGGTATGTCTTTATCAGCAGCATGAAAACAGATGAATACAGTAAAATTGGTACCAGTAGAGTGGGGCATTGCTGAAAAGATACCCAAAAATGTGAAAGTGACTTTGGAACTGGGAAACAGGCAGAGAATGGAACACTTTGAAGGACTCAGAAAATAACAGGAAAATGTGGGAAAGTTTTAACTTCCTACAGACTTGTTTTTGTTTTATTATTATTATTACGTTAAATTCTAGGGTACATGTGCACAACATGCAGGTTTGTTACATATGTATACATGTGCTGTGTTGGTTTGTTGCACCCATTAACTCGTCATTTACATTAGGTATTTCTCCTAATGCTATCCCTCCTCCAGCCCCCCACTACAGGCTCCAGTGTGTGATGTTCCCTGCCCTGTGTCCAAGTGCTCTCATTGTTCAATCCCCACCTATGAGTGAGAACATGCAGTGTTTGGTTTTCTGTCCTTGCGATAGTTTGCTCAGAATGATGGTTTCCAGCTTCATCCATGTAGCTACAAAGGACATGCACTCATCCTTTTTCATGGCTGCATAGTATTCCATGGTATGTGCCACATTTTCTTAATCCAGTCTATCATTGATGGACATTTGGGTTTGTTCCAAGTCTTTGCTATTGTGAATAGTGCCACAATAAACATAAGTGTGCATGTGTCTTTATAGTAGCATGATTTATAATCCTTTGGGTACATACCCAGTAATAGGATTGTTGGGCCAAATGGTATTTCTAGTTCTAGATCCTCGAGGAATCGCCACACTGTCTTCCACAATGGTTGAACTAGTTTACACTCCCACCAACAGTGTAAAAGCATTCCTATTTCTCCACATCCTCTCCAGCACCTGTTGTTTCCTGACTTCTTAATGATCGTCATTCTAACTGGTGTGAGATGGTATCTCACTGTGGTTTTCATTTGCATTTCTCTGATGGCCAGTGATGATGAGCATTTTTTCATGTGTCTGTTGGCTGCATAAATGTCTTCTTTTGGAAAGTGTCTGTTCATATCCTTTGTCCACTTTTTGATGGGGTTGTTTGATTTTTTTCTTGTAAACTTGTTTAAGTTATTTGTAGATTCTGGATATTAGCCCTTTGTCAGATGGGTAGATTGCAAAAATTTTCTCCCATTCCCTACAGACTTGTTGAATGGCTTTGCCCAAAATGCTGACAGTGAAATGGACAATAAAATCAAGGCTGAGGTGGTCTCAGATGGAGATTAAGAACTTGTTGGGAACTGGAGCAAAGGTGACTCTTGTTATGTTTTAGCAAAGAAACTGCCAGCATTTTGTCTGCCCTAGAGATTTGTGGAACTTTGAACTTGAGAAAGATGATTTAGGGTATCTGGCAGAAGAAATTTCTAAGCAGCAAAGCATTCAAGAGGTGACTTGGGTAGTGTTAAAGACATTCAATTTTAGAACGGAAGCAGAGCATAAGAGTTTGGAAAATCCGCAGCCTGACTATGTGATAGGAAAGAAAAACCCATTTTCTGGGGAGAAATTGAAGCTGCCTGCAGAAATTTGCATAAGTAGCAAGGAGCCTAATGTTAATCCCCAAGACCATGGGAAAATGTCTCCAGGGCATTTCGTGGCAGCCCTCCCATCACAAGCCTGGAGGCCCAGGAGGAAAAAGTGGTTTTGTGGGCCAGGCCCATGCTGTGTGCAGCCTGGGGACTTGGTGCCTGTGTTCCAGCCACTTAAGCCATGGCTGAAAAGGGCCAACATAGAGCTCAGGCAGTGGCTTCAGAGGGTGGAAGCCCCAAGCCTTGGCAGCTTCCATGTGGTGTTGAGCCTGCAAGTGCACAGGAGTCAAGAATTGAGGTTTGGAAACCTCCACCTAGATTTAAGAAGATGTATGGAAACTCCTGGAGGCCCAGGCAAGAGTTTGCTGCAGGGGCAGGGCCCTCATGGAGAGCCTCTGCTAAGGCAGTGCAGAAGGGAAATCTGGGGTCAGAGCACCCACACAGAGTCCCCACCGGGGCACCATCAAGTGGAGTTGTGAGAAGAGGGCCACTGTCTTTCAGACCCCAGAATGGTAGCTCCACCAACAGCTTGCACCATGTGCCTGCAGAAGCTGCAGACACTCAACACCAGTTCATGAAAGCAGCTGGGAAGGAGGCCATACTCTGCAAAGTCACAGGAGCAAAGCTGTCCAAGACCTTGGAAACCCACCTCTTGTATCAGTGACCTGGATGTGAGACCTGGGGTCAAAGGAGATCATTTTAGAGCTTTAAAATTTGACTGTCCTTCTGGATTTTGGACTGGCATGGGCCCTCTAATCCCTTTGTTTTGGTCAATTTCTCCCGTTTGGAATGGCTATATTTACCCAATACCCGTACCCCCATTTTATCTAGGAAATAACTAGCTTGTTTTTGATTTTACAGGCTCATAGGCAGACGGAACTTGCCTTGTTCAGATGAAACTTTGGACTGTGGACTTTTGAGTTAATGCTGAAATGAGTTAAGATTTTGGGGGACTGTTGGGAAGGCATGATTGGTTTTTCAATGTGAGGACATGAGATTTGGAAGGGTCAGGGGCAGAATGATATGGTTTGGCTGTGTCCCCACCCAAATCTCAACTTGGATTGTATCTCCCAGAATTCCCACTTGTTGTGGGAGGGACCCAGGGGGAGGTAATTGAATCATGGAGGCAGGTCTTTACCATGCTATTCTCATGACAGTGAATACGTCTCACTATCTTGATCTGATGGGTTTATCAGAGGTTTCTGTTTTTGCTTCTTCCTCATTTTTATCTTGCTGCCACCGTGTAAGAAGTGCCTTTTGCCTCCTGCCATGATTCTGAAGCCTCCCCAGCTATGTGGGACTGTAAGTCCAATTAAACTTCTTTTTCTTCCCAGTCTTGGGTATGTCTTCATCAGCAGCATGAAAACAGACTAATACACTAGCTCTGTGACCAAGTTAAGCAAATTTTAACTTCTCTGTAACTTAACTTCCTCTATCATAAAAGGGCAGTGTTGGGAGAATAAAGTGATCTATTAAAAGGGCATAGAATGTAAAATAGAATAAAATATCCTGAAACAGACCTATATATATGCATGTGTGTGTGTGTATATATATGTGTGTATATATGTGTGTGTGTGTGTATTCAATTTATTTTTAACAGTGGGACAAAGGCAATTCAATGGATAAAAGGTGGTCTTTTTGACAAATGGTGCTGGAACAATTGGAAATCAATATTTTTAAAAATTGACCTTCAATCCATACTTTGCAACATATACAAAGATTAACTCAAAATAGATCATAGACCTAAATGTAAAAGCCAAAAACTATAAAACTTCTAGAAAAAAAAAAAAATCTCTATGAATTTGGGTTAGACAAAGATTTCTTAGATGCAACATGAAAAGCACAAGCCATAAAAGAAAAAAAATTGATAAATTGAACTTTATCAAAATTCAAAACTTCTGCTTTTTGAAAGACACTGCCAAAAAATAAAAATATAAGTCACAGATGCATATAAAATATTTGAAAAACACATATCTGATAGAAGACTTAGAATATATAAAGAACTCTCAAAACTCAATAAAAAGGCAAGAAACCCAAAAAGAGTGAGCAAATATTTGAACAAGAACATCACCAAAGAAGATATGTGAATGGCAAATAAGCCCATGGAGAAACTCAACATCATTACTCATTAGGGAAATGTAAATTTAAGCCACAGTGAGGTACTACTACACACTATTAGAATGGGCAAAATAAAAAAGACTGAGGATACCATTGACTGGTGAGAAGAAAGAACTATTGGAGCTCTCATAGGCTGATAGGAATACAAATAATGCAGCAGCCCTTACAGAAAACAGCTTGGCAATTTGTTATAAAATTAAACACACACCTAACATACGACTCAGCAATCCCGCTTCTAGATACTTTTATTAAAGAAACATAAAAAAAATGTGTACACTGAAAACTTGTAAACAGGTTTATAGTAGTTTTATTCATAATTATCAAAAACTGGAAACCCAGGTGTCTTCCAGCTAGTAAATGAATGAACAAATTGTGGTACACTCATACAATGGAATGTTACTTAGCAGTAAAAAGGATAAATGAATCTGAGTGGGGAAAAAGTCCGATTCAAAAGGCTACATACCATATGAACAATTATTATGACTTTTTGGAAAAGACAAAATTATAGGACAGAAAAGAGATCAGTAGTTGCCAGTGGCTGGGGGTGGAGAGAATGGTTGGCTACAAGGGGACATGTATTAGTCAGGGTTCTCTAAAGGGAGAGAACTAATGGAATATATATATATATAGAGAGAGAGAGAGAGAGGACTTTATGAAGTATTGACTCATTAACTCACATGATCACAAGGTCCCACAATAGGCCAACTGCAGGTTAAGGAGCAAGGAGAGCCAGCCCAATTTCTGAAACTGAAGAACTTGGAGTCTGATGTTCTAGGGCAGGAAGCATCCAGCATAGGAGAAAGATGTAGGTTGGGAGGCTAAGCCAGTATGTCTTTTCACATTTTTCCGCCTGCTTATATTCTAGCTGTGCTGGCAGTGGATTAGATTGTGCCCACCTAGATTAAGGGTGGGTCTGCCTTTCCCATCGCACTGACTCAAATGTTAATCCCCTTAGGCAACGCCTCACAGACACACCCAAGATCAATACTTTGTATCCTTCAATCCAATCAAGTTGACACTCAGTATTAACCATCACAGAGCATAAGAGAATTTTTTTTTTTTTTTTTTTTGGTAACATGCTCTCACTCTGCTGCCCAGGCTGGAGTGCAGTGGTGTGATCTTGGCTCACTGCAACCTCCATCTCCCAGGCTCAAGTGATCCTCCCACCTCAGCCTGCCAAGTGGGTGGACTACCAGCGTGAGACACTGCACCTGGTTAATTTTTGTATTTTTTGTAGAGACAGGGTTTCACCATGTTGCCTGGGCTGGCCTTAAACTCCTGGGCTCAAGTGATCCACTTGCCTTGGCCTCCCGAAGTGCTGGGATTACAGATGTGAGCCACTGAGCCCAGCCCATAAGGGAACTTTTGAGGTGTCAGAAATGTTCTATATCTTGATTGTGGTGGAGACTAAAAAATTGTATGAGTTTATCAAAACACAGACCTATATACTACAAATGATGAATGTTACTGTAAGTAAATGATATTTCTTCTGGGAATTCTTCATTTCATGGAGAAAAAAAGTAACTTCGTTTGCTTAAACTAGTACCAATGTGTTTCTATAACTTTCAATCAAGAGTTCTAAGTGAGACTCCCTGGATGAAGATGGCAAATAGGAGGCATGAGTAACTTGCAGCTCCCACTTGGACAGACAGAGCAGCATGTGGAGACTCACATAGCGAACTTTTGCTCCAAGAACCACCACAGCAACATACCAGGAAAGTTGAAAGAATCCACAGACCCTTTGAAGGAACTGAATAATCACTGCAGTCTCCCTGAGACTCTGAAAAACTATGAGTCTGCTTGCTTTCTCAATGGGAAGGCTGGTGGTCTGGAGCAAGTTTTCAGCCCTCCTCACCAGATGCCTGGAAATAGACTCAGCCCTGTTGCAGGGCACAGTGGGAGTGAGACCAGCCTTGAGGACTGCAGGCTGCATGGAAGCAGGGTGAGGCCTGTGACTGCCAGCTTTCCCCTCCTTCCCTGGTGACCTGCGTGATGCAGCATAGTCAGCCATAATCTCCCGGGAACATAACTCCACTGGTCTGGGAACTACACCCCCATCTCCCACAGCAGCCACAGCAAGCTCCACCCAAGAGGAGTCTGAGTTCAGACACGGCTGACCCTGCCCCTACCTGATGATCTTTCTCTACTCTTCCTGGTTGTGAAAGACAAAGGGCATAATCTCTTGGGAGCTCTATAGCCCAACCTACCACCTGATCCTCCCATAAAACCAAAGCTGATGTGCTCTTGAAAGTGCCACCTACTGGCTGGAGGCCAATCAACATAAAACTGGTGCACTAAACAAAAATACAAACAAGGACCCTCACAGAGTCCACTTCACTCCCCTGCTACCTCCACCAGAGCAGGTGCTGGTATCCATGGCTGAAAGACCTGAAGATGGATCACATCACAGGACTCTTTGTAGACACTCCCCAGTACCAGCCTGGAGCCTGGTGGCACCGCTGGGTGGCCAGACCCGGAAAAGCAAAAGCAATCACTGCAGTTTGGCTATACAGAAGCCCCATCCCGAGGGGAAGGGGGAGAACACCACATCAAGGGAGCACCTCATGGGACAAAATATTCTGAACAGCAACCCTGAGTCCCAGATCTTCCCGCTGACGTAGTCTACCCAAATGAGAAGGAACCAGAAAAACAATTCTGGTAATAGGACAAAACAAGGTTCTTTTACACCCCCAAAAGATCATGCCAGCTCACCAACAATGGATCCAAACCAAGATGAAATCTCTGAATTGCCCGAAAAAGAATTCAGAAAGTTGTTATTAAGCTAATGAAGGAGGTACCAGAGAAAGGTGAACTCCAAATTAAAGAAGTTGAAAACATGATAGAGGATATGAAAGGAAAAATCTTCAGTGAAATAGACAGCATAAATAAAAGTAATCACAACTTCCAGAAATCAAGGATGCACTTAGAGAGATACAAAATGCACTGGAAAGTCTCAGCAATATAAACAAATAAGCAGGAAGGCCAGGCGTGGTGGCTCAAGCCTGTAATCCCAGCACTTTGGGAGGCCGAGACGAGCGGATCACGAGGTCAGGAAATCGAGACCATCCTGGCTAACACAGTGAAACCCCGTCTCTACTAAAAAATACAAAAAAAAAAAAAAACTAGCCAGGTGTGGTGGCGGGCGCCTGTAGTCCCAGCTACTCGGGAGGCTGAGGCAGGAGAATGGCGTAAACCTGGGAGGCGGAGCTTGCAGTGAGCTGAGATCCGGCCACTGCACTCCAGCCTGGGCGACAGAGCAAGACTCCGTCTCAAAAAAAAAAAAAACTAGCCAGGTGTGGTGGCGGGCGCCTGTAGTCCCAGCTACTCGGGAGGCTGAGGCAGGAGAATGGCGTAAACCTGGGAGGCGGAGCTTGCAGTGAGCTGAGATCCGGCCACTGCACTCCAGCCTGGGCGACAGAGCAAGACTCCGTCTCAAAAAAAAAAAAAACAAATAAGCAGGAGAAAGAACTTCAGATCTCAAAGACAAAGCTTTCAAATTAGCCCAATCTGTCAAAGACAAAGAAAAAAGAATTTTTAAAAACGAGCAAACCCTCCAAGAAGTTTGGGACTATGTTAAGCATCCAAACCTAAGAATAATTCGTGTTGCTGAGGAAGAAGAGAAATCTAAAAGTCTGGAAAATATATTTGGGGGAATAATCAAGGAAAACTTCCCTGGCCTTGCTAGAGATCTAGACATCTAAATACAAGAAACTCAAAGAACACCAGGTAAATTCATTGCGAAAAGATCATTGCCTAGGCACATAGTTATCAGGTTGTCTAAAGCCAAGATGAAGGAAAGAATCTTAAGAGTTGTGAGGCAAAAGCAACAGATAACTTATAAAGGAAAACCTATCAGATTAACAGCAGATTTCTCAGGAGAAAACCTACAAGCTGCAGACATTCAATGCCAGCCCAAAAAAGCAGCCAGGAAGGGGGCTATATCCTGCAAAGCCACAGGGGCAAAGCTGCCCAAGGCTGTGGGAGCTAACCTCTTGCATCAGCGTGACTTGGATATGAGACATGGAGTCAAAGGAGATCATTTTGGAACTTTAAGGTTTAATGACTGCCCTACTGGACTTCGGACTTGCATGGGGCCTGCAGCCCCTTTGTTCTGGCCAATTTCTCCCATTTGGAACAGCTGTATTTACCCAATGCCTGTACACCCCATTGTATCTAGGAAGTGACTAACTTGTTTTTTATTTTACATGCTCATAGGTGGAAGGGACTTGCCTTGTCTCAGATGAAACTTTGGACTTGGACTTTTGAGTTAATGCTAGAATGTGAAGAATTTGTGGGACTGTTGGAAATGCATGATTATGTTTTAAAAGGTGAGGACATGAGATTTGAGAGGGGCCAGGGGCAAAACGATATGTGTTGGCTGTGTCCCCATCTAAATCTCATCTTGAATTGTAGTTCCCATAATCCCTATGTGTCATAGGAGGAACCCAGTGGGAGGTAATTGAATCATGGGGGCTGTCAACCCCATGCTGCTGTTCTTGTGATAGTGAGTGAGTTCTCACAAGATCTGATGGTTTTATAAGGGACTTCTCCCGCTTTTGCTCAGCACTTATCCTTGCTGCTGCCATGTGAAGAAGGACATGTTTACTTCCCCAATTACCATGATTGTAAATTTCCTGAGTCCTCCCCAGCGATGCTGAGCTGTGAGTCAATTAAACTTCTTTCCATTATAAACTACCCAGTCTCGGGTATGTATTAGCAGCATAAAAATGGGCTACTACATACTGAAAGTCCTAGCCAGAGCAATCAGACAAGTGAAAGAAATGAAGGGCATCCAAACTGGTACAGAGGAAGTCAAACTGTCACTATTTGCTGATGATATGATCATATACTTAGGAAACCCTAAAGACTCATCCAAAAAGCTCCTAGAACTGGTAAGTGAATTCAGCAAAGTTTCAGGATACCAAATTAATGTACACAATCAGTAGGTCTGCTATACACCAAAAACAACCAAGCTGAGAACCAAATCAAGAACGTAACCCCTTTTATAATAGCTTCAAAAAAAATGAAGTAATTAGGAATACACTTCACCAAGGAGGTGAAAGACCTTTACAAGAAAAACTACAAAATACTGCTGAAAGAAATCATAGATGACACAAACAAATGGAAACACAGCCCATGCTCATGGGTGGGTAGAATCAATATTGTGAAAATGACCATACTGCCAAAATCAGTTTACAAATTTAATGCAATTCCCATCAAAATACCATCATCATTCTTCACAGAACTAGAAAAAGCAATCCTAAAGTTCATACAGAACCAAAACAGAGCCTCATAGCCAAAGCAAGACTAAATGAAAAGAACAATTCAGGAAATATCACATTACCTGACTTCAAACTATACTATAAGGTCATAGTCACCAAAACAGCATGGTACTAGTATAAAAATTGGCACACAGACTGGGCACAGTGGCTCACACCTGTAATCCCAGCACTTTGGGAGGCTGAGGTGGAGGGATCGCCTGAAGTCAGGAGTTCGTCTCAGCCTGGCCAACATGGCAAAACCCCATCTCTACTAAAACTATAGAAATGTAGCTGGGCATGGTGGCAGATACCTGTAATCTCAGCTACTTGGGAAGCTGAGGCAGGGAGAATCGCTTGAACTCGGGAGGCAGAGGTTCCAATGAGCCGAGACCATGCCACTGCACTCCAGCCTGGCAACAGAGTGAGACTTCGTCTCAAAAAAAAAAAAAAAAAAAAAATTGGCACATAGACCAATGGAACAGAATAGAGAACCCAGAAACAAATCCAAATACTTACAACCAACTGATCTTTAAGAAAGCAAGCAAAAACATAAAGTGGGGAAAGGACACCCTATTCAACAAATGGTGCTGGGGTAATTGGTGAGCCACATGTAGAAGAGTGAAACTGGATCCTCGTATCTCATATACCTTATCAAATACTTTATACAAAAATCAATTCAATATGGATAAAGCTTAAATCCAAGAACTGAAGCCATAAAAATTGTAGAAGATAACATCAGAAAAATCCTTCTAGACATTGGCTTAGGCAAAGACTTCATGACCAGAAACCCAAAAGCAAATTCAACAAAAACAAAGATAAATAGATGGGACTTAGTTAAACTAAAGCATTTATTCACAGCAAAAGAAGGAATCAGCAAAATAAACAGACAACCCACAGAGTGGGAGAAAATCATCACAATCTGTACATCCGACAAAGGACTAATATCCAGAATCTACAAAGAACTCAAATAAATCAGAATGAAAAGAACAAACAATCTCATCAAAAAGTGGGCTAAGGACATCAATAGACAATTCTCAAAAGAAGATATACAAATAGCCAATAAGCAATTTGGAAAAATGCTCAACATCATTAATTATCAGGGAAATGCAATTCAAAGCCACAATGTGATACCACCTTACTCCTGGAAGGATGGCCATAATCAAAAAATCAAAAAATAATAGATATTGGCATGGATGTGGTGAAAAGGGAACACTTTTACACTGTTGGTGGGAACGTTAACTAGTACAACCACTATGGAAAACAATGTGGAGATTCCTTAAATAATTAAAGGTAGATCCAGCAATCCCACTACTAGGTATCTACCCAGAAGAAAAATAGTCATTATACAAAAAAGAGACTTCCACATGCATGTTTATAGCACCGCAATTTGCAATTGCAAAAATATGGAACCAGCTCGAATGTCCATCAATCAATGAGTGGAAAAAGAAAATGTGGTATATGTACACATTGGAATACTACTTAGCCATAAAAAGAACAAAATAATGGCATTCACAGCAACCTGGATGGAATTCGAGACTATTACTATAAGTGAAGTAACTCAGGAATGGAAAACCAAGCATCATATATTCTCACTCATAACTGGGAGCTAGGCTATGAGGATGCAAAAGCATAAGAATGATACAACAGACTTTGGGGACTCAGGGAAAAGGGTAGGAGGTGGGTGAGGGATTAAAAAAACTACACATTGGGCCAGGCGCGGTGGCTCAAGCCTGTAATCCCAGCACTTTGGGAGGCCGAGACGGGTGGATCACGAGGTCAGGAGATCGAGACCATCCTGGCTGACACGGTGAAACCCCGTCTCTACTAAAAAATACAAAAAACAAACCGGGCGAGGTGGCGGGCGCTTGTAGTCCCAGCTACTCGGGAGGCTGAGGCAGGAGAATGGCGTAAACCCGGGGGGGGGAGCTTGCAGTGAGCTGAGATCCGGCCACTGCACTCCAGCCCGGGCGACAGAGCGAGACTCCGTCTCAAAAAAAAAAAAAACAAAAAAACTGCACATTGGGTACAGTGTACACTGCTTGGGTGATGGTGGGTGCACCGAAACCTCAGAAATCACCACCAAAGAACTTATTCATGTAATCAAACACCACCAGTTCCCCAAAAACCTACTGAAATAAATAACAAAATTTTAAAAAAGAGTCCTAAGTGATAAAAATATCCAACTTACAATGTTGTGAGAATTAAATGACACAATGTAGTTTCATGTTATGAGGAAGTTAAATTCTAATATTAACTCCTAAGCCTAAATTTACCATTGAAAATTCATTAACTCTCCCATAAAATACAGTGTACATTTTTTATATATACATCTTGGTACAACAGTTCTTATATACACCAAAGTTTGAGAATATAAAGGATATTTATATGCAGATGATTGAGCTATTAGTTAAAAACAGTCTTTAAAGACAGACTACCTTGGTTCAAATTCCAGTTCCACCACGTCCTGACCCTGGGAAAGGTGCCTCTCTACGCTTCAGGTTTTTCATCTGCACATTGGTGATAAAAGTATCTAGCTCATAGGCTTGTAGTGCAAATTAGTTAATGTATGTAAAGCCCTCAGCCAGGCACAATGTAAAGGTTATATAATAATGTGTTAGCTGTCAATCTGTCAGACAGACCTGCATTATAAGCCCAGCTTCCTTCACTCAGTGAATATCTATTAAGCATCTACAATATAACCATGCACAATTAATTCTAGGTTTTGATAAAAACAAAAATTTTAATTTTTGATGTTTACAGTCTATTGGTTTTGCCAAATACTGGCTACATGATCTTGGGCAATGTTTCTTCATCGGTTGTCATAATGTATACAGGTGCATTAGCTATGTCTAGTAGCTATTATCATGCCCCGGTATGATATCATAAATGCTAAGTTTATGATAAGTGTTTGTCCATAAACACTAGAAATCTGAGTCTTGGCAAAGAATGCATCCCTCACATCTTTCCCCACCAATAGGGGGAATCATTTTTCACCTCTGCACTGGGATACATCTTACCAGTTCCAGGCTCCACATAAACCAGGGAATGTATTCTGCATATCCATGAGTTTGGTTTCCCAAAACACGGCAGGTGCCACGTCCTCCTCTGAGTTAGTCTGATAAGAAAAAGAACTTGAAGCAATATCTCTTTTTTTTATCTAAACGTAGGGCCTTTACACAGAGGATATACACACTCAAGGTATGAGTAAAATCAAAGAAAATGTAAACAGTGCCTCCCATTCTCCTTAGAAAGGGAACAAAGTGGTAGGGGAGAGGGATAGCATTAGGAGATATACCTAATGTAAATGACGAGTTAATGGGTGCAGCACATCAACATGGCATATGTATACATAGATAACAAACCTGCACATTGTGCACAGGTACCCTAGAAATTAAAGTATAATGATAATAAATAAATAAATAAATAAATAAATGGAACAAAGTGGAGCACGCTTAATCCAAAGAGGGAAGTACAAGGGTTCCACTTATTCCAAGTAGAGGAGGTTAGGAGAGGTAAGTGAAGTTATTCCATCCAGGACTGACAGATGCAAATTGTAGTTTGTAAAAAACACAGCAGGCTCTGGCTGAAGGGCTGAGTGAGAGATGAAATCTACTAGCCTTGGCAGGTCTGCAACTATTGAGTTGAAGAAGTATCTCTTTCATTACTCACAGGTACCTTATGCTTACCACTTCATGTACCTTGAGCTGGGTAGACCCCAAATGGTCTGCTTTTTTTTAATTTGCAAAAAGTCATGGCAAGCCAAGCAGTGACCCTGGTTTCAATAGGTTAAGTGGCCCCAAGAAAACAGAGTTGATCCAAAGTTGAGAAGGGAGAAAACGGGTCTACATCAGTGGCTTCAGGAAGTGTAACAGTAGACATATGGACAGCATCACTGTATGACCTGTGCCTCAGGCTGCCCAAAGAAACAACTGACCCTCTCTATTTATTGCATGAATTGAGTTTGATCTTGCCATTTAGAGACGTCTACAAATTCAGGAGCTAAGCTGCCCACCCATAAGTGATCCACCATCCTTTTAAAATAATGCTTAGAATTCAAAAAAATAACTTATTTGCTTCAGCTAGCACTATATTAAGGTCTGTATGTTTCAATTAATTTAAAGATAATCTGGTTACCAGAAAAAAGAAAACGTCATAACAAAGCAGGATTTTTGTGGGGAGTCCAGATCTCAACAAAGGCTTCCTTTAAGTACCCCATCATCACTGCTCCCTCTCATTACCTCTTTAAAGGGGCTTTAAGTTCATGTCCTTCTCCTGCCAGCCTGATTTCTCTTCAATAGGGATTTTTAAACTCCGCCCCTTCCTTCCTGTTCAAAGATCATTGCATTTTTTTGGGTATCCATGGTACAAAGCATTGTGCTCCACCTCAAACTCATTAGGATATTTCAAATCTTCTATTTAGCTTCATTGTGCCTAAATTTTCTCTTCCATTAAAGTGGCTTAATATCCCCCTTCAAATCTTTCCCAAAATGATGACATTAAGTCATTCATATGACAGAGGCTTGTCACCCACAGATAAAAAAGAAGAATCATTTTGTTTCCTTTATAGGAGTACCATCCTTTATGTAACAACTGTATTCCTCAAAATTTTATGTGAATGAAGTCCAGATTTAAAAGTTCTGAGGATAGGCCGGGCGCAGTGGCTCAAGCCTGTAATCCCAGCACTTTGGGAGATCAAGACGGGCAGATCATGAGGTCAGGAGATTGAGACCATCTTGGCTAACACGGTGAAACCACGTCTCTATTAAAAATACAAAAAAATTAGCCGAGTGTGGTGGCAGGTGCCTGTAGTCCCAGCTACTCAGGAGGCTGAGGCAGGAGAATGGCCTGAACCCGGGAGGCAGAGCTTGCAGTGAGCCGAGACCAGGCTGCTGCACTCCAGCCTAGGTGACAGAGTAAGATTCTGTCTCAAAATAAAATAAAATAAAATAAAATAAAAGTCCTGAGGATGTCCACCACTCAAAAAAAGCTCATGGAGTGGAATTTTGTTAAACAAGGGTAACACTAACAAATAATCATCATTGATTCATCTGAGGTTCCACATTGGGTTATCTTAGATGGTGACGATGAAGATGATGAAAATCATCACGATGCAAGTGTAACTCATTTAAGAGCTTATGGGTTTTCTAGACACTTTCACACACCTCTCATGTGTTGCTCATAACCACCCCCAGGAGATAATGGTCAGGTATTAATATCCCCAGTTGACAGATGAAGAGGCTGAGGCATAGGGAGGTTAATGATTTGTCCAAGGTTATGCAGCTAATGGACTTGTCCTGAAGGTTCAAACAGTCCCAAAGCTCTTACCCTTGACCTGCACAGAACAGCTCAAGGACCAAAAAGGAAAACCTAGAGTCATCTGTGGTCTGTAGAAATGTAAATAGTTTTCTCTAAGCACTCATGGCCTCAAAATCTTGAAATTCTAAAGCCAAAATTTTTAACACATAAAATTCTAAAGGAATAAAGGAAACTGCTGACATCTGCAAAGCAGGAAGGCAGCCAATGCAGTATCGACATGATAAAAAATGATTAAATGCTAATCATACCAGCTGAGATATCATCGTCAAATTTTGTATTAACAGCTACAATTAAGTAGTAGACTTATTAGCTACATTATGTTTAAGTGCATCCTGCCAGAATCTTTGTATTTTTCCACTAAACATAGAAAAGATCTTAAATCAAGTTTAGGAGGACAGAAAATAGAAAAATAAAGTGGTGTCACCCACATACCTGGTGTGGGATGAGGGCCTCAATAACCGTGGAGGAAATAGCCAAGGCTTGCAGTTTACAATCCTCGGTTTGGAGAATATTTTAAGCAGAGGTAGACTTCCTGCTAATGAGATTCTAGATAAAACTATGTAAATTCAACCTCTTACCCAACACCCCCCACAATGAAAAAATATCTAGGAAGGCATGCAGTGCAGGCATATCTTACTATGGGCTGATCCCAGCTTCCCTGGAATCTGAAAGATGGCCAGAACATTTGCTTGTTGATTGAATGGGGCCACCTTTCAGTTCATACAATCAGCCTTGGATGAATTCCCAGAAATCTTAGGTGGATGCCCAAAAATACCGTCTTCCTTCTTTTTCCTTTTCTAATCTTCTATCGTCTTCCAATGTCTCAGTGCACTCCTTAGTCTTGACCTTTTCTGCCAGAAATAACAAAGACTAATAGAATTCTAGATGGGCCGGGTGTGGTGGCTCACGCCTGTAATCCCAGCACTTTGGGAGACCTAAGCCGGCAGATCACCTGAGGTCAGGAGTTCGAGACCAGCCTGGCCAACATGGAGAAATGCTGTCTCTACTAAAAAACATACAAAAATTAGCCAGGCGTGGTGGCATGGGCCTGTAATCCCAGCTACCAGGGAGGCTGAGGCAAAAGAATCACTTAAATCTGGGAGTTTGCTGTGAGCCGAGATTGCACCGCTACACTCCAGCCTGGGCTACAGAGTGAGACTCTGTCTCAAAAAAAAAAAAAAAAAAAAGACATGTAGAGAACAGGAAAAACCCATTCTCCCAAATATACCCAAAAGTAAATAGTGTACCCTTCCAATGTCACTTTAAAATATATCCTTTTGCATAATCTGATTCAAACTTCCCACTCCCACGTTTCTCCCACAGTAATCTCTCCCATGGAAGAAATGTTTGAAATAGGTATAACTTATTGTTTTCTTAGTCATAAATCACAGGTAGGTCATTTTTTCAATTGACAGATGTTTCTTATGAAGTTCTCATCAATATTCATTTTATGTTGGCTAACTAAATTCTGATAGGTGGTATAAACCACTTTGTGTTGCCAAAAGTGACCAGAACCTTGCTAAAGTCTGTGGTTGAATTGGTTTGTGGTTAGATTATTCTGGACTTCTATTAGCAATGAAAACTTATAGGGGAAAGGTCATCCTTCCAGACCATGCCTTTGTGGAACTAAGTGGTACATAACAGACTTCACCTTTTTGAAACCTACTGATACTTATTTTACATATTATAGTTCAAGGAATTCAGAATATAAAATATTTCCAAATATGAGGTATTTCTTTAAAAATCTGAAGTGAAAAAGGAGCACAATATGTACATGTGCAACAGGCAAGGGTTCTACATTCATACATGGTCTGCAAGAATGGATTCATTTGTTCATTCATTCAAACAAGTATTTGTTGCATGAATGCATTATTTGTTGGGCAGTGTGTAAAGTCCTGGGTGTATATCAGTGAACAAAACAGGACAGACTGGGTACTTGCTCTTGAGGTGCTCTTGAGGTTTCTCTAGAGAGGAAAAAAGTAAATAAACAAACAAATTATTATAAATGATTAAAGACGTAAGAAAGAAAGTAACAGGAGGCTAAGTGGAGAATAAAAGGAGTGGGATACAATTATTTTAGAAAGGATATGAAGGGAACGCTTAACAAAACATGTGCAAATTAAGTTAAGCCCTGAAAAATGAGATGATATCATCCATGCAGAATTTGGGAAAGAACATTTTCAGGAGAGAGAAGCAGCACATACAATGTCCTTGAGAATTGACAGGGCTTGATGTGTTCATGGCATCAAAAGGAATTCAGTGTGACTGGAGTGTGCTGAGAGAGAGATAGGCAGGGTCTAGATTATTCAAGACATTGAAGGTCATGGTAAAGAACTTCTATTTTATTCTGATGGGAATTGGAAACTGCTAGAGATTTGAACAGCAGAATGAAATCATCTAATTTATGTTTCATATTGCACTGGCTACTATGAAGAGAATTGACTGGAGGAGGAAATTAGTGGATGTGGGAAAACAGGAAACTATTACAATAATCCAAATGAGAGCTAATGAGAGCCGGGTACTGGAGTGCAAAAGTGAGATGGTGAGAAAACATTTTTGAGGTAAAATCAAAAGGACTTGGTGGTAACTTAGATATGAGTGATGAGGGCAAGAGAGGAATCAAGGATAATTCTGGCTTGGTGGATGGTGGCACTATTTGCTGAGTTGATGGAAAGGGCCCCCAGTTTTTTTCTTTTCTAGTACAAGTTCTGTGATATAGTGAGGTCTTGGCACAGCTGAGGCCCTAAGAGGTTATTTCCTGTTCTTGCTAGTAAACTTCCTGTGGAGAGAGCTTTCTTGATCCTTTCGCGCTGTTAGGCAAGGAAACACAGGAGTGAGCCGACATGGTCCAAAGGAAGCCTCAGAGCTGCCTGAATTCCTAACACTAGGTTCTCCAGCCCTAGCTAGTATGTGGAGTGCTAGAAAACAAGCAAATGGTAGCTTAGTTATGCTCAAGAGCATTAAAAATAATAATAATAATAATAACATTAAATCACATTTTTCCAGGGGATTAGGCCTTGGGTGCCAAGCATTGAGCATGAGTTGAATTTTTTGATAGACTGAGCAGAATATAAGCACACACATACACTGTCCTATGGCATTAAGTTCTTCAAAAAAGCCTAAATCAAGGATAAACAGTTGCCCATTAGGCAACAGAAATTGACTCCCTTGGGAAAGGACGCTAAGAGATTAACTTAAGGTCCACCCCTTGGCAGATGGGCTTCTCCATTAAAATTAGTTATCAAAGACTCTTCCAGTTAGTTAAGCTCAAAGTCATTAGCTTAATGACAACGGTTCAGAAACATCCTCACCTCTGCAGAGCAGGAGTACCACTCAAAGGTCATCATCTTAAGAGGCATTGTGAGTCTGAGTTCTAAGAGATTAAAACACCTTTGGAGGCAGATAACGCTTAAGTCATATTTCACAGGATTTCAGACATCTCTCTTATTATCTATGTAGGTCTTAATGGGAACTCAGCCAGCATGGCCATTGGCCATATGTTCTTCCTTCACCAATTTATACCATCAGTATTTTCATGCCATGAAAATTCTGGTTGTAAGAACATTAAAGAAAACCCTAAAAGGATAAAGACATTGCAAAAGAATAACTTAGTATCTAAAGGAGGACTGAAAAGGGATGAAAGAATTCATTACATTGCTGGCATTCATCCAAATGTCAGCTCTCCTCTTACTAATTAATAGAATATGACATCAAGGCAAGAATTCTAGGAGAAATGGGAAACACTTCAATAAGAGACATCTAAAAGAGAGACGATGCCGGGCACAGTGGCTCACATCTGTAATCCCAACAATTTGGGAGGCCAAGGCAGGTGGTTCACTTGGAGTCAGGAGTTCAAGATCAGCCCCGCCTCTACTAAAAAACAAAAATTAGCTGGGCGCGGTGGCAGGCACCTGTAATCCCAGCTACTTGGGAGGCTGAGGCAGGAGAATCTCTTGAACCTGGGAGGCAGAGTTTGCAGTGAGCTGGGATCACGCCACTGCACTCCAGCCTGGGTGACAGAGTAAGACTCCATCTCGAAAAAAAAAAAAAAAAACTACACAAATTAGCTGGGTGTGGTGGTGGGCACCTGTAATCCCAGCTACTCAAGAAGCTGAGGCGGAGAATCACTTGAATCCAGGAAGTAGATTTTGCGGCAAGCCAAGATCACACCACTGCTCTCCAACCTGGGAGACAGAGCAAGATTCTGACTCAAAAAAATAATAAATAAATAAATAATTTTTAAAAATAAATAAAAGAGAAATGAGGTTTTGCATCTTTTGATGGAACAAATGTATTTTAAGGTAATAACTCTAAGATAATGCTACAAAGCATTCAAAACAACCAGAGTAAAGAAGCAGAACTCAAAGTTAAAAACTAGAATGCAAAGACTTAAAAGGATGAATTTATTTTCTTATTAAAACCAGTGATCTGTAAACAAATCATCTATTTCCTAAAGATTAATAAAATCAACATTAATCACAGTCAAATATTGATTCTGAGTACACTTAATGTATTTAATGTTGATTAGAAACTGAAGAAAAGTTATTCAATTTTATGGATTTGGATTAGGATCATTCCCAGTTCTGTAATATTTATACCTATAAAGATATCAGGAAAGAATGTCAAGCAGTTCACTAATAACTTTTCAAAGTCTCAGAAAATTTGTGTTTTTTGCTGGCACCCAAGAGGGGAAAACATCATAAAAATAGTTTCAAAATCTACAATCAATGCTTTCTCCAAAATAAATGTCTTTGTTAAAAAAAATAGCAGATTTCTTAATTCTGTTTTTCCCTTGGGCTGGTGATTGTCCCAGCTCCTGCTCTTTGCTCTGCCCTCGCTTCCTCTCATGCTCTACTGGCCATGAAGGAGCTGTGAAAATCCAGACTCTACCAATAAGACAACTCCAAATTACAGAAACACACAGATGAGGCCAGGTGACCTTGTCTTCACTCCTTACTTTTTTCTTGCAGGTAGGAACTTTCCCTTTCTGCCATGCTTTTTCTACCTGGAGACCAAGGGATTCTATCTTTTTCAATGATACTAAATAAGCCACCAAACTATGTCATAATGTGGCTTCATCATCATAGATTTTTTCTGGGTCACAGTGTGCTCTTGCCGTCTTCAAGAGCCAAGTCAAAGAGTCAAGTCTTTTTTTCAGGAAAGTTTCATATACACATATGAATACATATATATATATATATATTCTCCCAGGTTCAAGCAATTCTGCCTCAGCCTCCTGAGTAGCTGGGACTACGGGCATGCACCACCATAGCCAACTCTTTTTTTTTTTTTGGATTTTTTTGGTAGAGATGGGATTTCACCGTGTTAACCAGGCTATGCTTGAACTCCTGACCTCAAGTAATCTGCCCCCCAGGCCTCCCAAAGTGCTGGGATTATAGGCATGAGCCACTGTGTCTGGCCTGTTTCCAATATTATCTGTAAGTATCTTATGTTTTCATTAGTGCTATTTTATTCTTTATAAACATCAATTGCATACATGTTAAATATTCCTATCTGTCATTTTTATCTGTCATGGTTTCTTTTTCTTTTATTTTTTTCAATTTTTTATTGTGGCAATATATCAAAACATAAAATTGACTCTCTTAACCATTTTAAGTATATGATTCAGTAGTATTAAATACATGCATTAATAATGTGCAACCATCACCACAATCCATTTCCATAACTCTTTTCATCTTATAAAACTAAAATTCTATACCCATTAAACAATAACTCTTCATGCTCCCTGATGCCAGTCACTTCAACCACCATTCTCCTTTCTGTCTCTATGATTTTGACTACTCTAAGTACCTCATATAAATTGAATTATGCAATATATGTTCTTTCATATCTGGCTCCACCTAGCACAGTATCCTCAAGATTCATCCATATTACTGCATGTGATATGGTTTGTCTCTGACCCCACCCAAATCTCATCTTGAATAATTGTAACTCCCACAATTTCCATGTGTTGTTGGAGGGATGTGGTGGGAGGTAATTGAATCATGGGGGGTGGATCTTCCTCATGTTGTTCTCATTATAGTGAATGAGTCTCATGAGATCTGATGGTTTATAAAAGGGAGTTTCCCTACACAAGCTCTCCTGTCTGCTTCCATGTAAGATGTGACTTTGCTCTTCATTCACCTTCCACCATGATTATGAGGCCTCCCCAGCCATGTGAAACTGTGAATCAATTAAACCTCTTTCCTTTGTAAATTACCTATGTCTTTATTAGCAGCATGAGAATGGACTAATATAGTAAATTGGTACCAGGTAGTGGGGCACTGCTGTAAAGACATCCCAAAATTGGGAAGCAACTTTGGAACTGGGTAACAGGCTGAGGTTGGAACAGTTTGGAGGGCTCAGAAGAAGAGAGGAAAATGTAGGAACATTCGGAATTCCTAGAAACTTAGAGGTCTCAGAAGACAGGAAGATGTGGGAAAGTTTGAAACTTCCTAAAGACTTGTTGAATGAGTTTGACCAAAATGCTAATAGTGATATGGAAAACAAGGTCCAGGCTGAGGTGGTCTCAGATGGAGATAAGGAACTTGTTGGGAACTGGAGTAAAGGTCACTCTTGCTATACAAAGAGATTGGTAGCACTTTGCCCCTGCCCTAGAGATCTGTGGAACTTAGAGGGAGATGATATGGGTTATCTGGTAGAAAAAATTTCTAAGTGGCAAAGCATTCAAGAGGTGAAAGACGATAAAAGTTTGGAAAATTTGCAGCCTGGTAATGCAGTAGAAAAGAAAAACTCAGTTTCTGGGGAGAAAATCAAGCCAGCTGCAGAAATTTGCATAAGTAATCAAAAAGCCAAATGCTAATCATCACCAAGACAATGGGGAAAATGTCTCCAGGGCGTGTCAGAGACCTTTGCTGCAGCCCCTCCCATCACAGGCCCAGAGGCTTAGGAGGAAAAGATAGTTTTGTGGGCTGAGCCCAGGCCCCCCTGCTCTATGCAGCCTCCAAACATAGTGCCCTGCATCCCAGCTGTTTCATCTCCAGCCATGGCTAAAAGGGACCAACATACAGCTCAGGCCATTGCTTCAGAAGTTCAAGCCCCAAGTCTTGGTGGCTTATACATGGTGTTGGGCCTGTGGGTGCACAGAAGTCAAGAATGGAGGTTTGGGAACCTCCACCTAGATTTCAGAGGATGTATGGAAATGCCTGGATGTCCAGGCAGACGTTTGCTACAGGGACGAGGCCTTCATAAAGAACTTCTGCTAGGGAAGTGTGGAAGGGAAATGTGGGGTTGGATCCCCCATATGGAGTCTCCACTGGAGCACAGCCTAGTGGAGCTGTGAGAAGAGGGCCACCGTCCTACAGACCCCAGAATGGTAGATCCATTGACAGTTTGCACCACGCATCTGGAAAAGCCTCAGGCACCCAACACTGGCCCATGAAAGTAGCCAGGAAAGGAGCTATACCTTGCAAAGCTACAGGGGAGATACTGCCCAAGACAGTGGGACCCCACCTCTTGAATCAGTGTGACCTGAATCTGAGACCTGGAGTCAAAGAAGATCATTTTGAAGCTTTAAGATTTGACTGCCCCACTGAATTTTGGACATGCATGGGGCCAGTACCCCCTTCATTTTGGGCATTCTCTCCCATTTGGTATGGCTGTATTTACACAATGCCTGTACCCCCATTGTATTTAGGAAGTAATTTGCTTTTGATTTTATAGGCTCATAGGTGGAAGGAACTTGCCTTGTCTCAGATCAGACTTTGGGCTGTGGACTTTTGAGTTAATGCTGAAATGAGTTAAGACTTTGGGGGAATGTTGGAAAGGCATAATTGGTTTCAAAATTCAAGGACATGAAATTTGGGAGGGGCCGGGGCAGAATGATATCATATGTCTGTGTCCCCACCCAAATCTCATCTAGAATTGCAGCTCCCATAATTCCCATGTGTTGTGAGAGGGATCTGGTGGGAGGCAATTGAATCATGGGGGTGGGTCTATCGCATGCTGTTCTTGTGGTAGTGAATAAGCCTCATTAGATCTGACGGTTTTATAAAGCAGAGTTCCCTGATGCAAGCTATTTTGTCAGCTGCCATGTAAGACGTGACTTTGCTCCTCATTCACCTTCCACCATGATTGTGAGACCTCCTCAGCCATGTGGAACTCTAAGTCAATTAAACCTCTTTCGTTTATAAATTACCCAGTCTTGGGTATGTCTTCATTAGCAGTGTGAGAATGGACTAATACAGCATGTGTCAGAATTTCCTTCCATTTTACTGCTGAATAATAATACTCCATGATATATCATATTTTTCTTCTCTATTCATCCATAAATAGATACAGGTTGCTTCCATGTTTTAGCTACTGTGAACCATCCTGCTATAAATATGGATGTACAAATATCTCTTCAAGACCCTACTTTCCATTATTTTGGGTATCATATGGTGATTTTATTTTTAATTTTTTTAGGAGCTGTCATGCTGTTTTCCATAGTAGCTGTACTATTTTACATTTCCATCAATGGAGTAGAAGAGTTATACTTTTTCCACAATCGCACCAAGTTCATTTTCTGCTTTTAGCACATAGCACCATCATAATGGATGTGAGTTAGCAACTCATTGTGGTTTTTATTTGCATTTCCCTAATGATTAGTGATGTTCGGCTTATTTTTATGTGCTAATTGGTCATTTTTATATATTCTTTGAAGAAATGTCTATTCAAGTCCTTTGCCTGTATTTGAACTTGCTTGTTTTGTTTTTTTGTTGTTATTGTTTTTGAGTTTAGGAGTTCCCTATATATTCCAGATTCCAGATGTTAATGCCTTATCAGATATATGATTTGCAAATATTTTCTCCTGTTTTGTGGGTTCCTTTTTTTTTTGACATGGATTCTCACTCTGTCTCCCAGGCTGAAGTACAGTGGCATGACCTTGGCTCACTGCAACCTCTGCCTCCCAGGTTCAAGTGATTCTCCTGTCTCAGCCTCCTGAGTAGCTGGGACTACAGGCACATGCCCCCACACCCAGCTAATATTTTATATTTTTAGTAGAGACAGGGTTTCACCATATTGGTCAGACTGGTCTTGAACTCCTGGCCTCAGGTGATCCACCCACCTCAGCCTCCCAAAGTGCTGGGATTACAGGAGTGAGCCACTGCACCCAGCCTGTGGGTTGCCTTTTTTACCTCATCAACAGCATCTTTTGATGCATAAAATTTTTTAAATTTTCATGAATTCTAATTTGCTTATTTTTTCTTTTGTTATCTGTGCCCTTTGGTGTTACATTCAAGAAATCATTGCCAAATGCAGTGTTGTGAAGGTTTTGCCCTATGTTTTCTTCTAAGAGTTTTACCAAGGATACCCACTTTTACAACTCCAGTACTATTCAACACAGTACTAGAAATCCTAGCCAGGGGAGTTAGACAAGAAAAAGAAACAAAAGGTATCAAAATTGGAAAGGAAGAGTTAACATTATCTCTGTTTGTAGATGATATGATCTTATATCTAGATAAACCCTGAAGATTCCACACACAAAAATACCAACCTAATAAGTGAATTCAGCAAAGTAGCAGGATACAAAGTTAATGCACAACAATCATTTGCATTTATATATACTAACAATGAATAATCTGGAAAGGAAATTAGAAAAACAATCCAATTTACAATAACATCTAAAAGAATAAAATACTTAAGAATTGACTTAACCAAGGAGGTAAAAGATTTGTAGAATGACAACTACAAAACAAAGCTGAAAAAAATTTTAAAAGACATAAATAAATGGAAACACATCCCATGTTCATGGATCAGTAGTCTTAAAATTATTAAGAAATCATACTACCTAAAGCAATCTATATATTTAATGCAATCTCTATCAAAATAGCAATGACCTTCTTTGCAGAAATAGCAAAACTCATCCTAAATTTCATACGGAATCTCAAGGGACTCTAAACATTTAAAGCAATCTTGAAAAAGGAGAACAAAGTGAGAGGACTCATACTTCTTGACTTCAAAACTTACTACAAAGCTGTAGTAATGAAAATAGTATGGTGATTGCATGAAGACTGACATACAGACCAATGAGATAGAATAGAGAGCCCAGAAATAAACCCTCAAATATATGGTCAAATGATTTTTGACATGGTGCCAGGAACCATTCAATAAGGAAAGGACAGCTTTTCCAACAAATGGTGCTGGAAAAATTGGATATCACATGCAAAAGAATGAAGTTGTATCTTTACCTAACACCATATACAAACATTACTTCAGAATGGATCAAAGACCATAAACAATAAAACTCCTTATTAATTTATATTGTTTCTTTTTTATTTTATTTTGGGTGATTTTCTAACCATTGTATCCCTGATCTTGTTTTCGATTGTGTTTATTCCTTTTTTGTTGCTTGATGAGACTTTTATCTTTGCACTGATTTTATGTTTCCCCATTTCTGTCATTTCTTTACAGAGCATTACCAATTTGTTTTGTTTTTTTTTTTTAATTTTGTTCCTATCATCTGCTCTTCAATTTTTTTAATCTCTTTTTTAGGTTTTTTTTTTTTTTTCACAGAGGGATGATACTGCCTATAATCTCTTTAGGATTCTTTTAAGTTTTCCTCAAATTCATGAGAAAATTCCTCTTCTGAGTTCTATGTGTCATCTGTCTTTTGTTTATACTTTCCTCGTTTATTCTTACATACATGTCTCTTGTTTGTCCCTTTCTGATGGTTATTGATATCTCTCAAGGCAATTCTGACTGAGACCAATATTTACTTGAAGGCCACTTTGAGAAGGGGCAGCCTAGAGCTTCAAATTGAGTGTGTTATCTCAAAAACCTTCTCACCAAATTTACCTTCCATCCTGAGTTTATATTTTCCCTCCTTCCTGGCCAGTTAAGATGTGTGTTTGTGTTGTGTTCAGTACGTGCTCTCATCTGATGAGCACAACTTGGTCGCTCCTTCAGCTTCCCCACTGGAGCTAGGAGGCCAGGGGTTACTGCAGACTACAAAGATGGAGCCCCTACCAGCTTCCCCTCAGCTCCACCTCCCTGCTGTTCTTTGTCCACAACTAGGTCTGCATAGCAACACACCCACTTCTCTGGCCCATATCCCTCTAGATCCCATGAACCGGAATAAAAAGGATCATTTGCACTTGAATAACTGTAACATGTTCTTTAAAGAACTCTGTCTACTGAAATGTGAGGAAATTTCTAGGTTCTCATTATCCACCCTCAGTTTGAGTCTCAAGTTCTCAGGACTGGCTAGATATTATTCACCGTGAAGTTTTTGTATTGCATCAAAGATGTGTTTTCTTCTTGACTTTATTTTATTACTTCCATTGTTTCAAGTAGGTTTCAAGTAAGATTTGTGGCTAAAAATGATTTTAGTAAACTGAAAGCTCCCTCATTCACTCCTTGACCTATTGCAAATTTGCTTCTACTTCATCATGAAGTCTCCTAAACTGTTCTCTCAAAGATTACTCTTAACTTCCTAATTGTTCATCAAAAGCTTAAATTTTTCCTGTCCTTCCTCTTATATCTCCTAAATTCTCATTCTCTTGCTCTCTTTCAGTCTTTCCTCAAATACAGATATTCCCCCAGGGTTATTCCTCTGCTTTCTTTAAATTATCTCCCTGGTCAACTCCATTCATTCTCAAGGCTTAAATTGCCCACTGTATATATTACTCTCAAATGTTTCTCCTCTACCTTGATCCTCTCTTTTGGAAACTCATACCAAATTTTCAAAGTCTGTTTGACACCTCCACTTGCAGACATATACCACTGGCATCTCATGCCATATATATTCTAAATAACTATTTTCTAAGCTAGTGAGACTCAGAATGGTAATTGGCATTGTTTAGTTTTGTTTCATTTGTTGTTTGTTTTAAAGGTTCCTGTGTGTATTCGCTTCCAAGGGCTGCCATAATAAACTGGGTGATAAAAAACAACGGAAATATATTCTTCCACAGTCCTGGAGGGTAGAAGTCCAAAATCAAGGTGTCAGTAAGATAATGTTCCCTCTGAAGGCTCTAGGGAAGAATTCTTCCTTGACTCTTCCTAGCTTCTAGTGGTTGCCAGTAATCCTTGGTGTTCCCTGAGCTTATAGGTACATCACTCCAATCTCTGCCTTTGTCATAACATGGCCTTCTGTGTGTCTGTGTCTGTCTGTCTGTTTCTATATCTTCCTCTTCTTTCTCTTATGAATATACCACTCATTGGAGTTAGTGTCCACCCTAATTTAACAAGACATCACTTAACTTAATTACATCTACAAACACCCTATTTTCAAATAAGGTCACATTCCCACGTTCTACGGATTTGAACCTGAAGATACCTTTTGGGGAGACACAATTAGCCCACTATACTATAACAAAATACACTTTGTACACTTTGGAAATGCTGCCTAAAGAAAAACCAGATAGGTTTCCTTACTACAGAACTTCTCAGACCTTTAACAAGATAATATGAATTGTACTCTGAATCTCCAACAGATGTTATCATATGTAGCTTTCCCAAACTATAATGACTGCAAAACACTCTTTGGCATAGAGCCCTTCAAAAGACTAGTGTTCCAACAAGAGACTTTACAATGTTCAGCACCAGTGCTTCTTAGGTTTTCACATGCATATGAATCACCTGGGGATGGTGTAAAAATGCAGATTCTGATTCAGTAGGTCTGGGATGGAGGTCTGAGATTCTGTATTTCTTAAAAGCTTCCTGGAGCTGCTGATGCTGCAAGTCACCAAACATACTTTGAATAACAAGCTTCTAAAACAAAATCTTTATTTCCATTAATGATGTTTCCCTTCCTGTATTTTGTATCTTGGTCAATGGCATTAGTATCCACCCAGTCACTCAATGGGAAACTCTGGTATCAACTTTCCTTTCCCTTACTGCTCCCCTCCTCACCCTACCTCCAATTCAACTTAGTGCCAACTTGTATTCCTCTCCTAAATCCAATCGACCATCTCCATCCCCATTGTCTTAGTTCAAGATGTCAGTATCTGTGCGTGGACTATCAGTAGCCTCCCAGCGCATCTTTTTGGCTTTAAACTTTGTCCCTCCAAAAAGTTGCCAAAGACTTAATCAGGTCAATACTTCATGTTAAAATTTACATTGATGTACCACTGCTCACCAAATAAAATTCTTATTGCACAGCATTGAGACATTGCAGGTCCTGAAAAATCTGACCTCAGCAAATATTTCTAGTTTTGCTCCCAGTACCAATCCATGATGTAGCATATGCTATGGCCACATTAGGTTGCTCATTCTGCCCTAATCTCATCATGCATGTTCTCATCTCCAAACCTGGTTCAGTCTCCTTTCTGGCCTTCAATGTCTTTCTCCCACTTTCTCTGCCAGGAAAAACCAACTTCTCATTCTTCCCAATTTAGTTTAAGTATCTTTACTAAATGTTTCCCAATTAGAATTAATTTCTAGGTCTTTGATGTTCCCAGAGCATTTTCTTTATAACTTTGCTTCGAGTACTTTAACGTTGTCCTATAACCATTTACACACATGTATTTTTAGCTAACTCCTTCATGGCATAAAGTGTTTATTTATTCCTTTATTCATTCAAAACTATTGCCAACCATGATTTTGATAAGTAACTAGTCAAATGAGTGTATTGGATGAAAGAGGCTCAAATGGCTATGGATTATTTTCAAACTGTAGAAAATAGACTTCATAAATAAAAATGCAGATTATTAGAAACTGAATCAGAATTTTGAGGCGTAGGAACCCTAGAATCCAATTTTCAGCAAGAAATCAGGTGATTCTTAGTAGGCTAAAGTGTGAGAACCACTACCTAAAATTTAGAAGTAAACATTTCACTGGTAAACACGTGTGCGACCAATGACTTTAAACTATTTGAGATGGAACTTCTGGTCAAGTCAAAAACCCTATAAAGCCATGTGGAAATGTAAAAGGCCTATTTAGCATCAATAAAGAACAAAGATAAAGAAAATGAGTCTTTTGAGCAGAAAACTTGCTGTTGAGCCTGTGATCATTCTTTTTAACATTTTTCTGGCCAATGTCAGTTTAAAGCACGTACACGTTAATTATTTCAGTGAAGCTAGGCTATTCTGGCTGCCATGTTTTTCTGAGGTAGAAGAACTTTTTTACCTTCTTTTTTCTGTGCAGTACTTAAAACCAACTGATTCCTAAATCACCTACTCTTCACTGCTAGGATCCAAACAAAACCGAAGGCTGTCTTGAAGAATAAGAGAGCTAAATGAGAGTTAAATTTGTCACATTCTTTACCATGCTGCACACTTTCAGAGTTTCATAAATTTTTTCTAAATCCACATAATTAGTTTAGCTTTACCAGAAAAAAAAATTTGAATGACAAGGTCAGGCTCCTGACCTTTCAATAAATTAGAGAAGATTGCCATAAATTGCACAATATAATGAAACACCAATTTGCATATTTGCTGCTATATTAAAAGGGATCAGTTTTAGCTCGCAAAGCAGAACAAACAAAAACATGCATTTTAATAACTCAAATTACTCCCAGGAAGTGACCCTCAGCAGAAAGCCTGATTATCACTACTTAATTAGAAGCCTTGGAAATCTAAATCCTCCTTTAAATCCTATTCTGGGTACAGTGAAAGATGAAGCCATGAGTTTTGTCTAAGATTCAATATTTACTCTTTACTAATATGTTTGCTGGAGAGACTTCCCAAGCATTATAAAGACATGTGAGAAAAAATTTAATATTCAAAGAAAGAGTGCACACAACCTGTGTTGGCTTGCAGGTGCAAAGCAATTAACAAGCTGGCATTTACAGTACTTTTAATTAATTAATTAAAAATGCAAAGCTGACTTTCATTTCTTTAAATGTTTGAACATTTTATCCATCAATAATAAAGCACTACGTGCTGCTGGGCGACAACATCTGGTAAATGAAAAAAGTTAGTCCAGTGTCGAAGTAAGTGAGGAAGAATTTGGAATTTGCTATTGCATCACCATCTCTTCTCCCACCCCCTCACTCTCACTAGTACATTACCACACTCAGTGTCAAATGATAGGGGAAATGGTTTGTTGCCAACTCTGGATCATAAAGTAAAAGTGACAATATTTGATGTGACAAGTTAACCTTGAATGGAAATGAAAACAACAAGGCTTATCACAATTATACTCACCATTAAGGACTTGCCGTTCTGTTTCCTTAGGGGAGCAGAGTTGTTTGGAATTAAGGCTATGTATCTCCATCTTGTTTATAAAGGTTAAAAACCTAATTAGCAAAGGGAATTTCAATAATTTGAAAAAGAAGTTGGTAATGGCTTCTAATGTAATGCTGCTGTGACTAATTTTACAGCTGGACGCTGCTTGAACAACGACTTTACTATTCCCCGTGAACACATTTTTGGTCAGTACATATTTAAAAACAACGCCATTAATGTACTTTAATTAAAACATAAATACTACAGTGCTACCTCGGTAGGCATTCACTCAGCTGGAACTAACTATATTTGCTTAATCTACAATTTTAGATGTATTAGCAAAAATAAATGTTGGTGAATGTAAGAGCCTGATTACATATCTTGGGTAAATTGGTGATAATGAGTCAAGAGACTTTGTGTTCATTCACATATATTAGAATAAGAATCATTATGAAATTAAAGCTAAGATTAATCCTGCTAATGACACCACAGAGCATCTGGGAATAAGATAACCCAGATGTCAGATTCACTGTGCTACTGTGCTGCTATTTGATAGAGTAACCCTTGAAGTGTTCTTCTAAGGCAGATAGCTGCTACCCCCCCAGTCCCAGCACTTGAAATGCAAATGAGTGACAAGATAGTCTAATAATGAGAGCAGATTCTAGCAGTAAAGAAAATGAATAAATTAAAAAAAAACTCTGCACCACTGATAAGAACAAGCAGCAGGCACCCTGATGTCCTCAATTAGGGTGGGTGACATCTGCTGAGCATTTCTCTCTAATAAAGCCCTCACTCGGTATTCCAAAGCACACGATTCTAACACTGTTAACATTTTAATGTCCTGGGCGTGCGTGGTAACATTAATTACAAGATGATTTGGATGACTTCTGAATCTCTTTTATGTCTTCAGCAGAAGAGAACACAGCATTGCAGCTTTGATATCATAAATAAAATGGGGACGCCTGCCAAGCATGAAAGGTATCCTGAAGTCACTCGCATCTGCTATGTTATCCTGAACCTCTGTAGCCAGGCAAAGTGAATCCTCTGGGCATTTACGGAGGGTCAGCAGCTATGCATTTTAGTGGGGAGCTATGTGGCTCTCAAGGATTTTTTACCCCTTACGCTAGAGGTGAAAATTTTGTTGCTGTTTTTAATTCCTAATGAGCTTAAAGTCCAATTAATATTATTCTAAGCACAGTTTGCCTTCCTAATAGTTATTTCCTGAGCTTTAGCAAATGTCACCAGGGCTTTCCTGTTTGTTGGCTGGGAGACAGGGACAGTTTCTCCTCTTATTAAGCAGACTGATACAAAGTATAGGCACTATGGGGGACCCTAGGTGGAGAGCAGGGCAGAGAAACACAAAAGAAATTTTGAGGGTCTCCTTCTGCAAAACTGGCATGATATCACCATCACCCATGAGAAAATACTAGTAACTTCTCTTACACAGATAAGGAAACTGGGGCACAGAGAGATACACAACTTGCTTGCAAGTTATTAAACATCCAATGAGAAGCAGAACCAGGATTTGAACCTCTGACTAAGCTCAAAATCCATGATATCACTTTTCCTGTCCTCTATACCTGTGGCAGTCATTAGAGCTGTTCACAGGCGATCGGGGGCCCATCCTTTGGGTCGTATAAGGTTATGTTTCCTTGCCCTTCTTTCAAGCTAACATAGCCATGTAAACTACTTTAACCAATGAAATGCAAACAGAAGCCTTAAAAGAATGTATGTAGTTCACCCTGTCCCCTATGAGGAAAAAAATCTGCCTGGATCTGAGGATGACTTGGAGCAACCCACAGCCCTAATAATGGGCATGAAGACTAAGCAAGAAATAAACCTCTGTTACATAAGCCTCTGAGATGCTGAGGCAGTTGGTTAGTGCAGTACGACCTAGTCCATCCTAACAAACACAATACTATGCCATGCCAGCAACCAAGTACAAACATCTAAAAACCCAGTTGGCCTCAGGAATGGATGAAGAAGAACAGAAAAAATAAAAGTGAGGAAATATGTGACTCAAAAGTTGGCCCGAGAACTCTTAGACTCTGAGAAAGAGAAGACTGTGGTTTAATTAACCCTAGTGGGCACCATTTACATCATAATATGTGTGAATGGCTCCCCCTAGAGTTTTTTGGTGCCCAGATTGCAAGATCGTGTGCAGTGGCCCTGTCACTTCTAGCTCTGCTAGTCTGAGAATCCGGTTCCCCATTTACTTTACAGATTACAACCGATTTACAGGATGTACTGGGTATGGAATTCATAGCCGCAGCCAATGAGCATGTGCCCAGCCCAACAAGGCACTTACTCACTCAAAACATCAGGAAAATTCATCAGCAGATTTATAAGGGCACTTGACCATGAATCAAAATTAATTCCAGATAATGACAGATTACTGTTGTTAGATTTATGTGAAATGATGTTACACAGTCATAAACAAAGATGTTTTATCCAAATGTGCAGGGAAAAAGACAAACTCTTTTGGCTTTTCATAATTGACTGAATGTGCCACTGATTTGCTGCACCTAGGGAAGGGATATTTGGGAGAAAAGAGAAAACGAGACACAGCAATGAGGCAGTGCACTAATTTTTAAGAGTCCAGCACTTTTTCTCTCTTCTATCTCTTCTATCGCCTACTTCTGTTTGGACTACTCCAGAGGAAAATTCTAATTCTACATGCCAACTCTCCCTGCTCAAAGGGTCTATATTTTGCCAAAGTTATAGCTGAACAGCAGATTCAAAGATCCCAGCCACTGCCACTGATCAAAACTCTCCAGGATATCCCCCAAGGCTGCACATCTAGTGAAGTAGATAGAGCACCTGGGGAACTGAAGCAATTAACAGAACTTCCTTAAAAAGGGCCAGAATGGGTCTCAAGTGGACAAACCACACACAGCTGCAGCATCCCCTACCTCACTACCCCTGTGGCCCTGCCCGCTGGCTGGGTTTGCTCAGGAAACATTAGAGAAGATTCTCAACAAGCAAAGCAAGTCAGCCCCTCCATTTGGCAGCCCAAGCCCTATCTGTTCACCTCTGCTAATGAAGAATGCTAGTTAGTAAGAATGGGAACATCTAAGAAAGTTCTTTTGAGACGGAGTCTCGCTCTGTCGCCCAGGCTGGAGTGCAGTGGCCGGATCTCAGCTCACTGCAAGCTCCGCCCCCCGGGTTTATGCCATTCTCCTGCCCCAGCCTCCCGAGTAGCTGGGACTACAGGCGCCCGCCACGTCGCCCGGCTAGTTTCTTGTATTTTTTTTTTTAGTAGAAACGGGGTTTCTCCGTGTTCGCCAGGATGGTCTCGATTTCCTGACCTCGTGATCCGCCCGTCTCGGCCTCCCGAAGTGCTGGGATTACAGGCTTGAGCCACCGCGCCCGGCCAGAAAGTTCTAATCTTGATTAGGAGTAGGTGACTCCTCCAAAAAAAAAAAAAAAAGAAAGAAAGAAAAAAAAAAAAGGAAGCAAAGCAGTTCAGTGCTTCCAAAGATGTAAGAGTAAGCCACATTTAGATCCATAGTCATACCCCAATTGCAGCAACCCCCAGTGAAAGGGCTTACATCACAAAGTTGATGCTCTGGAAAATGAGGTAACCTGAAGCCTTCTCTCTACATCACCTCGAGGTTTCATTCCACCATGCCTTTGTATGGGTTGTTTCCTTCATTGGGAATGTCTTCCACAGGTGAACTCAGTGAACACCTACTCATCTACCAAGATTAAATCAAGTGTCTGTAGCAAGCCTTCTCAGACCCACCCAATCAGAAGTGAGCATGGCCCCTTTTGCTCTTTGCCTCACTCTTATCACTGAACTCAACCTACTGTGTGATAACCACACACCTGCCTCCTCAATTAGACTGCAAGTGCCCTGGAGACAGAGATGGTGTCGATTTCCCCAGCCCCCGCCAGGGTACTGACACACAAGAGGTACTAAGTACCTCCTTACTGAAAGAGTAACTTTAATATTGATAGTGGAAGGCGGCTTCAAGATGCTGTGCCATCTTGGAAGATAAATAATGCCCTATAACTTTTTCTCAGGTGCTTCAGGACTGGTTCAACTATCTCTTCTGAAAAACACATAATACGTTTTCTCTCCCCTTCCTAAGGCTTCTGCACTGCCTTTACACATTCTCAGATCCTTTTTTAGTTGCTTAACAAGGTGTCCTTAGATAAGCCTCATCTAGTTAGCATTATTTTGTGCCTGGCTGTGACAGGATGACTGAAAAATCAATGAAAACAAAGGCTGAATGGCCTGAGTTTTCATGACCGAGTGGGCTCTTAGGTGTCTTTTACAAGAATAATTTATGGAAACATCCTTTAAATACAGACATTTCCATCGGTTTCACCTTCACTCTTGTGGGGAAATGAAATAAGAAGATATTCAGTCTGTTTACAACCTAATATTGTTAACCTCTTCTTCTCAGTATTTGGAACTCAGTCACACATCTTTGAAGACTGCCCTAGAGTCAATCAGTCAAAGACCATCAATGTATTGGACATCAACTTGGTGCCAGCACTGTGCTAGGGATTTCAAAGACGCAACAAACTTAGTCTGGTGGAGAAGAAGACATAAGCATTTTTAAAATAAATGCTAACTAGAGATACAATCACCGTAAGAGTGGATGGATATGGGGCACAGATGAGATAACACTTGCACTTAGCTATAAGGGAAGGTGGAGGAAGAAAGACCAGGCAGATGATAATGAAATAAGAAAGGCAAAGGAACAAAAAGGGACTCAGTGATTCAACATACCCGGAACAGTGACACCAGGGGATGTGGTGGCAGAGAAGGCATGAAGTTAGTGGGTGCCACGTCAGGGGAGTTGTGAGTGTCTTGCTGAAGAGTTTGACTTTACTGATAATGGGAAGCACCTAGAGTTTGGGAAAAGAGGGTGACATAATTCAAAATTTCTGGATTCTAAAGGAATATTTTTAAAGGATATAGGGAGAAGGGGACAATTTGAACAATCATTTGGAATATTTTGCAGAAACCCTAAATAAATCATTAAGGTATTATTTTTTTCTCTAAAAAACAGTAAAAACAAACTGATTGCCTAGATAATTATTTCACTCAACAGAAAATATAAGCACTACATTGGATCAAAAATAGCTGGAAAATTGAATTTTAAAAGAGAACTTTGGCTGGGCACCGTGGTTCACCCCTGAAATCCCAGCACTTTGGGAGGCCAAGGCAGGTAGATCTCGAGGTCAGTTTAAGACCAGCCTGGCCAATGTGGTGAAAGCTTGTCTCTACTAAAGACACAAAAAAATTAGCCAGGCATGGTGGTACACGCCTGTAATCCCAGCTATTTGGGAGGCTAAGGAAGGAGAATCACTTGAATCCGGGAGGCAGAGGTTGCAGTGAGCTGAGATCGTGCCATTGCACTCCAGGCTGGGCAATAGGGCAAGATTCTGTCTAAAAAACAAAATAAAAAATAAAAAAATAAAAAAGAAAGAGAATTTTAGCCCTTTAGCTTAAAAACTGGACTTCCATTTCAGAACGTGCTCAACAATGGCAGATGGGGCCACCCAGTCAAGCAAGAGAGTGAGGCAAGAAGTTAACAAACAATCAGACTGCAGTATGCATACCTTCATAGAGAGCTGTACATGACAAGGTAGCAGAGAAAAGGAAGAGTGGACAACTATTCAGGAAATAAGGACGACCAGGTAGTTTTGCAAAGACAATCTGAGATGGGTTGTAAAGCCTAATTTAAGAGTTCATCAGCCAAAGTGAGAAGAAAACTATTCTGAATTTTTTTTTAAAGCCTACAACTATGGCAATAAGTGTATGGTTCAGAGAGACAAAGACTGTCCTCCTTGATATCAATCAAAATGTTTATGACTAATCATAGACATCAATATTTCCTTTAAATAGTTTTCATGAACCTAACATTCATGAATGTATCTATACCTCTTAAACTCTTAAAGTTTATAAATTCTTAAAGAGTTTAAGAAGTTATCTCTATTTTCACTCCCTAGAATAGAAACTCAATGCTTAACATTAACTTTTGATATCAGTGAAACTTGCTTCATCCCCATTTCAAGGAGAGTGTCTACTAGTCCTGCTTTTCCAGGATTTGTTGATGAGTTCATGTCACTTCTATTGGAACTCCTCATCCTTCAATGTCAAAGAATCTTAAGATTTTTGTCTATCTTTATATTTGAGTTCTCATCCCAGCTACAGGATCATTTGGAGGCTCACTCCATCCACCCCAAACATCTAGAAACTTATTTTAATGAAATATGAATTCCTCTCCATACATTGCTCCCATAACTCTGCCATTTCACCCCAGTCCCTACATATTATTCCTTGTTATATTGCCTAACAATGTATCAGGGATTTTAATCTACATGTTAGCTCCTCCATGTTCCTGAAATGATGTAACATGTACAGATTTCAAACCAAGAGTTCTAGGGAATAAGGGTCCCAAAGAATCCTAATAAATGTGGCATCACAAATCTGAGCTTTTAATTATTTGGCCTGTTCCTCTTGTGCCCAAAATTATTTCCTGATATTTCTATAGCTATTCTTGGCAAGCAGCCCATACAAGTACCTCTTATTTAACCACAGTTGGTGCTTTACCGTCACTCTTTTTCTTTCCTTGGGTGAGAGAGCTCCTTTAATAAAAGTGATCGTCTCAGAGGAAACTTAAATTCCACTGCCTCCCTCCAGTGCTGCACTTAATGCTGTGTGTTTAACAACACCTTGGGGATTACACTTAAATCCTGGAAAATCTTTAAGCGGCGACATACTGGCAACAGGAAACATGCCTTCCCCTGAGAACTCGGGACAGGAGAAGAGTGAGAATGGTGGGCTGCCTGAGAAAGGGTGGACATCCAGGGATGAGAGCTATCACAGAGTGGAGTGAAGATGACCTGCAGGCTCTGCCTCCACATCCAACAGAGGGACCCGGCACTGACACTTCTCCAAAGGCCTGGGGTTTCCAGAACGAAGTGAACAAACGTCATTTTAGGAAGAGACAGGTGGTCTTCACAGCCATCTATTGTCATCCCTGCCTGCAATCAAGATCAAAATCTGATTTATGCCATCACAAAGAAGGAAATTTTGGTGATTTTATAAGATCCTTTCTTTTTTTTTGAGATGAGTCTCACTCTGTTGTCCTGTCCAGGCTGGAGTCCAGTGATGTGATCTCAGCTCACTGGAACCTTCACTCCCAGATTCAAGCAATCCTCCTCCCTCAGCCTCCCAGGTAGCTGGGATTATAGGCATGTGCCACCACACCTGGATAATTTTTTGCATTTTTAGTAGAGACGGGGCTTCACGGTGTTAGACAGGAAGGATCTTTTCTTTATAGGAGATTCACCAGCAACACCACCATCACCAGTTGCTTAGTCCAGGATTTAATAAACTTCACTGGGAGCTTCTTTATTGCCTCTAACCAATTTTTTTCTGGCTAAAGCTAAAACCCACTCCAGTTTTGCTCTGCTTTCATTGTAGAAGCAAACAGAGACATTCCCTAGGAAAGAATTTTGCACACACTATTTTCTTTATATAAAATATGCATACAGTTTTAAAGCATTAAACTCAAAAGCAACCCCAGAAAACATCATTATAATCACCTTTTAGATTGAGCCTCATAGAATCAAGGTGCATTTTTTATCCTACAAACATTTGCTGAGCAATGACTCTGCACCAAAAGAGTGCTGGACATGGCATTTTATTATTGCATGTTTGATGACCAGGCTTTTGATAAGGCTTTAAACTCTGTTAAGTCTTACTATGAATGGGTCAATGACCATTGGCAAGGATTCTTTAGTCCAAAGACTAAAGCAAATATTAAAGAAGAAATAAAAAAGAAAACTCTTACAGTTATGCTTTTAATAAAAGGCTGGTGGGCACTGGCTGCAATGATTACTCATACCAAATACAGAGAAGTTTTATGATGTAATGAAATAAAAGATTCATTTTCTGCATTCTTCCAAGCCAGAAAACCACCTGGCGGTTTATATGTATTCAGACTCTGCTCTTACAAGAAAATTCAAGGGCATAAACAAGTGATAAACCAAATAAACATTTTGCCTTCAAAAATCGATTTCACATTTTACCACCTGAAATACCAAGGCAGTTTTGATCTGAAAGAACAAAAGGAAAGTTATACTGGGATGTATGAGATGGATTGAGTCCACTTAACTATGGTGAGACTGGCAAAACACGCCATTCCACTGCAGCATCACTTTATTGCTTCACTGCATAATGAAAGCAATACCTTATGTCTCTCTTTATGACTCTGAAATGTTCTAGAATCCCCCCTATTTCCTGTTCTGTGTCAGAGTTTCAGGTTTCTTCCAATTTCACTTATAAAGTTAGGTCTAGTTAGATCTCTTTTGTCAAATGCATGAAAAAACTCAATGTGTCAACATTAAGTTTACTTACAGGTTTAATAAATAAGGAAAGTTGTCCAGTTGAAAAATTAGTGAAAATTATATTTCCACATTGTCTTAGCCTGTTCTAGCACTACTATAAAAAATACCTGAAACTGGGTAATTTATAAAGAAAAGAGGTTTAATTGGCTCACAGTTCTGCAGGCTCTGCAGGGAGCATGGCTGGGAAAGCCTCAGGAAACTTATAATCATGGCAGAAGGCAAAGGGAAAGCAAGGAAGAGACAGCGAAGGGCAAGGTGCTACACGCTTTTAAACAACCATATCTCGCGATAACTCACTCACTATCATGAGAACAGCAAGGGGGGAGTCCACCCACATGATCTAATCACCTCTCACCAGGCCCCTCCTCCAACGTCAGGGATTACAATTTGACATGAGATTTGGGCAGGGACACAAACCCAAACCATATCACACATTAAAGAAGCTGATGTGATAAGATTTAATATTGCAAAATTTTACTTTGATTTTTGGACAGTTCAATGTTTTCCCTACTGTCTTTGGAGCCATGAGCAAGGGAACAACAGGCCAGCCTCACTATTTAAGGACTTCTGGCTAACCCAAGATACTGTGTCCTGTTTGATCCCACAGACAGACCTTGGTAAAATTTGACTACATTGCCAGTCTAAAGCAAATTGAGTATATCTTGGTTAGCTTTCTAATTTTAAATAAGTCGTTGATTTTTAGACTAACTTGCATGTTTCTTGTCATAGAGGCAACAGAGCCCATCTGTTCATAAATGACTTCCTCACTGGTGCTGATTGCAAAGCTGTATCACTGTTTCACCTTCCAAGAGCATGCCCTGATTTCCACTGTCCATTGTCCAAAAGTTTATAGAACATCAGTTCTGTGTCTAGTAATATTGTGAAGAGTACAAAGATAGATACATTAAGTATCTCTCCTTAGGCCAGCCACTATCTAATACCAAATGCCAAAGAGACTGGGTGGCTTCCTAGGTTGGAAATGTCCAGGAATAACTTGGATGCTGAACACTGACTCAGTTTTCTCAAAAGGAACCATCACTTTCAATCTTCCTGATCCCATATTTCAGATTACTTAGACAATGAAGGTTACCAGACCTGGGCCTGTCACTCACCTTTAAAGCTATTGTTAAATTTTAGAAATTCAAAGAGTATAAAAAGATGCAGAAAGAAGACTGGACAGTTCTCAGCTGACTGCAGGATTTTCAGCTGATGATGACCAACACACCATCAGCAAGTTTATTTTCTTCAAGCATGACTGTTCACCACCATCCCTTCCCACCCCACCCCTCCCACCATCCCATTCCAGGATTGTCATTCCAGGTCATGTAATTTTAAGACCAAACACTCCTCCAAACCAAATATAGTACGCTCTGGAGGATAATTAGGACTAGATGGCGCTCATCATTGGCTTTTTTCAAAAACCTGTTTTCATGATAGCATATCATCAGTACATTCCCCAATACTTTGACAACCACTGAAAAATCAGTGTTCTTTTCTAATACTTGTTTTTTAGATGGTAAAAATGAAATATAGTATACTTTGAATAAATGAAGACTCCCACTATCATCACTGCTTGCTGTTTTTTAGAGAAAAGAAAAACAAGCTAATTTTTAATATTTATCTGATGCTTTAGAGAAACTGGTACTGGTTGTTAGTTTTGCCAGAAAGTATGGCTACAAAATGTCTATTCTAAATCTAGATCTATTATATTTAGTATCACTGGCCTAGATCTTACCTGGTTTATAAATAAAGATCTCAAGCAACAAGTAGCCTTGATCACTGACCTTGGTACACATTTCACCATTGTTTGTCTTGGAGGTTATGACAGACCGGGACACAGGATTGCTAAAGGTGAGCATGCTTACAGTGACGTTTGGGGTTTTTTTCTAAAGGTAAAGTCAGATATTAAGTTAGATCTATTTTAACATTTCCCCAGGCTAGCCTTATTCTATGGAATAACACTTTGGGCCCTCAGTCACACATTTGCGTTAACATTAGGACAGATTCATAACTCTTCTCTGAGTTGAACTCTGGACCTATCTATAGATACTCACTTGGCTCATTTTAAAGCAGAGATAAGCCCTTCTCTCCAGGCAGCCTTCCTTGCTCAACTTCCACAAGGGAACATCAACCTTATCTTCGCTTAATTGTCTGTTAAGATAGACATGCCAGGCGCAGTGGCTCACGCCTGTAATCCCAGCACTTTGGGAGACTGAGGCGGTCAGATCACGAGGTCAGGAGATCGAGACTATCCTGCCCAACATGGTGAAACCCCATCTCCACTAAAAATACAAAAATTAGCTGGGCGTGGTGGCGGGCACCTGTAGTCCCAGCTACTCGGGAGGCTGAGGCAGGAGAATCACTTGAACCTGGGAGGTGGAGGTTGCAGTGAGCCTAGGTCATGCCACGGCACTCTAGCCTGGCAACAGAGTGAGACTCCGTCTCAAAAACAAACAAAAAAAAGATAGACATAACTCTTTATTTGGCACTATATACCAGCTGTGCTGCGGATACATTTTAGGGAGTACATCTTATCAAATTTTCGGCTTAAAGGAAGAGCTTTTGGAAGAATTTCCTCAGGGAGAGAGTCAATACATTCCTCTTAGATCTCTGAGTTCTACTACTGGGTTAAGCCGGGTCACAGAGAGCTTGGTACTTGAACGGCATTACTTCAGTTGGCTATGGCAAAGTGTTTCTGCTGAAATTGCATTTTGGCAGAATGTAACTGGTCTATTTCCAGGAAATGAATTTAGATAGTCTTTGAAAAGTAGGATGCCTTTGAAAGTAAAGATTTGAGAAATATTTGGGTAATAAAACCTCTTGGTCTCGATGATGGATTGAATGTGCTGTGAAGAGCTATGAAAAGAGAGAGAGTGAGGAAGAGCGTATTTCTGACATGGATGATCTGATATGTGGTAGTATATTTAATATTAATTGATTGAGACTCAGAGAAGGGAATAAACAGAGTTTGGGATATATCCAAAACATCCAAGTACTTATATCTAGCATACATTTGAATAAATAGGTCAGAAGTCGGAAAAGAGGTCAGTACCAGAGCAATGGGCCAACAAGAGAGAATCTGAGCAACATCAATGGCTTAAGAGACCAGCATAGGAAGAGGATTTGAGGAAGCATTTTAAAAAAGAAAATATAATGAAACATCAACCACAACATTTCTAAATAGGAAATCATTTTACACTGACTGGCATGAAATTGATAATCTGACCATTAAAACTGAAAATAAGAAAGTCCAGCAATTTCACTGAATTTAGGAGTAAACAAAAGATTCATGTCTGGCAGGTTGGTTCTCACCAGATAAAGATATTTTTATTGACTTCTATCTTGATGAGAATATTTTAATAAAGAGGAAAAAATACATTGCTTGATCTAAAGAAAACTACGATTTCAAAGTGGACACCTGATATTCAAGGAAAAATATCTGCACAAATATATAATAAATCATTAACAGTAAGTATCTTTTAGGTACATGGGTTAGAAGAGACATCCATTTTTCTTGTGTATTTCTGTAGTATTTGAAGTTTGTTTGTTTGTGAAGTCTCGCTCTGTCACCAGGCTGGAGTGCAGTGGCATGATCTTGGCTCACTGCAACCTCTGACTGTCTGGTTCAAGCTATTCTCCTGCCTCAGCCTCCTGAGTAACCGGGATTGCAGGCACGTGCCACCACACTCAGACTATTTTTGTATTTTTAGTAGAAACGGGGTTTCACCATCTTGGCCAGGATGGTCTCAATCTCCTGACCTAGTGATCCGCCCCCTTCAGCCTGAAAAAGTGCTGGGATTACAAGCTTGAGCCACTGTGCCCAGCCATATTTGAAGTTTTTCTAATGATCAAGCATTTTAAGCCGAAAAAAAAATTAAAATTAAAAGTTAACAAAGTGGACACATATATATTTTACCAACAAATTTTTATCCTTTCTCTAATGCCTTCTTCAATTGTCATCCCCAATTTAAGGAAACTTGCTTTCATTTTACCTGTGTCTGTTGGACTTGTAAATGCCAAATAACTCAGGTTTAGGGGAACGCTATGGTCTCTAGTGTAAACTAGAACACAGTCTGTCCTTGGCAGGCTTGCTGCTTCTCTACAGGAGATTACTCAACAGAAATGGAAAGCTGGCTTCTGGTGAATTCACTTGCTGTCACCCACAAGCAGCCCTGGCCTTCACAGTCCTCTAGCCAAGTAGAAATTAAGCCTTTTGTCAATTTCAGCAGCCCCTTCCTCTTGGGCTAGGTCTCTCCTGAGGCCACTCCTTCATGCCATGCTCTAAACTTGCAGCTCTGCAGAGACCATATACGAAACTGAAAAGTCAGCCTCCTTGGATCAAGAGGGCTTCTGCCCTTTGCCCTGCAAGGGCTGTTAGTTTTACATTTGCAGATAGAAACTTACCCCCTGTTGCTCACACTGATGAACCTAATGGCTTCCTGGCATGCCAAGGTTCACAGCCATCTGCTCTGCTGGCAATATGCCCACATCAAAGGTGGTGGGCCATGCTCAGACGGGGGTGGGGAATGGAGAGCAACCAAAGAGAGGTTTCTAAAGTGGTAGCAGTGAATGTAATGATGCCTTATTTGCAAGAAGACCTCCTGGTAGCTAACAAAGCCAAATGAGGAACACATGCTGCATTACAAGGCAGCTGATCTACTGACAATTGTTGGCATAAAATCATCAAAGCCAGTTTTGTATCCCTTTTCCTAAGTGGTTGCCAGATATGGAATTCTAAATTTAGGGCAGGTAAAGCGTGGTTGGCAAGACTTTTTCTGGGAGGCCAAGCATAGGACAGGAGATACAGCACCATTTATGGGAGAACCTTCCCTAAAATATGTAGATGCAGCTTATTAAGCTGTCACTAGGGCTGGGTGCTAGCCTCTGATGAGGCTCCATGGCTGGGAAACATGCCTGTCTACAGGCCTCTCAGATATGGTTGCATCTATCGAATTACGTGGAACACACTTATGCTAAAAATTTAGTTTTTGTTTGTCTGAAATTCAAATTTAGTTGGTGCTGTGTTTTTATTTGTGAGGTCTGGTAACCCTACTGTTATATCAAGCTGAAGAAAAGGGACAAGAAAGAAAATTTAAGGGACATGGATGCAGCTGGAAACCATCATTCTCAGCAAACTAGCGCAAGAACAGAAAACCAAATACTGCATGTTCTCACTCATAGGTGGGAATTGAACAATGAGAACACTTGGACACAGGAAGGGGAGCATCATGCACCAGGTCCTATTGTGGGGAGTGGGGAGGGGGGAGGGATAGCATTAGGAGATATACCTAATGTAAATGACGAGTTAATGGGTGCAGCACACCAACATGACACATGTATACATAAGTAACAAACCTGCACGTTGTGCACATGTACCCTAGAACTTGAAGTATAATAAAAAAAAAATTTTTTTAATCTCAAAAAAAAAAAAGAAAATTTAAGGACATGTGGGGCAACCCTAGGACAGCTGTCAGAATTAACATCTTAGAATCAGGGTAGCACTGATAAATCATCTTTTATCTGAAAGCACTCACTTTCCTATGTGGGAAGGGCCTTTGATTGTTAGAGGATTTCAATAATTGAGTCTTGTTTTAGCTGTCAGTGGCATCTCTCAAGCTTTATGTTCCATCATCCCACTATACACAGACACACATATACACATACACACGTACACACATACCCCTCCAGCCAAACTATGGTCCTTAGTGATCCCTCAAATGCCACGCACAGCTCAGTGATCACAACTACTTGGAGTGGTCCCCATCCTCATTTCACTTGTTTATGTGAGACGAAGTTAGCAGTGGAAAGAATGCTTACTTCACTTTGGAGTCAGTTCAACCTAAGTGTGAATCCTGGAATTGCTACTTACTAATTGCAAGTTCTTGGACAAGATTCATCATCATTTCCTAAATGATAACTCTAAGTTTTTGTTTCCTCGCCTTCAAAGCAAGCACCATAACCCTGCTCCCTAAGGTTACTGTGAGGAATAAATACAATAATGTACTAAAGTGTATTACCTGCCACATAGTAATTACTTAAAAACAACAGTTATTGCTACTACTATTGTTGTTCTCATTACATCATTCAAAGTCAGCTTATAAGCACAGAGACCCAGAAATTGTCTGCCTATATTTATATCCTGGCTCTCTCTTGTAAGTTTAAGGGACATTAGGTAAGTGATTCTGCATATCTGTGCCTCAGTTTACTCATATGTAAAATGTGCAGGCATAGTATACCTGGCAAACAGAAAATGACTTCCTCTAAGATCTGGAAAACGAAAAGGATGCCTACTGTCACAACTGTTATTCAACATAGTACTGAAAGTCCTAGCTACAGTAATCAGACAAAAGAAAGATATAAAGGGCATCCAAATTGGAAAGGAAGAAGTCAAATTATTATCCTTGTTTGCTGATGACATGATCTTATAGTTGGAAAAACCTAAAGATTCCACAAGAAAACTGTTAGAACTGGTAAACAAATTCAGTAAGGTGCAAGATACAAAATCAACATATAAAAATCAGTAGCATTTCTATTTGACAACAGTGAACAATGTGAAAATGAAATTTAAAAAGTAATCCCATCTACAACAGCCACACATAAAATTAAATACCTGGGAATTAACTTAACCAAAGCAGTGAAATATCTCTGTAATGAAAACTATGAAACATAGATGAAAAAAGTTGAAGAGAACACCAAAAATTGGGAAAATATTTCACATTCATGGATTGGAAGAATCAATATTGTTAAAATGTCCATACCACCTAAAGCAATCTATAGATTCAATGCAATCCCTATCAAAATACTGATGACATTCTTCACAGAAATAGAAAAGGAATCCTAAAATGTATATAGAATCACAATAGTCCCAGAATAGCCAAAGCTATCCTGAGCAAAAAGAACAAAACTGGAGGAATCACATTTCCTGACTTCAAATTATACTACAAAGCTATAGTAAATAAAACAGCATGGTACTGACATAAAAATAGACACATAAGCCAATGGAACAGAATAGAGAACCCAGAAACAAATCCACATGCCTACAGGAAACTCATTTTTTACAAAGCTGCCAAGAAGATACACTGGGGAAAACAGAATCTCTTTAATAAATTGTGCTGGGAAAACTAGATATTCATATGCAAAAGAATGAAACTAGATTCCTAACTCTCATTATATACAAAAATCAAATCAAAACAGATTAAAGATTTAAACCTAAGATCTCAAACTATAAAACTACTACACGAAGACCTTTGGAAACACTCTCCATGACAACTGGTCTGGGCAAAGATTTCTTGAGCAATACTCCACAAGCACAGGCAAGCAAAGCGAACATGGAGAAATGAGATCACATCAAGCTAAAAAGCTTGTGCACAGCAAAAAACACAATCAACAAAGTGAAGAGACAATCCACAGAATGGGAGAAAATTTTGCAAACTATCCATCTGAGGTATTAATAACCAGAATATGTAAGGAGCTCAAACAACTCTATAGGAAAAAATCTAATAATCTGATTGAAAAATGGACAAAAATTTGAATAGATTTTTCTCAAAAAAAGACACACAAAGGGCAAACAGGCATATAAAAAGGTGATCAGCATCACTGATCATCACAGGAATGCAAATCAGAACTATAATGAAATATTATCTCACCCCAGTTAAAATGGTTTTTATCCAATGACAGGCAATAACAAATGCTGGCAAGGATGTGGAGAAAGGGAACCCACGTACACTTTTGGTGGAAATGTAAATTAGTACACGCACTATGGAAAACAGTTTGGAGGTTCCTCAAAAAACTAAAAATGAGCCACCATATGATCCAGCAATCCCACTGCTAGGTAAATACCCAAAAGAGAGGAAATCAGTACATTGAAGAGGTATCTGCACTCCTATGTTTGTTGCAGCACTGTTTACAAAAGCTAAGATTTGGAATCAACCAAAGTGTCCATCAACAGAAGAATGGATAAAGAAAATGCGGTACTCATACACAATGGAGTACTATTCAGTCACAAAAAAGAATGAGATCCAGTCATTTGCAACAACATGGATAGAACTGGAGATAATTTATGTTGAATGAAATAAGCCAGGCACAGAGAGACAAACATCACATGTTCTCACTTATTTGTGGATCTAAAAATCAAATCAATTGAACTCGTGGTCATGGAGAGAAGAAGGATGGTTATCAGAGGCTGGGAAGGGTAGTGGGTGTTGATAGGAAGGTAGGGATAGTTAATGAGGACAAAAAACTGAAAAGAATGAATAACACCTACTATTTGATAGCACATAGGGTGACTATAGTCAATAATAAATCATATATTTTAAAATAACTTAAAGCATGTAATTGAACTATTTGTAACTCAAAGGATAAATGCTTGAGGGGATGAATACCCCATTCACCATGATGTGTTTATTTTGCATTGTAGGCCTGTATTAAAACATTTCATGTACCCTGTAAATATATATACCTATTATGTACCCATAAAATTTTGTTTAAAATTAAAAAATATTAAAACCTCAAGAAAAAAAAGTGTCATGTGAACACTGGCCATTATTGTCTTCTATGACATGTTCCCAGCCCACCCCAACCAGGATGGTGCAATTCACCTCTTAATTGCTTTAGCACATTACCAGCTCCATGAGCATTTGGTTCTTAGGAGGGGTTCTGGTCTTCAACTGTGCTCAGCACCCAATATGGGCTCCCTGAGTATTTGATGATGAAAATAAAGAAGATGAAGCAAGCACATGAGACACTGAGCTAAGCAAGTACCAAAATGGGTGCTCCTGACTATGAGCATGTATGGACAGCCAGCCAGCAAACTACCTCTATTTACTGTGCTTACTGTGCGCCAGGCACTGTGTTAGGTGCCATATATATTCCCATGCATTTAGTATCATATCAATCCTATGAATTAGGTCATCATTTTCCATTTTTACAGGTGAGGAAACTCAGCTTAGAGAGATTCAGTTACTCACCTGAGTTTGTACAGTCAAGAAGGTATTTCAAGATTCATCCTCAGGGACCTATGCTACAGCCAGTGCTCTAGGTTTTCATGCTGTTTTGCTGTAGAAAAGTTACTTAAATTAACTGAGCTTTGGTCTCCTTAGCTGTGAACCAGGGATGACAATCCTCAGAACTGCAGAGAGGATGAAATGAGGTGATTCACGTGAAGTGCCTAACTCAGTACCTGGTATATATCTACCACATGCCCAGCAAGTATTTGGAATTAATAATTGTATTGAATATCACAGCTGGGAATTAAACTTCAGTTAGTCTGACTCCAAAGTTCATACTCCTAACTCCTGACCTATAATGTCAATTGAACAGAGACCTGAAAAATACATTAAAAAAACCTAAGCCTCTAACTCCAGGATTGATTCAATAAGTAATTTTTTAGGTTTTCCCTGATGTTTCTTAAAGTCTTTATCCTTGAGCTACAGCATCCATAGTATATTTCTCTCTAGGAAATCTGTATGCTTCCGCCCAAGAAGGGTATTTTCTCTGAGATGAGAACCCGACTCTCCTGAGGTAAGGACTCCACTCAAGACCAGCAGGAGCAAGAATCAAATTCACAATACTCATGTCTCCTTCGCCACAGGTGTGGGGTCCAGCTGTCCAACGGGTCTTGCCAAATCCTGCGCTGTTCTCTGTGGCGCAACACGCTTCCAGCATAAGCCAGAGACACACTTACTTGTCTCTTTTCCAGGTGACATCATGGGCTCCAGCAAAGGGTTTGCGTCCATGAACTCCTGAGCCCATTACCAACTCCTTTTCAACCTCAGTTTTTAAAATCTGTGAACATGGGTGAATAACACTTACTCAGAGAGGTAGACTAAAGGTCAAAATGAAGTGACATTATGAAAATGCCAAGTTCACAGTAGGCATTCAATATTTTACTTATAGACATGTTTATTAATATGTTAACTAAGCCACAGTTTTAATAGTTTCACAAAACAAAAACTCATTTGATCCTCATAATAACCCTATAGAGGCAGGGATTATTCTTACTGCCATTTTACAGAAAAGGTAACTGGGGTATGGAGAGGCTAAATAACTTTCCCAAGTTGACACAGCTAGAAAGTCACAGAGCTGAGATTAAAGCCCCGGCAGATTTCATACTTTTAGCCAAGTCCCTAAGTATTAGTTCTTCTTTCTTCCCCTCTGCTGATTTTTCCCCTTAATCCCTTAGCCTGAATATGTTGTCCCAACAGTCTTTCCCACAAATCATATGTTGGGAGCCCAAATCACTACACCACATGGTGATAACACGGCAATCGTAAAGGGGAAATAAATGGTGTTAACATCTTTAACAAAGCCCTTCGTGATGGAGTTCCTGCCTCCATAATTCCACAAGATGCCTTTATTCCAAGCAAATGAGACTGCTTGTGATTCTCAACCTGCAGTCCTGTCTCCTGCTTCCATTACATCACGCACGCTGTTTCCTCCGTCTGAAATTCCTTTCTCCTCCACCTTCATTCTCTCCCTCTTTCTTCTAACTAACTCCTACCGGTTCCTTCCTGAATCATTTTATTAGACTGGTGAAAAAGGAATTTTGCCATTACTTTTAAATGGCAAAAACCGCAATTATTTTTGTACCAACCTAATACCAGGTGAGTCTTCCGTGATTTTTAGAGTTTAGATAGCCATTCACCATATGATTCCATAATACCCAGGCAATATCTTCTATCAAAGCACCTGTCACACTGGACCACAATAATTGACTTCTTTGTTGCCTGTACTTGACTATGAGTTTTTTGAAGGCAAAGACTGCATCTTATTTATGTGTTTTCAGTACCTAGCACTGTCCATGTCATTAAGCAGGCATTCGATATATGTTTGCTCCATGAATGAACAAAGGTTTTGGCGACTTGGAAATTCTCCTTCTGCCCTCCAACTTCTGTATTTCTCACTTTGTCCACAGACATATATTATCCAAACAGAGAGGCAGAGAAAGTGGTTGGAAGTGTAAAAAATAGATTTCAAACACTTGAAGAGGAAATGGTGTGGAAATGGATCATTTTGGTTTCTTGCGTTCCCTGAGACTGACAAAAACATTCATTAAAAACACATAAATCTGAACAGAAAATTAGCATTTGATCAGTTACTTATATCTAAGCATTATTATTCATCAAACCTAATTGGTTAGATTATTTCCTTTTGATTTTTTAAAAGAGAAACAATGCTCTCTACTAGTTAAAGCCTTTAATTCTAATTCTGAAAAATATGCAAATATTAATACCAAATATGCTCTGAGTACAAAATAAAATAGGGTTAGCCCTGGAACAACTGGGTACACTGTTTAAGTTATGCCATTTTTTTATTTTCATTTTTATTTTTTATTTTTTTTGCAAAACAATGCTGGCTATTAAAGCCCCATAAAACACAAAAAATGGAAAGGAAGTGGTCAAAATCTCCCAAATTGATCTTCTATAGTGAAGAAAAATTGGGCAGGCTCTGGTCATCGTTACATGACTATAAGCACAAAGGTCCAAAGAACACAAAAATGAAAAAAATTCTGCTTGCATGCCTTATGCAGTAACATTTCTGCTTATAGATTTTCTCTGGCCTTTTTGAGAAAAGTATTCAATGTTCAAGAAATTTAATTCTGCTTACATCATTGTTAGAAGCCCAGTATAACATCTCAAAAGAGCATTTTAAAAGTTACTCTTGATATGTCATCCAAATATGAATTGGAACAGGAAGAGAAGTTTTTCTTTCAATGTTATAAGGATTCAAATGTAATGATCACTTTCATTTGGAAAACATGTCATTACCAAAATAAATTTATATAAAGACTTGAAAATACAAATTAAATGGCACAATATATACATGTGTACATACACCTATACTTGTATGGTTTTTATTGATACATAATTGTACATACTTATGTGGTACTATACTTGTATGTTTGTGAATATAAATTTCTGTTACAACTATTTGAATGGTTCCTTTGAGCAATAAGTCATTGGACAAAAAAGACTATTTAAATGGCTACTTAAGGTAATGCCATTTTCTCCAACATTGGCTTCCATAGCAATACTACTATTAACTAATGATGGGATGTATTTTGGTAATTGGCTGTCATATCCAATCTCCACAAAAAACTGCATATCCCAGATGTCTCCAGTACACATTCAACTCTATATTGGAAAATCAAAGAAATGTTGTCCCAACACTGACAGAATAATAATGAGAACCAACCAATGGCTTACCCTCTTGCCAGCCAAAATCAAGAATGAGGCTACCTTTTTGGGTCCTCAATCTCACTCCGTGGACTGTGGACCAGCCTCTGAGGATGCTCTTCAGGAGGTAAAAGCATTGTCCCTGAACATCAATTATCCTCAAGGCTCAGATCAAAGGAAGAGCATCTTCCATACGAGAGACCTCCACTAGCAGCTCTTGCAATCATCCATAACACTTCTGCAGGGCTCACACTTAAAAAAACAAAATTCCAAGAGAAATAATATAGATAAGATAAACTGAGATATAGATACAATTGAAGAGTTAAAAAAAAAAAAAAACAAGATGGGGGGCTTATAAACCAGTAACCCGATTCTTTTTTATTCAGTTTCAATAATAAATAATTTAATATAATAATTTATGTGCATTTAAAAGGCTAGGCAATAGAAGCTCTAGGGTAAGCATGACTTTCACAAAGCTGATATAATACCTACCTAAAAACAATTCATATTTATTACTGGAATAAATCCCTAAAATTCCTTTCTAAAGGCTTATCAAACCAAATTGGGTCCCAGCCCAACAAATCGAATTAGAAATCCGTGTAAGTCTGCTAACTGAGTTATTAAAGTGATCTGCATGGATATTCCCAGTTCACCAGAAAACCTTCTGTTTGGATGGACATTTAGTCAAATGCTGCCCTCTAGTGAGAAAACTCTTTTAAAGGCTACAAAAGGCTCTGAGATTACAAAGCATTCATGACTTCAAAGAAAAGACACCCAAATAAGATTAACCAAGTAAAATCTTCAACTAGAAACCACAGTTATTCTAGATTAAAATATCTATTTGATTTTTCCTTTGTCGATTATGCCTATATTTTCTTTCTAATATTATCTTGTAAACAGGTAACATATTTAAGTTACCCATGGTAGGGATAGCTCGACCCATGTGATATTTACATATTTTAAGGCTTTTACATTTGATAATCTAATAATAGTAATTGATATGAAAGTATGACATGTTTATTTCTTTTAGCTAGTGATGTATCCAAAGAATTTATATAAAATAAAATGAGTGATAATATGGTCTCCCACTCTGTCAATTAAAAAAACATAAAACAAGTGGTGGATATTCCACAGAATATGTGTATTAATAATCAACACTTTACTTCTAGATATTTATTTTGCTGTAAAACTCAAGATTTCTAACGTTCTTTAACAATAAAAGAATATTGTTACATCTTCTAATAGAAAACTCAACTAGGCACTTCTCATTTAGCAAAGGAAAATCTCTACTTTCAAACTTCTTCACACAATTCTGGTACATTTTACTCATTTATCAGTAACAGGCACTTAGCATTTTTCAAATTGTATTCTAGACTTTGTAAACCCTGACAGTGCAGATTTCCTCCTAAGACACCATCTCACCAGAGCATTTATTCATTCTTCCGTTATGTCTTTTAGTGAACCTTCATGACTACCTGCTCTAAAACCCCACTGTGCTAGTCATTTTGGATATAATGCTGAAAAAGACGGGCTTGGTTCCAAAACATATGTATCCTATAGCTGAGTGAGGGAAACAGATATGCAATCAGGTGATTATGAAGCTTTCCGATGAAGATAGACATAGTACTTTCCAGGAGCATGGAAAAGGTGTCCCTGATCCATATGGGGAAGACAGCAACGCTCCACTCCCCAAGAAAGTAAGACTAGTTTCAACAAGGTTCTACAGCCATTGAAAGTCCTCTGAAAGTAGTGTGAGCCATAAAGACCAATTTCTTTCTGCAGAAGCAATTTCCCCTGATGGCTTGTGCTTTCTTCAGTATATCACTCCCAGTTAGATATGCAGTGATGGTATTTCCACACTCAGCACTGGTGACACTTATGTTTAAATTAACTCTCCCCATAAATGTAAAATATTTCTATTTTTAGTATATCTACTTAATAGAAAATTTTATTGTCCTTTCTTAATTTAAAACACATCTACAGAACAGTATGCCTTTCTTTTTCAAAAAAAAAAACTAAAATTAAATTATTGTGTAAGTACATCATCCTCATGTGATCTAGTGTACCTGCTAGTACTCTATATGGTCTTGGGCAAGTCAGACATCTACAGTCTGGATACTTTCAGCTCCAACATTCTGTAAGTCTATCAGTGACTCTCTATATAAATTACTCTTGGCCTGGCACAGTGGCTCATGCCTGTAATCTCAGCACCTTGGGAGGCAGAGGGGAATGGATCGCCCTGATCTCAGAAGTTCGAGACCAGCCTGGGCAACATGGCAAAACCCCATCTCTACCAAAAATACAAAAATAAAAATAGAAATTAGCCAGGCATGGTGGCATGTGCCTGTAATTCCAGCTACTTGAGAGGCTGAGGCTTGAGCCTGGGAGACAGAGGTTGCAGTAAGCTGAGATCACACCACTGTACTTTAGCTTGGGCAACAGAGTGAGACCCTGTCTCAATCAATCAACCAATAAGACTCTTCATTTTAAAGTGTTGTACTTGTTGACTATTGTTGACTTTCAGTTTTTCATCCTCCAATCACCATGGTCAATATGGTTTACAGAAGACAAACTCTTGCTTGAGAAGGATTTTAATCCTGTCCCTTCTTTTTTTTAATTTCTTTTTTATTATACTTTAAGTTCTAGGGTACATGTGCACAACATGCAGGTTTGTTACATATGTATACATGTGCCATGTTGGTGTGCTGCACCCATTAACTCATCTTTTATATTAACTATTTCTCCTAATGTTATCCCTCCCCCCTCCCCCCACCCCATGAGAGGTCCTGGTATGTGATGTTCCCCGCCCTGTGCCCAAGTGTTCTCATTGTTCAATTCCCACCTATGAGTGAGAACAAAAAGGAAATGGAAATTGAAGTTTGTGGGGGAGTGTTTACTAAAGTCCTGATTCTAGATTAAAATGTCAGCGATATATCAAGAACACATCTCTATAAGAAGGATTAAGCTCAGGAAATTTGCTACTTAAGAGACCTTTTAGTCCCCTTTAACATTTTTCTCAAAAACATGCATGTGGAAAAGTTTGCTGGGATTTTTATTTGTCTTTTAAAATATCTGTCTTATAGATACCTATTTCTTAATATTAATTTTACTGCAGAATAAGAATCTTAAAACAGAGCTTAAAATATATGTATATATCAAGGAGAAAAGCATAGGGTATTCTTAACCCAAATTGCATGTAAGTAGGTTCAGTTACAACTTCTAAATATTACTCCAAATTCTGAAAACTAGAAAGCTGTACAAAGTAGGTGCAAGGTCCTTACAGGAAAAATTAGAAAACTGGGGTTCTATCTGAGAGTGTAACAAACCTTAACCAAGTTAATTAACTACCTCTCTGTATTTGAATTTTCTCATTTGTCCTGTCTCACATATGACACTGAGTTTATGTAAGGAGCCGGTGAGCTACTCTTTGTGAATATACATAAAAACTATAGCAAACTGGCAACAACCTAAACATCCACCAATAGGGAAAGGATAAACAAAATCTAGTATAGTCATACAGTGAAATACCACATGGCAAATAAAAAGAGTAACCTAATCATATACATTTGTATGTATATTCTCTATACATCTATATAGAATACATGAACATTGCTAAATCTCAATAAAAACTATATTGTTGAGTAACAAATGCAAGATACAGAATGATACACAATTGTATTACCTATATTTTTTAAATCACACAAAACAATACTATGTTGTTTAAAAATTTGCATATAAATATATAACTTTTTTTTAAAAATGTACAGTGATTGTCCCTCAATATGGAGGAAGAGAAACAAAACTCAAAGAAATATGACAAAGAGTTAACCATTAGTTCTGAGTGCTAAGAATAAGGCTGTGTTCCACTTATTCTTTAGGGATTTTTTTAAACTATATCTTTTAGTTTTCTTTTTAAACTTTATTTCAGGCTGGGTGCAGTGACTCATACTGGTAATCCCAACACTTTGGGAGGCCAAGGCAGGAAATCACTTGAGCCTAGGAGTTCTAGACCAACTGAGGCAACATGGCTAGATATTGTTTCCACAAAGAATGAGGAAAAAAAAAAAAATTAGTCTCAAGTGGTGGCTTGCACCTGTAGTCCCAGCTACTTGGGAGGCTGAAGCAGGAGGACCGCTTGAGCTCAGGAGTTTAAGGCTGCAGCAGGCTGAGATTGCACCACTGCATTCCAGCCTGGGTGACACAGTGAGACCCTGTCTCAAAAAATATATATAATTAGATTAAAATTAAAATTATTTTCAGCTGACAAAAATAAATAGCAACAGTAAAACACCTTGTTAAAAAGGTTAACATAGGGCTGGTGTAATGACCCTCAGATGCTTCCAATCTTTGTTTCATGATCTTCATCTGCTGATCAACATGTGCAATCATCTGATTATAGGGTCAACCTATATTTAATAGAGAATGAAGGCAAATATCTACATAAATGGATCCTGGAATGTAAGTACAGAGATGCATTCTACAAAAAGAAAATTTACACAATTTCAATTCCAGGCACTTGATACCAGTCAAAAATGCTTTTCCTGGTCTCTGCCTTCAAATCTTCAAATAAAATTAGGACTTTCATAATCTTTTTTTAAAAAAGAAGGGATCAACCAAATCTCATCATGTTCTTCATGTTCATATCAGCCCAAGGTGCTTTTCCCAGTACTCCTGTCCAAGAGCCAAAACATTCACTAGAGTCCCTAGTATCAATTTCCAGATCCATGATTCTGTAAAATCAAGGTGGAAAATATGGGATTTGACTTACTCCATAGATGTAATTTAAGATGTAAACAGACTGTTCACAGAAAGTGGTAAACAAGTAACTGTTAAATGTATGTTCAAATGCTTACCTCAATTTATAATAGGAGAAATGTGATTTAAAATTATACCAAAGTATATTCTTTTTTCATACCTATTGAATTGACAAATATCAAATTTGATAAGGCCACTTACTGCAGGATGAGGGTGTAGAAAATTAGGCACACTTATCCAATACGGGAGGGAGTGTAAACGGTAAAAAGTCTGTGGAAGATAATTTGGCCACATCCATTCAAATTACAAATGCACATTTCATTTGACCAGCAATTACGTTTCTAGAAATTTATCCTACAGATATTTTTGCATATGTGTGATATGTCATACGTATAAAGTAATTCTTTGCTGCAGTGTTTTTAATGGCCAAATACTGGAAACGCTTTCAATTTTATCAGTTGAAGACTAGTTAATCATAACACAATCACAAAATGGAATATAATGCTGCCATTTAAAAAGGATGAGGAAGCCCTCATGATTTGATATAGAAGATCAAATTATTAAGAGAAGAACCAAAGTGCAGAACAGTGTGTGAGAACACTACCATTTGTATGAAAGGGGAAAGACGATATGGACCCAGGATACTTTTGAAAGAACAGACTAGTAGATGTGAATGCCAGCAATTTGGGGGGAGGAGAACAGAACAGGGCAAGTGGAGGATAACCCTCAAAGATAGACTTCTTACCGTATACTATATTTTTATTTTGAACATTGTGAATGTGCTACTTGGTTTTAAAAATTAAGTTAAAATTTAAGTGGCATAATTTTAGTTATAATGGTGAGAGACATTTGAAAGATGTCCTAAGTTTTTACAGGTGGCTCCAGTAAATGTAAGGAGGACCCTCCACTCACAAAAAAAAAAAAAAAAAAAACTGAAAAAATGAATTATATCACGAGAAAGAGCTAGGAAGGAAAATCTCCTAAGAGCATAGAATCATTTTGTCACTTCTGGCAATTTATCTCATCTGAACCCACGATACAAAAATCAACCCAGATTTTCTTAAAAACAAGCCCAGTTAAAGATACTCAGCCAACCTCTGCTAAATGAGTCCCTATTCAAATTTATAACAAAGCTTTGAAATCCAACGATTATCTTTCCCTTCCTAATCTTCAACGTGATTGTGAAATTAGCAGATGTAACATAAAATACAGAAGTTGCTCTCTTTTGGCAAAGCAAAAAATGTATCTTCTTAGCTCAAAAATAACAATGCCTATAATGTAGAACCAACAGCTAAAACTAATGTGAGCCACACATTTCAAATAGATAAAATCCAGCATATACAAAACATCAGTCATATAACCAGTCATCATGTAGCAATAGGGATAGAAATTTATCCTAACTAGCCCTGAGGGAAGATATTCACTTTAACAGATAGTTATCACTCATTTGCATCTGATTATTGGTGTATGCTTTATTTTAGCCCATTAACTAGAAGGCTATTATGAGGTTAAGGGTTTTACAAATAGACATCTTAAACTGAAAACTTCAAAGTAGATATTTCTGGTTTTTTGTATATTTGATTACATTTTTATGTAGAGGTATCAATTGCTTTTGAAAGTTTTATATTATTCTGCCTTTTGTTGTTGTTGTTTATAATTTCTTCAGATGCATCACCATCCAATATATCATCATCCAGCACCAGAGATCCAAAAACTATGAGCACAGCCTCCTGTCTCTACTTGCTGCAAAGGGTCTCCTCGCCACTCTGTGCTGGGGCCACTGAGCTACTTCCGTGCTCTGGGAAGATGTTTGACAACCTTGCTGGATCAGGGCAGTTGAGTTTTTTCTTCTTCTCTGAAGAGCAGCCAGTTCTCATTTTCCTTATGAAAAATTTCCTTTGTGAAATTCCAGGTTAAAAAAAAAAAAACACCTATTCCCAGGATGTCTTTAGGAAACTTTGGTACAGAAAGACAATGTTCTATGAATTAATTAGCATTGACTTGAAAGAATGAACAAGTTAGAGAAAAAGAGAAAAATTTCATCAACTGACTCAGTGTCATAGAATTAAACATATATAAAAGAAAAATAAGGGAAAGAAAAAACGTTTTTCCATTTCTAGTAAATGAACATTTTTCTATGGATAACCAAGTATAATATCCTGGAAATACAATGACAATTTCCCACACAGGCTTTCCTTTTAAAGATACAAAAAGGCTTTTTAAAAACAACTGCCAAATGGACACCTGCACATCTTGAGAGTTACCCACAGAGCTGGCTTTGCGTTAAGCTTTTAGTGCTTAAAAATGCTGCTTCTTTTTTGGCTGGCTCCCCCATCCTGTCAGACTTTTAAAACAAGTTTCACAACTAGTCTGCCACAAGCTCCTACCCCACTGCTTCCTCACTTACGTGGACCTCACGATTTCCCTGACTGATGCAGCTGGCAGCCCAGGGCTGCCTATGATAATAACTGTGACACTCGCTTTTCTTCTGAAGTTGTGGATTCATTAAAAAGAAAGCATTGCATCTTGCTAGAGAACAAGGTTGATCCCACATTGAATGTTTCTATTACTTAGATACAAATGACAAATATAAATTACATTTATACGCACACATACACATATACACCTTCTGCAAATTCTACAAATTTGCTGTCTACCCACGGGTGGCAACCCAAGCCAATGCCCATGTATCAGCTGCTGCTCGAAGTATATACTTTAAAAGAAACAATCTGCACTTAAAGAAAGAAATCGTTTCATCATGTTTATTGATTGCATTTGTAGCTTTTATTTTCCTTTTTATAAAACTTCCCCCACCAGTCAGTCATTTATCATTTGCTTTCCTGGGTGCTGACCTTTTGAAGCAAGCTGGAGCTCTGTGTACAAAATTGTATTCCAAACCTGTACTCCTCTTTTGCCACTTGCCTGGGTTAAAAATGGCCAAACTGACTTTTAATTTGGCTAAATAAAATAAATAAATAAATAAATAAATAAATTAAATGTCCCCAGGTTAAGACCCTGCATTCCAGGTTTCAGCCCAGAGTGAATTTGTATGGCCAAGTTATAAACCCCTGAAAATAGGAAACTAATGCCATGAGGATTTAAAATAATAGAAAATGTTTCACATAATATAAATCCATAAGCAGTGTATTATATTTAAGTCTTAATATCTACATACTTGGATTATCTTATATCTTGACAATCACACAAAGTAATCTCCCTCCTTCTCCCACTTTGCTTTGACTCTGGGTTTCATTCCTATGTATTAAGAATGCTCTGGGCCATAAAATACTGTATTGGTATTAGTTTGTCACAGCAGACTAAATTTAGAACAACTCATTAATATGGGAGAGTTAAAGGCAGTCAGACAAGAGTACCAGGGACTATAAGCTCTTAAGGCTATAAGTTATGCAGATATGCCACTTGAACTGGAGAGCCAGTCATTCTTTTTGTTACTAATAAGAGATTCTATTAGTGCTAAGCTGATTCTAATTCTAATTAAGCAATGTGGGAAAAGGCAATTTTGCCATTGTAGGTAGAGTTGATGTGCAACTGGAATAAGTCTTATATCATCCCGCTTGGCTTCCTAGTCATAAAGATTAGTGGCACATGCATGGAATGAATATTCTTCCTGCCATCCATATAAAAAAGCAACTTCACTGCTGTATTTGGGGTGGTAAAATCATAATCGATGTTCCTGGAAGAAGTCTAGTAATCAGTGCTTTTTCAAAGCAAACCTTTTGTGGTTCAGAATCACCCCAGTTGTACAAAAAGTTTTGACTTTTTACAAATAAAAATCCTTCAAATGGATCTTCTGGACCTGTTATGCCTTTCTTTGGGCTTGTCAAATATTAATTTTTTTTAAATTTAGTCCCTTGCTAAGCTACAAATATTCATGTTTAACACCAAGTAGCAGTTCAGGGGCTGACGACTTGGTATGTACCTTTTGAATGATGCATAGAAAGCAGCAGTTAGCACAAAGAAAAAGCCACCAGATTGGTCTCAGGGAAACCCAGTGTCTGAATTTTTCATGACTCCTCTAGCACTTAAAGAAAAAAAAAACTGGCTACTCGTGTTGGGAGACCAACCTCAGGAAGGTCAGAGCCTGGAAACATGCAAGAGAATCCGGTCTTGCCTGGGGAAAGTGAAAAGGGATTTAAGCTGCTTAGGAGAATTAGAAGAATTTTGTTTGCTTGTTTTGCTTTGTTTGGTATTATACAAACACTAGGGTAGCAAAATAAAATCTATGAAAAAAGTTTGCTGTCATACTTCACTAGGGTTCCTTATTTTTGTGTCTCTAAGGACAGCAAAACTTACCTTCTCTTTTCAGTTATGGGGCTCATCGTTAAACTTCCTCAAATTAGGCCTTTTCTGGAATACTTGCTCACTCTTATGGGTTCTCCCTCCAAAGAAAACCAATGAAGAGGGGAAAGCAGAAGCAATTCAATTATTTGTTTCCCTGGGTGTGTTTGGAAACATCTCCCATGGAGGTGAGGAGCAAGAGGGGAAGATGATATCTTAATTGCATAGATGCCCAGTGACACACAACTAAAAACTGTTCTTCCTTTGATGAACTCTGTATTTTATAATGATTTAGAGAAAATCTCAATTGAATCCAGGAAAACAAATGAGTAACTCCTATGGAAGGAAAAAAAATTGCAGTGTTTAAGCAACTGATGACTTCACCTGTCACTGTCTCATTAAGCTCTTAATGAGTTCTTTTCTATTCTTGGTCACATCTGATTTTTTTTAATATAAGTCCCTTTGAACAGCTGGGAGTAAGAATTGCCTTTGATCACTGAATTCTTCTGAATTTTCAGTCAAAACGAGGCCATTGTCATCCTGACTTGGGGTATTTTTATGAGTCTATTTCCCCCAAGTACATTCCTGGGCATAGCTTTCCAGGCTGAGAAGAGCCTGAACAATTAATGTATACATTTTTACATAAATGTTTATAAATTTAACAAAGGGAGAGAGCTTTGCCACAAGAAGCCTCAGCTCTTTTGAAGGCAGTTTTCTAATGATGACCCTTGGCGTGTTGGGCCACATGGGATTCCTCGGAGAAGAGTCGGATGAAAATTAGTCTATTCTCATTTCAAACAGAATTTTGCTGAAGTCCTGATCAGAGCATCAGCATGGAGTCCGGGGAGACAACACTCGCTACTTGATTCACTCCGCAGCCTCCCTCTCCTGGTAATTGTTGCAGGAACACATAGTGACAAGGCTCTAGGATGTGAGCGGTCTGGATGTACTCCGGCTGTTACGCTCTGTTTAAAGATTTAAACCATCAGGGTATGATAAGGCTTTTTGATGTTCATTGAACACGGAGCTTGGGTACAGAAGAAGGGGAAAGGGCTTCACCAGAAGGCAATCATCTTTCAGAGCCACAGTAAGACAGAGAGAGGTGGGGAAATCTCAGCCTCAGCATAGACACGGAACAAAGGGAGATGAAAGGGGCAGGGTGAGGAAGGGGCCAGCTCTGGCTGTGAGGCAGAACTCGCTCTACGAGAGTTCCATGTCTTAAAACGCAGGGAAAGCATTTAGTGTTCCTCTTTCATTAAAACACACTCATCTTTGGGGGTGGGGGTAGGGGTGGGGAGCAGATAAGGCCAGCTCTAAATGTGGATGGCTTTGGTTGATCCTGGATTTAGAAGAGCCTCCCATGGCTTGTTTTGAAATTATTTAATGAGTATTTACTTTGAGTCTGATGAATGTCATTTCCAAAGCTCACACCCCCACAAACCTGGAAGAAGACCTTCCTTAAAGTACATTTTTAAGATCCTCACAGTGTTTTCTTCCCCCAAAGGTAAATCCTGAATATTTGTCTAGAAGAACATAATGATCAGCAATGAAAGGGGAAAAAACTGCCCCCCTACAGAACCCAACCCAATTTCTTCTTATCTTCTTCTTTGGCAAAACATGAGATTTTCACCTTGTTCACAGCCCTACCATGCCCCATTACTAGGCCTGCATTTTGATTGCATTAATGAGACAGAAGCCAAGACTGCTCCATTTTTGTCTTCCCAGTCCCTAGCACAGGGTTTGCTGCAGGTAGCAAGGCCTTAACAAATGTTTGTCAAGTTAACAAATGAATGACCCTAGAAAATGACAGGATAGATATCCATTTATTTTCAGTGCCTCCATCCAGCGTTTCAGAGACAAGCTGCATAAAGAAAGCAAGAAGTTGTGCTTTTTCCTGCTTGCATCCTATACCAGTATTGCAAGGCAGAGTTGATGAGAACAGCTACTTTGGAATCAAACACACCTGGAATTGAAGGCTGATTGGTCCACTTACCACAGGACTCTGGGTAACTTATTTCACTTTCCTAAGCTGTATTTCCCCCATCTGAAGAATAAGAATATTTTAAGAAGCTTCCTCTTTGGGGTGAAAAAAATTCATGTAACATGCTTAGCATAATATTTAGTATATAGTAAAACTTTAAAAATATAACTATTGTTGTTAATATTATTGCTATTATTCATATTGATACCCAAAACATTTTCAGATGTGGTGGCCTCCAGTGGAGATTTTAGAAATATATAGTCATCGAAGCAATTTAAAACTGTCTCTATAGTGACATGAATAACATGTGTTGTAACCTTCTGGCTTCCTCTGGTCTGACAATGTGCTCTTGTTCCCACCTCACGTAATTGTTCTCTCCTTAGAAGTAAGTCCTTCTTCACTTAGATATCAGCAATGCAATTCGAGGTGGATTTGGTCAACCAAACACCAGGAAACTAAAATGGGGCCTGCTTGTTTTAACTGGGAAAGTAATAAACTAATCCAAACAACATGTACAGTGCTGTGCCCATTTCCTCACAGATTTAAGTTCAATAAAGCATAAAAACCACTGCTTCTGAGCAGGCATAAAGGAGATGAGGCCCAACACCCAATTTCAAGGGTGCATTCCAGTGAGCCGTGTCCTAGGAGAAGCTGCCAAATACCAATTGCTGATATTTATGCACATCAATTATAAACCAAGCCCTCTCGTATAATCCTCACAACAACCCTCTAAGGAGGGTACAGTTGACAGATGAAAAAATTGAGGTATAGAAATGATACTATCGGCCAGGCATGGTGTCTCAGGCCTGTAATCCCAGCACTTTGGGAGGCCGAGGCCGGTGGATCACTTGAGGTCAGGAATTTGAGACCAGCCTGGCCAATATGGCGAAACTCTGTCTGTACTAAAAATACAAAAAAATTAGCTAGGCATGGTGGCATGCACCTGTAATCCCAGCTACTTGGGAGGCTCAGACAGGAGAATTACTTGAACCCGGGAAGCAGAGGTTGCAATAAGCAGAGATCACACCACTGCACTCCAGCCTGGGCGACAGACAGAGACTCTTGTCAAAAACAAAAACAAAAAAGTATCAAGAAAATGAGATTTACTGCCATTTTATTTATTTCTTTTTTTCTTTTAACATTTTACTTAGCAACCTACTAGACTGGACTAGGACACTCACTCTCTCTGAGACTCTGTAGAAATCTCTCAACTTCGGGTCTCAAAGTTCTCATCTGCGTCACTGAGTGTGGGAGTAGGGGCGGAGGAAGTGGATGTGGTGGGCCATTCTAGCCCATACTCTATGATTTCTGCCAGGGGAGCTGAACTCTCCACCACCAGCTGCTGCCCCACTCTGCTGACACTGGAATCTGTGAAAACTACTAACCTTATATAATGATCTTCCTCTCCAATTTCCCCTAGCCTTCTCGCCTCTAATACCGGAAATTGGAGCATGTCAGCCATTACCATTACGGAAAGAGTCCATTTTAGCACAGCTCAAATCTACGGAACAGTATGGCCAAGTACCTTGCCCCAAGATTAAGACATAAGGGAATTGCTATTTCCTTTTCTCTAGCCCGCTAACACAGAGAAAGCCAATCCTCTAAAACCCAATTGATTGATGATATAATTTAATATCTTCATAAGATTTCTAGTGGCAGAATCAATCTGCTGCTAGCACAACCATGCAAGGCAGAGAAAAAGAAAAATTGCACCACTTGCTTTTCTTTTATTGTACTTCCGGGTGCTCTAAGAAAAACTCTCTCCAGAAAATCAATAAGGCAGATTGTGCCCAGCAGTCCCCCATTACAGAATTAAATCCATATGCCAACACAAAACAATGAAGAGACCCAACTAGCAAGGGATCCATTTGCTTTGTTTGACTTTGGCTGCCAGGGAATGAGACCACAAGACTGGATGTAATTTAATGCAAACCTTGGCCTATCCTGGTCATGCATATGACTGACCCTCAGGGCACGACCATCAATTTTCTATTAAAGATCAGAGATTTGACATATCAAAGTCAACATCCAGCTGAATAACTGCAGTAACTTGATAATAATTCTTTTGTGGATTTCACAGTGGCTTTTCAGTAAAGTATCAGAAAGGTAGCCGATTTCAATCCTGACCTGGCAAGATCTGAATATGAAATAAAGGATTTCCGCTTGATCTCCCCATGATGTGAGGATGAATGTTCTGGTAAATGTTAACTTAGTGCTCTGAATAGCTCAGTAATAGATGGGTTTAGGCAGTAATAGGTTTAAAATGTCAACTTATTGAATAATAATTTCATGTTGTACAAATACTATGTGTAAGAAGGGATTTGTTTTGCAAATTTTGAAATAAATGAATGGATTTATAATGTCCTTGACTGTTTCATTGTTCTGATAAGAATTTTACAGAAGAATCAAAATTAGTTTGTGCTTTCTCTGGTCTTGTTTTTCTGCATTTGTCTCCATGCAGTTTTCATAATTACTGGGTCTCCCCGAATTCTGGTCCTTAATTGAGCTCTTCCTTGTTTTGGTCTCCAAAGCCAGGCTGGTAGCACTATTTTCTAGTAAAAATAAAAACTCAATTATCCCTTCCTATAAAATGTTTCATGACACCAATAGCATTAAAAACGTTTCACCAACCCAGCTGTAAAATGCTCAACTGTTCAAAACATAAGAACTGAAAGAAATTCTGTTTCCATAACTGAACTCAGCCCTTCAGTCCAATTATAAGCTGACAGCTCTATAAATCCTGGTGGAACACAAGTGTGGGAAAAACCGAACTGTGACTGGGACACTGAGGGCCTGGGACAAACACCTCCACCACAGGCTGTGGAAAAGGTCCCCGGATTCTGCAACTAACCCCCCTCACCACACACACATGCATACATACCTGCACACACACACACACACACATACACACACATACACTTCCAATCATCCTGTATGGAGTAAATAAGACTGCTTAGGGAAACAGGAAATACCAAAAAACCATCCTGATGAGCTCTCTGAATACTTCAGGTCTTATTCTTCCGCTCCTCAGCTTCCCTCAATTTTCCAGAAGATTTAGGAGGAGAAACCAAAAAAGCCCACTCTTGCCCACCAACTTGGTACTGAGTAGCTCCTGGTCTCATGCACAAAGGGTGTCTTGATTTCCCACATACCAAAACTCCTTTTAGTGGTTTATAGATGCTCACATCTGGGTAATATCTGCATAAATGTGTCCTGAACAGATCTGCTCAACCACTCGGTACCGTGATTGAGCACATTTCTCTCTGCACAGCAGCCACAGAGAGACCCTATCCTAATCGAAGTTCCCCCGAGGCTAATCATAAGACAAGGATGTAGGTGCTAGTAGTTTATTTGGAAGATGAAAAAACATTGGTAAAGGAGTAAGACAGAGAAATGAAGGCAGCCAGTCAAGTTCCAGTGGGAATTAGCTGGGAACTAGTTTCCGCCTTGGGAACCTGAAACTTAGTCCCACTGGGAACACTCTGAGTCAATATAGGACACAAACCCCACTCAAGGAGTAAGGCAGCCAAAGAATTTATACAACTCTCCTTTTAGTCATTGGTTGAGGCTGCTCCTGAGGGACATTAATTCCTTGGCATTTCCAGCCTAACATACAGGTAGGCAAAAGGCTTCAGGAGCCAGAGAAAGCCCACCGCCCCTCCAAAAAAAGGGTGTGCTGGAAGTTGGAAGTCAGGAACTGTGCACCGAAGTCAAAAAGGAAAGGGATATGAACAGTGTCCACAGCCTCTGCTATAGGCCTTGGCCTTTTATTAATTTTTGAAACTTTTCTAACTAGTTTTTAAGTTATGAAAGTATATGCCTCATGTAAAACAACCACAAATTTAAGCAGTATAGAGAAACACATATTTTTTTTCTTTTTTTCTTTTTCTTTTTCTTTTTTTGTTGAGACAGTTTCACTCTTGTTGCCCACGCTGGAGTGCAATGGCACTTCCTCAGCTCACTGCAACCTCCGCCTCCCAGGTTCAAGCAATTTTTCTGTCTCAGCCTCCCAAGTAGCCGGGATTACAGGTGCCTGCCACCATGCTCGGCTAATTTTTGTATTTTTAGTAGAGACGGGGTTTCACCATGTTGGCCAGGCTGGTCTCAAACTCCTGACGTCAGACAATCCACCTGCCTCAGCCTTCCAAAGTGGAGGAGCACAGATTTTTTAAAGGCCCTTTTCCTCCCAGCCACTCAGTTTTATTCTCAGAAGTAACCACCTTTTATAGTTTGTTGTGACTCTACATGTAAAACCTAAATATAAAAATACACACAACACACATTGATTGATCATTCTTTTCGTACCACCCAAATAAGGTAATATGTGACATAATTTCCTGCTGTTTGCTTTTTTCACACAACAATATATTGTGGATACCTTTGCATATCAATATCTCTATATTTGTCTCAAACTTTTTAAGGGATACTAGTATGAACATATCATCATTTGTTTAACCTATTCCCACTTAATATACATTTAAGTATTTTTTCCAACTTTTTTGTTATCTCAGACAATGTTGCAGCATTGTCAGCAACATATATATACAGTGTGTAGACAATGCTGAACACCATATATGTGTATGATATATATTCATCATATATATGATATATATAATTTATCACACATTCATCATATATGGTATATATAAAAGTTATCACTTATATATGATAAATTCTTACAAATGGAATTATTCAAAGAATATGCACAATTCAAAATTTGGCAAATCATGCCAAAGTAATCTATAAAATATATTTCACCGATTTACACTCCTGCCAACAATGCATAAGTGCCCTGTTTTCCTATGTCTAGGCCAACACTGGAAATGATCACACTTCTTAATATTTGATAAACGAATATGTTAAAATGCATTTCTTTTGTTATAAGTGAGATTACTCAGTTATATTTCTTTGTATCTCTTCACATCCATCTTTCTACTGTTCTGTTAGTCTTCTTGATATTTTAAAAGCACTCTTTATAAGCAAATACTTTGCTAGTTTGTGTTTTCTCTTTTATTATTGTTTATGTCTTTTTTCTGTTGTGTACAAGTGTTAAACATCTATATTGTTAAATTTATTATTTTCTGTGATTTCTGGATTTTGTGTCTTAGAATAATCTTCCTCATTATTAAAATTACTAAAAATAAGTTCAATTATGTTTTTTTCTAGAACATTTACTGTGTGATTTTTATTTTAAACCTTTATCTAGTATTTATTTTGGCAAAAGGTATCAAGTAGAAATTTGGTTAAAAAGCATTTTATTCCAAATGCTATGTCAGTTTTCTCCAACCAAATATTTTAACAAATAATTAATAATCAGTATTAATTTAAAATATCTTTTTATCAATAATCAATTTCCATGTGATTTTAATTCTATTTCTGTATTATCTATTCTGTTTTAAATATTATAGATTCATAATACAGTTTATTAACTTGCAAAGCTTGTTCTCCTTCTTTAATCTCTAGAATTTTCCCATGTTTAGTTTTCCAAATAAACTGTAGCATCACTTTATCAAAATCAAAACAAAGTTGATATTTTTATTGAAATTACTTGCTTATCTAAATTAATGTGCAGAGAACTGGCATGTTTACAACATTCATTCTCCCTATCCAAGAACAATATTTTTCATTCATTAGTCTTGTCTTTTGTCGCTCAGCAAAGTTTGTTTTGCTTAATTGTCATTTTGCACCATGGAGGCAGAGTTACGAAGAATAATTCTTCTCAATTACCAGATGTATAGATGTTTGTTATCAGTGATTTTCTTCCTTGTGCTATTATGATAGCCTGTGATATGTGATAATATGAATTAGTATCATGTTCTCCCTCAAGAAGACAAAATTTTCTTCATATATGCCCTGCACCTTCCTTGTTGAATTTATTTCTAAGTAATTGCATTTGTGTCTTTGGTAAATGAGATATTTTATCTCATTGTATTTTCTAAACTTTATATTTCTTCTGTTTTAGTTATTAACATTTATTTATTAATTACATATCAGGCCAGGCACAGTGGCTCATGCCTGTAATCTCAGCATTCTGGGAGGCCAAAGCAGTAGGATCGCCTGAGCTCAGAAGTTCAACACTAGCCTGGGAAACATGGCAAAATCCTGTCTACAAAAATTAGCCAGGTATGGTGGCACACACTTGTAGTTTCAGCTACTTATGGGGTTGAGGCAGGAGGCTCATCTGAGTCCGGGAGTTTGAGGCTGCTGTGAGCTATGTTCACACCACTGCACTCCAGCCTGGGCAACAGAGTGAGACTCTATCTCAAAAAAAAAAAGTACATATCAGTTACCTACTGAATTCTCTTATAGTCTCTAAAGTTTTTTTCCTCCCAGTTGATTTCCTTGGAGTTTCCAGACATATAATTATATCAAGCAGAAATAATTTTTTAAATCTTTTCTGTCATAATATTTACATATTAATTATTTTTCTTTTCTAATTGTATTGGCTAGTACTTTTTAAATAATGTTAAGCAATAATAATTGTTAGCAAGTTGTCTTGTTCCTGAGTTTGATTAGAATGTTTAGTTTAATTAGAATGTCTTTTCCCTAAGTTTAATTAGAATTACTAAGAGTGGTACTGGAGTTTAAATTAAAATACATTATTTTAATATTAAGGAAGAATCCATCTATTTTCACCCTTAAAAAAGTTTAACTGAGGGATAGATGTTTAATTTTTCAAGTTTTTTTTTACTATTTATTGAGTTTTTCCCCTTTGACCTATTTATATAGCAAATTATATTAACAAATTTCCTAATAAGAAAGTATTCTTGCATTCCTGAAATTAATCAATTTAATCATATTCTGTTACTGTTGCATTGGATTCCATTTGCCCTGCTTTACTTGGTAGGATGTTTTTTAAATTCATTAGTAAGGTTGATGCATATTTTTCCTTTATATGCTGTCTTTGACAGATACAGTCATGTGTTACATAATGATGTTTCAGTCAATGACGGACCACATATGCAACATAGTCCCATAAAATTAAAATATAGTATATTTTTGTAGCTGTTCTACATTTAGATATATTTAGATATACAAATATCATTGTGCTACAATTGCCTATAGTATTCAGTACAGTAGCATGTTGTGCAAGTTTGTAGCCTAGGAGCAATAGGCTATACCATATACCCTAGGTGTGTGGTAGGCTAAACCACTGAAGTTGTGTAAGTACACTGTATGATGTTCACACAATAATGAAATTGCCTAACAATGAATTTCTCAGAACATATCACCGTTGTTAAGTGACACACGACTGTATTAGGATCACTGTTAGGCCAGCAGGTCTTTTCTGAAAACTGGCAGAAGAGATTTTCTCATTTTAAGAGTTGACCTCAACCAGAGATGGAGAATTCTCTAGAGACCACATGATTTCTCTTAGTATAACCCCAAGTATGGATATGGGCATAGTTTAATTCAAAAATATGTACTGAGCAAGTAAGCATTGGGTGAAATTATATAAGAGGGAATTTGGCTCTTAAAATTAGCATACGAGGCAAAATATCTAAAATGTTATTTATCAAAATGTTGAAGGGAACTTTCTATTCTCCTGAAATTTAAACTGAAGCCCAAAGAAAAAAATAAGTGGTAACAAATATCCATACATCTGATACAAAAGCAACCTACATCCTTGAAAGTTTTACTATAAGATGAAAAAATTAGTGCTGTGAGCCAACTCCAGGCTTATTTAAAAACAAAATCAAAAACAAAAAAAACTCAAGACATTTCAAATGAAAATTCAGAGTCATTGAGGTAAAAAACTGTAAACCGAGTCAGGAGTACTATAGGATTTCCCCACTTCTCCTCATAGATGACCCCTCCTAAGTCAAGTGAGAAAGGAGCTCAGGAAAATCTCTCACAGAGACTGTCTTCCGGAAGAGAGGATTGACATGTTAGCCTCCAACTGAGATGTGAGCCACAGAGACTTTCTAGTGCCCTTGGATTAGAGCTGAGCCTGGGGCAATTCTTGAGGGATGATGATATAGTGTTCTCAGGGCTTTGAGGTTATGTGTAAAAACAAACCTTGTGTGGACCAAAGTGACAAGAGAAGAAAAGATAGCAGTGTAAATGGCTTATTCTTCCAGAGTTTGGTGTGGCAAGGATGTTGAGTTTTCCTCTGAGCTAAGGGATTCTCTCATGAGCTACTATCTTGAAAGCCCTCCATCCTAGAAGGCTGCCTGCCAGAGCAAGACAATACCAGTAAAAAAAGACCTGACAGTCTACCATCCTATGCAGGAACTAAGCAAAGAGTTGTAAGAGCTCATCTAGGGAACAGGTTTCCAATATTGAGAATCAGTGCAGTGCCAAAGGCCCTCAAAAGAGTCGCCAAAGAACCCACAAAAGTTCCCAGAATGAGAACTATCTGACACATGGTAGGCACTGCAGCCAAATTTTATCCTCACCTGTCAAGTATGACTTTGCCCCTATACCTCTCATCTCATCCTTCTTACCCTAGCACAAGAGCAGCTAGAAATAAAGAAAGGGGGAAAAGAGTAGAACAAGACAGTACAATAGTGGAAGAACAAAATACTACACATCTTCTTCTGTTGTCTTACAGATTTTTGAATGGGGTCTAATCTTGGTAGGAAGTGTGGCAAGGAAAGTTTGGAACTGGGTGAGAGAATAAAGGTGTGATTTGAAATGAACTGGGAATCCTATTTATTATTTATATATTTATTCATTTGTATCTTACAGAGAGAATTTAATATGGGGAACTAACTCGCAAAGGTTGAAACAAGGAATGGTAAGACAACTTAAACATTAGCAATGGTAGGAAGGTGCTACCCCAAGAACTGCAGAACAAGTAAGGGAGTTGGTGCTGCCTGTGTTCAGGTGTTAGGGTCACCCAGAGGAACCTAGAGGGAATAGGCTAGATGGTGGGAGCTGGAACAACAGAGGAGATATTGCCACTGATGTAGATATAGCCTAAAGCAATGGGAGATTCTCCCCACCTTTTGGGCTCCAATATTCCACCATCTTTATTACTTAGACCTTACCACAATCTAATTGGCAAAGGAATCTGGGATTGTAGCATTGTTGTTAATTTCAGGTGTTGACTTGACTGGATGAAGAAGCACCTCCAATGAAGTGTTTCCAGAAGAGATTAATATGTGAGTCTAAGTGGAATCAGTGGAAGAGATTCTCCCTTAATGTGAGTGGGCACCATTCAATCTGCAGGGGGCCTGAATAGAACAAAAACAGAAAAAAGGTGACTTGGTCTCTCTCTCCAGAACTAGGATACCCTTTTCTTCTCCTGCTTTGGACATCAAAACTTCAGGCTATCTACACTTTGGACTTCAAAACGTAGAGCAGCAGCCCCTCAGTGAACTGGGCATCTTAATACCTAAAAAAATTAGATAATTCTAAACCCATATGTGACTGAAGAAGCTATGGAATATGTCCAAGATATTGCCAAGTTGTGAGGGATACCCAACAGTCCATATTTAAATGCAAAGGTGAGATATATGGCAGAGTCAAAATTACCCTTGAAAATCTTTCAGGAAGGGGTTACATCAGAGACTAGCACCCCATCTTTCATTAATTCCAACAGAGCAAGTTTTTCTGCCAACACTGGAACAGCTTGCAAGTATTTCAGCTGGGGACAGATGAAGTAGTTGGCTGAGTTTAGCAGCCATGTTGTAGGAAAAATATGTACCTTTAAATATGAGAATCACACCCAGCACAGCAATATGCTCACACTGTAAGAGGCATAGAGAAATGGAGTCTGTGTGAGAGAATGGCAAATAGAAAATGATGCTCTCCAAAATACTGCTTATTCAGGGCCACAGGCTCATTAAGTGCAATGGTGAGTGGCATCACTTACTTGCCCTAGTTAAATCTTTCTCCCTGCCTTCTCTGGCTTTCCTCCCCCAACCCCATCCAACCATCTATACAGTTGACCTTTAAACAACATGGGGATTAGGGGGACTGACCTCTGTGCAGTCAAAATCCATGGATAACTATTGACTCCCCCAAAACTTAACTACCGATAGCCTACTGTTGACCAGAAGCCTTACTAATAATGTAAACAGTCAATTAATGCATATTTTGTATGTTGTATGTATTACATAGTATATTCTTATAATAAAGTAAATTAGAGAAAAGAAAACGTTATGAAGAAAATCACAAGGAATAAAAAATATATCTACTATTCGTTAAGTGGAAGTGAATCATCACAAAGGTCTTCGTCCTCGTCATCTTCACACTGAGTGGGCTGAGGTGGAGGAGGAAGAGGGGTAGTTGGTCTTGCTGTCTCAGGGGTGACAGAGGTGGAAAAAAATCTACAAATTTATAAGTAAACCTGTGCAGTTTAAACACATATTGTTTAAGAGTCAACTGTAGTTAGATACGTTTGTATAGGTACAACTCACATATCATGCCATCCACTTTATCTCACTGTGAAGACCCAAAGAAGAGTAAGACACACTTCTCACTGAGTCCCCAGGTAAGCGGAAGAATAAACGATGTAAATAAATATGTACTAGGTCCTCTGGCAAAAAGTAAGAGTCAAGTCTCATGGAAGTACAAAGGATGTAGTGGTCGTCACTCTGCAGAAGACAGAGGAAACTTCCCAAGAAAAGTAAAATGGCCAGTCCCAGGCCCATCATCCTAAACAGGCAGTACCAATGTCCTAGAGTAGCCATCTCTTCTCGTCCTTCTTGGTTAAACTTGGAAAACAGTTTCTTAACATTTATAGCAACAAAAATAACAGCTTTTATTTACAAATATTTACAAGCAGTTTATTAAGCCCTTTCAGGGGATTGGGTGAGAAAATTTCGAAAGATGGTGTCTTATACAAAGGTATTAAAGTTGGCAAGTTGTGGAATTCAGACTAGATCCAAGTTACGTAACCCCCGATTCAGGGCTCTACACTCAGTGCTTCTGAAACAGAGAGCCATTAATCAAACTTTCAAAACTTATTACTCCTAGAATAGTATTTTCTTGACATTAACTATAAGCAGGTATTAACATAACGATAAATCAGCTTTTGAGATGGAGCCTCGCTCTGTTTCCCAGGCGGGAGTGCAGTGGCGCAACCTCGGCTCACTGCAAGCTCTGCCTCCCAGGTTCACGCCATTCTCCTGCCTCAGCCTCCCGAGTAGCTGGGACTACAGGCACCCACCACCTCACCCGGCTAGTTTTTTGTATTTTTTAGTACAGATGGGGTTTCACCATGTTAGCCAGGATGGTCTTGATCTCCTGACCTTGTGATCCACCCGCCGCAGCCTCCCAAAGAGCTGGGATTACAGGCGTGAGCCACCATGCCCAGCGATAAACAGGCTTTTGAAAAGGAATTTGCAAAATATCAAGAAGTATAAGCCTGTAAGTGGATACTAATGGAAGCATTAGGCTGAGGTCAAAGACAACCTTAATATAGGAATTTCAGGCTTTTATTTATACCATGATTCCAAGCTCTGTGAACCAAGGGGAGATGTACTGTGGCACTCCTTTGCTCTCATGGAGTTGTTCCTCCAATCACCGCAGGTGCAGCTTTTGCTCTCTGACTTCCTATATCCTTTAGGGTACACTTGTAGGATGTGATCCTAGGTTAGAAGTCTCTGCTTCCAGTGGCAGTGTGGTATTGTAGGGCTCTGGCTTGGAAGTCAGGAAATTTCAGTTCTAGTGCATTTAACTAATTCCATGAACTAGCTGAGTGATTCATGCAACCTCTCCGCAGCTCAGTTTTATCATCTTTAAAACTTAGTTAATAATCCCAGACTAAGCTTTATCTCAAGGTACACTGAAATTCAGTCACTGCTTCTGTCCCCCAATATCTTTAGGTTCTTCACCTGCTGTTTTCAGGGACAGAAACTGGAATCTGACTAGGACTGTGCCAGCCTGAGAACAGCATTTCAGTACAAGCCCGATCAGTAACCTGTGGGCTATAATGCAGGGGAAAATGCAGACAGACACCCTTTTCTTTTACCAGCTAATAATTGGTAGAAAGAGCACTCGAAATCAGATCTTCCAACTCTGCATCAATTGCTCTGCCCACTCCACCTTGAAGTTCTAGCCCTTCAGCATGGCATATAATGGTCCCCATTCATTGGCCTTGATTTTTTTGTCTTGCTTCCAAACTACGTCGTTTTAAGTCATAGTTTTTGGCTTCCATACTTTGTCTCATCCTCTTACCACCTATATGTCTTTTTCTCCCCATTGCATGTGATGGTTTAATAGAACCCTCATTGTTCTTTATAGCTCTTTATAGCTGTTCAAATGGCAGTTTTTAATGGAATCTTTCCTGATAGATCCTAGAATGGGCCTTCTCTTTTCTGTAGTCCTCAAGCACTTTTTACTTTTCTCAGACATCCTACCATATTTTGCTTTGTGTCTTAATTGAGTGTCAATATATCGTTAACATCTTGAAGTCCTTGTCTCTACCTCACTACCCATGACAAAGTCATCTACGTTTTCAGTCTCAGGGACACATTGTAAAAGGCAGGAGAAATTCGGCTATGCTGGAATAAAAACACAATTCCCAATATTGCAGTAGTTTTACCCTATTAAGGTTTATCAGAATCTCATACTACATTTCCACTGCCAGTTTTAAGGGGGGCAGGGTGTGGCAGCTGGAATTTGTCATGATAATCTCTCAGAAACCAAGGGAAGATGGAGGTTCTACCTCAACAAGAACTTCTGTGTTCCCTACAGCAAGGGATGTGAATATAGAGAACTGAACACTGGCTCTGACGTCATTTCGTCTCACATTTCATGGCCAAAGTAAGTTGTACGGCCATGCTTACTTTTAGAGCAGGAAACAGAAGTGTGGTACAACAGTGTGGCTGGAAGGAGGAGGAAAATCAAAGTATTGATGAACATATTCATGATATCACAACACCATGCTGTATCTCACCCTGGACTTCGAACCGTTTTGTTTCTTCTGACTGGGACACACTGCCCACCTTGTCCATTCATCTGAATAGTTCCTTCTCATCCAAATGTTTTCACTTAGAGTTCCTTTAAAGGTTTTGCTGACCTTAACCTGCAATCACCACTACCACCAAAGCTGGATAAAGTGTCCCTCCAATATACCCAAATGGTATCCTATAGCCATACGAGATCACAGTCACACTGGTTTGTAGTTTGGTTTATTTGACTCTTTATCATTAGGCCAGGAATTGGTTGACTGTAATCCAAGAACTAAATCCAGCCTGCTGTTGGTTTTATAAATAAAGTTTTATTGGAACACAGTCATAGTCATTCATTTCCATATTGGCTATGGCTACCTTCACCCTAAACCCGTTAAGACCATAAACCCCTTGAGGGCAAGAGTTATATTCCCAGTACCTTCTATATCCCAGCACCTGGCAGAGTAATTGGCTCATACTAGACATTCAATAACTATCTGTTAAATAAGTGAAGAGATGTGAGTGTTTATTGAATTAAAATCATCTTCAAGAAAAAAGAACAGAAAAACAGAGAACAGGGAGTATCAGAATTTCCAATTTTGGCAGGACAAACTCTCTTAGATTCTCTGTTCCAGCTACATATCCTACCACTTTTTAAAAAATGAGTCAACATGGGGAACCAACATTAATCTTTTAAGGGTCAAGGCAACTAGAATTTGCCACAGCCTAGTTAGAACAAATTAAGCAACCGTGACACTTACGAAATGTTTTAAAATTACAGAATTGCTAAATCCACATCAATTTGCTCTGTAGAATATTTCATTCTCTTTGATTAACAAATCTGACTTAAAAGAAGTGTGGACCCTTCATCACGGTATTGTAGGCCTACAAAAGTCCCACAACTGATATGAATTGCTTTCAAGCTGGGTATCTACAAGGTAACATCAGTGTACTTTCTCAGAGCTTCCACAAGCAAACACACAGTGCTGTATCTGGGCTCTGGTGATTTTACAGCATAGGAAAAAAAAAATTAAAATACAAGCAAACCTGGTAAGTACAGCATCCCAGCTTGTTTATAACAGCAATTTCAGCTAGTACAGATCCACAATTTATTTGCAAACAGATTAATTAATGTTTCAGCAGCTGTTTGCAGCCAGTCTGTGATCTCACTGAGCACAGATGACACTTTTTTCCTTTTCTATTCCATAGGAGCAATTTCAGCAATGCTTAGATTAGGTTTTTACTGTATCAGCCCACATGATAAAATAAGTTGAGGCCTGAAGCAGCCATGATGGCTTTACAAGATCCCCAGGCCGCCAAGTCTCAGGTGATTCCCCTGTGCCACTGTTCCTGGGCTTCCTTTTAATGATGGCCTCAGAATGCCAGTTTGTAAACAGATCTGCAAGATGAAAACCTGACATTTTAAAAAATTGTTTTTTCCTTCTACTTTTAGGCCCCTCAGGGTTGGTATTCAGCAATGTATACCACTGGGTGTAATAAAAGCAAATGCTTGAATATTTTTCAGTAACCTGCCAGAGAATAAACAAATGGAAGAACAAATGCTGAAGAGACTACAAGTAATGCACTGCCTAAGCTAGGTAGATCGCTACTGACAAAGCAAGGCAGCTCTTCGGATTTCATTTCTCTTCTTGAAAGAAAAAGAAACAAGGAAGACGAGACAAAATCCCCAAGGCCTCACTAGGCTAAATTTCCTTACTCTCCTTTGAACAGACTACACAGATTTTGTTGACTAATTGAGATCAATCCCAGTTGTAAATCGCCTCGCTATCCTACAGCTTTAATTAAGCTACCAGAGGGAGCTGTTTATCAATTAACACTTGTTACAAATTATTAGTAATTATATGGACTTTGTGTACATACTATAGCTTGCAAGACCAAAACTGCCTTTCCCAGTTGTTAGGGAGCAAATTGAATAGTTAATGGGCTATTTGGATGAAGGCATCAGTCATCACTGTAATTACAGAATTTCTTCTTTGGCAGAAAGATTTAAGGTGAGTTCCAGCACTATTAGCAGTAGCTGAATAAACATCACTTTAAGTGTTTCTTTTGCCAGGGCTTTGCAAGACCATATTAACCGGTGGACTTTCTAATATGGACTTCAGATGTGTATTTACTTTCTAAGTAATAGACATAATGAAGATGGGAATATTAGGTAAAAGTTGATAATGTATTCAAGCATTAAGGCTACCTATTGAGGTATGCACTGCATTCTGTGATAATTTTAATTGGCTTAATTGAGATGCATAAGCCTGATTAATGTTTAATTCCTTTATATTAAAAAAAAGAGTCAAGTAGTTCGACATTTCTTCAATTATGTTAGATCTTTCTAGACTTCAAAGGAATGTTACATTAGACAGCTAGATACGGGGTGAACTGATTAAAGAATAAAGACTGCTCATTATAATCTAAGAGTACAAAATTGGTTTGTGTAGCCTTTGAAAGTCAAAATTATGAGCTAAAACTTGAGCTACAGTAATTAACCCAACTTATAGTCATTCTTGCTTATCTGTTTGCTTATGATTAGTAATTTAAAATGATCCATGAGATTGATTTACAGATCTAAAGCCTGTTCAGGGACCCAAATGTTTTGTCTATGATTTTTACAAACACTGAAGGATTGTATTTAGTAGCATTAGTAAACACCTAATTATCAGTTAAAAATATCAGTACAAAAAGATTTGATAGTTAACTTCATTACTCTAAATGCATAAAATACTTAAAATATTTGTGAAATGTAATCTACTTGCAAAAGTTTTTAAGTTTAACTTGCATTTGCTGTGGCTCTCTGGAAAGAATGAAATCAATTAAAAGTGCAGATATCTTAAGGTGATCAACTCTTAATTACTCAATAAATAAGTTTTTTAAGAATACAGCCAGGCACAGTGGCTCATGTCTATAATCTCAGAACTTTGGGAGGCTGAGGCGGGCGGATCACGAGGTCAGGAGTTCAAGACCAGCCTGACCACCACGGTGAAACCCCATCACTACTAAACAAAAATTAGCCAGGCATGGTGGTGGGCACCTGTAATCCCAGCTACTCAGGAGGCTGAGGCAAGAGAATCACTTGAACCAGGGAGGCAGAGGTTGCAGTGAGCCAAGATCACACCAGTGCACTCCAGTCTAGGTGACAGAGCAAGACTCTGTCTCAAAAAAAAAAAAAAGAATATGGATGAAAATGTCATCTGTAGTGTAATTTAACTGTGTGTACTCCTTCTAATCCTATGAGCTCCACCCCCTCTCACATACATGCATTTTCCAAAGTGTTCTAAATTCACTTCAGGGAATCATGACAGATTTTGGTGGAAGATGGGCATGAGCCATTAGAGAATCACAAGATATTAGAGATGTATCTATCAGAAATAAATAGAGTGATTAGCAAATTTGTTAAACAAATGTTTCCAGGACCTCACTAATACAGCAATACGAAAACTCAAAGCCTTTCATTTGATGAGGGACACATAACAAGTGAAAACAGAGAGAAAATGAATCACAGAGAAAACATTAGGACTGCATTCAAGAGAGTCCTGAGGCTCAGAGCAAATCAGGTTTTCTGGAACATTTATAACATCATGACTCTATGTTACTTACCATATGAGCTGGTATGTGTGTAACAGTATTCCCCAGAGTTGGTTTCATGCGACAAAATTTCATCCAGTGCTCCATAAAAAGGGGATTCCATGGATAGGTAAGTTTGGGAAACTTTGTAGTATATCCCTCTCTTGAAAAGCCATAATACCCATTAGTATAGTAAATGCTCTAGTTATTTTACCACAGAACATTTTTTTCATCAAATACCAACTAATATTAGTCAACATTCTCAGACCACAATAGTGTCATCATATGAATTCAAATGAAATACTGACACTTATTTTTCCCACAGTAATGTTGATCTCATATGTACAAATCAATGAACTCTTCCCATCTACCTGTTTCATCGAAGGAACGAGTTTACCTGCCGCAGCGTGGATGTAGTTTAGCCCTCATAGCCTTCTGCAAACAAGCATAGGAGAGCAGTGAGGCTTTCATACTCCTATTGCTTCTAGTCATTTGCACTGATCAGCACTTGATACTCTGTGTAATACATGTGCTAGAGTTTGCAACCTTAAAAGAGATGGGGAAACTGTGACCTGAAACTGGCTAGGAAAAATGGAGCCATTTTAAACTTGACGAAAATGTAAGTCCTACAAAAATTGTTTTAAAGAACTAACCAAACACAAAGTGACAATTCCTTTCTCATTGCCTGTGAGATAAATAAGCAAAAGCTAGAGTCCCAATAGATTGATATGGAAATTACATATAGATGTGTGAACTTGTGTGTATTTGTGTGAGAACTAGAAGCAATGATACCTCAGTATTGATGAACACACCTAGCATCCAGATCTTGCTTTCTAAATGCCACTCCTCACCAAAAGGAGTTAGGGCTCTGTGACAAAATGATTGGTTCCATCGCTGTGGTAGGATGTGTACAAGCTAAGCCTGGAGCATCTTACTATACTAGAAAGTAAGGAAGTATTCAAAGACTGATGGGGACGTGTCAGAAGGACAAAGAATCCAGATTCAGAGGACTCTTCACTAGCTAAATCTGGGTCAATCTGAGCATCAAAATAAATCATTATAGTAACAAATTACAACCCATAGAATATAATAAAATCCTGTGAGCCTATACAGAAGGAAGGAAGGTAAAAAGGAAGAAAGGAAAGGAGGAAGAAAAAAAGAGGGAGGGAGGAAGGAAGGAAGGAAGGAAAGAAGAAAGGAAGGAAACATTTTCTGAAAGTAAAATGGCAAATAATAAATAATAAATACAGAAGAAATTATGAAATTCAAAATCAACATTTGACAACCACCATAGTAATAATTGTTTCGGTCAAGAATCACTAGTAGATATTAAAATTAGTGGGTATATCTGGATGAAAAATAAGATATTTGCATAGTCTCAAAGTATCTCTCCACAAAACACTTAATTACCAAAGGTAACTCTTTAATGGGAAAATCTGGCAGACACCACATTGACCAAGTGATCAAAGTTAGCATGATGGGCCGGGCGCGGTGGCTCACGCCTCTAATCCCAGCACTTTGGGAGGCCAAGGCGGGCGGATCACAAGGTCAGGAGATCGAGACCACGGTGAAACCCCGTCTCTACTAAAAATACAAAAAATTAGCCGGGCGTGGTGGCAGGCGCCTGTAGTCCCAGCTACTCAGGAGGCTGAGACAGGAGAATGGCGTGAACCCGGGAGGCAGAGCTTGCAGTGAGCCGAGATCGCGCCACTGCACTCCAGCCTGGGTGACAGAGCCAGACTCTGTCTCAAAAAAAAAAAAAAAAAAAGTTAGCATGATGGCTAATGAGACTTACTGGCGTCACATCCTCCTGATGTGATGCACCAAGAGGGACGCAACATCACTTCTGTATTTTCCCTGCCAAAAATGTACAGTCTGAATCTAACCATGAGGAAATATTAAAGAAACTAACCTGAAAGACTGTCTTTAAAATGACTAGCCTGTACTGTTCAAAAATATCAAGTTCATGAAAAAGAAAAACACAAGAACTGTCCCAGGTTAAAGAAGACTAAAAAGATATACCAACTAAATGTAAAAAAAAATAAGGCTGGATTCGATCTTGAACCAGAATTATTTTTTCTTTTGTCATAAAAATCATTAATATGATAACCGGTAAAATTCAAGTAAGAATTGTAGATGTTAAATTAAGTCTAACCTAAAACCACCTCCTTTCATATTTTAAGTTCAGCCTAAAGCTTTCTCTGTGAACTGTAACTTATTCTTGTGTCAATCAATGAGTTTTGGCTAATCAGTGGCAGCCAACTGTTCAAACCATGTTCAAATAAGGGAAACAACTAGCTGTAACCAATCCAGCTGTTTCTGTACCTCACTTCAGTTTTCTGTCACTTTCTTTTTTGTGTCCAAAAATCTTCCACCACATGGCTGTGCCAGAGTCTCTATGAGCCTATTCTGGTGCAGGAGGCTGCCCGTTGATGAATGCCTCTTTGCTTAATAAAACTCCATTAAATTTAATTCAACTCAGGGTTTACTTTTAACATAGATTAGATATTAATTAACACTGTAACCGTGTTAATTTCCTGATTTTGACAATTATACTATAGTTATACTATAGTTATATAGGATAGTGTCATTGTTTTTAGGAAATATACACTGAAATGCATGACAGTAAAGTTGTATGTCTGCAACTTAGTCTCAAATGATTCAGAGAAAGGGTATTTTATATATATACATACATATATATATATATGTCCAGAGATATATATATGCATAAATATAAGGACATTTTATATATGTGCATATACAGAGAGAGAGAGAGACAGAGAAAATTATAGGGCATCCCACTAAGAACACATTTTAGTAAAAAATATGAACATTTGGGGAATCTAGATGAGGGATATATAAGCATATACTATGGGCTGGGCACAGTGGCTCATGCCTGAAATCCCAGCACTTTGGCAGGCTGAGGTGGGCAGATTGCTTGAGCCCGGGAGTTTAAGACCAGCCTGGACAACAGGGCAAAACCCCATCTCTACCAAAAAATAAATTAGCCAGGTGTGGTAGCGTGTGCTTATAGTTTCAGCTATTTGCAGGTGGAAATATCGTTTGAGCCTGGAAGGTTGAGGCTGCAATGAGCCCAGATCATGCCACTGCACTCCAGCCTGGTGACAGAGCCAGACTCTGTCTCAAAAAAAAAAAAAAAAAAAAAGTTAGCATGATGGCTAATGAGACTTACTGGCGTCACATCCTTCCTGATGTGATGCACCAAGAGGGACGCAACATCACTTCTGTATTTTCCCTGCCAAAAATGTACAGTCTGAATCTAACCATGAGGAAATATTAAAGAAACTAACCTGAAAGACTGTCTTTAAAATGACTAGCCTGTACTGTTCAAAAATATCAAGTTCATGAAAAAGAAAAACACAAGAACTGTCCCAGGTTAAAGAAGACTAAAAAGATATACCAACTAAATGTAAAAAAAAATAAGGCTGGATTCGATCTTGAACCAGAATTATTTTTTCTTTTGTCATAAAAATCATTAATATGATAACGGTAAAATTCAAGTAAGAATTGTAGATGTTAAATTAAGTCTAACCTAAAACCACCTCCTTTCATATTTTAAGTTCAGCCTAAAGCTTTCTCTGTGAACTGTAACTTATTCTTGTGTCAATCAATGAGTTTTGGCTAATCAGTGGCAGCCAACTGTTCAAACCATGTTCAAATAAGGGAAACAACTAGCTGTAACCAATCCAGCTGTTTCTGTACCTCACTTCAGTTTTCTGTCACTTTCTTTTTTGTGTCCAAAAATCTTCCACCACATGGCTGTGCCAGAGTCTCTATGAGCCTATTCTGGTGCAGGAGGCTGCCCGGTTGATGAATGCCTCTTTGCTTAATAAAACTCCATTAAATTTAATTCAACTCAGGGTTTACTTTTAACATAGATTAGATATTAATTAACACTGTAACCGTGTTAATTTCCTGATTTTGACAATTATACTATAGTTATACTATAGTTATATAGGATAGTGTCATTGTTTTTAGGAAATATACACTGAAATGCATGACAGTAAAGTTGTATGTCTGCAACTTAGTCTCAAATGATTCAGAGAAAGGGTATTTTATATATATACATACATATATATATATATGTCCAGAGATATATATATGCATAAATATAAGGACATTTTATATATGTGCATATACAGAGAGAGAGAGAGACAGAGAAAATTATAGGGCATCCCACTAAGAACACATTTTGGTAAAAAATATGAACATTTGGGGAATCTAGATGAGGGATATATAAGCATATACTATGGCTGGGCACAGTGGCTCATGCCTGAAATCCCAGCACTTTGGCAGGCTGAGGTGGGCAGATTGCTTGAGCCCGGGAGTTTAAGACCAGCCTGGACAACAGGGCAAAACCCCATCTCTACCAAAAAATAAATTAGCCAGGTGTGGTAGCGTGTGCTTATAGTTTCAGCTATTTGCAGGTGGAAATATCGTTTGAGCCTGGAAGGTTGAGGCTGCAATGAGCCCAGATCATGCCACTGCACTCCAGCCTGGGTGAGCAAGTGAGATCCTATCTCAAAAAAAAAAAAGAAAAGAAAAAGTACTATATTTTGCAATTTTAAAAGTGAATTTGAAATATTTTCAATATTAAAAATAAAAGGAAACAGAAAAGAAAAAGCTATGATCTTGGAGAGGAAGCATGCTAAGGAAATAGCCCTGAGATGTGTATGCTTAGCTAGTTATATACAAGTTTTTCAGTTAGATTCTCCAGGGTTGTGTTGCCTTCTACTTCTTTGAAAATAGTCCCAGCTGCTTGTCCCCTAATACTGTCTGCCTGTCTGCCCTCTCACTCATGCTCCTGCCAGACCCCAGGTTTGAGGAACTGCCCACAGGACCGGAAGCCTAGAAATAATTCTATACCTTCTTGAAAGAATACTCACTTATAGCTATGTACACCATTGTGATGCCAGGGTCACATGGCAAACCCCAGTTGCTACCTCTGGGAGAAGGGAAATGGAGATGGTATAAAATTGCAGGTAAGCATAGAGCAAAGGTCTTAGAGTCACAGCTAGAGGAAAGAAGGAGGAAAGTTTTTGAGTCTTTTGGTCTTCGAAACCAAAAATTACTCTCTCTCTCTTTCAAAAACCCATTGTTTATGAAAGGAATAAGTTGTGTTGGGGTGGTGTGCATGAGGGGAGGAACTGCCACAAGGAAAACAAAATGGCAACTGCATGAAGCAGCTAAAAATGGGTACCAAGAATAAAAGAAAAAAAAAAGAAATGGAAGAGTTCTTCAGTTGGGATATCTGAATGTTCAGTGAAACAAGCCAACAATATTTGGTAATTAATGATAAAGACATCTGCTAAGAACAAATTATGACAGACAGCATAGACTTCTGGAATTGAAAAACCTTCCCACTGTGTCTTCAGAGATTGAGTTCATAAAAAAAATACTCATTGAGAATAAAATATTCAGACTTGATATGCACTCTCCATATTCAAGGTTTATTATATATTTTTCTGTCAATGAAATCTCTTTCTCTCACTGAAAGTGGTTACTAGGTGGGATGTTGCTTATTAAGAAAAGCAGATATTTTCAGAACCATAAGGAGAGAGTAATAGTATTATCTCTAGGATCTGTGCAAAGACCTCAAGGAAAACACAGCTGAAATTAGAATACTGTTGTAAGTAAAGAGACTTAAGAGTGAATCAGAATCAAATGGGATTTAATCAGGATAGGTTTGGGGCTAATGAGCATTCTACTACTATAAAAGAAGAATGTAGTTCCTAAAACATGGTTTCTCATTCTGTTTCACTACTAAGCCATTGTAAGGCTTTAAACAAGCCACATGAACATTCTCGAGTTCAATTTCTCTGGCTACTAAGTGCAGAACTATGTAAAGAAGGACAAGAAGAGAGTAAGGAAGACAAGTTAGGAGTCTATTGCTGTAACTCAGGCCAGGACTAATAGTAACCTGGGTCAGGGTGGTGACCATGTAGGTGTCAAGTGAGGGAGGTGAACCAAAGAGTTCACTCTCACTGAAAGCCTATAAACTTACCTTACCTGTAGGACTTTCTTCCCAACTACAGCTGAAGGGAGAAACCAAGACTATGCTTTTGACTCTCTAATGAATACACACTAGATGCAAAGACCTGTGCTAGGTGCTTTGCAATGTAGATAAGATAGATAGCATCTCTGCACCCAGGACCTTAGAGCCTAGCTGAATGCAGAGACAAGCAAATCAGCAATTACAGTGCAATGGAAGAATAGCTAGAATGGAAGAGGTCAGAAGCTAAAGGATCACAAATGAGATCCAAGTTACCCAATTGTGGGGAATCAGAGAATACCTGTTGCAAAAGATGGCATCTAGGCTGAGATCTAAAGAATAAAATGAATTCCTCGGTTAAAGAAAAGTGAGCAAGGTAGGGGAAGCGATGATGCTTGGACAGGGAGAATAGCAGGTATGAAGCTTCAGCAATGAGAAATGGTAAACTGGATGAGCTGAAGGTAGTCTAGTATGGAGCAGAACATGTAAGAGGTGAGTGAGTTAGCAAGGCAATTATAACCCCCTATTTAAAAGTTTGGTCTGTATACTGAAAGCAGTGAGAAGGGTTTGAAAAGCTTTAGCAGAGAGTAACAGTTATTAACTCAGTTAACAAATAATTACTGGGCACATACTATGTGCCAAAGATTTTTATAAGTGCAAGGGAAATAGCAGTTAGACATGATCAGATATTTATACAAGAACAAAAAGTCAAGCTACTTAATAAAAAAAAACTATGTATGGAAGGGCAAGAAGAGTGAGACGGAGACCAGTTAGGAGTTTATTACTGTAACCCAAGAGAGGATTAATTGTTGCTTGGGTCAGGGTGGTGTCCACATAGGCAGAAAAAGAGACTTGGAGAGGCATTGGCTCCCCTAGCCAAGAGTTTCATTGCTGTGTCCAATAATAGGAAAAGAAAGTTTGGTGATAAATAGCATTTAGCATAGTACATACTTCATCTTTGAGAAGAGCAGGCTTCTGAAGCCACCTACTGAAACATTATTGCTTTGACATCAAGCATTTTATTAAGTACTTTATTAGATCTGTCCATGCCTACCTAGACAAACCATTATTAAAAGTACGTAAACCAGGCCAGCCACAGTGGCTTACGCCTGTAATCCCAACACTTTGAACGGCCGAGGCAAGCAGATCGCTTGAGAGCAGGAATTTGAGACCAGCCTGGGCAACATAGTGAGACTCTGTCTCTACAAAAAAAAAATGCAAAAATTTGCCAGGTGTGGTGGTGTGCATCTGTAGTCCCAGTTACTCAGGAGGCTGAGGTGGGAGGATCGCTTGAGCTCTGGAGGCAGAGTTTGCACTAAGCCAAGATCATGCCACTGCACTCCAGCCTGGGTGAGAGACCCAGACCCTGTCTCAAAAAGAAAAAAAAGAAGTACAAAAACCAATAACAAATAAAGAAATTGAAGAAGTAATTTAAAACATTCCAACAAAGAAAAGCCCAGGACCAAATGCCTTCACAGCTGAAGTCTACCAAACATTCATAGAAGAATTATTATTTTTTATTTTATTTTATTTTATTTATTTATTTTTTTTTTTTTTTTTAGATGGAGTCTCGTTCTGTCGCCCAGGCTGGAGTGCAGTGGCTGGATCTCAGCTCACTGCAAGCTCCACCTCCCGGGTTTACGCCATTCTTCTGCCTCAGCCTCCCAAGTAGCTGGGACTGCAAGTGCCCGCCACCTCACCCGGCTAGTTTTTTGTATTTTTTTAGTAGAGACGGGGTTTCACTGTGTTAGCCAGGATGGTCTCGATCTCCTGACCTCGTGATCTGCCCGTTCTCAAACTCTTCCAAAAAACAGAGCTACAGGAAATACTTTCAAACACGTTTCACATTTCACATTTCACAATGCCAGCACCACCTTGACACCTAAGCCAGACAAAACACCACAGGAAAAGAAAACTATAGGCCAGTACCCCTAATGAACACTGATGCAAAAATCCTCAATAAAATATTAGTAAACAATTCAACAACATGTCAAAAAGATCATACATCATGACCAAGTGGGATTTATTCCTGACATGCAAGGCTGGTTTAACATACACAAATCAATCAGTGTGACATATCACATTAACAGAATGAAAGATTAAAACCACATGATCATCTCAATTGATGCAGAAAAAACATTCGACAAAGTTCAGTATCTCTTCTTGATAAAAACTCTTATATTAATTTAGGTACAGTAGGAAAGCTCCTCAACCATAATAAAGGCCTTTTATGAAAAACTCACAGCTAACATTATAATCAACAAAGAAAAACTGAAAGCTTTTCCACTAAGATCCAACATAAAACAAGGATGCCTACTCTAACCACTTCTATTCAATGTAGTACTGAAAGTACTAGCATAAGCAATCAGGTAAGAAAAAGAAATAAAAAGTATTCATCCAAATCAGAAAGAAAGAAGTAAAAATATCTCTATTGGCAGATGACATGTCTCATACATAGAAAAGCCCAAAAATTCAATTAAAACCTGTTTTAACTAATAAATGAATGCAGTAAAGTTGCTAAATACAAAATCAACATGCAAAGATAAGTAGCATTTCTATGCATAAGTAACAGCCTAGCTGAAAAAGTAGTCAAAAAAAATCTCATTTATGATAGCATCAAATACCTAAGAACAACTTTAACCAAGGAGATGAAAGATTTGTACACTGAAAACTATAAAACATTGATAAAAGAAATTGAAGAAGCCACATGTAAATAAAAACATATCCCACATGTAAATAAAAATATATCCCACGTTGATGGATGGAATAATTAATACAGTTGAAATGTCCATACTGCCCATAGCAATGTAGAAATGTAACATAATCGTTACTAAAATTCCAAAGGTATTTTTTCATGGAAATAGAAAAAAAATGCTAAAGTTCGTATGGAGCCATAAAAACTCACAAATAGCCAAAGCAATCATGAGAAAGAAAAACAAAGTTGCAAGCCACATATCTGATAAGGAGTTAATAACCAAAATCTATAAAGAATTCTTACAACTCAAAAGAAGAAAAACAATTACATTTTAAAAATAAACAGAGGACCTGAACAGACATTTCTTCAAAGAAAACATTAAAATAGCCAACAGGTGTATGAAAAGGTGCTCAACATCACTAATCATCAAAAAAATGCAAATTAAAGCCACTATAAGATATCACCTCATACCTATAAGGTTGACTATTATCAAAAAGACAAGCAATAACAGATGGTGGCAAGGGTGTGAAGAAAAGGGAACCCTAGTATACTGTTGATGAGAATGTAGATTGATAGAGCATTATGGAAAACAGGGTCCTGAAGAAATTAAAAATAGAACTACCACATGACCCAGTGATCCCTCTTCTGAGTATATACCCAAAGGTGATGAAATCACCACATCATAAAGATGTCTGCACTCCCATGTTCACTGTAGCATTCAAAGTAGCCATGATGCGAAAACAATGTAATGTCCATCAGCAGACAAATGGATTTTTTTAAGTGTGGTATATATACAGAATGGAATACTTTTTAAAAGCAACTTTCCTTTGTTGGATCTTTCCAAAACGTTCTAATTAGTTTCTCCAGCGACACAACTCTCTATTTTGACACAGATATTTCGTCAGTTTATATTGTATTTCATTAAATTTGTAATTATTTGTAACTGACTTAAACAGGCTTGGAAACAAATTTCCTAACAAACTCTTGGTAAACATTCAGCTCAAATGGCAGAAATAAAAGTACGTAAGTCACCACAGAGTTTCTTCCTAGGTATCCAAATTCAGTATGTTAGGAAACCAGCTGCCTGAGTTGATCCAGGAATGATGAGTTCTCGGGATTCAGGACTTTCTTTTTTTAATTATTATTATTATTATTATTATAATACTTTAAGTTCTGGGTTACATGTGCAGAACGTGCAGTTTTTTTACATAGATATACACGTGCAGTGGTGATTTGCTGCACCCATCAACCCGTCACCTACAATAGGTATTTCTCCTAATGCTATCCCTCCCCTAGCCCCCCACTCCCTGACAGGTCCTGGTGTGTGATGTTCCCATCCTTTGTCCATGTGTTCTCATTGTTCAACTCCCACCTATGAGCAAGAACATGTGGTATTTGGTTTTCTGATCTTGTGATAGTTTGCTGAGAATGATGGGTTTCCAGCTTCATCCGTGTCCCTGCAAAGGACATGAACTCATCCTTTTTATGACTGCATAGTATTCCATGGTGTATATGTGTCACATTTTCTTAATCCAGTCTATCATTGATGGACATTTGGGCTTGTTCCAAGTCTTTGCTATTGTGAATAGTGCCGCAATAAACATACATGTGCATGTGTCTTTATCATAGAATGATTTATAATCTTGTGGGTATATGCCCAGTAATGGGATTGCTGGGTCAAATGGTATTTCTAGTTCTAGATTCTTGAGGAATCACCACACTGTCTTCCACAATGGTTGAATTTACATTCCCACCAACAGTGTAAAAGCATTCCTCTTTTTCCACAACCCCTCCAGCATCTGTTGTTTCCAGACTTTTTAATGATCACCATTCTAACTGGCATGAGATGGTATCTCGTTGTGGTTTTGATTTTCCTTTCTCTAATGACCAGTGATGATAAGCATTTTTTCATATGTCTGTTGGTTGCATGTCTTCTTTTGAGAAGTGTCTGTTCATATCCTTTGCCCATTTTTTGATGGGGTTGCTTTTTTCTTGTAAATTTGTTTAAGTTCTTTGTAGATTCTGGATATTAGCCCTTTGTCAGATGGGTAGATTGCAAAAATTTTCTCCCCAGAATGAAATATTATAGAAACTAAAAAGGAGATCCTGCCATTGGCCACAACATGGATGGACCTTGAAGACATTATGCTAAGTGAATAATAAACCAAATCTAAATATATATATGTGTGTATACGTATTTATATATGTGTATATATGTGTGTGTATACATATTTATGTATGTGTATATATACATGCATATATTGTTATATATAATATGTATAGATGTATATAATATGTATATCTAATGTGTATATATGTATATAATATGTATATATAATATATAATATATATGGATATTCCACAGGCTGGTGAGTGGGGAGGAAATAGGAAAATGTAGAGCAAAAGATACAAAAGAGCAGATCTGTAGGATTAACAAGTTTATAGATCCAATGTACAGCATGAGGACTAAAGTTAATAGAATTGTATTATATTAGGGATTTTTTAAAACAGGTATAATAGATTTTAGCTGCTCTTGTCACCAAAAAGAAGTAACTATGTGAGATGATAGATATGTTAATCTGCTTCACTACAGTAACTATTTTACTATGTGTACATATCCCAAAACATCATGTTGTAAAACTCAAATATACATAGTAAAATTTATTCCAAAAAAAGTACATGAAATCAAAAAGAAAGTCACTCTGCCAGCATACCTGGCCTCCCTCCATGCACAAAAGTAAATATAACTCTGAAAATGTCTGCTAAACATAACCTTTTGTCACCAGAAATACCGTTGGCAGCTGCCGGTGACAACTATTTCATTACATTCTAATGATGTAAACTGCTCCCTCAGGATGATTTAGCTTGCTGCAGACAAAATGCTTATTGCTTCTTTACTCATGTAGAACACAAATGATTGCTGAGAATTTCAAACCCAATATTCAGGATTTTAAGCTAACCTAACAGATCCGTAGCATTCTATGAATACAGGCGATTTAACAAGAACACATTTTACAGCCTGAATTACTGCCATGTTGCATTCTATGTGTGCATCTATTAATCCAGGTTTTATTCTGAAGCCTGGAATTTGGGAAGCCAAGGGAATTTCTTGGCATAGTTTCAACCCTTCCCCTGCCAGAACTGGGTAATCAACAGATTCTTTAGCTAGGGCAACCATTGCTAACTTGTCGGAATGCTGCATAAAGACCACATATTGCCTCCAGCTGTGGGTGGCTTTAATGGAATACTTTCTAAATATCAGCCAGGAGACCAGGTGATTCAAAATTATCTGCGGTGATTGTTAAAAACACGGATTTGGTGCACCTATCTGAGACCTACTGCATAAGCATATGCGCGAGTGTGGCTTGGGAATCTGTACATTGACAAGCTCCCAGGGAAATGTGATATGCAGCCAGGTTTGTCAGCTTCCTTAAGGGATCACCTGAGCAGGAGCAGGCACATAAACCCATCAGTAAAACCCACAGGAACAATGGTGTCTTCTGTAGGGGTATTCAGCAGAGCATCATGTTCAAGCACGCTTATTACCTCTAGTTCCAACTCTGTCCATGCACTCCTGATATGCTCTCCTTTTGATTCCATCTGTGAGATTTTGGGCAAGTTACTTACCCTTTCTAAGCCTCAGTTTCTTCAAATACGAAACAGGAATAATATCACAATTGACTAGGTTGTTATAAAGAAATAATTTAATGTACATAAGCACCTGACACATACTAACCAATCAATCACTATAACCTATCTAAAAGTTTTTTGGCTTCATTTAGGTTTTACTTCTCCTTCCTTACTGGAGAACCCTACTTTTGTTTTCCCGTTTAAGCACAACATATCTTCCTCCACTCCGTTCTCCAATCTGCATCTCCAGATTCTGATCAGGAACTCGCCCACAGGCTCCAATGCTACCCAGTCCGGCCTCTTTAGAACCACACTAACACTCTCTAAGGCTGGATTCTTCCCTCAAATATAGTCATGCAGGAGGGAGCCTGAGGGGTCTGGAACTCTAGACCTGTCTGCACAAGTTAATCAACAATAGCAACTTCCAAGATGACGTTCGTTACTTGCCCCCAGGAAACAAGAACCCCTGAGTCTGTCATGTGTCCTTCATATTAGTGTACTGACTGATGGCACAAGGATGAAGATGATCATAATAATACCTACTGCTGATTAATCACCAAATCTGTGCCAAGCTCTACATTAAGGGCTTTCTTTGAAGGCACCTGCGATAGGTACTACTGTTCTCATTTTCCCTTTGAGAAAACCACGGCCTAGAGAAGTTATAAAACTTGCCCAAGCTCACAAGAGGTAACACACAGAGTTCTAATATATGCAGCCTGATTCTAGTGCTAGCGTTTCTTTACTTTTCTTTTCTTCTTTTTTTTACCATTACACGAAAGAATCTTCCAGAGAAGATTCATTGTCAGATAGATAATACTTGGAAGCATGAAACAGTATCAAGAAATAATATGATTAAAATCAAAAGCACTTTATGGAGACCTTGCAGCCTCAAGTCAATGAAAGCCCAAGACAAATTTCCTTGGAAAGACAACATGCTATGAGATAAATACCAAAAAAGTGAGATTTCCCACTCTGCCACTTATGGGTGCATGATTTGGATAAAGTCACTTAAACTTTTTGAGCCCCATTTTTCTTCATCAGTAAAATAAAAACATAATAGCAACATGTTCACAGTTGTATATGAAGATTAAATAAGATAATAAATGTGGAAATGCCCTAAAGTGGTATACAAATATTATAAATTATAATTATTCATTCCACTAATATTTATTCAACATTTGCTATGTTCCAGGCACTGGAATGAAACTGTGAAGTAGACACAGTCCCTGCCTATCGACATAGAGTTCAGAGTCTAGTAAAAAGGCAATACAAAATAAAGTAATAAATGCTAAAAGAGAGGAAAAACACCTGGCCCTGACTTGTGGGCTAGGAGGGGATAAGGAGGCTTCCTAGAGAAGAGGGAAATCTAAGTTAAGACCTGGAATTAACCAAGGAAAGAAAGTAGGAGGAAATGAGGAAAGGTGAAGGAGAGTCAGAGATCTCTAGTAACATTCCGGTTGCCTAATAGTTGCCTCCTGGTACATGAAACATAGGGGGGGAAAGCATATTTGGAAGAAACAATAATTGTCTCTGTTTTGAATGTGATGTGCCTGAGGTGCCTGTAGACAGCCAGTGAGTACTGTCCAACAGGCAGCTGGATAAAAAGGTCTGGAGCTCAAGAGATTGCTTTTACATAATGGTCTAGATTTGGAAGTCATTGTCAGGTAGGTAATACTTGGAAGCATGAAAGAGTTATACAGAGTAAAAAGAAGAATGTAGTACAGGTAGAAAAAGAGGAGCCTACAAGAAGTTTCTTATTTTCTTCTTTCCTGCTTTCACGCAGACCTTATGCCATCAAATATTTATCCTTTTCCATGGGCATTTAATATTTTATCCTTTTCCATGGGCATTTAAGTATACTAAGTCTTTATCATCAAAACAATAAATAGCTTTTGCCTACCCCATAACTCTGTCCAGTTGCAACCTTGTCTATCTGCGTCCTCCCCGTCAGAACTGAACTTCTTTTATTTATTTTTTTTTTGAGACAGAGTCTCTCGCTGTCACCATGCTGGAGTACAGTGGTGCGATCTCAGCTCACTGCAACCTCCGCCTCCCAGGTTCAAGCAAGTCTCGTGTCTCAACCTCACAAGTAGCTGGGATTACAGGCACGTGCCACCACACCCAGCTAATTTTTTTTTTCTGTATTTTTAGTAGAGACGGGGTTTCACTGTGTTGTCCAGGATGGTCTCGATCTCCTGACTGCGTGATCTGCCCTCATCGGCCTCCCAAAGTACTGGGATTACAGGTGTGAGCCACCGCTCCCAGCCAGAGCTGAACTTCTTAAAATAGAAATCTACAACTGGAATCTCCATGTCCACACTTGACATTCACTTCTCAAACCACTCCAGTCTGTCTGCCTTCCCTGTCTCTCCACTGAAGTACTCTTATCAAACTCCTCAGTAGTCTATTTGTTATCAAATCCAAAAGATATGTGTTGATTGTCATGTTTTTGTATTTTTTTTTTGTCCAAAGTTTTAGAGATCGGTAATGTCAATTCTCCCTCTGGCTTGAAATATATTCTACCTTTGCCCCCTTAATTTCATGCTTTCTGATGTTACATCCCCTCTCTCTGAATGCTCCTTCTGAGTCCCCGTGGTGCACTCTTCCTTCTGCATCTACCTCTTTAATATTGCTATTCCTCAGGATTCTTTCTTAGGCCTTTTTCTTACTGAATAAACATATTTTCTCTCCTTCCCCTATCCTGATATTTTAATACCTACCCAAGTTGTTTGCCTAGGATAGACAGAAGCCCAACTCTGGTTTTAACAGGATAGAAGGAGAAATACTATAGCCACCAGTAATTTTTTAGGTTTGATTGCAGAAAGTTAAAAAATTACCCATCTGATGGTTTCCATTTTCTCTAAAATGTAGCAAGCAAGATTATCTGCTAAACACGTGAGTAGAAGGTGGTAGAATATCCAAGAATATTAGGAAAGAAAAGAATATTGAAATAGCCATCATGGAGGATTGGCAAGAACATTAAGTAGGAAAACATAAAAGGATTACTGAGAGATGTTAAGATCCTAGTTGAAGTTGGGAATGATGGTTTTTAAATGTCCCCAATCTGCCTGTGATTTTTCCCTAGTAGTCTAAACATGAGCATGGAGAAGGCCACAGGTAGTTTGATCTAAGGTAGGATTTTCCCAATAAAACCAATACAGGACAATCAAGGAGTCAAGAAATTAAGAACAACAGCAAGAGAGTGGCTAAAGTCCTGGTTTATGGAGGTCTGTGCTACAAGGAGAGGAAAGTGTAAATAAGAGGGGTCTGAGAGTGAAAGTCTTGATAAGTTCCAAGGAAGGGCTGCCTCTGAAACTGAATAAGCAAACTGGGAAGACCAATTGGTTTGGTCAGAGCGTGGGATCGTGGATTTTGTTGTATGAGAGTTTATATAGTCTGGATGATGAGAAAGCCCAGAATATGGCCATGGTAGTCGTTGAAGATAAACATAGCTGATGGTCATTGGAAATAAAAGGTGAGTTTATACAGTGGAGGGGACCAATTAAAAAGTCACTTCTGTGAATTCATCATCCCCGAACTCAAAAGTAATATAACCTTTTTCTATGCTCTTTCCCAAGAGCATTTCTGTTATTGCCCTTATTCCACTGTATTCTAATTAGCCTGGTCTCTGTTTATTTCTACTCAACTGTGAGCTCTTCTTCCCACCTGCTACAGTACACACAATGTCAGTGAGTATCCAATGCTGAATGAATGAATGAATAGCGATAGTTGTTTTCATGTGACTTCATATTACAGGCCTTTTACTCCAGTTCCTGGAATATTTCACTGTTGTTATTTATCCACGATTACAAGATAAGTATGCATTTTATTTCTTGTCCATAGCTAATTATCTTTCAATCATAGAACTTTTTTTTTTTTAAACAGGCTTAATTCACTTTATTTTTCTTGTATGAAAAGCCTATGTTGTAGCCACAGCTGGAGCCTGGGTCCGCTGCACGGAGACTCTGGTGTGGGTCTTGACAAGGTGGTCAGTGAATTCCTGATAGGGAGACTTGGTAAACACAGTCTCCTTCCAGAGGTCAGGGGTCAGGTAGCTGTAGGTCTTAGAGATGGCATCAAAGGTGGTCTTGGCGAAGTTGCCCAGGGTGGCAGTGCAGTCCCGGGCTGAGGTGTAGCAGTCATCAATACCAGCCATCATGAGCAGCTTCTTGGGCACAGGCGCTGAGACGATGCCAGGGCCCCTGGGTGCAGGGATGAGGCGCACCAGCACAGAGCCGCAGCCGCCTGTCACCTTGCAAGGGACGGTGTGGGGCTTGCCGATCTTGTTCCCCCAGTAGCCTCTGCGCACCGGGACAATGGAGAGTTTGGCCAGGATGATGGCCCCACGGATGGCGGTGGCCACCTCCTTGGAGCACTTAACACCCAGGCCGACGTGGCCATTGTAGTCCCTGATAGCAACAAACGCCTTAAACCTGGTGCGCTGGCCAGCACGGGTCTGCTGCACCGGCATAATCTTCAAAACCTCGTCTTTGAGAGTGGCCCCCAAGAAAAAGTCAATGATCTCAGATTCCTTAATGGGCAGAGAGAAGAGGTAGATCTCCTCCAGGGACTTGATCTTCATGTCCTTGACCAAGCGGCCCAGCTTGGTGACGGGCATCCACTCCTTATCCTCGGCCTTGCCTCCGCGAGCTCCGCGGCCTCGGCCCCGACCCCGTCCACGGCCGCGACCCCGGCCCCGGATGCCACTGCCGAAACCTCCGCGGAAGCCACCGCGGTTCCCCATCCCAGGGCCACCAGGGCCTCCGGGCCCCCCCGCTGCTGCACCAGCGTCATCCGCCATTTGGTGTTTTCTGGGAGAAGAAGGACGTTTTATTTTTTCTAAAGAAATCATTTTCTAAAGTTTAGATATGGAACCATTATCATTATTTTTCACCTCAAATAATATTTATTTATCACTTTATCTCACATCAGAGCCATGTCAAGGGTTCTACTACTGTGGAAATTAAATCTTCAGATAGATCCTTCCTTGATATAGAATCATTATTTCGTTGCATGAATGATTTATCAGTTGCCTTCCATATGTCAGACAGTCCCATAACAAGGCTCTGGGGATAGAATGATGAACAAGACAATTGCTTTCTTCAGTCGCACCTATAGACAGATAAGGAAGCAAGCCCAACAACCCCAAAAATCTCACTAGCTAAAAGGCAGCAAAGCCGTGTATCTCGCACATGCAAAGTCTGTTGTGTGTTTCAGTAACTCTCCATGGCAGCTGCCTTCCATACATTGATTCACCATTACGCCTCCATAGCCAGACAAGCTTTCAGAATTGCCAAGGTGGAGGAAGAGAGAGAGGGACTTGAACACAGAAATTACATACATCCATTCTGCTCACAAATTATCAGCCACATCAAACCATGGCCACACCTAAATTCAAGAAGATGTGTAGGTGCAATCCTCTCATATGCTCAGAAATAAAGAAACAGATATGGGGCCAGGCGCAGTGGCTCACAACTGTAATCTCAGCATTTTTGGAGGCCGAGGTGGGTGGATTGCTTGAGCTCAGGAGTTCAAGGCCAGCCTAGTCAAACACAGCAAAACCTGGTCTCTGCTAAAAATACAAAAACTAGCTGGGCATGATCTTACATGCCTGTAGTCCCAGACACTTGGGAGGCTGAGGTGGGAGGATGGCTTGAGTATAGGAGGCCGAGGTTACAGTGAGCCAAGATCATGCCGCTGCACTCCAGCCTGGGTGACAGAGCTAGAGCCTGGCTCAAAAAAAAAAAGGAGAAAGAAAGGAAAAAAGAGAGAGCGAAAGAGAGAAAGAAAGAAAAAGAGAGAAAGAGAGAAAGAAAGAAAGAAAGAAAAGAAAGGAAGGAAGGAAGGAAGGAAGGAAGGAAGGAAGGAAGGAAGGAAGGAAGGAAGGAAGAAAGAAAGAAAGAAAGAAAGAAAGAAAGAAAGAAAGAAAGAAAGAAGAAAAGAAGGAAAGAAGGAAAGAAAGAAAGAAAAAGAAAAAGAGAGAGAGAGAAAGGAAGGGAAGGGGAGGGGAAGGGAGGGGAAGGGAAGGGAGAGATACTGGTAAACAGTAAAAATGACTATTACAATGACATTGTAAATTGCTGGAGGATGTAATACTTAACCTGAGACCCAAAAGATGAATGGAATTTAATAAATTAAATAGATGGTTACAGATGACAGTCCTAGTCAGTAGGTGTACTATATATATGGAAAGCATGGAAAGTTTATCCTCTTGCCTGGCTCTGCTAGTGTTACGGAAGTTGCAGCCAGCAACATGAGTGCAAGTGGTGAGGTAAAGAACCAGGGCTGTAGGAATCAGTAATATGCCCATACACACACAGGAATGTATGTGTATTGCATATGTACATATATACTACACAAATATTAAAATGGAGAAATGACAACAGCTCTCAATGGAGATTTGATGGTCGTGCCTGCACCACTACCACCCTAGGAGACGTGAACACCCAGATGTGCTGAGGATTTCCAAAGTTTCAGCAGCAAGCTTTGTGGGTTCCACTGATAAGGACAAAGTTACTTCCCTAGCAATTAAGTCCCGGGGACATAAGTAACAAGTACCTGGCATGGTGGCTTCATGCCTATAATCTAAGCACTTTGGGAGGCTAAGGTAGGAGGATCGCTTGAGCCCAGGAGTTCAAAAAATAACAGGTTATATATTTTGACCTATTTCTCCTAATATTCCCCAACCTCAGAGCATTCTCTGTACTATACTGTTGAACCTACATTATATGGTTACTGTGAGGATCTAGCAGTTTAAAGCCCTTAGCATAGCTGCTTAGCACATAGTAAGACCTCATTTAAATCAGCTGTTACTCTTTGGCCCACATTGAATTAAACGTTTCTCCTGAGCTACATACTTCCAAACCTCCGCAGTCCATAGGAACTTCATCCTCATTTTACAGATGAGATAGCTGTGAATAATAGCATAACATTCCCAAGGACGGGGTGTTCCACCACAGCTAGTCATGGTGGGAACAGAGATTTAAACCTAGGACTATCTTAATGTAAACCCTGCTTAAACCGTTTCACTAACTTACCACCAACAGAAGATAAACAGCCAAGCTCATTTAGAATGAGGATGATTTTATGTTTGTCTGGAAATTTCTTCATCCAGGTCCATACATATTAGGCAAGTACAAACCATGAGCCAACCGTAAAGCATCATCAACAGTCTGTAGCAATGGCGGCCCTCTGGCACAGACCTCAAAGAGATGCAGCTAAAGTCATCCAGTTTAATTTTAAAGTTTCTTTCTCATACTTTTATGATTCCCCCAAATTTTCTTAGTTGGCTGAAAGCATCTCAACTCTCAGAATCACATATCACTTTCACTCATCTTGAACACACTTGTTAGTGCAGATTAGAACTTGTTAAAGATTAATTCTTAAAGCATCCTCAAGCTTCCTTTTCCAACAAAGGAAACATCAATTATAGGCTCACACATAAACTTTGCCCCTTTCTTGAATACTTGCTGCCCTTTATAAATCTTAGATTTCTTCCCCTTGAGTATTCGTTCAAAGGAGAGATTTTATTGCCTCCAGGGGTTGTTAAACTGATTGCAATACTGCCTATTTAGAGCAGTTCAGTGGGAATTAAGCTGGTTCAATGCTGTCAGACCTAGAATATAGCTGTCAAATAGCATTACAAGTAAAACACCCTTGATAAGAAATAATGACCAAATGTCAATCTGTTTTTCACTACCCTTACTACAGACTTCTCCTGCCACACACAAAAAAGCAATGCTTTACACTTTATAGTAATAGGACATTCTGATATTTCCATTAAAATTCTAGCAGTGTTTTCAATAATAAAAAACATAGTTCTAAAAGCAATCTGGGCTCAGCGATGGAAACATTCTTTTCCTTTTCATAAAGTATTTGGCAATCTGTTTCAAAACTAACAAATTTTATTAATGCAAGTAAGTGCAGAATTGTCTTTAAACCATTTTTAAGTTTTATCATTCATTCATTCCACTAATACTCATTGACCCTCTATGAATTTGATACTGTGCTAGATATTAGGGTTCAAACATATGGTTACTTCTGAGCAATTTTAAATAGTCTAGATTTAGTCCTGTAGGCAATTGGAAATAAATGCAAGATTTAAAACATAGTCAGATTTATCTTTAGAAAGATTGATGTGGCTACAGTGCGCTCCCCCTCATCCCTGTCTTTTCCTAGCACTGATTACATTTCATAATCATTTTTAAGTTTATACCCATATTCCCACTAAATTATAAATCTATGAAAGCAGGGATGCTGTCTACTTTTGTTATTATGGTATACCCAGAACCCAATACAGTACCTGTTATAGAAGGCATTTGTTAATTTTGTGCATGATTAAATGAATTAACCAATAAATAGCAAAGAGTATTGAGATGGTATTTTAAAAGATCAATTAGAAAGCTGTTACAGTTTATACGCAATTTATGATTACCTAAAATAAGGCAGTGATATTGTGGCAAAATAGGACTTTATTATATGTTTAATGTGGATAGCATAGAAAAGTAAAGTGTTTAGAATAACTCAGAAGTTTCTAATTTGACCAAGTGAATGTTGATGCCCTCAGAAAGAAAAAAAAATTCAGGGCAAAAGGCCACTCAACTAGTCACTAATAAAACATTATTTCTAAATTTTAGGCATTATAGAAAATACACCAAGATACAAACAAGATAAAATATGTAGCCCCCTTTAAAAGGTGTTGTGCACCATTTTAAAAGGATTTTTAAAGTATTAATTACTGAATAATTTAACTGGTGATTTAATCAATTAATGGCCCACAATCACACTGATTATCAACAGTTAATCCTCCTTCTTTTCCCCTCTCCCACTTCTGTCCTCTCCATCAAGGGAAATTTTTTCTACCCTGAAAGGATAGAATAGCAGTTTACTAACAAATCATACCAACCCATTTCCTTTTCCTGACAAGAGTTATTATGTCAGTACATTATAAGAAAATCATAATACCCTAGATCTCAGAAAGACATTTGAATTGGTTTTTCACACCCCATTCACTTCCCCTACTTTCATTATTATTATATATGTCATTCCACTGCCCAAAAACCTTTAATTAATCTCCCATTGCATTTAAAATTACATTCAAAGTCGTATGCTTTGCAATGCAAACCTCTATAATTTGAATTCTACCTGCCTTTCTAATTTGTCTCACATACAAAACCAACATAACCGTCACAGGCAGTTTTGGTTTTTTTCCAATGTAAGAAAACTCATCTCATTGCACTGTGGTCATGCTTCCTATCTTTGACCAAGAATAGTTTGTTTGCTGTTTCAATGGACCTGTTTCTGAAGGACTTTTACTATTTCTAAAAATCAAACTCATTCCTCCACAGAGAAAGATTTTTTTCCATTACTGAAAACATTACCAAAAAACAAAAGTCAGTAGGATCCAGGAGAAATTCTAAAATAAGTGTTTTATAAATAATGTGAGTAAGGATAACATCATTACAACAAGTGCTTTCCTTTCCAAGGTGACCATTTTGAAGGGATTCTTTCTCGTTTGAAGCGAAGGTTCTTTTGCGGCTGCTAAAAAATTGGTCTCCTTTCTTTAGCATCTCCAGATGGATTCTTAGTCTTCACTTTCTTTTGCACAAAGCTTATGTGAAATAGATGGTTGGCCCCAGTTTCTGCATTCTTCTTTTTCCCATTTCAATTAATTTGTACATTTTCTATTTTGCATTTAAAATACAAAAACTCAAATAACAAAATCAATACATTAAGCAAAAGATTTTAACGTGTTTTGTTTTCTCTATTGTATGAACAAATAAATTAGAATGGAACATAAATTTTATCACAATTTTTACAGGATTTTTCATTAGTATATTAACAAGTAAGTTGTTTTTAACTCATTGGTGTCAAATGGTGAATTTATTTTCCAAAATCAAAACACTAGTTATTCCTAAGATTTTTGTGTTTTATTACTTTTAATCCAAAGACAAATAAGAGCACTTCCAAATAGGAAAATATTCTATTTAACTGCTAAATAAAGCACAAAATTAGGAGATGTTGCTGTGTGTAAGTGATTACGCTATTCCTTTGTAGAAAAAATAAGATACGCCAGGCTTCCGTCACCTTTTCTAGGCACTCTTGAACATTCTACATAGCTGAGAACTAAAAGAACAAATACGGAACTTAAACAAGGAGGATATAAGGCATAAAACCTCTCAAGAATTTTTAAAATGAAAGCTTTTAAATATGATATAGAAAAAGAATGTTACCATTGATTAAGCACCTTTCTCTTTTTTAATTTTACTTTAAATTCTGGTTTATACATGTTCAGAATGTGCAGGTTTGTTACATAGGTATACACGTGCCATGGTGGTTTGCTGCACCCATCAACCCGTCACCTACATTAGATATTTATGCTTAATGCTATCCCTCCCCTAGCTCCCCACCCACCGACAGGCCCCAGTGTGTGATGTTCCCCTCCCTGTGTCCATGTGTTCTCATTGTTCAACTCCCACTTACGAGCAAGAGCATGTGTTGTTGGTTTTCTGTTCCTGTGTTAGTTTGCTGAGAATGATCATTTCCAGCTTCATCCATGTCCCTGCAAAGGACATGAACTCATCCTTTTTTATGGCTGCGTAGTATTCCATGGTGTATATGCTTACTTTCACCTTCACAGGAAATGAATTGCATAGCTTACACACACACACACACACACACACACACACACACGCTTCCAGGTCAGTCTCTTTTAACTGCTCTCCTGAGTTCAACGCACAGTTGCTCTTAGCTGTTTACCTCTTTTCTCACTTTGGATGTGTTGGCTTTATTACAACTGGGTGGTTTCTGACCTCTATATCCCCTAGACCTGCTCTGCAGTCCTTTCCTTATCTCTGCTCAGCAACCTTACCATACTCCACACCAGCTTTTACGTACCTTCATACTCCTAAGCGCAAAGCTTATAAATCATCCCTGCCCTCAACATTTTTGGGAGATGGGGGTTGGGGCAGAGGAGAAGCCAGCAAAGTTGAAAGTCCTTCATGTCCTTTTCCTTTTCCCCCTAATTTATCTAAATTTGAGCCCATTGTGCCCATCAACCCTGGTCTGAGATGAATCCCTCCAAGTTCTCCATTTCCTTCCATCCTGTATTGTCTAAGACCTCATGTCCTCCATCATCCTCCTCCTCTCCTCTCAGCCCTTCCCTTTCCACCAGATTCTTGTCTTCTTCTTATAAGTACATTCATTTTTTTCTTCATTTTCTTCTTGATCCTGTTACAGTTCTTTCCCTTTACTGCCAAAGAAATAGTTGACTTCCTTAATTGCATGTCCTTTATTGGATTCACTTCTCAGCTCACTCTAATCTAGATTTTGCCTCCACCTTCACCCCTAGAATAGGGACTCTCTAACATAATTATTGTAATGGCAGCCAAATCTGATGTCTCCTTTGCAGTCTTCACCTCACTTGATCTTTCATTAGCATCTGACCTACAGATCACTTCCTCTTTCTCAGAATTTCTGAACCTTGTTTTAGTGCCAAGGACCCCTCTGACAGTCTGATAGAGCTTATGTTCTACTCAAAACATTGCCCTTAAATAATAAAATAAAATACTTGGAATTATGAAGAAAACCAATTTATTGAAAGACTGTTATCAAAATATTTTTATTTGTGACATAGCAATACATGTACTACTTTATTAAAGCATTCAATCAGAAGACAAGTCAGTAGATCTAAAAATTACCATAATCTCAAAGTATTAATGACATTTCTACAACAATTTAATGTGGCATGAAAATATCTATAATTTCTACTAATGAAATTCACAAGTACTATAAATACTACTATGGTTTGTTACCAATATTCATAATAAATTCTATTTGCTATGTTGTTCCACATTCACCTTTAGGTCTTTAATCCATCTTAGGTTCAACTATGTACATAATATAAAATAAAGATCCAACAGTATTGGAGATACAGTTGGTGAAAGAGTAAGCCAATGCTATATAATGTTCCAAACACACTGTAGTGAACAATCTATCATTTTCCATCCAATTTATGATACCACCATGTATCCATGGCTCTGTCTGCACTATTAATTTTGTTTCATTTTTTCCATTTGTTCTTATGTGTGTTCTACATGGTTTATTATAAAATAGCCTTGCACATGTTTCTTCTCCTTGTTATCCCTTTTCAAAAAAATGACTCTTCATGAATATTCATTCCAGATAAATTTTTTAAACCTTGAGTTCTTGAAAAAATCCTATTAGAATTTTTATTAATACTATATAATGTATAGATATAGAAAGAAGTTGATATTTTTATAAGTAATGCCATCCATGAACTCTATTTATTCTGATCTTTTTATGTCCCTTGAAAAGTTTAAAACTTGGCCGGGCGCGGTGGCTCAAGCCTGTAATCCCAGCACTTTGGGAGGCCGAGACGGGTGGATCACGAGGTCAGGAGATCGAGACCATCCTGGCTAACACGGTGAAACCCCGTCTCTACAAAAAATACAAAAAACTAGCCGGGCGAGGTGGCGGGCGCCTGTAGTCCCAGCTACTCCGGAGGCTGAGGCGGGAGAATGGCGTGAACCCGGGAGGCGGAGCTTGCAGTGAGCTGAGATCCGGCCACTGCACTCCAGCCTGGGTGACAGAGCAAGACTCCGTCTCAAAAAAAAAAAAAAAAAAAAAAGTTTAAAACTTTTCTCTTTAAAAGTCCTATGTGTTCTTTACTAGGCAATTCCTGGATACTTTATTGTTTTTTGTTACTGTTAATGTTATAAATAATATCTTCTTTTTCATCATACTCTAGTGAGTTATTGTTGGTATAGAAAGTGCACTATCGATGTATGTAAGTTTATCTTGTATCAAATAACACTGTTGAACTCTCATATAAGCTCTAATTGACTGCTAAACTCTGCTAGATTTTCCATGTTGATAATTATATCACCTGTAAATTATGACTGTTACGTCTCTTCCCTTCCAATTTCTGTATCTTATTTATTTTTCTTATTACACTGGCTAGAATCCCCAGTACAATGTTGAGTCATTATTAAAATAAAGATAAAGGACATCCTCAAATTTTCCTGAATTTCAAAAGGAATTCGTCATTGTTAAGTACTGTGTTTCTTGAAGATTATTGAATGTGGTCTATATTGTATTACACCCTTTCTATTGCCAGTTTTCTGGCTTTGTTTTTCAAGATATGTGTGCTAAACTACATCAAAATTTTTCATATGGATTAAAATCATTGCATAATTTTTCTCCTTTAGTCTGTTAATGTAGTGAATTACTCTGATAGATTTTCAGATACTAAACCAGCTTTGCATTCAATAGATAAACCCTACTTGATTGTAATGTATAATTTCATAGTATAACATCAGAGTTTTATTAGCTTATATTTCATTTAGCATTTTTTCATAGTTTTTAAATGGACTCATAAGTAAAGTGCATCACTAATTTTCCTTCTCCCCCATACTATCTTGATCCAGTTTTTAAATCATTGACAATTTAACTCTATAAAATAAATTGAGCACTTTAAAATGTTTAATTTTATGTTATATAAATTTCATCTTAATTTTAAAAAATATTTTGGGCAGTTGCCTTTAATTTTCTATTTTGTTGTACAACTTGATTAAGATAGAGATGTCCTCTTTCTTGAAAAACTGATAGAAGTCATCTATAAAACCACCCACGCCTGGGGCTTTTTGAGGGGAGGGATATCTTTATAACATCAGACTCTTTATTGTTCTTTGACTTATTCAAATTTTCTTTCTTCTTAAAACAAGTTTGACATTTTGTATTATTCCAGAAATTTATTCATTTATTTCTTGTTTTCAACATTTTGGTGAACATTTGGTCATGATAGTCTTCAAAAGTTTCATAATATCTTTGCATATGCAACTGTTTCCTTTACACTCTCTAATTTGCAAAATTTAATATGCCTCTTCTGCTTTATTTCCTCATCTGTAAAATGGAGATTATAGTACCTATCTCATAGGGTTGTCATGAGGATAAAATGCATTAGTAGATGTAAAGAGTTTACAGTAATATACAAGTGCTACACAAGTGTAACAATGCAGTAAACACTATATAGGTGTTAGCTATTATAGCCCATCTTAAAATTTTCAGACAATGAGCTTTTCAACTTACTAGTCTTCTCTAATTTGAAGTAATTCTATAGTTTATTATTTTGTCTTGGATTTCTTTTGTTTTGTTTCTTTTTCCTTCCTCCTGGTTACTTTTTCTTAGTGTATTCAACTTATCTTTTTCCAGCTTTCTGAATTGAATATTAGTTTATTTGATTATATTCTCTTACATTCTATCAGAGCTATACATTTATTTCTAAGCTTTATTTTGGCTACATGAAGATACTACATAGTCTTTTCATTGTCTTTCTCTTCTATGTACTTCCCAATTTCCCTTACAACTTTTCTCCATGGTATTTTTATTCAAAAAATGGTATCTTATTTTTTTGCCCTTTGGTCAGAGAACATGGTCTGAGTAGTGCTGATTACCTTTACCGAGACTTCTTCATGCTTGGTATGTAGTAAAGTTTTTGAATGTTCTACCTGTGCTAGAAAATAATTTATACTGTCTGTTGAGAGTGAGATTATATTGCTTACATGTGTATGTGTTTCAAGCCTATTAATTATATTATTTATACCATATTTATTTGCTTTTTGCTTGCTCAATTAGTTCTCGAAAGCAATACAACAATATCTCCAACTATAATTTTTAATTTATCCATTTTTTTCTCCATGGTTTGTCAGTTTTGTCTTTTATTATTACATCTTCTTGATTTATTGTTCCTTTTACCAGTATACCATGTCCTCCACCTTAAATTCTATTACTTAAATAGTGCTTTAATTAAGGTCTCTTTAAAATTTCAGCTTAATGTGTTCTCTCTTGCCTACAGGGACCCTGACTGATACACCAATGTAGAAAGCTCTAAGCCAATCCTGCAAATCTCTTAACATTCACTTTATACTTTCTATCTCTTTATCCTTAATGCCTTCCAAAAGAGTTCCTTGTCCTCATCTTCCAATTCACTAATTCATTCTGTGGCTATATTCACTCGCTATTTAATCAATTTATTGAATTCTTAATTTCAACAATTACAATTTCATACCCAATATTTGCACTGTGTTCTTCCTGACTTCTTGTTACTGCTTCATATCTCCAGCTTGTTTCCTATCTGTCTATTAGATGATAGTATGCTTATTTTAAATTCTTATTCTTTGGTTTCATTAACTCTGCATTAAACCTGGTATAGGTTGTTCCATTTATTTTCTTTCTGTAACAGTGGTTTTACTCCCCTGGTACTTCTTTCCTTCCAGTAGGCAGGTTCTTCTAGTAAACCAACCCCCTAGAGAACACTGATCAGTTATGCACCTAAGAGTGAGGCACAAAAACCCAGTCCCTTATTCTCCTTCATGTGAGCTTAGGGAGTATAAAACGGGAGATGTGCCTTCTAGTGGACAGTGTCTGGCATTAAAATCTAGGTTTGACCACTTCCCACTGGCATTTCCTGCACCAGAGAACCATGCTTCATGGAGAATCCCCATCCTGGTCTTTTTTGTGGCCTACCCCTTGTGGTATGGGTATATGTGGGCCAGGATGAAGACCTCTGGCTTTCATCTGCTCCCATCCCCAGCCTGACTCAAGTAGAAGCCTGATGTTACTCCCCTACTCCCACCAGTTGCTGGGCTAGTGCTACCATTTTTCTTTGTTGACACTTCAGGTCATGACCTACTCAGAACTATGGGGAGGAGGAAAAGAAATGGCACAACTGAAAAGTTATCCATTGCCTACTCCTGTCCTAGGCACATGGCCTCCTTCTGCTCTGGGCAACCACTGATTTCCAATAAAGGGGCTCATCAAATTTTTCTCTCTTCAGGGACTTGTCACAATTTTTTGTCCTTTCAGAGTCAATGACCTACTTCATGCTCTGTCACAGCTTCTGTGTTGAGTTCAGGGGAGGGACCCATAACTCATGTTACCTCACAACTACCTAACTGTAAAGAATAATCATCCCTAAATATACACCATGGAATACTATGCAGCCATCAAAAAGGATGAGTTTGCATCCTTTGTAGGGACATGGATGCAGCTGGAAACCATCATTCTTAGCAAACTATCACAAGAAGAGAAAACCAAACACCGCATGTTCTCACTCATAGGTGGGAACTGAACAATGAGATCACTTGGACTGGGGAAGGGGAACATCACACACTGGGGCCTATCATGGGGAGGGGGGAGGAGGGAGGGATTGCATTGGGGAGTTATACATGATATAAACGTCATGCACATGTACCCTAGAACTTAAAGTATAATAAAAAAAAAAAAAAGAAAAAAAAAAAAAAAAGAAAACCTGAAAAAAAAAAAAAAAAAAAAAAAAGATGGTGGGGCATCTTACAGAAAAGCAAGGACTATCCGGATAATCTTAACCGGCATACTCAATGCATACCCGAGGTTCAGATCATAGCTGAACACCAGCCCAAGGTAATTTCCACTTAGGACAATTCATGGGAAGTACAATTACCAAGACTGTCATTCCCTTATGTGTAAGAAAGCTACTGAGTGAATTCTCAAGTATTCAAAAGATGTAGACTGGAGAAAATAAGAAGAGCCAAAGAAATCCCCATTTATCTGGAGCACCTTCTGTTAAAAATCCTACTTTCAAGATCTGATTCTACCTTTTGACCTTGCACAAGTTACGTAACTCTGTATGCTTTAGTTTCTGCACTTGTAAAATAGGATAATAATAGTACCCACTTCGTAGGGCTGTTGTGAGAGTAAAATGATTAATAAATGTAAAGAGTTATTAATAACATCTGGAATGTAGTATCTAGTCAATAAATGTTGGACATTATTAAAATATTTTCAAATATAATAGCTAGAACAGCAAAAGAGCCCCAGATTAAGAGTCAGAAGATCTGAGTTCTAACTCACTCTATGAACTTAGGCAAGTCACTTCCTATGGCTCAATTTCCTTATGCATAAAATGATGTGTTTGGACTACAATTTCTCTAAGTTCCTTCAATTGTATAATTTCAGTTGTAACACGTTCTTAATTCTTCACTAAATGAACATATATGAACATATAAATATATATTAAGTGGGAATCAGGCTTTTTGTTCTATGAACATTTACCAAGGCATTGTGCAAAAATAAATAAAAGGCCCATGTTTCCATATGGGAATTCAGTAAACAACTTAAATTGTATGAGTATCTTTGTACCTCGGGGTTGGCCACAAAAGAACAAAAGGTGTGAGTATATTCTGTGGGTGGGAGTTGTTTCATAGCTTCTGCTTCCAAATTTAACTACAATGCGTACTGCACCACTCTCAGTGAAATAAGAAAAATGACAATTAGACAATTAACCAATTTAGAAAAAAAATGTGCCACTCACTGCCAGCAGTCATTTAATTTTACATAAGCACACTCTTTGAGGCTGAAGCAAATCTGACTGATTTTCAATGTGAAAATAGAAGATAAAAACTATTTGCATTCATCCATTCTCACACTTCTAAGAACTTCCCTAAGACTGGATAATTTATAAAGAAAATAGGCTTAACTGACTCACTTCTGCATGGCTGGAGAGGCCTCAAGAAACTTATAATTATGGTGGAAGGGGAAGCAGGCACCTTCTTCACAAGGTGGTCAGAAAGGGAGGAGCAGGGAAACTACTACTTACTATCTACTAAACTGCTACTCGCTATCATGAGAAGAGCATGGGGGAACCATCCACATGATCCAATCACCTCCCTCCCTCAACACGTGGGGATTACAATTTAAGATGAGATTTTGGTGGGGACACAGAACCAAACCATATCGCCGTTCTTGGAGTTATTTCTAAACAGCGCTAATTTCAGAATTGTCTATTTCAGAAAAATTGGATTCATCAAATCAATCTTCAGGCAACAATTGTTCAAAGACAATCACACATGGGAATGCTATGTTTTCTAGGATCTGACATTTTCAGCAATCGAGAATTACTATATTTTGTAAGCCAGAATATCACTACTAAAAGCAGAATGCTATAAATAGAATGACGTTTTTCGTTTTCAAAGTCGATATACTAGAGCAATGCAAAAATAATAATAAAAGTGAGATATTTTGTGGCAAGGTTATCTCGGGATCTTGCAGCCATTAACGCCACTGGTGAGTATTCTCAAGGCAAATCAGAAAAGGGTTAACATACATTTCCCCTGGCCAGAGGTATGAATGGCCATGGAGACACAATGCACAACTGTAACAGAAATAACAACATATTTCAAAGTATGCAGAGGAGGGATGAAGGAGGATTTATGACATGTTTTTGGATAGGACAAATCAGTCATCTTACCCAACTTCCAAAATTAGAGCTTTCTTCCTTTGGCTAGAGCATTAAATCTCTATTAAAATGCAGTTGACCCTGAGAGGGGCAGCAGGCATTTATGCCTTAGTATAAATGAATTTAGTCAGTTCTTTGTCCTAAACAAAGGGAAGCAAGCATGAGGAAAGAGTGCCCTCGTTAGAGAGAAAAGACAAGGCAAGGAGATAACTGTAAAAGTCCTCCAGTCTCTTCATATTCATACTGTGTTTAAATGATATTTAACTGAATTAGGTAATTACAATGACAAACAGATTGAGGAACAAGCACAGGGACGCACTACAAACACACACCTTACAAGGTGGGCTGATGCACAGGGGAGCAGTGAGTGGTTAACTAGCAGCAGCACCCAGCCAGCAGGCGCATCCGAAGGCATGACTGCTGCGGGAATGGAGCATGTGGGCTTGGTCAAGCACTTCAATTGTACTTCACAATTTTTCTCAGGGTTAAGTCTGACTGTATACTATGATCAAACTCTACTGCTGATAATTCAGAAATACAAAATAACACATAACCCAAATAAGTAACTGTCATCCCATTTTTGAGTCACAGGGTATGACAAGTACATTTACCATGTGCCGAATGCTAGGCAGTGCTAGGTGCTTTATGTTTATTATCTTATTTGGTCCTCACCATAACACTATGATATAGGTACTATTTTTCTATTTTATAAATGAGGAAACTGGGGCATGGACAGGTTAAGTCATTTTCCCAAAGACAGAACAGCGATCGAGAGGTTTGGAACCAGGATTCAAACCCATGTCCGCTGACTCTAAAGTCTGTGTTCCTTGTTACTACATTTTGCTGAATTTTATATGTGTTACTGTAAAATATTGCCAACAACATATATTAAAAATTAAAAATTTTGTTTAGGCCAAGCGTGATAACTCATGCCTGTAATCCCAGCACTTTGGGAGGCCAAGGTGGGCAGATCACTTGAGCCCAAGAGCTCAAGACCAGCCTGAACAGCATGCTGAAACCCTGCCTCTACAAAAAAAAACATGAAAATTAGCTGTGTGTGGTGGCACACACCTGTAGTCCCAGCTACTCAGGAGGCTGAGATGGGAGGATTGATCGAGCCTGGAATCAAGGCTACAGTGAGCCGTGATCATACACACTGTACTCCAGCCTGGGCAAAAGAGCAAGACCCTGTTCAGCACAAGATGCCAGACCCTGTGCTGTACACAGGGAATATGAACACAAGGCCAGGCACAGTGGCTCACGCCTGTAATCCTAGCACTTTGGGAGGCTGAGGCAGGAGGATCACCTAAGGTCAGGAGTTTGAGACCAGCCTGGGCAACATGATAAAACTCTGTATCTATTTTTAAAAAATACAAAAACTAACCAGGTGAGGTAGCGGGCACCTGCAATCCCAGCTACTCAGGAGGCTGAGGCAGAAGATTCATTTGAACCTGGGAGGCGGAGGTTGCAGTGAGCTGAGATCGCACCACTGCACTCCAGCCTGGTGACAGAGCAAGATAGATTCTGTCTCAAAAAAAAAAAAAAAAAAAAAAAAAAGAATATGAACACAAATTCCTAAGGAAATCTGAATCTATTAAAGAATAAAATACGGTAAGACCACCTGGGTTCAAACACTGACTCTATTTCTAACTGGTTGGAAACCTCAGGAAAGTTATCTAATGTCTTTGAACTTGAGTTTTCCTATGTGCAAAATGGGATGAGAAGAGTCCCTACCACATAGGGCTGTTGGGCACAGGCAAATATATGAATATTTAGCAGAGTGCCTGAAAAACAGTGGATGCGCAATAAACATTAGCAAACACAGTTATCGTCACTGACACCGTGAGTGCTCATGGGAGGTAATCATACAGCATGACTATTTCTGACTCCCTCTGTCCCTTTTAAAATGTATGACCCTGGACAAAATTTCAGGCATCATCACAACCTTTCTGATTATTCCTAGGCAATAATAATTTAAAAAAAAAAAAAAAAGCATTCAGGTCACTTTAGGCCATAAAAACTCTTAATTCAGAAATCAGAAAGTCCAGTCCCTCATAAGAAGTATAACTTGTAACCTGATTTAATGTTAAATTGTCTCCCAGGAGGGTTTTGCTGCAGGCTGGCAGCATTTAGTAAGAAAGAGAGGCCTCTTCCTTGCCCCATCCCCACAGGCCTTTCCAGCCCTCAGCATTTCTTCTCTCTCCCAGCTTGTTGTCTAGTTTCTGACCCTGCCAGAGGCAAAGAAAGTGGGATGGAGGAGAGGGAAAGGTGGGCAGAAAGTTCTTATTTTAACTGATTCTCTTTTGGGCCAGCTTCTTGCTCTGAGGGCCTGATAGGTGTTTAAAGATGACTTTTTCTAACAATTCCCTGGGTTCTTCAGGGCCCTCTCCGAACCAAAAAAAGAAATTTGAAATATTCGAATACTCTTCATCTGACAGAAATAATGTATCTTACCCTGGCTAGCCACCTCCTTTCTCTGCGGTCCCCTGTCTCTCCTCCAGGCAGCAATCTTGGGAAGGATTTTAAAAGACTCCTGCCTGACTCAGGCTCCCACATGGCTCACATTTGCTCCAGGTGAAACTCTCCGCCAGTTAACTCTGGGAGTGTCTCCTTGCTCCTGCCGTTAGAGCAACTGGCCAGCATGTCTCTTTGCCTTTTAAATTTTCCAAGTAGGATTCAGAAAGCAGCTGTGTCTTCCTCACTGCCAGAGACACACATCTCCATGAGGTCCCTTCAGAAGCTCTCCCTGGACTTCATCTGAAGGGAAAAGCAGTCTCTGTGCTCTTGCTGGCAGGGGCAGGGTACTCACAAGCACGCTTTCTCAGAAGAAATCCTGTCAGACTTCTCCTTATCTCCACTCTCTTGATCCTTCGATATCTTTAATGTGGGTGGGGTTTTTTAAGAGTCAAGAAAGTCATGAAAATTTGCATTTTTGGATGGCAATCCACTTTGAAATTTCACACTTATTGCAACTTGGCACCTCAGTTAAAATGTCCAATTTAATATTTTATTACATTATCATTTTTATTGAAACATGAATTCACTCTTTATGATAGACTAACTGCTGTGATACAAATATAAACAAAGTACAATGATAATATAGAAGAATAAACAAATTTTATCCAGGTTTGAGAGTAGAGGTTGGACATGGAACGCTTCGCTGAGGCAATAACATTTGAGTTGCGCCTTCAAGGATCCGCTCGCTCATTTAACAAACATTTATTGAATACCGATTATATTCAAAGCAGTACTCTAGGTGCTTGAGATAGATCAATGAACAAAACAAAGATCCCTGCACTCATGGAGTGTATATGCTAGCAGGAGGATGGGAGAACAGACAATAAACATAATAAGTTATATAATGTGTTCAAAAGTGGTAAGTGCTATGGGGGAAAAAGAAAACTAGGGCAGGAAAGAAAAGCTCATGAAACAGAAAAGAGGAAAAAGATGACCAGGGGAAAAACACTATGAACAAAGGCCTGAAAGTTTAAGGGGAATGCCATAATCAAAGAACTGAAGATAGAGATAGCGTAGTGTGGCCAGAGTCAAAAGCAGTATTAAAGACACACGTGTGTGCAGCCCCCACCTCACACCTTATCTCAACTCAACAATTTGCACTAAACACCGTTATTTGCACATTGCCCCAAACTTTTTTCTGGAACTCATGAGAGTTTGCTTTCTGTTCTTATCCCTATGGATATATGTCTGAAACCTAGAAAGAAAAAGTACAAGAACTAATTTAATAATTCTTAATTTGAAATTCCATAAGACGGAGCTGAAAAGTCTGTGGTGCCTATTCAACAACAATCAAAAAGAATCGTCAAACACCTATATACATCGTAGGCAATCAGATGCGAAAATGCACAGTAGATATGGTCCTTGTCCACCAAACAAAGCATGGCAGAAAAGGCAGAAGCAAGCCCCCACCTCTGCACAATCCAGCATGGCTCTGCAACAGCAGGACCCACTGCTCAGGGCTCAGCCGTACGTCACCTGGTGGAAGACACCACAGCCAAGCACTAGAAACAGAAAGAAGAAGCCTCGTGCCACTTGCTTCACAGGCAGTCTAGACAGCAGGCAAAGACTGAGAGGTAAATCAACAGAGATGAGAAAGAACTAGAAGTTCTGCAACAGTGAGTTTGGTTTAAAAAAAAAAAAAAAAAAAAGCGGCCGGGCACAGTGACTCACGCCTGTAATCCCAGCACTTTGGGAGGCCGAGGCAGGTGGATCACAAGGTCAGGAGATCGAGACCATCCTGGCTAACACGGGGAAACCCCATCTCTACAAAAATACAAAAAATTAGCCGGGCGCGGTGGCAGGCGCCTGTAGTCCCAGCTGCTCGGGAGACTGAGGCAGGAGAATGGCGTGAACCTGGGAGGCGGAGCTTGCAGTGAGTCGAGATCGCGCCACTGCACCCCAGCCTGGCAGACAGAGCAAGACTCCGACTCAAAAAAAAAAAAAAAAAGCAATGAGTTATTATTGTAACCGTGGCTTCATTTCCTACTCTTATCCCAGGTCAACCTGTCTTAAGGAAACCCTGCCAATAGCAGCAAGGACTGTGGACTGTATTCACCACTACTGTAACTATAATAGCAAATGTATCTTAAAAGTGCTGCTGTGATGAATCTAATTCTCTTTTCTTTAAATGCAAACCAAAGTCTTCAGGACAGAGTTAGCCTTCAGGCTAAAAATTCCCCATTGAAATTCTAATCCCAGCTCTTTCATTGAAATAGCATCAATCAGACCATCACCAGTAAATAAGTTCTTTCAGTTCTTAACTCCCTTCTTTAAAAGAGGTTTTTATAATCAGCTTGGAGATAGGCTCCCCAAGAGTTAAGCTCCAGATCCATATGCTGTGCCCAGCGACAGCAACTTAGAAATTATTTTCTCCAACTTTAAGAAGGGGATATGGTTTCACTGACAACAACAACAAAAAGATACAGAAAAATGTGATGTTATGGTCTGAATCCCTTTGAAAGGTGGGACTCTGCTGCCCCCTGCTTCCCACTATAAAAACTGCTTAGGGCAGAACTGGCAATCACTAAATCATTGAAGAACCAGTGTCTCTCTCTCTCTCTCTCTCTCTCTCTCTCTCTCTCTCTCTCTCTCTCTCTCTCTCTCTCCTCTCTCTCCCCCCCCATCTCTCTGTCTCTCTCTCTCTGACACACACACACACATATGCACAAACACACATACACACATGCACACATATCCCCAAAACAAAATTACTGACAACACTTTAGGGTCTCCAAAGACATCCTCTGTTACCCAAACTCCTTTATTGTGTAAACACTGGTTACCTAGACGCAGTGATAAGGGCCCAGGATGGCTTCAACACGCTGAAGGGCACCATGGATCTGTCTTTAGAATCTGTTCCTGTCTGTGCTCTTCCTGGAATACTCCTTGGATTTTGACCATCACTTCCTCGCTGACAGAGAATCTGTTAACACTTAACACCCAAACTTTATTCATACTTGAATATCCAAAAAGGCCTTCAAACTCAAAATAACCAAAACGAAGTTTAGCATTTCTCCTCACAAACCAGCCAATATGAGGCTTTCCTTCAGTGAGCTCGATTTATTTTCATGGTACTACTATTCTTCAGTCACTCTAGTTAAAAAAATCATATTCCATCTTTGATATTTTTCCGTCCCACTGGCCTCCTGCTTCAAATGAATGGCAGGTACTGCCTTCTTCTATGCACGTCTTTTAAACCTATTGCCTCCTCTCCAGCTACCCAGGTTTAGGCCTTCCTTGGGCCGGCACTTTTTCCATCTGGAATGTTACACTAGCCTTCTAACTGCAATCTCCACCTCATACCAGCTTGTCTTCATTCCAATACATCTTAAAATTGCTGGCAGGTTCATCCTCCTGAAGTACAGCTCTGCTCATGTCACCCCATTGTCTCCCTCATGCCTCAGAAAAAAATCCACACCCTCTAGTCTAGCATCCAAGGCTCTCCACGATCTGCCACCCACTGATTTTTCTACTGCCTTCAAGTGACTTGTGTATAAGGCACATATTGTTCCCTAGAGACAGTGCATGATTTTCTTCTGTGCCTTGCTCCTGCTGATACTTCTTCTGTGAATGCTTTTCTTCTACCACTCCTATTGTTTTCAGTTCTTTAGGCCCAAATCATTTGCATCATTCAAGTCCTAGGTTATATACTACTTCCACTGCAAAGCCTTGCCTAATTCCTTCCATTGGAATATATCTTTCCTTCTCTGAAGTCTAATCACATTGTATCTGTTCCTTTCTTTTGTTGAAATGAGCAAATATGTATTCAATTTCTGCTGTGTACAGGAATATGCCTGGTAAGGACACAATTGGGGCAAACCAAAACAGACATGATTCCTATCCTTGTGGATCTAACAGTCTAGTATTTGCCATTTTCCAATTTGTATTCTCTTTCTGTGCAAGTCTTACTTTTCCTTCTAGACTGAAAATTTCATAAATGCAGTATGAAATTTTACATTTATGTATATTTCATTGATTTTATGTCCCCTCATACATAATATGTAGCAGAATACACTGCATGTGTTTTAATACATATTTGAATAAATTAATACATGAGTTAAATGTTACTAGATAGATGAGCTTCAGGGTCATTACTCACTTCCCAAGCAAAAGTAACTGATTAACTTTTTTTTTTTTCTTTTTCGAGACAGAGTCTCACTCTGTTGCCCAGGCTGGAGTGCAGTGGTGTGATCTCAGTTCACTGCAACCAGCGCCTCCCGGGTTCCAGCAATTCTCACACCTCAGCCTCTCGAGTAGCTGGGATTACAGGCACGGCCATCACACCTGGCTAATTTTTGTATTTTTTAGAGAGAGGGGGTTTCACCATGTTGACCAGACTGGTCTCAAACTCCTGACCTCAAGTGATCTGCCTGCCTTGGTCTCTCAAACTGCGGGGATCACAGGCGTGAGCCATCGCGCCTGGCAACTGATTAACTTTTGAGTCTAATTTTATGGATTCCCTGGTTTTAATAATTCTTTGTCATTTTCAGTGTACTCAGAAAAGAGTTAAGTGCTCAATCACTGGAATCAGAACCAGGCATGAATTCCACCACTGCTCCTTATCAACTGTGTGAGCTATGTGACTGGAAGTTACTTCACCTCTTTGAGCCTCAGTTTCCTTATCTGAGTTTGGGTGAGCACTAAGTAACATACTAAATGCAAGGCAACTAATGCAATCATGATACATTAATGTTCAACAGTTTGAAGCTATCATTATTTATTCGTATTGTCTTCCTTTGAATCTTAGCATGTTGATGCTGTTTCCCAGAGCGTGTTGCTGTTTCAGTGGTATGCTTGCTTCTTCAGCTTCTCTGACAGATTCCGTTGGAAAACTGATACAACAGTCATTCCCAACCCCTTTCTTCCTTCCCATCTTTTACTATAGACAGACAGCAATATCCATGTGACCCAGATCTAATCAAAGAGACAGAGGCAAAGGTCTGTTAGAGAATTCCCAGGAAAATATTTGCTTTCCTGATAAGAGAGACAGATAGGTCTGGAGACAACTTTCCCTACCATCCCTTCCTTCTGTCTTTAATGTAGATAACATTACTTGGAGTCACAACTGCATCTTGAGATTTTGTGGGGAAGGCCAAAAAAATTGAGATGCTGACTCAGACAACACTGAGCAGCTGATCCAATACAAATAGTCATCTAACTCCAGACTTTTTGTTATGTGAGAAAAGTAAACACTGTTTCTTTAAGCCAACATGCATAGATTTTTGTTGCTTGCAGCCAAATACAACCAAGACTGATTCTTAAGCTCTCAAGGCAGTTTAGGGTATATGTAAGAAAACATTTTTAAAAGATAATGTAGCTTTGTTATTCAAAGACTCTTAAGGGCATAAAAGGCAAATACCTCATCAAAACATCATATAGGAAGAGTCTTACACGTCTAAAAGGGATTCAAATTAAACTAAGAATCATCATGAAACGAATCCTGAGGGAAAAAGCTATAACAACCCATTGAGAAAACCTTGGTTGTGTTCACTGAGTGCCTGCCATTCTAGGTGCTGAGGTACCAGTGCTGAAATAAAAGACAAAATTCTTGTTCTCATGGGGCTTACTTTCCAGTGAAGGAGACATGTGATAAGCAAATAAACAAAATAATTTTAGATAGTGCTGAGTGGTAACAGAGTGATGGGATAGAGAATGACTACATGAGAAATCCTCTCTGAGGAAGCTGCAATTTAACATAGCTGAATGATGAAAGGGAACCAGTCATGCAAAGGTTTGGGAAAAGAGCATTCTGGGCCAAGAAAACAATAATCACAATGGCTAAAAGACAGAAACAAGTGTCGTATATCAGAGGAGTAGAAAGCACAGTGTACCTGTGACATAATGGATAAGGGGAAGAGTGGCAAGAGATTAGAAAGACAGGGGCAGGATCACATATGATATTGCTGGCATAGTACCAAATTTAGATTCACAGGAAGCTTTTAGAGAGGCCACGCAGAGAGACTCAGTGTTTGGCAGTGGCCACATGTAGTGTGAGCAAATATTCATGTGGACACTCGTTGGGGTATATAGAAAGCTGGTATAAGGAGTGGTAACTTCAGGGAAATCTTCAGGAAAGAAAGTAAGCAAGCAGGTAGAGGTAAAGACAAGAGAGTTTGACCTATTTTTGTTACTGGACTAGAGAGCTTGACCTGTTTTCCTTACTATACTCTATGCGTACTCAGATAGCTGAGGGATCTGAATGAAACTTAGGGATACATTTGTAACTAGAGGAGAAAGAAAGCTATTCAACGCCTTTTCTCCCTCTCTCAAAGTCTTCCTTGCAATATTGCCTCTCTTGCTTCCTGGGAGGCCCCTTCGTGGGAAGCGGCCAACTGAAGAACAGGGCACTGTCTCTATGTTACATACAGTTAAGTCCTCACTTAACATCATAGGATGGTTTCTTCGAAACTGCAACTTTAAGTGAAACGACTATAACGAAATTAATTTTACCACAGGTTAATTAATATAAAAAGATTAAGTTCCTATGGCATATATCTACTCACAAACCACCACCAAATACCTAAATAAAGACAAAAAACACTAAATAAAGACACTAAGCACAAAATACATATGAGTATACATATGTTTAGGAAAGATTAATAAAAACAAGTAAGATTATTTTCCCAATTTTTGGTGAATCAGTGAGTGACCCATAGTGTTGGTGGATTAAACCAAGGAACATGTCTGCAGAACAAAAATTGTAAGGATCACCTCCTCCCACCGTACAGTTCAAAACCAATCACAAACGTGGCGGGCTGGCTGAGCACTTCCATACCGCATCATTTATTGCTGTGCGTTTGTATGATGATCGTCTACTTTACAAATTTTGATTTTGATAGAAATTTGTATTTGTTCATTTATTCATTCATTTGTCCAACCCATTTATTCCAATTCAGGGTGGTGGGTGAATGGAGTCCATTGGACAGCTCAGGACACAAGGCAGGAACCCATCCTGGACAGGACGCCATTCCCTTGCAAGGCACACTCACACATATGCATTCATTCACTCAGACTGGGACCATTTAGACACTCCAATTCATCTAGCATGCACAGCTTTGAGATGCTAGAGGGAACTGGAGTGCCCAGAGAAAACCAACACATGCCAACTCCACACAAACAGTGGCCCAGCCAGGAATCAGTGTTTGCTCATTCATCAACATTATAACAAAACAATATTATTTGAAGATGCGCTGTACTTCCTAACAATCATACCACCACCGTTGACTACAAATTTTCTGCTGTGGGGTTTTGATCATGGATGAAGTTAGAAGAAATAATTTGGGATCTCTGAAGCAGGAGGGAAACCCATGAAGTCTACAGGGCATGTTTCTTATTACAGTGTATCTAGAGGCAGTTTCTAGGTTTTATACAATTTTGTGTGGAAATCAGTGTTGTCAGATAGACTTGGGTAAGTAGGTTATTCCTGAAGTGTAGTTGCCTCCTAATTGTCTTTAAGATTCCTAAGCACAAGGATTATATCTGTTTCCTTCATAACCATATACTTAGCTCCAAGCATCAGTATCTGGCAGATAGTAAGCACCCAATATACGTAAGATGAATAAATAATGCTTCAAGAAAACAAAGTCATACAGGTTAAAGAGATACCAGAAAGCAAAATAAAAATCCCTACACACATTTTTTTAAAGTCTGTATGTTTATAGATGAAACATCTGAAAGAAAAAAAAATAGCTGTAGCATTCATTCATCCAACAAATTCCTTTCTGGGGCATCTATTATGTGGCATGCACTGTGCTAGAAGCTGGAGATAGAAAAAAGAGTGACACAAGACCTTTCTGGGAAGCAGAGGCCCACAGTGTAGAGTGGAGAAAGAAACATCTCCACATTTTTTGTGCCTGTTCTGATGAAGTAAGCAGGGGATCAGGGGCTCAGAGTTACTGGCGAATATAGAGAAAGAAGCCTGAGAAAACCCAGGAATACTTCCTAGAACAGCTGAATCTAAACTGCATTGTTTCCTTTTAGGGAAATCTTAATACCTTTAACAGAACATTTAGAATTCTGCTCTAAATTAGTTCAAATTCCACACCTAACTTCCTTTAATGTATCTAGACCAGTGGTTCTCAACTAGGAGTGATTTTGCCTCCCATTTGACACTGTCTGGGAACATTTTTGATGGTCTCACTGCTGTATGCTACTGGAATCTATTAAGTAGAAACCAAGGATGTTGCTAAACATCCTACAATGCATAGGACAGCCTCGCACAACAAAGAATTATCCAGTTTTGGCCACATAGTGCCAAGACTGAGAATCCCTGATTTAGAATGAGAGAAGAATTAGGAAGTACCATGCAAATAAAAACAAACATATGGTTTGGTCAAAGTTTCTCCAATGTAATTAATGTAACCACAGAAATCATTTAATTAGATGCCTCAACTGTAAGTCAATAAAGTACAAATAACAAAACAATCAGTTAAATTTTTTGTGATGACTATGAATAAGATACTTAAATATCATAAGTACAATTCATATATTTATATTAATCAGTTATATTCCTAACATTATGTATGAAGCCCAGGGTCTCAGGAAAACATTGCTTAATTAGAATTCCAAATTGAAGAATGTCATACTTAGACAGGATTTTTTATGTATAGCTTTCAGTTTCTAGGATAGAAAAGGCTTAGCCCACTCCTTTTGAGTTTAAAATTACATTATATAGTCATATGTTCAGCATCTTTTAGCTGGATACGTTTGTTCCCCATAGGAAGTTTATAACTTGTAAAACGAGTTTTATGCAGAATACAAATTGGGAGTATTACATGACTACCTCTTGAGGGCACTGAGTTGTGCAAACAACATCATTTTATCTGACGTAGTGGCTTTGGATTGGTTTATCTGTTCACCCTAGGGCTGTCTGGAATTATAGATCAGGGACATCACTGTCATACCCCAGCTGCTGCAGAAAGCTACTGGAAGAAAAGGAGATTTATGAGTATTCTGGTTATACTGAACTAAGGACACAGGAGTTACACAACAAGGAGCCTGGTGGCTCTAAATTGCAGGCATTATGCAAAAAGAAAATGCAGAGTTGGGTGTCAAGGGACTTCTCTAGGAGCAATAGGACATCTTTGTAAAGTCTCTAAAGAGTAAATTTAACAGTTACTAAAGAACACCACCCTGTTGTTGCAGACATTGAACTTTATATCACCTGAAAGGATACAAGGGATTTTCAGGAAAACATCTGTCATTTAACCGTGGCAGTGACCCTCAGCACTGACAAGCAATTCAAATCCCACTTGAGTGGAGTGATTTAACCCTTTAGGGGTGGCCAAGTTTGAAACACTATTAGCAGGTTATTAATGTCTTTGTCAGCTGAGGATCTTTGATGCCAAATGAAAAAAAAAATCATTGAGAATAAGTGTAATTAATTATTTTATGAGATCTTCATAAATTATTTCCTTTCAATTATATCAAATTATCAGGTCATGATTTTGTTAATTTTGACCAAAGGTCTGTGCAAACCTTAAAGAGAAACAAATAGATATAATGTAATCTTCAAAACATGTTATGAAAGATCAAAACAAGGTCAAAATGAACTTAAAAAATTGTTTTGGGCCGGGCGTGGTGGCTCAAGCCTGTAATCCCAGCACTTTGGGAGGCCGAGACGGGCGGATCACGAGGTCAGGAGATCGAGACCATCCTGGCTAACATGGTGAAACCCTGCCTCTACTAAAAAAAATACAAAAAAAAAACTAGCCGGGCGAGGTGGCGGGCGCCTGTAGTCCCAGCTACTCGGGAGGCTGAGGCAGGAGAATGGCGTAAACCCGGGAGGCGGAGCTTGCAGTGAGCTGAGATCCGGCCACTGCACTCCAGCCTGGGTGATACAGCGAGACTCCGTCTCAGGAAAAAAAAAAAAAAAAAAAAAAAAAAAAAATTGTTTTGCCTTAACTTCATATAAGGATTTACCAGGTCAATACTTCTTTTTCTCTCTTATCTCTAAATAAAAATGAACAAACAAATAAGCTGCTTTTTGTTGTTGTTTTTTTTTTTTTTTTTTTTTTTTTGTGGGTAACAATAGGAAAACTAAAATATTAAGGGGCCAACCAGGCACCTTAGACAGTGCTAGGTGTTTATTCATTTAATCTTTGTAACAACCTAGCAAGGAAAGTAACATTATCTTCATTTGATAGATGAGAAAACAGAGGCTTTTCTTAAACATTTTTCCCAAGATGGACAGAACTAAAAGATGGTACAGCTGGGGTAGGAGTGGGGAACAGCAGGTAAGGAAGGTTTGTTAAAGCCCAAGGCTAATAAGCTGTGTTACACTATGCTGCCCCAAGGAATTACATTTTTATTTGTGTCAGACACATGAATATTAAAATTCTTTACTTGAAAGAGAAAGCATTAATACTCTAAGTTGATCATGAGCTCCCCTAAGCGCCATACCCATATATTGAATTGCTTACTTGATAACACAATTTCAGTGTCCCACAGGCAATGCCAATTTAACATGTCCCAAAATTGATTTATCATCTTCCTCATGTAAACCTGCTTTTCCTGTTTCTCTTAAGAAACAGTATCAATATGTATCTCCTTGAAAAGGAAAATGGATCATAAGGAAATGTACAAAAACTATTAATAGTGCTATTTATCTTGGTGGTTAAATTCTAGGTATTTTTATTTTATTCTTTATTCTTCTCTATATTTTTTAGATTTAACATTTACATTATAATGTATCACATCATTATAACTTACCGTTTTAAAAATTCAAAAAAATAACAAATTGGTACAGTAAAAAAAAAAAAAGTCCACTCTCCCAGTTCAGCTTCCCTCTTCATATGTAAACACTATTTATATATCCTTTCAGACATTTTTTCTAGGCAAATGTATTTTTATTTCTATGCATCCTGTAGAAACAGTTTGGAATTTGTATACTTGCATATATACATATATATCATTTTTCCTAAGTGAAACTCTAATATATACTATATATTATACTGTAACTTGCTTTTTTCCTCTTAACAATATATCTTAGAGATTTTCCCAAGTCAAAACATACAGATGTCTCTCACTCTTCCTAATGGCTAGAGTATTCAGTTGCGGTGCCCATACCATAACTTAATTATTCCCTTTATTGTTAAATGTTTCCTATTTCTCATTATTACAAATAATGCTGCAAACTCCATTCTTATAGCTATATCCTGTTTCGTCAATTCTTAAACAAAAAAGACTTTTTGCCTTCACATTTTATCATTTTTGGTGCTTGGATGCATCTTACAACTGATGGCTTGTTACCATCACTGTCATCCAGGTGGTATTTGTTTTGTAAACTCTTTTTTGTTTGTTTTTGACGTTTTCCTGTAGGAATAAAAAAGCATTAGCCTTAATGCATTTTACATTTTATGAAAGAGGTATCTTTTCATTCATATGTATTTCAGACATTTGTGATTTCTGGCAAATACATAGCTATTTACAGGTGGGACTGCTAGATTAAGGGGTATGTACACTTTTGATTTTGCTAGATACTTCCAAATTGTCCTCAACTTATACGGCCATGGATCATCTTGGAAAGGGCTTGTTTTGTTTTCCTCACCAACAGTGACTATTATAATTCTTTTCATATTTACCAAGGTAATGGTTGATAAATTGGAGCTGTTGACTTAATTTACTTTTTACTCTCATACATATTGCAAATATTCCCCCCACTCCATTACTCTTCTTTCAACTTTGTTAATGGTGTCTTTCACCCTTCGGTTTTTTTCTTCTTGTACCAAATTTGCCAAACTTCTTCTTTTCGACTTCTGGGGTTTATAATTCGCATAGAAAGACCTCCACTCTGAAATTAGAAATGATTTTTCCTACATTTTGTTTTCGTACTTGGGTAGTTATGTTTTTTGTTTTTATTTTTATTTTTTAATCATTCATAAGCGCCTTTTCTTTTACCCATGATTTTTCTTTTTCTTTTTCTTTTTCTTTTTTTTTAAGACAGGTTTTCACTGTCGCCCAGGCTGGAGTGCAGTGGCCTGATCTCAGCTCACTGATCTCACCTCCGCCTCTTGAGTTCAAGTGATTTTCCTGCCTCAGCCTCCCAAGTAGCTGGGATTACAGGCTCGCACCACCACGCCCAACTAATTTTTGCATCTTCAGTAAAGAGGGCATTTCACCATGTTGGCCAGCCTGGTCTCAAACTCTTGACCTCAAGCAATCCGCCTGCCTTGGCCTCCCAAAGTGCTGGGATTACAGGCGTGAGACACTGTGCCTGGACTTTTACCCATGATTTCAGCATGTAACTGTATATCTACATATTACTTGAGTTTGTTTCTTTAATGTTTCATTGATGTATTAATCTTTGATATACTTATTGTTTTGTTGTATGTTTGTAGTAAGAAATGTAAGTCAAATGTTCCTCATGCAAAAAAAATTTCTTGGTTATTGACTTTGCATATGAGTTTCTGAATAAAAAGTGGTACACACTGCTAGTAATACACTAATATATGCTAACATCCATTCTCCCCTTTTTCTCTAATAGAAGCCCTTCTTTTTCACCTAGGAACATGGCCATATAGAATAAACACAATTCCCATCCTGAAAGCTAGCTGTATTCATGTGGTTGCTTTAAGCAATGAGATTCATGTAGAAAAGTAGGTACAATTTCTGGGAACAGTCCTTTTCTCTCTCTCCACTGGCTGGAATATACATAGGACAACTGAACATAAGGTTTGTTTGTTTGTTTGTTTGGAGAGGGAGTCTCACTCTGTCACCCAGGCTGGAGTGCAGTGGCGCGATCTCAGCTCACTGCAAGTTGTGCTTTCTGGGTTCACACCATTCTCCTGCCTCAGTCTCCCAAGTAGCTGGGACTACAGGCGCCTGCCACCACGCGCAGATAATTTTTTGCATTTTTAGTAGATATGGGGTTTCACCATGTTAGCCAGGATGGTCTCGATCTCCTGACCTCATGATCTGCCTGCTTTGGCCTCCCAAAGTGCTGGGATCACAGGCTTGAGCCACCACGCCCAGTCAAAGATAAGGTTTTAAAGACAGCAAAGTAACAAAATAGAGGGAGCCTCAGTCCCTGACATCTTGAAGGGTGACACCAGCCCTGCCTCGTCTACCTGAACTTATATATATGAGAAAGACACTTCAATGTTCCCGAGGCTGGTATTTTTAACTTTTCTCTCACCGCCACCACTAACCCTAAGTAACAACTGGAATGGTAATTAATTTATGAATTATCTGAAGATAACTGGCATATAGACAATATTTTTCAGACAGAAACATAGTGCTTATCTATTCAGGCATTTTATTTCCTTCATTAAAATGTATCATTTTCCTCATATGTATTTTCCATTTTTCCCATTGTTTATTCTTAGACAGTATACAGTTCCAAGTTTGTTGCAAATGGGATTTTCAAATTACATTTCCAATCAGCCAATGCTATATTCTATATACAGATTTTCTATGTAGTACAGATTTTCATGATGAACTATTAAACGAAACTACCTTTTATCATTTCTAATAGTTTCTCAGTTGATTCTCTTGGATGTTTGTCTCTACAATCACACTGCTCAAAATAAGGACTATGTTGTCTCTTCCTAATACTTCTATTTCTTAGGGTTAAATGATTGTTGCATAGGCAACAGTCATTACTGTCTTAATCCTGACTTGAATGCAGATGTTTGATGAAGCTTTCTGGAAGACCTCCCTACTCCTTAGCCAAGCTAAAAGGTTTATTCTATTCTCAGCCTGACAAATTTAAATCTAGAATGTGTTAAATCTTAGGAAATGTTTTTCCAGCATCTATCAAGCTTATCGTGTTATTTTTTTAAGTTAAAGTAATAAATTTCCTAAAGGATTGAGTTACATAATATGTTATGTTGCACTTTTCAGATAAACCCTACTCTACCATGACACATTATTTCGGGGTATTTAATTGGTCTTGTTTTTTCAATGATTACATTTGTTCATAAGTGAGACTGGTCCATAGTTATCTCTGATGAACAATTTTCTAGAATAAGGATTATGCTAGCCTCAGAGACCAAATTGAGATGTTTCAACATTTTGTTTAATCTAGAACTGCTTAAATAAAATAGGGATTCTCTTTCGTAAGTTTTCATTTCCCTTTAAATGCAAGCATTACAAGGAGTGTTTTCTTTTGTCTTATTGTTTAAAATTGATTTATTGCTATCCACTTGCTAATTTCTAGTTTCATAGCATTGTGATGACAGGATGGACCCTGAATTCCTACCTATCAACAAACAAACAAACAAAAATTGTGGTTTGCTTCATGGTCATCTTTTCATGGCATTTGAAAAGAAATATTCTATAGCTATTAAAATTTGTGCACTATATAATTCAAAATGTTTCCTCTATTTTGAATTCCTTATCTGACAATTTCTAAGAGCTGTGTTCAAATAGGTAGCTATGATTATATCAATTTCTTGTTTATCAGTTTTTCTTTACATAATTTGATATCATGGTGTGCATAGTGTGTTTCATGACAGTTAATTTCTGAAATCTTTGCATGTTCTAAAATTGCTAAGAGTGTCCTTACTGTGCCCTTACTCTTGATAGTTTCACTCAATACAGAAGTCTAAATTCAAAATAGTTCTCCCTCAGAACTTCAAAAATAGCAGTATCTTGTAGTACTCCAATGTACAGATGACAAGTCTGAGACCAATGTGATTATTTTCCCCTTATACGTACACTGTTTCTCTCTAGACATTTTGAGATTTTTCTCTTAAGCTTGAGATTACACGTATTTTGTCAGTATTCATCCAGTATGACTTTTTCATTGTTTTTGCTCAGCACTGGAGATTTCTAATATGAATCTTTCATCACAAGATTTTTTTTTTCTGATCCTTCACTTCTTTTTTCACTTTCTGGAACTCCTCTATATATTTATACTTACATACATATTTTTATACATTCAAAAATATTTATTGCATAGTATTTACCTGGCACTGTGATACATGCAGGGTATTCAATGGTGAATTCTCTATACATATGGCTCTTAATCTCATGAAGCTTAATTTAACAGATGGTGTTCGGGGTTTTCTATGTCTTTAAGAGATACATCTTCTATGTCTTTTACTTCCATATTTTTTATCTTTTCTTGTAAGCCTCTGGAAGTATCTTCAGCTCAAAATTCTAGCTCAGTAATTTGATTCTCAGCCATGTTTATTCAACTAATCAGCCTAAAACAGAGTTTATTTTCACAACTGTTTTTTATTTCCAAGATACTTCTTTATAGAAACTTGCATTTTTTAAATTAGTACAATAACCTCTAAAATACTTGAAGATTATAATGACATATAATATGATGAGGATTACATATAAAACTATTATAAGTAGTGCCAATTATTATTCCATATAATACTAATTATACTTGGTCATTTTTTTCCCCCTGAATTGTTTCCCCAGGAATTCTTTTGGCTTGTTAAGTTTGCTGTACATATTTCACGTTGCTCTTTTCCATAAGTTTTTGCTGTTTCTCATTTGTTTGTCTATTTGCAAATTAGAGCCTAGGAGTCAACAAACCTTTTATATAAATGTTAGGCTTTGAGGCGCACACACAGTATCTGTCATATATTGTTTTGGTGTTCTACAACCCTTTAAAAATGTAAAATCTACTAAGAAATAGGGAGGCCGCAGATAGTTTTCCAACCAATAAATTTCTCAGTATCATTATCTGGAGTTTATTTTCTGGGCTTGAGTGAAAAATTCCCTGAAGATTGTGATTACAGGAAACCTAGCATTTTAATTGTGTGAGAAAGGAGAAAGGAACAGTCAGAAGGAAAACTGGGAAATAGACAGCTGGCAGATTTTTCTTTGTTTGCTTGTTTTCTAAGTAGAAGGAACAAAGCTCCTTGCGGTAATCACAATATACCTAGGGCATCGCCACACTTCGATGACCCCTATTTATATGCTCTGCATATATACTCTGTGAGTCTCACCTTATTTGGCAAACATCAAGTTGTGTTATAGCTTCAGCTTAGAGGAATTCTGTGGACCAGTAGCTCTGAGTCAGAGACCAGAATAACTATCTAGTCCTTTAAAAATCTGACTTAGCACACTACAGACACCCCATCTCAGAGCTGTCTCCACAACTGGAGGTAATTCTTTAATTATCATCTGTATGTGGCTGTCAGTTCCTTGGCTCTCTTGGTTTCACCAACATCTAATTCCTTGTTTTCTAGAAATCTTCTAGAAATATTTCACAGCATGCTTGTCTTTCTAGTGTGATTATAAAGCTATCCTTATTACTGAAATTTGTATTACTGTACCTCCTCTATAATTTTAATAGAACTTTAGAATATAACGACTTGAATCAAGCATGCCATTTTAATCTAACTCTTTTAAATCTATACTTTATACTGATCTAATAAATAAACTACTCATAGTACCCTTCCACACTCCATGCTATTTCATACCTCCCTGTCACCAAGGGGGCCATCTGTCAACATCAACATCACCTCACCCTAACCCCTAATATAGTTATTTTTAAACTTTGTTTTAAAACAAAAACTGGGAAAATTTCTCATTGTGGGATTCTCCGTAGTATGTTCTGAAAGCATTAGAATTCATAACAGACCTCTGGGATTTAGAGGTCTGGGAAAAAAGAAGGGAAAGTCAAGCAGAGATTAGACTAGTATGGCTGTCTCCAAGGAGGCCTCAAACGGTGGCAGGACCTACTGAATTTACCATTGCCAAGAATCTGCCTTTCAGCCTTGCAGATTCCCTGGATTTGTTCAAATACCAAATAGAGATCCAGCACTCAGGATAGGAACCATAACTAACAAATAAAGTCAAATGGTTTATTTATAAAATAAACCGTAACTATCACGCAGACTAGAACATTTCTGCCTGTGTGATTACTCCATTTTCTGTCCATCAACAGGTGTCAAACTGTAATCAAAAGTTTGTATGCCAGACACAGTGGCTCATGCCTATAATCCCAGAACTTTGGGAGGCCAAGGCAGGCGGATCACTTGAGGTCAGGAGTTCAAGACCAACCTAACCAATATGATGAAACCCCATCTCTACTAAAAATACAAAAAAATTAGCTAGGCATGGTGGTGTGCGCCTGTAATCCTAGTTACTCAGGAGGCTGAGGCATGAGAATCGCTTGAACCCAGGAAGCAGAGGTTGCAGTGAGCTGAAATAGTGCCACCGAACTCCAGCCTGGGTCACAGAGTGAGACTATGTCTCAAAAAAAAATTTTGCTTGTAATTAATGCCACTAAATGGTACATTAAAAAATGATTAGAACGGTAATTTTATGCTATGCATACTTTACCACAATAAAAAAGTCTGCTTATATTCAAAGTTAAGGACAATTTGGTAAATAAATCAAATGTTAAATAACATCTAAAATAATCTGATAATATCCACTTCTACATAAGAACAATCTTGTCAACAAAAACAGAGTTCTTAAATACATTTCAACATGCACTAACATTTACCTTTGTAGTTCTTTTCTCTGCGTCTACATGTACAAGAATGAGCTTATTATATGCGAAAAGTACTACTACTACTAACTTCACAATACAGTTGTAAGTATTAAATGAGGGGGGGAAAGGCCCCATTTTCTGACTCCCACAGGTCTATTACAGATTCCAGTGCTTTCAGAAAATATTATGAAGAATTCCCCAAATCTATGTTTATATTCAAAAGGGCAGAAACTCCTGTCTTGATAGGGGAGAGTTACAGGCACCAGAAATTTGTTTGAGGGCCCTATGAATGTTCCCAAAGTGCAATCACTGACCACCTTCAAAATCATGTGAGATATTTGTTAAAAATATATCGCCTCCAGGCTAGGTGTGGTGGCTCATGCCTATAATCCTAGCACTTTGGGAGGCTGAGGTGGGAGGACTGCCTGTGTCCAGGAGTTCAAGACTAGCCTGGGCGACAAAGCAAGACGCCATCTCTACAAAAAAAAAATTAGCTGAGTGTGATGGTGTACGCCTGTGATCCCAGCTACTTGGGAGGCTAAGGTGGGACGACCACTTGAGCCCAGGAGGTCAAGGGTGCAGTGAGCCATGATCATGCCACTGAATTCCAGCCTGCATGACAAAGAAAGATCCTATCTAAAAAAAAATAAAAATAAAAAGTGGGAAAAAAGAACACCTCCAAAGAATATGCTCTAGTAAAATCTAGGTTGGTACCCCCAAATCCTCGCTTCTACAAACATTTTAGAACTACTCCTGTTTTCTAACATTTAAGATGACCTGAAGGATGAAGAATCAGCCAAGGGAAGCTGATGGGTATAGGCTATAGAAACAGAAAATGCAAAGGTCTTTGTAGGAAAGAACTTCATCAAAAAGGTAACAGAAGGCCATTATGGCTGGTGAGAAGAATGGTATATGCTATAAAGTTGGAAAGCTAGGCCAGTCTGATCAACATGATAAGGAGTTCTAACTGTATAGGTACAAAAAAAAAAAAAAAAAGCATGAGATTAACATTATCTGAATTACATTTTTAAAAGCTTATACTTGTGTAGAAAACTGAATCTATCACAGTAAGGGTGGAATCAAGATTACTTAATAAGAAACGATCATGACTTGAACTGGGTTGGTTGCCGTGGAGGTAGAAGAGTAGGCAGATAAATTTTGGAAGTAGAACAGACAGACTTTTTGATAGACTGGAGGTAGGAAGTGATAAAAAGGGAAGAATACAGGATAGTCCCTACATGTAGCTGAAACAACTGTGTAGGTTATAAATAAATTTCTTTGGTTATTTAGAACTATGCATCTCACTTTATAATAGAGAAAACAAGTGATACTTGGAAAACAGAAGTTGAAAGATGTTTAAGATCTTATATAAATCCTTATTACAAAAGCAATGAAAATATAAACACTAAGGATCAAAAAAACTAATCTGCCTATAAACTGCCTATCTACAAACTACCCAATAGGAAATATAAGAATTTGAATTTCTGAAAAAAGCACAGTAATAAAACATACTTTTATCATTACCTTGCAAATTAGCTAGTCTGTATAAAGGCTCATGTGTCCCACAAAAAACACTACGTAGATGTTCTTTCCTATCTCTCATTCTAAAACATTTATCCAGTTGTCACATAGAATTTTTGTTACACAGTCTTCTTTCCAAAAGTTTCATATCTCAATCAGATTACCAGAGACATTGTTTTTAAAAAAAATCATTCAGCTTAGTATCAAAAGAACCAAATACTAATAAACTAGAGGAATTTATTACTATTTTACCTTAGCCCTTCCACAAATATTTTTAAATAAAGGAGAAACAAGCGGGTAACAAGTCCTATTATCCCTAAAATTTGAACTAAGCAAAAAGGCTTTCAAAAGCCTGCTAAGTAAATACAGACTCCTAGAGAGTATCCAAGTTTCTCTAGTCTTCAACTAACCTTCTCTTATTTGGCACCAAATCCCTAAAATTAGATGCAAGTATCTATTGGATATTCCTAGCTTTAAGGTAGGCAAACTTAGTTCACCTCAAAAAAAAAAAACTGTATTGGTCCAGAAAGTCTAGTTGTAAAAGCCTTATTTTATACAAAAAGATAAATTATCTATGGTATTCTACAAATGTCCATATATTCACCCACTTAATGCCTTACAATCTGATATAATACATTTATCCATACAATGCCTCAAAACTTTAAGAATTTAATTTCACTGAAATGCAGCCCCCTACGCCAGGCATGGTGGCTCACACCTGCAATCCCAGTACTTTGGGAGGCCAAGACAGGCAGGTCACTTGAGCCCAGAAGTTCGAGACCAGCCTGGATAACATGGTAACACCCTGTCTCCACGAAAACTACAAAATTTAGCTAGGCATGGTGGCTCACACTTAACAGTACCAGCTACGTGGGAGGCTAAGTTGGAGGATCACTTGAGCCCAGGAGGTTGAGGCTACACTGCACTCAGTCTGGGCGACAGAGTGAGACCCTGTCCCAAAAAAGAAAAAAAAAAAAAAGGACCATACTCTCAAAAGAGGCCACAGTAAAGATTGAAAAAAACAAGAGCACTACTTTTTTTTTTTTTTTTTGAGACGGAGTCTCGCTCTGTCGCCCAAGCTGGAGTGCAGTGGCCGGATCTCAGCTCACTGCAAGCTCCGCCTCCCGGGTTCACGCCATTCTCCTGCCTCAGCCTCCTGAGTAGCTGGGACTACAGGCGCCCGCCACCTCGCCCGGCTAATTTTTTGTACTTTTTAGTAGAGACGGGGTTTCACCGTGTTAGCCAGGATGGTCTCGATCTCCTGACCTTGTGATCCGCCCATCTCGGCCTCCGAAAGTGCTGGGATTACAGGCTTGAGCCACCGCGCCCGGCCGAGCACTACTTATTAGTGACATAGATAGATGGTTGTTTGAAAACAAATGACTTAAGAATAGATCCTCTATCAAGCTCAAGTTCTCTTTTATATATGTAGGTATATAAGCCATAAAAAGTAATTTTTAAAAAAGGATAGAAGTATTTGAAAGAGAAATCATTCTTTTAAAAGAAAAGTCTGCTTCTTAGTTCTTCAGCCAAAAACAGACATGACAAAAGAACTAACACAACTACAGAAAACTTAGTATCAAATGTATTTTCAGGAAGACTTCAAGATTTGACACAGGCACAGGAAAAAGGAACAAACTAAAAAGAGGATAAATAAGGTCAGTTACAGACTCACTTCTATTTGAAATGTGTTTTTAAAAAAAATTTTAGTTTTACTTTTTAAAAATATGATTGAGAATTTTTTTTTCTTTAATTCAAGTCTTCTCAATCCTCTTAAAATACTTGTGAGCTGAACTGATACATTAAGGCAAATTTTGATTTTAAATACTCATTTCATTGATGAACTCTGTTTCATTTAAACTGCTAATCCAGGGAGAACATTTTTTGTAAAAAAACATTTTATTGCTACAAAGGGAAACATGGTCACAAAGAGCCTTTAAGCGTATCTTAACGCAAATTACTATTCAATGTCCAATGCAGTAAAAAAATACACAGAGCACAAAATACTTGCCCAGTTTATATCTTCTAGGGTAAGTATTCAAAAATTGATGCACACTTGAATATTCACTCCCAAGAGCAGCATTTAAGATAAAATTATTAGAATAGCTATACTAACAATACACATTTGTTATCCTTAACACCAATAAAGTAATAAAAATTAAGCTTAAAAATTATACAAACAATTTATCAGATCTAAGTTTGGTAGCTATAAAAACTAAACTAAAATAGTTTTACCTTCATTTTATTAAACAAATGTTAAACATTTAGAAATTATATAAAACAAATTTTAATATGTGGAATGCATGCAACATGGGTGTTAATTCATATTTTAAGCTATTAAATGTCTTACCCTTTTTTACATTAGAACCGAAATGTAAAGCTCCTTTTAAATTTAATACCTTATATTTAATTTTCTTCAGGTTGCTCAACAGGGAAATCAGCCGGTTCTTCCTTTGCTGGTTCTTCCTCTACTTCCTCTACTTCCCCCACTCCCTCTACTTCTCCCATTGCCCCTATTTCCCCTCCTTCCCCCACTCCCTCCATATTTCCCTCGCCCTCTATTCCTCCTTCTCTCACTTCCTCTACTTCTTCCACCTCCTCTACTTCCCCCACTTCCTCTGCTTCTTCTTCCTCCTCTTCATCCTCCTCTTCCTCAATAGGTTCATCAATCTTCTCTTCATCCTCCTCATCTCCTTCTATTTGCTGATCCTGAGAATGGTCTTGAATTTCAAAAGGATTCTCACCCTAAAAACATAAGAAATGGGTTTTAAAATCAGCACATGCATTATTACATGATATGGCAAGTGAAATTTTTACTTGCCATATCATGAGGAGTAAATGCCATTTTGAAACTTTTCATTATAAATCGTAACAAATTCATTAAGTATTTGCCGAGTGTCCATTTCATACCAATGTGAGCATATAATTTACTGAAGCCATTACTTTATACTCCATAACTGGAATCTTCTAGGGTAAATATTCAAAAAATTGATGCACACTTGAATATTCACTCCCAAGAGCAGCATATTTTCCCCTGAACTGTATTTCTAAAATCATATACATATACATATGACAAAGGCAAGTGTTGTTTTTGGTAGAAACAAAAGAGATGACACAAAGATTTACATTTTACTTAATTATATGAGTATTTAATGGTACAGAATCTCTTTAAAACTCAAATGAAAATCAGGTACCTTGCCTAATCTATTAGATACCATGCCTTACTTCTACTTTTAAAAAGTAGGCCGGGCGCGGTGGCTCAAGCCTGTAATCCCAGCACTTTGGGAGGCCGAGACGGGCAGATCACGAGGTCAGGAGATCGAGACCATCCTGGCTAACACTGTGAAACCCCGTCTCTACTAAAAAAAATACAAAAAATTAGCCGGGCGAGATGGCGGGCGCCTGTAGTCCCAGCTACTCGGGAGGCTGAGGCGAGAGAATGGCGTAAACCCGGGAGGCGGAGCTTGCAGTGAGCTGAGATCCGGCCACTGCACTCCAGCCTGGGCGACAGAGCGAGACTCCGTCTCAAAAAAAAAAAAAAAAAAAGTAGACAAACCTCTCAGTAAACATTCACAGGTACAACTTTAATATTCGAATTATATATCTGGATCAAATCTCACACAAATTTGACCATATCAGAAGGCTATATTAATGTAGTAAGAAATGAAGTAACAGTGAAGGTTATTAAGCAAGAAAACATTAAGACTGGCACTACCCTCTAAGATGAATGACACAGGAATGTGAAGGATGAAGTAGAGAACCAAAAGAAGAAATACTAGTGAGGAAGCTACTCTAATACCCCAGACCAAAAATGTAAAAGATGTGGTGACATTATTCACGGAACAGGTAAGTTACATCACTATTCTAATGGAAAGGAAAAGGGGAGGAAGTATGTATACGTTATTAATATATATAATTAAAACTTCAGATATCTAGATGTCTAATAGGCAGCTATAAATCTGCAACTCAAAAAAGAAAGGAGAGTTCAAAGTAAGATATTTATGGCCGGGCGCGGTGGCTCAAGCCTGTAGTCCCAGCACTTTGGGAGGCCGAGACGGGCGGATCACGAGGTCAGGAGATCGAGACCATCCTGGCTAACACAGTGAAACCCCATCTCTACTAAAAAAATGCAAAAAACTAGCTGGGTGAGGTGGCGGGCGCCTGTAGTCCCAGCTACTGGGGAGGCTGAGGCAGGAGAATGGCGTGAACCCAGGAGGTGGAGCTTGCAGTGAGCTGAGATCCGGCCACTGCACTCCAGCCTGGGTGACACAGCGAGACTCCGTCTCAAAAAAACAAAACAAAACAAAAAGATATTTACATTAATGAATTGCCTGCTTGCATAGAGTGCATTGTGAAGCCAGAGTCTTAAATGGGAAGACCCTGGGATGGGACTGGTGGATTAAGTAGAAAAAAGGGCTGGAATAAAAACCCTATGAAGATGCCTACTCTATACATGGGGGCAGCAGAAGTTAGAAGTGAAGGAACACGACCGGGCATGGTGGCTCACACCTGTAAGGCTGAGGCGGGCGGATCACGAGGTCAGGAGATCGAGACCATCCTGGCTAACACAGTGAAACCCCGTCTCCACTAAACATACAAAAAATTAGCCAGGCTTGGTAGTGGGCACCTGTAGTCCCAGCTACTCGGGAGACTGAGACAGGAGAATGGGGTGAACCCAGGAGGCAAAGCTTGCAGTGAGCCGAGATCGTGCCACTTCACTCCAGCCTGGGCGACACAGCGAGACTCCATCTCAAAAAAAAAAAAAGAAAAAAGAAAAAACAGAAGTGAAAGAACACTTGGTGCAGGAGAAAACCCAGGACAGTAAAAGACTACCTGATAAAAGAGTTTCAAGAATAAGTGATAGATCAACAGTGTCAAATGATATGTATAAAAAAGCAGAAAGCAATTGAAAAAGGTCACTAGAGTTGATCATCATTATAGAATGGAGGTTCTTGAGGATTTATTGTACTATCCCCTTACTTTCATACATTTAAAATAGTATGTTATAATTTTTTAAAAGTCACTAGATTTGATAATGACATCATTAGCAATCTTAGGCAGAGCAGTTTCAAAAGTATGATGTGACAGTTAAGACAGCAGCAGTTGTCCAAGAATGTATCTTTAAAATTTCCTATGAAGCTGTCAAAAACCACAGGCCCTGGTTCCAACACCCTGAGATTTTCCTTGAGTCTGTACTGGAGCTCTTGCTGAAAATACCAATTCCTGGATCAATCTCAGACCGCCTAAATAAAAATTTCCAGGAGAAGCTTGGTAACTTGCACATTTAAGAAGCATTTCAGGGCAAAAATGAGCTTGGCATGGTAGTGCGCACTCTTAGACCCAGCTACTCAGGAGGCTGAGGCAGGAGAATCGTTTGAACCTGGGAGGTGGAGTTTGCAGTAAGCCAAGATCGCACCACTGTACTCCAGCCTGGGCAACAGAGTGAGGCTCTGTCTCAAAATAAGAGAAGCATTTTAGGAGATATTTATCAGTGAGGTTTGGGAAACCCTAATTCAGAAAGCCTAAAAAAAGGGCTTAGGCAGCTTTTCATTTATCTTAGCCTCACGGGTGACTGAACACATTCCTCCGGTTGAGAACTACTAGTTTAAAGAGTGAATAATAGAGAGGAAGCAAAGAGCACGTGCAAAGTAAACTACCATTTCAAGTATTCTGGGAAGAGAAAAGATGATAAAATAGGGTGGGCCAAAGTCTAGGAAAAGTTAAGTCATTTTTAGTTTAGGGAACTCATAAGCATGTCTATTTGAGGAAGATTAGAAAAAAAAAAAAAAAAAGGAAAAAAATCAGATGCAAGTAAGGGAAGAAATAATGATGAAATTAGGACACATATGAAAGGCAATGATTTTTCCTCATAGATAATAAAGGTGAAGGAAAGATATATCTAAGGCAGAAATGCGAACACTTACTGAATTTACATCTAATGGTCTCAATCTCCCTAATGCAGGAGAATAAGAATATGGGAAGTAGCTGAAGGCGGTGGCGTGTGCCTGTAATCCCATCTACTAGAGAGGCTGAGGTGGGAGAATGGCTTTAAACCAGGAGTTCAAGGCTGCAGTGAGCTATTATCACACCATGCACTCTGGCCTGGACAACACAAAGAGATTGTCTTAAAATATATATACATATAAGAAAAACAATATGGGAAGCAAAGAGAGCAAGAATGCAATCTGAGATGTGAAGTTATTAAAGGTTGGAAAAGTCACTACAGGAAACACATTACACTGGTAGTTAATAAGTAAAATTGCCGGGCGCGGTGGCTCAAGCCTGTAATCCCAGCACTTTGGGAGGCCGAGACGGGCAGATCACGAGGTCAGGAGATCGAGACCATCCTGGCGAACACAGTGAAACCCCATCTCTACTAAAAATACAAAAAAAACTAGCCGGGTGAGGTGGCGGGCGCCTGTAGTCCCAGCTACTCGGGTGGCTGAGGCAGGAGAATGGCGTGAACCCGGGAGGCGGAGCTTGCAGTGAGCTGAGATCCGGCCACCGCACTCCAGCCTGGGCGACAGAGCAAGACTCCGTCTCAAAAAAAAAAAAAAAAATAAGTAAAATTATTGTGAATTGAGTAAAAATCTGGGAAACACAGGACTGGCATGCACGATTTCACAATTTTTAGAAAGACAAACATTAAAGCTAACCATAGGGCTAGAACGAATAAGGAATTTTAGAACAGCACCATTCCCTACTAAAAGGGTGATTATCAATGCCCACAGCAGGGACTGAAGGCAGAACAAGATGATACAGTTGGAGAATTAGGAGAAATTGATGAAATGATCATCTCGATGGGGACAAACTTGTTTTGTTTTTTTCTGTCTTCTCTGCTGTGTCTCTAAGGGACAAAGATTTACAAGGGCATTTTGTCAGACAGAGAGTACTTGACAGTGGAGGAGTTTTAAGCCACGACCAGAGCTGACCATGAGCAGAAGATGTGCTGGGGAACGACAACAGGGAACAGAGCAGACAGGCATGCCGAATAAAGGGCCATCATTGAGCAATGTGATCCCAGTGCTTCCTGAATTTTCACATGCATATAAATCAACAGGAATCTCATTAAAATGAAGATTCTTATTCAGTAGTCCTGGGTATGACCTGAAATTCTGCATTTCTAATGAGCTCCCAAGTGATGCCAATACTGCTGATCCACAGATCACATTCTGAGTAACAAAGTTCTAGAGGAGTTCTCAGTTCAGGTGCGTTCTCTATAATATGTGCATGAGCAGGATACTCCCATCAGTGACATCTCCCATTCCATGAAGTGACTCAATTGTGTAACCTGAAAACACTATATAGAAATTCTATGTGTAACCTGAAAACACTATATAGAAATTCTAATTTTGCATTCTTCCCTCATTAAAAATTATCTTCACATATCAATAGAAACCATTGACTTCTCAGAAGTTTGTGACAATGCAAAAATAAAAATCTAATCTTTCCTTCTTTACCTATGATGCTTCTTTTTGATGCCATACCTCCCATAAAATTGGATTTCAATTCAGGGCTGCATTCCTTTTTTAAAGTAGTGTCAAGAATGTAGTAAACGGTGACAAATATTAACGAATATTAAATTAACAAATTAGAAAATAGGTCCCTAAGGAACAAGCTGAAAGAACTGATATTATTTAGCTTGGAAAGAACTGGTAGAGGTACAATTTAATGGTCATTAAATATGTATCAGGTTTTCTTCAGAGTAGCTGTTAACAGTCACAATAGACAAAATAAACAAAACTTCTTTAATCTATACTTACTAATGCAAATAACACACTTGTAAATCTTCAACACAACAGCTCTCTTCAGTGTAGAATAATGATTTTAAGGTAGGTATTATTTTGTAAAGACTGAAAAATAACTTCTATCAGACCAGTCTGGGTATTATAAGAAAAGTAAAAACAGAACAAAACTAAAAGACCTCTAAAACTGATTTCTATTAATTTCCTGAATCATAGTAAGCTCTTATTTGTATAGTGTTTATAATAAATTTTATGTAAAGATGGATTCAAGCCATAACATACGGCAAAAACCCTGAGGAGTAAAGAGTTCACATCTGAGTTTCTTAACATTAGAAGCAAACCTCTCTTCTCCTGCCCTCCAAATTCCATGAGATTCCTTCTTCTGGAGCAACATATCTGACCTTCCTGCTACCCTCCAACTTTTACCCAAAGAAAAGAAATGACATATGCAATTAGTATGCTTGGAAGAAAAAACTAGGTGTACACAACACAATCCCTTCTGGGTCCCCTCTTTTGGGTCTTCCTAGTGACAGAAAAGGTACATCCTAGTCTGTTCTATGCCCTGTGGTAAACTAGGAGAAGCCTGTTGCTCTCCATCAGGGCTGGTAACAGAAGTTGGGAAGATCTAAGTCTACCTAATTCAGAAGTGAAATATTAAAAGTTCACAGCAACTACATACCTAAGATATATTCTCCAAGTCAATTTTTTCTTAAATCAAGAATAAAGCTGACATTTTGATTTTCTATCTAATTCTTGTGTATTTCTCAATTGATTCAGAGCTACAAAGATGATCAGAGGAATCACTGCTCCCATCTTGACCAACCCAACAATAAGGAAAAAAGATGTTTTACCTATACACAAGATACTGAGTAAAATTCTTCTTAATATGTTAAACTATATTCAAGTACCACAAAAGGTTACTATGTCACCAGTTAATTATTGCAATACCACAATATTATCGAAAAGGTTTTTGCCCTAATATCTTACCTTAACAAAACGTTCATATCGCGCCTTCACTATTGGATTATTTAAAATGCTTGTAGCAGTCAAGACACTCTCTCTTTTTATTTGTTCCTTATAAGCCTACAAAAAACAGAACACACTGAGGGTTCTTGAAAACCATGCTATGAAAAATATTTCCATAATTAAAACAGCATTTCATGCTCAAACCATTAGATTTGAATGACTTATCTCCTTACAAACTATAGAGCAACAGTACCTACTATAACCACAATCTAAATCTATGAATTAAAACAGTGAAGATTCAAGCCAATCAGCTTCAACAGAAAACACTCAGTCCCACAAATCTACAAGTCTAGATTCTACTAGATAGCTGCCTTCTCTTCTTTCCACTCCCCATCTGCCTACCCAGGCCCCAACTATTAATTTTCATGCTATCAAAAAATGAAGACTAATTTTTCATACTACAAGAGTATCTAGTCTTCCTCTAGGCTGTGGTTATTTCAAGACTATTACACAAAGGAAGAAAGGTAACAATATAGAATGTCTAATTGCCAAAATGGTGTCAAGGGAATATCAAGAGAAGAAAAAGACATAGATTAAGAAAAGACGGTATGTGTTCAAAAATGCTTGAAGAAATCTGAATTAAATGAGGTTCACTTTAATACAAAATGCAAGTTTAACACTGGGTATGTTCTACTTAAAACTTAAGGCTTTAATATTTGAATCTTTAAATATGCTTTTCAAACAAACCGATTTTCCACAATATAAACATTTGTATTGCCTGAAGTAAATCTGACTAAATAAAACCAGCCACACCAATAGAGAAGCAGAAACACACTAACCAAAAAGACAGTAAATTTTTCAGGGATATTCTACTAAAAAATGTAACAATAGATGCTAGATGGTAATGCTGTTTTTAAATGTATTTTTCCCAACTATCAGAAATATTTATCAGCAATAATCAAATCTTTACTTTTTTATTCTAAAACACACACACACAATACACACACTCTCTCACAAAACTATTTTGTACTGACTTTTTAAAAAGTTAACAGTTCAATAAAAGCTATAATTTCCTGAATGCTTACCATTACCAGACACTATTTTAATTGCCTTATACATTTTAGTTAATCTAACTCTTTAAAAAAATCAGGTAAGAGTAGAATGATCATCTACCCTCATTTTACAGATAAGGAAACTTAGACAAAGAAAGGCTAACTTGCTTGCTTAACACATGTTATAGATTGAACAACTCAGGGAATCTTACTCGAGAGTTCACTCTTAACCACTGTATACTGCCTCTCTCAGTATACTCATAGTTATTTCCATATGAGATTGATAAATTGATAAAACTGCAGAAAGGTGTGAAGCTATGGCCAAAGAACAATAAAATATTGATGGATAATCCAGCAACTTTATTAAGACAGATCAAAATTTTACCTGCTTCCCTTTGATATGATCAGGAGACTTTAAGTGCTGCTGAACTGAACTATGTAAAGCAGGGATATACACACTGCAAGCGCTGCAATGAACTGTCTCTACTTTCATCATGTGATCATCTGCTGTAACACCTACAAAAGACATCCAATTATGAAAGAAATGATTCATGTATTATTTCTGACCAATGAAGTTTTTACTACTTAGTTTCCATATCCCTTCTTCCAAAATAAAGATCAGAGTGTACAGGTTTATGTTGAGTATTTCTACCACATCTCATAAATCTCCATATGTAGATTTAATATATCACTAACTAATTAAAATTATTAAGGTATAATCACATTATAGTTCCTAATCAGGTTAAACAACCATGCTCTGAGGCCTGTACATTCACCCTCCCAAAACTATAATATAAAGGAAAACAAATGTTGATTTTGTAGTAAAATAAGAATTTCCATGATTATGAATGTGGATGAGTAAGAAAAGGGGAAATGATGTCAAAACTGGATTCATAAGGAACAAAGATATTCTGGATCTTGCAAATGGTGACTAGGGTTTACTACAGATGAAGGTATAAACATATACAAGGGAAGGATGAAAGAAAATGGTACTTTCTGCAAGTTAGTACGACTGGAACAGAGAAGAAGAGACTAAAGATGAAAATAGAAAAAAAGGGCCTAAATAATAAAGAGCTTTATGTGCCATGCCTAGGAATTTGCAACTTGATCCTGGAGAGGATGAGGAGCCACTGAAAGTTCCTGAAATAACGAGATCATGTGGTAAAATCATAGATAAGAAAAACTGCAAGTAAGGAAACTACTTCGGAAATACTACAATTGTCAAGACAATAGACAAGGATTTGAACAAATACAGTATTTAAAGGAGACGTCAAGAAACAGATTTGACAAATATTTAAAAGATAGAATTGACGTTATCAATTGATCAGTACTCAAGATACAGTAAGGAAAAAGTACCTCATATAACTCTCTACTTCCAGCTTTGGTAGATGGTGCAGGCCCTTTTCAAGATAAATGAAGGAAAAAACTGTGAGGTTTTGTTTTGCTTTCTATGTAAGGTAGGACATGCTCAAGGAGATGATAAATTTTTTGGATATGTTGATTTTGTGTGACTACTGTAGAGAGATGTCAGTAGGCAGATGTGTAAGACGGAGTTCAGAAGAAAGATCTGTGCTAGAAATATAGATGTATAAGTAATGAACATCTAGATACTAACTTAAGCTCTGTAAGTAAGTGAATTTATTAGGAAGGAATATAAAAGGAGATGGTAATGGAGCTAATGACAAGGTACTGAGAAACATCAAATTCTAAAAGACTGGCAGAGAAAGCATAAAGACTAAAAAATGACAAAAGGATAAAGAAAACATTAGGCCAGTGAAGTGCCACAGAAACAAAGCAAGAAAAATGATTCACGAATAACGTAGTTAGTAAAAAATGTTACGGAAGATAATGATTCAAAAGAACCTAGAGGAGTTGGTGTTGGTAGCTTCTGTCACAGCAGTTTCAGTAAACAGTAGTCGAAAGTTGTTTAATGTAATACCTGGGAGATGAAGAAGCAGAGACTGGTGTGGATTATGCTTAAAGAAGCATGGTTATTTGGTTATTTAAAATGAAAAAGAACATACGTTATTTAGGAGAACTAGTGTCTATTTTTCTTTCCTTTTTTTTATTCCTTTTATTGGCTGTTTTTTGTTTGGTTAGTTTTTGTTTTTGTTTTGTTTTGTTTTTTTAAGTAAAAGCATATTTACAGACTCCAGAGATGGAATCAAAAGAGAAGGAAAGACTAAAAAACAGAAGCGTTCATAACTTGAATTTCGGGAGAAAGAATAACAGAAACAGAAAACAGAGAGAAGTATCTTTCATCCAGAGGAAAAGGTAATTTTTCCTCTCAAACTGTAGTGAAGAAAGTAATGGCAGGTAATGATAAATTTGTATGAGAACAGGAAGACAAAGAAGTTCATTTCTGGTAACTCACTCAGAGCTACTGTATATATGACTGTAGTATATCACTCTAGTAGCTATCATTTACATTTAAACAGGTTATGATATATAAAAATACATGCAGAATTTTAAAATAATTTGTTTTAAATACTTACCTTCCATAACATCTTTTTCAATTATTTTAACTACTTCTGTTTGATTATTTGTCTGTTGCTTACGAATAGATGTTTTCTTGAATTTATTCACCATACACTCCTAGAAAACAAAACAAAGAATCCAAACAGTTTTTCAATGAGTACTCAATATAATGCTTAGCACCATGTTCATCCTATGGAAGATACAATATCTGCTATATAAGAATTAACATCTTTTCTCAAGTTTACAATTTAGGTGAAAAGATAATCATAAAATATTAGGAACCTACAAAAATTATTCACTTTTCAAAGCATATTTTAAGCATATAGAGAAAGGGATCAAAGGGAGATAGAATATTTTAAGAGGTCTTCCAGAGTAGGGGGGTATTTAAGTTATAAAGGACACACAGAAACCCATTAAGGAAGTAAATTACAGAAGAAAATTAAGGGTCATAGTTAGTTCTATGAGGATTATGGTGGTATGAATGTTCACTTTTTTTTTTTTTTTGAGATGGAGTGTCATTCTGTCCCCCAGGCTGGAGTGCAGTGGCACGATCTCTGCTCACTGCAACCTCTGCCTCCCGGGTTTAAGTGATTCTCCTGCCTCAGCCTCCTGAGTAACTGGGATTACAGGCACGCACCACCACATCTGGATAATTTTTGTATTTTTATTAAAGACGGGGTTTCACCATGTTTTTCAGGCTGGTCTTTAACCCCTGACCTCGTGATCCACCCGCCTCAGCCTCCCAAAGTGCTGGGATTACAGGTGTGAGCCACCATGCCCAGCCTGATCATTGTATTTTTTTGTTGTTGTTGTTGTTAGCCAGTGTCTTTGTTTTATTTTATTTTTTTATTTTACTTTTAGTTGCAGGATGCATGTGCAAAATGTGCAGGTTTGTTACGTAAGTATACATGTGCCATGGCGGTTTGTTACCCCTATTGACTAGTCCTATAAATTCCCTCTCCTTTCCTCCAACCGCACAACAGACCCGGGGTGTGGTGTTCCACTGCCTGTGCCCATGTGTTCTCATTGTTTGACTCCCACTTACGAGTGAGAAAATGTAGTGTTTGGTTTTATGTTCCTATGTTAGTTTGCTGAGGATGATGGCTTCCAGCTTCATCCATGTCCCTGCAAAGAACATAATCTCATTCCTTTTGGTGGCTGCATAATATTCCCTGGTGTATATGTACCACATTTTCTTTATCCAGTTTATCAGTGATGGACATTTGGGTTGATTCCATTAGTTCGCTATTGTAAATAGTGCTCCAATAAACATATGTGTGCATGTGTCTTTATAGTAGAATGATTTATATTCCTTTGGATATATACTCAGTAATGAGATTGCTCTGTCAAATGGTATTTCTGATTCTAGATTCTTGAGGAATCTCCATGCTGTCTTCCACAATCATTTAACTAATTTACACTCCCACCAACAGTGTGAAAGTGTTACTATTTCTTCATGGCCTCTCCAGCACTTAATGCTTCTTGACTTTTTTTTTTTTTTTAATTATACTTTAAGTCCTAGGGTACATGTGCACAATGTGCAGGTTTGTTACATATGTATACTTGATGATCACTGTATTTTTAACTTTCTAATAATTCCATCTCTTCTGTCCAAATTAATTCTATGTATGTACAATTAGCAGTCTAGCTCAAGCCCTTTCTTTAAGCATTCCTTAACATTCCCAACCGTCTTTCCCTTTGCCAAACCCCTACGGAACTTCTGAATCCCTGGCATTGGCACTTAACAGTCATTTAACTGCTCTGAGCATAATCTTTCATGATAAAAATGAGTTGTTACAGGACTCAACTGAAATAACGAATGAATGTAACCAGCACAACTCCAGTTAATGGATGATAGCTGACTCTACATCAATAAAGTTGTAAAAGGACACCTCCCCCAGAAACAACTGTGAAAAATGTAATCATTTCTGAAATAACAAATACAAATTCTATTACAGAGGAATTCACAAGTAATTCTGAGTTAATTTTAAAGCAACTCTTTCTTTAAATAGTAAATTAAAATTTTAGAAACATAAATGCAAGAGATGGGGAAAGTGAAAAATGAAATCATAAGAAATTCATATCAATAAAATGCTTCTCACTTCAAAAACAGCTACTTACATGCAAAAACTCCATAACTACTTTATCAAATTTTGTTTGTTTCTGTATATGATCTAATGTTTCCTGATGTGAAGAACTTTCCAGATGCAGTTCAATATCTTTTTCTTCAAATGTTCGAAATTTACAAAATGAACACGTAAATGCCATTCTGTAAGAGAAAAAAAAGTTTTTCTTTAAATATTACTTTATTCACTTATAAAGAGTTCATAAGAATATACCATTGAAACTAATTTTACCAACATAAATGATTTCCTTTCTTCCATTTTATGACTGAATTAAACTTAGCTTAAATCCAAAAAAACTATTTCTTTCTAAGTACTTATTTGGACCGCACCCATACACCACTTTGCATTTCTGGCCCACTTTGGAGCTTCCGGGTAGGAAAAATGGAACCAGTGGATCTATAAGTTATCCACTTCAAGCCTGGACCAATTAAAAAGCCAAAGCAAACCTCAAGAAGTATCAAGTTCCAAAGTTCTGCAACTTATTTTACATGTTGTTCCAACCTCAAGCTTCTAAACCAATGGTAGTGTCAACAAAGCAAAGTGGCACACCACCAGACAATCATAACTCACTCCTATGGAATTCTTGGGTGATAAAAGTCTTGCCTTCTAAAGACTACTTCACTTTGGGATAATTAATAGGCCTGGACTGGACAAATGCATACATCTATAAGCTCAAGAGCCACTCCATAATGAACAGTCTCACCTAATTGTTTCTTTTGTTTGTTTGTTTGTTTGTTTGAGATGGAGCCTTGCTCTGTTGCCCAGACTGGAGTGCAGTGGTGCAATCTCAGCTCACTGCAACCTCCACCTGCTGGGTTCAAGCGGTTCTCCCACATCAGCCTCCCAAGTACCTGGGACTACAAGCATGCACCATCATACCTGGCTAATTGTTTATTTTTAGTAGAGATGGGGTTTTTGCCACCTTGGCCAGGCTGGTCTTGAACTCCTGACCTCAGGTGATCCGCCTGCCTCGGCCTCCCAAAGTGCTGGGATTACAGGTGTGAGCCACTGTGCCCAGCATAACTGTTTCTATCTTACGTTATTTGCTTTTCCTTGAATTATGCTAGCAGTCATGTAACTGGTTTCTGTCTCCAGTCTCCATTTTCCAATTAATTCTTTGCAATGCTACTAGATTTATTTTCCTGGTTGAGAGTATGAGCTCTGGAGCCAACCGCTGAGTTCGTATCCTAATTCCATTTTGTGATCTTGGGCAAGTTACTTGACTTCTCTAGGCCTTGGTTTTCTTACATTGAGATGAGAACGCTCACAGAGGTGTCTGAGGATTTTTAAAAATTAATGCATACAAAGCCCTTGGAACATTTCCTAACACACAATTACTCAATTAATTATTGTTACTTCCTATAGCAGGTAAGAGCACATTACTGCTCAAAGGGCTTCATTAGCTCTGTAAGCTCAAAAAACAAAGACAAAAATGTTTTCGCTGCCATCCAGGAAATTTCCTAATCTCTCCTTTTTGGCTTACTCACCAATACCTTTAATAATATCTGGCACAGCATGTCTCCATTAAATGTTTAAATTAGATTATACCTTTCACCCCATTAGAGTCACTTCAATCTACACTGCTTTCAATTTTCTAAATAACAATAACACATTCCTATTTATTTGCTTTGATGGCAAGCCATGGCCTCTACCTGGGCTGCCTCTCACAAATCCTCCTGTAATCCTACCATTCCCAGATCAATTCAAATACCACGTCCATTATGGTCACCTCCCATGATTTCCCTGCACCATTATTTACTTATTTTTTGAGACAGAGTCTTGCTCTGTTGCCCAGGCCATAGAGTGCAGTGGTGCGAACTCAACTCACTGCAACCTCCACCTCCCAAGCTCAAGCTATCCTCTCACCTCAGCCTCCCAAGTGGCTGGAACCACAGCCACGTGCCACCACACCTGGCTCAATTTTTGTATTTTTTGTAGAAATAAGGTTTCACCATGTTGCCCAAGCTAGTTCTGAACCCCTAGGCTCAAGCAATCCACCCACCTTGGCCTCCCAAAGTGCTGGAATTACAGGCATGAACTACCACGCTTGGCCTCCTACACTCTTATTTAGAAGTTATTTCTCATGAGACTACATTGTACTTCTCTTCTGGTATCCTTCGCCATACACTATTATTTATGTACATCTCTCACACATCCATCTCTTTCTCCCTAGGTTCCCTTAAGGGTAGGTATAAACCTTTCCATGCTCTTTATTATGTTGAAAGCATTCAAATATCCAACGGAAGGAACCTATCACAAGAATAGTGACTTACTCAATCTCGAATCCTCATAACTCAAAGTAAAACTGCTCTGATAAGTGAACATAATTTAGACTACTTTAAAGAAATTATATCCTACAATGATAATTTATGAGTTGACATTCTTTTGGTTATATCATCAGATTTATATTTAGAGTTAGAGAACATAGCTAAATGAAAGTTCAGTTCTTTCATTTTCTCCAAATCACAATTTTATATATTATATTAACATTAACATAATCCAGATTATGTCAACATGAATGTAATTCAGATCCGAAATTTTTAATGAGAAAAGTATTCATAAGGCAATTTTAAAAATTGCATCTTACAATGTAAAATGATTTTTACACTCCAAGAGGCTAATTTAAAATTCATTTCTACACCAAAATATAACTCTGACTGTTGCTTCTACCAAAAGAAGGAATCACAAGAGATAATGAGTGGGACAGAGAACTCACAAGGACTAAAAATAGCAGTAGTTCTTAAAACTAGAACTACTCTTCTTTTTATGGATTGTTTTGTTTTGTTTAGAGATGAGGTCTTGCCATGTCGCCCAGGCTGGCCTCAAACTTCAGGGCTCAAGGCATTAAGAAAAATTAAGACATTTTTTAAAAAACTGCTAAATTGCTTTCTAGTAGTTATAATATTATAACGTCACCAAGAAATTGTAAGTGTCTTTTGATCATTCCTTAATCAGCAAATCAAATTTCTCCTTAGCAATAAAATGGCATACTATTATTTAAATTTTTAGTTTAAATTACTGTTAAGTTTAAATAATTTCCTTAAAATTATTACTAGCTGCTGTTTCCTCATCATATTAAATATTAAACATCTTAGTTTTCTTACTTTTTAAAATAATTTGGGTGATGTTTTAATCTAATTTGGACATTAATCATTTCTCAAGTTTATATTTTCCAAGTCTGTTTGCTTTCCTTTCAAATTTTAAGTTTTTATTTAGCCAAATCTGCTCATCCTTTCCTTTGTAATTTATTCTATAACTTTTAAGCCTGGGAAAAAAATATCCTTGCAGAACATTTTGTTTTTCTGTAATTTCATTTTTTTTTTTAACTACATTCATTCCAGGTGTCATATGAGGAAGCTCTAAACTTATTTTTGTTATTATTTCATTGTTCAACCAATTCCCCTCTTATTTCTAATATCCTCTTTATTAAATATTACATTCTTCCTAACAGTCTGCTCACAGGCTAATACTTCTGGTATAGTAATTAGTTTTGTGTATTACCATGTATTTTTAACTATTACAGCTTTTTAATGAACGATTATCTTAAAAGTCAGTACTGGCCGGGCGCGGTGGCTCAAGCCTGTAATCCCAGCACTTTGGGAGGCCGAGACAGGCGGATCACAAGGTCAGGAGATCGAGACCATCCTGGCTAACACGGTGAAACCCCGTCTCTACTAAAAAATACAAAAAACTAGCCAGGTGTGGTGGCGGGCGCCTGTAGTCCCAGCTACTCGGGAGGCTGAGGCAGGAGAATGGCGTAAACCCAGGAGGCGGAGCTTGCAGTGGGCTGACATCTGGCCACAGCACTGCAGCCTGGGTGACAGAGCAAGACTCTGTCTCAAAAAAAAAAAAAAAAAGTCAGTACCTACCCATTTACTCTTCTTCAGAATTTCCTTTGGGATCTGGATTGGAAAGAACTTACATATTTGTAATATTTAGTTCCTGACCATGAAAATCACTATGTCTCCATATAGTCAAACCTCAATGACAAGTACGTCTTTTTAAGAATGCTGTTATTTCTGGATATTTTATATTTCTGGATTGCCATTATAAATAGAATGCCTCTTTTCTTATGTTTTCTAAGTAGTGATTACATATAAATATCAAAAATCAAAAGCATTCCTCTATATCTTTGAACAAGTCTTTTCATTTGAATCTTAAGAACTTTTTCACATTACAATTGATGTGTTTGCCTTTTCTAGGAAATCATTTTTTAATGAGCCTAATTTTCTGACTCTAAGCACAAACCTGTATCCATCTCCGTATTTCTCACTGTTTTTTTCTCTTCTGCGCCTTTGTTTCTCTCGCCGAGCCTCAATTCGTCGCTTTTCTTCCTCTTCATTTTTAGGATCAGTTTTTGCTACGATATCACACAAAAAAGTAAAAGCTAAAATTCATTTTCCCATATTCTCTTTCCAATCATCAGTTCATAAAGTACATACTTATGAGGTTTACTTAGTGATTGTAATCTGAAATTGAACTCACTGAAAAAATCGGAGTTGGAGACTATCCAGTATTTCTTAAACTTCACTAAATTAACTTCATTCATTTGAATACCATCATCACGAATTCCATCATATCTGCTTGTCATCTATGTGATTATTTGCTACATATTTTTCTTTAAATCTGCTCATTTGTCCTATCCTTATTCTAAGCAATAATATCCTTATCACCTAAAATCATCTTGGGCACCGCATACTTTGGGAAACACTAAAGCAACCTGCCCCAGCATGAAAATGGAAGTCCAGTAAACACTGCAGAGACCTGGATGCAAGAACTCATGTTCATATTGTAGGAGCTCTCGGAAAGTTTCTTAAAATTTATAATCTCCAAAATAAAAGCACATTTGTTCTCTTCTTTTAAAAAATTCTCCATTGTAGGCCAGGCGCGGTGGCTCAAGCCTGTAATCTCAGCACTTTGGGAGGCCGAGACGGGCGGATCACGAGGTCAGGAGATCGAGACCATCCTGGCTAACACGGTGAAACCCCGTCTCTACTAAAAAATACAAAAAACTAGCTGGGTGAGGTGGCGGGCGCCTGTAGTCCCAGCTACTCGGGAGGCTGAGGCAGGAGAATGGCATAAACCTAGGAGGCGGAGCTTGCAGTAAGCTGAGATCTGGCCACTGCACTCTAGCCTGGGGGACAGAGCGAGACTCCGTTTCAAAAAAAAATTCTCTATTGTGATAAAATACACAAAACACAAGATTTACTAGTTTAACCATTTTAAAATGTGCAATTCAATGGCATTAAGTACATTCACAAAGTTATGCAACCATCTCCACTATCTAGTTACAGAACTTTTCATCAACCCATAAAGCAGTCACTCCCCATTTCAACTCTACCCTAAGGCCCTGGTAACCACGAATCTACTTTCTGATCTATGGATTTGCCTACTCTAGGTATTTCATATACCTGAATCATCCTGCCTGTTGCCTTTTTGGTCTGACTTTTATTTAGCATGTTTTCACAGCTCACTCATGTTGTACTATGTATTAGTAAGTACTTCCTTCTTTTTTATGGTTTAATAATATTCCATTATATGAATATTCCACATTTTTAAAACCATTCATCTGTTGATGTATATTTCAATAGTTTCCACCTTTTGGCTACTATGAATAATGCTACTATAAACATTCATATATAAATTTTTGTTTGGGCCAGGCACAGTGGCTCATGCCTGTAATCTTAGCACTTTGGGAGGCTGAGGTGGATGGATCACTTGAGGCCAGGAGTTCGAGACCAGCCTGGACAACATGGCAAAACCATCTCTACTCAAGATGCAACAATTAACTGGGCGTGGTGGTGCACATCTGTAGTCCTAGTTACTCAGGAGGCTGAGGAATGAGAATTGCTTGAACCCAGGGGCAGAGGTTGCAGCGAGCCAAGACTGTGCCACTGCATTCCAGCCTGGGCAACACAGTGAGATCCTGTCTCAAAAATAAAAATAAATAAATAAATAAATTTTTGTTTGAATACTATTTTAAATTCTTTGGAGTAGAAGAACACCTAGAAGTAGAATTGCTGGATCATATGGACAGTCTATGTTTAATTGTTTCAGGAAGCACCAATCTGCTTCCCACAGTGGCTTCACTGCTTTACATTCCCATCAGTAATGTGTGAAGGTTCCAATTTCCCCATATCCTTGTCAACACCTGTTATTTTCCTTTTATTATTATGACTATCCTAGTGGGTATGGAGTGGTATCTCATTGTGAGCAGGTTCTTTCTTGTAATACATTTAACTTTATACTTAAAAAAAAAAAACTTAACTATTTGCCCTTAAATTTTTCCTTTTATGCACTGCTTATCCTTTTGGATGGCCTTTGAAAAATCTACTTATTTATATATTACCTAAAATAAGTAATTTAATCTTCCTTTCATATGTTAAAACTATGACATGTTGTACTTCTAGCCAAGTGACAGAATAGGGTTCCTTTCCTACTAATTTTCTATAAAGTCATATAGTTTATACTATAGCATAGCAAGACCTTGTATTGAGGAAAATTCAGCAATCATCTTTTTAAATGCCCATTTTACACCTGACAGAGAAGTCATAATTTAACTAAAGAATCTGAGTTTTATTGGCCGGGCGCGGTGGCTCAAGCCTGTAATCCCAGCACTTTGGGAGGCCGAGACGGGCGGATCACGAGGTCAGGAGATCGAGATCATCCTGGCTAACACGGTGAAACCCCGTCTCTACTAAAAATACAAAAAAACTAGCCGGGCGAGGTGGCGGGCGCCTGTAGTCCCAGCTACTCCGGAGGCTGAGGCAGGAGAATGGCGTGAACCCGGGAGGCGGAGCTTGCAGTGAGCTGAGATCTGGCCACTGCACTCCAGCCCGGGCGACAGAGCAAGACTCCGTCTCAAAAAAAAAAAAAAAAAAAGAATCTGAGTTTCATTCTTAGCTATACAACACTATTCTCAAGGTTTGTTATATAAAAAAGAGGGTATGGGGGAGGGATACATATTATCTGCTATAATGGCAAATCAGTTTCTTTATCAAACTTTTGCAATATTTAACCATACACGCAAAATATATCTTTGAAATAGGTCCCAAGAGAATCAACTGAATTTTCTATTATAGTAACGTCTAATAAAATTTCAAATTTGATACATAACAGTCTATCAACTGACACATTGTTAAAGGTATCCCCACAACACATACTCTGCTTAGTATCAGGTTTCCAGAATTCCAGGAATTCCAGAAATTCCAGAATATTGTTTCTTATTAAACAATAAGGCATGATGAGAAAGTAATTTAAGTACAATTTTTAAACTTTTCTCAAATTTTATATTATAGAAAATATATGTTGAGGAAAGAATCTAACATTGCAATTTCAGTTTTTTTAAATATTACATAATAAAATGTCTATAATGTTATAATCAGGGAAAAAGGTTATTTTAAAATAAAAGGGAAAAATGAATACAAAGCAAATTTCTGTTACAATCATAGGGAGGTTGAAGAACAGGATTTCTAGAGCATTACTTGCTCTGGAATATATCCTGGCATTACCACTTACTGGTTGTTTGACCTAGGCAGCAAATTATTTATCTATTCTTTTTTTTTTTTTTTTTTTTGAGACGGAGTCTCGCTCTGTCACCCAGGCTGGAGTGCAGTGGCTGGATCTCGGCTCACTGCAAGCTCCGCCTCCCGGGTTTACGCCATTCTCCTGCCTCAGCCTCCCGAGTAGCTGGGACTACAGGCGCCCACTACCTCGCCCGGCTAGTTTTTTGTATTTTTTAGTAGAGACGGGGTTTCACCGTGTTAGCCAGGATGGTCTCGATCTCCTGACCTCGTGATCCGCCCGTCTCGGCCTCCCAAAGTGCTGGGATTACAGGCTTGAGCCACCGCGCCCAGCTTATTTATCTATTCTATGCCTGTTTTCTCAGCTGTAGAGGGTTTGATACTCAACCACACAGGATTCAGGAAAAAGGAATGGACCAGGGTATGTACATTTTTAAAGTATCTTTGGGTATTCATGACCAATTATTAACTGCAATAGGGAATTTACAGATCTAATTTCTACAATCACAATTTTAAGTAGTTTTGGTATATAAACATGAAAAAATTACCTAAAAGTATGGAATTAAAAAAAATAAAAAGTATCCTGAATCATAGCAATTATGTTTTCTTACTTACTGGGTGATTTGCTGAGGCTTATCTTCTCCATAGGTTTTGCTAGTTTGGGTTTCTTGATAAAGGTTCCACTGGGCTTATTAAATGGCTGCATCATTTTTCTCTTTATTCCTCTTGCAGCAGCAACTGTCACATTGGTGGATTTGTTTTGATAGTCAACAACAATTCCAGGTCTATGAATGCTTCCAAAATCACCCATATGCTGTAAATTTGTGAAATCAATAAGTATTAGCATATTGTCCAAGAAAAACTATGAATTCATATAAAATTTTCACGTTAACTATCTACTAATTTTCACCTGAAAATTCCCTGGAATGTAACTAAATTGTACATGTCCATTCTGAAAAAACACACTGAAAAACTCTGTAAATTATTACATAAACTCAAATCCATTGAATTAGTATTTTTATTTCCAGTAAAACAAATAATGAATATTTGCTACCTATGTTTTTACTTTTACATTTCAAAATTACTTGAGATTATAGACAACATATGTGCCTGTCCAAATGTTACCACTTGTACAACTCTCTGACAACTCCTCTTCAGAGTTCCTAATTGATGCTTTCCCATGAAAAGACCCTAAAAGAAATCTTTATTTCACTAAAACCTGGCTTAAAACTAAGATACACAAAGAAGACCATATTTGTAGTTTGAAGTAAAAAAGATCCAGAAATCATTTAGTATTCTCCCTGTTGAAAAAGGGAATGAGAAGGCGAGATGGAACATTAGTATGAAATAGGAGAGTTAAAGCATAACCATGCATCAACTTCCAAGACACACTTCAGATAAAGAATTGCATCTGACGTTCCATTCACATTCTTACCTAGAGAAACACTTTCTGACCCCGAAGCCCAAGAAACAAAAGTTTACAGATGAAGAGTCATGCAACCAAACGACTCTTTGTGTCCCTTCCTCTTCTCTTGTCATTATCCAAATCTACACCAAGAGGCCACATGTCCACAGAAATTTACTCTGCTAATCTTACTTTTAGAAGATAAAGATGGAGGAGTAATCTGAAGAGAAGGACCCAAGGGAAATTGTACAAGTGAAGATTTAAAATGTAGGTCCTATTGGCTCATCTACTTCACTAACAGGAGGAAAGAAAGAAAAGTCCATTCAGACTAGAATGGTAAATACAAAGTACAAGAATACTTGCTTTACTATTATGAAAATGAAATTTACTTTTGAAGCCTCATTAAGAAAACACACTTTGCCTAAAATAATATACAGCATGGAAAATATTAAGTGTTTTCCAAATTTTCAAACTAGAATGGATTTTCAATTCAAAACCCAAAGCCTGTCATCCCAACTATTTTCAATTAACCTATGATCATGAAGTATAGTGGAACTGTAATGTATCAGTTGCTTACATTTTTATACTATGCTTAGGAATGCCTATCTAACCTAGTTGTGTTTCCAGGTAATTTAAAAAGTCATATCAGGAAAATCTCCCTTAATTACATATTAAAGGTGCAATGCATTTTTACATAAGTAAAGAGCAACTGTTAAAAATGCAAAATTTCTACACAAGTATAACAAGCTACACTGACATACCAAAGGTTAATAACCAGTCAAAAACATGTATGTACCCTACTACATTTTTTACTAGAAATACTTTCCTCTGCAAAGAAAATATTAAGAGCAGCTGACTTAAAAGAATTCTTACATTATAACAAAAATACAACACTCTTTAAATGATCAGACTATATAACAACCCCACAATCTACACACACTTACTAGGTAAAATTTCATGTCAATCAAGTGACCTAAGAACACAAAGCATAATGTTCACACTATGTACCCTAACGTTAAACAATTGTGGACTAGTATATTTACTCATTTAAGCAATAATTTACAAAATATTACTTCCTAAGAAGAAATCATAAACGTATCTGTACAGGTGGAAATTATTTCTCAAGAGTAAAACTAGTAACACAAGGGAAAATTAAACAACCAGCAATTGGACATATTGTAAGAGTGAGTTAGCAAAATTACACTGACCACAAATCATTGTACAATCTATTAGACACATCAACTTCTTCACCACATAAACATGGCTAAGCTATCCTGATCTATCATCAACTTTTAGTCTCTTGTGTTTAATGTGAAACATGGAGCTTTGAAGAAATTCTACTTGCTAGAGTTTAGCAACAAAGTATAAACATTTTATCATACATTGCACCTTTAACCTACTCAAAAACTCAAAAAGGGTTCAGTGACCTTTCACAATAATCCACAAACTATTCCACCAGCAAAACTGCTAGTGTTTACAAGGAAAAATGCAACTCCTTTTAACCCCTTTTAGACCAAACCTAACAGTCTCACCTTTTTAATAAAGGGAGATTTGGCACAACTTTATGATCATCTCAAACTGCCACTTATTTTCTGAGGTGCTGGAAAAACTTTTACAGTCAACCTAAAAATTATGTTTATGACTCAGCTTTTGCTTCAAAATACACTGGGATGAACAGTGTTTATTCTAGTTGAAAGCGATGGTCTTGAAAGGGTTTAAAAGAGTGACTAGTGAAAAGAATCTGAAAAGATTCTGTTGTACTTACTCCTCGGCCTCGGCCTCTGCCTGTTGATGGTCCTCCAAAAGCATCATAGTTTCTGCTTCCAAACGTACTTTCAGGATAAGCAGGCGTTCCTCTCCCCCGAGAGCCTACAGGTGCAGGCTTCATATGGGGTGAAGAAAAACTGCTGTAGGAAGAGTAATTCTCTCTTCCTCTGTCCTCCATAAACCCAGGCCTCAATTTTGAACGGGAGTAAGGTGCTTCCCAGCTAGACCCGCCCTGGTTTCTACCTCCGAAAGAGTCAAGGCTATTCCGGTAGGAGCTCTCAAATCGACCACCATAACTACCTCCGAAGCGGCTTTGTTCGGGTTCATTAAAACCATAGCCAGATCTGTACAGATCTCGCCCACCCAGAGAAGACCTGGAGTCGTAAGACTCATAAGGTCCAAACCTGGAAAAGTTGCACAGTGAGGGAAAAAACAAAAGTAAGCTTACTAATGTTAGACAATTCAAAAGACAAATTATCAGATGACATTTATCAACTAAAATTCATTTATACCATACTGGTTTGCACAGTTCTACTTTTGTTCACACTTGATTAGGGCTGGGCAGTTCAACGTGAGACCAGATAGAAAGCTATCTGAGTCAGATTCTAAACATGAATTGAGTTTAGTAAAACTTGGCTTAAAAATCTGCTTCTTAGCAGCTTTTCTATTTTATGAAGAAGAAAAGATTTGTCTGTCATTATTTAAGCCCAGCCCTAGTCTTGGAAAAGGTCATTTGCTAAAGTTCACAAACTATTCAAACTTTTTTGAATCTATCTCTATTATTAAAAATTACAAAACATTTACAATATTTTGGCTTTCAATAGGGACACAAATTGAAGTCTACTTAGACGTAGGTTATTTGTGACACAGAGAGATCCTTTTGCACTCCCAATAATCTATATCACAAACTGCTTCATTGCGTCTGTAGGAGTCAAAATTTGGGGAATTATCTCTGGTTATAAAAATTTGACAATCTGCCAAACTTCAGCCAAGGTCAATTAATCAATCCTCAATCACTTTTTACTTATAGACTAGAAAATCTAACAAATCTAGAAGGATAAACAGATAAAACATAAAAGTAAAAGATCACCAACATATACCCTCTGCATATGAATTTTCAAGGCAGATGAAAAAGAATACATCTTATAATATACTCAATTATTTGAAAAATTATATCCTTCAGGAAATTATCACATAAAACTATCCTTAAAAAGGGAGCACACAGTCTCCTCGAGGTTTTAAGAGAGTTAACAGAAGAAATAAATCATCTTCCTTCTCACAAACCCAAAGCATGGATTACAAAAGTTGCTTGATATCTTACAACACAATTTTATAAAGACCCACAATTACACATGAGATAAAACAATAACATCTACAGAAATAGCTTATGCACATTACATTCACAATATAAAAGGGCAATAACTGACATATTAAAACATTGTTACATTACTTCAATTATTTACAGTTCACTAAATAGAAGGTACTATTTACTTCTGAATCCTAGTAACCATATAAAAATTATTCCTATTTCCAACTACATTTTTCAAAACATCTATCACATAAGCAAAATAGTTGCAACTGTTCACTTTCTTAATTTTTCTTTACTATAAATCATAGTGGCACACTGGAAGCAGAAAGAAGGAAAGTAAGCATCATTCAGTCCATCATTAAGGAATCCGGATCCTTCAATTTATGAAGAAGGATGACTGTTTCACATGTCTACTAATTAGTTTTACTTATATTCAGCAGGAACCTTTGTGCCTCAAAAAGTAGACACCCCTTCTCCTGAAATATGGTCAACCTTAAAGCTTGTAGTTGTTTAAGTAGGTTTAAGCTTTATACAGTAGTAACAGTAAAATATAAATACAATCTAGACTAGTCAAAGTTATAGTATTCATGGCTTTAATACAACGCTCCTAGCCTAGAGCACAAGTGCTTTGGTGTAAGTAGTACCTGCCAATAAATAACCTGAACATAACTTTAAAAATAGTTATATTATTGCAATATGCTCTTCCTTTAAAATTAGAATTAAAGGAATATGTCTTCAATGTTTCTTAGAAAGCAAATGTTAGACTGTTTCAGTAAAATCCATTCTAGTTAGACTGCTTTGCTAATTTACACAGCACCCCACATTAGAAAAGTTTTTTTTAATTATTAAGAAAAAGCTTCATAAATAATATTTTCAATAACATTTTTATATCATTTTTCAGGATATTTTGATTGACAAGAAGTTAGAAGTAAAAGAATTTTTAAAAAGTTCACTGCTAAAAACAGTATCTTACTTCATTGTATTGACATGATATAGTTATCTGGTGTTTTCCTAAAATAATGTCTGCCAGTAATCCTGATTTAAATTTTATCCCATTAATTAACACCTTTAAACATTTAAGGTGATGATTCAATAGCAAACAGTGAAGTTCAAGTATCATAACATGCCTAAAGAATACTTAATATATCCAGAATCTTATAGTTGTCTAATTATTTGGCCAAATGATTAAGCAATTTACCTGCTACCCCCACCACCACCACTGTGATTGTCCATGCCATATGACTGGTTTAGGTAGGACTCCATGGATCTCTGACCCCCATAGGATCCATGGCCATAGTCACGATCCATCCCTATAAGAGTTTAAAAAGAAAAAAGTTATATGATGCTCACCTTTACTGGCACTCAAAAGAAGAATTTTTAGATAAATATCCTTGAATGCCAGACCTCCGTAAGATCCAGGGCCATAATCACGATCCATTCCTAAAAGAGAGTCAATAAGAAATTGTCAGTAAAATACACCATTTTCTTCAGGGATCTTTGCACAAAACACAAGATATTCCTATCTATCTCCTGAGATAATAATTTACCATTAACATTTAAACTAAATTCACACTAAATGCTGAAAGGAAAAACACAAAGATGAGAAGCTACTAAATCAAATTTGCTTAAAAAAAAAAAAGCCTGATATTTCAAAGAAAAACATATTTTCAACTAAAAGTTCTACATTAGAATTATTTTCTTTTTTGATTTTCTTTTGAGACTGGTTATGAAACTGGCTAATTTTTGTATTTTTGATAGAGATGGGCTTTCACCGTGTTGCCCAGGCTGGTTTTGAGCTTCTGGGCTTAAGCAATCCACCCGCCTTGGCCTCCGAAAGTGCTGGGATTACAGGCATGAGTCACTGCACCTGGCCACAGAATTATTTTCAATTTAACCAATATTTATTTGACTAGGGGACTACTATAAGGCCTTGTATTTAGCACTATAGCATATATAATTAATGATACATAATTCCTATTCTTAAGAGAAGTCAGCATTTAATAATGTCAAAGGGGAAATTTTTGTCCTATGTGACAGCAGTAGACTATACTTGTTTTATGCATCTAACTCCTCTCTAAATGTCTGAAAACTCAGAAGCAGCCACGTTTCCAATTAGCCTTGTTCACAGTAATTGAAATAGACATTTTTAAAAAGCAAAATCACAGAGTGAGACCAATCTATGGCACTGTGCCTATAAATGATGACTCAACAAATGAATGCAAATTCTAGCAATGTGAACACTAAAAAAAAAAAAAAAAAAAAACTAATACATAATAAGCATATTGTCTATTTTATTACACTGCAATTCTGCCTATATACCAACCTCTGATATGAAAAATAAATACAACAAAAGAGGTAACAAAATCAATTTAGGATGACTATAAAAATCAGAAAGTAAAACAAACATTTAGAATTTGTTTTCTATAAAGTACTTTAAAAATCCCTCATTACTATCCTCCCCAAATGTGATACACAAATAAATACAATGGTACACACAGAGTAAATACCTTAATTTTATATTTTTAAAACATTAAATTTTATATAATCATTTAAATATCTCTAGTCCTAACAATAATGACAACAATAACAACTTTATAAAAATAGTACTCAAAGTCATCCAACTTTAAACCTGGCAGCAACCTAAATGTTCAAAATCAATCCTCTCATTTTATAGATATGGGGAACTGAAGTCCAAAGAGATGAAATAATTTTCCCAAAATTCCATACATAGCCCTCTTGTCTAGTCTCATGCTATCGCTTCTACATGAAATATTTTCCTCTACTACCCTAAATAGTGGCCCATTGAAACTTTCTAATCTTTTAAAGTCCATTTCAAATACTAATACATTCAAGAAAACTTTTACTGATACTCTCTCAGCTGAGTGTCATCTTTCTTCTGAATATTCACAAAAGCCTATAACTCTCATGTGGTACTTGTGATACTCTGCCTTACTCGGCCATTTGTGGCCTCATCTTAAATTTACCAGTCCTGTGGTAAAGTCCAATTTTTATCTTAGAACAGCAGTTGTCAAGGCAGCTGCTGACCACTGGGAGTTGCTGAGAACCTTTCTGGGGATCCACAAGGTCAAAATATTTTCATAAATAACACCTGAACATTATTTGCCTTTTTCACAGAGTTGACACTTGCACAGAAGGTGCAAAAACACTGGGGGATAAAACTGCTGGTGACCTAGCACAGATTAAGGCAGTGGCAACAGATTGTACTGGTAGTCATTACATTCTTTAACATTACACACTCACAGTAAAAATAATAAAATACAAATGCCAATTTCTCCTCAGAATGCCCTTGATGAAGCAGTAAGAATTATCAATTATATTAAAACATGACCTTTAAGTACACCTTTTTTTTTTTTTTTTTTGAGGCGGAGTCTTGCTCTGTCGCCCAGGCTGGAGTGCAGTGACCGGATCTTGGCTCACTGCAAGCTCCGCCTCCCGGGTTTACGCCATTCTCCTGCCTCAGCCTCCGGAGGAGCTGGGACTACAGGCGTCCGCCACCTCGCCCAGCTAGTTTTTTGCATTTTTTAGTAGAGACGGGGTTTCACCGTGTTAGCCAGGATGGTCTTGATCTCCTGACCTCGTGATCCGCCCGTCTCGGCCTCCCAAAGTGCTGGGATTACAGGCTTGAGCCACCGCGCCCGGCCTAAGTACACCTTTTTTTATATTCTCTGTAATGAAAGGGAAGAACATATCAAGCAATTTGGCTGCCTACTTTGCAAAGTACCATAGCTCTCCCAGGAAAAGCTATCGTGCAAGTGTTTGGTTTGTGAATTAGCCACTTTTTACAAGGAACACTCTTTTTACTAGAAAGACTGACAGACAAATACGATGGTTTTCAGATTTGGGCATTTGGCAGATATTTTCTTAAAAATGAACTAAGTGTGACCTGGCATGGTGGCCCACGCCTGTAATCCCAGCACTTTGGGAGGCCGAAGCGGGTGGATCATGAGGTCAGGAGATCGAGACCATCCTGGCTAACACGGTGAAACCTCGTCTCTACTAAAAATACAAAAAATTAGCCAGGCGTGGTGGTGGGTGCCTGTAGTCCCAGCTACTCTGGAGGCTGAGGCAGGAGAATGGCGTGAACGCGGGAGGCGGAGCTTGCAGGGAGCCAAGATCGCGCCACTGCACTCCAGACTGGGCAACAGAGCAAGACTCATCTCAAAGGAAAAAAAAAAAAATGAACTAAGTGAAACCATTGTTTTAATGAAAACAGCTGACATTATTTGTTGTCAATGATAAAATTCATGCTTTTAAGTGAACATGAGAATTTTTTAAAAGTTGTATCTACCACCTTGAGCTTGACAGCTTCCCAATACTTAAAGACTTTCCGATAAGGTTGGTGGTGGTATTACTGAATATGATTTTTTAAATATTGTGCCATAAAACTTATCAATATTTGGAAAATCTGCATTTTATATAAAAACCACTGTTTTCCAAATAATGTCGATATTACAAAACAATATATGCTAAAAAAGATCCATTCAAAGTACAAGACATACTAATGGGTTTTAATATAACAATACAAAAAGTGTATCAATACACAAAACATATGGAGATATTTTACTGCTTTTTTCATTTGAAGACTTCAAATCTGGTGTGTAATTTACACTTACAGAGCACCTCAATTCAGACTATCCATGTTTTAAGTGCTAAATAGTAACATGTAGCTAGCAGCTACCAAACTGGACAACACAGTCCCAGATTAATAAAATAGTTAATTTTTTGTGATAAAGTTGGTAAGTATATAATAAAATATGCTCATATATTAGAGAATAATTCTAAGATTAAAATAAAGTTTTAAAAATGGAAAGTTTTCCTCTAAGGCCTCATATTTAAAAATAAGATTATGTTTAGTCAGGTACACAGAGAAAAAAATCTTATGTTTTATTTCTGCTAGTTTCTATTTTGAGTTAGCATTGGCTGCCTTTGAACACTAAAACCTTCAGTTTTTTATTCTATTTTTATTTCACTATAATCAAAATTATTAACATTTATTGCACACTAACCATGCATGTGTTAGATACTCTGAAATGTACAAAAATTAATAAAGGTACCTTTATATAGCAATGATTCTGGTTGATTGCTCATAGAACTGTTACTACTCATTTAAACAGGAGGAAAAGTCTTTATATTGTATACAGTGTAGTTATACGGCTATAGATTCTGTAAGATGACTACTTTTATATAAATTTTTCTTCCAGTCACCAAAATGAATTTTAAAATCACTTTTAAAAATAAAACTGTGAGAACATAGTAGTATCTCTTAAATGAAAATAATTCACCAACAAAACTGACCTAATAATTTAAAGCAAATACATGCTCAAAAATGCTAAAACTCATTTTTAATTTAAACACAAAGAAGCAGCTGCAAAATACTGGGGGGAAAAAACTGACCTATGGGCTGGGCAAGGTGGCTCACACCTGTAATCCCAACCCTTTGGGAGGCCAAGGTGGGCGGATCAGCTGAGGTCAGGAGTTCAAGACCAGTCTGACCAACATGGTAAAACTCCGTCTCTACTAAAAAATACAAAAAAAATTAGCCGGGCGTGGTGGTGGGAGCCTGTAATCCCAGCTACTCAGGAGGCTGAGTCAGGAGAATCGCTTGAACCCAGGAGGCGGAGGTTGCAGTCAGCTGAGATGGCGCCACTACACTCTAGCCTGGGCCACAAGAGAGAAACTCCGTCTCAAAAAAAAAAAAAAAAAAAAAAAATTAAAAACTGACCTATGACCAAAATAACTAGCTATGTGACATTAAGTCTTGAGTGGGACTACTTTTTAGCAACTCTACACTACCAGCACCCTACTACAAGATACCAGCATCTACCACCTAGGTTATTGCAAAAGTCTCCTAACTAGTTTTCCTGCTCCACTTTTGCTCCTTTGCTGTTTATTCTGAAGACAATAGCCAGAATAATTCTGATAAAATGTAAGTTCAATCATGTTCAATGCTCAGTAACCTCCAATGGCTTCCTCTTATTCCAAGTAAAAGCCAAAGCTTAAAATAACATATAAGAACCTATACCAGTGGTTTTAACTAGGGGAGATTTTGCACCCCCTGGGGACATTGGCAATGTCTGAAACATTTTTGGATGTCACAACTAGGGGGCAGATGCTACTGACATCTAGCATATAGAGGCCAAGGAGGCTGTCAAAAGTTCTACGATGCACAGGACATCCCCCTACAACAAAAAATTACCCAGTCCAAAATGTAAGAAATTTGAGAAACCCTGCCCTACATGATCTGCCTCATCACCTCTTAACTTCATTATCAATTTTATACACCCCTGTTCACTCCACTCCTACAACACCAGGTCCCTTGATGTTTCTAGAACACAAGGTAAATACCCATTTTGGCAGCTGCTGTTCCCTCTGCCTGGAATGCTCATTCCCCTGAACCTGCACTGTTTACTCCCTCAACTTTTTCAGGTCTTCACTTGCTTTTGCTTCTGATATATAAGCAAATTATCTTTGATTTTCAATGCTTTCTGGTTACACCTCAACACTCTAACCTTGTCTTAAGATTGCTCAGCAAAAAATCATCTGTTCTAGTCAAGCCAGCGTTAAGGTCTTGCTCTGTCACCCAGGCTGGACTGCAGTGGCACAATCATAGCTCACTGCAGCCTTCACCTCCTGGGCTCAATCGATCCTCCCATCTCAGCCTCTGGAGTAACTGGAACTATAGGGGGGGCACCACCATGCCTGGCTAATTTTTTTAAAAAATTTTTTTGTAGAGACAGGGTCTCACTATGTTGCCCAGGCTGGTTTCAATCACCTGGCCTCAAGCAGAGCTCCTACCTCAGGCTCCCAAAGCACTAGCATTATAGGCATGAGCTAGCGCACCCTTTTCTCTCCCCTTTTTCTATATGCTATTTATATAAAAATATTATGAAGCAAGAAGGAAAATATGGAGACACTGGAAATACATATTCCTTCCAAGAAATAGTGTGGGGAAAACCTGTATCGTGCCATGTTTTCCAATGCCTTCTACTTCATTTCACTTCCTAGAAAATATAGTGCTAACAATAAAATATATTTTTGGCTTTTTGGTACCTACGCATTGTTTATTTCTTAAAGCCTGTAAGTCTTCCTCTAAATAGCTTCACGGCTTACATACTCACCTATCTTAAATCTATGCTCAAATGTCATCTTTTTGGTGAGTCCTTCCCCAGAGACTTTAAAATTGCAACACATACAAGTACACACACACATTTATCCTCCTTCTCTGTTATTCTCCGTAGCAATGATCATCATCTAACATACAATATATATTACTCCTTTTTTCCCCTGTGGACTAAATTATGACATATATATTATTTCTTATCTTGTTTACTATTTCATCCCACTAGACTGAAAGCCTCACAAAGGCAGGAATATTTGTCCATTTTGTTCACTGCTATATTCCCACCTCCTAGAACGATATCTGATGCCCAGCAGGCACTAAATAAATATTCGCTGAACAATGTCAAATAAAATCCCTGAAATTAAGTTCCTCATTTGTAAAATATAAATAATCTAGACCTAGAAGTACTGTCAAGCATTGGCCTTTAATCAGAGGTGCCTTCCAAAATCAGAGTGGTTTTACACAACACACACAGCCGAAGACCACTTGCACTGAAATTAAGATTCAAGAGGCTATGTCTGAACAGAGAGCCTTTGAAAAAGCTCCCCAGGAGATTCCAACAATCACCCTCAGATGAGAATCACTATTATAACTAAAATTAGGAGAAAAAAAAAAAGTCATAATATTAGATCTTTTTGCAACACCGTATAATAAATAAATGTCTAGCCCTGCATGAGTCTGCATTTCAAGTCCTATGTTTAGACATTAAATCCAACTATCCAGTAAATCCTAGATGGTCTTTTATCATTACAAATTATCTCCCTCTTCCCCTTCCCCTCCCCCTCTCCCTTGTAAAAGCACTAGTCCTACATTCCAGTTTAAAATTCTGGATTCGTCTTTATTCAACCCTCTCAATTTTCTGCCCATTACTAGTCAGCCTGCAAGTTCTGCTAATTTGCTCTTCATTTTTAAGATTACTACTATCACCTCCCAAGTTCAAGGCCTTAAAATCTTTATATCAAAACTTATGAAACGGCTTTCTCGTTAATTTTCCAGTTTTCAATATAACCTACATGTGGATGCAAATTAAACTTCCCTTGGTAATTTTCAATTTCCAGCTCACAAATATATTCTTCAGTACTAACTCCCTATATGCTAAGCCCTTTTAGCCCACATGAAATCCAAACTTAATCTTTAAAGATGATAAAATAAAAATCAACTGTTCAGTGATTATTCCCATCAATGGCATAGTCTTTAGTAGTACATTTGCTTCAGTTTTACTTTGCGAATATATTCTATTCTGTACGAAAGTTGGATTTTACATCTCTGGCACTCAGGATATTTAATGCCACTCCCTCAAGTCCTTCATATGTTTTTTAACCTGTATTAATTGTTCTTTGATCTTTTTCGTATTATTATCTTGTGTGGCAGGGCCCTAACTCTAATAACTATCAAATGACATCCAATTGTATTCTACATACCTCTCATGATTCTATCTAGCTCTATAGTCACAAGTCTAATGTCATGCTCATGTCAATAAACAATCAAGCTTCTTTATGTGCTCCTCTAGACAGCTCTTTATATACTAACACATTTGGACACACTGAAGAAAATGACCTCAAAAACAAGGTCAAAATACATTACAATACAAGCTACATAGAACCAAGCCAATAATCCACTTAGTCTACATTATTCAGTATCAAAGCCTCTAATTCAACCAAAATAACTCAACCAGTGTCTTGTGATTCATCACACAGAATGTAGTTAGGCCCTTTGGAACACATTAAAATAATCACAATTCAAACAAAATGGACCAAAAAAAAAAAATATCAAACTAACGTGAATAACCCCTAACATTTTCTGATAGCAAATTCCCCAATTCAAATACTATATATGGTAAGACAATATTAACACATAAGTGATATATCAAGAACCAAAACAAGGACTGAAATAGGTAGAACTGGCTTTTTACATTGATACTATATTTTCATGGGCATGAAGAGAAAAGCTGAAAGAGGATACTTACCATTAAAACCCTGATAAGTATTCCTGCAGGAGTGTGTGTAATCTATGAAGACACATTTAACAAAAAGGAATTAGTGTGATATTAGCAATAATTCAAAAGTATATACCCATCTAGTCAAAAACAAGTACAATTTTTAAAATGACATTAACCCAATTATCTGCAAAATTGAGAATAATTAAAACAAATAATTACCAATACTCCATTTGGGAAAAAGTATCTCTATTTTTTTCACTGTCTCCCCAAATGGTAGGTTTATTATCCAAATTATGGTAAACATTAGTTTACAACACCTGATACATAGTAACAGCCAAAAGAGGGGATTCAGCACTGATTTGTACCAAGTAACAAAAGGAAGAAAGATTAAATTATGTATCAAATAATGCAAAAGCAAAGACATGTGAGAACTGTACCTAACATGACATTTTTGCTAAGTTAATTTCTTTCACCATTTAATTTGCTCTTTAAAGATTTCAAGATCTTGGCTGGGCACGGTGGCTCACTCCTGTAATCCCAGCACTTTGGGAAGGCGAGGTGGGCAGATCACAAGGTCAGGAGTTCAAGACCAGCCTATCCATTACGGTGAAACCCTTTCTCTACTGAAAATACAAAAATTAGCCAGGCATAGTGGTGCGCGCCTGTAGTCCCAGCTATGAGCGAGGCTGAGGCAGAAGAATCACTTGAACCCAGGAGGCGGAAGTTGCAGTGAGCCAAGATTGCACCACTGCATTCCAGCCTGGGCGACAGAGAAACTCTGTCTCAAAAAAAAAAAAAAAAGATTTCAAGATCTCATCTGAGACATGCATATGCATATACGTATATGACTGTGTTCTATATTCATCCAGAATGTGTCATCACTGAAAACCATATTGCCAATTTCCTCGTCAAAACTAATTTAACAACTGTTAAATTATTTAGTTAATTTTACAAATACATACTTAGTTAATTTTACAAATATATACTGGAAGAACAGAATTTAATATAGCAGTCATCTGGATACAACAGAATCCTGCTACACTACACCGGAATAGATTCAGATATGGTGTTAGTCAAATTCCATCTTCCAAATACATCAGTGGTGTATTTGGACAGTGAGAGAGGGAATATTTCATCACTAATATTGTTTAGCATTTTTTTCACTGACACTATTTAGAACTGTAGGCATATGGCACTAATAGAAAGCAAACATACTACATTTCATTATTGTTTTTCAATTCTCTATAGAAAATGGATTCCCTTATTGCCTTGGGTGGGGAGGGGAAAGAACTGTTTCCACTGCCCCATCTCCACTTTGTTAGCTTCTGCTATACCTTGGGTGTTGGCATTATCATCAAACTTTAGCATGAAAATACAATAATATATTCCTTATTTTCACTCCCAACTCTGGCCACTTCAAGTATTCGGAGTTTTTTGTTTTGTTGTTGGGTTTTTTGTTTTGTTTTGTTTTTTGTGTTTTTTTTTTTGAGACGGAGTTTGGCTCTTGTTGCCCAGGCTCGTGATCTCGGCCCACTGCAACCTCTGCCTCCCAGGTTCAAGTGATTCTTCTGCCTCGGCCTCCCAAAGTGCTGAGATTACAGGCGTGAGCTACGGCGGCGCCCGGCCCAAAGAGTCACAGTTTAAAGGTATCTACATCAAAATGAGTCAAAGTCCAACTAAAACAAACAAAACCACAAGAGTGTGCTACTCTTAAGAGCTGAGGCCGGGCGCGGTGGCTCAAGCCTGTAATCCCAGCACTTTGGGAGGCCGAGACGGGCGGATCACAAGGTCAGGAGATCGAGACCATCCTGGCTAACACGGTGAAACCCCGTCTCTACTAAAAATACAAAAACTAGCCGGGCGAGGTGGCGGGCGCCTGTAGTCCCAGCTACTCAGGAGGCTGAGGCAGGAGAATGGCGTAAACCTGGGAGACGGAGCTTGCAGTGAGCTGAGATCCGGCCACTGCACTCCAGTCCGGGCGACAGAGCGAGACTCCGCCTCAAAAAAAAAAAAAAAAAAAAAAAAAAAAAAAAAAAAAAAGAGCTGAATTTACTATTTCAAAGTAACTGAAAAGTATCTACAAGAGGGCGATTCCAGTCCCCTTTCAAAAATCTGTACCTAGATGTGAAAGCTTTAATTCTTTGTTGCATGAAATCTTACGAAAAATCAAAAGCTCATTGAGTAAGACATATGCTGAGATCACACCTCATTTAAAGATCATTTTTTTGGTGGGGTCAAAGGTTTACAGCCTACTTAGCGAACTGGTTTTACTTAAGCATGCCTGGTTACTCAGGATTAAATCCAGTTTAATCATACAAGTCCTTTCCCATGTCTCCCTAATGTTTTCACTACATACCACTTTATCTTGACACCAATTCCTAGCAAGATTTGAAAATAAAAGTGAAGACCAAATGAATATTACTTTGTGACCCTGTAAAAGTGGTTTAAATAATTAGTATCTGAGACAACTGAAAGGTATTGCTAAAATACAGTTTATTTAATCCATAGGTCGAACACTTACAAGGCTGTGTACAGGTCCAAATGTGAAGGACATTTGATGCTTGCTGTGCCAAAATTCTGACTAACTTAAATCCCATCTACACACGATCCAAAGAAAAGTGCTTTGGTTCACATAAATATTTCAAATTTGGGATTAACAAGCAGGTAATTTTTGATGATAAACACCCCAGTTTGCTAACCAGGAAACATCTTGTTTTCCATTTTGCATAGATATTTAGCTATACACATCACTTAAAGACACCCTTTCAACTCATCTTAAACCGGGACAACCGGAAACATCACTGTGAACAAGCCTCTGAAAATTTTATCTGGCAAGAAGTAACCCGAGGCTGAGGATTAACTAAGCGGACGGTCTGGGTCGCTGCCCTGTGGGGCGAACGCGAGACTAGGTGGGTGAGGCCGCACTCGCCCGTTTGGCCAAGACCGGGAAGTTGGAGACGTCGGGGCAATTTCCACTACCAGGGGCCAAGGCGAGTCTGGCGCTCCAGCCCGGAGGTTCTCGCGCTCTAGGCGCGTCCTACCGGGCACCGAGCTCTCCTGTCTCCGCCGGCAGCGGGCGCCGAGCGGGCCGAATCGGGGAGCGCGGGTCCCCAAAGAGGCCGACTCCGGGCGCTGGGCCCGGGGCGGGCGGGCCGGCGGCCTCCGGGCCCGCAGAACAAAGCCCACACGGCCATCTTGAGACGGTAAACAGACCCCCAGCGCAGGCCACCCCGCCTCCCGCCAGCCGCGCCGACCAGCCAGAGGCAGTGCTTACCGTCCTCGAAGTCCATGGCAGAGGCTGGGGGCCGTCGGCCTTGGAGGCGCTAGGCTGAGCTATGGCCGGCGGCGAGCGTCCGCAACCCGCGATTCCACACGATCAGTCCGCGCGACCGAGAGCGGCGCTACCAGCCCGGGAGCCGCAGGCCACAGCGAGGCTGGGGAGGCGGGGCCGACCGGCGCTACCAGTGCTCTCGGCGCGGCCTGCTATTGGCTGGCGCGGGCTGGTGGGCGGGCCCTCGCGTGGGGGCGGGAAGCAGGTCCGCTGTCATGATCCGAGGTGCTGACCCTCTGGAGCCGCTGATGGGGAAGGAAGGTGAAAAAGGAGCGCAAAAGATTGGCAGGGGTTGTGGGAAAGCAAGCCGAGTGTACGGTAAGGGCCGGCTGCGGCCCGCCATGTTTGAACCTGGCAAGAGCGAAAGAAGCCGGTTGGAATGCCTTCTTCCTGCCCTAACTAATAAAACTGCAAGCCTACCTTTTGCTTTGTATTGGCTACGGATGACTAATCATAACATTTGTAAGTACTTGCGGAGTTTCCTCCATGGAGACACAGAAGTCTGGGACGTTTTTAGAAGCCTGTGGCAAATTTGAAAAGCAAGATACAAAATTGCATATGGAGTCTGATTATCGCTATGTCAATATATTTTCTTAAAAGACAAAGCATTGAAATAAAATGGAAATAATACTTCTTTTTAAAAAATTTAAATTATTTTTATAGAGATGGGGGTTTTGCCATGTTGCCCAAGCAGGTCTCCAACTCCTGGGCTCAAGCAATCCCCCCACTCCCAGCCCCGTCTCGGCCTCCCAAAGTGTTAGGATCACGGGCGTGAGCCAACGCGACCCGCCTGGAAAGATTTCTAAAATATGGCCTGCTTGGCCACCACGCAGGATCTGCAAGCTGCATGCCCACAAGTTTTGGCACCCATTTGGACTTTAACAATCGGAGATGGCAGCGGTGAAGGCATCAACATCAAAAGCTACCAGGCCTTGGTATCCTCATCCAGTATATGCAAGATACTGGCAACATTACCATCAAGCAATGGCTTGGATGCAAAGCCACCACAATGCCTACAGGAAGGCGGCGGAATCCTGTTTCAGTCTTCCATGGTACTTCCTTCCTGCACTTCTTCCCCAAAGCTCTTACGATAACCAGGCTGCGTATCGTCAGTCCTTCTATGACCATCATGTGGCCTAGCAGGACTCCTCCTGCATTTCTTCACTTTTCAGAGGGTCTGGGCAGCATCCACATGGCAGCAGTAGGATCCAGACATCCACAAGACAAGACCAAGCTTTGTCCAAAGAGGAAGAGATGGAGATCGAGTCAGATGGAGAGGTAGCATGTGACCTGAGCAACGTGGAAATCACCGAAGAGCTCCGCCAGTACTTTGCAGACACCGAGAGGCACAGAGAAGAACGACGGCAGCGGCAGCAGCTGGATGCAAAGCGCCTGGACAGCTTGTGAACGCTGACCACGACCTGTACTGCAACACCCGCCGGTCGGTAGAGGCCCCAACTGAGAGGCCTGGTGAGCGGCGCCAGGCCGAGATGAAGCGTTTGTACTGGGACAGCGCCGCCAAGATTCAGGCCATGGAGGCTACGGTGCAGCTGAGCTTTGACACGCACTGTGACCCAAAGCAGCCCAAGTACTGGCCGGCCATGCCCCTGAAGTTCTGAGCTCGGGACACAGGGCACCCAGCTTCTTCCTCTTCCTTTTGGATACACGCTCTTCATCTCTCCTTCTGTACATTTCTCAGGGAAAGGGGACTTTGTACTGAGGTACAGGCATGTTCACCACAGTCCCAGTGGGCCTGTCATGGGGTGGATATACTATGCCAGCCACTTGGAGGTCGGCAGGACATATTCTGTTGCCAACATGATAAATTTTATCCTGAAATAAAATGATAATTTTTTATATATTATACTGGTTTTTTATGTTGTCGGTAACAGTTCAATTCATTAAAGTTCTTGCCTAGAGAAAAAAAAAGAATTCTAAAGCATGAACGATGATTCTTTTTGTCATGACTTTTTATATACACATGATTATATATTCTTCTATATTCTCCAAATTCTCGAGCACTTTCATAATGTAAAATATATATTTGGCATAAAACAAGATTTACTATTTATTAATGATTAGTGTTTATTAAAACTTCTCTTTAGCCAAATATTATGTTTCATCTTCTTGCGGAGGTGGGGTCTCTCTTGACCATTTAAGTTAGTGGTTCTTGATTGTGACTCTACTCTGGAATCCTCCAGTGCACTTTTAGTAAGTGCCAATACTCAGGTTTCACTTCAGGGATTCTGATTTGATAATGAATTTGATAAAACTGTCACCAATGTTTATTTTTAAGACATTTACAAGAGATGTTATTGGACTAATTTCTCTTCTGTTTCAGTAACCTGTACTCCTTGAGAAAATGTCAAGTCTAGAAAAAATAACTTTAGAGACAGGCTATGATCTAGTTCTGAATTTTAAGGTGCAAATAAAAGAGCTGTAACATTCACAGATGGGTAAGATTTGTGGCAGAAGAGTCATCCAGAGCTTGAAGGATGACCTCTAGAAACACACACACACATACTGGATTGTATTATTGCCACTTTGGAAACAGTGTTTGCGACATGGACAAAGTTATTTATACATTCAGGAATCTGGAAAAAGACAAACTGACATTGGAGCAGTTTGAACCACAGATCAAAAGACTTTTTTTTTCATAGAGCAAATGGTGGCAACAATGAGTTCATCACCAGATAGGAAACCATGAATCAAATTATTTACTTTTTTTCAGGGTCCACCCAGTTGCTGGAACCACGAAGGCAACCTCTGGAAATACAGCTACAAGAAAAGCTCACAGATACACTACGTGTATTAGTGTTGCCCCAAAAATGGGCAGGGCATTTTTTCCTCCTCCATCCTGATTGATTCACCCTGTTCTCCATCCTTTTCTTGTTTCCTCCTTTTTTCCCTTCTATGCAGATACTCCTCCGCTTACTTGGGGTTACATCCCAATAAGCCCTTCATAAATTGAAAATATCACAATTCAAAAATGCATTTAATATGCCTAACCTATTGAACATCATAGCTTCACCTAACCTACCTTAAATGTGTTTAGAACATTTACATTAGCCTACAGTTGGGCAAAGTCATCTGGCAGCACAGTACATTGTAGAGTATCAGTTGTTTACCCTTGTGATTACGTCGGTGACTGGGAGACCAGCCTTTCAAAACAGTATCCTACTTCATGTCACTAGCCTGGAAAAAGATCAAAATTCAATATTGGACTATAGTTTCTACTAAATGCATGTCACTTTCACACAGCTATAAAGTCAAACCATAGTAAGTCAGAGACCATCTATACATGTTTTCTATTCACCTGAGCTGAACATTTTGAAAACCGAACTCATAATTTCAAACCTGTTCATCCTCCTGTATCCTTTCATCTCTGTTAGTGGCATCATGAACAGCCATGCACTAAGAGTCATCTAGTCAAGACTCAGCCCTCCCTCATTCTCCCACCTCCAATCCATTCTGAAGCCTTTCATCTGTTTATTAGCTCCTAAAATGTCCTAAACCTGCCCCCTCCTCTTCATCCCCACTGCCACAACCTAAGTTTAGACTCTCATTATCTCTCTCCAAAACTATTGCCTCAGCTTCCTAATTAATCTCTCTGCCTTTCAGCCTCCTCAGGGTTGCAGTGATCTAAATGCAAATCTGAACATGTCATCATGCATCTCGATCAAGGATTAAGTCTAATCAAAGCTCCTTACCCTAGAACACATGCAGCAGGATTTGGCCACTGCCTGAACTGCGTCATCTCTCTGCATTTCCCTCGCCTCCTCTCTCCCACACTCTCTCTTTTGATTAGCAGTTTTAGGCGACAGGTTCCCAAAACGCCCCTGTGCTTTTTCATACCACTGAACTTTTGCTTATGTTGTTTTCCTCTACTTGGAACACCACCTGGTTAACCGTACTCATCTTCAAAACACAGCTCAGGATTTATTTCCTCTAAGAAGCAGTCCCAGATCCCATCCCCACCCCCTAGATCAGTACTTCTCAAATATTAATATGCACATGATTCACTTAGGGACTTGTTACAACAAAATCACATTCAGTCAATCTTGAATGGAACTGGAGAGTCTGCATTTCTTTTTCCTTTTTTTTTTTTTTTTTTGAGACGGAGTCTCACTCTCTCCCCCAGGCTGGAGTGCAGTGGTGCAATCTCGGCTCACTGCAAGCTCCGCCTCCTGGGTTTACGCCATTCTCCTGCCTCAACCTCCCCAGTAGCTGGGACTACAGGCCCGCACCACCACACCCGGCTAATTTTTTGTATTTTTAGTAGAGACGCAGTTTCACTGTGTTAGCCAGGATGGTCTCGATTTCCTGACCGTGTGATCTGCCCGCCTCGGCCTCCCAAAGTGCTGGGATTACAGGCATGAGCCCCTGCACCCAGTCGAGAGACTGCATTTCTAACAAACTTCCAGGAGATGCTGCCACTCGTGGAGCCACATGTGGAGTAGCAAGGCCTTGGGTTCTGTGCCTGCACTATCTCACATGCATTAAATACTCTGGCTTTATGTCTTCCCACATTAAAAGCTCTTTGGGATTAGAATCAAGACTCCTTTGCATCTTAAGTGCCAAATATATATGTTTACCAAGAAAACTGAGTTCTCACTGAATGTTCTTAGCTTTTTTTCCTTATCATTTTCTCCCAGTTTACCTTCTGGCAAAGAAATGATTTTGTGCGCACACACACACACACACACACACGCCCTTCTTCCCTAAAAGAGAAGACTGCCAGACAAGGGATTCCTAACTCAAGAACAAACCTAACCTTGGCACAAATGCATGGAGAGCCAGAATACACATATATTTTCTCCCCTTCCTTCCTCTTTCCTTCCTCTTTCCCAAATAGGAGGTGCTGTTCCAGAGGGAGATAGCCATACTGCAGAGACACCCCACAATACTTGAGAGTCTATCAAGCTGTCTCCTAATTCATTTATTCAACGAATATTGACTGAACACCAACAATGTACCAAGCATCATTTTCTTACTTCATAGTTATCTCTCTCCCACCCACTGCCCCCCACCCCCCACAGTCTAGCTAGGCTGCCTGACCTGCTCTTACTTTGTTAGGCTCAGATTTTTATCTTAAAGGGCCAATGCTTTGTACAAAGTCTCATGCCATTTCATCTTCCATATATTTTACAACAGGTGGCAGGTAAATAATGCCAGACCAGCAAGGTCCGATGTAAAATAAAACATAGGGTTTTTATGTGAAGCTGTAAAAGAATATAGGTCTAAGGTCAAGAGAAGACGTCTGGGAGAAGGAGGAAATGTGAGGTTACACCTAGGACCTGATCCTGAGGGAGTTGTCAGAGAAGCCCCACCCTGGAACCTCAGAAGAGCTAGGTGAGTGGACTCCCTGAGGAGCCAGGGACCTTTGTTCCTTATCTCCTAACCATCCGCCTACATTCCTTCCGCTCTAACAACACAGGCCCATCTGCTGTTCCCCGAACAAGCTGTGTATTTCACATTTCCCGGCCTTTGCTCATGTTGAACTCTCTGCCTCTATCATGTTTCCCCTCTTCAAAGCTTTGCCATTCTTCAGGCTCAATGTAAGTGTTGCCTCTTTGTAAACCTCTTCCAAAGTTCTTAATCAGAATCCCCTTCACTCTGTGTAACCTTATAAGTGGTTCTCACAGTTGGATTTTTGCTATAATTAGTGAGTGAATTAATTATATCCTTGCCTTGCTCCTTGTTCACACTCTTTTGAGTGTGGAGACCCTTCTTTGCAACCCTTTGTATGGCCTGTACATAGCAAATTGTCACTATGTATGTTGAAGGGGAGGAGCATCAACGAAATGATGAAGAAACTTAGACTGAAATGAGGTCTCAGAGCTTCTTCTGCAGAAAATAACTGTGTCATACAATTACTTTGGAGAGAAGGTGACAATAGAGTTGCAAAGGAGAGTCTTGATTACACGATGCTTTCCTAATTTGCCACCAGATAATTCTTCCTCCATGTTCTTTTTTTTTTTTTGAGACGGAGTCTCACTCTGTCGCCCAGGCTGGAGTGCAGTGGAGATCTTGGCTCACTGCAAGCTCCGCCTCCCGGGTTCACGCCATTCCCCTGCCTCAGCCTCCCAAGTAGCTGGGACCACAGGCACCCGCCACCACACCCAGCTAATTTTTTGTATTTTTAGTAGAGACGGGGTTTCACCGTGTTAGCCAGGATGGTCTCGATCTACTGACCTCGTGATCCGCCCGCCTCGGCCTCCCAAAGTGCTGAGATTAACGCGCCCGGCCATCTTCCTCCGTGTTCTTTAGAGAATCCATAGATGCTTAGAGAGGGAAGTCAAGAGCTAACTATTGCTGCTGTATAACCAAACAGCCAAACTTAATTTCTACTGAGGATCTGAGGTCATATCAAAGGAGAGCTAGTTACAGAGTCACAATAATGGGAAACTGCTGAAAACAGCTGGTGTGACAGCATTGAGGGAAATGTTATTTTATACATGGGAAGATGTCTCTCCCTGGTGTTAATATAGAGTACAAAAAGATGCAAGTGTCTCTAAAAGCTGAAAGGAATAGCAATATAAATTATAACGAACCCTTATTAAGCCCTATATGTTCATAAATGTTCCAAAGCACTTTACAGGTGTTAACTCGTTTCATCTGCTCAACAATGCTATGATTGTAGGTATTATTATAACCCTCAATTTATCAATGAGGAAACTGACCCAGAAAGGTAAAGATTTGTTCAAAGTCACAAAGCTAATAAAGCGTAGCACCAAGATTCAAACCCAGTCAGCCTGGCTCCAGAGCTTAAGCTTGCATCTCTGTCATTTTGACGTACCTACTGTGCTCTACTAGGAATTTTGATGGATACTTTACAAGCCTATTTCTTTACAATAAGGTAGGTTATACCCTTTCCCAAACAAGGAAAACTGAAGAGAAGTTAAGTAACTCACCCAAGACCACACAATCAGCAATTGCTGGCTTCATATTTACGATACCGTTTAGTCATGCTTAGGTCTATTGGTGTATGGAGCCAATCTTGTAGAGCCAATACCATCATCAGGGTCCTCAGGTTTAAAAAAAAAAAAAAAAAGAGAGAGAGAGAGATCTTGCTAATCTATAGAGGATTTTTATATAATTGTGCATAATGCGGTCAAACAGAACTATTAATACATATCAGGTAACTATGTAAGTGATCATGAATGCTTTGTCCTATGCTCCAGGTCTTCCTCAGATTTGAAAAAAAAAAAAAAAAAAACTGGTTAATTTTATATGAATTTGTTTTCCAAGAAAGCAAGGTTAAGTTCTAAATACAAAGTGCTTTCAAAATGTAATTATACCTTCCTTCATTGGTTACATATTATATAAAGTACACTTTTCTGGAAAATGAAGTATATTTCCCTATAGGAACTCAATTACAACTCTGAATTATTGCCATTCATTTTATCTTACTCTTGCGTCACACTCCATCATAAATTTTAATTTACCAAGTATATTGAGAGCAAGCTGGTTGTGACATCTGTCAACCCCACTGATTGCCAGAATTGATTTGCTAGATCTGTCCTGCTAAGATTGTGTCCCATTTCTTCCTGACTCTGCCACATGTGTTTTTCCAAAAGCTGGACACTTCATTGGAGAGGATGGTTTTTCTAGATAAAGACCACTGTCTACAGAGAATCAACTTCTTCTGCTGGAATACTCAAGGCATGTTGAGTAGGTCCCGCTGCCTGACTGTGTCTCTCCCAGTAGTTAAGATAATGAGCCACTTGAAGGGGGAGATTTCATCTTTGTGTCTCCAGCGTCCTAGCACCATACCTGGCATGTGGTAGATTCTTTAAAATGTTTCTTGAAAGAAAAAAAATGAAACAGACACACAGCCAGCTCCTGTATTCATATAGCTTCAATTCTACATGAAGGCGACACCTATAAATACAGAGAACATTCAAACACAGAACATTCAAACAAGCATGGACACAATCTAAACCCCCTTTCTTTAGAGTCCTTACACAGTTTACAAACGGGAAAGGCACCATCCTAGAACAGCCAGTAGAGGGCATCACACACCAAATATAGTCAGAATGTGGCTACAGAAATTGAGTTCAAGTTCTAGTTTCTGCTGATTTGAAGGATTCTAAATGGACACCAAAGCAGAGAATATTGTTGGCCTGTGCTCTGCAAGTACGTGTATTTCTATTTTGGTGTAATCTATTTCTATTTCTATTTCTATTTTGGTGTAATCACGGATATAATTCTTCCTGTTTGCCTCATTTCATTTTCAGAGATGACTTTTAAAGCATGAAACAGTGAAAAATGCTTATTATAATGGCAAATTTGAAAAGCAAGATACAAAACTGCTTAGGTCTATTGGTGTATGGAGCCAATATGGAATCTGATAACTGCTATGTCAATAAATTTTCTTAAAAGACAAAGCAAGTCTGGCATGATGGTGTGTGCCCAGCTATTCTACTTGGGAAGCTAAGGCGGGAGGATTACTTGAGTCTGTGAGCTCGAGGTGGCAGTGAACTGTGAACACGCAACTGCACTCCAGCCTGGATGACAGAGTGAGGCCCTGTCTCAAAAAAAAAGAAAGAAAGAAAGAGAGAGAGAGAGAGAGAGAGAGAGAGACAGACAGACAGACAGACAGACAGAAAGAAAGAAAGAGAGAGAGAGAAAAAGGCTGGGCGCGGTGGCTCACACCTGTAATCCCAGCACTTTGGGAGGCCGAGGCGGGCAGATCACAAGGTCAGGAGTTTGAGATCAGCCTGGCCAATATGGTGAAACCCCATCTCTACTAAAAATACAAAAAGTAGCCGGGCGTGGTGGCAGATGCCTTTAGTCACAGTTACTCAGGAGGCTGAGGCAGGAGAATTGCTTGAACCCAGGAGGCGGAGGTTGCAGTGAGCCAAGGTCAGGCCACTACACTCCAGCCTGGGAGACAGAGCGAGACTCTGTCTCAAAAAAAAAAAAAAAAAAAAAAAAAAAAAAGACAAAGCATTGAAATAAAATGATGGGAAGAATAATTCCAAAACATGAACAATGTTTCTTTGTGATGACTTTTTAGATATACATGCATATTTATTTTTCTGTATCCTCCAAATTTCTTGAGCACTTTGATAATGTAAAATATATATTTGGCATAAAACAAGATTTAATATTTATTAATGATTAGCGTGTATAAAAAGTTCTCTGCAGCCACATATTGTGTTTCATTCTTTTTGGCGATATACTTGTTGATGGTGGGTGTGGGGAACCTCTATTGGCCATTTAAGTCCGTGGTTCTTGATAGTGGCTCTTTGCTGGAATCACCCAGGGCACATCTCCAGTGCCAAACTCAGGTCTCACTTCAGGGATTCTGATTTGATGGTGAACCTAAAACTATCAACAATGTTTATTTTCAAGACACTTAGGAGCGGTGCTATTAGAATGAGTGCTCTTCTGTGTCAGTAAGTTGTACTTCTTAAGAAGAAAATGGGAAGTCTGGAAAAAGAACTTCAGAGACTGAATATCCACACACTAACTGATTGATCTATGTGTGGGAAATGGTGTAACAACTACACCTTGAATCAGGGTTGCCACAGTTGTATGTGTGTATACAACTTACAGCTCTAAAAACTGGCTTGGTTCCAGCATTTCCTCTAACTACCCTGCAGCCCTTGGGAGATAATTAGCTAATGACAGTAAAGGGCTTTTAAACTTGAAACATGTTATATAAATGCTAAACACAGGAAACACACAGGATTTCCACTGATTGCCAATACTTTGCAACCAGAGACAACTGGACACATCTTTCAGCCAATTTCTTTCTTTTTTTTTTTTTTTTTTTTGCAACTGAAATCTTCCTAATCTTTAATCCCAGGGAAACAAAGGAAGTTCTTTTTTTTAATGCCTTTCCTACAAATCAAAAACCTAAGACGGTTGCTCCTTTCACTATCTCACAAGTGAGGTTCCAACAAAACACCACATTGTAATGTGGTTTGTGTGGATGAAGGTTAGGCAGTTCGCCGGTTTGCTTGTATAACTGAAGCTGGGTGGGTGCTGCCCAAAAAAGGGGTCATACCAGGTTGTCCAGTAGGAGTCCTGGTACTACCCTATACATCATCTTTTGTTTAAAGCAAATAATTTGTGCATGTGGTAATAAATCACATTGTATAAAAGAATTTCCATTGAAAAGCAACAGCCTTTCCTCCCTCCCCTTCTTGCTCAGCTCCAGTTCTTCTGCAGAGAAAAACTTCCTTGTTTCATCTGGTATGAGATCACTTGGTGTTTACTTCCATTGCACTCTATATTGCTCTTCTTAGTTTACCAACTTTAGTCAATAGCAGTTAATCCCACAGTATAAAAATGAGCACGTCTCTCATATTATCCTCCTCTTCCCAAGGTTTAATAACAGTAACCATTTATTTTATTTCCTCTTTTGGAACTACTTTTTTATATTTTTCAATAAGTACTCAAATTTCTATTTCTTTTTAATAGCATATCTGTCTGTGGGCTTTCTGTTCTATAAATTGTAATGGCTCCCCTTCCCATTCCTGAACTTTTCTTCTCTCTTCCATTTTTGTCCGCTATACTTTACAACTAACGAAATGGTTAATATTTGCATTGTGTACTGCCATCATAAAAAACTATTTTCTACTTTTTTTTAATAGGTTGACTTTAGAAGTTAAAAATCTATATAATTCCTTCCAAAAAGTATAGTAAAGAAAGGGGGAGAGGACAAGTAACCATACATTGGAGAAACCTGGTAAATTCTAGTTCAATCAGGTGATTGAGGTCAGGACCAACAGTCATACTGATAGTATGTACTATCCATACATAGTATGAATATGCTCTTGATTTCATGTGATAAAAATGGCACCTTACCTTTGCGGTCCTCCTCATAAAACCAATCACGCCAGTCTAATAATAAGAAAAAAATAAAAAAAAATCCCAAGTGAGAGACAGTCTACAAAACCCTAATCAGTACTCCTCAAAACTCAAAATCATCCAAAACAAGAAAAGCCTGAGAAACTGCTGTAGCCTAGAGGAGCCTCAGAAGACATGACAACGAAATGAAATGTGATAACCTGGATGCAATGGGATTCTAGAATAGAAAAAAGACATGAGGGAGAAAATTTAAAAATTTGCATAAGTTATGAACTTTAGTTATTAATAACATATCAGTACTCATTCATTAATTGTAACAAATGGGCTATACTAATGTTAGATGTTAATAATGTTAATAAATACAGGGTATATAGCAACTCTCTGTACTATTGTGCAATTTTTCTGTGAATTTAAAATAGTTCTAAAAAATAAAGTTATTTAAAATATTTTTTTAAAAATAGAAACAGGCTGGGCACGGTGGCTCACTCCTGTAATCCTAGCACTTTGGGAGGCCAAGGCAGGTGATTACCTGTGCTCAGGAGTTTGAGATCAGCCTGGGCAACATGGTGAAACGCTGCCTCTACTAAAAATACAAAAAAATTAGCTGGGCATGGTGGTGCGCGCCTGTAGTCCCAGCTAGTTGGAAGGCTGAGGCAGGAGAACCCTTGAACTTGGGAGATGGAGGTTGCCATGAGCCAATATTGTGCCACTGCACTCCAACCTGGGTGACAGAGAGAGACTCTGTCTCCAAAAGAAAAAGAAAAAAAGAATCCAATATACTACACATACTCAATTATGATTAATATAAACATTGTTCAATGTTAATGTGCTAGGATATTTTCTTTCCCATGGACTTAATGTTATAACCCTTGGGTCTCTCAAATGAGGCTATTTCTAGCATGAAGGTCAAATGAATTGCTTTTTCGTACACTCAGTTAACTGCTTATATTCCTGTCCAGTTGTAGTTTGCTTCATGTGTGGTCTGTGACTTTATTGTTCAGAATTGTTTCTCTCAAGTTTCCAATTGTCATTTTATCTTGTGTATTCTAGCCCGTGGCATTTTCTACCCATTTTAACCATTAACTCTCCCCTTTCACTTTATTTTAGGAATTTGTTGAAATTTCCACTTTGTTGCTTTTTACTTCTCCCTACTACATGCTTTTTTTTTTTTCCCTGTGCTTATTTACTTTTATTTCTGTGAGGTCATGGGGGAAGGTGAGTGCACATAGGTTCACTCTCCTGTCTCAAAAGAGAAACTTACTTCACCTTTCATACAATTTCATCAATACTTACTAGAGTATACTAGCTGAGATCTGACTCAAAGAAAGAAAAAGTGTATGTAGTGTTATACTGGGCTAGTTCTAGTACTCAAGGAAAAAGAAATAGTACTTTCCATCAGTTAGTGACCTTCCTGCCCCAGATATTTCTAGAAGCAAGTTATTCTGATCAATACAATTCTCTTACTTGTTTTTAAGAGGCACATGATGGTAGGAAAATGAGTTGTTTTTTTTTTTTTTTTTTTTTGAGACGGAGTCTCGCTCTGTCCCCCGAGCTGGAGTGCAGTGGCCGGATCTCAGCTCACTGCAAGCTCCGCCTCCCGGGTTCACGCCATTCTCCTGCCTCAGCCTCCCAAGTAGCTGGGACTACAGGCGCCCGCCACCTCGCCCGGCTAGTTTTTTGTACTTTTTAGTAGAGACGGGGTTTCACTGTGTTAGCCAGGATGGTCTCGATCTCCTGACCTTGTGATCCGCCCGCCTCGGCCTCCCAAAGTGCTGGGATTACAGGCTTGAGCCACCACGCCCGGCCGAAAATGAGTTGTTTTTAACAGAAAGGGTGAAAGTACTTGTCCAAGGTCGTTCAGCTAATAAAATAAGTGAAAGCATTACGACTAGAAAACAAACAATGGTAGCCGGGCTCGGTGGCTCACGCCTTAATCCCAGTACTTTGGGAGGCTGAGGCGGATGGATCATGAGGTCAGGAGTTCAAGACCAGCCTGGCCAAGATGGTGAAACCCCATCCCTACTAAAAATACAAAAAAAAAAATTAGCCGGGCATGGTGGCACGCTCCTGTAATCCCAGCTACTCTGGAGGCTGAGGCAGAGAATTGCTTAAAACCTGGAGGGGCGGAGGTTGCAGTGAGCCGAGATAGCGCCACTGCACTCCAGCCTGGGAGACAGAGCGAGACTCCGTCTCAAAAAAAAAAAAAAGGGTGACCTGAGGAGTTTTCTGACACACACCCCATACTGAGCCTGGAATCGCTGTTTCCCATTTGTTTCTCTCCAGCCTTCTTCTCTCTGACCATATCCTTTTTTCAGAAATTCTAAAAAGAGGCCTAGAGAGAGGGCGGGGTAGGGTGGGAGGCTAGGAGAACTAGCCGGGAAAGTGTCTCCTGCTTTTTCCAGGGATTTACTTGCTGTGGCTGAGATAAGAGAACTCTGGGGACTTACCTTCCTTCTTCACTCCCTCCCTTATCCCAAACCTGCCTGGGTAGGGCTGATACAGACAGCAGGCCTGGCTCTACTTGTTTTTACAAAATATATGTCCTGGCTTTAGAATTAAATATCTCTCTTCAGGTGGATAGCAGATGTTCATATTTACATACTAAATCTTTCTCCTCAAAGTTTTCTTATTCCTAAATATTCATGCTGATATGAATTACTAAAAGAAGGAAGGCCATAAGTGTATGATGTTTAGTGCAGTAAAATAATATTAGGCAAAAGGGGCCAGGTATGGTGGCTCACGCCTGTTAATCCTAGCACTTTGGGAGGCCGAGGCGGTTGGACTGCCTGAGCTCAGGAGTTTGAGACCAGCCTGGGCAACATGATGAGTGAAATACAAAACCATTAGCCAGGCATGGCTCCTGTAGTCCAGCTACGCAGGAGGCTGAGGCAGGAGAATTGCTTGAACCCGGGAGGCAGAAGTTGCAGTGAGCTGAGATTGTGCCACTGCACTCCAGCCCGGGAGACAGAGTGAGACTCCGTCCAAAGAAAAAAAAAGAAAAAAAATCATATCTACCAAGCAAAATGAATTTTTTCCCATACTCTTTAATTCTCTATTGTTTTTTGCTTCCAGAAACTGGAGAAGAGAAACATGCTAACAGTACACTTGACTGTTTATTTAATTTTTAAAGCATAAAGTAATGAGGGAGAGGTCCTTCCTCCTCCATATCCTACAATTGCTTTCTGTAACTCTACTGAGATATTCCCCCAGGGCAACAGTGAGAGTATCCTCTAGAGGATGTAACTGGAGAGTTGAATAACAAAGCCGTATTCAACGTTCAAAAACCATGGCACTAATGTGCTATAAACCATTTCTTTGGATCCCGTGTTGAAAATACACCCCTTCCTAGGAGGCAACCCTGTGCTGCACTGAGAGCTTCCATTGATTCTCATTAATTTATCTGAAAACAAAGGACAGCTGTGACTTAGCAATATTTCTTATTTATGAGGGACACACCTCGTCTCCCTTAGCAGCTTCTCTCCATCCTTCCAGATTTTTGTCTTGAGAGCTGTACATTGCCAGTGAATTAAAAGGTTCAGTACTAGAATTTTCTAATTTTTTACTTGAGAATATTGGCAAAATATGAATTTAAAACTTCAGTCCCTACATTGAGAAAATTCTTATTGAGGCTAAAATGAAATATTTTAAAAATCTCAAAATAGTTTGCCCTCAAAATCAGTGAATGCCTAGATAAAGATAATGAGACATCCACATAAAAACTATTTAAAAATAAATGTGGTTGAGATGAAATACCTGGTTACTATACCTCTATTAATAGCATAAAACATTGGCATAAAAAAATATTGCAGGCCAGGTGTAATCTTAGCACGTTGGGAGGCTAATATTGGAGGTTCATGCCTATAATCCCAGCACTTTGGGAGGCCAAGGTGGGTGGATCATGAGGTCAGGAGTTCGAGACCAGCCTGGGGCAACATAATGAAACCCTGTCTCTACTAAAAATACAAAAAAAAAATTAGCCGGGCATGGTGGCAGGCACCTGTAATCCTAGCTACTTTGGAGGCTGAAGCGAGGAGAATTGCTTGAACCTGGGAGGCAGAGGTTGCATTGAGCCGAGATCACACTGCTGCACTCTAGCCCGGGCAACAGTGTGAGACTCCATCTTAAAACAAACAAAAAAAGGTTTAAGATACCATTTAAATTTCAGAGTCATTACATGAGGACACATAAATACAGCAAATTGTGTTATCAAAGGCAATAAGAAAAAGGAAAGTTTTGATTGATCCAACACTTTAATTAATACATAGTTGACAATTTTCAAGGAATTGAAATTTTGCATGTGCTCAATATTAAAACTAGACAGACCACTATGTAACCTATCATGCTCTCTCACTCTCTCTCTCTCTTTTTAGATGTTTCCAAAAATAACTCATGGACCTTATCAAAATTAAAAACGTTGCTCTTTGGAAAACATTGTTAAGAAAATTAAAAGGCAAGCCACGGATTGAGAAAAACATTTGCAATGCACTCATCTGACAAGGTACTTGTATCTAGATTATATAAAGACCTCTTTCCACCTGGAGAAAAACTATAAACGAAAATCATATGGGCTGGTGCAGTAGCTCACACCTGTAATCCTAGCAGTTTGGGAGGCCAAGGATGGTGGGTCACCTGAGGTCAAGAGTTCGAGACCAGACTGGCCAACATGGTGAAACCCTGTCTCTACTAAAAATACAAAAATTAGCGAGGCGTGGTGGTAGGCACCTATAATCCCAGCTACTCGGGGGGCTGAGGCAGGAGAATCGCTTGAACCCGAGGGCAGAGGTTGCCATGAGCCAAAATCGTGCCACTTCACTCCAGCATGGGCGAAAGAGTGAAACTCTCTCTCAAAAATAAATAAATAAATAAAATCATATTAATAAAAATCAAACATTAAAAGAAAATATAAAAAAGAAAAAGAACTCTTAGCACTCAGTAATAAGATGACAACAACCTACTGTTTTTAAATGGCAACATATTTGAACAGATATATCATAAAATAAGACATACCAATGATCAAAAGCTCTTGAAGAGGCACTCAACATCATTAGTCATCAATGATATGAAAATTAAAGCCACAATGATATATTACCATGCATCCAATAGAATGACTAAAACTAGAAATATGTAATAGCTGGAACTCTAACACACTGCTGATAGGAATGTAAATGGTACAACCACATTGAAAACAATTTGTCAGTTTCTTATAAAGTTCATAGGGAAGACAAATGAACACATATGTCTACATAAAGTCTTCTGCACAAATGTTCATAGCAACTTTATATGTTATCAAAATGGAAACAATATACATATCCATCAATGAGTGAATGGATAAATAAACAGTGATTCATCTGTACAAGAGAATACTATGCAGCATTAAAAAGAAATGAACCGGACCTACATGGTGGTTCACACCAGTAATCCCAGCAGTTTAGTAGGTTAAGGCGGGCCAATTGCTTGAGTTCAAGAGTTCGTGACCAGCCCAGGCAACATAGTAAAACTCAGTCTCTACAAAAGATACAAAAAACAAAAAAATTAGCCGGGCCTAGTGGGCGAGCCTGTAGTCCCAGCTACTAGGGAGGCTGAGGTGAGAGGATTGCTTGAGTTCAGGAGGTTGAGCCACTGCACTACAGCCTGAGTGACAAAGTGAGACTTTGTTTAAAAAAAAAAAACTATTGATAAAAGCAACTGCATGGATGAATCTCAAAAACATTAAGCTAAACTCAAAAAAGTACATATTATATAATTTTTCTTACATGAAATTCTGGGGCTGAGGATGGGTGTGGACGTTGACTATAAAGGGGAATGAGGGATCTTTTTAAGGTGACGGAAATTTTCTATAGTTTGACTGTAGTAGAGGTTAAATGAGTGCATACATTTGTCAAAACTCATCAAACTACAGCTTTTAATGGTTTCGGTTTATTGTACATAAGCTATATTTCAACAAAGTTAATTTTATAGAAATCAATAATAGTTATCTTGTTTGGAGGGAGCAGAAGGGTCGTGGAGTTTTGCTCTTGTTGCCCAGGCTGGAATGCAATGGCACGATCTCTGCTCACTGCAACCTCCATCTCCGGGTTCAAGCAATTCTCCTTCTCCTGCCTCAGCCTCCCGAGTAGCTGGGATTACAGGCATGCGCCACCATGCCTGACTAATTTTGTATTTTTAATAGAGACGGGGTTTCTCACGTTGGTCAGGCTGGTCTTGAACTCCCGACCTCAGGTGATCCACCCGCCTCGGCCTCCCAAAGTGCTGGGATTACAGGCATGAGCCAGGCCAATAGTTACCTTTAAAAAAAAAAGAAAAAGAAAAAAATCAGAGAACTGTGAAGCAATAATAGTTATCTTTTTAAAAAGAATCAGAGGGCTGGGCACGGCGGCTTCCGCCTGTAATCCCAGCACTTCGGGAGACCGGGGCGGGTGGATCACGAGGTCAGGAGTTCCAGACCAGCCTGACCAACATGATGAAACCCCGTCTCTACTAAAAATACAAAAAATTAGCTGGGCATGGTGGTGTGAGCCTGTAATCCCACCTACTCAGGAGGCTGAGGCAGGAGAATCACTTGAACCCGGGAGGTGGAGGTTGCCATGAGCCGAGATCACGCCATTGCACTCCAGCTTGGGCAACAAAAGTGAAACTCCATGTCAAAAAAAAAAAAAAAAAAAAAAATACAACCATAAAAGGAATCAGAGAACTGCGATGTCATTGAAGAATGGATTACAGTAGCAAAAATGGAAAGCAAATGAAATATTCATTATCAGATGCTTAGTAAAATCAACTATGAAGAATCTATACTAGGCAGGGAGTAGTGACTCACACCTGTAATCCCAGCACTTTGGGAAGTCATGGTGAGAGGATCACTTGAGGTCAAGAGTTCAAGACCAGCCTGGATAACACAGCAAGACCCTGTCTCTACAAAAAATAAATTAGGCCGGGCGCGGTGGCTCAAGCCTGTAATCCCAGCACTTTGGGAGGCCGAGACAGGCGGATCACGAGGTCAGGAGATCGAGACCATCCTGGCTAACACGGTGAAACACCGTCTCTACTAAAAATACAAAAAACTAGCCAGGCAAGGTGGCGGGCGCCTGTAGTCCCAGCTACTCCGGAGGCTGAGGCAGGAGAATGGCGTAAACCCGGGAGGCGGCGCTTGCAGTGAGCTGAGATCCGGCCACTGCACTCCAGCCCGGGCGACAGAGCAAGACTCCGTCTCAAAAAAAAAAAAAAAAAAAAAAAAAAAAAAAAATTAGCAGGCATGGTGGCATGTGCCTGTAGTCCCAGCTACTCAGGAAGCTGAGACAGGAGAATCACTTGAGCCCAGGAGGTTGAGGCTGCAGTGAGCTATGATAATGCCACTGCACACCAGCCTGGGAACAGAGTGAGACCCTGTCTCAAAAAAAAAAAAAAAAAAAAAGTGTAACTACTGGAAAGGTTGAGGTATATGTTTGAAATGTACGTTAATAACATATAAAGTGAAAAGGCAGCTTACAGGATGTATATTATCTCATTTGCATATGGTCTACATTATATATACATGTGTGTATTTATGTGCATGAAAATTTCCAAGGGATCTAGTCTATAGAGTGGTTAACTGGAAGGTCAACTATGAGGTGAAATGTTTGCAAAGGGATTTTTCACTACCCCAGTTTTCAATGTTGAATCTTTATAATAAGCTAGTTTTATATCCATCATCAGCAGAAACAACAGTGATAATTCCATTTGCAGAAAATAAAAAGTAATTGGAGATGGCCTGGCACATTCCAGGCATCCTTATAAATACCAATTATTTTGTCTTCTCCTAGTTAATTGGAAACCAATAAGCAAGGATTTACTGTGTGGTGGAAAGGAAAACATTCTGCGCCATACTTCTACTAACCAACTGGAAAAGGCATACAATTGAATTGCAGGAGAGGAAATATGATGACCGAACTTGGCAAGGTAAGAGATTTCCCCGCCTGATCATTTTTCCTACCTCTCCAAAAGAATCAGCTGGTATCTTTCAGTCTGGGCAAGAAACTCTGAGAGCATCCATCCCTACCACCCTTTACAATGACAGACTCTGAGAGTAAAGCTGATAAACATCAGAGCACCGCAACCCCACTTTTTCTGCAGATCCTTGGCATCTTCTGGAGGAAATGGGAATGTTGAAAACCCTAAATGCTCAGAGAAAACACCAAAGAGTCCCCTTACATAACAGGTAATGTCAGAGCAATCCTGTGAAACAGCTCCATGTGGCATTGTTCTAAGGAGAGACTTTCACAGTCCTGTCATCTTCATGTGTCTTCTCAGCTCTGCAATTAAATATTCTCTTACTACCTCCTGCAGTTCCCCTAGTCTAGACATTATAATTATCATGACAATTCTTCCAATATCCTAATTAACAGAGAATGAAAAACCCTGGAAAAAGAAAGTCAGGACCCCAGGACTTGGAAGTCATATCTGCCAATGCCAATGAGGAAATTAGCCAAATATAGAGGAGAATGATTCATCGACTTCTTCACTTCCCTATCTCCCCTTGCTTGACCTTCCTATACTCTTCTCAAAGGAACATATCGAAAGTTTGCTTCTACTTTTCTTCCTCCTATTTAATCTTCCCACACCACATGGCTCTGCAGAGGCCCATTTAGTCCATCAGAATTTAATAGTTAGTCTGTGCTGCACCAAGACATTCCAGTTTGCAGTGTGTTTTTGAAAATGTGTTTTTATGAATACATTATAAATTTCTGGAGCACACGGATCATTTTTACATGACAGCCTAGATATGAGCAACTGAAGCCTATTCAAACAGGACGTAGGTTTCAGATTTGGGACGGGGATCTTATTAAAGAAGTGTCTCTCCAACTTCTTTTCCATCTTGCCCCTTGTGCAATGAGGGACTTTGTAAGCTTAATTACAAAGCCACTGAACTCCGTCCGGTGTTCCACCCTCATTTAGCTACCTCAGCAGTGAGTCAGGGGGTTCAGAGGTGCTCAGATGCAGCTCTGCCCAAGGTCAGGGCCACATTTCATACAAAGGGATTGCCATTTACTGGCAGCTGCAGGATGTTTAGTTGTGAGCCAAAATTCCCCAGCAATTCAGTTCTGTGAGCTGAACTGCCCAGCCCTTCTAGGGAACTCACACCCAGTATCTTATTACTTCTGCCTAGTCACTATCACCTCTCTCTTTTCAAATTTCATTTTCTTACTTCTCATTTCCTTTTCTCTTTATCTTTAAAGAAATTTGGAGGGGTTATCAATGAAAAGGGAGGTGTCACTAGAGGCGAGGGGAAGAGGGGTCCTCTATTCCTCCTCATTTTATACATATACACATCAAGAACCCAGAGCCTTGTGAGACCCTGAGGCCCAGGACTCCCAGCTAGCTGTCCTTGGACATCCCTTAACACAGGGTAACAAGAGATTCCTGGCCCCCTGACACTCCCCACTTGTTCCCTGCCATGTTCCTTTTTAAGATGAATGACTAGCCTGAGAACCCAAAGGGGTCAAAATGGCTTAAGAGGTTATCTCTCTTTGATAATAGTATCATTAGTATAATATTTAATAGTTTACAAAGCCCTTTCATTTATATATCACCCTGTTGGAGCCTCACTACAACCTTGTGAAGTTGGTTTCATTATTATTCCCTCTTAACAGAGGAAGAAATCTGAGTGCTGACTGGTCAAACAAATTAGACATGTGATCGCATTGGGACTCAGACTAAATGCAGATCCCAGGGACTGTCATCCAACAGTTGCTTTTAGTATAAACTGCCACATCCATAATCCCCAGGAACAGGGAAGTTACCTTAGGCTGGTGTCTATCCACAGGGGACCACTAAGTCGACCAGAGGTAGACATCTGGCCTGAGGCAGCCTTTCCATCAGTTGGTTAATGACTCATGAAGATGCCTTGGGCAAAGAGCTCTACCCAAAGGGCAGCCCCATGGAACAAAGGCATTTGGACTAGCTCTCTCATGCTTTTTTTGGGGGGGGTGGTTGGGGGGGACGAAGTCTCACCAGGCTGGAGTGCAGTGGCACATTCTCAGCTCACTGCAACCTCTGCTTCCCGGGATCAAGCCATTCTCCTGCCTCAACCTCCGAAGTAGCTGGGACTACAGGCGTGCACCACCATGCCCGGCTAATTTTTGTATTTTTTTTTTAGTAGAGACAGTGTTTCACCATGTCGTTCAGGATGGTCTCGATCTCTTAACCTCACGATCCGCCCGCCTCGGCCTCCCAAAGTGCTGAGATTACAGGCCACCGCACCCGGCCAGGATTGGCCTCTTGATAAAGAGAGGAAAACAGAGCAGACACATCATAGGAAAAAAGCAGAAAGATAACAAGAGGGAGATGATCCTGGCTTTGAGAAAGATCAAGGAAACAGCCAGTCCCTAGAGCTCCCTCAATCCCCAAGCAGTTTTCTGGTTCCAGTTTGTGTATCTATGATAAACACTCCCTTCCCTGGAGTGCCTTAGTGTTTCTCTCCTCCTTAAAACCAAAGAGCCTTTCCATTCTCTATCTGGTAGTAATCTTTGCTGACTTATTCCAAAGCAGTGGCCCCTGTCAGGTATCCAACAGGAAGAGATATGGGGCAAGGGAGTCTCTCAGATCTCGCTAGGGGAGGTGGCTGATCTTATCTCCAGATTTTCTGCTGCTCTCATTTCCTCTCTGCCCACAAAGAGAGGCTCTGGCCAAACCAGGAAATTCAGCTCACTGTGGTCTCTGCAATTCAACTGGTGAGGCAGGCAACACACAGGACACACTACTGAATCCAGGTGGCTAATCTGGCTCTTCAAAGATGAACTTTACAAAAATCAAAAGTTTTGAATCAAACAATTTATTCTATGATAAGGTAAACATGTAGTTTTGATTTACAAACTCTAATACTGTGTTCCAAGGGGAAAGATTCTTACTAATAAAAAGGTAGGTTTGTTTCAGTAAGAGAATACTTTTGGCTGGGCATGGTGTCATACATCTGCAATTCCACCACTTTAGGAGGCTGAGGCAGGAAGGTGGCTTGCACCCAGGAGTTGGAGACTAGCCTGAGGAACACAGCAAGATCCTCCTCTCTACAAAAAATTTAAAAACTAGTCAGGTATGGTGGCACATGTCTGTAGTCGTAGCTGCTCAGGAGGCTAAGGCAGGAGGATCGTTTGAGCAGGAGGTTGAAACTACAGTGAGTCATGACCATGCCACCACACTACAGTCTGGGTGACAGAGTGAGACCTTGTCTAAAAAAAAAATAAAAATAAAAATAAAGGAAAAAAAAGAGAGACTATTTTTGAAATTATACTGCAGAACAATGTGATGGCCTGACAAAATCTGTTTTCTAAACACCTCTCTGTGACTAAAAGATACAATAGTTGGAAGAAAGGAGTCATTTGAGGGAATTTTCTATCTCACGCAAAGACTTTATTCTGGAGGATGTAATTTCCACTTACCTAGACCTTATAAAAGGAAGTATAATCTGACTCACCACCTGGAACTAGCTTTCGCACCATTGTCTTTTTTTCTTCTCTTCATTTTTCCCTTTTCCATTTTTCCTTTAGCTATACTTTTTTTCTTTTTGGAGACAGGGTCTCACTCTTTCATCCAGGCTGGAGTGCAGTGGTGTGATCTCAGCTCACTGCAGCCTCAACCTCCTGGGCTCAATAGATCCTCCCACCACAGCCTGCCGGGTAGCTGGGACTACAGGTGTGCACTAACGTGCCTGGCTAATCTTTGTATTCTTTGTAGAGATGGTGTTTCGCTATGTTGCCCAGGCTGGTCTCAAACTTCTGGCAATCAGCCTGCCTCGGCCTTTCAAAGTGCTGGGATTACAAATGTGAGCCACCATGCTTGGCTATCTATACTTTTTTAAAGATAATCTGCATCATTTTTTATTGTGTTCAAACTTTTGGGAGGGGCCGTATTCCCTAATACTTTTACCCGTTTTAACAAGCATTAAATATGAGGGCCCCAGGCATTTAAATCAGAGCACTTCAAAAGGCAGTTGGCTCTGCAATCCTGAATGTAATAGTCTAAACAAATATGATTCAGCTTAAATTTGTTGTAATGCCAAGAGCTTTCCAACCAGGAATATCCTGACATGAAACAGAATTAAGAAAGTATCTGGATTCTTTCAAAGCTTAGGTATAGCAGTTCAAGCCTCTGTTTTGTTTGTTTTGTTACCAGAGAGGTAGGACAATGAATGACTCAATTGAGGGCATATTTTGCAAATAAAAACAAAAGGGAAAAACAAACAAAAACACCTAAGATTGACAGGCTTACTAGCCTCTCACAACATTTAAGTCCGGAGAGAAATATTTTGGCTTTCTGCCTTCTACAGTAGAGGGCAATAAGGAAAAATGTTTTGGATAAGTCAACCCCCAGTGTCTGCCACAAACAGAATAGTAAGGGAGAGGAAGCAATCTAAAGTCACCCTCTGAGATGGGAAGCTCTCAGGCTTATGCCCTAAAAGGTAAAGTCCCATTCTAGACAAGACAGTACTGAAATAAGTCTCTGGTTCGTATTCAATATTCTACCTGAATAACATGTTTATGGTCAGGCAGAGCAAAGATGCCTTCAGAGAAAATGTACAGGGAGGAAAGCACTGTCTAAACAGCAGATGACCTCACTGAAGAAGGCTTCCAACACCTCTGTCCGGCTCACGGCTACCTGATTCTTCAGGTCACAGTATGCACAGTGATTCTTCCAGGAGGTCTACTTGAACTTTTTATGCTAAATTATAAGCCTTTGCTAAATGCTCACACATAATCTTGAAGTTAAGCCTTATAACATCTCTCTTTCATTTGTAAGCCTTGTTTGATGTCTTCTTTTCCATTTTAGACATGGAAGTTCTGTGAGGAAAGAGTCCATATCTGTCATGTTCCCTGATATTTCTCAAACACGTAGCACAATGTTTGGCATATAATAAGTGCTCGTTAAATTTGTTTTGGGTGGAGCTAAGCTGATTTGGCTCTCCTACTAAAATGTTATGCTCCTTCAGAAGTTATCACATTCATAAATATTTATTATAATTACATAATTACTTATTTAAAATCTGTTTTTCTTACTAATCCTTTAGCTCTATGAGGGCAGGGCAAAGTTAGTGTGATGTGACTCCAGCATCTCTCATAGTGCCTGGTATATAGATATGGTATAGATGTTCAATAAATAATTATTGAATAAATGATTGCTTTCGACAAGATATATAACTTCCCTGACACTCGGATTCCCAATCTGCAATCAATCATAACCACCACCGTCAGTACCATGATTATTAAATGCCATGCATGTTCCCCATGGTGAACCCACAGACTGAAGTTCTGGGGTTTGCCATGGAATGAAAAAGCAGAACAGAGAATTCAGCGAACTAATCTGGAATCTGGTCCCAGAAGCTTTAATCTACAAAAGGTCTGTGACAAAAATAAGGGACCATTTTAGTTTTCTAGGGCTGTCATAACCGAGTACCACAGACTGGGTAGCTTGAACAACAGAAATCTATTTTCTCACCATTCTGGAGGCAAGAAGTCCTGGATCAGGGTATTAGCAGTGTTGATTTCTTCTGAGGCCTCTTTTCTTGGCGTATAGATGGCCATCTTCTCTCTGTCTTTACATGGTCTTCCCTCTGTGTGTGTCTGTGTCCTAATCTCTTTTGATAAGGACACAAGTCGTTTTGGATTAGGGCCCACCCCAATGGCCTCTGCTAGCCTTAATTGTCACTTTAAAGATTCTATCTTCAAATAATTCCGGCCGGGCGCGGTGGCTCAAGCCTGTAATCCCAGCACTTTGGGAGGCCGAGACGGGCGGATCACGAGGTCAGGAGATCGAGACCATCCTGGCTAATACGGTGAAACCCTGTCTCTACTTAAAAAAATACAAAAAACTAGCCGGGCGACGAGGCGGGCGCCTGTAGTCCCAGCTACTCGGGAGGCTGAGGCAGGAGAATGGCGTAAACCCGGGAGGCGGAGCTTGCAGTGAGCTGAGATCCGGCCACTGCACTCCAGCCTGGGTGGCAGAGCAAGACTCCGTCTCAAAAATAAAATAAAATAAAATAAACAAATAATTCCTAAGGTGCTGGGGGCTGGGGATTTAACATATAAATTTGGGGGTATCACATAGTAGCCCATAACGGGGGGCATTGGAAAATATACTCCTTTTCTCTCTTCATTACAAAAAACATCTCATACATAATCTTCTGGTGGAAGGTAATAAGTTTTAAAATACCTACAGCCTGCTAAGAGGGCAGTCTATCGGCAACTCACACCTCAATATGAATTGCTTCATTGCGTGGAATGCTTTCCTATAAGCCATAGGAAACCAGTGGCCCAGGTGAGAGAGGAGGTCCAGGAGTGAGAAATGAATCATTTTGACTCACGAGTTCCTACTGGGAAGGGTAGGCCTAGGAAGAATGATAAAGAAAATATTTTAGACATCTATTGTGTGTTGTGCAAAGAATTAGTGACATTAGTCCATTGTATTCTTTACATTCACTCAGTGAGACAGATGCGTTATTATCATCCTCATTTTACAGTAAGAGAAGCTTAGACACAGAATAATTGAGTCGGAGCAGGGATCGGAATCAAAGTCTTTCTGAGGCCAGAATCCACACTTCCACTTTCTAGACTGCTTGGGGACAGTTTTCAACATGAGGACATAAAGATCATGAGGATAGGAGTGTCAAAAGGAGGGCAGCAAAATCAGACTTTTCTTATTCTACAATTTTGCAAACAAACAAAACACAAAAGCAAACTTGTGTACCCATTTGGACATCTATGCTGGTGGCTGTCAGTGGTAGGAATACAGATGTCAAATGCCCTGTGATTTATCTGCCCACCCCAAAACACTAGCTCAGCTTCACTGGTTCAAATGTTACCTATGCAGGAAAGTCCGGAGCTCAGCCCTGGGTGTTTCCCATTTTGGAAAGCCTGTAGGAACAGATCCTGTTCTTAAATCACTCCATAAATCAGGGCTTTCTCTAGGACTGTGGTTCTCTACCCATATACAGAGACCCAATACACCTTTCTTATAACAAATATTTGTAACACTTCCCTTGCCATCATGAAATTAAATACTTAGATAATAAAAACCTACAGGCCAGGCATGGTGGCTCATGTCTGTAATCCCAGCACTTTGAGAGGCTTGAGACGGGCAGATTGCTAGAGCCCAGGAGTTTGAGACCAACGGGGCAACATGGTGAGACCCCCGTCTCTACAAAAATACAAAAATTAGCTGGGCATGGTGGTAGGTGCCTGGAATCCCAGCTACTTGGGAGGCTGAGGGAGGAGAATCACTTGAACCCTGGAGGCGAAGGTTGCAGTGAACCGAGGTCATGCCACTGCACTCCAGCCTGGGTGACAGAGCAAGATTCTGTCTCAAAAAATAATAATAATAAAAATAAAGTAAAGCCTACCTACTCACATAATTTCAGGAAAAAACCCAACACTATCTAGAGTGACCAACAATCCTGGTTTTCCTCGGACTAAGGGATTTTTCTGGGACTGAGATTTTCAGCACTAAGCCTTAACCATAATAACAAAACAAAAAGAACAATAAAAGGAGAGTAATTAAAAATAAATTATCATGTATTAGAAGACTTTGCTTGGGCCAAGTTACATGAGAAGACATTGAAGTAGTCAGTTACTTACACTGTTTTTTTGTTTTGTTTTTTTTTATATGGAGTCTCACTCTGTCGCCCAGGCTAGAGTGCAATGGTGCAATGTAAGCTCACTGCAACCTCTGCCTCCCGGTTTCAAGTGATTCTCCTGCCTCAGCCTCCCTAGTAGCTGGGATTACGGGTGTGTGCCACCACACTCTGTTAATTTTTGTATTTTTAGTAGAGATGGGGTTTCACCATGTTAGTCAGGCTGGTCTTAAACTCCTGACCTCAGGTGATCCACCTGCCTCAGCCTCCCAAAGTGCTGGGATTATAGGCATGAGCCACCACACCCAGCCTGCTTACACTTTCTTATAATGTTAGGATATAAGTAAGAATATCTATACAAGAAATAAGAAAATGAAAGATCAAGAATGTGGGCTACACTAGAATAAAATATAGTATAGAGAAATTTAAATTTATTCATGTGAGAATGGAAAAAGTGTCAATTTAATTGGAGTAGGGATAACATGCAAAACAAATTACAACATCAAAGTTGAAAACATGAGGACTCTGATATCCACAGTTGAGTTGTGTCTTGTCATAAACCTAGGGTCTCTCTATATGTACATATATATGCTACTTCATGGGACAGAGTAGTGTCTCTTTTCTTGAAATCCCTCTGTGCTTTGTGGCATCTGGTTAGGCACCAGTACTTAAAATGATCTGGGGGACCATGCTCTTGGATGGACAACAGGAACTCGATGATAAACTGCGTAAATAAATAGTGGCCAGTTGCGGTGGCTCACGCCTGTAATCCCAGCCCTCTGGGAGGCCAAAGCAGGCGGATCACCTGAGGTCAGGAGTTCGAGACCAGCCTAACCAACATGGAGAAACCCCATCTCTACTACAAATACAAAATTAGCCAGGGGTGGTGGCACATGCCTGTAATCCCAGCTACTCAGGAGGCTGAGGCAGAAGAATCGCTTAAACCCGGGAGGCAGAGGTTGTGGTGAGCGGAGATAGTGCACTCCAGTCTGGGCAACAAGAGCAAAGCTGTCTCAAAAAAAAAAAAAAGAAAGAAAGAAAGAAAGAAAGAAAAGAAATTAGGTGTTACATGGAGGTTATGTGGCACAGCTCTGAGGGCAGCATCTAAATAACACAAAAATAAATAAAAATCCTTCCATCTCATTATTTTCATATTATGGATTTCTTATCAAACTGCTAAATTTGTTCAAATGTAGGGTGGTAATAATGTGAAATATTTTTAAAAGATCTTTAGTCATAAAATTCAGTGAGATCAATTCTAAGTCTATTGAAAGATGTGTCAAAGCTTCTATGCTACGTATTTACACCTGATAGCTACAATTGCAGACTGATACAGGGGTGGCATTATAGTGAGTCACATACCATGAGCAGCATTGCAATAGGTGATATCTTTTCTGAAGCAGTGATCATTTCTTGAAAAAGTCCCAACAAAACACAGTACAATCTTCCCTTTGTTTAGCTGGTGATCGCATTCCTAAATGGTTCATATTTGTATATAAAATGAAATTAGGGCCGGGCGCGGTGGCTCAAGCCTGTAATCCCAGCACTTTGGGAGGCCGAGACGGGCGGATCACGAGGTCAGGAGATCGAGACCATCCTGGCTAACCCGGTGAAACCCCGTCTCTACCAAAAAATACAGAAAACTAGCCAGGCGAGGTGGCGGGCGCCTGTAGTCCCAGCTACTCGGGAGGCTGAGGCAGGAGAATGGCGTAAACCCAGGAGGCAGAGCTTGCAGTGAGCTGAGATCCGGCCACTGCACTCCAGCCTGGGCAACACAGCGAGACTCCGTCTCAAAAAAAAAAAAAAAAAAATGAAATTAGACCTTAGGCTTGGAAAATAAACAGGTTTTCCACATGCATGAACCTTTTTCTGTTGGGACATTAGAAGATCCCATATGATGACAGAAAATTCTTTGTTGCATAGGCTGTCTCACTATGGCAGCGTGTCTCTCCTCCCTGGTTTCAGTTCACTAAATGCTAGTAGAGCCCGCTCGCGAATGTCCAAATGCCATAGTTTAGGCCCATTTCTTTGAGTGCCATCATAGAGGTGAGGGAATTCCAAGTGCTAATAGAACTGAAAGCAGGGCCAGGCATGGATGGAGTGGCTCACACCTGTAATCCCAGCACTTTGGGAAGCTGAAGCAGGAGGATTATTTGATGCCAGGAGTTAGAGACCAGCCTAGGCAACAAAGCAAGGCCCCATCTCTACAAAAAGTAAAAAATTAAAATAATTAGCTGGGTGTGGTGGCACACACCTGTAGTCCTAGCTACTCCGGAAACTGAGGTGGGAGGATAGCTTGAGCCCAGAAATTCAAGGCTGCAGTGAACGGTGAACACATCACTGCCCTCCAGACTGGGCAACAAAGTGAGACCCTGTCCCCTACCCCCAACCAAAAAAAAAAAAAAAAAAAAAAGAATTGAGACACAGCAAATACTACTGTGGGAAGAGGAACTGTAAAGGAGAAGGAGTTTGGATTCAGGTGGACACAGGCTTGAACTTCACCCAACCTTACACAATTTTTTTTTTGAGATGGAGTTTCACTCTTGTTGCCCAGGCTGGAGTGCAATGGCACCATCTTGGCTCACCACAACCTCCGCCTCCCGAGAAAGTTCCCGATTCTCCTGCCTCAGCCTCCCAAGTAGCTAGATTACAGGCATGCGCCACCACGCCCAGCTGATTTTATATTTTTAGTAGAGATGGGGTTTCTCCATGTTGGTCAGGCTGGTCTCAAACTCCCGACCTCAGGTGATCTGCCCGTTTTGGCCTCCCAAAGTGTTGGGTTTACAGGCGTGAGCCACCACACCCGGCCTCTGCCTTAGACAATGTACGTAACCTGCCACGGCTTCAGTTTCTCAGTTTTTTCTTCTTTCAGTTTCCTCACTTTTAAAATAGATCTATAATATTTCTGTTATGAGTATGTATAAAGACTAAACAAGATTGCAATGTATATAAAATGCTTAACATACCTTTCAGGGGCCACATTCCAAGTATTTCTTTCCTTCCCATTAAGTGAGAGAATCGCAATTATCTCAAAGTAAGGGAATATGATGAGGGTAAGCTTCCCACAGCTCAGTTCTTGGAGAAAATAGAAAAGAAGAGAGACAAGAGGAGCACATAAAAGTGACTAATTCAGGAGGAGGTGACATCTGAGTTATCAAGTAGGATAAAATTACCTTGGTTCATAATCAGTAATAGGAGGCCTCAGTACAGCATAGTGACTCTGCTTGCGTTTTATACACAGAAAACCCGGCTTCCTGTCTTAGCTCTGCTGCTTGCCAGTGAGCTGGGGCAAGTCACTTCGCTTCTCAGTTTCTTTATAGGTAAAATGAGTTCAATAATACCTGCCTTTCTGTGTTAGTGTGGAATTGAACTGAGATATAGGATGGAAGGCACCAGGCTCGTAGGCAGACTCTTACACACAGTAGCTCTTCCTCATCAGTTCAGAGCTGTGTAGCAGCCAAAGGAAAACTTCCCTTTCGCCCCCTAAAGGTTCGCTGAAAATCAACTGATGAAAGGCAGGTTAATAGGAGGAAAGGCATATAAATGTATTAAAGTGCATGGAGGAAAATCCCAGATATTATCCCCTCTCTCTCCATGAATTGGGGTCTAGATGTTTTTATGCCTCTTTTCTTAGAAGAAAGGGAGATGGGGAGGTATGGGTGATGTAAGGGGGTTGGTAAATGATTTTTCAGGGAATTTAATGTGCTCCAAGAACATATAATGGCCTGAGACAAAGCCTGTTGGGCCCACAAAGCAGACAATGTTTTGTGACAAAAGGCTGTCTAGGTTTGTTGACAGATTTGTCTTTTTTTTTTTTTTTTGAGACGGGGTCTCGCTCTGTCACCCAGGCTGGAGTGCAATGGTGTGATCTCGGCTCACTGCAACCTCCGCCTCGTGGGTTCAAGCAATTCTTTGCCACAGCCTCCCAAATAGCTGGGATTACAAGCGCCCACCACCACGCCCAGCTAACTTTTTTGTGTTTTTATTTTAGTAGAGACAGGGTTTCACCATCTTGGCCAGGCTGGTCTTGAACTCCTGACCTCATGATCCACCCGCCTTGGCCTCCCAAAGTGCTGGGATTACAGGCGTGAGCCACCGTGCCAGGTCAACAGACTCGTCTTTCTTCCTGTGATGTGAGTTTAGTTAATTAAAACTCGGAACGGATGAGAGGGATTTGTTTTTTCCCTTGGCAGGTCTGGACTGTAAGCAGATAAGGTAACTTTAGAGAACAACTTCATCCTGTGCTTTGGGAGAGACAGAGGATTGAGAGACAGGGTGCAGGGAGGTCAGAGAGAACTTGAGGCTGCTTCCTCCCTTCAGCATGTCAAAGCACCATATTTTGGGGTAGCCGTTTCTGAGCCCCAACAGCTGCTAATCCAGCATCTGAAGAAACAGGACTAAGGAACATGAACTTCTGTTATTTAGCAGTATTTCAGCCAGGCTAGGCTGGGTTACCTGCAGTTACAAGTAAATCCAAAATTTCAGTGACTTAAATTTGAAGATATAGTTCTTATTCATTATACTCTCTATCATTGTCTGCTAGAAGCTTTATTCCACACCATTGTCATCCTTACTCCAGACCTGGAGCTGACAGAGTGACCACTATGGGAATATTGCTGGTTGCCATGACAGCAAAAAGATAAGATGGTGAAGCATCCTGACTTTTACAGCTTCCACATACATTTCATTAGCCAAGTCACATGGCAGTGCCTCCAAGTATGGGGGAAATTACAATCCACCATATGTCAGGAAGGAAAGAGAACAAGAATGTTTGTGAACAGCCCTAATGACCACTGTAGTTAGGGAGCAAAGATTTCAGAAAGATTTAATTATCTCTTTTCCCAGAAAAAGACTTGACGTGAATTCGCTTGTTGAGAATTGGCAGGTTACCAAGGATATGTTTTTCTTTTCTTGATGAAAATAAATTATTGGCAAATAGTCTTGCTGAGTTGTTGTACTTTTTGCAATGTTTTCTGTTGCCATGGCCCACTGCTGAATTTAACCACCCTAGGTTAATTTCAGTAGCTTTCTTTATTAGAGTTGGGAAGATTGCCTTTTCCTCACCTGTGGGTCTCTTCCTCTCTCCAATGTAATAAATGTGTACCACTTTTTTTTTTTTTTTCATACGGAGTCTCCCTCTGTCGCACAGGCTGGAGTGCAGTGGCACGATCTCAGCTCACTGCAAGCTCCGCCTCCTGGGTTCACGCCATTCTCCTGCCTCAGCCTCCTGAGCAGCTGGGACTACAGGCGTCTGCTACCATTATACTTTTCCTACTCATATTTTAAAACCCCAAATTTCTGATGGCACCAAAAACATAGACTCTTGATTAGAAATGACGGGTTTGAAACGTCCAAGGTCTTTATGTAAATTTTCCACTGAGTTGATTCTCTTTTCTTGTAACTCATAAGTGCTGGAAAATGTTGCTTCCTTTTCCATTTTTAATATTCAGGTGCTTCTCAGATGGTTCTTCGGTAGGGAACCTTCCTAAAACTCAGGGGGTATGTCAATTATCTACTGCTACATAACAAATTACCCTAAATCTTAGTGGTGTAAAAGAATGATGGACAGCTGAGTATGGTGGCTCACGCCTGTAATCCCAATACTTTGGGAGGCCAAGGTGGGTGGATCATCTGAGGTCAGGAGTTCGAGACCAGCCTGGCCCACATGGTAAAACCCAGTCATTACTGAAAATACAAAAATTAGCTGGGTGTGGTAGCATGTGCCTGTTATCCCAGCTAATCAGGAGGGTGAGACAGGAGAATCACTTGAAACTGGGAGGCAGAGGCTGCAGTGAGACGAGATTGCACCCCTGCACTCTAGCCTGGGTGACAGAGTGAGACTCTGACTCCAAAAAAAAAAAGAAAAGAAAGAAAAAGAGTAATGGATGTTACTATTTCTCATAGTCGCTGAGGTTAAGGAATTATGAAACCACCTAGCTGATAGTTTTCGCTTGGAGTTTCTCATGAGGCTGCAGTCAGGATGTTAGCTAGGGCTGCGGTCATCTGAAGGCTTAACAGAGGCTGGAGGACAACTCATGCATATGCTGGAGAGTGCTGACTGCTAACAGGAGATCCCCGTTCCTCCCACCTTGTGGCCTCTGTAGGGCTGTTTGAGGGTCCTTTTCCCTGAGGAAGTGAGGCAAGAACGGCAAAGACAGCTGCAGTGCTTTTTATGACTAAAACTCAAAGTCACATACTGTCACTTCTACAGTATTCTGTTGCTTATCCAGAATGCATGGGCGGCATGGGAGGGCATTATACCGGGATGTGGTCACCAGGAGGCAAGGATCACTGGAGGCCACCTTAGATGCTGGCTATCACAAAAAGTAGGGCAAGAATTCTCTCAATTCCCTTGAAGTCTACCCCAAATATATACATGAGAATTACAAGGCAAGGATTTTTTTTTTTTTTTTTTTTTTTTGAGACAGAGTCTTACACTGTTGCCCAGGCTGGAGTGCAGTGGCGTGATTTCAGCTCACTGCAACCTCCGCCTCCCAGGTTCAAGTGATTCTCCTTACCTCAGCCTCCCAAGTAGCTGGGATTACAGGTGCCTGCCACCATGCCCGGCTAATTCCTTTGTAGTTTTTTTTTAGTAGAGATGGGGTTTCACTATGTTGACCAGGCTGGTCTCAAGCTCCTGACCTCATGATCCACCCACCTCAGTCTCCCAAAATGCTGGGATTACAGTTGTGAGCCACCGTGCCTGGCCAAGGAATTTTTTTTTTTTTTTAATCTTTGTTCACTGCTTAGTACTTTGGATATTACCTAGCATATAATAGCTTCTCAATAAATGTTTTTGCAATGAATAGGTAAGAAAAATCAAGAAAACTTTAAAAAGTCTCTCAGTTAAACATTACAAATACTATGTTTTTCAGCTTCAAATAAGGTATATAAATGTCTTAGAAATGTGGTAGTGCCTTATCACACTGCAGATAGCCAGCAAACATTGAGAAAATAGTAAGACTTGCCAAGTCGCCTCCAAAATGGTGTTTAGAAGCGTGATTTCATTAGGGAGGCAATGTAGCACAGTGAATAGATACAGAAAAACTGAGATTTTTGTCTAGATTCTACCACCAATTAGCTTGGTGAATTTAAGCAAGACAGTCTCTCTGGGCCTCATTCTTCCTACTTATAAAACCAGAGACTTGGATTAAATGACATTAAAGGCACTTCGAGCATGAACATTCAGATATTGTTTATTTGATCTCAACTTGAATTTTGCCATACGCTTAAAACTAGGCCTATAAGAAACAATTTCTGATGTACTCTATTTATTGGATAGTTCTTTCATGTGCATCAGGCTTCAGTCTAAAATGTGTGCATAGGTTTGGGTTTATTTCAAGACTGTGGGGTGAATCACTAAGTCTATGTGTATAAAGATTCCAGAAGTCCCTTGGGAAATAATTTACTGTAATGGACGTGACAATTTGATTCAAAAACAGTGTCTCAAGAATTGGAAGGGAAAGGCAATTTTTAAAATAGCTCCATGTCTACCTATCAAAGTATCTGATTTCATAGCCCCCATTTGCTCATGTTTGAGTACCCAAGAAATGGAGCTGGAAGTAAAATGGATGCATTAAAATCTACAGTAATTTGACACAGATAACTTTTTTATGTGTTATTTATAGCTGAACACAGTACTCTAAGAGTGGTCTAACCACAGGAAGAGAATGCAAACACTTTTCTATTTGGGACGGTATCAAGTTAGAATTTTATTTTGGAGGGAGTGCATCGTCCGAACTCTTGATTCACAGTCAATAATCAAAGCTTCAAATAGTGTAGTAACCACATCTTCATCTACACTTTTCATTAAATATCCTCTTGTCAGATTCATCCTATTGTTCTCAGTCCAGGTCCTTTGGATCCTGCTTTATGTCACTTATGCATTGGCAGTGTTTTGGTTAGTGTTCCAACAGGAAACTCACCGGGGTACCAGGAAACCACAAGGGGTTGTCCAGCGCCAGCAACTTTAGAGAAGCTGACAAGAAGAGTGAGGATCGAGGCAAAGCAGCCTTCTTGTCTCTCATAATGAGGGAGTCATAGGCTGGACTACAGGGAGGGGATGTCCTCCATCCATTGCATCTCCTGCTGGAGCTCCCTGTGACCAGACCCATCTGTAAGCCACAGGAACCTATTGGAGTGGTTCGTATAAGCCAGCCTCCCTACAGAGAGCAGGGTAGAGAGTGGATCTGGTGGAGCAATGGACTTCTTTGGGTCATTAATTCAAAGGTAGAACGTCCAAAACCATGAATGGAAATCCTTGGCATACCCACTAGACATTTTTCATTTCATGTTGATTCATTAATCTGAAACATACTGACCATATGATATATCTTTTTTTTTTTTTTTTTTTTTTTTTTTTTTTGAGACGGAGTCTCACTCTGTCGCCCAGGCTGGAGTGCAGTGGCCGGATCTCAGCTCACTGCAAGCTCCTCTTCCGGGTTTACGCCATTCTCCGCCTCAGCCTCCCGAGTAGCTGGGACTACAGGCGCCCGCCATCTCGCCCGGCTAATTTTTTGTATTTTTTTTTTAGTAGAGACGGGGTTTCACCGTGTTAGCCAGGATGGTCTCGATCTCCTGACCTCGTGATCCGCCCGTCTCGGCCTCCCAAAGTGCTGGGATTACAGGCTTGAGCCACCGCGCCCGGCCCATATGATATATCTTAACCAGGAAAATTACTCTACTTTCTTAACATACTGATGTCTCCTTCTTCTAGTGCAAAACAAAAACAAAAACAAACAAACAAACAAAAGACTAGCTTTATTGAAATTTTGAGATGTAGTTCAACCATTATACTGTACAAATCATTGTATTTGTATACTTTATCCCATAGTTGTATTAAAATAAAGTTTACCCATTTACAATGTACAAATCAATAGATTTTAGTATATTCACATTTATGCAACCATCGCAACAATTGATTTTAGAATATTTTCATTACCCTAAGAGACTCTATACTCATTATTATATTTTATAATATTTTCATTACTCCGCAAAGAAACTCCATACTCATTCTTATTCACACCTCATTCCTCTTCAATGCCGCCAGTCACTGGCAGCCACTAGTCTACTTTCTGTCTCTCTGTATTTGTCTACTTGGACATTTCATATAAATAGAATTACACAAAAGGTGGTCTTTTGTGTTTGGTTTCTACAATATTGTAATACAGTAAGAAACATATATTTGGTCTCTGTCCTTGGTTCCTGGCACTACAGCTCCTGAAACCCTGGTAGTCTCTGGAGAGAAGAGAGTAGCTTTTGTATGCTAATGAGATGACTAGTGGCTGGAATCTCCTAGATAGCCTCAAGATTGTAGGGATGGGTGGGGCTAGTTGCCAAGGAAACCAACCCAACCATGTCTTTAGAGGGTGTGAGCTTTCAAATCCCCCAACCTCTGAGGAAGGGAGAGGGGCTGAAGGTTAAGTTGATCACAAATGGCCAGTGATGTAATCAATCATGCCTACATAATGAGGCCTCCATAAAAGTCCCCCAAAACTGGATTGCTGAACATGTGGAGGTATCTGGGGGATGGCACACCCAAAAAGGGGATGGAAGATCTGTGTCCCCTCACCCATACCTTGCCCTATGTATCTCTTCCATCTTTCTGTCAATCTGAATCTTTTGTAATATCCTTTATAATAAATGGGTAAATGTTTCAGGTGTTTCCCTGAGTTCTGTGAACCAGTCTAGCAAATGGGAACCCTGATTTATAGCCAGTCAGAAATTGCAATTGGCATCAGAAGTGGGGGGCAGTCTTGTGGGAATAAGCCCTCAACCTGTGGGATCTGATGCTAAGTCCAGGTAGATAGTGTCAGGATGGAGTGAAATTGTAGGACACCCAGTTAGTATCTGCAAAAGAACTGTGTGGTGTGTGGAGAATCCCCCCTACATATCTGGTGTCAGAAGTTCCTGTAGAGTAGTGTGTGAAAGTAGGAAAAACACTTTGTTTTTTTCCTGTCTCTATCAGCTTCTTTCACTAAGTATAAAGCGTTTGAGGTTCACCCATGTTGCAGCACATATCAGTGCTTCATTTATTTTTACCGCCAAATGATATTTCACTGTATGGCTATCCCACAATTTGTTGATCTGTTCATCCGTTGATGAACATTTGGGTTGTTTCTTCTTGTTGGCTGTTATGTATAATGCAGCTATGAAATTCAAGTACAATGTTTATGTGAACATATGCTTTCCTTTCTCTTAGGTATATACATAGAAGTAGAATTTCTGGGTCATATGGTAAATTTATTTTAAACCTTTCAGGAACTGCCAGACTGTTTTTGGCTGCATCATTTCACATTCCTATCAGCAGAGTGTAAAGGTTCCAATTTCTTCTCCTTTTTTTTTTTTTTTTTTTTTAACAGAGTCTCACTCTGTTGCCAGGCTGGAGTGCAGTGGTGCGATCTCGGCTCACTGCAACCTCTGGCTCCCGGGTTCAAGCGATTCTCCTGCCTCAGCCTCCTGAGTAGCTGGGATTACAGGCGTGTGCCACCACACCCAGCTAATTTTTGTATTTTCAGTAGAGATGGGGTTTCACCGTTGGCTAGGCTGGTCTTGATCTCTTGACCTCGTGATCCACCCACCTCAGCCTCCCAAAGTGCTGGGATTACAGGCGTGAGCCACTGCGCCCGGCACCAACACTTTTTATCATTTGTTATTTTGATCATAGTTATCCTACTGTATGTAAAGATTTTGATTTGCATTTCTGTGGTGACTAAAGATGTTGAGCATCTTTTCCTGTGTTTATTGGTTGCTTATATATCTTCTTTGGAGAAATGTTTGTTCAGGTCCTTTGCCTATTTTAAAACTGGGTTATGTGCATTTTTTATAATAGAATCATAAGAGTTCTTTTTTTTTTCTTTTGGGTTTTGTTTTGTTTTTTATTGTTGTTGTTTTGGGACAGGGTCTCTCTCTGTTACTCAAGCTGGAATGCCGCAGCCTTGACCTCCCAGGCTCAATAAATCCTCCTACCTCATCCTCCTGAGTAGCTGGGACTACTGGTGTACATTACCATGCCTGGCTAGTTTTTGTAATTTTTATAGAGATGAGGTCTCACCATATGAATACAATACAATACAATACAATTACAGGATACAGTACACAAATATAGTCTGTTCTCAAAGTCCTGGGCTCAAACAATTCGCCGGCCTCAGCCTCCCAAAGTGCTGGGATTACAGGTGTGAGTCACTGCGCTGGGCCAGAGTTCTTTATATGTTTTAGACACAAGCCTCTTGTTAGATATAATGATTTGCACAAATTTTCTGTCATTTTATGGGTTGTCTTTTTCACTTTCTTAATGATATCCTTTAAAGCACAAAGTTTTTAATTTTGAAGATATCCAATTTAGCTACATTTTTTTGTTTTTTTTTTTTTTTTTTTTTTTTTTTTTTGTTGAGACGGAGTCTCGCTCTGTCGCCCAGGCTGGAGTGCAGTGGCCGGATCTCAGCTCACTGCAAGCTCCGCCTCCCGGGTTTACGCCATTCTCTCGCCTCAGCCTCCCCAGTAGCTGGGATTACAGGCGCCCGCCATCTCGCCCGGCTAATTTTTTGTATTTTTTTTTTTTTTAGTAGAGACGGGGTTTCACGTGTTAGCCAGGATGGTCTCGATCTCCTGACCTCGTGATCCGCCCGTCTCGGCCTCCCAAAGTGCTGGGATTACAGGGTTGAGCCACCGCGCCCGGCCCTTTTTTTTGTTTAGTTGCTTATGCTTTTGGAATTTTATTCCAGTGTTGTTTTGAAAGCTATTTTTTCCCAGCTTCCCGTTCAGGGTTAGAAAAATTGTCTGATTTCTCTTTCCTGCCCAAAATTACTTAGAATAGTATAAGCTAATATTTGCCAACCACTTACTATGTCCGAGGCTCTTGTTAGGGTTCAGACAGCTTGGGTAATCAGTCCAGGATCTCAAGACTAAGGACGAATTCAGCGAATCTCACTCTGCAGCCCATACTCTTCAACCGCTTCACTGTGCTACTGATCAGGGTCTTCCTCATCTTGACATTTGTTTCATTTTTTTTGCAGGAGGAAAATGGTGTATTTGCTGTTAGTGTTGAACAAGTAATTCTGCCTACTCTTTGTTCTCTTCCCTTTTCTGAGGTGAGTCCCCTGCCCCACCCTTTCTAGGACTGCCAGAATCTACAAACTGTCCAAAACACACATGTACTCATCCAAAAAGGCAAAACAACACCCTCATTCATGACACAGAATACTCAAAGCCCTGGTGTCATGGCTGCAGTCTCTCCCTGACCCTTGGCTCACCCGAACTGTGCTGAGTCTTCTCTTTGGTTGTGATAGCCTAGGGTGTGACATCCAGGGACAGCTTTGACACTCCTCGGATGTAAGTGCCATGCTGTGGCTTGCCTTGGAACCCACAAGAAGGGCCCAGGTTCAAAATCCTTTAACTGTCAGTTGAATCAAACATGACCACGTGCAGCAGTAGACAACAAAAGCAAGTTAGACTGCCTTCTCAGATGTTTCTTTTCACTTTGGCAATATCGATGTTTAAACTTCAAGTTTATTATTATTATTTTAAATAAGTGAAGTCAGAATTACCCAACAGGAGTCCAAGAACTTCTTACCCCACACGCACCCCCCCATTCTACAGTGTCCAATTACCTATGAAATCCATTTGCATCTACTTCAGAAATATCTCTCAGCCTGCCTGTCCCATTGAATCTTTCCTGCCACTGCATCAGTTCAGATCTCTATCATCTCTTAGGTGGACTAACTCATCTCATTTCTTTTTTTTTCTTTAGACAGCTCTCACCCTGTCACCCAGGCTGGAGTGCAGTGGCCTGATCATGCAGATTACAGCCTCAACCTCCTGGGCCCAAGCAATCCTCCTGCCTCAGTCTCCTGAGTAGCTGGGACTAAAGATGCATGCTGCCATAGCTGGCTAAATTTTTTGTAGAGACAGGGTCTCACTATGTTGCTAAGGCTAGTCTCAAACTCCTGGGCTCAAGCAACCCTCCTGCCTCTGCTTACCAAATAGCTGGGGCTACAGGTGCATACTGTTGTGCCTGGCTCATTTTTTTTTTTAGTTTTTGTAGAGACGGGGTCTCACTATGTTGACCAGTCTTTGTTTCTTAGTCTTGTCTTCAATCCAGTTGAATTAAATTGAATTATCTCTTCATGGTTGTCTTCCTCAGTAGATTATGAGATCTTTAAGGTTAGAGACCAAAAACAATTAATTTGCCTAGAACCTGACACAGAGTCTGCCACCTACCAGCCTGACCAACATGGTGAAACCCCGTCTCTACTAAAAATACAAAACTTAGCCAGGTGTGGTGACACCTGCCTGTAATCCCAGCTACTCAGGTAGCTGAGGCAGGAGAATCACTTGAACCCAGGAGGCAGAGTTTGCAGTGAGCAGAGATCTCGCCACTGCACTTCAGCCTGGGCAACAGAGGGAGACTCCGTCTCAAGAAAAAAAAAAAAAAAAAAAAAGAAGTCTGCCACCTAAAGGCATTTAATTAGCATTTGTGAAAGAAATAGTAGTTGGGTACATAATTTCCCCACTGCTTGCAAGTCCTCACAAAAGGCCTTCTAATAAAAACAATTAAATCTCATGTGACCCAGGTGTGTCAGAAATGCCTTCCTATTCTGCTATGTGGACAAGTTTTGCTAGTTTTCCAGGTTTAATCAAGGCAAAGCAGATAGCTTGTCTCCTATGATCAGGGGCTCATCTGCTAGCCTGTGGAGGGGCAAACAGGTATGATACTCCTTCGTCACTCATCACAATGGTCACGGCAGACACTTCTATAACAAAAGACAAGTTAGCAAGAGAAAAGCGTGATACATTTATTTAATAAAGTTTTCAATGACATGGGAGACTTCAGAAATGAAGACCCAAAGACCCAGGAAAAGCTGGGTATTCTTATGCTTAGGTTTGCTGACAAAATGGACAGTCATGTAGAAATAAGATTGGACAACAAGGATATGCTGTCATAATAGAAACCAACTGAGGGGAATGCAGCAAGGCCTGTCTGTTCTGCTGCTTCTTGGCCCTCTATGTAGCATTTCTTTCTCTGGGTATCGGACAAGACACGTGTCACATGAAAGTCTTCAGGGAAGAGGGGAGAATGTCAGAGAGTGACATTTCTAGGTTTTATGGCCTGCTTCAGGGGAGAGGAGTTAGAATTTCTAGGATCCATCTTGAGGAAGACATATTCTAGTTTTATGAGCTGCTTCAAGGGAGAAAGAGAGTCTGGAGATAGGAGGGTGGGAGAAGGTCAGAAATATGGTGCTTCTGAGGCCCTTGTAATCTCCTTCAGTTCAAAGTACTCGGCATGCCAAAGCATCATACTTTAGGGCATTGTTTTGAGCCCCCAAACCAGTAACTCCTCCTTATCTTAGTTATGGGGGAGAGTCGGGCCTGTATCCCTCTCGGACCCATCTCTGCCAGGGACCACCAAGTGATCAGGTTATTTGTTTCTCACACACATACACATCCATTTCCCCAAGCTCAAACACCCTCTGGACACTAATTTTTTTCCAAAAAAATGTAGATAAGCATTGCAAAACCACTCAGAAGAGGAGGACCAACAGTTATAACCCTCTCTGAGTAACCTGCTCCCTACTACCATAGGAAGAAAGGAGGTGAGCAGACAGGACAAGGACTCATAATTTAGACCTTTACAAGATATCCAAATGGCTGTTACCTTGCTCTCTGCCTCCCCAGGTTTCTGCTGTCCTACACTTCGATCTTCCCTCTGAGATTCCTTTTTTTTTTTTTTTTTTTGAGACGGAGTCTCGCTCTGTCACCCAGGCTGGAGTGCTGTGGCCGGATCTCAGCTCACTGCAAGCTCCGCCTCCCGGGTTTACGCCATTCTCCTGCCTCAGCCTCCCGAGTAGCTGGGACTACAGGCGCCGCCACCTCGCCCGGCTAGTTTTTTGTAGTTTTTTTTTAGTAGAGACGGGGTTTCACCGTGTTAGCCAGGATGGTCTTGATCTCCTGACCTCGTGATCCGCCTGTCTCGGCCTCCCAAAGTGCTGGGATTACAGGCTTGAGCCACCGCGCCCGCCTCTTTTTTTTTTTTTTTTTTGAGACGGAGTCTCGCTCTGTCGCCCAGGCTGGAGTGCAGTGGCCAGATCTCAGCTCACTGCAAGCTCCGCCTCCGGGGTTCACGCCATTCTCCTGCCTCAGCCTCCGAGTAGCTGGGACTACAGGCGCCGCCACCTTGCCCAGCTAGTTTTTTGTATTTTTTAGTAGAGACGGGGTTTCACCGTATTAGCCAGGATGGTCTTGATCTCCTGACCTCGTGATCCGCCCGTCTCGGCCTCCCAAAGTGCTGGGATTACAGGCTTGAGCCACCGCGCCTGGCCTGAGATTGCTTCTCTAATGAACCCATCCCTTTGCCCCAGAAATCTGTCCCATTCTGTCCCATTCTCCACAAGAGAAAGTGGTCCCAGTTGCTGCTGTCTCTTCTTATTAAATGCAAAGATTAATGCCTTGGGCTTCTGCTGAGTGTTAAAGGCAGATTCCCTTGGCTTATCCTTCTGCCAGCTCTAAAATGGGAGGAATGTGGCTAGCCTTGTAGTGGAACTTCTTGAAATGCCTTTCCCCCTTGGGCAGTGAGGGCTGATGACTGGGGCCAATTTCCTCCTGAAATACCTAAGGACAAATATTTTACCATAATCAGTATTGCTCACCTTCCAAAGACAATGGAGGTCAGTAGCACAGAAGCAAAGTATTTTTCAGGCTTTTTAAATTTTTGGACCCGAAATTTCATTATTTTGCCCAGATTGGCCTCCAACTAGTGGGCTCAAGTGATTCTCCTGCCTCAGCCTCCTGAGTAGCTGGGATGACAGGCATGTACTCCAGCCCCATGTCTGGGTTTTTTTTTTTTTTTTCCAGCTTATTAATATGTTTTTCACTTCACTCTATTATATTATTGTGGTAAAGGAGTTTTTGTTGTCTTCCTGGACCTGTTCAGTACAAAAGTCTCTCAGTTGAGAATGTTTGTTTACTTCCTACCATAGAGTTTCTTGATCCTAAAAACTCTCCCTAGATGGAGTGGGGGTGGGGAAGATCTCCTTTATCCTGCCAAGCAAACTAAATAGAAACTTGAAAGCTTACATGTAACTGGAGTAGTATTCAGGGATTCAACTTCTTCCTGGTTTAGTCTTGGAAGAGTGTAAGTGTCCAGGAATTTATCCATTTCTTCTAGATTTTCTAGTTTATTTGCGTAGAGGTGTTTGTAGTATTCTCTGATGGTACTTTGTATTTCTGTGGGGTGGCTGTGGCTCACAGGCCTGTAAATCCAGCACTTTGGGAGGCTGAAGTAAGAGGATTGCTTGAAGCCAGGAATTCAAAACCAGCCTATGCAACATAGCGAGATCCTGTTTTTTCTAAAAAACACAGAAAGAAAGAAATTAGCTAGGTGTGTTGGCAGTCCCAGCTCCTCAGGAGGCTGAGGCAGGAGGATCACTTGAGTCCAGGAATTCAAGGTTACACTTGAGCTATGATCATGCCACTGTACTCCAGCTTGGGTGACAGAACAAGATCCTGTCTTTCTCTAAAATAAAAATAAAATAAAGTAAAATAAAAACAATAAATAATTTTAAAAAATTTTAAAGAAGTTTGCATATAGAATTAGCAAGATAATTATAAAGGCTATGTTTATGGATTTGTAATTGCCTAACAGGTTCTTACCCACTGCACAGGTAAATGCAATTCACTGAGACAGTATCATTGCAGTAAAGAGTTTAATTAACACAAGGTCAGCCAGGCAGAACTGAAGTTATTACTCAAATCAGTCTCCCCAGCAACTCAGAGGCCAGGGTTTTTATGGATAATTTGGTGGGCAGTGAGCAAGGGAAGGGTTGCTGTTGATAGGTTAGGAACGAAATCACAGGGGTGTGGAAAACAATTCTGTGCACTGAGTCAGCCTCCGGGTGGGGCCACAGGACTGGCTGAATCCTGAGCCTCAGGTCTAGGTGGGCTCAATCAGTTGCTAGAATGCAAAAATCTGAAAAGTATCTCAAAAGACCAATTTTAGGTTCTACATTAGTGATGTTAGCTACAGGAGCAATTGAGGAAGTCACAAATCTTGTGAACTCTGACCACATGACTGCTGATCAGTAAGGATTTTATAAAATATGCCTGTAGTTTAGCAGAATTCAGGCCCCTCCCATAATCTTAATCTTGTGGTCTCTCAGTCTTACAAAGGTGGTTTCAGTCCCTTAACAAAGAGGAGATTACTTTTGGAAAAGGACTATTATCATCTTGCTTTAAAGTTAAACTACAGGTTGGGAGTGGTGGCTCCTGCCTGTAATCCCAGCACTTTGGGAGGCCAAGATGGGAGTATGGCTTGAGGCCAGGAGCTCGAGACCAGCCTGGGCAACATAGCAAGACTTCATCCCTATTTAATTGAAAAAAAAAAAAAAAAGTTAAACTATGACTAATTTCCTCCCATGGTTAGTTTGTTCTATGCCCAGCAATGAGGAAAGACAGCCAGGCTGTGAGGCTAGAAGCAAGATGGAGTCAACCGTGCTAGACGTGTCTCTCTGTCATAATCTCTGCAAAGGTGGTTTCAGATTCAGGGCCTTGCTCTATAAAGTATCCTTAAAAAACTGATGTCATCAGTTTCAGAGGAAATCGTGAGATTTCTAAACAACATGTGACTTTTTGCCTAGGAGCTAAAAGCTTTCAAATCCTCTTCTTGCATCTCACTACCTGCAAGATGAAAGGAACCAATCTACGATTTCTAGCAGATTCTTGGAATTTGTAATTCAACTAATGCCTACTAAATATCTGCCATGTGCAGTACAGGGTGGTGAAAATGTAATTTTGTATCATTTAGGCAAAATTCTCATGGTTTCTACAACCTTGCTTTGAGCAATAACATACTAGAACAAAGGTTAACACAAATAATATTATTTCTTTTGCCATGTCAACCTAACAGCAAAAGGAGAAAACATTTCTCCAAAATGACTTATCTGAAAGACCCTAAGCCCTACTGTAGATTCTCAAGGAATAGGTCATTGTGGTTCAGAAGTTAATAGAAAAACATTCCAAATTCCTTCTGTTCTTTCCTTCAATAGTGACTTCACTTAACCTTGATAGTGACAAAGAGATTTCTTCAAGGAAAAACAACTCTGAAAGGAAAAAGGAATTTGAAGAGTAATTCAATCTTAACCATCCTTTCAACTGGAAATTTGAGCTTATAAACGGTGCCAGAAAAATGTGTTAGAGGCATAGCTGGAAAAAAAAATGTAACTTTTTCTTAAACTCCTGCAAATGACAGAATTATTCATAGGAATCAAAAAGGGAACAATCTCTGAGGGAGAAACACTGCTATGTTACTAGTGGGTCTTCAGAAATACCCTAACTTTCCACTCATCCCTGTTCTAAGAAATCATCTACCTCCACTGGAAAATTCCAGGCATAGGCAAAATAGTCTATTTAACTTGCATTATAATGTAAAACATCATTTACTAGAGTAGTTACATCGCTTATCCAGATATTCTTTTTTTACCTAACACATTGTTACCAAAAATATTCTAAAGTCTTAGATGCATTTGCCCTTCTCTCTTCATTTTAACGTCAGATTCTAAATGAAATTTGTAACAGCATACATACAAATGTATGGTTTAGAAGTTAAGTTATTCTTCATAATTTTTCCTTTTCCATTTGTCTGAAATACAAGTTGTTATTTTTGTTGTTGTTTTGCTTCTCAGGAAATGGTGTCACCTGGTATGTGTTGATGAAAACATAAATCTAGTTGACATTCTTGATTTCTCTTTCTCACCTTCACTTGTACCTCCCAGGTTCAAGCGATTCTCCTGCCTCAGCCTCCTGAGTAGCTGGGATTACAGGCGCCCACCATCACACACAGCTAATTTTTTTTGTATTTTTAGTAGAGATGGGGTTTCACCATGTTGGCCAGGCTGGTCTCAAACTCCCGACCTTGCAATCCACCCGCCTCGGCCTCCCAAAGTGCTGGGATTACAGGTGTGAGCCACTGTGCCTGGCCATATTTGCACTTTAAAAGAACATTGTACAATATACAGATAAGTGGTAAAATGTATGCTAATAATTTAAATTCTTTTCTTTACTTAGAATGATATTTGATAACCAATTAAAAACACTGTGACAAGAGAAAGAATGAAGGAGAAAGGATAAAACTTTTTAGTTTAGAAAATGACTTATTCGGCTTGATGCGGTAACCCACACCTATAATCCCAGAGCTTTGGGAGGCAGAGGCAGAAGGATCGCTTGAAGCCAGCAGTTTGAGACCAGTCTGAGCAACATAGCAAGACCCTGTCTCTACAAAAAAAAAAAAAAAAAAAAAAAAAATTAGCCCCTTGACGTGCTGTTGCATGCCCATAGTTCTAGCTATTGGGAAAGCTGAGGTGGGAGGATCCCTTGAGAGTAAGAGTTTGACACAGCAGTGAGCTATGATTGCACTACTGCACTCCAGCCTGGGCAACACAGCAAGACCTTGTCTCTAAAAAAACTTTTTTTTTAAAAGAAAGAAAATGACTTCTCAAACTTCTAACTTGCTTCTAGCTATAGTCTGCAAGCTGTCTCAAGGGGCTTTCTTTAAAGGGACCAGAGCTTCTAACCACCACCAAAATTATCAAAGTACATTTGGAATGTACTGTGTTGAGTATTTTCTCCAGTCTGGTATCACTTTTCTTTAATATTAAGATTGACTTGTTAACCAAACCTTTTCAAGGTGGAACAGCAGCACAAAGTTTGAAAGGAGATTGTTTTCTGCTTGCTCCAGGCTGAGATCAAGGTTTATCCAGACCAGAACAGCTTGGTAACCATAGGTTAGATACACAAATTTAAAGTTTAACTTTATGCAAACAGTGTAACACAATCCCGGGACAAGGTCCATAAAGAATGATCCTGACACCTTGTTGTGTCTTGATGACTCTGGATCATTGAGACCTTTAGGTTTTGGCCTCCATGAAGAGATATCAGAAAAATGAAAAATGCTTTCTTTTCCTCTTGGCCCCATGGCACAAAGTTCGCCGGCCAATGAAAACCGTTCACAGAGCTTTCCAAGCACAAAGCCCTGAGGAGGGAAACAGAATGGAGTGGGAAGGCATTTCTCCTGGGGTTGCATGATGGCTAGTAGAAAGCCTGGGATGTGAAGTCACAAGCTCACTTCATATCAGCTCTATGACCTTAAGCAAATGATTCCCCTGTCTAGGCTTCAGTTTTTTTCATTTATAAAGTGGGATCAATGATATTTGCCCTGCCTGTCTAGTAAGGTTGTTGTAAAAATTAAGACAAGATCTTTTATGAGAAAGTGCTTTTTAACAGTAAAAGCATGCAGAAAGGTATAAGATCTAAAATGATGCATTCTGGAAAGCATTTTCAAATGAATGTATTCAGTTATTTAACAGATATTTATTAAGCACCTACAACAGGCCAGGTTCTATTCTAGGTGTTGGAGGTAAATCTGAGAACAAAAATAAATATCTCTCTTCGTATAGAGTTTGTAGTTAGCCAAGGAAAAAAATTATGAGAAAAAAGTAAGAGTGAGGTTGCAATTTTAAATAGGATGGTAGGGCACATTGTTACAATAGTGGTCCCTCGTAAATCATGCCTTCTTATATCCGCACACCCTCGAAATGGACTCTGCTGTTCCTAACTTGCCAGTCAGGAGCCTAGGCTCTGAGAGATCTTGAAGCTTCCACCTTTTTTTTTTTTTTTTTTTTTTTTTTTTAAGGTACAGGGTCAGCTGGGCACAGTGGCTTATGCCTGTAACACCAGCACTTTGGGAGGCCAAGGAGGGTGGATCACTTGAGGTCAGGAGTTCAGACGAGCCTGGCCAATATGGTGAAACCCCGTCTCTACTAAAAAATACAAAAATTAGTCAGGCGTGGTGGTGCATGTCTGTAGTCCCAGCTACTAGGGAGCCTGAGGCAGGAGAATCGCTTGAACTCAGGAGGCAGAGGTTGTAGTGAGCCGAGATCATGCCACTGCACTGCAGCCTGGGTCAAAGAGTGAGACTCCATCTCCAAAAAAAAAAAAAAAAAATAGATATAGGGTCTCTCTGTGTTGCCCAGGCTGGAGTGCAATGGCATGATAAAAGCTCACTGCAGCCTCAAACTCCTGGGCTTGAGAGCCTCCTGCCTCAGCCTCTCAAGTGGCTAGGACTACAGGCATGCACCACCACGACTGGCTAATTTTTATTTTTTGTAGAGACTGGGTCTGGCTATGTTGACCAGTCTGGTCATAAACTGAAGCTTCCACTTTTGAAAATTGTTGCCCTTGTTTAAGGAATCCCAGACTAGACTATAGAAGAATGGGATACCCATGAAAAGAAAGGCCCTGCCAACATCAGCACCAAGGCTCCAGCCATGCAAGTGAGGTAATCTTACACCCTTGGGTCCCAATCCAGCTGTCAGATGACTGCAGCCTCCCTCGATGACCCCAGGAACCCAGCTGGCCCACAGAATTGTTAGAAATAATAAATCAGTGTTTTTAAGAGAAGGCCAGAGAAAGCCTCTTTGGGAAGGTGATACTTAGAAGATACAACTTGAAGAAGGAAGCAGTTGTAGATTGAATGTGTTCTCCCCAAATTTTTATTTTGAAGCCCTAATACCCTGTGTGGCTCTATTTGGAGGTGGGGCCTATAAGGAAATAATAAAGATTAAATAAGGTCATAAGGATAGGGTCTTACCTTATAGGGTTAGTGTTCTTATGAGAAGAGACACCACAGAGCTCTCCCAAGTCCCCATCTTCCCAATGCACTCATGGAAAAAGGCCATGTTGGGGACATAGCAAGTAGGCAGCTGATTGCAAGCCAGGAAGGGAGATTTCACCAGAAACCAAATTGATCAGAACCTTAATCTTGGACTTCCAGCCTCTAAAACTGTGATAAAATAAATTACTGTTGTTTAAGCCATCCAGTCTATGGTATTTTGTAATGGCAGCCAGGGGCTACTAATACAGAAGCTGTGCCGAGGTTTACCTGAAGTTGCAAAGGCCAGCTGGAAGGCTGTGATACTGGAGCACAGTAAATAACGACAGAATTGGAGGACATGCGGTCAGAGAAGTAAGGTGGGGTGCAAATCCACAGGCCATTGAAAAATTCTGCCTTTTACTCTTTGAGTTAAAAGAAAAGTCAATGCGGAGTTTTGAGGGGCGGAGGGACATATTTTCAAAGGATATGCATTTCTGCAATATTTTATTTTTGTGTAACAATGAACATGTGTTACTTTTATAATCGGGAGAAAAGAAATCAGAACACTTAGAAGGCTACGTAAGAATGAGCAAACAAGTATAAGCTGGGGCCTTTAATGTTAACTTGTGGGATAAAAAGGAAAGGGAGAAGAGGGGGAAAAAAATAAAAGGGTGGGAAGAAGAGATTGTAGCTGACTAGAAGTACAAGTCCCCGAAGGCCATCCTAGAATTACTTGAGAACCTAGATATTTGTTGTATTCTTTGCAATGCACTCCCTTTATTTATTTATTTATTTATTTATTTGAGACAGCGTCTCATTCTGTCACCCAGGCTAGAGAGCAGTGGCGCAATCTCAGCTCACTGCAGCCTCCTCTCCTGGGCTCAAGCAATTCTGCCTTGGCCTCCCAAGTAGCTGTGATTACAGGTGAGTGCCACCACACCCGGATAATTTTTATATTTTTAGTAGAGATGGGATTTCACCATATTAGCCAGGCTTACTCCCACTCTTAATTGCACCTCTGCAGAATGGCACCTGAGGGAAAGGGAGTAAGGGGTAGGGGCAAGAACAGAAAACAAAGCATGGATTGAATCATGTTTTGCTAGGGATCAAATACATCTGATTTACCCCAGAACCTAGTATGTTGCCTGGCTTATATGAAGAGCTCGATTAATATTTCTTGAAGAAATGACTGGCTTGACCATTCTCCTTATTCTGCTTTCCCAGTTTCCCCATTTCCATCTCACCCCCCACCCCCGCCCTTTTTTGTTGTTGACACAACTGAATTCTAAAAGGCTTTTTTTTTTTTTTTTATTTTAAAACACAGAGTTGCCGGGCGCGGTGGCTCAAGCCTGTAATCCCAGCACTTTGGGAGGCCGAGACGGGCGGATCACAAGGTCAGGAGATCGAGACCACCCTGGCTAATACGGTGAAACCCCGTCTCTACTAAAGAATACAAAAAACTAGCCGGGCGATGAGGCGGGCGCCTGTAGTCCCAGCTACTTGGGAGGCGGAGGCAGGAGAATGGCGTAAACCCGGGAGGCGGAGCTTGCAGTGAGCTGAGATCCGGCCACCGCACTCCAGCCTGGGCGATAGAGCCAGACTCCGTCTCAAAAAAAAAAAAAAAAACAACAAAAAACAAAGAGTTAGTGGAGTGGAGGGTTGATATTTAATATAATAAAACAGCAAAAGTCTGCTCTATTTAAGTCCTGCATGCCTCATGGTCTGTTTCTAGGTTTAAAAATGCAACAGATTGAACTGAATCTTCAAGTAAAGTTGAGATCTCAGTTTCTCAGATAACCCTTTATATCTCATCATCATTTACATCTAACTGTGGATTGGAACTGGCAGTGTTAAAATTGCAATGGGAGGGTTATTTGAGTTGTGTTATCTTGTAAAAGCTAACTTTATATGTGTTTACTCATTTAATCTACACAGCTATGCTACAAGGAAAATACCATCATTAACCCCATTTCACAGATGAGGAAGCAGACGCTAAGGCTCATGTTAGGTACATGCCTTTGAGGAGGCAGTTCCAGCAGCCACTATATTCTGCAGCTTCTCAGTTCCAATGACAAAGAGCAGGTGATTAAACACTTTTTTTCATCCTTCCTTAGTAGGCAAAGAGATGGAGGAATGATTAAAGATGCTCAATGCAAGCCTGGGTGGATTGTTTCTTTTTGTTTTTTTTTTGTCTTTTTTTTTTTTTTTTTTTTTTTTTGAGACGGAGTCTCACTCTGTCGCCCAGGCTGGAGTGCAGTAGCCGGATCTCAGCTCACTGCAAGCTCCGTCTCCCAGGTTTACGCGGTTCTTCTGCCTCAGCCTCCCAAGTAGCTGGGACTACAGGCGCCCGCCACCTCACCCAGCTAGTTTGTTGGGTTTTTTTTTTTTTGTATTTTTTAGTAGAGACGGGGTTTCACTGTGTTAGCCAGGGTGGTCTCGATCTCCTGACCTCGTGATCCGCCCGTATCGGCCCCCAAAGTGCTGGGATTACAGGCTTGAGCCACCGCGCCCCCCCTTTTTATCTGTTTTTAAGTTTACTTACCCCTTTATCTCTCTGACCCCAAGTCCTTTAATTCTGTCCTCATTTACTGTGCTCCAGTATCACAGCATTCCAGCTTGCCTTTGCAACTTCAGATAAGCTTCAGTATGTCTTCTGTATTAGTAGACCCAGGCTGCCATCACAAAATGCCATAGACTTACTTACAGTGTCTCTCTTTGTTACCCAGACTAGAATGCAGTGGTGCGATCTTGGCTCATTGCAGCCTCAACCTCCTGGGCTCAAGTAACCCTCCAACCTCAGCCTCCTGAGTAGCTGGGACAACAGGCGCACACCACTGCGCTCAGCTAGTGTTTCTTAAATTATTTTTTTGTCAAGATGGGGGCTCACCATGTTGCCCAGATTGGTCTCAAACTCCTGGGCTCAAATGACTCATCCGCCTCGGCCTCCCAAAGCATTAGGATTACAGGCGTGAGTCACTACACCTGACTGGATAGTACTTTTAAAATGAGCATTCTGTCTAAAGCGCTCATTCTAAAAGTGCTGCAAGTATGCTTTGCTGTAACCAATGGTTTCATTTCCTAAACATCGTATATAACCATTTTTTTTTCTGAGTTCTAGAGGAGCTAACCCTGATGAATAGAAGAAAACATTATTTTCGTTTTGCAAATCATACCCTTAGTCATCTGTTCTGTAAACATGGGCTTTTATGGATCGTATATTTTAAAACTATGAACATAAATATATTCCAAATGAATTCTCTGAAGAAAGCAAATGACCAACTATTAATATCTGTGGTCATAGAGATGAATTTTCATCTTTTTTAATAGACTAAAAAGGTAGAACACTTTTAGTCCCAATGACCAGTCTAAGTTTCAGGTTAACCAAAAAAGAGATAAAAATTACTGGTCAGCCCAGAAGCAAATTCCTTATCCCCTGCCCAGCAAAAACAGTCAACATTCCTTATTGAGGACTGCCGTGGCTTGAATGTGTTCCCCAAAGTTTATGTATCAGAAACTTAATCCCCAATGCAATATTGTTGAGAAGTGGAAACTTTAAGATGTGATTGGCTCATGGGAGCTCTGCCCTCATGAACAGATGAATGCTGTTGTTGCAGGAGTGGGTTCCTGATAAAAGGATGAAGTTAGCCCTCTTTCTCTTGCCCTGGCTCTCCTGCTCTCCTGCGCTTCTGTCTCCCACCATGGGATGACGCAGCACGAAGGTCCTCGCTGCAGGCACTTTGATATTGGACTTACCAGCCTCCAGAACTGTGAAAAATAAATTTCTTCATAAATTACCCAGTCTTTAGTGTTCTGTTATAGCAACACCAAGAAGGCTAAGACAAAGACTCAATAAATAACCCCAAGTCAGACTTCGTTGAAGCTATTCTTTGAAAATCTGTCTTCAGGTCTTTTGCCAGTAGGTCACTGGGTCTGACCCAAGTTTAGAGAACTAACTTACAAAGAATCATAACCAACCCAAGAGGGTTCTTGGTATTACAATGTCTGAATACCCTGATTTGCTAAGCAAAATACACAAAGTAATACATGTATGAAAAGATGTCTGTGAGACATTAAATCACCAGTGACTTGTCTTTGCTGTCTTTTGAGAGAAAGGCAAAATTAGTTCTTACTTGGGCAGTGTCCATTTCCTTATCTCTTATATAATCTTCCATTTGAATAGCTTTATTTTCCAGGCTTAAATGATGGATACATTTCTCAAATATTATAGAAATATTATTAATAAAAACCACTTAAATGTATTAAGCATTCAACATGCCAGGCATTGTCCTAAGCAATTCATGTGTTAACTCATTTAATATACACAGCTATGCTACAAGGTAAATATTATCATTAACCCCTTTTCACAGATGAGAAAGCAAAAACACACCCCTGTTAAGTAACTTGCCTTTAAGGAGGCAGTTCCAGTAGCTTAAACTCTAACCACCATATTCTGCAGCTTCACAGTCTAACGACAAAGAGTAGGTGGTCACGCTGCTGGCAGGAGGCTTTTTATACAGAGAGTTAAGTCTTAGGCTAAGAAAATTAACTTAGTTTCATACAATGAGGAGGATTTTAGCAACTAAAAACTCAGTATGAGTAGAACCAACTTAGAACCTCTTGTAATCTTCTCAAAAGCAACTGCAATAGGTCTCAATTCATTGCAATTGAGCACACGTGTTATTTGCTATGGCTTTAACTCTGGCTGGCAGAAGAACTGAGGCCATACTTAAAATGTGTCATTGGGCTAATTTTATTCTGTAAATAATGGAATAACTGTTTACAATATTTTAAAACATCTTTCCTGGCCTCCTCTGAGCTCTTTATTGCTCCTTCGGCAGACTTTTCTTGGTCACTACTGACTGTAATTTTAGTCCTGGTGAACGGTAAGATTCTCCTGCTTGTATTGATTGTATATAAACTGTGTTATCCTGTAAAAGCTCTGCTCACCTTTACAAGGGGTCAAAGATATAAAACACACACAAATGCTTTTCATCTAACAATTCATGTTTTGTTTAAAATTCACTCTGCCAAACTGAGCTCTTTTGGGGTGAGGAATTAGAATAGATTACAATGGATAAGGGAAGAAGGTAGGCCAAAAAAAAAAAAAAATTGAAACCTCCTGGACGTTTTGAAATGCAAATCTGGAAAGGGTACATATGTACCAGCAGGGGTGGGAATATTAGTTTCCTCAACTTTCTTCATTCTTCCTCTATTCTAAGCAGTTTCTTCCATGTGAAGCTGGGTCCTTCCTCCCCGCGGACCACAAATATTTGATTTCTTGTTCCAGACCAGATGGTGGAGTACGGTGACCATCAACAGAAAAAGGAAAAGATCCAGTAAAAATAAAGGTCAGGGTGATGCAGGCGCCTGCTGCTGCATGGGTTGGTAATAGCCGAAGAATCCGTGTTTGAAATGCCACGCTGGAAAGAAAAGTCACATCTGCCCAGAGGGCCTAGCAAATGTTACAGTGTTTTCCTGCACCCACCTTTCTGGATCTGTTGAATGTCACTCTCTACCACACTGACTCTGCATCAAACAGCTGAGACACAGCCTTCTCATTTCTGAGTAAATGACCATGAGTAAAGATGGTCATGCTTTTAACATTTAGTGAGGGAAAATAATTACATTACCTTGGGTGGATTGCCCTTTCATGACTGTCAACAGCCTAACAGCGGAAACAAGTTGTAATGCTAAGGACAGATGCTGAGACACATCAAAACTTCTCTCTAAGGCTAAAGAATGAAGAAAAATCCTAGCTTGGGGCATATTTATGTAACCGGATGTCAACACAGATTTCAAAACATCTTTTTGAATTGCTGACAGAGCACCAGTCATCTGCTGGGTATTTGAGTGGAAGAGCATAAGCAACACCTCTCTGGTTGTAGAGGTGCCTGCATCAGAGACTAGTAACTGCTATTTACAATGTGAAAATGAGACAGGTCAATTTCTCATTTTCAATATGAAAATGAGACAGGTCAATGAGACAGGTCAAATTCTCTAGGTTTGTTCATCTCTTAGATGAGGATAATGCCTTTCTGTTAGTGATCTTGTGAGGATTCAATGAGATAAGATATGCACATTGCCTGATTAGCAGTGCCCCTGTCTCCTGCCGGCTGGGTGACCTTGGACAGATTGTGTAACTTCAGTTTCTTTATCTATAAAATGGAAGTAACTCACACTTCCTTGTCTGTCTGTGATACAGGTCAAATGCCCATCTGGCATAGAGTCGGAGCCATTACTGTTGGACTTATATTGTCCAATTCACTGTTTTTTTTTTTTTGAGATGTAGTCTTGCTCAGTCGCCTAGGCTGGAGTGCAGTGGTGCAATCTTGGCTCACTGGAATCTCTGCCACTTGGGTTCAGGCAATTCTCCTGCCTCAGGCTCCTGAGTAGCTGGGACTATAGGCATGCACCACCATGCCTGGCTAATTTTTGGACTTTTACTAGAGATGGGGTTTTGCCATGATGGCCAGGCTGGTCTCAAACTCCTGACCCCAGGTGATCTGCCTGTCTTGGCCTCCCAAAATGCTGGTATTACAGGTCTGAGTTACTGCACCCAGCCCAATTCACTTCAATTACCATCTTCTATCTTCAGAAATGGAAACTGGAAAACATATAATCAATCCCCTAAAGAACAGCAGTTACTTAGGATTGATACGTGGAAGGTGTAGACTTGAATTCATGTGTCAGCTACTTCTAAGGCAGAGATGAAAATGTTCTCTTAACTGAATTTCCTACCATGATGATAAATTAATAGGAAACTCTGATTATGCACATTTATCTCCAGGGAGCGCTAGGCACCATGCTGACATAATCTTCACAACATTCTGGGAAGTGGAGATGATGAGTGATTTATACACCATCTTCAGGAAGATGAAGGGTTATCATCAGGAGAGTAACCAGATGTTTCCATCATAACCAACGCTGAATAGGTAACAGGCCTAAGCTGCAGGGAATAGTTGGGTTAAACCCTTGGAGATACATCTTGAAGTTTTCATTCAGGCAGAACTTCATTTCATTTTTAAAATTTTTATGTATGTATTTATTTTTGAGTCAGAGTCTGGCTCTGTCACCCAGGCTGGAATACAATGGCACAGTTTTGGCTCACTATAACCTCTGCCTCCTGGGTTCAAGTGATTCTCCTGCCTCAGCCTCCCGAGTAGCTGGGATTATAGGCACACACCACCATGCCTGGCTAAATTTTGTATTTTTAGTAGAGATGGAGTTGGCCACGTTGGCCAGGCTGGTCTTGACCTCAAGTGATCCACCCGCCTCGGCCTCCCAAAGTGGAGAAACTCATTTTAAAGTACTGAAATATGTGGCTATTACTTATAGTTTTTCAATGGCAAATTGAAAAAATATATTTATCTGTGCAGCTTGGTGTAATACCTGTGTGATTCCTTTGAGTAGGTCTTTCCCCTAAAACTACTCTAGCTAATTTTCATGCTGGGCTATTTGGCAGTTTCCCAGAAGCATTCTGAAAAGGCTCAAAATGGGCAGGCTATTCCATGGTTGACTGAACTTTAAGCAACTAAGCCAGACTCAGCCTGAAGGTTAACAGAATGGGGCAGTTTAGCTACCTGGGCACGTGAAGGGTGTCAATGAGTGAAGGGCTAACTTAGTACAAGTGCATATGCCATTGGGGCAGTCATAGACCTTCAAAACCTCACACTACTGGGAAGATGACCTATATTGCCACCACCTCTTCAAGCAGCCCACAGTGGCTGTCACTTTTTTTTCTGCTCTGTAGTTGCTATGGTGACATGAAAAGCATGACTGCCAGCAGGAGCAAATGGGGATGGGGAAGTTGGTCTAAGCCACAAGCACCAACAAAATCCCCAATTCCTCCCTCTCCCACTAGAGCCCAGCAGAAGGCTGATGGGAGAGGCATAACCCAGTGGGGGAAGAAACACTTTCTGATGACTGATTTGTTCTTCGTAGGTGTGTTATTTAGGACAATGCTTCTCAGACTTTAATTTGCCTATACATCACCTGGACACCATCCTGTTAAAACACAGATTTGGTTCAATCAATGTCTGGGAAGGAAACTGAGATTCTGCATTTCTAACAAGCCCTCAGTGCTGCTATGGCTATCCAGCCACGGGTTTGAGTAGCAAGGTTTTTAGGATTTGTTGCATGTATCAGAGTCCCCGAATTGTGGCTTAAACAGGACACAGATTTATTTTTCCTTTATATGACCCTGTTTCTTGAAGTTGCCAGGGGCCCAGACATTTATTGTGCTGCTGTGCCACATCTGATTTGTTGCCCTGATCTGCACAGTCTAAATTGGGCTTATTTCTATATGTGCAATTTAAGCAGCAGGAATGGGAAAGGATATGCCCTTCCTCTAAGGTCCTAATCCAGAAATCCCACATTCCACTTCCATTCCCACTCTTCTGGCTAGAATTTAACTAAATCCTAGCCCCATGGCACATCTAGCCCCAAGGAAGCCTGGAAAATAGTTTTCATTTTGTTTTGAGACAAGGTCTTGCTCTGTCACCCAGGCTGGAGTGCAGTGGCCCGATCTCCACTCACGGAAACCTCTACCTCCTGGGCTCAAGCGATCCCCCTGCCTCAGCCTCCTGAGTAGCTGGGACTACAGGCATGCACCACTGTGCCAGCTAATTTTTGTTATTTTTGGTAGAGACAGGGTTTTGCCATGTTGGCTAGGCTGGTCTCGGATTCCTGGCCTCAAGCCATCCACCCGCCTTGGCCCCACGAAGTGCTGGGATTACAGGTGTGAGCTACCATTCCTGGCCTGTTTTGTTTTCTAAAAAGAATCAGGGTCTTGCTGTGTTGCCCAAGCTGGACTGGAACACCTGGACCCAAGTGATCTTCCTGCTTCAGTCTTCACAGTTGCTGGGACTACAGGCAAGGACCACTGCCTGGCTTTTAAAAATACACATTTTATTGTGTTCCAGGTGTCCACTGAAAATTCCATTACCAAGGAAGGAGAGAATGCATATTAGGGACGGCCAACAGTCTCTGGAGATAAAAGTAGTAACAGTATTATTGAGTACTTACTGCCCAAGGCACAGTGCCTCAAATGAATCACCTCATTCAATTGTCACACACAATAAAACCCATTTGGTAGGTACTATGACTACTCCCATTTACAGTAAAAAAACTGAGGCTTAGGTAAGTAGCTTCTGCACAGTCACACAGCTAGGGCCAAGGCAGGATTCAAATCCAGGCACTCTCACTCCAGAGCCTGGAATCTTAGGAGTGAAGGAGGGACAGCTGACAGTGACAGCAGGTGGGGCTGGGCAACTTTCTACCATCAGGGGTCCCGCAGCAGTGGGAGGGGGGTGGATGAGACTATGGAATGCAACTTTTCAGGATTAACTCTCAGCAAATAATCCCATGAATTTCCACAAGAAAGGCGATGCTTACCGGGAACAGTTTATACGTTTTATGTCCAGAGACACAAGGATGAAGAATGGACATTGGCTTTGTGAGTGAAGGGACTTATTTCCATGATTTCAGCTGTGACTGTCACCCCAGGCTAGGCTAGGCCAGGCTTGAGAGGCAGATGGTTCCTGGACTGCTGCTCTTCTGCCCCCTTGGCTTCAGCCTTCCCTGTGCCCCAGCGGATACCACCTTGAATACCCGGAGCCCTTGCTTTAAGAGAGCCGCAGCTGGCCAGGATCAGATGGGGCCACTTCTTCGTGTTGCAGTCACAAGTTAGAGGACTTTTGAAAACTGGTTTCCAGGGGCTTGCTCTTTCTTCCCCCCTTCTTTTTTTCATGAAAGGAGCTTTTTGTTAGTACAGCCTTTGTTCGGGGATTCAGTTGATAAAGGGACCATTTTATTGGAATGAATTACTGACGCAAGTGCTGCCAGAAATCTTAGCAAGAGGACAAGTACTCTGGCTTTTATTCAACAAGGTGAATGGAAATAACTATTGGGCGTTGGCCTCAAGGGCACTTTGGAGTTTGCTGCCATCAGCAACTTAGAGAGTTTGGTTACTGGTTGAAGTAGAGACCAGGGGAGACAGAGAAAGTATTACAGATATTAAGAAAGAATATGACTTCTTTCTTTATATTAAAAAAAGTCAAACAGTCAGGACTTTGCCGGCCATGAATTATAGAATGAACTCTTCCTGCCTACTATTAAATTACTAAATCTGTACTACTAAGAATGAGGTCCCTGTGACAATTTCGGCTCATCTTTCTGAACCCTTAAAAAAGTCAATCCTCTCTGTCAAGCCAACTGACTGCTAGTGAGAAAAAATTAAACAGCCACAAGTAAACCAAGTTCTTTCAGACTTTGTGAGACTCACCCAGATATGGCTTATTTATTTATTTATTTATTTATTTATTTTGAGACGGAGTCTCGCTCTGTCGCCCGGGCTGGAGTGCAGTGGCTAGTTTTCAGCTCACTGCAAGCTCCACCTCCCGGGTTTACGCCATTCTCCTGCCTCAGCCTCCCGAGTAGCTGGGACTACAGGCGCCCGCCACCTCGCCCGGCTAGTTTTTTGTATTTTTTAGTAGAGACGGGGTTTCACCGTGTTAGCCAGGATGGTCTCGATCTCCTGACCTCGTGATCCGCCCGTCTCGGCCTCCCAAAGTGCTGGGATTACAGGCTTGAGCCACCGCGCCCGGCCGGCATATTTAAAAACAGACTTTAAATACTCTTTTTCAGATTGGTGCTCAAGGGACTTCATGGAAAGATATGAAAATATTAAGCCAAATCTTATACATACTAACTTGTTTTTCTCCCATGTCTGGTCCAAGCGACGCCAACATAAATTCAAGAGGACACATAGGTTGACAGTCTATTTGGGCCCACAACTCTTTTTCTGTTGCTGAGGCATCAAAACTCAGTATATTTAAAGTCTGTTAAATGAGTCAGCATTTCTCAGGAACTCTCTTTTAGAGTATTCCTATTTGCAAACAGTGGCATGGAATGTGGCATTTAAATCAACTGACCCTAAACTTTTCAGAGTTCAAGGAAATCAGTAAGGGCTGATAGTCAACAGCAATTTGGGTAAGAGAAGAGGTACCCCTTGATACTGTTTGAAGGCATCTAACACCAACCAGTTCTAAGTGACTGAACCCCAAGTAGTGTTTAGGAAACAGGAGCCTATGGGCAGAGCTGCCAGTGGCCAAATTTAGGGATTATCTCATAGATTGTGGTTCCTACAAAATGGCTCTTCTCTGAAAAGCAAAGTGAACTGTGGCGTCCTGCCACACCTGCCCTTCAAAAACAACATACACTTGTTTTAAGAAAGGCAGCTCATTGAGATGTAGTTTGCTACCACATTTAAGGTATATATGTAAAGGCTTTACATATGTAGGGCCTTTTATATGCCAGTTATACTTCAATAAGGTGTTTTGTTTTGTTTTAACAAACGGAAGACAAGTTTTCCAGTCCTAAAAGCAAAGATCCTAAGATCTGGACTCCTTATCTCACAACTGAGATGGAGTGGCATCCTTCTAAAAAGACTGTGCTAATTTCAGGTGGTGGCATTACCAAGCAGGGAGAACAGTGCCCCAAATGGCTGGTGGAAGGGAAATGTTCAGGACCGTTTACAAGTACAAAACTTCCCTGAAGCTCTTCTTTAAGTTCACTCCACCCCCGCCATTATTCATTTACACAGATTTTGTACACTTTTTTTGGTTTGTTTGAGGCAAGGTCTTGCTCTGTCACCAGGTTGGAGTACAATGGCACGATCATAACTCACTGCAGCCTCGAACTCCTGGGCCCAAGTGATCCTCCCACCTCAGCCTCCCAAGTAGCTGGGACTACAAGTGCATGCTACCATGCCTAGCTAATTTTTAAACTTTTTTGTAGAGATGGGGTATTGCTATGTTGCCCAGGCTGGTCTCAAACTCCCGGGCTCAAGCCATCCTCCTGCGTCAGCCTCTCAAAGTGCTGGGATTATAGGTGTGAGCCACTGCACCTGACCCACACCTTCTATAATTGTAATTAAACACTTCTATTATTTACATAATTAATATTTATCTCTCTACTTTACTATATAAACCTCCATGTGGCCAGAACTTATTCCAACACTGAATCCCTTGCTCCTTGTATTAGAAAGGCACCAGGGTACATCATTAATACCAGTGAATACATTAATGAATGCTGAGACAACTGGAAGATGCATAGAAGAGAATTTGCTGTACTGAAAATATGCCACTGCTTTTTGTCTGATTATTCAAACTTAAGCTTAAAAAAATGTTTAATAAGCTAGCCCCCTACCTCAAGCCTTTGAGGAGAAGGAATGGCCAGGGTGCCAGAGCCAGCATCAATTCCTAACTCAGCTACAGGGGCTGCAGCCTTTTCTATTTGTGAGAATACTTCTCAGAGCATTCACAGGCTCTACTGTAGGCAAAGATTCACCTCCACTGGCCACAGACCAGCACTCCTAGAGTTCAGTTCTGGGGAGGAAAGCAAAGATATGAGTCCATCTTTGCCCATTCTCTGCAAAATCCTTCAAGTTGTGCTTAGAAGTGATGAAAGTCCAGTGTTTGAGTCCAGTTTTGTAGCGAGAGGACACTGCTTTGTCAGAGTGCCAAACTGTTCTATTCTCTTGAAAAGAGTCCTGTAGGAGGCCTATGAAACAGCTGGCAGGGAATTTTTTTGATTTTTCTGAGATTGATTAGATACTGGTCAGTTAAAGAAGGAAATCATTATCTAAAAAGTGTATTCTCCTAGCATTTGTCTGGCTATGACTCCTCCTAGCTGCACGCAAACACAGAAAATACAGCTTGTCACTAAGATAGGGACAGATAAGAGTTTCCCTACCCAATGAACTACATTTCCTATTATTTTCCCACCAACACCAGAACAACACTGAAAAGGGCAAGAAATTAAATGATACTTGTGATTCTGTGTTATCTTCCAAATGGTGGTGATACTGGAGGTTTTGTTAATAAGTCATTAAAATTTTTATTTTGTTGTAATAAAATTTATTTTTAGAAAACATTTTCTATTTATTGGCAACCCTATGTTATTGGCAGAAAAATGTACCATATAATCACACGTCCAAACTATGTCAAAAAAGCTATTATTAAGAAATGTGTTATTTCTTGTTACTTATTCTTAAAAAACAAAACCCCTAACAATCCACATACCTCTACTGCATTCCAAGCCTGTAAGAGTATAAAATCTATGACATGAGGTGCTCAGGAGCAGCAGTACCAGTCAACTATTGTGAGGGGTGCTTACTTGAGGCACTTTAAATTAAAACAGGAAATCAATCAGTATTTTAGCAAATCTAAATTTATAAGTTTGAACTTGATGTATCTGTCTTTAGTGATCTGAGTTAAAGCAATATTGCACCAATTAAGCAAAGTAAATTAAGACCCCTCAAAAAAGGTGATATAGTAAGAAAATGTCAATTTAATCATTTACTTTAGCAGGCAAGCAATTTGTAAACATTCAGTAGCGGCAGCATCCAAGTTACAAACAATTTAAAAATAACCAAGATTAGTGATTATAATTTTTCCTTCCCTTTCCCCAGAAGAAGAAGAAGAAAAAAAAAAAGATTTGGAAATGAATGACTTAAAACCCTACAAACGTTGAACATTCAGTTATGTCTTCTATCAGCCTTCTATGCATCCTCTCTGTGTTTTATTTTAAAAGATGTATCTACTCCTAAAATGCATTATCTTGTAATAACTTGTACGTGAGCACTTGCAATCTAGGAAGTTGTTCCTGCACATCGCTGTGCACGTATTCTCTTAGTTTAAATCCCATTTGCAAAGGGAATATTTATGTCTTGATTCAATGCCTCTTTGACTTCGAGTGGCAGGGTGTCAAAAAGGTGATCTTCCACAACAAGCCCGCTTTTCTTGAGCATCCGACACTGGCCCAGCTGGGCTGGCAGGCGGTCCAAGCAGTTCCCCTTAAGCTCCAGCTGAGTGAGCTGGGAGAGCTGACCAACTTTCTCTGGGAGTGAGGTGATGCAGTTTTGTCCCAGATTCAAAGTCCTCAACTTTACGCATTTAAACAATTGTTTTGGCAGACTGTCCACTTTGTTCCCAGTGATATGCAAATGCTGCAGGTTCTGAAGCAATCCTATTTCTATTGGAATCATTGAAATGTTGTTGTAGCTTACATCTAAGCATCTGAGTTTCTGTAAACTAAATACTGCCACTGGTAAGGATTCGAGCTTGTTGTTAGAGAAATAAAGTGACTCCAAGTTTTTGACATGGGTAATAGAGGGAGGAATAGTAACAATCTTGTTATGCCATAATTTTAAACAAGTCAGTCGTTTTAAATGCTGGAAACTGATGATTTCCTCAATTGTGCGAATGTTATTTGACTTTAAATCCAGTTCCTGTAAATTAGAGAGGCTGAAAATAGCATGTGGAATTCTCTCTAGTTCACAGTTCTGGAGTTCCAGCTCGGCGACATTCATCATTTTCTTAAGGCTGTTCAGTACCAAGAGTTTAGTGCCGTCATTATGAATGACTAACTTTGTAAGATGTGGAGCCACATCTGTAATGTTGGAGGGAACTTTGGTCAAATTGCTCTTCACGTGGAGAATCTTAAGGTGCCGCAACTCTCGGAGAGATTCAAGTCCTATCATCTTGTTGTTTTCAGAGTTCAAATTGCCTATTAAGTACAACTCTCGAAGGTTTTTGAGCAAATACACCCAGGCAGGAATTTCAGCCACATCGGTGAACTTCACGTGAAGGCATCTCAAGTGATCGCGAAGAAAGCTAAAAGCAGTCTGTTCAACTTTTGCAGGGCAGTGGCAGAGGTGGAGCTCTTGGAGGTTAGTCATTTGAGAAATCTTAGCAGGAATTTTAGCTTCTGGAATTAGTTCAAGCTTTAGCACATCCAGGTCTGTGAGGTCAAAGACAGCATCGGGCACCCCCGACAGCATGAACAGATGCAACTCCTGCTTGTCCTGGGCATTGCGTGAAACGTGCTGCCTGAGTTTTTCAAATGTCCACTCATGGTTCAAACTAATTTCCCTAAGTTTATTTTCACTAACTTCTGACAAGAACACACCAAAACGCTTGGAATATAGCTGGTCATACTGGTCCACCATGTGGAGAAGGAACGCAAAATCGTTTTTGACATCTGGAATGTCACTAAAACTGCTCTCTTCTCTGACTTTTTCGAAAGAATATTCCTTCAAAGGTATCCTGAATAACCAGAAGAGAGTGTAGAGGCAGATAAAGCCATAAACACAAATAATGGATATGTAACTGATGAGAAGCTTTTTCAACATGTAAGCCATATTGTGGGTGCACTCAAATACCTCATAACCAGTCAGATGCTCAACTTTGGGCTTGCAGACATGTTCAAAGCTGATTGCGTTGACAAAGTTTGCTGTATAGCAGAGAATAAAAATGAACTTGGCTGTTTTGATAACTGTTTGGACGACATAGAGTTTATAGATCAAGTCACTATCTTCCACATGAGCACGGAACTTCCTCACTTTCTCAAACAGGGCTTTGGCCTGCTCTCCATCCTTTTTATCTAGGATGGTCATGCTGGGAACTTCAATCACAGGTTTCTCAGCTGAAAATTTAAAGCCGGTTTTATTGATCATTGGTGTACTGGCACTGGGGCTCCCTTCATCACTGCTGGTAGACACATGCTTTGGTAGAGTCTGGGCACCTGTTATTCTCTGCTTGTTTTCCTCTGAGTCTTCGCATGCTGTCTCAGACAACGCTTTTGTAGTCCAAGGGGATTCAAAGCACTTTCCTAATATTGAAACAAAATGTTCTACTTTTGAGCATGTTTTGGGATATTTGAACCAAAAGTTGCTACTGACCATGAGAATAATAGTATGTATAAGAGCAAGGTATGGAAAGTACTTAGAATACCACGGAAGGGCCAGATGGTAACACATCTGATTAATAAATACATATTGCTGAAAATCCAAGTTTGTTTTTCGACCTGTTGGATCTCTCTTTTCTTTCTTTGCCTCCTGACTTGGAAGTGCGAAATCTGTGCGAGGATATGTGGCTCTGAGAGGTATGTCAGGTGTCACAGCAGATGTCCCAAAGGAAATGTCATTTGTTGTCCGCCCATCTTGGTCTTGGTTGGTGGCTGCTTCCATCTTCGGGATGTTGGTGGTGACCTCGGCATTTCCTGGTGATGTATGTGCCTTTGAATTTACAGGAGATGGCAATACTGGCAAACAGACCACCTGATCTTTGGTAAGTTGCATGGTTCCTGCAAAGATGGCTACCATTAACATAACAACAGCCAGGTAATCCATAAACACATCCCACCATGGTTTCAGGATTCGGTAAGTTGGCTGAATGTCATTAAGTGATGCAACTTCCGCAAGGGTAAACATTCCTAGAAAACAAGAAGACAAAATACATTATTCTAGAGATGCAAGTGAAAAGAGTAAATGAGAAAAAATGCCTGCTCCAAACTAAAGTTTTCTCATTCAGGTCCTACATTTTTATCCAATATAAATGTAGTAGAAAATAAACTAAAAGGGGAATATATAGCTTTTCTCTCCTAGTGCATGGAAGAGGGAAAGAATAAGTAAGAATTGCATTCTAGGTAAGAAATAATGACAGACTGCACCAAGTCCATAGTGGTTACTTAGTGGACCTTGAAGGAGGATATGACAGCAGGATGGCATTTGTTGTGGACTCATTTAAGGTTAAGACTGAAATTTGGAGGTCGAGGAGTGGGATGACTCTTATTTTGTACAAGCCAAAATTGAAGGGTCTGTGTATACCATTAAATACCATTAAACTCTGCATAGTCTTATGTTCCAGACTTAGTTCTAACACTTACTAATGGTGTGATTCCTTAAGCCTTGTATTTCCCATCTGTATAAGAGGGATGAAAACTTCTGAGGGTTGTTGGAAAGGTTAAATTAAGTAATGACTGTGACACTCTTAGCACACCCTCTGGCCACAACTGTTTGTTAGCTGTTTATGTTAGTTCCAATCACTCTGGTGGAAGTGTCCATAAACACTTGAAATTAAGGGTCTAGCGTTTAGGAGGAGTCTTACTATACACACTTGGGATTTATCAATATATATAGCTGAAACTCTGGCCTTTGATGCAGTCCTATGGAAAGCCTGTGGATTGAGAAGACAGCTCAAGACTCAGGTGGCCATGAATTAATCAATGACGGTGATGCTGAATAAGTCAGCACTAGGAAGACACATGATCTCTACCAAAGCAGGTGACCCGAGCAGCCATGAATGAAGCCCCGGTGCCAGGAAACTTGAAAATGTGGTTATTATTCACTATCAGCTGGTAGCTTTATAGCACTGAAACTAGTTTATACAAATAATAAAGTATGAGGGCAATCATCCTAGAAGTAACCAAGAAAAACAGTATTTATAGTGGCAAGTAATGGGAATGGCTTCGCTAATTATGCACATGAACTGAATGTTTCAAGTTTCAACTTCTTGAAAAACCACATTACCATATGTTGTTTTCTTGGGAGGTTCTTGGGTTTCCATATTCATATTGCTTTATCATGTTATTTCTTTAAAAACTAGCAAAAGACAAAGCAATAAAAACCAAGGCGAGTACCCAAGATTTTTGGGAATGCATCTATTTTTTTAAATTAAGGATGGAAGATGAATTTTTAATGTTTTATTTTTATTTATTTATGTCGCCCAGGCTAGAGTGCAGTGGTGCAATCTCAGCTCAATGCAACCTCTACCTCCTTGGTTCAAGCGATTCTCCTGCCTTAGCCTCCCGCGTAGCTGGGACTACAGGCATCTACCATGCCTGGCTAATTTTTGTATTTTCAGTAGAGACAGGGTTTCACCATATTGGCCAGGCTGGTTTCGAACTCCTGATCTTGTGATCTGCCCACCTCAGCCTCCCAAAGTGCTGGGATTACAGGGGTGAGCCACCGCGCCCGGCCAGGATGATGAATTATCTATTCATGGGTTGTCTGGAATGCTGTGTTGAGGAGGATTCTGAGGCCGATTCTGGTTTCAGTAGGTAACGGTACTGTGACTGATTGTTCGTGTCTTCCTTGGATGACACAACGAAAAAGGCATTAGTACTTTGATTCTGCTCTGTTTTAAATTAAGTTTCTGAAAGCAGGGACCAGGTCTTATTTATTTGTTTATTTTTGTCTAAAAACATTCCACATACCTAGTACTGCACAGAGCAGGTACATAATATTTCTTTTTTTTTTTTTTTTTTTGAGGCGGAGTCTCGCTCTGTCGCCCGGACTGGAGTGCAGTGGCCAGATCTCAGCTCACTGCAAGCTCCGCCTCCCGGGTTTACGCCATTCTCCTGCCTCAGCCTCCTGAGTAGCTGGGACTACAGGCGCCCGCCACCTTGCCCGGCTCGTTTTTGTATTTTTAGTAGAGATGGGGTTTCACCGTGTTAGCCAGGATGGTCTCGATCTCCTGACCTCGTGATCCACCCATCTCGGCCTCCCAAAGTGCTGGGATTACAGGCTTGAGGCACTGCGCCCGGCCACATAATATTTCTTAATAAAATATGATGAATACTACAGCAATGATCACATCTGTAGTTAGTTTTGTAAGCAAAATACCTCTTATGTAAGCAGGTAAACATAGGCCTAAGAACTCCAAACATAAAATTGTTAGAAATCACATTCCCAGACTTCAGGGCTTAAGTATGAAATGCCTGGTATCCAGTGTTTGTAAAAAAAAAAAAAAAAAAAAAAAAAAAAAAAATTACCAAGGAAGTGAAAAAAAGCAAAATAACCATTTGTACCTTAGTTGGGGAAGTGGGAGATAACACGCCCACTTGAACCCCTTTTATTCTGAGCTCCTGTATCTTGTGTGGGTTTTGCTTTCATGAATGGCTTGGGTAAGCAGGAAGAAAGGCTACTGGAATCATAGCAAGCTAAACTAAATGAGAAACAGCTCAACCTCATGTCATTTTGAGCTCTTCAGTTCCTATCTAGAATGCACAAAACACAGCATCAAGCTGCAGGTTATACAGAATGACTCTTACTTCATGTACAGAGACTAGAGAGTACACCTTGCACAGGTTTATTTCTGGCAAACAATGTAACAATCATACCTGGGGACCATGGCTTTAAAGGGCCATCTGCATGAGTAATACGAACAATAGATTTTTTTTTTTTGCATGTAATATTTCCTTCAAATAGGATTTTTCTTTACTTTTTAAATAGAGTCATGAACTGCATCATGGTGTTTTGGTCAACAATGGACTGCATATATGATGGTGGCCCCATAAGATACAAGATGGTGGCTCATGCCTATAATCCCAGCACTTTGGGAGGCCGAGGTGGGTGGATCATTTGAGGCAGGAGTTTGAGACCAGCCTGGCCAATATGGTGAAACCCCATCTCTATTAAAAATACAAAAATTTAGCAGGCATAGTGGTGCACACTTGTAATCCCAGCTACTTGGGAGGCTGAGGCAGAAGAATTGCTTGAACCCGGGAGGAGGAAGGAGGTTGCAGTGAGACAAGATCACGCCACTGCACTCCAGCCTGGGTGACAGAGCAAGACTCCATTTTATAATGAAGTACATAGAAACCTGATACAGAGCACTAAACACTGGCATTACAGATCAAGTAGGGCAGTGGTCCTCAACCTTTTTGGCACCACAGACAAGTTTTGTAGAAGGCAATTTTTCCACAAATGGGCGTCGCGGGGAGAGATGGTTTTGGGATGAAATTGTTTCATCTTGGTTGGATCATCAGGCATTAGATTCTCATAAGGTGTGCACAACCTAGATCCCTCACATGCGGAGCTCACAATAGGGTTCACGCTACTATGAGAATCTAATGCTGCTGCTGATCTGACACAAAGTGGAGCTCAGGCAGTAATGCTCACTCTCCTGCTGCTCACCTACTGCCGTGCAGCCCAGTTCCTAACAGCCATTGACAGGTACCAGTCTGCAGCCTGGGGACTGGAGACTCCTGAAGTAGGGGAAAGGACTGATATTCAGTAATGATGTTGGGAATTTGGTCTTCCATATGAATACATACATACATGCATATACACACACACATCATCTAGCTTTGTGTAAGTACACTCTGATATTCACGCAACAATGAAATTGCCTAACACCACATTTTTCAGAAGGTATCCCTATTAAGTGACATATGACTGTAGTTGTATTTGGTTCTAGGGAGACCAGGATGTCTGCGTTGGCAGATTGAGAGAGAAGTGAATTTTGAAAGTCGGTGTACTGAGGACATTGGTTATTTGTCTTTTACACCATGATTATCACAATTGGTCTTTCTGCTGCCAGTCTTTACCTCCTTTAATCCCTTTTCCATCTTGCCATGGGTCCCTCGGTAAAAACTCTCCAGGTTCTCTCTGTTCTAGGCCAGTAACTTCTGCCAGTTTCTCTAACAAGCCATTCTCTCCCTTGTGTTCAGCCTCTCCAACACTTTGTTTCCTCTGCCTTGATTACTTCCTCCCTACTCCTCTTCACCAGGCTATCAGGTTTCTGCAGCCTTTTCCAGAAAGCTTTCCCTGATCCCCTGGTATGGGTGAGGTGCTTCTTTGATGTGTTCTCACAGAACTCTGTACCCCCGCCCATCACAGCTCTTACCACACTGTATTTACTTGTCTGATCGCCCACTGGATTACCTATTCAATGAAGACATGCACTATGTCCAACTTCCTTCTTTGTGCTAGGTATCCAATGCCTGACACATAGTAGGTGCTCAATCAATGAAATGATTTTGAGATCTTGATCATCATCGTCAGCATCCTAAAAATTCCTTAAGAACATTTATTAACATCTACAGATGGTATTGGGCAGAGGAGCATGTTATTAAACTGAATTGCTACCACAAAGCAACCTTGATCTATGCAAGAATGAACACTCTAAGCCAGGTCTCAGCATAAAAATAAATAGTTAAAGGACCATACAGCAGAGACATTGTTGGATCCTTGCAACCAGTGTTATTTTGCAGCTGTTGAAGTGTCAATGGTAGTTTTCAAGCACCTTGTACTCAGGACAGGCTTTGATCCCACGAAACAGAAGAGGCTGTCCACCTTCCCAGTGGGAAAAGAAAAGTTCAAAGGTAGTGGCAGTGGGCACAGCAACAGAATACAGAGTACTGTAACTTCACACGCTGTCACCAGCTCTGGCCCCAGACTCCCTGCAAGAAAGGTAATACTGAATAACAGATAGCGCACGACCACTCCAACCTCAGATGAGCTCCTCTCTTCCAGCACATTGTCTACTCTGCCACCCCCCACCAGAAGTTTTGTGCCCTTGCTGTTTTCTCCAGCCCATTTCTCTTTTTTCTTTCTATTGAACGTTTCCTTAATAAGTGCTAGCTCAAGCACTACCTTTTCCTTCAAATTGCTATCAAATTGTTTAATAATAATCTGTTTGTAGGCCGGGCATGGTGGCTCACATCTGTAATCCCAGCACTTTGGGAGGCCGAGGTGAGCAGATCACCTGAGGTCAGGAGTTTGAGACCAGCCTGGCCAACATGGCAAAACCCCGTCTCTACTAAAAATACAAAAATTAGTGAGGCTTGGTGCCAGGCGCCTATAATCCCAGCTACTCAGGAAGTTGAGGCAGGAAGAACTTGAATCCAGGTGGCAGAGGTTGCAGTGAGGCGAGATCGTGCCACAGCACTCCAGTCTGGGCAACAGAGCAAAACTTCGCCTCAAAAACAAAAACAAAAACAAAATCTGTTTCTAATCTCCATCTCTTCCACTAGATCTTGAGCTCCTTGTAGGCAGAGAATATGTCTTATTCACCTTTGTAATCCACCATGCCCTACTCTCACCCTTGAAGAACATAGATGGCATTTAGGGATGATGATAATGGTGACAGTAATAGTGGCTGTCACTTGTCATTTTCCTTCCACGTGGCAAGCACTGTACTAGGAGCTTTACATCTGATACAACTTCCCAGTTTTATACAGCGCACATTCCGGAAAATAAATGTACAAAAGTTTAAGCTTTGGGGGGCTAAGAGAGTGGCTCTATTTCCAAATGTTGTATGAAATTATAAAATCCACCAGAATTCCTAAAATTAAAATGACAGATAATACTAAGTGCCGGTAGGGATGCTGGAGCAACTGGAACGCAAATACTGCTGGTGAGTGTGTCAATGTTGGGAAACTCTGGGAAATGTTTTAGTATTACCTACTAAAATTGAGCATAAGCACACTCTATGATCCTGCAATTCCACTGCTAGGTATATACCTGTAAGAAACACGGGGCCGGGCGCGGTGGCTCAAGCCTGTAATCCCAGCACTTTGGGAGGCTGAGATGGGCGGATCACGAGGTCAGGAGATCGAGACCATCCTGGCTAACACGGTGAAACCCCATCTCTACTAAAAATACAAAAACGAGCCGGGCGAGGTGGCGGGCGCCTGTAGTTCCAGCTACTCAGGAGGCTGAGGCAGGAGAATGGCGTGAACCCGGGAGGCGGAGCTTGCAGTGAGCTGAGATCCGGCCACTGCACTCCAGTCCGGGCGACAGAGCGAGACTCCGCCTCAAAAAAAAAAAAAAAAAAAAAAAGAAACACGGGTATATATGCATCCAAAAACATGTATGAGAATGCTCATAGCAGCACCATTTGTATTAGCTCTAAATTGTAAAGCTATCCAAATGCCTATCAACTGTAGAAAAAAAAAAAGATGTGGTATATTTATAAAATAGAACACTAGGCAAGAATGAATGATCTGGTTACACGGGTGTGTTCAATTTATAAAATGTGATCTGTACACTCAGGCTTCCACTTCAATAAAATGTTTTTGGTATGTACATTTTCACTTCAATAAAAAGTTTCAAAGGAAGTGGTAAAAGAAGTTGCCGCAGAACCAGCTGTCCTAGGAATGCGCCGTGACATGACACTGAGGCTGTGCCTCCGCCCTGTCCCAAGGCACATCCCTGCTGGCTGGGATTACATGCCAGGGAAGCCTGTCTCTTCCTCTGGTGATCTCTCCTCACTATTTATTTCCCCAGCCTGAGAGTAGGTGCCTGCTTTCCCTGGAGTACAAAGGACTGATTCTGCCATAGAAAAGAAGGTGCAGAGGAAGGAACATACAATATCTGAAAGTTCTGGGTGGAAAAAGTTGAGCGTACACAGGTGGAACACAGTGGAACACTGCCTGAATCCTATTTAACCTTCACAACATTACTCTAAGCAGCCAAAGTGTTATTTACCCTTGAGAGGGGAAGAAATAGACTCACAGAAGTTGTGGACATTAAATAATTAGTAGCAGAGTCTGGATTGAAAATCCCACCTAAGGCCAAAGCACAGGTTCTTCCTACCAGATTACCTTTTCTTCTTTATTTCTCATGTTTGCAGTGCTTTTCGGTTTGCAAGCTACTTTCCTATACAAGATCTCTATTTATTTTCATAATAACCCAGTGGTCTAGGCATTACTACTGCCCAACAGTATGAGGAAACCTGAGGCTCAGAAAGCTTAAATGACCTCTCTGAGCTAATTAATGCATCTTTCATCTCTAAATATTTTTCTCTACCACGAATCATCCAATGGCTGTGTTATTGGCTAAGGGTTGGCTATTGAAGGAGGAAACTCCTCACGGTTGTCCTTGGCTTAAAGGTGACAAAGCAATGAAATTATGTAATCACCACCATCCCTTCCTGACATTCACTAGGAATTCAAGAAAGACACCAGCCCTGTGCCTAGCACCATGGAGGGGAATGCAGAGATGATCTAATATAGATCCTTGCCCTCAAGGAGTTCCCAGTCTAATGCAGGATGATAAGAAATAAGGGTACAATGACAACATATTAGGTTGGTGTGAAAGTGATTGTGGTTTTTGCCACTACTTTTAATGGCAACAGTTGCACCAACCTAATAGTGAGGGCATTGCTCTGACCTTAATACAAAGTAATATGAAGTTAATAGAAAGTATAGCAGATGCACAGGATGGGGCAAGCCCAAGTCTGCATGTAGTTACTGGGAGAACTTCAGAGAGGTGTGGTTTTGAGCTGAGATGAAGGAAGGGTGAGACATGAGGTGGTGGGGAGAGGAGGGAAAACAATTTTGACTGAAGAAATAGCAAGGGCAAAGGCATAGCATGAGATAAATGATGTGCTAGAGAAACTACAAATAATTTTAATGCTATCCCAGTTATTGGTCTAGTATATGCCTGTACAGATATCACATCTCATGGGTAAGCCAAAGTATGGAAATCAAAGCATGGATGTTAACTACAGGCTTAAGAAAGTGCCCAGGCCATAAGGCAGAAAACCAGTACTTTCCAGCAATGTCAGCCACAGGACTTGAATTAATGCATCTGTTATACCATTTTACCCACCAAAAATGGGGATAATGACATATGCTCTTCCTACCAGGGGGGTATTTCAACCATCAACTGAATTAACGATGAACAAGCAATTTGAAAACAAAAGTAGGTTTTCATATATACTGAGTGTGTATGTGTATAAAGTATATTGAACACATATTTATATAATATAGTATATTAAGTACATTATGATCCTCAAGTGACTTACTTTAGGTTCAGATTTGTAACATGGGTAAACTAGTTGCTGAGGCTTGGTGTATGAATGATCCCATCACCAAGGTCAGCAGTCCCCAACCTTTTTGGCACCAAGGACTGGTTTCATGGAAGACAATTTTTCCATGGATGGGGGAGGGGGGTGGTTTCGGGCTAACTCAAGTGCATCACATTTGTTATGCACTTTATTTCTATTATTACACTGTAATATATAATGAAATAATGATACAACTCACCATAATGTAGAATCAGTGCGATCCCTGAGCTTTTCCTGCAATTAGACGGTCCCATCTGAGAGTGATGGGAGACAGTGACAGATCATCGGGCATTAGGTTATCACAAGGATAGCAGAATCTAGATCCCTTGAATTCACAGTTCACAACAGGGTTCATGCTCCTATGAGAATCTAATGCTGCTGCTGATCTGACATGAGGCAGAGCTCAGGCAGTAATGTGAGCAATGGGGAATGGCTGTAAATACAGATGTAGCTCCGCTCCCTCTCCTGCTGCTCACCTCGTGCTGTGCAGCCAGGTTCCTAACAGGCTATGGATCAGTAGCAGCCTGTGGCCCAGGGGTTGGGGACTCCTGATCAAGGTAATGAGCATAGCACCTAACAGGGAGCCTTCCAACCCAACCCTCCTCCTTTCCCTCCCCCATTAAGCAGGCCCCTGTGTCTATTGCTCCCTTCTTTGTATCCATGTGTATTCAGTGTTTAGCTCCCACTTATAAGTGAGAACATGTGGTATTTGGTTTTATGTTCCTGCCTTACTTTGCCTAGGATAATGGCCTGCAGCTGCATCCATGTTGCTGCAAAAAACATGATTCCTTCTTTTTTTATGGTTGCATTGTATTCCATGGTGTGTATGTACCATACAAAAATCCAGTCCACTGTCGACGGACATCTTGGTTGATTCCATGTCTTTGCTACTGTGAGCAGTGCTGCAATGAACATACAAGTACACGTCTTTTTTGTAGAATGATTTGTTTTCCTTTGGGTATATACACAATAGAGATTGCTGGGTTGAATTACAGTTCTGTTTTAACTCTTTTGAGAAATCTCCACATTGCTTTCCACAGTGACTGAACTAATTTACATCCCTACAAGCAGTGCATAAGTGTTCTCTTTTCTCTGCAACCTTGCCAGCATCTGGCGTTTTTTGACCTTTTAATAATAGCCATTCTGGTGTGAGAGGGTATCTCACTGTCTTTTTGATTTGCATTTCTCTAATGATTAGTGATGATGAGCATTTTTTAATATATTTGTTGGCCGCATGTATGTTTTCTTTTGAGAAGTGTTTGTTCATGTCCTTTGCCCATTTTTTAATGGGATTGTTTTTTGCTTGTGGATTTAAGTTCCTTATAGATTCTGGATATTAGACCTTTGTCAGATGCATAGTTTGCAAGTATTTTCTCCCATTCTGTACGCTGTCTGTTAACTGTTGATAGTTTAATTTGCTGTGAAGAAGCTCTTCAGTTTAATTAGGTCCCACTTGTCAATTTTTGTTTTTGTTGCAATTGCCTTTGGGGACATAGCCATAAATTCTTTGCCAAGACCAACATCCAGAGTAGTATTTTTTAGGTTTTCTTCTACAGTTTTTATTGTTTTAGGTCTTACATTTAAGCCTTTAATCCATCTTGAGTTAGTTTTTGTATATGGTGAAAGCAAGGGGTCCAGTTTCAATCTTCTTCATATGGCTAGCCAGTTATCCCAGCACCATTTATTGAATAGGGAGTCCATTTCCCATTGTTTGTTATTGTCGACTTTGTCACAAATATCAGGTGGTTGTATGTGTGTAATTTTGTGGACTCTCTGTCCTGTTCCAGTGGTATGTGTGTCTGCTTTTGTATCAGTACCATGCTGTTTTGGTTACTGTAGTCTTGTAGTATAGTTTGAAGTCACGTAATGTGATGTCTCCAGCTTTGTTCTTTTTGTTTAGGATTGCTTTGGCGATTTGGCTTTTTTTTGGGTTCCATGTGAATTTTAGAATAGTTTTTTCTAATTCTGTGAAAAATGACACTGGTAGTTTGATAGGAATAGCACCGGATCTAAATATTGCTTTGGGAAGTATGACCATCATAACAATATGATTCTTTCTAATGTGAAGTTAAGCCAATGAGAGAAGAGAACAGCACCTGGTTTCTCTGCATCCTATCCATATCTTGAGGTTTGATCTCCTTAGTGAATCAGAACTCAGAATGGCTATAAATGGTTATCAAGGGATTTTTGTTTTTTAACTTGAGAACGGCATATTTATTAAGTATTAATTGCATATATTCTTTGATTTCTCCTTTATAGTATGACTATTGCAACAGACTTAAATAATTACATTATGTGGAAGCAGATTTCACATTCCAAAGCTTTTCTTGGTCAATGGCACACATGAAAATCAGTTTAACATTCCTGCAAGCAAACATTTCTCGTAGAAGTCAAGAAAGCTTTTTGTACTAGAACTGAAAAGGCAAAGTTATTGGACTTTGGTTGAAAAAAACTAAATCTGAAAATAACAGGGTTGAATCTAAATCATTTTAGAATTATGATCCTGTTTTCTTATTCAAACATATGGTTAGTAGTAATGAAAAAAATCAATAACAGTTTAAAAATCAGAAGACACAGTCGTTGGGCAATCCTGTGGTTACACTAAAAAACACTGAATTATATACTTCAAATGGGTAAATTGTATGGTATGTAAATTTTATCTCCATAAAGCTGTTAAATAAATAAACCAGATCTCAACTTTTGTTTATTTTTACTGCCTAAACTGCCTTTCAACAGAAATAGGATAGTGAAGGTAGATATGGTTGTGGCCTATTGTAGCTATTCATGCTAGACTACATTCTAAGTTCAAGCATGTTTTTAAAAGATTGCTTATGTTGTTACCTCTCTAACATTCATGCCTCCTCTGTAAAATCTTAATAATAAAAACCACCTCATAGTGTAATGTATTAGAACACCTGGTTTAGGTCTGGCACAAAGTAAGTCCCCAAAGATGTTTGCGGAATCTGAATTTAAAAAAGAAAAAAAAGAATCATTGAGAAGAAAAGTCTGTCTTAATCTTTAACTGAAGATGACTAGGGTAATTCGTTGAATTTTTGAACTAGCATGTAGCACCATATGCATAGAGTAATCCTAGAATAAATGACTGATGATAAACATTTGGCATTCAATTTTATTTATTCTTTTAGATGTGTTTAAATTAAAATTATTGGCCAGACGCAGTGGCTCATGCTTGTAATCCTAGCACTTTGGGAGGCCAAGGCAGGTGGATCACCTGAGGTCAGGAGCCCGAGACCAGCCTGGCCAACATGATGAAATCTCGTCTCTACTAAAAATACAAAAAATTAGCCAGGCGTGCAAGTTCCTGTAATCCCAGCTATTGGGAGGCTGAAGTATGAGAATAGCTTGTACCCGGGAGGCAGAGGTTTCAGTGAGCCGAGATTGCCCCACTGCACTCCAGCCTGGGCAACAAGAGCAAAACTCCATCTCCAAAAACAACAAAAAAATTAGCTATATGAAGAGGTGGCAAATGGTACTATAAAGAGCACAACTCTGATGCCCAAGAGACCTGGATTCAAATCCTGCTCTTTGTTCACATTTCTTAGCCAGGGTAAATGTGGGTAGCTTGGTGACTGCTGGAAAACATATATTTATGAGATTGTTATGAGCAATACAAGAAAATCCTAGCATTAAAACAGAATATAATCACCTAAATTAAAACTTTAAAAGTTGGCCGGGTACAGCGGCTCACACCTGTGAAATCCCAGCACTGTGGAAGGCTGAGGTGGACAGATCACCTGAGGTCATGAGTTCGAGACCAGCCTGACCAACATGGTGAAACCCTGACTCTACTACAAATATAAAAATTAGCTGGGTGGCAGGTGCCTGGAATCCCAGCTACTCAGGAGGCTGAGGAAGGAGAATCGCTTGAACCTGGGAGGCACAGGTTGCAGTGAGCTGAGATTGCGCCATTGCACTCCAACCTGGGCAACAGCGCAAGACTCTCTCTCAAAATAAAAATAAAAATAAAAATAAAAATAACTTTAAAAGTTTATCTGCACTAGGAGGTCTTAGTACCCCTATTAAAAGAAGGAAGCCAAATGGCTTTGAAATATTATTTAAATAAGAGTTTAATGTATAAAGCAGCAAATGGCTTGATTAATATAATCAATATAATACTCAATTATACTTATTCTTTTTTAGTTTGCTTTGTTTTTTTTGAAATAGGATCTCACTCCAGTTGTCCACGCTAGAGTGCAGTGGTGTGATCTTGGCTCACTGCAGCTTAACTTCCTGGGCTCAGGTGATTCTCCCACCTCAGCCTCTGTAGTAGCCCAGCTAATTTTTTGTATTTTTAGTAGGGACAGGGTTTCACCATATTGCCCAGGCTGGTCTTGAACTCCTGGACTCAGGTGATTCACCCACCTTGGCCTCCCAAAGTGTTGGGATTACAGACATGGGCCACCACATCTGGTCTGTAATTTTCCATGTAGGCATGAATTAACTACCTAATCAAATACCAACTTTCACTTTCTTTCTGCAGGGAAAAAAGTCAGCCCTCTTGGTCAACCTGGGCAAATGGGAGAACATGTAAGAGACTTATGAGGATCAAATTCTCAAATCTTTCATTGAAATAAATCAAATGAGAACAAATTACAGTTTATAACGAGCTACAACCTCTCTACAATAAGCCTTCCTCAACACTCAACAAACGCGTAAGCACATATGTGTATGTACACACAGATACACACAACACCCAAATCAGATATCAAAAATTTATATGGTTAAAGAAAATAACAAATGCTTCAGAAGCAATAGGGGAAAAAGGAATGATTTAGTTTTTTTCCAATAGGCCTCTGTATTACTGTATTATTTAAGTGTTCATAGTTATGGGTATTACAAGCATACAAAATACTCTATAGCTGATATAACTCTATACAGAAATGAAAAGTAAGTCACTAGTGTCACTCCCTCTTAAAAGATTATGATAAGAAATTAAACTTTTAAAAATAGTTCCTTTCTAATGCTATTTTGGTTTAGATACCTCAAAAATAACTGAAATAATTTTTTTTACGGAAAAAATCTCAAGGTTTTAAGAAACACTCCTTACATAAAACTGATCTCAGAGTTCGCATTGGGCAAAAACCGTTCACTTTTCTAACCACCAAAAGCTTTTTATAAATCCATTTAACACCTAAAAGAACAAGACTATAGAAAATTCATAACTTATGAAATATAAAAAGAACTTTACACAAATTACATTTTAGTGTCTCTTTTAGGATTTCTCCCTAGTGTAGTGCTATTCACAGAGCAAATTTGCTTCAGAGCTAAGGAACAGAACTCTAAATATGTTAATAGGTCTAAAGCAAAGTATCTTAGGAATTAACAAAAATGTGTTAGTACACTGTTGTGAATTTGATTTTACTTCTAGCTCTCAATTCTAAAAGTCAAGGCCCACGTTTGAGGGCTTACAAATGAGATGTTAGTCACAGAACAATAAAAAACAGGCTCTAAAATCAATGGCTTCCACATTTTATTCCACACAATCTCAGTTTCTTCTATAAGCTATCACCAGCATTCACTTAAATCATGAACTCAGGCCAGCAGAATTTCACAAGAGCTTCAGTATCTATAGACCCCGCTTAGTGTACCCTCTACTAGAAACTTGAACAAATAATTACGGAGTTTTTGCTATAGGGTTCTGGGGATTAAAAAGGGAAATAATTTTTTAAAAAATCAAAAGCTGTCCTTACTGAGAAAGCAACTTAGAGGAAACATAAAAAGAGCAAGGGATAATGACAATAGTTTCATTAGTCCCTAAAACAGAGTCTGGCAGCTAAGAGACCTTAATAAAGGCTCCAGAGAAAGTCATCCCAAACTGAGTGAAGAATTTGGTTCAACGTTATCGCCTAACTTCATCCAGTTTATGAGACAGTTAGTAGGATTTCTATTGGGAGCTTTGCTTGCATTTTTAAATTTCCTGCTTCTTTCCATCTGCAAAATGGACATCTTAGATTAAACCTGACCATTTTCCTTTTAAGTTTACTGACATTTAATAGTATTTCTTCTAGCATATACCTGGCATAGCATATCCCTGACAACCAAGCAGCTTTCCATGGTCCCAGGAAGTTGCCACATTCTTTTCCAGTTATTTTTTGGGACCAAAAGACTCTCTGATCATAAATCCATAAATATGTGCTCTGGTGATAGACAGCTGGGAGCCTGTCAGTCCTCATTCCTGGTTTGGTACAGATTACTGGAAAAAGTACCTGAGTACCTTGCCCTGGATGCTTACCTCACTAACCCTCAAAAAGTTCTCAAAGTCAGTATGAGAGAAAAATACTCAGATACAAATTCTAATCCTTGGATAGGTAGCTTACTAAGTTAAAAGGATTACTTGGTCGTTTATTAGGAGATTCTAGCCAGTAGGACCAGAAATGAATGCAAAGTCAGACAATGGCTGCTCATGACACTTGCAGAACTGTCAGTTCTGTCTGTCTCCCTTTCTTCCTCCTCTTGGGTTTCCATGCCTCCACCTAATGGGAGGACAGTTTCTTTTATCAGTATATCCTCAGGGCACAGCACAGATTAGGCACTTAATAAAGGTTTGTTAACAGAATGAATCACTCACAATTGTACAGCATTCCAGAAGGGTGCTCAGAAGGCACCCAACCTGAACCAAATACTGGCAGTGAGAAAAGGTCACTATTAATTATACCAAAGTCAAAATGATCAACTTTGACAGGCATTTTTCAATGTCCAGCTGGGCAACGTATTAGAACTCTTTTTAACAGGTCATTCTGATGCTAAGTCATTCCGATAGACCACCTGTATGCAGTCTGGCTCGTAATTAAGCACTCTACAGGAAAACAAAGACAAAGGTAAGCTTGGGCATACCCTCACTAGGAGATAATACCAAGAACTAATTCCTAGCAGAGGGCAGGTGATAAGCCAGTATGATCTCTGGGGCAGTGGCAAGTAAACACCATTTTAGCACGTAACAGGTGATATAACATGGCAGAGAGGAAGGAGCTCCAGAGGGGGAGGACCCTTGAGACACTGAAGGTGCCAGCACCTCAGGCCTCCTTTTCCTTGTCCTGCATGGGATTTTCTGCCCTCAGTGGAGGCAGAAATTCTGACTGAGAGTAACCCCGGAGTTAGTGGTGAATGCCATATGTGTTAAGGCAGAATACCATGTGCAAGTGTTGAGCAAGTACCTGGCACATGGTAAGCACTGAATAACAACTGCTGGTTATTATTCATTGTGTGGAATAAGGTGCTTTATATAAATAACCCTATCAGCATTCATCTTTACCACCTGGTACTGAGAAGTTTGTCTTTCATGATGAAATGGTATGAGCCATGGAACCCAGATGTTCTCCACTTGGCTTTGGGTTCCAAAAAATTCAGCCAATTTTATAAGGCATTATAAGCATTAACTCTAAGTCTTCTTTTAATTATTCATTTGCTCATTTATTCCTTTACCTAAGAAATATATACTGTATACTCAAGCGTTAACACTATGCAAATTCCTGGAGAAAGCGTGGGGAGTAAATTCAGACATATTTCCTCTCTCACACAGTGCATAGTGTAGTGGAAAGAAATATTCATCTAGTTGCGTACATAAATTAAATCATCAATGTGAAGAGCTACCAACAAGAAGTACAGGCTGAGGCAGATTTGCCATGCAGTGAAAGAAGGTTAAAGCTCAGGACCCTATCCTCACACTGTCCGCATCCAAGGCCCTGTACTCATATTTGTATCTCTAATTTTATGTATTTTTCTTAAAGACAGCCCCTCAAATTGCATAAATTTCAGATCCCAGGAAGTTTGGACCTTCTCCTGGTTGCATGGTACTACGAAAGTGCATAACGGGGTGTTTCCTCCAGTTGGCAAGATCAGGGAGGAATTTTCTGAGGAAATCATGATGGAAGAGAGGTGTGAAGAAACAGTATAGGGGTATGGTGGCCCAGAATGTGCAAAGGCCCTGTGGAGAGAGGGAACAAAGAACTGAAAGAAGGCTAGTGCCCAAAGATTAAGAGTCACAGGCACATGCAGTGTGAGATGATGCTTAGAAGCGTAGTTTGATGTTATCAAACTAAGGGCAGTTTTAAGTCACTGGTGTGTTTTTAGCTGCAGATTGGAAGCTGATGAAAATTAAATTTGTGCCTTTTAGAAGATTACTCTGGGCTTAGCATACAGGTTACTGAGGGAAGATGTAAGATCAGGAAAGCAGCTATTGCTTGACTCCAGGCAAAGGATATATGTACGTATTTAAAACTAGGTTGTGAGTGGTAGAAAAGGTATTGAGTAAAATGGATAGATTTATGGGCTAATTAGGGCAAATAGTTTACACCTGTATAAAGATATCTAACATGGAATAATTTATACACAAATAGCCTAGAATTTTTATGGAGCTAATTTAAACTAGAAATTCAATTCTTTTTTTTTTTTTTTTTTTTGAGATGGAGTCTCGCTCTGTCGCCCAGGCTGGAGTGCGGTGGCCGGATCTCAGCTCACTGCAAGCTCCGCCTACCGGGTTTATGCCATTCTCCTGCCTCAGCCTCCCGAGTAGCTGGGACTACAGGAGCCCGCCACCTCGTCCGGCTAGTTTTTTGTATTTTTTAGTAGAGACGGGGTTTCACCGGGTTAGCCAGGATGGTCTCGATCTCCTGACCTCGTGATCTGCCCGTCTCGGCCTCCCAAAGTGCTGGGATTACAGGCTTGAGCCACTGCACCCGGCCTCAATTCTTAAGTTGGTAGTATACTGGATAAGAATGTGGCTTAAGGAGTTAGCTTGCTTGAGTTTTCACCCCTATTTCCACCTTTTACCTGTAAAATAGGAACACAGGTAATGTTTCACATCACTGTGTAAACTTGGGCCTTCACTTTCCTTATCAGTGAAATGGAAATAAAACCCAACTGTGACAAGGTACATACACCACTCAGTGTAATGTTGAACACATGGTAGGCCCGCTCATTGAATGTTCCTACCCTAACAACTCCCCAAAATTGGATTTAAATGTCCAGAAAAATTTGGAGAACGTGGGGGCCCCTGAGGAAAACCCAGGATTTGAAATGAGGTGGTGATGGGGGAAAAATAATCATGAAGGCTTTGAGAAGAAAAAAAAAATCAATGAAGAAAAGAGAGAGCAGAAAAGCAAGAAAACCAATAGATGAGGAGACAGAGAGTTAAAGTATACATCAGTCAAATATTACAGAGATCTTAATCTCAATCTCATTGAAGCGTAATGAAGACTTAAAAATCATTAATGACCTATGACAATATAATTGCTATTGCAGTGGAATTCATTATTGACATGAGAAAACATTTTAGAGCTAAATAAAAATTCCCCTGAAGGGTTGGCCTTTTGAAGTAATACAAACAAGTCCTTATTTTCGACTTATCGATAAATTGGTAAACTTGGCTAAATACAACTTTTGTTCTATTTCAAAGGATTTGATAAAGCAAACAAGTGTTTTATTCATATTCAATTTATTTAATTCTGTTTCTAAGTACTTAGCATCTACTTGTGCAGCTCTTGTGAAAATAACAAATGATCTTTAGAAAAACAGATCTGATAGGATATTCAACTGGAAGCCCTTCACAAACTAAGGTGTGCTTGGAATTAATGGTCTCTTCCCTTTCCCCAAATTATCTTAACTAGCAGAATTTTAGTAGAGAGCCACTGTTATGATGCTATAATTTCTAACACTTCCCTCTGCAATAAACCATTATTAGAGATGTAGGACTGAATCGCAATTGAGCAGCCTGCAGTTCGTAAACACACTTAAGCCTTCCTGTGGTGGGAAGGTCCAAAATATAAATAAACATACTATCTTTCTTTTTTTGTGAGACTTTTTTGTGAACTTCATGTGAGAACATGCTTTCTAATTCAGTATGTTGTTACTTATTTTAGATGAATTGCTTCTTTGAAGATTATGGTTTTTGACTTGGATAATCTTGGATATTTACTTTCTGATAAAGCACATCTATTTAACTCTCAAAAAATGGCCCAACATTTTTGAAAAATTATTTTTGCATACTCAAATGTCAAGGGTGCCAATGCATTTATTTAAGTACCTGCTATTTTAGTTGTAGAGGTCATTAACAGTGTTTCCCAATCTGTTTCACTTCATGGCCCATAGAGGAAAGGACATTTATATATGCCCTGGGGTAAACTAAGGAGGGCGAATAAAATCAGGGAAAGGGTCTCTGGCCCTGCCCAAAGGAGTGGATATTTCAGCCATCCAGTAGCCATTCCTGGCACATTCACTGGGAATTCCTGCCTAAAATATCATACATTGGTTATAAATTAAGGTCTAAATCTTACAAGTGATAGAATTTATCTATCTATGAGGTGATCATTGTTGGAGTAAATGCCATCTTTTTTCCTCATAAAATCAAAAAACAGTAAACACAGATCATTATAACCAAGAAACAGTTGCTTGTGGACTTTATATACAACATGTTACAACTGTAATTGTAGGATTGTCTAATGTGTTGATGGACCTCAATATCTTTAGACAGAGGCTGCAAATGCTAAGAAATATGTAAGACTGAGGTGACCATTCATTAATCTATTCATTCCTAAACACTACACACTGTGTCAGGTATTTAAGATCTGTAGTTGGCAACAACGTATCTTGCCCATCATAGACTTTACCAACTGTGTTGTCATGAAGCCCTCAAGCTCACAATCATTTACATTTTCAACAAATGTTTAGCTTAGGTAATGTGCTAGGTGCTGAAGACACCACACACACACACACACACACACACACACACACACACACACACACACACAAAGTAGAGCAAGATAGATACAGTCCTTGCCCTCCAAGAGCTTAAAGATCCACCCATGCTTAGATTAGTTTGGAAAAGATGGAGCATGGATTACTACCACCATTCTGGCCAGAATTATTTAGGGTAAGCAGTGCTAATATCTAAAATGACACAGCCAGGTGCAGTAAAGCACTTTGGGAGGATTGCTTGAGCCCAGGAGTTTGAGACCAGCCTGGGAACATAGTAAGACCCTGTCTTCACTATATGTAAAAATTGTTTAAAAGGCAATAAAGTGTATAAATGCAAAAAGAACTGTGATAACTGAGACCAGCAATAAGCAATAATAGTAAACAAAAACCAGGGACTTTTCCAGAAAAACCAGTTGTTACTGTCACCCTAATTATAGGCCACATGGGCTAGAAAGGTCTGATGCCATTATTTAAGGCTGATATATAAACACAAGTCTAGATATTTTTAGGCAAATAATCTGTAGTCACATCATATCCTAGATATTTTACAGTTATAGTCCATCCAAAGTGGATAACATAGCAAGACAATTTTTACTTCTTTAAGAAGGGGACTGACCTTTTACTATGGTAGGATGTTACATATTACAATTATTTTCTAGTAAAAACTTTGGAGTACAAAAAGAGAGGCAATTGACACAAACCATGAAAATAGCATTTCCCACACTTTTCCATATCAGAATATATGTACAACATGACAGTATCTGTACTGCATAAAGCAGGAAACAGCTGAAGCTGCTCATGGTTAGAGGCTGCCCTGTACCATGGGCTGAGAGGATTTGCATGTCGGCAAGCATACATTCATTCCGTTACTAGTATGCCAGAGAACATCAGCCAGGAAATTGACCCAAATTATGTAACACATTTGAGAGTGAGGAATACAAGAGAGCAGGAAAGGAATAATTCTTCCACTTAGAAAATATATCAATATTATCTTTCAGAAAATATTTTGAAGATGGTGATAAACTGATATCACAAGTTGTACTGAATTTGAAAATGTAAGTAATGAGACTAAAAAGTGTAGAGAGGATTCCACGTTGCAAGCATTTGTCTGTAATATGCTCTTGCATCCTATGCCACCCATTTTCACCACAAATGCACTGGTTGAGGATGAGAGCTACAAACTGTCTTTCAAATTTACATACTCTTAACTCTGCATGGCGTACTTTTCTAGAAGGAAAAAAGAAATATTGGGTCTTGTTACTTATATATGGCAAGTACTGAAGCTTTTAGGGTAGGTCCAGATGTTTTTTATTTTTAATCACTCATTTCCTCCCAAGTTGACTTTTTAATCAAAATAGTCTTCCATTCCTATGATAACTACTAAGTGTGCCCCCAAAACCATTATTTGGTAACAGACACCTGCCACCATCACCACCCAGTTTATTTGGGTGCAAAGGTGCCCATCTAGAGAGAACATTTCCCAGCCTCGTTTGCAGCCAGGTGTGGCCACCTAATAAAGAGGGACCAATAGAACGTAAGAAGCAGTTCAACTAACTTCCTGGTAACCTTCATAAAGACAAGGCTACTTGACTTGGCCGTCCTTTTCCTTTTTTCCTGCGGGCTAGAAATGGGGACAGCAGGACAACCTTAGAAATCATGTGTGTAGCACAGCAGTGCTATCTTGCCAGTTGCTGGCTGCTCATATCTGGACTGTTCTGTGAGGAGAAAATAAACATCTATGTTATTTAAGTCATTCTATTTGGGTGTCTCAGCAGTTTAGTTGGTAACATAATTAATAAAACCTCCAACTACTAAAAAACACCTCTTAAAAGCATCTAGAAATAGAAATATTGGGACAGACTTATTTTATAGTTGATCTTTGTTTATAAATACAAGTATTTTATAAACACTAAGGACTGAAAGTGAAAGTATAAACATAAAATAGTATTTTATACTAATAATTTATAAACAATATATTGTAATTTATTATAAATAATATAATGTAGAGATATTACAAACGAACATAACATGATATAATAATAACTATAATAAATTAACAAGGGAAGACCTGTGAGAGACAAAATGCGCCAGACAATTAAGGAGGTGATTTTCTTCAAGCTATTGCAATAAAACATTAATGAGGGCTGTCTCAAAGAAAAGGAAGGGGTCTGGAGTTTTATAGAGGCAGGTAAACAAGGATCATCTCGGAGTCAGGAGGAAGGACAGAGATGGGTCTAATCTCAGAATATTGGAGAGCAAGATAGTCCTTTGTGGTTTCCCAGAACACCAAAGGGTCGGGGTAGGGGTGAGGGCTGGAAAATTGAAGGATGGAGACGATTTTCCAGAGTGCAACTCAGGGAAAGTTCAATATTGTAAGATCCTAATTAGAAAGGGACAGTAAGGAAACCCCTGAAGGGTTTTAACAAGTGAGGCAATGAGGTCACAATTCCGTTTTAAAAAGAATTCTACCAGGAATGTAGAAGCAAGACTGAAGGGAGGAAAGACTGGAGGCAGGGAGATGGAGAAAACTACTCTATAATCAACATGATTTCCACTCAATTCAATTTTTCAGTTGGAATAGCTGGTACTGGTATAATAAATTTAAGTCAAGGTATCTAGTAGTTGGTTGTCCTGAATCCTAAGAGAAAGATCTGGGATTTACAGATTTATGACTCATCTATATATGCAACATGAGATAATCCAAGGAGAGCATACACAGAGAAAAAAGGCCAAAGGCTGAATCCAGTGGATCACTAGCATTTAGGGAACTGGGAGAAGAAAAGGATTCTGCAGAGAGGAAGAAGGGTGGGCCAGAGGACAAGAAGAACTATGAAGAGAATGTTGGCCTAGAAGCCAAAGGAGGCAACCCCTTCAGGAAGAGAGTGGTAAGCAGCTTTGCAGGTGTCAAAAGCAAGTCATGCATGTTAAGGGGCAAAAGTGACTGCTGGATCTGGCAGCTGAGAGTCACTTGACACTTGGGCCTCAGCACTTTTGGTGAAGAAGTCTGGCTCACAATGTGCAAGGGTATGTGGGAAAGTGAATATTCACCTCTCAAACCTCAGCTGCGGACGAAACAAAAGGCTGGCTACAACAGTGAGAAGGGGAGGCAGGCATGATAGGAGGGTGTATTTTTCAGGATGGGAAAGGAGTAGAGAGGTGAGAAAGTACCAAGATGTTTTTTTTTAATGGCTACTTGTTTCTTATTTTGAGCATAAAGTCAAATTATACAAACATATTTCTACAAGGAGCTATAACTCAAGTATGCGGCATGTTGCTATGACTTCATAAAACTACAGAGATTGAGGAATTCAGAATCCCATGGAAATTCTTAAACAGAGTTTGGACATACGTTGTTTGATTTTCCCTTCAGCAAACTGGTAAACACTAACCTTGCTAACCACCATACTGCTTATCCTATCACAAAATTTTAAAATGTTCTTTTTTGAAAAGTCTGAAGGCAAAAAGGTAACTTGCAAAATAATTCCACAAACTATATAACTAAAAAAAAAACAAAAAACAAACAAACAAAAAACCCAAAACGCATGGACATATAAGTGAGTAGCTCTGTATACATTCAAGTAATCCAAGCAGCGTCAGGCTTTCTCACCCGCTGAAATGTCCTGGGAAGGTCAAGCATTCAGAGAACTCAAGTTAGATTACACTGAAAAGAAGAAGGTGGGAAAAGAAATATTTAGTATTTCTAAGGAGAGTGTCAGTGGCCTACACAAGCTAGTTTACTTCTCATTTCCTTGACCATGGTATACAGGGACAAAGATGAGGGGAGGAGCTGTGCACTGCTGATGTCTTTACGTGGAAATCTTGGGCTGTATCTTGCCATTTAACACTGAGGCTACTGCTAATAGGCAAGGGGAAGACAGGAAGAAAACTACCCCTACCCCTCCTGAATAACCAACCACTTACATACTTGAGCTTATTAAATTGTCCTATCCATCCTAAGCAGTGGTATTACTGTTTCAGTTTTACTGAGAGATAACAGGTTTTGAAAGTTTGAGTAATTTGACCAAGATCACACAGCTAATACAAGGTGGACCAGGATTTAAACCCAGATCTGACTGACACTACGAAGCCCCTACCTGCCCCCTTAGCTTATTTTAAACTAGAGATTAACTCAAATTAAATTAAATTTGCTTCTACAAATTAAAAAAATCATTAGAAGGAACCCCTAAAGTGAAGGTGACAAAATGCTGGTAGTCAAAGGCTGCCTAAGGGCACAAGGAGTAAAGCCCCAAAAACAAAACAACAACCCAATTGTCATTTAATAACAATATTACCTAAGGTCTTTATCATTATCTCACTTTTTAAAAGACAAGTCCATGGATTCCAACTAATCTGATCCTTACAAACTACTATGAGACAAAGAAATAATACCAACTTTAAGTTATTAACAAAGTCAGACCAAATATTCAGTATAATCTCTTCACTAAATTTAGGCTGTGAAGATTTATTTTTTTATTCTGAATTAATTAAAGTGTAACCGTAATTCTTAAAAGAATAAACAACTCAGGCCGGGCGCGGTGGCTCAAGCCTGTAATCCCAGCACTTTGGGAGGCCGAGACGGGCGGATCACGAGGTCAGGAGATCGAGACCATCCTGGCTAACACGGTGAAACCCCGTCTCTACTAAAAAATATAAAAAATTAGCCGGGTGAGGTGGCGGGCACCTGTAGCTACTCGGGAGGCTGAGGCAGGAGAATGGCGTGAACCCGGGAGGCGGAGCTTGCAGTGAGCTGAGATCCGGCCACAGCACTCCAGCCTGGGCGACAGAGCGAGACTCCGTCTCAAAAAAAAAAAAGAATAAACAACTCACTTAGGCCTACTGGTTCATAAATACAAAATATGTACTAATCACCCACTATAAGCAGAATAGTACCTTAGCTATGATTTTAAGAATATGAAAGAAGGGGCTAAGGGACTTAAATTAGAGTGAAGATTCTTACTCAATGAGGGGATTTGGTATATTTGCTAGATTATTAAAATTCTACTTTGCCAGATAATAAATTTCCTATGCTGCTCCTGAACGATGTACCACTGGAACCCCATATACATTCTCTGTCTCTTACATTAGGAAATGAAAAAAAAATGGCACTGGAAAAATATATTTCTACCTATTGGTTTTAGTTATGGAGTCAGGGGCTACATAATCAAACTCCAAAAGTTGCATCCTAATCATCTATACCAAACAGCTACTGTCTGTAAACAATGATATGTGAGGAGGCAGTGTGTTTCCTAAATGACTCAGGTCTTCATTACTAATGACACAATCACAAGCAGAAGAAACACCAGACCTAAATTGCACAAGCATAGCCTGAGAGATAGTAATACCACAGATATAAATTACAGGCCTCTTCTAAATCACATACTGTCATCAATCTCACATAGAGCTTCCTGCCCAGTAAAATCTGCCTTAATTGGTTTTCTTTTCTTTTTTTTTTTTTTTTGAGACGGAGTCCTGCTCTGTCGCCCAGGCTGGAGTGCAGTGGTTGGATCTCAGCTCACTGCAAGCTCCGTCTCCCAGGTTTATGCCATTCTCCTGCCTCAGCCTCCCGAGTAGCTGGGACTACAGGTGCCCACCACCTCGCCCGGCTAGTTTTTTTGTATTTTTAGTAGAGACGGGGTTTCACCGTGTTAGCCAGGATGGTCTCGATCTCCTGACCTCGTGATCCACCCGTCTCGGCCTCCCAAAGTGCTGGGATTACAGGCTTGAGCCACCGCGCCCGGCCTTGGTTTTCATTCTGTTGTTGTTGTTGTTGAAAAACTGAAAGACAGCCATCTCAGGCAGCATCATGGGAATTTCAGACACACACACACACACACACACACACACACACACACATTCCTTTAAAGCTCAAATGAGTGCATCTAGATTTCAAGGAAATACTAACAAGGAACACATTGAGGGTATTTTCCACTGGTTTAAAAATAAAGCATTCTACCCTTTAAAAAAATAAATCCCCAAATTATAGAAACAGGAAGCAGCAGCTGGATTTATCATCCTTCATTTCCTCTGAGAGTCACGGTAGGGAACTCCCCGTTGAGACAAAAGCCATGGAGAGGTTAGCCCCTCCTGCCTGGACCCACATATCCACATGCTGCTGCTGCTGGTCCAACATGGACAATGGTCGGCCACTTCAAAATCAAACTTGCTTTGTCTTATAAAGCATTCTGTGTCCAAGCCCTGCGTGTTGATAAAATGAAAAACCTGACTAGCACTTAAACACACATACATAACTGGTCTTAGAAGGGTCTCACTCTCATTTCTCATGGAGATGTCTCTTTCCTGGGCTCACCCAGGAGGGCTTTAGGGAACTGAGGACCTAAACACACAACAGAAGATGCAACAGATTCAACAGAAGATGATGATGACAACACCCCTGAGGGACTCTGCAGCCTTGTTCTGGTGGCTGTGCTGGAAGAAAGCAAGAGGGCTGGCTGGGTTCTAGTCTTCTTTCATCCATTTATGATTACAGTTGAAATACTTAAGTCTCGCTCAGCCTCGGTTCTTGTGTCTGTGAAATGATGAGACCATCTATTTCACAGAGGTGTAATGAGAAGTCAGATGATGAATATGAAATACTTTGTAAATTACACAGAAATAATAACAGACTAGAGCAACAGCAATCTATATACCGGCATAAGGTGGCTTTGCCAGTTGCAAAGCTTTCACAAATATAAGTTGATCCTTAAAATGATACAATTGGGTGGGTGGTGATGACATCATCATTATCATCATCATCACTATTATGAATGTTTTATAAACGAGCTAGTGTAGAGGAACATAATGGGAAAATTGTGTCCTAACTCCTTCACACAAATTCACATCATTTAACAACATTTCTGGCAACATGCGTGTGATAAGTACATGGCTGGGAGTTATGAAAGTCACTCACATTTCAGGGCTGCTACTCTAGGCAAATCCCTTACCCTCTCCAGGCAACATGATTCATCTATCTGTCACGGGGTTGGGGGGAGACAAACATAAATTAGACCTGGTTCCATCTCTGAAGAAATCAGTTGGCGCAAGGGGGCTGGTGGTGATGGTGGAAAGAAGTGACATATAAACACATTAATTACAAAACAGTGTTTACTTAAAATATGGAGTATGAACAAAGTGCTGTGTGATCACAAAGCAGGAAATGACTAATGTAGGGGGACTCATGAAAGGATTCCTCTAATTTCTTTGTAAACTGAGAAAAGAAGGAAATCAGACTACAAATGGATCAATGTCCCTTTTCAGGCTAAAACTCTGAAAAAACAAGGCTTAGAAAGGTTGTCAGTAAGCTCAACACACAGTGTGATTCCTCTTCCTCATCTGCTCATAGCCAATACATGATTTAAAATAACAGAGTGGCCGGGCACGGTGGCTTGTACTTGTAATCCCAGCACTTTGCGAGGCCAAGGTGGGTGGATTACCTGAGGTCAGGAGTTCAAGACCAGCCTGGTCAATGTGGTAAAACCCCATTTCTACTAAATATACAAAAATTAGCTAGGTGTGGTGGTCTGTGCCTTGTAATCCCAGCTACTCAGGGGGCTAGGCAGGAGAAATCACCTGAACCCGGGAGGCGGAGGATGCAGTGAGCTAAGATCACACCACTGCATTCCAGCCTGGGCAACTGAGCAAGACTCAGTGTCAAAAAAAAAAAAAAAAAAAAGACACTGTGGAAGACAGGAAGCCCAGCACCTGAAAGATGGATGGGAAGCCCTTTAGGACCCTTTGTGTTCAAACATGATACATGACAATAGCCTTCCTGCATGAGTAAATGCTGACAGATTTGTTTGGCGGAGCTTGAGTTACCCATTCTTACGTGCTTCTTATAAACTAACACTTGAATTAAGATGAAGTAGGGTACCTGATACACATTCAGATTCCTGGCCTCCACCCAGACCTATTCCTTTTCTACATGAGCCCCTATAGACCTTCAGAAAATAGCCATTGACAGGTTGCAATGCAATGAACAGGAAAAGCAAATTATATGCAGCCTGGAAGGCCTTGCCAGCAAGGCTGAGCTGAGATGACTCAGCAGGTTCGAGCTGTGACCCTTCACTTCTGGAGTCATTACTCCAGTTCTTATCCAGTGCCTACCACAAATGCACGCACACAGGCTGGTCTCACTCCAGAGCCCATCTAAGAATAACATGGAGTGGCTAACACAACTTGGCACAACACACAGGCAGGTTTTTCCAAAGAATGCCAGCCCTGGGTCCTGGGTGACAACTGGCTCCCAAAAGTTTGGCTGAGAAAGCCAACACAAAGGACAGACATTGTGAGCAAGCAGTGACCTGGTCAGTCACAGTCTACTTTAAATTCCACAAAAGCTTGTTCTTTAGAAAGGGGACAGGTTGGGGAAAGTAGAAAAGGCAGAGTCAGGGGTGGGATTTTGGGGCTGTGTCAGTTAAGTACTATAAACTGATTTCCAAAGCTATGAAATTACTAACAGGGACAATGATGAATTCCCTTCAGTGATGATAGCGGCTCTACTTTTCTCCGTTCTTCAGTAGCAGCAATACTCGAGCTTCTGTTTGAGCTGATGCCATACAGCATACTCTGCTTATATTGAGGGTAAAATTCACCTTTGGGCTACAGTGTGTACAGTACCAGATGTCTAGTTCTGTTTAGCATTTTATAAGGAATCGTTCCTCTCATTTTTTTAGTCAAATAGGGATTTTTTTAAGCCTAAAAGTGATGCTTGAAAGAAGATTCAGATGTGGGAAGTAAACATCAGTTGAGGGGCAGTTAAAACACCAGGGAACAAGGTGGCTGCCCCGTAAAAATGTGCTCCCATTTGCATTTAGAGCCTTACCTAAAGCTGTGGAGGAGGACAACTGTTCAAATACAATTGTAGAGGTGTCTTCTCTTCCTTCCCCATTCAATGTCCCTGGTAAGCAGGGGCCAGGTCTCAGCTACCTTTGAAGACCCTACTGCAGGTGTTAAGGTGAGAGGACACTTACTCATTTTCTTCATGTTACATCGCCAAGAGAGAATTCCTCACAATACACCTGGCCTTTCTTGCTGCCCCCTCACTAATTCTTCCTCTTCATTCTCTTTGAGATTTGCCTGTCTGCAGAGGTCATGGATGCTGGACTCCTCTCCTGCTGGGGGTAGCCAGCTTTCCCCTGCAGGGTACCAGCTTCTGTTATCCTGGCATGCCAAGAAAAGGTGGGTAGTTTTATCTAATTCAGGGATAAAATTTCTGGAGGCCCGCTTGGCTGCAGACCCAAAGCTCTATTCTCCAAAATGCATCATCAGTAATAAAGATGATATTTTGCTGTTTACCAGCCTGACTCCTTTATCTTTCTAACTGGTGTGGAATCTGGGCATGGAAGAGGAGTTATTCACTTGGCTCCCTCCAACTTCAATAGTGAGTAGTTTTCCTTGCTTTGTGTAGCTTACAGCTTTCAGTGAATATTTATCAAAGATATATGTGCAAAAATGTGGTGAGAGAGAAACAAATCTGTTTGGTTTTATTTGTTCATGAGTGAGTATTTGACCATATTCCATCCCACAAAAGTCTTGGGAGGTAGTTCAAAATATGATATCCAATTTCCGTGTGAATTCTTAGAGGGAAACAATTAACATATATTCAAAAGAGAAACAGCCATATTAAAAATATTATTGATGTCTTAGCACATGGAAATAGGTTTTTGACCCTTGTAGAGCATTAACCCCATGGAAAGTTTCTTCAAACTATTTTCTAAGCCAAACGACACAGGTGAAAACTTAACTCTTAGGAGGCTTCTTTTTTTTTTTTTTTTTGAGACGGAGTCTCACTCTGTCGCCCAGGCTGGAGTGCAGTGGCTGGATCTCAGCTCACTGCAAGCTCCGCCTCCCGGGTTTATGCCATTCTCCTGCCTCAGCCTCCCGAGTAGCTGGGACTACAGGCACCCGCCACCTCGCCCGGCTAGTTTTTTGTATTTTTTTAGTAGAGACGGGGTTTCACCGTGTTAGCCAGGATGGTCTCAATCTCCTGACCTCGTGATCCGCCTGTCTCGGCCTCCCAAAGTGCTGGGATTACAGGCTTGAGCCAACGCGCCCGGCCAGCAAGCTTCTTTTATGTGTGCTGAAATAAATCTGAAGGGCACCATGACATTTCTTTCCAAGTTCCTTTTCATTTTTCTGACCAACTATTTTAAACTATCAATCCTTTATGAAAGGGTTATTTAAAATCTCCAAAATCAAGTATTTCCATGTAAAAATTTGTTTGCCTGCAACTAAAATAATCAGCTGTGCATAGAACTATAACAGCAAGGATACTGGATGGCTTACAAAGTGACTTTAACATGGTCATCATTTTAATTCATTCTCACAACCATACAACAATCCTGTAAAGTAAGTGTTATTAGCAGCTTCAAGTTAGGGGAAAAACTGTTCAAAAAGTTCAATTCCAAGACTGCCCAACATTACCCAGCTAATAGTAGTGGTACTGGGACTCAAACTTAGGTCTCATAATAAAACTGACGTGTTGTCTACTAAGTCATGACTCTGGATGATAAGGTGTTCACATCCCTCCCTGCAGCTTTACAGTGTCTGGTCCTAATACCCGTGCAGTGCAGGAGTGGCCAATAGAGCTCCAGGTAAAGCATGTCAACAAGAACCAGATGAAATAACCTGGAGCAGACAGAAGAACAAGTTAATTCACTGAGTTCAGATGTCCCTGATCCTTCTCCTGTATTCCTGCAGTCCTTTTAAGGAAGAAAAGTGAATGAACTAATTTCATTTTATTTCCTTCCTTCCTTTCCCCTGGGCTGAACCAAAAAGGCACAGCCCAGGAACCAGACCAGCAGGCAGCTGATATCTCTAAAAACAGTTTCACATCTGTTAAACTACAGGATGCTCCATTAACTCCAAAAAGAGCCTGAAGGTCCAACTTTCTTGAATGCATCAGTGGTCAGATGGTCACTTACAGCTGCAATGAAAACTGCAACTGAGCCTGGGGACTCCCGAAGGAGCCAAAGTAAGGGGAAATGTTTTTAACTTTGACAGAAGTATTGGGAGAGGGTGAGGACAATCCTTCCAAATAGCTCAGAAAGCTATCTCTACTATTAGTGTTTTCATCCTGCCCCGCCCAGTTTAATTCTTTAGGCCCTCTCTGGTTTGTCCTTGGACAGAATTGGCTTGAATCCTGAGTAGGGGGAGGTTAGGTGGTCTCAGTCTAACTGGGGATTCCAGGATGATAATTATTCTCAAAGGCGAAAACAATGACTTTTAGCAGCCTTCCAAGCTTCTAGAATCATTAAATAAAATGATATGCAAATATCAGATACCAGAGGTATTAACAGATCTCAAAAAACACATTTATGTTTAGGGAGAAATCAATTCAGAGCCAGTTATAAAGTTTCTGGGCTCAACTCAAGACACCAGATTGAAATGTTCATAAAATAAGATATTCCTTTTTATGAATCACAGTTATTACTAGTTACGAACATCAGCAAACACCCCAAAAAGTAAGTGTGGTAAAGCAGCAGATGTAATAATGTTTAACTTTCTGGAGGGAACTGTCATCCTTAAAATAAACCAACCAAGTCCACCAGAATCCTGAAAAGACTATTCCAATATGTGTAACCATGTTTGCTTGAAGATTAAGGGAGATAAAATGTCTAGTACCACCCTTTCTGCTAATCCTACCATTTCTCTCAGCAGTGAGAACAGTGTCACCTGAGTGGAAATTACATGTGGCAATGTGATACTGTGTACCTCATTGAAAAGGCATCCACAGCAGACAACTTTAATTTTGATCACATAGGCGAACAAAAAAAGTGATGAAGAGAATTGAAAAGATGCCACTACAGAGAAGAGATACAGCCTAATATATTCAAGGTGAAGCGTTTTCTAAAATTTCCTCTTATTAACAATTCAAACAACTTTCATTGTGAAAGAAACTCAAAATCAGTTCAATAACTCAAGTGGAGAGTGCTACTACTTTCCCCATGCTGTCCCCAGCACACCCACAACTCTACCATCTCTGCCTTTGCAGTCAGAGAACATACAGTGCAATGGTTAAGAGAAGAGGCACAGGAGTCACACTACTAGAGCCAAGAATCCTGGCTCTCATTTATTAGCTGTGTGATGTCAGGTGTGTTACCTAACATCTCTGTTTCCCTCTGCCTTTCTCAGTAAGTGGGAAACAACAGCACTCATCTCAGAGGTTGTGGTGGGGATTTAGTGAGCCCATACATGTCCCCACTTAGCACAGTGCCCAGTGCACATTCAGCAGTCAATTTACTTAACTTCAAAGGCAATGACATGGGATTAACCAGACTACGAAAATAAAGAAATGGGCCGGGCGCGGTGGCTCAGGCCTGTAATCCCAGCACTTTGGGAGGCCGAGGTGGGCGGATCACGTCAGGAGATCAAGACCATCCTGGCGAACACTGTGAAACCCCATCTCTACTAAAAATACAAAAAAAATTAGCAGGGCTTGGTGGTGGGCGCCTGTAGTCCTAGCTTCTCGGGAGGCTGAGGCAGGAGAATGGCGTGAACCCGGGGGGCGGAGCTTGTAGTGAGTGGAGATCGCGCCGCTTCACTCTAGCCTGGGCAACAGGGCGAGACTCCGTCTCAAAAAATAAAGAAAGAAAGAAATGGGGATTACTTACTGTCTATACAAAAGTCAAATGTTCCCCCTAGGCAACCACACTGAACCCATTAGAAAACATTCTTTTATTGCCCAGGCGTGGTGGCTCACGCCTGTAATCCCAGCACTTTGGGAGGCCGAGGCAGGCGGATCACGAGGTCAGGAGATCAAAACCATCCTGGCTAACACGGTGAAACCCCGTCTCTGCTAAAAATACAAAAAATTAGCCGGGCGCGGTGGCGGTCGCCTGTAGTCCCAGCTGCTCAGGAGGCTGAAGCAGGAGAACGGCGTGAACCCGGAAGGTGGAGCTTGCAGTGAGCAGAGATCGCGCCACTGCACCCCAGACTGGGTGACAGAGGGAGACTCCGTCTCAAAAAAAAAAAAAGAAAGAAAGAAAAAGAAAAAGAAAACATCCTTTTATTAGGTGGGCTCAGGGACTCAACTTGGTCATTCTTCTCAGTGGCTACCGCAGCTTATCAGAGAGGGCAGGCTCAAAGGACAAAAGTCAGTTCAGAAGAGATATGAAGACACAGAGAGAGAATGCCTGAGTCTGGGAGAAACTGGTTTGGGGCAGCTCTGAAAATGGGAAACAGCCAACAGTCCACAATCATGGGATTTAGGGCTTAGAAATAAAGTAGCAGGCTATTCAGATATGCATACTTTGTTATTATGGTTAAACTTTCCTCCATCTTCTCTTCAAGGCCCCTGCTGCAGAAGCATCTTCCAGAGACTGCTCTGCACTCCTTCAAATATGTACGGCCATTTCTGGCATTTAATTGTTGTGGAGAAAACATATGTTTCAATTATAAACTCCAGAGGAGGATGAGTGTGTCTCACACCTTGTGCCTCTCTCCCTGGTCTACTTCTGCCCCAGGGCCTAGCCCCCAACATGGAGATGCTCACCTAGAAAGTGCTATAGAGAAATGTGTTAACTATACTAAAAGCAGCACAGATGAGGCCAGTACAGAGAAAAGGGCAGAGCAAAGCAGCAAGCACCTCCCTACCTCTGTGAGGCTTGGGTGAAAAGGCTGACTTCAACAAGTTTAGGAGGAGGAAGAAGATGAAGCCTTCAGAGGCATGAAGTACTGCAAAGATTATATAGTGTTCCTCCAAACAGAAATCAACTTTAAATAATAAACCATAAAATAAGTATAAGAAAGTTCAGCTAAGGTATGCTTTTTCTCATGATCACTGCTTTATTTTTTTAAGTAGCAAATATCAAATTATTTTTAAAAAAGAAACATATATGAGCACGGTGTTTGCCTTCTGGTGCCCCAAACACGTTTAGTCTGCATATCTGGTAATCTAGCCTGCTTGGGCACCAAAGGATTTCCTCCAGATACAGAGAGGCAAGCATGAAAGAATGGAGTTGGCAGGGACACGTCAGGTGGAAAGGAAAGTATGAAGGAGACAGTGGAAATGAAAGGGTGAGGCAGAGGTGAGGACAGTTGGGGACTGGGCAATGGCACAGTTAGAGTAAGATTAGCAATTTCAATTCCTGCCAGGTTAAATCTGGAGAGAACTTCAGAAACAATCTAAACCCAATATTTTCCTTTTACAGGACAGAAACTATTGCCCACTGATGATTTACCCAAGGCAAAGCTGCCAGTTAGAGGCAGAGATGGACCTGAAATCTGGCTTCCTGGCTGCCTATATAGAGCTCTTTCCACTCAGCACATCTCCTTTACGCTTACAGGGCAGAGGAATCAGAGCTCAGGCAAACAGGTGAGAACTCAAGCAGCCATGAAAGGCCCTGCAGGCTCTCCTGCCCCAATGCTGCCTGTTAACAGAGTCAGCAGAAGAGGCAAAGAGAAGAGGCTGTCACTCTGTTTCTGATGAAGCCATTTGGTCTTCTGATAGGATTTGTTGGACTAGAAATGCATGGGGCACACACAGTCTGTTTCCCAGGGCAGAGGCTGGTATCAGGATGCTGTGGAGTACACCTGACAACGTATGGCAGGAAAGCCCACAGCACAAGAGTTATGTACCCCTTACATTCCCTGACCCCTCTGGCCTCCACTCACCATGACAAATAACTGAAATCACCACTGGATACCTGGCTTTGTGATTCCTGATTCCTAAGATGGTACAGTTGTGAAGGAAACAGGGTGAGGATAAGACACATAAACCAACAGAGACAGCTGCATTAAAAATAGTCTTGATGAGATGCTGCTGTGGTTTTGCTGCCTAAAAACTGGAACAGACAAAAATGACTGAGAGGCTCAACAAGCTTATCTTCAGTGCTTTGTGGACCAACTCTTAGCTTTCAGACCTCCTGAGCTACAAACTTTCTTTATAAAATCAGCCTCCTTTCTCTGAGAGATACTTCCAGTAAGTGCCACTATGCTTCGATGCCCATCTCAAATGGTAAACATATACTACATCTGGCCTGAACAAAGATTTATTTTTAGTCACAGTTTTTTTATGATGGACATAAATCACTCAGTTGCATTCCGCTTCATTCTGTGTAGGTATATTCCAAATACCTACACAAAATCAGGCAAACTAAGAAGAAAACAGACGATGACTTTTTAACCTCCATCTCTCACCACCTTTACCTTTTGAATCTTCCCTGATGCACTGTACCCAAAAGTCATTTCTCCCAGGGAAAAGCAAGAATTGAATAAAACACCATCAGCATTAGTAACTCATCATCCCTCTACCAGTTTCTCATCCGCAGGCTCTTGCCCATTGCGTTTCCTCTGCCTGAAGTACCCAGCTTTCTCCATTTTACCTTGTTAATTTCCTGTCTTTGCCTGCTACCAGTGCCTATGGGAAGCCTTCCTGGAAATCTCTACACCAATAACCCAGTCCTTTTAATCCTCCCTTGATGCTCCCAGAGTATCCTGTGCATTTCTGCCCCTCCATACTCTCATACAATTATCTGGTTTTGAGTCTATCTCCTTCACTAAAGCTGTAAGATTCTCTAGGACAGGGATCATAATTCATTCACATTTGTTTCCCCACGGACCAGTATATGGAAGGGGTACAATAAATACATAGTTGTAAGACATTATCACACATATCCTTCAGCTGAATTCCTAGAGTGATACTGCAAGGCAGGAATTGTTGGTCACATTATACAGACAAAGAAACAAGCTCAGAGAGGTTTCAAAGGATCCCCAGGGGCCATCAGTTCTGACACCCTCTAGCTCCCAGAATAGATTTTCACTTTACTACATTATAATCATTTAACCATACAAGTTCCACATAGAAGACAAATCTGAAAGCATTGATCCTTTGATGTGGGCCTATACATTGTGACCTGCACAAATGAAGAACAGATACACAAAATTTTCAAATGTGACTATAATTGTTCAAATTATTCTAAAAGCAGGAACGATGATCAGCTAAGTTGACAGAGCTTACATTAATTCTTTCCTCAAGGTCCTCTCCATCCTAAAGCTCTGCAGAAATGTCTGGTGGACATGAATTAGATACAAAGTTGATCTGGTTATAAGGTCACAAAACTGTCTCTGGTTAACTGCCAACACTGTCAGACATCTTCAAAGAGCCAGACATGGCACAGCAGCAATGGCTGGCAAACCAGAAGTAACTTGGATGTAGCTAATTTGACCAGGCAGAAAAGAGGGGTCACCGGCAGGATGGGGTTGGTTTGGAACTTTGACCGTCCATGACCCTCTGGCACACTTGAGCCTCTCCTCAGCCAAAGAAAGTGGTTTCAGCATAGCTGCACCCTAGAATAATGCGGGGTGGCCTCAAAAACTAATGTAATGCTAGGCCACACCCCCGGAGGTGCCAACTTAGTGGACCTAGGGTAGGCCCTTGAGTCTACATCTGAATCATTGAAAAGTTGCTCTGCAACTGTAGTGTGCAGCCAGATTTAAAGGCCTGGGTGTTTCCGAAGCTTAAGAGCTCATCCCGTTGACCCAAATTTAAGATGAAAAGCACAACTGGAACACCTTTTGGAACTTTCCTTTCCTTTACATCCATCGACATTTAAAACACTTAAGTAAACAGCCACTCAGCACATCGCAGTATGGACACTGCTTTTGAGTTACTCAACATCGGCTTTTATAGAGATGGAAACACAACATTCCTCTACTCTATCTGGGAGATTTTCCAGCCTTTTCTGCACAAACATTTCTAATGACGGGCACTTTGTAGTTGTATGCTTAGAACAGGTGAATATTACAGTATGTAAATTAAATCTTAGTAAAGCTGTTTGTGTATGTATATCTGTGTTTTAAGGTACTTTGCTTGATTTCGGGAATAGCACTTATTACAAGAAAGTTCGGGCCGGGCGCGGTGGCTCAAGCCTGTAATCCCAGCACTTTGGGAGGCCGAGACGGGTGGATCGCGAGGTCAGGAGATCGAGACCATCCTGGCTAACACGGCGAAACCCCGTATCTACTAAAAAATAGAAAAAACTAGCCGGGCGAGTTGGCAGGCGCCTGTAGTCCCAGCTACTCGGGAGGCTGAGGCAGGAGAATGGCATAAACCCGGGAGGCGGAGCTTGCAGTGAGCTGAGATCCGGCCACTGCACTCCAGCCTGGGCGACTGCGAGACTCCGTCTCAAAAAAAAAAAAAAAGAAAGAAAGTTCTTTTGGATCATCCTATGAAATTAACCGATCTCTCCTTTACACTCACTGATCCTAGCCTTGCTGCTGGGGCCACTCAGATTTAAGCCTAATTCCTCTTCCACTTGACTCTGAATTCAGGCATATCTGGGAGTGAATCCATTTACTAGCTATGTGACCCACAGCAAATGAGCTCTTTCTGAGCTTCAATGTCCTGATCCACAGGAAGTAATAGTACTTCCTTTGTAGAATTTGTGAGGATTGGCAAGCATCTAATATCTGGAACACTGTGAGATGCTCAATGAATAATGCTTTCCTTCCCTTCCCCTTAGGGGTGGAGTACAAGGCTAAACATCCACACATAGATATTTCACAATTCCTCATCAGGTTGTGGTTTTCCATTTTTCACCATGCTCCCATGAATTGCTTTTAGATTTGATAAATGTGGTGGCCTCACTACAGCATCAGTTAACTCTGATACAATAACTGCAGTATACCAATGACTGCTTACTGGCTCATATTCAATGTTTTAAAAGTTATAGGAACCCAAGATTTTTCCTCCCAGTATCAGCTGCCTGTGGGCACTAAATCACATACAGAGGTTCAGCCACATATCAGAGACATCTTTATTCAGCTGCTCAGGAGCGAGTATGGGGGTTAGGTGGGAATTCCTTCTGTTATCTGCTGTGCTAGGAGAGGTGGCCTCCAATTATTACACTATAACCATGCTGCTCCTTCCCTGTACCAGGCACTCACTGGGATGCACCTTGTTCCAGCCTCCACCTCCATTGCACTTTTGCTGCCCACCACTTTTATCTGTGATTCTGGGTGGGCAACATAGCACTGCAGAAATCAAATGAGATTTGGCTAAGGCAGACCAGTTCAAATCATGGTGTCCTCTCTCAGAGCAAATTATTAACTTACAGCAAATAATTTTTTTTCAGGTTATTAAAAATAACCTCCTTTTTTACAAAAGGTTAATATATGCCTGATAGGAAACTGAAAAACACAAGCAGCAAAGAATAAAGTTATCCACAACCACAAGCAGTTTACAGTTTGATGTGTCCTCCTAGGTCCTGTGTGTGTATAGACACAGCATCCAATTTAATGGGATTAACATATGCAGTATGTATCATGCTTTTAAATACCCCATGAATATTTACCAATTCAAAATCTCAAAGCTATGTAAGTGGCCAGGCGCGGTGGCTCAAGCCTGTAATCCCAGCACTTTGGGAGGCCGAGACGGGCGGATCACGAGGTCAAGAGATCGAGACCATCCTGGAGAACACGGTGAAACCCTGTCTCTACTAAAAAATACAAAAAAACTAGCCGGGCGAGATGGCGGGTGCCTGTAGTCCCAGCTACTCGGGAGGCTGAGGCAGGAGAATGGCCTAAACCCGGGAGGCGGAGCTTTCAGTGAGCTGAGATCCAGCCACTGCACTCCAGCCTGGGCGACAGAGTGAGACTCCGTCTCAAAAAAAAAAAAAAAAAAAAAAGCTATGTAAGTATTTTGATAACCAAGAATATACTATACCAACTCAATCTGCTAGGAAAAAACATAATCCCACCTTTCTTAGGGCAAAAATTTTGTAGAAGACAAAAATGGCAACAGGCCTCTAGATAAAGCACTGGCAGGGTTCCGATTAAAATACTTAATACTCTTATTACTTAATACTTATTCCCTTAATACTCAACTTAAAATGAAACCATAAAGCAACATAATACACCAAGTATAATGCTTCTAAGATAATTCATTAACAGATCTATACTATTAAAATACTAGCAAGAAGGTATGTTGCCACTGAATTACTTAAGGTATTCCTACAGTATAGCCAAGAGAGACGTACATACATCAATAGTTATCATCAAAATGTGTATATGAACACATCTGCATACTTCTCTTCCTTTGGATTTCCTTCTGCCCCTCTGGTCCCGATGTAATGAATAGGTTCTAATACACTCCGCTGACTTCAAGTGAATCATTTAACTCTCTGAATATCAATCAGCACCCCTCTCTGCAAAAACTGAACCACCACACCTTTGCAAAGTGATTATTATGAAAATTAAATGATTATGCTGCAATAAAGTGTCTAGCCTAATGTCTAATGCACAATAAGTATCCAAGAAGTAGTAAAATTTTTTTGAGAATATGTGAATGTTTATTTAGGTTTATTTCTCACTATATAGATTGAGCTTGTTTATTAACAACTATGATTCACAAGAAAAGAGAGGAGAGAGAGAGAAAGGGAGAAAGACAGAGAGCGAGAAAGAAAGGGTAAATAGTATTATCACTAGTGTGGTATGGCAATTTCCCGCTCTTAGACTGGACTCAGTCCTGAATGCTAATTTATTTGACTAGAGTCCTGACCTCTGAGCTGGGTTCTCACCACCTTTGTCCTCCAGGGGTGGTAAACCCTGATCTTCATACAGGAGCTTGCCCTATCCTCGGCCTGAGCACCCCTCACCTGTGTTAATTTTTCACAGCCTGTCTCTCCCTGCCAAGCCACTGTGTGTATTTCTCAGCTACTCTTAGCAAACTGCCAGTGTGTAAAGTGTGCTGGGAGTCAGAAACCTGCATTGTAGGTCCTGCCTGGCCACTGGCTACGTGACCACGAGCCAGGCACATAAATGTTTCGTATCTTACTTCCCCTTCTGTGCAATGGTGGTGTCAGACGACATCATCTCTAAGGGCTTCTCCAGATTGAAAGTTTACAACCCTTCCCCACCTCCTGGCCTCTTCCCATCTATCCTTTACCATCCTCATCCGCCCCTCTACACTCCCACTCACCCACAGAGGAATCGTCAAGGCTGATCCTCTCCCTACACTCTGCTCCAAGCCCTGGAAATATGCCATTATTGGTCATGAATTTATACAAAGCCACTTAAGCCATAGATTTTGGGTGGTTAGTCTGGAAACCTAAAACTCATGTATCATTTTTTGTCTATTAGTGATGTATTTGTGTACATTACATTATATTAAGACGACAATGTCTAATAAAGGTTCCAATGCTTGCCTGTTAGGAGGAGACATAATATATATACTATGCAATATGTTTAATAAACATGTGCTGTCATACCTTTCCTTTTCTGATGTTTCCATGGGAAAGTTTTCCCTGTAGAGCTGAGTATGCTACTCTGGAGTATCAGACTCAGAGACATTCTATCCTGGGCCTCACAAATTATACATAGATGTAAACTGCTTTAAGAAACATGATAAAGAGATTACTAAAATCATGAAAAAACTGGTATGATTATTCAACTTCTTAGAGTTCTTTCAAGACATCTAAAAATAACTTAGCTTAGAGAAGTTCAAGGTCTCAACAACTTTTCAGAAGTTCAATTTTTGCCTAAAATGAAATGTTATATATGAATAGAAACTTGAAGATATTTTAATTTTTAAAAGTATCTGCCAAATTTGTTCACATAGAAAATTAAAAGATAAGTAAAAAAACAAACAGGTACACCTTTAAAAGCAACATTATGCTACTTAGAAGATACATGTGGTACACAGAAAAAAAAATTATTGCACATATATTTACACACAGTGTTTTGAGTTTGCACAGGGCTAACTCAAGTTGCCTTTGAAATTAAGCAGATATTTGAGATAAAATTACCTAGGTGAATTTTTCTGAGCCATTTGCTTGTTTATAATGATAGCTTGAAGAAAGCATATCAAGTCTGCCAAATCTGTAAATACATAGGGATTTAAAACTCTTGTCAAATAAGAAAAATGAACAAATTTAAAGCCATCTAACAGACTTCATAATATATTATATGAATATAGTAGTCTTATCTTTTCTTGGGTAGTAATATAAAAGTCCTGCATGTGTTCCCAGTACATTGATTTATTTTTAGGATAATGTAATAATTTTGTTTCTAAAAAATGTTAATTATCTAGCACACCTATCTGTCCTCAGACAAGCAAGTACAGGAGTCAATTAACACTGCTCACTGTAGGCACTGAGATAGCAGTCTGCTTGCTTACTGAGTGGTGAGTGGGGTGGGGGTGGGAGACCTTCACCTATAGACACATTTGGGTCATGGAAGCTGGCAATGAAAGAACATGAGCACTATTTCATAGTGTTGAAAGCACTAAGAACTTTCAACACTATGGCTGTCTCCAAACTTGACACAGTTTTCCATATCACGTCAGCCAATACTGTCCTCACCTATAAGATATGGAACACTTGTATCTTAAGGAAAGAAAAGAGACAACTATTTGAGTGGTGACTTATATTCCCTTTATGAAATTTACTTATGTCGCTCACATTCAAATAATAGTAAGCATACATTATTTTTCTATATTTCAGCTTACTCAATATTGTGCTGATAATGTACATGAACGCTATCTTCTTGGTTTACTCTGTTCTCCATTCATTTTAGCCAATTAATGTCAGCAACCTTTCTTTACTACCTCTAAACCCAACGGGCTACGACTCTGTCCAATTTCTTGAAAGACTTAAATTCAACTTGCCTCCCTAAATTGCTATGTAAAAGAATGTTTAAGGGAGCATCTCAATTTCCTATGTTCTGAAAGTTAACACTCAGAGATAAACAGGAATCACATTTCTACTTTACATTCCAGTCATCTTCAAGCATTTCCCTTCATGCCCTTGAGCTGCTGATGCCAAGAATGCTATGTGCTCGGCTCACTCTAAGATGAAGAGTGAGTAGTATGGGGCTGTCTTAGTCTGAACAGCTATTACAGATTACACAGGTTGGATGGCTTACATGACAAACATTTATTCCTCACAGTTCTGGAATCTGGAAATCTAAGATCAGGATACTAACACAGCAGGGTCTGGTGAGGGCCTTCTTCCAGATTGCAGACAGCTGACTTCCCTGTCTATCCTCACATGGTGAGAAAAGGGCAGGAGAGCTCTCTGGGGTCCCTTTTATAACAGCATGAATCCCATCCATGAGGGCAGAGCCCGCATGCCCTAATTACTTCCCAAAGGCCCTACCTCCTAATACCATTACAATGGGGTTAGGATCTCAACATTCTGTGGGGGACATAAACAATCAGACCATAACAAGAGCCCTCTGCTTCCAGCATATATTGCTTTAACGAGAGTTATCAGGTAAGGGTTTAGCACATTTTAATCTCAAGTCAGTCAAAAACTCACAACAACAACTGTCAGCAAATAGAGAACAATTTAAATGGTAATTAAATTACTCCAGATACATATCTAACAAACTCTTTAGTTTCCACTATGCTCTACTGAAAAAAAAGTCTGCAATCATCAAAGGGTCTTAAGTCTAAAAACCAACTGCATGTCTCAAGGCATTTTACACTACTATCCAGGATAAAAGACATTCTAAAATATTAGATATTAAAGCATCCAGAACAATAATGTATGTCCCATTACAATACAGATGGGTTCCACTGTATCTACTTCAGGGAAAAAAATGTATGCTTGGGGAAACAAGAGCATTCTTATCCATCTTGAAAATGCATAATTTCCAGTATTTTCTGTTGTTTTGTTTTCAGAATACTTTGTTCCTGGGGAAATATGCTAATTTTCTTGTAATTCTGGTCTACCTTTTTTTTTCCTAGTTAAATGAGCAAATAAAGTCAAATTTTAAGCATGAAATTAGATGTTTTCTAGGAAAAAAGTGATACGAGTATTTTTCAAGTAACTGAAAGCTATAACCATGTTTTCGCCCACTGGCTGCCCTTCAGTTCTTTGAATATGCCAAGCTCACCTGTATCTCAGGACCTCTGCACATGCTCATCCCTCCACAGGACTGTTCATTCCCCAGATCTTCTCATTGTTCCCTTCCTCTCATCACTCCTGCCCTAGCTCAGCTGGCGCCTCTTCACTGAGGCCTTTCCTGATTAGCCCCATCTCATTTCACTGTCTTCATAGCTTTTACAGCTATTTTATATTATCTTGTTTATGTTTTTGGTTGCTTATGGATCCATAAGCTGAGATCTTGTCTATTTTGTTCACACTCTATTCTCAGCACCTAGGACAGTACCTGTCATATAGATGTTTATAGATGATCTGTTTAATAAATGAATGAATGAAAGAACAAATTAACCACACGTCAACTAAGAGCTGAGGACATGTAATTCCAAATAAACTTTGTCTGATTGAATTTTACTTGATTTCAAGAAAGTTTTAACAAAGTTACACACAATAACCTTGTGAATTTGATAGAAATATCAATCTACAGCCGAGCACGGTGGCTCATGCCTGTAATCCCAGCACTTCGGGAGGCCAAGGCGGGTGGATCATGCAGTCAGGAGATCGAGACCATCCTGGCTAACACCGTGAAACTCCGTCTCTACTAACAAATACAAAAAAAATTAGCCAGGCACGTTGGCGAGCGCCTGTAGTCCCAGCTACTCAGGAGGCTGAGGCAGGAGAATGGCATGAACCCAGGAGGCGGAGCTTGCAGTGAGCCAAGATTGCGCCACTGCACTCCAGCCTGGGTGAGAGAGCGAGACTCTGTCTCAAAAGAAATAAAAAAACGGAAATATCAATCTAGTGACAGTTCTGTAGATTCCGTACAAGTCAAACCACTGCACCTAGAGTGCTAAATAATGCCAAGCAGGGAACTTGGTCCTGCCTTATCCCACACTATTATCAATCATTTGGAAGATGAAAATTTTAAAATCACACAATGCTGAAAAGGATAGCAAATGGGCTGGGGAACAGAATCAGGTATCAAAAAGATCTCCATAGGTTGAAAAGGCAGGATAAAACAAACAAGATGATATTTAACTAAAGCCTCGTGCATAATTTAAAAACTCAAACATGGAGAAAGGGCGTTCAGGACACCTGGCTTAACAGCAGCACAACTGTGAAATATCCAGCATTCTATCATTGTGAGCTTCATATGGTGCAAACACATGGCTTGACTACTAAAGAACAATTATCAGAATGTGAAACGGAACAATGTAGCATGCTCAGGTAGGACGAACCGGGGTTACACAGGCTCAAAACAAATTATTTCATTCAATAACAGTTTCTGAGCACTTATGACGTGATGGACATTATACATGGAACCGGAGACACAGAGATAAGAGACCAAAATCTAGTGTGGAGTAACAGAACCCAGAGTTGTTACCACAGAGGGCAGGGGGATGACGGCAGAGGGGCAAATGAAAGTTATAGGAACAAAGGGAAAGCAAAGGCTGGAGAGGGTTCTCCAGGAAACATAACTCTTGCAGACAGATGAGCTAATTAAGAAGGTGTTATAAAAGTGAAACCAAGAACTTAGCACTATGCCAGGCACAAAGCAAGTCATAATAATAATGTTGCATACTATTATTATAATCAACATTATTGTAGTTATCATTATTATGAAAAATGAATGCACCTTGACAGCTCTTTCTTAGTAGAATTCCAAATAATATATGTAAAGGAAATGATGGAAAGACAAAAATCACTGTTAGGCAAACATTGCAGCAATAACTGTTGCAGGCACAAGACATCGATAAACACTGAAAGTAGTGGGCAAAAGTATGAGAAGCGGGATATCTGCACAGTCTCAAAGTATCTCTACACAAGATATTTATTACAAAGGAGAAAACAGTAATTTTATAATGGAGTGGCAGATATCATCTTTACTAACAGATCACAGTTATCACCACCAGTAATAAAACATATCAGCATCATGTGCATCTTGATATGACGAACTTGGAAGAACACATAACTTATGTGGTATTCTTGCCAAAAATGCATAACCCCAATCTAATCATGAGAAAATACCAGAAAACCCAAATGGATGGACAATGTACAGAGTAACTAGCCAGTATGCTTCCAAAGTGTTGATGTTATGAAAGACAAAAACTGAGGCTGGGTGCGGTGGCTCACGCCTGTAATCCCAGCCCTTTGGGAGGCTGAGGCGGGTGGATCATGAGGTCAGGAGATCGAGACCATCCTGGCTAACGCAATGAAACCCCGTTTATACTAAAAATACAAAAATTAGCTGGGTGTGGTGGCGGGCACCTGTAACAGTCCCAGTTACTCAGAAGGCTGAGGCAGGAGAATGGCGTGAACCCGTGAGGCAGAGCTTGCAGTGAGCCGAGATCCCCTCATTCCACGCCAGCCCGGGCGACAGAGCAAGACTCCGTCTCAAAAAAAAAAAAAAAAAAAAAAGAAAGACAAAAACTGAGGAACTATCATCATGTCTTGGAGGAGACTAAGTACTACGTGGGATTCTGAATTGGATCCTAGACTAGAAAAAGGACATTAGTAGGAAAACTGGCAAAACTTGCATAAGGTTTCTACATTGATTAACAGTATTGTATAAATGCTGACTTCCTGGTTTCTAGAATTCTTCTACGTTATGTAAGGCATTAACATAAGGGAAGGTGAGTGAAGGGTACTGGAGAACTCTGTATTATTTTTGTGACTTCTTAAGTAAAAAAAAGATTCCAAAATCAAAAATCAAAAACATGGATGTGCCTGAGCCAGGAACCAGAGATTCTGCCAGGAGATAAAGGGGATAAGGAGAGGCTGACTCAGACATGAATTCTACATATTGAGACTCCTAGGTTAAACCACGTCAGGAAAAAGACTGTATGAATGATATAGCGTACAAAGCCTGGGGCTATAAATACCAAAAAGTTGGCTGTAACCAGGAAAATGTAGTGAGAACATCCCTGAATTAGTTCTCAGGACAAAGTTGAACCTATTCTTGATGACTCAGCTCCATTATCAAGAGCATCCATCAACACTTTTGAAACATGGAAGCTCCCAGGCTCCTAGGGTGTGGTATGCCGCCCTCTCCTACAATGCTTTTGGAATCCTGAAGGCTTTTATTTTATTTATTTTTTGAGACGGAGTCTCACTCTGTCGCCCGGGCTGGAGTGCAGTGGCGTGATCTCGGCTCACTGCAAGCTCCGCCTCCCAGGTTCACGTCATTCTCCTGCCTCAGCCTCCCAAGTAGCTGGGACCACAGGCGCCCGCCACCACGCTTGGCTAATTTTTTGCATTTTTAGCAGAGACAGAGTTTCACTGTGTTAGCCAGGTTGGTCTCGATCTCCTGACCTCGTGATCCACCCGCCTCTGCCTCCCAAACTGTTGGGATTATGGGCATGAGCCACCACACCCGGCCTATTTTATTTTATTTTATTTATGAGATGGAGTCTAACTCTGTTGCCCAGGCCGGAGTGCGGTGGCATGATCTCGGCTCACTGCAAGCTCTGCCTCCCAGGTCCACGCCATTCTCCTGCCTCAGCCTCCCAAGTAGCTGGGACTACAGGTGCCCGCCAGCACGCCCGGCTAATTTTTTGTATTTTTAGTAGAAACAGGGTTTCACCATGTTAGCCAGGATGGTCTCGATCTCCTGGCTTCGTGATCCGCCTGCCTCGGCCTCTCAAAGTGCTGGGATTACAGGCGTGAGCCACCGCGCCTGGCCTATTTTTTTTTTTGAGACAGGGTCTCACTCTATTACTCAGGCTGAAGTGGAGGGGCACAATCTCGGCTCACTGCAGCCTCGACCACCCAGGCTCAGGTGATCCTCCTACCTCAGCCTCCCAAGTAGCTGGGACCACAGGCACTCACCAAGACAGCTGGCTAAATTTCTGCATTTTTAGTAGAGATGGGGTTTCACCATGTTGGCCAGGCTGGTCTCCAACTCCTGACTTCAAGTGATCCGCCAGCCTTGGCCTCCCAAAGTGCTGGGATTACAGGCATGAGCCACTGTGTCCAGCCTGCCTTTTTTTTTTTCTTTTTATTAAACAAACATTTAAACAATATAGTTTTAGATTTAGAGGAAATTTGTGAGGTTACTGCCAGGAGTTATAACGTACTCTACCCATTAATAATATCATATATTTGTCACAATTCACACACCAATAAAAATATATCATCCACTAAAACCCACACTTTTTGCAGATTTCCTTGGTCTTTACCTAATGTTCTTTCCTGTTCCAGGATCCCATCCAGGATACCATATTACATTTATTACTCATATCTCCTTAGGCTCCTTTTGGTTGAGACAGTTCCTCAGATTTTCCTTGTTTTTGATAACCTTGACAGTTTTGAGGAGTACTGGTCAGGTATTTTATAGAATGACCAACCATCGAGCTGGAATTAGTCTCATGTCTTTCTCATGATTAACCTGAAATTACGAGTTTCTGGGAGGAAGACCCCAGAGGTAAAGTGCCATTCTCATCACATCATATCAAGCATAAATACTAGCCTGACTTACCACTGTTGATGTTAACCTTGTTCACCAGACTAGAGCAGTATTTGTCAGATTCCTCCCTCTTCCCACATTGCTCTTTGGAGGGAAGTCACCACACACAGCCCACACTTAAGGAAATGACAAGTTATTATGACCCACTTCTTTGAGGGTGGAAAATCTACATAAGTCATTTGGAATTTCTCTGCACAGATTTATCTGTCTCCCTCATTTATTTATTGATTCAATCGTTTATTTATATCAGGATGAGTACATATTTCATAGTTTGGGTTACAGTTCATTACTACTTTATTTTGTTGCTCAAATTATTTCATCTTTGGCCACTGTGAGCTATTTCAGTATCTCCTGTGTCCTGTGTCCCTCTGATAGAACTTCGTCATTGTGGGTTTTTTAAGTTCTTCCTTACTTTCCAGCACTACAAGATACTCCAAGTTCATCTTGCACATTCCCTGACCCCGCTCTAGACTCTGGAATCCGTCATTCGGCCAGGAGTCCTGGTTGCTTTTACAGGATAATGGTATTAGAAACCAAGATCTGGATGCAAGGTATGCTTGTTGCTGCTGGGACATTGTTGCTTTTAGTTTTAGGCTCTCTCAGCTGACACAACAAAGAAACTGTGTGTGTACTAACTTGAGTATATACACATATCTATAAATATTTCTTTGTATTTTGTATCTATATCAAGCTAAACATGAATTCATACCGTTATCTCCAATTCAAATCCATTACCACGTGGATCATTTCTCTCCTTGCTTATCTATAACTTTCCATTCCAAAGTGAGAAAACAAGGCCCTCATGATCCACTATCCATTTACTTATTATTCAATTCCAGTATACATATATAATAGTTTTAGAATCATTAACTTACATCCTCATGGGAAACAACTTTATCGAATATAGTGCTTGCATATAGTTCTTAAGTTACTTAGGTTAGTACCCTTTTGCATTCACTTTCTTCAGTGAGTTTATCCTGTACTTTGTAATACAGTTGGATTCTTTTGTCATAGTCTGAATTTCATCCTGGGATCCTCCAACCTCCTAAATGACTTTAAAAAATCTGGATACATTAATGTTCCATATATGTGCTGTAAAGTTTTATGGGTTTTGACAAATGCATAGTGTCACGTCTCCCCTGGTGCCTTTTTACATCTTTTCGGTTTTCTCCTGTGGCATCAGATAATAAACTCAGGATATGATCAGTCCATCCCTCTCTAAGAAACCTCCCTCCCTGTGGTTCCCTAATCTGTCATTAGCCAAGAAACTAAATAACTGAGGTTATTATAGAGAAAATAGTAAGAAGAATGCCATGCCATAGGGCTCTCGTCCTATCCCATATTTTAAGTTCATTATACTGCTGCAGAAATTTTGATTGCATAAAGCTTAAGAGGATAGCATATAGGATAGAAAGAATTAGCAATAAAAACACCTTAATAGGCTGAAGGGGGGCCAAACCAAAAAAAAGGTTAGATTACCAGGGAAGTTAATAATTTGATTCAAAAATTCAAGAGTACAGGGAAAGAGAACTAGTTTAGTTACTGCATCTATGAGCTATTTCAGTGTTTTCACAGGTTGAAAGCTTGGTATGAGGCAACAAAGGGACTTGCTCATCAAAAAACCATTACTAGGCCAATGACCAGGACAGGGGAGGAGACAGTCTGCGCTTGTCAGATCATGTGTGTCACTCTGTGTTCAGTTCAGTTCCGGGCATCAAAGTCCAAATGTGACACAACTACTAAATGGACCAGAGTTGTGAAAAGTCTAGAAAAATTCACTCGACAAGCATTTAGTGAATACTACCATTCGTATAAGGTATTATAATATGTGCTAGTGTCCAAGGGTGATAATGATGAAAATAATAATAATAATAAAGAGCATATCATATCCAAGCACTGCTCAAAGCACTTCATGTGTATTAATTAACTTAATCAAATAAATCGGCGCTTTGTGACCCTTCAAGATATCTGAGGTTTCCAGATTTATGCCCATGTAAACGAACAGTATATTCAACAAGTCACATTTAATCATTTATTCTCCCACATTTTACACTTTTCTCCCATTTTTTTCTTCTAAGAAATAAAATTTAAATAACAAGTCACCAAACCAGCACACATCCATCATTTGGCATCACTTTTTAAAAATGTCTTTTTAAAACATTTTTTAAAGCATTAATATGCCGCATTTAAAAAATGTCTTTTTAAAAAGTGACTTTTTGATTACAAAGTTAAAGACATTCAATAACGAAAATTTGGAAAATATAAATACATAGAAGTAAAAGAATCAAAAATCAGGTAAGTTTCTGACCACTGTTAATATTTATGGCATTCCCCTCCACTTTTTGCTATGAATAAATTTGCAGTTTTCTTTGAAGTTATCATTCTACATATGCATATTTGTATTTGACCTGATTAACCTCACACGCATATTTCCATTTTATTAAGTAGGCTGCCGTTACTGCCAATTTATGGGCTGTGAATGCACCAGATGTTTTGAGATAAAAGTTGAGGAAAACGTTTCTTTCTTCTCACCTTGTTTAAATTGCTTATTATTAAGTGCTTTACGGTTTCTAAAAAGATGTTCTTGTCTTTACAATAAATGAATGCTAACAGAAAGAGAGAAGCAGCCTCTTAATTGCTACTATGATTTAACAAGCACTTAAAGGATAAGGAAAAATTTTACTGAGTGAGCTAGAGTATAAGAGTTACTAGATCCTTCTTCCACTACTTAAACTTCTATGAAGAAACTTAGAGGAAAAAGAAAATCCTAAATGTGACTTCCATCCCTTAAGAAGTTACAAACGACCTCCCCTGTCTGGGGTTCTTGAGAAGAGCACCTCCCTGTCTTGAGACTTGAGAAGAGTCTCTCACTCTTCAGAGATTAAATGAATTGGCAAAGGATAAATCTTAGGATATTTAAGTTTCCACTAACTGACATGGATGAGGCACTACACTCTTAAAAATGGGAGGAAAAATTTCGAAGGCAATGAGATTCATCATGGATAAGGTATGATATGGAACAGATTCTCCCATTACTATTCCTCTCCCCTCTCTCACCCCTTAACTTTTCTTTAAGGAGGAAAGGAATAGAAGGAAAAATGCAAGTAAGTGAGGTAAAGCATCTCAACAAACCAGAATACTTTTACATTGTGAAGACTAAGCAAAATAGCATTTGTCTATATGTCCAAGACACATCAGGTTACATCTTATGAAAACTGATGTAAAGGAAACCAGGGAGTGAACTTAAAATGACTCCTTGCCTATTCTGCCTCCACAGCCTGCAGCCTGAAGCCATGGTTTGAGGAACTGAGGATCTTGAAAGAGAAAGACTGCAAGGCCACGCTCTGTACACCAGATCTTCACTGATGCCCAAGCACAACGTGCTTATTCCCTCAAAGAAAACAAAGTTAAGGAAGACAGTAAATACCAGAACAGTAGAATAAGGGTTCTCTGAGGGGTCCAGACAGATGTTTCTTAGTGCACATATATAGGAAACTTACTATTGCCTTTTTGCCCTTTTCAAACACCCTAACTTAAAAATCTCTTCTTTCAGGCTGTTAAATGCGCTGGTACTATCCTTACTAGGATGTATTCACATCATTATTAAGTTAATGTATTCTAACATGTCAGGACATTAATTATCAAGGTGGAAATGAAATGGAAAGCAGAGGAATGTGTCCAGATATGAATTTCCTCCTCATTCTTTAAAAGGAAAATGTGTCTCTGGGCCCTCATGTTTCTTTTATGACTCATAATACATGTATCCATGCATCCATACTTTATAAACAATGCTATATGCAGCATTTTAGGTAGAAAGACCACCATGAAAAAAGGCACTGAGGAGAACTGAGTTCATGTCTAAGGTTAAGATCACTGGTGTGAATGAAGCCAAAAATTTGTACTGAGTAGTCAGAAGAAATAAAGTCAAAGGGTAAGATTTTGCCAGACGTCAGAGGACATCAAAATTTAAAGGGAGTGTAGTTTTATATTAAATAAATATAATAGGCAATAAATAAATATATAGGCAGCGGACAGATGGTACAGATTCACAATAACATAAAACAGGTTTAGAATGTACAGTCAGGCCGGGCGCAGTGGCTCAAGCCTGTAATCCCAGCACTTTGGGAGGCCGAGACAGGCGGATCACGAGGTCAGGAGATCAAGATCATCCTGGCTAACACGGTGAAACCCCGTCTCTACTAAAAAATACAAAAAACTAGCCGGGCGAGGTGGCGGGCGCCTGTAGTCCCAGCTACTCGGGAGGCTGAGGCAGGAGAACGGCGTAAACCCGGGAGGCGGAGCTTGCAGTGAGCCGAGATCCAGCCACTGCACTCCAGCCTGGGGGACAGAGCGAGACTCCGTCTCAAAAAAAAAAATAAAAAAAGAATGTACAGTCATACCATGGTATATGAGATCTGTGGTGTGGTTGTGGGGAGATGGGAGGATGAAAGATACCAGCAATTGTCTGGGAGGTTGCTGCCATAACTTAGCTGGAGGCAATATGGAGCATGGTATCAGTGAGACTGAGGTAGAAAGTGCAAACGCAGCATCTTAAAAGAAATGTAGGTGGGAACTGTAACAGTCTGGGTATAAGGCACAAAGGCAAGGAAAGGTTCCTGATGCCAAGATCCAACAGTATACTATTTAAGTAATTGTTATTACCAGTTACTGTGCCGTTCTCTGGTTCCAAGCATATCTGAGTTTTATAAACCTAATTTCTTTCCATTGTCAAGTTAGGTCTGAGAGGAATGATAATTCTAGTTTCCAATGAGAAAGCTGGGATCTTCGAGACATTAAGCAGCTTGGTAAAGGTCACCCTGCTTCTAGAGTTGGGGTTTGAACTCACGTTTATCTATTTCACTCCATGGTTCTTATCCACTCTATCGCTTCCCCAGTGTCAAAGCCTGAAAAAAACAGAAGGAACCTGCTCTTCACCATAAATCCTTACCTAAATAACTGCATGCCCCTAAATATTCAATACGTATCTTTGCTTTCATTAGAGTGTAACATCGCACGTATGATTTCTGATATCTGGATGTGAATATATATGGCAAGTGGGAGCTCCAAAGTGCTGAACAGATGTTAGGTATTATTTTTATTATTATGTGGGCGTTTTCCTTCAGTGACTAATGTCAGGAAATAGAAAGGGCTCCATTACACACAAAGTCTACCTCGTCTACAGCCCACCCTAATACTTACTGTGACATCATTTTCTTTTATAAAAAGATATAAAGAACAAATGAAGAATCTGTGTTCACACATTAAAGATTCTTGCAGAAAAGCCCATCTGCAATTTTAGGTGCAGGCTGTAGCATGACTAGATGCTGCTCAAACAACGGGCCCTACTTTCTTCAGCAATGAGAAAGGAAGAAAAGATTAACATGAAACACACTCTAATCTAGCTGGTTTGCTTTCCTACAAACTTTACCTACAAATAATCAGTAATAATAAATAAAAAATAAATGGATCAAAGTACCCACACCGATAGGATCAGATGCCCTTCCTGAGTTGGATGCTGGTAGTGAGTATTTGTTTGGGTTTTCAGAAAGCACCCAGCTTTTCTAAAGTCCGTATGTCTCTCCACTGACAGATTCACAGGCTGCTAGTGCTGAACAGAATCTGACGGGCTGTTTTACAAAGGAGGTAATTAGGGTCCTAAGAGACGAACATTCAGTGCTCTGCGTTTTCTGTCTGATCGTCAATATGTCAATTATACCACTTGAACAACATGCTAGATGTTCTGGAGCATGCAAGGGGTCTGTCATTAGCACCTCCTGTTTTTTCTTTCTTGTTTCCCTACCTAGCTGAAAACCCCCAGTTAGTGATTTTAACAACGGCCTTAAAGGCCCAGAATCCACAGCCTAGGCCAGCTCCTCCAGGGCATCTCTCTCCAGCAGGTTCTTTACTGAGAGGTTCCAATACCAGTGCTGACCAGGCCCCCAGTGAGGTGTGCTGTTCATCTCCTCCTCCCTTACCATCTCAGGGTGCCCCTGCACTCAGAAAACCCAAGGGTTCCTTCCCCTTACCCTCTGGTCATGCTTGGATCTCCCCTATTCTCAAAAATAAAATCCTATTTTAGTCCAACTAAGATCAGATTGGATCTAACTGCTCCAATCTGCCCACTACATTGCTATCAAAAGTAGTTTCTCAAAGTACCCTCTGAAATAAGTTTCTGAAAATACTGCCCCCTTAACACACACACACACACACACACGCACGCACGCACGCACGCACGCACGCATACACACATATTTTAAGGGATGGGGGTCTCACTAAGTTGCCCAGGTGAAAGTGCAGTGGCTATTCACAGGTGTGATCATGCACTATACCCTCAAACTCCTGGCCTCATGGGATCCTCCCATCTCAGCCTTCTCAGTAGCCAGGACTACAAGCAGGCATCACCACGCCCAGCTCTGGAATTCCTCTTTAAAAACTCCACTACCTGCTAAATAAAGTCTAAACTCCCTTGACTGGCAGTTGAAGCCCCATCCACTATCTGCCCTCGTCTTCTCTCCTAATCTCTCCACATTTCTCCATATGCCCTAGGCTCATTACCAGGAAGAACCCCAGGTTGTTTCCTGGGCTTAGCAAGTGGCCATTTCTGGTGTTTGGCATGCCTCTTCTTTTCTCATGTGGAACTGCCACGTAGTTTCCTAGGCCTGGCTCAAATGTCACTCTTTCTAAAAGAACTACTCTCTATTATAGCAACATGTCAATTTCTGTCTTGCAATACAGTTATTTATCCATTAAATCAATCAACATTTATTAGCACTTTGGCACTAGAACTCTGCTGGGAATACAAAAACACTTGGAGTTTGACATACAAATAATGACACGGTGAAAAATTTAAATAGCGGGATATGCTTCTGGAGGTAGGGTGGTTTTCTTCTCCTAGATAGACTATAACCTCCCTGAGGACAGGGGATGAGCCCTTTTCTGCATTCATTATCTCCCACAGCATTTACCATCTGTGGACTCAGCACTTGCAGGGTATCTCACAGAGTAAATACAAAGGTATTATAATTTCTCTGCTTATCCTTGAGTAGACTCACATTAATCAATTTTTTAAATTTCCAATAGCCAGTCCAGTGCATGGCATGTAGTACCCAAACAGCAAAGCTAATGAAACAAATGAATGGTAGGCAGCAAGAAATAAATAACCATGATGGCAGGGATATCTCTACCTTATTCACCTTCGTGTTCCTGGGGCCCGGCACAGGGCTTAGCGCATGAGAGGACCTAACAAACGTATGCTAAATAGCCATAGCTACTGTGCTACAGGAACTTGTTTCTCAAACAACTGCCAGAGTTTCTAGTCTCCTGTCCCAGGGTGCATCCAAAAGCTCCATAGGCAGTATATAACAAGAAACATAGGTCCTGGTCCTAACTCTGATGGTGATGAGGCCTTCTCTTCCTCTCTCTGGCAGCTGCTCTGCTGGGCAGGGCCTCAGGAGTCCCAGCCCCTCCCAGTGCATTACTCCATCACGAAGGCAGTGGATATGAATGAACCACTTCCAGATGAAGACTCATGAACAGCTCGCAGAGTTAAAGTTAACAGGGCCAACTCCATCTCTTACTTCATGGCCAGGGGCACCCTCAGCACGGCTTTGCTGTTCTGGGCCAAGGGTCATCAGGCCAATAATCACTCAACTGTGAATTTGGAAATGAAAAACAGAAGCTAAAAATGAAGTTCAGTGAGGCTGTTCCAGGTTAATGGATGGAAATCACAATTCATGCCTAAGAAAAGGTGTAATCATGCCTTTTCATGCCATTCATGTCTTGAGCCCCCCCAGGTCCTCCCTTCCACTTGCCTTATTACTATAAACACTTCCTTCCTTCCTTACACCATAGCTCCCCTTGCTTCTTCTTTTCTCCATCTTACTCATCTGACAAACCACAGTTTTGTTAAGTCCAAATCTCCACCTATTCTGCAACGGTACCCGGGCTGCTGAACATGTTTGGAGAAAATCAGTCACTATGCTGACTGACAAGTACTGTTTTAAACTTATGACCACTAATCTCAGGTAGGTCCTCAGGTTAGCCTGGCAATCCTAGCATATTTCCCAAGTAATCATTCTTCCCTTTTTTAGATGACTATTTCATACGTTCTCCTCTCTTTAGAAATCTTCTCCCCAGCCTCAGCTGGAAAACCTTGCACTTTGTATTTTCCAAAGAATATGAAATCGAAGGAGAATTTCCACATACTCCCACTTTTACCAGCCTTCCTGCTGGCTGAATAGAGGACTGGATGAAAAATGTCCAAAATGTAAAGAACCATAAAAGAGAAATCATTGGACTGGGAGGATTAGGGATAGAAATGGAGCTGGAAATGAGACAGGCCAGTAAACAGAAGAGATTAATAATGGAATAGTTAGAACCCATAGGTAAAAACTTGCTTTTCATTCTGTGGGAAATGGAGTGCCATCAAAAATTTGACTTTCCAGAGTAATTTCTAGGATCATCCGAGGCAAAGTGTTTAATGCAAAATACACTGGCACTGGAGTGATGAGCTTTAGATTCCAGTGCTAGTGACATGTATTATGTAACAAATATATTATGTATTACATATATCATGTAATATGTACACTGTATTACATTATGTAATACAGTGACATATATACGTTAGCAATAACATGTGCTTGAAAAAATTAATCTAACATTCTATATTTAGAACAGAATGAAAAGATGAGTTCAAAGACTAGTACAACAGTCCATGCAAAAAGAAATAAGGTGTTAAATTCGAAAGGTGGAAGAGCGATACAAAGGAAATATATATAAGGGTATCTAGCTGGTTGGGAGAGAGTTGCTGTTTTAAATCCTATTTTCTGATTTAGATACACTAATATTTATTACATCCTTCCTATATACATATAAGACACCAAGCATAGAACTTTCACATACTAATGGGGAAGTTTTATTATCTCTCACGTTATGGATAAAGAATCTAAATCTCTGCAGAATGTAGAACACTCAGCAAGTAAATGGTAGGCCAAAAAAAAAAAAGAAATCAAACCTAGGTCTCTTCTTTCTGATTTATGACAAATGTCCAACCTAATGAGATTTCACATTATTACAGTCTAGCCCTGGAAGCTAAAGCTCATCAACTCCAATGCCAATGTATTTTGCATTAAACACTTTGCCTCAGATGATCCTGGAAATGAATCTGGAAAGTCAAATTTTTATTTTGGATTAGATAATTTGACCCTAGTCTACATTTCTCATCTCTTATCCAGTTCCCTGTCCCCACAAATTCTACAGTCAGCTACAGTAGACTACTCAACATTCCCTGCTTACACATCTATACCAAATTTCCTCCTTGCCCCTGACCAATTTCCGCATCAGTAAAATGAGGGTAACAGTACCAAACATCGTAGAGACATGCAAAGCACACAGATAAATGTCTCACACATACTAAACACCAAAGAAATGTTAATAATTATTATCCTTGCCTCTTTCGACCTTACTTCTTTTGAAGTTCAGTCCACACTACCTCTCTAGATTGCTCCAGGAAGAATTACATGGCTCCTACTTACCTTTTTGTAATTCAATTTTAACACATTTCATAGTTTCATTTATATTCTAGCTAACTTACATGTCTCTTTTTCCAATTAGAATGCAAAAGCAGCACCATATTTATACTTTTATCCCTCATGAAGCCAGCACAGCGTGATGGGTACAGCAGGTCCCAAACAAATAACTACCGAATACAGTCAAGTATACTATAACTAGTATATTGTTAATTCATCTTAAAATAAATTTGTAGGGAAGAAACGATTATACAACATGCATCATCAGAACAATGGTGTCTACTAGTGTGCCGCATTTGATAGTCTCATTCACCTATGATTTAGGAAAAAAGAAATTGTTTCTTGTACACAATATCATACATAAGGTAACACAACAGACTGACCAAGGAAGTATTTTTGTTATAATATCTTTGAAGTATACAATATCCCAACACACAAAACCATCTTACCAACTTCCTATCCATTTCAACATCCCTACCAGAATCATCTGAGCTTTTCCAAGGACTTTCGATAGCAAACTATTGGACAGCTCTAGTTCTCAACAATTGTTTCCTTACAGTGAGCTGACATGGGTCTGCTCAAAATCTCTCCTCATTAATTCTAGCTCTGCAATTTATATTAATAAGGCTTATACCCCTAGGAAATTGATAACTGGAACCCCCTTCTAAACTGCAAGCTGCATCCCCAAACAAAAGGGGAAGAACACACACGGAATTTATAGCAGGACAAACTCTTCCATTGCTTACTGTTTTTCAGCTGAAGAGATATAAATGGGTGTCAACGGCTGTAGATAAGAATGCTAGAAAAGCATAGATAAAGTCTAGCAGGCAAATGCAGCAGGGAGATACAGAGCAGGGGGGTGCACGGATGTGCACAGAAAAATGGGGCCTGCAGCCAAACAGCTGTGCTTACTGGGCAATCCAGTCCCTCACGGGCCACATCTCATCAGAGACTTCTTTTTTTATGAGACGGATTTTCGCTCTTGTTGCCCAGGCTAGAGTGCAATGGTGTGACCTCAGCTCACTGCAACCTCTGCCTCCTGGGTTCAAGTGATTCTCCTGCCTCAGCCTCCCGAGTAGCTGGGATTACAGGCACCCACTACCATGTCTGGCTAATTTTTTGTATTTTTAGTAGAGACAGGGTTTCACCATGTTGGCTAGGTTGGTCTCCAACTCCTGACCTCAGGTGATCCACCTGCCTCAGCCTCCCAAAGTGCTGGGATTACAGGCGTGAGACACCGTGCCTGGCCCTCATCAGAGACTTCTATACTTCCATACCCTCCTTCCCTAAGATGACTAAAGTTTCAGGCTGTAGATGGTTTCAAGCTAGAGGATATTAATAGATGACCATGTTCTCATTCCTTCTGCTCTAAGTATAATGAGTCCATGGAAACTTTAAGCAAGTTCAATGCATCTCAGATATATTCAAACACAATCTAGAATTAGAAAAGACAACCAACAGAACAATGTGGCCTAAAGAATGGGACTATTTGCATAAGAAAATGCCTCTTGCCATCTAGCCAAGGCCGCCTTCTTATATTATGTGCTAATCAAGAGGTGTTGGCAATGCCATCTTACAGATCAAAAAGGCAGCTTGATGAGCAACTGTTGAGCACATAATATCGGCTGAACACTCTGCTGTTTGAGCCTTGGATAACAGATCTGGGCACTAAAAAGTATTGTCACATCATTGCTGTCCCAGAAAACTTAAAAAGCAGATTTTCAAGAAGCTGCACTCACTAACTTCTGGGAAGTTTTTAAGTGATATTGTTTATCCACTGCAAGTCTACGGAACTAGATAATTAGTAAAAAATACTGAAGATGAAAGAGTTAAGAAATAGCCACTGGATTTAAAAAATCCATAGTGACATGATTCTGAATTTTTTTCACTTTTCAATTTCTATTACTGCTATCATTTACACAAACAATGGGAACTCACACCTCTTTTTTTTTTTTTTTTGAGATGGAGTCTCGCTCTGTCACCCAAACTGGAGTGCAGTGGCCAGATCTCAGCTCAATGCAAGCTCCACCTTTCGGGTTCATGCTATTCTCCTGCCTCAGCCTCCCGAGTAGCTGGGACTATAGGCGCCCGCCACCTTGCCAGGCTAGTTTTTTGTATTTTTTAGTAGAGACGGGGTTTCACCGGGTTAGCCAGGATGGTCTCGATCTCCTAACCTTGTGATCCGCCCGTCTTGGCCTCCCAAAGTGCTGGGATTACAGGCTTGAGCCACCGCGCCCGGCCGGGAACTCACACCTCTTAAACGGTTCCTGCCAGTCCTGCTCAGCGTCTATAAAAGGAAAGCCACTAAGCATACTCATGTTAGGAGATTCTGACACATCTCAAGATAAAATAGAAACATACTTCCTTTCAAATATTACTATGATTTCTGCTTAGGAACAAGAACTAACACTAAGAAACAGTCTGCTTCTAAATAAAAATGCCTAGTTTATTTTTGAAGAGTTTCGTTTATCGATAAAAGTTTACAGTGACCATCAATAAAACCCAGACAATACCATACCATGTATGTCACATGCTGGACCCAACTGTGTTAACTGTAATGAACCTGTGTGGAAGGAGATGAACCACAGCTGGTCCCTAAATTAGGAACAGGCTGCATTAGCCACATTTTAGGAACAGGCTGCATTAGCCAGGTTAATATACAGATTACCCTGGAATTCAGAATCCACTTTCCTTAAAACAAAAAAGGGGGAGTGAGGCAAATATGTAAGGATTATCTTCTTAGATTAGGCCACAAAATCATGAAATAATAATAACAATAATTAAGAACAGCAAACACTCACAAAGCTTTTACTACGTGCAAGGTATTTTTAAAGCACATACACACTTAAAGTTCATAAACATTTTAAAAGGTACTGTTGTTATCCTTATTTTGCAAATGAGGAAATTGAGGCAGAGAGAAGCTAAGTAACTTGACCAAGGTCAAAAAGCTGTAAGTGGCAGAACTGGATCCTCACAAGTAACTCTTAATAAACACAAATTTAAAAAATAATAACAACAAAGAGAGAGAGAGAAAGAACTGTTTGAAGTTTCTTCTAAAATACATCCTATCTAGATGTTCCTTTCCTCAGACTCCCTCTTCCCAGAGGCCTAAAGCAGACCCTTGTCACATTTGACATTTTACAGCCAATCCTAATCTGAAAGCTTCAGTTTAGTTCTGCATTATCCAACATGGTAGCCACAGGTCAAATGTGGCTATTGAGGTTTAAATTAATTTTTAAAATTGATTAAAAGTAAATAATATGAAACTTTCAGTTACTTGGTCACATTTTCAGCACTTCATGTGCTCACTATCCAAACTTCAAGGGCCAGTGGCTACCATATTGGAGAGCAGATAGAAACTTTTCAATCTTCATATAAAGTTACTTGGTCAGCTATCCAACCAACTTTGTCTATAAAGGACTGAATGCTAATTATTTTAGGCTTTGGAGGCAGCATAGTCTTCGTAACAACTACTGGACTCCATCAATGTAGTGCAAAGCATCCACAGACAATATATAAACCAATGAATGTGGCTATGTTCCAAAGAAACTTTATTACAGAAACAGGCAACTGTCCTGCAGGCCACGGTTAACTAACCCTTATTCTAAATGACTCTGGAGTTTTCACATGGATTTTCCCTTAATACCTGATCTACCACTACCCTGCCACCTCTCTGCCCTAACCAGGCAGGGAAATAATTGCATCAGAATTATAGAACCTCTCTGCACTCTCTGTGGAGAGAAACCTGTCTTATGTAACTCTCTTTTCTTATTTCATCTCTTTCCCTTCACACAGGAGGTGCACATCCTCTAACTCCGTAGTTTTTAAGAAGCTTAAAATAGAGATTTTTGGGCTCCATCTGCAAAGGCTGATTTAATGGGTCTGAGGTGGAGCCCAGGAATCTGTATAGTAAATGAGCCCCATGGCGGTTTTAATCCTGGGAGTGTATGGATGACAGTATAAAAACACTACTTGCCATTTAAATAGTAGGTAGGAGAAGGAATGAAGAGGATAAATTCTTTTCTAGTAGCTGTAATTCCCCAACCACAGAGAAAAAGCTATCACTTAACCTCAGCCCAGGGAAGTCCAGGCATCAGCAGAGCAGATGAAGGCACAACTGAAGCTTCCAACGGGTTCAGCAGGAAAGAGCTCTGAGGGGATGGAAGCCTGGAGAAGAGTCGTATCTGCCTGGCCTGGGAGGCAGCAGTATTAGGAGCTTTTCAAAAGGACCTCAGGGGCTGACACGCTCCATACCCAACATGCTCCCAAAGTACAGAGTCCCACCCTATCTGGTGTTCCTGAAAGCCATCAGTGGCACTAATAACATTTCAGAGTCTTTATTTTTTAAATTCCTTTACAAATTGATTCATTCATTATTAGCTGTGACCTTTTGCAAGTTCCTTAACATTCTGGTGCCTCAGTTTCCTCATGAAATGAAACAGTATACAAAGGGTTCTTGTGAAAATCAAATAAAATAATATTTGCAAGGCACTTAGAACACTGCTTGTCACAGAGTAAGTGCTCTATAAGTGTTTGTTACATATATAAAAATTTCATTGAACATTTAATAAGCACCTTCTATGTGTTGGGTACAGTGTCAGATGACAACATATAGAAATAAAGAAGACCTTAAAAGAGATGGAAGTTACACTGTTGTATATGAAAGGCTTTCTCTGACCATGTAACACCCCCTTCTCTCATTGCTCTATCTCTTTATCTTGCTTAATTTTGTTATTAGCACTTATTAAAGGATATCTAATAGATATCCATGAAATGCATGCTTATCAGACTCATCTACTATACGGTCTTCATAAAGATAAGGATTCTGTTATATTCACAACTGTATAATGCGGCTTCTAAAACAGTGCTTGGCATTCAGCAAATGATCAAAAACTATAAAATAAATGAACGAGTGAATGAAGAACATTTAATGGACACCTATTATGATATTTTGTAAAGACCAGATAGTTAAATGTTTTAGAGCTTCTAACTTTTAATCACATGCATATTTTAAAACTTGAAATCTAGTAAACTTCTCCCATATTAAAAGAAATCCAACAGCAATGCCTGTCAAAAAGGCATTTGTGTTTTCAATCAATTCCAAAAGATTCTACCTGGTTACTTAACCTGTACAAAATAATATTGGTTTATACTTTATATAGGTATTTTTTTTATCCCCATATTATTCTTGAGAAGTAAGGATGGGATAGATATTCCTCCCATTAAATAAGGAGACAACAGGCAGGAGAAGTTGCCTTGTCCAGACACAACCAGATCAGCAACACTAAGTGATTCAAATTCCCATTACAGGAACATATTCCCACTGTATAGGAACTACTGCAATGACGATCATGGTAAAGTCTCAGTAGAACTAAGAATTAAATGGATTTAGGAATAAACATTCTAACTCATCAGTTCAGCCAGCCTCTTCTTCCACCAGCTTCTTAACATCTTTGGATTACTGCTTAAGTCATTATTCTTACCTTTATCTATGAACAGCAATTATACTCCTTAAATGCCACCTTTTGGCTACAAGTCAATCCAACATCTACAATTCAGATTACTGCAATACCTCATCATTGCTAGATAATAATGACATCCTTTGTCAATACATACTGAGTGGAGAGGAAGGCAGAATCCATAGATAAATGGCAACATGTGGACCCTATCCTTAGTAAGCATGGGTTTTTGTTCTTTTTTTAGGTGATAAAGTCACTGAAGGGTAATAGTAATCTTCATTACTCCTGACATAATGGAATCCAAATATTATGCCTCACTTACCACACACACACAAATAGTTCCTTACTTCTCAAGGAATAATAAAGGAAAATAGATTCACACTTCGAGGTCACAGAGTCCAACTCTATCTCATTATAGATGAGAAAACTGAGTTGCAAAGAAGTTAGAGGACTAGTTCACCACACCTAAAACTCTAGTCTTCTGCCTCCCAATTTAGGGGTCTACAATTTTGAGCCTGATAATCCACATAAACTGGCAACTCTTCCTCCTAGTTTTTCCATTTATGATGTTTTCAGCTTTGTATAGGAGAAATGTATTCATTAAACAAAGTACCTACAAACCCTTTCATCGTAAGTGCTCCATAAATACTTGAGTGAAGTGAACCAAATTTGGGTATGACTTATTGCCATAGGAAGCAGAATGCTTAACACTTAAGACTATCCCATTTGTGATTTTTGGTTTCCATAGTGACAAATAACATTTACTGCTACATGTGGTCTGGCTAACATCTATGAACAAGCATTTCCTGATGAACAGCAACTCCCACAAGATACAATTTCCCAAATACTTTAGGCAGCTGATGAGGAAAAAAAACACTGCCCATAGAAAAGATTAATAACCTATTAGGTCGTTCATTATCAAAGGGCACTCTAAATTTGCTATGATATGGCTGATTCTCTGACGTTATAAATTTGTTTCAGGAATGTAAGGGAAAACATTCAGGCTTTGCCAACCAACTTAACAGACGGGATTATAAAATTTAGGTTTACAAGAAACATGCCATAAATTTGATTCAATAAATTATGATAGTTTTCAATCCTACATGATGACAAAGATATATTTCATATTTTAACTCTCCAGCTGTTAGTTTTTGATAACACCCCGCTTCTAAAGTGTCCATTTTTGTGTATCTGGAACCTATCAATAGTCAGTCAATCTGGACATAAACATGGAGCTGTGTACAAAGAGGAGGCCACTGAAAGGAAGTCATGAGCTTCAATATCCACCTAGTCATTTGCTGCCTCCAGCTTGCTTTTGTGTTTGGTAGTTCTGTTTAAGAACTAAACTTACCAAAACGTTCTAGTATTAGGGCATTAAAAATACAAGGAGAATCTAAAAAGTGTATATATGCAATTATACATTTAGAAATATTTTTTCTCCCAGCTTTCTCTTAACAGAAGGCTGTAACACAGAAATTGATATAGAAGCCTTTGCTATTTTGCAACTTTGCATTGACAGCTTTGAGGGGTTGTTGAGTTACAGGGGAGGGGGTCAAATTTTTCAAAGAGGACAGGTTGAGTTAGTATCCTGATGTTCCCTGGATCTCTATGATCTCTCCTCTGTACAATTACAGAAGCCTGTACACATTGTTTCTAAGAACATTTCACCAAAATTGTCTTTGGTGAGAACAAGACAACTGTTCACAGTCTGGACAGAATAAGTAAATTTTCTGGATTAAAAGTCTGCTTGTAATACCAATTTTTATTCATTTTGGGTCACAAACTATTCCTATCTAAAATCCCCAAGATGCTCTCTTAATTTCAGCTCTACGTTAATCCTATCCTAAACTTGTGGAAATTAAGCAAAATATTAAGAGTTAGACTTCTTAAAAGCATTCCTGCAAGCTTTGCACACACATTACTAATCACGTATTGTTTACCTGACACGGTGTAGGAGACACAATGGTGCAGGTTCTCTAGTGATGTACCTTCATCTAAGAGGGGAAGGGCAAAGTTGGGGAAAGATTGCAAAAACCCACTGCATTCATCTCAGGGAAATGCAGTCACACTAAGCAAGCAGAGAGAACCCAGAAGAAAGTTAAATAGCTAAATACAGACACTTCGTTATCACTTAGACATATTTCTAATAAGATGGTTATCTTTTTTTTTTTTTTTTCCAGAGTCTTGCTCTGTCGCCCAGGTTGGAGTGCCGTGGTGTAATCTTGGCTCACTGCAACCTCCGCCTCCTGGATTCAAGAAATTCTCCTGCCTCAGCCTCCTGAGTAGCTGGGATTACACGTGCCGGCTAATTTTTGTATTTTTAGTAGAGACGGGGTTTCACAATGTTGGTCAGGGTGGTCTCAAACTCCTGACCTCGTGATCCACCCGCCTCGGCCTCCCAAAGTGTTGGGATTACAGGCGTGAGCCACCGCTCTCGGCCAAGACGGTTATCCTTAAGAAAATTCTCTTGGACATGTGAAATGAAGAAACCAAAGCTGGGGAAAGCAGAATGGACCACAAATGTGTTTGGTACAGAATATGACTGGGTTGGTTCATGTTTTGCTTCTTCTATAACAAATAACAGAATGAAGTCCTGGTCATTGCCATTGAAAGATCCTCATAGAGAGTAAAGAAAGCACCAACTGCCTTTGCTTTTCACCCCACTGGGCAGTTTTCGACCGTATGCCTTGGCAATGAGTGGTCTGCCCTGGAAGAGATATGTGACATTTCTGAAAACAGCCAGCAGAACGCTCTCTATGTTCCACACCCAGATAGCACAGCTGGCCATCATGCACACAGGGCAGCTCAATGAGCACTTCCTGAGAAAGTACTGCATAGTTAGCACAATGCTTGCTACTGTCAATGAATAATTTATATTTAAATGATGGCACTTGTCCCAAAAGAACTTGCATTTAAGTTGCAGACCGAATACACTCTCAGGAAAGTGATATCCCAATTTATAAAACATAAGTTTGAAATTTTGCTAGAGATTGTCAGGTAATGAGGAAGAGATCATCCAAGAAACTGAGCAATACTAGGTCAACAGAAATATAATGGCCCCAATGCCAAATGAAGGTAAAAGCTGTAAGTACCCAAAAGTAAAAGTGGACAAATATGAGTATTTAGGAGTAAACAAGCAACAACAACAACAAAAAAAGGCAAAAGTACAAAAAAGGCCTCATAAGATTTTTAATGGACTTTTTCAGAAAAGAGTCACTGAAGGTATTGAAATAAATCCATTCACTATATGTTCCAGGTACTATGTACTATGGCTTGCCAAATATTTTCAAATTGCAAATCACCAAAAAGTTCTATAACAAAGTTTATTAACATTTATCATTAACTTTTGAGATGATAGTTAAGGTATTTTGTTAGCATTCCTGTAAACAGGAGAAAGAAACAAGAGTATCAATGAAAAAAAATGGATGTCTATTACCATCAGAGACCTAAGAGTAATTATACCATATGTAAATGCAAATAGTTTAAGAATCATAAACTTCATATTCTGTTCAAATATACTTTTAAGTCTAACAGAATATAAAATAAATGTATATTTTTAGGAGCGGGAAGGGGGTATCTGCTAAATACCTGAACCCCAAAAGACCACTATGCGCAGGCAGTTACCAAAAAAGGGCTTGGGTGTGTTTTCACCCAAGTAATCATTAATGAGTCTCCAAATACCGATTCAACCGCAAGTAATTACCTACTAGCTTTCTTTAACAAAGCACAAAATATAAACTTTGTTATGTTACATTACCCATGAGACTGTGACATTTAACCCCAGATAGACGTAAGATAATTTGACTCTATAAACAAGACAGCTGCAAGAAAAGACCAAAGACAGTCATCACACTAAGTGCGGGGAGTCTGTACCTTCTAGCGGTGGCAAATGAACTTTTCCTCACTAGTATTTTGCTGTAAACAACTTACATAACTTTGCAACCTGAGACATGAATGAAACAACACTACAGGAAGTAACTTCATCATCTACCACTTCAATACTGTATTACTAAGTACCTCATCCCAGGAACAGACTTAAAGTAGAATTATTTAAAGTTGAATTCTATGCCTAGGTAGAAGGTATTTCAGTGTCCTACAGAAATTACCCAAATTTAAATCCAAGAATAAAATGCGCACAATGCTGTTAGCTTAAAAACTACCAAATTGAACACATGTTCACAAAGCTAAATTAGAAAGGGTACCTATTTCCAAGTATCCCTGGTCCCTGTCTCCTACATGTCTGTTTTCCTTTAAGTTGGATCTTGAAGCATCTTACAGACAATGTTGGGACTAGTTGGCTGTGAAAGCCTCTGCATTATCAGGTTGAATTTTGAAGGGAAGATGGGAAGGGGGTGTCAAATGTCTCTCATCTCTTCAGTGACAAAATATTTATTGTGTTTCCCTTCTAAACACACCAACTTAAGAGAAAATTTTGCAAAAAGATAGGAAAGCTGTAGTAAAAGTACACAAAATTTAACTAGACTCTCTTCTTGACTTAGAAAACTGAGGCCAGGAGACACTTTAGTTTCTATATATATATATATATTTTTTTTTTTTGAGATGGAATCTTGCTCTGTTGCCCAGGCTGGAGTGCAGTGGCACAATCTCAGCTCACTGCAACCTCTGCCTCCTGGGTTCAAATGATTCTCCCGCCTCAGCCTCCAGAGTAGCTGTGGGACTATAGGCGTGTGCCACCACGCCTGGCTAATTTTTTGTATTTTTAGTAGAGACAGGGTTTAACCACATTAGCCAGGATGGTCTCTATCTCCTGACCTTGTGATCCACCCACCTCAGCCTCCCAAAGTGTTGGGATTACAGGCATGGGCCACCACGCCCAGCATCCTTATCAGTTTTTTAGAAAAACTAAAAGGCAGCTTACTTGGCTGGATATGAAATTCTGGGTTGAAGATTCCTTTTTTTTTTTTTTTTTTTTGAGACCGAGTCTTGCTCTGTCACCCAGGCTGGAGTGCAGTGGTGCAATCTTTGCTCAGTGCAACCTCTACCTCCCGGGCTGAAGCAATTCTCCTGCCTCAGCCTCCTGAGTAACTGGGACTACAGGCACGCGCCATCATGGCCGGCTAATTTTTGTATTTTTAGTAGACACAGTGTTTCACCATACTGGTCAGGCTGGTCTCAAACTTCTGACCTTGTGATCCGCCCGACTGGGCCTCCCAAAGTACTGGGATTACAGGCTTGAGCCGCCACGCCCAGTGAAAATTCTTTTCTTTAAGAATGTTGAATATTGATCACCACTCTCTTCTGGCTTGTAGGGTTTCTGCTGAGAGATCCGCTGTTAGTCTGATGGGCTTCCCTTTATGGGTAACCCAACCTTTCTCTCTGATTGCACTTAACAGTTTTTCCTTCATTTCCTCCTTGGTGAATCTGACGATTATGTGTCTTGTGGTTGCTCTTCTCGAGGAGTCTTTTCGTGGTGTTCTCTGTACTTCCTGAATTTTAATGTTGGCCTGTCTCGCTAGGTTGGGGAAGTTCTCGGATAATATCCTGAAGTGTGTCTTCCAACTTGGTTCCATTCTCCCCGTCACTTTCACGTACACTAATCAAACATAGATTTGGTCTTTTCACATAGTCCCATATTTCTTGGAGGCTTTGTTTGTTCCTTTTTATTCTTTTTTCTCTAATCTTGTCTTCTCGCTTTATTTCATTAAGTTGATCCTGATCCACTCAGCTATTGATACTTGTGTATGCTTCACGAAGTTCTCGTGCTGTGTTTTTCAGCTCCATCAGGTCATTTATGTTCTTCTGTAAACTGGTTATTCCAGTTAGCACAGGCCAAGGTAGCAATCACAAAATCTCAGTTAAAATAATGCAGTGTTGGTTGGGTGCAGTGGCTCATGCCTGTAATCTCAGCACTTTGGAAGGTTGAGGCAGGTGGATCACCTGAGGTCAGGAGTTCGAGACCAGCCGGGCCAACATAGCAAAACTCCATCTCTACTAAAAATATAACAATTAGCCAGGCATGGTGGCGTGTATGTGTACTCCCAGCTCCTTGGGAGACTGATGCAGGAGAATCACTTGAACCCAGAAGGCGGAGGCTGCAGTAAGCAAATATCACCACACTGCACTCCAATCTGGGCAATAGAGCAAGACTCTGTCTCAAAACAACAACAACAACAACAACAACAAAACAAACAAAAGAAAAAAAAGAGAAAAAAACACAGTGTCAATATTTATAAAGTTCTCATTCCATATCCTCCCAATTACTACAGCAGACTAAGAGGAATAAGAAAGACATTTTTGTGTTCAGTGGTTGAGAGCACTGACCAGAAGCCCAGAATCCTCCTGTAGCCTCTTTAGAGCTGGTATGACACTGGGCAAATTACTTGGTCTTGCTGAACCTAAATTTCCTTTTCTGTAATATGGGAATGAGAGTAGGATCAACTTCATTGAGTTGCTATGTCGATTAAATGACACAATGCACGCTGCTTAGCATGTGCCTGGCATATAGTTAGAACTCAACAATTAGCTCTTTATTACTGTAAAAAATTGATGTGCTTTATTTGGCGGGGGTGGGGGAATATGCTGAGGTATATTCACATAAATAAACCTCATTGGTGTCATGGAATTCGCATATACCTTTTATGCATGTGTTGTGGGAGTCATGGGAGAGATCAGACACAGTTTTGAAGAAATTTGCATAACCTGACGGGGTCCAGTAGCTTTAAGAACTTAACCCAGGGATGGTTTGTGTAGTTCGTTTTTACTTAATATAATGTTCCCTGTGGGAATCGCTAGCTTCTAATCCTTACATTTTATGATTCAAAACTCTTGGTGTGTTGGCTGCACTGAAGGTTCTATCCTCTTCAAAATCCAGAATAAATATTTTGTGCCAGACACCAAACAAGGTACTAGAAAATGTATAGATGACTTATGTATTTTCTCATCATTTGAAGGCCATTCTTTGGCTTGATTGTGCTAGTAATTGAGCATCTTGACAGGGAATGGCTTACATTGGCCCATCTGCCTCTTCTTCTCTTTCCTCCTTTCCTTATCATAGATAACCAAGTTCAGGACTCCATTTAGTATGTTCCTGAAAATGAGACTGCTAAACCATTTCTACTTAAATCCTAACCTGCCAACAGTCAGTCCTTACAATGAGGGCAGCCATTTACTCTCCGTCTTTCAATCCTCATAATTTGGGTTACAATTTGTATCCTTGAAGAATTCCAAAAGGATGTTTCCTTCCTAAGTTATAACGCTGAGAATCTAGCAAAACATTGTTTTAAGGAAAAAATTTTAATTAAATGTCTTCACATGAAAAGATGTTCTATATCCTTAGTTATTAGAAAAATGCAAGTCAAAAACGACATTGCCAGTGGGAATGCAAAATGGTACAGCCACTTTGGAAAACAGTTTGGCAGTTCCTCACAATGTTAAAGAATAACCAGATGACTAGCTCTTCAATTCCACTTCTAGGCAGAATACACAAAAGAAAAATGAAAATATATCTCCACCTACAAACGGGCATACGAATGTTCACAGCAGTATTATACACAACCGCCCAAATGTGGAAAACAACCCAATCTATGAGAATGGGTAAACAAAATGTGGTGTATATAGTTTCAGTTTTGTAAGATGAAAAAGTCCCAGAGATCTGTTTCAAAACAATGTGAATATATTTAACATTACAGAATGGTACACTTTAAAAATCTGGCATATTTATACAATGGGGTATGATCCGGCAATAAAAAGAAATGAAATATTGACACATGCTACAACGTAGCTGAACCTTAAAAATATGAGAGAAGCCAGTCAAAAAGTGACTACATAATTTATGAAAAAGTACATATTGTATTATTTCATTTATTCTAAATGTCCTTAATAGGCAAAACTACCGATTAATGTTGGTCAGGGGCTGGTGGGATTGAAAAGGGTGGAGAATGATGTTTACTGGGGACAGAGTCTCTTTTCAGGTGATAAAATGTTCTAAAATTGATGTGGTAATGGTCACATGACTCTAAATGTACTATAAACACTGTTGGATTATATACTCTAAGTGGGCCAGTTGTATGGTATATGAATTATATCTCAATAAAACAGTTAAAAAATACATGCAAATACTAAGTGACTTGCTACCCTGATGTTGTTTGGCTTAATAAAATACCTTGAACTTTAGGGTCCATATTACACCAATTTTTCCTTTTAATGTTAAGTATAAGGATCTATCTGATTGATATACTTGAAATTCTCATGCCGCCCTTCACTGTCCTTGCTGTCCTGCTCTCTACATTCCCTCCTCAACAGGTGTGTATTCTCCATTCTCCTGAGGGGCAGGGTTGCAGGGTTACCTAGGTAACCAGAAATAGCCAGAGAGCGACCCCAACAGAGAGCCTATCGGGCCTTCGTGAGACCAGAAAACAAAGCTTGACATTCCTCACACCAAGAAGGGGTTTTGTAAGATGTAGGGATAGGTTTGAAGGCTAACGAAAAGTAGAGAACTAAAGGAATGGCCTACAAAAGCCAGAACACTTCCAGAAACACAATAATCTGGCTGTATTTTTGTACACAGTCTGCTATGAGTGCTACAAGCAAGTGTTCTCAAACAGGGGTCTAACGATCTCTAAAAAACTACTGATATATTCAAAAGTTTATGACTTCTCCAGAATAATCTTTCAATTTGTGTTTTCATCTCAATGTTAATCTAAAGGAAACTGATATAAATGCACACTGGACCACCTGAATGACCCCCTTAGCAATACCATGCCCAGGTGTGTATTTATAATTGCCACATCACCGAGCATTCCTCATCACCAATTAGTACTCCTGGGGTGCTGATAAGCACACCCGGCAACGATAAAATGTAATTTAAGACTGTCATTGAGCAAGACTTTGATTTCATGGCACCATAAAATGACAAACAGTGAAGGAATGTACTATAATAACTGCTTCAGGCTGATGAGGAAAGGACAGAGGCAGACTTGACACATAATCCACAGAAACACACCAAGGGAAGGTCAAATGACATGAAGGTACGTGCTACACATGAAGGTATTGTAGAGCAAAGGTTTTATTTTAGCAGCTCAAAAATTATAAAGAGGAGGCAATGATAACAAAGAGTTCTGTTCAAGTTGTTTTCAGAATAATCTGAATGAGTCATTCCTATAATCTACTGACTTCCTTCAACTGTCTGACACTTGGCTGCATGCTGAAAACCTTAAAAATTTTCCATATCTATAAGAACTAAAATTTACAAACATATTCCTGTTCCTGATTCTGCCAATAGTTGAATTAGATATATATTTGGAGTTGATGTCAGTAATTCTGAAATGGTAACATCATCTTTGAATGAACTTTGAATGAACAGGACATTTACAGCTCTAACAAAAAAGTTGTAAGTCATTAAAATCATTAAAATTGTAACTAAAGAACTATTCACCGGCAGACTTGTGGTCTGATAAGTTCTGATAGTCCTGAGCTAGCAAGCAAGGTCTTCAAGTTCATAATGTGCTTCTCAATAACTTATTTATGCAAATAAGTATTCTCTGCACTACTACTATCAGTCAAAAGACTCATATGCATTAAGTACACATTTGGACCCAATGAAACAACTTTGTATTTTAAAGAATCAACATAAGTGATTTAGCTTTGGCAAAAAAGCATTTATCTTATTAATTTAAATTTTAATGGTTTTAAAATGTTATTTGTATTTGCGATTTTAAAATGTTTTAATAATTTTACAAGGACTATAAGCACAGAAAGTATATATATTATTTCATGTTTATAGATATTTAGTACAATTAAGCAAAGTAAAGTCAACAAAAATGGCTTTTGAAAACTCCCTTTAAAGGAATGAAATTCATTCACAGGTTGTGTGCTAAGCACTACTACAAGTAATAATACGGGAATGATCTGGACCATATTCATTCATTCAAAAACACTTGAGATCCTACTGTGTGCTGGGTATTAGGATACAGTGGGAAACAAGATAGACATATTTATGCCCTTATGGGGCTTGAAATCTATTAGAAAAGGCAAATCAACGTAATAAGTGAAATGTTGGAGATGTAAAATGTTCCATGGAAACAGCAAGGGGACCTAATCCAGTTTAGGGGTTAGACAGAGCTTCTGGAAGGACATCAAGACCAAAAGAAAACACAGGAGTTAGCCAAACAAAAGTGAAGGAGCATAAGGGGAAAGAGTGTGCTAGGCATCAGACATACCCTGTAGTCAAGGCTTGTTGTCATGAAAACTTTGCCAATAAGAAGTACAGAAAGAAGTTTTTTGTGTCTGGAAGATGGTGAGGGGTGGGGGAGAGGTAAGGCTAGTGCTCTAGACTAGAGATGGAGGCTGAGATTTCCTGGGGCAAGGTCTCAATGTCTTAAGGACTCTGGATTTTAACTGCTTATCAAAGACTTCCAAGGACAACGAGAAGTCACTGGATGGTATTAAGGAGGTCAATGACATAAGGTTCCAATGTATAGAGAGCATTGGAGTTCAGAGGCAGCTGCAGCAGTCCAGGCAAGACATGATGGGGGCTGCAGCTGGAGCTGCGGACTGCAGCGGCACACAGGAGACAGTCAAGAGATACCAGATAAAATTAAGATAGAATTGAGAGCGCTTGGCAATTCATTGCATCTGGGAGTTAAATGAGAAGGATACATTCTAGAAAATGTTCAAATGGTAACTGGTGAATAGCAGTGTCTTTCATAAGACAACGGAAGAATTACAAATCATTGTAAACTGAGGACCACCTGCATTCAAGACTACTTTGTAAAAGTTTGAAAAAGTTTTTGTTTTTCTTGCAATGTCTTACCTCTGCATCTATGATGAACAGTTTTTTTTTTTTTTTTTTTTTTTGAGACAGAGTCTCGCTCTGTCGCCCAGGCTGGAATGCAGTGGCCGGATCTCAGCTCACTGCAAGCTCCGCCTCCTGGGTTCACGCCATTCTCCTGCCTCAGCCTCCCAAGTAGCTGGGACTATAGGCGCCCACCACCTCGCCCGGCTAGTTTTTTGTATTTTTTAGTAGAGACGGGGTTTCACCGTGTTAGCCAGGATGGTCTCGATCTCCTGACCTTGTGATCCACCCGTCTCGGCCTCCCAAAGTGCTGGGATTACAGGCTTGAGCCACTGCGCCCGGCCGATGAACAGTTTTTAAAAAACAAAAACAAAAATACTACTGACTTGCATAACCACTCACACCCAGAGGCGGCAATATCCAAAACAAGTCTATGTTCTTTTTGGAAAGTCTTCCGGGAGGCGGAGCTTGCAGTGAGCTGAGAGCCGGCCACTGCACTCCAGCCTGGGCGGCAGAGCAAGACTCCGTCTCAAAAAAAAAAAAAAAAAAAAAAAAAAAAAAAAAAAAAAAAAAAAAACAAAGACAAAAAACAGAAAAGATGAATCCTTTGATCTTCACTATTGACATGGTGCCTCAATGCAAACCCAAGTACTACTTAAGACCTTTCTTTGATGGGACAATGGGGTAAGAGCTCAACATAGCAGGCATTTAGTTTTAAGAGGTTCCAGCTCTGCACTTTATGCCATAAAAACAGGGATTTAAATATCAAAAGAATCAGACTCAAGTTCAAGTGACCACTGCACCTGGCAGAATTTAACGCAGCATAAAACCTCTCCATGCAAATTCACAATTTACTAAGAACAAACAACCCTGGGAAATTTTTCCCATGACCCACTCTCTCATGAACATTTTTAATATTTCAAAAGTACTTAAAAACCGGAACAAAGCAATTTTAAAATCTCAAAGGGTCAGAGCAACTGGAATTAGTTTAAGAATGCATGATACATGAAAGACACCAAGACTTTATAAACAGGGCATCTTCTTTCTTCACACCAAAACACAAGAAAACAAAGGAAGAACTAAACTAACACAGACGACAGAAAATATCACATGAAAGGAAATTCATGTCTGGCCTACCCTGCAACAGAAAAATCTCAAATAAACATGCTTAGTTTCCAGGGGCTCTCTGAAAGCTAGGAGGAAAAAAAAAGAAGCATAATCATTGTTAGCATCTTGAAAGTGAGGGACAGAAGTTTATTAATATTCCAGGTTATCAGGATCACTAAGGAGGCAAATAGAAACTGAGGTTCCCAGGCCACCTTCCCCTGCCTCTGCTTTAACACACAGCTCAGCCCATTACCTACTTGTGTACTGCAGGATCTACATTTTGGGTCTGCCTCTGCCTCTTCCTCCAGGTACCATGGACCAGAAGACTATCTACATGGGCAGCCCTTTATTTTATCCAACCAACGCTTGTGCTGCACTTGCTATGTGCCAGTCATTGTTCTAAATGCTTCGCAAATAAGAGTCCATGTAATCCTCATAACAACTATAAAAGGCAGGCACTATCATTATTCTGGTTTTACATACAGGGAACTGAAGCATGAAAAGGCTTTAAAACTTGCCCACAGTCAAACAGTTAGTGAGGGATACAGCTATCTGAATCCACTCTTCATCATCTGACTAGGGAACTGCAAAGGTCATTTTTAATTCTCCTTATTTCCTATATTTTCTTTACATGAGAATTTATTACTTTTATAATAACAAAGAACTAAAAGCCTTTTTATTTTGAAATAGCAAAACCAAAAAATAAATAAAAACAAGGCCCTGAATATCTCATCCATGAAATCATGGGAGAAAACACCCTATCTGCTAGAAGCCAAGGGATCAAGCCAGATGATCTTCCTTGGATCATTTGTTATAGTAAAATCTTCAATTCTACATCCTGTTCCCCCATTACTCAGGTAGTAAGGGAAGCAGGAAACATAAAAAAAAAGGACAGCAATTATGAACATGTGCTCTGGAAAACTCATCTGGGATCCAGTTCCAGTTTATAAGCTGTATAACCTGGAACAAGTTGTTTTAGCACTTCAAGCCTCATTTTATCATCTGACAAAAATGGATACAGTTATACCCATCTCCCAGAGTTAATTCACAGGAAGAATGAAAAACATAAATACATCCAGCACAGAAGAAATACAAAGAGTGCTAAACACAGGAGAACTAAACTGTCCAAAGATTTGCCTACTTCAACTATTCCTAACCTAGAGCAATCAAATAAACCAAAAATTTCATAACATCATTTAACAGGGACAAAAGACGGATCTCTTAAGAAGAACAAAAACTTTTTCATTAACACCTTAGTAAGCACTATGAGCTAACAGGGTATATATATAGCCTTCTTTGAGCTACAACAAAATGACTCCCAGGTCCAGAGGCTGGAGTCATAGTGGTACACTAGATGTAAGAAAATAACAACAAAGTTAGGGCCCACATCTCCCTGACTTGCCTTTTTTAGGATCAAGAGTTATGTTTCAAGGAAAAAGTCACTTCACTTTTCTGATCTCCATTTTATTATTAATAGAAGAAAATCACTGCATAGAGGGACCTGAAAGGCTCCTTCTAGCTCTAACGATCTAATGGTTATAACCAGCTCTTTTAGTCATGAAGTGTGTATGAATGAGATTCTACCACTTTTCTAAATGACATCACTCTGCCAAGCAAGAGGGTCTTCACACACTTTGTAATGAATAAATGTTTTATGTTGCCCCTTTAGTATCTATAGCTAGTCCCCAAAGTTATGTTAAATGTTCCCCTTAAAGACTATGAATCATTCTGGCCCTTCTGCATCTGATATTCTTCTTCTCTGTCAAACACAATTATTTGTAATTAGAAGCCTGGCTCCAAAAACAGAAACTTAAATGAAGAAAAAATAAATGTCACCAGCACAGATTTCTACATCTGTAAGTCCCTGTACAAACTCTTTTTCTCCATCTATATCCAACTGCTATCTGATGCTTTCATGGAGCAGAACGTGTTATAGTACACATCACAGGAAAGTTAAAGTAGCAATGAATCTTGGCTTTGTAAAAGTCTTCAGGGATGCTCATATGCCAAATCCAAAGGATACAGAGGACCAATACCTCTTCGCTGACTTGTCCAGATATGCGACATGGACAGTGACGCTACCAAAGAAGCTCAGGGAATCCCTGGGCACCACTAGAAGGCCCTAAAGCACAGGTATTAATAAAGAAGAGGACAATACAAGGTGAAAAAACCATTAATGGCTCTACAGTGAATGAACTGGAGAGCAGGAAAAGAAGAAAGAAAGAAACGAAAAAAAGCACAGAACGAACAACTACAGAATCACAAAGTCAGTGGGAAGGAATAACTAAACCAAGTGCCTTACATATGTTAAAGTCACACGATAATCCTTTTATCATTTTGACCTCATTTTAAAGAGGGGGAAACTGAGGCTTAGTGAATTTAGCTTACTTTCCTAGGGTCACACAGTTAGTAGGGGGCAGAGGTGGTATTTAAGCATGGGCTTTTCTAGCACAAAGCTTGTGACTAAATGGTATGTACACACTGTGTAACCTTAGAGAGCATCTCTGCCCCACCCTCCCATGAAGTTTCAAATCTCTCTAGTTCCTTGGCCAACGATGGACAGACTCTCAAAAGTACCCTTGATACTAAGGCCCTGGACAGCACCCAGCAATTCAGTCCAGCTCTGCATGGCTTTGAAGTTTATTTGTTCCTTGTATTAACCTAAAGTATGTCTCCCAGCAACTTCTACCTATCTTTATCCCAGAAGATTATCAGATCTGCAGCAAATGAGGTTTCCTATAACAGCCCTTCTAAGTAACTTTAAAAGGGGGAATGGAGAACATTAAAAAGAATTTCAAAGAAAATCTTAAAAATATGTACAAAATGCGTTTTTTTGTTTTTTTCAGATGGAGTCTTGCTCTGTCACGAAGCTGGAGTGCAGTGGCACGATCTTGGCTCACTGCAACCTCCACCTCCCGGGTTCAAGTAATTCTCCTGCCTCAGCCTCCTGAGTAGCTTTGATTACAGTCGCGCATCACCAAGCTCAGCTAATTTTTGCATTTTTAGTAGAGACAGGGTTTCACCATGTTGACCAGGATGGTCTCAATCTCTTGACCTCATGATCCACCTGCCTTGGCCTCACAAAGTGCTAGGATTACAGGCGTGAGCCACTGTGCCTGGCTGCGTGTATATTTTTAAATTGGACTTATAAGACTAAAGAGCCCTGGGATCAATAAACTTACTAAGGAGAAGGAAGAAGGTGGGCCTGTCTTTGGTTAGTTCCTTCATGGAGGATGATGTAAAACCATTTCTGTTAAGAAAGGAATCAGAGTTGCCTTAATTAACTTTTCGCATAAAAGATTTAGTTTGAAATGCTATTGATCTGAGAAAGATCAGAAAGTGTTGAGGTTTTCCTTTCTTCCAGAAAAGCTTAAATTGTACATTTTCTTTATCTTGGAATGGTTCAGATATAAGCCTGCCTTAAGTAGGAGATTTGTAAGCTTTCTTGCTCAGCACTGGTGAAAACTTACTTAGTAACAGGCTCATCTAACTAGTGACCTTCAAGTCAAACAAACTCTCTGGCTTTTAGGCCCCATCCATAAAGTGGAAATAACACTTGGCAAATAGATATTCTGAGACTGCTGTAAAAACGTTGCTTTTTGGTCTTATTGTTACCACCCTCCAAAATATACTAATTCTTCATCTAGAATTAAGTTCTAAAAGAGGCAGAGAAACTTACTTCAAAGTAATTTTTGTCACTTAAGAATTTTCACGGCCGGGCGGGGTGACTCAAGCCTGTAATCCCAGCACTTTGGGAGGCCAAGACGGGTGGATCATGAGGTCAGGAGATCGAGACCATCCTGGCTAACACGGTGAAACCCCGTCTCTACTAAAAAAAATACAAAAACTAGCCGGGCGTGGTGGCGGGCGCCTGTAGTCCCAGCTACTCGGGAGGCTGAGGCAGGAGAATGGCGTGAACCCGGGAGGCGGGGCTTGCAGTGAGCTGAGATCCGGCCACTGCACTCCAGCCTGGGCGACAGAGCAAGACTCCGTCTCAAAAAAAAAAACAAAGAATTTTCACTTTCCTGTTTACAACCACCTCTTGGAAGCACAAAATGGAAGGCAGCCTCTTCGTCAATGCACTGCTCTAATATCTAGATCGTGTACTGGCTTCCGTGCAGGACTGATCACAAGCTCTCACTTTTTTCAAAGAGCAAATGATTAGGAAACATAGAGAAATTATCATGAAATAAATGGATGAAAAGGTAAGTAGAAAATAGGGCCTACCAATCCTTTCCCAAGAGTAGTTATTATGGTTCACATTTATAAAAGCAAAGATCACTTATTATACTTTATGTTCTTTTGGGGTAAAAGCTCAGGGTTACAAATAATCCTCTTTTCCTGTATTGAAAATAATGAGAGGATTATTTCTTCCTCCCATTCACAATCCTTAACCCCAAACCATTTCTCACTCAAGTATTTTCACAGCTATACCTGAGGAACAAAGAGGCGGACAGATGTTATAATGACAATTTCGACAAGTTAAAAACAGAGGGAAGGGTCCAATGTCAGCAAGTCAAAGGCCCAAGGCCAACAGTAAATGCTTAGATAAGTGTGTTAAGATAGTAACAACTTCTAGAATTTTTATCCTTGTTCGACACTGCTATCTCCGTGTATGCAGTCTCTCATTTGAAAATGAGTTAAAAAAAAAAAAAGAGTCAAATTACCTAGCTTTGCTATTACCTACCATTACTCCTCACATCTACCGAATAGTCTACTATTATGACTTGTAATGCAAATTTAAAAATTCAATTACACTTCGAGCTTATCTTAATAAGCATTCCAGAAATTTGATTTCTGACCCCTCTACTTCTTATACCTCACCTCAAAAATATTGTAAAGAAAATTTATTAAATTTACTTATAATCCCTTAAATAACAATTGTTTATATTTTGTGTTCAATATTTGTAGACTTTAACATAGCTGTAATAATCAGTGTATTGTGAATGAATTCTTTTTACACTTATTTTGTAAGTTTTCTAATTGTTTTATTTATGTCAAAATACTTAATTCTATTAGTTTTAAACAGAATATAACTCTGACTTCATTTCTTGTCTTAAATGAAATTTCCTTGTTCTAATAATAAGCCATATTAAAATGGAGGCTTACAATTTTTCACCTGGAGGTACAGAAAAAGGTGTTTGCTTTTATAAACTTCCTTCTCTCAGAAGACTCAAAAAAATTTCACTTGTCATTTGTTCACTTTAATGCAGCAGGTAAGTAACAACAACCAAAAAAGTCCAAATTTTACAGGCTACTAAAATTATATTTACAAAGCTTATCACCTTCTTGAAAATACCTGCGAGGTCCATTAGTACTAAAACAATTTTTAAAGAAATTAACATTTCGGCCGGGCGCGGTGGCTCAAGCCTGTAATCCCAGCACTTTGGGAGGCCGAGACGGGTGGATCACGAGGTCAGGAGTTCGAGACCATTCTGGCTAACACGGTGAAACCCTGTCTCTACTAAAAATACAAAAAAAGCTAGCCGGGCGAGGTGGCTGGCGCCTGTAGTCCCAGCTACTTGGGAGGCTGAGGCAGGAGAATGGTGTAAACCCGGGAGGCGGAGCTTGCAGTGAGCTGAGATCTGGCCACTGCACTCCAGCCTGGGCGACAGAGCGAGACTCCATCTCAAAAAAAAATAAAAATAAAAATAAAAAATAAATAAAATAAAATAAAAAAAGAAATTAACATTTCATCTGTTTACACTAAGCCATGGGGTCTCGCTCTGTTGCCCAGGTTGGAGTGCAGTGGCACAATCTCGGCTCACTGCAAGCTCCGCCTCCTAGATTCACGCCATTCTCCTGCCTCAGCCTCCCAAGCAGCTCAGACTACAGGCGCCCACCACCATGCCTGGCTAATTTTTTGTATTTTTAGTACAGATGGGGTTTCACCATGTTAGCCAGGATGGTCTCGATCTCCTGACCTCATGATCTGCCTGCCTCAGCCTCCCAAAGTGCTGTGATTACAGGCGTGAGCCACTGCACCCGGCTGCCATGCCACTTTCTTAAACCTTAATTTGGGTTTGGTTTATATGTAAACCTCTAAAACTTCAGAAGATATAATTAACATAAAGAGAACAGTAATGGTAATTTTCTCTTAATATTCCACAAGCTGGGGAGGTGAGTTTCCTGAAATCCAGATGGACCAACAGCCTCCCATTAGCTATAATCTCTTCACCTATTACCGCAGATACTACCTGACATCCCCTCTCCACCTCACCCAAAAGGAGAGATATCATAACAGCAAACAAAAAATGTATTACAAAGTTGTCATGAAAACCTATACTTTTTTGTGAGATGGAGCTTCACTCTTGTCGCTCAGGCTGGAGTGTAGTGGCATGATCTCGACTCACGGCAACCTCTGTCTCGCAGGTTCAAGCAATTCTCCTGCCTCAGCCTGAGTAGCTGGGACTACAGGTGCCTGCTACCACGCCTAGCTAATTTTTGTATTTTTAGTAAAGACAGGGTTTCACCATGTTGGCCAGGCTGGTCTCGAACTCCTGACCTCAGGTGATCCACCCACCTCAGCCTCTCAAAGTGTTGTGATTACAGGCGTGTGCCACCATGCCTGGTAAAGGCTATACTTTAAAGTGGTTTTCTTGAAATATAGTGAAGAGGCAAAAAAAAAAAAAAAAAAATTGCAGAAATAGTGGGGCCTGGTTAACTTTACATATGTAGAAAACTTTGTCAAACCACAGGGTGGACTGATTCCAAGTCATTCTGAAGATTCAATTTGCATTGTGTAGGCACAGAAGGTATAGGACAGGGGCTGACAACCTTTCCAATGCTAGCTTAAAAGCAGTCAACCCCTTTCCTTTTTCCCACCAGTGGAGTGCCGTTATTATGGGATAATGTGCTTATCTCAAGATGGAAGCAGAGAGAGAGTATACATTTTAGAACCACAGATTTTCAGCTTATTATGCTGTGGTTTACCTCTTTCTTTCTCACCAAAATGGAAAGAACTTCGTTGTTTCTGATTATAAAATACCTGCTTGTTATTTTTTTAAAAAATCAGATAATACAGAAAATTATAAAAAGTCAAAATCATCTATAATCCTACCACCCAGAGATAATTATTATTATTTTTTTTTTTTTTGAGATGGCGTTTCACTCTTGTTGCCCAGGCTAGAATGAAATGGTGTGATCTCAGCTCACCACAACCTCCATCTCCCAGGTTCAAGCGATTCTCCTGCCTCAGCCTCCCGAGTAACCGGGATTACATGCATGCGCAACCATACCCAGCTAATTTTGTATTTTTCTAGTGGAGATGGGGTTTCTCCATGTTGGTCAGGCTGGTCTTGAACTCCTGACCTCAGGTGATCCACCTGCCTCACCTCCCAAAATGCTGGGATTACAGGCGTGAGCCACTGCGCCTGGCCCCGATAATGACTCTTAATGTCTTGTTGTAAAGCCTTCAAATTTTTTTCTATGCATACACATACATATGTTTTGGTGTATTTTTTCGTTTTAAGAACCTAAAATCAATTATAAACTCTAGGGTAAAATCTTTTTAAAAAGAAAGTATAATTGATATGCTAAAAGAAGAGATAAAATGGAATTATATAAAATGTTAACTTAAAACCACAGTCGGCAGTAAAGTGGGGGTAGAAACACAGCACATGCAATGAATAGAAAACAGTTACGAGCATGGTGGATATTAATCCAACTATATCAATAACCACTTTACATGTAAATTACCTAAATATACCAATTAAAAGACACAGATTGTCAGAGCAGATAAAGAAAACAAGACCCAAATACATGCTATCTACAAGAGACCCATTTTAAATATAAAGACTTAGGTTTAAAATACCTAAGGGATTTGAAAAGGAAGCTGAGATCATAGCAGTAAATTGGAGATCTGATTTTCTATCTTTTTGTGAAAGACAAAATGTTGGCCTATTTTACACCATTTGAGGAATATAGAATCACATTATTTGACACAAATTAATGATAGATGAATACTGCATGCATCTACTGCTCCCTCATCTTGCTTGTATCCCACAAATAAAAATCTGCCAACCATAAGAGCATTTACTTTTTTTCTTTGAAATAACCTCTCATATCTTATTTCTGGAAATAGAGAAATATTAATAAATGCTATTATTCTTACCTGAGAGTGTGTGTGTGTGTGTGAGATTACTGTAGCAGATGCCTTTTTCAATATGGTTCAGTGTTCAACATGAGCTGCTAAACTTTTGCTACTAACATAGCTATGCAATTATTTACTGATCTAGCAAGTTTAATTTTAATTTTAGATGCTAAACAGATACAAAAAATCAGCTGGTTTTCTATATTCTTCCTAAATTTAATGCCCAAGAAGGTTATTTTCCATTGCTGCATACGTAGCATGTTCACACTCATCAAATATATCTTGAATATAGGCTCTTTCAGACACACTAGATAGTCACATTAGGCTAAGTCCATTTCAAACATGCCAAAGGTACACTCTGAATTACACATACATATCTTGATGCCACAGGCAACAAAACAAAACAAACCCCCAAAACTAGCATTAGACTTATTTTTGTGGTTAGAAAAATGACTAAAAATTTCCCATTGTGTGATGATGCGTGAATCTTTGATCTCTATTGGTCTGACTTCATAGTCAGGCTACTTAGTTTATTTTGAGAAAGCAAATCTTTCCTGTTGTTTCTCAGGAAATGGAAGAACATATTTATGAACAATGTTTTAACGTTCAGTTTAAGTGGTTTTAATTTTTTCACTATTTTCACTTTGAAGAGTATTTAATTATGTGGAGAAATTAAGACTTTCAGAAAGAAACTAGAGCAAGGGGGCGGAGAGGGAATTGTATTCTCAGACTTCAGCTAAAAGGGTGAATTTTTAAAAGATGCCTCACAAAAACTGTTACACCCTGTTTCTTCCTGTGAAGAATTTTCCAAGCATTAAGTTGTGTAATAGCTTAATGGGGGAAAAGGAAATTCCCAGGTTTCTCTCAAATCTCCGTGAGTATAAAGAAAGATTAGAGGCTTAATTTACAAAGGAGTGTCCTATCACCTGCTTAGGCTTGTTAAATTATTACAATAATCTCTGGAGCCACTCATCTGACTGGATTCACCTTTTAATGCTAACCACACCTTGAGGGCTTTAAGATGTTATCCCTGTTCTTAAAAGGGGGCTCAGACAGTTAAATGGCTTTGAAGAATAAGTACACCTTCCAGAGGAAGAACATAGCCAACTCAGAAGAGTGATGAAATCCTTCAAAATCTATAGGCAAAGACATTCAAGGTGTAGAGATGGAAGCGGAAAGGAGAAAGGACTCTTAAGATAAGATCCTATGAATACTTAGCCTTCTCCAACTGTTCGATTCTCTTCTACAATACTACACTTTTAACTGAGAGAGAGAAATCAGCCTAGAAAAAAAGAAAAAGCAACCAGAGAAACAACATAGAGATGAATGCAAAGAGCATCACCTCCTCTTATGAAATGACTAAATTATCTGCTACCAGTGATTCCTCAGGGAACCGTGGTACTCAGCAGGAGGGGCACAGGGTAAATCCACACAGTCTACGTCATGCACAAATCCCATCACAGCTTCATGCTCCTGTCGTTCCCCTTTTCTGACTTGCTACCCCTCTCCCATTGCCATGCACAGACACAACTGCAGACACCTGGGTACGGTTAGCTGACAGTTGTCCTGCTTTCATGCTGTCAACTTCCCAAAGGCTCTGGGATTAGTGCTGCTATCAGAAGAACCCATGAATGGTAAGTGATAGGACTCTAGTTGCTCTTACTCTCTTCTCCACTCATTTTTGTCTAATGATGTGCTAATCTCACAGAAGTTCTGAGAGTTACAGGAGACTTGAGAGGACATTAAATGCAACTTCCTCCATTGAAAGATGAGGAGGAAGAACTCCCCATCTTCCATTAAATGGAAGAACTAGGACTAGAACTAAGGTTCCCTAATGTTCGTTCAGTCTGCTGCTCCTTCTCTCCTCCCATCCAATCTTTAAATCACCATCCAAACTTAATGTTTCAGGCAAGGCCTGTGCAATCTATTTTAAAAGGTCATTCATGCTGTTCATATTACAGGACTCTATCAAAAAAAAAAAAAAAATCCTCCATCAGCACCTAACCACCAATGACAAAACCCCAACAGGGCCTTCAATGATGCACAGCTATCACTCATCCTAAAGCACTGGGCTCCTTTTACAAAGGTAACTGTTACTAACTTCCAGCTGTCTCCTCAAGGCCCCACACTCGCAGCAGATTTCATCGCCTCCTTTACTGAAAATATCCAAGCCATCAGGAACAAACTTTCTCAACTTCTTTCCCATCCACTTGCATATTCACCTACAGCCACATATATCTCTTCCTTGTCTTCTCCTGTCCCAATGGAATAAACATTCCAATTTCCTTTTGTAACAACCCCTTTGAGCATGCTTGTACTCTAGAACTTGGCCCCCCTATCTTTTCTGGAACTTTACTCCATTAATGATTTCCTCTTCTAAGCTCTAGTCACTATCACACACATACACACAATTCCTCGCAGAAAAACGTGTACACACCCGCGTGCGTCTGCTCGCTCTCCTGCCTGTGCTCTCTCACTCTCTCTCCATCTGCTGCCCCCACTTCTCAACTCCTCCTCTTTCCTCACTGGTGACAATCCAATGTTAGGGCTTTAGAGCTCCTCTGATTCAGTGGGTACTGAATACCTAGCTGTCAGATCCAATCTCCTATATTCAATCTTCACTCTACCGGACCTTCTTGTGCCCTGACAGGACCTGACGGCTTTTCCCTGTTTACTCTCTGGGCAGCGTGGCAAGTTGTCACCTGAGGTTTAGACACCCTGTCTGTAAAAGACAATAACATAATTATTTCACAGGAGATTGTTGTAAGAATTATATAATATATAAAAACAAACCAAAAGCACCTGGGACTCAGTGTTGTCACTTTTGTTTTCAGATTTTCCTCTTCTTTTGTCTGCTCAGTCTTTGATCCTTTGGCCATCCCTGTGGAGTCTCAATGACATTCATGGCTACCACGATCAATCCTAGTCACTCTTCAGTAACTGTCTCCAGCCCTCACTTCTCTACTGGGGCTCAGGCCTCTGAAGATCAAAAGAATGCCCCACAGACACCCCAACTCCACTTCCACTTGAACTCATGATTGTCCCCCAACTTCTTATGTTTTCCATCCTTACTAATGACACCTTCAGACAGTGAGTCATTCAAACCAGAAGAATCAAGAATCATCTTTTTCCTTCCTCTTACTCCTTCCTACTTTCCATCTAATCAGTAACGAGTTATTTCTCCTAAGCATTTCTCCAATCCAGTCTCTCCTTTCCTCTCTCACCTTCATCACCTTAGTTTGGGGCCTCATGATGTCTGCCTGGATTATTACAGCAGCCACTAGACTGCTCCCTGCTTTCTTTTCACATATCTGAAGACAGTGATTGGAACATTTATTTTACCTTTAATGACTCCACAATGCTGTCAGGATAAAGTTCGCACTTCCAGAAATGACATGCATGACCCTAGACATGGGTTTGACCAAGAATCCAAGCCAGTAGGCACCTCCGGCCTCTTCAACACCATCGCTTGGCTCCATTTACTCATAGTCCATGTTCCGCACTCACTGAGCCCTTTGGGGCTCTGAACCTGGGCTGTTTACTCTGTTTGTCCTTTCTCCACCTCAGCCTGGTAAATGATCTCAGCCTCTCAATATTCAGCACCAAAATCACCTCCTTCAGGAATTCCTTCCTCGCAAACAAGAAAGAACAAATCACTCCCTCCTATGTGCCCTACTCTCTATCATCACCATCACAATATATTGCTATAAAGTGCCTTAATTATAAAAAAGTTAAGTTCCAGGGCTGGGTGCAGTGGCTCACACCTGTACTTTGGGAGGCCGAGGTGGGTGGATCACCAGGTCAGGAGATCGAGACCATCCTGGCTAACATAGTGAAACCCTGTCTCTACTAAAAATACAAAAAACAAACAAACAAAAATATTTAGCGGACATGGTGGTAGGCACCTGTAGTCCCAGCTACTTGGGAGGCTGAGGAAGGAGAATGGTGTGAACCCGGGAGGTGGAGCTTGCAGTGAGCCGAGATTGCGCCATTGCACTCCAGCCTGGGTGACAGAGTGAGATTCTGTCCCAAAAAAAAAAAAAAGTTAAGTTACAGTTAGTGATTTATGAGTCTATCTTCAGAGGTTAGGCACCATTTGATACTCACATTGCATCCTCAGAACTTAACAAAATGACTGGTACACAGGAGGTGGGGGATGACAGGGAGGGGCGGGGACTAAGATTTAATAATTTAGAGCTCAGCAAATGTCTCCTGTTGAAAGGATGAAGTAGTTTGGCTGCCAATTACATTACAATAATTGAATAAGAGGGAAAGCTGTAGGACAGCTGCTAAGGGGAGCACAGAGGAATCTGAATGAGAAATGGAGAACTTCCATACTGATAAAGTCCTCTAATGAGCATGTAAGTTTAGTAAGGTCACTAGCTAGGGCTGTTATAATCAAACTCAAGAGAATACCTAATAAATCCCATTTAAAGAACAATAAGAGAACAATTCCAACAGCCCACAGATATTGGTCTTATCCGTCTCAGCAGGTTTTGGATTCTATATTATGATTTTATCAGACTTTGTGCAAGCTTGATAAATCTCAGCAGTTAACTAAAAAGACTGCAACTCTCTCCTGTGTCCATAAAGCACCTGAAGAACTACAGACACTAAAAAGAAAAAATACAGCTATTATCTATGTAATCCTGTAACTATTGGCCAAGGTTAACATCTTTGTCTTAGCCTAACCTTGTCACACAATATCTGTTTTGAGACCCATCATGATTTCAAATTTATTTATAGTAATATGCCATGCTATGTACACAACATGGTTTCATCACATTTTAAAAACCAAGGTGATGCCGGTCGTGGTGGCTCATGCCTGTAATCCTAGCACTTTGGGAGGCCGAGACAGGTAGACTGCCTGAGCTCAGGAGTTCGAGACCAGCCTGGGCAACATGGTGAAACCCCGTCTCTACTAAAATACAAAAAATTAGCTGAACACGGTGGTGTGCACCTGTAATCCCAGCTACTCGGGAGGCTGAGACAGGAGAATCACCTGAACCCAGGAGGCAGAGGTTGCAGTGAGCCAAGATAGTGCCATTGCACTCCAGCCTGAGCAACACGGCAAGACTCTAGCCTCAAAAAAAAAAAAAAAAAAAAAAAAAGATAAGGGGAAAATACATTGTACTCTGCAAAGGCACACAAACACCCACTTATCAAATAAACTGACCTAGCATTCAGTGTGACATAAATTGCAGACAGGGGGAAGTATAAGACCCACTAAATTGAGAAGATTAGAGCAAAGTAAACTTGGAGAAAATCAAGCTGAAACTGACAAAGTTGTCCCAATAATAAAGAGACATCTATAATTAAGAGACTTTCAAGAGTAATCACCCATGCAGTCAGTACAGCATCACATTCATAAAACATTCATTCTAAAGCCATACCAGGAATGTACATCATAGCTCTATAGGCACATACAGAGCAATAGAGGAGGACAAGCCTTTGAAGTGAGACACCACTGTCCTACACAGATGACCAAGTATGAAAGGGAGTCATAACTGCTAACAAAAGAAGGAAAGAAAAGAAAAGAGAAAAAAAAACCACATTTCTAGAAAAATGTGTCTTTTAGAAATGTGTTTTTAGAAAATGTGTAGCTGCAAAAAGTTAACATGCAAATAAGGGCAAGGAATCTGCCTCAAAATAATCTTAAAGTCTTGAACTTTTAAATTTGTATTAATGTATCAATCGTAACAGTAAAGTCAAGTTATATAAATGTACATGTAACAAGAAGTCATGCTAGTAAGATCATGTTATATAAAGATACATGCAACAATTAAAATAGTGTATCCAATAGCAAAGAAATGGAGTCAACCTAAATGTCCATCAATGACAGGCTGGATAAAGGAAATGAGGTACATATACACTAAGGAATACTATGTATTCCTTAATAAAAAAGAACATAAAAATTCATAAAAAAGAACAAGATCATGTCCTCTGCAGGGACTTGGATAGAGTGGGAGGCCATTATCCTTTGCAAACTAACACAGGAATAGAAAACTGAATACCACATGTTCTCACTTATAAGTGGGAGCTAAATGATGAGAACACATGGACACATAGAAGGAAATAACACACAGTGGGGTCTTTCGGAGAGTGGAGGAGGAAGAAGATCAGGAAAAATAACTAATGGGTACTAGGTTTAAAACCTGGGTGATAAAATAATCTGTACAACAAGCCCCCATGACCCAAGTTTACCTTTGTAACAAACCTGCACTTGTACCCCGAAACTTAAAATAAAAGTTAAAAAATAAATAAATAAAACAGTGTATCAAAGGCCCAAGAACATACAATTACGTCAACTGGAACCAAACAGAGATCTCAGAAAGAGACCTCTATATATATGCACTTACATCCTGGGGGGTAGCACCAAAACTCTGTGGGGAAAGAATGTATTAGTTGGCAAATAGTGCTGGGAAACGTGGCTCACAATATGACCAGATTTTTTAAATAAAAGTTGGATTAATACTTCACATCTCAAATTCCAAATGGTTTAAAAACCCAAATGATAAGAGTAAACCTTTGAAATTAATAAAAGAAAATGAGGAGAGACAATATTGTGAGCCCAGAATAGGAGATGATTTCTTAACTGACTCAAAATGCACAGACCATAATAATAGTATAAAGTGATGAGATAACAACATTAAAACTAAAGATTTTATTGCTGCTATTACTGAAAGGCACCACAGACAAAGTCATTAGGAAAGTGACACACTAGAAGAAAGTTACTCACAATGTCTAAAGACAAAGAGGAATTAATTTCTAGAATACACAAGAGATACTACAAAAATTCTCTCAAGAAGTTCTTACAAGAAAAAGGCAACAGACTCAACAGAAAATAAAGGGCAGGCTAAAGACATAAAAAGACAATTCATGGAAAAGGAAAATTAAATTAAGTAAATGAAGACATGTTCAGCCTCACTAGCAATCAGAAAAAGGCAAAATTAAACCATTAGGTATAATCAACATCTATCAGGTTGGCAACAATCAGGAAATTTGTTAAAAAAAAAAAAAAAGGCATTATGCAGTATTGGTGGAGATATAAAGTTGGCAACTATCTATATGCAGTTCTCAGTAAAATTATGCAGTTCCTAGTATGCATATATCCTATGATCCAGCAATATTGTTTGTGGTCAATACTGCCTCAAGAAACTCTCATGAAGGCCAATAAATTCCATATGCCTAGGTTCCTTAGAAAAAAATGAATACATATGACATGGAAGCCAAAAATATTCATAAAAAGTTGACCCTTTCATGTCCCTATTCATACTGTCTCCATATTGTCTACAATTTTAACTTAACCCAGCCAAAAATATTCATAAAAATGTTGACCCTTTCATGTCCCTATTTGTACTGTCTCCATATTGTCTATAGTTTTAATTTAACCTTTGCTGAAAGGGTAGGTAAGACTAAACAAACCATGATCATTTCTTTACATAGGCTAGTTTAAGAACAAGGAAAGCAGGATATACAGTGAGAGAAATGTTTCAGCACTGGAGACTGCACAAATCTGGATCTGAGTCCAGACCTTAGTTTGTCTGTGTGACTTGGAGTCTCTGCCTGCCTGTTTGTTCACATAAAACAAGATTATTGGCCGGGTACGGTGGCTCACACCTGTAACCCCAGTACGTTGGGAGGCCGAGGCGGGCAGATTACGAAGTCAGGAGATCGAGACCATCCTGGCTAACACAGTGAAACCCCGTCTCTACTACAAGTACAAAAAATTAGCCGGGTGTGGTAGCGGGCACCTGTAGTCCCAGCTACTGGGGAGGCTGAGGCAGGAGAATGGCATGAACCCAGGAGGCAGCGCTCGCAGTGAGCCAAGATTGCGCCACTGAACTCCAGCCTGGGTGACAAGAGCGAGATTCTGTCTCAGAAAAAAAAAAAAAAAAAAAAAAAAGGGTTATTACCCACTCTGCATAATACCAGGAGGATTAGAGATAATCAATGTCTATTTGTCAGTGCCTGAAAAATATGGTGTTCAATAAATAGGAAGTGATTTCTTTTAACCAAATAAAGGAACTTCATGAAATAACCCTATTAGATTTCCACACCCTGCTCAACCTATCTTAAGCAGAATGACTTATATTCATGTCATACAACACACACAGAAATCAGAGACTAATTCAATATGAATTCACACATCAGTTTTTCCCATTGCAGAACAGGGACAAATCCTATCTCCCTTTCCTTAAACTTGCCACAAATTGTAAAGGTTAAGATTGGGAAGCCTCTTTTAGCTTCTGGGAAATGAACATAGGGCTGGTGGTGGTGGTGGTGGCTATGACTGTCATGATTCTGAAACTGGCCTCAGAGTCCTGACTCTACAAAAACAGGGAAGGGATATTCACAGAAGTAAGGTAGGGAAAATGCTCTTAAAGAGAATCCAGTTATCCATGACTAACTGTAAAGATCTCAAAGCTGACCATGAAAAACAATCAGCCCAGAAACAAGACCAGATCTAAAATCAGGGCTTAACACATCATCCATTTAATGTATAACAAAGAGGAAAAATTCCACCTGGGAATCTTTATAATCTGATGGCTTACATATTATGCATTTTTCATCACCATTTCAGCATTTTCAGTCTGGAGCAGTTGTTTTACTTTGGCCTCGATTCCCCACCTGTAGACTTCAGGATATAGCAAGAGGTCTGCAGGCTGAATCCCTATCTCATACATATATGCAATGCTATTTTACAGATACAGGAAGATGATGAAGTCATTACTTGCAATATATACTCAGCTGAGTGATATTAAATAACTCTCACGAAACATTTGCAATTATAAGAGATACGAAGTAAAACAGTGAACCAGTTAAGATCGTTGAAATCTTTTAACATTAAATAAAAGCTTCCTGATTTTTTTAAGTGTCAGGAGCCACTGCATTATAGTTTACAATTTGACTAAGAAGGTATTTTTTACTTTATAATATACATGAAGGGAAAAAGAGTTTTGAAAAAATGAAATCTTAACTTGCATTTATCTCCACTCCTAGTCCCCTCTTGGCCATTAACTTTTCCTTGGCATTTAACATCAAAGCTAGTTACTGTTTCATTTTTAGCCTTTCTGTTGGAAGAGATACACGGCTAGTTCACAAGCCACTGCAACTCACCAATAGACAGAAAAGGCAGTGCACTGTGTATTAAGGAACCATACATGTATCATTTCATTCCTCCCTTATAATAGAATGAGCTCTCATTTCCTCCGTTTTGCTCCTCCTTTACCTTCTCCTCTCCCTGAGGGTTTTGACCACAGTTTTACAGAGGGTAAGTTATAGGCCACTATGAATATTCCAATTATTGCAGAGAAAACAGATATTTTATCCAACACTTATGAAAAATGTACTCCAAACTTTAATTTGCAATACAACAAATTAAACCATAATTTTACAGTTTAGTTAACGGTGCAACATTAAAACCATAACTAAAGAGAGCCTCAACTTTAAGTGCTACAAAGGTAAGGAAATAAACTTACTTACATCTAAGGAATGTTACAAAAATATTTAATCCATAATTTAAAGTTACATGGGTTTGCTTACATTGTTCTGTAATGTGAACCTCTCGGTGGATTACCGTGAGCTGGAATGAAAGCATAGGAGATGTGCACGGTGGCAGTAGTGGGGAGTGGAGAGTCATATATATCATTTACTAATTCATTAATTTTCTGGGATATAAACTGCCCTAGGAGTAAGCCAGAAGAGGTTGTTTAATTCTAAAAAATTAAAATATGGTAATCTGATCACTTGGAAAGATACTTACTCACTAAAACCTGACAAAAGATACCTGTAAATTAAAATATACTACTAGAATTTTGGCAGCAGAATACAAATCACATTGGTGCAAACACGGCTACATCTAGTCACAGACACACAGGAAGTGTAAATTTCAAGTATGAAAAAAAAAACTGTTTTAAAAACGAAAACAAACCTTGAGCTCTGGGCAGAGCCTGAGTGAAGAGGAATAAGGAACAACCTGGAGATTCGGTAGGGCAATCCAGCTTTCTTTTGGAATGGCAAAGGACCACCTGAATCAGCACTGCCACCTCTTCCTTAGGCAGCAGCTTTCCAGACTACAAAAGAGCCATGGATTACATCAAAGGACCCTTGTTCAGGAACCAACAACTCCATTTACTAATACGACCACTGACAAGTTACATCTCATCAGCCTGTTTCCTCTCTCCATAAACTGGAGAAAATGAATCCTACTTCACCACATGACTGAAAGGAGCAAGAAGAGTTTACCTCTGTTGAAGGGAGTAAAAAAAAAAAATCATCATATATACTGTGTAAACAGAAAAACGACAATCTAAAGGCCAGTTATGATTTCTGAGTTTAAAATCACTAGAATGGAAGGAGACTCTGTTCCTAAACGGGAGAGAGATTTTGAGGCTCACAAAAGCTGTTCTACTGTATCTTAGAGCAGAGTGACAGATGCTAAAGAAAGTCCCCAAATAAATTAATAAACTGTGGGGGGGGGGTGCAAAGAACACACATAGGTATAAAAGTAGAGGCAGCGACTGGGTGCAGTGGTTTATGCCTGTAATCCCAGCACTTTGGGAGGCCCAGGCAGGTAGATCACGGCGTGAGGAGTTTGAGACCAGCCTGACCAACATAGATAAACCCCATCAATACTAAAAATACAAAATTAGCTGGGCGTGGTGGCGTGTGCCTGTAATCCCAACTACTTGGGAAGTTGTGGCAGGAGAATCGCTTGAACCTGGGAGACGGAGGTTGCAGTGAGCCAAGATCACACCACTGCACTCCAGCCAGGACAACAAGAGTGAAACTCCTCTGTCTCAAAAAAATAATAATAATAAAATAAAAAATAAATAAAGTAGATGCAAAACACTATGGTTGTACAGGTCTTTCAAGAATCTCTCTTGACTGGCTGAGCGTGGTGGCTCACACCTGTAATCCCAGTATTCTGGGAGGCCAAGGTAGGCAGATCACTTGAGGTCAGGAGTTCGAGACCAGCCTGGCCAACATGGCAAAACCCTGTCTCTACTAAAAATACAAAAATTAGCTGGGTGTGGTGGCGTGCACCTGTAATCTCAGCTGCTCGGGAGGCTGAGGCAGGAGAATCGCTTGAACCCAGGCAGCAGAGATTGCAGTGAGCCGAGATTGCGTCACTGCACTCCAGCCTGGGTGACAGAATGAAAATCCATCTCAAAATAAAAAGAATCTCTCTCGATTACTTTCTCACTTTTCATGACGTATTTGGCAAGAAGAGGCATAAACACAGCCATTTCACAATTAAATTCAAACTTAAGAAGTCCATGTCTGTCTAGGAAGGATAAGTTTAATTGTTCAGTTTTCATAGTGCATTTTGGCTACGTAATGCCATGTGCTTAATGAGTACATGTTTTGTACTCAAGCTGGTAAATTTGTACCACCCTGGTAAATTTTCCTTTCAAAGCAAACTTAATTATGTAGTAAATATGTTTTATAAAATTTTCAGCATCAGAATGCTACAGTCAGCATGCTACGTCATGAATGTAAATTCTACACCTAACCCTGACTCCTTAGATGGCTTGGCTACCCAATAAAGCGAAAGCATGCAGTGTATGTGATACTGTGCTACACAGATACACTTTTCCTCTGTGCTACAGGGAGAGACCTTCTTTGGCAGTCTCACTTTCCTCTCCTCTAGTCATATGCTCACATCCCTTCCTCGGAAATAAAAAGAAGATGCCACTGGCCTTAATAGGACTCAAACATTTAATTTGAGGCCATATAATGATCCCGTTAAACTGATTCTTCTCAGCCATCCCACTCCCCTTAGTGTCCTCCCCAAGACTGGAGTTTCACCAGGTAGATAAACAGGCGGTAAAAGAAGGTTAGGCTTTCACTGAGGGAAGAAGTCAATCTGAGTTAGTCTGGAGAAAGAGGAGCTGCCAGGGAAATAAAGATGGAAAACGTCTGTAGCATAAAACCACCCCTAGCATTTTATTCTCCTTCTATGAACATTTGAGATGGAACACGAAGTGGATGTGAAATTAAAATCTACCTGGTGAATTTGAGAAAAATCACTCTCAATTTTACTTTGATGACAAACGGAATTAATAAAGACGCCTGGCTCATATGTTAAAGTACCTTCCGTCTCGGCGACGAAGCCTGGCTAAGAAACCACAGTGGAGTTAACAAGCCAGACAGCAGACTAAACACCTCAGAACTCGCTGCTGTGCCTCATTCCTGGTCCCTACCTTTCCGGTGTGTGTCTGCATCACTAATTACCTCCGTTTGGCATGGCCTGGCTTTCCCAAAACAGAAACCAAGGAACCGGGGTCCTCTGTTTCAGTAGCTGAAGAGCTGATTTCTGAGCACGGACACTAAGATTCTTTTCTCCTGTCCACCTTACACTTCACCCACAACTCATCCTCCTCTTTCTCTTCCCTACGTCCCAACCCCTTACCCTCACACTACCCTGCCTCCCAGGACATTTATGTGCATGACCTCAGACCAGCAAGGGAGGAACAAAGAGCTGCTGCTTCAAGCAGCAGCAGTCGGAGGAGAGGGTGGAGAGGGCAGCTGGGGGCTCCAGGAAGACTCCCTGGGCACTGGCAACCCCAGCGCAGCCCGGGGCAGCCCAGTCTGGAAAGAACTCTAGTAAAGTCCTGGCAGGCGGGTCCGCAGTGCATGCCCAGGGCCTTCCCCCGGCCCGAACCCAGGGCCGGCAGCAGCCAGAGTTTGGCAGACACCCTGGGTGAGAAGCCAGTGGTGGGGGGCGGGCAAGTGAAGCTGCAGTACAGAGCTGGAGATGCAGAGCCGACAGTAGCAGCGCTCCGTGCCATGGACTTCCCCACCCGCGCCCTGGACCCAGACCCGGCCCCGCGCACCTGGACCAAGCGGCCACCCTGTTCCCTCAGGGCTCTCTCTGGGGACTCGGCTTGGGCGAGCTCCGGAGGCTGGAACCGCGGCGACGAGAGACTTCACTCCTCCATCCTGGGACCCGGCAGCACGTTATAGACAGCCGTGCACTTCCTGTTTGAAAACACAGGAGAGAGAAAGAGCGAAAGAGATCCGAGTGTCGGCAGCGGGGAGGAAGGAGCGCAGGGCGGCGGGGAGCCAGGACCAGGGGGCCACCGCTTGCATAACTGCCATGGTAGGCACCCAGCGCTCCCCTGGCCGCGGCGACCCCGCCGCACCGGCTGCCCGCGTGGTGCCGAGGTGGCGCGGCCTCGGCCCGGGCCCCCCCTGCCGGTGGCCTCGCTGCCAGCCGCCCGCCCGCTCGCTCACAGTCCTTCCGTTTGCAGCTGCTGCTTGGGTTCTCCCCTCCCTACAAGGACCTAGATCAAGGGACTCCACGCTTCCTCCGCCGGTGCCCAGAGTGGTTGGCCTTCTTTTTCCTCCTTTCTTCACCCCCCTACCCCCCACCCCTACCCCCAGAAAATAATCACCTCGGGGAAGGTGTAAAGACAAGACTGAGCCTTTGCAGGGGGGTGGGGGCTAGATTTATGCAAATTTTCAAAGTTAACAGCCACATCCCAGTATAGCCACTACAGCTCAGCAGCTGTGAGAGATTCAGGATGGGAAATTACTTGTCTTGTGCCTCGCTGGCTCAAAAGAGAAAGCGTGCACACAGCTGCCAACACTGAGCAGCCAGGAACTGCAGAACAACAGTAACAACAACAAAACTACATAGTATCCTCCCTTCCTCCTAGGATCTCTACTCAGATCAACCTTCTTTCAACCTCATCCTCACAGTCTACCAATATTTACATATACCACTTCCACATGGAGCATAATCGCATGGTGCATTCTTCCAGAAAATGATTCCGTAGTTCTCTGTGCTATGTAATCACCGTGAAGTTCCATAGTCCTGGGATTACATTCATTCATTTTGTTGAACTCTGACTTAAGTGGACTTGAGTATAGTGTTAAAAAGATTACACAGATGGCTTAAGAATCTGCTGTATGCAGTGTGCCGGCTATGGTGATTCGCATTTGTAACCTGCCTGCCCTTACATGCACAGTCTACCAGGTTACAAAGCGCTTACAGGACTATCTCTGACAAATGGCTTTTATCATCAAGTTGTTGGCATTCATGGTTCCATACTCAAAATGGAGAACAGAATACAAACAATAATTATTCTACATATAAAGCTCAGTTTTGACTGAAGCAGAAAAGAACTGATAGATATTAAGCTCCTCCTATTCAGTGCTAGACAACTTCACATTTTAAACCCCTCTTGGCCTTAATATTTTCCAACAGATCTGCAAAAGCCCTATTCCCAAGTGAGGAAACAGTCAGAGAAATTAAGTAACTGTTCCCATGTCTCTGCTAGAGAGTGGTCAAATGGAGAACTGAATACAAGTCTTTCCTGATTATAAAATCTGCACCATTTCCCCTACACTGTGAATTCCTACAATGATCATGAATTCTTTTTTTTTTTTTTCTGAGACACAGCCTCGCTCTGACGCCCATGTTGGAGTTCAGTGGCGTGATCTCAGCTCACTGCAACCTCCGCCTCTCGGGTTCAAGTGATTCTCTTGCCTCAGCCTCCCAAGAAGCTGAAACTACAGGCACACGCTACCATGCCCAGATAACTTTTTTGTACTTTTAGTACAGATGAGGTTTCACAATGTTGGCCAGGATGGTCTCGATCTCCTGACCTCATGATCTGCCCGCCTCAGCCTCCCAAAGTTCTGGGATTACAGGCGTAAACCACCATGCCTGGCCAACGATCATGAGTTCTAGGGGGAAAGTTCAGCACAGCAACCATCCTGTGATCCATCCCTTCCTCTGAATGATCCTGCCACTTACCAGCTATTGCTGTTGTGCTAGGCAGTTTCTTTAACCACCTGAACAATACATACCTTAATTTCTCGGGCAGAGGACACTGGCTTTTTCCATTATCTATTGCTGGCTATCAGTCTTTTCAGAATTACTTGGTGGCAAAAGTTCAAAAGGTTCTAGAATGGCTACTCATATGCCAAGGTACAAAGTCTGTCCAGTTCAGAACCTAACGAGCTAAAATTTGCTCCCTGCATTATTTTTTCTCTAACTGGGACTCTTTAAGAAAGTGGTAAATGCTGTTCACAAAAATACACACGGCCTCAAGTTGACATTCCCTCATTTTCTGTTCCCTTCTGCTTTAACACTTAGTTCACAATCACCTGTCAGTAGCATGCTGCTATGAGCTCCCGATGCAGGCCAAGAAACAGAACACAAATGAAAAGGTGATTAAGAGTCTTGTGCGCTCAAAAAAAAAAAAGGGGGGTGGGGGGAGTCTTGACAATACTGAGGCCTCTAAGACAATGAACTATACCTCGCCCACCCTTTTCTCTCCACCTCACAGGCTTGAATTGTAGCGCACTCAGATGACCATGGCCTTCAAGTACAAAGGCAGGGGCCGGGAAGAAGACTGCAAGGACCAGCGAGATGCATTCCTGTCCATTAGGCACTCACAGTCTAATGAGGGCTTCTTACTAAAAGACTTCTCGAGGGATCTTAGCATCCTTTTAGGGTCTAGCTCTGTCCACCTTTTTCCTTCTCTCAGTCCTTTGCTTACCGTGGTCCTGGCAACTCTTCATCTCTTTTCACAAACTTAATACTTCTTCCCAAAGAGCCACCACATATTTCCCACAAAGAAATTCAATGTGGTGAGTGGGGGTGTGAAGCAGGACATTTAGCTAGAAACTTCTCTCATTTAAAAAACCCTGTCAATTATTACCATGTTTTTAAGGATACAATCATGTTTTGAAATAACTTTTGGTATCCCTCCTTCATTTCTGTTACTCATTATCTAAAAGCCCAAAGGAAAACCTCTGAAGAAAAATATTTAAATTCTTAAGAAAAGGCAAAGGAAAACTTAAACCTGCAGAGCCTTTGTTTTTTATATTTGGGACTCATGAGATTAGACTATCTAACTTCTTAAAATCTCTCTTAGGAAAAATTCAAAGTCATTAATCTAGAAACAGTCAACAGTAGACTATTCCTATTTTGTCCAAGTACTGTACTGAGTGATAATTTAATGATATATAGGAAAGTTTGTATGGTTTAATAGCTAACAAAATACAGAAGAGCATTTGGTGGGAGACTAACAATGGTATTCACCTATGTTGCTATGTCCATGCCCAAATGTGTAATACTCTCCCCTCCAGAGCAGTGGCCAGCTGTGGGGAAGGGCAGCAACATTTCTCTTTCTTAGGCTCCCTATAAACCCAAACCCTTCTCCTTATCAAAAATATTTATTAACATTCACTCTGTAGGACTCCCAAAGTTTACAGTTTGGAGAATACAACACAGCCCCTGACATTTCCTAATCCTAACTACCATGAGGCCTGAACACCACCTCATACTTTCCCCAGGTCAGCTATTCGCCCGCTCCTTCTGTGTTTCATGGAGAAGCGTTTCTTTCTCATAGCCGCTGTTATGCTTGTGTGTGTGTGTGTGTGTGTGCATGTGTGTATATATAAATTAAAATCACAACCTCATAAAAAGAAAAAATGCACTCTCAGGTAGGCACAAATGATGCCACAAAAGATTTTGGAAAAATGTGGAAGGTTCACTTTGAAAATCTCCACTCCCTAAGTACCATAATCCCCAGATGAAGACAGCAACACTGTGAAAGCCATTTTAGAAGCTCCAAATTCAGCTTCAAGAAACAGCTTTTCTGAGGACTAATGGGTGTGGAGGAGGAGATGATAAACTCATCTCTAAAAAACAATGCTGCTTATCTTTCTTCATTTTAAAAAAGAAAGATCTTAGTTTGGTGGTTAAAAAATGTTTGGCACAAGCAGTTCTCTGTGTGAATATCAGGATTCTTGGTGATTATTACACACAGATTTTGCAAACAAGAAAATAAAAAAATGACAAGCTGTCTGGTGACTAAAGAGATGCCCTCTTTGCACTATCAGTCTTCACAGCAGTGTCCCTACCTTGTCTTTACCTCTGGGGTAGCACATGCAACAGGATTCTCTGGGAAGGAGGTCTCTGGCACTCACATTCACCTCCTGGCCTCTGCAAAACCTGAACTGTGGCTTTCAAGGAAGCCTTTCTCAGAGCCAACTGGCTGGCCTGATTGGCATTTACCCATAGAGGGTTATTAGCCATCTTTAAGAAACCAGAGTAAGTGTCATTTCACATGACAAAATGCAGCAAGGGGTTGCAAATCATCTTTAAAAAAAATATATGCCTGTAAGATAGTTTCCTGGCTTTGAGCCAGCAATAAGGAAAGCACTACTTAAAGCACCCCACAGCATGACTTAGAAGATGCAGTCACAAGGCAGAAACACAGGGCCAGGGTGGCTACAGGCCTGAGCTGGTATCTCTCTTAAGCTCAGTGCTCCAATTTCCTCAGCTTCCAAACACACGCAATGAACCCACACGCCTTGCACAAAATTACTAACATTACATAGGACAAACCCTCACAGGCCCTGCCTCAATGAATTCTCAGAACTGCCTTCGCAGGGAGATATTATTATTAACGTTTTACAGAAGCAGCAGCGGGGCTCACAGATGTTAAGCGATATTCTCAAAGCCTTAAGTAATGGAGCGAAAACTCACCTGGGTCTGTTCTTCCTTCTTTTAATTGAATAGAAATGAGTGGGTGCATTTTGGCTGTGGATATATTATTCTGCACTACGTATCTTTTGCTCAGAAAAAAATCCCACCTTAAAAACATAACTTGCAATGTTCTCTCTCAAGTGCATCATACACCGTCATCACCTCGCCAGATTTTGGTACAGTGTAAAGGATAAACGTGTAATTCTGCAATAGGCCAACTGACTTTAAGCCATAGGAATATAAGTAGATATAAATCAGGTAAAATATGCACTTGAGCTGCAGCTGGATATTATTCTACAAAATAGTAAGACAGATCCACTGACCAAACTGTGATAAACAAAATCTTAACACATTTTTCCAAGCTTCCTCTCTCATTCTTCAATTAGTATGCAAAAAATGCATGTAAAGGAGGACATGTTGGTTGATGTACTGGGATTTACTAAGCATAATACTGTGAAAGAAGGGTAAGATACCCCAAAATTCTGACTAAATGCAAATACCTGTATAAAAGACTGTTCAAAATGTTCCCAGCACAGACTGCCAGGAATGAATGGCCTTGGGTTATTTAATGACTGTTGGTTTTGATGTGTATTATGTAGACGAAGTACTGTCCTATAATTCATTCTTCTTTGCAAAGCATGTTTTGTCTGTTAATCTTCTGTGGGAGCATCTGTTTCCTTATTTGAAACATTGTTTTAATTCTCTTTGGGCAATTTTATTTATCTTATTTTTATTTTTGAGACAGAGTCTCACTCTGTTGCCCGGGCTGGAGTGCAGTGGCACAGTCTCAGCTCACTGCAGCCTTGTTTTCCAGGGCTCAACCAATCCTCCCACCTTAGCCTCCCCAGTAGCTGGGACTACAGGGGCTCGTCATATCCAGCTAATTTTTCTCTTTTTCTTTCTTTCTCTCTCTCTTTTTTTTTTTTTTTTTTTTTTTTTAAGGGACAGGGTTTCACCATGTTGCCCAGGCTGGTGTCAAACTCCTGGACTCAAATGATCCACCCACCTCGGTCTCCCAAAGTGCTGGGATTACAGGTGTGAGCCACCATGCCTGGTCTGGGTAATCTTGTTTTTTAAATAATATATTAAAAAGCCCAACAATGTAAAAGGGTTGGATCCTAGAAAGTCAAATAAACATAATGTTCATTATTAAGAAGTGCTCTTAAAAATGACTTTCAGAGTTCATAAGGAGTAAGTCACAGACATCATATCTTGAATACAATTCTCCATTATACATTATAGTGGAGTCTACACGAAGAAAAACAATTCCTGAATAATTTAAGGTTACAAAATTAGATACTTTAAATTTCACCTCCTTTCCTTTGCCTGTAGTGGAATAGCCAAGGCAAATAGCACGAAAGAGAAACGGAGTACCTGAAAACTCCAGAAATTTTATTATGAACTTTTAATAGCTTGTTCATCAACTTTTTAACTAATCATAGTTTAATAAATGCCAAGCACTTTACATGTATTAATTCAATTATTCCTGACAACAACTCTATGAGGTAGGAGTTATCATTACCTCCATATTACAGATGAGAAAACAGACATGGAGATGTTAAGTAATTTGCCCAAAGTCACACTGCTAGTAAATACTAAACCTTCAGTAGCCTGGCTGACCAGAATCTACTTTTAACCAACACATTTTCTTACCCAGAAGACCCAATTGGATTGAGTTTGCTTTCCCTAGTGTGAAAGTTCATGAGGTACAGTGCCATAAATACAGCAGAAGAAAAGAAGTGGGGAGGAGTGGGGTGAGGGGCTCAGAGACTTTCCAGTTTGTAGCAAGAATGTAACCACTGGTCATAGGGGCACCAGGCTGAAAGCTTTAGGAATTCAGGGATGCAGAGCCTGGGCCACATTGCTGAATAAATAAATATTAAGAAGAAAGGAAAGATATTTGCAGAATGAAAAAGCCAGGAGGAAGGGCTGCTTCCTCACCTTGACCAGAATCCTGGATTTCAAGGCTCCAGGATTGCCTGGCTACAGCACAACTGAATTAGCAACTGTAAGGAATGCAGTGAACCCATGTACTTTGATCTTGGTAAAGCAGTTGATACAGCGTCCTGTAAAATCAGGATCCTAAATCAACTAAAACTTATGTTGTTCCAAGAACCACACAAGTTAAGCAGGCTAGAAAGAAAAACACTGGCTACATCTACCAGTATGATGAAGAAAAGAGCCACAAGGAGTGGAATTCAATCCCTATTCAAAAGTAACTTAGAAATTACGCTGTTTTAATCAAATTTGCACATAACATTAATTTGGGAGGTGTGAAGAGGGCAAATGAGGACGAGCCAATTGACTTAGTTAAATTAGCAGAGAGGTAAAGAAAAACATGAGTTCAGTTTCATTTTTGTGTCCCCTTTAATTTGCAGGGAGTGGCTATGGATGTCCAACGGGTAGTAACCACCTCTAGACCTAAAATGCCAAGACTGAACTAAGTAAGCAATAGCAAATAGATACATGTTTAAAATGTTAAGACTTCAGGTCTGAACTTCACAGAGCATGATCCTATTATTCCATACACTATCAGTAAAGTTCCATGGGAAATAATATTCCTTTCAACAAGACTTCGCTAGGAAAACCCAAAGAAAAGCAGGGGCTCAAAGGCTGAGTTTAGGAGGTCAGATGAAAAAGTCAGTGGCGTATGTATAATCTGGCCCCACTACAAATATGCCGCACAGGCAGAAGGTCATGAGAATGGTTTGCAAACACATGGCAAGACAAAGAACAGCACAGAAGGGAGAGAGAAGCAAGCTAAAACTTGAACTAACATTATTTTTTTAAGCATAAATTATAATTTCTAATTTCTTTAATGTTGAGAAATAGCTTATTCCTTGGTGGAACTATCTGTCCTCCCAGCAAAAATGTATTTTAAATGTTAGCGGTTGATTTAGAACAAACAAATGAGAGTAAGAGAGATCTGAAACATTTGAAAAAAACAAAATGACCTATATTCAGGCTGGGCCCTAGGAAATGTAAAAGTGAACATCATTGCATGCATGCAGCTCCTGAGACTGAAGAACTGAGCACTATTAGCTCTGTAGCCAACGTGCAGGAAGAGGTTCTTGCCCAGATATGGGTTCTAAGTATATCCTAGCAGGCTTGTTTATGGGAAGAAAGCATATGTTTCTAGAAAATAAAAGGCTCTGAAAGGAAAGAGGGTCACTAAATAATTAAAACTTTCTAATATATCACCCTTACTACTCTCAATCATAATTTGTACAGTTATTTTTTAAGGTGAAGCCCTCAATATATGAGCAATGCAGGCAAGGAATACCTTTGGGTATCTGCAGAATTAATGACAATAGTAACAGCAACAGCAGCTAACACCTGAGTGTTAACTATGTGCCAGGAACTGTTCTAAGCATTTTATATAAACTATCCTTAACAACTAACCCTAGGAGGAAAATATTGTTATATCTTCATTTTATAGAAAGTTAAATAACTTTCCCATGGTCCTATGGCTGGAAAGGCAGAGTAAAAACCTAGGCAGTAGACTCTAGAGCTCATGCTCTTCAAGAAATTGTCATTGAAGATAGGTAAAGCCCACAATAAAATCCCATATATTCCTCTGCCTTCTAAAGAAACAGCAACAAAAACAGAGAAATCTAGCACAGAGGCATAAGGATTAGAGTCATCCCACACTGTAGATTTGAATAGGAAATATATGTGAAAAACTTCAGTCAAATGACAATGCTCTGAGAGATCACTGATTAATACTTACACAGGACAAAAAGCAAACCGTAGAACCTACACAGACAGATCTTCCACAAAGTTTGATGACTGGCCCCCTCCCATGGTTTAAAAAATCATCCATACAATGACAAACTCAAAATTAGCTTCAGCTTAGACCTTTCTCTAGAATGCCCCAATGCCCTCTAGAACCCTTCCCTCACCAGGCTGCCCGCAGAACCACCTGCAGGGCCCTCAAAACACACTTTCCCAGGCCCCTCCCCAGATGTGAACCACTGAAATCACAGAGGTGGAGGGGTGCTCCTGGAATCTGCACATTTAGGAAACTCCCAAGTGATTCTTAGATGCAGTCTAGTTGGCGAAAGCCCGCTGCAGACACTCTACTTCTTCCTCCATGCTACCACCAGAATTGCTGAAGGCAGAGATCAAGGCAAAATTATTTCCCTTCTCAAGAACCTTCAATAGAATAACCTTTATTCAAAGGCAACCAAGTGAAGTCTAAATTCCTCAGCAGGACACTCTAGGCCCCTCTGTAATCTGTCTCAAACTACGTATCCAGCTGCTTTCCTCCTCCATCCCTCAGTCCATCCCAGCAGCATTCCCCAAACACATTCTGTACTTCTACATCTCCATGCTTTGCTGCTCCAATGTTCCCTCAGTTCTCCCATCAATTCTCTACCTGTCACCATCTTTGTCATCCTTCAAGGCCCTACTCAAGGTATTTTTTCCTTGTGAGACCACCCTGATCTTTCAGTCTCCTGAGCAAATGTCCAAAAAATTTAGCTCTCACAAGAATTACAACATATACTGTAAACTGTGCTGAATTATACTAAACTGTTTACATGCAGGTCTTCTCCTCAAAGCAGGGGCATATCTTACTCATCTTTCATACTGTGGATGAGAAAGAGACCTAGGTCAAAGTTTAGCTCTCCCTGCTAGTTACTAGCACTGTAATCTTGAGTGGGTTATTTAAACACACTGAGCCTCAGTTTTATAATCTTTGAAATGGAACACCAATGACACCAACCTTCGTGGCTGATATAAAACATGAAAAGTGGCCCACTGTGGACCACCTGAAATGCACTAACATGATAGCTGTTGTTAATATTTAGTGTTAACTTTTGTTTCCCATCCCACTAGAGTGCATTGCAGACAACGTAAATGCTCAAAAAGCATTTGCTTTTACTCAGAAAAAGCATTTACTTTTACTCAGAAAAAGCATTTGCTTTCAAAGCAATGATAAATGTTAAGTGATTTCTTAAAGTCCTTTCTCCTGACCCAATTTTGTTCTGTTATAAAGAAAATTTCATATTTCTATTCCTATTCTATTTGTACTCTCTTTTCTTTCCTTCAAAAATTAATGTTCAAAATTCTAATGAACAAGCCCTGTCAGTGTCCCTCCTACTCTAGCTTGGCTGTTTGCTTTGAACTACAGTAACTGCCTGCAGCCACAGTGTCGCTGCCCAGAGAATTGCCTGTTTCACCCTTACAACAAATAGCACTTTGTAGGCAAACTGGAAGAGAGCCCAAAGTAGGAGGGGGGAAAACCAAGGAAAAGGAATTTGGGCCAAAAACTGAGTTGACACCCACATATCATTCACACTAGAATACAGGTAAGGAGAGAACAGGAAAGAAAAGGGGTTCAGATCAACACAAACCTTCCCCAACCACCTACCTCACCACCCACCCATGGAAAATGCATTCCAAGACTCACAAAGGACTTGCTGGTCAGCTCACTGCAAGACACACATGGCTATTGTTGTGAATAAAATACTGTCATATATAATAGCCTCTTATCCTCACCAAACCAATCCTATTGGATTGTCCCCTCCCCCATTTACAGGAGATGAAACCCAAGGTCACACAAGTCCACAGAAGAGAGTGCTGGGACTAGAACTCAAGTCTTTTAAGCTCCAAATCCTAGGTCCTTCCCACTGCCTCTATATAGGTTGGAAAAAGCAATTTAAAAAGTGCTCTTAGAGGCTCACCAAATCCACCAGTTGTAAAGGTAAAGGTAAAACAAGATGGGTTTTGTGCTGTTAAAAACAATTCTGGTGCCAAGGATGCGGGTTGTCACAGCAACAAGGCTCCAACTACAGCCTTTGTAATGATCAGTCCAGCATTTTAGTATGGTGTTCCAGGAAGATCCTTTAGTCAGGTTTCTGTTCCTAGATGAAAACTGTCTCCATGATTTCATTTGTTCATTTGGTTTGGGGAGGCAGGATCAGGGAAGGAATATAATTTTCTTTCTTTTTTCAACCAAACTCTGATGCTGACTTTAAGACTGAGGTAATGTGGAAGGCAAAAGACGTTTCTAAAGCAAATTTGTGTTCGTCATTGTTGTAAGGGAGTTCAAGGGGCAACGAAGCAGTCCTAAAAAGCACAGATCCTGAAGCCACGGCAGCTTGGGTTCACATCACAGTTCTGCTACTTCCTGTAATGACCTTGGCTGCTCATGGTGATTGGGAGTAGTAGCCAGAGTAGAGAACCCAGCCTTGGTTTCCTCCGCTACAAAACGGGGCTGTTGTCAGAAGCAAATGAGCTAATATATGTAAAGTGCTGCAAACAGTGCCTGGCACATGGTGAAGTGTTTCCCAGTCTTATTTCCAAATTAGTCACTAGGACTGGATTCTTTTTTAAGTGCATTTTATAAGAAGGTTAAAGAAGACTTCTTATACAACTTGTTAATGCATAATGCCCCAAATGAGCACAAAGATTATTTACAAGTTTCACTTCCTGATAGGATCTTCCAGGATTTCCATCTGTAGAGTAGAGTCCCTAGAAGGCCGAGCAGTGGAATCTGAAGAATTTTTCTTTTTCCCAACAACAGTGCAAGAAAACCTAAACCCATTCTCTCAGTATTACAAATGGTTTCCATAAGGGGGGGAAAAAATCCATAAAGATCCTTACTGCATTAAAGTAACAAATAGGAGGGGACATTTTAAAATGCATTTATTCTAAAAAGCAACCAAACTATCAGAAATTTAAAGTTATACCAGTCTAGAAAGACACAGCTCAGATCATACGGGGATGACAGTCCTAGGACTGGAATAAAACCTGCAGATGGATCAAAAGATGTTCCCCCCACCGCCAACCACCAGAAAATGCTGAAATTCCAGGAACAAAGTACTATATACTTGGGATGATTAAGAGCAAAATGCTTTTAAAAATCCTCTCAGACCAGGATTCTGCTAGTAGCAGAAATCTATTCAAATATTACTCTCTTCTCTTTCCAAGAGGCTGTATGTACAACAAATTACACAAACGATGTTGGATTTTCCCCAGAAAAGCAAATAAAACTAAAGACAGGAGCACTATTGGGGTCACAGTAAAGGTCTGAGGTCCTGTCCTGCACCAGGATACCCAGATGGTAGAGAGGGGCTAAAACCCAGTGGACAATGTCCTCCCAGCAGTGTGCCCTGACAGGGCAGACGCAGCCCGCTGACACTGCTTCACACAAAGGGACCCTGGAGTCTGGCCCTTCAAAAGCAAAACAAGCTGGTGTTCCAAACCATCTTTTTCCTAGGGACTGCTGTGCATACCCCCACAAAGTCATAGTTGGGGTGGGGGAAAAAAGTGATGCTGTGTACTCTAACATAGCCATCTTTCCACAATGCAAACATTTTCCAGCTTTCTTGGTTTACTTTTTGCTATCAGCTGTTCTCTGGACCCCTCTTCTTTATCTCACTCCCTAGTCTTCCTTCTGACATAAACTCTTTCCCTTCCTTTTCATTCCAATTCCCCTTTTGGAGAAGCCACAGTATACATCAACATGATACACTAGGAATTGCAAAATAATAGCACTCTTTGCACCATGCCAATATAGATTCTGCACTATTTCTAAATATTGACATTTTTTTCTTTCTTTCTCTTTCTTCCCCATTTGCCCCAAATCAATTTTAATATATGAACAAATCTTCCCGTATCTCCTGGGGTAGATGATCTCTTTACTCTACCCTTCCTTCTCTCTCTGTGTGTTCCCACCTGTCCTCTCCCCCTTTATATGCATAATCTACCTATTTCTCCCTAAACCTATTCCTCCTCAGGCCAGAAAAACTGTTCAAATGCAATCACCCCAGATGTAATACGCCACATTTAAAGGTCAGAAATTTTCATTAAAAGTACAAGGCTTGGGGTTTGCTTTGCTCTGCTTTGTGTTTGGGGTTGGGGGAGAAAAGGATGAAATCAAGTTTCGCTTTATGTCCATTTAAATTAATGTTTAAAAGTGTATTGTGGGTCAGGTGTGGTGACTCATGCCTGTAATCCCAGCACTTTGGGAGGCCGAGGCAGGCAGATCACACGAGGTCAGGAGTTCAAGACCAGCCTGGCCAACACGGCGAAACCCCCTCTCTCCCAAAAATACAAAAATTAGCTGGGCATGGTGGTGCACACCTGTAATCCCAGCTACTCAGGAGGTTGAGGTAGGAGAATCACTTGAACCCGAGAGGCAGAGGTTGTAGTGAGCCAAGATCACAGCACTGCACTCCAGCCTGGGCTACAGAGTGAGACTCCATCTCAAAAAAAAAAAAAACCTGTATTGTGCTTTTTATTCAAACCCTATGCTTCCATTTATCTGGCCATGAAAGGGCTATCTCTAAGGGCCTAAAGAGGCTGTCTCCAGCTCACAAAGCTATTTTGTTTGGTTTATAGGAAGTTCTAAAATGTTGAATTAGCCAACCTTTAAAATCAGATTTCACACAATAATCCAGATTTCTGGCTTACAGTGAAAAATCAGAAAATCTGGCAATACCAGCCCACACGCGGCAACAATGCACTTCTGATGGGCCTCCCACTCCTGATGACCCCACCTGGAGGGCGAGTGCCTGCTGCCATAAATCATCTCTGAGGCATACTATTTGCTCAAGACCCTCAGGCTACTGCTAGTATCCAACTCTGATTAGCACAGAAATTACAGATCTAACTTCTGCTTGGTACAGAACTTAGCAGGTATAAATAAGTTGTAAGGAAAATAATTTAGAACAGGTGAAAGATAAACTATTTTGGAATAGAAAAATATCTTAAGAGAGCTAAGTTGAAGAACAAGTGCATCTCTCCTCTCTCTCTCTGAGTGTGTGTTCGTAGGAAGGGGGTGTTTTGTGCAAGATATATAAAACTGCAGCCCACTTCCCACTTTGTACTTTATTACTGGCTAAATGTTAAGATAAATAATACAATTGTTAAAGTAAAACTTGAACAGAATAAATTCGCTCCAGTAAAGAGACTATACTTGAGTATAATGAAGCATAATTTTATTGCATTTAAAAAATAAAGGTACAAATGAAACAGCCTATGAATATGATGTAGATATATGGATATTTATTTATTCATTTACTCTGAGGATATAGTTTTTTTATTGAATATATTTATGGCATTTATTCAGCAAACATTTGTTATAGCAGTTTTTTCAGCTAAGACATAACACCTTAGCAAATATTAGGTATATCTTTACATGATATGTTTATGCACAGTAGTTATTGTGGGTGAGATTTAACTAGGAAGAGGGTGCTTAAGATGTACTTTACAAGCGGCATTCTATCATCAATATGGGTGACAAAAGAGAACAGGGCTAGAGAAAACACCAGAACAATTAAGTGATTTAAAGTTACCCTCTCAATTCCAGGATAAAATTTCATTCAAGTACTTTTATCAATAGGCTGATACTTCTAAGACCAACTTGGGATGACAAGAGCATTGGCCTGGAAGCCTAAATGCTGGGAATGCCACTACAGCTCTACTCTTCAAACATGCAGCACGAACCAGACGGAGTTATCTGGTACCTTTGCACCTCAAAACCTGATTCTCTTTTTCTTGTAACAGAAATATTACAAGGTATCATAGGTGTTATAAAATAAATACAAAGAAATGTGCAGAAATGAGAAAGGGAAGAGTAGATAAGAGAACAGGTATATACTGAGGCCAGGCGCAGTGGCTCACGCCTGTGATCCCAGCACTTTGGAAGGCCGAGGCGGATGGATCATGAGGTCAGGAGATCGAGACCATCCTGCCTAACGGTGAAACCCCATCTCTACTAAAAATACAAAAAAAAAAAACAATTAGCTGGGTGTGGTGGCGGGCGCCTGTAGTCCCAGTTACTTGGGAGGTTGAGACAGGAGAATGGCGTGAACCCGGCAGGCGGAGCTCGCAGTGAGCTGAGATCGCGCCACTGCACTCTAGCCTGGGCAACAGAGTGAGACTCCATCTCAAAAAAAAAAAAAAGAGAGAATAGGTATATAGTACAAAATATTTAAAGGTCTGGTTTAAAATATAAAAGTCTAGTATAAAATGAGTCTGGTTTCAAATTCCATCTCTGCCACTTCTATGTGACGTTGTTGTAAATTACATAACCTCTCCAGCCTTATGACCTCATTTGTACAGTGGGAATAAGTCTACCTTTCACTCAGAATTGTTTTGAGGATATATGAGAATGCATGTAAATTCCAGGGCATAGGTTTGGACAACCAATAAGTGCCTGTTATTATTAATAACTTTAAGTGTTCTATACATTGTCCAAGTACATCTTAACCAGATAAGTTAAATATTAAAACAAAAAAGTAGCCATATCTGAGAATACACTGATTTTAAAAGCCTGTTCAGTAGAGTGCCACTGCAAGCATCAGGGGGACCATTTTTCCAAAAATTTTAATTTTCTAATATTTCTTAAAATTTGGTTGTAAGCAATCAGTGAAGAGAATTTTGACTGATGGCATTTTATACCCGGTCTGAAGAGTTCTGTCCTGTCTCTATAGCGCAAGAGATTTTGAGACACACCTTTCTGGCGGCCAATGACCATCAAAGAAAAAGGTGTCTTCTTGTACATCCTTTCTTCTCCTTGTTCTGTAGAACTCATTGCAGTGCTGGCTATCTGTTGATGCTAAGATGTAGCAATGGGATTTATGTGTTGCTGGGGAAGTGAAGCTTTCTCTGGCATTATTCCTAACTATTACCGGCAAGCATAACAGGAAAGAAAAAAATGTTCAAAAAAAAAAATGCTTGTAATGGAACCTAACACCGTATTTATGAGCGTTCCCCAATAGCAGGTGTCAAGGGGTAGATACAGACCTCTTGAAAACCTCAGAGCAGTGGTAGTTCCCAGACTTTTGATTTCACGGGCCAGTAAAATGTCAAAAGAAAGACTATCATAAAATTGCCAGCTTAAAACTGGACCTAGAAATGACACCAAAAAACCATCACCAGTCTTTCATAACATGAAAAAACAAGCCAGCCCTCCAGTAGGAAGGACAACCCAAGATTAAACAAAACAAAAACAAAACAAAACAAAAAAACAGACTCTTGTAATTGAATAAACTTAGCACTAAAGTTGAAACAGAAAAGCTTGTTGCATTGTCTTTACTCTTCTCATTTTTTCATGGGCTGGTAAAACTGTCATCAGGGACCCACTCTGGAAATGACTGCTCAAGGATGAACTGGGAGTTGGTCCCATCACCCATCCAGCCCAGGGTGCACTATCTCATAGAGGAACCAAGGGCCATGGCGGACTATGTGCTGTTGGGGTCACTACACCTTCCAAGAAGACTGACGTATCCTTAAAGCTTCTCTTTTGTCTTAATAACCAATGATGGGCTCGCTGGCCACAAATGTTTCAAACCCATTTGAAGGTGTCTTCAGTCAGCACCCAGCCTTCATGCACAACTACTAAGACGGTGGTTCTGAGCCGAGGTGCACATGAGAATTACTTGGAGGCAGGGTGGGCTCTTTTCAAAACTAAACTCCATATCCAGAGATTCTGATTCAATAGGCATGGGGAAGGGTCTGAACATATGTATTTAAAAAATACTCCCCAGACTGATTCTGATGCCAGCCAGGGTTGAGAAAAACCATATTTCTTGGCATTCATCCTGAATTTACATCTTGTAAAGCTTTAAGGTATAACTCTTCATTCATTCCTCTGGGTGACAAATACTAATAGAGGGTCTGCCATGTGCAAGGCACTAGAAAATCACTAGGGAACAAGAGAGATAAATCCCTGCCCACACCACACTGACAGAGTGCTGGAGCATGAAGACAAGGAGGCAACTAAAATAGCACACTCGGACTTATTAGAATAAAGTGAACTACCAAGGCTGCCTATGGCCCTATCCTTGTGGCTTCACAGGCCTCCATGCCATCTCCTCTCAGATGACTCTTTCCAGGTGCTAGAAATCCTAATATTTCTATCAGAGAAACAGATGAGCAAGGACCCTGTCCTCATGAAGCTTACATTCTAACAGCAATGTCCAAATATTCCAGGTATCATTACAATGGTCATTCCAGCTCGAGTGTCTTTCTGAAGGTTAGGTGCCCATGACTTTGGGGAAAAAACACAGTGTGAAAACTCAATTAAGACTGTATTTTCCGTTTTGGTTTTTTTTTCCAAAACCTTTTTTTTTTATTTTTTGAGACAGAGTCTCACTCTGTCGCCCAGGCTGGAGTGCAATGGCATGATCTCAGCTCACTGAAAACTCCGCCGACCGAGTTCAAGTGATTCTCCTGCCTCAACCTCCAGAGTAGCTGGGATTACAGGCACCACCACCACAACCGGTTAATTTTTTAATTTTTAGTAGAGATGGGGTTTCACCATGTTGGCCAGGCTGGTCACAAATTCCTGACCTTAGGTGATCCGCCCACCTCAGCCTCCCAAACTGATGGGATTACAGGAGTGAGCCACCATGCCCAGCCCCAGAATCTTTTTGATGAAGCCTAGCATTTCATGGTTTTTGTTTTTCTGCAACAGCAAGTCAGGACAACAACATGAAGGTATTTTCAAAGCCCTTCCCTGAGTTTATCCAACAAAACACCATTCTATGAAAATTCTATAATTTCCCCCTTAATACCCAACCACCTATTAGCCAACAAGAAACTCACCTGCAAATCTTCTGATGACTAATACATCCTAGTGTGATTTCCCTGGAGCAAATCCCCAGTGGTTAGACCTTTCATAATCCAGAAAAGCTGTCATCTGCAAACTTAGAAATTCCACCGTGTGCTCCTTCTTTTAGATCAATTATATAAATAAGACCCAAGGGACCCCACTGTTTACACACCTCTAAGCAGAGGAGAAATCCTGATCCTTAGCCTTTATTGTTGGTCTTTAAGGCAGACAGATTCTAATGCCTACTCTGTCACTATATGTGTAAACTTAAGCTAATCACATCACCTCCCTGTGCCTGGATATGCTCAACTATAAAATTTAAGGGTTAATCCCTTCCAGCTATAATAGTCTTTCTATTCAAAATGACACAACTGCATCCTTAATTCTAAGACTTCAACTTCGACACAGCCTTCGAAAATATAAAAGGACAGCAATACTTTTCCCCTCAAAAAAAACCTCAAATATTCAGAAGCCATCTTTTCTTTTCATTGGATTATCCTTCATCTCCAGAGGAGATAAAGAGGTTTCCCATATGGACTGGTAGAGAAGGGAAACCAAGTAGACTGCACCATCTGGACAGCCAACACACTAACAGAGGATTGGGGCACAATGGATGTTCATCACAAAGAGGTCACACACATTGGCCATGAGATTTGAAATCTTCCTCTAGCTCTCCTTCAACACTGTGAAATAGCTACCACCCAAATCAAGTAATTTATTAAATCTAGTTCATTGGATAGAGCTAGAGTATTTGGAGAACTTGGCACTAAGTTACCCGGGATTTCTTGCCTGCCAGCTTCAGAAGACATCTGGGAATGGTAATTTCCTAATGTCTTTGCAGTGAAGACTGTAAGATCAAGTATGAACTTACATCAATGACAAGTTAAAGCCAAGCTCTGAGAAAAAGGTTTGTTTCTAAACCTCATTCCTCTCTCCTTCCCTAAATATAATTCTATCACTAAACATTTGAGGCATATTAGCAAAAAAGAAAACAAAGCTTAGCCTGAGTGGGAACCAAGTCCATAGTTGATTTTTGCCAGTTATCCTACCTTCTCACAATTTTCAAAAGCAACTCTAACCCCACAAGCTTCAGATTTGCACAAAACATTAGAAACTCTCTTCCAGATACATAAACAGAACTACAAAGACCCAGAGGAAGGAATTCAGATTTCAGAAGCTTGCAACAGACTCGAACAATTTCAAAATGGTACCACAGGTGCAAACATTTCAAGAGCTAAATGCCATGTGGCCTGGCATTTATTTCTCAAAAGCCCCCAAAATAAGGGCTAATTAGCCCTAGAACTCACCTCCATCACTCAGTGATCCCAGCTCTCACACAAGACCAACAGTGCCCCCAAACTACTGAGTTTTACATAGTACTAACTGACTACCATTTTCAACAAAGTCATCCTCCATTCCTTTCTGATATAATTAGAAGACATAAATTCAAAAATGTCAAAGGCTAGAAGATTGGATCAAAATAAATAGGATAACATTGAGAAGGAACAACAACAAAAACTTCTCCAAAAAAAATCTGCCGAAGAAATACAGGATGCAACAGCTTACAGAGCAAATATCTGGGGGTTTTGACTATCCAAAACATGATTATCTAATAAAGAAGTTGGTGCTCAGCACTGCCTAAGAAAATCAAAGGCAGTTGTAAGCTTAAGGTGCAGTAAGTAGACATTTATGCCTAGGTCTCAGCAGACAGCCGTCGTACTGTACTCTCTGTTGGCCAGATCACATCTCAATTACATATTCAATTCCTGATTCTCCATGTGAGATGCTGATAAACTGAGAAGATACCGAGAAACCACATTCCAATAAATGACTGTGAAAAGAATTGGGACTAGCTGGCATTAGGAAAACCAACTGGGGGTAAGGGGACATCATATTCTCTTGGTGCATTCAAAGGGAGTAGGCAGCTCCAAAAGAATAAAATCATTGGAAAAAAAAATTCAAGGAGACAGCCTTCAGCTCAAGTAATAATACAACAAACAGTCCAAAGGTGTAATAACCTGTCTTCAGGAGAAGAAGTCCACAGTTCCTGGGGTTATTTAAACAAAGGTTACCTAGAAAGGGAAAGAATTTATTAAAATCAATAAATTGGACAGGGCCCCTCTAAAATGCCAATTCTGATTCTATGATTCTCAACTTACTCCACTATCATACTGTGTTCATCTGCTATGATCTCCCTCCAAACTGCCCCTTTCTTTCAATAAGGATTTGCCCAGACCCTACTCACACCAGACCTGATCACAGAAGTCTCCCACATCAGCTCCCTAAGCTCAATGTTATTATTCCTCCCATGTCAAGAACCACCTCCCTTCAAGACCTATTCTGAGATGTAAGGGCAGGCACTATCGCCATTTTGGACAGGATCATTCTTTGTTTAGGAGGAAGGGGGTTGATGTCCTGTGCACAGTAGGATGCTTATGTAGCATCCCTGTCCTCTAGCCACTAGATGACAGCAGCACCTGCCGCCTAGCTATGATAACCATAAATGTCTCCAACATTCCTCAAGGTCTGCTGAGAAGCAAAACTGCCTACTTTTGAGAGCCACTGGTCTTGAGGCAAATGATTAACACCACTGACTTGTGGTTAAGTTTTTCACTAACTAGGTTCCCTCTACCCTCCTTTATTAGTCATATATTCTGTTCCACCTCCCTGACCACTGTCAAAAGTCAATTCAGATTTCCACTCCTCCCTCAACATACTTCATACACTTTCATCTGGTTCCACACACCCTGGATTCTTAGACAACTATAACTATCTGCTTCTGCTGGCATCCTCATGTGTGCCTGTCTTATCTGCTCTCTGTGATTACTACGAGAATCCTCTCCTGCCTTGTTAAGATCCCACAGCACCCACTCCAGTTCTCTGCTTCCTGCTGGCACTCAACAAATATTAACTGGTGTTTCTTAGAATGTCAAACACCAGCTGCAATTAAAAATAACTGAAATCCTTTACAAGCTACCACTTCAACAACATAATAATCATGATTACAAAGTTTTGACAAACTTTTGACTTTAATAGCTATTTTGTCTGCAGTACTGAGAAAGGAATCAAGTCTAATTTCCAAACTATAGCTACCAAAACAATTTAACTATTTGGACATGACAAACACATCAGAATTTTCTAAAATTATTTTTTAAAAACTCTGCATAATATAAAAATTAAGGGAAAAGGGGGCCTAGTTTTTTTCTTTTTTCTCCATTAAACTTTAGCGATTTTGAGAAAAAAAGGGGCCAAGTTTTTACCACGTTTTTTAAATGCTGGAAAACACAGCAGGGAGAAAACAATATGAATATGGCTCAATACTTTAACTGTTGCATCATATGCTACTCCACATGGTAATGGAAGGCTGGGTCATCTAAGGACAGTTTCCTCTCCAACCTTCTAATCTGTTAGGTTTTAATCAACACGCACACACACACCCTAAATAAAAACGAGACAAATCTAATACAAAGTGTTCAAATATGTAAATAAACTGTGCCAATTCAAGATTGTGGAATTTTTCCCTGGCTCCATAGATTACCTAATCATTTTATGGGGGGCTCCATAAGTAACCTACAGAGATCAAACACCCCAAATTAACTTTCGTGACCCCTGTTTTAAACACCTAATTTTCATCTCAGATTCTTCCCCATCTTGCACTTGGATCTTAACAGGGATTTAGTTAGTTGGTGTCAAGACAGGTGAAGCAAGAACCCCAACTCTGACCTAGCTGACAGTAGGTGTTTGGTCACTATTTTTGGACTGTAAAAATAAATGCTGCCTGAACACCCCATTTACGGGATGTGGTGCAGGGTTCTTCCCACAGGTAAGAAGCAGAGGTCCCAGATGCTTTGGCGAGGAAGGTCTGAATCACTCTCATTCTTGGCACTGGGAGGGGCCCCTTGGTTGTTTATAAGGTAGACAGCCCTCACCATTACTGCAAACGGGAATTCCCTGCCTGTCCAGACTCTTCCAAAGTCCAGTACAAACCACGTAATAGGTGCTCAATAAACGCTGCCTGAACGGAGTTTTACTACCAAAGCTGCCAAGGAAAGTTTCCAGAAGTCAGCTCTTCAGTCCTATCTCTCTTCCAAAATATGTCCTCATAGTTTTCTTTGTCCAACAAAAAATATTTTTCAAGATCCAAGAGCAGGAAATCTGCGAGGCAACGAGGAGCCAAATATAAGCCCAAGTGGCTCCAGCTGGGCCCCACATTCCGCTAGGACTCCCCCGTACCTATTCCCCATCTCTCCGACTACATCCTGAGTGCGCCCTCCCTCTCACCTTGGCTGTTTCTTTCCCACAACCCTACCTCTACACTTTCGGCCACACTCACCCCAACTGCGTGCTCCTGGGACCTCAGAGCCCACGTCTCCCTCTCCAGCAAGGACCTACCTCTCTTCCCCTCGACCTGCAGCAGTTCTTCTTCACTGCAGCTGGCTTTTTAAGAAATCAAAAAATCTCAATTTATCTGCAAGGGATACTCCCTAGTAAAGGGCGACGGAAAGGAGAAGGCCCCTATAAACCCTCTAGTAACCGGAGGTGCTGGTCCTCCTGGCAACCACCCCCAATTCTCCTCCTTTCCAAGCCCCTGGACAGGATTTGAGCAGAAGTCCCGCTCCCAAGAGCCCACGCCTCCAAACAAGCTAGAAGCGGATTATACCGGTACCCAACCCGGAGATGGCCCGCGGCCGGCTGGGTGCACCTGCGGGCCCCCACCTCCCTCCCACAGGCGCGGGGGGCGGGGCGCCGGCCTTCACCTCCCTCCCCCGCCCGCTGGGCTCCAAGCGCAGCCCACCCGGCACAGGAAGGAAGCGAAGGGGAGGCGATTCTGGAGAAGTTAAAGAGCTCACCTTATAGACACCGGGGCAGCAAGGCCAGACACCAAACACCCACCTCCGGGAGGAACCAGCGGAGCCGAAACCACCTCTCCCCGCCTTTCGGATTGGGCGGAGGGAGGCAAGAGAAGGGAACGCGCGCGAGGGGTCCAGGAGCCAGGCAGCCGCACTCCCCTCCCGCAGGGCTAGCAGCCCGGGGCCGAAGCGACCGACGCTCAGACTGCAGAAAGCGGAACAATCTCCCAGGCCCTGGGGGCAGCAAACGGGAGCCCACTCCGCTCGCTACCACCTCCTCGCGACCCTCGGACGTCCCCGAATGAGTTCCCGGCCGCAACCTCAGCTCGGGCCGCGGCGCCTGCGCCAGGGTTGCGCGCTTCGGCTCGGCGCGGCTCCACCTGCGCGTCGCCTTCCCTCGCAGCCCCCAGCCCCTCCCGGGAGAGGTGCGCACCAACCTTGGGGGGCAGCTCGGCCGCCGAGCCACGGCTTATGCTGAGGCCGGAGGTGGCGGCATCACCCGCGGCGGGCGGCGGCTGCACCGGGACGCGCCGGGGCGGCGAAGGCGCGCTGCGCCCTGTACCCTGCTCCCGCGACCCCGCCCGCGGTTGCCACCTCGAAGCGCGGCGGAGGACCCGGGGCACCACGGGCGGCGGCAGCGGCAGCAGCGGCGACGGGAGCAGCAGCACATGACTCTGTAACGAAGGGAATTAGACAAAGCGTAACATGGACTCCGGGCCAGTGCAGGCGCTGCAGCTCTGGGACCAACCGCAGCCAGCGAGCGCCGCGACTGGCCCGGCCGCAGCCAATGGGGCGGGCCCGGGCCTCCATGTGATTGTGAGCACTTTCTCCGGTCGCCCTGCAGCGCCTGACCGGACCGGGTCTGTGTGGCGAGGGAGGTGGCCCAGGGTTGGAGACTGGCAGCGAGCGACTGCCAGATGCCAAGCAGGTGCTTGGGAGGGGAAGAACGGCAGCCTACATCACCATCGCCGTAATGCTTTGTCAAGCGCCCACCTGGGCAGGGTTCGGTGCCGGGCAGGCGCAGCTGCCAATCAACTGCGAGGCAAGCTCAGGAACCTTCACCCGTCCTGGGCGAAGGAGTCGATCCAGTCGACTAAAACTCTGCTATTAAGACTTGGCGCTGGGGTTGGGGAGGGTTGAATTACACTACAAAGTCACTTAAGCGCCTTCCAACTCTAAGGAGAAAGTATTTATCTGAGCTTTGGGGCACACACAACTACTTGGCATGGATAGTTTCTCAGCTTCCTGTGTTCCGTCTGCTATTCAAGCTGTATTGGAAAGTCAGCTCTTGTTTTTATCTGAGTCCGCCCCTTTCATCCTATTCTTTTCGTCAAAAATATCTTACATCTGAAAAAGGCAGATGAAAGATTGTTCTATGCTAAGAGAGTTTTGCAGCCCGATAGTGTCACCCTTTGTTGTTGTTGTTGTAGGATCAAGGTTCATTTGCAGTCTTTTTTGTGGGTGAGCGGAGGCAGGGGCCAAGAAATAAATTAAGGCGAGATATTTGGAATTACTTGCTTGTAACAAAATATGTGGTTCAACCCAGTGCTTTAGTACCTTCTTTTATCTGAATCCATGTGTTTCTGTAAACCATGGGAAGTCTAATCTGTCTTCTACCAGTATCTCTCCATGTCAGCAAATGTTCCATCAACGTTTACCCAGCATCTAAGTATTCTTAATAAGCATGCTGCACAAATGTTACAGGTACTCAGGAAGGCGTCGGTTCAGAGATAGTGAGACATCAAAGAGAATGATTGTCTAGGGTTTCAGAAAAGGATTCAGAGAGGTGACAGAATTGACCCTTGGATGGTGAGCACTTGGCCATCAGGCATTGGACATGAAGAAGAGCAGCCCAAACAGGAACATGAACAGAGAGGTCCAGAATACACTCAAGGGACGGTCCGAGACTCGTTACAAGATGACACCAGATTCTGAGCCCTCGGCCCTTTTGCTCTCACTTTCCTTCCCCATCCCTCCTTGCCAGCAGCCACTCCTGTTCCACACACTGCCAGGAAGGAGGTGTGTGGGCAGGGAGTGTGTGTAAGTGATCTAATCAGTGTCAGGTTTGCTGATCTAAGAGATGAGAGGTCTTTTAAAACTTAACAACTAGTGGTGTGATATTTTGATTGAAAACAGCCCACTTTTATAATGAATTTGGAATGTGTTGCTGTTTGTAAAAAATAAAAATAAAAAAATTATAGGCCCGGCGCGGTGGTTCACGCCTGCAATCCTGGTACTTTGGGAGGCCGAGGCGGTAGGATCACGAGGTCAGGAGTTCGAGACCAGCCTGACCAACGTGGTGAAAACCCGTGTCTACTAAAAATACAAAAATTAGCTGGGCGTGGTGGCGCAGGCCTGTAATCCCAGCTACTCAGGAGGCTGAGACAGGAGAATTGCTTGAACCCGGGAGGTGGAGGTTGCAGTGAGCTGACATGGTGCCACTGCACTCCAGTCTGGGCAACAGAGTGAGACTCCGTCTCAAAAAAAAACAAAAAAACAAAAAAACAAAAAAACAAAAAAAACCCAGTCTTCTGTACTTTGTTCTTTTGATCTTTCCTGGGTTTTAAATTGTGATTCTAAGGCCGGGCTCGGTGGCTCAAGCCTGTAATCCTAGCACTTTGGGAGGCCGAGACGGGCGGATCACAAGGTCAGGAGATCGAGACCACCCTGGCTAATACGGTGAAACCCCGTCTCTACTAAAGAATACAAAAAACTAGCCGGGCGACGAGGCGGGCGCCTGTAGTCCCAGCTACTTGGGAGGCGGAGGCAGGAGAATGGCGTAAGCCTGGGAGGCGGAGCTTGCAGTGAGCTGAGATCCGGCCACCGCACTCCAGCCTGGGTGACAGAGCCAGACTCCGTCTCAATAAATAAATAAATAAATAAATAAATTGTGATTCTAGATTTGAAAAACATGATTTCAAGATTGGTATAAATTGAGAAAAGAAAAAAGTGATATTCAGAAAACAGTCAAATGTGGAGAAATAGACATTCTCACACACTGTAAAAGTAAGAGGAAAATGGACAATCCCTTTGGAGGACATTTGGAAATTTTTGATAAATAGGTGTGTTCCCTTTGAACAGGTAATTGCATGTGTAAGGGTTTGTACTTTAAGCATATATGTGCAAAAGTTATGTCAGAAATATTTACACATGTACAAAAATACGTATATACGTGTCTTATTGCAGCATTGCATTGTTTGTAATAGTGGAAACATGTAATGGTGTAAAAATCAAATAATAAAGTCCCAGTAGGAAACTGTTTAAGCAAATTTTGCTAGATCTGTAGAAGAAAACCATAAGCAGCCATGAACAAAAATAAGCTAGATCTATTTGTACCTACATGGAAGAATGTCCAAAATCTATAAGTGAAAAAAAAAAAGGAGGCTGCAGAACAATATGAATAGTATGATTCCATTTTTTGTATTTTTTTGCATTAAGATATACATGTTATTAAATGTATGCTTCAGAAGAAATCTGGAAGCATATGTAACAGGATGTTAATGGTGATTATCTCTGGGTGTGGGATTACTGGGGCCTTTCATTAAGTTCTGTATGTTTGAATTGTTTTTATATTGAGCTCGTATTACTTTGATAATCAGAAACGTAATTTAAAAAATTTAAAGGATTGTTTTAGAGTATATTCAGGCTATTATAACAAAATACCATAAGCTGGGTGGCTTATAAGCAACAGAAATTGGCTGGGCGTGGTGGTTTATGTCTGTCATCCCAGCACTTTGGAAGACCCAGGCTGGAGAATCACCTGAGGTCAGGAGTTTGAGACTTGCCTGGCCAACATGGTGAAACCCTGTCTCTACTAAAAATAAAAAAATTAGCTATGAGTGGTGTCAGGCACCTGTAATCCCAGCTACTCTGGAGGCGGAGGCAGGAGAATCACTTGAACCCAGGAGGTGGAGGTTGCAATGAGCCAAGATCATGCCTCACTCCAGCCTGGGTGACAGAGTGAGGTTCTGTCTCAAAAAAAAAAGAAAAAATTATTTCTTACAGTCTGGGGGCTAGGAAGTTCAAGGCAACAGCAGATTCCACATCTGTGTGTGTGTGTGTGTGTGTTTGCGCGCCTTCTTTCTGGTTCATAGAGGGTGACTTCTTGCCATATCTTCATATAGTGGAAGGAGTGAAGGTCTCTCTCAGGCCTCCTTTTTTTTTTTTTTTTTTTTTTTTTTTTTTTTTTTTTTTGAGACAGAGTCTCGCTCTGTCGCCCAGGCTGGAGTGCAGTGGCCGGATCTCAGCTCACTGCAAGCTCCGCCTCCCGGGTTTATGCCATTCTCTCGCCTCAGCCTCCTGAGTAGCTGGGACCACAGGCGCCCGCCACATCGCCTGGCTAATTTTTTTGTATTTTTTTTTTTAGTAGAGACGGGGTTTCACCGTGTTAGCCAGGATGGTCTCGATCTCCTGACCTCGTGATCCACCCGTCTCGGCCTCCCAAAGTGCTGGGATTACAGGCTTGAGCCACCGCGCCTGGCCTCAGGCCTCCTTTTTAAGGCCACTAATCCCATTCATGAAGGCTCTGCCATCATGACCTAATCGCCTCCCAAAGGAACCACCTCCTAATACCATCAATTTAGGGGTTAGGATTTCAACATATAAAATGGAGGGGCAGGGGGACACAATATTCAGACTATAGCATGGATAAAATTAGTAAGAAGTCTACCAGTGATAAGTAATGAAAAATAACTGATCATCTACAATGTAAAAACAAACAAAAAAATCAGCCCATCAGCTTCTCCTTTTCCACAAAAAACAGAATGGAGGCAGCAAAGGACAACTGATTTGATGTTGGGTTCAGAATGAAGAAATATGATGGAAAAGGAATCTGAGGCTACTCTAGACATATCTACAGAGAAACACACGGGTTCTAGGAAGTTCTGTTCAGCAAAAACTTATAGAGCACTTACCATCCTTTGCTACTTGTTATAGTTAAGAATTGGCAACTGTTTCAGCACTTGGTAAATCTGTATCACAGTAGTAACAACTAATACTTACATAGGTCCTCTTCCAAATAGTTTACACATACCTTTAGTCTTCACAGCAACCCCATGAGATACTATCCTCATCTAATAGATGGGAAACAGAAGGCTTTAAGGAGGCTCTGTGACCAGCTCAATACCACATAGACTTTAACTGACAGCTAGATTTTTAAGTCAGGTGGCCTGGCTCTAGAGTTCCAAGCACTTAATCACAGTTCTGTCTAAAAGGACCGTGTAAGATAAAGGGCATTATTTGTGCATCTCCTCTTACCAAGTATGATGATTCTAACTTGATTTGTTCTTACCTAAACTATAGCATGCTCCAAGACAATCCATAATACTTTTGAAAGAGGGAATGAATATTGACTTTCCTACAAAGGAAGAATCTGAGCTCCTTGGAGGAGTGATTTTGCATTCTCCAATTTTATCACCTAGTAGACTGCCTAACATATGGTAGGCAATATGGGTTTCAATGATCTGTAAACCTGTTTTTGAAAAATTGTGCAGCAATCAAACTTTATAAATTGATCTCAGATGCACTGAGGTGGCTTATGAGTAATGTCATAATGAATTCCTTGTAAAATGAAAAATAGCCCTGGGGGGAAGGGGCTAAACAGGGATATACCTTCATAGTCATATACAAATAAATGTACAGTATGTTTGCTTGAAAGTGGTACTAATGCCGGCGGGGCGCGGTGGCTCAAGCCTGTAATCCCAGCACTTTGGGAGGCCGAGACGGGCAGATCACGAGGTCAGGAGATCGAGACCATCCTGGCTAACATGGTGAAACCCCGTTTCTACTAAAAATACAAGGAAATTAGCCGGGCGTGGTGGCGGGCACCTGTAGTCCCAGCTACTCAGGAGGCTGAGGCAGGAGAATGGCGTGAACCCGGGGGATGGAGCTTGCAGTGAGCCGAGATCGTGCCACTGCACTCCAGCCTGGGGCACAGAGCAAGACTCCGTCTCAAAAAAAAAAAAAAAAAAAAAAAAAGAAAGTGGTACTAATGCTGAAGAGTTTCAAACTAGCTGAGCCTCTCTCTCACCTCTCGGTTTTCTCATCTCTGAAGTGGGAATCCTAATACATACCTCAGTTTATTATGAGGGAAATAATTAAATGACATAATACATGGAAAGGGCTTAGCCAAGTGCTGAATAGGCATTGCTCAGTAAATGTTACCTAAGTACAACCACATAAGTGTGACCAAATTTATTAATCTAGTGTGACTCTTAAGAATGTAACGTAATATGCAATATGCAATATCTAGAGCACCTTCTTATTGTCAAAAGACAGGAACTCAATACATATTATCCTTTAAAATTACATGGTAGGAGTTCAGTCTAAGTAAATGGTAAAACAAATGTTTTCTCATTTTCTTTCCTCCCCTGTGCTACCTACTATTTTAATCTTTTCTATTATTTATATGGATTAGACCCATTTCAATATTTCTTTATATGAGTTAAACCCATTTCACTTCTCAGACTTATTTAAATTCTTGCGGGTTGTTTTTTGTTTGTTTGTTTGTTTGTTTGTTTGTTTTCTGAGACAGGTTCTTGCCCTGTCACCCAGCCTGGAGTGCACTGGTGCCGTCACCACTCTCTGTAGCCCAAACCTCCTGGGCTCAAGCAATCCTCCCATCTCAGCCTCCCCAGAACTGGGACCACAGCATGCATCACCATGCCCAGCTAATTTAAAACAAAAAATTTTCATAGAGACCAGACCTCACTATATTGACCAGGCTTAAACTCTTAGCCTCATAGTTAGCTAAAGAGGCAAACTGTCTCCATTCCTCACAGCTAAGGAAATTGAAATGATGAAGACTAGACTAGCAATGAGCAGGTTGAAAAGGGAGAAGCACTGTGGAGGAAATGGAGCTGGGTGGAGTGTGGGGGATAACCCTCTGCGAATACGAAGCAACATCAAGTCCAAAGAGGAAGGGAAATTGCCAGACTGCTATAGTTAGAAATAATATGGCGAAATTGAAACTAGAAAAACAAAGGGTACACGTCTTAACCACAAAAAGAAGAAAGAAGTGGATCTGTGCCTCCTCAAATGGATTCATAGGGCTGGGTGTGGTGGCTCACTCCTGTAATCCCAGCACTTTGGGAGGCTGAGATGGGAGGATCGCTTGAGGCCAGGAGTTCGAGACCAGACTGGTCAACGTAGCAAGACCCCCCCGTCTCTATTTAAATAAAAATAATAAATGTATTTGGAGAGTGGTAAAATTAGGGTTACCTATCTAAGTGAGTGGGTGCTTCTTAATAGGTAACCATGAAATAAGTGTTCCCTTCACTAAATTGTAAAAAGGAAAATATACCAAATTCAACTGCCTATGAATTTGTACCCATATACTCCACCTTCTTGCCTGCTTCTACTATGGATGGATCTCAAAAGAATTGTCTGTACTCATTGTCTCCAGTTCATCCCCCACCCCCATCTTAAACTTAACTGAATCAGGGTTTTACTCCCAAAGCATCACTAAAACTGATCTTGCCAAGGAAAACAATGACTTCCATACTGCTAAATACAGTCAACAATTCTTGGTCCTTACTTGACCTCTCAGCAGCACTGGACACCATTGAATACTACTGCCTCTTCAAGTGGACTTCTCTTGCCTTTCAGGACACCAAACTCACTCCCTTCAATGAGTTCATCAAGTTATATAGCTTTGAATTCCCCTTTTATGCCAACAACTCTGCATTTATATTTCTTACTCAGTCCTCTTCCCTGAGCTCCAGCTTGTGTTTCTGACTGCCTAGTTGGGTTTCCTACTTTCACATCTAATAGACACCTCAAACTTCGCATGTTCAAAACTGAACTCCTGATTTCTCCCCAAAACTCGTGCATCCCACATAGCTTTACCCCCTTACTAAATGGCAATTCCATTCTTCCAGTTGCCTGGGCTAAAAGCCCCAAGTTATCCCTGACTATTTATCTCATGCAACTCATATTGAAGTAGGCAATTCTGTTGGCTCCACTTTCTAACTATGCACTTCCATGGCTACCACCTTGGTCCCATCCACTATCATCTCTCTTCTCGATTAACTCATTAGCCATCTGATTATGTACTTCTGCTTCTATCCTACTCCTCTCCACAGTCTATTCTCAGCAGCAGCCAGAGTGATCATTTTAATATGTGTCTGATTGCCTCACTCCTTTGCCCAAACCCTGTGATCGCTCCCCATTTTACTCAGAGTAAAGCCAAAATCCTTACGGTGACTTGTGAGGTTCTTACATGATCGGCATACCACACACCAAATGTCACTCAGAGAAGCCTACCCAGACAACCATATCTAAAATTGGAACCCACTCCCTGCCTGCTTCCGTTCCCATCACCTTGCTTCATTATTTTCCCTTGGGCACTTATCACTTGCTTATTGTATTTTTTGTTTGTTATCTATCTTTTCCTGCTAGAATATAAGCTTTTTGCAGATAGGAAATTTTATCTATTTTGCCCACATGTATTTAGAATAGTGTCTGGCACATAGTACCCACTGAATAATTATTTTATAATTAATTAATGAATTTATTTCAGATTTCTAATCAGTAGTAAATGCAGGAAAATTTTTCCCAGGAAGCGATTTTTTCCACTTCATGTTGTTCTCTGAGGTTTGTTAATTGAAAAAAGGCATTCATATTCAGAGTTTCCAAATCATACATACCTATTGCTAAAACAGCACCTAGTCGTTTACATGGCAGGAGAAGAAACTTAGTGGAAAACATTACCATTTTTGCTAATCTCTCTTTTTTTTTTTCTTTGAGATGGAGTTTCGCTCTCATTGCCCAGGCTGGAATGCAATGGCACAATCTCGGCTCACCGCAACCTTCGCCTCCCTGGGTTCAAGCGATTCTCCTGCCTCTGTCTCCCGAGTAGCTGGGATTATAGGCATGTGCCACCACGCCCCAGCTAATTTTGTATTTTTAGTAGAGATGGGTTTTCTCCATGTTGGTCAGGCTGGTCTCGAACTCCTGACCTCAGGTGATCCACCCCCGACCCCGGCCTCCCAAAGTGCTAGGATTACAGGCATCAGCCACCATGCCCGGCCAATTTTTGCTAATCTCTTATAAGGAAAAACAATCTGATCTGACTTAACAAGAAACAAAATTGCTAAATAGTAATTCCAAAGTCCTAATTTATATTCTAATTAAGGAAAATATTTAAACAAAGTAACACAATAGTGAAAAGAATAAGAGAACATTAAACATTCATTTTCCTGTAACATATTATTTACTTTAAAACTCATGTTGTGCAGTAAGGCTGCTATGTATTCTAATTGGCTAAAACAAAAGATTTAAGTGAGTAAAAGAACACAGATGAGACATAAAATAGCAAGTGGGAATCTAAGTTTTTCCAACTGAAAGTTGAAATGGCAAAAAAAAAAAAAAAAAAAAAAAAATCCTTGGGAAAATCACCATAAGAAAAGAATTGAGCAATTCTTAAAAATTAAAAAGCTCCCAAAGCAAACTGATTTGTATGGTCACTTGAAAAGAGAAAGAGTAATTGCTGTTTCCAAATGGTGAGTTGAATGTTTAGAAATCCACATGGAAATTGCTTTGTTAGTATATCTCCTCATAGCTCTTGTCTGTGGGAAGAGAAGATGAGCACAGCCAGAAACTTAAATGTCAAGATGAGGCTGAGCAGTGCCTGCGCTGGAGAGAGGAATGTAGGAACAGGAAGAGAGACACCAGCTTGTGGGGTTTTCTTACTCATGGGTGAAATTCTAGCATTCTGGCTTTAAAAGATTAATATATCTAAGCATTGTTTGAAATTTCACCTGACAGCTTCTCAAAGCAGCAAAACCTGGAGATGATTTGAAAGTAAAGTTTGGACTGAGAGGTTGTAGCCCTGGAACTAAAAGTCGGCGTCATCCTAATGTGAGTGGCTCCCTGGGCAACACAGATGCACAGAAGAAGGCAGCAGTCCTGTCTCCTGTTGCTGATCAGTCTCGAAGTTGGAGCCTTTGCTCAGCTCAGGCAGGGAACCTAAGCCAAAGGGGAGTGTGATGCTTACATTTAGGTGTCAATTTGATTAGGTTAAGAGACACCCAGATTGCGGGTAAGGCATTATTTCTGGGTATGTCTGAGGGTGTTTCCGGAAGATACTGGCATTTAACTCAGCGGACTGAGTAAGGAAGATCCACCTTCACCCAGTGAAAGCCAGCACCATCCAATCAGTTGAGAGTCCAGATAGAACAAAAAGGCAAAGGAAATGCAAATTCAAATTCCTTTCTGGAGCCAGGACAGCCATCTTCTCCTGTCCTTGGACAGCAGAACTCCAGGCTCTCAGGCCTTCAGACTCCCGGCCTTGCACTAACGACCCCCCTAGGATGTCAGGCCTACAGCCTCAGACTGAGAATTATGCCATCGGCTCCCCCTGGTTCTCAGGCCTCTGGCCTCAGACTGAATTACACTGCTGGTTTGCCCAGTTCTCGAGTTGGCAGAAGGCAGATCGTGGGACTGCTTAGCTTCCGTAATCACATGAGCCAATTCCCATCATAAATTCTCTTTTACATATCTCTCTATATAAATACACTATTAGATCATTTCTTGAGAGAACCCTTACTAATAAAGGGGGCTGAGACCATGAGTCTAAATCATCCACTCATGAGACTAGTTGACCAGCTGCCTCCCATTCCTGAGCCTCTATGATATCCCCTGGAAGTTTATCTTCACCATATCAACAAATAGTTCTCCTGACACTTTCCTCAGTAACATTGACTTATCTCCTAAAATCTGATCTTCCTTCTCTTTCAAATGGAGTAAGAGTTTTACGAGTTAACTATGTTAATCTTTCTTCTTTTCTTGTGTGACACCTGGCTGACAAGCTATAGGCCCAAGGCCTACAAATGTGTTTTCACTACAGGGTGTTCTAAGATTTTTAATATTAGTTGCTGATATTTAGTAATTAGGAGATTTCACATAAATGCCTAGATTTCCAGCACCTTTTACTATTCAGAACAAAGTGCAAAGTAGGGTGAGGAACAACCCAGAAAAGGATTCTGATAGCTGTTTGAGTGGTAAACATTGGATCGGGGTAATCCTCTTGGAGAGGGGTAGAATTCAAAGCTCTGACACCTACCCTCACTACTCTGAACCGTTCACTGTAAGATGCAATCACGTATTGCTTTTTGTGTTCCCGGCTCTTTCATGTAGGTTTCTTTCAACTCTCCCAACTAGGACCTAGACTCTGTCTTAAGTTTCTTCAGTCTCTCCCACTGCCTTGCCCAGTGATGAATCAGTGATTATTAATTTATGGAATATGCCTATATTCAATTCTTGTTATTATTTGTTCTCCTTGTCATTGCCATATATGCATGCTTTCAAAAAGCATTTATTTATATACATGATCAATAATAACCTTTACTGAGTACTTGCTTACTGTGAGCCAACCGTTGTGCTCGAAATGCCCATATCAATAAAGCATATTCTTGCATCTTTATGAGGCCACAGTCTGTGAGGAGAGACAGACATTCAGATAGAAAGATTACTTTGGGAGGCCGAGACGGGCGGATCACGAGGTCAGGAGATCGAGACCATCCTGGCTAACACGGTGAAACCCCGTCTCTACTAAAAAAATACAAAAAATTAGCCGGGCGAGATGGCGGGCGCCTGTAGTCCCAGCTACTCGGGAGGCTGAGGCGAGAGAATGGCGTAAACCCGGGAGGCGGAGCTTGCAGTGAGCTGAGATCGGCCACTGCACTCCAGCCTGGGAGACAGAGCGAGACTCCGTCTCAACAAAAAAAAAAAAAAAAAAAAAAGAAAGATTATACTTTGCCTTGGGTGCATCAGGGGAGCCTTCAGAGAGGAGACGGTATTTTTTGCTGGGTCCCAGAAGATGAATAGAAGTTCACCTAGTGGATAAGACAGGGAAGGTTCTACCAACAGAGGAAACAGTATGAGCACAGGCACAGAGCTTGTCTTCTTTTTTTTTTTTTTTTTTTTTTTTTGAGACGGAGTCTCGCTCTGTCGCCCGGGCTGGAGTGCAGTGGCCGGATCTCAGCTCACTGCAAGCTCCGCCTCCCGGGTTCACGCCATTCTCCTGCCTCAGCCTCCCGAGTAGCTGGGACTACAGGCGCCCGCCACCACGCCGGCTAGTTTTTTGTATTTTTTAGTAGAGACGGGTTTCACCGTGTTAGCCAGGATGGTCTCGATCTCCTGACCTCGTGATCCGCCCGCCTCGGCCTCCCAAAGTGCTGGGATTACAGGCTTGAGCCACCGCGCCCGGCCCAGAGCTTGTCTTCATCTCCATTCTATCATGTAGCATGAGACAAACAATGAGGCCTGTTCTAGACCTAAATTCAATGAGCCATTGAATAAGGATTACACAATTTCTGTTTACACTGTGCATAAAGCAAAAGCCTTGGCTGCTTTTGCCTCACTAGCAAACATGCACGTAAAGAACTCAGAAAATTGCTTTTTTTGATGGAGGTTTGTTGACTTTTTAACCTCTCATCAAGAGTCTAAACACGAAACTCTTTGCCTTTTTCATTATGAGCACTAGACTTGAGTGGCAACTCAAAAGAATTGCTCTTCTTATCCTGTCTCCTTTTGATTAATTAATCAAAGTTGTATACATCATGAATAAATACTTCACACTCATTTTGATCACAAGTAATTTTTTATGTAATAAACTAAAAAAATTATTCCTGTCATGTACAAATTTCTCCTTTATTTCTTAGCATCTTAAGAATCTTTTATTTTAGCCAACATAGCCAGACAGTACTTTGTCCTGCTTTGAGCAAACACTTTTATCTTCTGAGTTATCATGGAATGCTTGAAATAATATGGATTCTAAAGAAAAATTCTAAAGAAAGGTACATTATAACACTAACACTGTTCACAGAGAATGGGCTCATTATCCAAGGAGGAAGGTCTTCCTCTGATGAAGTCTAAGTTCCTCCCTCTCTTGTCCCCAGACCTTAGACACACCAGTAGCAGTTAAATAAGGCTGTTTGCATGCCTCACACTGCATTCAGAAACCCCTGGTCAGAGAGGGTTTATTGTAACCCCATTAGGTAAAGGCATGGCTGAGCCCCAATTTAGAAGGTCACGGTGATAACAGGGAAAGGAATCAGGCGACTTTGGAACAACCAGCATGGTTGGGTATGAGCACCAGTAAGAATAGGGCTTTACTTTCATGCCTGGAAAGACCTCCATGATACTTCAGCTAAAATCCAGAAGGCAAATGGTCATGTCCTAACTGCTGTGACATGAATGGGGGCAGTCCTGTAATTTGTGACTTGGACCTCTTGCCTTGTAGGACAGCTGAGAACGATTCTCTAGGATCAAATTTGACCCAAAGGGACTCTTGAGTTTGGATGGATGAATGACGAAAATGTTTATTGCCACAGTGTTTTATTCTCTGCAAGAGCTCAAGCTCTTTTTTGTTTGGTTAGTTGCTGGTTTTGGTGGTGGTGGTGGTGGTGGTGGTGTGTGCGTGTCTGTGTGTGTGTTAGTTTTACATGATAATGAACAAAAATCTGAAATGTTGCTTATTTTCTCCCACTTGCTTCATATCATTCATACTCCTGGCTGATTCAAAGCAAAGATAAAGAATCTGGAGGTGCAAGATGCTGGAAGCAGCTTTGGGCAGCCAGGACTTCTCATTGCCCAGGAACTCATCCCTCCTTCCCACACCCTGCCCTCTGCAACCCTGAGTTCCTTCTTTTTTTTTTTTTTTTTTTTTTGAGACGGAGTCTCGCTCTGCTGCCCAGGCTGGAGTGCAGTGGCCGGATCTCAGCTCACTGCAAGCTCCGCCTCCCGGGTTCATGCCATTCTCCTGCCTCAGCCTCCCGAGTAGCTGGGACTACAGGCGTCCGCCACCTCGCCCGGCTAATTTTTTTGTATTTTTTAGTAGAGACGGGGTTTCACTGTGTTAGCCAGGATGGTCTCGATCTCCTGACCTCGTGATCCGCCCGTCTCGGCCTCCCAAAGTGCTGGGATTACAGGCTTGAGCCACCGCGCTCGGCCCTGAGTTCCTTCTTTAAACCTCCACCTAAATCTTCACTTTCTTTTAAGGTTCATTTTAAACCCCAATGTTGCGTGTTCTGATGGTGTGTGGAGGCTGCTGTCCAAAAATAAACTATTATATTGCACAGGGAGAAGGCAGGTTTTCAGAGGCGTGCCAGCTAACCATGGTGTTCTTTAGCACTTATTGGTTCGTGTCTGCAAATTTTCTTTTTCTACAAAAAGTTAAATGGGGCTCATTAAGCTCCTCTGGTGTAAATTTTTAAAAGAAAGGACAAGTTAAAAATAGTCTAAGCACAAGTATGAGAGGCTTAGAGTTGTTAGGAAGAACTGATGATGAGGTCTGGAGAGACGTTTTCACAGTTGAATTTCACAGCCCTGCAGCAGCGGCAGAACTCCAGCAGGAAGGAAAGCCGGAGGGCTAGGAGAGAGAAACCAAGGATGGCTCCAAGGATGGACTCACTTTCAGGTCCCATTCAATGTGGATTTTATCAAGCACCTACTAACATATAAGCTATTAAACGGTAATAATGAAGTTCCTCACCCTTGTCTGCTTAGGAAATCAGGATCTTGGTACAATTTCATGAAAGAGTTGGGACCGAAAAATCTAAAGGACCATCTCATTTTGAGGTTTCAGCCCTTTGAAGAAGATAGCTGTCCTAACTCATCAAAGGATAAGGCCTTGCCTGCTGTGTGTTGTCAAAAAAGAGAAGACAAGACAAACAGGTAACTAGCGTGTGAATACAGCACTACCCCTCACTAATGAACCCCTGTGCTGAAAGCTAAGGTAGGAGACTTCAAGCTGCAGTACATTGTATCAGTGAAAGGAAAGTCAAGGAGAGCCTGGGAGATGAAATTTCATCATCAACGAGCACTCTATAGCCAGGAGCTTTACCAAGGGTATAGATGCCAGCTGCAGGGGTGTTGCTTGTGGACTGAGCATATGCAAGTTTGTGCATCTCTGACATCTGAGCCAGCTCTCCTCTGACAACCGCCTCCCAGGTCTCCGTGGTGATGCCCACCACACCAGTTCCCAGTGACTTAGGGGCCCTTTCGTTTGTATCAGTGTTAATTTGGATTTCCAAATATGTGAATCTTTTCACTGCCTCCTGGAAGGACAATGAGAAAAGTGGGTTGGGAAGGAATGACTCATTCTATAGGAGGGAGGGAAAAGCTCCAGCCTCTCCCTAGGTTAAGTCCCTGCTATTCCCCCTCAAGGCAGGTCATGTGGTTGACTTAGAAGATCTTGAAAGTATCATCCAGGGATGACTTCTGGGACTTGGGCTCTAAACCCCGCCTTCCCTACCTGAGAACCATACTGAGAAGCCATCAGGTGAGAGATTAAAGCAGCAGCAGTCACTTGGCAGAGATGTGGTAGGGGTATGCAGGCACCAGATTGTGGACCTGGATGACCTGTGAGGCCTTTGTAACCCTATGATGTTAGGGTTCCACAGGTCTGGGTGATAGCTCCTGAGTCCAAGGAAGCTCAGTGCAGGATGAGTTGCACAAGCACTGGTAGTGGCCGAGGAGGCTCCTTTCCTGTGTCTGGCTCATGCCACAGGCTCTGGAGTCTAGCCCTCCTTGCTCTTTTGCTGAGCCATCCTCATAGTAACTCACCCTAACCAACAGCAGTAATTCTGTGGGCCTGACTTCTGGAGTGCAATGTGAATATTATAAACCATTTATTAAGAGATTATTATTTGCCAGCACCATGCAGGAATTTTACCTACATTATCTCATTTATTAATCAGCCAGGTCCAGGTTCAAATCCTGACTGTACTATTTGATATCTGGGTCACTTTAGGCAAATTGCTTAACCTCTCTGAGCTGTATTATTCAACTCGGCTGCCATAACAGAATACCATAAACAGTCTGGTTTAAAAAACAGAAATTTATTTTCTCATAGTTCTGAAGACTGGAAGTCTAAGATCAAGATGCCAGCAGGGTTGGTGTCTGGGTGTCTGGTGAGCAGCCTATCTTTAAGTTGCACATGGCTGCCTTCTCACTGTGTCTTCATGAGGCCTTTCTTTGGTGCAAAAACCTCACATGTCCTTTCTTGTAGGGGAGGGGATGAACAGAGAGAGTTTTCTCTGGGTCTCTCTTTTTTTTTTTTTTTTAAGACCGAGTCTTTACCTGTCTCACAGATTGGAGTGCAGTGGCACAATCATGACTCTGCAATCTCTACTCCGAGGCTCAAGCAATCCTCCAACCCCAGCCTCTCGTGTAGGTGGGACTACAGGTGCACCATCACACCCAACTAATTTTTAAATTTTTTGTAGAGATGAGGTCTCACTGTATTGTCCAGGCTGGTCTCAAACTCCTGGGCTCGGGTGATCCTCCTACCTCAGCCTCCCAAAGTGCTGGGATTATAGGTGTGTGGCACTGTGCTTGGCCTTCTAGTGTCTCTTCTAATAAGGACACTAAACCTGTTTGATCAGGGCCTCACTCTTATGACCTCATTTAACCTTAAATATGTTCTTTGAGGTCCCATCTCCAAATACAGCCACAGTAGGAGTTAGAACTTCAACATACGAATTTTGGGAGATCACAAACCTTCAGTCTATGACAGCCACTTTCCTCAGTAATAAAATGTGAATAGAAGTGGCACTTGGATAGCTGAGAGGATTAAATATGATAATGCGTGGAAAGTGCCTAGCAGAGTGCCTGGCGCAGTGCTAAATCATGCTAACCACTGCTAATATGTGCCAGAAGTGGTGTTATTATTATTAGACCTATGTTACACAGGCAGCCCAGGCTGCTGGTAGCATAACTAGTAAGAGGAGGCAGCTACAGTATTCAACATGGGTTTGTGGGTCTTTAAAGCCTGTCATTTCTTCCCCCTCATTGTGCTTCATTGCTTCTTAAGACTCACCTTACATCATGTAGCAATTATAAGACCCAGAATCATTTGAACTCTCCTCAGAGTGGAATAGCATCATCTCTTGTTTCCTATTAATAGTTAAACACACTGGCATATAGATCACAAAATGGTGTCACTTTAAATATCACACCCTCAAGTTCAGGGACTATGTCTTACACATGTTTGACTTCCCAGTGTCCAGTGTAGTGGCTTTCACATCAAAGACTCCCAATAAATATGTATTAATTGAACTGTATTAGATCCACAGGGAAAATGAAGTTAGTGAAGTAACCTGGGCTCTATAGCTCCCCTTGGCCATCCCTGGGTGCCCCATTCTGACCCCAAAGGCCATTGTCCCCACATTTCACATGCCCTTTGAAATAAGGTAATTTTAAAAAGTGTTTCTTCTCTGTATTTCTCTCTTTTTAATCATTCTTCTCAGTTGGTTCATTCACTTATCTATAAACAATCATTAAGTGCTTATCCAATGTCAGGCTCTGTTCCTAGAGTTGGGATAAGAAAACCAAAGGTCCTGTCCTCACAAAGAGGGTACGGCAAGTATCTAGTGGGTGAGGTTGGAATAAAGTTTCTAAGGGAAGGCAAAGACGTGTGCATCATGTGCCACGCCCTGGTGGGAGAGGTGGAGGGTACGTTGGGAACATGTGACAGGAGTGCATTCCTGGACTTGAGCAATAAGATCACTTGGAGCCATCCAGACTGAGCCATGAAGTGGGGTGGGAGCTACACAGGTAAAGGACATGGGGGGAGAGTTATGGTATAGGTGAAGAGAAGTGCTGGGGAACTGCCAACCCGATGGGGATCTGATGGCTATGAAAGGGAGGAATAGGAAAGAACAGGAAATGAGGTCTCTGCCCTCTAAGAGCTTCTACCCTTCAGAAACAAAATGTATGCAAGTGTGGCAGCTTGCAAAAATGTTTCAGGTAGTAGTAACAAATGGCAAATCATATCATTAGAAGAATACAACAAGAAGTATTTTGCCAAGATGAGGTTCACAGACTACCTATGTAAGAATCAGCCAAGACGTTTGTTAAATGTGCAAGGATACTATCCCAGACTTTGAGAGTCATAATTTCTTAGGGTAAGGTCTGAATATCTTCAAGTTTGACAAGCACCGTTGGTGATTCTGATGCATATTAAGGTTTGAGAACCATTGTCAGCCAGTATTTATCTGGCACCTACTATGGTTCAAGAAGTCCCTACAGTCAGGATCAGAGAGGAGAGGTGTAAGGTCCACAGGAGGTGCCAGTGCAGACCCTATGGCATGAAGGTTAGGTGGTCTCAGAGGAGGAGGAAGAAAAGAGGATGTTTCTAGTAAGTGAGGTTGGAATAAAGTCACTAAGAGAATCCACAATGATATATTTATGGACAAAAAAAAAATTACTGGGCTGGCTAGAGTGGAAGGACAAGGTTGTAGAATAACAGTTTTAACTAAAGAAATTCTAAGGAATTCTGCAAATGAAAGGCATTTAATTAGACAATAGGGTGTTATTACATATTCTTCAGTAATCAAAACCTTATTGCTTTGAAAATGCTATTGGTAGGAGTTAATAGTACACTACTTTTGCATTTATGACCCTGGGCACATCACTTAATTTCACTGAACCTTGATTTCTTAACCTATAAAGTGAAGATTAGTAATACTTTTCACGGTTGTGAGGATTTTATGGTATCCACATGAAAAATCAATCCTATTCTGGACTAAGGCTATATTAAAATAAAAACAAAACCAAAACCAAAATACAAAGACACACACAGACACAGCCATTTTCATTGCCCATCGTGTGACTTGTGACATCGGATTCACTGATGCTACTGTATCTTTTTACAATTTATTTCTTCTCTTCTTGGCTTCCCTTTTGGGGCTCCAGCTGTTCCAAGAGGCCGCCTGTTTGTGTAGCCAGCCTTCTCACGGAGCGCCCTCTAGTGTCAGATGCTGTAATGACTCATTCTGTCTCTGAACAGTTCAAGTTTCTAATTTAAGGCACACTGTCCTTTGAAGGCTCTTATAGCCTATATAAAAACATCTTTAATAGCAAGTTACACATCAACACCGAGGAAAATTGCTTTGTGACTTTATAGGCATAATATTAATGACTGATGAGCAAATTTATTCTTACAAATTATTTTGGTAAATACTGTGCAGGTTGAGGATAGAACTCAAGAACCAACGACGCTTCATCCTAAAGCTTCCTCTTTCATGCTTCCAAAGCAACTGGCAAAATATTTCCCTTAAATGATTTTTAATGATGATGATTTTGCTTGCAAATTTCTTCTTCTTTTTTTTTGAAAGAGTGGCAAATATTGAGAGTCTAATTTCTGGGGCCAGTTCTGTTATTGGCTAGTTGGGTGACCTTGGTTAAGGAACGCCCCCATTCTAGATCTTAGTTTCTGAAAATTAAAAATGAGATCTGTTGACTTCGTGATCACTCAGGTCTCTTTCAGCCCATGGTTCTTTGCTTATGTGGAGAGGTGGTAAGAGGAACGGATCTCACACTGGAAGAGGAGTCAGAAGACGTACATTTTTATTGGTGTTCCAATATTTACTAGTTCTGGAAAATTGGTCAATCATTTAACCTGTCTGGGCCTTAGTTTCCTTATCTGCAAAATGGTAAAAAGGCCTTGTAGGCCTTATTAACAGAATTATTAAGACATTCGAAAAAGGATACTGTTCACAAAATACTTTGAAAATTACCCAAAGTGCTGTAGAAAATGCAAGATTCAAAAATAAAAATAAACACAGTCTCATTCTGTCACCCAGGCTGGAGTATAATGGCATGATCTCGGCTCATTGCAACCTCTGCCTCCCCAATTCAAGCAATTCTCCTGCCTCAGAGTGCTGGGATTATCACAGTCACGAGCCACTGCCGCCGGCCGTGGCACTCTGAGATGCACTCTGGGATGCCGAGGCGGGCAGATCAGCTGAGGTTAGGAGTTCAAGACCATCCTGGCCAACATGGTGAAACCCTGTCTCTACTAAATATACAAAAATTAGTCGGGCATGGTGGCACATGCCTGTAGTCCCAGATGCTCAGGAGGCTGAGGCAGGAGAATTGCTTGAACTGGGGAGGCAGAGGTTGCAGTGAGCTGAGATCATGCCATTATACTCCAGCTGGGTGACAGAATGAGACTGTATCTCAAAATAAAATATAATAAAGACCCCTTCCAGTCATCTTTTTACAAATGACGCACGGCAGTTAAGGGTTTTAAACACAGACTTATGTTAGTTTTATTCCCAGTCCCACCGGTTACTGGCTCTTGTAAATTTAGGTAGATCTAAGTCACATTTCCATTAACAGGAAGAGAAATCAACATTGTTGTGGGCATTAAATAAGAAATGTATGAAAGGGCTTAACACAGGGCGTGGCACATAGAGATCAATATATGGGTGCTATTATTTTTCTCTAATCAATTTTATTCTAGCTCTTAATGGGTAAAGTAGTTAAGGAAAAAAGTTAAATGATTTTTCATTTAATCAAAACTTCATTCCTAGAAACTTTTATGGACTTTATTTATTTATTTAGGAACAAGGTCTTGCTCCATCACTGATGCTGGAGTGCAGTGGCACATTCATAGCTCACTGTAGCCTCTAGTTCCTGGGTTCAAGCTATCCTCTTGCTTCCGCCGCCTGAGTATCTGGGACTACGGGTGTGCATCAGTATAGCAGGGTAATTTTTAAAATTTTCCGTAGAGATGGGGTCTTGCTATGTTTCCCAGGCTGGTCTCAAACTCCTGGCCTCAAGCCATCCTCCTGCCTTGGCCTCCCAGATCTCTAGGATCACAAGCATGAGTCACTGTCCCTGGCGTGGAATTCTTTTTAGACCTGCTGTTTATCTCATGTCCTTAATTTTAGGAATGTGTTATGTTAATGGGAAAATCATCAGAAGGCCTCAGATTGTGTAAGAATGACAGGTTAAGGTCCATGCTTGGTTTAGAGGTTTTTCTGGCAATGTACTTAAATAGCCAACTCAGAAATTCAACATCCTAATTGATTTAAGAGGCCAGTGCTACACAAACAGGGTGATTATACAAAAAGCACCCAATATCTAGATTCTCTGGATTTGGAATTCTCTGTCTGCTAGACCATGGTGCTCACAGAGCTGGCACCGGCTTACCCAGCATAGGCCCCTGTGCTCTGCCAAGTAAAGACTAAACATTAGGACCAGTGGCAGGACAGCCTATCCTTGTCACTGGGCCCTCAACTCTGGTTGAGGATATCACATCATATCCTTTAAAAATAAAAACAAAACACAGCTGGAAGCCCAGTGAGACACTCTGAGCCCATTGCTAGAGCAAAAAGCTGTGTGCTGTGGTAGGTGCTGCTGGGGCTGAGTAATGAAGATTTAAATAGGCTTCTTCACTTTGATTTCCAAGCCATCCCTTCCATTTCTGGTAGACTTGTGTAAGCAACTGAGGCAAATACCGCATGGGAGCTAGCTGGCACCTTTCCTTAAAAGCATTTAGAGGGCTGATGGGAGAGGTACCTTCCATATCAACAGTGGCAGCCTCCCTTCAGTGCTGTTTCCCCTGGCTTTTGAAAAACAACTCTCATGTTCAAGCTGTGTAACAGAAAGGAAGAGCTCAGGCTGCCACACAATGCAGACAAAAGAAGCTCTGGGCCTCCCTCCACTTCTTTCCTAGCCCCGTCTCCCTGACTACACAGGAGTCCCTCGAGGAAGACAATGAGAATCATGTGGAAGAACAGGTGCAGAGAGTTGGAAAGTGATGGAACAAGCTGGCTCATTCCTCCCACATTTCTCTTGTTTTTTAAAATTAAGACTCCTGCCAGCAATATGTTTACTGTGATGTGCATTCAATTAGAATCAGAGTGACCAGACAGTGGTGTTTTACAGCCATGCAGCTGCCAAGCCGCCACTCCACCAGGTGAGGAAGCAGAAAAGCCATGTCCAAGCTTTCCTAAGTGTTCCCTCTCCACAAACGGCCTCAGGGCCTCTGCACATTGTCCCAAACAAGCCCATTGAAATGAGACTCTCTGCTTTCTGTGGTGCTTCTTGCTTTGTGATATCCCATGAGATGGGTCAGAGAGGACCAGAAAGGAGATTGTCACTGAAAGGGCCTTTTTCTGCATTTTAAATCATATTGCTTATGTAATTAGGAAACCAAACACTTTATAACACGTCATGGCCCAGCAAATTCTAATATCTATGACATAAATAATAAGCCCCTTCATAAACAAACCTGCCTTTTCTGCAGAAATCAGCTGAAGTCAGAGAACCTAGATTCAAATCCCAGCTCAGCCACTAATCAGCTCTGTGATTTAGGGTAAATCCTCCAGGACTGTAAATAGAGAAAGTACCTTCTACCTTCAAAAGGTAGTTATGAGAATAAAAATTAAAGTGTGAGATGGTTTATGCAAAGGCTCTGGAAATTGAAGGGGATGTTTAAGAGTGCCTGCCTGGCCCTTGGTGCACATCCAGTAAATACCTATGGAGTTGGCTGCAGGAGTGGGAGATGTGGGATGTCAGACCTGAAGCAAGCAAGCTGATGGGAAGATACGTGGGGGCTTTATCTGTGCCTACTCCCTCTGATCATTTACTCTGTTCATATGTGAAAGTGGCTTCTATTCCACTCAGCTACAGTATCCCCACCAAACAGCATCCACAGACCTGACCATAGATCAGTCTCTAAAATCATCACAGCAGGGCCGGGTGTGGTGGCACATGCCTATAATCCTAGCACTTTGGGAGGTCGATGCGGTCAGGAGTTCAAGATGAGGTCAGGAGTTCAAGACCAGCCTGGCCAACATGGTGAAACCCTGTCTCTACTAAAAATACAAAAATCAGCCGGGCGTGGTGGCAGGCACCTGTAATCTCAGTTACTCAGGAGGCTGAGGTGGGAGAATCTCTTGAACCTGGGAGGCGGGGATTTCAGTGAGCTGAGATTGTGCCACTGCCCTCCAGCCTGGGTGACAGAGCAAGACTCCATCTCAAAATAAATAAATAAATAAAATAAAAATAAATCAGAAACTGAAACCATCACAGCAGCCTATAAGTGGCCATGTGCCCGATGACTTATTTGTAATGCCTCCTAAAATCAATTTTCCTATAGATGTTGCACCAGGAGGCCAGTAAACAGCCTCCTATGGACTAAAAAATAAGGAATATCCAGCTACAAATAGTAACCTCACAGTGCTCCTCCCAGGATTGTTTGTCAAACTCTAGAGCAGAGCTGTCAAACCTCCATGTGCATAGAACCACTTAGGTGGCTTGTCAGATGCAGAATCTGATCCCATTTGTCTACAGTGGGGCCTGACATCGAGTTCGCAGGTGATGTTGATGCTGCTGGTCCTCAGAGCACACTCTGAGCAGCAAGGCTGTAGAAGACCATGAGGGACTCAATCATCTCTCCTCACATTCCTATATTCATTGGTTGTCCTACAGTTGTAACCCCCACCCCATGATCTCATCCCAACAAAACGGGGTGCTCCCTCTCCTCCTCCCAGTTTCCCACTCACTTCTTCTTTCCCAAACCCTTCCACCAAGCCATCTGAATCTCCTGTCTTCCCAACTGTTGCTCATGTCTGCGAAGCCCTGTTCCTCTGTGGTTCATGCAGACTTCCCAATCCGCTTCTCCCTGCTCATTGATGACGACTTCAGTCATAGCCCTCCTCTCTGTCTCCAGCCCTGCCATCACCTTGGCTAGAGTTCACATCTCATGAGTGGCCCCCACCCCCGGCCTCCTTAGTTCTCTCTCTCTGGTTTACCTTCTTTCCACTTTAGCCCACATACCACTTTGTATGACCATGGTCTGTACCTGAAAGTCACCCCAAACCATTCCATCCCCTATGGGGTAATTCAGAAAGCCCGCCCTGAGCTCAATTCCTACCCTTCCTTCTTATTTGCTCTTCACACCCCCTTTGCTGCTGCTGCAATCCTTTAAGATTCCCCTCACCTCCTCCTTTCAGGTCAAACCCTCTGTCATATGCACTTACAGCACCCCATGTGCTTATCTTTCATGGTGTAATTGAAAGTAGAATTTGAAGAGCCTAGTCATAAAACAAACTTATTTTCCCCATGATTGCCCCTGTAAACCACCCTGAGGGGACATTTCCTCTAGCAGCCACCATGGATTATCTGCTGATGAAAAGTGCTCTAGTCACTTTAGCTCTTGGTAGTTAATTGTGTCCAGTCCAGAGGAATAATAAAAACTATGAATCATTAAATGTTGGCCCGTTGTGGGCAGGAAACCTGCAGTAGGAAATGGGGATATGGTCAGCTTCTCTCTCTACTGCTCCAGTTCCTCCTTCCACCTCCACACCCCTTCCACCACCAGGTGCAACTTCTGACTCCTGCAGGGTTAGAGGGGAGGTAGGATAAGGGGCTGAAAATCTTCTGCTGAGTGCTTGCACTCTGTGCTCTTTGGGCCGGCAGGTGTTCCGAATTCTCCCATGGGCTACTCTGAGATTCTTTGGCGACCCTCTCCCAGGATCTCTCACCTGCACTTCCCTGATGCAGGTGATCCCTCACCCAAATCTCAGAGGGGATCAGGTGGCCATTCGAATCTCCCCCTGAAGCCCCTGTTCTCAAGGATTTAATACTCTCTGTTGGGATAACTTTAAAAGTGGCCCTTTGGGGCAAAGCCCTTTAAAGAGCCTCCAGGTCAACTCACAGCTCATCCTTTGAATATCTGCACTTCTGTTTCATGGCAAAATGCACCTCTGACCTGTTGTCAGGGGAGCAAACTTCCCAAATTGTACCCTCTGTGCTGTTGCCGTGGGCAGCTTCAGTCAGACTCCTGGCCTTTAGATTTCTAGTCACAAAACAGATACCAATCAAAACTCCACCTCTAGTGACACATTCAATGGCAGGTCTCCTGCAGGCCCATGGCCTCTTCTGCATTGTAGGGAAGTGGGGTGAACCACACACTGTCCACCCATCAAATCTTCCTTCTGTGTTTCTAGCCTTCCTCTCAGACACTCCAACCTCTTTCCTAGGCTGGAGAGGACAGTCAGCTAAGGTCTCAAAATCAATTCACATCCTCCTTTGCAAAGCCTGTACAGTTGAGCTAGCAATTCACTCTAGGATAAGGGAGCACTTGCCAACTACTGTCTTGTGTCCTCAGCCAAAGCACAGTCAAAATCCCACGTTAATGTCCTTCAGCAGTACTTCGTCTCATAGTAGCAATGCTACACTTATTTTGTAATTAATGTTTGCTTGCCCCTCTAAAAGGTAATCTCCACAAGGTCTTGGACCATGTCCATAGCACATCAACATCGATCACAGCATCTAGTAGTTCGGTAAATGAAATTTTTTTTTTTTTTTGAGACAGAGTTTCACTCTTTTTGTCCAGGCTGGAGTGCAGTGGTGAGATCTCATTGCAGCCTCAAGCTCCCGGGCCCAGGGGATTCTTCCACGTCAGCCTTTCAAGTAGCTGGGACCACAGGTGGGTGCCAGCATGTCTGGCTAATTTTTTTGTATTTTTAGTACAGATGAGTTTTCACTGTATTGGCCAGGCTGGTCTTGAACTCCTGGACTCAAGTGATCTGCCTGTCTTGGCCTCCCAAAGTGCTGAGGTTACAGGTGTGAGCCACCGTGCCTGGTCCACATGGCCTTCTTCTAACAATACCAGTCATTGGATTTAGGACCCACCCTAATCCAGTATGATGGCACCTTCACTAATGCTTTCTACAAAGACCCTATTTCCAAATAAATCACATTCTGCAGTCCTGGGAGGACATGAGTTTTGAGGGCAATGCTATTCAACCCAGTATGAGGGTATTGGAGAGCGGGGACAAACCAACGAGGTAGGCAGTGTTATCCCCAAATGGAAACAATGATAAAGGGTTTTTTCCCTAAAAACTCCTCTAAACCTCTTCTGTAAAATGGATCCCAGTATTGATTTGTGTTATCTTAGCAGATAAATACTCTTTAAGAAAAAATAAGGCCTATTTGTAGCCAGTAGGGGACCCTGGGTTCATCTGCATTAAAGACCAAGTTGCCGTCTGAGGTGGCCTATGTAGTGTGTGCACACTGCGAGGCACACAGGTCTCCAGAGGCCAGCCCATGAGTCTCTGGGACTATGGTACTGTTACAGAATTTGGGACATCAAAACATTGTTTTGGATACAGAATGAAAATGTAGTTCTTGTTCCCTAAGCTCCTTGTGTGTTTGAAAACATATCTGTCTGAGTTCTTCTGCAGCTATTTGACATAACAGAGAGGGATACTCCTTGTCATCCAGTTTCCCAGTGAGCCCACCATCCTGACCTCCCCTGCCCCAGCTGTACTCAAAAGCCCCCTCCAGAAGGTGAAGGGAAAGGACAGGTGGAACCCTGCCTCCATCTGCCAACTTGCGGTGGGGTGTGGGGAGAAGCTGAGGGAGCCCTGGGGGCGTGGGAAGCAGCGCTGACAGTTATAGACTGTAAGAGCCCAGGGTAGGAACTGGGCCTTTCGCTCAGTGCCTTGGACCAGGTCTGGCACATAGAAGACACTTATGGAATATCTAGAGGATGAATGGTCACTGGGATGCTAGCGGCCAGGTCAGCTCATTTCTCTTTGATCATGTTCCATCCTGGGTCCTGGACTTTTTAGAACAGTTCTTCACTAAAATATGGGCTGGGCGCAGTGGCTCACACTTGTAATCCTAGTACTTTGGGAGGCCGAGGCGGGCAGATCACAAGATCAGGAGATCGAGACCATCCTGGCCAACATGGTGAAACTCTGTCTCTACTAAAAATACAAAAAATTAGCTGGGCGTGATGGTGTGCGCTTGCAGTCCCAGCTACTTGGGAGACTGAGGCAGGAGAATTGCTTGAATCCGGGAGGTGGAGGTTGCAGTGAGCCGAGATTGAGCCACTGCACTCCAGCCTGGTGACAGCGAGACTCCGTCCCCTCCCCGCCAAAAAATATGTCCTGATTTGGGGGTTCGAAATCCTGGTGACTGTTTCAGGAAGGGGTGTGTTCAACTCAAGTGCCCTTTGAACTCCAAGTGAAAGTACTCCATGCCTCTGAAAAAGCAATGTGGCAGCCCCTTCCCTGAGACCTTGCCAGGAAAGCCTGGGCCTCATACCACAGGAGGAATTCCTTGTGCATTCAGGAGTTACTCTTTACAGGGCTCAGTGACTGGCTGGATTTTGACTGAGAGAGAGGGAGGAGTCCATGACTTCTACCATGATTTCTAGAAACTGTACCAGGTATTAGTCACGATGCATTGAACAGCTGTTTAAATGATTAATGAAAGAATTGGCTTCTACACTTACAACTTAATTTCACCTAAATGGCAGGAAAAACTAAAGTGTAAATCAGTTGTATAACTTGATGCCAACTTGCCTCTTTTGTCTGGATTCTGGGGTAATACATGGTGAGATTACCTATCCCCACCCTTATCCCCAAAAATAACATACACAAAATTCATTTAGAAGAGATATGTTTATAGGTGTTATTACCTCTAATCCTATAGAAAATTAGGAAGCATAAACTAAATTTTCTATGGAACTAACCTGTTCACCAGGTGAGGTAGGTCAACATTTCTAGCATGTTACATTTCTAGTAGGCTCTGTATCCGGTCACCTGCCAAACACATTCAATAAGTGTATGAGCTATCTCTTGCTGCATAATGAATTAACCCAAAGTTTAGTGGCTTAAAACAACAAACATTTATTATAGCACAGTTTCTGTAGGTCAGGAATTGGGATTGACTTAGCTAGGTTTTTACCCCCATCTTTACTAAGGTATAATTGACAAAAATTGTATATGTTCAAGGTATACAACATGATTATTTGATATACGTATACATTGTATAATGATTACCACTGTCAAATTAATGAACACATGTATCACCACACTTAGTTACCATTTTGTATGTGTGTGTGTGATGAAGACACTTAAGATCCACTCATTTAGCACATTCCAAGTGAATAACACAGTATTATTAACTATAATAGCCATGCTGTACATTAGAAACCCAGAACTTATTCATCTTATCTCTAAAAATTTGTACCCTTTAATCAACATCTCCCCACCTGCCCCTGCCCAGCGCCTGGTAACCACCATTCTATTCCCTGCCTCTATGAGTTCAAATTTTTTAGATTCCACATATAAATGAGATAATAGAGTATTTGTATATCTGTGTCTGGTTTATTTCAGTTAGCATAATGTCCTTCAGTTTCATCCATGTTGTTGCAAATGGCAGGATTTACATATTTTATTATAGCTGACTAATAGTCCTATATATATATATTTTTTCTTTTTCTTTTTTGAAATGGAGACTCTCTCTGTCAACCAGGCTGGAGTGCAGTGGTGTGATCTTGGCTCACTGCAACCTCCGCCTCCTGGGTTCAAGTGATTCTCCTGCCTCAGCCTCCTGAGTAATTGGGATTACAGGCACCCATCACCACACCCATCACCACACCCGGCTAATTTTTTGTATTTTCAGTAGAGACAGGGTCTTACCATGTTGCCCAGGTTGGTTTTGAACGCCTGACTTTAAGTGATCCACCCTTCTCAGCCTCGGCCTCCCGAAGTGCTGGGACTATAGGCGTGAGCCACTGCACCTGGCATATATTCTACACTTTCCTTATTCATTCATCCATCAGTGGACACTTAGGTTATTTCCATATTTTGGCTATTGTGAATAATGGTGCAATGAACATGAGGGTGCAGATATGTCTTTGATACTGATTTCATTTTCTGTGGAGATATACTCAAAATTGGGATTGTTAGATTGCATGTGATATGATTTGAGTCTGTGTCCCTGCCCAAATCTCATGTCAAATGGTAATCCCCAGTGTTGGAGGTGGGGCCTGGTGGAGGGTGATTGGATCATGGGTGTGGATCTCTCCTTTCGTGCTATTCTCATGATAGTGAGTGAGTTATTGCGAGGTCTGGTTGTTTAAAAGTGTGTAAGCATTTTCCGCCTTTCTTTCTTCCTCCTGCTCCAGCCATGTAAGACATACTAGCTTCCCCTTCTGCCATGATTTGTTTCCCCAGGCTCCCCAGCCATGATTCCTATACAGCCTGCAGAACCATGACCCAATTAAACCTCTTTTCTTTATAAATTACCAGTCTCAGGTAGTTCTTTATAGCAGTGTGAGAATAGACTAATACACTATGAAGTTCTGTTTCATTTTTTTGAGGAAACTCCATACTGTTTTCTATAATGGCTGTACCAATTTACATTCTCTGGCTAGGTGGTTCTGTCTCAGGCTCTCCTATGAGGTAAACTGGATGTCTCCTGGGGCTGCAGTTATCTGAAGATTTCATGGAAGCTTGAGGATCTACTTCCATGCTCATCTCAGTTTCTTGTTGGCTATTGACTGGGGGCCTCAAGTTCTTGGCCATGTGGGCCTTTTTATAGGGCTGCCTAAGTGTCCTCAGGGCATGGCACTTGGATTCCCTCAGAAAAAGTGATCTATCAGAGAAAATCCTGGCAGAAGCAACACTGCTATTATAATCTAGCCTCAGCAGTCACACATGATCACTTCTGTCATATTCTGTTGGTCACACAGACCAACCCTGATACAGCATGGGAGGATACCACACTGTGGTAAATACCAGGAGCCACTATAGTCTGAGATTAATTTTCTTCTATGATCACCAAGATCAAATGTAGTGCAATTAATTAGAAATACAAATGAAACACTGTCCTTATTTTCAGAAGCACATTTTGCTATTGCTCTTATCCTCTCACCTTGTAACCTTTTATGTGAGTATATTATGTTATTTTGGCTAGGTTTGACTACAGTTCTGCCACAAAAGAACTTGCAAATATAGTAGCTAAGATGAAATAGAAGTTTCTTTTTCTTTCACATACCAGTCCAGAAGGGGTTGCAGCAGTGCAAGGTGGTCCTGTTCATTGAGGGCACCCAGGGGTTCAGATTCCTTCTATGGATTGCATTTGCCTCCTGGGTTCTGACTTAATCTGCACAGTCAAAACTGTTTCCCCAGTGCAAAACTTGGGGCGAGGGGGGCTAGGATGTGGTGGTAACAGCTTCTTTTATAAGGATGTGACCTAGAAATTGGACTCATCAATTCCACTTGCATTCCATGGGCCATACTCAAGTCACATGGCCATGCCGGCCTGCAAGAGGAGCTGGGAAATGTAGTCTCCATCTGGTCACCCATGTGCCCGGCTGAAACTTGTGGGGATGAAGAGGAAGAGAATAAATCGTGGGGGCTAGTTAGTGTTCTCTGTCACATAAACGAATAGACAGCAGATAGGCAGAAATGGCACGACACAGTAAGGCTCTGGGTTAGGAGTTGAAGCTGCTAGCTCTACCACTAGTTATAAGACCAGATGTAAGTTATTTATCAATTTTCATCATCAGTAAAAGGAGCTTATTGAACTAGTCAGCAATTTCCAATTTGAAGGCTTTAGACTCAGAGGGAACTTACCTAAGTTCCTGCAAGGAATTTTAAGAATGTTTGTGAATCAAGCATTTTGTCAATGGAATGAATAACATGTCTCATACATGTGTATACTACTAATTTTCAATGTAGGCAATGTCATAATTATTAAAATATAATATTTAAACTTTTACCAAGTTTGTAGTTAATTTTATCTTATTAAATAATTTTCTGAAAATCGAGAATTACAATGGCTATCATATGATGAACTGTGACCTTTTTTAATATTAAAAAAAGATTTTTGTGCTTGCATTCCCTGTACATAACAGACATTCAGTAAACATTTGTCGACTGGATTAAATAAAACACAGGGCACCAGTGAATAAGATGATCACTTTGGTATCTGCCAACTCTAAATTCTTGTGAATTCTTTACTCTAACTCTGAGGCAATTTTCCAGGTTGAGTTTTTACTGTAATCAATCATTTCTACATAATTAAAACCAGCTGTGGTCTACTGCACCAGTTACCAAAGACTGGGAGACGTTTCTGTTTCACATGCATATAATAGCACTGCTCACTTAGTATTCAGGTCTTCAAAATCTTTTCCTGGAAAGAACCTTTTCTGGTTGTAAAAATGAGGTCTGTGGAACTTACATGCCACCCTTTGAAGGCTTTGTATTATAAATTCATTCAGAAACATGGATTACGTCTGCTTGTAAGGGAAGAATTAGGAGACAATGTGGCACATCCACAGTAGGAAGGACATTTCAAAGGCTCGTCACAAAAATCCAATTATTTATTTTGCCATACAGTGCTGTTAAGTTCTGAGATAGTGACATAAGAATATAAAATAAAATATGTTGGCCTGTAGGTTGAGAAAGCTCATAGTGCTCCCCTCACCCACCTCTGAGACTATCCCAGGAGGAAGGATGTTACCATGGATCAGCCGTGTTCAGGGACAGTCTTGGGTCATACTTTTTAGGGCATGGAGCATTAGAAGTGGAGCTTGAATAAGTTTGACTTAGGGGCCTATACCACTTGTGGCTCTTGAGATGGTTTTCTTTTGGAGGGGAAAGGAAGAAGGAGAAGACTTGGCTTCTTCATTTCATTCTCTCTTGCTTCTTCACTCTTGCGCTTTCCCATCTTCCTGGGTAAGTCAGAAGGGCTGTGCTGAATTCACCTGAGGGCTGGGGCTGGCTACCCAGAGCAGCTCTGACCTGTGCATTGGTACGCACACAGCCTCTCTCTGTCGCCTCTTCTTGGGCCCACATTTCTGATATTCACTGGATTGGTCTTGCCTGACCACTGAGTACTGGGATGAGGGAGGCTGAGACTCAGGTGGCACTTAGAGAGGAGGTCATGTAGGCTATTACCCATTTTATTTCTAGGTGCTAGGCCACATAACCTGGGTTAGCCTTGCCTGCCAGTGGAGTGTAGCAGCGTTGGAGGCCAGTGCCCAAGTTCTATCAAAATGTCCTTTAACTCCACACTGTCTTCCACACATATGTAGCCCTCTGAAACTTCTCATGGGCTTGGGGATACATGGAGAATAGGATTGAAGACATCTGATCTTCTGTCTAGGTCATCTATTTCTGTTTGCAACAATATATCATAAGCTATTTAAGAGGAGGATTTTAGGTAGAGATTACAGGAAGTGCACATTAGTTTGATATTATAATAGAGAAAATTGTTTTGAAATGTAACAACCCCCAAATTAAAAGTTAGAAGGGTTTGGCGCAAGTGGCTCATATCTGTAATCTCAGCACTTTGTGAGGCTCAGGTGGGAGCATCACTTGAGGCCAAGAGTTTGAGGCCAACCTGGGCAACATAGCAAGACCTCATTTCTATAAAAAAATAAAAAATAAAAAAAGCCAGGTGTGGTGGTGCACACTTGTAATCCCAGTTACTCAGGAATCTGAGGTGGGAAGATCGCTTGAGCCTGGGAGGTCAGGGGTACAGTGAGCTGTGATTATACCACTGCACTCCAGCCTCGGTAACACAGCAAGACCCTGTCTTTTAAAAAAAGTTAGAAGGCTAGGGTTTAAATCCCACCAACTACGTGATATTGGCTAAAATATTCAGCCTCTTGGTTTCCTGTAAGATTGTGTGTGTGTGTGTGTGTGTGTGTGTGTGTGTGTGTCATATCTTATAGGAGTTAGGAGTAAATGAGTTTCCAGAGATAACAAGTGTCTGCTCTATGCCAGTTCTTTTTTGTTGTTGTTTGTTTGTTTTGTTCTTTGTGAGACAGGGTCTTGCTCTGTCACCCAGGCTGGAGTGCAGTGACACGATCACAGCTCACTGCATCATTGACCTCCCGAGCTCAAGCGATCCTCCCACTTCAGTCTCCAAGGTAACTGGGACCACAGGCATGAGCCACCATGCCTGGCTAATTTTTAAATATTTTTGTAGAGATGAGGGTCTCCCTATGTTGCCTAGGCTGTTCTCAAACTCTTGGGCTCAAGCAATCCTCCTGCCTTGGCTTCTCAAAGTGTTGGAATGACAGGCGTGAGCCACCGCACCTGGCTTGATATACCAGTCTAAGAAAATAAATGAATTAAATGTTTCTTAGGAGAAGTCCATTTGTTCCATTTTTAAAAAGGATCCAATGTCAGAACTCAAACTAGAGGGCACTGGCTCATTCCTGTGTCTCATAATGCCCCAGGGAGGCCAAACATAAAGGTGTTGCAGCTCAGACACCTTTTCCCTCAGCTCTATCTTCTCACCTCGGGTTTGAAAATGGAAGGATTTGTAAGGGAGGATTTACATTCATGGCAAAACTTCATTCTGCACTCCTGTGTCCCCTTCAGCCAAGGTCAAATGGCCCAGGTGGTCTCTCAATTATAGGGCCTGATCCTTAACAAAATGAACATTTATTCAAACATACTATGAATAATGCTAAGTACCCTACATAGATTATCTATTTATCTTCAAAACACACATAAGGGGAGGCTCTGTTTATTTTTATCCTATTTTTACATATGAGAAAACTGAACCTTAGACAGATTCAGTGATTTGCCCAGGGAACACAGTTAATAAGTAGGTAGCTAGTGGCTGAATTTGGCAGCCTGACCTTAAAGCCTCAACTCTGACCCACATGTCACTAAGTTCCCTTATTGATGTCTCACCTGCAGTTATACCATGCATCCTAATTGACCTCAACAGTCCTGGCTTCAACTGTTCTGTTGCTTTAGTCCATGAAGATGCTCTAACTTGTCAAATTCTGGGTTTCAGTTTGTGGTAATGTTTTAACCATAGGTGACAATCATGTATTCACTGAACAGACACTTACATAGTGCTTATTATTCTAGCTGTTCTATTGAAGTTAATTTATTAAATTAATATTAGGGTTAATCTAATTTAATCCTTATAACAGCTGCATAAAGTACAGACAACCCTCCGTATCTGTGGGTTCTGCATCTGTAGATTCAACTAACCTCAGATCAAAAATATTCAGGGGAAAAAATTGCACAAAGTTCCGTAGAGCACAACTTGGATTTACCATGCACTGAGTACTACATTGAATCTACATGAATAAAGTGATGTAAAGCATTGGATCAGGTATTGTAAATAATCTAGAGATGCTTTAAAGAATATGAGAGGATGTGAGTAGGTTATATGCAAATACTACGCCATTTTGTATAAGGGACTTGCACATTCACAGATTTTGGTATGAGGGGTGACCTGGGACCAACCCCAGAATGCCAAGTGTTGTCTATATGTATTAGCACATTATTTCCATTGTACAGATGGGGAAATTGAAGGACAGAGAGGTTAAGTAACTTGGTCCAGTTGACAGGACTAATAAATGGTAAGTGGCTCAGTTGGGATTCAAACACAGACTACTAAGTAGTAACCATTACACCATGTTGCCCGTACGGTATTTGTGGTATTAATCAATGGAATATTTACCATATGCTCAGCACTCTATTATGGATGATATAGACATGGACTCTTGCTGCCCACAAATTGCAATACAGTATTTTCTTTATCAGAAGTTTTCTTTCCATGGTTTCAGTTACCCATGATTAGCCGTGGTCTGAAAATATTAAATAAAACATTTCAGAAGTAATCAATCTATAAGTTTCAAATTACATACCCTTTTGAGCAGCATGATGAAATTTCACATCATCCGACTCTGTCCTGTGGGGAGATGAATCACTCCTTTGTCCAGTGTATCCATACTGTATGTGCCACCTACCTGTGAGTTATTGACATTGTCTGCTCCTAACATCCAACCATGGACACATCACAAGAAGGGTGAGTACAGCATAATAGGATGTTTTGAGAGAGAGAGACCTCATTTACATAACTTTTCTTACAGTATATTGTTATAATTGTTCTATTTTGTCAATAGTTATAATTGTTAATCTCTTATTGTGTCTAATATATAGATTAAACTTTATTATAGGTATGTATATATAGGAAAAAAACAGTATTTATAGGGCTTGATACTTTCCTTGGTTTCAAGCATCCACTGGAGGTCTTGGAAAGTATCCCCTGAGGATAAGGCGGGAAGACTGTAAATAGTTGCTCAGAGGAGGGTAAAGTTCCAATGGACTGGAACAGACTGAAGGAGTGGTAGGCACTGCCATTTCCTCTTCCTTTCTAATAGCATGCCGGTTTTGTTTAGGAGAGCCACATGCCCAAAAAGAGGTGGCCACCCAATCAGATGAGAGAGGAAGTCCGGTGAGTGGGGCTTCCACGAAAGCGACTATTTTCTTGATACAAAGGCACAGACTCAGTTGGCATGCACCTTGGACCCTTTGCCCCTGCCCCTTCTCTTTGCCTGGAACCCAGACACAACACCTAGAGTAGAGCAGCCATCTTACCCACCATGAGGACCAAAGCCAGTCGCTGGGGTTGTCAGACAAGGACGTCAGAAGCAGCCTGGTCCTTGGTGATTTCTCTGAGCAGATGCAACAGTCCTGGGCTATCTGCTTCTGGACTTCCTGGTGTGTGAGAAAACAAACCCCTATTTGGTTAAAATAATGTAGTTAAGTTTCTGTTACAAGCAATTGAACAAATTGTTGCGTGTAAGCCTTCATGGTGGAGACAGTCTCTATCTAGGGTTTGAAGGTGAGGAATATTCAGCTAGGTTCGGAGAAAGGAGAAGCTATTCCAGGGGTGCAGTATGTCCCACCCAGTGGCAGGGAAGCAGAACCAGCACATGCATTCAGGGCAATGTCAAGAGCCAACCACCCTGGGCAGAGTACAGTTAACTTAATTTTGTAATGCCTAAGGGAGAACAAGAAGGGTAAAGGAACTGATGAATGAAACAGCATAGAAAGGCTGGAGACTTGGTGAGAAGGTGAGAAACAAGGCTTGGGTCACATCATGGATTTTATTTTTTATCTATTTATTTACTTTTTTTCTTTTTTTTTGAGATGGAGTCTTGCTATGTTGACCAGGTTGGAGTACAGTGGCGAGATCTCAGCGCACCTTGATCTTTGCCTCCTGGGTTCAAGTGATTCTCCTGCCTCAGCCTCCCGAGTAGCTGGGACTACATGTGCATGCCACCACGCCCAGCTAATTTTTGTATTTTTAGTAGAGATGGGGTTTTACCATATTGGCCAGGATGATCTCAATCTCTTGACCTCGTGATCTGCCTGCCTCAGCCTCCCAAAGTGCTGGGATTACAGGCATGAACCACCACACCCAGCTTATTTATTTACTTTTATAGACAGCATCTCACTTTGTCGCCCAGCCTGGAATATTGTGGTGCATTCATAGCTCATTGTAACCTGGACTTAGGCGATCTTCCTGCCTCAGCGTCCTGAGTAGCTAGGACTATAGGCGCATGCCACCATGCCTGGCTCACATTTTGGGTTTTGAACTAAAGAGTTTAGACTTTATTAATATAGAGGTGGAGTTTAGGGCAAGGACATACAAAGCCAAGTAGAAACACATCCAGACATTTTATACATGTAACTAGATCTTCACACAGTCAGTGTACAAGTATTTCCAAGCATTTCAGCATGTGTCAGACATGGTTCTAGGCCCAGAGTGAAAGGTCAAGGTTCTGTAAAATAATATTAAGCTCAATTTTGGACCCCTAAACAAGTTATTTTATAGAAAGGGTTCCATTATCATTTTAAAATGATGAAACAGGTGTTTTCGGGGGCAGTGGCTGGGTTCAAATCCTGGCTTTGCCACTTGTTCACTGAGTGGCTGTGGACAGGTTTCTTTACATCTTTGTGCCTCAGTCTCCTCGGTTGTATTATGAAGTTAATAAAAGTAGTTTCCTCACAGTTTAATCTTAAGGATTAAATGAGGTAGTACTGATTCAGTGGTTTTTGTCTAATTAACAGCAGCTCTAGTTTTCCATTGTTCAGTCCCTAAAATCATGGAGTATCCTTGAGACCTTTTTTCTCATCAGCAAGTCCTGCTGAATCTAATTTCAAAATAGATCCAACATCCAATTGCTTTGTACCACAGTGATTACCATATTGGTCGTTCCTTCCAGGTATCCTCTTCAGAGCTGAGGTCCCTTGAAGGGGTGGCCTTCCCCTCCACACCTGTGGGTGTTTCTCGTTAGGTGGAACGAGAGACTTGAGAAAAGAAATAAGACACAGAGACAAAGTATAGAGAAAGAAAAGCGGGGCCCAGGGGACCGGCGCTCAGCTTACAGAGGACCCACGCTGGCACCGGTCTCTGAGTTCCCTTAGTATTTATTGATAAGTATCTTTACCATCTTAAACATAAGGGAGTAAATCAGCAGTAAGACATATAGATAAAGATCTCTGTGACCTGAATAAGTTCAAGGAAAATGCTGTGCCTTGAGATGCATATGCAAACATCTCCATAAACCTTTTAGCAGTATTGCTCCAGCAAATCCCACCTTATTCCTAAAAGCGGTTTTCTCTTTGCTCAGTAAACAAAGCACACAATGGGTTTTACACGGAGATGTTCCATTGCCCAGGGACGGGCAGGAGACAAATGTTTTTCTCTTACTTGAGATTTAAGAGAATGGTGATGACCTTTAACCACAAACAGCCTTTAGGCACTTGTTTAACAAAGCACATTCTGTACAGCCCAAAATCCATTAAACCTTAAGTCACCACAGCACATGTCTCTTGCAAGGACAAGGCTGGGGGTAGGGTCACAGATTAACAGCATCTCAAATACAGAACCAAATGGAGTCTCTTAAATCTACTTCTTTCTATAGAGACACAGTAACAGGCTGACCTCTCTTTTCCCCACAGTCCCTGTCCTCTACCTGCTGGGAATGTTGGCTGTCAAAGGCACACAGGTGTGTCCCTTATGGGGACTGCCTTGGCTGAGGAGAACCGCCTTGCTCTCCCAAGTGACAGCCCCCAACCAAAGCCTGGCCAAAGCATGGATACGAACACCTGGCCATCTTGCCTGTGGTCGACAGAGTGATAGTCTAATCCCCAGACCTGTGAATGTATTAGGTTACATGGCAAGGGGAAGTAAGGTTGCTAACCATTTGATGTTCAGATGTAGAGATTGTCCTGGATCATTTGGGTGGGCCCAATGTAATCGCAAGGCTCCATATAAATGACAGAGGGAGGCAGGACAGAGTCAGAGATGTGATGGCAATTGCTGGGATTCATGTGGCCTCTAAAAGGTGCAATGCAGGCAGCTTCTAAGCTTCTAGCAGCAGGAAAAGTCAGGGAAACAGATTCTCCCTCTCAAGTCTCTAGTAGAATGCAGCTCTGCTGACACCTTACTAGTCCCATGAGACCCATTTGGGGCTCTTACACTTCTGTTATTTAGAATTGTGAAATAATACATTTGTGTTGTTTTAAGCCACCAAGCTTGTGGTAATTTGTTATAGCAGCCACGGAAAACTAATCTGATTTTGGACAAATCTGAAGGGCCATCCCAGCTCCAGGGCTCCCCATAGGATAGGCTGAGGCATCAGATGCTACTGTCTTTCAGGTCAGCTTCTCCCTCTGACCTGAGTATCTCCCAAGAGCACCCCCCTATAACCCTGTGAATGTAATTGCTCATCTCAGAGTTAGTTTCCAAGGATCCAGATCTAAGACAATATCTCACCTGGATTGTTATACTGGCCCGCTAAATGGTCTCCATGCTTATGTCCTTAACCCTGCAGTCTCTGCTCAACACGGGAGCTGCAAAGACTCTGTTAGAACACAAATTAGATCAAGACACTCCATAGCTTTCCTTTCCACTCAAAGTAAATGTCAAATTCCCTTTTTTTTTTTTTTTTTTAAGACAAAGTCTGGCTCTATCACCCTGGCTGGAGTGCAGTGGCACAATTTCAGCTTACTGCAACCTCCACTTCCCAGACTCAAGCCATCCTTCCTCTGCCTCCTGAGTGGCTGGGTCTATAAGTGTGTGCCACCACGCCTGTCTAATTTTTTGTATTTTTGGTAAAGACGGGGTTTTGCCATGTTGCCCAGGCTGATCTCAAACTCGTGAGCTCAAGCGATCCACCTGCCTTGGCCTCCCAGAGTGCTGGAATTACAGGTGTGAGCCACCACACCTGGTCGAGGTCAAATTCCTTGCAATGATACAAAAGACTTCATAATCTGCCCAACCACCCTGCCCTTACTTCTTCAGCCTCACCCCCTGTGACTCTATCCCTTGTTCACTCCACTTTAGCTACACTGCCTCTTTTTTGACCTTGCCAGTAAAACTCCTGCCCCAGGACTTTCGCACTGACTCTTTGCTCATATGCCATCATTTCCCTGAGGTTCCTGATCACTCTGTTTGAATGGCAATTGTCCCTCATCCTACACTGGCACACCCTATCGCTGTTACCTGCATCATTTTCTGTATGGGCCTGTAAAGTGGCAGCTTAACTTCAAAATGCATTTTAAAACTTTTTTTCCTTTCTCTTGGGTTTCAAGATGTAACCCTGAAGCAAGCTGCAGAAGCCTTTTCCCTTAGCCTTAAAATAAACTCCACATCCCTCTCTTTCTCACCGTATACACGCCCTTCACATTTATCTAACTATATGCTGGTATCTAACTATGTGCCTACTTAGAAGTTCCAGAGACAAATCCTGAGAGAGACAGATCAAGCCTGGAGACCCAGCTGCAGAATTCCAGAGATTACCTCAAGGTGGCTAATCAACAACCTGGCCATTGTTGAGATGACGCCAGCCCACACTCCAGGTGGACTAGGACCCAAGATAGCCACTGAAATAAAATTCAGTGCACTTCCTGCATCCCTTCCATATCAGGTCTTCCCTTTTTAAACCCTTGCCTTCCCACCTCAAAATTCAAAGTGGTTGCTTTGGATAGGAATTCAGCCACTTTCCCTTTGCCAACTTTGGAAATAAAGTCACTTTTCCCTACCATATCTCGCTCTTGTTAATTGGACTCTGCAAGCAGTGACTGAAGCTTTGTTCAGTCACAGGCTTATAACTTTCTAGTATACTATATAGTTTATTTATTTTGTTTATTATTTTTCTTCTCTCATTAGACTATAAGCTCTATGAAGCCATGTGTTTTTATTTATTTACTGCTCTAGCCCCAGTGTTTAGGACCATGTCTGGCAAAGAGTGGCACTCACTAAAAACTTGCTGAATGACTAAGTGCAGTGCACTATTCTAAAGTATTCAGAACAGTGTCTGACACATAGTGAGTGCTCAATAAGGGCTAGCTATTAATATTATTTTTGCCAGTGGAGAGGAGGTCATGAGATTCCTGGCACTGCAGAAGCTACTCATATACAGCATTTGATCCCGTGATCCTGCGAGAAGTGGAAGACAAATAATATGCACATGTTAATTAGGACACTAGTTTCCTTGTTTTTATGTGTGTGAACCAGTCCCCATGATGAGTTGAATTCCCTTTAGAACAGATGTAAAACCATACATCTGAATCTCTCACATGTACCTAAGAGGTGGTGAGGGGCAGAGAGGAGACTGTGGGCTGGAGGTGTTTGGAACCACAATTTGGGCCCAGAGAATCTGAGCTCAGGGAAGTCTGATCTGGCCCCAGGTCAGGCCTGATTGATTTTAGGACCACTTTGGAAAATGGGGGAAGTCCAGCAGTTATACTGTAGCAGAAAGGCTGATGGTAGTTTATGCTGATTCTGAACTTTTCTTTATTGGAAGAGCTGCCTTTTTAAAACGAGATGTCTATGAAGAAAGAACCCAGAGAAATATGTATGTGTCTCTGGTTCCCGGCACAGAGCTCCTAAAGCTCTAGTAATTCTCTGAGTGATAAGAGCATCTTTTGTTCTAATGAGGCAACTCTTGCTAGGCTCCTTTATAACTTCAGGATGGAGGTTGGTTGCCAGGAAGACCACGTCTTGATGAGAAACTTGGAACTTTCAGTCACATCCTCCAAGGGAGAAAAGCTAGGGCTTGAGTTAATAATCAATCATGCCTACAAGATGAAGCCTCCATAAAACCCCCTAAATGCTTGGTGACCACATCAAGGTGCTGGGAAGGTGCTAGAGGAAACTCCAAGCACCACCCCCACATCTCGACTTATGCATCTTTTCCATTTGGTTGTTTCTGAGTTTGCTATTTCTGAGTTTATAACAAACTGGTAATAATACATAAAGTGTTTTCCTAAGTTCTGTGAGCTGTTCTAGGAGGGGGTTGTGGGAACCCCTGATTTGTAGCTGGTGGCTCAGAAGCCCAGGGGTCCTGGACTTGTGATTGGCATCTGAATTCTGACATGGGGACAGTTTTGTGGAACTGAGCCCTTTCACTTGTGTCATCTGACACTAACTCTGGTAGTTAGTGTCAGAATTGAATTGAATTGTACAACATCCAGTTGTTGTCTGGAGAGTTGGAGAATTGGTTGGTGGGAGGAAAAATCTCATTTGGTGTCAGATGTGTTGTGAGAAAAGAAAAAAAAAAACAGCTCGTGACCTCTGTCTTTTCTTGAACTGATTGTGCTGTTACCATGCAGTAATAGTCGAAGGTGAGGTCTTTTCTTTTGGTAGGTTTTAGGGAAAAAACCTCAGAAACATACTTTGAAATTGGAAACAGCAAGAGTATATGGATGTATATGTGTAAGATATTCTGATTGCTAGGGGTATACACAACCACCTTTATTATTATTATATATTTTTAGAGTTGGGGTCTTGCCATATTGCCCAGGCTGGCCTCAAACTCCTGGACTCACAGGATTCTCCCACCTTAGCCTCCTGAATAGCTAGAACTATAGGCATGCACCGCTGCACTCGGCCACAACAATTTTAAGAAAAAAATCTGGCCTGGCAAGGTGGCTCACACCTATAATTCCAGCACTGTTGGAGGTCAAAGTGAAAGGATCACTTAGGGCCAGGAGTTAAAGACAAGCCTGGGCAGCATAGTGAGGCCCCATCTCTACAAAAAAAAAAAAAAAAAAAAATCTGGGTATAGTGGCATGTGCTTAGGAGGCTGAGGTGGGAGAATTGCTTGAGCCCAGGAGGTCGAATCTGCAGTGAGGCATGATGGCGCCACTGCACTCCAGCCTAAGTGACAGAGTGAGATCCTGTCTCAAAAAAAAAAAAAAAAAAATCTATACTGCTTGATATAGATCTAGATTTGTAGTCATCATAGAATAACAACATGGCCAATTCTGCCATCTGTTGGTTGTATGAGCACTATGAAGAATCAACTGATGTGTGAGAGACACTTGAAATCATTGAATGCTGGAATAAAAAATCATATAATGCATAAGCTGTCAGTGACAGGCGGAGTCAGTCCTATTTCTCATGATCTCTTTGAGATAGATAGATACTTTATAACCTTTACTGCTTGCTCAATTCAAAAACAGACAACACACTGGAATGTCTTAGGGGCACTGAAGCTCAGTTCTGTTTGAACCCTATTGTTGAGGTTAGCACCTATTCAGATCTCTTTATAATGACACTGGAAATTACATATGTAAAAATATGTATACAGTTTCTCCTGTAATTTTTTGTTAAAAAAGGTTAATTTCCAATTTTTAAATAATTCATTTTAAAGATATGGGATAGGGGCTCTTTCCCGAAATTTAGATAGTATTCAAGTCATAGCATAGTGCCTCAGGACTTCCACATCTGTTGTATACTGCTTGCTTTAAAAAGTTGAATTTCTAATGCATTTAAAAATTAATGCTTTGGCTGGGTGTGGTGGCTCATGCCTGTAATCCAGCACTTTGGAAGGCTGAGGTGGGCAGATCACGAGGTCAAGAGATCACGACCATCCTGGCCAACATAGTGAAACCCTGTCTCTACTAAAAATACAAAAATTAGCTAGGTGTGGTGACGCATGCCTGTAGTCCCAGCTACTTGGGAGGCTGAGGCAGGAGAATCACTTGAACCCAGGAGGTGGAGGTTTCAGTGAGCTGAGATTGCACCACTGCACTCTAGCCTGGCAACAGAGTGAGACTCTGTCTCAAAAAAAAAAAAAAAAAAAAAAAAAATTAATGCTTCTTGAAGAAAATATCCTTCTACCCAGTGAGGAAAATATGAAATATATGCTTATAGAGTATTATTTTTGGCTCTTGAATACTATACATTTTTCTTTGTCATACTTCTGTTAACTTATTATAGTATCTTGAAAACTTTTGAAATAGCACACATTGCTCAAGGATTTTTTCCATGTGGAAAGCCTTAGTGCTTTTTCTACTGCACTTTTACTTAGTGGTTCATTTTCCATCTTGTCTCAGGACCCAAGATGAATTGAACTAAACATGCAGCCCCCCACCCCCGTCTTTACTGTTTTTCATCCTATTTTTGGTGGGCCCTTTTATAAATTTAATTTTGAATATTAGCCTAATCTTCTAAGGTGTGAGAATCTTGTCCAGAATTGCCTGATCTTCCCAACTCACTCTTGCAGCCCAGGGGCTGATCATTTCTCTGCTCCATTGACCTAGAGTGATGATTGATGTTTCTAGACACCTCGGTCTCCACCTATATGATTTAAAAATCTAATTTGCTTCAAATATCCTGTATGACAGGGATCATTGCTACAACCTCAATTCTTTACTGAGGGAATAGTCAGTGAACAGATTGAAGCCCAATGCTATTACTTTGTGCCTTCCCAATGTCACTTCTGAGTCTGCATCAAAACAACAACACATACTTGAGCTTGTATTTTTTTTTTAAATCTGCTTTAGTGCTCATAATCCTTTTCAATCCCTTTTCCTGGTATCTAAAATATCTTAGCAACAACTCTTATCTTTGAGCAACCATCAGGGTATAGTTTCAAATACTACAGCAATCAAAGCATCCTACTTCATTACTTGCTGATTTTTTCCAGACAATCTATTTTTATTTTGTGAATGTAACAGCGATATAGAAGCACATGATTTACTACCCTTCTCTCTAGTCCTCAAGGAAACTCTTTCTGTGACAAGCAAGTTTCCAAGACTCTGTGACTTTTTTCACTTTTTTTTTTTTTTTTTTTTGAGATAGAGTTTTGCTCTTGTCACCCTGGAGGCTGGAGTGCAATGGTGCGATCTTGGCTCACTGCAACTTCCGCCTGCTGGGTTCAAGCAATTCTCCTGCCTCAGCCTCCTGAGTAGCTGGGATTACAGGTGCCTGCCACCATGCGTGGGTAATTTTTTTATTTTTAGTAGAGACAGGGTTTCACCATGTTGGCCAGGCTGGTCTTGAACTCCTGACCTCAGGTGATCCACCAGCTTCGGCTTCCCAAAGTGCTGGGATTACAGGTGTAAGCCACCATACCCGGCCGACTCTGTGACTTTTAAAGAGCCTCTGTTTGCTGCTGATTGATTAAACTCAGTTATCATTTGAAAACTTCCCAAAGAAGGCAGACTATATTCTGATGAGAAAAATCACTATGATGATATAATAACATGAACCCTGTGAACCTCATCATTAACCAGAGATTTTAAAATGTTTTTTTTTTTTTTTTTTTTTTTTTTTTTTGAGACGGAGTCTCGCTCTGTCACCCAGGCTGGAGTGCAGTGGCCAGATCTCTGCTCACTGTAAGCTCCGCCTCCCGGGTTTACGCCATTCTCCTGCCTCAGCCTCCCGAGTAGCTGGGACTACAGGCGCCGCCACCTCGCCGGCTAGTTTTTTGTATTTTTAGTAGAGACGGGGTTTCACAGTGTTAGCCAGGATGGTCTCGATCTCCTGACCTCGTGATCCGCCTGTCTCGGCCTCCCAAAGTGCTGGGATTACAGGCTTGAGCCACCGCGCCCGGCTAAAATGTTTTAAATTGAGGTATAATACATAAACAGTAAAGTGTACAAATCCTGTGTAAACTCGATGAATTTACACACACACACACACACACCCATGTAGCCACTGCCTAGATCAAGATATATTTCCAACAGCTCAGAAGGCTTCTTTGTCTCTCTTATGTCTCTTCTTAATATCCCACTTCATGTAGCCAAAGACCTGACCTCTATAACCGTAGATTTGTGTTGCCTGCTCTCTAACTTCATAATAAAAGGAAACATACTGTATGTGTAGTTTTGTGTCTGGACTCCTTCCTTATCAGTATGTCAATGAGATTCATCCATGTTTGTACTTAACGTAGGGCTGCATTCACTGTTTCGGTATTCCACAGCTTATTCATCCATTCTACTCCTGATGAGCATTTGGGTTGTTTACAATTTTGGGCTATTGTAAATAAAGCTATTTAGTCTGAGATTTTCACATATAAAAGAGCACTTAGCTACACACAAATTCTGCTGTTTGGACAATCCTTTATGTGATGATAGACACAGAGTAGAAAATTAAATCAAGGCTGGGCGCGGCGGCTCATGCCTGTAATCCCATCACTTTGGGAGGCCGAGGCAAGCAGATCATGAGGTCAGGAGATTGAGACCATCCTGGCCAACATGGCGAAACCCCGTTTCTACTAAAAATACAAAAATTTAGCTCGGTGTCGTGGTGCATGCCTGTAATCCCAGATACTCAGGAGGCTGAGGCAGAAGCATCGCTTGAACCTGGAAGGTGGAGGTCGCAGTGAGCCAAGACTGCACCACTCCACCCCAGCCTGGTGACAGGGCGAGACTGTCTCAAAAAAAAAAAAAGTATTCTGTGAATCAAAGGATACAACTTTTCTTGTGTGTATCAAGGATACTTTAAAAGCAAAAATACAACCTACTAGGTGGGGGGAAATATTTGCAAAGCATATGTCTGATAAAGTATTAATATCTGGGATATATGAAGAATACCTAAAACTCAAAAATAGAACCTAATTCAAAAATGGGGAAAAGAATAGAAATTTCTCCAAAGAAGGTATACAAATGGTCCATAAACCCGTAAAAAGATGTTTGGTATAATGAGTCATTAGGGAAATGCAAATCAAAATCACAATGAGTATCACCTCACACCTGCTAGCATGGCTATAGTTAAAAGACAAAACAAGATGGAAAATAACAAGTGTTGGTGAGGATGTGTAGAAATTGGAACCTTGCACATTACTGGTGAGAAGGTAAATTGGTACAGACACTATGGGAAGCAATTTGACAATTTCTCAGAAGGTTAAACATAAAACTACCATATGACCCAGTCACTCTACTTCAGGTATATACCCAAAAGAATTGAAAGAGGAAATCTATCTATCTATCAGAAATTTCAACAGAAATTTATCATCTATCTATCTATCTATCTATCTATCTCTATCTTTTTAAAATTAGAGCTTGGAGAGATAAAGAGCAGATGTTTGCACACCAAATTTTATAGCAGTGTTACTCACAAGTGCCAAAAGGTATAAACAACCCAAGTGTCCATGAACAGATGAATGGATAAACAAAATGTGATTTGTGTACACACACACACAAACACTAGTATTATTCAGCCATAAAAAGGAATACAATTTTGATATATGCTACAACATGGATGAAACTTAAAAGCATGTTTGGGAAACAAGTCAGACACAGAAGGACATATATTGTATGATTTCACGTGTGTGAAGTACCTGGAACAGGCAAATTCATAGAGACAGAAAGTGGAATAGTGGTCACCAGGGGCTGGGAGTAGGAGAATAGAGGAGTTATTATTTAATGTGTAGTTTTTGTGGGGCTGATGAAAAACTTTTAAGTTTAGATCATGGTGATGGTTATACGACACTGTGAATGTATTTATTGCCACTTAACTGCACACTTATCAATGGCTAAAATGGTAAATACTATGCATATTTTCCCACAACAAAAGACCAACTATAGGTATAAAACAGTAGTTTTTCAGTATTCATTCATTCAACACATGCTTATAGGATGCCATCTGAAAACAAGACCCAGTGTTAGGCACTGATGGAAAGAAAGAGAAGTCAGACATACTATATTAGTTTCCTATTGCTGCTGTAAAAAAGTACCGTAATCTTTTAGGCTTAATACAACACAAATGTATTATCTTACAGTTCTGTGGGTGAGAAGTTCAAAATGAGTCTCACTGGGCTAAAATAAAGACATGGCAGGGCTGGGTTCCTTCGAGGGGCTCTGTGGGAGAATCTGTTTCCAGGCCTTTTCCAGCTTTGAGGGGCTGCCCCTGTTCCTTGGCTCATGGCTCCCCCGGCCCCCCATCCTCATAGAGCAGCAATTGCATCATTTCAACCCTGCTTCCATGATTGCATCTCCTCTGGCTCAGATTGTCCTGCCTTCTTTCATTTATAAGGACCCTTGTAATTGCTTTGGGCCCTCCTAGATGATCTAGGATAATCTCTCCATCTCTACAGAAGATTAGCAACTTTCATTTCATCTGCAACTTTAATTCCTCCTTTCCATGTCACCTAACACATTCACAGATTCCAAGGATTAGGACATGGTTGTCTTTGGGGGCCATTACCCGGCTTACCACACAGATCTTCCTGATTTTGAAGGTCAGTAGGAGAGACATGACAAAAGGCCATCAGTGGTGCTGCTGCTGTGCTCTGAGATCTCAGGGTGAGAAAGATTATGCCAGCTGAGAGAATCAAGAAACTTTTCTCACAGACTATATGGACTATATAGAAACCAGTCAAGAAATATATACAAGGGTACCCTCTATGTCAAGGACTTTCTGAATGTTTTGTGGCATATGTGAGCTACATTTCACATTCAGTGGTGGCAGGATTATTAGAAAGCAGCAGATTAGCCGGGCATGGTGGCTCACGCCTGTAATCCCAGCACTCTGAAAAGTCGAGGCAGGCGAATCGCCTGACCTCAGGAGTTCGAGAGCACCCTGGGCAACATGATAAAACCCTGTCTCTACTAAAATACAAAAAATCAGCCGGGTGCAGTGGCAGGCACCTATAGTCCCAGCTACTTGGGAGGCTGAGGCAGGGAAAATCGCTTGAGCCCAGGAGGTGGAGGTTGCAGTGAGCAGAGATCATGCCACTGTGCTCCAGCTTGGGCTGTAGAGTGATTGATACTCCATCTCAAAAAATAAAATAAAAAAAGAAAAATATAGGAAAAAAGAAAGAAAGAAAGAAAGCAGTAGCAGAAAAAGAAAAGAAAGAAAGATCTAGCAGATCACTCAATGCCAGAGAGTGATCCACAGTGGCTGCACAGTGGCATAATTCCATGGGTCAGTTTAGGGATAGGAGAGCTATGCTGTTGTTGCTTGACAAGCAAGGGTGCCAGGACCACTATTTCCCAGTATCATGCAGAGGAGGACCTTACGTACATGGTACCTGCTGGCAAACCGAAAATCCAGAGAAGTGTGAATTCTGGCTCTAGCACTGAAAGTGTAATCTACCTACAAATGGCAGCCTGGCCTTGTGCTTCTCTTACACATGAAGTGGTTACAATTTAGATTGCTTACCCGTGTTTGCATTTGTACTGCATTATCCAAGTAGTGACCTCACCAGCATTTTCGTATAGATGGCTACTGATAAACAGCAGTAAAATGTATCTTCTGATGTAAGCTTTTTGTATGAAGCCCTTGTACCCTCAATAGCACCAAAAAGCACTTTCACCCCACAGGAGATGGACTGGGAAATACTGCACTCCAGGTGTAGGAGCAGTGCATCTGCACCTCCAATCCATGGCATCATGAAGCAGCTCCACTAAACATCCGAGACACCCAGTAGTGGCCACTACCATTTCCCTCCCCAACTGGCATGATTTGATTTAGTCATCCATGTTAGTAATTGAATAAGTATGTGCTTAATAAATGTTTAATAAATGCATAAAATAGGAATAAACCAATTAACTTCAAATATCTAAAATTCTTAACCCACGCCAACGTTGTGGTTCTGAGGGATCATACTTACCCGATTATATGCATTTCCTTGCAATAATGGCCTCATCGTCTGCACACATCCTTGCTTAGCCAATTACATAGGTTCGCTCTCAGCCTATGTCAACTCTAACTAGAAAAACACACTTATGGATGTTAGAAAAAATCTTTTTAAGGGTAGTTTTACATGAACAAGAAATATATTTCATTAGAATGTGGGCCTTGGTTAAAGGAAAACATTGCAGACCCGTGCAAACCCTGCCTGTCTCTTATCTGTAAGGATGTATCTAAGCCACAGGTGGAGCTGGCTTCCTGGAGCCCAGGAGTCTCTGTTTCTTTTTTTTTTTTTTTTTTTTTTTGAGACGGAGTCTCGCTCTGTCGCCCAGGCTGGAGTGCAGTGGCGCGATCTGGGCTCACTGCAAGCTCCGCCTCCCGGGTTCCCGCCATTCTCTCGCCTCAGCCTCCGAGTAGCTGGGACTACAGGCGCCCGCCACCTCGCCCGGCTAGGTTTTTGTATTTTTAGTAGAGACAGGGTTTCACCGTGTTAGCCAGGAGGGTCTCGATCTCCTGACCTCGTGATCCACCCGCCTCGGCCTCCCAAAGTGCTGGGATTACAGGCTTGAGCCACCGCGCCCAGCCTGGGAGTCTCTGTTTCTTTCTCTCCTTCTCTACTCAGTGATATCAAGAACTAATAAACCTTTTCCAGTTGTGTGACTCCAGGTCCACAAGGCCCCAACTACTTCACTTAGTGTTTTCCCTGAGAGAATGTCCAGGAAAATTTCTAGTAGACTTCTGGACATTGGTCAAAGATGTCACGCCAGACCCATGATTCCCTTATAAATGGAACACATTCAACAATATGTAAAGTCCTTAGGAAATCAGGTGCTCCTATTTTTGGTAAGGCTTGCATAACATTTTCTGACTCTCTTTCTCTCTTCCTTCCTTCTTTCTATGTATTTATTAATTCAACAAATATTGAGCATCTGTGGCATGCAAGGGGCTGGTTAGGAACTGAGGATTCAGCTGAGAATATTAGAAGGTCTTTGCCTCCATGGAGTTTACATTCCAGTGAGAAGGTCAGGTAATGAACAAGTAGACAAATTAATTACTTCAGCCTGTAAGCACCAGTAAGATAGCACACAGAGTGCTGTGATAGAGAATAACACGGGGAAAGCATGTTCTTTCCATGCACTGAAATTCATATACTTGGACAACTATCTGCAGGTATGTGAATAACACTGAGCTAGTCTTTTAGGGGCAGCCCCCAAGGAGAAAGCTTGGGTCAGTCTTCCTGGTGAAGGAGGACAAAGAAAACTGAAAATGCCAGGGCAGTTCATCCTGTGAAGAATTCAGAGAGAAATGAGAATCTTTTAGGTTCTCTAAGATGCATGAGGGCATGGACATCCGTCTTGCTCATCGTGGTATGTCCAGTGCGTAGCCCTGTGCTGGCACACAGAAAAAGTTTCCAAAGCAGTAACAAATGAAAAACCCGACAGATCCTGAAAAGCACACATTAATAGGATTGCTGCTTTCTTTCGTCTTAGGTAGAGGAAAATCCCACAGTATTCAGAGTGATAAGTCTTGATGCCCAGACCCCTTTCCAAACAGAGCAGACTGTGATGGCTCTGGGCATGCCCTTAATAAGGCCCTTAGTAAGGAGTGGCAACAGGCTCAGGGCTGCAAGGACAATCTTCCTCACAGCGTCTTCCAGGAGGCGAAACCACCGGAGTATATTCCTGAGAAATATCAAGACATTAGTGTTAGCTGATTGCTGATGGGGTGTTTGAGAAAGGATTATCTCTTGGGTTCAGATTGCTGTTTACCAGAAGAAAATGAATACTCTTGATCCATCCCACAAAGGGTTCAGTAGGAAAATACATTGCCCTATTATAGCATTTACTGTCTTGTAATTTATTTGTGCACACATCAGTCTCTTACTCCAACAGACCGTAAACTTCTTTCGTGGCAGCTTTAAAATATGATAGGCAGAAGAGACTAAGTCTTGTCTTGAAGCTGCATTTTCATAATAAGCGTATGTCTTGAAATTACAGGTGTTAGATCAATAAAGATAGCATTTTTCTTTCTTTTTTTTTTTTAAAGACAGGGTCTTGCTCTGTCACCCAGCCTGGAATGCAGTGGTGCAATCTTGGCTCACTACAGCCTTTGCCTCCCAGGCTCAAGCCATCCTACTACCTCAGCTTCCCAAGTAGTTGGGACTTCAGGCATGTACCAGCGCGCTAGGCTAGTTTTTATTTTTTTGTAGAGGTAAAGTCTTGCTATACTGTGCAGGCTGGTCTCCAACTCCTAAGCTCAAGTGATCTTCCCACCTCGGCCTCCCAAAGTGCTGGAATTACAGGTGTGAGCCACCATGCCAGGCAGCATTTTAATTTTTTCGCCAGATTTCTCACTTTCTGTTTATTTTCATCCTCACCATGTTACCTGGGTGGCTTTGGGGTAACAGCTGAAGATTATGGTCAGGCTACCCGCCTCTCTGGATTACTCCCTCAGCGCGAATCTCCCCCTCTCCAACCCCTTTCTTGTTGATCTTTTAAATCCCCGACGTTTAGCACTGTAGCTTAGTAAGTGATTGTTGCATTAAGTAAAACACTAATAATAAAAAAAATTAAAAAGCACAGAATATAGGTGTTAATCTTATCTTCCAATACTTGTATTTTGAATGTACAACAAGCTGCAACAGGATAATCACGCTTAATTCAAAAACTCTTTTTTATTCTTTTGTTTTGTTTTGTTTTGTTTGAGACGGAGTCTTGCTCTTGTCACCCAGGCTGGAGTGCAGTGGCGTGATCTCAGCTCACTGCAACCTCTGCCTCCAGAGTTCAAGCAATTCTTGTGCCTCGGTCTCCTGAGCAGGACTACAGGCACACACCACCATGCCCGGCTAATTTTTGTATTTTTAGTAGAGACGGGGTTTCACCATGTTGGCCAGACTGGTCTCAAACTCCTGACCTCAAGTGATCCACCCGCCTCAGCCTCCCAAAGTGTTGGGATTACAGGCGTGAGCCACTGCGCCCGGCCAAAAATTCATTTTATTTTATTTTATTTTTGCCATGGAAAAACCCTTGTTTATTTGATTAAACAAAAATAAAATAAGCTCCATAGGAATAATTTTCTCTTCCAAACGGGGTATATGGTGGCCACAAGGGAGACACTAGGGAGGCATATTGTCCTAGCATAGTGCATTTGAAGTCCACTTCATTTGTGTGAACTGCAAAGATCTCTTACAAGTGGGCTGTAGTCAGACATTTATAACTGCTGTTCCTGTCCTTCTTCTCCCAAGCAGACTGCTTTGACCCCAAAGCCTCCAAACCTTCTGTTGGGACAGGTGCACGAGGTGGAGACTAAAGAGCCCCTGGAGATAAATAAACTGTCATTTCACCAGGACCACTCATGAAATCCCCATAAGCTTTCCTTCCCCAGGATACGGCATTAGAGAAAGGATCTGGGCTTAAATGATTATCACTGGGCTGCTGCCAAGAGAGAATATCATATTCCTGGCTTAATAAATTAAAAAAAAAGAAAATGTAAGTTGAATCTAAATGAAATATAATTCAATTCCCTTTTTATCCAAGTGATTTAGGTGGGCAAAGGATAGGGGCTCTGGTAAGAGCAAATTAAATGAATCCTCTGATACATCACAGTGGCTTTTAGGGCAGCATTGGGGGTGGGCTCTTGAATGGCGAGGTAAGGGCACTCCCCCAGCACCTAAGGCATGTATCAGAACACACAGTGAGAGAGGGAGGTGAGGTGAGGTAAAGCCCTACCCCAGTTATTCCTGTCTGTTGTAAACAGTGAGGACTCACAGAAGGTTCTTGAGTAGGGGTCTTGGACATGACCAAAGTAGAGCTTAGGAAGCTAACCTCGTCAGATCTCAATAAATACTTGTTGGGTTAATGAATGAATGATTCAGATTAATATCAAGACAGAGACATGAATCTGGCCACTTAGGAATATGGATTTCACTAAAGCCCAATGAAAAACAATCAGAAAGTGATATCAGATCAATACCATTATTAGAGTTTTAAGTTATTTATGGCTTTCTAATAGGTTCTTCTTAATGTAACAAAAGTGTTGAACAAATGTGACACATGGAATGTGATAAAAACACAACTTGACTTTTGTTCTTATTGATCCTATAAAGTTTATTTTGTATGGTAATCTTTTTCTGCCTTAGATGAATACAGTTCACCCCAAGGTAATTTACAGTCTGTCTTGTGGTCATTTTAAGTCACAAACACAGCCCAATCCACACATTAGAATACCGAGCCCTGGAAAAATTTAAAACCTTGAATTTTATTTAATGTTGAATTGTCTCCCTTTCTTGGGCAGCCCCAGTATGAGCTGGCTGCCTGCAGTGAGAGAGGAAGGCTTGATCCTTCACTTCTCTTTTCCTGCTCCTCTTCCTCATTAGGCTTGCCCCTAGGGTTGGGATATAAAGAGAGGAACCAAAAATAGTAGAAGGGAATTTTCTTACTCAGCCCTATCTGCCATAATTTGACTTTGTGCTAAGTGTGGGCTGACATTTAAAGCTGATATTCTCTTAAGCACTCTTTTGGGGGGTACCCGCTCTGTGGGATCTCTGGAGCTGTGTTGATGCCCCTTCTTCTGCTGACAGCTCCCCACTGAGGATCCGCCCCCACACACTGTGGAGTCCCATTGCCCCTTCTAGGAGGTCCTCTCTGATAGAGCCTAACACAGCCTCAGGATCGCTGGTCCTCTATCCTGTCGTACACTGGGGGAACATGCCTTGTCCTTCCACTACAGGGGCTTGGGGTTGCGGGAATTTCCCAGAGGTAGCAGCTACTTGCTTTGGCTTCATCATCCTCAACACAATTGGCCAGCTTCTCTCTTACTCTACAGATTTTCTGGGGCTGAAATCAGCCCTCAGCTCACTGTCTTTCAAACTTCAGGTGACACATATTAGACTCTCAGAATGGCCGTGTTGAAGGCCCTCAAAACTTGAGGGAGGTTCAGGTGTCCCCTCACCCCTTATTTCCTCTTGAGATACAGGACTTCAGGCTTACAGCAAAAACTTCCAAAAAAATCCTTCTCACTAGAATTTTTCTTCTTTCTTCTTACTCTGCAACAAATCTTTTCTATTCTTGAAGAGAGAAAGAAGCCCTTGGATGAATGACCTTAAATTTTGAAACCAAACCCAAACATCAGGGTTTGTTTTGTTTTCAATCCCTCTTACGGTGTTCTGTCCCGTGCATACATTGGTACCTGAGAGCTACAATGTCAGTCCCTCTGGAGAAACTGAGGTGAGAATGTTCTATTTTAACATTAGGTTATGTTCACCTCACAAACTATGTAGGCCATTCAATAAAGTGGCTTCAATTCTTCTCAGTTAATACTCTTGCCCTTTTTAAACCTGATATGAAAGAACTTCCAAGGTAACCAAATTAGTAAATATCATTTGCAGTCTTGACTGATTGTGACTGTTGCCTGATCACCAGGGGTAGGAGCTTACACAATTTGGCAGAGGCTTTCTTTAAGAAAAAGAATGCAAAGTTAGGAATAAAAAATTGGTTGTGTAGAAAATAGAAAAAATAAAAATAAATAAAAAATTAAAACAAAAACAAAGATAAAAAATTGGGTATGTAAACAACTATTTACTTGGAATGAGAAAAATACACAAATAACAATTTTTTAAATGCTGATCCTTTTGTGTTTCATAAATGTGATGATTGGGTTCTCACATGTGAGTTGTGTGAGATGTGCTTCCTTCAAACCCTGTTACAACATCCATACATACCCTGTCTGTCATGAAAGAAGAAAAATTTAAAAAGAATAAAATGTTGACAAATACATCACAAACATCAAATGTCCAGGAAAAATTATGTAATTCTTTTATTAATGAATTGTCTTACATATACCCTTATAATTCTTTTGAATTTTAATATAATCAATAATTCTGAATAAATACGCAAAGCTACATGAAATTAAGGTACATAGAGGAGTAAGTAAAATCCATTTTAAACATCATTGTATTAAGCTACTTACTTATTCTTATACTACGTACATGGGGCTTATTTTATAAATATGTGTGGTGATTTTATCACTGGAATGTTTCTTTAGGTTGTTGTAATTCATTGATGAATACTTTTTCATTCTCTTTTCTCTAAAGCTGCTCTTTGTCTTCAGGATGCGATGTGATCCAACATATTGGGATGTATAAAATACATGACTAAACAGACACAGTCATTGTGAACCTGGCACTGGTTTGTGTCCTACAATACAGGATTTCTCATAAATTCTATTTTGTGTGATTTACCTCAAAAATAAAAAATATTGGGTTTATAATTGCATACACTGCTTATCATGTATATTCTCGACAGAACAGAACTTCCATTTTGACCAGGCATCTTTGAGAATTAAATCCTCTGCTCAGACTTTTACATAACTGAAGATTGGCAGAATTTTCGACAGGCTAGCTTCTGGTTTCATACTTTTGAAAACTTTGTCTATGTGATTACCTACAGACTTCCAATGCCAAGTACAACATTCAAATCACAGTATGACCTCTAGCGTTGTCCCTGTCTGTCAGATATTGGTTGAGTAGCAAAGGAGCACTGGAAATATTGCTGGAAGCCATTCCTGCACCACGATAGCTAACAATAACTTAGATATGGAAGTGAACCACATAAAAATAACCTTCTTAACCCAAACTCTATGTCTCTTCAAGTCAGCTTCCCCTTAGCTGAATCCAATCACCCCTTGCCGCTTTAAAATCACCCTTGACCAGGCGCAGTGGCTCACGCCTGTAATCCCAGCACTTTGGAGGGCCAAGGCAGGCGGATCACCTGAGGTCAGAAGTTTGAGAACAGCGTGGCCAACATGGGGAAACCCCATTTCTACTAAAAATACAAAAAAAAAAAAATTAGCTTGGTGTGGTGGTGTGCGCCTGTAATTCCAGCTACTTGGGAGGCTGAGGCAGGAGAATCACTTGAACCCTGGAGGCGGAGGTTGCTGTGAGCTGAGATCGCGCCACTGCACTCCAGCTTGGGTGACAGAGCAAGACTCCATCTCCAAAACAAACAAAAAGACCACCCTACAGAAGAGCAAATGTAACAGACAGTAAGCTGGAGAGGAAAGAGACAGAGGTCTTAACCGATTGTAGTTAACACCCTAGAGAAGAGCAAGTGTAACAAACGGTAAGCTGGAGAGGAAGGAGACAGAGGTCTTAACCGATTTTAGTTAACCTAGCTCACAAGTTTTACAAAAGCTTATGACTATGGGAACACATTGCTTGGGTCCCAAGCATGAAAATGGCTTATGCAAGGGAGGGGGCCTAGAACTTTATTAACATCATGATAATTTGCCTTGCCAACCAGGAATGAGCCCTGCTTGGATGGACCAACTGTTCACAGTGTATTTACAGTTACAGAATTGGCACTCTGGTGTGCTTGTGGGCAAATGTAGGTTAATATGTGTTACTGTCAGAGTTTAGCAGTTGGTCAACCTCCAACAGGAGTCAGCAACTGTGTAGAATTTCCCTGAGTTTTAAATGTATGTCTTAGCCCTAAAGGCCTTTGGAAAGTTATTGGTCTTATTAGTGAGTTCATAGACCATTGAAAGATATTTGACTAGAAAATGACATTTTAGTAAACTGGTAAGGAGGAGACTCATAAAAGCACCACGAAGACACTGGGAAAATTAAAGAGAGCACAGTAAGATGTCTTATCAGTTTATGATTCTCTTTTGTACACTAGTACTTTATAAGGGAACAGTCACAGGAATGATTTCAGCTACAAGTAACAGAATAATTAACTAATGGTGGCTTAAATAATAAAGATAATGAACTCTTAGAACAAAAAGTCTGAAGGTAGGTGACTGATGACTCTGCTATTTTAGGACTGTGTGTCATTACCTTGATGATTCTCACAGTAAAAATATGGTTGTCCTAGCTCTGGGAATCATTTGAGCAAAGGCAGAAAACAGGAGGTAGCTAGAGAGTGTGTGTCTTTCTCCTTTCAGTAAAGAGAAATCTTTCCTAAGCAATTTGCCATCAGAATTGCTCTTTAAATCTCATTGGCCAAAACTAGGCACATGGGCACCCCTAGCCTCAAGGAGGAGTTGGGAGAGTGAATATCTGGCAAAGCGATATGAGAGTTTCTTGATTGGCTTAGACTTGTCATGCTTTATCTTTCAGGGCTGGGCACTAGGTATCCTGAAAAAGAATATGGATTTTATTAGTAAGGAATAAAAGGGATATGGCTATTGGGTGGCAATGAATATTACATGCAACCAGAACCTTTGGGTTTAGTAAAACTATCTTTTTACTTGGCAATTATCAAACTAACATGACTTAAGAACGTATGTGAATACAAACTATCATTTCATTAGCAAATATTCTGTGCTAGGAACTTGGTACTAAATGTTAGATATACATTATCTGCAATTTTCCCAGCAGTCCTGCAAGATGAATATTATCCCTGTTTTCAGAAAGATTAGGTTACATCCCAATTAGAGAAATAAGTAGCTCTATTCTGACTTCTATCATTAAAGTCTTGCCTTTCTTGAACTTCAAGTAAATTAAATCATATAGGAGGTATTTTTTGGTTTCCAACTTCTCTTGCTCAATATTAGATTCTGGACTCATTCATGTTGTTAATGAATACCATGAATAATTTAAGTTTTATTGCTGTGTACTTATTGTTTGAAAAAAATAAAAATTTATTCATTTTACTGTAGATTGACATTTGGGTTGTTCCTAGTTTAGCGAAATGATTAAATCAACTAAGATTATTATATGTGACACAATTAGATCATAAATTATATGATTGTATAGCTATATGATTAAAGCAACTAATATATAAGTATATATCTTATATTATATAACATATTGTATTTACAGAAATGACCAAAATAAATCCGACAAAAAGTACTCCTTTTTGTTGGATTTGCAATTTGTTGGATTTACATACAAGAGTAAAATAAGGTATTTTTAGCTTTAGTAGATACGCTCTAAAAGATTTCCAAAGTAGTTGTAACAAGTTACACTCCCGTTAGCAAATTATGAGAGATTCATTTGCCAATGTTTGGCTTCATTATATATATTATTTTAGAAGGTAGTAAGGAATATGGTATGTGCTATGGAAAAGGAGAAGTTGGGCAAGATAAAGGGGATTGGAAGTACTGGGGGAAAGTACAGCAGTTTGAAATGTTAAATATGTGGTCAAGATTGGCTTTTACTTATTTGTTTTTTTGACAGGGTCTTGCTCTGTTGCCCAGGCTGGAGTGCAGTGGAATGATCATGGCTCACACTGCAGCCTCAACCTCCCAGGCTCAAGCGGTCCTCCTGCCTCCCAAGTAGCTGGGACTACAAGTGTGTGCTACTGTCCTCTACAAAAAATATATTTTGTAGAGATGGGGTTTTGCTCTGTTGCCCAGGCTGGTCTGGAACTCCTGGGCCCAAGTTATCTGCCGCCTTCACCTCTCAAAGTGCTGAGATTACAGGTTTGAGCCGCCATGCCTGGCTGGCTTTTTTTTTTTTTTTTTTTTTTTTAATGTGCCAGCTGAGCAAAGTCGTGAAAAAGTAAGGGAAAGAGCTATGCAGGTATGTGAGGAAAGTATTCTGGGTAGAGGAAAAGCCAACACAAAGGCTATTAATAAATTGCTGGTATGCTCCAGCAAAAGCAATTGGTCATTGTGGAAGAAATAGAGTGAACAAGGGAGAAAGCTATGGGAAATAATATGAGGGGGGAAAACAGCCAGATCATGTAGGGCCTCAAGGACATGGTGAGTGCTTTGGCTTTTACACTGAGTGAAATGGGGAGCTACAATAGGGGTTTGAGCAGATGAGTGACATAATCTGATTTACACTTAAAAAAATTCTGGTTGCTAGATTAAAAATAACTGTGGGCGGGAGCAGGGAGATGAATTAGTCTATTGCAGGAGGTGACAGTGGCTTTGACCAAAGTGGTGATAGTGGATGCTCCAGGCAAATAAGGTGTCAAAAGCCAAGGTGCAGAGATGGAAAGCTCAGTTCGAGGCCGGTATCAGAACTGTGAGCAAACCAGTTGTCTTCCTAACGGGGGAGGGAAAACGACAGCTGCCATGTATTGAACATTCACTATGTGGCAAGCATTGTGCTAAATGTGATGCTCAGGCGACCTCTTTTAGTCTCCATAACAACCTTGTAAAGACATTTAGAATTTAGAACCTTTCATATAGTTACATGACTAAAACGTAGCACACCTGGCATTCTAACCCTTCATTTCATTCTACTCTAGCACCAAGGCTAAAAGGGAAACTTGAGGCCAGATTGTGGAGGGCCAAGAGGTTTGAACTTTTGCCTGGTTTGAACTTTTACCTTCTCAATCTTTTTCCCGCCTCCCCACATTTGAGCGACAGGTCACCTCCAGGAACTGCAGCTTAGCAACAGAGGTTCAGCGTGAGCGCGGCCTGGGGAGGGTCATCGCCTTTTTGGGCGTGTGGGGAGAAAGGCAGCTCGCCTTGTCGTGGCTGGCGATACCCCTCTCCAGGAAGGGTGTGACTCTCCGCTTGAGGATCCTCCCTATACATAAAGAGGAGGCTCAGCAGATCCTTAATTAGAGATCATAGAGGATCGACAACAAGGGTCCGGAAGACGAATTGGCAGCGAGGTGTATGGATTCGATACAGAAGCTGGAGGTAGAGTCCAGCTAACAGACCACTGCAGTTCGACGGAGCCAGAGTGGCGCAACGAGGAGAGATGTCGGGGAGGGAAAGGGGATGGGACTTGGGGACTGGAACGGCTCGAGGGCGACGGAGACAGGGGAGTTAGGCTCTAAGGATTCTGTTACTGTGCCTCCTCCCAGTGTCCTCGGGTGGCGGCTGCACAGCCCGCGAGCCCTCAGAGCTGCCGTGCAGCACCTTGGCCACTAAGAGGCAGGCCCGCCTCATCTGGAGCCCGGGCTGCCGCTCCCTCCAGGGAAGGCGGGGCTGCTGCTTAAATTCCAAGTCAGGTCAGCCCCTGGAACGCTTAATGGGAGCTTGGATTTAGAACAGTTGATTTTCATTGAGAAGGAAATTTGGACAGTCTCCCACTCGACTGAAAACGGCTAGAAACAAGGCTTACGGTACAGCAATGAATGCCAGAGTGCAGGCGCCGGTGCCCAGGCGGTCCGGGGAACAGGAGGGCCGGAGGAGGAAACAGCTGCCTGCAAAACACCAGCAGCGCCCTTAATTAACACCAGTGCTGGCCGGGGGGATTGTGCTTCCGGAAATTCCCAACTCCTTTCCCTGCTTGCCCAGGGCCATTCCATTATACAATTTCTTATGTTTTTCCCCAGTCCTGGGTCTGAAATGGAAAGAGGTGTTACCCTAGATGCCCCGAGACAAGCGGGGCCGCAGAGACCTCACACAGCCAAATAGCAGTGGAGCAGGTGCGTGTGCGTGTGCGTGTGCGTGTGCGTGTGCATGTGTGCATGCTGTGAGGGTGTGGTGTGTGTAACTTGCTCCCATGTGTCTATGTGCCTGCTCTGCAGGGGGAACGCTAATGTTTGTTTGTTGTTTGGCTTCAGCCCAAAAGAGAAACAAATAATGAGGTGAACGGAAATGAGCTGGAGTCTCTGTTTTCACCGCTAATTAGCCCCCGTCGATTTTGACGAAGAAGACATATAATAGACACAAGTGAGCAACGGATGAGAAACTCAGGGACCTAGGCTGGGGAAAGGGCGTCTGGTGCGGGGTGTGTGGGCAGGGCTAGGAAGGGAATCTCAGAAGCCCGGGTGCCTGGATCAGGCCAACAGGTCATTCCCACCCTTAGATGAAAATCTGCGCATTATTCCATCTTGGCTGGCATCTGTTATGGGCTGACCTTCATCTTACTAAAGGCCATTTCACTTTTTGAAGGGTTGACAGTTACCTTCTTCACCTTCCCCTGGGCAGTTTTTGTTCTCTTTGTCAGGCTGGCTGCTGTCCATATTTCTCAGAGCCGTGGTCACAGCCTCTTACTCACCAGCTGCGCAGACAAACCCAGCCTTGACCTGGCTCTGCGCTTCAGCATGTTGCCTGCTGCTCCTTAGGCTCTTCTCTTGCTACCTGTGAAAGGTCAGATGCAGAATGGTGAAGGCAGAAACAGACTGTTTGATGACAAGGTGAGGAAGAGCTGCCGCTTACTATACCTGTGTCTATTGATGTGCGAGTGAGCGGGAAAGGTGGTGGTAGAAAGTCATGTTAGAGACCTCTATGGCAGACCCTTCACTTATCAGGAATGCCAGGGTCCCTGTCTGTGGGGCCCCCACAGGCCCAACTCATACGGGCTCCAGAGACACCAGTTAAGCTCAAGAATGTGTCCCCCCAAGTTGCCAAAGTATGTGTCCTACCCTCAGAGAACCTGGTCTCTCCAGGGCTCTCATAGCCCCTTGTGACCATATGCCTTGCTCCTTGAGCATGAATATGAGAATTAAAAACAATTCTTCACCCAGAGCAAGTTCTCCTCAGACTTGTATTCTCGTATGTGTGTGTGTGTGAGGGAACTTCATTTCTTTCACATCCTAATAAATATAGAGAATGGTCACTGATTTGCTTTAATGCGACCCCCAGAGCAAATGCCAGAGAAAAGGCAAGTAGGCAAGGCAAAAAAACTTTATTTACAAGCCAATGTGAAGGAGGGAGCAAGGTTCACCGGTCTCTGGCGGTGGAGGCCAACGAAGTCGCTCCGGCGTTCTTGGGCGAGGTTCCTAGGTCCGCACAGGAGCAGGGGGCAAGGAAGTTCGCACCGGCGTTCTCGGAGGAGGTTCCTGGGTCCCGCCTACCAGAAGGGGGCAAGGAAGTTCGCACGGCGCGCCCACCGGGAGCGGCTTTTATGTCCTGGGCCCGGGAGTGGGCGGGCAGTGGGCGGGACATAGGCGGGTCAGGGGCGGGGCGGTAGGCGTGGCTAGGCGGGTTCCGGTTCTTCTCCGTCGGAGGTCGGGTTGCGCCTACGCAGCCTACCCATGTCTTTCCGGGGCGCGGGAAAGTTGACGGTGAAGAACCCAGAATTGCGCCATCTTGCCTCCCTTCGTCCAAACAGTCACTTCTTAGAAATTGTTGTTCACAACACTTCTGGGTTGTTGCTAGTCTTTATCCCCTTTCTTTTTGCTTGCCCCTTTAGGGCACAACTATCATAGTCCAGGTTTTCTTTCTAATGCTGCTCTTCTTCTTCTTTTGTTTGTTTGTTTGAGATGGATTCTCACTCTGTTGCCCAGGCTGGAGTGCAGTGGTGTGATCTCAGCTCACTGCAAACTCTGCCTCCTGGGTTCAAGCGATTCTTCTGCCTCAGGGTCCCAAGTAGTTGGGATTACAGGCATGCACCACCACGCCCAGCTAATTTTTGTATTATTAGTAGAGATGGGGTTTCACCACGTTGGCCAGGCTGGTCTTGAACTTCTGACCTCAAGTCATCTACTCTCCTCACCCTCCTAAAGAGCTGGGATTACAGGCATGAGCCACTGTGCCCAGCACGCTCTTCCTTTATAATTTGGTAGATTGGGCCATGGTGGGAGTTCTCAAACTTTAATAATAATAATAATAATAAAAACTCCCAAGAAGTTTGTTTTAAATGCAGATTCGTCAGGTCCTGCCCAAATCTATGGAATCAGAATTTCTGGAGTGGTATACGGGAATCGGCATTTTACCAATCCCTCTGCTACCTCCTCCTCCCCTAAGATCCGAAGTCGAACAGTTCACAGAACACATATCATAAAACGTGGTGCTGAAGGAGGCCTTGAGCCCTTGTCTGGGTCACTCAGGCTGCTATAACAAAACACTGTAAACTGGATGACTTATAAACAACAGCAATTTAATTCTCACAGTTCTGGAGGCTGGAAGTCCAAGATCAGATTTGGCATCTGGTGAGTGCTCACTTCCTGTTTCCTAGAACAGTCCTTTTCCCCGGTGTCCTCACCTAGTGAAAGGGGCAGATAAGCTCCCTTGGGCTCTTTTATAAGGGCACTGATCTCACTCATGAGCCCTCCACTTCATGACCTAATCACCTCCCAAAGGTCCCACCTCTTAATACCATCACCTTGGGGTTTAGATCTCAACACATGAGTTTTGGAGAGACACAAACATTCAGACGACAGCTGTCCCCTTTTTTTTTTATGTTGAGAGTTCTTTATATATTTTAGATCAAGACCTTTCTTAGATATATAATTTCTAAATATTTTCTTTCTGTCTGTAATTTGTCTTTTGATCCTCTGTCCCAGTCTTTCACAGAACAAAAGTTTTTAATTTTGATGAGATTCAATTTATAAATTTTTCTTCTTATGGCTCATGCTTTTGATGTCAAGTCTAAGAACTTTGCTTAGTCCTACACCCCAAATATTTTTCTCTTATATAGTTGTATGTTTACGTTTGAGTCCATGATCCATTTTGAGTTGATTTTGGTATTGGTTTAGGTCCAATTGCTCCAGCACCATTTATTGAAAAGGCTATTTCTCCTCTATTGCATTGCTTTTACTTCTTTGTCTAAAATTAATGGGAATTTTGAGTGGGTCTATATCTGTGTTCTCTATTCTGTTCCACTGATTGCTTTGCCTGTTCCCTCTACCACTACCATACTGTCTGGATAATGCAGTTATATATTGGGCTTTAACATTGGGAAGAGTGATTCTTCCCACTTTATTCTTGTTTTTAAAGGTTTTTTTGTTTGTTTTCTTTCTTTCTTTCTTTTTTTTTTTTTTTTTTTTTTTTTAGCAATTCTTGGTCTTTCCCTTTCCATCTAAATTTTAGAGTAAGCTTGTCTATGTCTGTGAAAAAAACTTATTTAAATTTTGATAGTAATTGCATTAGCATGATGTAGTTACAGAGATGAAACTGTGTGGAAAAGTTGGGCAGCCATAGTTGCTATATGATTTGTTAATAAACTTTGATCCTTCTAGAATCCTAGAACCAGAGAGGACTCAACACTTTAAACTGACTCCAGGGAACATTGTAGGTTCTTGGGTGTTCATACACTGTCTTTAGGAAAACGGAGCTGTCTTAAGAGAAGTTGTACGTACTTCTGTGAGAACCGAATGTTCTCTCTTATGGCTGTGAGAACCAAATGTTTACTTAAGTAAAATTGATCTTCACCTCTACTTTACCAGGGAAGGAAGAGCTGAAGGACCCTGGGGATGATTGAACAAAAGCCTCTCACCAGCACGCTCAGGAACTGTCCTGAGGGCAGCAGGAGGAGTGGTAATTCTGCAAGAGAAGGTGGCTTTGTTGAAAGCCTTTAAATTCAGCTTCATTACTTGCCAGTCTCCTTCCTTGTGTTCTAGCCATATTTCTTATCCATTAGGCAGCCAGCTCTTAACATGAGATCTTCCTGGTTTTGCATTCTTTTCTGCAATGCTGACACTTCCTTCTAGTCACACCCTTCGGCGCTGTAATCTATGATCTTAGTTTTAGTCAGTGATGAAGATATTTCGCACATTAACTGTTATTTCAGTTAACACCAGATGAAGTGAACTCAATTCCTCTTCTCTTCTCACACAAAAGTTGGTCCCAAACTGGTTCAAAAATATCTTTGAATTCTTTCTTGGCTAGTGTCGGTTATTTGTGTCCCTTTAGTGATCTGATTAATACTGGCTTTTGTGATGGCTGTCACGTCAAGATAGTTGCAAGCATTGTTAAAGAAACATTTGATAAGAGGGACTACTTACCTGGAATTCACCCCCAGACCATTGAAATCTTAACTACTGATGACAGTTTTGTGTATCCTTTAAGGAGTTCTTTAACTCTGAATTCTATAGAGAAAATAAAAAGATTTGTTGAAAATGACTGACCCCATGTGGGTTGAGAACTATATCCAGTTAACTAAACTGTAAACAGCTAACTGAATCTGTTAACAGTTAAGTATGTTATCTATAAAATAAGCTTCAAGTAGCACTATGTGTTGTAACTTCTTGGTGCCTGTAAATTAAGAGTTAAACCCTTAGATCTGGCTAAGGAAATGAGTTTATCCTAGCTCAAAGGAGACCTTTTCCTCAACTCTTCCTCCATTATTTTCATTCTCTATTGTCTACTTATCATCTCATATGTCCCCTGTCATGTTACTTTGGAATCATTTCTTCAAGATGCAAACTGCAGCTGATGTGGTCATTGGGTCTATTGCAGCCTCCACCAGGTGTTCACTTCTGGTGAGAGGCATATCCAGGGCCTGAGTGCTGGAATCCAAAGATGACAAGGGTGGAGCATTACTGAGTTAACCTCGCAGCTGGAGGGTCTGTGCTGCATATTCTCCCCTTGGGCCATGAGAGCACATGCTTGAGAATTACACAAGCCTGTAGCAGGGCAGGGCTCAGGGCTATGGAATTGATAACACCAGTGGGACTAAGGCATCCACCATCTGTTCTTTGTTATGTTCATGCCCATCACCAAAGTAAAAATCACAGTCATCCTTCTCTCCACCATTTCTGTCTCAATCAATCACTTCCTCCTAGGCTGGGCAAATTATCTTCTCCAACTTGCCAGAGGAAGAGGGAATGTCTTTTGGTAAGGCACAGAGGAGCCCTTGGTTTTCCAGTTACACTCCTGCTAATTGCAGAGAGTTCTCAGTTCTTGGTAATCATGGAGGCTTGCATCTTTAAGCGCGTGCCATCTGCAAAAACTGGCCCCAGTTGCTATCTGGAGTTGGCATCTCCCACTGAGATCTGCATGAACTTTGTCCCTGTAGGCTGCAGGGATCTAAGTAGTTTTCAAGTCCCTGGCTTTTGATAGGAAGCAAAAAGCTTCCAGATTGAGTACAGCCTGAAAAAGGAAGAGAATTTGTTGATACTTCCTGTGTTGCGATAACAAATACCCATCCTAACTGCTGCTAGATAGGGGCTGGCAGTTCTCTTCATGCTCACTACGGAGGTAGGGCAGGGCGAGTGGGAGTGGGGAGCTCCCCCGTCATGCAGGCTCCATTCATAGAACACTTCCTAAAAACCCCTTCCTGCCTTTGTAATCCTGGGGATGCAGAGCTGCCCTGTCTGCTCTGTGCAGAGCCCTGCCTGTGCCCTCTCTAATTGCCTTCTTCCTTACAAAATCCAGCTGCTGGTTGAGGCTTCTCTCCCTGTATTTACAGCCGTCTAATCAGCTGGTAATTTACTTTCAATCAGTGCCAGATTGTGTTCCTCAGATTCATATCCCCTATTTCATTTAGTGAGGAAATGATTGCCTTTCCTCTTTACCATTTGTTTTAAATATTAGCTGCCATGTTGTGCCGAGTAATGGTCTCTTAAATACCAAGGTATAACCTGGCAGTTCAAGACAGCATTTGTCCAAAGCTATCTAAACACTTACAGTGTGCTCGAGGCAAGTCCACGTGCTTGGGACTGGGGTAGCATCTGTCATGCCATCTTATGCCCAATGACTTAAGTTCTTCAGTTGTCAGTGTCAAATCTTGATTTCTAGAGGCTCCTTGTTATTTAAATCCAGCCAGGAACTGATTTCCTTGCAGGCTTCTGTGAGGCCATCCTGAATGGCTGCCGTGGGGTGAGGATGATCTGGGGTTGTGCTATGAGGTTCTGACCCTGAAGTTTCACCTGTTAAGGTCTGAAAAAACTGCAGGCCACGAACATTAACAGGTTGTTTTTGTGGCTTGTGGGGCGGGTTGAGTAGCACAGAAGAGAAGCTGGGGAGATAGAGAGAGAGTAGGCAAGAGGAGAGTCAGAGATGAAGTGAGTGACCAATGGGTCAGTTGAGGCTCACCCACGCAGACCTGCTCTTAGGCACATCTTGAATGTGTCCCTGGACATACTCTTACATGTAAATAGTGTTAGTAAGTGTCATTCTAGAAAGGGATTTCCTTTCTGCTGAGAAGCACTTTCCTAGTGGGACAGGATCAGGGCTGAAGAACTTTTGACCCGGGCCCACTTTCTAGCTATTTGTTATTAAAAATCTTCCTGCCGGCTAGTCACAGTGGCTCAACCCTGTAATCCTAGCACTTTGGGAGGCTGCAGTGGGCAGATCACTTGAGCCCAGGAGTTTGAGACCAGCCTGAGCAACATGGCAAAACCGTATCTCTACAAAAAATAGAAAAATTAGCTGGGTGTGGTAGTGCACACCTGTGGTCCTAGCTACTCGGGAGGCTGAGGTGGGAGGATCACCTGAGCCCAGGGAGGTTGAGGTGGCAGTGAGCCGTGATCGTGCCACTGCACTCCAGCCTGGGCGACAGTGTGAGATCCTATATCAAAAACAAAAACAAAACAAAACAAAAAAACTTCCTGCTGTCCCTGGAGAGCCCGAGGATTCCTCCCTTCTCCCAACTTCCCATACTTCTTTTATTTGTTTGGCTCATTTTCAAGAGCATTCTAGAATTTCTCTAAAGGAAGGGCTTAGTGGTGGCCATCTGTTTGAAGCCCTGAGGTGGGTAGAACGATGCTAGAGGACTTGTTTCAAAGCTGCCTGGCAGAGCAGGTATGCTCTTTTCCTTCACAGGAAAGATAGGTTAAGGGCACAGCTCCTGCAAGCAGCCTGCCTGAGTTCAAGTGCTAGGTGCCTCACTTGGCTTAGTGAACCCATCCAAGGGTCTTGACCTCCATGTGGCCCAGTCTCTCTATGGACTTAGGATAGTAATATCAGGATTCTTGCGATGATTAAATAAAATAATGACTGTTAAGTTATCGTATGATAACTGTGCTTGGTACATGAATATCGAATCAATGTTAGTTTTTACTATGAGGTTGCTGGTGATGGGGTGCGGGGAGTAACAGAAATCATAGGGAAGGCTCCAGCTCCCCCAGAGCACCCCTAGTGGTGCCTTTGCTAAACACTCTTCACTGTTTTCGGACCCAGTTGAAACAGAATTTTCTCCACAAGGCATTCCTCTCCCTGCCTTCAGACTCTGAGTCAGGCATCTGTCTCTACGCTTCCCAGAACCCTGTGCTCACAGACACTCACCCTTTTCACCTCAGTTTAACTTGACCTCTCTAAAGACCCTATTTCCAAATAAACTCATATTTGGAGGTAATGGGGGTCCAACATATCTTTTTGAGGGACCACAATTTAACTGTAACTCTGACCAAGCAGAATAACTGGTTGAGGAGGAATAGAAGTGGAATGGATTGTCATCTGAGAGTTTGAAATGGCTAAGGATATCTGGACTTCTGACATGCTCTCAAAACTCTCCTGGAAACATGTGGATGTTTCAGAAAAAGAGAAAGAAAAACTCACAGGTATAACCTTAAGACCTGATCTAAAGACTCATTAATGAGAGATAGAGGACTTTCAAAAATAAAATCCTGATAACACAAGTGAAAGTGATTCTGAACAAAGGGAGCGTCTGGCTGCCAAGAGAGCTCTTTGGTGAGTTCCTAAAGGGTCATGAAGAACTGTAGGAAGGAGGAGTACATAATCAAGACAGAATATAACCTGCAAAAAGAAGCCGAGTGTGAAATACATTTTATAAAAATTCTAAGGGCAATAAGATGGGCTTTGTTAGACATATATAGAGCAAAGAGAACAATGTGGAGCAGGCACCACATGGGGCAGAAGATTTATGTCAGCAGATGACTATGGGCAGCAGCTGTCGATTTTGTTCTAAATTCTTCAATAGAATAATTTCCAAATTGTAAAGGCTGATCAAAGATGGGCAAAGATGAAAAGATGTCAAATATAGATGAGGTGATACAAAGAAAGCACTAGCTGTCTTAAATGAGCTCAAATATTTATACTAGACTAGAGGTCGGCAATTTTTTTCTATAAAAGTGATATTTTAGGTTTTGCAGGCCATATGGTCTTGGTTGAAACTACTCAACTCCGCTGTTATAGTGTGAAGGCAGTCATGGACAGTTGGAAATAGGCATGGCTGTGTTCCAATAAAACTTTATTTACAAAAACAGGCTGCTAGCCAGATTTGCACTGGACTGCAGTTTGCTGATCCCTGCACTAAAGCAATGACAACCCAGACAACTGAGAGAACTTGCTGTTGCAACACAGAACCACTGTCAGTAATCTCAGAAAAATGCTGCAAGAAAGAGGAACTGCTCAGAATCTGGAGAAGGGCAAAGAACAAAAAGATTCTAAAATCTGTAATTCACATGGTTCAGACACATTTCCAGAACAAATGATTAGATAATCCTGTATAACAAATGTGAACATCTACTTTGCACTATTTTAAGTTACTAATGGTAAACACAACAGAAGTGGCCTTTGCACGCAAGGAATTTTTAGTGTCAAAAGAAAAAGTGATTTTGTAAGAAGTGATGACAGTGGCAATGAATGCTTTGAAAGGGGTTGGAGCAATGAAGATTTAAGCAAGGGGATCTAACTTGGTTTTGGGGAATCAGAGGAGGCCTCTCTGAAAAAACTGAGAGATCTAAAGCATGAAATTAGCCTGGAAAAGGGGACAGGGTAGAAAAGCATTCTAAACAGAGGGAAGAGCCTCTGCAAAAGCATCTGACAGAATCCTCAAGACACAGAAGTAAACCAAAAGGAGTCCATGTGGCTGGAGGACAGAGGAGGAGAATGCGACAGGACAAACCTGAGTGGCAGGACAAAACTGAGTAGCAGGCAAGAAGTTCAAGACTATGAATTTTGTCATTTCTCTAACACACCAGTCTAGCAACACTAGCAAAAATAAAAATAGGTGACTTTGACAGAACTTTGTTTTAGCGATTTCACAATGGTTCCAATAACCACAGTTCCCTTTTCAAATGCTCATGAACCAGCCTCTTAGCTCTTCTCCCTGCTCCTAGTCTTAGTTCCCTCCAACACTTCCCACCCAGATGCATCTTTAAAATGCAAATCTGATCATATCATGCCCATGCTTATAAACCTTTAGTGGATTACCATGGTTCTTGGGACTTAATGTATTTAGATTTTAACAAGGCATTTAACTAAAATATTTTTAAAATCGATAAAAACTAGGCCGGGTGCGGTGGTTCACATCTGTAATCCCAGCACTTTGGGAGGCTGAGGCGGGTGGATCATCTGAGGTCGGGAGTTCGAGACCAGCCTTGCCAACATGGTGAAACCCCGTCTCTACTGAAAAAAAAAAAAAATAGCTGAACTTGGTGGCGGGCACTTGTAATCCCAGCTACTTGGGAGGCTGAGGCAGGAGAATCATCACTTGAACCTGGGAGGTGGAGGTTGCAGTGAGCCGAGATCACGCCATTGCACTCTAGCCTGGGCGACAAGAGCGAAACTCTGTCTAAAAAAAAACCAACCAACCAACCAAACCACACACACACACACACACACCACACACACGGTGTATAACATGATGTTTTGATATGTATTCATTGTGGAATGGCTAAATCAAGCTAATTTGACATATTCAACATTTACCTAAATCTTTAATGATGTTTTTGGGTGGAAATGAATTTGTAGCTGATAAAAATTTGAATTAATAGAATATAGTCAAATGTCTTTAATGTATTGCCACAGGCTCATGTACGCTCCACCTACAGTTATGTCTAGAACATATGGCATTCAAGATCTCTGCATCAGGGGAATAGAGGAATAGAAGTATCAGATTGTCTCTTAAATGCCTTGGCCCAGAAGTGACATCACCTTTATTCACTGTCCATTGGCTGGAGGAAGTCACATGGCTCCAACCCAATTGCAACAGCATCTGGGTAAAGTAAAGGAGTACATGGCATATTTGGCAAGAATTGTCTTTGCCACAGTGTGCTTATTGAATCTATGTATATCATAAAACATGGATGATTAGTTAATATGTTTGATAGAATTAAAATTCAAAAATATCTCAACCAAGTGGAAAGATATGCTAAATTAACAAAGAGATATTTAGGAAGATTAAATATAAAGTCCTACACTTTGGTTAAATTAAAAATGAACTATTTTAGTACAAGGTGGAAAATGTCTTGCTTGACACATTTCAAGTAAAAGAAAACCACACAAAACAAATGGTTTTAGTTAAACCACATGCTCAGTATGAATCACCAGGGCCTGCCAAAGAAATCTAAAGTAATCATAGCAGCATTAATGGATGTATGAAGTTTAGAATAAAATCGGTAACAATCCCCTTGTTCTCTTGGTTGGCTGGACCACATCTGCTGGTGGGTTCAACAAAAGAGGCTCCATTTGAAGAAGAAGATTGAGAAGCTGGAATGAATCCAGAGGAAAGTGAGTAGGATCCTAAGGTTTGTTGAAAGATATGGGGAAAACACTAGACTTCAGATGAAGAGATTCAGGTTTAAGTTTTGAAACTGCCACTTCCAGATGACATTGGGCAAAATCTACTCCCCACCTCTACCCAAAGCTGCATTTCATCTCTCTAAACGTTATCTTCCTTCTGGGCAAAGAGGGAGATCTGTACTTGAATTTCTGAGGCCCTTTCCAACTTGAAAGTTTGGAAGCTATAAAATTACGTCATCTGAGAACAGTTGAAGGAATCAGAGGAGATGTAGCCTAGAGCAGGAAATACTGAACAGGAATATAGGATCTGCTTTAATTATTTGAAAAGTCATCATGAGAAAAAGAAATTTAGATTTGCTCTGCGTGTCATGCAAGAACAGATCTATGGCCAGAGGCAAGAGGGTGCGGAGAATATTCTGATTGTCGGCATTTCCTAATGATGGAATGGGCTACCATTGTGAGAGAGGGATCATTTAGCAGAAGCAAGATAGAAATTCTCTTCTAGGCCCTCCAAAAGTACCTGGCACAATTATATAAATCTGTGTGAGAACCATATAAAAAATTTATCATGAGAACCTGCAGACACCCTTAGAAATCCCTCCAAATGTGCTCACCTCCAATCTACTTAGTCCATACTGGTCACCCATCAGCATCTTGGGTATCTTCTTGTTCTGGCTCTGTATACTTGATGCCCTTCTCCCAACTTGCTGCTGAGACTGACAAGCTTATTGGGTGTTCTCTTTCTAGGTTGTGACTTTCGCCCCTCTTTAAGATATGACTTTTTCTATCTGCTATTTGGCCCTTCAGACTGCAATTTTGAGCAATAGATGTCACAGTCAATGGCCTTCCCTAGCCAACAGAACAGTGTGCATTTAAATTGACTCCTCTGATATTTTTTATGTGATATGGGAGGGGTGTAGGACATGAGACTCCCTGTCAGGGCCACATAGAAGAATCCTACCTTGGGTGGGAGGTTGGACTTGATAACCACTGAAGTCCTCTACTACGCTCAGATTCTATGACTTTAAGATTTATATTTACCTCTGTTCACAGAAATAGAAAGTTTCAATGATTCTTTATCAGTGGTGATGCTCTTCCCAGAATGCCATCATTTAGTAAGTCTCATATATGTATACATACTTCTCTGCTCTTGGACTTTGCCACTTACCTACTTTTAAAGCTCTTGGAGCAGCTCATGGAGATGGACTAATCCTTCTTAGTTTACTTGTTTCTGGTGTCCTGAATGACCGAAGGGAGCTCATGAAATACAGCTGGCTAGAGAAGAAGGGGAAGCAGCATCAGTCATGGAGCAGTGCTGATGACCCATGTGGTCAAACCATGGCTTTGGACTATTTGGCTGTGAATCCAAGGCTGTTTGAAGAATGGCACGGAGGAAAATCTGGCCATAGCTGTACTGACTCCCAGAATGATTAGATTCCAATGGAAAACAACAGAAGATTAAGACCCTGGTTCCACAGGTATCTTGTACAAGGGCTCTTCCTCTTCACAGTGATCTTATTAAAAACCCTGAATCTGATCATCACTCCACTAATACTCTCCAACTCTACTTATAATAATATCCAAACTCATATCATGGCCTTAATGGTCTGATTCCTGTGTCTCTCTCCAGCCCTATTTCATATACTTATTCTAATATTTACTTCTTGAGGGCAGAAACCTTTTCTTATGTCCTGCTGCACCTGCAATATTGAGACCAGCATGTGGTACAAATCTCGATACCTGTTGGTTAAATAAATGAAACCAGGTGGGCGCAGTGACTCATGTCTGTAATCCCAGCATTTTGGGAGGCTGAGGTGGGTGGCTCACTTGAGGCCAGGAGTTTGAGACCAGCCTGGTCATCATGGTGAAACCCCATCTCTACTAAAATACAAAAAATTAGCCAGGTGTGGTGGCAAGCGCCTGTAATCTCAGCTACTCAGGAGGCTGAGGCAGGAGAATCACTTTAACCCAGGAGGCAGAGGTTGCAGTAAGCCAAGATTGCACCACTGAACTCTAGCCTAGGTGACAGAGCGAGACTCTAGCTCAATAAATAAATAAATAATAATTAAAAAAATGAAACCAGTCTTGACTTCCAAAGGACTTTACTGAGTTCATATAATGGAACCTCTCATCACTATATTCTTAAGAAGAAACCCTTTTTTGAATGCCCACCTCTATATTTCCATGACGCTTCAGGGATGAAAAGCATTCGTTTGATTACTGAGAGGGTAGCCAGAGAAGTGAAGAATAATGTGATGTTCAGTTCAAACTCCTCGGGGGAATTCGGTTGTGAAAATGGAATTACCCAAGTTGGATTCCACCCAGGATGCCAAGCTGAAGTTATTGGGTAAGTGCACATTAGAAAAATGAATTTTGGCAGCTGCCAAAATGTTCTCTTTATGTGAAAAAGTAAGTGACCTTGGATTTAGTTTCTGTTAACGGCTGGCTTTTTCTGGCAGAGGCAAGAGATGGATACTTTGAAGGAGCCATGGTTTTGCCATGACAGCAGCAGTACCAGGAAACTTGCGGGTTGTTACAGTGCATCCATTTCAGTTAGGAATGTGATGGACCAAATGTGCTTTTTATTTTGCCAGTGTTTGGACTCTTCATTTGGAGAATCACCCATGATTGTAGCTGACTATATTCCAAGATTCCTAAGCTTTGGCGCCTGAATCAGATACCTATAGAGAAAAAAGAAGCAATTTATTCATTCATTTCTTTCTTTTTCTTTTTTTCCTCTCCCATTTAACTGTCCCAAATGTCAGTGAATGAGTCAAATGTTCAACATTTTTCCACAGGGGCTGACTTTGGAGAAGCCAGTACAGTCCATCATAGTGTTTTCTCAACTAGTTCATTGTGATATTCTGGGATTTTGAAAGGCCACTTTTTCCATGTCAAGCTGTCCTAGGATGGCTAATATGCCTTTTCTCATTTTTGACAAGACAGAGGGAGGACAGGGTGATAACACAGCAGGATAAAATGGAGAGAGTGGCTGGATGCTGGCTGTTTATGCGTGGATGTTGAGAGTAGAAAATGCAGATTGAACTGAGGGTAAGATGCCAGGGACTTGCAAGAGAGCTCCTTCTCTGAATAACCTCATATTCCAGCAAACTCATAAAATTGGAAAATAATTTTAAACAGTGGAAGCCTTCTTTGAGGCATTTATATTTCCTGTTAATAAGGTCACAAATAATCACCTTTATTATGAATCCAAATAAAGTATATGATGCTGCTCATGGTAGGATTTGGAGAGAACCACCCAAAAATACCTCCCCAACTAGCCTAATATGCTGCTCACAGGTTCTACCCATACTCTTTCTTTGAGTACAAGCACTAGCTCTCAAATATCCTGAGAAAATGCTGGTGTTTTAACTGGGAGGAGATCAATCGACAGGGATGGGGTTCGTTTGTTTAGCTGTCTACTATGAATGCAAGAGATTTGCGATGGACTGAATGTTTATGTCTCCCCCAAATTCATGTATTGAAATCCTAATCCCAAGGTGGTAGTATTAGGAGGTGGGGCCAGTCTGCAGAAGCAAGTGCTCTCACAGTGAAGAGCTCCAGGAAGGCAAAAACATCCATGTGTTTGGAGGAGCTAGTGAATGAGCCAGCAGATTCATGCCAACACAGACATGTGTGAGCTACTTAATGGCTGTGGCTTCACTTCTTCCCTCCCACTCTCACACAATATCTCCTGTGGTCCACACTAATGGAAAACATGCAGCAAAGGGAATTCTGGGAAATGCAGTTCAGCCTCATCAAGTTGACACCCATCAAGCCACCATACCAGGTCAGTTGATTCCAGGATGTGTGGCCTTTCCATGACAACACATTGCCCCTCCCCAAATGGCTCTGTCCATTGCTTGTTCAATATTTACACCCAAGAAAGCCGTTCTTCCTAGGTCAGCCCTGTTTAAGTATTGATGCCACAGGCCTGGAACGGGTCAAGGCATGGTGGAGAAGGACCAGGAGCTGAGCATCATCCTGAGGAAACCCTACAACAATTAAACTGCAGTTGGAAAGAAAAAGAGTCTCATCCTTGGGGTGAGCACAGTAGAGGTAAGGCATTTTGTCTTCCACATATCCCTAGCCTGCCAGTACCACTCTGTCCCATAGTTAGCCACCAGGTACAGCTGTGCTGTCTCTGTACTGAGCTAAAGTGTCCAGCTGATGGGGAGGGAAGACAGTGGGTTGAACTATAACCCTGCTTCTCTCACCAGTCTCAGCGATGTTTCAGCGCAGAGGAATAAAAGCTTTTTCCCCAATCCATGGGCCTGAAGGAGCCACCTTTTTATAATTTGCACAAAGGCATTAGAGGTGTAGCTGTGCCCCTTGAATCATCTGCCTATAGCTGTCTGACATAATACAAAATACATATTTGGTCTTCTACACCAGTTCCTGACACATAGGTCTTAAAAACCTCATCATTTCCTGAATGATAGGAGTAAGAGAAGCACCATTTGTTGTATTTGGTCTTATTCTCGGTTCCCTGACACAAGAGCTTTTAAGACCCTTGGAATCTCCAGAGTGATGTCTTTTTTATGCTAATGAGATGACTAGTACCTGGGGTCCCTAGCCAGCTTCAGGATGAGGGCTGGCCACCAGAAAACCAAGCCTTGATGAGAGGGTTGGAACTTGCAGCCATATCTCCCTTCCCCATTCCCCACCTCAACTTCCTGGGAGGGAGGTGGGCTGGAGAGTGAGTCAATCACTAACAGCCAGTGATTGAAGCAACCACATCTACGCAATGAAACCCCCATAAAAACCCTAAACAAGGGGTTCAGAGAGCTCCTGAGTTGGTGGACACATTCACGTGCTGGGAGGGTGGTGCACCCCAACTCTGTGGGGACAGAAGCTCCTGCACTTGGTACCCTTCTGGACCTCCCTCCAGGTACTGCGTTGTCTGTGTGCTCATTTGTATTCTTTATGTTTTCCTTTATAATAAACTAGTAATGGTAAAATGTTTCTGAGTTCTGTGAGACACTGCAGAAAATGATGAAAGCTTAGGGGATTGTGAGAGCCCCTGATCTGTAAGCAAGCTGGAAGTTATGGGTCACCTGGGGACCCACTGCTTGCAGTTGACAAATGAAGGGGGGGCAGTCTTGTGGGACTGAGTCCTTAACCTGTGGGGGCTCGTGTTAACTGTCAGCACAAGCTAACCAGTGTCGTAATTGTAGTAAAGTGGACATCCAACACCCAGTTGGTGTCCCCAGAGAATTGGAGAATTGCTCAATATGACCCACAAATTTGGCATCAGAAGTGTGTGAGTGGAGAAAAGGGCTTTTGTTGTTATTGTTGTTTGTTTGTTTTTCATTTGAGGAAGCCAAGCCAGGACAGTTTGCCTGGACCTCAGAGACTGCCTTCAGGCTAGCTCAGCTGCTGGTCTACCTGGCTCAAGCCTGAGAGGACCTCCATGTGAGGAAAGTAGGAGCAGAGATGAAAAAGCAAACAACTAGTTTCACATGGGCCCTCCCAAAGCATCAGGACAATGCCGCCTTTGTCCGGGCTTTGAAAAGAAAATAAAACAAATAACAGTAAGAGGATCGCATACTTGGTATTGTGCTGAGGATGTTATATGAATTATTCATTCAATAAGTATTGATTGATGACCTAGTATATGCCAGAAAATATTCCAGGTGCTGAAGATATAGAAGAAAACAGACAAAAATCCCTGGCTTCATGGAATTTACATTCCAAAGGGAGAGAGATAAGAGAATTTAAAAAGTAAAATATCTGATATGGAAATGATAATAAATGTTATATAGAAATATAAAACAAAGAAGGGTGCTAGGAAATGCTAGTGAGAGTTGAGGAGGGGAAGGTAGCTCTTTTAAATGTGGTGACCTGGTAAAGATCTCACTTCAAACTGATCTGGGGCCAGGTGCAGCAGCTCACGCCTATAATCCCAGCACTTAGAGAGGTGTAGGCTAGAGGATCACTTGGGATCAGGAGTTTGAGACATAGTGAGAGCCCATCTGTATTTAAAAAAACAAACACAAACTGATCCAGAGGACATCGCATCAGACAGATTATATTGTTGTCATTTCACAGATTAGGAAACTGAGGCTTAGAATATGAAACTTTTTCTTAGGAAAAGATCTGTTATCAGCTATTCATATGTTAGAGTCTATCTCTTTCCTAAGTATTTGCATGGCACTTGTTCCTTAGCAGTAGAATGCAAAGCAATTTGTACATGGTTAAGGAATTTTAACACCAAAAGTTGTGCTGAAGGTCTGAGAGAAGAGGAGAGCTTTCATCTCTTGGGACTCCTACAATCACAACGCCTTGGTTGGTGGGTCCTGCTTATCTAGTCTTCCTCTTGACCTAGAACAAACCACTTCTGATGCTAGGCAGGGCTCTGTGACCACAGAACAGCTTTTTGTTGTTTTCTCAGCCAATTTTTAATTAGACTTTGTTTTTGTTTTAGCAGTTTTAGGTGCACAGCAACATTGAACAGGAAGTACAGAGTGTTCCCACAAACCCCTTACCCTCACACCATACAATCTCCCCAACTAATGACATATTGCCAGAACAGACTTATTTACAAGGTTAACTTCTTCCCTGTCTTGCCCCTTTCTCACAGATAAAATCTGGGTTACAGGTTCCATTGGTATTGCTCTTTGGGTCCTGAGTCCCCCATTGCCCACCTCGGCTGCCCAGGCTGTCACAGGCCTGCCATTCTCTCCTTGCAGGTGCACAGTACCTGCAAAGGATGTACAACAGTGAGCGGGGCACATGGGCAAACAGATGGCGTGGCTCCACAGTACTTTCCGGGCTGCAAGCTGCGGAGCTGAGGGCTGTCCCTGCTTTGTCCTGTCAACTTAGAGAACCTTCTCCCCGCCAAGGTTATAAATTATTTTCTAGGAATTTCTCAGCCCTGGATTTCCCCTTTTGCTTTTTAGTTTCTCATCCTGAGTTGGCTCAGCCTGTCCTTCAGATTTGCCTAAAAACTCCCCTTTTAGTGTTGAGCCTTGAATAAATTTTCATCTGCTGCCATGGCTGAGTCACTGCCTAGGTGCTGGGTCCATGCTGTCTCTAGACAGCTGCCTGGCCCTGGGGCTGAGAGGAAGCAGCATCCAGCCAGACACCCACACCTTCAGACAGAGCCGCTTCTGAGAAGCAGTGGGATAGAAGTGTGTCATCCGCCAGAGGGCGGGACGGGGAGACTTAGGCTGTGGGGAGGGGGAGGAGGAACTGAGCCAGATGGGGGTGGAGGGATTGGGAGGCGGCGGGGGGTGGGGTGGGGGTGACATCAGGCTTAATCTTGCCTGGACTCAGGGGAGGCCATGGGTGAGCTTGCTTTTTGAGGAAAAAGGAGGTGAGATCATTGATGAGCTTTCCTTACTTGAGAGTCAGGGGATGAGGTCACACCTGGGTTTGTGTTATTTGGGAGAAGAAAGAGTGAGATCATGTTGTTTCCCTTATTTTGTATCAATAAGTGAGGGGAGGAGGTACACGGTGCCCAGTACGCCTTATTTAAGAGGTTGAGGTGGTTTGGAAGGCCTTCTGCCTCTAAACTGAGGGTTGCCCTGACCGGGCAGAGCCTAGGAGCAGCCCCTCCCCGGGCAGTTCAGTACTTGGCTGGTTTTGCTGTATTGCTCAGGTCACCGAGGGCTGCACTATGGCTTTCATGAGCCCCGACGACTTTTGCCTTCATGAGCCTTTTCCTCCATTACAATTTTTTTTTTTTTTAATTTTCAAGTACTTCACAGAAAATTTTATTTTTCTCCCCATTGAACTAAGCAATTTAAAAAAATGGTTCTCGACATCTAGAAACTTGCATTTTTGGAGAAACAATTCTTTTTTTTTTCTTCTTCTTTTTTTTTTTATTATACTCTAAGTTCTAGGGTACATGTGCATAACGTGCAGGTTTGTTACATATGTATACTTGTGCCATGTTGGTGTGCTGCACCCATCAACTCGTCAGCACCCATCAATTCGCAAATCAATAAATGTAATCCAGCATATAAACAGAACCAAAGATAAGAACCACATGATTATCTCAATAGATGCAGAAAAGGCTTTTGACAAAATTCAACGGCTCTTCATGCTAAAACTCTCAATAAATTCGGTATTGATGGAACATATCTCAAAATAATAAGAGCTATTTATGACAAACCCACAGCCAATATCATTCTGAATGGGCAAAAACTGGAAGCATTCCCTTTGAAAACTGGCACAAGACAGGGATGCCCTCTCTCACCACTCCTATTCAACATAGTGTTGGAAGTTCTGGCTAGGGCAATCAGGCAAGAGAAAGAAATCAAGGGTATTCAGTTAGGAAAAGAAGAAGTGAAAATGTCCCTGTTTGCAGATGACATGATTGTATATTTAGAAAACCCCATTGTCTCAGCCCAAAATCTCCTTAAGCTGATAAGCAACTTCAGCAAAGTCTCAGGATACAAAATTAATGTGCAAAAATCACAAGCATTCTTATCCTCCATTAAAATTTTTAAAGATTTTATGACTGTATTGGTATAAAAATTAATATAATACAGGCCAGATTTATTATTATATAAGCAATTTATTTTTCTTCTGATTTGAAAAGAAATTAAAATTAAAACATTTTTGTGGGCCTCTAAAAGCCCTCTGTGCCTATTGCTCCTAATGGATGAATTGGTCCTGAGGTCACTGGGACAGTCAGGACTCTTCTGGCCTTCAGAAAGAAATCTGGGGCTGGAGCCAGAGCAGAGAGGGCCCCACCCACTCCCTAACTTCACTTTACCTCTCTGAGACACTCTACCAGGGAATTGACTAAGAGAACTGTGCAGAGCTGGCCCATCTTCTTGTAGAGTCACACACCACATAACAATGTTTCAGTCAGCGGCAGATCACATATACGACAGTGGTCCCATAAGATTATAATGGAGCTGAAAAATTCCTACTGCCCTCAGCCCCGCGGTGGCTCAGCTCGCAGCCCTGAAGGTACTGTGGAGCCAAGTGGTCACTACTGCCTAGTGATGCTGTAGCTGTTGTAACATTGTAGTGCAACACATTACTCACGTGTTTGTGGTGATGCTGGTGTAAACAAACCTGTTGCTAGTCATATAAAAGCATAGCACGTATAATTATGTACAGTACATAATACTTGATAATAACTGTGCTACTGGTTTATGTGTTTACTATACCATATGTTGTTATTTTAGAGTATACTCCTTTTTCTTATTAAAAAAGTTAACTGTAAAGCAGCCTCAGGAAGGTCCTTTGGGAGGTATTCTAGAAGAAGGCATTGTTCTCATAGGAGACGACAGTTCCATGTGTGTTACTGCCCCTGAAGACCTTCCAATGGACAAGATATGGAGGTGGGAGACAGTGATATTGATGATCCTGAGTGTGGGTAGGCCTAGGCTAATGTGTGTGTTTGTGTTTTAGTTCAAAAAGAAAAAAAAAAAAGAAAAAGCTTAAAGAACAAAGATATAAATAATATTTTTGTACAGTTGTACAATATATTTGTACTTTAAACCAAGTGTTATAAAAGAGACAAAATGTTTAAAAAATTAAAAAAATTTTAAAGTCAAAAAGCTCTGGTAAGCTAAGGCTAATTTGTTATTGAAAGAATGAAAAAGAATTTGTTTATAAATTGGGTGTAGCCTAAGTGTGCAGTGTTTATAAAGTCTATGGTAGCGTACAGTAACGTCCTACGCCTTCATATTCACTCACCACTCACTCACTGACTCACACAGAGCAGCTTCCAGTCCTGCAAGGTTCATTCATGGTAAGTGCCTTATACAAATGTACGTTTTTTAATCTTTTATAACATTTTACTGTCCCTTTTTTTCTGTTTTTAGATATGCAAATACTTATCATTGTGTTACAGTTGCCTACAGTATTCAGTAGAGTGACATGCTGTGTAGGTTTGTGCCTTGGAGCAATAGGCTATTCCATATAGTCTAGGTGTAGAGCAGACTGTAACACCTAGGTTTGCATAAGTGCACTCCATGATGTTCCCACACTGATGAAATCACCTAACGATGTATTTTCGGAAGGTATCCCTGTCATTCAGCAACACATGACTATACTAAGAGGGTGATGTGCAGAGGCAGCGTGGTCTGTCAGGCAGCAGGCTAGCTGAGGAGAACTTACTTAAGATGAATTGCCCTCTTAGACTAAGTAATCCATCAAAGAGCAGATACTGGCCATTTCCCTAGACAAAGGCAGAGACCAATTGTTCATTCATTCATTAAACAAATATTTATTGAACCCTAACTATGTGCTAAGTAATATTCCTTGGGGATACAGAAAAGTTCTGGATCTCATGGAACATATACACTGTACATTTAAATCTCTAAAAGTGTCTATTTATAGCCACAGATAAGTTAGGAAAAGGGGAGAGGGAAACAGTATTAAACTGTTAGAAGCCTTGTCACCTATTACTGCTAACAGCCTGATATGCATTATGTCACTTGACCATTTTAACAACCCTGTGAGGCATGCATTATTATTTCTGTTTCATAAATAAGGAAACAGGCTCACAGAGATTAGGAAGCATGTCCACAATCTCACAGTTCACAAGCCTGGGTTGGAAAGCAGTTCTCATTCATTCCAACGTGTGTGATATTCTACCTGGTTACTCTGCCTCACTGGTTATGATTTATGTCCAACAGGATTTTGATTACTAATAGTTTTCTCTGAGTGTTTTTTACAGTACAAAGTTATACATACTGCTTCTTGGCAAAGGTGAGGTAAATCACACCAGAAAGAAGCTAAATTCAGAACGAATGGAAACAGAGCCTGGGTTAGAAATGTAGGAAAGGCAAAACCTTCTTAGTCCATCTGGGCTATAGTTGGTAAAGGGTGAGGTCTCAATGTCTGGGGAAGACCACCATAGTCAAGTGGAGAGATTACTTAGGTTTCAGGAGACATGTGTTTTCATATGAGTGAAATACTGAAGTAACGTGTCTGTTAAGGTATGTTTCTGTCATCTGGTTAAGATATGAGCTATAGTTACCATGGGTGCTGCATATACCAATATACAGACAGTAACTGGTGCAGTGTATAGTACAGCATGAGAAGAAAATAAACATAAAGAAGAAAATAAAGATCACCTATAATCACACCACTAGGTAATAAACATCATTAACATTTTGGTGAATAACCCTCAAGTATTTTTTCTATTAATATCATTTAAACAAATATACAACTAAAATCTTATATTCTAATAGGGATTTGATATTTTTCTACTAAACAATATATCACACACATTTAATCCCATGCAGTTAAGTATTCATATACAGCATGATATTTAATGGCTACATAGTGCTCAGTTGTGTAGATGTATCATAATTTATTTAAGAAATCCCCTGTTGGGAACTACACTTAATTTGTTGTCATTTTTCTCACTGTTGTATGTAACACAGACATGAACAGCTTTATGCATAAATCTTTGCAAGAATCCCTAATTACTTCCTAATGGCAAATTCCCAGAAATGAAATAGCTGGCTGACAGAGCTTAAATATGTTCAAGTCTTTTGTAAACAGAAGTCAAGCCTCAAAGAACAAACCCAGTTGGCATTGAAATCCTGGGATGTACAGGACAGAATCTCAGATCAGCTGAGACTCCTTCAGGCAGGCACCAAGCCTCTGGGTACACATGGTTCAGGAGCCAGGAGTCAGAGACCATTGCACTGGAGACCTAGACACAGCAGGTGAATGTCAGTCCTGGAGCAGGAGCTGTTGCTGCTGACTTGTATGTGCCACATGCTGGGTGTGTGTGTCTATGTGTGTTTGTGTGTGTATGCACACACACATCAAGTGGGGGAAGGGGCAGGAAAACTGGGTTCCAGGTGTTCACAGGAGCCAGAAATCTAATTGCCTCTGGATGAACCCTGCTGCCGACGGAGGCAGGGTTAGACTTGCAGTGTGACCTCTCATACATGTGAAATTGTTCATTCATTTTATCCTGCCTCTGCCTAAGGCATCTACCAATCTCAACTATTTACAATCTACTTTGAAATAACATAAGCAAATATGTTTCTTCAAAGTTCTTCTCTGCCATCCTTGTTTTTCCCTATCTACTGAGACCCACATATAATCCAATCTTGTTCACACAGCCTGGGTCACATATATAGTGACTCCAACAGAATCATCATCTTCTGAGACCCATAGTTGCCATCGTTTGTCCGTCAACTGTCCTCTGTCTCTGCTTCTAATCCCAAACCCCATTACCCATCCAAGTCACTTTAGAAATAGAAGACTACTTTTTTTCCCCTTTAAATATCTGTTAGAATCGGGAGAAGAAGGGAAAGTCATTAAGTCATTAAGTTTCCAAATGCCAAAGCACAAATAACTTCTGTAATAAAAGACAGCAGGAAGGGAAATGTCCAAGCAGAATTGTCTAGATAGTTCATCAGCTACTCCTGGAAAAGCATCAGGGAGATTCAGAAGCAACATTGGCAGTGAAACTAAGGTAGGTGCAATGCCTGATGGGCATGAGGAATGGGAATGCCATTCAATGTCCATGAGCCTCCAAACCAATTTGTGAAGGAAAAGGCCCTTTCCTTCTCTCTGGAGGAAGAGGGAGGCTGTGAGATAGTAGGACTCTCATTTTCCAAGGAAAATACCAAAGTGTGACGCTAGGCATCTGGCCAGACTGCATAGGGTGTACCTCACCCTTGGAAGCCAGATGTCTGACACAGTCTTGTGAGTTTTTTGGTGGAGCCCAGTCTACATAGTCACTCTCTTTTCTTTTTTCTTTCTTTCTTCCCTCCTTCTCCCTTCCCCCCCTTCCTCCCTAGCCTTTCTCTGTCCCTCCCTCTCTTCCTTCTGCATAGTAAGTAGAGTGTGTAGAACATGATTTAATACATTTTCATTGATTCTGAAAATTCTCCTGGAATCTCACATTTACCATTAGAAATTATTTTCATTGAATAGGATGAGTATATTGACATAGAAAATCTGGAGACTAGTCTGAGTTGGTAAAGTCCTGAGAAATAGCCTGAAAATTGGTTATGGGCAAATCTCAATTCAGAGTTGCTTTCTTGAGATCTTCCATTTTCTTCTGAAAGTCAAAGACAGAAGAATTTCAGATTAGCTGAGGTTTCTGGTTGTTGAGTCTGGTTAAATCTTTCCTTGCTACTCTCCTCTCTCCTTTTCCAGGTACTGGGAAACTTTTCTGGGTTAAAACATTAGCAAGAACCTAACAAGGAGAAAATTCCCTCTATTTTTACAAACCGTCCGCATCTTTGGCTGCAAGATGAACTTCATATACATAATTATCTCTTGCTGAAAACATTTTATCTTGATTAATTAAAGCACTTCTGCTGCTACCAAAAGCAGGGAGGAATTTCTGGAAAGGACTCCAAAGGCACTTAGCCTCTTTAAAAGCTTTACTGCCTACAAGTCTAGACTAGCCGATGCCTGCTGCTACTTTAATCATTTTATCTAGTATGGCAGTTCTGTAGGTGGCGGTTGTATACTTCCCATTACTTCTGTTACAATTGAACACTACCGACATAATCGACAACCTTAATTTAAAAAAATGCTTTTCTATTTTAAATGTCATAGATTTTCATTGTAGAAAATTTAAAAATACAGAGAAACACAAAGAAGAAAATAAAAACCACCTATAATCACATCACTAGGTAATAAACGGCATTAACATTTTTTCTATTCATATGATTAAAAATATACACAACTAAAATCTTACATTCTAATAGGGTTTTGATGTTTTTCTACTAAACAATATATCACACACATTTCCCCATGCAGTTAAGTGTTCATATACAACACGATATTTAATGACTATGCATCGTTCAGTTGTGTAGATGTATCATAATTTATTTAAGAAATCCTTTGTTGGGAACCACAAATAATTTGCTGTCATTTTTGTCACTGTTGTATGTAACACAGACATAGAACAGCCTTATACGTAAATTTTTTCAAGAATCTCTAATTACCTCCTAATGGCAAGTTCCCAGAAATGGAATAGCTAGCTGACAAAGCTTAAACATTTTCAAGTCTTTTGCTATAATCTCGCCAAACTGGCCTCCAGAAAGTATGCACCAATTTATTCTCCTAAAGAGTTTTAAAGGGAGTAACTCTTTATCTTTATCTACATTTTCAACAGCATTCAGTCTTCAAAGTAAAAGTTTACCAATTTGACAGTTGAAAATGAGACAGTTGAAAATGAAAATCTAATTTTCACTGAAATGTCCTAGAATCCTAGTGAGGTTGAATCCTGTTTCATATGTGTAATTGGTCATTTGTATGCAGGCCCTAGGGAATGGTTCCCTAATGCTGTCTTCTCAGTTTCCTGCTGGGATGGTTATCTGTTACCTTTCAGTTTGCAGGTGAGCTCATTGTTTGGTAGTTTCCACTATCAGATCATTTCTAAAAATAATTGTTTTCAACCTTTATTTTAGAGTCGGATGCATGTGCAGGTTTGTTACAAAGCTATATTGCGTGATGCTGAAGTTTGGAATACAAATACATCACTCAGAGAGTGAGCATGGCACCCAATAGTTTTTTTCAACACTTACCCCCACCCACTTCTTGTATTTCCCAGTGTTTATTGTCCCCATTTTTATGACCATGTGTATCCAATGTTTAGCTACCACCTATAAGTGAGAACATGCAGTATTTGGTTTTCTGATTCTGTGTTAGTTTGCTTAGGATAATGGTTTCCAGTTCCATCCATGTTGCTGCAAAGGACATGATTTCATTTATTTATGGTGTATACATACTCCATTTTCTTTATCCAGTCCAGAATTGATGGGCATCTGGTTTGATTCCACATCTTTGCTATTGTGAAAAGCACTGCGATAAACATATGTGTGCATGTGTCTTTTTGGTAGAATGATTTATCTTCCTTTACCCAGAAGAGGGATTGCTGGGTCAAATGGTAATTCAACTCTCAGTTCTCTGGGAAATCTCCAAACTGCTCTCCACAGTGGCTGAACTAATTTACATTCCCACCAACAGTTTGTAAGTGTTACCTTTTCTCCACAGCCTTGCCAACATCTATCTTTTGACTTTTAACAAAAGCCATTCTACTGGTGTGAGATGGTATCTCACGGTGGTTTTGATTTGCATTTCTCTGATGATTAGTTATGATGGACATTTGTTCATATTTGTTGGCTACTTTTATGTCTTCTTTTGAGAAGTATCTGTTCATACCCTTTGCCCACTTTTTAATGGGATTATTTGTGTTTTGCTTGTTGATTTGTTTTAGTTCCTTCTTGATTCTGGATATTAGACCTTTGTTGGATGCATAGTTTGTGAATATTTTCTCCCATTCTTTAGGTTGTCTTCTTACTTCCTTGATAGTTTACCTTGCTGTGCAGAAGCTCTTTAGTTTAATTAGGTCCTATTTGTCCATTTTTGCTCCAAAAATGAATTTTATGGCAAAGTTTGCTTTATATATGCTTCATTTTTTTTTTTTTTTTTTTTTTTGAGGCGGAATCTAGCTCTGTGGCCCAGGCTGGAGTGCAGTGGCAGGATCTCAGCTCACTGCAAGCTCCGCCTCCTGGGTTTACACCATTCCCCTGCCTCAGCCTCCCAAGTAGCTGGGACTACAGGCGCCCGCCACCTCGCCTGGTTAGTTTTTTTTTTGTATTTTTTTTTTTAGTAGAGATGGGGTTTCGCAGCGTTAGCCAGGATGGTCTCGATCTCCTGACCTCGTGATCCGCCCGTCTTGGCCTCCCAAAGTGCTGTGATTACAGGCTTGAGCCACCGCGCCTGGCCTATGCTTCATTTTTTTAAAAAATCTTCTCTAAGAAGGTCATGGAAAGTGAATGCATCTTAAAAACTGTCCAAATTACTCTGCTTTCAAATTTGCAAGTAATCTTTCTTCCTAATCTACTCATGTAATTACTCGTTTCAAAACTTTGTACTGACTCTTTTTCACTTTTCAAATGAAAATCAAACCTACTTTGAAAAAAACTAGGTACAGCCACACTGCTCAAGATAGTAGCCACTAGCCACATGTGGCTATTTCCTTTTAAATTTTAAAAATAAAATAATTAAAATTTCATTTCCTCACTTGCTCAACCGTGACTAGTAGCTACCATTTGAACATCACAGATGTAGGACTTTCATAGATAGTTCTGGACAGCACTGATCAACATTTTTAACTGTTCGCATCCTCGGACGTGCTCCCTTCCACATGTCCGAGCCTCTCCTTAGAATGCCCTTCTCCCTTTCTTTGGCTATTTCTTGCTTATTCCATGTGGTGAACAGGTCTATGCAAACCTAACTCTAAAGGCCAAGGGAGTTGAGAGGCCAAAGAAAGAGGCTGACAAATTCAGTTTCTCAGAAAAAAAAAAGAAAAGAAGAAACCAACATTTATTAGGGACTTAGGTATAGAAGCAAGGTCTCTGGTGGCTTTGAGACATTGGATTCCTACGCTTGTAGCAAGATTTTACAGTAAAACATGTGCAGTTGGTCATGTTTCAGATTTTCTTGTGAAACTTCTGACTATTGGGAAGGTTAGGGAAGCATCTTTTTCAGGCTATCTATGCTATAACATTGTTTAAAGACCTTACTGCATAAAACCTTGCTATGTAGGAGTCAGACATTAGCCATCACAGCAATTTCACTTCAGGATGGCATCACTCTTGCTGTGCAATAAGCTGTTTTCCTATACCACTTGTCCTTCAACATACAGCTTGGATAGCACCTACTCTGGGGAAGCCTTTCCTGACTACATGTTTCCCTACCTGGATTGCATGCCCTTCTTCGGCCCATTAGAAGCCATTGCAGTCCATCTCGGATGTTTGTTCACGAGTCCTTGTCTCTTACCAGCTCACTGAGGGAATTGTATGTGCCTTTACATTCTGATTCTCTAGTTCCCAGCTAAGTTCTGAAAAACAGACAGAACTTGGTGTATGCTGAATAAATAGACTGCTCACCATTTGCCCCACCCTGTGCAGAGGCAATGGTTTATCCTTAAAAATTCTCAAGAACTAAAAACATAACAAAAAAAATTCAAGGAGCAACATATTTATATTAAGGATAATTCAATTATTAAGAATAATAAAATAATGAAATACACAGGTATATTTTATGAGCTGACTCACAAAGGACAGTGACCACAACAATACTATAATATTGCTCTTGTTTATATACATATATACACACATGTATTACCTTTATGCTGGAACAAATATATATTATTGGAGCAATTCTAAACAATATCAGTCTAATTATTCTCACCATAAGTAAAAGCCTACATGAAAGCATATCTCTTATCTTTAGTCCTCCAGAGTCTTTCTGGGTCTTCATCTAATTTTTCTTCTAATGTTACAGCATATTGCTGGCAGAATGTGTATTTGCCCAGAATGTGCCAAGCCCAGAAACTTTTTTCTCTTTTAAATAAAAAAAAAAAATCACAATTAATATGTAATTCTTAGAGGAAAAATTCTAAAATATAAGAGAGAGCCCACTTATAATCCTGTCACTGAATGACAATCTCTGTTTGCATTTGGATGTTTATCTTCTTCCTTTTTTTTTTTTTTGAGATGGAGTCTCCCTCTGTCACCCAGGCTGGAGTGCAGTGGTGCGATCTCAGCTCACTGCAATCTCCGTCTTGTGGGTTCAAGTGATTCTCCTGCCTCAGCCTCCTGAGTAGCTGGGATAACAGGTGTGCACCACCTCACCCAGCTACTTTTTGTATTTTTAGTAGACATGGGGTTTCACCATGTTGGCCAGGATGGTCTCGATTTCTTGACCTCAGGTGATCCACCCACCTCGGCCTCCCAAAATGCTGGGATTACAGGCGTGAGCCACAGTGCCCGGCCCCAATTTTTAAACATATATATACATTTTTTCTTTCTTGCATAAATGAGATCACACTGTGTATAATTTTTTGAATTTACTTTTTTCAATTAACACATAATGAATTATATGTCAATAAGTATATTTGTAACATTATTTTACATGTCTACCTAGCATTTTATTATAAAAATGTATCATTCTCATTTTTGGAAACTTAGATTGTTTTCATTTCTCCCCACATCATGTTAATAGTGATGTGATGGTTCTCTGTCTGCCTAGGTGTTTTCCAGGGATCTGCCAATCTGACTCTATTCTCTTCCAAGGGAGAAACAAGGAATGGCCTCCTTTTGGGGCCTTAGCGGGTATCAGGGAAAAGTGATTATAAACCTGCTTAGGCCAACCCAGGAACAAACCAGCCAAATTAATGTGTTCAGAGTGTTATTCTGAGTTCACTGGGCCAGGGTTAGTGGATTCTCCAAAAAGAGTCTCAGGCAAAGCTTACCTGCTAATGCTTTTCTGGGAGGTGCCATGGTAGTGTTGCAAAAATAAGAGAAAAGGAAAATTCAGGCTGGGAGGAAGGAAAGCAAATACTCGTTAACGAGTTGGTCATAGCTTCATGACAAAACAGCTGGTTGCTTGGTGGTATGAGACATCCCTGGCAGGACAAACCAAACCACTGAGCCTAGGAATCACTCGCAGGAGGAAGGGAGGGCATAGAATTTATTGGCAGCCCCGTCAGGGCTTTTTTTTTTTTTTTTTTCTCTATTTGGTCAAATTTCACCTTACGGGCATAAACTGCCTCTCACTTTCAGGTTATGTCCCTAGTCCCTCTGAAGAGCCACTGTAGGGGCCAGTCTCATACTCCAAATTGCGGCGCTTCCTCTGTAACGGAAAGTGGTGGGAAGAGTCAGGCGCTCCCAGGGTGTGGTCAGGGGAGCATGGGTGTCAGAGATGCTGTGGCTCCCTGCTGTGGCAGAGAGGGTCCTGCCAGAGGCTGAGGCAGGGGTTGCAAAATAACTAAGCAATTGCACCATCAGAGGAGAAGTGTGCTCTCTAGCGTTTCAACCTGTGGTCTTCCCAGTAGTATCAAAGCCCTTGGTTGGGAGAACCAAAGCATTCTGCAGAGTGCTGTCCAGAAGAAACACGAAGGCCTGTGCTACCCAGGAGGGTACGGCAGGAACAGAGCATTAGAAAGAACGGGAAAATGAAACTAAGTTCTGTGGGCAGGAAAGCTCCACCTTTCCTCTGGGGACAGAAAAAGAGCAAGAGGTCTGATGGGGACACGTGGCTAACCAAGCTACGTCTTCCACTGTGTCTCTCGCCCTGGGTTATCCAGCCCACAGGACTCCAAGCAGGCAGACCGGACTTACCCAGGGAGCAGGCTTGAAGGAGGATGGGCAGATAAAAACTTTTGCATATCCTCGTATACCCAGAGAATGGCACCTCACAAATGAGCACACCAGTACAATAAGAGGCAGAGGGAGGAGGAGAGCTTTGCACTGAGAATGGCACTCAGAGTTCATGTAAACTGGGTGATTTCCTTTTGACTTTCTAGACATGAAACAGGGCAAATTTCCTGTAATCAGCTGGAAAACAGCAGCAAAGCAAAGAAACCAGGGTGTGAAATAAGGAGGAAGACGCAGGGACAAAGGACAATGAGTCTGCCGGGTAGTTTTCCTGAGGTCTAGTGATGCCAAGGACAAGCTGAAGTAACACATTAATGTTTATGAGTCTCATGCACCGTGAAATGCTTGGGGCATTGTTAATCTGCCGCCTCTTGGCTTCTCTCTGCAGTCTTTGGTTTTCTAAAACACGAGATGGTAGTTTCTTTTTGCAAGAATTTGAACAGAGAGAGGAGGCTCTGACAGACTGTAAGATTATCCTGCCTTTGAATGTAACTGAGGATGGGCTTAAATACCGTCCCGTTTCCCACTGCTGGAGGGTAAAATAAAGAGCTCTCTGGCATGGGTGGCATACACAGGGCACTCTCAAGCTGATCCTCACGTCTTTCCATCTTTACCTTCCATCCATTCCAATGGCCATGACCCTTCCCTGGCACCAAGCCCTCCAAATGACACCACATGGTCTCTCAGGCCCCTGTCCCCATCCTAAAAGCTCTTTCCCTGACGTCCTTTCATCTCTCTTCTGGGGATCACTTGCATGAAGACTCAGTTCAGGTTCATCTCCTGAAAGCTTTCCCATGGTCAGGTGACTCTGGCCCACTTTCCCCACTGCTCCTTGTGTGAACAGACTTCTAGGTTAGCTCTTACAACACACTGTAGCTATCTGAATGCATGGATGCCTTTTCCTATTAGATTATGGACTTTTTGAGAACAAGGATCATAGTATTGATTTTTGGTCCTTAAGTATCTAGAACAGTATCTGCTACCTAGAAGGTGCCCAGAAAATGCTGGTCATTGAGAAAGCAGTTGTGTTTCCAGAGGACTTCACTTACACACTCACTGCATCACTCATCCTGCTACCCAGTGGTAGCTGTTTAGCTGTGACTCCTCCATGATGCTCCAGCTCCTTGAGGACAAAGATACAAACTTGCTGCCTTTATGACACTGTCTAGCACATTCTGCATGTTAAAAAATGTTGCCTTTAGGAAAATGTACAATATTGTAGATACTTTTTATATTATCCAGAGCCAGAGCTCAGTTTATAGTCATCATGAGACTAGCAAATTTTCTGAGTGCAAGCTTCCAGCTAGGCATATAATATACCTCAGACCACTGATCCTCACAGGAACTTTTCAAATGGGTTTCCATTTTACAGATGAGGAGGATGTAGCTCAAGGAGCTAAGTGATTTGCTCCAAAACATACATGCAGAAAGTGGCAGAGATGGGATATAAACTCTGGACCGATTGTGTAATGGCCATGCATGACATCAGGGCCTCCCAGGCTCAGATTCTCTGATGCAGCCCAAGTTTTGGCTGTAGCCCTTAGTGCCTATAATGCCAGCTACCTGTCAACATCTGAACTTCAGAGAAGTGGGAACACACCATCTTCCCCAACTCCACTCAGCTCTTCTCACAGCCCACCAAACTGCTCCATGACAGAGCTAATCAGGCACTTGGCTGAGGTGGGACCAGCATCAGTACATTTTAGCCCTTTCTGGGAAGGGCCAGTATATGGATATCTTTAATATAAACAGAGGCTGGAGAGTTTAAATGAACTTGGTCAAAGTCATGGATCAGGTAAATGGACAGTAAGAATTGGAACTCCTTTTGGACTCCAGGGCTTGTGCTGGAAATGCAGGTCAGGCCTATCTTGTGGTCCACCTCGAAAGTCAGGGTAAGGCCCACAGACAATATCAAGAAGACACTGGGAAGGTTTTTGAGCAGAGGAGCAATAAGGGCAGAGTTACAGCTTGGGAACAGCAGTCTAGTGGTGGAGAAGAGGAGAGAGTCTAGTGTGGAAGGGGGAGCAGCTCATGATGAGATTATTTAGGAGGCAGTTGCAAATATGAGAGTTGTGCCTAGAAGGGGTTTGCAGGAAGCTTGAGATGACAGGAGGAAGGAAATGTCCAGAAGGCAGTTGGAGGTGGGAGGTGGAAAAGAGATGCTAACCAGAAGTTGAAATCCGAGAGTCACCAAAGAAAGGCTGCCGACCTAGCCCTGAAGGTAAATGAGGCCACCAAGTGCTGGGGTAAGGACAAAGGAGTACAAAAGGCTGAGGGATAAGCCTGAAGATTTGGCTTATCCAGAGGGCAGAAGAGGAGGATTGTGAAAGACAGGAAAGAGGTGCAGGTCAAGCAGCGACTTGTATCAGGCTGATCAAACAACTGGACAACAGACACCAGAATCCCTCCTACAGGATGGAAGTGTGTAGAGAAACACGTGGGTAAGCCACTAGGGGGGCCAAGGGTGAGAGTGAGGAGGTGGAGAGTGAGAGACCAGGAAACAAGAGAGAAAGTGAGTGGGCCCTCTGCCAGAAGTGAGGAACCTGAGACGGGTGTTGCGGAGCAGAGAAAAAGACGGAAGGGCTGGGAGAGGGAAGATGGGGGTGGCTTTCACAAACATGGGGTTTTAGAGTAGCTTGCACTGCTCTCATGAATGCTCTGCTGTCTCTCCAAACCTTCATTAAAGTTTCTACAATGCACAAAAACCTAGTGTGAGTGCTGGGGGAAATCCAGGAAGAGGGCAGTGGTTTGCTCAAGAACAGGGATCAAACTCTAGAATGGAGATCTATTGTAAGCCGTGGTGAGCTGATGAATGGAAGACATTCCATAGAGACAGAGCTCAGAGTCAGTGGCCTGAAAACGTAAACACATTGGAAATTTATGAAACCTTAGGGAGGGCAGTGAACTTGGGGGTACAGCCAATTTCATCTAAATCTTAAGGAGTGATGCAAGCCCTCAATGAATTGGTCTGGAGATTTAGTAGGCTGGAGGGAGAACGCAGATCTTAATACAGCATTACATAGACACAGTTTACATCAGCCATTATAGGGCAGGCTGCCCAGCAGCGAGTCATTAGTTTAAATTGTTTGCTAGAGAACATCTCTGGGACTTTTCTGGTCCCTTTGCTCATGAGTAATTATTTCCTAGAAACCTTTTTCCAACCCCTAAATGTTCCTCCTGATCTAGAAGAATGATGTGACCCAACTGAGAAGGCTGCCACAAAGCAAGGAGGCAGAAGCCTAGAGACCTGCTCTCGCTGCCTGCACTGCAGTCGCTGGGAGGGTTTGTAACCTTCACTAGGGTCAGGCTGGGGAGGGCAGGAAGCTAGGGCCCTGAGTACACTTCTCTGTTGGGATAAAAACGGAAGCTCAGGGGTTTGGCTAAGGCCCCACCCCTGGTCTCTCCACATTTTTGCCACAGAGACTGATGAGACATTTCCTCTTATTCATTCGTGTAAGTCACAGACAAGGGGTGTGTGTACACACCCATCTCTGAGCATTTAGGAAATTTTGGCTTACATTAGGAGAAGCAAGAGTGTTAATCAAAATTTGTAAAAGTGCATCATGGAAATCTTGTCAAAAAGATAATAATTTTAAAGAGGCAATAATATGAAATGATGGCTCTCTTGCAGCTATTTCATAATATGTATTCTGCCAGGCTCTCCCAGCTTGCCCAAAGAAAAGGAGAAATGAAAACACTAGGTTTGTCAATTTTCTGCTTTTCTATGATAATTGCTGGATATGCTGAAAGAATGTATGAAATTCATGTTTCTTGGCCTCTATGCATCCTATATTTCTTATCTATAAATGTTAGCAAACATTAAAGAGTTAGAGGTCCTTACATGTAAAACATTTAAAAGTGCTGCTCCATGGCTGAAGAATTTGGTGTGAGATTGTGTGACAGATTGTATTTTTCATAGATGGCTACAACGATATCTCCTGTTCCACATATTCTTAAGATGTGACACTGGCACTTCTCCCATTGAAAGGTGGGTTCTATGTCTTCTCTGCCTCTGCTCCAAAACGGGGCAAGATTTATGACTGTTTTAACTAATAAGAGTATGGCAGAAGTGAGGAACGTGACTTTCGAGGATAGGCCATGACGGATGATGCAGCATCCTTTGTGTCTTTTGGAACACTTGTTTTGGACCCTAAGCTATCATGTAAGATGCCTGACTACCCTGCAGCTGTCATGCTGGGAGGAAGCCCAGGCTGCATGGGGAGGTTTGCTCTGGCCGATAGCCCCAGCTGAGGTTCCTGCCAACAGCTAGAATCAAATGCCAGACTTGGGAGTGAAGATGCCTCCAGATGACTGTAGCTCCCAGCCATTAAGTCTTGCCAACTGAGGTGCCACACATCATGGAGCATAAATAAGAGGTCTTTGCTGTGCCAGATTCCTTACCTACAGAATCTGAGTGTCATAATGTAGTTGCTTTACACCGCTAAGTTTTGGGCTGGTTCGTTACACAGAAATATTAATTGGAACAGATATAAAACCAGGAGCCCTGTTTACTCCCTGAGTCCTTCGAAGATACTTTGTTGGAGAGTTAGTGCTTCTTGAAACATTATTTGAAAACCTCTGGACTAACTACTCTTCAATAGTTCCAGAATCTCTGTTTGTAATAAACCTAGAATTTAAGAGCTTCATCAAGAAAGAGAAGAATCTCACCTAGTTTTATGGATTGAATTCCATCCCCCCAAAAGATGTTGAAGTCCTACCTCTCAGGACCTGTGAATATGACCTTATTTGGAAACATGGTCTTTGCAGATTATCAAGTTAAGATGAAGTCATAAGGGTGTATTACTATGTTCTTATAAAAAGGGGACATTTTGACATAGAGATAGATACACATGGGGAGAATGTCATATGAAGATAAAGGCAGAGATGGAAGTAATGCATCTACAAATGAAGGATCATCAATGATTGCCAGCAAACTATCAAAAATGAGGAGAGAGGGATGCAACAAACTCTTCCTTACAGTCCTTGGAAGGAACCAACCCTGCTGCAAACATCGTGCTTTAGAACTGAGACAATACATTTCTGTTTAAGCCACCCAGTTTGTGGTACTTTGTCACGGTAGCCCGAAGAAACTCATGTACCTAGGAGTGAATTTGAACAGAGATGATGGTCCCTCACATTCTAAGGGCCTCAATTAACAGAGTTAGGCCTTTTGATTAATTCAATGTTTTTTTATTTTAGAGTCAACTGGGTACAAGTCACAATGGTAAGCACCACAGAGAAATACAGAGATAAAGAAGTCTTGGTTTCTGCACTCACTGGGCCTCCAACTTTGGAAGGAAAGATATGATAAGTCCTAAAACAACATAATCCAAGTGGTAAGTGTCCTAAATAATGGGGCAGGTAGAAAGTGTTAAGAGAAAGTCTAAATAATTCTTGAAAACTCTTTAAAAAGTCTCATGGATTTTAATACATGCAGGGCCCTAGATTGGATTTGGACGGACGAAACTGACAATAGAATGGGCATTTCTATGAATATCCAACACTCTGCATGTCCCTGTCTGATCAAAGTACATAAACAGAGTAAGTATAACTCCTTTATTATTGAGCCTACTTAAAGCATTTGTAGAATCCTGGATACATTTTTGTATAATTTTTTTTCCTCCCTGTATATATAAGAATAAAACGATTCTAAATATTTGAAAACAACCCAGAATGCAACTTTTATCTTACAGTTGTTTACCATAGTGTAGTGCAGTGCTATTAAGAATATCCATGCAGGATATGGTTCAGCGGGTGGGGAGGTGGCAGGGGGGCGGGGATGGAGCATGTCATTATCAGTTTTTCCCGTAAGATTTTGAAGTTAACTTTCTGACATTTTCGATGCAAGTTCTTGATCAGATTTATAACTGAAGCACTTAATAGTCACTAGCAGTTTCTGAGTTAGGGAAAGTTACCCAAAAATAATTACCTAGCCGGTTTGCTGTACTTGAGATTTGATTATTTTAAAGTTGGTAGAATTTGAAGGGCAACAGATCACTATGAATTTTAGAAAGTGTGTTAAGTACTCCTTATCAGGAGTCTGCTTTCTAAGCTCCACTCTCCCCTTACCCCCCAACAAATGACAGCCTTATTTAATATAAACCAGGTGTTTAATCTGACATTCTTTGTATTTCCCATTTGACATGAAATCAGTTTCTTTGAGAGGTTACCTGGACTTAAGAAAATATTTACGTAGCTAAATGTTTAGATTGGGTTGTTTTGACTAAAGCTGAATCTCTAGTTTTTAATTTTACAAGTATGAATTTATTTTAAATACTTCATCACTTAAGGCTGTCAATATCCTGTCTTTGTTTCTAGATGCATAAATCTACTAAATCTGTTAGCATGCTGATATTGTTAAGGCTCAACGTGTGATTACCAGGAAAGTCTATGAGTCACACCAGCAGAGGTTAGAACCTGGGGGAGAGTTCAGAAAAAATAGTCTTCTAATTTTGAACAAATTGACTTCCTGTTGGAAAGGCTCACAGAAATGCCCTGCACCCATTAAATAAAACTTGGTTTTCGTTTTGAGATCATTGTTGTACATGGCCTTTTAGAATTTTGTTAAGAGTGGCAACTCTGACAAACTACTTTTCATAAAGAAATTTAAATTATGAAGATATAATTTATACATACAGCTCAACAGACATGAACAGAACTCATTATTTCATAAGCTTGTGGACATTTATTGCTCAAATGCATAAGGAGTACATCTTCCCATTTTTGCATTGGTTTTCATTGTTCTTGGACTAAATCATCCTAAGAAAGATTTTTAAGCTATCTGAATATTAGAGTATGATTTTAACAAAATTGTCACACATAGTCTATGTTAAATTACAATGAAATCCCAAGAACCTTCCCAATTCAAAGTGAAGAAATGCTATATATATATTTTTGCCATATCAGCATCACTGCTGGGGAGTAGAATAACTGTGGAGGAGACAAAAAATGTAAAACTTAGAGGTTGCCTCTTTTTGTGTCATTTTTCCTGAGACATCTGTTACCTGAGACTAATAAGGATTGAACCAAACAGTATTTATTTTTTAATGGCAAAAGTCTAGATGTAACTCGAGTTGAAATAAAATTAACTCTGTAGAGGATTGAAAAAAGCCCATTTTCTACTTATTCTCAAACTTTATAACAGAAAAATTCCTGGATTAAAATAACCGGAACAGCCAATTTGGTTTACATGTTTGATAACATCATTGCCTACCTTGTATCTTTTATGCAAAATATTCAAACTCTGAGAATATTCTATCACTTATGATATGCCTGATCATATAACTATTTTATTTGTCCTTAAATGTGTTCAAATATGTTTAAATGTGAAACCTACAGTATAGTCTGCATTCAAATATCTATGCTCACACAAAATTATGTAGCTAATGAACGGCTTTCACTTTTTTCCTACTTGCAAATTTAGGATGACATTCAAAGTTACATTCAGAAATATGCGGGCCTTGTGCTCTGACAGTGTAAATACTCCGCTGAGTCTCAAATGAACTTTAATAACTTCCTTTTTATGCATTTACTTCTCTACCCAAATGAAAAGTTTATGTTGCTAGCCAATAGTAACTAATAACTAAATGAATTTAAAAATTTTCAGAATTTATCTCAATACTATGTAAGTGAAAGGACTAGAAGATGGGACAGTGGAGAATGGCAGTGGGCAGAGTTTTTTCTGTACGTGCAGATTGCACTGAAATCGCCAGATGTCTCTAATCTATTGCATTCCCTAGCTCTTGTCTCCAGAATTTCTCCAGAGCTCTCACATGATCTCTTCTAATTTCTGCTACTCACACTTACATAGCCTCTCCCATCACACTCACCACCCTTCCTTATCTCAACAATCCTTCTCCAGAGGGCTGACGATCAGTAAAATAAACACTATTATTAATAAAAATACGTAAAGTGACTAACTTTGAAAATTACCCATCATTTCTTATGCATAAGTGGTCATAAAGTTTCCTTGTAGAGGGCTTCCCTAAGCCTGGAGTGAATGTGGCTAATTAGAGGAGGCCTCCTAGCTGTGCAGGATCATGCCGATTCCTTTAAGTAACCACAGTCATTACTATAAGACTATTTACTGAAAGCTGAGCTGGACAGCCACTGTACAATCTGATCTGGCAAATGTACAGAAATTGCACTCCAGATTACATATGAAGGCACTAATTACCCAAATGAAACTCCAGGGGCACCTTAGGTAGATACAGTAGAGTGAATTAAGGAAGGAAATAATTAGTCACAATTACAGAAACTAGCTCTACACAAAGTGAAAGAATGCATGCAGCTTATTTCCTGCAGAGAAAAGGGAGCCTTAGTAATAGTTTAAGAAATGCAAATGATAAACATGATTTCTAAAAATGAGTAAGAGAGGAACAAATCTCTATTTTAAGTTATAAAAATGACTTTATTTTTCTGTTTCTATGTACTACATATCCAAATAACATTAAGACATTTTATCATGAGTTTGCACTATGACAAATCAACTTTCAAGCATTTTCTTGACCGTTTTGCCAGCATTTGACATACATACAGACAGAGTAAACAAAGGGCAAAAAGAAAACTGAATGAGCACATAAGGCATGGAGTTTGAACTCCAATAAAAATATTCATTAAAGAGGAATAATAAAGTTGGGGGTGGAGAGAGGTATTCCAAAGAAAGAAACAAATTTACATCACATTAAAAACCATGCATAGGAACTGTTATCAAACACAGCCAAGAAATTAAGTTTTCCAAATTTATATACCCCCCTTTCAAGGTATTCTGATAAAAAAAATTCCTTCGGGCAGGGGGAGATCCTCCTCCACCTTTCAAAAATGAGCTTAAGGATGCTACCTTTATTGGTGAGTGACTTTGGGAAGATGGAATGAGTGGATGCTTAGTTTAGATGGCTGGCAGGAAACTTTCAGAAGCATGTCACTGAGGCCTAAATCTTATAAAATCATGGCAGGTCTGGTGAAGACTATCCAAGTTTTCTTGCAATGTTTCTAAGTAAAAAGAAAAGATGAGAAAATTTTCTTGATCTTTTAGGCAGTCTCCTAAGAACCAAACTGTTCAGATAATTTGTTTTGCTAACTTGAGGTTAGTATGGAACGCTATCCTGAGTTACTAAGATCCTACTAACAATGTGACTGTTTGAATCACATTATCACATTCAGAATTCATAGGAGAATGTTAACTGAATCTTAATTTAGTCTCTAAAAGCAAAGTGGAATTATATTGAAATTGACCTTATCTGTTCACTTTTTATAATGATGGATTAGGAATGTTTGCTGTTGAAATATATCATTTCTATCGATCAAGTATTTGGTATGAAATTAGATTAGAGGGTAAAAGAAACTACTTAAAGAATGAACTTTTCTTGTAATAGAAAATAAATAACAGCACAACCCTTCTTGGGGGAAGTGTTAATAAGAGATATAATGATTTTGTTTTTCTTTTTTAATATCAGAAATCCTGAAATAGTATACTTTAAGAATTTGGACTTCACTTACCCCAAGTAAATACAAGGAAGATTTTTGTCTAAGACCCTCTCCACAAAGACGACTTGAGAGCCAGGTAAATGGCTACATCTGAACAAAATACTCATAGCAGATGTGTTTTCCAAGTCTTTCTGAAAAAGCAGTACCTACTGCATACGATGCAATGTAAATTGTTGAAACTCCTTTAAATAGATGGGAAATACAATGGTAGGGGAGGGGTGGGTGAAGAATAAGAAAAACACTTGAAATAAGAGATTTCATTGTATCAAGAATCTTTATATTAAAAGAGCTGTATTAAAAAAAAAGCAAATCAAACCCAACACATAACAAGAAAATGCAATAGTTTCTGAGGTGTGGTCTTTGGTGAGTTCTATTGGGATATACTTATATGCTCTCTTTCAACCAGGCCATCACCAAACAACTGTTTGTTCTGTACTTAACAATTAAAACTGACAAAAAGACTTATCCATCATGAGCTTCAAGCAGCCATAGGAGTTAAGAACACATATGGTGCTTTTATATTTACACAAGCAATTTCTCATGAGTCCTATAGAGACTGGGGAAATAGAACTATACTAGTTATTCCTTTTTAGAAAGAGCACTTGTAAAATACAGAAAGTGATTAGATAAATATCCCTCTATACTGAATTGATCAGTTGAAGAACTTTAGAAAAGTCAGCAGTTCATTACCTGAGTTTCCCATTTAAAGGCTAAATAGTAATTAAATGTTTTTTACTTAAGTGAACAAAAACTTACAATATTAAAAAGGGCCAGTGTCAGAAAATTTAGACTCAAAATTAAGTTTGAGGCTTTTGAAGGTTTATAAAATCTAATAGGAATATCTGAATTTTCCTTCTTAGTTATAACATGAAGTCATAGAGCTATACTGACTTACTAAATGTTATCAAAACTTAGGTTGGGGGTCAGCTTGCAAAATCATTAAAAACCAAATCAATATTTTTTGGAATTTTGAGCAAATTTTTACAAGTGATAAAAATGAATTATTAGTGACCTCAGTTACGAACCCATATAAGATTTTTAGTTAATACCAGATAAAGACTTCAGCATAAGCATGATTTTTAACCTGAAGAGATCCCTTTTGAAGGGTAATATAGAAAATAACTATAAATTTTATCCAGAAAAATAGTGCACCCGGTGTTTTGCCAGCAGTTACCTAAGCTTGCCTTTCAACAAGGTATTTTTGTCATGCTCAACCATGGACAATCGGCCAACAAATTATTTGTTTAAAACAGATAGGGCTATGTTTCTAAATACAACACACTGTTCAAACTCAGGATTCCAACAATATTCTGAAATTGAATACTTTATCATACAGGAACTATAACCATGTTATTATTCTGAGCACATTATTTCAATTTCGGGTCTAAATTAATCAGCAAAATCACCATTCTAAAACATTAACATAGAGCAGAAACTTAAAGCACTTTGGTCTGTATAATTAGATTATTAAACAAATCAAAAGAATCTCTTTCCCTAATGCTTCACCCCATGATGTATCGTAAAGTTGAAAACACAACTTAGGCACACATTTCTGAGGAGCAATTCCCATCATTGGTTTCTGTATATGAGTCAAAGTAGCATTGGGTCAATTCACCCAAGGAGCAATTTTAAAAAACAACATTTGGAAAACCCAAAGCATCTTTCTACTTTCTTTCAATGTTAAGTCACAAAACTTACTAGGATCAGTCCAGAGCTCAGAAAATAGTCAATGTGAATTTGGTACATAAAGTTCTCATAATCAATGGTTCTGGTTCTGGGTCAAGGGCACAAATAGTGTATTTCATTTTCCTGTTCTATATGCTTAATAGTCAGTGAAATACTTTGCCCAAGAGCCCATGCTATGTTGGATTTTAAGTACAAAGGTAAATAAAAGCTCTGCTGATGGTCAGGCAAAAATTATTGCTAAGCAACAACCACTTAGCAATGTATTCACACTTCAACGAACAATTTTAGATGAGATACATATTTTAAGCCAGAGAGCAGATGGAGTTCCCGTGCTTGTAGCACTAGTATTCACAGCAAGGGCAGCCTTGAGGGAAATCGATTAATATCCAGTCATCCCTCAGTATCATGGGGAATTGATTTCAGGATGCCCTCGGACACCAAAATCTGAGGATGTTCAAATCTTCGATATAAAATGGTGCAGAAATTGCATATAATCTATGCACATCCTCCCATATACTTTAAATTATCTCTAGGTAATTTATAATACCTAAAACAATGTAAATGCTATTTAAATAGTTGTTACACTGTATTGTTTTGGGAATAATGACAAGGAAAAAGTCTGTACATATTCAGCACAGACACAACTTTCTTTTTGAATATCTTCCATCTACAGTTGGTGAAATCCACAGATGCAGAACCCACAAGTACGGAAGGCTGACTGTATATATAACTGGATTATTTTGTGCAACAGGCAAAATTTGAATAGATTACCACTGCCACACTGTGCTGAGAAAAGGAGAGGCCTCACTGGAGCACACCAGCTCTTTAACAGTGTGCTTTAGTAAATTTTTTTTTCCATCTGATGCAGCCGCATATCAAGATATGAAACATGATTAAATTACTCAAAAACCAGGCTTCTAATTCTATGATTTTTAAATGTAATTACCTACTAGAATATTAAAATAAATCTAGGTTCTCCAAGGTTGTTCACCAGTACTACATAGCAGTATTGAGATGAAGGTGGGAGGAGCCTCTGTATTTAGGTTTTAAATATTTTAAAAATGTTGGTAAAATGCAAATAAGTTAAATGATAGAGGACTAATTCAAACATACCAGCCACTAAAGATTATTTTCTTCCCTCACAAAAACCTTGCCTAAGGGTAACAAGAACTGTCAGGTATATGAAATAATACAATTCAGGGTTTTGTTGGAGGCAGGGGAACATTTAAAATACTCTATGACAATGCACTTATGTGAAGTTCCACTGAATGAAGGTCTTGGCCAATGGAGAAGGCAGCTGGTAATAAAATAACTAGCACAGATTCCTTGATACACACATAATGAAAACAAAAATAAGAAACCTGTACAGGTGTAAACAAGTTAAAAATGGCCTTGGCAAAATATCTTCCTCTATTTAAAAAATGCCAAAAAGCATGCAACTTGTAATTCCCTCCTTTCCACAAGAATGAACTAAAAAACAAAAACAAAAAACCAAATGGAACCATCTCTTTCTGTCAGTAGATAATAGATACATTGTGTTTCAAGACAAATAAAACTTTAAAATATTAATATTGAAAAAATACAATTAAATTTTTATTAAAAATACATACTCCTTACGCAATCTTTGTGTACATTTTGTTTTGTGTGAAAAGGAAAAAATAAAATAAAATAGGAAAGGCATTAAGACTACCTAATTATTCATACTGTATTTGGTAGAAGCGTGTTTCAGTCAAACTTTAACGAAAAATAAGTTATTCTGTTTTCATTTGCTCCCGGACATCAGAAGGCAGAGTTTCAAACAGAGCATCTTCCACAACTAAACCAGCTCGCTTCAGAGCCCGACAGTCACCCAGTTCAGGAGGGAGGATTTCAAAGTGATTACCTTTTACATCTAAGTAGGAAAGAAAGAGTAAATTTCCAATTTTCGGTGAAAGTACAGATAGGCTGTTTTTCCCAATCTTTAGAGTTTTAAGTTTCTTGCAGAAGTAGAGTTCATCTGGAAGGCTTTCCACTTTATTACACGTGATGGAAAAATACTGTAAACTTTGTAGAACTCCGATTTCAGGTGGGATAAATCGAATGTCATTGTACGATAAGTCCAAGTATCGGATCTTGTTGCATAGGAAGAGGTGGGAAGGCAGCACCTCTATTTTATTGTGACTAAAGGACAGGCGTTCCAGGCTGGTGAGTTTCTTTATATGCTCTGGGATGTAAGTGATGCTGTTATGCCACAGTTTTAGCACTGTCAACTTTCTCAAGTGCTGAAAGCTAACGATTTCTTCTATAGATTTCAGATTGTTTTCCTTCAGGTCCAATTCCTGGAGGCTGAGTAGGCTGAACACAGCATGAGGAATACGCTCCAGGTCACAGTGGACCAACTCCAGCTCTGTCAGATTGGTCATCTTCTTTAAGTTGTTGAGCATCACCAGCTTGGTGCCATCATTATGTATGCACATCTTCTGGAGATGGCTGGAAACATCAACCACTGCCTGAGGGATTTTGGAAACATTGCTTTTGATAGAGAGAATTTTAAGGCTTTTGAGATCCCGCAGAGACTCCAGGGTGACATTTCTGGAAATATCATGACTTAGAGAGCCAACTAGGTACAGCTCTTCCAGATTTCGGAGCCCGTACATCCAGGGGGGGAGTTCCCTCATGTCATCAAACTTGACACTCAAGACCTTGAGGTTTTCCTTCAGGAAAGAGAGCGCCGCACTGTGGATTTTGACAGAACATTGGTGCAGAGAGAGCTCTTGAAGATTGTCTAGCTGTGCAATGGTGGCAGGTATCATTACGTTCTTAATGATTTCAAGTTTTAGAGATTGCAACTCTGTGATTTCAAAAACAGTGTCTGGAAGGCCAGAGAGCATGATAAGAGGCAATTCCAGTCGATTATGGGCATTTGTCTGTAGCTTCTGCCTCAGTTTATCAGGAGTCCATTCGTTATTTAAGTTCAGCTGCTTTAATTTGTTTTCACTGACTTCAGACAGGAACACTGCAAATCTCTTGGAATAGAGAGGGTCATACTGATCTATCATATGAAGCATAAAAGCAAAGTCATTTTTCACATCTGGAATATCATCAATTCCAGTCTCCTGCCGGACATACTCAAAGGAATATTCCCGTAGAGAACGGTAGAATAGCCAGTATAAGGTATAAAGGCACGTCAATCCATAGATACTAACAAAGCACAGATAGCAGAAGGACAGTTTTGAGAACAAGTGTGCCATGGTATGATTGCAAGAAAAGTTTTTGTATCCAGTCATGTCCTGAATGTCCACATTACAGTCCACTGTAAACTGGACCTTGGAAACCAGAGCACTATTATATGCAATGATGATTAGGAATTTGATAACCTTAAGTACAGTCTGGCGAACATACATGGCATATAGAATATCGCCTTCTTCCACATGCAGCCTGAACTTCTTCACCTTCTCAAATAAGGCCTTTGCCTGCTCACCTTCCTTTTTATCCAGAGCCCCTGCAGTGGATTTATCAACCACAAACTTCTCAGGAATGGACTTTAAAGACTGAGAGTTGACCAGGCTGCCTTCTGGACCAGATTGGGTGGTGTTGGACCTGTTCATGTTGTTCTTCCTGTTGTCCTTTTCTTCTGAGTCCTCCCCAGACACTTCAGATAAAGCCCGTGTGGTCCAAGGAGAATCAAAACACTTCCCCAGAATGGAGATGAAATGTTCTATTTTGGAGCTGGAGCCAGGGAATTTGAACCAAAAGTTACTGCAGAGCATAAAGACCAAGGTATGGATGAGGACAAGGTAAGGGAAATACTTGGCATACCAGTGGAGGGCTCGCTCATAACACATCTGGTTTATAAAGCTGTACTGCTGAAGGTCCAAATCTGTCTTCAGGCCTTTCATTTCCACAGTGATGGGGTTAGCAGGAGATGGTTTAGGTGGAGGCAGTGGAGTGGTACTGGCAACTGCTTGAGAGACATTCGAAAGGGAAGAGTGGTTCTGAGCAGGCTGCACTCTTTTCGGAAGGCAGATTATCTTGTCTTGCATGACCTGAAACACAGAAATAATATTTTCAAATTATATTACTCAAAGAGCTTTCATAATGTCATTACTGCAAGGAAAGCATCAGTAACATCCAATAAATGTTTATTTCCTCTGCCTGGAGAATACAACGTTCAATTCCAGCACCAAGATTTTATTCTTAGCTCATATATTGGAAAAATGAAATATCTGACTTTGTTCATCATGTCTAAGTTATGACATAAAACTGGTTTTTCAGGTCATAGAACAACTCACAAGAAAATAAATATTTAGGGAACATTCATGTGTTTTAAAAAATTAGCAGCCAGCCGCAGTGGCTCACAACTGTAATCCAAGCGCTTTGTGAGGCCGAGGCGGGTGGATCACCTGAGGTCAGGAGTTTGAAACCAGCCTGGCCAACATGGTGAAACACCGTCTCTACTAAAAATACAAAAATTAGCTGGCCGTGGTGGGCGCCTGTAATTCCAAGTACTTGGGAGGTTGAGGTAGGAGAATTGCTTGAACCCAGGAGGTGGAGGTTGCAGTGAGCCGAGATCATGCCACTGCACTCCAACATGGGCGACAAGAGCAAAACTTTGTCTCAAAAAAAAAAAAAAAAAAAAAAAAAATTAGCAATTCTCTCACTGGATTCCGGGAGAATCAGTCACCAATCTGGGAAGTATATCACCTTCTCAGACTCAATCTTGAGTTAGATGTCCCCAAAGATTGTATCAGTCTGTGTATGAGAAGCAGAAAGATAAGAATGAGGAACTATGAAAGAAATTCCTATTTTGTTTCCCCCTTCTTTTTCTATACATATTCTAGACTGTATATATAAATTAATACGAATGAATGTAATGGAAATTTTGCTAAGCTTTTATAAAAACTATTCCTTCAGAGAGAGAGAAAAAAATACAGAAGTGTTCAATAGTAAAATAATTGTTTAGGTTTGCTAGCGTTTCACACAAAATATTACCTTGAGAACCACCATCCTTCTACCAATGCTTCAGTTTGTTGAAAAGAATATTAAGCTGTAAGAATGTCCAGCCGACTCAAAAAATTGCAATTTGGGAAAGAAAGAATGAATGCACCCTTTTTGAAGATTAGGTAGGATGTGACAGAATACACATTGAATCGACCTAGAGGAGTCATCTTCAGGAGGAGGCCCATGTAAGTGGAACTCTATGAACAAAAAGTTGACAATTCAAAGGAAGAATAACCAAAGAGTATTTGGCAATGACATGTGGAATTAATAATGCAGGGAAAGTCTATTTGTACCTTAAAATGTCAAATGTCTGGAAATCCACAATGTTTAGTGATTCTGCACCAACAGTGGTTAGTGATTTTGCCACATCAAAGTCCTTTACCTTGATTATAGGCATAGAAACTGAACCCATTGTAAAGTGGTCTGCTATAGCATGGTATGGTGACCACAAGCTGGTGACAAGGGAACTAGCATCCCACCATATAGAAGCATGAGGCTGATGACAGAGTGAAGCACCCAACACTTCGTAAAGTGTCTAGTACATGGAAGACCACCAGTGTATATTTGCTGAGAAAGGAAATGAATCCAAAATTGCCAATAGTCCTTCCAGTTCAGGGTTGTTATCAGTCTGGGTGTGCAGGACACCTCTTCCAGGAATGAAGATGAAGATGGTGATTACAGTGATGACAGCAGCAAACTTCTGTTGTGCTTAATATGCAATTGATCATCTTTTCATAAAGTCATGGGCATTAATTCTGTTAATTGCCCTCTTAATCAGATGACAGCAAGTACTCTTATTATTTCCATTTTATAGATGAGGAGACTGAGGCATGGACTCAGGTTAAGTAACTTGCCTAATGTCATCTAGCTCAGAATCACCTAGACCCAGAGCTCATATCCGCATTTTCCCGAATGTCTAGGATTAAGTCAGAAGGATCCCAATTTGACTTTATCTTAACAAATCATTTTGCACAAGCAAGTCACATTTTACGGAAAAGGCTTACTGCTTGCCATGTCTTATGCAGATAACAAGAAATGAGATTGCGGGAAGAGAGGAGGTTTCACCACAAGAATTATAAAGTTCTGTCTTGGAAGATAAAGCAGGGGGCAACTATTTACTATTTAAATCAAAAGAATGCAGGTAAGAACAACAAATGCGATTGCATTTAGAGGATTCAGATGGCTACTTAGATGTGAGAATTCAGCAGTGGTCTTCAAACATTTCTATTACTTAGAGGAAAATGTTGAGTATGCCTACCCACTATATTTATGTCTTCCTATAATTAATGAATATTGACATCAATCAATATGTCAAATAATCAAAAAGCTAACTTATTTCAAGTTTAAAATAAATATAGAGAAAAGTTTTCACTTTCATTTCGCATATCAATGGAGCATTCATCATATTTCTCGGGATTCAAGCACCATACTTTGGAAACCCCTGGAATAAAATAAAAACAAAAAACAAACAAACAAAAAACCACCAGGAGAAAGCCCAGACAAATACTAGACTATCTTGAAGAAACATAAAAGAGAAGGGCTTGGGATCATGTTCCAGATGCTTTCCTGTTCATGATCTCATTTAACGCTCCAACAACTTGGGAAGTAGGCAGAGGGAGGGGGCCAGAGATCAGCAGGGAAAAGCAATGTGCTTCCTTGAGCACATTCTTCGAGAGTGACACCCTTGAACTATTGTTAATATGACATTGTTAATTATATGATGAACATACAGGCCAGGCACAGTGGCTCACGCCTGTAATCCCAGCACTTTGGAGACCCAGGCGGGCAGATCATGAGGTCAGGAGATCGAGACCATCCTGGCTAATATGGTGAAACCCCGTCTCTACTAAAAATACAAAAAATTAGCCTGGCGTGGTGGCGGGAGCCTGTAGTCCAAGCTACTCGGTAGGCTGAGACAGGAGAATGGAGTGAACTCAGGAGGCAGAGCTTGCGGTGAGCTGAGATTTCACCACTGCACTCCAGCCTGGGCAACAGAGTGAGACTCTGTCTCAAAATAAATAAATAAATAAATAAATAAATAAATAAATAAATAGCTAGCTAGCAAACACAGAGGAATCAGTGTAAAAGCAAGATTAAATAGAAGGTAAAAAGGGAGGCATCTTCTCATCTTCTTACGGTGCTAAGTTCCTGCTAAGCAACCAAGTGGGCCCCATTTCTGTACCCCTGCCTGACCCCTTCCCGAGGCTTGCTCCTAATGGAAGAAGATAGTGGACTTCAGGAACTTGGCTGCCGTATAGGATTGTAGGTGATGCACTGTACCAGGGTGCCCAGCTGAAGGGCAAGTGTAGGTTGAAATCTAGCTTGTGTACCTCTCACTCAGCTGTGTGCACTTGGGGTTATGGCCATACAGTGCAACTGCGCTTTTATATTTTGCACAAAAATGTCTAATTAGCTGGAATCTGCCATGCTGGAGAATTAGGTCACATTCTTTCCATTCTACAGAAAAAGAAACTGACCAAGGTTTAGAAAACTTCAATGACCTGCACACGTTCACGCAGTTAGGAAATGGCAGAACAGGAATTTAAACCTGTCTTTTCTTTCCAGCCTAGTGTTCTTCCACCACTCCCCACATTCTTCTCATTTCACCTAGCTTCTGCTAGTATGGCTTTGTAGAGAACAGCCCAGCGTAGGAAGCTTACACCACAGGCAATCTCCAGAAGTTCTCTTCACTCTTTTGACTTCATATTTCTCTTTCATTCCTTCATGAAGATATTTTTTGAAGCGTGCCTACTCAAATCTCAGGAGAATAAAGACAGTGATCTATTTTCTAAAAGCTGTTAATCACCCAGAAATGAGCCCTGAGAAGAAAACAATACTGGAATTTAGTCACTAACAACAGTAGCATCTCATGCTGCTGAGGGAACACATCACAAGAAGACTCCCGCAGAGAGGTAGCTCTGAGTAGAATTCCAAAAGAATGTGAGGGCTGGCTGTCAAATCCAGGACTACAAAAAGAAACAGCAAGGTTAAGGGGTCCAACAGTAAACAGTATGAAGATTTAAACAGTGCCATAGCTACAAGAGAGAGGAAGTTACCCTCCGTGTTAAATAGAAACTGTATTTCTGAACACTGCAATGTTGGGAAGAACTGGGAAAAGGATCAGAATTTTCAAAGAGAAAAATAAGGAAAAAAAAATAAGGCAGGCAGGCTTCTTTCTTCTCTTCTTTCTTCTTTTTCCTTCTTCTTCCGTCTCCTTCTCCTTTTCCTTCTTCTTCTTTTAACAAAAAAGGTTAAACAGTGTTTTTGCCATGTCTGTGTAACAGTAGCCTGTGAGAATTAGGAAGTTTTTGTTTTATCTTTCCTATCCTTTTGAGAAGTCTGCCTAATCAGACCTATACTTCACGTTTCTTTTTCTTTACACAGTAATTTAAAGATCAGGGTGGAAAACAAGCCTTAAAGAAAGGCTACAAAGCAAATCTCAAAAGAATAGTTGTAGGGTTTCAGGCTGTTGGTACAGGACTAAGAAAGAGTGCTTGGAGTAGGGGCAGGGAGAAAGTGCCCAACCGCATCCCCTTTTACAAAGCCCCGAGGCTCAGTTAATCACCAGCAGCTCATCCACACACATCATCACATGGAGGAATTCCACCATTTTCTTTCAAGGGCAACTCTCAGCTGCTTTTGGAGGAAAAAGGCTTGAGAATGGAGTTACATGGTGTCTTTATGTAGGAAGAGGGAGAGAAAAAGGGGGAAGAAATTGGGGGAAGTGGTGAAGAAAAAAAATTAAAATGAACAAGAGAACCTGATCCAAAATGCATAAAAGTGAGAAAAATTAATATTCTAAAAGCTGCTATGGGAATTCCGAGAATTCTTGGAATGAAATCATTTATGGTAAGGAAAATGTCTAAGTGAAGGAGGAAAAGAGGGACACAGAAGAATGAGACACTGGGAGCAAGGGTCGGATTAAGCCAAGGTACAAAGAGACAGCTAAACTGCCTACTTTACATTGGAGTGAACAGGCTTGGAAGTAGGAGGAGGTGAATCAGGAGAGCACGGACAGGCTAGAAGGGAAGAAGAAAATTAGGTCAAGCCACACAGCAGGTGGTTGGAGTATATGCTCATTATTTCTATTTTGAGATACAAATACCTTTCAATCTCTCTCAAATCTTTAGTAAAATCTGCTACACACACACACACTCACACCAGCCACACTTTTTATGAATGCATTTTGTAGAAGCACAGCAAATTTCACGCCGTGATCAAAGTTATACAGAGTTTACCTGGGACAGGTAATCTAACGGTTTCCATGGAAGCAGAAACTGGGACCATGGGAACCTAATCCTTCTAGGAACCTGCCTGGGGACATTAGACTGGGGATTGACCCAATATCCTCTGGACCTTTTTTTTGTTTGTTTTGAGACGGAGTCTTGCTCTGTCACCCAGGCTGGAGTGCAGTGGCACGATCTCAGCTCACTGCAACCTCCGCCTCCTGGGTTAAAGTGATTCTTCTGCCTCAGCCTCCGAAGTAGCTGGGACTACAGGTGCGTGCCACCACACCCGACTAATTTTTGTATTTTTAGTAGAGATGGGGTTTCACCATATTGGCCAGGCTGGTCTTGATCTCCTAACCTTGTGATCCGCCCACGTTGGCCTCCCAAAGTACTGGGATTACAGGAGTGAGCCACCGCGCCCTGCCTATCCTCTGGATCTTTAGGAACTGACACCAGGAGTATAAAACACTCCTCAAGGCTTCCCAATTAAAATCCTTGGAGAGAAAAACGTACACATAAACTTGTTCCATGACTGTGATAATATCTACGCAGTACTTACGGAAAAGAAACCCAAGGGTTGCAATAATTGGTTAAATGGAATCATTAAAATTTGGATTCTTCAATTCTGATCTGCAAATCATCATATTGAGAAAGCACAACAGCTATTTTTGAAAAGATAAAAGAGGATCTTGAAGATCCTTCCTCAATTCTAAGGTCAATGAAATAAGTTGAATTTCTTGCTTTTGCTTTCTATGGGGGAGGGGAAGGGTTTCAAGAGAAGCATAGGCCAAAATTCAAGCTTTCTAAAAAAAGGAACAACCCATCCAAACCTGCCTGAAAATGCTGTTCGAATTAGGAAGAGAAATCAAATATTTTAAATTGTAACTATCAGACTTAGAGATGCATTTTTTTTTTTTTTTTTTGAGACAGAGTCTCGCTCTGTCGCCCAGGCTGGAGTGCAGTGGCCGGATCTCAGCTCACTGCAAGCTCCGCCTCCTGGGTTTACGCCATTCTCCTGCCTCAGCCTCCCGAGTAGCTGGGACTACAGGCGCCTGCCACCTCGCCCGGCTAGTTTTTTGTATTTTTTTAGTAGAGACAGAGTTTCACCGGATTAGCCAGGATGGTCTCGATCTCCTGACCTCGTGATCCGCCCGTCTCGGCCTCCCAAAGTGCTGGGATTACAGAGAGATGCATTTTGAGTGGAGTATGCGCACACTTTATTGCATACTGAAATACCTTGAATGGTCAATGTGAAATTAGGGCCTTTTAATAGAAATTTTCACTATTTTAAGTCATAATATTTATGGCTACATTTTTGTATGATGTACGTTTAGTCTTAGTCCTTTGTTAGAATCATTAAGACACATCAGGATGACACTTATTTAGGCAGTTGCCAGAAAAGTATGGAAGTGAAAAGTAGAATCCACCTGTGATAACCAGTTGAAAAGGTACCACATTTGCATGAATGAGACACCAAGGGGCTGAGGTTAAAACAAAATAAAACCACTTAGCTTCAGAGAAACTGCCTGAAATAACAAAGAGCATATAAACAAAGGCAGCTTATCTACTACATGCCAGACATGTAGAACATACATGCTGAATTCTGAGTGTGCCTCAGGAAAAGTCAATCATTCTGGAGTAGTATCTACTATATGTCAGTTGTTATGTTTGGGATACCAATAAGAACAAAAAGCCCTTCAAAGTCAAGCACAGGAGTGAGACATCTAAATCAGTAATTAGTGTGACAAGTGCTCAAATTTGTGCTTGTCTTTCACAATAAACTTTGTCATCAAATTATGTAGATACAGAAAAAAAATATCCTAGTAGTATTTCTATTGGGATCACTTTACAAGTTAAGAACTGACATGATGTTGATTCTTCCTCCTTATGGTGTGTATTTTTACTTGTTTGCATCTATTTTTGTGCCTTTCAGGAGTGTTTTATAGTTTTCTCACATAGATTTTGTACATTATGAAGTTATGTCTATGTATTTTATTTTTTTGTTACTGTAAATCTGTCTTTTAAAAAAACATTTATTTATTGTTGAGACAGGGTCTTGCTCTGTTGCCAGGCTGGGGTGCAGTGGCATGATCTTGGCTCACTGCAACCTCCAACTCCCGAGTTCAAGTGCTTTTCCAGCCTCAGCCTCCTGAGTGGCTGGGACCACAGGCATGCACCACCATATCTGGCTACTTTTTGTATTTTTTTGTAGATATGGGGTTTTACCATGTTGCCCAGGCTGGTCTTAAAATCCTGTGCTCAAAACGATCTGCCCGCCTCGGTCTCCCAAAGTGCTGGGATTACAGGCCTCATGTGAGCCACCGCACCCGGCCAAAACATTTATTTATTTATTTATTTATTTATTTATTTATTTATTTATTTATTTTTGAGACGGAGTCTCAATCTGTCGCCGGGGCTGGAGTGCAGTGGCCGGATCTCAGCTCACTGCAAGCTCCGCCTCCCGGGTTCACGCCATTCTCCTGCCTCAGCCTCCCGAGTAGCTGGGACTACAGGCGCCCGCCACCTCGCCCGGCTAGTTTTTTTGTATTTTTTAGTAGAGACGGGGTTTCACCGTGTTCGCCAGGATGGTCTCGATCTCCTGACCTTGTGATCCGCCCGTCTCGGCCTCCCAAAGTGCTGGGATTACAGGCTTGAGCCACCGCGCCCGGCCCAAAACATTTATTTTTAACACAGAAGGTAGAGTCCTCCCTTTCCTTCTTCCTATTCCCATTGCCATTCCTTCGTGAGCCCTGAGAAGTTTGGTGTATACCATTCCAGATCTATGTCTGTGCATTTACATGTACATGATATATAAACAAATAAGATCTTACTAGATGTATTGTTCCTGCACCTTGAGTTTTTCTCTTTCATGGTATGTCTTGAAGGTGTTAATACATTGGCACCTGGATATCTACTTCATTCTAAGTGCCATGGAATTACATATTGTGGATGTACTATAATTTACGGAAGACATTCCCATGATGACATGCATGTAGGGAGTTTTGCTACTAAAAAATGTGTTAGTCTCAAAAGGTTACATACTATCTGATTTACAAGGCATTCTGAAAAATAGGACAGAGAGATGAGGACACAGAACAGATCAGAGGTTAAAGGCTGAGGTTGGGGGGTTCATTGCAACGGTCAGCAGCAGGAATTCTTTGGGGTGTTGAGATTCTTCTGTATCATGTTTGTGGTGGTGGTTACAAGAACCTGTGCATATTAGAAAACTAAATATATACCTTGTTTAGATAAAGGTGTATTCTTGAAGATGGGAGGGCTAAATGCTATCTAATATTAACATTACTCTACCAGCTTTTTTGGGTATTTGTGTTATATTATCTTTTAATCTCTGTTTTTACCCTTATAATATTTTGAGGTTTCTGCCTTTTGAATTTTTTAAAAAACAAACTAACCACTCCTTTCTTTCTATAAGTGAACTTAATCCATTATTTTGCTCACTCATATTTGGATATTTGCACTTATTTCTAGATTTTAATTTTCATTTATACTTTTCCCTTCTCCTTCCTGCCTTCTACTGCACTGGTCATTTTTTCTCTATCTCCTATATCCCACCCAACCCCTTCTCAGCTGGTTAGGAAGATAGCAACTGTATTTCTGATCTTCTAGAGGTTATCTATAATTTCTTAAAATGTACATTTAAAATTTTTAGTATCTCCACACCACTTCCAAGAATATGTTGTAACTACCCACTGAACTATACCAGTTTGTTGTTCTGAGTTTGTTTTTGCTGTCTTTTGAAACACCTTTTTTTTTTTTTTTTGCCACCTGTACTTGATTGTGTTTGTTTATATATTTATTAAATTATGAGTCACTAGTTTTCTTAGATCCCATAACTTCTCCCTGGGTTCATTTTCCTTTTGGTTGAAGCGTACACCTTAATGACTCTTAATAAAAGTCTGTGGATGGGAAACTCATATATCCTGTAAGACTGAGAATTCCTATATTGCTTTCATTCTTCAGTAATTATTTGGTAAGTTATACAACTCTGTTTTGATAGTAATTTCCTCTCAGCATTTAAAAATATTATTACATTTTCCCTGCCCCATATTTTTTCTGATGAGAAGCTGGCTGTCAGTTTGTGTTCTTTAGTGCGCAATCTATCTTTAAGGTAGCTTTTAAGATTTTACCTTTCGTCTCAGGATTTTCTGCAGGTTCACTTTAATTCTGAATATATGTGGATTAATCCTACTCCATATCTGGAACTAAGGACTTGACTTTCTTTAATTTTGGGAAATTAAAGCAAATATTTCTTCAAATATTGCTCCATCCTTTCTTCCATTTTCTTCTACAGTTACTCTGAGATGTACGTTAGCGTCTCTCAGTCTGTCTTTTATGAGTGTGCCTTTTGATTCCTGTCTCTCTCTGTGCCGGGCTCTGGGTAAACTCAGAACTCTTGTTTAATTCATTACTTCTTTATGCTACTGAGTACAGTCCAGTTATTCTATCTGTTGATATTTTATAATTCATTGACTTTATTTCCAAGATTTCTAAATTTGTTATATCAGCTCTTAAGTCCTATCTACCTACTTTATTGATTGACTGATTGAGATAGGAAATACGGTCTTGCTGTGTTGCCCAGGCTGGAGTGCAGTAGCGTGATCATGGCGCACAGCAGCTTCAAAATCCTGGGATCAAGTGATCCTCCCACCTCAGCCTGCCATGTAGCTGGGGATACAGGTGTGTGCCACCATGCCTGGCCAACTAAATTTTTTTTTTTTTTTTTTTAAGAGATGGGGTCTTGCCATGCTGCCCAGCCTAGTTTTGAACTCCTGGGCTCAAGCGAGGTGCCTACCTTAGCCTCCCAAAGTGCAGGGATTATAGGTGTTTGCCACTGTACCCAGTCCCTACTTTTTTTTTTTTTATTATTATACTTGAAGTTCTAGGGTACATGTGCATAACGTGCAGGTTTGTTACATATGTATACTTGTGCCATTTGGTGTGCTGCACCCATTAACTCGTCATTTACATTAGGTATATCTCCTAATGCTATCCCTCCCCCTACCCGCTCCCCACAATAGGCCCCGGTGTGTGATGTTCCCCTTCCTGTGTCCAAGTGTTCTCATTGTTCAATTCCTACCTATGAGTGAGAACATACGGTGTTTGGTTTTCTGTTCTTGCCATAGTTTGCTGAGAATGATGGTTTCTAGCTGCATCCATGTCCCTACAAGGGACACGAACTCATCCTTTTTTATGGCTGCATAGTATTCCATGGTGTATATGTGCCACATTTTCTTAATCCAGTCTGTCACTGATGGACATTTGGGTTGATTCCAAGTCTTTCCTATTGTGAATAGTGCCACAATAAACATACGTGTGCATGTGTCTTTATAGCAGCATGATTTATAATCCTTTGGGTATATACCCAGTAATAGGATGGCTGGGTCAAATGGTATTTCTAGTTCTAGATCCTGGAGGAATCGCCACACTGTTTTCCACAATGGTTGAACTAGTTTACAGTCCCACCAACAGTGTAAAAGTGTTCCTATTTCTCCACATCCTCTCCAGCACCTGTTGTTTCCTGATTTTTTAATGATTGCCATTCTAACTGGTGTGAGATGGTATCTCATTGTGGTTTTGATTTGCATTTCTCTGATGGCGAGTGATGATGAGCATTTTTTCATGTGTCTGTTGGCCGTATGAATGTCTTCTTTTGAGAAGTGTCTGTTCATATCCTTTGCCCACTTTTTGATGGGGTTGTTTTTTTCTTGTAAATTTGTTTGAGTTCTTTGTAGGTTCTGGATATTAGCCCTTTGTCAGAGGAGTAGATTACAAAAATTTTCTCCCATTCTGTAGGTTGCCTGTTCACTCTGATGGTAGTTTCTTTTGCTGTGCAGAAGCTCTTTAGTTTAATTAGATCCCATTTGTCAATTTTGGTTTTTGTTGCTGTTGCTTTTGGTGTTTTAGACATGAAGTCCTTGCCCATGCCTATGTCCTGAATGGTATTACCTAGGTTTTCTTCTAGGGTTTTTATGGTTTTAGGTCTAACATTTAAGTCTCTAATCCAATTTTCGTATAAGGAAGAAGGAAAGGATCCAGTTTCAGCTTTCTACTTATGGCTAGCCAATTTCCCCAGCACCCCAGCCCCTACTTTTTAAATGTTATGTCTTGATCTTTTTAACCACTCTCTGTATATTTATTTTAAATTCATCGTCATCTGGTTAAAACTTAATTTCATCTTGCATGAATCTGTGTTCCAATTGTTAATTTTGTTAATAGTCTTTCTTAACATAGTTTTTTTCATGTGTTCTGGGTGGTAGACACATCCTGAGTAGGCGTATGTTTTCCACTGCTTCTCTTGAGTGTACTTTTGTGGTTTTCTGCACCCAGCCCCCAGCCCCCCAGAGTCCATCAATAGGTCTTATCATGGTGTTCTGATGTTCCACTGTGATGTCAGGACCTCACAGAGTCAGTCTGGGAGACAGTGGACAGGCTGACTCAGTTTCTGGTTGGCAGGCACCTTAGATGCACACTTTGCTCTGAAGTACCGGCTCCAGCATCCAGTTCATCAGTATACTTTTTCAGCTTCTTTTTGGGAGTGGGGACTTTTGGCTTGAAACAGTGACCAGGCTCCAGTCTCTTATCTTGCTTGGTGCATTTATGGTTCCCTTTACTGGCAGGAGCTGAGCTCCTGGCTGCTACTGCTTAGTTTTGGATAAGAGCCCAGCAATTGATTCAGACCCATTCAGCATTCCATTTGTGCTCCACAGAAATGTTCATCTTGCTTTGGGGTCCGTGTATGCATTTTTGTTATTTTTTAATATCTATCACGACTATACACATTGAACAGAGGACTGTTTTGAATTGTAACACCTGTTTTACCATCTTTCGCAGATATAGATGTGTATATCTTAATACAAAAATTAGTTGAGACAAATTAACATTATGAAAAATTGTGTTGCTTGGGTAGTGCCACACAAGGTAAACTTACATGTCAAATTCCCTCCCCTCAAAAAAGGCTGAATTTCTTTATTTTTTTTTTTTTTTTTGAGACGGAGTCTTGCTCTGTCACCCTGGCTGGAGTGCAGTGGCCGGATCTCAGCTCACTGCAAGCTCTGCCTCCCGGGTTTACGCCATTCTCCTGCCTCAGCCTCCCAAGTAGCTGGGACTACAGGCGCCTGCCACCTCGCCCGGCTAGATTTTTGTATTTTTTAGTAGAGACGGGGTTTCACCATGTTAGGCAGGATGGTCTCGATCTCCTGACCTTGTGATCCGCCCGTCTCGGCCTCCCAAAGTGCTGGGATTACAGGCTTGAGCCACCGCGCCCGGCCAAAAAAGGCTGAATTTCTTTACACATGTTCCACCAACAGCATATGAAAATACGTACTTTCCTATATCCTCAACAATAAAGTCCATGGTTCTTTTTCTTTTCTTTTCTTTTCTTTTTTTGCGGGGGGCGGTGGGGAGGTGGGAGGGGATGCAGTCTCACTCTGTCGCCCAGGCTGGAGTGCTGTGGTGCGATCTCTGCTCATTGCAAGCTCCACCTCCTGGGTTCACACCATTCTCCTGCCTCAGCCTCCCAAGTAGCTGGGACTACAGGCGCCCACCACCATGCCCAGCTAATTTTTTGTATTTTTAGCAGAGACAGGGTTTCACCATGTTAGCCAGGATGGTCTCAATCTCCTGACCTCGTGATCTGCCTGCCTCAGCCTCCCAAAGTGCTGGGATTACAGGTGTAAGCCATTGCACCTGGCCCCATTGTTCTTTTTTATGAACTATAATCCCCAAATTATTTCTCCAGCTTGGACCTGTTTTCTATTTTTATTTTTTATAGAGGTGGGTTCTCACTATATTGCCTAGGCTAGTCTTGAACTCCTGGGCTCAAGTGATCCCCCTGCCTTGGACCCCCAAAATGCTGGGATTACAGGCATGAGTTACCAGCTTGGACTTTAAAACACAGTTATGATTATATTGTTATAGGAAGAGGAAATAAGAAAATTTGCAGTGTATGATAAAATAGGTGGTACCATTCCAATATGTTAACTTGTGATCCAGATGTAGTCTTTAGATTGTGTCTTATTCTTTAAAAAGACAGTACTTTAACTTGGTTATGACAGATTTGATCCAAACAGGTAAAGTAGAGCCACAAAAAGGCAAGTGGCCAATATAAGGCAGTTAACTTTATGCTTCATCCTCTCTCTACCTCATCGATTCAAATATAGGTAGTACCAAGGATATCTACCCTGAGGTTGCTCATCTAGACTTGCCCCCAGTCTGGCAGAACAAACCAAGTTATCTGTGTTGACCTAAGAAGGATATAGCAAAATCACATCCCAAAGACCTATTCTCCAGGGATTGTTAAGAGATACGAAGAGCAGGCTATCCTTTACCAACAGAAACATATCGAATACCTACTATCTACCATTAGGTTAGCATAAAAGTAATTGTGGTTTTTGCCATTGAAAGTAATGGCAAAAACCACAATTACTTTTGTGCCAAGGTAATACATGCTAAGCGTCATAGGAAAACCAAAGAGGCATAGCCAGTATTTGCTGTTTTTTTTTTTTTTTTTTTGAGATGGAGTCTCACTCTGTCGCCCGGGCTGGAGTGCAGTGGCCGGATCTCAGCTCACTGCAAGCTCCGCCTCCCAGGTTTTACGCCATTCTCCTGCCTCAGCCTCCCGAGTAGCTGGGACTACAGGCGCCCACCACCTCGCCCGGCTAGTTTTTTTTTTTTGTATTTTTTAGTAGAGACGGGGTTTCACCATGTTAGCCAGGATGGTCTCAATCTCCTGACCTCGCGATCCGCCCGTCTCGGCCTCCCAAAGTGCTGGGATTACAGGCTTGAGCCACCGTGCCCGGCTGGTTCTAAAAGCACATGCAATCTTGCTAGAGGGACATAAATAGCCACATAAAAAATCAAATGAGAGTGCAAATATGACAATATGTACAGTAAGAGCTCAGGCTTGGAGTAAGCAGGGTAGGCTTAGTGGAGTAGAAGTAACTTCATTTGGGACTTGAAGCTAGTAGGTTAGAGCCTGTGGTTCCAGAGGCAGGAGCAAAGGGATGCATTTGGGGAGAGAGAGGGATAAAGACTGAAAAGATGGAGCGTCACTCTTCCTTTCTGAGGTAGACCCATTTATCTTGGGCAAAGGGACAGAAATAGAAGGGAAAGGAATTAACTTTCATGTTACTAAGTTATCAGTTAATGCACAAACTTGACTGAGTACTTTCCCCCAGAAACAAGACGCTCGAGGTCAAAGAAAGCACTCATTGTCCAAAGGCACGAGATCAACTCCCCTCATCAGTGACAGAATCAACTCTGAAAATGTAGATTGTGTTTCAAGGCTGAACTATTGAAAATATTTTAAGTACAAAAAGTGTTGGTGAGAATGAGAAGGAATTGAAAAGGCAGAGTAGATGCCTCTGAAGGAGTGAACATTTAAATGCTTTCATTCTTAGTAAATGTCTTATTCACAACTCTTGCTATGCATTATGTCCACTATATGCATATTTGGGGGCAATCACCACAAGAGCACAGAAATAGACATCTGTGAGCACCACACATGCTGCATCACTATCATCAGGACAAACACTGTCCTTGTCTCCAGTAGAAATGGAAAAGCAAAACTGCAAGTATGTGGCATCATTTCCTGTTTGCTGTGCACATGCTCTCTTCTTTTCTTCTACTTTTTAAAAAGGCTTTTAAATTTTCTTAGAGCAGCTTTAGGTTCACAGCAAAACTGAAAGGAAGGCACAGAGATTTCCCTACCTCCACCCATGTATAGCCTTCCCCATTATCACCAAGCTCAACCACAGTCGTACATTTGTTACAATCGATGAACCTACACTGACACATCATTATCATCCAAAGTCTACAGTTACCTTGGGGTTCACTCTTGGTGTTGGATGTTCTGTAGATTTGGACAAATGTATAACAACATGTATCCATTGTAATATCCCACAGAGTCATTTCACTGCCCTAAAAGACCTCTGAGCTATACCTGTTTATACCTTCCCTCCTTTGTCCTTTCTAAGCAACAACTGATATTTTTACTGTCTGTAGTTTTGCCTTTTCCAGAATATAATACAGTTGGAATTATACAGCATGTATCCTTTTAAGATTAGCTTCTTTCACTTAGCAATGTGCATTTAATGTTCCTCCATGTCTTTTCATGGCTTGAGAGTTATTATTATTTTTTCTAGCACTATATAGCATTCCATTGTTTGGATCATCTCTCTCTCTCTCTCTTTTCTTTTTTTCCCACCTTTGAGACTTGTCTGAATCTCCCTTATTTTTAATGATGATGATGCTTAACATTTATATCATGGCCAGGAAATAACACACTGTTTACAGGGAGGAAGTTTACACCCATATAGTAAAGTGAGACAAAAACCAGTCTAAGGCAAACTGCCAAAGTCTAAGGTATTTACAAGAGCAGAGTAAAAGGTCTGTTTTTATTAGTTGCCTATTTCTCCAATAGCAATAGGAAAAGGAAAATAAAAAAAATCATACCTTGGTACATTTGAGGCATGGAGTGCTTGGGGAAAAAAAATCCAAGGGATTGAAGAGATAAGTTCATTCAAACTTAGATTTCTGAACTTATGGATTTTTTCAGTGGTAAAGTATAATGGTACATTTTATACAGGTTTTATTAATACATAATCAAAACTAGTATCAAGCAAAACTCCTTCAGTTATGCACCATGAGAAATGCCTGAGGAACATTAAATGTCACTGATAGAAAGATTAAGCACTGAAAAAGCTACAGCAAATCTTAAATCATTATACAGAACAAATAACAGTATAAGGAGCAGTAAGCTCTTTAAAGAGCTTAGTTTTCATTGCCTGGCACAAAGTAGGTATGCAATAAATATGAAGAGAACAAATAAAATAAACACTGTCCCCCATATCCCTAAGGAGGAACAAACCACAGCTAAGGCAAGCATATGCATTCATATATTCAGATGCCAGAGAACATCTGGAAATATTTGGCCTCTAGCTACCTTCCTCTGACATGAAACAATTCATTTTGCACATTCTCCAAACTGCCAAGTGATATCAGTCTAGTGATTTCTAAAGCCAGAGTTAAGTGCTGACTCATTTAAGAGACACAAAGAGAGTACCAGATTTGGGACACATGGTCTGTTTATTCCTAGGTAAGAAAGAAACCATCATATCCACATTAGAATCATGTCTACATTTTGAAATTTTGCTTAGTAAATACAATTTTCCTATCACTGTAAATACTGACATAATAACTTTTCTGAGGATGAGAATGACAATACATGCTATTAATGTTCATTTTTTAAACCCTTGGTTAAACGGAAGCTTTCCAGCCATCAAGGATGCTTATATTACCTATATCTTGAATAATATGTTGTATCCACATTGTTTTTTTCCCTTTCTTCTTTTGAAGAAAGCTGCTCTAGGCCAAACAAGGAATTACGAGCACATTTTTTCAGAAATGAAGGGGGTGGGAAAGATCTGAAGCAGCTTCTTCTCATTCTGCTTCATGGCATTTTTCCCATAAGCCATAAAGACCAGTGAATTATTTGATCCATGGCAATTTAAGATCTATGTGGAAAGCATCCATTTCAAAGTAACAACCATGTGAGAAAATTCAATGGATACATAAAAACACAGAACATATTTTGATTTATAACAGACTATTTGTTTCAGTTGTTTGAAGAATTTGAAATATTTATCTCTAATTATGCTCTGAAAATACAGGAAAATCTCTTTTGGAAGCAATGCCCAGGGACTGAAACCTTAGTTCTGTACTCAGCTGACTTAGCTCTAGAAACCTTGCAGTTTACTGATGAATCTGTGAGCAGGAGTAGAATCAAAGAAATTGGGAGAGTTCAAAGAGAAACAGAAATCATCCAGATTATCCTCAGGGTATGAACACGACAAAGATACAGAATTCTAAATATGGGAAGCATGCAAATAAAACTGTTCTGAAAGGATATTTTTAAATGATTAATTTAGAAATTTCCTATAATAATTGAAAAATAATTTGCTATTTATTTTTAGCAAACGAAAATATCTCCCCAAGTGAGATGATATCAACTGCCAGGTTGTGGTCCAATCTACATGAAGGAATAGATAGTGTCATTCTCAAAAGATAATATCCATAATTTGTTATGGCATAGAAGGCTTGCAGTTAAGGCAAGAGTCATGGCACTTGTTAGTCATTTATGTGTGCTAGATGGCAAGTGATTTTTTTTCAATCATTATTATAATTTTTAGAAGTTAAGATTATTTGGACTCCATAAATATTATCAATTTGGATAAGACAGGTTCCACACATTTCAGACAAATAGGTCTTTTACCTAGAGAGGGAGAATTTCATCTATGCACTTTTCCATTTTTCTGAATCATCCAGATAATGGCTGATCTCTGGGGAGAAAAGACTCTTCTTTGTTCCTCCTTACTTCTTTTTAGGTGAAAGAGGGCTTGACAGACATGGTGACTTTTAAGGAAAAGTACTGAACCTTGGTGTCACAGGGCGTTGTTTCTACCTTGGGATCAGTCTGTTTTGACTTCTTCTTTAGAGCTTCTAAAGGGAGTCATCATTTGGAAGTCTCCCTTTTTCCTTAAAACTGATGTGACACAATAGGTCTGAAGCTGCCTCTCTCTGGGAAGTTGATGGCAGCCTAGGAGGGCCTGAGGAGGATTGTTCAGATGAGCGTCAGGAAGAATCAATAATAAATCAGTATCTCTCTCCCCTCTCTCTTCCTCCGTCTTCTCTCTTCCCCTTCCCCTCTCCCCTGTCTGTTCTTTACCCAGATTATCTTTTTTTTTTTTTTTTTTTTTTTTTTTTTTACCTGAGCACAGCAGAGATTAAGGTGTAGAAAAAGAAGCTAAGGAGTTTTTTTTTCAGAACTCCCTACCATGCTCCCACTTTTTTTCCAGGTACGTAGATTTTTCAGAGCTTAGGCAAAGAAAGTGCTTGAGACTTATCTGAAGTGTGGCCTAGCTCACCAGGAAACTGATAATGTGGTTTAGGGCCAGAGCCTTAGCTTTAATTAAATGTTCTTCTGCCTGATCTTGTCCCCTGTGTCTGTATAGTTCCTGCAAATTCTTCTGGGAGACGGACGTAGGTAGCTATCGGAATTAGGACATTTGCTCCTGGATTCCATACCTCTTTCAATCTCTGTTTGTTAGAGGCTCAACTAATCACACTTATGACTATCTGAAGATGCCCCAGATGAAGAGAAGGCAGTTTTTTGTTTTGTTTTTCAATTGGGGAGGATCAGAGTAATTGCCCAAGAGAAGATATTTTGAGGTCTGTAGTTTCTAAAGAGACTAAAAACAATACAGTTCTATTTTATCACCATTTTTTTTTCCACAATAAATCTGGAAAATGGAAGTGATGCCTATCCTGCTCATTTTATAAAACTGGGCCTCAGAAAAGTCATGTGTTTCACCTAAACTCATACTAAAAGCATATGAGAGAGCCCACGTTTTCTGTTTGAAGTTTTGGGGAAAGATTTAGTTTTTTCTCTCTTTAAATTAACTTGATCTAGCCGAAATGATTATTACTTTTTAAATCCAGGTTTTCTATTTCCAGTGAGCATATAAGGTTTCTTACAAGGTAAAATGATGAGATAGCTGATGGCCTATTTATTAGACAAAAGACCTTTGCAGAATTCTAAAAATATAATATTAAATGACTAACCGATATAATCATGCATACAAGTGTTCTTCAGGGAATATTGCTACAACACTGTCTCAGCTTGCATTAAGCATTTTCTGAGTCCAATATCTAGCACCTATAACATTTAACATCAACATCCTAAACAATAAGTTAACATACTGAACTTAAGGTCACATAGCCCCAGTTTTGGATATCAGGGCAAAGAATCTCACCAGCTTTTAAGAACTAAAATAACTTGAGTAGGGAGATGCCAATTCTATTTTAAGATAGCTGACCTTAATACTGCCAGTAGTTCAAACACTTCTTAGGAAAGTCAACGTTTTGAACATGATGAAAAAAAGTCACTATGTATGTTTAAAAGCCTTTATGTAGGGCCGGGCGAGGTGGCTCACGCCTGTAATCCCAGCATTTTGGGAGCCCAAGGGTGACAGATCACCTGAGATCAGGAGTTTGAGACCAGCCTGGTCAACATGGTGAAACCCCGTCTCTACTAAAAATACAAAAATTAGCTGGGCGTGGTGGTTCATGTCTGTAGTCCCAGTTACTTGGGAGACTGAGGCAGGAGAATTGCTTGAACCCGGGAGGCAGAGGTTGCAGAGAGCTGAGATTGAGCCACTATACTCCAGCCTGGGTGACAGAGCGAGACTCTGTATTAAAAAAAAAAAAAAAAAAAAAAAGCCTTTATACTTTTATTAGAAACAGGAAGTGCTATTATAACAAAAAAGCTGGGCATGGGCTGGGCTCCCAGCACTTTGGGAGGCTAAGGCGGGTGTATCACTTGAGGTCAGAAGTTCCAGACCATTCTGGCCAACATGGTGAAAGCCCGTCTCTATGAAAAATACAAAAATTAGCTGGGTGTGGTGGTGCACGGATGTAATCCCAACTACTAGGGAAGCTGAGGCAGGAGAACCGCTTGAACCCGGGAAGTGGAAGTTGCAGTGAGATCACGCCGCTGCACACACTCCAGCCTGGGTGACAGAGTGAGACTCCATCTCAAAAAAAAAAAAAAAGAAAAAAAAAAAAGAAGCTGGGGATAGGTGGCACACACCTGTAATCCCAGCTACTCAGGAGGCTGAGGCAGGAAGATCACTACAGACCAGGAGTTTCAAAGCAGCCTGGGCAACATAGTGAGAACTCGTCTCCAAAATAACAAATAAAATAAAGCAAAGCTGAAAGTCTTTATTTGCTAGAAACCCCCAAGTGGACATTTGTAGAATGTTACCATACCTCACAAATCTTATCTTTTATAATACCCCATATCACTTTTTCTGCCCTGAATATAATTTATTCCTGTATTACTATAACCACCCTGTATATAGAATGTCAAGAACCTTGATTTTCCCAGGCAGGGTTAACTATGATTTCTCCTTTGTACCCACTGCACTTTATTTACACTGTAGCAATTATGTTGTTTTAGAAGGATGTATATGAATGTTTATCTTTGCAGCTGTTTAAATATCTTTAGGACCAAAGCTAAGTTTCTGTGTCAGCAGAAATTAGCATAGTGCCTATAAGAGTTGCAGAATAAATTGTTCCAATGAATATGTTATTTTGCTCTGCAACTATTTTCTAAGCTCCTTTATTCTGTATTGCCCATAATACCTAACACAGTATTGGAAACCTAGTCAACATTCAGTAAGTATGTGTTGAAGTACTTATAGTTTCATAGCAAAAAATTAAACAAAACTCTTTTATCACCAAATATTCTCCAGCAAAATCTAGATATTAATATGTCAAGGATGTTATAAAATAGATTTCTATATTGGACTTAAGTCACTTATAAATTCTTTTCCAATTCTGAAAGTCCATTATTTTTAAAGGAAATTTAACTAGTCTAAGACTACAACCTTTGTGGATAACAGTAAACCAGTATCATGAAACTATCACTATTATTCAAGAAACACTATATTTTAAATGACTTTTTAAAAAAATCCCTAAAAAACCAAAGTATACTAAATAGTTAATGAACATAAGCAAAGTTCATTTGAAAACTGGTTGTTTAGAATGAAAAAAACAAAACACTTTTCTACAAAATACCATGAAGGTTATTAGACTCTCAGGGCAGCTCATAAAATCCAATCCATGGGTGTACTGTGAAGTACTAATACTGCTATAGAACTTAATCACAACTAGTAGTAAGGTCTCCATTGGGATGCTGGCAATATACCTCTCCACACATCAGTATGAATGGACAATCACCTGGATAAGAAGAACCTGGCTTTCACCATGACAATTATCAACAATTTTATTATAAAAACAACCACATACAGCAAAATCCCCCCAAATTTTCATTTCTGTAAAACATATTCCCATAATATCACTGAAATAACTCTGTAACTTCCTCTAATAAGGTACCTCAATTTCTACAATTAAGTTTCTTTGGCATAACAGCAGGCGTTTTTTTTCTACACAAACTTTAGCTGTAGTTTTCCTATGAGGGCACATAACAATATATATCATGATTTGTTGCTCACTTATTAGCATGTTATTGCATTATATCATCAAAAAATTTTCTTTTCAAGTTGGTTACTCTAACACATGAGGCCCTGTCTCTCTGGCATTGGGTTTATGCTAATTATTCTCCTGATGAAGCCCCCAGCATTCCCAACGGGCTCTGAAGAAGGCTGTAGTAAAACTCTCACACTACTCAAGAAAGATCATTTGTTACCAGCGGTTTTTTTTTTTTTTTTTCCGAGATGGATTCTCCCTCTATTGCCTATACTGGAGTGCAGCGGCATGACCTCGGCTCACTGCAACCTCTGCCTCCCAGGTTCAAGCAATTCTCGTGCCTTAGCCTCCGGAGTAGCTGGGATTACCGGCACGTGCCACCATGCCCAGCTAATTTTTTTGTATTTTAGTAGAGACGGGGTTTCACCATCTTGGCCAGGCTGTTTTCCAACTGCTGACCTCAGGTGATCCATCTGCCTTGGCTCCCCAAAGTGCTGGGATTACAGGCGTGAGACACTGTGCCCAGCCTTAGTAGCTGTTTTTTTATAATTTGGGGAGGAAACGGGATTTTTCTGACCTCCTCATTAAATACTCCACACAAAGCTTTCCTCCACCAGTTTATGATGCTGTCCTAATCTGCATTTTTGTATCACTGTTTTTATTAGTAAGACAGTTTAGTGAATTCTCAGAGCTGCTAAAGCACTGATATATTCAGTCACCCAAAGATTTCTGGAGTTTGTGCTGGATCTAAGGCACTCAGGTGAGTAGAAAAATGAATCGGACATGAATCTTGCCTGTAAGCAACTTGAAATCATATAGGAGCAATGAAATAACGCCCTTAACACTCTCTGCCATACACTGTTGCTCATTAAGTGCCAATCAAGGGGTGATGACAACTGTTTTGGTAATTCATGTGAGAGGCTATAGGATTAAATTCTTTGTCCTAACTCTGACATGGCAGATGTAAAGCTGGATGCATACATCTAAGACACCTGACATTCGTGGGGGTACAAGTACTCTAGGACACTAGATGACTAGGTCTTGATTCGGGTCAATGCTTGTTTCAAGCCTTACCAAGTGGATCCAAGTAAGAAAAAACTGAAAGGGGCCACTGCCCTTGTGCTATCACTGTACCTGCCATACTGGCCTCTTCTGCTCCCTCTGTGTGCAATGTTCTTTCTGCAGGTAGCCTCCCTCTCTCAGTTCCTTTTGTTCTGTGACTTTTCAGTCCTCACCTTTTCAGAGAGGAATTCCTTGGCTACTCTATTTTGAGGGAGACCCCCTGCACACTCTTTTTGTGCTGCTTTGTCTTTTTCAAAGCATTTCTATCTGACGTAGCATTTTAAATGTATTTATTTGTTGGCAGGCATTTTGTCATTTTTATTACTGCCTAATTCCATTGCCTAGAAATACTATATGTAACAAACAAATGGTTCTCATGTCATGACATATGGATTCTCCTTGTAGCTTCCCCTCCACCCAGGTTATTCAATTTCTGAAAGTGTATCTCCAATAATAGGAAACTTACAATCTACATGACATTCTCAGAAAGTTCATAGCTTTTTAAAAGCTTGAGTTTGTATAAGCCAAAATATTCCATCCTAAAACTTCTCTATTGATTCTATTTGGTCTTCAAGGTGAGACCCCAGAGATAAGTTGAAGCCATTTATACGTTTCACATGGCGGCCCTTCCAGGGTCTGCTGTCCTCATTTCTCATGCCCTTTCCATCTTCTCAACTTGAAGATAAGCATGCCCTCAATCAGGCCTCATACAAGGTTTTTTGGTCCCTCTCCTCTATTGGTCACAACTTCTTAAATTGTGGGGTAAAATGCCAAGAAATAAATGTAGTATTCTACATCTGTAATTGAAAGTTCTCAGCTGCTTTTCAAGGACACCAGGTGATCACAATATATTAGCACATGGCTAAAACATGTCATCTACACTTCTTCATTCACTCATCCCTTCATTCCACAAAATGCATTCTTTTGGGCACTTACTTACATGTGCCTGCTACTGACTTCTGTTCTGAGGATACAGAAACGAACCTGAATGATGAGGCCTGCCTGGCCTTATGGAGTTTATATTCCTACAAGTTAGAGGTAATTCTTCCAACTACATTTTTGTTTTTTAAACAAAGGGATGACAAATATTAAAGCTAATGATTGTCTCATTTGTGAAATTTATAGTTAAGGAATTTCCTACTTGTGAAACACAATTGAAATGTTTGCAAAGAGATTTAGAGGGCGGGCAAGGTGGCTCACGTCTGTAATCCCAGCATTTTGGGAACCCGAGGGGGACAGATCACCTGAGGTCAGGAGTTTGAGACCAGCCTGACCAGCACAGTGAAACCCCATCTCTACTACAAATGCAAAAATTAGCCAGGTGTGGTGGTGCGTGCCTGTAGTCCCAGCTAATCCGGAGGCCAAGGCATGAGAATTGCTTGAACCTGGGAGGTGGAGGTTGCCGTGAGCCGAGATCATGCCACTGCACTCCAGCCTGGGCAACAGAGTGAGACTCCATCTCAAAAAAAAAAATTATAATTGGAAATAAAGGATGATATTTAGATGGAACATCTGACATGTTCCATAAAGGAACTTAGAAGAAAGGGGTGATTTGTGTGTGTGTGTGTGTGTGTGTGTGTGTGTGTGTGAGTGAGATAGGGAGAGGGGAACCTCAGGGATAAAGGATTGAATTATTCATGCTTCTCGATGCAAAGGGTTATTAGCATCAGTTGATGCAAAACCCACTTTCTCACCACCACTCTGCTCCCCGCCACTTTTCTCTCTCATTCCTTTTACCTCTTATGCCACCTTATTCCCCTCTACCACCATAAGTGAGCATTCTTCATATAAATGTTAAGTTTATCAAATTTTTCAAAAAATCTAATTGGGATTTTATTAATATTGCATTGAATTTATGAAAAAATTTGTGGAGACTAGACATTTTCGTAAAACCAATTCTGTGCCATTCAAGAACATGAAATGTCTTTCCAGTCATTCAGATTGCCTTATATGTCATTTACGTCTTAGACATTTAGAACTTTTCTATGAAGCCCTTGTATATTATTGGTTAGCTTAATTCCTAGATACCCAATAGCTTTTGTTGCTATTTTGGATGGTATCTTGTTTTTTTGTTAAATCCTTTAGTTGGTATGTATCTTTCCAGTTGGGAGTATCTTAGTTCATATTTTCAGAAGTGGACACAAAATCATATTAATAGATTAAGGTTTTTTCACTGTATGAAAACTTGCTATTCCAAAACAATGGGAATTGTAAAATAGGCATAACAAAAATGCAGGATTTTACGAAGGAAATCGGTAGCATAGAAGCAGCAGCATTCACCATTTATATTAAACAGGAGACTCCAGATATAACACAGAAACTTACCTACGATTAAAATGTAGTCCCAATGTTAGCCTAATCCTCACCACAGGGCCCCTATATTGCTGAGTGGTTCAGAATGCCACCAGTGCTCTCAGTGGAATGGGAGAGAGAAGACTTTGAGAAGAAGAAAGTAAGAGCAGTAAGTGGTACAGTAGATCTGTTTGCTGATATCATCAGAGAACTGGGGAAAATCTCCAAGTCAAAGGCCCTGATTAGAAACACAAGGCCGCCTGCCTCCATGTCATAGTGCACTTATTTAACATAGGCCTTTAAACAGAAGTTTTGAATGATTCACACACAGGATCAACAACAGAGGCTAAATATATAGATATCTGCTTCACATAGGAAAAAAGCCTCATATTCTGTCAGTGCTTTCTTATTTGGTGAAAAAGATGTATTATTAAATGATCAATAGGCAACAAGATCATAACAATCCCTAATCGTGAGACAACCAGAAACGTTCCCCATTCATTGACTGGCATTGGATGGTATCAGATAATCTAAGAAGAGCATTTAGATTCATGAACTATCTTAAACCCAAGACAGTGAAGTGAAAGGCACTCACTCCTATGTTATTCTTGTGGCCAGGAATTCAGTCCATGTAAAATTGTCAAGGTGATAGATGACAAGAAGTAAAATTCTAGGGAAGACCAAAAGTGTCAGTTCGAATAAACTACCATAAAAAGGAGGTCCCAACTAAGGCATATTTTTGATGCTAGATGTAACAGAGGTTTTGAAATAGTGTTTCTTTCACAGCATTCACCACCATCCCCACAGAGACGACAAAGGTTGCTCTTTACAATTATTTTCACCATCTAAATAATTTTTGTTTCATATTCCCCAAAGACCCTAGTAGAATGGAGATGTAAGGTGGGTACATGGAAACTATACAACTGGGCCGGTGCAGTGGCTCACGCCTGTAATCCCAGCACTTTGGAAGGTGGGTGGATCACTGTAGGCCAGGAGTTTGAGACTAGCCTGGCCAACATCGTGAAATTCCGTCTCCACTAAAAATACAAAAATTAGCTGGGTGTGGTGGTGCATGCCGGTAAACCCAGCTACTCAGGTGGCTGAGGTATGAGAATTGCTTGAATCTGGGAGGCAGAGGTTGCAATGAGCCGAGATCGTGCCACTGCACTCCAGCCTGGGTGACAGAGTGAGACTCTGTCTCAAATAAAATAAAATAAAATAAAATAAAATAAAATAAAAGGAACATATCTGAGATGAGGTATTGATTTTAAGCCTTCACTTCTATCTGTGGTTTCACCAGTATTCTGATGTAATCAGTATTACTGATTCTAAGTAAGAATTTCTGGGCTTCTATCTATAAAATTCAAATTTGGCAAAAGAAAAAGATCTACTAGAAATCCCAGATGATATACAGCAGATGACTGCATGGGGGGAGTAGAAGCAAGAATTCAGGGCACATTAACAAAATGAAGTCTTCTGAAATCATTCTGGAATCTATAATTCTGGTTGCCTGTACTTTCCTGTGAACTGCCTATGAGCATTTTCACCTGAAGGTCATTTGTCATGGAGCTGACATTGATGGCTCTAAATCAGAGAAGTAGAAATTAATTTCAGTATGCCCTAAAAATCAAAGTGGGGATCAGCTCTAACCAACAAACGCACATGTCCTAACCTTTTTGATAGTGTGACCCTGCTGGCCACTTCGCTCCTAGTGATTGGGTTAAATCTTGCAGGATTTTTTTGTAGGTGGCTTCGTCATTGAAATAATTCTTTTTTTTCCCTTCCAAATTCAGAAAGCAGGAAATGTCTTTTCTATGTAACAATCACAAGGCAGGTCCCCTAGGGCTTCCAGGGGGCTTGCATCTTCCAGTTCCTGTTTCTGGTTTCTAACTGCTAATTCTATATTTGGTAACGGTCTGCCCATGGGCTGTTTTGGATTTGGTCATAATAAGATAACCCGGAGTCACTGAGCAGAGATCTAAAGCAATCTTATTTTTCCAGGAAGCAATGTGTTGACCTCTCAGGATTTGGTCTATTTTGTTGAATGTGCTGAGTTTTTGAATAGTGTTGTTTATAGCACAAAGTTGGGCGTTTACACTATTGGTCCTTGAGGGTGTATGACTGTACAGGAATAGGACAGACACATATACTTCTACGTTCTCCTGGCTTACAGTGAGTTTATATTTGTTCTTAGGTAGATTGATGTAATCTAAGGAATGCTCTTTATACATGCTCTTATTCCATGGCAGCCTTGAATAGAGCTACTTGCTCAGAAATGAATAAATATTTGTCAGACAAGTAAGGCAAGAGAGCTGGTTCTAATTCTTTTACATAAGGGCAAGAAAGAATCAACACTTCCTTGATAGATAATAATCTTAATTCCCCAGTATTTTCCAAGCTGAGTAGTGTTAAACCTATATGAATACAATCTTTTAGGAGTAAACAGGTATCAACTGTTAACTTGACATGAAAAAAGTAACTTACAAAATAGTTACTCTAAAAGCTGTTGGATTACTATTTTGTCATCAAAGAGTATTCTTCTAACTCCACTTTAGATTTTGCCTTTTCATGTATTCCAATCTAGGAGTTAACTTGCTTTGTAAATAAGATCAGAAAGAATGATTGTGCTTTCATTTTACAAGGGGAAAATCAAGGCATAAAAATATATTTTAACAATTTTAACATCACTTTGGGAATGAGAAAGGAACTTGAGCTTCACAGAGAATCCGTTGTTTATAAAGTTATCAGTTATTAAGCCATTTTTAGTGGATTATCATAGCATAGCTAAAATAAGAGCTTAAATTCTTCCCCTATGCGACATTACTTTAATTTGTTATACGGATCCTAAGTAGTTTTACTTTAATAATTTATAACATGAATTCTTTCTTGTTTTGTTAATGCTTACTATAGATTGCAAATTTTTCTTTTTAAATGGCAGGTATATAGTGAATGCCCCTTAAAATTTTAATTTGTAATTCATAAAATTGATACTTTTTGTAACTATTTTCTCTCTTTATCATTTTGTACTTGCTTTTACACTGAAAATCCTGTTTTATAAGCCAAACCTTGCCCTCATAATCTGTGCAATTGTGATGGTTCCATAATATTTGATAGCAGTGTGCACAGGGGTAACACACACCTGGAGAATCAGCCTAAGACTGGAATCTCAGCTGCATCCCTCTTGCCTTTGGGACAAGTTATCTAACCTTCTATACTTTGGAATTCTCATCTGAAAAATGGGACTAATCTATTTTCACAGGTTTGTTCTGGGAACTAAATAAAGTACATACAGATTCTAGCACAGGTTCTCCTGCCAGCGTTACTCCATGGATGTGCTTTTAGCATTCTGGATAAAACAATTCTGTTGTGTGGGAATGTCCCACCAATTGCAGGATGTTTAATATCCCTAATTCCACCCTCTCCGAAAAATGCCATCTGGGCCCTCCAGTCCCTGTGCCAATCCATGAGGGCTTTGTAAAATGATCACACTAAATACTCCGTTAATACTGAGTTTTCCCCTTCATTCCTCTTATTAAAATATATATTTTGGTTTTGTATACTCATTCTTTGAGACTTCACTCAATTATCTTCTCCTTGAGTCCCTAACTTCCAGTGACTGAGATGATATTTGATGCTCTTGAGGCACCATTAAGGCACTTACACATTGGAAGACACTGTTTATGTGTTTCTATGGTCTTCAGACTATTAGCAATCTGAAGGCATGGGCTGTGCTGTTTTTCGTTTAGCATCTAGCACCCCGCACAGTGTCTGATACATTGCTGATGCACAGGATTGTTTGTGAATTGAGTAGACCATCCCATATGAATTCTGTGCTCTGTAGCCTTCATATTCTGATGCAAAATCTCTTTTGGCATCTCATTTTTTCTCAGAACCCTGTCATCTCAGACAATACTTCCTGTACCCAGTCAACTGGCATCAGATTTCTCTTTAACGGCTGAAGAGATGAAAGAGGCCTATGTGTGAAAGGCCTCAGTTAGTTAACCTATCTGAGCAGGAGCCACCAATTGTGGGTCATAACAGTGGTGGTGCTGAGAAGGCTGGTCAGTGGGGAGCCCAAAAGGCTTGTGGACTGTAGAGAGACACTGTGGGGTTGTGTTGCAGGAAGATGATTCTGACCAGCACACAGGAAAAGAGGTTTAGCTTGTGCTTGAATCCCCTCCTGAACTTACTGCAGGCACATCTCCTAAATGATGCTCATTATAGACATTTTCGTAAGTACACTCTTTTCATTAATTTCATTGCAAGTTAACTACTTATTCTAAAAGATTTTCTGTGTCCTTCTCTTTTCTGCACTTCGCGTTGCCATGGAATATGTAAACAAGAGAAACAATTCCCTGTGCTTGTTAGGCAGATCCTGCAGCAGCGCTGTGAGCCATGGCACAGTAATGAAGACAGGTTGAGAGTGCTCCTGCTAATCTATGTCACCTCCCTCTACTATTTCACAAACTAGCCACCCCAAATCTAACCTTCTCCTTGAGACCCCTGCTCTTCTACCTTCCTTGTTGCTAATTCCTGCTACATCCCTCACCCTCACAATCTCTCAGTAAATGTTGTGTTCTCCATCACAGAGAAACAACAAGCCATAAGGCACAGACTCCCATCTTTCTGCCTCCCTACCAAATAAAAATGCATCTGTAGCTATCATTCCCATTCTGGTGGAAGATGCCTCCTTCACCCAAATCAAGGGTAATCCTTCCTCCTAGATCCTGGATCTTCACCTCCTTCCTCAGGAAATTGACCATCACTAACCCCAAACTCCTGGGTTTTACATCCAACTGATTACTTAATATCTCCATGTTGATGTTTAACATATATCACACACTTAACATGTTTAAAAACAAACTTTTCTAGTTGCCGAGGTCTAAAAATCTTAGTCATCCTTGATTTCTTTTCTTTTCTTTTCTTTTCTTTTTTTGAGACGGAGTCTTGCTTTGTCACCCAGGCTGGAGTGCAGTGGTGCAATCTTGGCTCACTGCAACCTCTGCCTCCCAGGTTCAGGCGATTCTCCTGCCCCAGTCTCCGAGGAGCTGGGATTACAGGTGCAATGCCAACATACCTGGCTAATTTTTGCATTGTTAGTAGAGATGGGGTTTCACCATGTTGGCCAGGCTGGTTTCGAACTCCTGACCCCAGGTGATCCACCCACCTTGGTCTTCCAAAGTGTTGGGATTACAGGTGTGAGCCACAACGCCCAGCCAATTTCTCTTTTTCTCTTGTATTTCACATTTAATCTTTCAGCAAATCTTGGTGGGTTTTCCTTCAAAATACATGCAGAACACCTGCCTTCACCCTACTCAAACCATTTAATTCATTTCTTGCCTGGATTATTGCACTAGCCTTCCAAACACCACCCTCACTTCCATCCTCACCCCTACAGTGTATTCTCAACAGCTGTAGTAGTCTTGTTAAAACACAAATTATGCTAATCCTCTGCTCATTATTCCTCCAAACATGTTCTAACTCATTCAGAACAAAGCCAAGCCCTCCAGTGGCCTAGAAGGCCCTACGTGATCTGGCACCCATTGCATCTCAGGTCTCACCTTTTACTGCTCTTTCCCTCACTCACATTTCTCTGGCACACTGGCCTCGTGGCTTTTCCTCAACATTATAGAGGTAATCCTGCTTCAGGCCTGTAACATCACCAGGGGACTTTCTAGGTTCACCTTAACATTCAGACTTACAAGATTACCATAAACTTCATTTGGCACTAGAATCACTTTAGAAATACACAGATTAGAGTCACCAGCAAGGCAACATCAGCCTTTCCCCCTTTAGGAAAATCTTCACAACTGTCCATGTAGCTGTCCACACTGCTGTCCTCCCCAAGCCTCTCCTCCCCATATCATCTCCAGTGCAAGGAAAAGAAATCCGCTTTAGGTAGGTTCAGAACTTACCCTGGCTTAACAGCCTTGTACCTCAAAGGAACCTATATCTCCTGTAACTCAATAGATCAATCTTTGATGTGTCAAGGAGCATGCTGAATCACGTTTCACCACAGTCACAAAAGTCCAGTGATACAGCTTCCTACCAGGCATTTATCACTCTTCCAGCCCAGATACAGTTGACCAATGAGTGGTCATTTATGCCATAATGTTGCCTAGTAACACAGTTAACATTTGACCTTTATCGGGTCTCCAGGGAAACAGAACTAGAAAACTGAGAACGTGAGAACATCATAAAATCCAACTCTTCTGCAGAAAAGGAAGGGTCCTGTGCCTTCCTTTCACTATGTGCCTCTTGCTCTTGCTGTTCCCTCTGCCTGGAAGCCTCCTTCCAGGACATCTGCCTGGCCTGCTCCTGGACCTCTTTTAATTCCTTGGCCAAAAGTCACCTTTCCAATGAGGCCTTCCCAGGCCATCCTATTTGAAGATTGCAGCTTCTATCTTACCTGTAGTAACCTTCTACCATCTTTGCATGCTTTATTTTTTCCCATTGTCTTTACCTGCTAACATATTTACTAATTGATTTTGCTTATTTTGCTTATTTTCCCCATAGAATTTAAAGTCCATTAAGCTGGGATTTTTGTCTTTTTTCTCCTTCATTGATAATTCTTAGTAGAACAGTGCCTGATACACAGTAGGTTCTTCAACAACTATTTTCTTTATGAATGAATTTATGCCCCCTTTTTTAGACAATAACATCTCACTGGCACCCTTGTTGGAGGGGAGGGGGCAAGATATTTTCAGTGACCAAATAAAAGACAGCATGGTGTGAGGGACTAAGAGCAGGAACTTTGGAACCAAATCACCTGGACTGAATAAAGGCTTCAGTACTCACCTTGGGAGGATCCTTAACCTCTCCGTGCCTCAGATGTCTCACTTCTGAGGATAGTAATAGAACCTATATCTTCGAGTTGTCATGAGGATGACATTTGTTAAAATACACGTAAAGTGTTCAAGAGAGTTCCTGACACATAGGAAGCAGTATGTGTTACTATTTTTAAGGCCAACTTTTAAAAGTCCTTTATTTTCACTCTGTACCACTTCCAGTGATTTCTCTCTCTCCCTATAACTCCTTTTCCAGCTGATCTACCTGAAAAATCACATCTACCCCATAGCTTCTATAATACGTTTCCATCCACTTTTCCAGCCACTGACCTAAGATTTCTAATGATGCAATTGCTACTTTCCCTTCTTAGCCCCTGAGTTAGTTGTGTTGGCTGCCATCATTGTCCATGGCTTCCTTTGGCTTCTGACCTATGCTTCTCTCCTGGTTTTCATCTGTGCTTATGGCTGCCTCTTCTCAGTCTTCTTCAAGGGCCCCACTTTCTTCTCCATTTACTCTTTAACGTTACTACTGACACTGCCTTCCTCATCACATTCTCCCTGTGTGATTCCGCTTGCAAGCATGGCTTCAGCTCTCATATCCACACCCCATATGTGCCGGTCCTACTGACAGTTTCCCAAAGATGTCATGTTCTTTCTCCTATCCATAACTCAGAGCTTTCTTTTCTCCTCTTGGTGTCCTCTTACTTTCAGCTAAGGAGAGGTTCTTGACTAACTTCAGCTGGTTCTCCAAGTTTTAATTCAACCACCACCTTTTCTCTTATTCCCAAACCAAAGCGAGAGTTTCTCTTCAGCATTCCCTTAGTGCCTTACGGACACCTCTACCATAGTATAACACAAGTTATTTTGATTGCTAGTTTATTTATTTCTCCCCTAGAAATGAACTACTTATATGTATCCACGTCCTCAAAGTATGGTACCTGGAACACAGCAGCTATGTAAAATATACCTGGATTCAATACATACATAGATGGCATCTATATAAATTTTTATTGGGTTCTTTTTAAATTCAGAACTAAACATTCAGTAAAATAATGATATCTCATCATAATGTTAGTTCTTTCAGAAAATTTTATTAGGGGTAAGGGTAAAGGATGAAGAAAAGCAAAAAGTTCCACTTTGGCAATATCAATGGTGCTGGATATATGCTACATTTCACTGTGAAGCCAGTTTGGAAAAATAAGGGGCCCCCTTTGATGTTAGTGACATCAGACATTACTTGACTATAGTCAATTGCTCTTTGGGCTCATTGAAATCTTTCAAGTACCATGTTTACTTTATTAGGACAGCTCAGTAAACAGGTGTTTCAGGCTCTCTGCTATGATTACAGACACATCTACAGAGAACAGTGACTGATACTTACATGGTTAAAAATCTCACAGCCAGCTCTCTAAAGAGGTTTCATTGACTTGTGTCTTGCTCTAGCCCCGATTTTGCAAGGGATCTAGGCACCTACCTGTAAAGTACATCCAAACACGCCGATCATGAGCATGGCTACCGAGAGGTAATCGGTAAACACATCCCACCATGGCTTCAGCACTCGGAAGGCAGGCTGTTGCTCAGAGAACTGCCGGAATTCTGTCACGGGAATCATGTTTCTGAGAAAGGAGAGATTACTTGTAAATTAATTTATCTTCAACTACAACATACTGCATTGTTACCAAATGTGGCTCCAACTCCTCACAGCAGAGGTCTGAATTAGTTCAAGAGCTGTCAAGACACATCAATGTTTTGATGAGCCACTGAATAAAACCACCAGTTGAGGAAATAAGGAGACCCACGTGTCCCATAACAAGGTTCCCTTTGTGCTCCAGGTGGGACAGAAAGAACATGGCCAGCCACTTGCCAAGTCCCAGTTATTTCCTGGACCCTCATTTCTCTTAAACAGAACATGAAGATGCCAGAAAGACTAGAGCTCATCCCTTGAAATGTTTTTGCTATTTATCTTACCATCTTGGGTTATTGCTTTAAGCTATTTTTTTTTTTTTTTTTTGCTTTAAACTATTTTAAGTGTAATTTTAGCATTCATTTGTGTTAATTCTTTACTGAGCCCTATTTATAAAGCATTTTGCTTGTTCCATGGGAAAGGAAAACAGTGTTTCAACGTGGTCCTTGTCTTTTCAGAAGAAAGGTCTTATTGATGGTAGTGGGTTGAGGAGGCCTCGATTTTTCTTCCTTGTTTCCTTTTTGTCTCCATGCTTGTATCTTGATTTTTTTCTCTGTTTCCTGTACTTTTCACATTTCACTGTGAACCCCAAACTTATCCTAATTTTCTCCTCTGAGACAACAGTTTACTCTGGAAACTCCTATCTCTAACCAAATGACAGAAGATAAATGAATAGGGTGCACCCAAGGCTCTGGGAAAAGGGAAAAAGAGGCACATTCTTTTCTTGATCTGTCTCCTCCTTTCTTACTCATTCTCACTGCCTTTGGTGTGACCCAGGACTTGAGGTTAATTATCCTGCTACTGTGAGGAGAAATATTCTTTCTTTATCTTATGGCAAACATCCTGCTACTGTGAGGATAAATATTCTTTTTTTGTTTTATGGCAAGGAATAAGGGTGGCCAAGGAGGACCAAAAAAATTTCACCTTCCTTCCCTAATACTGAATTAAGAGCTAGATAGACAATAAACATCCCAGATAAAAGCAAAGCCTCTTCTTTGATTACAGCTTTGGCAACAATTACAATGTTATCTATTCTGTCTTGCTGCATTGTGACTTTTTCTTAAACAATGATTTGTCTTCTTTTTGAATCTGTTAACACAACGTTGAAAATTTCAACAGCCTGGCAATGTTCTCCTCTCTGACCTACCTACTTGACATCTATGCAGAATATAATTCCCTCATTTTACTGAAACACAACTTTTCTTAATTCCTTTCTGTTACCACCATTAGGCTACAAGTTTCTTGAGGGTAGAATCTACATGTTCTGCCTATGTGTCTCCTTAAAACACGTGTTGCAGGCAAACTGCACAAGCTCAATACATTACTTTGTATATTTCGAGTGTGATTAAAATTTCAGACTAGTCCGAACTTCCATTTTTCTGACACTTTATGGCCTCTTTTTTTTAATCAGTAAATTATTACAGTCCCACTGCCCCAAATGTTTGATAGTCACAGTTGTCTCAGTGGCAGTAACAGATGGCATAAACTCATCTTGACTTCCAAGTTCCACTTCAGAAGCTACTATCTTACTCTATTTTGCATCCCCATTACTTGCCATACTGCTGGAAAAACAAGAAGCTATGAACAACTGTCTGTTGAATAAATTCTGATGTTTATTCATGAAGCAATGCTCATCCAACTCAGATTTGGGGTGACCCTAATCAGCTGCAGTGGCAGGGATAATTAGCAAACCACCTGTGTTATAGTCTATTGTTCCTTGATAGATTTGGTTGTTGTCTCCTCCATAAGTTTCTTTACATCATAGAGGAAACTGGATTTATTTATAAAAGTGAGCAACAATTTCAGAAATAAAATGCACCAATATAGAGCAGTGGCTCTCTTAACTTTTTGGTCTCAGGAACCCCTCATGCTCTACAACAATGAGAACCCCAAAGTGTTTACATGGGTTATACCTATACATATTTGCCATACCTAGAAGTGAAAAACCAATAAACTAAAAATATATGTAATTTATTAAAAAGTAAACTCATTCATCGACATATATCATCATAAAAAATAACCATATTTTCCAAAACAAAATTAGTAGACCAATGAAATTGTTCTAAATTTTTGCAAATCCCTTTAATGCCTGGCTTAATATAAAAGACAGCTGAATAGAAGACATATCTGCTTCTGCAATCTATTATGATATATTGTTTTGTCTGAAATTTCAATCTATTGTGATATGATATGTTGTTCTGTCTGAAATGTATGGACCAAACATGGCCTCACAAAGACATGTGGTTGGAAAAGGGAGGAGTATCCTTTTTATATCATTGTATATATTTATTTTTGATACTATACTAAACCTTGACTAACTTAGTTGCAATATGGAAACTGGAAACTATATCAAACAACTTTTTAAATCTCATTGTATTAAAATTAATTAGTGGCCAGGCTCAGTGGCTCACCTGTAATCCCAGCACTTTGGGAGGCCAAGGTTGGTGGATCACGAGGTCAGGAGATCAAGGCCATCCTGGCCAACATGGTGAAACCCCAACTCTACTAAAAATACGAGAATTAGCTGGGTGTGGTGGCATGCACTTGTAATTCCAGCTACTTGGGAGGCGGAGGCAGGAGAATCGCTTGAACCCAAGAGGCAGAGGTTGCAGTGAGCCGAGATCATGCCACTGCACTCCAGCCTGGTGACAGAGTGAGACTCCATCTCAAAACAAAACAAAACAAAACAAAATTTATTTAGTCTATCTTGTACTTTGAATGGATCTTTTTACACATGCATGATTTTGTAACACATGCATGATTTTGTAACATCATGCATTGGTAATTTGGAAAACATTGGATCACTGAGTTATCTAGATCTTCCAAATGTTGACACATTTCATCATAATAAAATATTAAGACTTATTTTAGTAATAATATTTAAAAACCACATTCATTAATATCACCACTGCTATCATCAGAAAAATGTTGAAGTATTGGGAAGCTGTCAAGCTCATGGTGGTGATCACAAGTTTTCCAAAATCCTAATTATCACTTGAAAGTTTGAATTTTATTGCTGTTAACAAATACTTTAGTTGCTCTCCTTGAAGTGTCAGGATCACTTCATTCATTTTGAGGATATATATGCCACATACTCAAGTCTCAATAATCAGTTGTTTTATTCAAGTAAAAGTAGTATGATGTGATAAAGTAGCTTATTCTACTTTCAACTCCATTACACAAGAGCTTTCTCTTGAGACAACCATTGTACTTTGGAATGCAGCAGAAGTGCTTTGTGTATTCTTTCCATTTGATCACATAGTGTATTAATAAAACATGTAGTCAAAGGTTGAGAGTTATTAAAACAATAATTTTTACTGCCTCAATAAGGACAGTAAGTGAACTTGGTTTTTTAATTGCAAGTATTACCAGTGAAGAACACAATCCCTTCAGCACAGTCGGGTGCCTCTACCTTAAGTAATGTGAAGGTGCCTTACTAACCATGGCTTTTGCACCATTAGTGAAATAGGCAAAAAACATCCTAGCATTACAAAACAGTTTTGACTTCACGGGGTCCCTTAAAAAGGTCTAAGTTGCCAGGCTTCCATGGGCCACACTTTGAGAACTACTGAGGCAGAGGGTCACTGTTCCTTTATCTAAGTCTTGCTTTGAAAAAACAAAAGACCTGAATACTCACAACAGGTGAAGTTCTCTGAGTCCTTGTCTGAGTTGCTTCACAGACCTCATGCTTTTAATATGGGAAATAAAGTCAAACTAAGGCATCTAAGAAATATAAGTTATTATCTACTGCTTCTTAATATTGGCACAGTCCAGACAAGATGGAATATAAGACTTGATAGGGAATCAGCTGGTTAAGACGGCCAAGTTTAGTGCTACAACACAACCATTATTGCATTTAAACTCTTTTGAGTAGATGCGTATGTGCATGTATGTCTATATGTCCACATATGTACATGTATCCTACATATAAATATATATACAGATTGATATGGTTTGGCTCTGTCCCCACACAAATCTCAACTTGAATTGTAGCTCCTATAATCCCCCTGTGTCATGGGAGGGACCTGGTGGGAGGAAATTAAATCATGGGGGTGGGTTTTTCCCATGTTGTTCTCATGAACATGAATGACTCAGGAGATCTGATGGTTTTATAAAGGGCAGTTCCCCTGCACACACTCTCTTGCCTGCCACCATGTAAGATGTGCCTTTACCCCTCCTTCACCTTCCACCATGGTTGTGAGGCCTCCCCGTCCCTGTGGCACTGTGAGTCCATTAAATCTCTTTTTCTTTATAAATGACCCAGTCTCAGGCATGTCTTTATTAGCAGCGTGAGGACAGACTAATACACAGATGTATAATACACACACATTTTATTGAATTAACATATTACGAGGCCCCAAACCAGTATCTAACATAGCATTAATCTTTAATGTTTTTGACACAAAAAGGTGAGTAAGGGAAGACTTAAATAAAAAACTACAAATCTAAAGAGAGGGTAGACAGACGCTTTGCTTGCTCAATGAAAACATTTTTTTGTACTTCTCTTTCACAACTTTTAGTTCCTCTGAAAATTCATGCATTCCAGTGACAGCCACACTTGATTGATTTCTCTTTCATTCCCTCTGTCATTTCCAAGTGATTTGCAACAATTTCAAGAACTATCATTTCAAGCAAAGGGAGCCACTTCTGAATAAACTACTGGGTTTAAATAGAGAGCTAAAGACCGATCAGCATAATTTTATTTCTAGCTAAACATTTTTCTATTTTAGAAATATAAATATATTTCCTCCAACCTTGATTTTCAACTTACTACAAAGGATTTTAATTTATGTTATCAGTAATGTCTTTGGAAGTATAATATTTTTAATTAAATCAAGAGATTCTGGTATCCTAATTTTAAAAATGAAAAATACGACATCTCTGCTTCTGTAACCCTTTGCAGACATTCAGATTCATTTCCTTATTTAAAATACTTATTGTAGGCTGGGTGCGGTGGCTCACACCTGTAATCCCAGCATTTTGGGAGGCCGAGGTGGGTGGATTACTTGAGATCAAAGGTTTAACACCAGCCTAGCCAAAATGGTAAAACCCTATCTCTACTAAAAATACAAAACCTAGCCAGATGTGGTAGTGTGTACCTATAATCCCAGCTACTCAGGTGGCTGAGGCAGGAGAATTGCTTGAACCTGGAAGTCAGAGGTTGCAGTGAGCCGGGATCGTGCCATTGCACTCCAGCCTGGGAGACAGAGTGAGGCTCCATCTCAAAAAAAAAAAAAGCATGAAAGCATGAAACACCTAACACTTATTAACTACCAAGTCAAATGTCCTGTAGCCATCTCCAGACCAGAAAAAAAAAAAAAAAAAAAACTTATTACAAAAACTATTTTAGTAGATCCATGTTCCACATAACTGTACTTCTGAAAGATATATATTTTAGTAAAGAATATTGGTAAAGTTGGCCGCGCGTGGTGGCTCATGCCTGTAATCCCAGCACTTTGGGAGGCCAAGGCAGGCAGATCACGAGGTCAGGAGATCGAGACCATCCTGGTTAACACAGTGAAACCCCCGTCTCCACTAAAAATACAAAAAATTAGCCAGGCGTGGTGGTGGGCGCCTGTAGTCCCAGTTACTTGGGAGGCTGAGGCAGGAGAATGGCGTGAACCCGGGAGGTGGAGCTTGCAGTGAGCTGAGATCGCACCACTGCACTCCATCCAGCCTGGGCGACAGAGCGAGACTCCTTCTCAAAAAAAAAAAAAAATATTTTATATGGCTCTTCCTAAAATAATATGTTCCCATCCCTCCCCAGGATAATTTTTCTATTCCTTGTCTAGAATTAATATCCCAGAATGTATTCTGCTCTATTTATCTATCCATGACCTAAAGAATATGAAACTTATTCTAGTGTGATTCCAACACTATTGCTAACACTGTTTTATGGCTATCAGGTGGGTAGAGTTAACATTTGTTTTGTTCCACATTTTTTCTGACAGTGGGTAAATAGCATCACCTTTAGCACATACATCATTCAAGGAAACAAGAACCAATTCCAAATGATGGTAGGTATCCTGTCAGTAACCCATTTTGATCAGTGGCCCTGATCAAAATGAACACAAAACAATTTAATAGTTGCTGAGTACATGAAATAAGAATTCAACAGAAAAGAACCCCATTTGTATTGCTCATCTATGTTGTTGAATCCAGTGGTCAGTTCTCATTCCTTCTTTTGTTGTTTTTTTGGAGACAGGGTTTGGCTCTGTCATCCAGACTGCAGTGCAGTGGTGTGATCTTGGCTCACTGTAACCTCTACCTCCTGAGTTCAATGATTCTGTCTCAGCCTCCTGGGTAGCTGGGACTACAGGTATGTACCACCACACCCAGCTAATTTTTGTATTTTAAGTAGAGACGGGATTGCACCATGTTGGCCAGGATGGTCTCAAACTCCTAGTCTCAAGTGATCCACCCACCTAGGCCTCCCAAACTGCTGGGATTATGAGCATGAGCCACTGTGCCTGGCCTTTCATTCCTCATCTTATTTAGGAGCAGCATTTCATGTAATTTGACCATTCCTCCCTTGGCTTTTAAAGGACACCACAGCCTTCTTGGTTTCCTTCTACTTCCCTGGCTATTCCTTCATTGTTTCCTCCTCTTCTTTCTGATCTCCTTTTTGGAGCATCCCAATGCTTACTCTTAGTTCCTCTTGTCTTCCCTAATGCATTCACTCCCCTTGTGATTGCATCTGGCCTCAATGTTTCAATACCATCTATACTTAACACTTCACAAATTCATATCTTCATCCAGACTCACAGATCCCACTACCTACTCGACATCTCCTCTTGGATATCCACTAGACACATCAAACTCAGCCTGTCCAAAACCTACTCCTGTCCCAGTCCCCTATTCCCCATCCCCACAGCAAACCCTTCTCCACTTATGGCTTTCCTATTCAGTAAACAGCAACTCTATCTTTCTAGCTGCTTAGGCCACAAATCTTGGAGTCATCCTTGACTCCTCTCTGTCTCATAAAATCACATGCGGTCTGTCAAAAAACCCTCATTTATTGTGTTTTTTCTTTCTTTCTTTCTTTTTTTTAGATGGAGTTTCTCCCTTGTTGCCCAGGCTGGAGTGCAATGGCGTGATCTTGGCTCACTGCAACATCTGCCTCCCAGGTTCACGTGATTCTCCTGCCTCAGCCTCCCGAGTAGCTGGGATTACAGGCATGTGCCACCACGCCTGGTTAATTTTGTATTTTCAGTAGAGACGGGGTTTCTCCATGATGGTCAGGCTGGTCTTGAACTCCTGACCTCAGGTGATCCACCCGCCTCAGCCTCCCAGAGTGCTGGGATTAGAGGTGTGAGCCACCACACCCAGCCTTGTATTTCTTGATGTATTGCATCTCTACTTCCACAAGAATGCAAGTTTCATGATAACAGAACTTCACTTATCAGTTCTATTGTGTTCATCAATGTGTTACAAGTACCTAGAAAATAATGCTTGGCATGTATTAGATACTTAACTAATGTTTGATGAATAAATGGGTGAATACATAGTAATTTGAGTTAAGAAAGTGGGATATCATTGCTTTTGCAATTTTTATTACTGAAGCTAAAAGCAAAGTATATGTCTGACACTGTCACGGTAGGAAGACGCCACACACAGGGCCAGGACATTAGCATAGCTAAAGCCAGTGTGAACAAGGGCAAAAGAGGTAAGGAACAGAAATGCCATGATTTTAAATTTATGGGTTCTTTTCAGTTGTACTCAAAGGTTCCACAAATCAAAACAAAGTCATCAGAATATGCTGAAAACATCAGTTGTAAAACAAGTTGCTTTTCTTTTGGCAGTGTAAGGATGGAAATAAAAAGCAGGAGAAAAAAGGCAAAATTTCCCAATTACATAAAAATTATACCTTTCTCTCTTGGGAGAGCATGACTGTAGATTGTGTTTTATTGTACAGTTGTAGCATTCATGACAAAATATTTCTAGGAAAATCCACTGAAGCAGAACATAATTATATGGTTCTGTAGAAATGTATTTAATTAAATGAGAAAATCATAAACGGGTTATAAAATTTTATAACCTGAAAAAGGTCAAAGAGATCATCCAGTCCAGACCCCTTACTTTATGGGTGAAAATCCTGAGCCAAGAGAGATTAGGTGACTTGTCCGAGGAACACAGCTAATGGTGAACTATAACTTATAACCAAATCTTTTTTCTTTCCATCTAGAGCTCTTTGCTAATACCACATGATGCTGACTGGAACTGAAAGAAGTTAAACTGTATTAAGAAACAAATAGTTTAAATAGAATTCTTCCTGTACTCAAATTTCTCTATTCATGTTTCTTATTTGACAATACAAAAGAAAAAATAAACATACATTAACACATTTAAATGATTCTTAAGTTGTACTGTCCTCATAGCATCATAAAATGATAGAACTCTTGACTCAAAGGAATCTTAAGAGGTAAGCGGAACTTGCAACTCAATGAATACTTCTATCTTATCTTTTCCTTGGAATACTTCTATCTTATCTTTTCCTTGGATACCTCCATGATATTTTATGTTCAATTAATGGACCAATTACATTATTTGGAAAGTCTTCAAGTTGAGCTTAACCTATTTTTCTAAGGGTGTTGGTGGGGGTGGCAAAAGTACTTCTACCTAGCAATTTTAGTTCTCTCTTAAACAATGAAGATATTATTTCTTTCTGATTATGCTCTTCACATATTTAAAGAAAAATCCTTTTAATTGTGTATACTTCAGGCTGTACATCTGAAGGCCTTTGCTTTACATGATAGTTTCCACAGTTATCTATATTATTGTAGTCATAGGTCTTTGAATCCACTAAAAATCTATGATCAGTACCTGCTTTTTTCCTCTCACAAGCATAACTCACTTTCATTCATTCATGTGCTTGCTATAAATTATGAGAGGGAATTATATGTCAGGCTCTGTGCTAAGTGCTGAGAGAACCCCTTACCCACATGTACACTCATGGGAGAATACTCATTGAAGAAATTCCTAAAAAAACATGAATTGAAACTCCTTTGTAAATGGGGTTGATTATTGTTTCCTGTACCAAGGGTGCATTTAAAGAGGTTGTTACAGTATTTTTATTTCACTAAGGATAGAATTTATATCTCATCTCTGTATCTTCAAGAAAGCAGCACAGTGTCTTAGAAGCAGCCCTCAATACAAATGTGTTATACTGAAATTGACTTATCCATGCTTATCACCCACACAGATAAAGACACACCCAATTGAGCATTTTGTAGTAAGGACCAACTCTTTCATTATGTTATCCCCTTAGACAGACCCTGACATTGCAATAAATAAGAGAAAGACTATTACCGAATAGCTCCATGTTGTAAATAATGATTATTCAAAGAACATCCACTACCGAAGAGAATGTCTGAGATGAGGAAAGAAATCAGGAATAATTTATAATTTCAAAGTTAAATATCATTGAATTTTTAATGTATAATGTTCTGTTACTAGTGCTAAAGGGGATGTGTTGATCAATAATGTCTTCTGAGGTCTTAGCTTGTACCCAAGAAAATGGCCAAATGTGACTCCCTTGTCAGCACATGAACCTATTAAGAAACAGGTGATAAAAAACAAATCTAAACATTAAAGTATTATTAACAAAATAATGATCTGGAATATTGCATTTCTAAATCTCACTGAGATCTTAAAAGAAAGCTTTAATTTCTTTGGGATTTTTGTCAAATAGCTTCAGCCATATGTATATGATACTAATAATTATTTAATGCCTATTCTGCACAATTCAAGTGCATTTAAATTCAGAAATCCTTTCTGAAATGAGGCTGAGATCTAATAGCCCTTTAAAAACTGTTCATAAAAGATTATCAGCAAATGTCAGTCGTTTCTTTCCATATCTCTGTTATTCTGAGTATACCTATAGTCTCTCTCAGAAATGGCTCAGCTCTCTGCATCTTACTGGCCTTCTTAGTCACCTCTTCATTCCAGTTTGTTTTTTTTTTTTTCTGTCTCCTTTATCGACTCTTCCATGAGGTAGTGTGGATACACACCCCTTCCCAATCCCAATCAGATTCTAAACCCTTGAAAAGGCTGTGTGTTTTTCCTTGAACTCTCAATATCATTGGCTGTGGTTAAGGCCAGGTTTTCAAACACCTTATCAGTCTCAACATCCAAAAGCTAAGTCGAATTCAACTGGGGAAATCTGTAATGACTGGTTTGAGGATCACTGATCTCTTCCTTCAATGTACAGAAAGAGACTGAGGTTTATCTCCAATCCAGTTTTACCCCTTGAACAAAGAGGGCACAGGGTTCTAAGCAGCAGGCACACCACGAACATACAGCACAGCCCAGAAAACCCAGGCACGACAGGTGTTGGCAAAGCCATCTGCGGGGAATGCCGCTTGCTTTCTGATAAAGGGCAGCAAGGAGAGGAGGATGCAGAAGGCAAGAAGACTCCTGCCCTCAAGAACATTAAAACTAAAGTTTCTTGTTTATTTTGTAACTTCTGGAATTTACAGTTTTCTGAAAAGGCAAGGGATCACCTTTCATTTTATATTCCTTGCTCTGGGGCCTAGAATACTCAAAAAAAGGTATTTTGTTTGTCTGTTTGTTTTTTGAGTTGAACTCTTAATGATTTCATAGGGAGAAAGTTGTATTTTCTGTTCTGACAAGAAATGTAGCTGGTTTTTCGAATACCTTTCCATAAAAATAGATGGTAGACTGGTACCTGCACAAACTGTCAACCAAAAAGTGTGATAGGGAAGCTAAAGCAACTTTTTGTCAAACATTTTTCCACTTGTTTTTTGTTTCTGTTAAATAGGGGTAACATTTAAAATTTCCAGCTATGTTAAATATAAAAAACCAGGAAACAAAATAACACTGCTCAGAAACCAAGAGACTGATGTTTAAAGTGAGAGACTGAAAGACTAACGGGTTTAGAGTATGATCATTTTTATCTTCCTTTTCAATTAAGCTAATGTTTACAGGAATCTACCATTTAAAATGTACCATCTAGTATCAGGGACCATAGAAGGTTTGATAGTTGCAGAAAAACACTAACTGTTGACTAATTATCTTTGGAGCTTTTCAAGAAGGCTGCCTTCCATCTCATGCCAGCTGTTGATTGGTCTTTCCTGTTAGATGAGCTCAGTAAAGTTCCTGATGGAAGGAAAAATTTCAGGTCCTCCAGCCTCCAGGAAAAATGGCTCTTCAGGAGCATTAAAACTGATATGAGGGCCAGGCGCGGTGGCTCATGCCTGTAATCCCAGCACTTTGGGAGGCCGAGGCAGGCAGATCACGAGGTCAGGAGATCAAGACCACGGTGAAACCCCCTCTCTACTGAAAATACAAAAACTCAGCTGGGCGTGGTGGCGGGCGCCTGTAGTCCCAGCTACTCGGGAGGCTGAGGCAGGAGAATGGCGTGAACCCAGGAGGCGGAGCTTGCAGTGAGCCGAGATAGCGCCACTGCACTCTAGCCTGGGTGACAGAGCGAGACTCCATCTAAAACAAAACCAAACAAACAAACAAACAAAAAACTGATATGAATGTACCTAAAAATCAGAATGTTAGGTTTTGTCTGTCCAGCTAATGAATATATAATGCAAGGCTTTGTATCTAAAGGAGAAATAATGGTTGGGTTTGGCTCTATATTTAACACATTGATTTAATGGCCATCTTTTCCAAGTTAGACATGTTATGAGTTCCCTCTTCTAAGTTTTCTTTACTCACAGCAGAGCTAAATATCTAATGCAAACACATTTGATGCTCATAGAGTCACACATTCTAGAAGCTGAGAAAGGGCATGGAAAGCTTCTTTATAGGAAGGCTCTAGGTGGATATAGCCAAATGTTATTGGTCTCTCAAATCTACGTTGTGCCAAATATCTACATGAAAATAGTTTCAGAAAATATTAATCATTTAATTAAAATACATTGTTTCTGAAGATAGATATATTCTTTAATTTAAAAAGAGGAAAAAAAAACCTATCCTCCCTCAAAAAGACATAGTGAAACTAGGTAACGCATTACACGATAGCAAAGGCCAACAGTCTATGTAGATCCTGAGAAGTCATTACAAAGAAGACATAAATGATAGCAGCAGGGGCCTTTTCTTCTAATCCCACAACTGGAATGTTCTTTCAATACCCACCCAAGTTGCTTTGTTAACTCCCATGCATACTGCAGACCCAGGTTCTAGCACCACTTGCTCAAGGAAGCTGTCCCCAATCTCTCTGACTCCGTCACATCCAGAGTTTCAGGCTCTCATTGTGGATACCCGCTCATGACCCCTGTCAGAGAGTACTTTCCATTTATTTGTGCTCTTGGATTTACATTGGTCTTCCCTAGGCTATAAGCTCCATGAAGGCAGAAATAATTTGTTCTGTCCACCACTGTTTTCCCAAAACTTCACAGTATTTGGCCTATAGTAGGTGCTCAATATATATGTATTGGGTAAATAGATGAGTAATTAAAAAGAAAGTTACAAGAATGGTCTAAGTGTAATATCTTGGATTTATTAATTTGCATCCTACATCAGAAAAAAAAGTAGAGGAAAGAATATAAAGCTCATCAGCTAACTTGGAACAAGACCAAAAGCAGTGCCATCTTCATTGACAAACGGTACAGTATTTTGAAATCGCTTGGAGTTGATATTATTAGTAAGAAAGCTGGCTTGGAGCCAGATGAGGTCTTCCTGAGAAAACCATCTCAAAGATATCCAGAGCCTTGCCAAATACATTTTTTAAAATGGTTTAAAACCTAGAAGACAAGATATGGAAGTCTAGCAATGTAACAACTTGCATGGTGACATCTAAAGCTGATTTCAGAACTGATTTTGCTCAGCAACTTCATCAGGAGGATTAAAAAGGCACATTGCGGGTGCTTGAAAAGAACAAAACTGGCTCAAAAGTTGTTAAATTGGGAGGTTTAAATATATTAATCACAAATGCTGAAAAAAAGCATAGAAAGGTCACAGGAATTCCATTAAAACTTTAGGACGAGTAGAAAAAAGTATGGAAGAAAGAAGAAAAAATTCACTTGTAAAAGTCTAACACTTCAAAGAAGAGAGATCTTTGGAAGTTCTGAAGAAGGACTTAGGAATGAAGTGGATGATGTTTTGGGCAGTGGAAAACAGGCTTAGGGCCAAGGGAAAGGACAGGGTTTATGAAACAACTGTGGGGATGTTTGTTTTTACTTGCTCTTGTAATGTTTGATCTTCTTTTCCGATGACCCATCTTAAAAACTTAACATAGACTAATGTTTTAGAAACCTAAAACATTAGGTAACACAGACATAAATTAAAATAGTTTCTACAAAAATAAATAAATAAATAAATATTCACTCAACAGAGAAATGGAAATTGGTGGAAATATAAGTTGGTTCATTTCTATTCCATATCCTTGGATACAAACACGGCCAGCCTTGGGATTCTTGTGAGAAAGACGTGGGATGTAGGGGAATGGGGGTGGAGAAAGTTCTAGGATCTTAATGTATCCTTGGTCTTTCTGTTTCTAGAGGCTGAATAGATTATCAATGGAGACAGCTACTGGAGTACAAAGTTTCCAAAGGACAGATGCAGTGTCTCTGAAAGCTTTATATTCCTAGCACTTACCACAATGCCTGGAACTTGATTCATTCTTTCTATAAGTAATAGAATAGCTTTATCTGCAAGGTATTGAGCTCATTAATGTGAATAAAGTGATGAGTAAGACAGACGTAATCCTTGTCTTCATGAACCATGCCTTATGGTAGAAAGACAGTAAACAATGACACACAACCATTTAATCACAATTGTGACAAGCAAGATGAAGTAGAAGTTTAGGACACTCTGACAGTATACATTAGGACCTCAGCTACTGGGGGTTTAGGAAGTGATGCTTGCATGGAAGTATGACGTATAGTATAAGTAGTAACAGTTCAACTAGGTAAAATTGGAGGCCAGGGCCAGGAGAACATTCCAGACAGAGTGAAGGGTCTGCAATGTAATGGCTTTTTTTTTGTTTGTTTTACCCCTCTTAAAATGTTTCATTTTGCTATCCATTACTTATAAATGTTTTGTTTCTGTTTATTTTGAATAAGGTTAGACACTGTCATTTTCTATCGGTAGAGACTTAAGGATGGGGTAGCCTGAGCCAGTCCAGATGATATGAGACAAGGAGGGCAACACATGACATGCTCTTGATGGAACTGGCAAAAAGTCACAAGACTCATTCACCAAAAGTTGTTTCGTACGGTATGTGTGAAAATCTACCCATGCTTTCTGTAGACTCACGTAAAGCTTCACAGCTTCACCTTGCATCTGGCTGTTAAATGGGGGAAAACTGCCTTCCAGAACATGCAAACTGACTTTGACCTATACTGGGCCATCCTCCACATAATGCCTCAACATTAATTCAGTGTAAACATAAATTCCATGTTAAAATCTGGCTCAATAGCCCATGTTTGTACCAAGTTCACAAAATTCTCAAGACAGGCACTGAAGGCCATTAGAATTTCAGTGGGCCGGTCATCACCAGTCATGGGCTGCTCAACAATCTCCTGAGACTGAACACACACAGCAACATGTGGGTCAACCATGTCTTTACTCCCCTGCATTTATCCAAATGTGTGCCAGCCTGCCATGAGGGCCCCTCACTCAAAATCTACCTAGAATTCTTCCTTAGGAACTGACTTTTGAGCTATACAGAGCGATTGTCTTTGCTCGGAGGATAGTCTCCTTTGATCTGTTTTTAAATTTTCTCTTTTTCTTCTTCCCTTCCTTGAGTATGCCCTTCCTCTTTCCTTTTCTCCCTTCCTCCTCTCTAACGTTCTTCCCTCCCTAACCTTTTTAACACATTTTACCTAACTACTCAGTGCCAAGCCCTGGGGATAGAAGATAAATAAAAAGCTGTAGTAGAATATTTGACCACTCGGGTGACTGAGGCAAGAGAACCATTTGAGACCAGGAGTTTAAGGATGCGATGAACTATGATGGTACCCATGAATAGCCACTGCACTCCAGCCTGAGTGACAGAGCCAGACCTCATCTCTAAAAAATACAAAGAAAGAAAAAAAAGAGCATATGTGAGTAACAGATCTACAAACAAGGAAACCAAAAAATGTATTATCCCCTTTCTTTGCTCCTCAGCTCTTTATACTGATTCAAACCCAAGGGGCTTGCATAAGCCAGGCCAGCACTGGAAAAGATACATACCAACTAGCTTTTTAACTCCCGCAGGTGGTTTGCCAAGAGACATGCCAGAGACAAACGGGGTATAAAAAACCAAGCATGGGACTGCCCTGGGATGAAGATATGAAAACAGAAATAACCAGATACCTTCACTTTCACAATCTAAATTTAAAGATGCAATAGATTCAGATAGATTTTTTTGATAAATTCCTTGATGTATAAACTCTTGCAACTTGCTATTCAAAAGCTAAGAACCAAATAGATTTGTATAAGAGATACTTGAATAAACTTCTATATATTCAATATTTTCATCTATTATTTTTTAAACTGACATTTTTCTGATGAGAAAGTCCACAGCTCTTTTCCAATCTTCAGTGGGATTTGTAAACCACCCCCCCAAATATTTAACCACTACACCAACAATGCATTAGCTGTTATGATTATAGAAAGAAAAGCAGAAAACATATGTTGTAAAGAAAGTAGTTACCAGAATTAAACTAGAAAAAAAATGGCAAGAACATGAATGAGTCAGCATGAGGGTTTAACAGGCTAAGGGCATCAGCTTCAAAGAGAAAATGAAATGATTTGGGTTGCCCTGGTAACACCAAGATAAAATGCGGAAATGAAAATGCGACGTTTAACGCTGAGAAAACCTTCTTCAGCACTAGGGTCCCTCACATCATGGAATGAGCTTTACCATGGCAACATGCAAAAAACATGTAAAGGGATTAAATACAGAAAATATCCAAAGGAGTGAAAGCATGGTATTAATAATAAGAACTAAGCTGATCTAATAACTATTCTGGATCTTTCTTTTTTTGGCTCACAGAATTAAATAAGGAGAATGGGAAAGGGTTTGCAGGGATCAAATGAGATTTCCTTAAGTTATATATAATCTTAAATAATTAAAAAAGTTAAACATTATAGATTATTTCCACCCACTCACTTTTCTGCAAATGACACAGAATCTCCACTCATTCTAAAGATCTGGTTTTACTACAGGAAAAGGCAAAAGAAAAAAGAAACAAACATAAGAAATAGAAACATCCTCCTAGGTTACATTTTCCATGTCCAATCTCTACTTTTTTGGAGGAGATCTGTCATTGGTTATTAAGGCAATAAATGACTCCTCTCAAGGACAGACAATTATATTAATATAGTACCAGAATATAAAAATGAGACTTTAGAATCACAGTGGTTGGGAGCATAGCACTGAAGTCAGGGTGCCTGGGTCTGTATCCTGACTCTGTCACTTGTAAGCTGGGTGACCACAAGAAACTTACTTAATTCTTCTGTTTTCTCGTCTTGAAAATGGGGAAAAGAAAAGTATCTTGCTTCACAGGATTGCTGGGGAAGCACGTAAGAGTGGCAAACACTAACAGTGGTACTAGGCAGGAATTAGCACTCAATAGATGACAGCTACTAATATTAGCAATAGAGATGACAATCATATTTGATAATTATAAGGAGTTCATGATTTTTAAACATTTTATTTTGGTAAGAGTATAACATAAGATCTATCTGCTTAAAATTTTAAGCATACCATACAGTTTGGGTAACCACAGGTACAATGTTGTACAGCAGATCTTTGAAGCTTACTCATGTTGCAAACAGAAACTTTATGCCCATTGATTAGTATAAATAGCTCCCCATTTCCTCCTCTCCCCAGCCCCTGGCAACCACCAGTGTTCTCTTTGATTTTATTAATTTGACTATTTTAGATACTTCATATATGGAATCATATATCTTTCTGTGACTGGCTTATTTCACTTATCAGAATGTCCTCATTCATCCATGTTATCACATATTGCAGAATTTCTGTTTTTTAAAGGCTGAGTAGTATTCCATTGTGGGTATATACTACATTTTCTTTTTCTATTCATCTGTCAATGGACATTTTGGTTATTTTTACATCTTGGTTATTGTGAATAACGAAGTTTACTCTTAAGAATAAGAATTTATCGGCCGGGCGCGGTGGCTCAAGCCTGTAATCCCAGCACTTTGGGAGGCCGAGACGGGCGGATCACGAGGTCAGGAGATCGAGACCATCCTGGCTAACAGGGTGAAACCCCGTCTCTACTAAAAATACAAAAAACTAGGCGGGCGAGGTGGCGGGCGCCTGTAATCCCAGCTACTCCGGAGGCTGAGGCAGGAGAATGGCGTAAAAACCCGGGAGGCGGAGCTTGCAGTGAGCTGAGATCCGGCCACTGCACTCCAGCCCGGGCGAAAGAGCAAGACTCCGTCTCAAAAAAAAAAAAAAAAAAAAAAAAAAAAGAATTTATCGGTGTTTGGAGACTTCTGTCCTAACTTGAGGTACCACACTAAAATAGAATTCTTTATAAAAACAGAAGAAATAAACTTTAAAAAATTGTGTTGGTTAAATACGAAAGAAAAGGTATATAATTGACATATAATGTTATCATGCTTACTAACTGCCAGGCATGAAAAATGTTATCTGTTGAACCTCCACATTAAACCCTTGAAGTAGGTATTATCTTTGCTGTACAGAAGAGGAAACATACAAAGAGAGATTAAATAACTTCTCCAAGATTGGAAAGCCTGTGAAGGGCATAGCAAAAATTCCAACTCAGGGCTTTCAGATTCCAATGTCCAAGCTCATTTCACTTAAAGAGGGAAATTATTTTAGTTTCTAACAATCTCCTTTACGGGAAATTTAGATTTGATATCCATTGGCAAAAGGACCTATTTGGAAATTCACCTCTTTCAGGATTGCATTGACAGAAATCATATTTGTGACTTGAACGCTGTAGCCTAAAATCTGACACTGAGAGAAATCCGGTCTGAGAAATGATCTTTTTAGAAGTTATAAAGGATTCTGCTTCTGTCCATGAAGAAGTCGCTAGGGTGAAACTCACCCTTCTATAATAAATAGCTAAAAAATAAAATTTTACCAGAGCCATTGAAGCTCTTTTGTGTTACGCTCTTGGTTATACCTGTTTTTCATTTGATGCTAAGTCCTTGGGTGGAGAATGCAGTCCCCAAATATTGCACTGTTCCAGTCTCCTTTAGGGGGATCTGTATGTGATTTCCAGGAACTTGGTGCAGCAAAACAGCGAGCACCTTCTATACTGAGAATTTGAATACTGGGAAATATATACCAAATGAAAACAGAAGGACAGTGACCACTTACTTCCTTTTCCTTGTTCAAATTAATATCATCAAGATACTTAAGTATTTAACCATCTTTTACCCCATGAAATTTATCAGCATCCTCCCTTCCCTGATGTTTCAGCTAAGTGTTTTGCTTTATTGTAGATACGCCAACAACGTACATTCGTTTTTCTATGACTGGTTCAAATGCTGTTTGTTAAAATTATTGTTCTGACTTTGCACTTCTGGCTTCTCCATCCAGCTCCCACAATATTTCCAGAAGCAGGAAATGGAAAATACTTTAGGTAAACTTTATGTAAAATATTCTCATGGGTACCTAAAGTCTCTTTCTAATCCATGGGTTGACAGCTTGAGTTTTGCCAACTAACTCACTCTTGATATTAAGAGATATCAAAACACAGCAAACCACTTTAAAGTTTTAGCTCTTTTGAGGGAATGTGGCTTAGGATGTGATTTCTCAGCAACCTGAGTTCCAAGGCTCAAATGCCCTCAGCTTAGATTTTCCTCATCCCATCAAACACTGCCCAGCAAGTAGGTCTATTACTGCTCTCCTTTGTATTTTACCTAAATTTCTTCCTCCCACTGCCCCAGGTTTACTCCTTTTTTAGTTTTTCCTAATATAAGTAACTCATGCTCTGGCTGATGGATTGGGTGTGAGGTTTGAGACAGAAGAATCAATATGAGTCCAATATTTTTAAGTTGAGAAGCTGAAATAATGGAGTTGCCATTTTATAAAGGGAGTGAGAGTAGGTTTAGGGAGTGGGGAATAAGGAGTTTGGATAGAGACATCTGAAATTTGAGATGTCTACTAGACCCCCAAGTGGAGGGGCTCCACAAACAGCTGGATATACTGGACTAAAGATAGGAAAGATCTGTGATAGAGATAGAAGTTTGGGAGTCATTAGGGTTATAAAAAGTGGTAGGATGAAACCACCTAGGGAGCATATAGAGAGGAGAAAACTATCTAAGGACTTCCTGTAGCAAGGAGCATTCTGCCACCAGATATTGGCATGAATATTGTTTTCTCACTTCCTTCAGGTCTCTACACATATATCATTATTGGAGACACCTTTTCTGGCTACCCTATTGAAAATATTAATACCAACTCACCAAAAGCAAGAGCATGCCATCCCAGCACTCCCTTTTTTATTCCCTAAGTTGCTTTCCTCAATAGTATTATCTTTATCAGATGTACTATACAGGTATTACTCATTTAGTTGTACTTCTGTCTCTCTGCTGCATCATGAGGTAAGCTCTTAAGAAATGGGGACTTTATTTTGTTCACTCGTGTCTCCCAGAGCCTAGAACAGTATCTGGCACATAAAAAGTACTCAGTAAGTAATTGCTGAACCAATGAAATGAGAAATGAGCATCTACTTAATCTGAAATTCTCCCAGTTATTAAAATGAATAACAGAAATGTTTATGTGACTACCAGAAATTAGAGTAAGGTGCACTTGGTTTTGAGGAAGAGAACACCAGATTTCTTTTGTACCACTCTGCATTTTCTCATGATACTTGCACTCTGTTTAGGGGCAAAGAGGAAGCAAAGAAGTCATAAGAGGCCACCTGAGATCTGCATGGAGCTGGAAAAAGACAATTCTATCTTATTTAGAGTTGGGAGAAGGAATTAAGGAGAGGAGTGGGACAAGAGGTGCCCTGGGCCTCATTTGTTTTGAATCATGGGTGCCTTTATATTATTAACAGTATCATGTTTTTTCCTCTACTCACATTGCCGGCCTCTGTCAACTTCCAGGGACCTACCACGGAATAAGGCGAAGACTGTAAGAAGGGAATGTACATGTTTATTAAGCAACAGCAGTGCAATAGCGATCATTGATCGTTTCGGTCAAAATGCAGTCATATGTTGTTTAACAATGGGGATATGTTCTGAGAAACGCATCATTAGGCAATTTTGTCATGTGGACGTCATAGAGTGTACTTATACAGTCCGAGACGGTGTAGCCTACTATACACTTAGGCTACAGGGTTTGGCCTCTTGCTCCTAGGCTATAAATCTGTACAGCATTTTCCTGTACTGAATCCTGTAGGTAACTGCAACACAATAGTATTTGTGTATCTAAACATAGGAAAGGTACAATAAAAAAAGCATAAAAGATTAAAAATAGTACACCTGTATAGGGCACTTACCACGAATGGAGTTTGCAGGACTGGAAGGTGCTCTGGATGGGTCAGCAAGTGAGTGGTGAGTGAAGGTGAGGGCCTAGGATGTTACTTTGCACTGCCGCAGACTTTACAATAATACTGTACACCTAGGCTACACTAAATTTATAAAAAATATTTTTCTTTCTTCAATAATAAACTGTAGGTTATTGCAACTTTTTTACTTTTTAAACTTTAAACATTCTTTTTAACTTTCTGACACTTTCATAATAACATTTGGCTTAAAACACAAACACATTTTATAACTGAACAAAAATATATTTTATTCCTTATTCAGTAAGCTTTTTGTTATTAAATTATTATATTTTGCTTTTTAAACTTTTTAACTAAAAACGAAGACACCAACATGTATATTAACCTAGGCCTAAACATATGCAAATCAATAAACATAATCCATCACATAAACAGAACCAATGATAAAAACCACATGATTATCGCAATAGATGCAGAAAAGGCCTTCAACAAAACTCAACACCCCTTCATGCTAAAAACTCTCAATAAACTAGGTATTGATGGGACGTATCTCAAAATAATAAGAGCTATTTATGACAAACCCACAGTGAATATCATAACTAATGAGAAAAGCTGAAAGCATTCCCTTTGAAAACAGGCACAAGACAAGATACCTTCTCTCACCACTCCTATTCAGCGTAGTATTGGAAGTTCTGGCCAGGGCAATAAGGCAAGAGAAAGAAATGAAGGATATTCAAATAGGAAGAGAGGAACTCAAACTGTCTCTGTTTGCAGATGACATGATTGTATATTTAGAAAACCCCATCGTCATCTCCCTAAGCTGATAAGCAACTTCAGCAGAGTCTCAGGATACAAAATCAATGTGTAAAAATCACAAGCATTTCTATACATCAATAATAGACAAACAGTCAAATCATGAGTGAACTCCCATTCACAATTACTACAAAGAGAATAAAATACCTAGGAACACAACTTACAAGGGATGTGAAGAACCTCTTCAAGGAGAACTACAAACTACTGCTCAAGGAAATAAGAGAGGACACAAACAAATGTAAAACATTCCATGCACATGGATAGAAAGAATCAATATCGTGAAAATGGCCATATTGCCCAAAGTAATTTATAGATGCAATGCTATCACCATCAAGCTACCATTGACTTTCTTCACATAATTAGAAAAAACTACTTTAAATTTCATATGGAACCAAAAAAGAGCTCACATAGTCAAGACAATCCTAAGCCAAAAGAACAAAGCTGGAGGCATCACGCTACTTGACTTCAAACTATATTGCAAGGCTGCAATAATCAAAACAGTATGGTACTGGTACCAAAACACATGTATAGACCAATGGAACAGAACAGAGGCCTCAGAAATACCACCACACCTCTATAACCATCTGATCTTTGACAAACCTGACAAAAACAACCCATGGGGAAAGGGTTCCCTCTTTAGTAAATGGTGTTGGGAAAACTGGCTAGCCATATGCAGAAAACTGAAACTGCACCCCTTCCTTACAGCTTATATAAAAATTAACTCAAGATGGATTAAAGACTTAACTGTAAGACCTAAAACCATAAAAACCCTAGAAGAAAATCTACGCAATACTATTCAGGACGTAAGCATGGGCAAAGACTTCATGACTAAAACACCAAAAGCAATGGCAACAAAAGCCAAAATTGACAAATGGGATCTAATTAAACTAAAGAGCTTCTGCACAGCAAAAACAAACAAGCAAACAAAAACTGTCATCAGGGTGAATAGGCAACATACAGAATGGGAGAAAAATTTTTGCAATCTATTCATCTGACAAAGGGCTAATATCCAGAATCTACAAAGAATTTAAACAAGTTTACAAGAAAAAAATCAACAACATCAAAAAGTGGGGGAAGGATATGAACAGACACTTCTCAAAAGAAGACATTTATGCAGCCAACAAACATATGAAAAAAAGCTCATCACTGGTCATTAGAGAAATGCAAATCAAAACCACAGTGAGATACCATTTCACACCAGTTAGAATGGCAATCATTAAAAAGTCAGGAAACAACAGATGCTGGAGAGGATGTGGAGAAACAGGAACACTTTTACACTGTTGGTGGAAGTATAAATTAGTTCAACCATTGTGGAAGACAGTGTGGCAATTCCTCAAGGATCTAGAACCATAAATACCATTTGACCCAGCAATCCCATTACTGGATCTATGCCCAAAGGATTATAAATCATTCTACTATAAAGACACATGTGCATGTAGGTTTATTGCGGCATTGTTCACAATAGCAAAGACTTGGAACCAACCCAAATGCCCATCAATGATAGACCGGATAAAGAAAATGTGGCACATTATACACCATGGAATACTATGCAGCCATAAAAAAGGATGAGTTCATGTCCTTTGCAGGGACACGGATGAAGCTGGAAACCACAATTCTCAGCAAACTAACACAAGAACAGAAAACCAAACACCACATGTTCTCACTCATAAGTGGGAGGTGAACAATGAGAACACATGGACACAGGGAGGGGAACATCACACACTGAGGCTTGTTGGTGGGTGGGGTCTGGGGGAGGGATAGCATTAGAAGATATACCTAATGTAGATGACGGGTTGATGGGCACAGCAAACCACCATGGCACGTGTATACCTATGTAACAAACCCGCAGGTTCTGTACATGTATCCCAGAACTTAAAGTATAATTTAAAAAAAAAAATAAAAGAAACACAGGGAAACAATATCTACCACATGGTGGGGAAGACAACACGATACTATATTTGTGGTATTCAAGAGTCAGACAGTTAACCTTTTGCTATAACTAGCATTATTCACGTCCCTTACTGGAGTTTAGGGCTCTATTTTATGAGGAATATGGAAAAATATTACATAGACATTTAAGGGCAAAAAATTTTACCTACAAAAATATATTCAGATTCCAACGATTTCTGACCCATCTTAACTACTACCCCAATCCAAGCCACCATCATCTCTCAATTAGATTATTGCAATATCTTCCTGACTAGTCTCTCCACTTCTACCAACGACCCCTAGAGTCGTCTCAAGTGAGCAACCAGAATGATCCTGGGTTTCTTCTCCATTCAGAATCCTCTAATAATTCTCCATCTCACTCAGTGAAAAAGCCAAAATCTTTACAAAAGTTCTAAAAGGCCCCCTGCAATCTCACTCCCACCCCACACCAGTCTCATAGTTCTCTCCTGTACATTTGCTTTGCTCCAGCCACACTGGGCCTTCTAGCACAAGTTTGTCCAATCTGTGGCCTGCAGACCGCAAGTGGCCCAGGATGGCTTTAAATACGACCCAACAGAAATTTGTAGGCTTTCCTAAAACATTATGAGATTTTGTGATTTCTTTTTCTTTTAGCTCATCAGCTATCGTTAGTGTATTTCATGTGTGGCCCAAGACAATTCTTCTTCCAATGTATCCCAGGGAGGCCCAAAGATCGGACGCCCTTGTTATAGTGGCTTCTTGGCACCCCAGGTTCACTCCTGCTTTTGCATTTGCAGCGCCTCTGTCTGGAATTCTCATCTTCCTGGTATCTGCAGGGCTCAATCCTTCATCTTCTGTAGGCCTTGCCGAAACTTGCCCAGATTTCAACCACTTTTCACCATTTCCATCACTACTCCTCTGTTCTAAGCCTTCACCCTCTTATTTGAATAATACTGCAAAGCCGATTTAATATCACACCGTATCTCAGCCATAGCACTCCCTTTCCTCCTCCCCTGCCTTATTTTTCTCCATAGCACTTAACACCTTTGAACATACCATATATATTTTAGCTAATTATGCATTTCCTTTTCTTTCTCCTCCCTCTTGAATGCAAGTCCCAGGAGGGCAGAAATTTTTGCTCAATTTGGAAAATGTTTTGTCCCTAATGCCCAGAAGAGCGTCTGGCCCATATTTGTATTCAGTAGATATCTGTTAATTAAAAGAGTAAAGTGGTAGAAACAGAACCTATAAAGAAACACTATGGAGATACTACTTAGCCCAGAGCCTAGTGGCTAAGCTGGTTCTCTCCTTTCCAATCGGAGGCCTCTGCAGCAAACATGCTCTGCCAGATCATCACTCAATCCAAGAAGCATCTAAGCTTGATCCCCCGCTTTGTATGTACTGGAGCTAGAAGTACTGGAGTAGCACTATATCTCTCGTGTCTGGCATTGTTCAATCCAGATGTTAGTTGGGACAGAAAGAATAATCCAGAGCCCTGGAACAAACTGGGTCCCAATGATCAATACAAGTTCTACTCAGTGAATGTGGATTACAGCAAACTGAAGAAAGAAGGTCCAGATTTCTAACAAATGTTTCACATCAAGGTCTTCCAGACAATGGAAGGCCATCCACACAATATTCCGCTTAACCAGGAAATACTTCTCTCCTTTAAATGCATGAAATCATTTTGATGTAATCTATTGGCGATTATGCTAATTAGTAAATAACTGAAACTTGGAAAACAAAACAAAACAAAAAGAAACACTATGTAAATTGAGACAAGCAAAGGAATACAAAAGGCTACCAGAGGAGTCCAGAGCCTGGACGTCCATGGACAGACTTCAGTGCCAAATACACAAATGCTTCAACTTTGCACATTACAGGCTTTAAACTGCTGCATGAGTGATTTAGGAAGAAACAACCCATTGTTAAATGACCAAATAAATGGTTGCAGGATGAAATCCGAGGGTTGGTCATGCCAAGGAGATGTGAAAAATAGGACAGTGAATCATGTTTTGATGGTGAGCTTGCTGTCTGGGGGCCGGGTGCTGGATGAGAAAGGTTCTTTTGCTCCACTAGGAGCTTAAGATGAGTATTTCTCCAGGAGCCAACATTACTTACTGAAACGCAGAAAGTGCACATGTTTTCAAAGGGAAAACACATGGACTGGTATTAAATTAATAACTTCTGATTGGAAAACCTGTTGACAGAATTTGGCTGAGCTAGTCTCCTGAAATTTATTAGGGAACACCTGGGGGGAAATAAAACCTAGGATAGGGAGGAAGAGTGGTTCTCAACCTTGGCTGCACATTGGAATCACCTGGAGAGTTTTAAAAACACTGATGCCTGGGTGCAGTTAAATCAGAATCCCTGGGGTGGGGCCCAGGCATGAGGTTTTTGTTTTGTTTTGTTTTGTTTTGAAGGTCCTCAAGTGATTCCAACATGTAGGTGAGGTTGAGATCTATTCTCCTCAAAATATCTGTTTCTTCTGTTTGTGATAAAAAGTACAGCAACGTGCGAAGTGAGGTCTTAGGGAAAAACCGGAGCTTTATCTGGGCCTACCAAAGGCAGGGTTTGCTCACTTAAAATGATTTCAGTACTCCATAAATGTATATTTTCATAGCACATCTTTGGTTAATAGGTACCTGGACACCACCCCTTTCCAGATCACCACATCAGGACTGTCAGGCTTCCCCACACAGCCCACCCTCTCTCAGGAAGAGCATGCTGTTTGGATAATATTTGAAGGGGTCTCAGACCATAGCTGCAGTGTCCTATTTTGGAAGCCCATGGCTGAGTATTTTCATAAGCAGTCCAAGATCAACACTTTCCTACTTGCTCGGTTCACCCCTTCACTCCCCTGGGTTATTTATATTCTCAACTATCTCCACTCCCACACTGTAAATTCTGTAAGGGCAGAGACCACGTTGCTCATTTTGGCATGCCCAGGCCCTGATCTAGTCGTCCGAGCAGTAACAGTTTTGCGTGACACAGAGCTAGGTTCACATGTACAGCAATGATTTGCCCCTCAAAACAGTTTCTCAATGTAGATGATGCTTTGAACATTAAAACTGTAGTTCTGACGGGGTCCATATTTATAAATGTTTTGTTTTAGAGTAACAGTTCATTACCATTTTATTGACATTTTTAATACTAACAGTTAATTACTGTTACTGTAAAATGAAGTTCTCTTTCTGTATAAAGGAAAACTCCACCACTATCATAACATGAGCTGAGGTTTACTGTGTACTTAGAAGTGCCAGGCACGTCATACATATTACATTACTTAATGCCCAAATATCTCCGGGCTCCAAGTACTATAAGCCTACTCTTACTGAAGAAATGGATGCTTAGGAAGGTCAATATTCTGCCTGGGGTTACAGAGCGGTAAGCAGAGGTGCCTGCATACAATCTAGGTAATCTGGTTTTAGAACTCGTTAATCTAAGTCACTAAACCTAACATTCCATAGACAACAGAACAAAACAATTGAAAACTGAGTTGAATTCTTTCTTGAATGAATTTAGGAATTAGTTAACAGGAAAGGGTATTTTCCTTTACAGAAGTGTTTCATAAAAACTGGGATAGCTGGACTTGGTGACACAGTCTAGCTACTTGGGAGGCTAAGGTGGGAGGACTGCTTGATCCCCATAGTTTGAGACAAGCCTGGGCAACATAGTAAAACTTCATCACAGACACACACACACACACACACACACACACACACACACACACACTAAAAAAACTGGAGAAGACACTACCTACAATTTCCTATTAATTCTCATTATAATATCAGAGACACTTTTAAAGATATATCATACTTAGAGTGTAATATACACATACTCAGATATGTTGTCTTTTAAATTTGTTTGCTTTTTAATTAGCAGTGGCTCCTAATTATTTGGCTATAAATCTTTTAGCTCTATAGCCTCTTGGTCAGGCACTTATAACTTTAAAGAATTTAAAGAGTGGAATCTACACTTCGCTCAAGAGCTAAATGACAGTACAGGTAGTTCATTTCCCTGTCAGAAATGTACTCATTTTCAGCATATGGTACATACATATTTCCAAGAAACATTTTATGGTTTATCACTCAGAATGAAAAACAATGACACGAATGTCACATTTTATATCAATTGTTTAGTTTTGGAAAGATAATGAGGATTTCCTTAATCCTGTTCATAGGTGATCCTGATATAAAAATAGAAATGGTATTTAGGTATAATCTTCCTTAAAATGAGGACATAGCTGCATATTTTTAAAATGTAGTGATTCTACCACCTTCCCCACTTCCACTACATAAAATGCCTTGGCATGTGAGATGTTGAGATATAAATAATTACTATTTTAAAACTTTACTGAGCCTCAGAATTTTTAAAGCCTTTTTCAGATTATATTCTAAAAACAAATATATTTTCAAACAGTCTTCATTCCAGGTTTCCAAGCAAACACACCCGAATAGGTTAATATTTCAGACCCTTAGACTGTTTTCAAATGTTATATTTAATAATGCTTATGATGATCACTCAAATAATTTTGATTCAGTTCAAGTATGTCAACAGGAAGAGGCCTGGCAGAAATATAAAAATTCTAAGCAAAGTCATTCTGAGACTCAAACAACTCCAATACCAGAAATGCTAGTTAAACCAAACAGTAGTGTGGCCAAAGAACATCAAGGAAAACTGCTGTTTTCAAGATTTGTGGTTTCCTTATATAAGGAACCTATTCTGCTCTTGGATGTGGCACAAGAGGGCTTTTCGAAAGCATGGTATATTTCAATTAAAAAAAAAAAGTCTTAATCCAGTTGAGTAAATGTAAAGTTACACACAGTCATACACTTCATTCCTGAGATCCTCTGGAAGTAAATCTGCTGAACATTAATGACACATCTCATCGACTATGTTTTTGTTTATAAAATACTCTAATATGTACATGACTCCAGTTCAGGTTTAAAATTTTTTCCCGTCTTTTGAAGAATAGGTCTCCTGAAAATTTTTCAGAAATTCTTAGTAATTTTTCATCATACTAAGCATCTTTTCATTTTATTTTATTTTATTTATTTTTGTTTTTGAGACCGAGTCTCACTCTGTCACCCAGGCTGGAGTAAGTGACGCAATCTGGGCTCACTGCAACCTCCGCCTCCCGGGTTCAAGTGCTCCTGCCTCAGTCTCCCGAGTAGCTGGGACTACAGGTGTGCGCTACCATGCCCAGATAATTTTTGTATCTTTAGTAAAGACGGGGTTTCACCATATTGGCCAGGATGGTCTTGAACTCCTGACCTTGTGATCTGCCCTCCTCGGCCTCCCAAAGTTTTGGGATTACAGGAGTAAGCCACCGCGTCCAGTCGTACTAAGCATCTCCTAATCACAATGGCAACTACTTACTGGGCTCACTACCACGTTAGGCAAACCACCATAAAGACAGGATATGTTCCTATTTAGGATACCAACAATACAGTAATAGCATTGTAATACAAAATTTAAAGGTAGTTTGTACAAATTCTTTTCCTATGAACTGATTACAGTTTTGTACATTTAGGGTGATATGAAGTCCTTAGTCCGAGGCAATATATGTCAACAGTAAAACTAACAAAAAAGACTCCTGTTATTACCTTAGATGTATATACTACTACCTCATTGAACATCTGCATTTCCAGAACTCTAAGTTTAGTCATAAGCAGCCACATTAATCTAAAAAAAAAAAATAAAAGGAAGTCATCTCTACTCACCATTTTGTATAATATAATGAAATAGTTACAATGTATATTTTATAGCCAGAAAGACCTAGGTTTGAAATCTAGCTCTGTGGCTACTAGCTAGTGACTTTGGGCAGGTTATTTAACCTCTTTGAATCATGTACACTTGGAAAAGTAGCTAGCAGTCAATGTGAAAATTGTCAACTACACTATTTAATTAAGAAAATATTTCCTGACTTCTTGCTTTTTAGAACAGTGTTTGTATTATTTAATAAACTTTGAATTAAAAAAAAGAAAATTACCTAGGCTTCTCTCTTGGGAATCTTCTGGATTCTGAAAAATCCAATTTACTGTATGTTCCACTATATCTGCTGTTCATGGAAAGTACCTGACAGTACCCCCAAATTGTGGTGTCCTCTTGAAAACATTTGCTATTTTTTCCATTGCCTCAAGACAGGCCAATTCCTCCCAATCAATTATTTCTAACTCCATGTGTTACCTATGCTTGTTGCATGGATACAAACAAAACTCTGTGAAACGCCAACCTGCCCCAATTCTTGAATTACATGCCTGGAAATCCAGAGGTCTCAAATGCACACTTCCACTAGATTCCCCACTGACTATGCGATTCTTTGAGCTTACTCAGTACCTAGCATCTCTGGAGCATGACCCAAAGTTTTAAGAAAGCCTTGATAGCTAAAAGCAGTAATGATAAAGTGAATGAACAGGTGCTTAAGAGCAAGGGCCCATCCCCACCCCACACTTGACAGGCAGTTAGACGTGATGATGTGGAGATCGCCAGCTTATGGAAGGGCTGTTCCTCTGACCACTGCCATCCAGAAACACAGCTGCCTTTATAGGGTCTACAGGATGGTTAGCAGCTGAGGCTGAGGAAACTAGCTGCAATCTGTGGGATCAACATTTCCCCTCAAGGGAGAGTTCTTGGAAGGTGAGTCATATAATCTTCAGGAAAGGTCACTGAAAGAGCCCTCATGTTGAATCTTTGTTGTGAGCTACTACAATGTCCCTGTGCTCTTTGTACCTCTAGCTGTAGATGGCAGCATCACAGTGAAAGACACAGCTGCTTGTTTTCCAATATTCGGCCTCTCCTTCTTATGTAATAATAAAGTACATGTTCCAGTTCCCTTGAAGGCAGGTATGGTGTGGGACTTAGTCCTAGCCAATGGCATATAACCAGAAAAGATGTACTCAACTTGGAATTGTGTCCTTAAAGGAGCCTTCCATATACCTTCCTCCCCACCTCTGAGATGGGATGCAGGCTTAGTACTAATCATCTTCAACAGACAAGTAAGAGATACATGTTAGCAAGGGTAGAATACCAAGACTTATAGGAGGCCAAGTCCTCGACAATAACAGATCCACATGACTATGTTAAGACTGTTATGAGAGAGAAAGAATGTTCTTTCTTCAAGTCACCATTGTGTGTGGTGTGTGTGTGCACGTGCACGCATGTGTGTGTGGAGAAGATGGAGAATCTCTCTGACAGCATTTGAACTCTTCACCTAACTCTTAGTCACACGGGCAGGGCTTTCCCACTGGAGTAGGTAAATGCATGTCACATGGAGCGGGGGGAGCATATTTTCCTGGTACACTGACTTTACTCAAAAATTTGGATTTAAAAAAATGCTGGCCCGGTCGATGGCACATGCCTGTAATCCTAGCACTTTGGGAGGTCAAGGTGGGAGGATGGCTTGAGCTCAGGAGTTTGAAACCTATCTGGGCAACATATCGAGACCCTGTCTCTACAAAAAATTAAAATATTAGCCAGGTGTGGTGGTGCGTGCCTATAGTTCCAGCTACTTGGGGGGCTGACACAGACTGCTTGAGCCCAGGGGCTTGAGGCTGCAGTTAGCTGTGATCATGCCACTGCACTCTAGCCTCTAGCCAGGGTGATAGAGCAAGATCTTCTCTCAAAAAAAAAAGGGGGGAAAAAGAAAATGTTACATTGAAACCAACAAACAAGGATATAGAATCAAAGGCAAAATTCTTGTGCTTTTAAAAAGTTAAAACAGAAGATATTAGACAAAATTTTGATCCTTCACGCAGAGTGCTTGAAACTCTACTCCCAGATTTCTGAAATACGCACAAAATCTGTTTTATGCTGATAAAGGCACTGATGGAAAGAGGAGCATCAGTTGTAGAAAGAACCTTAGACTAAAAGTCCAATGTTCTAGAACCAACTCCACTTTTGACTACAATATATTGGGCAAGTCCTACTACCCTGATTTCTTTACATTTTTACAACACTGCCACACCTGTATGTGTCCAATCAATACATTCTCTCTCTCTCTTTCTGTCTCTCTCTCTCTCTCTCTCTCACACACACACACACACCCCCCTACCTTTGGGTTGCATGGGGAATAAAGATAACTTAGATGTGCTCTTGAAAGGCAGTGAGATACTAAGAGTTGTAATCCTATCCAGGTTCAGTATCCCTTATCCAAAATGCTTGGAATGAGAAGTGTTTTGAAGTTTTTCAAATTTTGGAATATCAGGATTATTATACTTACTGACTGAGCATCCCTAATCTGAAAATCTAAAACCAAAAATGTTGTAATGAACATTGCCTTTGAACAGCACATTGGCACTCAAAACGTTTCGGATTGTGAAGCATTTCAGATTTTAGATTTTTGAATTTAGAATGTTCAATCTGTAGCACTGACATACCAATGGAAGTCATACAACAAAAAGGCTGCTCATGACCTGATAACCCTATTGTGATGCCCTTCAGTGGACAAGTTCTACAATTCACAAAGAACTCACAATCAGCTTTCTATGCCTCACTATTAAATATGATGGGATGGTTTGAATGTTTGCCTCCTAGAAAACTCATGTTGGAATTTAATTGCCATCATAATGGTATTAAGAGGTGAGATCTTTAAGAGTTGTTTAGGTCATGAGGGCTCTGCCCTCATGCATGGATTAGTGTTACCTTAGGAGTGGATTTGCCCCCTCTGGCTCTTGCTCTCTTTAGCTCTCTCTTTGCCATTCCACCATGTGATGCTTTCTGCCATATGATAATGCTACAAGAAGGCCCTCACCAGATGCCTGCACCTTGATATTGGAATCCCAGCCTTCAGAACTGTAAGCCCAAAATTTTACGTTCATTATAAATTATCCAGTCTTGGTATTCTGTTACAGCAGCACAAAACAGACTAAGACATTTGAAGACACAGATTTAGATCATCAGTCATTTGAGGAATGCCTCCAACTGAAAGACAGATATAAATAAGACAAACAATCAAAGGAACAAATAAAGACATTAAAACCAAAAGTAAAGCAGAGAGCAGGAGTTCACATTTAAAAACTTCCTAACTATAATTAATATTCTCAGAGAGCTAGCAGGAGATATTGTACTTATAAAATAAACACACTGGAAAAAAAAAAACTTGGAAATTAAATATAAGATAATGAAAAAATCAACATAAGGTTAGATAATGTTGATGAAATAAATCTTAAAGTAGAAAAAAAAAAACAGACGGGGAAAAATAATATACAGACTCCAGATTCAATGTTTGAATAATGGAAATTAAAGAGTGAAAGGAGAAAATGAACACAGGTATCAAGAAGAGAGTGCAAGCAAATTTTCCCAAACTGTAGCACATGAGACTTCATATTAAAAAGGCTGACTAGCTGTGCATGGTGGCTCATGCCTATAATCCCAGCTACTCAAGAGGCTGAGGAAGGAGGATCACTTGGGCCTAGGAGTTCAAATCCAGTCTGGGAATATAGCAGGACCTTGTCTCAAAAAAAAAAAATAATAAATAAATAAAAGGTTTACTAAAGTGCTAGCACACAATGAATTAATAAAGACGCATACTGCCATGAACACTGGGGATAATGAGAAGACCCTAAAAGCTTGCAGAAGGCAGCAAACAGAGAGGATAAAAGGGTGCATATAAAGAAACAAAAATCAGATCAGTATTATACTTTTCACCAACAATATTTTATTATTGTATGCAAGAAAATAGTTGTAAAAAGTCTTCAAATTCTTAGTGAAAGTGATTGTCAATTTAGAGTTTAGTACCCAACCAAACTAACTTTCAAATTTGAGAATAGAATAAATAGTGTATTTCAGACATAGAAGGATGCAGAAAATTTATTTTTATGTATTCTCTCCTTAAAAAGTATTGAGGAATACAAAGGCAGTAAGACATCCATCCCCTGAATTGAGACTTAAATATCCAGCTGCTGACTTGACATTTGTAACTGGATGTTTAGTAGACATTTATCTTTTTTTGTATAAATTTAAAGGGTACAAGTGCAATTTTGCTACATGGCTATACTGGGTAGTGGTGAAGTGTGGGATTTTAGTGTAACCATCACCTGAATAATGTGTATTATACTTATTTAGTAATTTCTCATCCCTTACCTGCCTCCCCACTTCTACCCTTCCAAGTCTCCAATGTCTATTATTCCACATGCTATGTCCATGTGTTCACATTATTCAGCTCCTACTTCTCAGTGAAAACATGCACTTTTTATCTGTTTCTGAGTTGTTTCACTTAAGAAAATGGCCTTCAGTTCTATCCATGTTCTATCATGTCTAGCCATCAAAAGACATGATTTCATCCTTTTCCATGGCTGAATAATATTCCATTGGGTATATATACCACATTTTCTTTATCCAGTCATCCATTGATGGACACTTAGATTGATTCCATATCTTTGCTGTTATGGATGATGCTGCTATAAACACACGAGTGCAGGTAGCTTTTTGATATAATGATTTCTTTTCCTTTGGGTAGATACCTAGTGGTGATACTGCTGGATTGAAATTAATGAGTCCAAAATAATTCTTCATTTCACCCCAAATCTGCTATTTCCACAACCATCCATATTTCAGTTAATAGAAAATCCATCTTTGCAGTTCCTCTGGGTCAAAACCTTGGAGTCAATTTTTAATTTTTTTCTCTTACATTCAGGTCTATTCTGTCAGCAAAACCTGTAGGCTCAATCTTTAAAATCTATCTAGAATCTAACCAGTTCTCTCTACCTCTCCTGCTATAACCCAAGGCACAAGCATGTCTCATTTGGTTTATTACAATAGGTTCCATCCTTGTCTCTTACAGTTAGTCTACTCTTTACCATTGCTTCTCACAGTGTGCCTTTTTGGGGAATCAGTGAGGTCAAAACAATTTTCACAAGAATACTAAACATTACTGGCCTTTTAAATTCATTTTCTTGTGAATGCACAGTGAAGCTTTCTAGAGGCTAAATTATAGATTACAGTGAACAGACTGATTGCCAGACATTAAAGACATTTGCAAAAACTTAAACACTGACATCTTTTTGTTCTTTTGTTTTGGAAAATATAATTTCAAAAATATGTTACTTGTGTTAGCATGCAGTGGAACTATTATTATTTTAAAATAAATAAATAAATAAATAATCAAATTTACATTTCTGAGCTCTTAGGGGTTAGAGCTCTTTGGAGTTTTCAATAATTCGAGTACAAATGCCCTGAAACCCAAAGGTTGGCTAATGATTGCTCTATACCACAGCCACAGCGATCCTTTGAAAACTCAAGTCAGATTAAGAACCCTCTAATGGTTCCTCATCTCATTCAGAGTAGAGGTGGACACTTCACGAGCCTACAGCACCCTCTCTTAATAACCACTCTCCCCATTGCGCAGAGCCCTGCACCCACACTGGCCTTCTTGCTGTTCCTCCATCATGCCAGGGGAACATATTTATATTTGCTGTCCCCTCTTCTCAGACCTCTCCTCTGCAGATATCTGCATCTCCCCACCTCCTCCAGATCTTTGCCTTATGAGCTGTATTTTTAATTGTGTCCCTTTCCAGATGTTTATATAGTTGCAACAATTTCCCCCTTCTCCTGTGATACTGCGGCCCCATAACTTGCCACTTGTATATTTGTTTACCCTATGCTTCTGTTATAGAGAGTTAAGTCCTCTGGGACAGTGGCTTTCTTTTTAATCCCCTAGAAAGCCAGTGGACCTGGTGATCTGCACCCAGTGTGGTCCTCTTTTATTTTTCCTTTGATCCACCGCTGAGAGCCTTGTACCTAGTGTGGTCTTAAATGATAATGCAAGACTGATCATAAGGGGTTATCTGACTAAACCTTCAGGCAAGACCACACTAAACCCATGATAGACAGCCCCAACTCTGTTCTATTTTTAAGATATCCCAGAGACCCAGCCACTATGAAAAGGTGAATTACTTGAAGCTTGAAAATTATTATTCTTAACCACCAAAATCTTTGTGCAGCAGGTTACACTTTTATCTCTTTCCAGAAGACATGCAAAATTGCTCTTCAGATTCAGTTAGAGACCTTTTCATACCCCTGGAAGTAATTACTCTTTCCTGAAACCCATCTTAGCAGCAATATCTCAATTCCTTTCATCTTTCCCACATAGATCCTGTTTTCAATGGTCTAACCCACTCTGTGATGGTCTTCTGATTCTTTTCCCAGTGTTTTATCTTCGTATTTCATTGTGTATCTAAATTCCAACAAGGTACGAGTTAGTGTGGCATCAAAAGATTCCTACAGTTTTACTTTTCTTTTACTGCACCCCAGCACTCCAGTGTATGCTTTTTAAAATATACTACATTGTCTTGAAAAAGAAAAATAGTCCCAAACCTGTTTGTGTGATATTACTTACAACCTCCTCTCAGAAAGAAATGAGTGTTCCTGATAAAATGCTTCAGTAATTGATTCTCATGAACTTTAATGACACTAGGACTTATTTTGGGAAATCAGATATGACCCATGCAGTTGACCAGCTGTCAACCAAGAATTTAGTGACCTTTAGCAAAATATTGTTTTCTTTGATGTCAAATCTAGTGATTTTTCTAACCATTCTCTTTTACTACAAAATGTCCCTATCAAGAGCAAATCTCTGAATTAGCCTACTAACAAACTCCTCCCTTACAGCAAGTTTAGTATAAAGCTTTAACACTAACAAGTAACTTGTCATAACAAGTAACTTGTCAATTTTTTAAAAAAATGCAAGGATCCACAAACTTTTTCCTATAAAGGGAGGGAAAGCGAATACTTAGGGCTTATAAATCATATGTGGTCTATGTTGCATATTCTTTATATTCTTTCTTCTTTTTTTTCTTTTTTTTTTCAGATGGAGTCTCACTCTGTTGCCCAGGCTGGAGTGCAGTGGTGCGATCTCGGCTCACTGCAAGCTCCACCTCCCGGGTTCATGCCATTCTCCTGCCTCAGCCTCCTGAGTAGCTGGGACTACAGGTACCAACCACCATGCCCGGCTAATTTTTTGTACTTTCAGCACAGACAGCGTTTCACCGTGTTAGCCAGGATGGTCTCAATCTCCTGATCTCATGATCTGCCTGCCTCAGCCTCCCGAAGTGTTGGGATTACAGGCGTGAGCCACTGCGCCCGGCCTATGTTGCATATTCTTTTTTAAAAATTTAAACAATCCTTAAAAAATAGAAAAGCCAATCTCAGCGAGTGGGCCATACCAATACAGGTTGCACTAACTCAAACTGCATGGGCCACAGCTTGTCAATTCCTGTTGCAATGGTTCTCAGAACTCCCTTGGAGACTTGCTTACCTCAAGAGAAACAGAGTTATTGTCAGCCTCCGGATCAAGGTACTTCATGGCATATATGCTATTGTTACCCATTGTGTTACGCTTCTTGATCGTTGGATTTTTTGTTTTTTTCTGAGATATGGCAATTTGAGCACTTGAAGGTCAATGTCTAATGGCCATCTGAAGTGACTCCCACTCTACTGGGCTTAAAATGACTTGCCATCTAAGTTGAGAGCTTGGAGAGCTGTTTGAGCTCTAAGAGTGGTTGAACTTGGGGTTGGAGTTAAAACAGGACTCCTCCACCAGGGTGAAATCAGAGCAGTATTTGATATTGGAGGGATGTAAGTATGGAAGTGTAGAACCCAAAACTTCTGTTCCTGGAACCCATGTTCTAAGTTTGAGGATTTCCACCACCAGTGTTTTGTATTTGACACATTCCATGACTTAACATTTATTATATTACTAAGAAACAACTAAAGCCCTTAAAAAGAACATTTAGGATAAGCAAGTGTACATTGTTTCAAAAAGTATCCAAAACTTGGAAATGAGGGAAAGATAGAGCAATATATCCTCTCAATGTAATACTGAATAATTATTTAATTGGCTCACTCATGGATTACTTGGGGAAATATACCTTTTTTTTTTTACTTGCTAATTTCTACTGATTAAATTCCAGTCTTGTAGATTTTTGGCTGGTAGAAAAGAAAACTCAAAACATTATGGGTTTTATTTCCCTGAAGGACATTACCTAGTTTTACATCTAGCAATGTTATTCTAACATTCCTTTCGAAAATAATTCCTTGAACACTCTTTGCACCAGTTTTGCCATCCTGCTGGCTCCCTCATTTACGAGTTAAATAAATCTTCTACTGTTCATTCTATATTTGAGTCATGTTTAACTTTCTGAAAATTATCCTATGACAACATTCACAGAAATCTTAAGCTATTTTGTGTTTTGCCTGACGTGGGTTTGTGTATATATTTGTATCGGTATTTACATTTGTCAAACAGTTAAAATTGTATCCTATAGGAATGGGTTCAGAGGTTTCCTGTACATTTGCCTGTGTCTGTAAACAGTTATTTATAGCGTTCTGTATTTTTGGTCAGTGAGTCCTTTGAGTACCTAGGACTCAACTACTAGAATGAGAGCTTCTCACTTGCTTAGAATGCCTCTGAAAGTTAAGGGGTCACAAAAGATTGTCCTGTGTTTTGAAGAACATCTCATTAAACAAATGAATTCACTTGGTTTTTTTTTTTTTTTTTTTGAGACGGAGTCTCGCTCTGCCGCCCAGGCTGGAGTGCAGTGGCCGGATCTCAGCTCACTGCAAGCTCCGCCTCCTGGGTTCACGCCATTCTCCTGCCTCAGCCTCCCACGTGGCTGGGACTACAGGCACCCGCCATATCGCCCGGCTAGTTTTTTGTATTTTTTAGTAGAGACGGGGTTTCACCGTGTTAGCCAGGATGGACTCGATCTCCTGACCTCGTGATCCGCCCGTCTCGGCCTCCCAAAGTGCTGGGATTACAGGCTTGAGCCACCGCGCCCGGCCATGAATTCACTTTGAAACAAAGAGAGGAGGGGAAATCTGCCTGGGTGATTTCACAGGCGTGTGACAAGAAAGAGTTAAAGGAAATTTCTGCCAAGTCTTGGTGACAGTGAATTAAAAGAATATCTCTAAATAGATCTAAACAGATAGAATCTACAACCTGTCAAGATAGTTCCTCTGCCACCACCCTGGGCAAAAGAGTAGCGCCTGAAAGAATGTTTCAAGGAAAGGTGTTTTATTTACCTCCAGGAGGTAAAATAACTTTACTTCCTTCTGTGAAGTCTTTCAAATAGACGGAGTTCACATTTTCTAGACAGAAGCTAATAGCAGTTATTTATATCTAGAATAAGAAAATCTTAGTATCTTTTCCTGGACACACAACAGTAAGAGGGGAAAAATGCCCAGAAGGAATGTTTGGAGTTAATGGATGGTGTACAGGTCACTAAGGATAAGGAACAAGAACAACAAAAATGCAACTAGCTACCCTGTCAGCTTTCAGCACCTCTTTCTATATTTAACTAGAACTTTCAATCCAAAATGTAAAGAGATTTACTAGTGCTTTAATAGTACTTTGCAAACAACCCTGAATTAATTATATAAAATTTGAAGTTCAATTGATATTCCAGCAATGATTAATGCTTAGATAAATTAGTTGTTAAACGTCATTAAAAAGACAGTTAAATGCCTTAGCATAGATTTTGTTTTAGTTAGGGATAGGATGCAAAAATCATACCTCATTTACATCACAATGTCAAACACAGAGTTATCATATTACCCAGAAATTCTAATCCTATGGGAATATCCAAAGGAATTGAAAACAAGTATTCAAATACATACACATGAATGTTCATAAAAAATGACTTACAAAAGCTAAAAGGTGAAAACAACCAAAATGCCCATTAACTGATGGATGGATAAATAAAATGTGGTATGTTGAGACTATGAAATATTATTTGACAAAGAAAAGAAGTGGGGCACTGATATATGCCACAACATTAATGAACCTTAAATATATGCTAAGTGAAAGAAGAAAAAAACACATATTTTTGATACCACTTACATGAGTTGTCCAGAATAGGCAAATCTATTGTGACAAAAATAGAGTAATGACTGTTTAGAGGCTGGGAGAAGTAGAGGATGAGAAGCAGGGGTAATAGCTAATGCATAGATGTTACTTTTCGGGGTGATAAAAATGTTTTAAAATTAGATTATGGTGATAGTTACACAATTATATAATTATGTTAAAAGCTATTGAATTGTATACTGTAAACAAATATGTGGTTTGCATATTATATCTCAATAAAGCTGTTAAAAATGTATTGTAGTTTGCACAATTCATTGATGTATTTTGGTTCACCCTATCTGTTCTCTGATACAATGTGTATTAAACTAGAAGATATTAACTTCCTTGTATTTATCTCATAGGTCAGATGGTTGGTTATTATTTACACTAAAAATTTAAGACTGTAGATGTACCCAACAACAATGAATTATAACTAGTGTCTGTTCTTAATGGTTGTAAATGTTAGGCAATGTTGCAGTAATGTTAAATCATGGGATGTTGTATTTCTCTTATAGTCTTTGAATACGAACAGTAATTGTATCATTTTAAATGGTAATTTGAATTGTAATTTAAGATAATTAATTTTAAGACAGGGGTTAATATTAAAATTAGAAATTTAATGAATAGTTTTTGGCAAAATACTTACACAATAGTTTTCACCTACGTATTAGATTTATAAACATATTTTTGTTCTTCATAATATTCAAATATGACTATAATCTTATTTCATAACATGCTTTATAAAATTAATTTTATTTATTTTTGAGACAGGATCTTGCTCTGCCACCCAGGTTGGAGTGCAGTGTTGCAAACAGAGTTCACCACAGCCTCAGTCTCCTGGGCTCAAGCCATCCTCCTGCCTCAGCCTCCAGAGTAGCTGGAACCACAGGCATGAGCCACCATGCCCAGCTAACTTTTTAAATTTTTATTTTTTGTAGAGATGGGTCTCACCATGTTGCCCAGTCTGGTTTTGAACTCCTGGGCTCAAGTGATCCTCCCACTTTAGTAATTTTATTTTAAAACTAACGTTTAACAACAAAAATGGTCACACACCATTGTTTGGCCTGTGTGATCTGTATGAAAAATAACACATATTGAGATAAAATTAATTTTTTTGAAGTAGCTAAGTAGGATAGATAACTGGTAACTCAAAAAGAAAAATTATTTTCCACATGGCCTTTTCTAGAAATAAATCTGTAAAGTTATTTACTTACCGTATATTGTACCCAGAGATCAAAAGTTATATATTTTTTCTCACCCAACCCAAATGTGTTCTTTCAGAAGGGGCAAGTCAATTTCATGCTTCTGTGCTGCTTTTTAGTATTTCAAAATACCGAAATGAAACAAGAATAATAAAGATTCCTGGCCTCTGGAGAAATTAAAATTCTAACATTTCTTATGTACTTTCTGATATAGTTATTAGTAAATAAGCTAGGCAACACTATGACCTTCTCAATTCCCTGGGCATCTGCATTCTTATCTGACAACATTTTAAAATGCTGCCTTCCTTTAAGATCATGTTCCTAATTTGGAGCTATATAAAAAGGAGGAGACACTTTTATACCCCAATCCATATTTGATACATAATAGACAGCATCTAGGTAGCACCAAAGATTTGCTCTGTCTCCTATAATCCAGGATATGCTACTTACAAGAAAGAGAGGCTAGAAATAATTAGTTTTAATTGATTTGTTCCTTAATCCTTAATTAGGTCAACAGTAGGCAGTTCTGTTTATTGCACTCACATTATGGGGAAAGCTGTCAAGTAGAAATAAATTAACAAGTAAAATATTATTAATGTTATTATGTTATTAAATACCCTTTCAGAGTAAGTAAAATCATATTCGTGTTCACATACAAGGGCTGACTGACATGGTGATTGTCAATGGGTTTACTGGTAAGATTTTTGGTAAATTTTAAATATCTGCATGTCAATTACAAGTTAGTGTGGCACTTACTATTTTTAGTTGTTGCTTTGTAGATTCCTTAGAATATGGAATCCCAATTTCTAACCACAAAGCTTATAAAGAAAGATAGTTTTACTTTTTTCTTTTAATCTTTATTTTTTTTCATCCTTATCGCACTGGCCAGCCTCCTGTATAATGCAGAATGGAAGTGATGAGAGAAGATGATCATTGCTTAGTTCTGATCTCAAGGGGAAGGCATTCAAAACTTCACCATTAAGTATGATGTTAGCAATAGGTTATTTTAAAATAAAATGTTTATGAGATTGATAGAAAATATTTGAGAATCTTTATCATTAATAGATGTTGAAAATATTGAATGCATCTACTGAGATAATAAAGGAGAACAACCACATAATCATTTAATATGATGAATTACAGTGATTGATTTTTGAATGTTAAACCAACCTTGCATTCTTGGGATTAAATCCCCTTTGAAGTGTTCCTTATGAGAAGGTTTTTGGTTATAAATAAAATTTCTGTTAGACTTTGTAATTGAGCTTTTCAAGAAACTTTTTCCCATTTAAGTTGTCAAATGTATTGGCATATCATTTTCACAATATTTCCTTGCTATCCTTTTAATGTCAGTAGGGTCTGTAGTGATACCCCTCTTTCGTTCCTGATATTGGTAATTTGGGTTCTCCATCTCCCACTCCCCCTCACCTCTTTAATGGTTTGGCTAGATTCATTAATCCTTTCAAAGTACCAACATTTGTCTTATTTAATATTTTTCTGTCATTCATCTGATTTCGATTTCATTTATTCTGTTCTTAAATCTGGTGTTTCCTTCTATGTTTTTGGGAATTTAATCCAGCTTCTTGTGGTGGAAACTAAGATCACTGATATTAAATGTTTCCTAATATAAGAATATCAAGTTCTAAATAACTGTATCTATCTATCTATCTATCTATCTATCTATCTATCTAATCATCTTCCTACCAACCTACCTATGCCCTGCTTTAGCTATGTCTCTATTTCTTCCCATTAATTTCAATGTTATATTTTTATCATTCAGTTTGAAATATTTTTAACCTTTTTTGAATTTTTCTTTGGCCCATAAGATATGTGGAAGTTTCTTATTTATTTACAAATATTTGAGGCTCTTCTAAACATCTTATTATTCCTATTTTCTAATTTAATTCTATTGGGTTCACAGCAAACACTCTAACATTTCAATGATAATGTTTTGTCCTTTTTTTGAGAAAAAACTCACTCATCATCCATATTATTATACTGTATGACATGTATTTTAATTTTCTCTAGCTGCTTCTATAGTTTTGTCCTTATCTTTGGTTTTCAGTAGTGAGACTGTGGTAATATACCCAGGAATGGTATTGCTGTACCTAACCTGCTTGTGGTATAATGTGCTTTTTAGATTGGTAAGTTGATGTGTTTTCACCATAATTGCGAAGTGGATGGCCATTCTTTCTTCACTTTTTTTCTCTCTTTTTTTTCCTCCATTTTTTCCTCTTTCTTCTCTTTCCAGGACATTGTTATCTTGACATTTTCCCACATGCCATTATGGCTCTGTGCAATTTTTTTCCAATAATTTTCCCTCTATTGTTCAGATTATATTATTTCTATCGATACATGTTTAAATTCTCTGCTCCTTACTTTGCTACCTCCAATTGCTGTTAAGCTCATCCAGTGGATTTTTCATTCTGGAATTTCTATTTTACTGTTTTTCATAATTTTCATTTCTTTGCTAAGAGTTCTCATCTGTTAATTCATTATGACTATATTTTCTTTTCACAATACTGTAACAGCAGTTTTAAAATTATTATTTGCTAACTCTAACATTTGGATCATCTTGGAGTTAATTTCTATTGACTATACTTTGTCTTGATAATGAGTTACATTTCCTGTGCATTTCATGCCTACTAGTCTGATTTTATCCTGGATATTCTGGATGACATATTATGGAAGCTCTGTAATCTATTATTTCCCTTTGAAAAGTACTAATTTTTAGCTTTAGCAGGCCATTAGTTCGGTTATACTGAAACTAAACTGTCTTCTCTAAGGTAGGCAGCAGCTAAAATGTCTGCTCAAGCATTTTAGGCTTCCTGCTGCTCAGGAGTTTAGGCTTACACGGAGCCTAACTCCTCTCATGAGCATTTCTGGGGTCAGGCAAAGATTTGGTAAGAGTTTATATGCAGATTTGGGGGCAATCTATTTTATGTGACTTTCCCCCCGCTAGGATTTCCCCTTCACTTTCTAACCACAGAGCAAGGCTCAAACTCCACCTCCAGACTTTTCAAGTCAGTATGACTGCAGTGTCAGGTATGAGAGTTAGTAGCTGTAGACCATATGGACTGGGTACTGGTTTCAGGAGAAAAGCCATAATTTAAATCTCACCCAGTAGAGTCTCTTTCCGGCCAGGATCAGTTCCCCTCCATTTCTACTTGCTTTGGTTGCATTCCCATGCCTTTAAATAGTGGGGTTTTGTCTGGGCACTGTGGCTCATGCCTATAATCTCAGCACTTTGGGAGGCCACAGCAGGCAGTGAGTGCAGGCAACATGGTAAAACCCTGTCTCTACTAAATATACAAAACATTAACCGGGTGCGGTGGCACGTGCCTGTAGTCTCAGCTGCTCAGGAAGCTGAGGTGGGAGAACTGCCTGAGCCTGGGAGGTGAAGGTTGCAGTGAGCGGAGATCATGCCCCTGCACTCCAGCCTGGGCAACAGAGCGAGACCCTGTCTCAAATAAATAAATAAACTAAATACAAAACAGTGGAGTTTTATATTTTGGTCAGTTTATAATTGTTATAAACTCAGGAATTAATTGATACAAAGCTATCCTACCATTGATGTTTTATTTTTTGAAAGGTATTTGATAAGCCCCTGGATAAGCCCCTGTTTTTCTTCTTAGATTATTATCTCTAATCCTTAATTTAGTACGTTATTTCAGTGCATTTGTAGGCTATATTTTTTAAAAACTTGAAACAAAAAAATTGTAACTTAAACATCTCTGATCATTGGTTATGCTTACAGCTATATCACAATTCAAATGTTTGATTGGTATATTATCAAATAGTACCATATATGTCAGAAGCCCAGTTTTAGAGGGTGAGGGGCTATATTCCTCAGAATACTACACAGCATGAGCACATGCTTTAGAATTCTGGAACTCACAAAATTTCGAATATTCTATCACTATGAAGGAAAATATCCTGTATGAAATGACAACAGGAAAAGCTGTGACAAAAACTAGTGAATACCCAGGAGAACATAATAATCCTTTCAAAATGGAATTTTAAAGAGGTAAATGTATAGAAATATAACTCATTTTTGTTAATGATCATTTAGATAAACTTTACTTATTCTTACCGTACTTAAAAGCAACACAACTTTTTGTAGATAACTCCACTATCATGGAATCTGCAATTCTCTATAAAATGTGACATTAATAGGTTTGCCTAGTCCACAAAACTATGCAGAATGGCAGTCATTACTATACACATTGAGACCCTTTACTGTTCCTGGTAATGTAGCTATTTGTATAGGCTCATTAATATGTCCTCCCAGCCGGACATGGCGGCTTATGTCTGTAACTCCAGCATTTTGTGAGGCAGGACAGGTGGATTGCTTGAGCTCAGGAGTTTGAGAACAGCTTGGGCCACATGATGAAACCCTGTTTCCACAAAAAATAGCTGGGTATGGTGGTGTGTGCCTGTGCTCCTAGCTACTCTGGACGGTGAGATAGAAGGATGGCTTGAGTCTTAGAGGTAGAGGTTGTAGTAAGCCAAGATGGTGCCATTGCACTCTGGCTAGGATGACAGAGCAAGGCCCTCTCTCAAAAACAAACAACAAAAAAGAATAGAGTACATCCTCCTTCCTACTGGTATATAATTGAATAAACCTTTTATTTCTTTGTTTGTTTGTTTGTTTGAGACGGAGTCTCACTCTGTTACCCAGGTCAGAGTGTAGTGGCGTGATCTCGGCTCACTGTAACCTCCGCCTCCTGGGTTCAAGTGATTTTCATGTCTCAGCCTCCCGAGTAGCTGGGATTACAGACGTGCACCTACATATCCAGTTAACTTTTGTATTTATTTTTTTATTTTTTTGAGATGGAGTCCTGCTCTGTCACCCAGGCTGGAGTGCAGTGGCATGATCTCAGCTCACTGCAACCTCCACCTCCTGGGTTTAAGCAATTCTCTGCCTCAGCCTCCCGAGTAGCTGGGATTACAGGTGCGTGCCACTATGCCTGGCTAATTTTTATATTTTTAGTAGAGATGAGGTTTCACTATCTTGGCCAGGCTGGTCTTGAACTCCTGACCTCATGATCCACCTACCTTGGCCCCTCAAAGTGCTGGGATTAAAGGCATGAGCCGCCGTGCCTGGCCAATTTTTATATTTTAGTAGAGGTGGGATTTCACCATGTTGGCCAGGCTGGTCTCGAACTCCTGACCTCAGGTGATTCACTTGCCCAGGCCTCCCAAAGTGCTGGGATTACAGGCAGGAGCCACCGTGCCCAGCCATGAATAAACCTAATTTCTAACACGCTGTGCCCAAAGCGTCACATTTAGAGATAATTTCAGTTTGACATGAAAATCCTATTAAGGTACTAATGCTACACTACCTAAATTGTAGCAATGCACAGAACATCCTCCCGGATCCTAGTCTGGTATCTACTCTATGGCCGACAGAATCTCAACATTTTAGGCAGTAAGGAATATAACTATCTAGCAGGATAAGAATCTGAGGAGGGTAAAATGGGTCATCAAGAAAATAGGGATACCACAGTTACAAGTACTACAGGCAAAATCTGATTGAGATAAATCAGATACTCTCTGAGTTCTGGCCTTGGAGTAGACAAGCTGACAGGAAAGTACTATAAAAAGTACTTCTAGTGTGAAAGAAGCAATAAAAAACATAACTTCAAGGATTTTACAAAGCTTCCACAAAGATGTTAACTCACTGGCCTTACTGATTGTGCAGTATCATATGGCAGCAAATGCGCTGATCACACAAAAAGATTGTTTAAATGGATTAATAAGCTCCTCTTGCGGGACCTTTTAAAACAAAGCATGTTAAGTAGAACAGAACACAGAAATATAGAAGCCCTACTGTATATCTACACAAAGTAGATAACACTGACACTATGTTAGTTTAGATTATGCTTTGAAAATCTTCCCTGGCATAGAAAACCAGTTCAAAGTATTATCAGTGTTTATATAAATAGTGCTTGTAACTGTGACTCTGGATGTAAAGTGTAAATAAGGAATCCTAAAAGTTAATGAGTAGGTAACAAATTCAATGACCCTAATGCAAAAACGTAATGAGATGGATAGACTTTTCCTTGACCAAGACAGACCTGCAAAGACTGTCTAAATTGAGTGACTATTAAAAAAAAAAGTTCCTAACTTGATCAGGAACAGAACCTATTTGTGAAGTAGAATTCACAATCTCCTTCTATGAAGAAACACATATTCCTAATAATTAAGCAATTTTCTGATTAAGTTTAATAGGGAAACATTTGTTCTTAGAAACCAGCTACGTAGCCATCTAGTCAAATTGTTAGGTGTCAGTGAAAAGTCTAGTGACCTTGAACCCACATTTTTTTTTAATCTAGGTTAGCTATATCTGACCATTCACTTTTCTTATCAACTGTCCCCAAGAATGAATTTTTGAATCCATCTACTACAAACATTTTACATGTAAGACAAATAAAATTTTAACACACGCTCAGAAATTATTTGTCCAAAAAGTTTTCCTAATAGTATAGTAGTTATGCGTTTCCATCTCCTTAGGAATAATCTTACTTTTGCTCTAATCGCACGTTGTCTTCCTTTATCTTACATTATATTCATATATTTATTCAGCAAATATTTATTAAACCTTTGCTCCATGTCATACACTATTCTAAATACTGGAAACTACAGTAACAAATTTAACAAAATAAATACAAATGTAGTATATTTACGTCATTTGCTTAGTTTTATTCAATGTACCACCCTGTACTTCCCTTAAATGAATTTAATTGCTTGTCTTTGATTATTTCCTTTCATTTTAATTTTATATATTTTATTTTGCCAAACTCATTTCAAATTCTTGCTTCAAAATCAAGGCACTCTATACACCACAAAGTCACTTATATAAATATGACCTGCATGTTTTCTATTATGCCATCCAGATCCTCAGACAAAACTCTAAAACACCCAACTCATCCAAACCCTAGACATACCTCCAGCTGCTACTTCCTCAGTTGATAATCACTTTCTAGTCACAGTTATCCACAGAGCAGTGCACTAACTAGAAAGTTATGTGTGCTGGACAGTATCTCCTAACTTTACTGATAAGCATATTATACTGAACCTTGCTAATATCAAGAGATAATATAAATTAGCCTGACAATGTTTTGCTAATGAAGCCATTTTCATAGTAATTTCTCTACAGTATTTTCCCAGAAGTTAGATTTATAGGGTATATCTTTCATATTAAAAAGATATTTGAACCAGTTTCTAGTTTTCATAAATCTCTAAGATATTTGAAAAAGACAAGTTAGTAATTTTTGTTGATTTTGATAAGTTCTTTTTTTTTTTTTTTTTTTGAGGCGGAGTCTCGCTCTGTCGCCCGGACTGGAGTGCAGTGGCCGGATCTCAGCTCACTGCAAGCTCTGCCTCCTGGGTTTACGCCATTCTCCTGCCTCAGCCTCCCTAGTAGCTGGGACTACAGGCGAAAATGCAAAAGGAGAGGCTGGGTGCAGTGGCTCATGCCTGTAATTCCAGCACTTTGGGAAGCTGAGGCGGGTAGATCATGGGGTTAGGAGTTCGAGACCAGCCTGGCCAAGATGGTGAAACCTTGTCTCTACTAAAAATACAAAAATTGGCCGGGTGTGGTGGCAGGCGCTTGTAATCCCAGCTACTCGGGAGGCTGGGGCAGGAGAATCACTTGAAGCCAGGAGGCAGAGGTTGCAGTGAGCTGAGATCACGCTACTGCACTCTAGCCTGGGCAACACAGCAAGATTCCGTCTCAAAAAAAAAAAAAAAAAACATAAGGAGAAATGACAAGATGCATGAGTTTTCATATTTTTAGTTTATTCAGTGACTGCTACCTAGGATTTACTTTGATGTCTTAACTCATGTTTTATACGCTTGCTCCTAATTTATAATTATTTATATACTTTCTCCTGCTTTTCAATCACATATAGAAATATTTACATGTCTCTTAATGTCCCTATCAAGAAGTATGACTTCTAAGTATACTTTCAAATTTCATCATCAGAATCTAAAATAGTAGAAAAGACAATGGATATACTCCAAATAGGTAAGAAATGTTACTGTAAATTATGTCATTAAATATTTACGACATGATTATTTATTGAGCACCTATGCCCTAGACACTTTGCAAGTGCTGCAGATATGGCAGTGAACAACACAGATATGGCCTCTGCCCTTGTGGCAGTTTCAGTGTAGCTCCAAAAATCAAACAGAGAAAATATGTGTAAAAACCAAATATATTTCTGGAGTAAAGGAAAAGAATATGGTTTAAATAAAAGCTGGAAGAGATGAGGGATGAGTTGTTTTGGGGGAAGGGAGAATGCCAGGCTCCAGATGCTGAAAGCAGCCAATATATAAAGGAGACAAGCTCCTTTAGTCCTCACAGCTGCCACAATAGGCTTATGCTACCTAAAGAACCTGAGCAAAGCGCTAAACATGAGAAAGCTGAGAATGTCTTCAGAGGCCCTCTCCTCTCCTCCCCACAGATCTACTTGTTGTGAACTGAAATCTCTTAGCTATGGAATGCAGTGTTTCATAATTATAAATAAGTAGGCCGGGTGTGGTGGCTCACACCTGTAATCCCAGCACTTTGGGAGGCTGAGGCAGGTGGATCATGAGGTCAAGAGATCGAGACCATCCTGGCCAACGTGGTGAAACCCTATCTCTACTAAAAATACAAAAAAATTAGCCAGGCATGGTGGTGTGTGCCTGTAGTCCCAGCTACTCCAGAGGCTGAGGCAGGAGAATCGTTGGACCCAGGAGGCAGAGGTTGCAGTGAGCCAAGATCGCGTCACTGCACTCCAGCCTGGAGACAGAGCAAGACTCTGTCTCAAAAAATAAAAATAAAAATAAAAATAAAAATAAAATAGGCCGGGCGCGGTGGCTCAAGCCTGTAATCCCAGCACTTTGGGAGGCCGAGACGGGCGGATCACGAGGTCAGGAGATCGAGACCATCCTGGCTAACACGGTGAAACCCCGTCTCTACTAAAAATACAAAAAAACTAGCCGGGCGAGGTGGCGGGCGCCTGTAGTCCCAGCTACTCCGGAGGCTGAGGCAGGAGAATGGCGTAAACCCGGGAGGCAGAGCTTGCAGTGAGCTGAGATCCGGCCACTGCACTCCAGCCCGGGCGAGAGCGAGACTCCGTCTCAAAAAAAATAAAAATAAAAATAAAAAAAAAAAAAATAAAATAAAATAAAAAAAAATAAAAATAAAATAATAAAATAATAAAATTATACTTTAAAACATAAATTCTCTAATAGAGACAAACCAATTTATACTCATACAATTGATCAGTCAAAAGAATGAATAATACCACAGCATTCCAGCATAACAGAAATATATAAAGGATGCTGAATGTCTGAAGTTTAGGGAGGGCTTCCCTTCCAGGAAATAAAAGGATGCAGGTAGGGGAGGCTTTGAGAGACAACTTTATGTATTTAATAATTTTGTCAATGTAAAATTGGGACTAGAAACCTTACATTTTTACATATAAATTTCAGTTGAAGGGTCAATAAAGTATGCTTTATTTGCAAAAAAAGTAATCTAGTTCCAGAGGATGTGTAAATTAAGGTATTGTATATATTCATACAAAAAATATATAGATATGTTGACTATTTTTCATGTCTTTAAGTTTTATATGGCTCTTTTGTGATTTTAAACATCATATAGAATCATGCTACACCATGTGTTCTCAATGCGGAGGACAATCTTGCCCTCAGGAAAAATTGGTTGAGGTGAAGGCGGGGTAACAAAACCTTAAATAATGGTTTGTGATCCACTGAAGAGTCACAGTTCATAAACACAGTGTATCTGTGTTGTTACAACTTACGGAAAAAAGGTTCACAGACGGAGGTTAATAATCAAAAAAAGGTTCGGAAATGAAATTAGCTCCACTATGTTCTCTCTAGTGTTTCCGGCCCTAGGATGGATTTCTGTTTTAGAAAAACTAATTTCCTTCTTGTTTTACCTTCACAACATCTTCTGGTATGGAAAGAGCTTTTATTCTTCTGAGTCCTTAGAAAGGTTCTTTAAAGAACATATAGCTCTCCTGGATTTCTTTGACTCAAAATACTTTGGTCATCTGGAACATTTTCAGTTACTTCCCTAAGCTTTACCATATTTTTCTTAAAATTGATTTTTGATTTTGCCAATTCTTCCTTTTCTTCTCTGAATTCTATTTTCTGAACCCATATCACTTTGTCTCTATCAATTAACATTCGGTTAGATACACTAAATGTTAGACTTACAACCATATTTTAAAAGAACACCCATCCAATACCAGAAAATGATCCTAAACTCACTCCTCAAATTTGTGATGGTATGTTATACCCCTAAGTAGATAGTCTAGAGTTTTGTGTTTTATACCTGATATTGGAAAAGAGCTTAGACATTCTCTATCTTGTAATCATTAGGAAATTTTCAATATATTCCTGCCAAACTATGTATTTCAAACAAAGTTCTGAGATTACACTCTTGTCGCTCTGTGCTGGCCCTCGAGCAAGTGGGAGTCTGTTGCTGTGCTAGATGTTCAAGGCGACGTTCGTTTCTCTTTCTTGCCCATCTTGACCCCACAGTCTCTTTTCTACTTTTACAGTCCAAGAATGACCAACATCTAGCAGGCCTCAGTCAAAAAGTATTGTAGTTATGCTTCATTTATTTTACCTCTTCCATTTTATTTTTCTGCCCCTCATATTTATAGTGAGTCATATTTAGAGTGGGTCTTCTGCTTGTGCTAATTCTCTCTCTGAAGGCCACTTCTGGTTGTAGCCTCCACACTGTGCCATGCTGAGTTTTATTTTCAATGAAAGTGGTCTGAAATCCTCCTTGCTCATTATCTCAACCTCTTTTCTGAGGTAGGTGTTCCTTCCTCTCAAGTACATTTTATTCTTAAAGAAATACATTTGGACCATTACCCATCTAAACTACCAAACTACTCAAATACGGTTGACATGCTCAGTATATTTGCAACTGAATGAGGTTATATTACCATGGAAGCAATTTATTAATGAAACATAGCTATTTTACATGGTACCTTATGTCCAAGGCTTTGTTTAAGAATGATAGCTTTCCAGCAAATATAATACCAATTAAACTAGTGGAGAAGCCTGGGTTGAACAAGTCTCAAGATAACAAAGAAGGTGCCACCAACAATTTGGGTGTCTTTCCTACTTACTGTAAGGATCTAAGAATATCCGATTTGTCTCTCATTCAGGAAATAGAAACCATCTGTGTATTATCCCAAGCAAAAATATAAAGAAATTTTTTAAAAATTCCTGACATCAAAGAGTTTAAAGTCATTCAAATATATTACCTGGAAAAATAACAATTAAAAAAAATTAAAAAGCATTGGGAGTGGGCTGGGTGCAGTGGCTCATGCCTGTAATCCCAGCACTTTTGGAGGCATACGTGTGGTCTGAATTATTTTGGTTTTTTTGTTTTTTTTTTTTTTTTTTTTTTTGAGACAGAGTCTCGCTCTGTCGCCCAGGCTGGAGTGCAGTGGCCGATCTCAGCTCACTGCAAGCTCCGCCTCCCGGGTTTATGCCATTCTCCTGCCTCAGCCTCCCGAGTAGCTGGGACTACAGGCGCCCGCCGCTTCGCCCGGCTATTTTTGTATTTTTTAGTAGAGACGGGGTTTCACCATGTTAGCCAGGATGGTCTTGATCTCCTGACCTCGTGATCCGCCCGTCTCGGCCTCCCAAAGTGCTGGGATTACAGGCTTGAGCCACCGCGCCTGGCCGTGTGGTCTGAATTATAAGTGAACTGACAACGATCTGGAGGGAAACAGGCAGACTCATGAAGGAGGTAGCTTTTATGCTGAGCCTTGTAGGAGATGCAGAATTGCAGCTGGTGGAGACTTGGTCAAGGGTGAGGTGTGTGGTGGGGAGAGACTGGCATTGTCATGGCACCCTGAGTGACATACAAGGCTAAGAGATCAGGAGAGGCAGAAAAGAGGAAAGTATGTTTGCCAAAAAATACAAATTCTGATCCATTGACATATTGTTAGTAAAGTAAAAATAAAATAAAAGAGTAAGAGCAAAGGAAAAACTACAGAATGTGAATACATGTTTCTGACTCAAGACAACAAAAAAGGATGTGATTCAAAAGTTAAAGATGCTAAGAATCAGATTACACGTTTGTATAATCATATAAAGAGTGAATCACTGATAGCAATGACTAATCACTACATGCATGTAAAATATACATAAAGTGAAATACAGCAGAAATTTCTACCAGTGCTACGATACACTGGTGTTAATCTTTACTGAGCACCTACTGGGTGACAGAAGCTGTCCTTTACATGCACTATTACAAGTAATCTGTACAGTGATCCAGCTAGGGAGGCTTTATTAATCCCATTATACAAGAGGAAACCAAGGTTCAAAGAAGTTGAATAATCTGAGCTAATTTGCACTCCTACTGTGCAGTAGAGTCTGAATTTGATAGCAGCTTTTTCTGGAGGCCATTCTCTTTACCCCAAGCCAAACCAGAATGATTTATAGTTCAAAAGGAATCAAGTAGATTCAAGGACACCTCCATGGTTATGTAACCCTCATTAGCTGTAATATGCTTTCATGAGTGATCTGGAATTGGAGATACAGCCAATACTCCAGAAATGAAGTATAAAATCTTGGGAGTGTGTTACAGCCCATGAGTCCATCATTGTCATGTCAGTGATAATAGCTGATGGGCAGGAGTAAATTGTCCATTAAGATTAAGCTCTGGATCAGTCATTTAACAGAAATCAGTGGCAAGAACATGGGTTTTAGAAACAGATGGCCTTGATTCAGAATTGGAATTCTGTTACATGGAAAATGCTGGGCAGAAAACTTTACAATCTCTGTTTCCTCATATAGTCATTATGGTGAGTTAACAAAAAATTTATATAGAAAAAATAAGCAGCTTTGAATAATTTTTTTAAAAAGTATATCATTAAGACTAAGGAGGCTTGACTTCATTCAGGCACTAACTTAGCTGTATAGTCTTTGCCCAAGTCAGAAACTCTGAACTTCCTTTTTTGTAAAATGTAGATGGTACCATCTACCTTAGGGGTTCGTTGTAAGAACCTGAGATAATGTGTATTAGGTATCTAGCATGCAGCTACATTATGTTATAGAAATGTACCATATTAAATCATTAACACAATTCTTGGCAAAATAAATATAGTTTCCACCTCATTTCATTTTAAATTTGGGCTTGCTCTATTATAATGTTATAGGTGACTACAACTTAATAATACTATAGACTATTAAAAATCATAACAAATTGGTAAAAATTGAACACCTGGGAGTTAAACATATTTCTAACTTTGTATTGTTTTTTAAAAGATAAACTTCATGGAAATAAAGTGCAACATTTTCATTCATTTATCTTACAGCTCCTAACGCATTATTTTCACTAAAAGCATTCCCTTTTAAAAACACATTTCACTAAAGTGCTTAATCTGAGAAATAACAGATTAGTACTATTAATAAAGGCTTGATTTTATTAATAAGGAAATTGTTAAATATGCTTGGTATCTCTGATACAATTCTTGGGTTGATGAGTCCGGTCTGTGGCCAATCTGTTAAGTGAACCATGGCAATTATCCATCTTTGCAAAACTACCCTACATCCCCCTCAAAGGAAACAAACTGACCCCAAGACAGAATTTAAGTTAATCACTCCAGAGTAAAGCAAACCAATAGCCTTGGCCTTCCCTATTAAAGCAAGTCATAAGAAATACAAATATCCTAGACTAAAGCTGTATACATTTAATGTTCGTTTACACACGTAACACATCGTTTATGAATTGAGCAAGTTTTGTGCAGTTTAGATCATGTTTTGGGTTTTCAACAAATTATTTAAAAATAAACAGAATGTATAAATGTATAAAAATGATTGGCTCTGGCGATTTTGTAGCGTTGTGCTAACCAAGAGGACTACTCCACTTTTACTCCTTTTTCGTCTAAATGACATCTTAATGACCTGCCCACGCTGAAGCCTCATCCATGCTTTGGGAAACCACCACATACCTGTCGGGAAATGTGACTGTTGGTTAAGGCTACATTTCTCACACTACCGTGAAAGAAGTATGTGACTTAAATAGGGCCGCGATTTCCTTTACCTATTCCTTCCCTCAAAGGCTGCTTTAAATGGAGGTAATTCAAGCCTCCCCGTGCCAAACGCCGGCACTCCCACAAAGATGGATTGGTTCTTATTTTTTACTTTAAGGAGGATGGGAACCTGAAAATGTTTCCTAACGTTTGCTGAGGCTTTAACATGCTTAAGGAATTTGAAACCAAGGGAAGTTTGGCCGTAACACTCTGAAATATCCGCATCAGGATGCGGGCTAGGTGTCCGGCTATTACAAAACTACGGAGGATGCAAGGTTTGGAAGAAACTGTTTGGACTTTGCTGTATACCGGGCAGGCATGGGGGGTTGGGGAGGGAAGAACTGGCTGAGGGAGAAAAGAAAGACGTTCGCGTCCACAGAACACATCCTAAGGCTCCTGAGTTGCTAACTCCATCCCTAATCATCTCGTTGGTGGAACCAGCTGGAAAGGGAAAGATCAGCGAGCCTCGGCGTGGGATGAAGGCAGCGGTCTTGGCCTCAACCGCTGGCCTAGACACCTGGCTTCTGGGGCCTGCCCGATCGAGCTGAACCCCCTCCCCTCCAGTACTAAGGTGAGCACACGGTGCTTTCACGTTTCGTCGAGAAACCTTTCAATTCCTCTACCTCCCCAAAAGTGCTAACTTCAAGGGTTCGGAGGTGGCAGGGGGGTGACAGACCGGAAAGGACAGGCCCCGGGGTCTCAGGGATTTTCGAGGTAGGAAAGAATGACGATCGCCCCGGCCACGAACGCATTTTCCCTCGCGGACCGCCCCCCGCCCCCGTGCCCAGTCTGCACGACCTGCCGCGGCCGCGCGGCGCTGGGCGCCAGGCTGGGGTCCTCGCGCGGCCGCCGGGGCTAGCGTGGATTGGGTGGGGTAGGGGTTGGCGGGCTCCTGAGCCGCAGTAGCGGATGGTTCCCGGCACCACACGCCGGGTGGGCAACCACATTCTGACTGAGAGCCGGGGGGAGGCAGGGACGCGAGTGAGGCGGCGCGAGTCCCGGTGCGGCGTGCCCGGCGGACCGAGCGGGTGGCCCTCTGCGGGCTGCCCCTCTCCATCCCTCCGCGGATCCCCCGCCCTTACCTCTGGGCGCGAGGGTGTCGGCTGGAGAGGGTGCTAGGGAGCGGCGAGCTGCCCGGTGGTCGGGCTCAGCGGCTGCCAGCGACGGCGGGGTCTCTCGCGGGACCGCTGCTCATGGCTTGTAGCGCCAGAGCACTGCAGCCGCGGGCACGGCGGCGCCCTCCTCCTCGTTCTCTTCGCGGGCTTCCAGCCGGGACGCAGCTAACGCCCCAGCCCCGCAAGCCCTCCTCCCCTCCGCCTCCCCGGCCGCGGACGGAGCCGCCTCCAGCACCGCCCCGCGCGCAGCTGGGCCGGCGGCAGCCAGCGCCGCCCAGCGCCCGGCCCTGGGGTCGCCACCGCCCGCCGAGTCGACTCCGCGGTGCCAGCCCCGCTGTGACGCAGGCAGCGCTGCCCGGGAACTTCCTCCCCAGCAGAGACCACCCCGCGCCCGGGACCCGCCAGCGAGGGCTGCCGCCCGCCGCCGGGGGCTTTCTCCAGGACTGGGAGAGAAATCCTCTCTCCGCTTCGCGACGCGGCCACTCCCACCCCTGAGACGCCCACCTGGCGGGCTCTGCGTGGGGGGATTCGGCTGCGTCTAATACCACCTCCACCACTCATCCCTAACAATGCGCGGAAAACCACAGGCGGCTGTGCGCGCAGCGTCGGCTCAGCCACCGCAGCTCCTCCCCCGGGGTAAGTTAGAGGGGAGCAGCCACCACCACTAAAAATAGCACTTCTGGGAACTCCTCCGAAGGCCGGGGTCAGGATGAAGATAACCCCTCCACAGGAGAAGCGAAGGCCTCCTAAAAGAAGGGTGGGGAGGGGACGGTGGTATACACTGAGGGAGAAGGAGAAAAGCAAAACCCAATATCCTTGGATCACGAAACCCTTGAGCCCCTTGACAACCATGTCTCCTTTCAGGCCGGAATCCCCAACTGCACCGCCCCTGAAAGACGGACTAAGCGGCAGATTCCAGGGAGACTCAGTTGGAATGCCCCGCCTACAGCTCCCGCATAAAGGAGTTGACGGTGCACAGCAAAACCACCTGTTATTTAACGACTATGGGGGGAGGGGTTCTCCCTCATTGATTGATCTGAACTGTGCTTTTCTTCTCCCCGTTTCCCTACCCAATTTCAGGATGAAAAAGCAAACTCTGACGTCTTGAAAGCTGGCAGCTCTCTGTATGGAAAATCTCTTCCCAGTGAAAAAAATGTACAGACAAGATTACTAAGTAACACAGTCTTCTGGGAATGCCTTATCAATGCCAGCTATTTGAAGAGCACCCAAAGTCAAACTAGTGCTCCGCACTGGCAGTCTGGAAAAGACAGATGTATGTGAGTAGAGAAACTGATAGACAACTAATCGCTGACCAGTTGGCCTGTTTTCATACTACAAGCCTTCAGAAAGCAGTCACCTCCTTTTACCATGTTTCTATTTCTAAACCAAAATGAAAAGGACATTTGTTCAAAAGATATTTTCTTGGGCTTTACATTGCTTTCCCCCTGCTCACTCAGCAAAATCCTACACTTTTTTTCCAATTGCAGTGCTGCTGTTGGGTGTCCTTCCCAGAAGACAATCTTAAATTCTCTTAGGCCTTAGGAGCTGAATCTAACACCAGTCTTAATTAACCTAGAACAAGACAAAAATTTAGGTCGGGGCTTACCTCCTAGTCAGCAGGTGTGAAAAATTCCTAGAGAGTCTCTGGGAAAAAGGCAAAGGCTAACTTTAGCAATTTGCTTAAAAACAAACAAACAAAAAAATATTCAAGTACCTTGTAAGTCACCAGGGTAGATGCAGCAATACTCTCTAAGGTAGTTTTACCTCTTCAATTCTCTTACCTTACCTGAATTTAAACACAGTGAGACTCTTACCTTACCTGAATTTAAACACAGAAGTACCAAGGTTACAACCCTCCTGTGGAGGGCCTTATTCTGCAAGGGCTGTCTAATACACTTCTGGCTTTGTACCGTTGGCACCTGACCACAAGCTTAGGCATCCCTGAAATGTTCCCTTGCTACCCAGTGTCAAGGAACCATTGAACCTTAGACTTTATACTCAGGTGAACCAGGATTAAATCCCTGCTCTTCCAGTTTAAACTTAGGAAATTTACTGTTCTTTTTACCTGCCCCCTTCCCCCGACCCACATCCCCTTATCATCAGTATAGGTATAGTAGTACAGAGTGCTGTGAGAATTAGCTAATATGCTCAAATCACCAAGAACAGTGCCAAGCACTTTGTAAGTAGTCAGTAAATGAGAGCTACTATTGTACTTACTACTCTTCATCGAAAGCAAAAGAACCAGGAATAGCAAAAAGGTTTGGAAACCTGGGATCTGAATCCCCTGCAAGTTGAGTCCACCCCAAGTTGCTTTATTGCAATACTTTTGGCTACTCTGTGTCTGCCTTCTAATTGGATCAACTGGGTAGTTTTTCACGTGTAGGCAGGTAATTCACATGCACATTAATGCTTGAAAGCCACTAGTCTAAAAACTATGCTACACTGCTTAGTTCACTTTTTCTTATTTTGTAGCATATAAACCTTAAATCTAGTCATCTCATCTCAGTCCACCTAATTCGCATCAACATCCACACTTAGCAAGCTCTCTGAAAAGGACTGGGAGAATTAGCAATCAGTCAACTTGAATGAGGGTCTTAAATAAGTACAAGGCTTATTCTCTGACTTCAGGGTGTTCATAGTTCATGGGAAAGGGAATCACGCATACACACGAACCAGAATAAACCATTTTGAAGTAAATGTGCTTGAAGTTCAGCACATCTCCAGAAAGGAGAGGGTACTGTGAGCTAGATGAACTGGGTACACAGTCTCTGTCTTGACCTTTCACTTTATACCCAATTCTTTAGGCTAAATTTTGACATTCTAATTGGACTTCCAGAGTGAGTAATTCCGACACTAAAGACTCGACGTAATTACAAGTTAACCACGTACAGGTTGGTGATAGGAGCAGAAGTAGATATTTCTGGGCCGTGTGGGGCTGTGGTAAGGGATTTGGAATGAAATAGGGCTGGGCTTAAATCTTGTATTGCTAGCTGTGAACTTCAGTTTCCTCATCCGTCTATTGGAATATAGCTACCTTTTAGGGTTGTGGTGAGACTTAGAATATCTGTAACCCCTCTTGTGGGTTGTATGATAACAGCAATTATGTTACATTGTTGTTTTGTTGTTAGCTGTAAGAAAACTGAGGCTGGGTTGAGTTATTCCTTGTAGGCATAATTAATTAATTAATTAATTATTTCTGCGACAGAGTCTCACTCTGTGTGAACCCCACTCACTGCAACCTTCGCCTTCCAGGTTCAAGCAATTCTGCCTGCCTCATCCTCCTGAGTAGCTGGGATTAACAGGTACCCACCACCATGCCTAGCTAATATATATATATATTTTTTAGTAGGGATGGGTTTACACCATGTTGGCCTGGCTGGTCTCAAACTCCTGACCTCAGGTGATCCACCCGCCTTGGCCTCCCAAAATGCTGGGATTATAGGCATGAGCCACCAGGCCCGGCCTGAAGGCATAATTTAAAAGTCACCTTCTCTATGAAGCCTCCACAGTTTCTAGGCAAGTGTAACCCTTCCTTGTGTGACCACAGCACTTACCATGGTATGCTCTCGTTTGTCTCTTTACATGCCTCTTCACTACAGAGTCTGGGAGCCTCTCCAGGGCAGGGCTGTATCTTGATTCACTTTTATGTCCATTATGGACACCCTGCACAGGACCTGATATTAAATATTGAAATAATGAGTTTTTAAATGTCTCAATTTCTTGCATTGGTTCTGACTTTCAATATAACTCTTACTATACTACAGGCGCTAAAACCTGAACCCTTTAGCTCATAAATAATTCATACTAAATTTATGTATTATGTATATGTATCTGCTTAAACCCTGATGATGTCAATGCTGGGATTATTCTTTCAGACCAACCTGCTATTCTTGTTTTGTTTTACATTTGATTTCAGTTGATCCTGCCTGGTAAGAGTGCAAGTAAAATCTACATTCTAAACCAAAACCACCAGCAGGATTTTACGCTGCATTCTCTATCCACCCCGTGCATATTTGCTCTCCAGACCATTTCTGAGCTTTGTGGGAAGAAACTGAGCTAAAAGAAAACGTTGTTTTAAGTTCCAGCTGTTTACACTGTTGAAACCATTAGCACTTTCTGAATTAATACCTGCAAGATAAATGCTACCTTGAGCAATGGTTTTGAAATCCTTGACTCTATGCCATTAAAAATGCTAAGACAGGGAAAAATGAAACCTTCCCTAGAAAATGTCTTTTGCCCAAAAAGTTGCCTGAGAGGTAATGTTGTCAAATGTGGTCTTTACCCCAAAATGGCAGTGGAATTTGTACCAGAGGAGAGGGTGGTCTATCGGGGCTAAAAATGATACCCCAAAGTGAAGGACTTAAAAGCAGCCTCAGAAGCAAAGTCTCTGTCTAGCTTTTTCCTGCCCTCCTGTCTCACTCTCATTCTCCCTTAAAGGAAGGCATAGAAACTGGAATCCTTCTTCCCCATGGTAGGCCATAAAAACCAGAATCTTTTCCCCAAAACCAGCCTGAAAGCCTAAAAATTTTACTCTAATCTTCTCCTTCCCTTCCCTTTCTCTTTCTTGCTAACCGCTAGCCATAAAGAAATTAAGACCCTCATTCTAGGAAGGTCCTACCCCACCCCATAGAAGGAATGTCATATAGAAAGGCCAAGAAGAAATCGGAACGGACAGACCTTGCTGGGTTTCCCCATTCAGCCTATTAGCGCTGGATCATACCCCTTTTGTCCAATCATATTTCTACACAGCTTTCCATACTTCATTGAACCTAACCATAAAAATGGGCCAAGAGCGGGTGGCTCATACCTATAACCCCAGCATTTTGGGAGGCCGAGGTGGAACATCACTTGAGCCCAGAAGTTACAGGTTACAGTGAGCTATGATCAGGACATTGCACTCCAACCTGAGCTACAGAGTGAGACCCTAAAGCAAAAATTAAACTACTAGTAAAGGAATAGTTGCCCCTATATCTTTGGGTCTTCATTCTGAAGGCTCCTGTGTCACATAAAACGATGATCAAATAAATTTGTTATGCTTTTCTCTTGTTAATTTGCTTTTGTTGGAGAGGTGTCAGCTGTTACTCTTAGGAAGGAAAGAAATCACCCCTTTTTGCTCCCTACAGTACCAAGAACCTAAAAATAAGATTTTATAAAACTTTGAATCAGATTCTTCTAAAACCAACCTTATTTATTTTACCACCCCAAGACAGAATTGTTTGGTCCCACTAACTTGTGAAATTTTCTTTGGAAATGATAAAGAATAAACACTTATGAGGTACACACTGTGTGCTAAATGCAGGTTGAATATCTGTTTTCCAGAATGCTTGGGACCAGAAGTGTTTTGGATTTCAGATTTTGAATATTTGCACTATACTTACTTACCCATTGAGCATCCCAAATTCAAAAGTCTAAAATGCTCCAATGAGAATTTCCTATAAGCATCATGTCAGTGTCCCGAAAATTTGGAGCACCTGATTTCGGATGCTCAATGTGTACTAGCTTTATATGCATTGTCTCATTTATTCACCATAGCTATCTATTACATCGGCAGTATTATTTTCTGTTGACAGATGAGAAAACAGAGTTCCATTGTAATCCAGTAGCTAGCCAAAGGTCACATGACCAGTGAGTAGAAGAGTTGTGATTTGGGCCTAGGCAAGTCTAATTTCAGGGTTCTCGTGCTTACTCACTACTTAATCCTATAGGAAAGGAGTATTTATTTTTAAATGGAACCCATCAGTTATTTCAGTAAGATTAATAATGTATTTTTTCAGTCTTTCAAAATTGCATTGATTTGTGCTTTTTCCACTAGTGTACTCATATCCCACATGTGCCTTCATAAGCTGGTTTTACAGCTTACTCTTTAATTGAAAAGCACTTTATGACTAAAAGCAAACTTCTTAATGAAAGATCATAATGTGTCTGTGGCTCCGAGTTAAGGCAACATGAACTATAACCAGGCAGGGAGTCTCATTCTTAGAATTATTGTTCAGAGGGGATCAAGGATAGATAAGTAACTTTCACATGAGAAATATTATTATATTGTGATATAACAAAAAATGTACATATTGGTCATTATGGTTCCTGGCTTACAGCTTCTAAAACTCTTGTAATTTCCTCAGTGATTAGAGCTATAGGATCATTTTTGATTTTATTTGGGTTTTGTTCTTAGTTCCTGAAATAGTTCCAGATAAAGGTGAAAAAAGTATCTTTTGTTACTCATAAGATGTCCCCTTCAACCACACCTGGGTTTATGTTAATGAAGCAATTTTTGGAAAGCCCCTAGATAACTGCAGGATGGGAGCTGGTTGCTTTGGAAACTTAAACGTGTGTGTGTGTGTGTGTGTGTGCGTGCGTGCGTGTGTGTCTGTGTGTCTAGACTAGAGGGTTGGAATTTTCAGCACCACCTGGACCTTTGACCTTTTGGGAGTGGAGAAGAACTGAAAACTGACTTAATTACCAATGCTAATGATTTAATCAATCAGGCCTATATAATGATGCCTTTATAGAAACCCAAAAGGATGGAGTTCAGAGGCCTTCCAGGTTGATGAACAAGAACACATTCTTGTTCTTGTATACCCCAAAACTCCATAGGTACAGAAGCTTCTATACTCAGGACCTTCTGGATCTTACCCTATGTATCTCTTCATCTGGCTATTTATTTGCATCCTTTAATATATCCTTTGTAATAAACTAGTAATCTAGAAAGTAAGCTTTTCCTGAGCTCTGTAGGCAATTCTAGTAAATGATTAAGCCTGAGGAGGAGTTATGGGAACCTTGATTTGTAGCCAAGTTGGACAGAAGTGGTATATATCCTAATATAACATGGGAGCCTGCCACCTATGATTGGCATGTGAAATTGGGGGATGGGGAAGCAGTCTTGTGGGACTGAGCCCTTAGCCTGTGGGGTCTAATGCTATCTTCAGGTAATATCAGAACTGAGTTAAATTATAGGATACCAGTCAGTATCCATTGGAGAACTGAATTATTGTGAGGAAAACCCCACACATTTGGAGGCTAAAAGTATTGATGTGAGTAGTAGCATATAGGAGTGTTTTCCTATATGCGTATGTAGTGGAAGTTTAAAGTAAAAAGTTTTGTATTGTCAGGACTGACTTCTTTGCACCTAAATATCACTGCTATAACTGTGTTACTAAGGAATAGTTGCTTGCTTTTATGTATTCGGCACCTGCAGCTACTGTTCTAAAAAGTTTGCTTGTGTTAACTTATTAATTAAATCTACAAATGACTGGCTGTACCCATGAAGTGAGTTATTCTAAAGACAATGGAACATTTAAATGGTTTAGAAATTTTTGGATTAAAAATACATTCAAAACAAAGAGAATTAAAAATACATTCTCCTTAAGAATGTGACTGATTTTTTTCCGGGGCTCAAATTTTTCAGTCTTTTCCTAACACCATATTTTATTATGCACACACAATATGCCATAGAGCCTCTCAGATCAAAACTTAACATTGAATTGCCTCAAATTTCAGTGGCATCAGCCCTGACAAAGCATCTAATTTTAAGCCTAAGCAATTGTGTCTTTGTTTTGAATGAGAAACTGTCCTGTCTTTGAGGTATGAAGATCCATGGCTCAGGAAAACTTATCAGGGTAGTGAAATTGAAGATGCTCTTGTTACGCACATAAACATGATTCTCTCTTTGAAAAATTATTGTGGACGGTGCTTTGTATGTTTAGGAAATGCCGTAGCCATGCCCACATGCTCTCTCCATGAAAGCCACCACCCATCCTGAGGTATGATTCATTTTTTTTTTTTTTTGAGCGTTTTTGGAGCTTATTTCTTAGTTTCCCGAATCTCTTTAGGAAACTACATCAGCAACAACAAAGCCTGATTTCCCTTCTCAGTATCAGTGATAGTATTAATGGCCACTTTTGCTGTTAGTGAAAAGAACATAAGCTGGAATTGATGAGACCTGGATTCCAGTGATACTTCTTTCATTGACTAACTTTGTGACTTGGGACAAATCTCTTAATATCTTTGTATCCTCAGTCCTCATCTGAAAGTGAGAGGATTGGGAAAGATGTCTTCTTAGGGCTCGTTTGGCATGAGAATATACATAGATCTTAAAATTATACACGTTTATCCTCCTTAGATTTCAGTCAATAATGGATATTACCACCAGCATTTAATCAAGGAAGAAGGAAGTTATCCATCACTGCTAGCTGCTATCCACAGGAATTCTGTCTAGAGGCAGGGCAGACCAGTCAGCCAGTATCTTCCCGAAGTACCTTTGTCTTCCACCATGCATTCCCCCTGAGAGAACCATTCCTCTAGTGAGGCATTTCTAAGCCGCTCTCCGTAGAACTCTACCCCTTGAGATATCCTAAGAAATAGGAATCTATGGTCAAATTTGTTTGGGAAGTACTATATCCTCCTTGAAGATTCATAATGCATATTAATATGCTTAGGGCTTTGAGAAGTCCTGTATTAAAAGTGCTTGTTAAACTTTGCTCAACCTAGCATTTCTTTAACTTCACTTGGCCATGGAGCTATTTCCTTTATTACACCTATCGACATTCCAAAAGAATAAAATTCCTCAGAAAAGAATATTTTGTTGTTTTTGAGTTAAAGACTGCAGAGCCTTCATAAGACTTTTCTTGTTGGAAAGAGAAGGGAATTGTGGGCTCTATAACTTTTAATGAATGTCTGTCAAGATAAGCCCTCTTGGTAGGTGTTTTCTTCAGCTATTTTCCTTACAAACATCAGCCATAATGGAGTGCCTGTCATCTTTAATAGGACAAAGAGCACCCATTCTCATTGGTAATAGTGCAGCTTTGTTCCTTTACACTGAGGAATAGTTCCCTGGCTTTTACACACTCTTGTTAGCCTCTGGGTTCCATGACATCCTTTCAGAAATAGCTGAAACTGATATAGAACATACACATATTCTGAGCACAAAAAAGATGACATAGAATAGTCTATTATTGGTGACTGTTGGAAGACAGTTCTCTATGGGTCTCTAGTGTTTTTGTACCGTTTCTTCCAAAATAAATGTTCAAGGATGTTTGTACAGTGAACAGCCTTGAAAGATAGAGATAACATCTTTCTGTGGAGCAAAAGCCAGACATGTTTACTGTCCAGTATAATAAAGATAATGTTTTTCCCCAAAGCAAATGGGAAGCATAGTTACTGCTCATAAAAAGTTGACATTCCTTAAGCTTAGGATTCCTCTTCTATAACACAGTCCACTGTGGAGTTAGGTGCTTTCTGGCTCTCTTTGCTTCTCCCTGTGGGAAGTGGGTCTCCAGTAACTGATAGAAAAATGCTGATACTTTGGATACTGCTATTGAAGTGAGTAGTAAACTTTCTTTTGTCTCTGACCCAGGACTTTTCATGTCTTATACCAGCATCCAAGAAAGTGTAGCAGGCTAATAATTTAGTTTCCAAGGATAAGAAAATTTCAGAGCCTCCACATTTCTTCACAACAACTAGCTTTTTCCTCTCTACGAGGTGGAAATTGACGGGATAACTTGATATCCTTATCTGCTCGCCCTCTCTGAATCATTCCTGATCTAATGAATATTCTCTCATATGAATGCTTTTCTAGGCCTGTTGTGACTTTTTTTTTTTTTTTTTTCCTGAGACGGAGTCTTGTTCTGTTGCCCAGGTTGGAGTGCAGCGGCGCAATCTCAGCTCACTGCAACCTCCGCCTCCCGGGTTCAAATGATTCTGCTGCCTCAGCCTCCCAATAGCTGGGACTACAGGTGCGTACCACCATGCCTGGCTAATTTTTTGTAATTTTAGTAGAGATGGAGTTTCACTGTGTTAGCCAAGATGGTCTCGATCTCCTGACCTCGCGATCTGCCTGCTGTGGCCTCCCAAAGTGCTGGGATTACAGGCGTGAGCCATTGTGCCTGGCCTCTCTTTTGGCATTTATGATAGTCTTCCATCCTTGTTTCTGAGGAAGATTCAATAGAGAGCTATTAGAAGTTATATACTCTGATTAAGGAATTTCAAAGAAAAGCCACCGTTAATTTAAAGTCCAGCATGATAACATTTCATTACAATGATGAGACAATATTTTATATTCTATTTTATTTTGAAAAATTATTTAAAAAATCAATTCTCAGTGAAAAGGAATTACCATGTTACATTAAAGAATGTGTGTGTGTGTGTGTGTGTGTGTGTGTGTCTGAGTTAGTTGCATTGATAGCTTCCAAAAGAAAAATAGAGGTGAACACTAGGGTTCAGATAAGATGAACTGCTTCCAGTGACCAAAAGGAGGAGTATTTAACCACAACATGAAAACAGCTTATGGTCTCATTTAGGAGACTGAAAACATCTCTGATCTCTTAAGTGTCTCCAATATTCTTTAGCTTGTAAAATGCTCCAGATAATAGCTATTTACATCTGATCTGGTATCATTTTATATTAACTATTCGTTTTATTGACTTAACCAGAATTCAAAATTATACCTTCTATAATAATGTTTCTGATCATTTGCTTTGAAACAAACACTTTCTGATCGAAAAAGTGTTAGAGACTTTAAAGTATAACAGTTTTGATTTGAAAACAACCAGGTCTGCACATTTATAAGAGGTAGGCTGACAACTTGCTGCGGTGATTTGAATGATACAGACAAGGTAGCTGATTAACATTTGTTGAGGATTTACTCTATGTCGGGCATGATGTTAAAGATTTTACATGTATTATTTCATTTCATCCATGTAACAACAGGATAACAGAGGTAATCTTATTATTCCCATTTCACAGATAGGGAGTCTGAGGCACATACAGGTAATGTCACTTGCCCAGCCTCATGCTGCTAGTAAGTGGCACAGCCAAGAGTACAACCCAGACAGCCTGACTCGAAAGCCCACACTCTTATCATGCCCTTTCTATCTTAAAACTTCACAGTATTTTAAACTGCTGGAAAATGTCATTTTTTTCCCCTAGAGTGCTAAACAAAAATAAACAATGTTGCTTATCTGGAGTTTCATACCGAATTATCTTCACATATACAATGTTTTTGATCTTCATTTCTCTACAGTGAATATATTTCAGGATCATTAAGGGTGAATTGGTATCCATCAGTCCATGTTGACTGAGAAAAAAAGATACTGTATAGCCCATTTTGAGTAGGGAGACCTTCTAGTTCTGCCGCTTGGAAATGTTTCACATAAAGTTTTGTTGTATCCCAAACTCCTAACATCGTTGCATTTAAAAAATCATTTAGTAACCTAAAATAAATACCAAGAGATGTTGAGTGTCTTTAAGTCTATATCCAAAGAGGGAGGAAAGAGCAGCAATATTTTAAAAGTTACTTATTCTCTACCTGGGGATGTTTTCATTTTTCATGATTATAAGGAGTATTACTGCCAGCCCCAAACTGCCCAATTTCCAGAGTCCCCAGATGGGCACATTGTGATGCTGCCTAGGCTATAAGTCACATCACAATACTCTTCCTCAGATCAGACTGGCAGCTCAGCCTCTACAGTTTCCCAAGGAGGGTGAGGTGGGGAGTGGTGCAAGACTTCTGAGTGCTTTAAGGGGAAAGGAGTTTTTAAAATCTTGTATGATTATTTCTTAGGATGATGAGGAAATCATTTAATATGCAACCTTTATAGCTTGCCTAGCCTCTCAGACTCCAAAATGATTTATAAAAAATAGCAATAGAAAGGTTTAATGCAAAATTCTCTGCAACGTTAGATCTACACAGTGTCCTGGCTACTGAAAACAAATAGTGTGATACACATTTCAGATGCAAAAGCAAGTTTCACTTCTAGCATCCGCTGACACCATTTTCACAAGAAAATGAGGAGTCGTCATGGTCTTTGCTGAGAAACTTTTGTAAAGATTGGTGGATATTTTTCTCTCTTTCTGTTAAGACCTTGAAGAATGGAGTTGAGTAGAACTTACTTTCTGTTTCTGTTATCTAAAGTGAATTAAGAGGTTTAAGAGAAGCAAGTGTGAATCTCCTGATCTTGTGAAATCTCAAGTAGCTAAAAGGAAGTATTGACATTTTTTAACTGGAAGTATTTGAATTTACCTGGATTTAAACCTGCATTGGCATTTTTTATAACATATATGATGACTGAATTTCTGTAGATCCCATAGGAAATCACCTATTTGTTTTGGAAAAATCATCTTCCTGAACTTTGCGGGTCTTTAATCAAATTTGCACATGGCTCTGATGGGTTTATAGCTCTTTACTGCCTCCCTGATTTTGCATGTGTCTTTATACCACCTCCTAATGTCTTACTTCCTTTTTCTCCTTATCACTATACTCTCTTTCTCTCCAAATTCCATCAGTCTTTAAATGTTTACTTCAAATTCTATCTTCATAAAGTTTTTCTCATACCTTCTTTTCTGTAAACTCTTTCCTGTGGTTTGAATGTTTGTGTCCCCTCAAAATTCATATGATGAAACCTAGTTCCCAGTGTGATAATATTAAGAGGTGGGGCCTTTGGGAAGTGATTAGGCCATTAGATTTCCAGCGTCATGAATGGGATTAATGCCCTCATGATAGAGGCTTTAGGGAGCTTATCCCTTTTGCCATATGAAGATGCAGCAAAGAGGCAGCAAAAAGGTACCATTTATGAAGCAGAGAATAAGCCCTTACCAGCCACCAAATCTGCTGGCGCCTTGACCCGAACTTCTCAGCCTCCAGAACTATGAGCAATAAATGTTTATAAATTACTCAGTCTAAGGTATTTTTTTCATAGCAGTTCAAAGGGACTAAAACATTTTATAGTCATTAATCATCTCTCTTACCTTCCATACCTATAAGAACTTAAATAAGTTGCTTAACTTCTCCGAGCCTCAGTTTCCCAAGAAATAAATGGGGATAATTATAGTGCCTACTTTATAGTCTGGTTGTGAGGGTTAGATTATTTAATACATATAAAATATTAGAACAGAGACTGACACATTGTAAGCATGTGACAAACATTAATTTTTGTTAATATTTAATGGCGAATTGCATCCTTATTTTAAACAGTTTTCCATTTTTTTCTATTTTCCACATGGTAGAGGTTAAAATTTGTTGATTTAATTTAATTGTGTATAGTATAATGCCAAAGGAAATCTTTCTTTAAATTTTTAATTATATTGTAAAGAGTTACCAATTGACAGTTTTCTAAGTCAGCTTAATTATAATAAAATATTTAAAAAGTAAACATAGTGAGTACTTATTACCTGAATTAATATTATATATAATATACATATATAATTATATATTTTTATATAAAAAGTTTATTTGATTATTTAACTTTGTATTCATTTATGTAAATAAAGTTTAATTTTTATTAAAATTTATAAAGTTTATATAAATATAGAACAAATATAACTTAAAAATGTTTCTACATTTTTATTTCAATTTAATATATCACCCATGATACACTAAAATAATCATTTCTTTCCCCCACCCCAAATTTAAACACAGGAAATTGTATTTTTGAGAAATTCTTATCTAAAGTATCTGTAATATTGTAGAACTTCTGTGGATATGAATGAGGCAATGTCCTAGTTACTGATGTAGAAAAATGGCTACACACCAATAATTTTGAAAAAAGACTTTCATTGTTTACTGAAATCACATGCAGGAAGAAATAGCTAGTTTTAACACACCAGTGTTACATGTTCTTTTTTACATGATTTATACAGGGATGCATCTCAAGATCTCTCCAAATCCTTCATACATTTGTGATCTACAGAGTAGGGAGGGCCTTGTACTCTAAAGCAAACTTCAAAAGGCTGTTTGAAATGTAAAATTGGGCAATATTAATTTTAAAACAAGCAGTTCAGCCATTTGAAGACAAGAGGTGTCAATATTTCTGTCCAGAAACCAATGGGAGTATACCATTAAAGATTGAGATGGGGTCCTGAAGTTTGTTCAAGAGATAAAATACTAAGGTCTTGTAAATCACAGAGGAGACACTTTATCTATATTACTTGGCTATCTTTAGAAAGTAGTTTTAACTCTTCAAGCAGTTTTAACTACTCTAACCATTGTGTAGTATTTTGTAATGGTGACAAAACTTTATATAAGATGAAATCTTCCTTCAAAATCTCTCTCAAACCTTTCCTTTCCTCCCTTTGCATTTCCATGTCTCTCCTCTAGTTTTACTCTCGTCACTTTATGCCTACCTAGTGGCCACTATCTCCTTCCCAGTCTTCCCATTTTAGTTTTATCCAACCCACTCTCCATGCTGTCATCTGATTTATCTTCCCAAAGTGCTGCTTTCAACACATATATAATGAATGGCTGGCCCAGAGTAGCTGCTCAGTAACAATTTCCCCTTGCTTTAAGTAACTCCCCATTGTCCAAAGGGAAAAACTTAAACTCAAATCCTGCATGGTTTGTAAATCTCAGTAGGAGACTGTGGTATAATAAAGATTATATTGGTCTTTTTTCCTGGTTCCTACTACAGAGCTTTTAAAACCCTCTGCATTCCCTAAGTGATAGAGGTCTCTTTGTTATGCAAATCAAGTGGCTGACCATAGCCTCCTGTGTAGTTTCAGGATGGAAGCTGGTCACCAGTAAGACCGACCATGGGATTAGAGTGCTCAAACTTTGGGCCATCCTAACCTGAGTTAAAAACTCAACTAACCAGGAGGGGAAGGGGGCTGGAGACTGAGTTCAATCATTTGACCAAGAATTTAATCAACCATATATAAAATGAAAGCCCAATAAAAACTGTGGACACTAAGGCTCAGGGGAGCTTCCTGATCAGTGAACATAAAGCTATACCAAGAGGGTGCATGCGTTGAGTCCATGGGGTGAGGGTGTGGAAGCTGTATGGTCTCTCCCTGACCTCGTCCTTTGTATTGACCTTCATTTGGCGCTTCTTGAGATATAGTCTTTATAAAAGCCTGTAATCAAATCTGTGCTTTCTTGAGTTCTGTGAGTTGTTCTAGTGAGTGACTGAACCTGACAGGGTCATAGGAGTCACTAAATTTGAAGCCAGTTGGGCAGAAGTGTGAGCTGCCTGGGGACCTCCTGAGACTCATGACTGGCATCCTAAGTGAGGGCAGTCTCATGAAGGACACTGCCCCTTAACCTGTGCCAATTCTGGTAGTTAGTGTCAGAATTGAGTTGAGGTGGAAACAGAATAGAGACAGTATTAAATAGCTATTACTGGAATCTATAGAAATAGATCAAGTCACCGGAGCGTGATTGTATAGCATAGCTGCAATGGAAAAACTGATTTACTAATGGCCTGCCCAGGACTACAAAATGATAAAACTGCTTCCTCTAATCTGGCTTACCTAGAACATGTTAGGATAGCCTCATGCTAAGGAATCATGCCTATGAATCATCTGAAGACAGGAGGAGTCAACATATTTTGACTAGCCTAGGGCAAGGCATTTGGACTGCACTGTGAACCATGGTTTTAATTTCACAGGGTTCTGCTAGTTGTTTATTTAGGCAGAAGACAACATGAGTATTCTTCGTCACTTAGTTTCTCTGAAAAATATTCTACCTAGGCAAAAAAAAAAAAAAAAAAATCAAGCCTAGATGATAAGTTATAAGTAAGTGGATATGTTATATGTGAAGATTTGAATTTCTCTGCTCTGTCTATATCCTAGATAGTAATTCTGAGAAAAATCAAGTTGCTGGTACTGGTGATAGTGGTGTATGGGAGAGGAAGGGCCCTGCCTACTTATTGCTCAGTAAGCTATCTGTTTCCAATTTTGACAGTAAAACATAGCAACAGAGGGAAAGAAAAGAGAAGTCACAAGGCATTGAGTATCCACTGCCTAGCAGGCTCGGAACAAATGCTTTTACTTATGTTAGCTTATTTAACATAAGCTTATGAAGACATATATAACATAAGTTATGAAGACATAACCTCCCTGAGGAGTAGGTATTCTTATCCTCACTTTGTAGGCACTCATAGTGGCTCAGAATTCCCTGAGATCTCATAGTAAGTTAAAGAAGAAGCATTAACATTCAGGGTTGTCTGAATCCAAATTTAAACTCTACGTTCTCCTTTACTGCCTAGTTTCCATCTTTGAGCCTCATTATGGCAAGCCCAAGTCACACTCTGGTTTAATAAAGCCAAGAAAGGTTGTCGTTTCCCCCTAGATTTGCAAGAGGTGGAATGAGATTTATCGACACTCAAGTTAGACTAGAGTCAGCTCCTGAACCAATTTTCCCCAGACAAATCAGAGATTTTCACTGTCAAGACAATAATGAAATCTCTTTGCAACCTCCTCCCTCAATGTTATCTCTTTCAGGCAAATTGGTGCTAATTCTGGGGCAAGCAGGAACAAGTAATCATCAGAGCCTCCTAGAGATATCCTTGGCACAGTTGCCTGGGGCACACTTGGCTGTGTTTTACAGAATGCTGTTCCCACGCACCTGAATTAACTCTGTCTAGTTGTAGAAGGCCGGAAGTGACCCTTCTAGCAAGAATCCTTGATGGTACATCCCCACTGTCTTCCAGAAGATCTGCTAGAGGGCTCAAAATATGCTGAACTCACACTGGGTTGATGAGGCTGGGCCCCTGCATTACTGTCTATTTGTCATTAGTAAATCTTCCTGGCACCATTGGCTGGGACCTAACATGAAGAACCTGGCATATAGTGCCCAGCCCCCTGGTTGTGGAGGCACAAGGGAGTAGGACAGGGCCCAATGATCTCTACAGTCTCACTTGGCCACCAACAGGGCAGGCAGCTCAGGACGGTGTCTCACCTGGGCCAAAATTTTGAACAGTCTGTGGACTGGTACCTGGGTTGCAAGCAGAGTGCATGTCCTCACCAGTGAACACCTTCAGCTGAACACACTCTTCCTCTCATTTCCTGAGGGCTCCCAGCAGTTGATTTCCCATGGAAACAAGCAGAAATCTGTTTTAATCATCTGGCATTTTTAGTTTCCTAATTTGTATGGGAACCTGGAGATAGAGACATATGGTACATTCATTATCTGAGAAAGCGACAGCTGAAAGAAAAATAGTGAAAGCCAGTCTTAAAACTGGAAAGTTTCAGCAGATGCCCTCAAATTACTTTCCTTCATCTCAGGGACTGTCAACAATGCTGCCAGAAGTGTTGTTCTGTTTTAGCTCAGTATTTCTAGCAGGATTTACACTTGAACCTTGGTGTGTGCTTCCCCCATGGCCCTTTACAGCCTGTCAGCTCTTGTAGTTGGATATTGGAGCCTCCTATTATCTCCTGAGAACCAGATAGAGAGTTGGAATGAGCACAGGCTCAGGAGTCAGTCAGACCTGAGTTCTAATCCTCAGGAGTCAGTCTGACCTTACTAGTCCATTGGTGTTGGGCTAAAATGGAACTTCCCTATGTCATTTCTCTCTCTCTCTCTTTTTTTGAGACAGGGTCTCACTCTGTTGCCCGGGCTGGAGTGCAGTGTTGTGATCTAAGCTCACTGCAACCTCCGCCTCTCGGGTTCAAATGATTCTCCTGCCTCAGCCTCCTGAGTAGCTGGGATTACAGGTGCATGCCATCATGCCTGGCTAATATTTGTATTTCTAGTAGAAACGGGGTTTTCCTGTGTTGGCCAGGCTGGTCTTGAATTCCTAATCTCAAGTGATCTGCCTGCTTTGGTCTCCCAAAGTGCTGGGATTATAGGCATAAGCCACCAGGCCCCACACATTTTTCTCATCTGAAAATTTCATTCGTTCATTTAACAAATATTTATTGAGCATATATTTTGGGTCAGGTACTATTTTAGGAACTAGAAATATAGCAATAAATAAATAAACTCCTCATCTTTGTGGGGTTTATATTCTATTTCAGAGGACACAAATAATAAAAAATGAGTAGAAGACATGTCAGCTGGTGATAAGTGCTACAAAGGATAATAACACAGAGAAAGGGAGTATTTGGACACGGCAATGACAAATTTTTAAAAGACTGGTGAGGGAAGTGTCCTCCCTGCGAAGAGACAGTTGAAGAAAGACCTGAAGGAGGTGTGAGGGTGGGCCTGTGGCTACTGGAGAAAGAACATTTTGGGGTTGGGAGACTCCCTGGTGTGTCTGAGGAACAGCAAGGAGTCCAGTATGGCTGGAGTCAATGAGTGCAGAGCTTTGGGCAACACCAAAGAGAATTTGGCTGTAGTCACTGTCGCTCTCATACTGGAAAATTTTGAGTAGAGGTGATGCGATCTAAGTTGTGTCAGGGTTACTCTGGCTGCTGTGCTAAGAACAGACTGCAGGGGACAAAGTTAGGATGTTATAAGTCATCAAAGGGAGACTCCATAATGGTTTGCACCAGGGTAATCGATGTCAGGTGGTGAGAAGTGGCCAAATTCTGGTCAACACATTTTGAAAGTAGAGCTTTAAGAATATGTGACAGGTTGAATGTGGGTTAAGAGAGGGAGAGGAGTCAGAAATAACTGCAAAGCTTTTAGCCTGGTTACTAGGAAGAAAGGAATGCCAATTTTCTGAGATGCAAAATAGTTTAAGAGGAACAGGTGGAAGGGATGGAAAATCTGGAATTCTGCTTTGAACATGTTAAGTTTGAGGTGCCAGTTAGAAATCCAGACTGGGTGCAATGGCTCATACCTGTGATCCCAACACTTTGGGAGGCCAAGGCAGGTGGAATGCTTGAGCTCAGGAGTTGGAGAGCAGCCAGGCAACATGGTAAAACCCTGCCTTTCCCAAACATACACAAAATTAACCAGGTGTGGTGGCACGTGCCTGTAGTCCCAGGGCCTGAGGTGGGAGAATCACCTGAACCTGGGAAACTGAGGCTGGAGTGAGCTGTGATCATGCCATTACAGCCTGGGTGACAGGAGTGAGGCTCTGATTTTGTCTTTGAGAAAAATAAGAGTAATTGCTCCTGATGCTTTATGGTGAGAAGCTGAGCTGATTGAGAATAACTCAGTTTGTGTGTTTTTCTAGCATGGACACTATTATGTCCTTGCAGTTGATCTAATGGAATTTCAAAAGTTCACAAACTTAAAGATAAAGAAAAGTCCTGGCACTGGAATAAATAATATAGAAAGTACACATCCCCCTTCCGTCTTCCCTCTTCTTTTTTTTTTTTAATGGTAGTTACAGGCTGGAGTTGGAAAGAGGGTAATGGGGAAGAGAATGCTTGTGCTCATATCAGTTCAGGAAGATTTCTGGGTCCTGAATGGAGGAGGCATTGAAGGCTAGAGATGAGTTGTATGGAAATTATAATACTAACTTGCAGGGATGCTCAGATCCTGGCTCAAAGTAGAGTTCAATGAACCGCAGTTCACTTTCTTTTTCTTAAAGACAAGAACTCTGCATTATTAATCTTTGTACTCTTAGTAGGTATGCAATAATTGTCCCTATTTCCAGACTTGAATTTAGTGACTTTATGTCTTAATGTTTCTAAGGTACTGAAGACTTAAGGTTCAGGTCGAGGTCAAGTTTAGACTTTATTCTAGAGCACAACTGCCTGGTAGAAATAAGATGCAAGCCATAGAGGTAATTTAAGATACTAGATACTTTTCTAGTATCTGCATTTTAAAAAGTAAAAAGAAGAGGTAATTTAAGATACTAGATACTTTTCTAGTATCTGCATTTTAAAAAGTAAAAAGAAATCAATGAAATTACTTCTAATAATATATATTATTTAACTCAATATAGCCAAAATATCCTTTTAACATGTAATCAATATAAAAATCAATATAAAATCAATATAAAAATATTGACCTATTTTATTTTGTTTTAAACCAATTTTTGAAGTCTAGTGTATATTTTATCCTTACAGAGCATCTTCATTCAAACAAGCCACATTCCAAGACCTGAATAGCCACATGTGGCTAGCGGTGATCACATTGGACAGGGCAGTTCTACAGGCAATTGGGGGTATTTTTCTCTTTTGCTTTATATTTTGAGTCCGATATTTGACTGCTGACACATGGTGGGTTTTCTGTCCATCAGGTTCAGATACTATTTGCTCTTTTGCTTTACATAGCAAGCGATTATGTGTCTGCTATCCAAGCTCACACACACATACCTTAAGATATTAAATTAGCAAATATATCTAGTAGGAGTCTATTGTTTTTACTGAAATATCCCAAAGCCCCAAGTATTTATAAGACCTGGAACAATAATTTTAGTTTAGAAATATTGATTGTTTCCCCAGGGACACTTTCTTACAGGCTCTATTACCATTGATTCTGTTAGTGATCATCTCACCAAGGGCCCCGGAAAGGGCTCAATAATCAGGCATTGGGAGTGAGAATGGATAAGAAGAAGATTCAAGGGAAGGAAGATAAGGTGATAGGTACCTATTGGGTGTCAGATATGACTAAGAATTTTATATGTGTTGTTTCAATTTTCTTAATCACCTTGAAACATGGTTATTATTCTTTCCCATTTTGCAGATGAGAAAAGTTGAGTTGCAGAAAGGTTGCCTGACTTGTCTAAGATAACGCAGCTGGGAAGTTGATGAGGCAGGACTCAGATTTAAGTCTGACTAGTATCGAAAACCCCAGCCCAATGACTTCCATACTACAAAATGGACAAAACAGATCAGGTACCCAGAAGGGCAGAAAGTAGCTGAATTGCTAGTTGTTTTGAATGCACTGGGAAGGGGAGATACAATCTGAAAAACCTGCATTTACCACATCAAAACAAGACCCAGTAGGCAAGTTGACAGCCCATTTCTGTCTTACAGCTGATGGCAGTGGTGGGCCATCCAGAGCAGTGCTGCCATTGCACTGGCTGCAGCCAGGCGGGACCCACTCCCAGACCCAGAGCCTCTGCCATTCTGTACCCTGGCCCCATGTCATCGCTCTTGCCCACTGCCACTGTGGGGAGGTGTGGGGAGGAGGTGGATAGTCCCCGGAGGAGCCTGCCCCTGGGAACCCCTGGAGTCTGCTGCCCTGGGAGCCTCCACGATGGGGCCAGGCTGAATTGCCCTCTGGTGTGGGGGCAGCATGGTTGGGCACAGAGGGGCACGCAGAGAGGGGCCCTGAGGTGGAGCCGGGCCAGGAGTGGTGCAGTGTTCCACGGAGCAGGAGCAAGGAGCAAGGAGCAGGCAGGAGCCCCACCCTCCCAGGCGCCTCTATAGCCGTCCAGGTTGCTGCTGCAGACCCGGGCATCTCTGCACTCTCAGGGGACCTGGGAATCCCCCCGTTCGCCCCTGTAGGCTTGAAGGTGTCTGCTCCTACTGCCTGGCCTCTCCCTGCTGTTGGCTCCAATCACAGAGTGGAGTTGAGGCCAAGTGTGGGCGCTGTCACAGCCCAGCTGGGTGTACACACACACAGGGCAGTGCTGACATGCCAGGCCCCTGCCACCTGAGCCCCCTCTGGACTTTGGGCACTGATAAGCACAGTGGGGAGGGGGTCGAGGGGGTGCTGAGGACAGCCCGGTGCTGGCCTGCAGGTGTTCCTTGGCATGAACAGTCTGGGTGTCATGAACAGTAGCAGGAGGCAGACAGTCTCTTGGGTAGAAGGGGATCAGTCCCTAGTGAAGCCCCACCCTCAAACCAGGGAGGACTTGAAGCCTGAGGGCCGGGCTGCCAGTCCCAAGGACCAGAGGGAGGACTTGTAGAGCTTTTCCTGGGCTTGCCCATAGCTACCCATGGACCAATCAGCACACACTTCCTCCCCTCTGAGGCCCTTAAAAACCCTTGGTTCAGCCAGACTCCAACAGAGGACAGAGAGAGGATAGAGGACGGAGAGACGATGGGATGACCTGCTGCAGAGAGGAGCTGCCCACCCCAGGGTTTCCCGTCTGCTGAGAGCTGAGAAGACAATGGGACCAGCTGCAGAGAGAAACTACCCTCTCTGCTGACAGCTAGACACTCGTCAGGATGACCTGCCTAGCAGAGAGGAGCTACCCTCTCTGATGAGAGCTGAACACTGGTTGAGATACCTACTGCAGGTCTCCTCTGAGCTATTCTACCGCTCAGAAAAGCTCCTCTTTGTCTTGTTTACCCTCCACTTGTCTGTGCACCTCATTCTTCCTGGTCGCAGCTCAAGAACTCAGGGCCGGCCACATGGCAAAGCTAAAATATCTATAACCCAAACAGGGCTGAAACATGACCCTTGCTCGCCATGTTGTGGGTGAAAAGGAGAGAAGAGTTGTGGCCCTTCAGGAAGCCCAGACCTGGGAGCTCCCAGAGCCAGGGCTTTGACTCCCTCTTTGGGGCTCCACGGTTTCTGATGTTTCCAAGTTTCTGGGTGCTACTACATTCCCTGGTGCCCGCCGAGGAAGGTGCTTGTGGTGCGCCTGGTCCAGCTGCAGCCTCACAGAGAACCAGTGCCTGTGCTGGCACCTGGAGCTGCCCACCCTGTGGTAGCAGCCGGCATGTCTGACTGTGCAGTGACCAGACCCCATACTCGCATACACACCCCTTGCCACTCCACGCCTGACTCGCAGTCTCTCTTAGAGGCATGGGATCCAGACCAGTAGTGTGAGCTGAGTGCAACCTGCCAGGCTGAGTGGGTGGAACAAGCCTTGCGGGCTGAGCAAAACTCAGACAAAGGCACCACCAGCCACTGAGGGTTCCGGCCAGAAAAGTGACACCCCAAAGATCTCGAAACACCACTTCTTCAGATGTATTGGCAATTGACCAGGACATGTTTTAAAAATTTTTCTCTTAATTTCCTATTTTTTCCTGACCCATTGCTAACAGTAAGGACACATTTTAAACATTCACAGAGACCAGGTCTAAGGTGAGTACACAGTGATGACAAAATTTTGTTGGAAAAGGCAGACATTCTATACCTGATGCTACCTTAGTCCATGCAAAGAGTCCTCACTTCTGTGACTAAGTGGAAATCAGCTATAATTGCTTGAGCACATCACTAAGGTTTTTGTAAGTAAAAATTTCTGAATAAGAAAATTAGATATATTCTTCAGTTCTGGTGTTGTTACTAAGGGTCTCAGTCAGTTTGAGCTGTGATAACAAGTATCCTAGACTGGGTAGCTGAAGCAACAGACACTTTGTCTCTCACAGTTCCAGAGGCTAGGAAGTCCAAGACAAAGGTGTTGGCAGATTCACTTCTTGGTGGGGGTCCTCTTCCTGGCTTGTAGGCGGCTGACTTTTTGCTCTGTCCTCACATGGCACACACAGAGAGTGAGCTGTTAGTCACTTCTTGTAAGGATACTAATTCTAATGTGGGGCTCCACCCTCGTGACCTCATCCAAACCTAACTACCCCCCAAATCCCTACCTCCTAATACCATCACATTGTGGGTTACAGATTCAATGTATAAATTCTGGGGGAAGACACAAACGTTCAGTCCATAACACTAACAATCACCAAGTAATGCATATGTACCGAGTTTAGAAGTTGGCAAAGGAAATTCACATAAATCACCTTATTTGAACCTCAGTCGTTATCTGTGAGATAGCTATTTTTATTTTCCCTGTTTTACAGATGAGGAAGCTAAGTTGAGAAGCATTCAGTGATTTCCTCAGGGTCATCTGACTAGTCAGTGGCAATGGTAGAGTGCAAAATCGGGTTTTCTGATTCCAAATGCTGTGTTCATTCAGCTGCATCAGGAATCAGGCCATTCTGCTCCTAGTATTAATAGCAGCACCAACAAAACAGGAACAGCAGCTGATGTTTATTTGGTGCTGTACTATGTGCCAGTCTCTTTAAAAATATTATCTCTCAGGGTAGATGCTAGCATTCTGTTTTACATCCCTGAGAAAACTTAAAATTATCAGGGTTAAATAACTTTCCAAGATCACACAGCCAGTATATCACAGAGCAAGTGTTTGAACCAGGTTTGGCTGAGTCTAGAGACAATGTTCTTAAGAAGCCACTTTGCTAGAGTGGCCTTTGAAGTGCTCTTTCAAAGACAGTTTGTAAGATGAAAATATTCTGTTAGATATATTTATTGAGATTTTAGTCAGAAATGGATTTCTTGCCCATTAAAAGCACTAGTGTCCTACAAAGTGCTCTATTGAAAGTCCTATTTTTCAGGCATGACAGATGGAAGACAGATGTTTCTTTATGCTCTGAAAGGTCCACTTTATGTAGCTGACTATAATAAGATTGTATTTGGTTCTGAATGTTTCAGAAAAATGGTGTCAGGCAGATCATTGCAAATGAAAGCCAAATCAAAGGCATTATTGCACAGATTTGATAGAAAAAAAAAAGCCAAAACAACAGGATGTTATTCAATGGTATGGGTGGAAACTTTTTCAGAGTTCATTCTGAACCACACAGACATTTTCAGATGTGTTCCACCATAAGATTCAGCCTGAAGTTACAGAACTGCATGTATGGTCGATTGAGACTTGTGTGATGAGGTGAGGTGGCAGGGGGATTGGGAGTTGGGTGCCACAGATGTGGGTAATGCAATACTGAACTTTATTTCAGTGTGATTTGGAATAACATGGAAAGCATGGAGAATGAGTGGAAACTTTGCTGTGACTTAAGTAGACTTCAGATAAACAGGAACTTTCTGTGAGTTCAGAAAACTTAGATGCCTGAGTATATTTTGAATACTCATTTGGGACGAATGATTAGACCTCTAAGATAATAGTTCACAGCTTTTTGTGTGTATTGGAATCATGACTGCAACACCTGAGAAGGATTTTCAGGCCCAATACACAAGTACGCTTATGTTTTGACCAAGCTGACTTCCAGGTTAGAAAATCCATTTGTACTCTACAGAGAATCATAGCATCTCAGAGCCTAAAAGTGGCCTTAGAGTCACTCCAACTCTCCTCATTTACTGAAGAGGAAACTGAGGCCCCGTGAGGGCTAGTGATATTCTGGCATCAAACTTAACACAGTTGGGAGGGGAATTCCCTGAAGATCTAAAGGACACTAGTTCAAGGTGTTGTATGCAGATGTGGTTGAGTTTTTGCATACTGTTTAAGAACACAAACTTTGAAACCAGGTCTAGATTCTAAACCGGTGTCCTTTACTTACTAGCTGTGTGTCCTTTGGCAAATCACTTAACTTCCCCAAGCCTCAGTTCCCCCATCTATAGAATATTAAGTTTTCTTCCTTTAACATCATTGCACCCATGCTCTCAAAGAGTGTATCCAAAGTACTACTTCCTTATGCCATTTCCTTACCCACAAGGCTTTAACAACTTCTCACTGTTTCAACAATTTGTCCAAAAACGTCTCCACTCATGGTTTCTGGCACATGCCTTTGCCCTTAGGCATCCTGGCTGACCCACTGGCCAGCACACACCTTGCAAATGCTCGACTTTCAGCTATTCATTCATTATGCACCTACAGTATAGAATACTATAGCAAATTGTAGGTGCAGATACTATATTAGTCGAAGGGGGCAGAAATGTGAACAAGATTTGGTTTCTGCCTTCAGATGACTGAGCGGGAAATCCATAAATAACTTCACTATATTGGTATAAGGGTTCAGAATAACTAAGTCCAATTTGGGGGAAAGGATGGTCAGAGGAGTTATAGAGTGATATCATCTTAGTCTTGAAGAATGAATTGAGGTTTATTCATATGCGTTTGTATGGAAAAAAGGAACTTCTGGTTGAGGGAACAGCCTGGACAAAGGCAAAGAGGTTAGAAAGGCTTGGCAGAGAGGACTGCCCTGTAGTTCCATATAGTGGGCTGGCAGGAATGCATGTGGGAAGTCCAGCACTGCCTGGAGGACTTGGATTCTGGCCAAAAGAAAACCACTGGGGTCAGGTCACATTGCTGCTTTGTTAAATCTCACAGGGCACAAAAGGGCAAGAACATTCACATTTCTGGTGAGTCACATGTAAATGGCTGTATATTTGCCACGTCATCCAAAAGGTACTGAGGCTGGGGGCATCTTTCACACAAGGTGACAGAGACATTTCTGCTGCTGACGCCATTTCAGTCTTATGACCTTAGATTTCATTTTATCAGGCTTCTACTGCCTATAGTTACAAGAAACAAGACTTCCTTTAAGTCATGCTGCCTGGCTGTGGTGAGAACAGACAAGGGTGTGGCTGTGGCAGATGGTATCAAAGAAGACCCTTACTGCCCCATTCCCAGTACGTCCTTGAATGTGCTCTTGTTAAGTTCCTGCGAACAATGGGGAACCCAACTCTCCGTCCTGCATTTCCTGACTACCTGCTGCTTCTGGGAGATGTGGGTACCGCCCAGGGAATGGCCTTTCTTCAGCCATTTCTTGGCCGTCCCTACTCTTCATGGTAGGAGAGAGAAAAGAGGGAAGAAAGGACCCATGTGCTCCTGGTGGGCCAGATTCTTCTTTTCTGTCCAGTGCAATTTTCTCATTCGAAGGGAAACATTCCCTTCAAATATCAGCAAGATGGTCAGATGTTTATGCAGAATCTCAAAGCTCAGCATCAAGATTTCTGGTCAACATGGATGCTGTTTACACTAGGTTTACAGTCTAGTCAGGGAAACAGACACTAAACAAGTCATAATTATCAAGAGGATGGATACCTCAAAGTATAGTACCAGTTGCCCTGGGAACAAACAGGGGGATCTAAGGATGGACTGGTCAGAAAAATGCCACCTTGAAGAAGTGACCATTTATACTGAGAACTGGATGAACAGGAGTTAGCTAGGCATAGGAATTAAGGATGAGCCTTTTTGGCAGAGAGAAATGCATGTGCACAGACCAAGGCAGGAAAGGACATGCTTTGAAATATTTTCTACCTTCTTTGGAGGAAAACTCATTAAAGCTAACACGTAGAAAGCACCCACTAGGGTCAGACAAGATGCTAACATTTTACACACATTATCTCATGGAATCCTCCTAAGATTTTATGAGGTTTGTTTCTATGAGGAGCAGGTTTTATTTGTCCCTGCTCTCCCCCACTGTATTCACAATACCTTAGGCAGCATCTGGGTAAGTAGCAGACACTCAATATTTATAGAATAAAGCTTATATTTTACAGATGAGGAAGCTGAGGCTCAGAGATACAAGGTGACTCAAGAGTTACCGGTGAAAATAGGGCTCTGATCCAGGTTGGAGATGAGTACCTTCTGGGCTTTCAGTCCAGGACAATGGTCTTTTCTTCTTCCAGATAAAGCAGAGATTAGGCTGGGCTTTGGACAGTCTTAGATTGGGCATGAGGGCACAGAGCAGGTGAACAGCACATAGCTATATCTGCCCACTGCATATCAGATGAGCCTGGTGAGTGCATAGTCTGCCCTTGGAGCTGGCACCCAGGTGGGGCTGTATCCTGAGACCAGGCAGAAGTTAACATCTCTCAGTGCACTGAAACCTAGAGCCATATTTCTCCAACGGGGAGCCTGTTAGCTGACCTGACACTCAGGTCTCAGCTGAACAGAAACTGGAGAACTTAAAACTGTCAGGTAATCTGTTTGCCTCAGGTCAGACTCTGGGAGGAAAGCCAGTGATAAAGGGTCAGCCTCAACTTTCAAATTTTGGTCTTAAAGCCCAAGAGAGCCAAGTACCTCACAGGTCACCTTTATACCTGTGCAACCTCAGGACATTTCTCTTAACTGGGAATTGTAACCTGAGCATTGTGAAGGCCCTGCTGGGAATGTTTCTATCTGTCCTGCCCTAAATAGCTTTTCTTCACTGTCTACTTGGCTCTCCTGATGGGGAGGCACTGCAGAACAGCCCTTTAAGATAATTCCATCCTCCTTCACTTGCTATTATGCTTGAGGTTCTTTGGTGAATAAAAGTCTTTTTCATGTGTCATAAAAGTGAATCATTTCCAAAGCTGAAAAAAGAAATGTATGACATACTCAAGTTCTTAAGAAAATTACTCAGTATTAAATGTGATCAACACTTCCCACTCACTCAGCATTTTATGTAGATCAGAATATTGGAGTTGGAAGGCCAGCTAGCGAGCATCCAAGCCCACCCACTCACGAGGCTCAGTTAGGCTGGGACCCTGTGCCTGCTGACATAAGGCAGATCACACTGGCAATGGCAGGATCACGAGGGCTGGTGCTGAAGCCCAGAAGTTACAAGAACCCTATTTTCTCTCCCTCTGTCAGACAGCCTCCAGCATTCTCACCATCGCCAGCTTCCCCAAGCCACAGCTTACCATGAGAAGCATGTTAATTTCTTCCAGGTCCTTCTAGTCATTAACTTAGCTGGGGCCTTTACTGATGATCTGAGACAACACCCAAGCCATCTGCCTGATTTCCAGCATGAAACAATTCTCTGTGGACACTCTGTTCATCAGGAGAAATTATTATACTCACTACCAGAAAGAAAGAAAAAGGGAGAAGGGCCAATTTCTTTCATCTTCTAGAAAATTTAAAAATAGTGCAAAGTCCCAGTAAGGTCATTTGGTAAGCCATCTTCCTTTCATAGAAGAGCTCAGTGGAGAGGGCCTGGGACCCCTTAGAGCCACAGTCCCACTGTGTAATGGGCCTTGGGGACAGCTGAGCAGGTGACTCACGTGGACCTGACATGAAAAACATTTCAAAAGGCCAGCGTTTTGAAGAATCTCAGGGGAAATGCCAAGTGAACCAGTGCTAAATGGCAGTGGATTGTTAGAGCTGGGGTTGAGGCTTTCTTCCTGCTTAGTAGTGCATTCAGCCAGAAGGCAAAGCCAGGGTCACAGCATCTTCCAGGGCAAGGAAGGCAGTTTCTTATCTGGAACACGGCATGAATTCAATAAGGACAGCATAACTTGTCCCTCCTCCTCACTCTTCTCACTCTCCAACATTCTAAATCAGCAGAAGAACGAATTTTGCCTGAACTGTGATTAGAAGTCATTTTGCAAGTCTAAAATGTTTGCCAGCATTTTCCTATAATAAATCAGCACTTTCAGGGAGTTAAACTGAAACTTCCATTCTCTAATAAAACCCAAACTGACAGTGAGCCTCATTTGCAAACTGAGACAAAAAACGCTACATGTTAACAACTCTTTTTTAGAGGTTGGGGTCATTATCCAACATCACCCACGGGGTCAGAAATCCAGCATGACACTCCATTCTTCTAATGAGAGCAAATATACTCATAGATTTAGGTTAAAACATTAAAATATAAACTGTGCACTTTCAAAATGATCAAAGTTTATAAATAAATGGGTGATTTGGAAGAAATTGTACTAAAATGTTTAAAACTGTGTGTGTAGGTGTGCACGTCTACATGTGTATCAATCCTTTTCAACAGACTATTCAGAGTCTGCACATGATAAAGAACTGAGTACTAAGTTAGATGTTAAAATCCTAGACTGTGCTCACAACCCTACCACTTACTAGCCATATGACCATGGCAGTGCATAGTATATAAAAAGCAGTCTATGGTGCTATGGAGTCCCCAGTTTAAAACCTGACTCTTCCATGTGCTATGCTAGCTATATAATCTAGTGTGTTAAGCTACCTGAACCTGTAAAATATAGGTAATGCTTACTTGATATGCTTTAAGGATTAATGATATTTATAAAGCTCGTGGCAGGTGCTTTAGTAGTTCCCAATACTGGTAACTACTGAAGGTGTCTCTTTTAGAGCCCAGTTTGCTTATATGTGAAATGGGGGAAATGGCCTAAAGTTCTTTGGTACAGTGATGCACTGTGCATGGGAAGGGATTATCATTAAGATGCAGATTACAACTAAAATGAATGCAGCTTGTTAGAGAATACACAGATTCTAGAGTTAGGTAGGAGACATGGGTGCTGATCTGACTCTTCCACTAGGCTTTGGTTAAATGAGGATTATCTGTGCTCTTCAGAGCCAGCCCAGCAGAGTGAAAAGAGCACGCAACAGGGGCATGCACAGATCTAAGTACCATCTTCCTGAATCACTGGGGTTGTGATCTCCAACAAGCCACTTAACCCTTCCTTCTCAGCAAATTCTCCATGGTTTCTTCTCATTGGCAAGTTCTCTGAATCCAGAATTACATTAGAGGATAAGGAGGAAAATAAAACATATAGGAAGTGACTATGGCTAAGAAGGAGATAGAAACTAGGATAGATATGGAGCAGGAGGAAGCACTAGGATCAAAGCAGACTGGACGAGAGACCACTGAGCTCTGAAAACCGGAGTTTTCAAAACACTAAGGTGGTTATGAGAGGATAAAGTTGATGTTTAATGTTCAGCTAAATCTCTGTAGAAACGGGCTATGCAGACCTGTAGGTTGAATATGGTTTCTCTTCTCAACAGTCATGAGACCTTGGGATGGTAATAATTTTGAAGTCTTCTTTCTCACCTGTAAAATCAGAACAACCTACCAAATAGGGTTGTTGGCTGGATTGAGATAGCACACATGGAAAAGCTAGTAGACTGCCTGGCACACAGGAGGTGCAAAATAAAGTTGTTGTCATATACTACCTCAATACTTCTTCCTACAGTGATGCTCTCCAAACTCAAGGAGCAGGAACTAAATAGTTAATTATTATCTTTTCTCAGTTTGAAGCCACCAGTGAGGTTCCTGATGTGCATTGTGCTGCTCTGATACCACAAGTCAAGTAAATTTTCCTCAGGCCACTTAATGCACGTTGCATCAATTTTTCACTTGGCTACTTCTTTAGGCTTTCCCTTTTCACAGAACAACTGCCAGAGAAAGGCTCAATCTATTATGAAAAGGGTGGGTTTGATCCACTTGAAAAAGAGAACTGTTTTCTCCCCTTGAGGATCTGAGAGGTTTCTCTATGCATTACTATAGACAAGGGTGTGAATCCAACCCCCGCTCAGGGAAAGACTACAAGGAAACTCCCTTCACACAGGTGGTGTTTAGTCCCCACTAGTGGTGCAGTTTCAGAAACTCCAGAAGGGAAACCTTCCCACCTACTCCTTAATGACTGAGAAGTATTTCAAGGGAGAAACAGGTTTGCCCACCACAATGGTAATTCGTTGATTCCTGTTCAGAAGAAAATAGTCATGGCCATATACAAGCTACTCACATGCTAGGCTATGCTGAACTAAGGGTAAGTGCACTTAAACAGGTGCCTGGGGTATTAATTTACAAGGAGTAACTACATGTCATTGGAGTAATTGGAAATTTGGTGCCAGTTAACTCCGGTTTCCACATGTAATTCCTTATGTTAGCAGCCTAACAAATGAAACTTGGCCCTTCGCCCATTCAACATATGGAATAAGTCTCTTGTTTTAAATTTGAAACTGTGGCAAGAAACTACCTTCTAGAAAGAGAGAATCTTGATAACTGGGAGACATGTATTTTGGTGAGCACAAGTAAAGCATACATCCTTGGAATAACAAGTATTTCATATTCTTGAAGATGGGAGTGAGGATAGGTGGGGGACAAAGAGAGTAGGATGCTTTGAAAGGGAACAAGAAGGGAGACTTTGCAGCTACCAGGCCTGCTCACAAGGCCTGGGAGGCTGATTGTCAATTGGGGATATTCAACAGAAATGCCGTGAACTGTAAAAACTCATATTCCCTACAGCCCCTAGGCCCACTTGTCTTTCCGCTAAATTATCTTTAACTCTATCTCATTCTTGCTAGACAGAGTTTTAGTTTTGGAAAAAGGAATACAAAGATAGTTAAAAGGTTCGTGATTGTTTTTTCCAACAGAACACCAGTTTTCCCATTTCTGCCAAAAACATGTTGAATAAACATTCTAAGCATGTTCTTTTAAAGGGGTACCACACTCTTACCTGCCCAGGGTGCCCACACAGTATGGCCTGATCTTGGTGCCAGGAACCATATGGGGCTTTCTATGTGCATCTCATTTGAGATAGAGTTACTGATACTAAGTGAGGGCCAATGAATCCTCAAGATCTTACCTTGGGGGCTGCATTTGATAAAGGCAAAGCAAGGCAAGGAGAAACTGAGTATAGGAGCAAGAAACTGGATGCTGTGGTTTAAGGACCATATCAGCAAGGAGAGGCTAGGCTCCAAAACAGTAATTGCAGGGGCAGTGCTGATTCATAACTTTGTAAATCTTTTATACCTGCAATTGTGAGGCCCACACTCCGTGAGGAAGAAGGTTGGCCAAGATTTACAAATGTTGATAAACCTAAAAAGGCATTTCCACTCTACCTACAGAGTCTAGGACTGAGAAGTCACTGCTCTCGGCAAATAAGTGATTGGCAATCTGTGTAAGAGAAATTAGCAGGAGAGGCAGAAACTGGGACATGTGGAGAGCTGGACAGAAGTGCGTTAAGTGAATAGTCAGTGAAGAAACAGGACTGACCAGATTTGGTGTTAAAGGAAAGCAGAGAGAATCTGTGATGTCTTCGCAGGTAAGTAAGATAGGCATGAATCTTTTTCTCCAAAAGAATCTGGAGTGATATTTACCTACAGGGGGGTGCTAGTGGCATGCTTTTATTTGACATTTTCTCCTCTCAGCAGCAGAGGGAGGTAGAGAGTAAAAAATGATGTGGGTTGAGCCCCATAGGAATACAAAGGGATCCAAAATGGAAGGTATTTATCATAAGGAAATTGAAAATCTCACGAGATGACAGGCAGCTCTATAGAATCTCTGCTATTTAGGAGGCAGAAAGACATAACTGGAGTCTAGGGGAAGATGAGAAAACATGGGATAAAGAAAGAGATTTGCATTTAAAAAAGACTACGCATATTAAAGTGGCCTTTTCGGATCCTTCTTTAGCATGTCGATGTAGGATCTTGTGTAAATATGGGACTTGAGTTTGAGGTCTGGCTTTGTGCATTTTGGATAAACTGCTTTTCTCTAGACCTCAGGAATGAGGGTGACAAAGACTACCAGGTGGGAACAGAGGAGAAGGAAACAAACCATAACAAAAGTTGCAGCTCCAGGGAATGGAACCCTGCCCTCAACAGCACCGGAGTCTCTCCCTTCCAGTGAAGTCCTTTACCACTTTTTCAAAAAGCCATTTTGAAATGTGGAAGTGAATGCTGAAGTACATGAAGCCACAATTATTGCTGTGTTTAGGGGGGCATGTCACTGCCCTGCAGACTGTTAGCATATAACTTCAGCATCTCAAAGCACCTAGCAGTCCCTGAAAGGCTGCTAATGCCTGGAGGCAGGCACTCACTTCATTTCAGTAGACTTCCTATTCCTGAACCACTTAAGAGATGGGGGAAGCCTTTCTTGAATGACTTACTGCATTTTCAGAGAATATGGCCAGGGAACAATTAAGTTACTTTCCTTCATAATCTGATTCAATCTATATATATTCCATCAAAGTTCTGGCTATCAGCTTTCTAATGTGGTCCTGAAACTGTGTGTGTGTGCATGTGTGTAAGAGATGGAGAGAGACTGCTTTCTATCGAAAAGTTCAAAGTATCATGTACATATTTTATCCAGTAATTCAATTTTTTCTCCTTTGACTAATCCATCTCAGAATTGCCTGTCTTGCAGTTCTTTAGCTTTTGCTTACCTGGTTCACAATTCAGTGTTAATGTTAAACAGGAAATGGAGAAACAGACACCAAGAAGAAAGGAGAGAGATGAGGTGTTCTATGAACATCGTTCCCTGAGTAATTCCAAGGAAAGATGGGCCCACTTGTGAGAGATCTACTGTCCCTCACAACCCATGTATTCTAGGATCCACGCAGCTCTTTTCAGGTGCTTGTTATTTTGTGGCCATGGTAACATATTTTGAAAACTTATACCACTGTTATAAGATTCACATGTAAATCTGAAATCTATCATTTGGTGAATAACAGTACGACGGTACAAGGAAGCATGAGAAGAGTGAGGGAATCACTTTTGGAACTTGGTTAAAATTAGTACAGTCAACTTCTTCCAGCATTTAGTGTTTTTATTTGCCATTTGTTATAAAAATGGGATCTTTATTTTACACAAAAGGTACTTTAAAAACAATGAAATTTACCAAAAGCTACTGAATCTGCGGCAAAGGGATTTACCACCAAAAATGCAGATTTACACGGTAAACCTGAGGGCCAAAAACATTGAACAAAATCTTCCATTTTCTAATAATTCATTACCAGAAGCAAAAACAATTGTGCACAGATAAATATGTGAAGGTTAACAAATGCTAGTTTTCACTCTTGCACTAACCAAGGAAAATGTCTCTATTCCAGATTGGCCCATTATTTCACTGACTGAAATATTTGAAGAATTAAAAAAAAATCTTCTTGTAAATGTTAATATTTAAACACAACATATACATGCATGAACACATCCATTCTAACTCTATATCCCTTTGTATTCTTAAAATTGCACCGTCTCTGCTAGAAATAATGTACAACATGCAGAAGGCATTCATAATTTTCTCAGCAGTAGTGTATTATACAAGTCAAATGCAAAAGTTGACTATGAAATTAAGCTCTGGCCGGGCGCGGTGGCTCAAGCCTGTAATCCCAGCACTTTGGGAGGCCGAGACGGGCGGATCACGAGGTCAGGAGATCGAGACCATCCTGGCTAACACGGTGAAACCCCGTCTCTACTAAAAAAATACAAAAAAAAATTAGCCGGGCGAGGTGGCGGGCGCCTGTAGTCCCAGCTACTCGGGAGGCTGAGGCAGGAGAATGGCGTGAACCCGGGAGGCGGAGCTTGCAGTGAGCTGAGATCCGGCCACTGCACTCCAGCCTGGGCGGCAGAGCCAGACTCCGTCTCAAAAAAAAAAAAAAAAAAAAAAGAATTAAGCTCAACTGAAAGCCATCTCAATTCAGAACTTTGGCTCATTATTCTATGTTAATGCTTTAGTGCTGATGAAATTATTCATATTAAAAATTTGAAGAGAATGTAGCCTGTTACCAAAGGTATGTAGTAGATAGCTCCCTGTGGATACAGAAGTGATGGACAAGAAACAGAAAGAAACCAATTAAATAGGACTGCAGGTTTTCACTGCTTCAGCTTTTCACATCCAGCTGAAAAGAAATAATTATATCGAGGGCATTCTGCAACAGTAATTAGTTTATACTATTTCAAATATATATAATGACTTCATAATGTAAACTAGAATGCAAAATAACTCCTTCCCTCTCCCACCATTCTGTCTCTGTTTCCAAAAAGAAATAAACAGATTCTGATGCAATTTCAGTACAGCTACTGAAAACAAAACAGTTACATTGTCCTGCTTTGGGTAGAGATCAGCTGTAAATACTGCAGGATGGGTAAAATAAAACTACTCAATGAGACATAATTATAGGCAATGGCTTCCTCCTAAATACATGCTCAAATATCATTGCAAATCTTCTAGCATAAATATATTCTGTTAAAGTGCTGATCAAATTTAGTGCAGTAGGTGAGTGAAGAAGAAAAACAACATACCTTATGTGCATAGGATGATGCTAAGAGAATGTGAAGATGGAAAGATGAAAATAAAATTGTATTGAAAACGCAAGAAAATAATGTTAAGGCCACAGAATAATTGTTTGATTATTTTAATGGTTGTTGAACCCATCAATATTATGCAATATTTTAATTAAACATAAAATTTTAATCACAAAACACTTGAACAGAAAAAAAATTTTTTCACTATCAAACAATGTTATGCAAATACATCACTGCAGTGCACCACAGCACACCTATTGGAGCTATGCCACAGCACTGAGACACTGAGGATCTCTATTTACCCTGTTTAACATAATGTGAAGTGACATAAAATACAGTGACATACAGGGGAAAGAAATTAAGACTGGGAGTGAAGAATGAAAATATAGTATCTATGTGCCACACAGATGTACCCTGATGTAAGTTAGGAAAAGAACACTACTCCTTTACCGGAATGCTCAGAAACACTTAGGTTCTCAGATCAAGGTTGACCATGTGATTTCTTTTAAATGTCATAACTTAGGGAATACAGTACTTCATGACTAATGAATTAAAAAACTTGCTATCCTACTATTTAATCTACAACCTCCTGCAATTTTGGAAAAAAAATCCACTAGATATATCAAAAAATAATATAATTTACATACATGAAGTATGTGTGTCTGTGTGTGCATGCAAATAAAAGTAACCCATGCCATTACTACCATAAGCTATGAATTTTGTTTTGAATAACCTCCACATTTATTTTTTGGAAAATGCATATGTATTCTTGAAATCAAATGCCAACGAAACTCTCATAATTATAATTTAACAAACTTAATTGTCTTTATTTAAAATTCTGTTAAGTGAATATGAACACCTGTAAAATAAAGATCTGCTCCAACTGTACAGTAAAGGTGGTATTAACACCCTATTTTTTATGTGAAGTAGTAGCCTCATTGCTCCTTGCATCAGGGCTACCTTGTCTCAAAAGCGACCTAAACACTGGCGTATAAGGTTTAAATTAAAAGATGTAAAACCATGGCATCAAAAACAATATAGATTGCACCAATAATTATACCCTAGTGTGTGGAAAGCAGTTTATAATATTTATTATTAATCCTGCTAGTAAATTCCTATAGAAATTTATGTAGGTGATAAGGAAAATTTAGCCAATGACTTTTGCAGTTGAACCAAACCAGTGAAGAGCCATGGAGAAGTTTGTCAGGTGAATGGTAGTAAATCTGAATTTTGTTTTGAAAATTCTTCCTATAAAAGAGGGTGAGAGTCTTTCATACAAATTCTAGCTAGTTATGTGGCCAAAAACATTTAAGCACTTTTGGCATATGCACATCCAAAACTTAATCATATACCACACTGGAATCAGTATACATGATAATTCTATTGTGAAACACTAAAATAAACATCAACTCACACTTAAAAAAAAGAAAATAACAACAAAAAACATGGATATAATTAGAATCTGTTTTCTGAAGTCCTAGAAGTTTCATCAGTTATACCTGCTTCCCTGAGAGCTGAATGTTCTGACTAAAGGCAAGTTTTGGTAAGTAATTTATTTTTACACTGTTCCTTTCCATTCAGAATAAACAATAATGTGTGAGGCAGTGTGCTTGGTGTCCCATATTCCTCATAGCTAATATTATCCAAATTTCATTTGATCTGAATAATTCCTTTCTCTGAACTTTAGTGCAGGAGTCTGTGGCAGGTGAGGGAAGCTCTATTTGCTATGCTTTAAAGACTCACTTTCATCTTTCTGGAACAAAGCAAGAGAAAACATATACCACGCACCACAATTCCATATACACAGTACTGTTTACCTATAGTGCTTTCCCGTTTTGTGTAGGTGCAGTTAATAGATTTCTTCATAGTTATATCCAAAATGAAGAGGTGGCATCATAATGCCTAGACCCTTAGGGAAAAACACATTAAAGATGTACATTTCCCAAAAATGAGTCAGTTGATTTTATTCATTAAAAAATATGCATAATAAAAGGCCAAACACAAAGCTCTTTATAAAAAGGAGCAACATGTATTTTCCAGAGGAGTTAGATAAAGGCATGAGATGAATTTCAGTTAAATGGATCTATTTCTTTCTGGGTTTTGAGAACTCATTTTAGACACTGAATAGAGGCTGTTTTACATTATAATCACAGCTAGAGATTACACAGATGGAGGGGGAAAAAGTCTTTTGCTTTAACTCTTACTAAATTTCTATATTTTAAAATCAATTTAAGAACCAAATCTGTACCTCTCCCCTCTATCACAGTTTTTGTAAGTAATTAAGAATTGTACCCGTCCGATTGCACAGCGACTAGGGAAGAGAGAGGTAGATGATTCGGCCACTCTCTCACAAGGAAACCCCCAAATACTTTAGGGCATTAAACACAAGGCTTTTGTTATCCAAAAGTAATTAGTTGCAGAGTACAAAAAGATTTTGCAGCAGAATGTACACAAACATGAGAGTCATAAACAGCCAAAACCAAGTACACTAACAGTAAGTTCATAAAGAAATGCATAAATTCTATGTATCTTACAAAAATGATCCTCACAGATTTTGAATCCAAGATTATACAATAGAAAATATTTATATGTTTTACATTTAATATAAAAATTCTTAACAAATAAAAAAAGGCCTTGATGATAGACAAGAAGAAATTTTAGGGAATACATTAATTTTCAGGATGCCCCAAGGATAATACATCTTAAATACTCAGCTCCTGTTCTAGGCAAAGGCCAGATGCAGGCATTTTCTCAGGGTCATCATTGGTGTTGAGAAAATCAGGTTAAGGAAGACTCAAGCAAGCTGGGAAAGGAAGTAAAAATTAAGCCAAAAACGAATTCTGCCAAGCACAATACACCCCATCTAAAAAAATTTAGGAACATAAATCAAAGACAGTGGTGAGTACACATCAAGACAATTCATATTGATGAGTTTATGTTCTTGGTGATAAATATCAAAACAGGAAGTCAGTTAAAACAAGTGTGCAAATAAGTAATGGCGACTGGGGGAAGAAGAGGACAGAATACCTATACAATCTTGAAGGCAAACACTGCAAGGAGGAATTCAGTCATTTCATAGCTTCCAGTCCACCCTCGATGTGCATTTCTTGCAACATCTCAATAAGTTAAAGAACAATTATTCACAAACTTCAGGTTAGTGTTAACAGTTTTTACCTGGTTAATTTAGGGCTAGACACTGAGTTGCTTTAATAAGACATTTAGTTATGGTTCATCATAATAGTCACCCATTCTTCATCTTTATTAACTTAGAAAATTTTACTTCTCATTTAAAGCCCTGGAGCATTATTTTATTTTATTTTTTTTGAGACAGAGTCTTGCTCTGTTACCCAGGCTGGGGTACAGTGGCGCAATCTTGGCTCACTGCAACCTCCACCTCCCTGGTTCAAGCAATTCCCCTGCCTCAGCCTCCCAAGTAGCTGGGATTACAGGTGCATGCCACCATGCCTGGCTAATTTTTTTGTATTTTTAGCAGAGATGGGGTTTCACCAGGTTGGCCAGACTGGTCTCGAACTCCTGACCTCAAGCAATCTGCCCATCTTGGCCTCCCAAAGTGCTGGGATTATAGGCGTCAGCCACCATGCCCGGCCGTGCATACTTTTAAAAATGATTTTGAAACATGGGTCTCTTTTCTTTAAGTCAACATTTGTCTAAGCACGTCTGTAAACGTTCTGTTACAGGGAGAGGAAGAGTATTGAGCAAGTTCTCCTCAACAATCAGACAGCTCCGTTTTAGGGACTGACATCCTTCCAGTTCAGGAGGAAGTGTTTCCAGGTAATTACCAATGAGCTCCAGATGAGTAAGGTTTGACAGCTCACCCACGTGAGGGGACAAATTCATCAAGCTATTTTTCCCCAAAAGTAAACATTGCAGCTTTTTGCACTGAAACAGCCCATCTGGTAGCATCTCAATCTGGAAAGGGAAGAAAAAGAGATTGGTAAAATAGGTTTTTGGTGGTTTTTGATAAGACATTTACCTTTTTCCCAAAAACACATTTCTGGAGGTTTATAAGTGATGCAGACTACAATGATGATAAATTTGAAGTAGATGAAAAGATAGAGGGAAAATAAAGACAGGAGGAGTACAGCGAGGAGTGAGGACTGTGGCTACCTTGGACACCTACATCCTTGCTGTATATGGGTGAGCAACGAGTTTGATTTTAAACACTCTAACAAGAAATTCTTAAAGAATATGTACTTATACACACATGGTCGTTAAGATAAAAAACAAACCAGTAAGAAGAATAATAATTACTCTTGAGTCCTGGATCAGAAATAAATCACCCTCAAGAGTCTTCATAAAACGTTTACTGTGTAATGTAATGAATAATACCCTTAAAAACATCCTAAGATCCTGAGAGCAGACTGAAAACTTCATTCTCTTTTTTAAAAAAGCCTACAGAAGGCCAGGCGCGGTGGCTCAAGCCTGTAGTCCCACCACTTTGGGAGGCCAAGACGGGCGGATCACGAGGTCAGGAGATCGAGACCATCCTGGCTAACAGGGTGAAACCCAGTCTCTACTAAAAAATACAAAAAGTAGCCGGGCGAGGTGGCCGCGCCTGTAGTCCCAGCTACTTGGGAGGCTGAGCCAGGAGAATGGCGGGAACCCGGGAGGCGGAGCTTGCAGTGAGCCGAAATCGCGCCACTGCACTCCAGCCTGGGCCACAGAGCAAGACTCTGTCTCAAAAAAAAAAAAAAAACCTACAGAAGCAGAAGCAAAAAAACATTATATATACATGCACATTTCATTCCCCTCTACATACATATACACCTGAATATTTACTCTTGTTCCTTCCCTCTGGCATGGTTTCAATTAAATAATTTATAATACAGAGATAATTTTAAATATAATACAGATTATGCAAATTAGGTTAACTCCTAAAGCTGCTCACGTTGACTGCTCCCCTATATGGTAGATAGGCTGTATGTCAATTTCTAAGGGAGCCACAGTACATACAAGAAATAGGGTTTATTGAGGAGAGACCTCCAGAGAAGAAGTTGAGCACATACACAATCCCTTCAACCCATCACTTCACTGAGGGGTAAGTCTGGCCTCAGCACAGATAGACTACACATACCACCGCCCCCCACCCCCATGATACTTTACATATTGGCTGGGGACAGGGGCCACCTACAAAACTATGAAATAATGTAAGTTCCTTGGTTCAAAAACTGGCTTTGTTAGAAACAGGGATAAAAAGGGCACTCAGGGACTTGGCCTATATCCTCTGATGGGCTAATGCTGACCTGATGGGAGACAAGTTGCTAGGGCCATCCAGAACTGTCTCTCCTCAAAAGGATAAATAGCTTTTATATAAGCTAAAAAAGGACCAAATTCCATAAAAAATGTTAATGATGTTGGAAACTCCATTCTCCTACATCACCCCTCCCTCTAACACACATTCAGTGCTGTACATCCTTAAAAATAAATCTAATGATTGTCACTGCTAAGAACAACATTCCATATAGATCATCATTGTACACTAAAATATTTGATATAAACAAAGGGAAAAATATCTACCCTTTACTTTCATTTCCTTCCCAAGAGCAATGCAAACCCTACATATGCAGACTTATATTGAGAAATGAGGCAGAGGTGAGAAGAAATGCAACCTCTTTCTAAGGCAACCCCTTCTGCACAGAGACACCTGCAGCTCAGAAGTAGGGTCAGTGATGTCCAAGTGGAGAAAAAATCAGTCCTTTGCAGTGTGCATTATTAAGAGTGCTTGTTGGTGCCTCTGAAATGACCCAGGCAAACTGGCTAAAAAAGAAATTAGGCTTGGCTCATTTATATTCAGTGAGCACGTGCTGAGTGCCTTCTGATGTGCCAGGGTCCCAGCTAGCTGCTGGGATAAAGTACTGAGTTAGAAAGACTGCCTTTGAAAACTAGCCTAATAATGCAGGTCACCATTGACATCTCAGCCTCAGCATTGTTGACATTCTGGGTGGAAAAATTCTTGCTGTGGGGCTGTCCTGTGCAGTATAGGATGTTTAGCAGCATCCTCAGCCTCCACCCACCAGTTGCCGGTGCCACTCCCCTTCCCAGTTGTGACAACCAAAAATGTTTCCAGACAAATGTCTCTTGGGAGGCAAAATCATTCCCAGTTGAGAAGCACTAGTCTCACGGAAGAGAGAAACATTAAACAATTACACAATTGTCTGTAATGAGTGGTATGAAGAAAAGTACCCTAACCTGAACTGCATTAGGGAATTCCATATTTCCCTTCTTCAGTCAGCTTCAGATTCCCAGCAAGAACCTCCTTTAACTGGACTGATTTCCTACTGGGTGATTACCCTGAAGCCATTGCCCTCACTCTCTTGTCTGGCTATCAGCACTACCACATTCCCACCAGTCTCCTTTCAAATCTCTACATCTGTGATTTCAGTGGACTTCTCAGGCTCCAGTCGAGGAAAGGGATTTCCCAAGGCAGTGGGAGTGAGCCTCAGGGCCAGCCCCTTAGCATTGCTGCTGTGAAAGTGAGTCAAGAGCTGCGCTGGCGAAACTCTTCCTATGTGTGAGGGTCCATCTCCAGGGCTTTCTCTCCAGCTCCCTGCCCAACTAAGGCACAGGATCTTACCTCACCTACTCTCATTCAATTTTTCTGAATGAGCCTGGGGAGTTTTGTTAAAGACTCAAGACTTTCCTTCAACTCAGCAATTGCATCCTGAAAAAAATCTACTTATAGTTTTAAAAATAGTTTGCCTTGAAGCTTACTAGAACTCCAATTTTGCCTGGGTCAACAAATTTTATAAAAACAAATTTTATAAAAAATGTTAGAAAACAATTACTTAAAACTAATTTATTTAGCATGCCCTTTCTTAGACTGTATGACACATAAGCCAGAGAGCAAAATATTACCTTAGTGGATCACTGATTTCTTCTAAAAAACCAATGAGAAAGCTTACAGACTATTATGGGGATGATATACTTCAACAATAAAATGGTTTTATGGGATAAACTATAATATATAATACACACATACATAAACTACATAATAAACTACAAAATAGATGACAACAACAAAAACTAATGGCTATGTAATCTCTCTACATCCTAGAATTCTCTGACAACACAAAATTCTTGTGCTTTGTGTCTTCAGCAAAATGAATTGAAGTCCCCGAGAACAGGATGGTTTTCTTTTACATCTATGGCTGACATTGTAAATTAAATACCCCCGCTTTTTCCCAGAGGCTGGGATCTTACTTTAGAATCCTTCTCAATATCAGATTTCCTTTTTTTTTCTCTGGCCAATGACACATGCTATCTTGGGAAATGCTTACCAAACCCTAAAGTCCAATCATTTCAAGAAACACAGCTGAATATTTCTAAGTAGTGATGCCAAAAACAACAAAACTCAGTGTCACACAGATGATCTTCAGAAGGAATTAAGTCTTCAAACTCATATAAGAAAGAAAAAAAAAAAGCACAAATGTGGAAGTGAGAAGACCTATCTGTAAATTGGACTGGTCTAAGATTTCAGCAAACCTAGTTCAAAGCCTTGTGCTTCTCTCCATTACAATCAATGCCACCATAATCCAATTACTCTTTGGCACTGTGATAGGGATGGATCTTGGCCTCCATTTCTCCCACCTTCCATGCCCACCCGCACATACCACTGCTCCCCAGGTAGAATCATTTGGATTGATCCAACGAGACACAGAAGAACAGCAGAGTAGAAATCAGAATGTTTGGGTTCCATCCTAGCCCCTTGCCAGGAAACTTCAGACCTCAGGTGAACTGCTCTGAGCATCAGTAAAATAAGGGAAGTGGACTAGAGCAAGGGCTGGCAAAGTTTTTCTCCAAAGGACCAGAAGAATAAGTATTTTAGGCTTTCTGGGCCAAGAGGCAAAACTGAAAATAGTATGTAGGTCCTTATATAATAGAAAAAAAATTCCATACATTTTTAAGTGATGAAATTCAAAACATAACAATTGAATATCATTTTGTTGTAATACAGGCCCCCTAAGAAGAAGAACGGAATCTATTTGTGAAAATTGAAATTTGAATTTCATATAATTTTCATGGGTCACAAAATATTCTTTTGATTTTCTTCCCCCAACCATCTAAAAATGTAAAAATCAATCCTAGCCTGGGCTGTATAAAAACAGGCAGTGGGTAGACTTGACCCCCAGGCTGCAGTCTGCGGACTCAGTGTTCCTTTCAGGTATGAGGGTCTTTGTCTCTTGTTTTAAATCTGTATTCCTACTTCTAAATCATAACTGATAAAACCTTTCCATGGGGTTTTGTTTCTTGGCTGTCCTCTCACAAGCCTTTCATATGCTACAATCAGAGCCTCCTTTGAAGGTACCAGTTCAGGCTAACTAGCACTTTCAAGCTCAGGTCTCACCCTAGTCACTATCCAATGAATCAAACATGAATTTGATAGCAGATTTCCAGGCACTCTCCATTCTGACCCACCTTACTAAATGGTCTCATCTCGTTGTACATCTGGGCACGCTTATTTCAGTCCTCTGTGGATGACCTCTATTTTTTAACACTTCCCTAATCCAGTGTTCTAGGGTATGCTTCACAGAACACAAGAGTCACTCTATAAAAAAAGTGTCTTGCTCAAACACATTTGGCAAATATTGCATACCATCTCTTGTTGGAGAAGCACAACACATATTCATATGTTAAAGGCTCTCCCGCTCAGTGAATATCCGCCACCCAGAGACTGCCGAATACCTTCCCATGTCGAGGTAATTCTCTACCTTATGAGTCTTGGTGGGTAGCAGAGCTCACTTCCTACTAGAGACACTACTACCACCAGATTCTTGTGTTCTCGGCTCTCTTACAGCCACAATGTGGGCATTCATTAGCTGTGCCAATCAGCTGCTCAGACTCGGACTTTGAATTGGGGCTAACATCACAAAGAAGTCGAAGCCACGAAGAATCTATTCTGTGGGAGGCCCAGGGTCACAAGAGCAGCAACATCAAGTTTTCAGGAACAGAACCAGTGCTCTGAGCTGGTAAGGTCCTCGGCAGTGTATCCTCACCATTGTGCTTTTCCACTATGATTCTGGCTACAGTCCTCACTGCTGTCGTACTTTGTGCCTGTTTTCCAAGCTTGGTTTTGCAGTCTTTTCAGTGGTAATATGAGATACCTAATATCCTTTCAACTAACGTCTTTTCTGCTTAAGAGGTAGTATTTGTTGCCTCCATCTATAAACCTGATACACTGCCCAAGTCTTGAGATCAGACGTTTAAAATGCATCCTATAGGAATCTTTATCAACTGCCATTCCACATGAATTGGCTTGAATTTCTGAGTATACGCATATCTAACTATGTATGCAGCCAGTGTGATATTTTCTTTTTTTCCTTTTTTGAGACGGAGTCTTGCTCTGTCGCCCAGGCTAGAGTGCAGTGGCGCAATCTCGGCTCACTGCAACTTCTGCCTCCCGGGTTCAAGCGATTCTTTTGCCTCAGCCTCCTGAGCAGCTGGGATTGCAGGCACGTGCCACCATGCCCAGCTAATTTTTCTATTTTTAATAGAGATGGGGTTTCACCATATTGGCCAGGCTGGTCTCGAACTCCTGACCTCATGTTTCAATATTTTGGTCTAACTCAGAATCATGAGACTCTCAAGGTTGGAAATAATCTTGAAATTAGTTAAATCCCCACATGAAACGTGAATTCCTGATGCCTTTAACAACCCTCCTGCTGATTATCTGGCAGTCCCTGTCTGGAGAGTTTTATTAATAAGAAAATGACTTTTCCCTCCTCAAATGCTCAATCTTTGGATGCTATATGGGAAAGATGAGAAATCTTCCTCTGCTGGCCCTAGTTCTCTCCACTTTCCCTAAGTTCTAACATTGTAGTTATTCCCAGCAAGTTTTACTCTCCATGTAAATTTTTCAAATATCTGAAGACCAATATTGTGGATGATTCTCCCCTCCCACCTGTACTTCCCATCATGAGGCTGAAGTATTCCATCAGAGTTTTCATCTTCCTGGTGGCTGTCCTCTGATGAGTTTTAGTTTATTTATATTGTTGTTACATAGTCTCTGCACAGTGCTTCTTTGACTCTTAAGTTCACCAAAGATGTCATGTTCATCATTTTGGCTCCAAAGATGCTCAGCAACTACTTTTTCTCAGATTTCTGGGACAACCCACTCAAAAAGATACCATTCCATTTTGGTGATAAAGTATTTTCAGCATAAGACTTTTCTTGCGGTACAAAGTATCCTTTCTTATTCAAGAAAGCATGTGTCTGATATTCACACTTATTCTTTCAGATATGGTCCAGGATTCCATTCCATAAACTTGGTGTCAAAAGTACTAAAGGTCTTAAGGTTTCTTTATTACATTAACTCGGTGAAAACATTCACCCGCTCATACATTTAAATAATGCGTGGCCAGCTAACAACTGAATAAGCTGCGACTTTCAAAAATCCATTTTTAAAAGTGATTTAACTGTCTGTAACTGCTTAGTGGAACCAATGCCTTTAAAAATATTATTTATATTTTTATTACAAATTTAACAATAAAAAAAGTGAGCAAAATATTAATATTAATCAGCTGCCTAATTAAATGGCACTGATACACTTCTAGACCTGTGATTTTCAGAATGCATCACTAGGCCAGCATCATCAGCTCCACCTGGGGACGTTTTAGAAATGCAGACTCTTGGGTCCTACATCCGGCCTACTGAATTGGAAACCCTGGGAGCGGGGCTCAGGAATCTGTGTTTCAGCAAGCTCTTTGGGGAATTCTGATGCACACTGTTAATCTAGGTCAATCCTAATGTAGTTTTAAAATCTCACAAACTTTTAAGATCTGAAGATGTCTCATTTGTCTAACAATGGACTCGCTCCTTTTATATATGAATAAAGTCAGAGAGTTCTAAAAATCAGCATGAATTTTGCTCTCACCCCCCAATTTTCTGGTATTTCTCTAACACTCATGGTTTTCAAAAATAATGTATAATTAATATATTTTATTAGCCAACACGATGCTCATAACTATACTTACCATGACATATGAACTACAAAATGTCTAAAAGATAATAGATTTTTTCTTTTTCTTTTTTTTTTTTGAGACAGAGTCTCGCTCTGTCACCAGGCTCGAGTGCAGTGGCGCCACTGCAACCTCCGCCTCCCGGGTTCAAGCGATTCTCCTGCCTCAGACTCCTGAGTAACTGGGACTTCAGGCGCCCGCCACCTCGCCCAGCTAATTTTTGGATATATTTTGAAGTGTGGTGGAATACCCATTTTCAAGCAGAGGAATGTCAGTTTCATCCCTTGGTAGATTTGATTTCTGACCAGGTTTTCCCTCTTTCTTCTAAAATGGACATTAGCCTCACTCTCTTACCTTTAGACTACCATGAATTTTCCCTTTTTCCTCCTCCTCCACATCTTAACCTAGGAAACTACTCATTTGTTTTGTTTTTTCATGTTTTGGTAAAGTTAAGTTTTCCTTAACTTGGCTTTACTATTGCAAATTATGGTTCATTCTAAAGTATGGATCCTGGAAAAAGCTTCTAAGAAGCCGTAGTGTTGCATTATGGAGGCAGGCCTTTCATTTTGAATCATCTTTCTAGACATGCATGCAGATTTCAAATCTTTTTCACCACATCACAAAAAGGATTTATGAATAATTCATAATCCCAGCATTTTAAAATAAGAAGTTATTTTATTATGACAGATTTGGAAAGCGGAAAAGTTTTACCAAACTCCCTAATACCTAAAACCTTCATAAAACAAAAAGTAAGCTCTACCATAACGAATTAAATAGTTTAAAATACTTTGTGATGTTTATGTAGAAAATTGGGGGGAAAAAAACACAAAGAGAAAAACATTTGCTGAGCAACTATTATGTGCCAGGAATTGTGCCAAATGCTTATATGTGTTTTCATAAAATCTCCATGACAACTTGTAAGTTAGATTAAAAATGGATGCTCAGTGTTTTGGTAATTTATACAAGATCAGATTGGGCTTGGCTTGAGAACACATAGCATGATTTGAAGTGTGTTTGCTTGCCCTATGTAACACACTACAAGTGCCACAGATACTGAACAAAAGAAGGAATGGATTTACTTACATTGTTGTTGGTCACAGCAAAGTACTGCAAATTACTCAGATACTGGATTTCTTCTGGAATGAAGGTCAAGTGGTTATAGCTTAGATCCAAATAATGTAGTTTGGTGCATAGGAAAAGCTGCAAGGGCAGATTCTCAATATTATTATGGTCCAAAGAGAGCTGCTCGAGGTTAGATAATGCCCCAATCTGTGCAGGAATATAAGCAATGTTATTGTGCCATAACTTTAAGCAGGAAAGATTCTGAAGATGCTGAAAGCTAATGATCTCTTCCACAGTTTTAAGGTTGTTTTCCCTTAGGTCTAACTCATGCAAATTATTCAGGCTGAAAATGGAGTGTGGAATGCGTTCCAGGTCACAGCTGATCAGTTCTAGGCTTTTCAGATTGACCATTTTTTCAAGTTGTTCAACACAACCAGTTTGCTTCCCTCATTATCAAGGGACAGTTTCTGCAGTGAAGGCAGGAGGTCTGTAACAACCTGTGGGATCCGGGAGAGGCTACTCTTCAAGTAGAGGGTCCTCAGATTTTTTAAGTCCTGAAAGCCCTCCAACTGCATAGTACTCAACTGTTCAGGGAGAACACAGCCTGAAAGATAAAGTTCCTTGAGATTCTTGAGGTGAAATACCCAGCGTGGGATTTTTCCCATTTCAGTAAATTTCAGGCGGAGGATTTTTAAATTCTCCTCTAGAAAGGCCAGTGCAGGATGGTCTACGACCAGAGATGAATGGTACACACAAAGCTCCTTGAGGTTGACCAGTTGTGAGACTGCAGAGGGCAGCTTCACCTCTGGGATAAGCTCCAGGCTTAGCACTTCCATTTCAGTTAACTCAAAGACATTGTCTGGAAGACCATTGAGCATAAAAAGATGCAGCTCTATCTTGTCCTGGGCATTTTTCACAAGCTTACTTTTCAGTTTCTCAACTGTCCATTCATTATTGAGGTTGATCTGTTTCAGTTTGTTCTCACTGACCTCTGACAGGAATATGGAGAAGCGTTTGGAATAAAGAGGATCATACTGATCAGCCAGATGAAGGATGAAGGCAAAGTCATTCTTGACATCAGGGATGTCACTGTAGTTGCTTTTTTCTCTTAACGCCTCAAAGGAATATTGCTTCAGGGAACTCCTCAGCATCCACCACAGGCTGTAGGAAGAGGTCAGACCGTAAAGTATAACCAAAATGACATAAAATGAAGCCAGGACCTTAAAGATTTCTGCCAAGGAATAGACACACTGGTAGCGCTTGTATCCTGTAAAAGCCTGCACATCAACTGAACAGTCAATTTCAAGAGTGATGTAGGTTAAAAAATATGGAACATAAGTTATGATGAGCACAAACAAAATGACTTTGACTATTATCTGTTTCAGATATACTCTATAAATGATGTCCTTCTGCTCCACGTGCATGCGGAATCTTCTCACTTTTTCAAAGATGGCTTTGGCCTGTTCACCCTCCTTCTTGTCCAGGACACTGGAAGTTGGGCTTTCTATGCCAGCTGACTCCAAACCTGGCTGTGGGTAGGGCAATGACTGTTTGCTAGAATCTATGTCAGCTGAACACCCTGAGGACGAAAGCAAAATCTTGGACTTGGAGAGTTTCAGAGGCCTCACTGACTGCTCCGCCACTGTTTCTGACAGGGCGCGGGTGGTCCATGGAGAATCGAAGCATTTGTGAAGGATGGCCACAAAATGCTCGAGCCTGGAACTGGTACTGGGGTAGTGAAGCCAAAAGTTGCTACAGGCTGCAAAGATGAGCGTGTGCAAGAGCACCAGGTAGGGGAAAAACTTTGCAAACCAATGGAGCTGTTTCTCGTAACAGACGGCATCGATATAGGAGTACTGCTGTCGGTGGAGGTCATTCTGGATTCGGAGGGGGAGTGGAAGCGGTGTCCCAGGATTAGAGGATGTGTTCATGCTGGCTTTCAGGATGTCCCAAGGCACGGCACAGTGATTGTCAAATTCCACTTTGCATGGAAGACAGCACAGAACCCTGCTCTGCGTCAGCTGAAGAGCTCCGGCCAGCACGGCCACCAGCAGCATGATCAGTGTGATGTAATACCAGAAGACGTCCCACCATGGTTTTAAGATGTGATAAGATGACTGGGCATCTGCTAAGCATTTTAGCTCAGTTAGTGTAATCATGACTTTCCCTTGTAGGAGGACAGAAACTGGAAGAGGAAAATAAACACTACTGAAGCAAGTACTCAAATAAGCATTTCACTCTAATGCTCATACACACATGCCCTCCTTCCCAAGTAGGATTTAGCTCTGTGGTCAAACCTAAAAGGGAGAGCTGATCAAGGGGCACATAAGTCTTCTGGTTTCATTTGAAACGACAGGCCATCCAACTTTGAGCCATAGTCTCTTAGATGGAGGACCGTTCAGTGATAGTGACTAGAAAGAAATTTAGGGGGAGCTCTTGAGGTAATTATCTCATTATGTCTTGGATCTCAACTCCAGGCTAGGCTACTAAAAACCAGGAGTCAATCTGTCTTCAACTGACATTTGAAAAACTTGTTCCTATGCTCCTTCCTCTACCCCCTCTCTCTTTCTCTCTCTCTTTCTTTCTTTCTTTTTTTGACAGGGTCTCACAGGCCTTAGACTCTTGCCCTCAAGTGATCCTCCCTGCTTGGCCTCTGAAAGTGCTGGGATTACAACTATGAGCCACCACAGCCAGCCACCTAATTTCCAGTGGTCACATTGTACCTTCCAAAATGTCTGAGTAAGCTCCTTTCCACACCTTCTCCCATGTCTGAAGCATCACTTATAGCCCGAGAGTTGTTTTAGTCACCACAAGGAGCCTCTTTTAAGCAAGCTCTGCTTTGTAAAATTACCCCTTAGGCTTAGAGGGGTCTACAATTCTATGCCCAAAACAACCTGTCACTGAATGTATTATCTCCTTTCCACACAAGCTTTCGCTTTGTAATTTAAGTACGTGAGTATTAAAAAACTTTGAGTATTTAAAACTTGGGAAGTATTTAAAAGTTATGGCTTAAAAAAGAATAAGGAAGAAAAGCTCTGCTAGAATACTCGATCACAGGTACTCCCTCTCATGTTTAATGTTGTGATAGCAAAGTACTAAAAAGATAAACGAATAAGGTATATTCTATTATTAAATTATTTTTGTCTTCAGGAAAACAAGATTATCTTGTATTTTCATACTGAAAAGTATTCAGACAACATTCCTGAGAATGTCTATGTTGAGTCTTACATACATCAATTGTTTCAAAAATTGCTAATCAGTAAAATCCAGATCATCTATAAGATAGCACAGAGTAAGGTAAAAGGAAATATGTGGGTCTTAGAAAGTATCTGCTAAGAAAAAGAAGAAAAATGGTAATGGTAGCATGGTCCTCCCTCGCTGGTAGTCCAGCTCTAACCTATTTCCAAGGGCTTCTCCTGGATTTTCTTGAGTCTGGAGTCTTATCATCTATTCTGGGCCTGAGTTTCTCTCTAGACACCCTAGTATTAGTAGCATCCCCAAGGAAGACTTTTTTTTTTTTTTGACATGGACTCTAGTGGCACAATCTCAGCTCACTGAAACCTCCGCCTCCCAGGTCCAAGCAATTCTCCTGCCTCAGCCTCCTGAGCAGCTGGGACTACAGGTGCATGCCACCATGTCCAGCTAATTTTTGTGTCTTTTTAGTAGAGATGGGCTTTCACCATGTTGGCCAGGCTGGTCTCGAACTCCTGACCTTGTGATCTGCCCGCCTTGGCCTCCCAAAGAGCTGAGATTACAGGCCTGAGCCACCGTGCCCAGCCAGGAAGACTTTTTTACTCTCATTTGCCCTCTTTCTGGGATCTGGTATCCTGCCTTGAACCTTAGAGTCCCATTACAGAGTCCCTGCTCCCTGTTAATAAGTCTCATCCTCAGCATATTCCTGACCATCTGACCCTGAACCCTACAGCTTCATGCTCTTGTACCTGTTAGGGCATGCTACAATTTCTGAGTTTAATTGCTGGACTGGAGCACTACTTTCTGCTTGTGTCCTCTCTGGGCATCACATTATATTATATGGATTCACCTTCCTCCTAGGACCTACAGGTGGATTATATAACTCTTCAGGGCTTCTCTCCTTCACTCCAGCTAAGTGGGTCTATTTCTAACTCTCAACTCTTCTCATTCTGCCTCAACTCTCTGCCTTACATAATTGTGTGTTGAGGTAAGACAGAAACTAAAATGAGAGGAATACATGAGGCAAAGAGAAAGTCCTGGGCTTAGACCTCAAAATACTATAAATATGATGGGGCCAGGGGTGTGAGGGATGGTAGAAAACACTGCTGGATGAAAGAAAGAACAGGTGAAAAATACTTTAGGATTTTAGTTGACATGTATGCATACTTTCAGCTAGTCTCATGTGATAGTTGTTATGTTGAAATATTGATTATAACTTCTGGCCACATTAATAGGTGAACCCAGATAAAGGAGCTGCAGTTCTCCTGTACCTGCCTGGTGAGATCACAATACTGAAACCCAATGCTCAGTTACAGGTTAAAGATAAAATGGGCAAAAAACCAACGAGGAGCTGTTGTTTCCAAACCATTTCCTACAGAGGAACACAGGCAATTGATGAAATTCAGCTGAGATAATAGATGACTAAGTGAGCCTGAGAATTTATCTTTACATTTTTGCGCAACAACCTCACAGGTGAAAGAATAGTGGATTTGTTCCCAAGGTAGAACCAGGTACGTGGAAGCTTTAGAAAATTACATTTTGATTCAATCTGTGGTGGAAAGTCATCGAACTGGTTGCTCTGTGAAACAGTTCAGCTCTATGTCCTGAGCAGAATCTTGATAAATAAAATGACCATCCATCAGGGAAGTTGCAAAAGAATTTCTTGTAATGGATAAAAAGAGTGAAGCAGATAATTTCAAAGGGTTCTTTCAGCTCTAAATTCAAGTTTCATTTGTCCTCTCAAAGGTCCTGAGAATTAAATTCATTTAAGATATGCAACTGAAATTGTAGAAGAATGAAAACAACAGTAGCTCCAACAATGATAAGGGTATTTGACAGAGAGTGAATATTTAGTCAATAAAAATACAAGTCAACATTGACCAAAATAATGTATTTTAAATATTTATACTTACTATAATGAAAAAAATTAAATAAATCAATATGCTTCAGTCAGGAGGTCTACACCTTTTGAAGTTTCTTAGACACACCATCTCTGTGTTTGTCTTCATTCTATGAGAAAACATAAATATCTTAAAATAGCTATAGTTGTTCAAACAAACAAACTGGAGATACTGTCTCCAGAAACCCTCTCTGTCATAAGACATGATATGGCAAATAGATTTTCATACTTCTGGCCTCAAGCAATCCTTCCACCTTGGCCTCTCAAATGCTGGGATTACAGGTGGGAGCCACTGTGCCTGGCTTAGATTTTCACAGGTCAGTTTACTTTTCACACTGGGGCACATTCTGGCAAAGTTGTATCTACAGGGTCCCACTCACATTCATTAAACCATACTCACTCCCTGAACTTCTTTTCAATTACAGGGAAGTTCCTTCAGAAATTTAAACACAACATATTTTAAAATTTTGTATCTACAACACTTAGATGAACACTTAGCTTTTCTAAGTAGTCGACATATGTTAATTTCTCTCACTCATTCCTCATACACAGTTGTTCTTATTTGCATTTTTCAGATGGCTTGCCACACCAAGTGATTTCTGTACCCATATTTAAAACCAAACATCTATCCAAATAAGTCTCAGTGCTCCTAAAATTTAGCCTACCAATATCATTAGAAAAAGTGACAAGTTAATACACTTTTCCAGATACAGCTCAGAAATATGGCTGAAATTACTGGAAATTATGTTATTATTAAACATACTTAGGCTTTATATTTGTTTAATTTAGAGGTTAACAAACCCATTTGTAACATTTATAGTTCAATAATTTGTGATAGCTAAATTACATATATATTGATAATTTGAACTGTGAGAAAAATTGTAAAATATGTAGTTAATTTTACCTGCATTTGTCTTCCTTTCTTCCTTTCTCCCTCCCTTTCTCCCCTCTATGTCCTGAGCAGAATCTTGATAAATAAAATGACCTAGAATTTGTTTTTAATTGAATGTAAAAATTATATCTTTTAGTACCTATGAAACCTCAAAGAAAAGTTTCTAGGGAGGTTTTATATTATACAATCCGTTTTAAAAAGTACTTCAAATACTCCTAAGAGTACTGACCCCAAATTGTATTTAAGATACTTTTAGCAATAATCTTGTAAGCTTGTCATTTCAAATATCAAAAAGCTGGGCATGTCCAAAACTTACTTTGGGTTTACCAAGTCATGTGCAAAGCCTATTTTACAATTAGTCACCATCCAGCATCAAATTGTTTTGAAGGTTAGAAAGCACAGTTAGTATGTATAAGAACCTAGCTGTATACTAATTCATAATTACATGGCACCACTGGAGTAAGAATTTCTCATTCACAATTCACAAGCCTTTATAAAAGTCTTACAACATATATCACATGACTGCATTTATGTGCACTGAGCATGATAAAGACATCTGATGTGTGAAACATTTTACATATTCACAGCAGCTGCATTTGTAACATGCCAGAAAAGAATTTATTGCATAATTCAAAAATGCTACTCAGCCATGATTCTTCTTATACAATACAGTTCTCTTTAAATATCAGAAATACACTTTCTACTTTATTAATAATTTAATATCTGTTTTTCTACCCTCAAAACATGTCTCATTTACATTAATTTGTTTTATACTTAAAACAAGCCACTGAAATAAATAGTATTACTCTTTATGTTTATATGCATAGAAATTAAGGCAGGCTCAAAGAATTTACCTTGTCCAAGGTGACAAAACCTGCAAGAAATAAAGTTGCAACTGGAACCTAGGTCCTCAGACTCAAATCCCAACCTCATGCACACCAGACGACATGGTCTCAGTCAATCCAATTAACAGTCTTAGGTCTCTCAAAAGCTGAAGAAAAAGCTAATTATCGCTCTTTCCCAACTCACCCAATATCTGCATTATAACTGGGTTCTATTATAATCTTTTGAATAAGGATGTAAATCTAGTTTTCTGTGATGTCTTCCATTACATACAATCTACTTTCTCAGCTAAACATTTTCCTACTAAATATTTTCTACTGAACTAAAACTTAATATTTAAATATACAGCATCTGGATTTAAGTATATATAAAACATCTCAGCATTCCTATATATAAAATGATGCTAATTTTCCTATGAAGTGCTTAACTAGAGAGTTTAAGCATAGCTATCCTTTGTCATTATGCCATTTAATACTGTTTGTCCAGGAAATTGTTTCCAGACCATATTTTAGTAAACAATGGTGACTCAATCCAAATAAGATCTCTATTTCTAATATACAAACACGCTAAATCATTCCAAAGAAATGTTAAGAGTAATGGATTTTACAGTTCTAATCCCATTCTTTCAGCTTTTAAACCTCATTAAGAAGTCATAAAAGCTTTTTCAAAACACATGAATTCACTTGACAATCTTACTCCAAAGTCTCTAAGACTGTAAAATCACATTCAAGTTAGGCATCTGTACTTCCCAGTAGTCCTTATTTTACTTTGAAAGCATTTCTAAAACAACAAGTGAAAAAATAAACAAATGATGATCAGATGGTATTTAGTGTCATTATATACTGAGAACTGGAGGCTACTTCAAAGATCTGTCTCTGACCCCAGGCAGGGATTATAGCCGAACAATTCCAAAAAGTGGTTCTCTACATTACTCTCATTGAACACTGATTTAAAAATCACCTTAGAGCCCTTCAAAATTTTAAAATGCTACTTCCCATTAAGATGTTTTTTGGGACTAACATATATCTAACTGAAATTTAAATTCACCTTTTGTTGAGTTCTCTCTCCAGGAAACAATGCATCAGTATCTCTGATTAATTTGCCCCCTTTCTTTATGCTAAGTAACTCATTTAACCACTCTTGAGAGATTTCATGACATGCATTAAACATTTTCAAGTACCTAAATGATCACCAGCAGTAAAATTTGATATACCAGTTTCCTTATGTCCCTTTCCAGTTCTTTCAGATCTTGTTAGTACAGAGATTTTCAAATAACAAACACGCTTCCCAAACTCAGTTGTAGTTTTGAGACCTAGAAAGATTTTTCTAATAGTGGTTCTCTAATATTAATGGACATAAAAATCACAAGAGCTTATTAAAACATGACATGATGAGTCCATCCCTCAGAGTGGCCATTTCATAAGGTAGGAAGTAGGTCTCAAGACCTGCATTGCTAACAAATTCCTAGTTCATATTGATGCTGCTGGTCCAAGGACCACTTTTCAAGAATCACAAATCTAAGACAGTGATTCTCAATCTCAGCTTCACCTTAGAATCTCTTGGGGCACTTTTAAAAGAAACCTAAACCCAGGCCTTACTCCCACAGAGCAAGTCAATTGGTCTGGGAGAGGCCAGATTTTTTTTTTTTTCCCCAAATCTCCCCAGGAGGAGAAACCTTACAAGATAGACAATAAAATTATCTGAGAAAAGCGCCTATCATTTAAGTCTTCTTGGAAGTTGCACTAGACATCTAGGATGCTCTCTCCGCTCTACAGACTACAAAGTAACAGATACCATCTCCACATGAACACTTCAGAGTCTCAGAAATGTGAAGCGGTAGAACAGTGAATCACTGAGCTATGGAGATATGCAGGATGGATTGTGGGAGGAGGGATTAGAAACAAAGGGAGCAGCTGAAAGGCTATTTCAATTATGTGGGTGAAAAATAATAAGGGTAAAGTTTATAATATGTTCAAAAAGAAAGCCAAGAATAAAATAGTCAAGGGAAATTAAAATTCAGTACCACCTATAGCAACATCAGATAAAGAGGTCCACGCAGAGGCAGGAGTCAAGTGGATTCAGATTTTGATCCTATGATATTATAGTATCTTACACAGTTTCTAGCACATGGGGCACAATAAATATTTATATAACAATTAAATGTACAAAATGAAAAAGATCCCCCAACCATTCAAACTTTTAGGGTGTATTCAGGGTGATAGAGCCTTTCCCAGGGAGTGGCAAGAACTCAGCAGCAATAGAGATGGGAGGGTTTTTGCTAACTGTTCTGCATATTCCAAGCCTTAATGGCTTAAGAAAAGGTTTTATTTCTTGAGATTCTGTGGGAGGTTCTTTCACTTCATAGTGTTGGCTGGCACACCTTCCAGATGGTTGGAAGGTACAAAATGTCCTCATTCCTTAGGCTGGTAGCTGGTGCTAACTGCTGGCTGGTAACTCCTTCATGTGAGACTCCATGTGGCTCTTTGAGTGTCCTCACATAGCATGGTGGATGGGTTCTAAGACAATACATTCCAAGCACAAAAGTAAAAGCTATAGCTCTCGTAAGGCATAGGCTTGAAGCTACACACTGACACATCCACCAAAATCTACTGGCCAAAGGAGTCAAAAGTCCAGTCCAGATTCAAGGGGAAGGGAAGTGGACTCTACCTTTTAATGGGAGGAGTGGCAAAGAGTCTCCAGTCATGCTTAATCCACCACAGTCTACTCTCTGGCCACACAAATGATTCACATTCCTCTTATATGCAAAGCACACGAACACTTTCTCAAGACCCACCCCCCCAAAACTCCATCCCACTATGGCATCAAATTCAGGCTTGAAGTCCAGGATCTTGTCTTCTAACTCAGTTCCAGAAAGCTGTGGGACAAGACCCTTGAAATTATTAGAAGCCCTTCCATTTAGCTGAGAGGTTCTATGAGGCACTGCCTTCAATCTTTTTGAAGTTTTAATAAAGGGTCTTACAGCTATGCCTTTACTTTTATTTTCACCTTGAGACCAAGTTTTACTGGCAGTAATGTTCTGGATCTGATCTTTGGACCTGAGGCCATTTCTTTCTTTGAGTATCTTTTGCTGGGTAGAAGAGCTGGGGATGAGAAACAGTTGGATTTACAATCTGAGACAATTCAGGATTGGAAATACTTCCTCTAAAGTCTGCTTAAAATCAAAATAGTTTCTTCTTTAATTGGTTTCTTTCTTGAAATACTTTGATCATAGTATCAAAAAAAAAAAAAAGGAGTTAAAAAAGGAGTTAAAGGGGTCACTCAGAGCTTCTGATATTTTGCTGGAAAATCTCCTAAGCTAGATCCACAAGTTCATTAGGTTCATTTTCTATGTTCCATGTTACTGCAGGTGATGGTCTTGCTGACTTTTTTCTCAATATAAAGCAAGGGTACCATTTGACACCCTCCAACAGCAACAGTATTCTAACTGCCCTTCAGGCCTTCACTGACACCTGGTCTCAAAGACAAAATGACAGATTTTTTGTTATGGCAGCATCTCACTTCTAGGTACCAATTTTTGTTTTGATTCTTTATTCTGTGTAACAAGTCAAAACTTAGTGGCTAAACTAACAATTCATAATTTCTCATGATTCTATGGGATGATGTGGCAATTCACATGGTGTCAGCTGGAACGCTAGAATACTTAGAAGGCCCAAAGTGCCTCCATCACAACACTGGTGCTTCTACTGATTGCTGGCTGGGAGCCCAGCTTAGGCTGTCGACCAGGGACCTTGCCAGTCCTCTATATGGCTAATTAGGCTTCCTCACAGCAAGAGACTAAGATCTAAGAAGGAATGTTTCAAGCACACAAAAACAGACACTACAAGTCTCTTAAGGCCCAGCCTTGGAAATTACTCGACACCATTTCTGCCACATTCTATTGATCAAAAAACCTACCACAGCCAGCCAGATTCCAAGGGTGGGGAAATCAACTCCACCTCTTGATGGGTGAGTTGCTAAGCCTTAGCAGCCATGTTTAGCCCACTGTAGGAAGTCATGACCATTTAAGTGGTGGTCAGTGCCACAGAAATGAATTATTTGAGAGAAAGAATTTAGTGAGTGAAGGACAGAATTGCTGTCCCCTCTATAAAATAGGTAAGGAAGGTTTGTTAGATAAGGAAGAGTGAAAAAGGACAGAGAAGCAGGGTCAGTGAGGTAAAGGAGAAGCACAGTATTTCTGGAACACAAAAATCAGAATTCAAGGAAAGAAGCTGACATCATCATAAAATAATACAGAGAACCAAAGGAGAAGAGAGACACACAACTGCCATTCCAGAGCTTCTGACCCAAAGCTGTAGTAAGATAATGGGTCTGGGAAATAATCTGATGAATACTCTAAACATTAGGAACATTACCCTAGTCATCAGAAGCCCTCGGAGAAAGTTACTGAATAAATGAAATAAAATAAATAATTATAAATAGTAAGTAATAAATTAAATTAAAAAGTTACTGAGTGAATTAAAACTGTGGGAAAAATTATAGAAATCCTAATGACATCCGAGTTGTTCTTTTATTTTATTATTATTTTTTTGATGGAGTCTCGCTCTGCCACCCAGGCTGGAGTGCAGGGTGTGATCTCGGCTCACTGCAACCTCCCCCTCCCGGGTTTACGCCATTATCCTGCCTCAGCCTCCCACATAGCTGGGACTACAGGCGCCCGCCACTACGCCCAGCTAATTTTTTGTATTTTTAGTAGAGATGGGGTTTCACCGTGTTAGCCAGGATGGTCTCTATCTCCTGACCTCATGATCCACCCACCTCGGCCTCCCAAAGTGCTGGGATTATAGGCGTGAGTCACCGTGCCCGGCCGACATTTGAGTTCTTCTAAACTTTAAGGAATATTGCTTCACTTTTACTTATTTCTGGCAGTTATAGAATACATCATATATTTAATGTAGATAACATTTTTCTCTTTAGGAAAAGATCTCCCAATTCTTTGAAGTTTTTAGTAAGCTACCATATTTTCTAAAATCTACTTAAAATAAAAGAAGTTGCAGCCATATTCTTGTAATATGAACACAAGCATAAGCCACGAGTTGCTGGATAATTCTTACAGAGAAGGCAACCTCAAATCCTTCTCCATCACCTTTTGCTGTTTATAAGACTATTTTCCTGACCACACTCCACACCACAGTAAGCAAGTCATACTATGTAGAACAAAACCCACTCCCTATGTAATCCCTTCTGAATCACACTCTCACCTTTCAAATGACAGGCAGACAGCAGAGACCAAGTGGACAAAGTAATCTCAAAGTTGGAGGATGGCCTTTCTGAATGAACAAAGCCTCCAAGAAATATGGGATTATATAAAAAGACTGAATCTATGGCTGATTGGTTTACCTGAAAGAGATGGGGAGAATGGAACGAACCTGGAAAACATATTTCAGGATATCATCCATGAAAACTTCCCAAATCTAGCTAGAGAGGCCAACATTCAAATTCAGGAAGTGCAGAGAACCCCAGTAAGATACTTCACAAGAAGATGATCCCCAAGACACACAATCAACAGATTCTCCAAGGTTGAAGTGAAAGGCAAAACGTTAAAGGCGGCTAGACAGAAAGGTCAGGTCACCTACAATGAAAAGCCCTTCAGACTAATAGCAAACTTTTCAGCTGAAACCCTACCAGCCAGAAGAGACTAGAAGTCAATATTCAACATTCTTAACAGAAATCTTAACCCATAATTTCATATCTGGCCAAACGAAGCTTCATAAGCATAGGAGTACCCAGATTCACAAAGCAAGTTCTTAGAGACCTTAAAGAGACTTAGACTCCCAATCAAAAACAGTAGGAGGGGGCGGAGCAAGATGGCCGAATAGGAACAGCTCCAGTCTCCAAATCCCAGCACGAGTGACACAGAAGACCGGTGATTTCTGCATTTTCAACTGAGGTACTGGGGTCATCTCTCTACGGAGTGCCGGACAATCGGTGCTGGTCAGCTGCTGCAGCCTGACCAGCGTGAGCTGAAGCAGGGCGAGGCATCGCCTCACCTGGAAGCCCAAGGGGGAAGGGAATCCCTTTTCCTAGCCAGGGGAACTGAGACACACAACACCTGGAAAATCGGGTAACTCCCACCCCAATACTGCGCTTTAAGGAAACAGGCACACCAGGAGAATATATCCCACACCTGGCCGGGAGGGTCCCACGCCCACGGAGCCTCCCTCACTGCTAACACAGCCGTCTGCGGCGATCTATCCACAAGGCAGCAGCGAGGCTGGGGAGGGGCGCCCGCCATTGCTGAGGCTTAAGTAGGTAAACAAAGCCGCTGGGAAGCTCGAACTGGGTGGAACTCACAGCAGCTCAAGGAAGCCTGCCTGTCTCTGTAGACTCTACCTCTGCGGACAGCGCACAGCTGCAGTCCATTAGGGGAAAGAGCGGGGGCCGGTGCAGACGCGAACGACTCTGTCTGACAGCTTTGGGGAGAGCCGTGCATCTCCTAACGCGGAGGTTGAGATCTGAGAACGGACAGACTGCCTGCTCAGGTGGGTCCCTGACCCCTGAGTAGCCTAGCTGGGAGACATCCCCCACTAGGGGCAGTCTGACACCCCACACCTCACAGGGTGGAGTACACCCCTGAGAGGAAACTTCCAAAGAAAGAATCAGACAGGTACACTCGCTGTTCAGCAATATTCTATCTTCGGCAACCTCTGCTGCTGATACCCAGGCAAACAGGGTCTGGAGTGGACCTCAAGCAATCTCCAACAGACCAACAGACAGTCCTTCTGACTGTCAGATGGAAAACTATCAAACAGGAAGGACACCTATACCAAAACCCCATCAGTACGTCACCATCATCAAAGTCCAGAGACAGATAAAACCACAAAGATGGGGAAGAAGCAGGGCAGAAAAGCAGGAAATTCAAAAAATAAGAGCGCATCTCCCCCTGCAAAGGAGCGCAGCCCATCGCCAGCAACGGATCAAAGCTGGTCAGAGAATGACTTTGACGAGATGAGAGAAGAAGGCTTCAGTCCATCAAACCTCTCAGAGCTAAAGGAGGAATTACGTACCCAGCGCAAAGAAACTAAAAATCTTGAAAAAAAAGTGGAAGAATTGACAGCTAGACTAATTAATGCAGAGAAGATCATAAACGAACTGACAGAGATGAAAACCATGACACGAGAAATACGTGACAAATGCACAAGCTTCAGTAACCGACTCGATCAACTGGAAGAAAGAGTATCAGCGATTGAGGATCAAATGAATGAAATGAAGCGAGAAGAGAAAACCAAAAGCAAAAAGAAGAAAAAGAAATGAACAAAGCCTGCAAGAAGTATGGGATTATGTAAAAAGACCAAATCTACGTCTGATTGGGGTGCCTGAAAGTGAGGGGGAAAATGGAACCAAGTTGGAAAACACTCTTCAGGATATCATCCAGGAGAACTTCCCCAACCTAGTAGGGCAGGCCAACATTCAAATTCAGGAAATACAGAGAACGCCACAAAGATACTCCTCCAGAAGAGCAACTCCAAGACACATAATTGCCAGATTCACCAAAGTTGAAATGAAGGAAAAAATCTTAAGGGCAGCCAGAGAGAAAGGTCGGGTTACCCACAAAGGGAAGCCCATCAGAATAACAGCAGACCTCTCGGCAGAAACTCTACAAGCCAGAAGAGAGTGGGGGCCAATATTCAACGTTCTTAAAGAAAAGAATTTTCAACCCAGAATTTCATATCCAGCCAAAATAAGCTTCATCAGTGAAGGAGAAATAAAATCCTTTACAGATAAGCAAATGCTTAGAGATTTTGTCACCACCAGGCCTGCCTTACAAGAGACCCTGAAGGAAGCCCTAAACATGGAAAGGAACAACCGGCACCAGCCATTGCAAAAACATGCCAAAATGTAAAGACCATCGAGGCTAGGAAGAAACTGCATCAACTAACGAGCAAAATAACCAGTTAATATCATAATGACAGGATCAAGTTCACACATAACAATATTAACCTTAAATGTCAATGGACTAAATGCTCCAATTAAAAGACACAGACTGGCAAACTGGATAAAGAGTCAAGACCCATCAGTCTGCTGTATTCAGGAGACCCATCTCACATGCAGAGACATACATAGGCTCAAAATAAAGGGATGGAGGAAGATCTACCAAGCAAATGGAGAACAAAAAAAAGCAGGGGTTGCAATCCTAGTCTCTGATAAAACAGACTTTAAACCATCAAAGATCAAAAGAGACAAAGAAGGCCATTACATAATGGTAAAGGGATCAATTCAACAGGAAGAGCTAACTCTACTAAATATCTATGCACCCAATACAGGAGCACCCAGATTCATAAAGCAAGTCCTTAGAGACCTACAAAGAGACTTAGACTCCCATACAATAATAATGGGAGACTTCAACACTCCACTGTCAACATTAGACGGATCAACGAGACAGAAAGTTAACAAGGATATCCAGGAATTGAACTCATCTCTGCACCAAGCGGACCTAATAGACATCTATAGAACTCTCCACTCCAAATCAACAGAATATACATTCTTCTCAGCACCACATCACACTTATTCCAAAATTGACCACATAATTGGAAGTAAAGCACTCCTCAGCAAATGTACAAGAACAGAAATTATAACAAACTGTCTCTCAGACCACAGTGCAATCAAACTAGAACTCAGGACTAAGAAACTCAATCCAAACCGCTCAACTACATGGAAACTGAACAACCTGCTCCTGAATGACTACTGGGTACATAACGAAATGAAAGCAGAAATAAAGATGTTCTTTGAAACCAATGAGAACAAAGATACAACATACCAGAATCTCTGGGACACATTTAAAGCAGTGTGTAGAGGGAAATTTATAGCACTAAATGCCCACAAGAGAAAGCAGGAGAGATCTAAAATTGACACTCTAACATCACAATTAAAAGAACTAGAGAGGCAAGAGCAAACACATTCAAAAGCTAGCAGAAGGCAAGAAATAACTAAGATCAGAGCCGAACTGAAGGAGATAGAGACACAAAAAACCCTCCAAAAAATCAATGAATCCAGGAGTTGGTTTTTTGAAAAGATAAACAAAATTGACAGACCGCTAGCTAGACTAATAAAGAAGAAAAGAGAGAGGAATCAAATAGACGCAATAAAAAATGATAAAGGGGATATCACCACCGACCCCACAGAAATACAAACAACCATCAGAGAATACTATAAATGCCTCTACGCAAATCAACTAGAAAATCTAGAAGAAACGGATAATTTCCTGGACACTTACACTCTCCCAAGACTAAACCAGGAAGAAGTTGAATCCCTGAATAGACCAATAGCAGGCTCTGAAATTGAGGCAACAATTAATAGCCTACCCACCAAAAAAAGTCCAGGACCAGATGGATTCACAGCTGAATTCTACCAGAGGTACAAGGAGGAGCTGGTACCATTCCTTCTGAAACTATTTCAATCAATAGAAAAAGAGGGAATCCTCCCTAACTCTTTTTATGAGGCCAACATCATCCTGATACCAAAGCCTGGCAGAGACACAACAAAAAAAGAGAATTTTAGACCAATATCCCTGATGAACATCGATGCAAAAATCCTCAATAAAATACTGGCAAACCGGATTCAGCAGCACATCAAAAAGCTTATCCACCATGATCAAGTGGGCTTCATCCCTGGGATGCAAGGCTGGTTCCACATTCGCAAATCAATAAACGTAATCCAGCATATAAACAGAACCAAAGACAAGAACCACATAATTATCTCAATAGATGCAGAAAAGGCTTTTGACAAAATTCAACAGCCCTTTATGCTAAAAACGCTCAATAAATTTGGTATTGATGGAACGTACCTCAAAATAATAAGAGCTATTTATGACAAACCCACAGCTAATATCATACTGAATGGGCAAAAACTGGAAAAATTCCCTTTGAAAACTGGCACAAGACAGGGATGCCCTCTCTCACCACTCCTATTCAACATAGTGTTGGAAGTTCTGGCTAGGGCAATCAGGCAAGAGAAAGAAATCAAGGGTATCCAGTTAGGAAAAGAAGAAGTCAAATTGTCCCTGTTTGCAGATGACATGATTGTATATTTAGAAAACCCCATTGTCTCAGCCCAAAATCTCCTTAAGCTGATAAGCAACTTCAGCAAAGTCTCAGGATACAAAATTAATGTGCAAAAATCACAAGCATTCTTATACACCAGTAACAGACAAGCAGAGAGCCAAATCAGGAATGAACTTCCATTCACAATTGCTTCAAAGAGAATAAAATACCTAGGAATCCAGCTTACAAGGGATGTAAAGGACCTCTTCAAGGAGAACTACAAACCACTGCTCAGTGAAATCAAAGAGGACACAAACAAATGGAAGAACATACCATGCTCATGGATAGGAAGAATCAATATCGTGAAAATGGCCATACTGCCCAAGGTGATTTATAGATTCAATGCCATCCCCATCAAGCTACCAATGACTTTCTTCACAGAATTGGAAAAAACGGCTTTAAAGTTCATATGGAACCAAAAAAGAGCCCGCATTGCCAAGACAATCCTAAGTCAAAAGGACAAAGTTGGAGGCGTCACGCTACCTGACTTCAAACTATACTACAAGGCTACAGTAACCAAAACAGCATGGTACTGGTACCACAACAGAGATATAGACCAATGGAACAGAACAGAGTCCTCAGAAATAATACCACACATCTACAGCCATCTGATCTTTGACACACCTGAGAGAAACAAGAAATGGGGAAAGGATTCCCTATTTAATAAATGGTGCTGGGAAAATTGGCTAGCCATAAGTAGAAAGCTGAAACTGGATCCTTTCCTTACCCCTTATACGGAAATTAATTCAAGATGGATTAGAGACTTAAATGTTAGACCTAATACCATAAAAACCCTAGAAGAAAATCTAGGTAGTACCATTCAGGACATAGGCATGGGCAAGGACTTCATGTCTAAAACACCAAAAGCAACGGCAGCAAAAGCAAAAATTGACACATGGGATCTAATTAAACTAAAGAGCTTTTGCACAGCTAAAGAAACTACCATCAGAGTGAACAGGCAACCTACAGAATGGGAGAAAATTTTTGCAACCTACTCATCTGACAAAGGGCTAATATCCAGAATCTACAAAGAACTCAAACAAATATACAAGAAAAAAACAAACAACCCCATCAAAAAGTGGGGAAAGGATATGAACAGACATTTCTCAAAAGAAGACATCCATACAGCCAACAGACACATGAAAAAATGCTCATCATCACTCGCCATCAGAGAAATGCAAATCAAAACCACAATGAGATACCATCTCACACCAGTTAGAATGGCAATCATTAAGAAGTCAGGAAACAACAGGTGTTGGAGAGGATGTGGAGAAATAGGAACACTTTTACACTGTTGGTGGGATTGTAAACTAGTTCAACCATTATGGAAAACAGTATGGCGATTCCTCAAGGATCTAGAACTAGATGTACCATATGACCCAGCCATCCCACTACTGGGTATATACCCAAAGGATTATAAATTACTCTACTACAAAGACACATGCACACGTATGTTTATTGCAGCACTATTCCCAATAGCAAAGACTTGGAATCAACCCAAATGTCCATCAGTGACAGACTGGATTAAGAAAATGTGGCACATATACACCATGGAATACTATGCAGCCATAAAAAAGGATGAGTTTGCGTCCTTTGTAGGGACATGGATGCAGCTGGAAACCATCATTCTTAGCAAACTATCACAAGAAGAGAAAACCAAACACCGCATGTTCTCACTCATAGGTGGGAACTGAACAATGAGATCACTTGGACTCGGGAAGGGGAACATCACACACTGGGGCCTATCATGGGGAGGGGGGAGGAGGGAGGGATTGCATTGGGGAGTTATACATGATATAAACGTCATGCACATGTACCCTAGAACTTAAAGTATAAAAAAAAAAACAAAACAAAACAGTAGGAGACTTTAACACCCCACTGACAATATTAGGTCACTGAGACAGAAAATTAACAAAGATATTCAGGACCTAAACTCAACACTGAATCAAATGGACCTGATAGATATCTACAGAACTATCCAACCAAAAACACAATATACATTTTTCTCATTGCCATTGCTACGTGGTACATACTTTAAAATTGATCACATACTTGGAAGTAAAACACTCCTTAGCAAAAAAGGAAAAAAAAAAAAAAAAAAGAAAGAAAGAAAACCAGCACACAATAATAATACTCTCCCTCACCATTCCTATTCAACACAGTATTGAAGTCCTTGCCAGGGCAATGAGGCAAGAGAAAGAAATAAAGTGCATCCAAATAGGAAAAGAGGAAAGCAAAGTATCCCTGTTTGTGACAACATGGTCTTGTATCTAGAAAACCCCATAGTCTCAGCCCAAAAGCTTCTTAAGCTGATAACTTCAGCAAAGTCTCCAGATACAAAATCGATGTGTGAAAATCACTAGCATTCCTATACACCAACAACAGTCATGTCGAGAGCCAACTCAGGGACAAACTCCCATTTACAACTGGCACAAAAAGAATAAAATACCTGGGAATACAGCTAACAAGGGAGAACTACAAACCACTGCTCAAAGAAGTTGAAGAAAACACAAAATAAATGGAAAAACATTCCATGCTCATGGATAAGAAGAATCTGTATCATTAAAATGTCCATACTGTTCAAAGCAATGTATAGATTCAATGCTATTCCTATTAAACTACCATTGAAATTCTTCACAGAACTAGAAAAAACTATTTTAAAATTCACGTGGAACAAACAAAACAAAACAAAACAAACAAACAAACAAAACTCTGCATAGCCAAGGCAATGCTAAGCAAAAGAAACAAAGTTGGAGGCATCACATTGCCACACTTCAAACTATACTACAGGGCTACAATAACCCAAAATAGCATGGTACTGGCACAAAGCAGACAGATAGACCAATGGCACAGAATAGAGAACACAGAATAAGACCGCATACCTACCACTATGTGGTCTTCAACAACACAAAAACGAGCAATGGGGAAAGGATTCCCTATTTGATAAATGGTGCTGGGATAACTGGCTAGTCATATACAGAAGATTAAAACTGGACCCCTTCCTTACACCATATAGAAAAACTAACTCAAGACGGATTAAAGACTTAAACATAAAATCCCAAATTATAAAAACCCTGGAAGACAACCTAGGCAATACCATTCAGGACAATAAACATGGGCAAAGATTTAATAATGAAGATGCCAAAAGCAATTGGAACAAAAGCAAAAACTGACAAATGGACCTAATTAAATTAAAGAGCTTCTTCTATCAACAGAGTAAACAAACAACCTACAGAATGGGAAAAAATTTTTGCAAACTATGCATCTGACAAAGGTCTAATATCCAGCATCTTAAGGAACTTAAACAAATTTACAAGAAAAAACAACCCCATAAAAAACCCCATTGTTCATGTCTGGCAAATACATGAACAGACATTACTCAAAAGAAGACATACACACGGCCAAGAAGCATATGAAAAAATGATCAGCATCACTGATCATTAGAGAAATGCAAATCAAAACCACAATGAGATACCATCTCACACCAGCCAGAAAGGATATTATTAAAAGGTCAAAAAACAGATGCTGATGAGGTTGTGGAGAAAAAGGAATGCGTACAAACTGTTGGTGGGAGTGTAAATCAGTTCAACCATTGTGGAAGACAATGTGGCAATTCCTCAAAGACCTAAAGACAGAAACACCATTTAACTCAGCCATCCCATTACTGGACACATACCCAAAGCATATAAATCATTCTATTATAAAGACACACGCGTGTGTATATTCATTGCAGCACTATTCACAATAGCAGAGACATAGAATCAACCGAAATGCCCATCAATGATAGACTGGATAAAGGAAATGTGGTTCATATACACCATGGAATACTATGCAGCCATAAAAAAGAATGATACCATGTCCTTTGAAGGGATATGGATGGAGCTGGAGGCAATTATCCTTAGCAAACTAATGCAGGAACAGAAGACCAAATGTTCTGCAAGCCACGTGTTCTTACTTACAAGTAGGAGCTAAATGATGAGAACACATGGACACATAGAGGGGAACATCACATACTGGGGCCTATCAAAGGGTGGAGGGTGGGAGAAGAAAGAGGACCAGGGAAAATAACTAATGGGTACTCAGCTTAATCCCTGGGTGATAAAATAATATCCACAACAAACCCCCATGACACAAGTATATCTATGTAGCAAACTTGCACGTGTACCCCTGAACTTAAAATAAAAATTAAAAAAAAAGATAAAGAAAAAAATAGAAAATATGGTACATGTTCACCATGGAAGACTACATAGCCATAAAAAAGAAGGAAATCAAGACCTTTGCAGCAACATGGATGAAGCTGGAGGCCATTATCCTCTGTGAGCTGAAGCAGAAACAGAAAACTAAATACATTTTTTCACTTATAAGTGGGAGCTAAGCATTGGGTACACATAGATATAAAGATGGGAACAACAGACACTGGGGACTCCAAAAGGAGAAAGGAAGGGAGAGAGGCAAGGGCTGAAAGCTTTCCTATTGTACACTATGCTCACTACCTGGGTGACAGGATCATCCTTACTCCCAACCTCAGTGTCATGCAATATACCCTTATAACAAACCTGATCATGTATCCCCGAATCTAAAATAAAAGTTGAAATTACAAAATTAAAAAAATTTATGGTTAACTCAATGAGTCAGAATGGAAATGTGAATATACCTAAGAAGTCAAAGGATCTTCACCTTCATCTGTAAAAAAGAAGGGTGTTTAGAATGTAGTAGGTGACAGACCGCTTATCTTCACCACTGATTCATCTAGACTATATGTTCAGAGCTGGGTGACACTTTTAAGCTGTATTCAGAACATTAGAGAGTTGTGCTATTATACAGTGTACAAATTCTTCATTCATTATGTCAAAGCTAAAAGCACGGCTACAATCTAACTTAAGATTAATCTTCTGCAATTACAAAAGACGAATGATGTTTGCAGGAAGCAACAGAGTATAGGGCTTATTTCTGACTTGCCTACTCAAAGAAAGTATGGCCATCTTTTACTTAATAGAAATACAGCAAACCAAATCTATGGCAGTATTAAAAATTCTACCTTAAACAAAAACCAGAAAAATACAGACATGGACTCTAAGTCTGCCATGGGCATTTATTATATTCCTTAGATTTTACTGTTAAAAATGACGAATATCATATACACATATATTTTCCTGCATACAAAATCCACAAAAGGTTGGAAGATGACATTTTTACTAAAAGGTTACAGATCTAATTTTCTGTTTATTAACTGGTTTAAAAACCTTGGAAAGATTTTACTCAAAACATCTGTAAGAATAGTAATCTCTTTTACATACTAAGTATTCAGTATCTATTTGCCCCAAGCTACCAACTTAATTGTAATTATCTTTACCATGTGTTTATAATTTAGGATGTTAATCTTACCCTATGAATGCTGGTCAATTGGAACCTCTGCAATTAGTCTCAATTTGAAAAGTTCCTAAGGAGAAATCACAAGCATATTGTTATATTTTACGCATCACAGGACTGCAAGATAATTCATCCACTGATATGGTTCTAAAATTTCTAACACATATAATAATTTTATGAAACATACAAAAGATAACTTACTTAAAAAGAAAGCATTAAAGAGCTCACCTTCTGACTTCTCAAAGAAGAGGTTAACTATTACCCAGGGAGAGAAACAAATCACTGTCACAAACTACACATTTTACTTCATCACAACAGTAGCTTACAAGGCACAAAACATAAACGTTGAATTTGTTTTGTTTGTTTTTTTTTTTTGAGATGGAGTCTCGCTCTGTCACCCAGGCTGGATGGAGTGCAGTGGCGCGATCTCGGCTCACTGCAAGCTCCATCTCCTGGGTTCATGCCATTCTCCTGCCTCAGCCTCCTGAGTAGCTGGGACTACAGGCGCCCACCACCACGCCCGGCTAATTTTTTGTACTTTTAGTAGAGACAGGGTTTCGCCATGTTAACCAGGATGGTCTCGATCTCCTGACCTCGTGATCCGCCTGCCTCGGCCTCCCAAAGTGCACAATGAATTTTTAATGGAGAATAAGACAGCATTATATATGAGTACCACTGATTTTAAAAAATATAAGACAGAAAAACAAATTGAAAGTATCTATGCTTCTTAAAAGGGGAAACACAGTGAAAGACTTAACATTTGGGATAGTTTTCTTTGTCCAGTTTTTAATTTTTGCTGACCTACTGGTTTTATACAATTAGGCCATTATAAAATTCAAGGGCACAATACTGAGATCTTTTTTTGCCACTTATATATCACAGGTTTTTTTGATACTGCTATGAAGTTTCTTTAAGAATCATTTTTGATGGAAGCATATAGTTCATGCATGGATATGTCTTAGTTTACGAACTCATTCCTCTACTAAATTTTCAATTTTCCTTTTTTTTAATACTAATAACGTTGTAAACATCTCTGTACTTTTCATATGATTTTTTTATTTTGTTTTGCATATACTTCCAAAATGAAGGAATTAGGTCAAAAGAGCATAAACATTTTAAGGCCTCTGATATACAGCATCAAATTATTTCTCAGAAAGGTTATACCAATTTTCTTTCCTGTCAACAATGTATGAGTAACACCTCACCAGATTTAGAAATCATTATTAAAAAAATTTGCTAATTCCTATGTGAAAAATGATCTTATTGTTGCTTTATTCGGCATTTCTTTGAGTTGAATTGAACATGTTTCAGCATACTTACTAATGCATTTCATTCCTCTCTCCTATTTAACATTTACCTAAACCAGAGGAATATTTTGCTGAGAAGATATAAATGTAGAGCTCAATGACAGCTCTCTCGTAATGAAAATTTGTCATCTCAGGGTGAAGCCACTGCTGTCAAGTAAAGTAAATAACAAAATGTAGCTGAGTTTCTTTATTCAGGATAAAGCCAAATCATTCAAACCAATTTTAGAAACTATAACTAAATTTATCAGCTTTCTTCCTCCTTAGCAGAACACAAAAGTACCAAGTTGGAAGAATGAAACGTGAAATACTAAATGACAATGCTTCTTAGAATAGCATAAATAGTCCATAATAGGCAGGATAAAAAGAGGACAAAGATTGTTACAGCAATTCTGACCGACCCAGCTGCTGAGGCAGGCGGCCTGCGTCAGCACGTCCGCCAGCTTGCTATGCTAATGAGTGTTACACAACTAGCTGATCTACCCCTTCAAAAACATTCTCTCTCCAGGGGGGGACACAAGACGTGTGTATTTTAACTTAAAAAGTCAATTCCAAGATAACCTAAAAATAAAAGGGTATTCTGGAAGATTTGGAGATAAGTATAACACTGAGAATTCTTTCTCAAATAAGAGCTTCCTCCCGAAAGGAAGGCTCCCAATGAAGGACATACAAGGAACAGCTCCCAAGTGACTGAGAATTAAGGAACAATACAGCAACAATCAGCTTTCTGATAGAAAAACAAAAGGCCCCAAAGGATCTTACTCTGGATGTTCTTGTTTCTTTCTGGTTAGGAGAGATGGTGGATTTGACAAAACAAACTTTTTTGTAGTGCACAAAGAACTACTATACAATTTTGGAATGTGAGCATGGCTTTCCATTTGGGCGTATTTGTCTTGTAGGGATAGTTAAATCTTAGGAAAGATCTAGCAAGATGTCAAGAATCTCTGGTCAAAGGACCTCAACTGGGTTAAAGGCATAGTCACTGGGACCTTTTCTGGTAGGAGAGCTATGGCAGAAATCACTGTAATATCATACTCATTCACCCTGCCTCAGGCAATTGCATAAGTTTAAGGCTTCCGACTACGTAAAATTAAAGCCTCCCATTTCATCAGTCTGAAAAACTCAAAAACATAAACAACAGATGGATTTAAAAAAAGAACATCCCACTGCATCATCTGTCCCATTCTCGATCAAGTGGAATCACCTCTATGAGCCATCCAGACCAGCACAGGCTGAATTTGTTGCTCCTTCATCTGTGTTCCAGGAAGTCATTTACTAATATTTCTTTTAAAGTGTTTATTAATATATGTGAAACTATTGCCTCCAATTCTTTGAGGGCTGAGGCAGTATCTCATTTATCGGTATCCCAGGGATGTATCCCAATGCCTCTTTCATGGGCTAGATTAAGGTCCTCGATATTATAGCAGCTACCACGTATGGATTCATCAATGGGGCATTTAGATCTCTGGAAACTTAACTAGATTAAACAAAAATAGTACCTACCGAAATTTTCTCAAGGATGGTATTGAATGTGGTTGGAAGAAAATATCATGAGTCTATTTCCTTTGGGTCAGAAACTGGCAAAAGGAGGACCCAGAGGGCTCTTTTGCTACTCTTTTTCCATACAGTGCTTCACTACTCCACTTAAAAACACTGTGAACAAATATTTAATGAATACCAGTGTGAAGTGGCATCAAATCCTTAGCCTCTCCAGAGCCCAGAGTGATCCGTGATAAGCCCACTCCCCTTGCGTCGGTCTTGTCTCTCTCTGTGCCATGAATATTTAGTAAATCACTGTTGAGTAAATGAAGGACAGCAGATCAGGTTTCACCACCCATTTAGGAACCAAGGGTACAGAGGAGAAGGCCTGGCTCTCAGAAAGATCTGTGAACACCACTGGTGCACGCACATGGTGGGTATGGAAGGGTGGCAAAGCAAATGACAGGGACAGAGACTCAGGCATTTCCAAGACCCCATGGCAGGGGCAGAAATTCAGAAGCAGAGACTAAGTCTTCATCCTTCAGGAAGAAAGGAGAAAAATTTATATTTGCCAACTTACTCACCAAATGGGACATTTCACAAATTTGAATGGAAAACTGCTGTCAATTCAGCCTGAGTGGCTGCATTATAATGACTGAGAGTCATTCTGAATCAGTGTTGGACCACTGGATAAATGCCAGAGCATTCCAAAATGACCTTAATATCTTATCAAATTATGATTTCACAATTATTCCCTTTTCCACAAGTTAACCTAAGTATAATGCAACAAGAACAACACTGGGACCAACGGAATTATCAAGGTATCATCCAAACAAGCATGCTGCACATCATACAATTCTGTGCCCACTTGTCCTGAACTCTGGAGGGCAAGGACCTTTCTAGTGTCCTAAGAGTCAACCACATATTAGGTGCTTCATAAATGTTATAATTCCACAATGCTGTGAGCTATGATTGAGCTGCCAATATTGCATGTCCTTAGATAGCTTTAGTCTCATAAAACCAATAACATCTGATAAGGATCACTGTAAAGAATGCTACATCTGCTATAACATACCTTAACCCAAAGACAAAATCAAATTGTTATGCATTGCAAATCAGCCTAGTGCTTGAGCTAATTTCTGACCACAAAACACAAAGGTTTAATTTTCAGTATTAAGTGACTATTAAACACAAAATATCTGCTACCCTATGTGTCCCCCTAAACAAGTAGTTAGTCCTTCATGCTTCTTTAGCATTTAGGGAATACTGATAGTTCTATTATGCTTCCATTAAACTAAATCACAAATATCTGATTTGATGTCTTCCTGCTTCAGCCTTTGAGCTCTTGTAAGAGTCAGGTGTGCAGGAAGAACTAACACTAACAGTCTCAATAATTACTGTTGAATGGAAAGGGGTGATGGTAGGGGAAGGGTAACATTTACAGTGTACCTGGTGAGATAGGTATTAGCCGACTCTAAAGGTGAAAAAGTTGAGGTTCCGAGAAACAAACTTGCTCAAGTTCATAAGCAGACCCAGCATTCACAACAGAGCTGACTAAGAGCCATCTGCTACACAGCCTCCCCAAGGAGCTATATAAAAAGGAGTTTTATATAGAATGTGACAGCTCTCTCCTTTTCTCCAAGCTACAATCTATCTTTTAGAACTAAAAGAGACAATTTAAGAATGAGATCTATTTTGTTTTCCTAGCTCATTGCTCAGTATTCCATCTAGGAAACAGAATCAACAAGTGCTTCCTCCATCCTGGCTGCCTATTAAATAATTAAAGTCGACATGATAGATAGCCAGAGCAAGGGTACATCCTGCTTGCACAGCCTCTTATGAAGAAACATTTACCAACAATTTAATAACAAGATGAATAACCCAAGTTTAATCTGCAGTTAAATAATAGTGTTTTACATGGCTTTTCTTCCAGACATATCGATTAAAATGTGGTTAAAATAAATCAAAACACACTACCCATATATGACCTTCTTTTTGAAAGACTTTAAAAAGGAGTATCACATGTTTTCAATGTGTTACTTTGTTCGGCCTAGTTCTTACCCTAAAACTGATGAAAATGTGAGAGACTTGGAAGGGAAGGTAGCAGAATAGTTAAGATTGAGGTTTGACTTTGTTGTTTACCATCCGCTTGATCTTAGATAAGCTATCACTTTTCTCATCTGTAAAATAGGGATAATAACCATAATAATGGTTTCAACCTAATGGAGTTGTTTTAAGAATTAATTGAGGCAACTACAATTCAAATGCTTAGCACAGCAGCAGGTACAGTGTAAGCACTAAACGTGGGTATTTATTAACACAGTAGTAGCTTTATCTAAAATTAGTCCTTAATGATTGCCTTTAAAGTATGATCCTATAAACAAATAGCAGATTAGATACTGGAGGTTTGGCTTTCCACCTAAGTTGTGATTTCCATGCCAGTTCTCACCATATATCACAAGACTCATTACTAGAAAGTGTTGTGAAATATAAACTGTTCTTAATCATTTACTATATGGCCCATAAGGAAGGCAAAGTGTTGTGAAACCTTTAATATACCTTGATGCCACATTTTTAAAAAGTTAACCTGTGCTGGTAACCTCTACTCTTTGATGCAATGTCTATCAAGATTTATGCTGCAGACAGGTCTGATATGACTGTCACCCAAGCAGAAGGTCATGACTTAAAATCTATAATCATGGTTGTACAACAATATAAATGAACTCAATGCCACAGAATTAAAAATAGTTAAAATACTTTAAAAAGTAAAAAGTACTTAAAATAGTTTAAAAAGTAAATTTTGTTACATATGTATATCTCCACAAAAAAATCTATACTCATGTAAAACAGGAAAACTGTTCTTATTGCTTTAAAATGAACATAAATGGATTACACAAATTAAATATACTGTTGGTCTCAATATACTAGAAAACATACCAACACAAAAAATATAATTTTAATGTATTGAATTTGCTTTGTTCATAATTCATAGGTTACAATAAATACTAAATATTTAATTATCAATTTTGTTTGTTACCTTGAATTCCTCCATCCTGCCTGCCTGTTTTAAATACTTAAGGTTGACATGATAGATAGCCAGAGGAAGGGTACATCCTTCCTTGGGTGGGAGAGCATCCTGATTTGGGTGGGAGAGAGAATGTGATCCCCCAAATTTGTCTAGAAAAGGTTTACGTCTTCTTTACTAAATAGCAATATGGCCAGGCATGGTGGCTCATGCCTGTAATCCTAGCACGTTAGGAGGTCAAGATGGGAAGATACTTCAGCCCAGGAGTTTGAGACCAGCTTGGGCAACAAGGCAAGATCCTGTCTCTACAACAAATTTAAAAATTAGCTGGGCATAGTGACACCTGCTTGTACTCCCAGCTACTCAGGGGGATGAGGCAGGAGGACTGCTTGAGTTCAGGACGTCAAGGCTGCAGTGAGCCGAGACTGCACACCACTGAGCTCCAGCCTGGATGACAGAGTGAGATCAAGTCTCTGAAAGAAAAAAAAAAAAAAGGATAAATCGCAATATATGAAGTTAAGAAATTTAAAAAATCTTCTGGTAACTATTAAGGTAACTGAATATGGGAGATCTTTTTTTCCCTAAAATAACAATTGAAGCTCCCATGTTTACAAAATTCACTAATAATTTAATGGATATGCAAAGTATTTGATCCTCTTGTTAATCTTTTGTTAAGCGGTCAATCCACCAGAAGGCATCAAGGACAGCAATAATAGGGTAGGTGAAGGCAGGGAGGAAAAGGAAAAGATAAGAAGGTGGGAGGATGGGTGGTGGTAATGCAGAGGGTGTGTGTGTGTGTGTGTGTGTGTTTTGGGAGGTGGTTATAAGACAGTAATAGCAATCCTTGGCCTTAGTGATAGCAGACACACTTACTGGGTGCCTATGTGAAATAAACAGATCCATCCATCCATCCATCCATCCACGTATCCCTGAGACTTTCGTAATAAACCCATTTTTGCATGATTGCCTTGTTACTTCCATAGTCTCTGGATATGTGGGGTCGAACTGCTCAGCTAAAGCACAAGTGGATAAAGGCATACCAAATGAGACAAACATATTAAAAGATATACCAAATGAGATAGATATATTAAAAGCCATATCAAATGAGTTAATAGAGAAACAGCTGCTCTGCCTCTCCATAGAACTATATTAGGTGGATGAAGGGAATGTAGTAATGTGATTAGATGTTCAAATGAAGGAAAGTAACCATTACTGAGATACAGGGAAGGATCAACACTATAAGGCAGCATGACCTGATCAAACGAATACCCAACTAGGTGTTAGGAAACTCAAGTTCTACTCCTTGCTTTACATCTTACTGACGGTATAATGTTGGCTTTGTCACCTCACTTAACCTAACTTTCCTTACATGTAATGTTGGAGAGAGCAAGTGATTGAGAGAGTCTCTACTTCCAGTTTCCCACAATGCAATGAGTTTATTAACTGTGGTTGGAGCTAGGGGATATCTAGTCTGAAAGACTCCTCTGGAGTGGTGAGGATTGAGAAGGGGTTTAAAAGTTAGAACACCAGGAAAAGCAAAGGTGTATGTTTTCTTAGAAAGGGAGTACAATGTCTATAATTGCCAACTCATAAATTGGTCTCACTGAAAAAGAGAGTAAAAATTGGTTATAGCAAGAAAAGGTCATCAAGCCAAGTATATAATGGAAGTACTAATTTTTAAAATTTATTTATATATTTATAAATAAGTAGGATAATAGGATGCTTCACCATGTGGCTTGCTATGGTCACTCACTCTGCCTCACATATACACAAAAATGTGTGTGGGTGTGTGTATGTCTGTACATATGTGTGTGTGTGTGTGTATACATATATATATGCATTTTTTTTGAGACAGGGTCTCACTCTGTCATTTAGCTGAGTGCAGTGTTGTGGTCATGGCTCAATGCACCCCACCTTAGCTTCCCGAGTAGCTGGGATTACAGGCACACGCCACCACACCCAGCTATTTTTTGATTTTTTTGTAGAGACAGAGTCTCACAATGTTGCTTAGGCTGGTCTCAAACTCCTGGACATGAGCGATTGTCCCACCTCGGCCTCCCAAAGTGCTGGGATTACAGGCATGAGCCACCACACCCAGCAGGAAGTACTAATTTTAACTGAAGATAAAAAGGTATTAGGACCACGGAAGGTTTCTACTACTACCTTACCCCTTAAGCACTGGGGTTCAGTCTTGGGTCTGTTGCCTCTCTACTCACACATATGCTATGGGGGTGACATCCTGAGCATTATGCTTAAGGTTTCATCCACCATCTCTGTGTATATGGTGAGCCCAGCTTCCTAACCCCAAGCTGCAGAATCGTCTCCCCAACATCTTCCTGGCTATATACCGAGATGTGTGGAAGCAACTCAAGCAGCATGTCCCAAACTGCGTCTACTGTTTCCTCCCACACCTAGATATCATACCTGCCCTTCCTCGATCCCCGAATCTCAGGTTGATAGCAACATCAAGGGCTAAGGCATTGATTGCTATGGTTTGGATGTTTGTGTCCCCTTCAAAATTCATGTTGAAGCTTAAACCTCAGTGCAACAATATTAAGAAATGGAGCCTTTAAGCGGTGGTTGGGCTATGAGGACTCTGCCCTCAAGGATAGGATTTAGTGCCTTATAAAAGGGCTTGAAGGGTAAGTTCTCTCATTCTATTCCTGTTGCTCTTCTACTCCTATACAATGTTCATGGTCCAGAAACCAAATCTGCAGTATCTTGATCTTGGACTTTCCAGCCTCCAGAGCTGGAAAGGAATACATTTATGTTACTTATAAATTACCCAGTTTTAGGTGTTTTGTTACAGCAGCACAAACAGACTAAGGCAGGTACCTAACCCAGAAACTTTCTCTTCTTCTATTCCCTCAAATCCAATGGCCTCTTAAACCAGTTCCTTCTACAATCTTGCTACCACTCTCTTGGGTGGGGCCCGTGTCCTCTTTGGGCAGGACGACTCTGAAATCACCTCTTCTTTTGCCCTCCTTAGTCCCATTTCCATACTGCAGCCAGAGAGCCCTTTCTAAAACATGTCACCTCTTGACTTGCTGCTTTCTTATTATAAAGACAAAGCAATGTCTCAGGGAGGGTTGGGAGGCTTGCCACTGGGAAGTGAGGGGAAAGAGTGGTGATCTCCAGCTTCTCTTGCTTTCTGTTTTATTGGCTCTTACTGTTTCCCTCCCAGGAGTGCTAAGTTTGACCCCAAAATGTAGGGCAGATTGGATTATTAATTCTGTGATCACAGTGATCATGGATCGCCTGAGAACAGTACGAACATGACAACAGGATGCTTTGCCCTGTGACTCACTGTGGGCACTCGCTCAGCCTCACAGTTAGCTATGGCCACCTCTTGCTTTATCATGCTGCCTGTCTCATGGATTACAATCAGTTTGGAACCCTGCTGTGACGGCAAGGGATTTTTCAAAGCCTCTGACTTTATTTCTATCTATACTTCACTGGTGTCTATGCTTGCAGATACTAGGCATTTTTACAGAATTTTTTTTTTTTTTTTGAGACAGAGTCTTGCTCTGTCGCCCAGGCTGGAGTGCAGTGGTGTGATCTCAGCTCACTGCATGCTCTGCCTCCCGGGTTCATGCCATTCTCCTGCCTCAGCCTCCCAGGTAGCTGGGACTACAGGCACCCACCACAACGCCCGGCTAATTTTTTTTGTATTTTTATTAGAGACAGGGTTTCACTGTCTTAGCCAGGATGGTCTCAATCTCCTGACCTCATGCCTCCCAAAGTGCTGGGATTACAGGTGTGAGCCACCGCGCCCGGCCCAGTTGTCTTGACTTACTGGTCAGCAGCAGTCACTGCTGTGAGAGTCCACTCTGCACATCTTAGAGCAATTGCCCTACTTGCTGATCTGTTGCTGTGTAAGTGTTCTAGAGCTGTTTTAGGTAAGTACAAATTTCCTAATTTCAATGTTCCCCAAGCCCTAGCAGGGGAACAAACAACACAGGAAAAAACACATAAATAAAAATTAGGAAATTGTATTTATGTGTCTGCTGCTGACTGAGTACAGTATCATTTTGCTTCTCCACTCCTCGCACTAGTGAGAGTAAGACGCAGGGGCTGGTTTTCCATGGCAGCAGTGTGGAAAATGAACACGGACTGAGTCCCAGGCCTGCCTCCACCATTATCTGCATGGGCTTAAATCACTCACCAAACACAGGCCTCCATCTCCTCAGCTTTAAAATACAGACAATCATACTGGCTCAAGAATTGATATTAGCGGTAAAACAAATATCATGGAAGCACTCTGAAATCACTGCAGTAGCAAACAAATGCGAAAGAGAACTCTTATAAAGAAAGCTAATGCTTTTACTAGCAAAGTGATTTAAAAAGAGGATGCTTTTGGCCTTGGGACAGTATCCGAAACAAAACAACCCAGGAAGTGAGCTTTATTTATGCCACTCTGGTTCCAGGGAAACAAAACAGCAAGTGTTGCAAAGACATTGACATTTCATCACATTTAGGTCCTATTGCGAAGTCAAAAAGAACTCTTCAAAAAAGGCATTGAGACCCAGGGGTTCAGAAGAACTATGTGGCCCAAACACAGAATGTCAGTCATTTGTTTCACTGTGACAAAACAACAACCTCAGTAGAAAATTATTCTCCAAATCTGCCTTGCAATAATGGACTGATAATGGATCACTTAAGGTCTGTTAACTGGGGATTTGGAAAAAGACAAAAAGAGAATGCGCACAATCTCTAGCTCACCGTGCCAATGGAGTGTATGTGCCTAACTGCCCAGCCCAGAGAAGCTCTTTTAAAAGATTCCAGTCAGTCAGCACTGCTTATCTGTTCCAGCTCCTATTTTCCATGGAAGAAGGGGTGGGGAATGAAACACTGGGCAAGCGCATTCAGAGAGAAACCAGTCTGTTTTGAAAAAGCAAGCTCTTGTGTCATGTAGGATTCAGGTAAAATGTCCGTTTTTACCTTGGTGTTAAATTAATGCTTCACATTTGTAACTTGGTTAATGGCTGCTGGTAGTCAAAATCACTGGTTGCCATTTGCTCTTCAGCTGGAGAGGGAGAATGTCTGGTTTACATTTAGGGTAAATGCAGAGTGAGATGTCTTTTTTTCTGATATCACGCCCTGTAACACCAACTGGGTGTCCTAAAATTCAATCCTATTCTGACATTAACTACTCAGAGTTAGCATCAGACTCCACAGGTTTAAGGGCTCCATTTTACAAGACTGCGCTTGCTTCAAACTCAATCACAAGTCCCAGGAATCCAGACTACCTGTACTTCTGTTTGACTTGACTATAAATTTGGGGGTTCCCATAACGTTCTCTTCAAATTTGGTAATTTACTAGAATAACTCACAGAACTCAGGAAAACACCTTACTCACCATTATTGATTTATTATAAAGGATACAACTCAGGAACAGCCAAATGGAAGAGATGCAAAAGGCAAGGTATTTGAGGGCAGTGGGAGGATGGAGCTTCTCTGCTCTTTCCAACCTCAGCACCCTCCCAGCACTTTGATGTGTTCACCAACCTGGAAGCTACCTGAACCCCATTGTTTAGGGGTTTTTATGAAAACTTCATTACGTAGGCATCATTGATTAAATAACATTGGCCATTAGTGATTGAAAATCTCCAGTCCCTCTCCCCTTTCCAGATGCTGATGGTGGGTGTAAAAGTTCCAATGCTGGAATCACATGGTTGGATCCTCTGGTGACCAGCCCCCATCCTGAGGCTACCCAGGTGCCTACAATGAGTTACCACATTAAAACAAAACTTAGGTATGGTTAACAGGGGTTCACTATGAATAACAAAGGACACTCTTATCAGGAATGGGGCTCTGTGATGTGACATGGGGGCAAAGGCCAAATATGAATTTATTATACACATAACATGATGCTGTATAAGAAAAGTCTCATAAGGAGAGCGAACTCTTATTTCAGCTGGCTGCTGCAATTTCAAACAGTGCCAGATAGTTCACTTAAAAGGTCAAGCTTGCTTTCAAGGCCAAAACAAGGCAGTTGTTTAAGTCATTGATGCCCTGAGTCAACGACTAATAAAGTTATTTCCTAAGGGACATCTTCTTGACATGATGACAGGTCACTTCACAACATGCTCCTATAGTTCTCTATCCCTTCCTTTCAAAACATTTATCACAAACCTATAAGTAATTGTTTGATTAAAGGTTTATTTCTCTCTGAGGTCTGGTCTACATGTATCATGCTTATCATTGCATCCCAGGGCTTAGCTTGTAGAAGCTGCTAGTAAATATTAATTTAACAGATACAAGAGTTTTAATCAGACCTCCTTGCTTGGAAGCAAAAACTGCAAAGTATCTTACAATCTTCATACCTTCTTACCTCAATTTACATCCCAAATTCTATGTGACATGCAAGGCTTCCTGAATCCTTTAGCAGAGACTAAAGACTCCATTTGAGCCTCATCAGCAGAGAAGACGAATTTAGCTCCACCATGGCATTCAGAATAAGTTGGGGCAGCTCTGGGCACTCTGAAGTGATAGAGTAAGCTTCTTCTAAAATAACACACAAATAACTAATATGAATCACATAGAATGCCTACATTCCAAAAAATGTGACAGATCATTCCTGCACATTAGGTTGGCTTCGGGCTTCATAACTCAGCAGGATTCTGCAGCTTCACTTGGTCTCAGCAAAGGGGAGAAACATGGGCCTTCTGGAAACAGAGTTTCAATGGTTTTCCAGGAGACAAAAGATAGACTCCCCATCTGGAAGTCTGACACATGACTTCTAAATCAGGGTGAGGCTCTGTCATAGCTCAGTGACAAAATCGGCTGCAAAACACACAGAGTCTCTACGTTTCTCTTTTATACACAGCAGATGAATCTATGGTTATTTCTTAGCAACCAAATTTGAGAGGCAAAAAGATCGTGCCAAGAAAGCTATAAGTGTAGTTTTTTCCTGTCTTTTTTCTCTCACACGCAAAAAATAGTATTTACCTATTTATATCTGATAATACCATCTGTTTTTATTGTGTGGAGACTCTTACCCATTTAAGGAAGGCAACAACTTAGTCACTGTCAGTTGAAGAAAGGTAGAAATGAAGAGGGTCTTGTGTAACACCAACTTGTGTCATGGGGCACCAAGAGAAAGTGGAAATGTTACATCTTGCTCTGACACTAGGTGTACTCGACAATCATGATGAGGCTTCTGCTGGGTGCAAAGAACTGGCCCAGGTGATGAAGGCAATAGAAACGTGTCACACTCAGACCTAAATCTCAAAAGGAGCTTATGCATTGGTGAAAGAAGGCATAAGTACAAGACCAAACAAATGAATTACACAGTTACATCTTAAGGTAATATATGCTAGAAGAACAATAGTCACTGCACAGGGTTTATGAGTTGGACCAAGAAAGATGCATAAGATTTATATAGTTAGGGGGTGAAGGAATAAGGGGTGAAAGGGGGTGGTTAATAACAGGGCACATAATATTTTATGTGGACGAATGGAACAACCAATAAAGAAGGCAAAAGAAAGTCAAGGTCAATTTAATGAATTAGTGAGCACACACAGAGATGGAGTGGAATTTATGAGACAGAAATGATGGGGATAAGAGTGGAAAGGTGATTAGGATCAAATGCTAAGTGAGTCTCAAATGCCACACTAAAAAATTTTCAAGACATAACTCAGGCGCAGAACGTAACAGGCACCTGAGAAATTATTGCTTTAGGGGTAAAAATATCACATTTAGAATATTCAAATATTTTTATAAGCAGAGAGAAATTTAGGCTTGATATAAGTAGTAGGAAGTCACTGGTGATATCTGAGAAAGGGAATGATAGAAAAATACATTTAGGGACATACTATTATATATCAAGAAAATTAATCTGAAAGCATCAGAAGGAATTCATTGGAGAGAGTTCAAGATTGACAGCAGGAAGCTTAATTTTATGTTAGGGTATATATCTGGGTACCTTGAGAAATAAAACACAGATGGACTTCAAAATTAAAATTCTGAGTAGAAAAATAGTTACGCTTTAAAAAATTAAACTTTCAGATTTAGCCAGTAAATTGATGCAAATGGACAAAGCAATTAGATTTTAAGGAAGCACATTTTTCCTGAAAGTCTTAACTGACTTTTTCAAAAGAGAAATAAATTTGATCTGTACTTTTTTAGACTAGGTAATACCTGAGTACTCTGGTGGAATTAAATACTTAATGGTAAAAATACCACTTTTAGAATAGGCAAAGATTTTGTATGAAGTAACACAGAAGAGCAGTCATTTACAACATACACAAAAGGGTGCCAGATATATTCTAGCCAGGTTAAACACACTGAGAGCAAACCATCAACTTAAGAATACACTGGGCCCTTAATCAATGGAAAAATCATTTGCCATTATTACACTCACCATGCAATCAAACCTCTGTTTAAAATCAAGTTACAATTACTCTAATTATGGACAAACATTTCATTTGTTGCACAACTGGTACCTAATCAAACAGTTCTGCAGAAGAGATGATTTTACCACAAGGTAACTTAATTTCAGCGCCAAATAAGTCCTTTAAATTATTTTTAAAGAGTGTTTTTAACCAATTTACATGTCAGAAATTTTATTTCTATAAAAATTACTACATGAACCAAGTCTAAATCAAACCAAAATGCCTTCCTCTACTTTGAAACAATAGTCTTCTCTCATAAACACTTTAGTCAAATATTTCCCAGCAACAGGCTTGTGTGCACTAACCAGGAAGTGAAACCAAATATGATCATATTGTGAAAGCTGAGTAAAATGAAAGAACACAATTGGAATTATCTGAAGCATATTAAAATTTCATCTGAAAATCCATTCCCTTGGAAACAACAATTTAATCAAGGCAGTAATAAAAGGAATTTTGAAAGCATAATTCTTCATTTTGTTGTGTGGCAATGTCCCCAGTCTTCTATGCAAATATCTTTTCCTGTAGCCAGGCTGGCTCATCTGAAACAAGCACTCACCCAGCCAGCCTGGTGAATGCAGGGAACAGGGTTAAGCAATCATTTTCATGCTAGTAAATCAACTTTGGTATAAACAATTGCAATCTTTAATGACTTACTTTGGAGAAAAATGTATCTTTTACTTCTTAGGTAACAAGTAAATCACATTTCTCTTAATTATTTTGCTGGGTTTACTGTCATTCCCTTTAATCTACTGTAAATTATAAGCTTTCTAAAACCAGAAAATGTATTTTACTGATTAGTCTGCTTTTAACTGACTCAGTGACCTAAACATAGTGAGAGTTATTATAAGTACCTAACGATTATTCTTATTGTCCAAGGATAGTGTTAGCAAACAAAACTCACTACTGTTTACATTTTTCTGCTAAGATGGATACTAAGTAGGATCATCAATTTCTGGTTTCCATTACCATATCTCTTATTCCAAGGAAGTCGGGTGTGGGAGAAGGGGCTAGAAGACACCATGCAAAAATAAAATAAATTCTCATTTACTAATTATTATTCTTTATACTTATTTTTAATTTTAAGCAGGATTTGAGTAAGTTTAGTATTATACATAGGACAATATTTTTATGAAAACTTCCTAGCAATCTAAATAAGAAGATAGTTCCTGAACTACCTATGACTTCAGCAAGTGATCAGGTAGCACCTATTAGACACTGCACAAACACAGTGCAAATCTGAACATTAGTGCTCCTCTGCAGACAAAGCAGACACACTGCTGCTCTGTATACGAATGAAATTTAAGGCCGGGCGCGGTGGCTCACGCCTGTAATCCCAGCACTTTGGGAGGCCAAGGTGGGCGGATCATGAGGTCAGGAGATCAAGACCATCCTGGCTAACACGGTGAAACCCCATCTCTACTAAAAATACAAAAAATTAGCCGGGCGTGGTGGCGGGCGCCTGTAGTCCCAGCTACTCGGGAGGCTGAGGCAGGAGAATGGCGGGAACCCGGGAGGCGGAGCTTGCAGTGAGCCGAGATCCCGCCACTGCACTCTGCACTCCAGCCTGGGTGACAGAGCGAGACTGCGTCTCAAAAAAAAAAAAGAATGAAATTTAAAAGGAAAAAAAAAACTATGAATAAATAAGCAGTGACAGACAAATCTATTGGCACCGTACATGCATGTGTATAAATATATATAATACGCAAATTATGTGGTTAGTGAACTCTAGAAACACTTGAGAGCCTACTATGTTTTAAGAACGGTGTCACACTTAAGAAACTGAGTCAATTCTATTGCCATGGTGTTAAGAGGTTGATGAGCCTAGCTAGTGGGTCTCATTCAGAGCTTGTCTGTGGATATACCAAAAAGTATTGAGGCTGGCCAGTCTCCTAATCAGTCCCCTTTTCTTTGGGCACCCTCTTTTCTTGTTACTCCCTCACTTGCTTTATCAAATACTGTACTTTCACCACAGAGCCTGATCCTTTATATTTATATTCAATGAATTCTCTTGATAGGGAGAATTCATTGAGCATTTGTTGTGGTATGGTCCGAATAAGATAAGAAAGTGTATTTCATTTTATATCTATCCTTAAAACACTTATAAAGTTAGGAAAATGGGAAATTTATACACAGGGTAAAAAGGAAAAAAAATAAAGGATTAAATAGTGGAGTGGAACAACTCTGAACATCATGCTCAAAAGTTTTTGGAGCTTTTTTTTTTCATAGTCATTTAAATCATACACTTGACTTTAGAATAAGGATATAAGCTCAGAGAGAAAAAAATTAGCTGCTGAAGACACATGACTGGTGAGCAACAGCTTGATGCCATAACTGACACCAAACATGGTGCTCTTCCAACCATCCAAAGCTTCCTCCCATAAGGTGAACAGGTATAGCTCAGGGAATGGAGAAGGCAATATAGATAAGGTATCTCTGAGCTGTTAGGGATATGCAGGGGCTGGGGCAGGAAAAAGATCTCCAGTGGGGCAGTGGGGAGGGACAGAGCAGAAGGGTGTTGCCTGAGGAAGAGCATTGAGGCTGCAGAGGATCTTCATGGCCAGAGGGAGACGACTTCACAAATAAATGAGGCAGTGAGGACATTTATGGTTGGAGATTCCAGAATATGAGCGTATGGCTTGAATTGACTTACAAAAGAGAACAATTATAGATTCTAAAACAGAATGCAAGCAATGTTTTAGGAAAATTAATCTGGTGAGGCATGAGAGATACAATGGGGCAGGATCGGGGGCCAGGGGAAAATGAAGGTAAGGGAACCAGGCAGGATCCTACTGCAGTCATTCAATGCTGAAGCAGTCAAGAGTGAAGACCATGGTAGTATCAGTGAGACTGACCAGGAATGAAGGAATTTAGGCAGAACTGTGGGTTCTGGCTGATGAGAGAGATGGGAAAAGGGAAGAGCAGTAAAGTTGGCCTGGTGAAAGGCTCTGTTATAAAGTGCTAGTTAATATTCCAATATTCAGTGGAAGACCATGAAGCTATTTGGTGAACTTTGCCCTTTCATTTCAAAGCAAGGCTAATAATTAACATAATTCATCTTTTATACTTTATTAAAGGTTTAGCATAGCTAAGGTTTGACTGAGTACTGTTCTCGCAAGTGAACCTAGCGGGAAAGCTGAAGAAGGTGAGATGAAAAGACCATTTAGGTGCAGACCTAATGAGACACAGGTACCATTCTATTGAACCCAAAAAGGTATTTGTGAAAGGGAGTGACTTAATCCAGTCAGCGTCAAATCTTAAATTTAAAAAGTGAGAATTTGCCACTTTGGTAGCAGCATGAACAACTCGTTAAAAAGGACAAATACACATAGGGAGGAGACCAGGATAGATCAATTGTCCAGATGATAAACAGGAAAGGAGGCTTGAACTAAGATGTAACTGAGTGTGAAGAGAAGAGCAGATAGAAGCAAAAATACTACTATTACTTGTAAGTGCTTTCAAGCAGGTGCTCTGCTAACTAGCTTATGGGCATAGACTCTAGGGCTCCTTAGGTATCCATTAGAAGGACTTGGTAGCAGATTAGATGTTAAGGAGAGTCAGGACTCAAGGACAAGTGACTTACCCTAGCTTTGGTCACAGGGTCAATGATAAAGGAGGCTAGTGAGTGTGTTATTGAAACACTGAGTTTGCAGTACCTGTGGGCCATCCAGGTAGTGAGGTCTAGTAGGCAGCTGAAAACACAAACTGGAGCCCTAGGGAGAGGAAAAAATATCAATGAGTTTGTTAGGCTGTTTTTGCCGAAGACTCGGGCCAATGTTGGACTTAAAGACCTGCACTTGGTAAAATTTTAAAAGTTACTTAAAATAAATAACTCAAGGCAGTCTCAGTCCATCTCCCACATAAAAGAATTCATTGAATACCTTCCTTCCAGAATATTTCCATTTAAAATTGGGACAATTTAGTTTTTTATGAAGATGACTGAATTCATTAAAACATGAAGTTTATATGTTCGAAAACACCCACATATGCAAACCCGCATCCACGTAACTACAAAACATCTCTTCAAATGACTTCTACTTGGTTGTGCAACTGGAGATAAATAGAATTGGAAGCAATCAAAGACATTCTTTATAAAAATAACTTCCAGCCTCCCTATTGCAGGTGCTCACTGTCTTCCTGATCATGAACTGCCAACTCACTAACAAAACATTAGGGCATATTTTTCATTTCACTTCAGTGTTAAAAAGCTGCTCCCTTTCCCAAGCTACTTTATCTTTAATTTGTTGTCTAATGGTTGTAGAGATAGTGAATATATTTAGCATATCAACAGGGTTAATAGAAACATGAAAGAATTTCTGATGTGATGTATGGTACGTTTTATAAACATCAATCTCCTTTCTTTGCTAGCTTTGATAGAGTTGGAAAATGTTATCCTTTGGGAATTTAATTTTGAAGAATTGTTCTGGTTTTGTTTTTCCTACAGAATCCGTCTCCGTTTAATGTACTAAATACTTATGTTGTTTCGCTTTTCTCCACACAGTAAGCAGTAAGCTCTGGTAGCACAGGGCTTCTATTTGCAGGGCTCACTGTGGTATCCCATTGCCTAGCCCAGATAGTAGGGGTTCAGTAAATAGTTTCTGAGTGAATAATCACAAGCCTGGGATTATTTCACTTCAGGAACTTAATATGTGCTTTTTTTCTTAGCAATCACACCCCAATCTTCATGTTCCAACTTAATTTCGAACTATGACTTCTATTATATTTATATACCTCAAACAAACTCTCAGAATATGCTGTGGAGGGACTCTGCAGGGCCCTGAAGGGTACTGGTACAAAGGAATTAACATGGGAAAAACTGCAGCAAAGTGTCAACAAAGTCTCCCAGTTTCTCCAGGTGATTTTTCTATCCAGCTCTGTCTTATGAGGAGAAGTTATAATGATTTTTCTCCTACCCACACTCTTCTGACTTCTGGCTTCCCTGATCTTAATTCCTATTTGCAGCATCTGTTTCAGCCCAGGGTGAAACAAAACTGAGGGGTCAAAACAAACCTGAGTTTGCATCTGTTGTTTTCATTGCTCGAGGCTTTGAATTTTTTTGTCATTAACTTAAGAGAATGGTCTAAGCCTGTATTTCTACACGGACCAGAAACTCACATTAACTTAATATTACAAGACAGAATAGACTACTTTCCCCCTCAAGGTTCTGATTGTCCTTCTCTGTCCCCATTATAAAACCTAATAATTTCCTCACTACCCTGTTTGATGGGATAATCATAGTGACCACTTGCATTCATTACTCAACATAAATGTTTTTCCTGGTAAACTTGATTTAGTTTGTATGTATTATTGCATAATCAAATCCAAGGAAAAACTATTACCATACTCCAAATTGATATTAAGAATGAAATTAAAACTTCAAACAGAAAAAAATGATGTATTCTGAGTAATTCATGCTATAACTTTTCCATTTGATGTCTAAATATATGCTAGAAAAAATATAGTTCTTTTGTGCTCTTTGTGAAATGTAATCAATATATAACCTAAGCGAGAACTTTTTAAATCATTTGGATTAGGGCTAGTTTAATTCATAGGCCAATAATTCCAAACACATCCCTTATATCAGCAAGGCAATATTTAGAAAGGCTGTCATCATCTGCATAAAAGACAATTCACTTGACAACACTCCTTCTTTGGGCAATGACTCAAATCAGCTAGACTGAAAATAAATCTAAAGGGTACACAGCTGTCATGTAGCCGCAAGTAGCCTTCTGAGCAATTACTTGATTCATTTTTCCCTATTCGTACAACTGGTTTTGCAAACAGGATTGCAATCCAACAAATGAATGCCCCCCCGCCTCCCCGCCCGCCCACTATGAAGAGAGCTTTCTGCTATCCTTGGGAAGGCTCTAGTGGATTCCTTTGCCCTGATGGGCATGATAAACTGCACATAGTGGTTTCTTGATTTTATTTAATGAGAAACAGATGTTTAAAATCAATGACCTATGTGAACCATTTACAAAATAAGTGCTCAAAAATTTGAGAATATGATTTTATCAAAGGGATGTTGGCATCAAAGTTTGAAGGAGAGATAGGTGCCAGACTGGATTGCTATCTATGTCTACTAGGTACAGGCAATTTATTTTCATTGTAACATTCCACAATTGCTGATTTAACATTCTATTATGGAAAGTTTTACACATACACAAAAGTTGAGAGAGTGGTACAATGACACCCATCTGCCCACCACTCTGATTCAACATCACAATACCCACCCTCATTGGATTATTTTGAAACAGATTCTAGATATATTCTGTCTTATTTCAGTATGGATCCCTAAAACAGAAAGAGTCTTTAAGATATAACCACAATATCACAATAATATCCAGTGGCATGCTGGTAAATATTTAGCAACCAGTTTTCTGAGAAAAAGAAAAAAAAAAGGACCCTGGTTCTTTGTCATTTTCCATGATTCCCACCATGGCCAATTTCAAAGTACCAACACGACATCACTGAACGTGGAGTTGAGAAGAGATGTGTCATACGTCATTATATAGTACTTCTACTCTGCAGACACCTTAGACATAAATAACCTTAACAGCACAGATAACAACAAATTATAGTGAAATTATTAGGGAGTGAGAGTTTTGAGTATTTATTTTACTTTTGATACTTTAAGTTTGTACAATTTAGTTTTTAATGACTATGTTTGACTAGCTTGCAAAATTCCTATAACACAACAGTTTTCACAAGCTTATGTGTGTCAGCTCTAGAATCATTACTAAATCATATACACATAATTAACAATCCCTTACTATTACCAATTACCCAAATTTCTCTGATACATCTCTTGTCTTTTCTACTTAGCTATAGAGAAACAGCTTCAGCAGGAAGGAGGAGGAACTTTGCTTCAGAAAGCTACACTAAGGGCTCCTTTCTGGGTATAGCTCAGTCAGCTGTTAGTCTATTGCCAGGAGGTTGAGTCAGATGCCACTGTGATTATGTACCTTCATGTCACTCAGGAATCATAGTAATGTGATTAATTTGCTTTTTATTGCCTATTCTTTGGCTCTCAAAAGAAAAAGCGTTTGAAAGGGAGTAGTAGGGAGACTTGGAAGAAGGGAAAATATGTCTATTCCAGGTAGACAACCATGAGCTGATGGAGTGTTCTGACAGAAAGAAGATTGCTAGGAAGTTACTCTTCTGGGCTTGACATATCCCACCATCGAAACTTGGTTCGCAAACAGTCCTCTTTAAATGTGCCTTCCAGAACTGAATATGGCACATTAGATGTGACAGTCCTGAAGCAGATGGTAAAGTGGAGTTACTGCCATCCTTGATAAGATGCCAACACTGGACTGCAACTCCACTTTGGGCTCACAGTCAAGTAGAACTCAAGTCCAACCAATGAACCAGTGCCTATTAGCACTCACCGAGACTCCACAGCATACATTCACAAATCCTCTCTCACCATCGAATTGGGTGCCAGGCTGCTTTTCCAACCTTTCCTACTATGCCTTTGAACATGCTCTCTATTCTGATAGGCCAGCCTAACCTATTGTCCAAAAAACATATACCATTTTTATTAAAAAATATTACTATGGAAATTTTCTAATGTATATAGAAGTATGAATAGTATTATAAGGGTCCCCCATATACCATTTACCCAGTCCCAACAATGATCAATTCATATCACACCCATGCCAGGTGTTTTGAAGCAAATCCTGGATGTATCATTTCATCTGCAATGATTTCAGTACTGCATACATTCTTTCCTACACACCTCTGCTCAAACATTTTCCGGTCCACCCCCTTCTTCAGCTTTCCAAATCTTATCACGTCTTGCAAGCCTCGCCTCCTACGATGTTTCCACTCAACTTGTGAGTCATATGCCTCCTTGGGACATCTGTCTTATTGTTGTCCTCTTGTTCTTACCTTTAAGTTGGACACTCACTGTCATTGGCCTTGAAAGCAGGAAAGCTCTCTCACCGTACATATAGTGCAAGAATTCACGTTTAACAGGGAAAGAACCGAAGGATACACACTTGGTTTCATAGAGTTTATTAAAATTTGACACAACAATTTTATTCAGCATATTAATCAAATTCTGTACATGGGAAATGTCTTGGTAAATGCCTTGGTAAATGTCTTGGACAGGGTGTGCAGACACAGTATGAGAGGGTGGGAAGAAAACTGGACACAGAGCTAAAAGGCCTGGTTCTTGTCCTGCCCTTCTGTTTACATGCTATTTGGGGTATACTGTGTGACTTTTCTGAGGAACAGGAATTAATTGCAGTCATTCTTCCTCGTTCCCTCTCTAAATTGTCAGAATCAAATGTGATTATTATGTAAAGATGATTTTATAATTGATAAAGTACACTGTTGATGCTCATCTTTACCTGTAAATGCGGAAATCATTAACCATATCTCTAGACAACAAGAAAAGCTATTGGTTTGAATCCTAAATGTATAAGGAGAATGATTTTAAACTCCCAACAGGAAAAAAGGGAATGTGACAGTACAGAGATCAGATGGGATTAAGAATCAAGAAAACTCACCCTGGGAGGAATGTAACAGCATACTAGTATCTTTCTTAGACCTCAAAAACCACTGCCTTATAATTAAAACAAACAAATTAGAAATTACAAAGAAAGCAATATGTTTTCAACTATGTAAGAAAACTTCCTATTACATTAAAAATCAAATCAAAAGGCAAAATTTAACATCTGATTTCCTCTTCAAATAAAACTTTTCAATTGTATCCAATAAAATGGTTATACTTTTGAGTTTATGCTCTCCTAGGGCATTCTCAATGTCTTTGACTTCTCAACTTTGCATTCTGCTTTGCCAAAGGAAAATCATTAATATCAAATTGCAACGATCTATCATGTTACACCAAACAGTACTTAAAGTTAATGGAATTGAGGTTTTTCCCTTGCTCCAGTAGAAAATAGGATAGATGGATTTATCAGGAAAGCACTGTTCTACAAACCATCCTGCAAACATCACTAGCATCCTGTGAGAGATCTGCAAATAGGCTTAGCCCATCTCAAGAACTCACTGGGATATTATAAGGTTTCTTACAAGCAAATAAAAATCACAGGCATTGGAGACACGACTTAAATTTCATAAAACTCTGAATAATCTAGGCCAGCACAGGAAAAGGATTTTTCAACTTTGGACATTAATAAGACTTAGCAATAGTCAATAAAAACAACAGCTGCTGAGCCTGGTAAATCCAAATGAGATTATTAGGTCAAAATCATAGAAATACACAGAGAACATTCCAAAATTCCCAGCACACTGACAATAAAGCACCCAAACCAGAATCTCATTAGGGAAAGAAACATTTTGTTTAGAAATTTTTTTTTTTAATATGACTTCACCATGTGTAACATCTCTGGGATGTTACTAGAGAGGAAAACAATAAGAATCAAAAGTGTAAACTACTGAACAACAGCTTCCTTCCTTTTATTTCCCTTCCCTTCTCATGAAACCCTACTGCACACACCAAATAACTATGTATTCTTATATCTTGTTCTGCATAAACAGACATTTATAGGGATTTTAAAAATCATCTGGGTGCAGTGGCTCATGACTATAATCTCAGCACTTTGGTAGGCCAGGGAGGGAGAATCATTTGAGTCCAAGAGTTCAAAACCAGCCTGGGCAACATAGCAAGACTTCATCTCTACAAATAATTAATAATAATAATCATTAGCCAGGCTTGGTGGCATGCAACTGTGGTCCCAGCTACTCAGGAAGCTGAGGCAGGAAGATAGCCTGAGCCTGGGAGGTCGAAGCTGGAGTGAGCTGTGACAGTGCCACTGCACTCCAGCCTGGGAGACAGAGCAAGACCCCAACTCAAAAAAAAAGAAAAAGAAAAAAATGGCACTTTGGGAAACCCAGTACTTTGGGAAACCAAGGTGGGTAGATCATCTGAGGTCAGAAGTTCGAGACCAGCCTGGCCATGTGGCAAAATCTCATCTCTACTAAAAAAAAAAAAAAAATTAGCCAGGCCTGCTGGCATGTGTCTGTTGTCCCAGCTACTTGGGAGGCTGAGGCAGGAGAATCATTTGAACCCGGGAGGCAGAGGTTGCAGTGAGCTGAGATTGCGCCATTGCACTCCAGCCTGGGTGACAGAGCAAGACTCCATCTTAAAAAAAAATAAATCAGTTTTTCAAAACTTAGATAATATTAGAATAAATTTTCGCTTGTATAGATTGTTTTATAATAGGAAAACTACCACTCACTGGTTTTTGTTACCTTCATGCACAACAGAAAAAGAATCAAAGAAGTTCTAAGACTCCTAACAAATAAAACATGAATTTATACCTTAGACTTATGTTACTTTGAATACTTTGAGTGTTGTTACCCATGATGACCAATTAGCATAAAAGACTTTTCAAGGTTATAGTCTACATGTCTCAAAATATCCATCAAAAATCCATTAAAAAAGGACCACAGTTTTCTTTTACTTGTCTACCGAATAAGGTTGAATTTCAGAAAATGTGAAGACTAAAAGTTTCAGGCTATAACAAAAATGTAGAGGCTTTTGTGATCTTGTCCTGAGAAAGCTATAATTTTTTCTATTTTGTCAATAGTGCTTTTATTAGATCAACAACTATGCAAGCCTAATTTTTCAGCATTAAGTAATTTGACTCTACTTTAAAAATTACCAGAAAAAAGTAAATTTAAGTCTAGTTAACGGAACTGACAACTTACAAAAGATAAATCAGGTAGAGCTTGCCTTAATAGCTCCCCCCAGTACATAAGACAAAACAAGTCTAGTGTGAGGACACATAAGCCCTAAGAAGTAGCTGATGTGAGGTTGAAGTAGCTGAATATGCTTGTATATTATAACAATAACGGATGCCAATACTCATGATGATAGCTTTATGTTAAGTATTTTTATAAGTGCTTAAATAAGTTATTTAAAACTCTCAAAAACCCCATGAGATTTTCTCCACTTTACAGATAAGACAACTGAGACAGTTATGTGACTTATCTAAACATGCACGACTAGTAAATTCATAATACTAAAATGAGCATTCATATGACTATTCTTCAAAGCGATCTCTGAGAAAAATAAAAAGTAGCTTAGCTCAATGGAAGGAACAACAGGCTAAACATGAATCATTCATTCATTCATTCACTCACTCATTCAGTAAATATTTAGTGGCTGTTACGTGGTAAATGGCACTGGAGAAGCAACAAAATAGACAAAACCAGTGATGTCCTCAAACAGGTGCTATCTCTACCTCATGGAATTTATAGTCTGGTGACATAGACAAAGATTAAACAAATCATCTGTTATTTTATTATAATCATAGTAAGTGCTTCAGATGCTGCGGGGCAGGTAGAGGAAACACTTTGAAGACTCTGAAACTCTTAGGAGACTGAGCCACTGTGAGAACTGAGCCAGAGAGCTCAAAAGCTTGCCCTAGCAGATGATACTCTTCTCTAGTCCCTTAGCTAAAGGTAGGTGCAGGTTCAAGAAATAAGTAATAACCAAGATGTCATGTTCAACCAAGCAAGACATGTTCAAGGCCAGGAGATCTCTGTCTAGTTCCATATTTTTGGTACATGAGAGTAGCCTTGGGTTTGCATTTAAGTTTCAAATGCTCCCAGGATTTTACAACTTTTAAAGGTAAAAGCCATATAGCACATTGAAATTTTTTAATCCGTGAATTATTCATTTAAATAATATAATTTGTAGATTACATCAAGAGGGCGGTTACAAAAATTATCAGGAAAATTTGATTCTTGGTATAGTCAATACTTTCTGTTCCAAAGAATGTGTGAAGGTGGCTACTTCAGGCACATGGTACAGTAGAAGTCAGGAAAAAGATGGAGGAGACTGAACTCTTATCTGCCTACCATCTGCCTTAACTTTAGCCAAGTTATGCAGTCCCTCAGAAAGTCAGCTTTTTAATTGATAAAAACAGAAATAATTCTACCTGGTCTACTTTCTACGTTCACAGTGATGACAACACCAAAAGTGATGGGAACTCTCTCTGCTGTTAGAGAACAGCAGTCCATGAAAGAATAAGCTCCTCACAAACACAGCCTCTATTCTCTCTAGGCTAAGAAACCCTACCCAATGAGCCCATAATTTTTTAGCTTTCTGGAAGACAATGAGCTACACTGCCTGGAGGGATTACCTGGTTTCAGCAAACCTCTCCTGTGCAAAATGTCATTATTCTTCCATAGAACAAATAGTACTTCTCCCAAATCCTTTCCCATTTCCAGTCAGAAGACATCCATACTTAGAAGCTATGATTTTTAAAGTTGTGCTAATATAAAGCACACTCACTGGTAACCTGAAATTTGACCATTTGACCGTAAATCATTTGTTTCAAAATGATCCACACCTCTGAAAAAGTTAGAAGTTATAGTAAAACTAGTAAAATGTCAGTAATCACAGTTTGACTTAAGTAATTACCATAGGATCTTCTGATAAAAGGAAATAGAATATTTAATCCTATGATTTTTTTCTAAACTAACTTTTCTACTAGTCTCCTCTACTTCATCCCACTGCCCTACTTGGTCTTGCAATATGATCTCTCTCATCTTCAGCACACCTTCCATACAGATGCCAGTGTTACTCCCCAAAACAAATCGATATAATCTCTCAAAACCTTCCTTGGGGCTCCTGGGCCCTTCCTGGTGAAGCCATATTCTGTGTATAGGGTTATAAATGTATCTCCAAGCTCACCCCTGGCAGAGGCTGTGCCATGGTCAGCACTGGGTGTTCCAACTCCCACTCCAATGCTCTTGTTCTTTCATTCATGCCACAAAGGGGAAAAGCTGACATGACTGGGGAAGGTTACACTGTGTGGGTTTTTTAAAACTCAAAGTTTGGGGTTGATTCAGACATATTTTCACATTACTGTTAGGGCCATCACAACAGATAACGAAACTGGGAAAGAATACTTCTTTTGCTCATCAAGCAAAAAAGAAACGAGCCACATAGGCAAAGAAACAAGAATTTAGAGGTAGAAGGAGTTTCAGGCCCTCATACCACAATGCAATGGGCACATGGATCAGTCAGCTTCTATAGCTCCAAACATTTGATTCATGTATCACAACTTTATATTCTAAACATAGTATTATTTTAAAACTATACACGTCCCCGACATAAAAATATAAGCAACATGAAACTTAAAAAATAATAAACTTAAAAATAATTGACCAGGTGATGGAATTGAGTAACTGGAACACTTTATTTAATCTTAGGTAATTGATTAAAGACATCCAGAAATGATACAAGAAGATGTAATAAATAAAATAATAAACATGCATGTAGAAGGTTAAAAGCAATTTATGGACAATTTCTCCTGGATCTTATGGAAAACAATAACTTTCACAGTATCTGCTAAATATTTAATTATAATTCTAAAACAAGTACAAGATAAGCATGCATGGGCTGTTTAACTACTTATTTAAAAAAATTCAATGGCCACAATGGCCAGGAGCAAATATTGCAAGTTATTAGTAATCCAAATTTATTTTCATTTAATTAAAAAAAAAATCTAATATAGGCTAAGTACCTTGAAGTGGGAGAAACCTAGCTGATAAATGTTTCTACTGAAAGGTTAAGTTCAACAATGCAAAATCAAGCAAAAGGATCAATGACTGGTGAACATTCCAGCTGGCTCAAGATTCCCTCCCATGGAATATGCTTCAGCAGAAGTATCTGTCCTTTGCAACGCACTGTTTCTGCGGCCCTAATTTCTATGTTACACTTTCCATGCAGACTCCCATTAGTCTTTCTTCACCTTCATGACTCCTGGGTAGAATAAGGACTGATAAAGTCAAGGACAATGGGAATTGCAGGGTCCAAAGCAGCCCATACCAGCCCCTATATCCCAACAATGTTGGGCTGGTCCAGTTCTATCATTAATGAAGAAAAAGCAACGCCTGAAAATCTTAGATCTCTTTTTAGCATTGTAAACCATGTAGGAGACGCTTATTACATCTGCTTTGTTCTCTATTTCTATGGTGCCTGTCACCATAGTAACAAGGCATACAGATGAAAAAGTAGGCTAGAAATACCCAAAAATGGGGGGCACAGAGGGCAATATGGGGGAAAGGGCCTTTCACTGATTAAGAGAGAAAAGGCCGCAGGGCGGAGCAAGATGGCCGAATAGGAACAGCTCCAGTCTCCAGCTCCCAGTGCAAGCGACACAGAAGACAGGTGATTTCTGCATTTTCAGCTGAGGTACTGGGTTCATCTCACTAGGGAGTGCCAGACAATCGGTGCTGGTCAGCCACTGCAGCCCAACCAGCGACAGCTGAAGCAGGGCGAGGTATCGCATCACCTGGGAAGCACAAGGGGGAAGGGAATCCCTTTTCCTAGCCAGGGGAACTGAGACACACAACACCTGGAAATCAGGTAACTCCCACCCCAATACTGCACTTTACCAAGGGTCTTAGCAAACAGCACACCAGGAGATTATATCCCACACCTGGCCAGGAGGGTCCCACGCCCACGGAGCCTCCCTCATTGCTAGCACAGCAGTCTGTGATCTAACCACAAGGCAGCAGCGAGGCTGGGGGAGGGGTGCCCGCCATTGCTGAGGCTTAAGTAGGTAAACAAAGCCACTGGGAAGCTCGAACTGGGTGAAGCTCACAACAGCTCAAGGAAGCCTGTCTGTCTCTGTAGAATCCACCTCTGGGGATAGGGCACAGCTAAACAACAACAACAACAACAACAACAACAAAAGCAGCAGAAACCTCTGCAGACGCAAACGACTCTGACGGCTTTGAAGAGAGCAGTGGATCTCCCAACACAGAGGTTGAGATCTGAGAACAGACAGACTGCCTGCTCAAGTGGGTCCCTGACCCCTGAGAAGCCTAACTGGGAGACATCCCCCACTAGGGGCAGACCGACACCCTACACATCACACGGTGGAGTACATCCCTGAGAGGAAGCTTCCAAAGCAAGAATCAGACAGGTACACTCGCTGTTCAGCAATATTCTATCTTCTGCAGCCTCTGCTGCTGATACCCAGGCAAACAGGGTCTGGAGTAGACCTCAAGCAATCTCCAACAGACCTACAGCTGAGGGTCCTGACTATTAAAAGGAAAACTAACAAACAGGAAGGACACCCACACCAAAACCCCATCAGTATGTCACCATCATCAAAGACCAGAGGCAGATAAAACCACAAAGACGGGGAAAAAGCAGGGCAGAAAAGCTGGATATTCAAAAAATAAGAGCGCATCTTCCCCTGCAAAGGAACGCAGCCCATCACCAGCAACGGATCAAAGCTGGACGGAGAATGACTTTGACAAGATGAGAGAAGAAGGCTTCAGTCCATCAAACTTCTCAGAGCTAAAGGAGGAATTACATACCCAGCGAAAGAAACTAAAAATCTTGAAAAAAGAGTGGAAGAATTGGTAACTAGAATAATTAATGCAGAGAAGGTCATAAACGAACTGACAGAGATGAAAACCATGACACGAGAAATACGTGACAAATGCACAAGCTTCAGTAACCGACTTGATCAACTGGAAGAAAGAGTATCAGCGATTGAGGATCAAATGAATGAAATGAAGCGAGTAGAGAAATCTAAAGAAAAGAGAAGAAAAAGTAATGAACAAAGCCTGCAAGAAGTATGGGATTATGTAAAAAGACCAAATCTACGTCTGATTGGGGTGCCTGAAAGTGAGGGGGAAACTGGAACCAAGTTGGAAAACACTCTTCAGGATATCATCCAGGAGAACTTGCCCAACCTAGTAGGGCAGGCCAACATTCAAATTCAGGAAATACAGAGAATGCCACAAAGATACTCCTCGAGAAGAGCAACTCCAAGACACATAATTGTCAGATTCACCAAAGTTGAAATGAAGGAAAAACTGTTAAGGGCAGCCAGAGTGAAAGGTCGGGTTACCCACAAAGGGAAACCCATCAGACTAACAGCAGATCTCTCAGCAGAAACTCTACAAGCCAGAAGAGAGTGGGGGCCAATATTCAACATTCTTAAAGAAAAGAATTTTCAACCCAGAATTTCATATCCAGCCAAACTAAGTTTCATAAGTGAAGGAGAAATAAAATCCTTTACAGATAAGCAAATGCTTAGAGATTTTGTCACCACCAGGCCTGCCTTACAAGAGACCCTGAAGGAAGCACTAAACATGGAAAGGAACAACCGGTACCAGCCACTGCAAAAACATGCCAAAATGTAAGGACCGTTGAGGCTAGGAAGAAACTGCATCAACTAATGAGCAAAATAACCAGTTAATATCATAATGGCAGGATCAAGTTCACACATAACAATATTAACCTTAAATGTAAATGGACTAAATGGTCCAATTAAAAGACACAGACTGGCAAACTGGATAAAGAGTCAAGACCCATCAGTCTGCTGTATTCAGGAGACCCATCTCACATGCAGAGACATACATAGGCTCAAAATAAAGGGATGGAGGAAGATCTACCAAGCAAATGGAGAACAAAAAAAAGCAGGGGTTGCAATCCTAGTCTCTGATAAAACAGACTTTAAACCATCAAAGATCAAAAGAGACAAAGAAGGCCATTACATAATGGTAAAGGGATCAATTCAACAAGAAGAGCTAACTATCCTAAATATATATGCACCCAATACAGGAGCACCCACATTCATAAAGCAAGTCCTTAGAGACTTACAAAAAGACTTAGACTCTCATACAATAATAATGGGAGACTTCAACATCCCACTGTCAACATTAGACAGATCAACGAGACAGAAAGTTAACAAGGATATCCAGGAATTGAACTCATCTCTGCACCAAGCAGACCTAATAGACATCTACAGAACTCTCCACCCCAAATCAACAGAATATACATTCTTCTCAGCACCACATCACACTTATTCCAAAATTGACCACATAATTGGAAGTAAAGCACTCCTCAGAAAATGTACAAGAACAGAAATGATAACAAACTCTCTCTCAGACCACAGTGCAATCAAACTAGAACTCAGGACTAAGAAACTCAAAAGCGCTCAACTACATGGAAACTGAATAACCTGCTCCTGAATGACTACTGGGTACATAACGAAATGAAGGCAGAAATAAAGATGTTTTTTTGAAACCAATGAGAACAAAGATACAACATACCAGAATCTCTGGGACACATTTAAAGCAGTGTGTAGAGGGAAATTTATAGCACTAAATGCCCACAAGAGAAAGCAGGAAAGATCTAAAATTGACACTCTCACATCACAATTAAAAGAACTAGAGAAGCAAGAGCAAACACATTCAAAAGCTAGCAGAAGGCAAGAAATAACTAAGATCAGAGCAGAACTGAAGGAGATAGAGACACAAAAAACCCTCCAAAAAATCAGTGAATCCAGGAGTTGGTTTTTTGAAAAGATCAACAAAATGGATAGACGGCTAGCAAGACTAATAAAGAAGAAAAGAGAGAAGAATCAAATAGACGCAATAAAAAATGATAAAGGGGATATCACCACCGACCCCACAGAAATACAAACTACCATCAAAGAATACTATAAACACCTCGACACAAACTAGAAAATCTAGAATAACTGGATAATTTCCTGGACACTTATACTCTCCCAAGACTAAACCAGGAAGAAGCTGAATCCCTGAATAGACCAATAGCAGGCTCTGAAATTGAGGCAATAATTAATAGCCTACCAACCAAAAAAAGTCCAGGACCAGATGGATTCACAGCTGAATTCTACCAGAGGTACAAGGAGGAGCTGGTACCATTCCTGCTGAAACTATTCCAAACAATAGAAAAAGAGCGAATCCTCCCTAACTCATTTTATGAGGCCAACATCATCCTGATACCAAAGCCTGGCAGAGACAAACAACAACAAAAAAGAGAATTTTAGACTAATATCCCTGATGAACATCGATGCAAAAATCCTCAATAAAATACTGGCAAACCGGATCCAGCAGCACATCAAAAAGCTTATCCACCATGATCAAGTGGGCTTCATCCCTGGAATGCAAGGCTGGTTCAACATACACAAATCAATAAACATAATCCAGCATATAAACAGAACCAAAGACAAAAACCACATCATTATCTCGATAGATGCAGAAAAGGCCTTTGACAAAATTCAACAGCCCTTCATGCTAAAAACGCTCAATAAATTCGGTATTGATGGAACATATCTCAAAATAATAAGAGCTATTTATGACAAACCCACAGCCAATATCATACTGAATGGGCAAAAACTGGAAAAATTCCCTTTGAAAACTGGCACAAGACAGGGATGCCCTCTCTCACCACTCCTATTCAACATAGTGTTGGAAGTTCTGGCTAGGGCAATCAGTCTAGAGAAAGAAATCAAGGGTATTCAGTTAGGAAAAGAAGAAGTCAAATTGTCCCTGTTTGCAGATGACATGATTGTATATTTAGAAAACCCCATCATCTCAGCCCAAAATCTCCTTAAGCTGATAAGCAACTTCAGCAAAGTCTCAGGATACAAAATTAATGTGCAAAAATCACAAGCATTCTTATACACCAGTAACAGACAGACAGAGAGCCAAATCAGGAATGAACTTCCATTCACAATTGCTTCAAAGAAAATAAAATACCTAGGAATCCAACTTACAAGGGATGTAAAGGACCTCTTCAAGGAGAACTACACACCACTGCTCAGTGAAATCAAAGAGGACACAAACAAATGGAAGAACATACCATGCTCATGGATAGGAAGAATCAATATTGTGAAAATGGCCATACTGCCCAAGGTAATTTATAGATTCAATGCCATCCCCATCAAGCTACCAATGAGTTTCTTCACAGAATTGGAAAAAACTGCTTTAAAGTTCATATGGAAGCAAAAAAGACCTCCCATTGCCAAGATAATCCTAAGTGAAAAGAACAAAGCTGGAGGCATCACACTACCAGACTTCAAACTATACTACAAGGCTACAGTAACCAAAACAGCATGGTACTGGTACCAAAACAGAGATACAGACCAATGGAACAGAACAGAGTCCTCAGAAATAATACCACACATCTACAGTCATCTGATCTTTGACAAACCTGAGAAAAACAAGAAATGGGGAAAGGATTCCCTATTTAATAAATGGTGCTGGGAAAATTGGCTAGCCATAAGTAGAAAGCTGAAACTGGATCCTTTCCTTACTCCTTATATGAAAATTAATTCAAGATGGATTAGAGACTTAAATGTTAGACCTAATACCACAAAAACCCTAGAAGAAAACCTAGGTAATACCATTCAGGACATAGGCATGGGCAAGGACTTCATGTCTAAAACACCAAAAGCAACGGCAACAAAAGTCAAAATTGACAAATGGGATCTAATTAAACTGAAGAGCTTTTGCACAGCAAAAGAAACTACCATCAGAGTGAACAGGCAACCTACAGAATGGGAGAAAATTTTTGCAATCTACTCATCTGACAAAGGGCTAATATCCAGAACCTACAAAGAACTCAAACAAATTTACAAGGAAAAAACAAACAACCCCATCAAAAAGTGGGCAAAGGATATGAACAGACATTTCTCAAAAGAAGACATTCATACAGCCAACAGACACATGAAAAAATGCTCATCATCACTCGCCATCAGAGAAATGCAAATCAAAACCACAATGAGATACCATCTCACACCAGTTAGAACGGCAATCATTAAAAAGTCAGGAAACAACAGGTGCTGGAGAGGATGTGGAGAAATAGGAACACTTTTACACTGTTGGTGGGATTGTAAACTAGTTCAACCATTATGGAAAACAGTATGGCAATTCCTCAAGGATCTAGAACTAGAAGCACCATATGACCCAGCCATCCCATTACTGGGCATATACCCAAAGGATTATAAATCATGCTGCTATAAAGACACATGCACACGTATGTTTATTGAGGCACTATTCCCAATAGCAAAGACTTGGAATCAACCCAAATGTCCATCAGTGACAGACTGGATTAAGAAAATGTGGCACATATACACCATGGAATACTATGCAGCCATAAAAAAGGATGAGTTTGTGTCCTTTGTAGGGACATGGATGCAGCTGGAAACCATCATTCCCAGCAAACTATCACAAGAACAGAAAACCAAACACCGCATGTTCTCACTCATAGGTGGGAACTGAACAATGAGATCACTTGGACTCGGGAAGGGGAACATCACACACCGGGGCCTATCATGGGGAGGGGGGAGGGGGGAGGGGGGAGGGATTGCATTGGGAGTTATACCTGATGTAAATGACGAGTTGATGGGTGCTGACGAGTTGATGGGTGCAGCACACCAACATGGCACAAGTATACATATGTAAGAAACCTGCACGTTATGCACATGTACCCTAGAACTTAAAGTATAATAATAAGAAAAAAAGAATAAGGTTGCTTTAGGAGGAAGTTATGTTTAAAAGTAGAAGGCAAAGAATTGAACATACTGACATATTCATTCTTTGAAAAGAAATTTAGAACTCATATCTAACATTTACATTTTCTTTGCTCATAGTAAAAATTTGGTAACCTTAAGGTTGTGGAAGTGCAACCACCAAACAACCAACCAATTTCAGAGACAGGCAGTCAAACCAGTCATATGGCTTGATATGAACAAAATAATTTACAGCAGTGCTCATTTTTCTTTTTCCTTTTTTTTTTTTTTTTTTTGATACGGAGTCTGGCTCTGTCTCCCAGGCTGGAGTGCAGTGGTGCAATCTCAGCTTACTGCAAGCTCCACCTCCCAGGTTCACACCATTCTCCTGCCTCAGCGTCCCGAGTAGCTGGGACTACAGGCGCCCGCCATCACGCCCAGCTAATTTCTTTTTGTATTTTTAGTAGAGACGGGGTTTCACCGTGTTAGCCAGGATGGTCTCGATCTCCTGACCTCATGATCCATCCACCTCGGCCTCCCAAAGTGCTGGGATTATAGGCGTGAACCACCGCGCCCAGCCAGTGCTCACTTTTCAATCAGTTCTATTGGTGACACACAGTCACAAACGTTAGTGGGTGGTTATTTTTGTTTGGTTTTGTTTGTTTGTAAAAGCTAGTGAAGTTTTTTATGTGCACAAGTCAATTTTTATGTTTCGATTCTATTGACAAGTTTCTAATGGAATATTTACCAGATATGCCACTGAATGGAGAAGTGAAACCAATCCAAATAGTCAAACCTCTGCATGGGTAGCAGTGAAGATTTCTATTGGAATTCTTTGAGAAAAAGGACCTCCTGGGTAGAACCCTGGATGGGGAAGTTAGAGAATCTGGCCTTGATACCCTATTTTACAAATGGTTTAAGAAATGCCTTCAATTTTTTTTCACCTGCAAAATAAAAGTGTGCTACTAGAGAAAGTAAGAATTATTTACATGGCCGGGCTACTAGAGAAAGTAAGAATTATTTACATGGCCGGGCGCGGTGGCTCAAGCCTGTAATCCCAGCACTTTGGGAGGCCGAGAAGGGCGGATCACGAGGTCAGGAGATCGAGACCATCCTGGCTAACACGGTGAAACCCCGTCTCTACTAAAAAAAAAATACAAAAAGCTAGCCGGGCGAGGTGGCGGGCGTCTGTAGTCCCAGCTACTCGGGAGGCTGAGGCAGGAGAATGGCGTAAACCCGGAAGGCGGAGCGTGCAGTGAGCTGAGATCCGGCCACTGCACTCCAGCCCCGGCCGACAGAGCGAGACGGAGAATTATTTACATGTGGCTTATCGACCTCACGGACTCATCACAGAAAAATTGTATTGAATACGTGATTTCTTAGTGCCTCTCCCAGCTTATAGCCTTAATAAAACTTTCTGAACCAAATCAAAAAAAGAAAAAAAAAGAGAGAAAAGGCTAGAATTTCTTCTTTCAGAGTTGTCAATGCATTAAGGGGTAATTCTAACTAGAAAAATAGGTTTTCTTTGCCTTTAAGAGAGCAACAATAGAAAACACCCTAAAATTTCAATAAATATCAATGTTTCTAGGAGACAGTCTTGCTAGGCTTCTGAGATTTTAAAGCCAGATGTACTAAAAACCTTGAAGGGGCTGGGCACGGTGGCTCACGCCTGTAATCCCAGCACTTTGGGAGGCCAAGATGTGCGGATCACCTGAGGTCAGGAGTTTGAGATCAGCCTGGCCAACGTGGCGAAACCCCATCTCTATTAAAAGAACACATAAATTAGCCAGGCGTGGTGATGGGTGCTTGTAGTCCCAGCTACTTGGGAGGCTGAGGCAGGAGAATTGCTTGAACCCAGTAGGTGGAGGTTGCAGTGAGCTGAGATCACGTCACTGCATTCCAGCTTGGGCAACAAAGTGAGGCTCTGTCTCAAAAACAAAACAAAACAAAACAAAACAATCTTGAAGATGCTAACTGAAACCTTTAAACAGCATCCAGTTTTGGAAATGACGTCTTCATGCCACAGTGTGGATGACTGCTACTTAAAATGTTTAGTTACTTTGTAGTACTAAAAGTTGAGACATCTGTTAAGGAAGTGTGGTTGGGAAGATAACTTACTACAGTGAATATTTTCCTAAAGGTGACAAGTTTATCTTCCAAGTCTCTGTATAAAATGTCCCCAAAGGAAATCACTGGGGTTGGGGTGGGAGATGGCTGATGCTTCACTCTAAGGGAGTCACTGCTTCTATGAAAGAAAGAGGAACATTCTCTGCTGTCCATTGGTTCAGACCTTCAAAGTCACTATCAGTTCCTAACTTCTTTGCCATGCCAAAATTTCATCTGTAAGGAAAGAGAAATCTTCCCACTGCAAGACCTCCGCTTCTTAATATGCTTTTTACGCTCCTGCCACCAGCCAGAGTTCTCCCTGCTCATAATTTTCTATGACATCTGGAATACTTGAAATGTTATTTATCTTGTGATACTGGTCAGGAAACAGGACAAGAAGCCCTACCAGCCACATAAACTACTTGGGGAGGTTTTACTCTGTGTAAATAAAAATGATGCATGTCTTAATCCATTCAGGCGCCTATAACAAAATACCATGAACTGGGGTGGCTTGTAAACAACAAACATTTATTTCTCGCAGTTCCAGGAGTTAGGAATTCCGAGATCAAGATGTCAGCAGACTTGGTGACTGGTAAGGGCCAGTTCCTCATAGATGGTGCCCTATTGCTGTATCCTCACATGGTGGGAGAGGCAAACAACCTCCCTCCAACCTCCTTTATAAGAATACCAATCCTGGATAGGCGTGGTGGCTCATGCCTATAATCCCAGCACTCTGGGAGGCTGAGGCGGGTGGATCACTTGAGGTCAGGAGTTCGAGACCAGGCTGGCCAATATGGTGAAACCCCATCTCTACTAAAAATACAAAAATTAGCCTGGTGTAGTGGTGTGTGCCTTTAATCCCAGCTACTAGGGAGGCTGAGGCAGGAGAATTGCTTGAACCCAGGAGGTGGAGGTTACAGTGAGCCGAGATCATGCCACTGCACTCCAGCATGGACAACAGAGCAAAACGCTGTCTCAAAATTAAAAAAAAAAAAAAAGAAAAGAAAAAAGAACACCAGTCCCATTCATGAGGGCTTTGCCTTTGCAATCCAATCATCTTCCAAATGTCCTACCTCTCATCACTGTCGCCTAGGGATTAGGTTTCAACACATGAATTCTGCTGGAACACCAACACTCAGACTCAGATCATAGCAATGCATATACAAAATAATCAGGAGAAACACTCTAGCTACTTGCAATTTTTTTTTTTCTTAAGCGACAGGGTCTTGCTATGTTGCCCAGGCTGGAATGTAGTGGCTATTTATAGCATGATCGTAGTGCCACAGCCTTGAACTCAAGCCTCAAGCCTCCCTTACTAGACCTGGTGTTACTTACACATTTTAATAGAAAAAACAATAAATGACTTTGTGGGAATCTTAGGTCCTTGATTCAGTGATTAATTAGTTGTGACACTGTGGAAAATTTTTCCTTTACCTTTCTCAATCTTAGTATCTTACCAGTTAAAAGAAATGACTGAAATAGAACAGGGGTATGAGCTTGCGGATTCTAAGGATGATTTCAAGGCATGTTGAAATTGTACACATATGAGTATGTGTGTATTCTGGGAGAGACCTTCAAGTATATCCATAATATTAAAAAGTTAAAAATTAAAACTACCCTCTCAGGTTACTTCCACACAACTCTGGAATATCATGACTCGAATCAACTTACCCAAATAAACTCAAAGCTTGAACTCAGACTCAGGTGAGCATAATACTCGGTATCAAAACTGCCCACCCCAGAAATGCTGTCCCTGAATGTATACTACCTAATCCCCACCAAGAACCACTCTCTAGTCCTTCACTCTGTTTTACTGTTCTTCAGAGCACTTTGTTGCATGACATTATACCTTGCATTTGCCTATTTCCCCTCCTCTAGCATATACGCTTCATGCAAAAAGGGTTTTTTCTGTTTTCTCTGTTGGATTTTTTTCCTGTGCCTGTTAACAGTGCCTGGCACATATTAAGTGCTCAAAAAATCTACTGAATGAATTAATTTTTAAAAAATCTGTAAAATGAAGCATGTCAGAGCAAATACTCAAATACATTAATTTTCTTTTCAAAAACTCTAGGGCCTGCTATGAGCCGTGCACTCTACCAGGCATTTTACGAAATTATCTATCTCAATCTTCATACTAGTACTTTAAGGCAAGTTTCCCAATCCTTAGAGATTTTTCTAAAATAATACACCTGTAAAAAGGAGCCAGGCAATCTATTATAGAAAAAGCTGCTTTATCAGGATTCAAGTGCCAGATCTGCTGGTAACTGTGTGGTTCACTTACATAAGCCACATATCCCCTCAGGAACTCAAAGTTTCCACATTTGTATCATGGGGATAATGCTTGTACCCTCTACTGCAGGTCATCAGGAAAATAAATGTGAATATAAACACTTAATAAGTTAGCAGTGATGGGCAAATGTCTATCATAGTAAGTGATGTGTTGGGGTGGTTTCTGCAGAGATTTGCTATAAGCTGTTTTGCTATATGAAGGCAAGAGAGCAGGGGACAGCTATACAGCACTCTCTTAAACAGGAACAGAATGTCCTGAAATCCAGAGGGCCCCAGGAAAGGCTACCAACTCAACAAGGTGATGGCCAGGCCCAACTCCAACCTGTTGTCTACTCCTTTCCCTCTCAATTGCATTTATCTGTAAAGAAAAAAAAATATGTCCCAAATCTAGCCCAGGACCAAAACTTTTTGCATGCTGGAATTCACAAACTCTTCCAAGAAATTAGCTTTCTTGATAAAATGCTTAAGCATTTTTTTCCCAGTGGGATTAAGACTTGTTCTTAGAAACCAGTCACTCACTCACCCAGATGACTGTCAGTCAAGCGTCCGGTTATCTTTAACCAATGTTCTTTTCGTATCTAGTCTAATAATGGGTATCAAATAATTGTGTACAATTTCTTACTATTCTAGGTGAGTTTGTTCGCGCATTCTTAAAATGGATGACGGTAACTAAATCACTTTGGTATCAAATTAGTTTCTATTAAGTATATATATAAAGGTGATGTTCTTTTTTGTTATTGTTTTTTGTAAAAGAGCGTCTTGCTCTGTCACCTTCGCTGGAGTGCAGTAGTGCTATCATAGCTCACCGCATCCTTCCACCTCAGTCTCCTGAGTAGCTGGGATTACAGGCTCCAGCCATCATGCCTGGGTCCAAAAGAGTGATATGTTCTAACCATGCTCTTTCCCTATCTGATATCCCTGTGTACACCAAGGGGGAATCTTTAAATTGGCCTACTAGGGACCTAACAGTTGATACCTAATTTGACTGAAAAATTTTCTTTAGTGTCCAAACCAGTGATCTTCAAGCTGGGGTATGGGGCTTGGGAGTCTTATTTGGAGTGATTGACAATGTGGTGGAATCTACTTCTAAATCAATTAACCCTGCCTAAGAGGACCTCCTTCAAAATACATATTGTCCTACTTGCTCTTTCCAACCATATTCTTTTTCCCCTTTTCAAATTCACCCTTTTACTGTAGTAAAAAAGAAAGGCAAACATCTTATTTCTCAGGAGTTCACTTATGGTGCATTGTCTTGGGGTATAAAAATCTCCAGGCCCCCAAGCAGAGGGCCATTTTGAAATAACCATAGGATTACAGATACCGACAAAGTGAAAGACTTTCAGGCCTGAGAAAAATCCTTTTGGGAGTCATAGTAAAGTTTCTATTTCGTTGATTAGATCAACACTGGAGGAAGACCTAATCAAACCATCAAGCAATAGAACATTGAAAAATCGTTTTTGTGATAAATCACCAGATATCTTTGGGCATAAAACTCAGGAGTTTAGAAGACAGAATGGAATTATACTGACTTCATTCCCATGTATTTATATGGCAAGACTTCTTAAGCACTTCCATTTAAAAAGAAACACTTGCTTTGATTATATGTGTTGTTCTGGTCAATTGTGTACTAGTGAGAAATCATAATAACAATTCAAAAGAAATGTTTTTCAACATTTAGAGCCTTATTGTCACAAGTACTTTTTTAAAAACAAATATACTGAGTGTTTGTGTGTGTATGTCACAAAAGACATGATAATCAATGAAAAACTTTCAATCATAACAGTGTTACATTTTTATAGAATAGTTTTATAGAATAGAAGAGGAATAAAATGAGTTCCATGAGAAAAAAGATCTATGTAAAATTCCTGACTTTTCTAGAAGAGCTTATTTTTATGTTTCTTAAATGGATGATGAGAGACATCAAATTACTTTGGTATTTAATTTAACTTCCATTGGGTACATTTAAAAGAGTGATTTTAAAACCCAATAGTTATAACATTAGAAATGCAACTGTCTGCAACTATTCAAAATTATGATGAAAAATTTCAGACATTAACTTTAAAAATGTATGAGAACAAATCATTTTTCAAAATCCTTGTAGAGGATACTCAAAAACATTCAGAGATACTGTTATAAACTACTTGTAAGCCAAGAAGAGCCTGTGTTAACCATCTAAAATTTTGACTTCTAATAGAAAGCCAAAGTCAGGATTATTTCATTAAAGTACAAAAGCCATCTCAAGCATCCCCTACAAGTTGCTACATCTGGAACTCTGAACACAGTAAGTGTTCAATAAACCCTAGCTCATAAACAAAGTACTTTAGCTATTCAACCGATATCTATTAACAGCATGTATAATATACCTTGTTACTTCTAACCTTCAAGGAGATATTCTTTAAAATTTTATGTAAATACCAGTCAAAAGCACGTTATTGAAATGAAGCCCTAGACTAGGTAATAATTATGCTAATTTTATTCCCTAATTCTCTCCTGGATCTCCACCGCATGCCCACAGTATGCCATGTATGACGTCTGGCCCAGGAATCCCAGGAAACGAATAAAATATAGTGTTTATCATGAAGAAGCATCCAGGAGGAGGCCAAGATGTTCGTTAGCCTAGGTACTATGATAGGTATAGCTCAGAAGCGACACAGAAGAGGGAATGAGGAGCTGTTGGGGGTGACAGGCAGAGAGAAGGTGTCAGGAAGGGTCTTTCAGAAGAGGTATGCTTTAACTGAGCCTTGAAAGATGGTCGTGTGCTTGTCAAGAGGATCCCAAATAAAGGGAAGGAACAAAGCTATGGAATGAAACCATCTGGCTATCTAGAACCTTCCTCCCTGTACTGCAAATAGTTTAGGACAGCTGGTGTATGGGGGTGTGACCGCACACTGTGTCTATAGGACATGCACTGCGGACACAGAGATGACAGAGTGGCAAGAGATGAAGCTGAAGAGTTGCAGAAGTCAGACAAAGGAAGACTTTCACACATGCCACACCATGGTGTTTCGACTTAATCCTGAGGCACAGGGAGCCATTAAAGGCTTATTAAACCAGGCAATTATGGGATGAGATTTGTCTTTTAGAAAGATTACTTTCTGCAGTGTGGACAATAAATTTGTAGGTGATGGTGGCAGAGACGATGCTCAAGACTACAAAGTCATTATCAGTTAGAAGATAACTGGCAGTGTTCCTGAAGACTCATAGCAGAAAATGGGCTGTAGAGGAAGAGCAGTGATAGAAGGACTTGAAGGCTATAGACTCTAGACAAATGGGTTACCAATCCTAAAAGAGGACTGTAGGGAGAATAAAGCAAGGAGAAGCTCAGAATGAGTTCCAAGAAACTTGGGATACATACTTGGGTAAATAGTATTGCTGTTGGCAAAAATACACAATCTAAAGATGAACAGAAAATTCTGAGGAAAGCATTTTCAATACACTAACTCCAGGCCCTCATTTGTTCTGTAAGGTAGGTGGCATGGATATTATTATCCCCATTTTATAACTACTTGGTGTATTAGTCCATTCTCACACTGCTAATGAAGACATACCCAAGACTGGGTAATTTATAAAGGAAAGAAGTGTAATTGACTCACAGTTCTGCACGGCTTGTGGGGGCCTCAGGAAACTTACAATCATAATGGAAGGCATCCCTTCACAGGGTGCCAGGAGACAGAATGAGTGTCCAGTGAAGAGGGAAGTCCCTTATAAAACCATCGGATAGTGTGAGAACTAGCTCACTATCGCAAGAACAGGATGGGGGAAACTGCCCCCATGATTCAATAATCTCCACCCAGTCCCTCCCACGACACGTGGGGATTATGTAAACTACAATTCAAGATGAGATTTGCGTGGGCACACAGCCAAATCGTATCAGTGAGGTAATATTATTCACACACTATCACATGCAGCAGTTTGGCCACGTTTACTACACACCAGACTTGAGAGCAGTTCAACAAGGGAGACAAAGTTCTTGCTTTCACAGAACTTATATTTTGGTGGGGGTGAGGGGAATAGAGCATAAATAAGCAAGCAAACAATAAACCAAGGTTTGAAAGACTATCATGGGAACATAGGTAGGGGGAATGGGTACTTTTGGCCAGGGAATGTATTTCTGAGGTCACATTTGAGCTGACTCTCGAGCAGAAAGTAGTCATGGAAATTTATAAGGGAAGAGCATTCCAGGCAGAAAGAACAACTGAGAAGCCCCTGAGGTAGGAAGGAGCTTGGTGTGCCACTGAGGGAGGAACTGCAAATACCCAGGCAAATCCGAAGCAGGAAGTCCAAGTTACAAGGGCATTCCAGGGAAAGGGAGGGTGAAAGACTCTGGGACCTTAGGGCACCACTGGCCAGCATAAACTCTCCAGGATTGCCTGCAAACCTGACCACCATGCACAACACTGTGCCTCTGAGAAACAGCATGATGACTGAAGGAAACCAAAATATTGCACCCCAAAATATACTTCTTTGACATATGTTGAGATGGCTGTTAGGAGGGCAAAACAGAAGTAGGCCTGTAAAGCTGTCATTTATTGGGGAGATTTGTGTCTGCAGAGTATCTGCATTGATGCAGCCAGGCTTTCTCTGAGGCCCCACCTTGTCTGTCTGGATCTAGGAAAGATTAACTGAGAGTCTGACAGATTTAAAGGTCTGAAAGAAACATTTACCATCTATTCTATCTGAGGGCTGCTACCAGAGAGGTTCATTTAGATAACACCACCACCTTTTCTGGCCAGGCCTCCTCTTCTCTCCTTCCCATAACCTGTCTTGCCACCATAACCTGATTTACCACCATTACTTGTTTTTAGCCACGCTCTCAGCTCCTGTTCTTTCTGTTACCTCAAGATGGTGTATAAGCATTAACCATCTGACCATTTCTTTTGAGTTTTTAAAATATTTTATACGACTCCTGTGCATACATGTGCACATAATAAAATTTATCAGCCTTTTTTTCCTGTGAAGCTATTATCACTTTGTTTCATAGACTCAAATGATCAAATCTTCAGGGAAAAATTTAAGCTTCCCTACATGATCCACAAATGCTTCTCAAAGACAAGTCATTGCTTAGCTTAGGACTGCTTATTTTAGCATTGAAATGGGGCCAGGAATAAACTCAGTTTTGTTAAGAGAAATGAAGTTAAAATCTTTAGATGAACAGAATTTATCTTAAATTTGTCGACTCAGAGCAAGAAACATTCTGCAGTGCAATGGCTCATGGTTTAACCCCCAAGGCTCAGTCATGCCATACCACAATACATGTAAAATACCACAATACGTGTAAGATGCATCAAAGTAGAGTGTTCCCTGCCATCCTCCAAGGCTGTTACAGGGATTAGAGAGGCATCATTTCCCCTACAAACTCCCCTAATAGCTCAGCAGGACACGACAAGGAGAAATGGTACCTTCTAATGCACCTGCCAATAGCACCCCCTGCCATGCTGGTTCTTGTCTGTGCAAAATGGAAAGGTACAGAGGGACTGGCCGTGGGGGTTGTCCACCGTCTTTGAGAAGGCCATCCCATGCCTAGTCCAGTCACCCAACCCTCTGAAACACACTGCTCATACTTCCCATCCTGTGGTCATTTTCCATTGCTGCTTTATGGGCTACTGATTCTTTTTGCCAACAGTCTTTCTCCATTCAGCCACGTGGTTTCAAATTCCATTGGCTAAGGATGATGCAAATCAACCCTCTGACCCTCTACAAAAATATACTATTTTACAGTGCCATCTCAGATGCATCTGCTTGTTGTATGAAGACAGCATCTGTATTTAAAGTTTGCTAATATAGCCCAAATAAACTGTAAAAGCATTAGATTATTCCTGAGTGTCACATTGAGAAGTTATACATGATATACTCTTATTTTATTTATTATTATTTTTTGGAGACGGAGTCTTGCTCTGTTACCCAGGCTGGAGTGCAGTGCCATGATCTCAGCTCACTGCAAGCTCCGCCTCCCGGGTTCACGCCATTCTCCTGCCTCAGTCTCCCGAGTAGCTGGGACTACAGGCACCCGCCACCACGCCTGGCTAATTTTTTTTTTTCGTATTTTTAGTAGAGACGGGGTTTCACCGTGTTAACCACGATGGTCTTGAACTCCCGACCTCAGATGATCCACCCGCCTCAGCCTCCAAGCGCTGGGATTACAGGCATGAGCCACCATGCCTGACCAGTGTCTCCTTTATAGCAACCTCACTATAGAAGTGACAACTTCTCATGTGTTTGCAGTGAGTGAGTGATTCACCTGTCCTCCCCAGTATGGTCCCAGATCTTCATGAGAGTGGGGACCATGTACATTTTTGCTCATCATCATTGCCTGGCACAAACTAGATGCTTAATAGCTATTGAAGAAAAAATACTGTGAAATATTTTAAATGGTGGTAATGTTTACCTTCTGAGAGTGGCTCAGCCAAAAATAATTCAAGGCTGAGAAGGTTAAGGCTTAAACATTCTGTATCATTAACCATTCTGTATTTTGTTATATCAAAATATATAGAAAAAATTTTGCTATCACTTGGGTGATAAACTGATTTTACAGATAATTTTATAACTTTAAAAAAACAGAATAAGTGCTGATTTTTGAAAAGGCTCACACAGGTTAGGCCAAATTAAAAAAGAAAAGCTACCACTTTACTGAGGACAGTATTAAGCACTTTATCTACTTTTTTCATTCAACCCTAACAGTCAGCTATTATCCAGTTTACAGATAAAAAAACTGAGAAAGAGAGAGAGACTATGGTTGCATACTGAGGGAGGATTTGTGTCCAGATCTATTTGATTTCACAGGCCATGTTTTTCGGCTAAGAATAACTGCTGACATTGAGTAATAATGTCTTGCTCCCTGACACTCAAAAACCTCATCTCCTCCCATGACAAGATACAACACAGCAGTCTGATAACACCAAGTGGGGTAAGTGCCCAAGTATTTAAAATATTAATAGGATTTGGGGGCCAGTGATGTTGTAGCAGGGAAACTAGACAATTCAAGGAAAAGAAATAAGGAGCAATATAAACAGCATTTCCTGAAAGCATGTTTTACGCCAGATACTACATTAGATGTGTTAATGTATTACATTTATTTTAATCCTAAGACTCCTGTGAGAAAGACAGTATTAGTCAAGGAAAAAGAGGGTTAGGATAGCTATGGTGTTTGGATACCTCCAAAATTCCCCACTTTTTGCTAAGGATCTGAGAGCCTCTCTCTTTTTTTTAATTTAGCTAGGAATAAGACTGTCTGGAATAAGGATAGTATTTCCGAGTCTCTATTCCAGCTACCTGAGGTCATGTTACTAAGTTCTACACAATGACATATAACAAGAAGTATATGACAGCATCCAGGAATTTTCCTTCAGAGACCATGGGCTCTTGCATTTCCCCTCCTTCTTTTTTCCTTCTTTCCTCCTTTCTGCTACTTGGAACTTGGGGGTGATGGCTGAAGCTCCATCTTGGGATCATGAAGCTGAGGGCCTCATCTTATTTATGGTAGATGATCCAAAAGGTAGAATCAGCCTAGTTCTCAGAAGACTGTAGAACCATCATACCAGCCATAGATTGCCTCTCTGCAAGTTTTTTTAATGTGAAAGAGAAACAAGCATCATTTTGACTAAGCCATTGTTCTTTGCAGTCTCTGTAGCTGGCAACTAATTTTAACTAATCCACAACTCATCCAAAGTGATGGCACAGAATTCAGAATCAGGCCTGTCAGTCTGCAAAGTTTGTTCTCTTAGGTAAAACCTTGAAGAACTCTTGCTTGTAATTTGCAAGAGATTTTGAAAAAAAAAAAAAGTTTCAAAATGCTGAAAAGGAATCTGACAGAATAAGGAAGGTTCGAATATGCTCTTAAATCTGCTACCTGAGAAAGAATCAAAAGGAATATGCTACTCAACAATAAAGAATGTGGTCTCCATCAGAGATGAGCAGAGGAAGATCTCAGTCACCTGCATGGAGCTGGAAACAGAAGAGAAATAGAAGCTGTGCAGCTGGCAGTGTCTGTGAAAGATGCTGTGCTTGTCAGTCGAAGAACAGGCATTGCAGAACGGAGCCCTGGAAATGGTCACAGGATGACAGATGAGAAGAAAGAATTTAAAGGGACTCTGAAATTTAAAAAAAGCAAGAGATGAAGTTTAAATACATACAGTCTAGAAAGAAACAAGTAGAATCACATGACCCATATCAAAAACAGCAAAAACATCAAAAAGGCCGAAGGGAAAGGTCAAGGTTGAAGCCTTGACAACTCATTTTTATTAATTTCCTTTACTCAGGTTCTCGGCAGCATTGAAGGAGTAAATGTAAATTGTGTTGCAATTCAGTAGAATCCTAAAGGAAAGGCAGTCATAGAACAGGGAGTTTACTGTTACCCTTTGTTCAGTTTCTAAATGAACCACAGTGATAAGAACTCAGGAGAGAGATCAATGATTGGAGCTAGGCCTAATTTTATTTAAGATCAATCTTAATGATCAGAAAAAGAAAAATAGGTTATTATGTCTGCCAAAGGCATTAGTTTAAACACCAGAGAAATTAAGTCATAATAAAGGCATGTAGGAAGTTTAGAAAATATGGATGGGGAATAAAATGAAAGTAGGCAATAGCAATAAAAGGCAGCAATATGAAAACAGATATGACACAAATTAGAAGGCATTTTACAAATGGTTAAATAAATTCTACACTATAACTGGGTCTCCCAAATTCCTCTTGAACGGTCACAGGTCTGAACTGTTTGCTGATGTACCCAGTGCTCTGGGAGTCAGGATAGCAGTGGGGGGGAACCTGCTCCATGCAAGGCAATGCAAATCATTCCACCAAGTGTGTAATAATATGACAGAATCAGAATGCATTCATTTCTAAAAATATCAGTGTGTGGTAGAAGGATGCTGGGAAGGAGAAATAAGAGTAAAATTTGAGAATTCAACTTTAGAGACACACCAAATGAAAATCGGGGATTGGATTAAACAGGCTATGAATAGTAAAAAATCCAGAAAACATAAAATACTCAGGTACCATCAGAAGAATTTGAAAACTAAAATACAAAAACAAAAACCCTCGTTTATAAGAAAAAGTTTGGCTAAAGCAAAGATGTTCCAAATTGTAAAATATTTCCCCCTTAAACTTCAGAAAACAACAAAAAATAACAAATTTCAGGCCACTGCAGGAAAATGCTCACATAGATTAGCCTAAAATACTTGGAGGGCTTAGTATCTTTTAAGTTTTATTAAGCCCCTTTTCATTTTAATTACTGTTGGTGTTTTCATTCTGAGGATTCTGAAAATTAAAACAGCAATGGGAAATTGTGATAGCGGTAGAGAAGAGATTTAAAAAAGCAAATCTCAATAGTCAAATTAAATCATTCAGAATGTGAAAAGATTCATAATAGGCTGAACATGTTAGAACACCTTACCAATTGAAGAAAAAGAGAACACGTTTCAAAGAATGGTAAACTTAATTCCTACAAGCAGATTTAAAATTGTTTTGGGGGATACTAAGGCTAAGGAAAGTGCCATGAACCAAGGGTGCACTCAATGACATCATCACCCCCATTCTCTACCAGAATGAAGGGACCTCTTTTTAGCTTACAGAAGTATCAGACATGTTAGGGCTTATATTCTAAAATTACACAGGCCCAATTACCTTGGAGGGTTGGCTGTCACTTTCTATTCTCTGAGTAGAGCTGCTGACAAGGAAAGCCAGGAGAAAAAGAAAGTCGCCCCGGCACCCACAATTCAAAGAGCATTTGGGTTCACACCTGTAATCCCAGCACTCTGGGAGGCCGAGGTGGGTGGATCATTTGAGATCAGGAGTTCGACATGAGCCTGGCCAACATGGTGAAACCCCGCCTCTACTAAAAATATAAAAATTAGCCGGGCGTGGTGGCGGGCGCCTGCTGAGGCAGGAGAATCACTTGAACCCAGGAGGTGGAGGTTGCAGTGAGCGGAGATTGCACCACTGCACTTCAGCCTGGGCGATAGACTGAGACTCTGTCTCAAAACAAAACAAACAAACAAAAACAAAACAAAGAGCATTTGGGGTTCTCAGGAGGTGTAGCCTGTACACATAAAGGGTACTGGAATGGTTTAAAAAATTATACTGCAGTTTGACTTGTTTTCCATCCTCACTCCTACACCTAGGTTTAGGGGACAGAATCATCTGATCAAGATACATTTTAGATTTCTGGGGTGTTCTGGAAAGACTATTATATCATTTGCAAATGGGTTAAGTCTTTTAATAAAAATCATGCTATGTAATGTCTTAATATACGCTGAACAAATTGTTTTAATTTGGCTATATATTTACAATTTAAAATGTTCATACTTATATCTTTTATCAGTGGGACGTTTTGTTTGTTTTGTCTTTAGGCGAAGTGAATTTATTCAAGGAAGTTCACATGTCGGTTTTGTTCTTTTAGAGGGGTGTCTTTTTGACCACAAAGAAAAAAAGTCTTCCACAAATGTCATCTAAAGGCAATCTATGGACGTTAGGAAGTCAGTTGAGGACACAGATTAATGAGCCAATACTGAGCCTCCTCCCTTCTGACCTCTCAGCACCTGCTCAACTAAGCTCAGGGGAAACTCTTGAGTCTTCTTTTTAAATTGGTATCGCTTGCCCCTTCTTTCTCAAACAAATCAACAGCCAACACTGCCACCAAATTATAGGTAAACAACGAGTATCCAAGAGCGTAAAATAGTTCCCAAAAAACAGCGCCAGTGCAGGGGGCAAAACAGAGCAACCTAATGGGGGCACCCTCAGGGGAGTTGCGCTCACCTGGAGCGAGACGCCAGCCTGGGAAAGCGGAAACCCCTTCCCGCCCCGCCCCGAGGACTCACGCTCAGGTGCAACGCCAAGACTCCCGGGGGAGACAGAGGGACCCGCCTCCGCGCGACCGCCCACTCCTCTTGCCCCAAATGACCCCAGCATACAGGAGAGGTCCTCTGAGTGTGGGGCTCTGTCTCTCCCGAAGGCAGGGAGCAGAACGAAGCCGCCACTCGTCTCTGCAGCCGCGCGACCGACCGCAGCCTGGCTCGCAGGTGAGGCGTGGACAGGTAACCGCACCTGCTCGGCCAGCCCCACCTGCTGCGTCCCCGTACCCGGTCCTCCTCCTCCCCACCTCAGTCGGCGCGACTCCCCCTCCTGGAACCGGGGTGTCACGCTCCGACCTACCTGCGCGACTCCAGCCCCGGGCGCCCGCGCTCCCCTCGGCGTGCTCCCGGGCCGCTCCGGGCGCGCAGGCGGCGGCCCCGCGCCTGCACTTTCCCGGCTGCCGGCGGCTGCGGGCTCAGCGGGAAGCCCCGGCGCTGCCCAGCTCACCGCCTCTGACCGGCTCCATTGTGACGCGGCGCGTTCCGCCGGCCAATGGGCGCGCGGCGGCGCGAACCGCTGACTAAGTTCGCGGGTGGAGGAGGAGGGGACTGGGCGGAGGCAGGGCGCGGAGGCGGTGACCACGGCGGTGGCGGTAGCAGTGGCGGAGGAGGAGGAGGAGGAAGAGGAGGAAAAGGCTGCAGCCGCTTCGGTAGCTGCTCCTGCTGTGAATTTTTCAGCTGCCTGGGCCTGAGTGTTTGCCCAGCTCTGGGGCTGCGGGAACTGGTGACTCACCTCTCACTGCTGGAAACAAAGCGCAGCTGCTATCTCCCCGAGCGCGCCATGTGGCCACCGCGGCCCCCTCGCCCAGCCTCGGATCCGCAGGAGGCAGCGCACAGCCACATGCCCCGCGGAGCAGCTGGAAAGAGCGGGGACTGCTTTCCAGAGGCGGGAGGGACAGGGGCTTTGGTGTGTCCCCCGGCGCGCCACACCGGTGACCGGCAGTACACAGCGTGTGTCGGGCCCCAGCCTTCTCATGTGCGCGCCCCTGAGTAACTTGGCATTTATATAACGCGTGTTGAACCCTGAGGGAAAGCTAGGGTGCGAACGCGGGAACCTCCTCTTCGACAAGGAAGTCCCCTTGCCTTTCTTTACCCTGCTTAGAAAGGTTGCAGGGCCCAGACCCTGGGAGGGAGGGTTTACAGTTGTACCAACTAAGCGGCTTAAGTTCGATTCTGGCCCTCCAATACCGTTGGCTTCTCTCAAATGTCCTTATCCTCAGGATAGGGAGGGGACCATATGGCCGAAGGGCTGTCCCTATACTCATAACCTGCCTTTCACTGCGAATCAACTGCAGAGACACCTCAACTACTGCCCCACCTGCTTCTCTCCCAAGTGGCCCTGCATTTGAAGGCCAAAAATATTCCTTATGAAACAATTAATCCAAACCCAGAAATTCTAGGGACGTAAATATTGTTATCATCTTCATCCATTTCCCCACTCTTGCCCTCACCCCAGTTTTAACTCAGTTTGTGCCCTATTATCTTGAGCACACTGATTCAATTAGGCAAGATTTATATCTTTTAGTTGCTATGGTGATCACATCTCCATTTAAAAAAGAAAGGAAAAACAAGTTTGTAACCGGCATCTCCCAAAGGAATAGAATGAAGGCAAACAGACTCAGCATTTGGGGCATCTGAGCAGTTTGTGTAAATGGGAGTATAGCAAATGCACTATCGAGTTGTATGAGACGGAGTTGTGTCTCACACTGTTCAGATTAGGACTACAATTTGAGTTACCCTGAAAGGGAAAAAGAAGGCTGTCTTTGTGTCACTGATCTGTTCTTGTTCACTCAGTCCATTCTGGAATTGCAGATATCTTTTCTGAGTCTCGAAGGAAAAGCTGAAAGAACATTTCTTCACTTGGTCATTCAGTAAGTTTTTATTGAGTTTATATGCGTGAGACACTGGGATTATGAACAGATCTACGAGTGTAATTTAAATTTAGGTTTGATCCTTACAGAAATATTTGAAATTCTCTCAGGGACTTTCTGATTAATTATTTTTGGTAGAAGAAAATTCTAAAAGACTCTGTCACTACTTCCACAGCCAGATTTACCCAAGTCTAAAATAGTGATTTTAAGCACCAAAAAAATGACAGGCAGGTCTCAATCGTTTTAGAGGTTTATTTTGCCAAGGTTAAGGACATTTCCCAGGAAAAAGCACAAATACAGGAACATCTGTGATCTCTGCCTTTTACAAAGAGAGTTTGTAAAGGACTTCAATATTTAAAGGGGAAAGAGCCAGCAGGAGGGCAAGGAGAAAAGAAAAAAAAAAAAAAAGGGAAGTGAGAGGGTAGGCAACCAGGGAAGAAGTTACATTCTTGTGAGGCTTTGATTAGTGCCCAGTGAATTCACATTTTGCATGTGAGGAGAGGGTAGAGGAATGGTGATTATATGTTCCTCTCATGCTCAGTAAATCTACATTTTATGTAAGATAAATGTGATAATGGGGGAAAGCCAATTATGAATTTGTCTTGAGGTGGGCAGAGGGATGATTTCTAGTCTTATCCTTATACCATACCTGTGAAGATGAGCTGTTATCTTATTGTCATAGTGAGATTCACTCTGTTTTAGGGCTCATTTATAGGAGAGAGATGCATTCTGAAAGATTTAGGGACCTACAAGGAATTTCTCTGTAAGCAATCTGTGAGGGAGGCTCTCTGGGGAGATATGTGGCCTTCTATTGTTGCAGCTACCGGATAACAAAAGAAGGCAGTTTTTTTAGTGACTCAGTTTCAAAGGAAAAGCTTAACTTTTCCTTTGACATAGTGAGTGTGGGGTCCAGAGATTCCATTTTTGTCTCACAGCACTTATTATGTACCCAGCCATGTGCTAGACATCATGGGTGATACCAAAGAAGCATGAAACGGTCCCTGACCCCAGCAGCCCACAACTTAGATGAATACAGAAAACAACAGCATCTTCTTCTCAAAGGAAATGAAGATTGAACAACATGGGCGTAAGTAGTCAGAAAATGCGTTATGGAGAGAAGAGAACTTAAACTTTTGAAACAGGAGCAGGATTTAAAAGGACTACATCCTTTACCTTTGCCTTATTGGCCCTAAACTATATTAAAATAGCAAATCCAGCCTCCTGGCTCTTTCTGGCAAGCTGAGAATCTGGTAAAGACGCCAATATGAAAATATTCTGTCTCTACAACATCTGAAGAATAGCTCAAGGTAGAGTCTTTACACTCAGGTGATAAAGGGGATAAGAATGAACAGTAAGTGTGGCCAGTTCCTATATCCAGTGACATAAGCAAAGTCACAAATAATAGAAAATGAAACAATCACTACAATTTGGTCTTCTGGTGGTTGAATTCCATGACCCACATGAAATAACCACCTAACTCCTGGGTTTGGCGGGTGTCTTCTGGGCTGATTCCCTGAAAAACAACCAAAATTTAAAGAAAATCTCTCAGTGTCATCAACATTAAGCTATGCTCCATGTGGCCACCTTGATAAGAGTTTGGTTTTCTCTGAGTCTTGAGAAGAATTTTCTGATAAAGGAAAGACAATCGTATCCAACACTAAAGGTTTTTTTTCGATTTAGTATTTGAAAAATACTTTATGAGAATGAAAATCTATTTCTTTAAAGATATAAATTTATTAAACATTGAATTTATATCTATTAATTAAACATTGAATGCCTATAACACATGAAAAAAGCACTGAGGACCTGACAGAGATGAGGGAGAATACCAAGATAAATATAGTAATTCCTCTTCTTAAAGATATTGTACTCTGGTGGAGAAGGCATAATCAGAGAGAACACAGCCTCCTGCAGGGGAGTTGAGGTTGGTGCAGGACTGAGGGAGAATCGCATTGAACAGAGGTCTGAGGAAGTTTACCTTCAGGGTTCTCAATTAAACTGTTTCTTTAATTACATACATTTTATATTTTAACTTTTTTTCTTTTTTTTGAGATGGAGTCTTGCTCTGTCACCCAGGCTAGTGTGTAGTGGCACAATCATGGCTCACTGCAGCCTCAACTTACTGGGCTCCAGTGATCCTCCCACCTCAGCCTCCCGAGTAGCTGGGATCACAGGCGCTTGCCACCACACTTGGCTAATTTTTGTACTTTTGGTAGAGACAGGGTTTCGCCATGTTGGCCAGGGTGGTCTCGAACTCCTAAGCCCAAGCAATCCACCTGCCTCAGCCTCTCAAAGTGCTGGGATTATAGGTGTGAGCCACCATGCCCGGCCATGGTGTTTAAATTTTGTCTCAGCATCATGGATCAAGTTTGTTCTAATGAAGTGTCAGATCAGAAGAAAAGAACCGAAGTCTATGAATCAAGGCCACCCATAATTTTGCATTCTCGACTGGGCACAGTGGCTCATGCCTGTAATCCCAGCACTTTGGGGGGCCAAGGCGGGCAGATCACGAGGTCCGGAGACCGAGACTATCCTGTTATATATATCACCTATATAACACGGTGAATATATATTGTATATATAGCTAAATATACAAAAAATTAGTCGGGCGTGGTGGCGGTCGCCTGTAGTCTCAGCTACTTGGGAGATTGAGGCGGAAGAATGTCGTGAACCTGGGAGCTGGAGCTTGCAGTGAGCGGAGATTGCACCACCACAGTCCAGCCTGGGCAACAGAGTGAGACTCTGTCTCAAGAAAAAAAAAAAAAAAAAAAATTACATTCTCAGGAAGTTTGCCAGAATCCCAATGGTTCAGTTGTGTATGATTGAGCACGTTGTTGTTGATGAGGAATGTTTAGTTATTTATTTTTGGTTAAACAGTTTGTCATGTTTTTCTGACAGTTGGTCATGTTTTTCTGACATGTTGCAGAGATTTAAAATGAGTTTTCTTTGGGCCTGGGACAAATTCTGAGAGTGACCCTGGAGAATGAGCTCAGTGGTGAGAATTCTGAAGATGGGGTGAGTTGGATATTGCCCATGTGTTCAGATTAAGGTAGCTTGATCTAGAAATTCAAACTGCAATTGTGCAAGACTGGCTGAATAAGAACACAGACTGCAAGAACACAGAGTAACCAGTTGTGACTATTTCAAACCGAGACTATGATTGGGGATCAATTCACACAGAATTGATCACTACCCACTGTGCTGACTGCCCACTCTGCCTGAACTATACTATGCCCCTTCCTTATCAAACAAGTGCTGTGAAGGTGACCTTCCAGACCTTTCTTCTAGGAAAAACACCCAATTCCTGCAGCGGGATGCCTGACATCTTCAGTTAATCTGTCTTCTGGGAAGTTGTCCAAAAATTTCTTTGAAAATTTCCCATGCATCCCATTTAAAGAAAGAATATGTGCTGTCATCTGGGTCACGTATGGGAATCCACCATAGAGCAGCCAGGCAGTTATTGACTCTTGTCCTTTTCCTATCTGTGAAAAGGAAATGACTTCCAAGAAAATATTTGTAGGAAAGCCAAACTGAAAGTCCACAATTAAAGCAGAACTGGTGCTCCTCTGCTCCTGTGAAGTGGTCTAAAAAAAGCCCTCATGAGTTTTGCTAGTGACTGAGATATTTGCTGGGATCCCTGGGAGGATTCAATCTGCGTTCCCTGAACTCTGTTGAAATCTGGGCAAGAGGTTTCCTGGTGCTGTGAAAGCTGGCTTCTGAGGTTCTTCATACTGAGTGCATCCATTTCTTGGGTTTGGAGTAACTCATGTCTGACACTAGCTAAACCTTGATTTTCCCTTTTTTTCTCAGCAGCTGTAGGGTTTTTCTTTTATGTTCTCAGCCTAATATAAAGCTATCTGTTAATTATAATACATATAGAATACTGGATTTCATTCTCAAACTGATTCTCTAAGAGTAGGAGCTGATATATGTCTGTGGCTTATTAAGAATTTGCAAAAACTCAAAATAAGTTATAAAAGAACAAGATTCAGAATTTTATAGAGCTGGAAAGGAAAAGATGTATGCCAGAAAGAGCACTGGACATGGGGTCTTCTCCTGGATTTGACTGGTGGCTCTTTTGGCCATGAGACCTGGGGCAAGCCATTAACAGTCTAGATAGGAGTTTCTTTTTTCAATATGTTTTTTATATCTATCCTGGACTATATAAGAAGATGTTTCAGAATTCTCAGAATTCATTTTGTTTCATTTATTCATTTGCTATCCAACAAATATTTATTCTATGTCTATGGTGTGAAAAGCATTGTAGGAGTTTTGGGAGATACATGAGTCTGTGATTTATGTGGCCTCTGCTCTCCTGTAGCCTACAGTCCTACAGATTCCCTCCCTCCCTCCCTCCCTCCCTCCCTCCCTCCCTTCCTTCCTTCCTTCCTTCCTTCCTTCCTTCCTTCCTTTTTTGAGATGGAGTCTCACTCTGTCACCCAGGCTGGAGTGCAGTGGCATGATCTTGGCTCACTGCAACCTCTGAAGCCCGGGTACAGGCAATTCTCCTGCCTCAGCCTCTTGGGTAGCTGGGATTACAGGCACCTGCCACTGTGCCCAGCTAATTTTTGTGTTTTTAGTAAAGACAGGGTTTCACCATCTTGACCAGGCTGGTTTTGAACTCCTGACCTTGTGATCCACCTGCCTTGGCCTCCCAAAGTGCCGGGATTACAGGTATGAGCCACCGTGCCCTGCCCCTGCAGATTTCTAAGATGGGTATGAGGGTTGGATGTGATGAATTGATAGACTGTAACTAACTAGACTTTCAGTCTGTTTCAAAACACCAGCCTCATTGGCCTTGTCCCTGAATCTTACATACCTAAATGCAAACACACCTTGCAATTACCTGCTTGTTCTTCTACTAACTTATCTCTGCATCCTTCTTTTTATCCAATTCTTTGTCTCCATCAAATTTCTGTTTCTGGAGCATATAAAGGCAATAGGACACTTGCTCATAAGAAGCTTGAAGTTTTTAAAGTGTAAAATATGCTGGTAAATATGTAACCAGATATGTGAGCAAATATGTGGGTCCAGTAGAATCCCCTAACACAAGCTATATACAAGATATGTAGACTTACACCTATAACTCAAATGTGCTTTGTGATAGCTGAATGTAGCCTGGCTACCATATGATAAAGGGTATTAAAATAATGTTTTTTTTTTTTTTTTTTTTTTTTTTACCTCATTACAAAATTGAGGGACAACGGTAATTAATTAGTTATTATCTTGATAAAGGAGAGAGTGGTTAAAGTGGGAAAAACATTTTTAGAAATCATGCTGAGTGAATTAAAGAACTTAGGGCTTCAGAGGAAGCCTGTTGTTTTAGCAAGCAGAACAGATTTTGGTGGCTGACAAAGACCTCAGTGTAGGTGGGAAAGTTATGGTTGCTTGATTACAAGGAAAGACGTGGGTACTCATACTAAAAGATGAAAATAATATATACGTGGTAGAAATTTTGCAATTTCATATCTTTCTTTGAGTGAACTCAATTTCCAAAATTTCTGGAATTCCTTAGTTTATCAATTCAATAAGCAGATATAATATTTTGCTATTCAGGGTCCCCAAGGACAAAAAGGATATGTGCATTCTGACAAAATACAATAACAAAGCAAGCAATTTTTACTTATAAACTAGTTTGTAGCTCATACAAATCACTCAAATAATGTGTTATAGCCATTTCTAAATAACATTCTCTTACCCCTATGGCCTGTATACTTAAGAGTGAGTAATAATCTTAGCAGTCCCTCGCCCGCCTTGCTGAGTCACTCTGTTAAACCTCCTGCAGCTCAGGCATCATTCAGAGGTCCACGAGGTGGAAAGATGACACTTGCTTAACTGCAGATCTCTTACCTCCTCTGGAGGAATGCTGCGACACTGTGTGTGTGAGGAGGGAAAAGGTCAAATTCATCACATGGACTGGTATATTTCCAATAAATGGGTCTGTGCTTTTTACTAAGTGCGCAAAGAATAAATATTTATTCATTGATGAGTGAATGTATGAAATGAAATGAGGTCTGAGACTTCTGAAACAGATTTTCTCTATCTTGGATATTCCAGGGTCATCCCAGGATTTAACCCCAACTCCACCCACTTTAGGTTTTACGGCTTAACCTGTTCTTACTTGATTGAAAACACATATAGAAGACCAGGGTTTGGAGGTAGGAGGGAGTACATGGGGGTGATTAGGAATGACAAAGGAATAATATACAAGTGGCAATATTTGCCAAAATTAGCTTATTACAAATATATTTGTCATGACTTTGGATGTCTTCATTTCCTCCTCCTGGTAGTGTCCAGATCCACGTTGGCAATCACACTACTCTTTTCAACTTGTGTGTTTTGTGACTTTTAAGTAAAATCATGAGATATTCGATTTGGGAATGCTGGAAACAACCATGATGATTAGTATCAAATAGGCCAGTGTATGAACATGTGGCAGAAATTCATGCCTATATTTAGAAATAGCTACCTAAACATAGCTTGGATTCTGAAGCAAAACTACGGAGTTCAAATCTTGGCTTTGTCCTTATGAACTGTTTGGTCTTCGTCAAGTTACTCAATTTCTCTGTGCCTTAGTTTGCTGCTTGAGGAATAGATTGTGGTGAGGATTGAATATGTAATGTGATAAGGCAGTTCTGGGAACATAGTAAGTCCCATATTAGTATTAGCTGTGATAACAATCTCAAGTAAGTCACTTACCTGCTTTGTATTTATAATTTTCATCTTTAAAATGAGAGGCTTTGATTAGTTTGTCTCTAAGGCCCTTGTTTTAGTCCATTGTTTTTTGATAAAGGAACACTGGAGGCTGGGTAACATGAGTTTCTTTAACTCACAATTCTGCAGGCTGTACTGGAAGCATGGTGCCAGCATCTGCTCAGCTTCTGGTAAGGGCCTCAGGCTACTTTCACTCATGGCAGAGGTAAAGGGGAGCCAGAATATAGAAATTAGATGGTGAGAGAGGAGGCAAGAGAGAGGGGAGGGAGGTGCTAGGTTGTTTATAACAATTGACTCTTGCAGGAACTAATAAGAGTGAGAACTCACTTACCTCCCCAGCCACAAGGAAGGCATTAATCTCTTTATGAGGGATTCATCTTCACGTACCAAATACCTCCCATTAGGCCCCACCTCCAACATTAGAGGTCAAATTTTAATACAAGTTTTGAGGGAACAAACATCCAAACAGTAGCAACCTCCTGAACCTACTGTTTTCAAACAAGGACAATTCATCCATACATTTTTCTACATATATGTATGTGGTTAGAGAAGTGAATGATTAATTACTAGATGCTTTCCTTAACTGATGGAAGAAAGGTGATTAGGAAATTGAGGCAAGCTTCTTAACTAGACTCTAAATTTCTTGAGTATATCTTTTCCTCCCTTTGGTACTCCAAAGCCTAACATGGAACCTTGGGATAGTGGGCAGCCAATAAACTGTTCATTAACATGAAATTAATGCTTTTTTAGTTTATATGCCTAGGTGTGTGGGGATGGGAAAGTGTGGTAACTGCTTCCTAAACGTTTTGTAAGTTTAAAGCCACTAACACAGAATATTTTAAGCAACATTAGTCCTCTCTGCTGGAGATGTTCACACTGTAGGAATTCTTAGTTGATTGGTTTTGGAAGGCAGATTCTGATTTGTGTTCAGAAATCCTGGACTTTAGGAATAGAATATGGCACAGTAGACGTATTTTGCCGTGTTGCAAGTTAAGATTTGTTTTAGCATTGAGGATGACATGATTTTCACTCATATGCCAATTCTCATTTATTTGCCTTATATTTCTGCCATTCCTTTTGGGCTCTTTCATCCATATATTTGTACAAATGTGGTGTTCTTTCTTGGTCTTTGTAAGTAGAAAGAGAGGGACAACATTAGTTAAAAGTTTAATGATAAGGGAGAAGATAGGCCACAGAATGGTAGAAATATTTGCAAATTGCATATCTGATAAGGGAATTGTATCCAGAATGTATGAAAATTGATACACTTTGGATGTTTGTCCCCTCCAAATGTCATTTTGAAATGTAATTCCCAACATTGGAAGTGGGGCCTAGTGGGAGGTATTTGGGTTATGGGGGTGGATCCCTCATGAATGGCTTGGTGGTGTTCTTGTGATAGTGGGTGAGTTCTCATGAGATCTGATTGTTTAAAAGCAGGTGGCACCTCCCCTGTTGCTTTCTTGTTCTTGCTCTTGCCACATGACATGCTTGCTCCCACTTTGCCTTCTACCATGAGTAAAAGTTTCCTGAGGCTCTCACCAGAAGCTGAACAGATGCTGGTGCCATGCTTGTATAATCTGCAGAACTGTGAGCCAATTAAACCTCTTTTCTTTATAAATTACCCAGTCTTGAGTATTTCTTTATAGGAATGCAAGAATAGCCTAATTCAAAAGCACAGTTCAAAAATAAAAAGTCAAATAACTCAACTAAAAAAATGGACAAATGGACAAAGGGAGAGGATTCTGGGAAGTTCCCAACCCCTGAGAGGGGAAGCAGAGTAGTAAGCATCTTTTTCTCACCTACGCAACAATTACGCTGTCTAATCTATTTTGAAACTCTGGAGTCTGTTGAAGGCTTGTGGCTTTCAGGAGAAGGCTTGGACAATAAATTGCTGTTAATTTTAGTTATTTCAATTCTTAGCACAGTAGCAGTTATACCACCCCTATTCCTACCCCTCCTCCTCCATGGCAGATAGCTGTTAATTTGTTCCAGGAGCAGTTTACACACAGCTGGTGAGAGCCAAGGTAGGCAAAAAGAACCCTGCCCTCTAAATGTTGGGCATCTGTGCTCTGGTCCCTGACTGGTTCTTCTGAAGACAGAGGTGCAGACAAAGACTCAGGCAGCCATTGGTATTACATCTCCCACAATTGTTTCTAGCCCCTCTACTTCTAGCAGAGGTGAATTGCGGGTGATTTAAGCATCCAGTGCCCTTTTCCTGTTTCATTTTTTTCTTCCCTTTTGAGAGCCAGACATTAACGGCTGGAAGATTCAAAAGCAACTGTATATACAGGGAAAAGGAGAAATACAAAAGTTACCAAACATGCCCAGGGAAAGGGGCATGCTTAGTGAAGACCTAAAGGACCTTAATTTTATGCCTCAGGCTGATTCTTGGCACAGAAACAGCCTGTAAGAACACAAAAACAAAATCAATATCAAAATCTAACAAGTCTTAGGGAAGGAAAATAATTTAATTTCCGGAGTGACCACATTATTAAATTCAAATGTTCAGTTTTCAACACCACCACCAACAACAAAATTACAAGGCATACAAAGAAACAGGAAAATATGGCCCATTCGAAGGAAAAAAGTTAACAGAAACTTTTCCTGAAAGACTGAAAGCTAGCAAATTGTAGTTTTGGTTTGTAACTCCACATTCTGTTGTCTATGTGATTCAAGAGACTAATACATTTTTAAAAAATCATTAGTTTATGTTTGGGCTATACAATGTATAAAGTGGTAATTTTGTGACATCACAACAAAAATGGGCAAGGATGGAACTGTTAAAGGAACAGAGTTTTTGTATGTTATTGAATTATGCTACCTTAAATTCAAATGATAGTGTTCTAATTTGATGAAGTTAAATATAATTCCCATGGTGATCACAAAAAAAGATAGCTATAAAACACATACAAAAGAAAACTATAAGGGAATTTAATGTTTCACTACAAAAAAATCAGTGAAACACAAAAGAACACAGTAGTGCAGAAAATGAAGAAAAAGCAAGCTATCAGCCATATAGAAAACCAACAGCAAAATGATAGAATTAAGTTATTCCTAGTTAGTAATTACTTTAAAGGTAAATGGAATATACTTCCAGTCAAAACACTGAGATTGGCAGAATGGATTAACAAACAGAATCCAAATATATGCTGTCTATAAGAGATTCACTTTAGATCTAAAGACAAAAGTAGATTGAAAGTGAAAGATGGAAAAAGATGATCCGTGCAAACTATAACAAAAAGACAGTAGGGTAGCTATTATAATATGAGACAAATAAACAAGTAAAAAAGATGACAGGCAAAGAAAGATATTATATATTAATAAAATATTCAATATAGCTGGAAGATACAACCATTATAAACATTTACACACTTAATGGCAGACTATCAAAATTTACAAAGCAAAAACTAATTGAACTGAAGGGAAAAATGGACAATTCTATAGTAATAATTGAATACTCCAATATGCCACTCTCAAAAATGGATAGAACAACTAGACAAAGAAACTAGAGGACTTGAACAACACACAAAAAAATCTTTCTGAAACTTTTCCGAAAAATTGAATAGGAGAAATGAATAATTTGAAACTCATTCTATGAGGCCCAATTACCTTGATACCAAAGCCAAAGATGCTACAAGAATAAAAAAAAAAAACCTACAGACCAATGTTAATTATTAAAATTCATGCAAATATCTTCAACAAAATAGTAACAAACTGAATTCTGCAGCATGTTACAAAGATTATACATCATGACCAAGTAGAGTTTATTTCTGGTGCAAGGATATTTCAACATAAGAACACTGATCAATGTAATACACAACATTAACAAACTAAAGGAAAAAATGCATAAGATCATCTCAGTTAATGGGGAAAAAGCATTTGACAAAGTTTAACATGTTTTTATGATAAGAACTGTTAGCACACTTGGAATAGAAGGAAATTCCCATGTAATAAAAGCCATAAATAGAAACCCACGATGAACATAATATTCAACAGTGAAAGAATAAAAGCCTTTTCTCTCAAAGATCAGCACCAAAACAAGGACGCACATTTTTACCAGTTGTATTTTACATTGTACTTGAAGTTCTAACCGGGGGAATTGGGCAAGAAAATGAAATTTTAAAAATCAAATTGGAAAAGAATAAGGTAAAAATTTCTCTGCTCTTAAATTATAAGATCTTATATATGGAAAAAACTAATGATTTCACAAAAAACTGTTAGCATTAATAAATAATTTCTATTAAGTAGCAGAATACAAAATTATACAAAAATGGGGAGGTGCATTTCTACATCCTAACAATGAGCAATCTGCAAAGGAAATTACAAAAGCAATTCAATTGAAAATAGCGTCGAAAGAATAAAATGCTTATGAAAACTAAAAAGGATTGCCAAGAGAAGTTAAAGAAGCGATAAATAAATGGAAACACACCTGATGTTCATGGAATGGAAGACATGATATTGTTAAGATGTCAATACTACCCAAAGAAATCAACAGATTCAATTCAATCTCTATCTAAATCCCAAAGATTTTTTTTTTACAGCAATAGAAAAAATCACCCTCAAATTTATATGAAATAGCAAGGGAACCCAAATATCATAAATAATCTTGCAAAGGAAGAACACAGCTGAAGAACTCACACTTTCTGATTTTGTACCTTACTATAAATCTGTAATAATCAAAACTGTGTGGCACTGGCATAAAGACAGACAGACAGACTAATGGAATAGAAAAAGGGTTCAGAAATAAACTCTCACACATACAATCAAAGGATTTTCAACAAGGATGTTAAGGCCTTTCAATATGGAATGGACAGTCTTTTCAACAAATGGTGCTGGTAAAATTGGATAGCCACATACAATAGAATGAAATTGAACCCTTACCTAGCACCATATACAAAAATTAACCCAAAATGAATCAAAGAAGTAAATGTAAGACCTAAAATAATGCCACCATTAAGAAGACATACGGTAAAAATTTCAAGACGTTGTATTTGGCAATGGTTTCTTAGATGTGACATCAATGGCACAGGCAACAAAAGAATAAGTAGACAAATGGGACAATATGAAAAGTAAATAGTTTTGTGCACCAAAAAGACACTATTAATAGAATTTTAAAAGCACCTCACAGAATGAGAGAAACTATTTGCAAACCATATATCTGTTAAGGGATTAATACCCAGTATATAGAGAACTCCTGAATCTCAAAAACAGAAAAACAAACTGATTTTAAAAATGGGCAAAGGGGCCGGGTGCGGTGGCTCAAGCCTGTAATCCCAGCACTTTGGGAGGCCGAGACGGGCGGATCACGAGGTCAGGAGATCGAGACCATCCTGGCTTACACGGTGAAAACCTGTCTCTACTAAAAAATACAAAAAACTAGCCGGGCAAGGTGGCGGGCGCCTGTAGTCCAAGCTACTCGGGAGGCTGAGGCAGGAGAATGGCGTAAACCTGGGAGGCGGAGCTTGCAGTGAGCTGAGATCTGGCCACTGCATTCCAGCCTGGGGGACAGAACGAGACTCCGTCTCAAAAAAAAAAAAAAAGGGCAAAGGACTCAAATAGACATTTCTCCAAATAATTTATACAAATGGCTAGCAAACACATAAAAAGATGCTCAACATCACCCAATCAGTAGGGAAATGCAAATCAAAACTACAGCGAGATAACACATCATACCCATTGGGGCAACTATTATTGAAAAAAACAAAAAATTACAAGTAGTAGGGAAGCCACCTTTGCGAAAATTATGACAGAAAAATCTGACATAGCTGACACCAATTTGCTTCTGCCTTCACAAGCTAACAACTATCCTTGTCCATTCTGGGGCATAGGCCAAGCTAACTATGGGAGGAATTAATTTGTAGTTTAACCTTAATGCAGGGATGTTAATCGCCCTTCCCAAAACTACCCCTTCATTGTTTGAGGACTGAAACCACCTTTGTAAAACTAATGAAAGGCAACAAAATTAGAATTATGGGAGAGGCCTGAATTCTGCTAAGATGTAGCCATAAACAATAACCAGCCACAGTTCCAGAAGTCAGATTTATATATTCCCCAATTGCTCCGATAGATAACATCACTATTATTAAACCTTGGTTCTGTTTATATGATGGATTATGTTTATTGATTTGTATATGTTGAACAAGCCTTGCATCCCAGGGATGAAGCCAACGTGATTGTGGTGGATAAGCTTTTTGATGTGCTGCTGGATTCAGTTTGCCAGTATTTTATTGAGGATTTTTGCATCGATGTTCATCAGGGATATTGATCTAAAAATTTCTCTTTTTTGTTGGTCTTTGAGGTACTTTTTAGACCTTTGCATTTAGGCAGACCAGCAGATGTCATCTAGACCCATGACTAATACCAAAGAACTGGTCCAACTGATCCTGTGACCCCCACCCAGAAACTGACTCAGCACATGAAGACCAGTTTAGACACTCCTATATTTCATTCCCAACCAATCAGCAACACTCATTCTCCAGCTCTCTGTCCACCAAATTATCCTCAGAAACCTCGCCTCTGAGATTTTGGGTAGAAGGATTTGAGAATTATCTCCCATTCTTCCACTTGGTTGATCCTGAGATTATTGAACTCTGTCTTTCTGGCAAAAACCTACTCTTCTCAGTGCATTGGCATTTCTAGGCAGTGGGCAAGATGAACCCATAAGGCAATTACATTGGCAAGGATGTGGAGAAATTGGAACCCTTGTGCATTTTTGGTGGGAATGTAAAGTGGTAGAGCCACTGTGAATAACAGTATGGCAGTTCCTAAACAAATTACAAATAGAATTACTGTGTGATCCAACACTTCCAATACTGGGTATATCCCTGAAAGAATTGAAAGTATGATCTCAAAGAGATATTTGTACACCCATGTTCATAACAGCATTATTCACAACAGCTAAAACATAGAAGCAACACAAATGCCTACTGATAAATAAATGGAAAAGCAAAATAGTATACATATAATGGAATATTGTTCAGCCTAAAAACAAAATTCTGAAATATGCTGTATTATGGATGAATCTTGAGGATGTTATGCTAAGTGAAGTTAGTCACAAAGAGAAAAATAATGTAGGATTCCACTTACGTGAGGTATTTAGCATAGTCAAAATTATAGAGACCCAAAATAGAATGGTAGATGCCAGAGACTGCAGAGATAGGGGAACAGGGACCCATTTATTAATGAGTATAGAGTTTCAATTTTATAAAATGAAAAGATTTATGGAGATGGACGGTTGAGATGGTTGCACAGCATTGTGAGTCAAATGTACTCAACATCGTGAGTACATTTTATATCACTGAAGTACATTTTGAAATGGTTAAGATGGTAAATTTTATTACCACACTAAAATATTGGGGGGAAATGGGCAAAGAATTTGAATAGACATTTTTCCCAAAACAGATATATAAATGCCAATAGGCACATGGAAAGACACTCAGCATCATTAATCATTAGGGAAATGCAAATGAATGACGGATTGGATAAAGAAAATGTGGTATATATACACCATGGAATACTATGTAGCCATGAAAAGAACAAGATCATGTCTTTTTCAGGAACATGGATGGAGCTGGAGGCCATTATCCTTAGCAAACCAATGCAGGAACAGAAAACCAAATACCACATGTTTTCACTTATAAGTGGGAGCTAAGTGATGAGAACTTATGGACACAAAGAAGGAAACAACAGACAGTGGGGTCTACTTGAGAGTAGAGGGAAAGTGGAGAGTAGAGTGAGAGGAACAAAAAAGGGAACTGTTGGATACTGGGATTAATACTGGGTTGATGAAATAATTGGTACAACAAACCCCCATGACATGAGTTGACCTACGTAACAAACTTTCACATGTACCCCCAAACCAAAAGTAAATGTTTAAAAAGATATCTCATAACCAGATACTACTTCAGACTCATTAGGATGATTCAAATAAAAAGACAATGACAAGTCTCAGTGAAAATATGGAGAAAGAACCCTTATTCATTGCAGGGTGGATTATAAAATGGTGCATCCACTTTGGAAAGCAGAATAGCAATTTCTCAAAATTTTGAACACTGAGTTACCATGTAATATGTAGATATCTCTCATGTAGTTTTTTTGGAGTTGTCCTCAGAAGAAGAAACCAGAAGTCTTCTGGGCCTTGTGGCAAGAAGACTTTTTTCTTCTCTTCAGTAGTCAAATTTTTCTGGTTATTTGATGAGATTCCTAGGGAGTGGGTCTTAAGACAATGGCATATGTTTGTAAAGAAATTTTTCTGTCAGCTAAGGGAACTTTCAGAAAGACCCTCCCCACCTGCACTAGAGGATGCGGGGAGGGGATAACAAGAGAAAGTTAGGAAGTCTTTGGTTCTGAGGCAATTTCTAAGGTCTTCCAATTTCCTTTAATTCATAAGTGCTCAGTATGCCAAAGCACCATACCTGGTTACCTGAGGACATACATTTGTGAAGCTCCACTAGTTGCTGCTTGATTGCTCTATTGCTTGCAATAACGCTGTGGGGCATAAGTTGCTTCACACACAAATCCAATCAAATTAATCTTCTTTGAAGGGATGGTTCCTATGTTTCGTGTTTGAGGTTTATTCAGACTCTAGAAGGGGTCTTCCAAGACTTTCCTCATTTTTCTCTAGCAACTAGTGGGCTTAGAGGTTAGCCTATACCTCCAATACATTTATTATTAGCCTATACCTCCAATACATTCTTTTTCCAATTGCCTTTCACCAACTTACACTGTTTCTGAGAACACTCTTAGGCTTGAATTTTACATTCTGTTACAAAGTCAGTTTCTTTGGGGAGCGATTTTAAGCTCTCTGTTCTAAGACCTGCTTCTCCCAGGTGAAATATCTGACCTACACCTTGTGCTGAAGGAGGGACAATTGTGCATCTCTCTGTGAGTGACACTCAGTTTAAAGAACTAAGTGTTTAGTGGATACAGGTGTCCTTGGCTTGTCTCTCTTGGCATAGAACCTTTGCCCCAGGAATCAGGGCAAGGACAGTGGGGACCCTAGTGTTCTAAGTGGCCCTGTGCCCAATGTGCAGCCTTGATTCCATGAGTGGCAGCTAAGTGGGAGAATGGAGCTCCCCTCTTTTGGTTGCATTTGCCAGGAACCTTGCCTCAGCAACAGGTAGCTGGGGGCAGTCAGGAAAATGTGATGTCCCACTTCTCCCAGGAATGTAACTCTCCAGATGGGAGACAGAACCTTGTGTTCTTGGCTATACCAGTGTTGCAGGAAAGGGGTCTCAATCCAGACCCCAAGAGAGGGTTCTTGGATCTCGCACAAGAAAGAATTTAGTGTGAGTCCACAGTGCAAAGCAAAAGCAATTTACTAAGAAAGTAAAGTGGTGAAAGTGCAGCTACTCCATAGACAGAGTAGGGTGTTCCCAAAAGTGAGAGGAGGAATGCATCCATCCTAGGTACAATACTTATTTATATATGGGGAGATGTGCTCTACCACAAAGGTTTTTGATAAAGGATTAATTTTCTTAATTACTATATTTTGCAAGAATCCATATTATTATCTCTAAAGCAAAATTAGGAATACATCTGTTCTCAAGATGTCAGGATATCAGGACACTTGTAAGTCTGGATCTGCTTAGCAAACATTATCAATCTGTTCCCTTAACCGTTAACATCTAGAAGGTAGGAATACCTTTCTGGGAATGTAGTCCAGCAAGTCCCAGCCTCATTTTTCCTAGTCCTTACTCAAGATGGAGTCGCTCTGGTTCGAATGCCTCAGACACTAGTGTAGAGTGAAGTTGTCATCAAACTGAACTGGGAATTAGGAGGGAGTTGTGGGTTTTGGTTAAAATACCACAGACTCTCCCAGATTTATGGAGTTTTAGTACATTTTTTTGAATAAAAGTTTCCTCATTTGCTGTATGCACATAGGGCTATTTTTCAGAGACTTTAAGTGACTGTTTTAAAATTAATTTTGACCAGTTTTGCTAAAGAGTGATACCGCTGAGATTCTCACATTGTCATGCCAGAAGTAGAATTGGAAAGGGGGCAATTTTGATCCAGAAGAGATTAGCATTGTCTTCAGCTGAGTGCCTGAAGTATCTTTGGTTATTAGAAAGGCCTAAGATGTATTTGTAATAATAATAATTTGCTTAGGTTAGTGTCTCAGAAGCAAATCCCAAGAAAGGAATTCTTCTGTAGGTGATCTATTGAGGGAGTCCTCCCAGAAGAAAGCTTTAAAGGAATGGTGACATTGGGGATGTAAGTTGCCAATTGGGGACATAAGTTGTCAAGCATCTCTTGAGGAAGGTGGTGTGAATCTAGAGCAGCCAACACCCACAATGGCTGGAGATGGATACTGTAGCCTGGTAAATACCCTCAGAATGGAGGTCAAAAACAGCTGTTGCAAGAATCTAATGCTACCTCATAATAATAATTGTCATAATAGCATAATTTTTGATTGCATAATAGCAATCAAAATAGTATTGTGGCCACTTTTGTTTGCCACTTTCTGTTTAGGAGCTTTATACTTATTAATTCATATTATTGTAACAGCATCATAAGCTAGATGTCACCCCTTTATTTAGGTGAAGAGAGTAAAATGTTAACTTACTTCAGGTCACTGAGGTTGGTGCTAGAGTTGGTCTCAGATGGAACCTGCCTGACTCTAAGGCCTGTCTCCGTCCATTACCCACACAAAGTCTTCCAGAAAGAGGTGAAAGAGAGAAATGAAAGGAGAATGAAGAAAAGGAAATAGACGAGAGAATACAACAGTGAGCAAAAAGCAAGGGCACGCATGGGAGCTCTGGGGCAGGACCAGTGATTGTCCCAGTGGCCCTTCAGTAGCAGAAATGCCCTTGATTTTGTCCTAAGCCTTCTAAGGTCAGCCTTGTCACAGTTCAACAATTTGAGATATCTTGGTCATTATCATCCAATAAATGAGAATTTTGGCAGCATTGCATATAGGTCCATTTTCCATTCAAGATCCTTAAATTATTTCATTTAGAAATGAGTAGGGGCTGTTTCTTCAAAGCAAGAACCCTTGCATGGCAAATATTCTTCTTCAAACTAAATGGCAATGGAGAGATTTCAAGTGGTGCTACATGCCTCTAAGTCAAGTGCTAGATATTTAGGTGCTACATGAACAGCAATTTCAACAGCACCCTGCAGGGATTTCTTGAGGAAGAGCTATATTTTGTGAATAGAGCGTGCACCTGGTCTCTCTTTAATAAGTGACAATATGATGTAGTTAATATGAAGAAAATGAAGGGCGACTTACAGACTGAGGTATACTGGGTGTTGTGTGGGATAAGCATTTGCTTTCTTCTTTCACTGAAGAGGTTTCATGAAGTAGATCCTAGAGACCATTTCAAAACCTTTGCTTTTTAAGATTAGATTTAAGAGAGATATCCATTCAGTAAGAATAAGACTTCACTGAAATAAGAACTTAGGTGCCTAACTAAATTCATATACCTCGGTGAACGTGTAATTCAAGTTAGAAATCTCTCTCACTTTTTTTTGCTCATTCAAAATATATTATCAAATAAGTAACTCTCAAGCATTTTTCAAGTACAGTAACCATGACTCCAAATAATGTACCATTTGAACATTGTAGAAATATTTGAAAGTGGTGATTTTCATCATTAAACAATAACCCTCTATTCTCCTAAAACAGAATGTATGATTTTAGACCCGGAAAAACCAGAGCAATCCGACAAGTTAATAACTCCAACAACAAAATCACAAAGACCCCATTGGAATATGAATATTTTGGGAGTTATAATAAGGACATTTGAGACCTATTATGCTCAAATGGAATACTTTTCAGTTTCCTATAACATCTGCTTCTCAATGCCAGCCAAAGAATGGTAATGTGATTGAACTACATTTTTAATATCTGGGTTTCACATTGTTTAAATTTGTTATGCCAGAATATTTTTTAGCAGATGGCGTTTCAGTCTTTGTTTAAGATTTTTTTAGAACAGATTCTAGAAGAGCTGAAAACTAAGTTCTCCTTAGGAAGTGATTCTTTATCTGTACCAGTGGAAATAGATTCAGATCACAACTGGCTTAAGCTGATGTGAGAAGCAGTGCCATTAATGATTGGTATCTGCTGCTAGATGACCACTTGTGATGTTTAATTCCCTACAAAATCACACTAGCCTGTAGTTTACTGTTATCATTATTTTGTGTGTGTGTGTGTGTGTGTGTGTGTGTGTGAGAGGAGGATATGGTCTCTCTCTGTTGCCTAGGCTGGAGTGCAGTGGTGCGATCACGGCTCATGGCAGCCTTAACTTCCCAGGCTCAAGCAATTCTCCTGCCACAGCCTCCCGAGTAGCTGGGACTACAGGTGTACACCCACCATGCTCAGCTAAGTTTCAAAAATTTTTGGTAGAAACAACGTCTTACTATGTTTCCCAGGCTGGTCTGGAGCACAGGGTTGAAGCAATCTTCCTGCCTCAGCCTCCCAAAGTGATGGGATTATAGGCATGAGTGACTACGCCCAGTCTATTTTGAATTTTTATTGCAACTAAACAATCCAGCCTATACTTTGCATATACCAGTGTCAAATGTTTCTATGCTTCTTTTTCAGATGTATTCGTTTTGTAGTGAATTTGTCTTTAATGACTTTTTTTTTTTTATTCAATGCCCACGCAAGTCAAGACAAAGTTACCTCTCAATAAAGGGGACCACGCCCTTTTGATGCATTCAATGTTATTTTTCCTCTTGTTAATTCTTGGTGCTCTGCCATAGTTGTGACATATGTAGCGCATGTTATAACATATATATACCCTGGACAGGCATGTCCATGGAATACTGAAATGTAGCAATGGTCTTATGATTTTGAATAAATCAAATCTTATTTTCTTCCTGATAATAGTTTGTTTTCAGATATGAATTCCAATAAGCATTATAGAATACTCTTTTGCAAAGTCTACTGCCATTGATGGATGAATAAAAATTATTGGCTTACAAAGAACTAAGTGGAGATGTATCTCATTTTAAGCAAACTTCATATAGAGATCACAAACAGAATTATAAAAATGACTAATTAGGAGTGGTTGTTTATTCTATGCAAGGATGATTCAAAGGATTCATTTAAATTGTGAACTGTGATTTAAACATAATTAATAATTACATTTTAAAAACTTAATTTGTGTACTGGCTTTAGGGGTATGCCTGCTACCATTACAACTGCATAGATGTATCTATCTGAGCCACTTCCTAAAAAATATATCCATTTGGATATGGTGCTAAATTTAGGTCAGATTACTTTTTAAATTTCAAAAATATATTTTCTTCTCTTGGAACATGGAGGGTAGAAAAAAGAAACACAAGTAACTAATATTTACTTAATACTTAGTTTTTAAAGACTGTTTCCTAAGTGCTCTCTCAGCAACCCATTTAGCCTCAGAACAATTTTTTGAGATGGATATTCCTATCCTTATTTTGCAGATCAGAAACAGAGGCTTACAGGTAACCATAGCTACACAGCTGGTAAGAATTAAGGAATTAAGGAATTAAGGCCCATATGACTCCAAAGTTTACGCTTTTTTAAAAAAATTATTTCTCCAATGGTAAAAAGTACAACTAAAAAAACCTTTTTTGGAATGAAATTTTATGTGTGTGTGTGTGTGTATATATATGTGTATATATATGTATATACATTTAGTAAAAAGGGCCAGCTTGTTATACTCTAGTACATATAAAATAGTTGTTCTTTTCTAGTTAACTACCTTTAAGCTAAAACAATTTAGGCCCTTCCAAATTGTAGACTTAGCTTCTTGAAAAAGACTGAAAATGCTTGTAAGAAAATGATTCACTGTACGCATTATAGCCTACTGGCATATTTAATGCTCAGTTTTTATAAGTAAACCATACTATATATAGGGTCATATTAGCCATTGAAGTCTGTCTTTATGTAAATGAAAGTCCGTTCTCATTGGTGCTATCCCCAGCAATACAGATGGGCTATTTGTTGCATGGTGCCAGCCTGTAGAAGGAAGAATTTTAGAGTGCCAAAGATTGGTTTGACGTTTGACTTAGATTTGAACCAACTACCATATGATGACTCAAGTCATTTATTTTGATCATAGTTTTCTTCATTAGCACTTTTACTGCTCTAGAGATTCAACCCTCACACAAAGGGTGGGTTCCTGAAGGTGTCTGGATTTCCCCTTCTATATCAGAGACCATGGATATTTTATTAGTTGCAGTACATGTTGGCATCATTCAGAAGCTTCAAATACTTTTGAAATGCCATAAATATAAATAATTCTTTGTTCTCTGTTTGTGAAAGTATCACAAGGTTCAAAATCTCTGGCTTGTTATGATGTATTTTATTTCATTCTCAATGTGGAGCAAGCGTAGCCAGTCTCTTGGAATATGGGGAACGATTTTTGCAATATGACTACCACATTTTTCTTGTATGATTTCATTCTATACTAACTTTCTTTTAATCTACCCTGCCTATTCCTGGAACTCCTTACACTGCTTCTGCCCATCTTTCAATTCTTCTTCAAAGTAATGGATGTCACATTTTTGCCACTCCAGAATATCATCTGTCTGTATTCAATAATTCCCTTTACCACCCTTTGCCACTACTTGAATACAGACCGGGAGGTTAGTGAGGCAATTGAGGGATCTAGGCTTTGGAATAACTGGTTTATCCTTTCCTTGACCCACTCCACCTCCAGGGTAAAAGTAGAGCCTTAAAAAACACTCATTAGACACATGAGAGTTATGAAGTGACTTAGGTGTGACATGTCCTACTTTGAATGAATCCTATATGCTGAAGACAAGTATTAGAACATCCTGCAACAGCCCAGTGTGGCAGCAGCCCTGGATCCTGCCTTAGAACCTGCAGGATCTGGAAACCTCATGAGACACAGAGAAGGACAGAACTTTGGGTATGCTGCCTTCTCTTCTGCAAGTAGCTGTATACTGGGCCATTGAGGTGAAGTCACTGGAATTCATTCATTCCTTGCTTTACTCCTTCATTCATTCAACAAATATTGTTGATTGCCTGCTATGTGCCAGGAACTTTGCCAGCACCTGGAAATATGACAGTTAAAAAAATAGACTACCTAGAGAGAGCTCACTGTCTTTTTCTTGGCATCATGATCGTCTTTTCACCTCTCCCCTCACAAATCACAATGGTTATGATTGTTAAGTGTTTGCCAAGCATTTATGCTGGTCTAGACACTGTGGTGATTATTTACATAAGTATTTTTCATCTTCATCATAATCTTAAATAATAAATATTAATATCCTCATTTTATAATTAAGGAAAGTGAGACAGATAAAAATCATTGATCTCAAATCAAATGATTAAGCCAGGATTCTGTGGACCCTAGTTCGACTGGACTCCAAACTCAGCTACACTATACTTTATTTTCTTACGAGGTAGTGAAAAACCTTCCTGGATAGACAGCTAAAGTGCCCGGGGTACAAATCCAACAGCTTCCCGCAGCTCTCTGGAGCAGGTCCAGCTCTTGTTCAACTAGGACTGACTTCAGGCTCCTTCCCTCTTTAGGATTTTGGCAATCAAAGGTCCTTCCTCAGAAGCCAGTCTTTTTCTCTTGTGTCTCTCATCAAATACTGTCCAGTTTCCAAGTCTGCATATTCAACTTAAGCTTTTTATGTCTCTTTCTAGCTCTTCTCACCTATGTATCAACAGATGTAAAGCCATTTGTCGTTACCTGCCTTTCCTTTTTCTAAAGGGCATTTAGCCTTCCTGCATACATGGTTTAAGTTTTTCAATGGCATTTCTTGAATTAGTTTAATTCTTTTTCCCCCTGGAGAATGTGTATGCATTAAATTAGCAGTTGTACTAAAAACCACAACATAGCTTATCTTTAGAACAAAGACAACAAAGTCTTGTCTTTACTAGTTATAAACAATTAATATTGGGCAAATTATATAACCAGTATGTGTCTCAATTTCCTCATTTGTAAAAGGCAATAATATGTACTTCATAGGGTTTTGTAAGAACAAACTGAAATAATACAATATTTCATGCAGTGACCGGAACATAATAAGATATTGGTACATGTTTAATCTTTATTATTGGGATTCAGAAGAGCAGTTCAGCTATTTCCATGATACACAAGCTCATAGGAGGGACTAGGACCCATCAACACACTGCTAAAGGGGAGCTGCAACTGGATGCGTGTACTGGGGTGGATATCTAGGCAAGCCACAGAGGTAGATGCCAAAGCTTGGTGATGCAGCAAAGTCCCACTTACTAGAAGTGGGGCCCAGAGCCAAGGTTGGATTAAGAATGAAGGTTGCCACATGGAGCTCTGAGATGTTGTGGGGATGGGGCAGTCTCAAGCTAGGCCAAGGGACTGAGCTGGCTGGTGTGAACCTGGATACAGATCCAGTGATTCTGTCTGGGGAAAAATATAGAGGTCAGGAACTGGGTTGAGCTAGACCCAAGGCCCTTTATAAATCTATTTTTTTAATCAATCTATATTAGATTTTATGCAATGACTGTTCTGTGGTGAAGGGTCTATGCAAACATACTTCCAAAGGTGAGGGAGCAGGAGAATACAGAAAATGGTGGACAAATCTGGTTTCTCAGAAAGAAACAAATATTTAATAGGGACTTACAAGAAGAAAGAATATCTCAGGTGGCTGTGAGATGGTGGATCCAGGCATTAACTCTCCAGAAAGTATTCTTTTTAAAAAAATTTAAAATTGTAGGTACATAATAGGTGTATGTATTTATGGGATACGTGAGATATTTTGATATAGGCATACAATGCATAATAATCACATCAGGATAAATGGGGTATCTATCACCTCAATCATTTATCCTTTGTGTTACAAAGAATCCAATTATACTCTTTTAGTTGTTGTAAAATGTACAACAAATTATTGTGCCCTGTTGTGCTATTAAATACTAGATATTATTTATTCCCTCTAACTATATTTTTGTACCCTTAACCATCCCCCCTCTACTCCCACACCCCCACACTACCCTTCTCAGCCTCTAGTAACCATTGTTCTACTCTCTATCTCCATGAGTTCAATCGTTTTAATTTTTAGCTCCCACATATAAGTTAGAACAGACAATGTTTGTCTTTTCCTCCCTGGCTTAATTCACTTAACCTAATGACTTCCAGTTTTATCCGTGTTGTTGCAAATAACAGAATCACATTCTCTTTATGGTTTGACAGTACTCCATTGTGTATATGTACCACATTTTCTTTATCCATTTGTCTGTTGATAGACACTGAGGTTGCTTCCAAATCTTGGCTATTGTAAATAGTGCTGCAATAAATAAGAGAATGCAGCTATCACCTCAATATACTTATTTTCTTTCTTTTGGGTATATACTCAGAAGTGGGATTGCTGGATCACATGGTAGCTCCATTTTTAGTTTTTTGAGGAACTTCCAAACTGTTCTTTACATCAGTTGTACTAATTTACACTCTGACCAACTCCACATTCTCACCAGCATTCTTTATTGCTTGTCATTTGGATAAAAACGATTTTAACTTGGGTAAGAATATGTCTCCTTGTAGTTTTGATTTATATTTCTCTGATGATTAGTGGTGTTGAGCACCTTTTCATATGCCTATTTGCCATTTGTGTATCTTATTTTGAGAAAGGTCTATTTAGATCTTTTGCCCATTTTGAAATCAGATAATTGGATTTTTTCCACCAGAGTGGTTTGAGCTCCTTATTTATTCTGCTTATTAATCCCTTGTCAGACGGATAGTTTGCAAATATTTTGTCCCATTCCGTGAGTTGGCTCTTCACTTTGTTGATTGTTTTCTTGGCTGTGGAGAAGCTTTTTAACTTGACGTGATCCCATTTGTCCAGTTTTGCTTTGATTCCCTGTTCTTGTGGAGTATTACTCAAGAAATCTTTGCTCAGGCCAATGCCTTGGCGTTTCCCCAATGTTTTCTTGAAGTAGTTTCATAGTGTGAGGTCTGAGATTTAAGTCTTTAATCCATTTTGGTTTGATTTTTGTATGTGGTGAGTGATAGAAGTCTAGTTTCATTCTTTTGCATATGGATATCCAGTTTTCCCAGCATCATTTATTGAAGAAATTGAACTTTCTCCCACATATGTTCTTGGCATCTTTGTCAAAAATGAGTTCACTGTAGATGTATGAGTTTGGTTCTGGGTTCTCTAGTTTCTTCCATTTGTCTGTGTGTATGTTCTTATGCCAGCACCTTGTTGTTCTGGTTACTATAGCTCTGTGGTATTATTTTAATTCAGGTAATGTGATTCCTCCAGTTCTGTTCTTTTTGCTTAAGATAGCTTTGGCTATTCTGAGTCTTTCTGGTACCACGGAAATTTCAGAATTGTTCTTTCGATTTCTGTATGGAAAGTCATTGGTATTTTGATAGGGATTACATAAAATGTGTAGATTGCTTTAGTTAGTGTGGACATTTTAACAATATGGAGTCTTCTAATCCATGAACATGGAATATCTTTTCACTTTTTTGTGTTGTCTTCAATTTCTTTCATCAATGTTTTCTAATTTTCATTGTAGAGGTCTTTCACTTCTTGGGTTAATTCATAGGTATTTTAAAATTTGTAGTGAATATAAATGGGGTTACTTTCTCGATTTAGTTTTCAGATTGTTTACTGTTGGCATATAAAAATGCTACTGATTTTCATATGTTGACTTAGAATTCTGCAACTTTATTGAATTTGTTGATCACTTCTGATAGTGTTTTGGTGGAGTCTTCAGTATTTTTTTTTTAAATAAGATCATACCACCTACAAACAAGAATAATTTGACTTATTTCTTTCCGACTTTGATGCCCTTTATTTCTTCCTGTTGTCTGATTGCTCTAGGTAAGACTTCCAGTACTATGTTGAATAACAGTGGTAAAGTGGGTATTGTTGTTCTGTTCCGTATATTAGAGGATAGGTTTTCAGTTTTTCCCTGTTCAGTATGATACTAGCTGTGGATCTGTCACATATGGCTATGGTATGTTCCTTCTGCACCCAGTTTTTTGAGGGTTTTTGTCATGAAGGGATGTTGAATTTTATCAAATGCTTTTCCCACATTAAAGGAAATAATCATATGATTTTGTCCTTTATTCTGTTGGTATGATGTATCATACTGATTGGCTTATGTTGAACCGTCCTTGCATCCCTAGGATAAATCTCATTTGGTCATGATGAATGACCTTTATCATGTATTGTTGAATTCGATTTGCTAATATTTTGTTGACAGTTTTTGCATCAATGTTTAACAGGGATATTGGCCTGTAGTTTTCTATTGTTGATGTGTCTGTCTGGTTTTGATATATGGGTAACACTGAGCTCATAGAATGAGGTTAGAAATATTCCCTCCTCCTATAGTTTTTGGAATAGTTTGAGTAGGATTGGAATTAGTTCTTCTTTGAATGTTTGGTAAAATTAAACAGTGAAGCCATTGGGTCCCAGGCTTTACTTTGCTGTAAGACATTTTATTACAGCTTCCTTCTTGTTACCTATTATTGGTTTATCCAGGTTTTGGACTTCTTCATGGTTAATCTTGGTATGTTGTGTGTGTCTAGGAGTTTATTAATTTCTTCTAGGTTTTCCAATTTATTAGCATATAGTTGTTCATAGTAGCCGCTAATGATCCTTTGAGTTTCTGTGATATTAATTGTAATGTTTTCTTTTTCATCTCTGATTTTATTTTTTGCATTTTATCTTTTTTCCTAAAGTGGCTAATAATTTGTCAATTTTATTTATCTTTTCAAAAAACCAACTTTTCATTTCAGTTATCTTTTGTATTGTTTTCTTCATTTCAATTTCATTTACTTCTGCTCTAATCCTTCTTATTTTTTTTCTTCCACTAATTTTGGGTTTGGTTTGCTCTTGCCTTTTTAATTCTTTAAGATGCATCGTTAGCTTGTTTATTTCAAGTTTTTCTACTTTTGTGATGAAGAAACTTATTGATACAAACTTTTCTCTTAGAACTGCTCTTGCTCTATCCCATAGGTTGTGGTATGTTGTGTTTCCATTTTCATTTGTTTCAAAAAATTTTAAATTTCCTTCTTAATTTATTCATAGATCTGCTGGTCATTTGGCAGCATATTGCTTAATTTCCATGTATTTGTATAGTTTCAGAAGTTCCTTTTGTTATTGATCTCTAGTTTTATTCCATTGTTTTCAGAGAAGATAATTGATACAGTTTCACTTTTTCTTTATTTTAAAAGACTCATTCTGTGACCTGACATATGGCCTATCTTTGAGAATAATTCATGAGCTGAGGAGAAGAATGTGTATTCTATAGCTACTGGATGAAATAGTTTTTAAGTATCTATTAGGTCCATTTATTCTATAGTGTCAATTAAGTCCAATGTTTCTTTGTTGATATTCTGTCAGATGATCTGTCCAATCTCTGTGTTGCCAAAAGAGATTAACATTTGAGTCAGTGGGCTAGGGAAGGCAGGTCCACCCTTAATCTAGTGGGCACAATCTAATCAGTTGCCTGTGAATATAAAGCAGGCAGAAAAACATGAGAAGGAGAGACTGGCCTAGTCTTCCAGCCTACATCTTTCTCCAGTGCTGGATACTTCCTGCCCTGGAACATTGGACTCCAAGTTCTTGAGCTTTGGGACTCAGATCAGCTTTCCTTTCTCCTCAGCTTGCCGACAGCCTATTGTGGGACCTTGTGATCATGTAAGTTAATACTTAATGGGCTTCCCTTTTTATATATGTTCTATTAGTTTTGTCCCTCTAGAGAACCCTGACTATTATAGATTTTGGTACCAGGAGTGGTTCTAGAGGAACATAATACTAAGGATGGAGTTCTTTTATTGGTTGTGGGGTTTCTGGAGTCAGCTGCTTAATATGATTAGACCCTAAAGTGCTAAGGACTCTACTTCTAATAGTATGGAGAACACTGACAGTCCTTGGCATGAACTGTTTAGGGAGTTATGCAAAGTAAATGCATTTGACACTCCTGATTCACCACTCATGAAAGGCAAGGAGTTTAGTGACTCTATACATACTACCTTTGACCATACGTGGAGAACCAAGGAACATAATGAAGTTGGTTGGTTGTTCCTAAGTTCAGTGGACAAAGTGATGAAAGAAAATGATGAACTCAGGGATTCTGTCTCCCAGCTTCAGAAGCAGATACTGAGCCTCAAATCTGCTAAGATTGCCCTGAGTGAGAGTCTTATCTCCTGTAGAGAAAGAGCTAAAATTGTGGAAAAACAGACACAAGCTCTTATCATGCAAGTGGCGGACATACAATGAAAGATGCATGCACAGCCTCACCAGGGGTCTCCTGTTAAAGTAAGAGTATTGATTGGAGAGGAGTGGGACCTGGAAAGTTGGAATGTGGATGAGTGGGAGGATGCTGATGAAGCTGGAGACACTGAGGTTGTAAACTCTGAAACTTTTTTGCCAGAAGGAAAAGCGTTCACATCCCCAGTAGTGGCAACATCTCCTCCCTGATCCGTGCTGCCATCAGTCTTTCCAACTTTGTATGAGGTGATAAACCCTGTGCTTCCTGAGGCAACAGTGATGGCCTCCCCTGAGGCAGTTTCCAGGCAAGATAATATTGATTCTCCTCAGGAGTCACCCCCAACACCTCTGTTTACTTCTAGACCTATAACTAGACTAAAGTCCCAGCATATTGATCCTCCTCAGGAGCCACACCCAACACCTCTGTTTGCTTCTAGACCTATGACTAGACTAAAGTCCTGGCAGGCCCCTTGATGTGAGGTTCAGCGTGTGACCCATTAGGAGGTGCACTACACTCAAAAAGAAATGTTTGTGTTCTCTAACTTATATAAACAGAAATCTGGAGAAAAGGCATGGGAATGGATGCTAAGGGTATGGGATAACGGTGGAAGAGACATAGAGTTGGATCAGGCTGAATTTATTGATCTGGGCCCACTAAGTAGGGACTCTGCTTTTAGTGTTGCAGCTTGGGGAGTCAAAAAAGATTCTAATCATTTATTTGCTTGTTTAGCTGAAAAATGCATTAAAAGATGGCCCACTGTGAGTGAACTGGAAATGCCTTATCTCCCTTGGTTTAATGTAGAAGAAGGAATCCAAAGGCTTGGGAAGATTGGGATGGTGGAGTGGATTAGTCACTTTAGACCTACTTATCCCAGCTGGAAGGGGCCAGAAGATATACCCTTGACGAATGCTTTGTGAAATAGACTTGTGAGGGCAGCACCAGCATCTTTGAAGATCCCTGTAATTGCTCTTCTCTGTATGTATGTCAGATCTAATGGTGGGAACCACAGTTACTCAACTACAAAATATAAATACAATGGGAATAATTGGATCCCAAGGTGGCAGGGGCCAAGTGGTGGCACTCAACCATCAAAGGCAAGGTGGGTGTAGCTATTGTAATGAACAGCAGAGGCAAAGCAGCAATCAGAATAGTTGACTTGTGTAGAGCTCTGGTATTGCCTAATTAAGCACAGTGTTCCTAGAAGTGAAATTGATAGGAAGCCTACTGCATTCCTACTTAATTTATACAAGCAAAAAATATGTAGGTCAAATGGACAAAACACTAATTTGAATTATAAAGAAAGAGAATCATAGCCCCTCAATCAATTTCCAGACTTGAGCCAGTTTACAGACTCAGGACCCCTTGAGTGAAGGTGAGACTGGGTCCCTTTGAGGAAGGATCCCACTACATTACTGATAATTTATGCAATGAGTCTTTCCCCTATCCTTCCCCAAGGAGACCTCCAGCCTTTTATCATGGTAATTGTGTACTAGGGAAAAGGAAATGAACAGACATTTTGGGGAATGCTGGACACTTTCTCTGAGCTGATGTTCATTCCAGGGGACCCAAATATGATTGTGGTCCTCCAGTTAAAGTAGGGGCTTATGGAGGTCAGGTAATTAATGGAGGTTTAGCCCAGGTCTGACATACAGTGGGCCCAGTGGGTCCCCAGACTCATCGTGTGGTCACTTCCCCAGTGCCAGAATGCATAGTTGGCATAGACATATGTAGCAGCTTGCAGAACACCCACATTGGCTTCTTGACTGGTAGGGTGAGGGCTATTATGGTGGGAAAGGCCAAATGGAAGCCATTAGAGCTGCCTCTACCTAGAAAAATAGTAAATCAAAAACAATATTGCATTCCTGGAGAAATTGTGGACATTACTGCCACCATCACAGACTTGAAAAATGTAGGGGTGTTGATTTCCACCACATACTCATTCAGCTCTCCCATTTGGCCTGTGTACAAGACAGATGGATCTTGGAGAATGCCATTGGATTACTGTAAGCTTAATCAAGTGGTGACTCCAATTGCAACTGCTGTACCAGAAGTGGTTTCATTGCTTGAGCAAATTAAGCCATCTCCTGGTACCTGGTATGCAGCCATTGACTTGGCAAATGCCTTTTTCTCCATTTCTGTCCATAAGGCTCAGCAGAACCCATTTGTCTTCAGCTGGCAAGGCCAGGAATATACCTTTACTGTCCTACCTCAGGGGTATATTAACTCTTCAGCTTTGTGTCATAATCTTATTCAGAGAGATCTTGATTGCTTTTTGCTTCCACTAGTTCATTACATTGATAACATTATGCTGATTGGATCCAGTGAGCAAGAAGTAGCAAATGCACTGGTCTTATTGGTCAGACATTTGCATGCCAGAGGATGGGAAATAAATCTGACTAAAATTCAGGGAACTTCTACCTCAGTAAAATTTCTAGGGGTCTAGTGGTGTGGGGACTATTGAGGTATTCCTTCTAAGGTGAAGGGTAAGTTGCTGCATTTATCCCCTCCTACAACCAAGAAAGAGTCACAATGCCTAATGGGCCTATTTGGATTTTGGAGGCAACACATTTCTCTTCTGGGTGTGTTATTCTGACCCATTTATTGAGTGACTCGAAAGGCTGCCAGTTTTTAGTGGAGTCCAGAACAGGAGAAGGCTCTGCAATAGGTCCAGTCTGCTGTGAAAGCTGCTCTGTCACATAGGCCATATGACCCAGCAGATCCAATGGTGCTTGAGGTGTCAGTGGCAGATAGGGATACTATCTGGAGTCTTTGGCAGCCCCCCATATGTGAATCACAGTGGAGACCTCTAGGGTTTTGGAGCAAGGCCCTGCCATCTTCTGCAGGTAATGACTCTCCTTTTGAGAGACAACTCTTGGCCTGTTACTGGACTTTGATGGAAACTGAAAGTTTGACTATGGACGACCTGAACTGTCTATCATGAACTGGATGCTTTCTGACCCATCTATCCACAAAGTGGGTCATGCATAGCAGTGTTTTATTGTCAGATGAAAGTGGTATATATGTGATCAGACTTAAGGAGGTCCTGAAGACACAAGTAAGTTACATGAGGAAGTGGCTCAAATGCCCATGATCTCTACTCCTGCCACCCTGTCTTCTCTCCCGCAGCCTGCACTGATGGCCTCATGGGGAGTTCCCTATGATCAGTTGACAGAGGAAGAGAAGACTAGGGCCTGGTTCACAGATGGTTCTGCACGATATGCAAGTACCACCCGAAAGTGGACAGCTGCAGCACTACAGCCCCTTTCTAGGACATCCCTGAAGGACAGCAGTGAAGCAAAATCTTCCCAGTGGGCAGAACTCTGAGCAGTTTACCTGGTTGTGAACTTTGCACAGAAGGAGAAATGGCCAGATGTGCGATTATGTAATGATTCATGGGCTGTACCCAATGGTTTTGCTGGATGGTCAGGGACTTGGAAGAAGCATGATTGGAAAATTGATGACAAAGAAAATTGGGAAAGAGGTATGTGGATGGACCTCTCTGAGTGGTCAAATAGTGTGAAGATATTTGTATCCCAAATATCTCTTCTGCTGATGGAGTGACATCAGCATAGGAGGATTTCTGTAATCACGTGGTTAAAATGACCCATTCTGTGGACACCACTCACCCTCTTTCCCCAGCCACCCCTGTCATTGCCCAATGGGCCCATGAACAAAGTGGCCATGGTGGCAGGGATGGAGGTTATGCATGGGCTCAGTAACATGGTCTTCCACTCACCAAGGCTGATCTGACTATGGACACTGCTGAGTGCCCAATTTGCCAGCAGCAGAGACCAACACTGAGCCCTCAATATGGCACCATTCCTCGGGGTAATCTCTGCCAGCTACCTGGTGGCAGGTTGATTGTATTGGACCTCTTCTATCATGGAAAGGGCAGTGGTTTTTCCTCACTGTAATAGACACTTACTCTGGATATGGGTTTGCCTATTCTTCACACAATGTTTCTGCCAAGACTACCATCCATGGACTCATGGAATGCCTTATCCACTGTCATGTTATTCCACATAACATTGCATCTGACCGAGGCACTCACTTTGTGGCTAAAGAAGAGCAGCAGTGGGCTCATGCTCATGGAATTCACTGGTCCTACCATGTTTCCATGTTTCCCATCATCCCAAAGCAGCTGGTTTTATAGAACAGTGGAATGGCCTTTTGAAGTCATAATTACAATGCCAACTAGGTGACAATACTTTGCAGGGCTGGGGCAAATTCTCCAGAAGGCTGTGTATGCTGTGAATCAGTGTCCAGTATAAAGTACTTTTTTTCCCATGGCCAGGATTCTCAGGTCCAGGAATCAAGGGGTGGAAGTGGAAGTGGCACCATTCACCATCACTCCTAGTGATCAGCTAGCAAAATGTTTGCTTCTTGTTCACACGACATTACTTTCTGCTGTCCTAGAGGTCTCAGTTCCAGAGGGAGGAATTAAGCCACTGGGAGACACAACAACAATTCCGTTAAACTGGAAGTTAAGATTGCTACCTGGACACTTTGGGCTTCTCCTACCTTTAAGTCAACAGGCTAAGAAGGAAGTTACAGTGTTGGCTCAGGTGATTGACCTGGACTATCAAGATGAAATTAGTCTGCTACTCCACAATGGAGGAAAGGAAGAATATGCATGGAATACAGGAGGTCCATTAGGTCATCTCTTAGTACAACCATGCCCTGTGATTAATGTCAATGTGAAATTACAACAGCCCAATCCAGGCAGGACTACACATGACCTAGACCTTTCAGGAATGAAGGTTTGGGTTATTCCACCAGGAGAACAACCACGACCTGATGAGATGCTTTCTGAAGGCAAAGGGAATACAGAATGGGTAGTAGAAGAAGGTAGTCATCAATACCAGCTACAATCACGTGACCAGCTGCAGAAATGTAGGCCGTAATTGTCACATGTATTTCCTCCTTATTTTACTAAAAACATGCTTGTTCATATATACACTTGTATTAAGAAAGTATCTTTATTTCCTTTTTCCATTATCATGTGACATAAGATTTATTGACTTCATATCAGCATTTAAGTATTGTTAACTTTATGTAATAGTATTTGGGTTGGGGATTGGTGTGTTTCCTTTTGTATGAAGGATAGTTGTATTATGTTAGGTGTAATTATGATCTTATTATTGTCTTTATTTGAAGATTATGTATGATCTCTTGAGATGTGCATGGGTTCAAGCTGACAAGGGGTGAACTTGTAATAGTTAATACTGAGTGTCAACTTGATTGTATTGAAGAATACAATGTATTGATCCTGGGTGTGAGGGTGTTGCCAAAAGAGATTAACATTTGAGTCAGTGGGCTGGGGAAGGCAGATCTGCCCTTAGTGGGTGGGGACGATCTATTTAGCTGCCTGTGAATATAAAGCAGGCAGAAAAACATGAAAAGGAGAGACTGGCCTAGCTTCCCAGCCTACATCTTTCTCCCGTGCTGAATATTTCCTGCCCTGGAACACTGGACTCCGAGTTCCTCAGTTTTGGGACTCAGGCTGGTTGTCCTTGTACCAGCGCTTTCAGACAGCCTATTATGGGAACTTGTGATCATGTAAGTTAATACTTAATAAACTCCTATATATATGTATTATTAGTTCTGTCCCTCTAGAGAATGCTGACTAATTCAGGGTCTGTCTTTGTTTTTAGCTTTAATATTTGCTTTATATATCTGGGTGCTCTAGTGTTGGACGCATATATATTTATACTTTTTCTATTTTCTATTTTTATTTTTTAGAGATGAGGTCTTGCTCTGTTGCTCAGGCTGGGGTGCAGTGACATGATCACAGCTCACTGCAGCCTATCTCTCAGGCTCAATCAATCCTCCTACCTCAGCCTCCTCAGTAGCTTAGACCAGAGGTGGCTGCCACCACACCTAGCTAATTATAAACAAATTTTGTAAAAACAGGCTCTTGCTATGTTGCCCAGGCTGGTCTTGAACTCCTAGACTCAAGCAATTCCCCCCAACCTCAGCTCCCCAAAGTGCTGGCATTATAGGCATGAGCCACTGCACCCAGTCACAATTTTTATATCCTCTTACTGATTTGATTCTTTTTTCATTATATAATGACTCTTGTCTCTTTTTATAGTTTTACCTTGAAATCTGTTTTCGTCTGATATAATTATAGATACTTGTTGTCTTTTTTTTCTTTCTATTTGCGTAAAATATCTTTTTCCATTCCTTTACTCTCAGTCTATGTGTGTATTTATACATGAAGTGTGTTTCTTGTAGACAACAGATTGTGGTGTCTTATTTTCTCATCCATGCAGCCACTCCATATCTTTTAATTGAAGTATTTACTACATTTATGTTCAATATTATTGCTGATAAGTAAGGACTTACCCCTGCCACTTTATTACTTGTTCTCTGATCTTTTTTTTCTTCTCTCTTTCCTGTCTTCCTTTGTGGAGGTGGTTTTCTCTGATGGTATGTTTTAATTTTTTTTTTATTTCTAATGTGTCTGTTGTAGAGTTTTTGTTTTGAGATTAGCATAAGGCTTGCCAATAATATCTTATAATCCATTATTTTAAACTGATGACAACTTAGCTCTGATTGTAAAGACAAACTAACAAAAAAGCAAAGAGAGAACTAATACAAACTTTACATTTTAACTTCATCCCCCCTCACTTTTTAACTTTTTGGTGACTTTATTTATATCTTATTATAGTGTCTATGGCTTGAAAAGTTGTTGTAGTCATTAATTTTTATAAGTTCATATTTTAGTCTTGTTGCTCATGAGAGTTTCCTCACCACAACTGCAATACTATAATATTGTGTGTTTGTATGTATACTTACTGCTACCAGTGAGTTTTGTACTTTCAGATGATTTCTTATTTCTCATTAGCATTCTTTTATTTCAGATTGAAGGACCCCCTGTAGCATTTCTTGTAGGACAGGTCTGATGTTGATGAAATCCCTCAGCTTTTGTTTGTCTGGGAAAATCTTTATTTCTCCTTCATGCTTGAGGATTATTTTCATTGGATATACTATTCTAGGTTAAAAGATTTTTTTTTCCTTCAGCACTTTAAGCATTTTATGCCACTCTCTTCTGGCCTGCATGGCTTCCACTGAGTAATCTACTGCCAAATGTATTAGAGCTCTTTTGTATGTTGTTTTTTTATCTTGCTGCTTTAGGATCCTTTCTTTATCCTTAATTTTTGGGAGTTTGCTCATTAAATGTCTTGAATTAGTGTTATTTGGGTTAAACCTGCTTGGTGTTCTATAATCCTCCTGTACTTGAATATCAGTGTCTTTCTTTAGTTTTAGATAATTTTTAAATCATTATCCCTTTAAATAAACTTTCTACCCTGATTTCTCTCTCTAACTCCTCTTGAAGGCCACTAAATCTTAGATATGCCCTTTTGAGCCTGTTTTCTAGGTCTTGTAAGTATGCTTCATTCTTTCTTATTTGTTTTTCTTTTGTCTCTATTGACTGTTCAAATGGTCTGTTTTCAACCTCAATAATTCTTTCTTCTCCTTGATTAATTATGTTGTTGAGGGACTCTGATGCGTTTTCAGTATGTCAACTAAGTGTGTTAGCTTCAGAATTTCTGCTTGATATTTGAAAATCATTTCAATCTCCTGTTAAATTTATCTGATAGGATTCTGAATTTCTTCTTTGTGTTATGTTAGATTTAATTGAGCTTCCTCAAAACAGCTATTTTGTGTTCTCTGTCCAAAAAGTTACATATTTCTGTCACTCCAGGACTGGTCACTGGTGCCTTATTTCGTTTGTTTGGTGAGGTCACATCTTCTTGGATGATCTTGATGCTTGTGTATGTTTGTTGATGCCTGGGCATTGAAGAGTTAGGTATTTATTGCAGTCTTCACAGTCTGGGCTTTCTTGTACTCATCCTTCTTAGGAAGGTTTTCCAAGTATTCAAAGGGAATTGAGGGTTGTGATCTAAATCTTTGGTCACTGCAGCCATGTCTACATTAGGGCACACCTCAAGCCAAGTAATGCTATGACACTTGCAGACTCATAGAGGTACTGCCTTAGGTCTTGGATAATAATATGGTTTGACTGTGTCCCCACTCAAATCTCGTATTGAATTGTAACTCCCACAATTCCCACGTGTTGTGGGAGGAACCGAGTGGGTGGTAATTGAATTATGGGGGCAGATCTTTCCCAAGCTATTCTTGTGATAGTGAATAAGTCTCAGGAAAGCTGATGGTTTTAAAAATGGGAGTTTCCCTGCACAAGCTCTCTCTTGCCTGCCACCATCCATGTAAGACATGACTTGCTTCTCCTTGTGTTCCACCATGATTGTGAGGCCTCCCTAGCCATGTGGAACTGTAAGTCCCTTAAACCTCTTTTTCTTCCCGGTTCAGGTCTGTCTTTATCAGCAGTCTGAAAATGGACTAATACAGTAAATTGGTACCAGTAGAGTGAGGTGTTGCTGGAAAGATACCCAAAAATGTGGAAGCAACTTTGGAACTGGGTGACAGGAAGAGGTTGGAACAGTTTGGAGGGCTCAGAATAAGATAGGAAAATGTAAGAATGTTTGGAACTTCCTAGAAACTTGTTGAATGGCTTTGCCCAAAATGCTGATAGTGATATGGACAATAAAGTCCAGGCTAAGTTGGTCTCAGACATAAAAAGTGAAGATCTGTCGGAAACTGGAGCAAAGGTGACTTTTGTTATATTTTAGCAAAGAGACTGGTGGCATTTTGCCACTGCCCTAGAGATTTTTGTAACTTTGAACTTGAGAGAGATGATTTAGGGTATCTGGCAGAAGAAATTTCTAAACAGCGAAGCATTCAAGAGGTGACTTGGGTGCTGTTAAAGATTCAGTTATATAAGGGAAACAGAGTATAAAAGTTGGGAAAATTTGCAGCCTGACAATGTGACAGAAAGGAAAATTCCGTTTTCTGAAGAGAAATGCAAGCTGACTGCAGAAATTTGTGGAAATAATGAGGAACTGAATGTTAATCCCCAAGACAATGGGGCAGATGTCTCCAGGGCATGTCAGCGGTCTTCACAGCAGCCCCTCCCATCAGAGGGCCAAGGGCAGAGGAGGAAAAAAGGGTTTCATGGGCTGGGACCTGGGTCCCCCTACTGTGTGCAGCCAAGGGACTTGGTGCCCTTTATCTCAACCATTCTAGCCATGGCTGAAAGGGACCAAGGCACTCCTCAGGCCATGGCTTCAGAGAGAATAAGCTCCAAGCCTTGGCGGATTCCATGTGGTTTTGAGCCTACCAGTGCACAGAAGTCAAGAACTAGGGTTTGGGAACTTCTTCCTATATTTCAGAGGATGTATGGAAATGCATGGATGTCCAGGTAGAAGTTTGCTGCAGGAGCAGGGCTCTCATGGAGAACCTCTGCTAGGGCAGTAGGGAGGGAAAATGTGGGATTGGAGCTCCCACACAGAGAGCCCCTACTGGGGCACCACCTAGTGGAGCAGTGAGAAGATGGTCATCATCCTGCAGACCCCAGAATGGTAGATCCACATACAGCTTGCACTCTTGTACCTGGAAAAGCCACAGACACTCAAAGCAGCCAAGAAGGAGGCTATACTCTGCAAAACCACAGGGGTGGAGCTGCCCAAGACCGTGGAACCCACCTCTTGCATCTGCATGACCTGGATGTGAAACATGGAGTCAAAGATCCATTTTTGAGCTTTAAAATTTGACAGTCCTGCTGGATTTTAGACTTACATGGCGTCTGCAGCCCCTTTGTTTTTGCCAATTTCTCCCATTTGGAGTAGCTGTATTTACCCAATACCTGTACCTTCATTGTATCTAGGAAGTAACTAGCTTACTTTTGATTTTACAGGCTCATAGGCAGAAGGAACTTGCCTTGTCTCAGATGAGACTTTGGACTGCAGATTTTTGAGTTAATACTGAAATGAGTTAAGAGTTTGGGGGACTGTTAGGAAGGCATGATTGTTTTGAAATGTGAGGACATGAGATTTGGGAGGGGCCAGGAGTGGAATGATATGATTTGGCTGTGTCCCCACCAAAATCTCATCTTGAATTGTAACTCCCACAATTACCATGTGTTGTGGGAGGAACCCAGTGGGAGGTAATTGAATTATGGGGGCAGGTCTTTTCTACATTGTTCTCATGATAGTGAATAAGTCTCACAAGATTTGATGGTTTTAAAAATGGGAGTTTCCCTGCACGAGCTCTCCCTTGCCTGCCACCATCCGTGTAAGATGTGACTTGTTCCTCCTTGCCTTTCACTATGACTGTGAGGCCTCTGTAGCCTGTGGAAATGTAAGTTCGTTAAACCTCTTTTTCTTCCCAGTTTAGGTATGTCTTTATCAGCAGCATGAGAATGGACTAATACAGATAAGATCAGGGAGAATTCTCTGGATTGCCAGGCAGAGACTCTTATTCTCTTACCTTACTTTCCCCCAAACAAATGAAGTCTCTCTTTCTATATTTAGCTGCCTGGACCTGGGAGAGTATTGATGCAAGAGACCCTGTGGCCACCACCACTGGGACTGCACCAGGTTAGACCAAAACTAAGTACAGCATTGTGTCTTGCTGAAGGCCTGAGGCAACCACTGCCTGGTCCCTGCCAGTGTTCACTCATGGCCCAAGGGCTCTTCAGTTAGCAGTTGGTGAATCCAGTCAGGCTTGTGTCCTATCCTTCAGTGCAGTGATCTCCCCCATGACCCAGGGTGGGTCCCAGAATACTGTCTGGGAGCGAGGGCTTGGAGATGGGAACCAGGGCCTGGAATCAGGAATGTTAGGAATCTACTTAGTGTTCTATTCTACTGTGGCTCAGCTGGCACCAAAGCCATAAAACAAATTCCTTACCACTATTCCTTCTCCTTTCCTCATGCAAAAAGAGTCTTGCCCTGTGGCTACCACCACACCAGCCAGTGGCTCTTACTGCCTAGATGCTGTTGATGTTCATTCAAGGCTCATGGGCTTTTCAATTCACTTATGATGAATGTTACCAGGCCTAAGTCTCTCCCCTCTGGCCCAAGGTGGGTCTAGAAATACTGTCCAGCAGCCACAGCCTGGAATCAGGAACCCCAGGGGTCTGTTTAATGCTCTATCCCATGGTGGCTGAGCTGGTGCCCAAGCTGCAAGTCAAAGTCCCCTTCACTTTTCCTTCCCCTTTCCTCTAGCAGAAGACATTTCCATGCATGGTTACTACGGTTGAGAATGTTCTGGGTCATATTTGAAGCCAGCATGGCCCTGGGTCTTATCCAAGGCTCACAGTAAGAGTTCCTCGGGTACCACGGATATTTATTCAAGGCCTTAGGGCTCTCTAGTCAGCTGGTGATGAATCCTGTCAAGACTGGGTCCTTCCCTTTTAGGTAGTAGGTTCTCTTCTGGCCCAGGACATATCTCAAATTGTCATCTAGGAGCTGGGGCTTGGAACGGGGGAAGGCCTCAAAACTCTGCCTAGTGCCCTTTTCTACGATGGCTGAGCTGGTATTCAAGTTGCAACACAAAGTTCTTTTCACTCTTCCCTCTCCTGTCTTCAGGTGGAAGGAAGTAGTCTCTCCTGGAGCTGTGAGTTGTGCTGCTTATGGTTTAGGGAGGAGTGACGCAAGCACTCCTTTGGCTGCCCCAGCTGGTGTCTCACTTGGTTGTGTACCCTCCAAGTCCACTGGCTCTAAGCTCAGCACAGCACCAGGATTTGCCCAGGAATTGCAGTCCTTGTGGCCTAGACTGCCTTTCAAGTTTATTCAGAACCACAGAACACTTTAGCCCACAATGTTGGAACTTGCTGGAACTCAGATTCTGACTGCCAGAAAGGGCAATTCTCTGGCTAAGGCTGTATACACTACTTCCATGGGTGCTGACTGAATTCTGCCCCATGTTACTTTCCACTGTGACAGGCAGTACTGAGTTCCAATGCAGTCTCAAAATCACTGTGTTCTCTCTCCCTTAAGCAAACAGATTATCTTTCCATGCCACATGGCTGCTGCTGGCATGGGGAGAGGGGTTGTGTCAGCAATTGAAGACTGTCTTTTCTACTCTCTTCAGTGTCTCTTTCCATTATATGATGTTAAAACCAGGTACTGTGATTGCTCACCTGATTTTTGGTTCCTATGAAAGTACATTCTTGTGTGGATAGCTGTTCAATTTGGTGTTCTTATAGGGGAAAATGATAGCTGGAGGCTTCTATTCAGCCATCTGGCTCTTCCTCTCGAACGAGAGAGTATCCTTTATATAGCAAGGTTTTAGGGTAAAACCTATACAGCTGGTCACATCTTCAGACTTTCGTGCAAAGACTCATGACCACTTGAGAGGTTAGGGAAGCATCTTTTTGAGGGGTTATCCGTGCTATAGAAATTGTTTAAACACCTTACTGCAGAACATGTGGGGAGTATGTGGGGGTCAATCATCAGTTTTGCTTCAAGTTGGCATCACTCTTATCGTGCAACATGCTGTTTCCTTATACTTCACCCTTGAGCCCAAACTGGCCCTTACAGTCTTACTCCTTTACTTCTTCCTCAGTAGTCCCTGGGTCTAGAGGAAATGTGCCTAATTTTGCATAGCTTAACAGCAGTGCATTGGTTCCATTGGAGGCAGTTTCCACAGTAACAGTAAAGCCAAAAACAAGACCATAAAAAACATTTTAATATAATGTCTAAACCACAATGCAGCCCCTGCTACCAGGTGCCCCAGGACCCAAATCATCAAATGTTCCACGATGAGCAGGTCTGTGCAAACCTACCCCAGAATGCTGAGGGAGCTGATAGACTGAAGAAAGAGGCTGACAAGTCCTGTGTCTCAGAAAGAAACATTTAATCGGGATATGAAAATAGAAGCAATGTCTTGAGCAGTCACTAGATGGTGGATCTGCATACCTGCCCTCCAGAAAGTATTCTTTATAAAGCAAGATTTTAGGCCAAAATATGTGCAGCTGGTCAAGTTTCAGACTTTCTTGCCAAAACTCATGGAGAGGTTAGAGAAGCGTCTTTATGAGGAGTTATCTAGGCTACTGACATTGTGTAAAGACCTTACTGCAGAACACCTTGGTATGTGGGGGTCAAACACCGGCCATGATAGTGGTTTTGCTTCAAGATAGCATTACTCTTGACATGCAACAGGCTATTTTCCTAGAAGAGTTTGGTTGGCTATGTGTATGTGGATCTCTATGTGGTGCTTAATATATTCTGCTACTACTGTGAAGTGTTGTAGAGATAATGAAATACAGATGTAAAAGTGACTTTTAAGTTTTTAAAAAGTTTTTTTAGATGTAAGGCATTGTGGCTTGTATTTCTTTCTTTCTTTATTTAAAAGACAGAGTGTTGTTCTACCGACCAGGCTGGAATGCAATGGTGCCATCATGGCTCACTGCAACCTTGACCTTCTGGGCTCAAGCAATTATCCTACCTCGTCCTCCTGAGTAGCTGGGACTACAGGCACATGCCACTATGCCTAGCTATTTATTTTTTAATTTTTTTTTTTGTCTAGAGGCAAGGTCCCACTATGGTGCCCAAACTAGTCTCAAACTCCTGGGCTCAAGCAATCCCCTTGACTTGGCCTATGAAAGTGCTGGGATTAAGGCATGAGCCACCGTACCTGGCCTGTGGCTGTTACTTATAGTCATATTTTTTTCATGATAGCAATGAAATATCCCATTTAAATTCCTGCTTTTATTCACAAGCTAACCTAAATAATATTTCAATTAATGTAAATAGAACTGATATATTGGCTAAATATGGGTTGAGCAATATAATAAGGAAAACAATTTTAATTTTGTCTCCCAATGTCACTTTCAAGTGTATTTAGTGGAATAAAGGTTTTTTCTGCTGCTGCATAAAAGCCCAAGGGAACTTGACAAAAAATCCCATGGTTGGTTCAAGTTGCAAAACAGAATTTGATTCAGAAATTAGAAATTCTAGTCCAAATTCTAATCTTTATTTAAAGGTAAGACTTCCTTCATCTCTCCTGCCCCCTTCTGTCCCTTGCTGCTTTCTAATCTGCCTTCGCAGGGAGGGCAGTGGGTTGCTTTCCCCACTTAGGCACCCTCAGGTCTCTCCAAGTATAGAGCTCAGGGAAGGACAAAAAGAAAGGGACTAGAAAGTTCTTACTTGACCATGCTTTAATTCTGCCATTTTACTCTCTGAGCCTGACTGATGTTTAAAGGTAAATTTTTCTCTGTGGGGCCAGTCTGGATTCTTTGACAGCTCACCTGCTGGGCCCCTCTGACCATACCTGACACAGCATTGGCAGTGTCCTCATTCTGCTGATCACTACCACTGCCCCTTAGCTTCTGGATTTTAAGCAGGCCATGCCAAGCCCAGACTCTGCTAGAATTCTCCTGCCATCTACCCAAAGCTCTGGTTAACCTGGCAGGATCACTGCCATAGTGATTCTAGGCAGAGATCCTCCCAGATCCCATTTCCTGAAAAGCCAACAGCAAGTGTCTTAGATGTCTCTTTCTGGATCCCTCAGGCAAACAGTCACAGCCTCCTGCCACAGAGAGCTCAGACTTGTGTCCCACACCAGTCCAGTGTGCTCCCTAACTGCAAGCAGCACTGATTAAGTTCTCCAAGGGGTCTCCTGAAACACTTCCTAGACCTATTTGAAGGACAAAGCTCTTTTCAAGAGGTAAGTTTGTTTGTAATTCTACCCTCTGTGTCTATTCTCAACCTTTTATGTCTTCAATGTGGATGACAGGTGTTAAATGTATCAAAACTGGTTCTCATAATTTCATTTGAAAATTTATGTAGAGTCTGGCACTCACTTTGGGATTCAATATCTATTGTATCTTGATGTGTGAGATAAAAATTCCTCTTTGATATCCTATCATACAACAAAATAGATCAATCAAAAAGGTCCTCATAAACAGACAAGAATTAGGATACAGGTAATTTAGAGTTCATTGGGATACAAAAGAAATAGGAAAAATAAGTATCCTTATTCATCATTAGAAACTGAAGCCCAGGTTATCATCCCCTGATCATAAGAGAATATGGTAAGTGCTCCTCCTCATTGCTTCCACTGTACTTTATTATATATTGCTACTATCATAGCTCTTACCATTTGCTTTTAAATTTACTAGATTTTAAGCTTCTGGAGAAAATGAGATATACTTATTTTTATTGGTGCTTCCTGTGGCTAGCACAGTGTGTAGAATATTGTGGAAACTCAGTAAATTCTTATTAATCTAAAATAAAGGGACATAGATTTCTACTTGGACTCTCATGATATTTGATTGGCTCAGGAATGTAGTATTCCTCTTTCCCAGGCTCTTTATCAGTAAAATGGGAAAAACACCAATTATCTTAACTAATAAAGATGAAAACTACTTAAAATGATTTAAAAACCACTCTTAAAACGATTTATAAGCTCTAGTCATCAGTTCTATCATGCTCCATGTCTGGCAGTACCGTCTCCCCACATGGGCTGTCAAAATGACCTAGAATCATAAATTTTTGTCAGTCTATTAGATAGGAAAGTGAACTCTGTGTTCCTCTATGGGATTTATTGCCCTCATAATCCTTGAAGATCTTAATTTATTATATGGATAAAAAATAAAGTTAAGCTAAGAGAACTTTTGAATTAAATTGTACCTTTTGTTTTGTTAGCCATTAACAGTCACAGAGTGATAGCAGTAGTAGTAGAAAAAGCATGGAGTCTATTTCTGTAACTTTTTTTTGTTAAACATTTGAAAAAACAAGAGGGGCCCAATCTGTTGTTCACTTAAGCTTCTGTGAAATTTGTCCATCCAATTCAGCATATGTCAATATATTCCTCATTTATTGCTATGTAAAAATTACCTAAAACTTATCAGCTGAAAAATAATAAATATTTATTGTCTCATAGCTTCTGTGGGTCAGGAATATAAGAGAGTCTTAGGTGGATAGTTGTGATTCTAGGTCTCTCATGCAGCTTCAGTCAAGGTATCTTCCAGGCCTGGTGCCATCTGAGTCTTAACTGAGTCTGGAGGAGCTGCTTGACTGACAGCTATGGCTGTTGGCAGGAGGCTTCAGTTCCTCTTCACATCGGCTTCTCCATAAAGTTCATGACATGGCTTCCCCCAGGGACAAAGAAACCAGTTCCAAGGATAAAAGCTGTAGGTTTGTAATAACCTAGTCTTAGAAGCGAATACTGTTATTTTCGTTTTTCAATTCCCATCTATGAGTGAGCACAAGTACCCTAGAACTTAAAGCATAATAATAATAATAATAATAATAAAAAGAGTGAATATTGTTACTTTTGGTGTATTCAAATTATTAGGAATTAGTCATTAAAACCAACCTATACTCAAGGGGAGGGGAATTAGGCTATACCTCTTAAAGGGAGGAGAGTCAAATAATTTGTGGACATACTTTCCAAACCACCACAGGCAACATGCTGACTGAAGAAAATAGTTTTAGATAGTTTTAACTTCTTTGTTTTTCATTGTGACTTTAAGATGTAAAATATAAAATTTTGTATATAAAATATCTTAAAGTAACCCAACTTCCCCCAGAAGTAAAGAATTAAGTAGTATTATTATATGAAGGCAGTCAAGGAAGAAGTCATTAAATGTTTTGCTATAGCTCAGGTGAAAAGGAAAATATCTTGCATCTGTGGCTAAGTTATAAAGCATTGACATCAATCAGCCTGTTTGTGCCATAGCAGTGAAAATGGGCAACTCTTACTGGTGGCTTTACCTTAAAGTGTTTTCAGATTTGCGGTTAAATATGTGGTCAAAGGGTTTTCATCATCTACCTTGTCATTATAAATACTTCCTTTTTGTTGACTTCTAGTTAACTTTGAACAGTCAACCCATTCCAACCTAAATAAGTATTTTATAGAGAACATTTATAAATTTATAAAATAAAAAGCTGCCATTAAATATTATTACAGACGTAATATAGTTGTACCTCTTAGAGATATATCTAATTGTTACAGAACTTTGCCAACTTTCATTTTCATTCTCCCTTTATTTTATTTTTCACATAGATGTAGAGCAGAATATTAGTCTTAGTATTAGTCTAGTAGTACTAGTATTAGTCTAATAGTATTAGACTAGTATTAACTATTAGACTAGTATTAGTCAACTAATTATTATTAGCCTAATAAATATGTATAGCATTCAACGGCATAAAAGACTGGAATGGTTCTAGAACAGTTCTATTGTCATATGTTATTCTGGTAGGAACAGAATGAAGTTTACTAGGAGAATTGAGGATGGAAAAAGAGAGCTTATTCAATTTTCCCTAATATATGGGCTGTTTGAATTGAGTGTTCAAGAACAGGTTCCTAAACATGGAAGAAGTCTATTATTAAGTACAACCAAGAAACAGGAAAAAGAACTGCCACTGAGTACTCCTTTTACCCTTCTTGGACAAGGGCAGAAAATTGCACAGGATTTGGAATGGATGCAGCTAGTGATTAAGGTGATGTTAGTGATTTCTATTGTAGTACTCACTGGGTGGCCATAGATCACACAGCTGCACACCTCATATCGCCCTCTTGTGGCCAGAGTTCATCTACTTAGAGAATTCTGTTTCTCACAGATTCTTCTTCTAGAGTTACATAAAAAATAAAGGATTATCTCTCACTGCTTTCTTCCTCCAGCAAGAAACTCATTAGAAGTGGGAACCTTATTTATCATGAATTTATCTGCTTTATGTGCTTACCAGCAATAGGAATCAAGACATCCTTGTCATCACCGAGTGGTTGGAGATTGTTACTGTTTCTTTCTTGTACCAGAGTCCATATAGAATTCAAGGCTTGTTCCCTTTCATTTTGTCCCAATGTATGATTATTACAAGCAGAAATATAAGAAATGCCTATATATGTATGTTGACAAAATTATGACTTTGGAGATATTAATAAAATCTCAATAATTTTATAAATCATTCAATTGTCATATTGAGGTGAAGCAACATATATTAATATATATCAGAATCCAATAATATAATTGGAAAAGTAACGCTATCTAATGGTGATTTGTAATGTTGATGAAAGAGGCACTTCCTAAACATCAAACTTAGATGTCCGTAATGTGCTCATTTGCTAATAGGTTTCTATGATTATCACAGCAGGTGCTACATATCGTCATCACACTTTATCAACTCAAAATAATTTTTACCAACTCCTACTTTCCACTGTGGAAGCATAATAAACAAAATAAAGACATGCTTTTTTATATTCATATTTTTAAAATTGAAAAAAATTAGAATTAAGTATGTCAATCCAGTAAAATGAATAAATTATGTGTTCTGCTCAATAAACTATCAGTGCCACCTATTGGATCACATCCCAAAGCTTCAACACCAGAAATACTTCAGTAGCATATTCCTTTGTGAAACTAAAGACAAGAAGTCAGCTACAACTAAAGACTCTGCACAAAGTCTCAGAACACATTTTTCTGACTTCTTGTGCCATTTTGGCACTTTTAATCTTTATATTAATGGAACCACACAGTATGTATTCTTTAGCATTTGGTTTCTTTTGCTCATCGTTATGTTTGAGAGATTCATCTATGTTGTGATGAGCTACAGTTCTTCCATTTTAATTGCTCCATAGTATTCCACCATGTTTGGCCTATATAGCCTCTTTATCTTTAAAAAATGCACTCTGTTTTAAAATCTAGTTTCTAATATTAATATATCTATACCAGTTTTATTTTGGTTAAAATTTTTATGGTATATCATTTTTCTATTATTTTAATTTCAACATTTCATTCTAATATTTTGCAATGTGTCTCTTGTAAACAGAATATAGATAGGTTTATAATATTATCCAGTATGATAATCTTTGTCTTTTATTTGGGACACTTAATCCGTTTATATTTTGATATGGTTTGGCTGTGTCCCCACCCAAATCTCATCTTGAATTCTAGCTCCCCTAATTCCCTCATGTTGTGGGAGGGACCAAGTGGAAGATAATTGAATCATGGGAGTAGTTTCCCCTATACCATTCTCATGGTACTGAATAAGTATCATGAGATCTGATGGTTTTATAAGGGGAAATCTTTTGCTTGACTCTCATTCTCTTCTCTTGTCTGCCACCAGGTGAGATGTGACTTTTGCCTTCCACCACGAGTGTGCCTAGTCTTGGTTATGTCTTTATTAGCAGCAGGAAAATGGACGACTACAGTCAATTGGTACCAGTAGAGTGGGTGCTGCTGAAAAGATACCCAAAAATGTGAAAGTCACTTTGGAACTGGGTAACAGGCAGAGATTGGAACAGTTTGGAGGGCTCAGAAGAAGACAGAAAATGTAGGAAAGTTTGGAACTTCCTAGAGGCTTGTTGAATGGCTCTGCGCAAAATGCTGATAATGATATGGACAATGAAATACAGGCTAATATGGTCTCTGATGGAGATGAGGAACTTGTTGGGAACTGGAGCAAAGGTGACTCTAGTTTTAGCAAAGAGACTGGTGGCATTTTGCCCCTGTCCTAGAGATTTTTGGAACTTTGAACTTGACAGAGATTATTTAGGGTATCTGGCAGAATAAAGTTCTAAGCAGCAAAGCACTCAAGAGGTGACTTGGGTACTGTCAAAGGTATTCAGTTTTAAAAGGGAAGCAGAGCATAAACGTTCAGAAAATTTGCAGCCTGACAATGTGATAGAAAGGAAAATTCCATTTTCTGAAGAGAAATTCAAGCTGGCTACAGAAATTTGCATAAGTAATGAGGACCTGAATGTTAATCCCCAAGACAATGGGAAAAATGTCTCCAGGGCATGTTAGAGGTTTTCAGGGCAGCCCTTTCCATCACAGGCCTGGAAGCCTAAAAGGTAAAAGTGGTTTCTTGGGCCAGGCCCAGGGTCCCTCGGCTGTGTGCAGTCTAGGGACTTGGTGCCCTGCATCTCAGCTGCTCCACCTATGACTAAAAGGAGTCAAGGTACAGCTCAGTCCATGGCTTCAGAGGGTGCAAGCCCCTAGCCTTGGCAGCTTCCATGTGATGTTGAGCATGCCAGTGCACAGAAGTCAAGAATTGGGGTTTGGGAACCTCCGTCTAGATTTCGGAGGATGTGTGGAAGTGCCCAGATGTCCAGGCAGAAGTTTCCTGCAGGGGCGGGGCCCTCATGGAGAACCTCTGCTAGGGCAGCGTGGAAGGGAAATATGGGATCAAAACCCCCACACAGCATCCCTATTAAGACACTGCCTGGTGGAGATGTGGAAAGAGGGCCACCATCCTCCAGAGCCTAGAATAGTAGATCCACTGATATCTTGCACGATGCACCTGGAAAACCTGCAGACCTCAATGCCAGCCTGTGAAAGCAGTCAGGAGGGAGGCTGTGCCATGCAAAGCCACAGGGATGGAGCTGCACGAGACCATGGGAACCCACCACTTGCATCAACATGACCTAGATGTGAGACATTTAGTCAAGGGAGATCATTCTGGAGTTTTAAGATTTAACTGCCCTGCTGAATTTTAGACTTACGTGGGGCTTGTAGCCCCTTTGTTTTGGTCAATTTCTCCCATTTGGAATGGGCGTATTTACCCAATACCTGTACACCCATTGTATCTAAGAAGTAACTAACTTGCTTTTGATTTTACAGGCTCATAGCTGGAAGGGACTTGCCTTGTCTTAGATGAGACTTTGGATGATGGACATTTGAGTTAATGCTAAATAAGTTAAGACTTTGGGGAACTGTTGGGAAGGCATGATTGGTTTTTAAATGTGAGGAAATGAGATTTGGGAGGAGCCAGAGCAGAATGATATGGTTTGGCCGTGTCCCCACTCAAATCTTATCTTCAGTTGTAACTTCTATTATTCTCTGGTTTTGTGAGAAGAACTCATAGGGAGATAATTTTATCATAGGGACATGTTCCCTCATACTGTTCTCATGGTAGTGAAATCTCATGAGATCTGATGGTTTTACAAGGGGAAACCCCTTTCACTTGGTTCTCATCCTCTTCTCTTGTCTGCCACCAGGAGACTTGCCTTTCTCCTTCTGCCATGATTGTGAGGCCTCTTCAGCCATGTGGAACTGTGAGTTCATTAAGTCTCTTTCTTTTGTAAATTGCCCAGTCTTGGGTATGTCTTTATTAGTAGCATAAAAATGGACTAATATTTAATATAATTGCTGATATATATTATGTATATTCACACTGTTGTACATTTATTACCACCATCCATCTCCAGAACATTTTTATTTTCTAAAACTTAAACTTCATGCCCATTAAACAATGACACCCACTTCACCTTCTCTCTAACCCCTGGGAACTACCACTCCATCTTCTGTCTCTGTGAATTTGACTAATAAAGTGCCATGTAAGTGGAATTATACAATGTTTATCCTTTTATTCTTGGCTTATTCCTCTTAGTACAATGTCTTCAGGATTCATCCATGTTGTATCATGTGTCAGAACTTCATTCTTTCTTCTAGCGATCCATTTTAGTTAAAAAATTTTCTTGAGTTTCTGAATATCTTCTAAACATTCTTAAATGTTACTTTTTATTTATTTTTTGATTTCCAACTTTTATATTAAGTTTAGTGGTACATATGCAGGTTGCACAGGTTTGTTACACAGGTAAATGTGTGCCATGGTGATTTGGTGCACAGATCACCCAATCACCTAGGTATTAAGCCCAGCATCCATTAACTATTTTTCCTAATGCTCTCCATCCTCCCACCCTCTTTCCTCCAACAGGCCGCAGTGTGTATTGTTCCCCTCAATATGTCCATATGTTCTCCTCATTCAGCTCCCGATTATAACTGAGAACATGTGGTATTTGATTTTCTGTTCCTGTGTTAGGTTGCTGAGGATAATGGTGTCCAGCTCCATCCATGTTCCTGCAAAGGACATGATATCCTTTTTTCTATGACTGCATAGTATTCCATGGTGTATATGTACCACATTTTCTTTATCTAGTCTATCATTGATGGGGATTTAGGTTGATTCCATGTCTTTGTTATTGTGAATAGTGCTGCAATGAACATACATGCACATGTATCTTTATAATATATTGATTTATATTCCTTTAGGTATATACCCAGCAATGGGATTGCTGGGTCAAAAGATATTTCTGCCACTAGGTCTTTGAGGAATCACCACACTGTCTTCCATAATAGTTGAATTAATTTACATTTCCACCAACAGTGTAAGAGCATTTTTTTCCTCCACAACCTCACCAGCATCTATTGTTTTTTTGACTTTTAATAGTAGCCATTCTGACTGATGTGAGATGGTATCTCATTGTGGTTTGATTTTCATTTCTCTAATGATTAGTGATGCTGAGCTTTTTTTCATATGTTTTTTGGCTGCATGTGGTCTTCTTTTGAGAAGTGTCTGTTTATGTCCTTTGCCCACTTCTTAATGGGGTTGTTTGTTTTCTCATAAATTTGTTTAAGTTCCTAGTAGTTGCTGGATATTAGGCCTTTTTCAGATGGATATATTGCAAAAATTTTCTCCCATTCTGTGGGTTGTCTGTTCACTCTGATGATTGTTTCTTTTGCTGTGCAGAAGTTCTTTTGTTTAATTAGATTGCATTTGTCAATCTTTGCTTTTGGCATATTTATCAAGAAATCTTTGCCTGTGTGTATGTCCTGAATGGTATTGCCTAGATTTTTTTCTAGGGTTTTTATAGTTTTTGGTTTTACATTTATATCTTTAATCCATCTTGAGCTGATTTTTGTATATGGTGTAAAACAGGGGTTCAGTTTCAGTTTTCTGCATATGGCTAGTCTGTTCTCCCAGCACTATTTATTAAATAGGGACTCCTTTCCCTTTGCTTGATTTTGTCTGGTTTGTTGAAGATCAAATAGTGTTAGATATGTGGTCTTATTTCTGGGTTCTCTATTCTGTGCCATTGGTCTATGTGTCTGTTTTTGTACCAGTACCATGCATTTTAGTTACTGTAGCTTTATAGAATAGTTTGAAGTCAGGTAGCGTGATACCTCCATGTAGATTCTTTTTGCTTAGGGCTGTCTTGGCTAGTCAGGCTCTATCTTGATTCCATATGAACTTTAAATTAGTTTTTTCTAATTTTGTGAAAAATGTCAATGGTAGTTTAATGAGAATAGTATTGAATTTGGAATTGCTCTGGGCAGTATGGCCATTTTAATAATCTTGATTCTTTCTATTGATGAGCACGGAATATTTTTCCATTTGTTTGTATAATCTCAGTTTGTTTCGAGCAGTGGTTTGTAGTTCTCCTTGAAGAGATTGCTTGCTTTTCTTGTTAGCTGTGTTCCTAGGTATTTTATTCTCTTTGTAGAAATTGTGAATGGGAGTTCATTCCTGATTTGGCTCTTGGCTCACCTGTTGTTGGTGTCTAGAAATGTTAGTAATTTTTGTACATTGATTTTGTATCTTGAGACTTTGCCGAAGTTGCTTATCAGCTTAATTAGTTTTTGAGCTGAGACAATAGAGTTTTCTAGATATGGGATCATGTTATCTGCAGATAAAGATAATTTGACTTTTTCTCTTCCTATTGGTATATTCTTTATTTCTTTCTCTTGCCTGATTGTTCTGGCCAGGACTTTCAATACTACGTTGAATAGAAGTGCTAAGAGAGAGCATCCTTGTCTTGTGTCAGTTTTCAAGGGAAATGCTTCCAGCTTTTGCCCATTCAGTGTAATATTGGCTGTGGATTTGTCTTATATGACTCTTACTATTTTCGGGTATGTTTCTTTGATGCCTACTTTATTGAGAGTTTTTAACATGAAGGAATGTTGAATTTTATTGAAGGCCTTTTCTGTACCTATTGAGATAATTATGTGTTTTTTTTCTTGAGATCTGTGTATGTGATGAATCACATTTATTGATTTGTATATGGGGAACCAGCCTTGCATCCCAGGGATAAGCCTACTTGATTGTGGTGGATAAGCCTTTTGATGTGCTGCAAGTATTTTATTGAAGATTTTTGCATCAACGTTTATCAAAGGTAATGGCCTGAATTTTTCTTTTTTTGTTGTATCTCTGCCAGGTTTTGGTGTCAGGATTATGCTGTCTTCATAGAATGAGTTAGGGTGAATTCCCCCCTTTTCAGTTCTTTGGAATAGTTTCAGTAGAAATGGTACCAGCTCTTCTTTGTATCTCTGGTAGAATTCAGCTGTGAACCTGTCTGGACCTGGGCTTTTTGTTGTTGTTGTTGTTGTTCTTGGTAGGCTATTTATTACTGCCTCAATTTCAGAACTCATTATTGGTCTATTTAGAAACTCAGTTTCTTCCTGGTTCAGTCTTGGGAGGGTGTACGTGTCCAGGAATTTATCAATTTCTTCTAGATTTTCTAGTTTATGTGCATGGAGGTGTTTATAGTATTCTCTGATGGCTTCATTTCTGTTGGTCAATGGTGATACCCCCAAATTATATCTTATTGTGATTACTTGAATCTTTTCTCTTTTCTTCTTTATTAGTCTGGTTAGTGGTCTATTTCATTATTTTTTCAAAAAACCAAATCCTGGATTTGTTGATTTTTTGAAGGTTTTGTGTGTGTGTGGGGGTGTGTGTGTGTGTATGTGTGTGTGTCTGTCTCCTTCAGTTCAGCTCTGATTTTGGTTATTTCTTGTATTCTGCTAGCTTTGGTGTTTGTTTGCTCTTAGTTCTCTAATTCTTTTAGTTATAATGTTAGGTTGTTAACTTGAGACCTTTCTAGCTTCTCGATGTGGGCAAAGCTTTTTGATGTCTCTGCATTTAGTGCTATAAATTTCCCTCTTAACATTGCTTTATCTGTGTCCCAGGGATCCTGGTATGTTGTCTCTTTGTTCTCATTGGTTTCAAAACTTACTGATTTCTGCCTTAATTTCATCATTTACCAAAGAGTCATTCCAGAGTAGGTTGTTTACTGTCCATGTAGTTGGGCTATTTTGAGTGAATTTCTTAATATTGGTTTCTAATTTGATTGTGCTGTGTCTGAAGGACTGTTTATGATTTCAGTTCTTTTGCATTTGCTGAGGAGTATTTTACTTCTGATTATGTGATCAAATTTTTTTTTAATTAGAGCTCTTTTATATATTTTTAGTAGTGGAGCATTCTGTATACAACACACAAATACATATTAAAACCTATTAGGCATATTGATGGAAGTACTGAAACCGCCTTTACAAAATTATAACTAAGGAAATTATGACAGTGAAAGAAATCAGACCTAACCAACTCTGTATCTTGCTTCTAACCCTTAAGCTGTCCTTGTTCATTCCTTGGTGTAAGCTGAACTAACTTGGAGAAGGAATTTAGTTCACAGTTTGACTCCGAAAGCAAATTGGTAACAGCCCTTTCCTGAAAAGAACCCCTTCCTGCCTGGGGAGCAGTCTGCCTTTGCAGGACTAACATATTAGCTATAAGATTAGAATTTACAGTTTAGGGGTCATGCAGTCTCTGGCTCTGAACCTCCCCAAATTGCTCCTGTGGGTAACATCACATCACTATTGTAAAACCTAAGATCAGGGCTTGGTATGTGTTGCAGATCCTGCCCAGGCTGGTAATCTGGCCCAACCAGTTGTGCCATCACACCCATGAATGGAAGACAGCAAGAAAACTCAACTTCAACCCCCTATGATTCCATCTCCAACCTGACTCATCAGCACTCCCCAGGTCCCAAGCCCCTACCCACCAGTTATCTTTAAAAACTCTGATCCCCGAATGCTTGGGGAGACCGAGTTGCATAATAAGCTTTGGTGTGCCACACAGCCGGCTCTGCGTGAATTACTTCTCCACTGTAATTCCTCTTGATAAATCGGTTCTGTCTAGGCAGCAGGCAAGGTGAACCCATTGGGCTGTTACAGTACTTTTTATAGATTTAAAGACTCCCCTTTTTTCCTGTCTTAGACTTTCAGATTCTTTTTTTTTTTAATTATACTTTAAGTTCTAGGGTACATGTGCACAACGTGCAGGTTTACTACATGTGTATACACGTGCCATGTTGGTGTGCTGCACCCATCAACTCATCATTTACATTAGGTATGTCTCCTAATGCTGTCCCTTTCCCCCTCCTCCCCACAATAGGACCCAGTGTGTGATGATCCCCTTCCTGTGTCCAAGTGATCTCATCGTTCACTTCCCACCTATGAGTGAGAACGTGCGGTATTTGGTTTTCTGTTGTTGCAATAGTTTGCTGAGAATGATGGTTTCTAGCTGCATCCATGTCCCTACAAAGGACACAAACTCATCCTTTTTTATGGCCGCATAGTATTCCATGGTATATATGTGTCACATTTTCTTAATCCAGTCTGTCACTGATGGACATTTGGGTTGATTCCAAGTCTTTGCTATTGTGAATAGTGCCGCAATAAACATACATGTGCATGTGTCTTTATAGCAGCATGGCTTATAATCCTTTCAGTATATCCCCAGTAATGGGATGGCTGGGTCAAATGGTATTTCTAGTTCTAGATCCTTGAGGAATCACCACACTGTTTTCAACAATGGTTGAACTAGTTTACAGTCCCACCAACAGTGTAAAAGTGTTCCTATTTCTCCACATCTTCTCCAGCACCTGTTGTTTCCTGAATTTTTAATGATTGCCATTCTAACTGGTGTGAGATGGTATCTCATTGTGGTTTTGATTTGCATTTCTCTGATGGCGAGTGATGATAAGCATTTTTTTATGTGTCTGTTGGCTGTATGAATGTCTTCTTTTGAGAAGTATCTGTTCATATATGTGGTCAATGTTAATGCTAAGTGCTATGTAAGGATGAGAAGAATGTGTATTCTCTTGTTTTTGGGTAAAGAGTTCTGTAGATATCTATCAGGTCCACTTCACCCAGACCTGAATTCAGGTCTTGAAAATCTTTGTTAATTTTCTGTCTCAATGAGCTGTTTAATATTGTCAGTGGGGTGTTCAGGTCTCCTATTATTATTGTGTGGGAGTGTAAGTCTCTATAAAAGCCTCTAAGAACTTGCTTTATGAATCTGGGTGCTCCTGTGTTGGGTGCATTTATAGTTAGGATTGTTAGATTTTCTTGTTGAATTGAACCCTTTAACATTATGTAATGTCTTTCTTTATCTTCTTTGATCTTTGTTTGTTTAACATCTGTTTTGTCAGAAACTAGGATTGCAACTCATGCTTTTTTTCCGTTTGCCATTTGCTTGGTAGATTTTCCTTCCTTCCTTTATTTTGAACCTATGTGTGTCTTTGCATGTGAGATGGGTTCTTGAAGACAGCATATCGATGGGTCTTGGTTCTTTATTCAGCTTTCCACTCTGGGTCTTTTCATTGAGGCATTTAGCCCATTTACATTTAAGGTTAGTATTGCTATGTGTGGATTTGATCCTATCATGTTGGTAGCTGGTTATTTTATAGACATGCTTATGTGGTTGCTTCATAATGTCACTAGTCTGTGTACTTCAGTGTGTTTTTGTAGTCACTGGTAACAGTTTTGCCTTTCCATATTTAGTGCGTCTTTCAGGAGCTCTTGCAAGGCAGGTCTTATGGTAATGAACTGACTCAGCATTTGCTTGTCTGAAAAGGATCTTATTTCTCCTTCTTATTATGGAGCTTAGTTTGGCTGGATATGAAATTCTGGGTTGGAAATGCTTTTCTTTATGAATTTCTTTAAGAATTCTTTAAGAATTGAAAGTTTTCCCCAATCTCTTCTGGCTTGTGGGGTTTCCACTGAGAGGTCCACTCTTAGTCTGATGGGCTTCCCTTTGTAGGTGACCTGGCTTTTCTCTCTAGCTGCCCTTAACAATTTTTCTTTAATTTCGAGCTTGGAGAATCTGATGATTATATGTCTTGGGGATGATCTTCTCATGGAGTATCTTACCAGGGTTCTCTGCATTTCCTGAATTTGAATGATGGCCTGACTTACTAGGTCAGGGATGTTCTCCTGGATGGTATCTACCTGAAGTATGTTTTCCAACTTGGTTCCATTCTCCCTGTCCCTTTCGGGTACCCCAATCAGTTGTAGATTCAGTCTCTTTACATAATCCCATAGTTCTCAGAAGTTTGTTCATTCCTTTTCATCCTTTTTCTGTATTTTTGTCTGCCTGTCTTATTTCAGAAAGATAGTCCTTAAGTTCTGAGATTCTTTTCTCTGTTTTGTCTGTTCTGCTATTAATACTCATGATTGATTGCATTGTGAAGTTCCTGTAGTGTGTGTTTCAGCTCTAATAAGTCAGTTATTTTCTTCTCTAAACTGGCTATTTTAGCTATCACCTCACGTATTATTTTGTCATGATTCTTAACTTCTTTACATTGAATTACAACATGCTCCTTTAGCTCAGTGAAGTTAGTTATTACCAACATTCTGAAGCCTACTTCTGTCATTTCAGCTGTCTCAGCCTCAGCCCAATTCTGAACCCTTGCTGGAGAAGTGTTGCAGTCATTTGGAAGAAAAGGGGCCCTCTGGCTTTTTGAGTTTTTAGTGTTTTTGCAATGATTCTTTCTCATCTTTGTGGGTTTATCTGCCTTTGATTTTTGAGGTTGCTGACTTTTGGATTTTTTTATTTTTTTGGTGGTTTTGTTGTTTTCTGTTTGTTTTTCTTCTAACAGTCTGGCCATTCTTCCATAGGTCAGCTGTGGTTTGCTGGGGTGCCACTCCTGACCCTAGTTGCCTTAGTTTTCCTCATACCTGGGGGTATCACCAGCAAAGGCTGTAAAACAGCAAAGATGGCAGCCTGCCCCTTCCTCTGGAAGCTCTGTCCCAGGTGAGACTGACCTATTGCTGGCCCAAGGGTGCCTGTAGGAAGTAGTTGGAGACCATGGTGGGCAGGTCTCACCCAGTTAGGAGGAACAGGATCAGGGACTCCCTTAAAGAAGCAGACAGGCTGCATTTTAGTAGAGCAGCTGTGCTGTGTTGGGGATCCCTTCAGCTCTCAATTGGTTTGGGCTCTCCAAAGGCCACAGTGTGGACTGGCTGAGAAACTTGAATGGCCAAGGTGGCAGTCTGCCCTGACTTTCAGGCACTCTGTCCCAGGGAGAAATAGGGCTCTGTTGGCTGGTAGAATATGGGTGGGGGTGGCTAGAGGCCCCACCTGGGAGAACCCCAGTGGGAGGACCTGCCCTGTAAGAAGGAGTGAATCAGGGTCCCAATTAAAGAATCAGTCTTGTCATACCTCAACACAACAGCTGTGTTGTGTTGGGGAACTGCCTCTGCCCCTGTCTGCTTGGACTCTCCAAAGCCCACAGGCTGGAATGGCTGAGTTGTTCAACCAACGTAGGTGGTGGCCTCCCCTCCCCTGGGTACTCCATCTTATAGGGATATCAGAGCTCTGTCCATAAGAGGGGAGGGCAGGCTGGCTGGAGGGCCTGGCTGTATGGTCCTGCCCATTGAGGAGGAATGGATTGGGCCCTACTTAAAGAAGCAGTCTGGCCATGATCTGGCAAAGCCACTATGCTCTGCTGCTAGGGGGACCATTACTTGTCCCAACTGATTGGACTCTCCAAAGCCTATGGGCTGGAACAGCTGTTAACCAAACAGCAGAGATGGTGCCCACCCTTCCCCCTGGGGCTCCATCTGGTCTCAGGCAAGCTCTACCCTGTTGCTGGTATCTGGCTGGAATTCTAAGCCAGTGGGTCTTATCTTTTCAGGTGCCATGGAAGTGTGGCCTGCAGAACAATGCTGCTCAGCTCCCTGGATTCTGACCACTTCCTAGGGGTATGTGCAGATCTCTTGCCTTGCCTGAGTTGCAGACGTGTTTGTTGGAAATCCCAGGGCCAGAGTATGTAAAGCAGCTGGGTCTCTGTGCACGCCTGAACAGCTGCTCTGCCAAGACTCCACACAGCTCAGTGTTTTGGACCTAAGGCCCTGGTGGTATGGGCTCACAAGGGGAAACTACTGATCCATGGGTTACCAAGATCCATGGGAGAAGCCTGGTTTCCTGGGGTTGCACAATCACTCACGGCTTCCCTTGGCTAGGGATGGGGGTTCCCTTGGCTCCATGTCACTCCCTGGTGGGCCTTCACCCCATTGTGCTTTTCTTTGTTCTCCATGGGTTGAGTTGTTTCCCTAATCAGTCCCAATGCAAGAACCTGGGTATTTCATTTGAAGGTGCTGTATTCACTCACCTTTTTTGTTCCTCTTTGTGAGTGCTGTGGACCACAGCTACTTCTTTTTTTTTTTTTTCTTTTTTTTATTATACTTTAAGTTCTAGGGTACATGTGCATAATGTGCAGGTTTGTGACATATGTATACTTGTGCCATGTTGGTGTGCTGCACCCATCAACTCGTCAGCACCCATCAATTCATCATTTATATCAGGTATAACTCCCAATGCAATCCCTCCCCCCTCCCCCCTCCCCATGATAGGCCCCGGTGTGTGATGTTCCCCTTCCCAAGTCCAAGTGATCTCATTGTTCAGTTCCCACCTATGAGTGAGAACATGCGGTGTTTGGTTTTCTGTTCTTGTGATAGTTTGCTAAGAATGATGGTTTCCAGCTGCATCCATGTCCCTACAAAGGACACGAACTCATCCTTTTTTATGGCTGCATAGTATTCCATGGTGTATATGTGCCACATTTTCTTAATCCAGTCTGTCACAGATGGACATTTGGGTTGATTCCAAGTCTTTGCTATTGTGAATAGTGCCGCAATAAACATACATGTGCATGTGTCTTTATAGCAGCAAGATTTATAATCCTTTCGGTATATACCCAGTAGTGGAATGGCTGGGTCATATGGTACATCTTGTTCTAGATCCTTGAGGAATTGCCATACTGTTTTCCATAATGGTTGAACTAGTTTACATTCCCACCAACAGTGACCACAGCTACTTCTAATTGGCCATCTTGGACCTTCCCTGATGTTCTACCTTCCAAATCTTTAAAAAAAAATTTTCTTAACTATATTCATCATGTTTTTTTTCTTTTTAAGTACATGTTTAATAACCATTATTTGTATCTCATGTGGGTCTACTTTCTTACTTGGTGTATCTATGTCTTGCCTCATGAGATGTCTTGTTACTTTCAATTATTGATCATTCAAAATTGTATTTGAAAATTACAGAGATTGTTAGAAGTTTAGAATGATGTCATGTTCTTCTAGAAATGATTTATGCTTACAAATCCAGATATATAATCAGGAATTAGTATATTAAGCTGAATATAAGTCCCTGCAAAGCCCTGTCAATTTCTAGTGTTTCCTTCCTCCTACTGTAGTACCCTTTAGGGTTCCAACAAAAGACCTGTAGTCCATCAGGATCCTCAATCTCTGGCAGATCTTGAACCCCAATTTTGTCTTACAAACTATGAAATCTGTTTACATCCTTGCTCAGCTTCTCAGCCCCTCACTTGTGTCTCCTGGAATTGGCAGATATCCCTAGGGGAAAATCAGCCTGAGGTGCCTGGTCTAACTCTGGGTTTCTCCCAGAGTTTGGCCACCTAATTTTTCTCTATATTTTTAATGCTTAGATGCTGTGAGATCCATGTTTGCATAAGCTTTTTCACTTATTTTTATCTGTTCCCAGTGGAAGGATTGGTCTGAATACTTTGTTTGCCATTGCTAGATGAGTGTGTTTTCCTTTTTTATTGAATGTCCAAAATATGCTATACTCTATATAAAAAATCCATATTTATAACCATTCTGATTTTGAATAAGGGAAGACTATTGAATGAATTAATGAAGTATGGGGGTTTCACATTTTATTTCTCTGGACATTGTTTTATTTACTTACTTAAAGGCCTCTGTTTTATGTATAATGCTCTGCAAACAAACATTTTAATTGTACAGGTATGTTTGAATATTTTCTCTTCTATTTGTAGTTCAAGACTTGACAAAAATGTTAATTTCATCATGAACCTTTTTTGATATCTCCAGGCAAAATAGTTGTTTTCTCTTCAGGATATCTATATTTATTTTACAGTCTTAAAATCACTGTAATCATCTACGTGGTTGATATCTGTTTTGTTTCTGCTATACAGTTAAGCTTAGGAAGAAGAAATTGTGTATTACCAAAATATACACATTCCAAACTACCTAACATAATTTTTTGCATAGAATGAGAGCTTAGTATATATTTGGAAAATAAATAGATGGATGAATGAATAAATAAATAAAGATGCTGGAGTATAGTGAAAGGAATGTTAATTGGAATAAGAAGAGGTAGGTTTATTTGTTGTCTCTGCCTTTGGGCAAGTGTTTTAGTGTTTTCTCAGTGCCCTTATTTGTGAAGCTGAAGTAAAAGGCTACCTCAAGGAGTGTTGATCTCTGCCTGTGGACAAGTATTTTAAATGTTTTCTCAGTGTTTTTATTTGTAAAATTGGAACAAATGACTACCTCAAGGAGATCTGAGACTTAAAAAATAAGTGCACATTTACCTTAATGTGCATTGTGGAATAATATACAAATATAAGGTCGCCACTTATATTTTAAAAACCTGTGGTAGTAGGGGTGGGGAATATATGCCTGTAAAGGCATAAAATATCTTGAGAAGAGTACATAAGCAACTGTAGGCAGAGAAACTGGATAGAGGGAAGACAGGTTAGAAATGGACTTTTTGTGTTATATAATTTGAATGTTGAACCACATGCATTTATTACCTACTAAAAATAAAACAAATTAGAATTTAAGAAAAATATAGTATATTATTATTTCATTTTGTATCAGAGAACTCCATTCAGCAAAATCACTTTTTGTGCTGATTGTAATGATTGAGACTCTTATCTAAATAATTAATTTTACAGATAAAGATTTATATAGTTTGTAAATTTCTTTGCTTTTCTTTATTTTTTTAGAAAGTTCATTGTTTCTCTTTTTTCTTTTTTTATTATTATAACTTAAGTTCTGAGATACATGTGCAGAATGTGCAGGTTTGTTACATAGGTATACACATACCATGATGGTTTGCTGCATCCATTAATCTGTCGTCTACATTACGTATTTCTCCTAATACTATCCTTCCCCTAGACCCCCACCCCCCAATAGACCCCGGTGTGTAATGTTCCCCTCCCTGTGTCCATGTTTTCTTTACTTTTAACATTCGTTCTCTAGCTCAGAGCTTAGGACATACATTGATTATTTCTTAAATTTGTTATATCACTTAGGTTTATTAGATTAATACATAAATAGATGTGGAAGGGTCAAAAAGCTAGAGATTCTTGGAATGTGAGGTTCCTTGTCATTTAACATAATTTCAAGATATTTCCTGAATACTTCGATACAAATAGACCTTTGTTAGAGAAGAAAAGTTTAGGGAACTGCAGTTACTCGTGCATGCTTGGAGAGGAATATTGTCCTCATGGGTTGACCTCTTAGCACTGGCAGGAATATATGAGACTTAGAGGAGACAGGACTATCAACCACGCTAGTCAACCATCAGCTCTAAAGATAAATAGAGTGACATATGGGGCAGACAGAAGGCTTTTATTTCCAGAATTTCTGCAGAGGTTTTTGGAGTAAACATTTTGTGCATTTAAAATGTCTCTTAATATTCAGGACTCTTTCTTATTCTTTGGTTTTGTCTATATTCTGGCCATTTCTAATTTCACCAGATGACCTTGGAAGGGTGGTTGGAATCTGGAATGCAGCCCAGGGAAATGCTGCTCACCTAAGTAGCTCTTCATTTAACTTTAGTGGAGGAGAAGGTAAAAATGAATGCCCACTCTGTGGATAAAGTTAGGTTTTGGAGCTCATTTATTCATCTCTTTCCCAGGTTGGCAGGAATTAAAAGAAAAAAATTAATCTCACTCTGTCTTCAGCTATTGTAAAACAATTTCTGATTTTTGTTTGTCTTTTCTTATTCTTTTTCTCAAACTCTCCAGCTTAACTGAATTTAATTTATGATGTTTTAAACTAAATAAACTGAAAAAGACTTTGAGATGAATCATTTTCTATTTATAATTTGTTTAGGTATCCCAGTTTTTACATCACATCTCTTGAAAGACTCAGGATTTTTATCATAACCTTTTAAAATCTGGTATATTACCCTTGAGGGGTTAGTGGGATGTTTGCCTAGAATCCTGCAATTTACGAATTTAAACAGCAAAAATAAATCACTACTGGCATTGTATTAACAAAAGATTTATAGTCACCACAAAGCTGCAGGCAATAAGAAGTTGTTATTTAGCTTCAACTTGATTAAAAATCTGAGCAAATCATTACACAATCTTGGTTTTTGCTCCTGTAGCTCAATGTGAAATATAGTATGAACCAGTTTTCTAGGTGTTTCGGTTAGGTATTGTATATAGTTTGGGGTGGTTTGTTACCACTCCATCAGCACTGTTCTGAAGCTGAAATGAGATAGGCAATATAAGATCTGTAAGCATTCAATTATTATGAACTATTATTATTACCTTCCCTTATGATTTCAAGCACATTTATAACATAATAGCTATTCTAACTTGTATTTTCCCAGGCTCCCTGTAGTTTAAACAGTCAGGTTGATGATGATGCCCTTTCCTAAAATAGGAGGAATGAGACAAAAATATGTAATTTTGTAAGGAATGATTCTAGAGGTTGTTAAGAATATGTATGAGCATATATTCAATTGTTCATATATACATGCATAGATTTAATGTATGCAGACGTGTAACGAGAGAGAGGGAGAGAGAGAGGAAGATAATGAGAGAGAGGTAAGGGGTAAATAATTTCGGAGCCAACTATCCCAGCTAATAATGAATAACTAAGACCTTCATTACTCTTTGCTCTTGAAGGCAGAAATTTTACCTTACCCATCTTTATAGTTTCTCTAACACTCAACATTATCTGTCAACTTCATGTGGCAGGGCATTCATAATTTTTTTGCTAAACTGTACTAACATATTCCATCTAGAGTTAGCATGAGAAATTATCTGGAGACAATTTTTGAAGCTCCTCATTATTTCACAGATTCAGTTATTCCAGGTTAAATCATGCCTTTCTTTTTCTGAGTGTTCTAAATATTCTTCTTTGCTTTCTCAATATGGTAACAGAACACAGAAAAACGTACAATGTGTTCTCTTTGTTTGCTAAGCTCAATAACTTCTTTTAGAACTTGAAACAAATGTATCTGTTTTGTCATTTATTAGTATTCAGTACTAATTTACATTTATAATTCATAAAATGTTTTATTAGTCATTTCAGAATTTGATAAAAAATAAACCTTTTAGTATCACCATTATACTCATATAATCAGTAAGGAAGCATGCTCAGAGTTTAACCATTCAGCTAGTGCATGGTGGAGGTAGGACTTAAACTTTTGTCTTCCATCTTCAGGATTTGTGCGTGGCAAGGACTTGATCAGGAAAAAGCAACTTTGGGGATGTATATGAATTTAAATCATTCCCATTACCTTGAATAAGTTGAAATGATCCTACATATTTCAAAATGCCTAATTAAAACGCTTTAGAAACATCTTTTTAAATGTACCACTTGTGATTCTTCAGCAACATTTATGATTATTTTAAGTACACAGGTTATTAATTCATAATCAAACTGAACTACAATGCTAGTATAAAAAATTGTCAACAAATAAATCTATCATTAGAGGAAAATTTTTAAAGTTGCTCCTTTCGGGCTAGTTACTGTATAGCATCTTGAAAGTGAAACTATTTTAATTCTAGTAAGCTAACAATAGTATATCAGGTTGAGAAACTATTTTGACTACAATATTGCCTTTACTCATAAACACCTATCTTGGCATATGGAAAATTTCGTTAAAAAGACTTTTTTTTTTTCCTTCAGCAATTGATAACCACAGTACAAAACTTTCTTCCACTGTTATTTTAAAATATAAGCCTGGCTTGTAACCAACACCAACTAACTTGAGACAGAGCTGGAGGTTATTAATGTTAAGCAAATGGAGATTCAATCCTGAATTTCAGAATTTGTTTCTATAAAGCAGAGAATTATACTTGGCATGAAGGTACGATACTGGTTTTTTTTTCAGCTGAGCAGAGGTATGCCCAGTGTTTTAGAAACCACAAAATAAGCACAGAGACTTTTGCACAAATTAAAGAAGGATATATCCATTTATCATTGTAAAGAAGGGTCCAAAATATTTTTTAATTCTCATCGTGACTTCTTATAACACATGGGTCATTTAAAATATGTGTTTTTTCCCAAGCTCCTTTTCATTACTGATTTCTTAATTTATTGTGGCCAAATATATACTCTATATGATTTTGTCCCTTTGAAATTTGTTGAGAATTTATTTTGAGGCTCTGTTATTACATACATAACAATTTAGAGCTGGAGGAGAGAGAGGATCAAAAAACTACTTATCATATACTATGCTTATCACCTGCGTGATGAAATAATCTGCACATAAAACCACTGTGATAGGCAATTTACCTACATACTAAAACTGCACATGTACCCCTGAGACCTAAAATAAAAATTAAAAAAAAGATTTGGAAATATTTTGTCTTTCTCTTGAATGAAAACATTTATTTCACAATGGCCATTTTTATCTCCTTTCCTTTTTGCTTATCTTCTTCCCTTCCTGCTTCTCTCATTCTCCCCTCTCCTTCTTCTCCTCCCACATACTATACATACATTGTTCTAACAAACCAAAAGAAGTTGCATTTTACTTACAACAAAAGTTAATCCAATTGCTCTGAAAGAAAATTTAACGATTTACAAAAACCAGGTCAATCTCAAACAAAAAATAACCCGTGTTACATTTCCACATGACTCCACACGATAGGTGCATTCAGGTAGTAGAAACTTAATGGTGTGGCCAGTTTGCTATGGCACACAGCTCTTTCTTTGTGGTTGATGATGTGTCTGCTAACCACATAATATCTTTATGACCAGTATCACAGGGGCTAGCACGAGGGAAACTACTTGTATGACCTGTCCAAACACAACAGTTTTTATTTTTAATTGTTTTGGATTTATCCTTCTCACAGAAGTTTTGATATTATACTGAACTTCATTCAGGACAAAAGAATTCTTCCCTAGCACAGCAGGGATGTGGTATTGTGGTTTTAACATGATTTGATGGACTGGCTATTATTCTAGACATGTGTTATCCATGATCAGGATTTGCTACAATTGTCATTCTGGACAGCTATTGATTAAAGCCTCTTTGCTTACCAACAATAGAAAACACACATTTATTGAGCTTTCATCCTGTGCCAGGCCTTATAGAAGTGTATATCACAGAGGTATTTAGTCCCCAATTTGTTTTGATAGTTCTGTCTAAACTTTTAAAGAAGGGGCCAATTTGGATAACACAAATGGTCATTGCTCAAGAAAAGCTGAAACACCCTGTCATTCGTATGTTTATAAACACTTGCAAAATACTTTCTATGAGTTCCCTAACCCTCAGGATGATGCCAGGGGCAGGTATTTGAGAGCTTCTAGTAAAGGGAGTTGTTTAAAGATGTTAGTGATTTGTCCAAGGTCCCTTTAGTGGTGGTAGAGTAGGGTGCTGGGGCATACTGGAAAGGGCACAGCATCAGAGAGACCTGAATTCAACTTCCACCATCTCTGTCATTTCCTGTGTTACCTTGGATAGGTTCCTGAAATATATCTGGTCCTGTTTTTCACATTCCTTGGCTTCGACATGGGGTTCTTGATGGGTTTAAATTAACTGATGAGTGTGGCAGTGTCTGCAACCTGAAAAGTGTTGTCAGAGTGTGAATCACTATTATTTAATCTTTAGGTAAGTGATGACATTGTCACAGACCACATTTCAAGTCAGACAGAACTAGTTGTAACTAGTATGTGCTGCATGAATTTGAGTGTGTTACTTGAGCTCTATGGGTATCTGTCTCCTCAGCTGTAAAATATGTGTCATAAGGCAACCTTGTGTATTATGAATATTGACCAAAGCCACAGAAGTGAAGTGTGATGCACAGCTCACAGGAAGCACTTGGTGAATGTCAAGACTCCTCTTTTTAGAATCAGTCCAGTGTCTATATTGGGACAGCACCATCTCCTTAGGAGAGCACTGCCTGCATTAGTCTAGCACAGGAGATCTGTAATGGACTATGTGGATCATTCCATGGAAAAGTAATCTGACCTAGAGAGGTGAACTGACTTTTTCAGGTCATAGAGCTAATGGCAGAGTTGAGAGATGAACTGCATTCTGATTTCAAATTCAGTAATTTTTTTACACTATTAACATTTTAAAAATTCAATAATATTTTAAAAATTGTCCTTGCCCTGTAAAAGGGATTTGTATTAAGAGCACATTTGTATATGTAGATAGCATTGCTAGTGCAGTGGAATCAAACCTGAATTATTCTACATCACAAATAGCCAGTACAGAAGTTTAAGTGCAGAAAAGTTTCTTTGCATATCTTGGGCTTTTCTCTGTAACAGAACCACAGTGCTCCCTTGGAAACAAGGTATCCACTTTTAATGTCTACATTTTACTTGATTTTAAATTCCCTATAGCTATTACTTCAGAGACTTACACTTGCTGACTGCTAGGTATAGTGGAAAGAGCCTAGCACTGAGGCAGTCAAGAGGTCTGGATTCTAGCTCTGGATTTGGCATTACTTAGCTATTGCTTGCTCTTGGAAATGTAACTACTATTCCTATAACAGCTTGAAATATCTTGAAGTGAATCTGAATGATTTCTAAGTGTATTAGTTTCCTATTGCCACTGTAACAAGTTACCACAAATTTAGTGGTTTAAAGAACACAATATAAACTCTTACAATTCTGGAGGGCGGTCAGAAGTCCAAAATGGGTCTCATGGGGCTAAACTCAAGGTGTTGGGTCCTTCTGGAATCTCTAGGGAAAAATCCATTTCCTTGCCATTTTCAGCCTGTAGAGGGCCCTGCACTCGTTGGTCATGGCCCCTTCCTGGGATCACTTCCACCTCTTGCTTCCATCATCATCATGTCTCCTACTCCTCTCTGACTTTTCCAACATCTTTTGTATAAATACCCTTTTGACTTTATTGTGCTTCCTTGGGTAATGCAGGAGAATCCTGTCATCTCAAGATCCTTGACTGGGTCACACCTGCAAAGTTTCTTGTACCATACAAGGAAACATTCAGAGGTTTTTGATTTCAGGCTGTGGGCATATCTAAGGGGCCATTATTCAGCCTACCAAAGAAACCAGAGTGGTCAGTGATGGACTATTGGGGAATGGGGTCAGAAAGAATGAGCTTATTTTTGGTACCTTCACTTATTTCTTGAATATATGAACAGATAGCAGATAACACAGTACATGAGATTCAGAGCCATGTAGACTTGCATTAAAACCCCAGCTATACCACTTACTAGCTGTTTGACCTTAGGCAAATAATATAACTTCTCTGAATTTCTGCTTCTTTATCTGTAAAATGGGAATAATAATATGAGTTCTATATGTTTGTGCATGTTTTTGTGTGAGGATTAAAATAACGTGTGTGAAGCTATTAGTACAGTGACTAGTACAGATCAAGGTCTCAGTAAATGAGGCTATCACAACTGAAGCTGAGTCTTGCTTCTAACTCAGTGTACTTCTCAGTATTTATCAGTGCAAGGGACCAGTTTTGTTTAATGTTACCTTAATTTTAATGTTTTTATTTTTCCCCTCCAATTATCATTCCCATTTCTTCCACTGCCTTTTCATTAAGTCCTATTTAACACACTTGTTATGTGTCTTTGAATATACACATTTTACATAAAATCATACGCATTATTTTATACATGTGTGTGTTTCTAATTAAATGGGATGTAAAATACATTCAATGTTTCTTATTTTTTCCACTCATTTTTGTGTTGTTCAAGATTTGTCCATCCAGCATGTTAGTTTTCCACTCTGGCTATGGTCATTCAGGGTGCTTCAGTATCCCCTGCCATAGATGCATATGCATTTACATGTACCTGTAGAGAAGTTGGAAAGAGTTGCTCTGGGATATACATCCAGCAGTTGGAAGAAGGCTTATGGTACAAGTATTGCCAGATTGCTCTCTAGAAAGATTATACCATTTCTTCTTCTACCAGAAGAACAAATGTTCTTGTTTAGCATCGGTTTGCTGACACTTAGTGTTTTCTGACTCTGATTTTTATTTTTTTACAGGTGATAGTTACAAAGTGGTGTCAGATCTATTTTTTAATTTTTTAACACTAGTAGGGTTGAACACTATATATTTACTAGTTTTCAGGTTTTTCCATTCTACGGATACAAATAGTATACATAATTTATATGGATATAAATTATTTGTTCATTATTGGCTTAACTAGCTCTTTGTTTTAGTTGCTTGTTAATTTGTTGGTATGTCTTGAATGTTCTAGATATTGCTTATTTATTGGGTTAATATATTTACAATTTCTTGTTGAAACCTCTCAGCCTTTTGCTAACTTTATCACATATACATGTGTACATATATATTATAATGTTATATATTCTACATACACCCAGATGTAGATATTACATCAATTTTAGGTGCTGTAACTAGCTTTGCCAAGTCACTTGTATTTTATGGATTTAGGAGTTCCCTTAATGAAAAGAAATTCAATGATTTTCCCTCTATTATGTGTAATTTTTTTGGAGTTTTCTTAAAAAGATCTTTCCCACCCAAGATAAAAAAGATTCTTTCCTATATGGTCTCATTTGGCCTTTCTGAAAAATAACCAGTTGCAGAAGAGGCTCAATCAGGTGAAATTAGTAAATATAGAAGAAGCATCAGTTGATTACTGTAGCAGCTCAACACTAAGGAATATGATGGTTGGTTTGGTTAAATTTTACTCAAAGTGATTCAACTAAAACTTGGGGAGAAAAAAACTTAGGTCAACAATTAGTCGGTACTTAGTCTCTGCCAGGTGTAGACTGAACTCTCCAAAGCATGTTGGAGTTGGAAAGAGCCAATGGGAGAAATGAGGCAAGGGTCACACTGAATTCAGCTCAGAATTTGGGGCATGCTCTACAAAACCCTGCTGTCTAGGGCTGGTCACAGAGTCACTGGGGCAAAAGGACTAACATACCTCTAAAAGTGTGTGTTGGGATAACAGCCATTTTGAAAATGTTTTAATGGTGATAAGAACACATGTGTCAACCATGAATTAAGAGAATGATAACACTTTGCAGCAGATTTTAGACACACTGCTTGCTTATGGTGAAATTCCTAGAAAGTTACCTGTGGAGCTTAATAACTTCTAGTCACTTCTTAGTTACCTGGAACTTTTTTAAAGGTAGAGATCATGTATTACTTGTTTGACTCCCTAACATGCAGCGCAATGCCCAGCACAGAGTAAATGCTTAGCTAACATTTGCTGATGGGATAACAGCAGCAGATTAGTGCAGGGAGCAGCTTCATCATCTGTCTATGCTGCTGGGCCACTCAGTCTGAAAGACTGTATTGAAATAAGTTCACTGGAAAAAACCTAAAGCCTTCCAATGAATACTCGTCACTTCTGTGCTTAAAACCAGAGAACAGTGCAAAGCTCCTAAAGCCATAGATGAGTTTATGAGCCTATGTAGCTGTCACCCAGCACTGGCTTCAAAGGAATAACATTATGTAAGACAGAGTAGAAACTGGGGATGGGAGTGTGGGCATAAGGGCAAAGATAAAGGAAGGAGATACCTTAAAGGAAAAAGAAATTTGAGTACCTTGAAGGACAAAATAGATGGTTCTCTATCAGTGGATATTCAGACTTCTGGGCCTGTTGGACTACGAGAGCGTTTCCTTTACATTTATCACATATGGCAGTTCAGAAGCAGTAAGTAAATGATCTTTGTTGTTTTTTTTATACACTTTATTTTTAGAGCAGTTTTAGGTTCACAGCAGTACTAAGCAGAAGGTACCAATATTTCCCATGTACTCACTGCTCCCATGCAAGTATAACCTCCCCCACTATTCATATCCTCCTCTAGAGTGGCACTTGTGTGACAATTTATGGATCTCCACTGGCACATCATTATCACACAAAGTTTATAGTTTGCATAGGGCTATCCTTGGTGTTGTGCATTCCATGGGGCAAATGCATAATGTCAGGTATCCATCATTATAGCCTTATACAGAATAGTTTCACTGCCCTAATAATCCTCTGTACTCTGCCTGTTCATGCCTCCCTTCCTTCAACCCCTAGAAATCATTATTCTTTTACTGTCTCCATGGTTTTGTGCTTTCCACAGTGTCATATAGTTAGAATCACATATATCCAGCCTTCTTAAATTGACTTCTTTCACTCAGTAATATGCGGGTTCTGGTGGATTCGGATTTCCTTACCTCTTTCTTCTACTGCCTTTGGCTTATCTGCCCTGAATCTCTTCCTATAAACTTTCACCTTTGTAAACATTTTTTCTCCAGGCAGAATCTTTCACCTCTAGAAGCACAGTGTGTTGCCTCTTGGAAATCCAGTCTTGTCTCACAAAAGAGAAGTATGTAAACGTAACTGTTTATTAATTCTCTCTCTTTTTCTCCCTCCTCCCTCCCTCTCTCTGTCTCCCTCTATACTTCTGTGTTCCTTTGTCTGTCTCTCTCAGTTCTGTAAGGATCAATTCAACTCTCTTAAAATCCCTCTGCTGCCCTCATGTGGACATCTGCTGAGAAGCACGATGTCCTCGAAACTGATGGTCAAGTGGTTAAAGAGGAATGGGTGGAATTATCCCCTGGCTTCCACCAATGGTCTCCTTGTGAGTTGCCTCATCTCTGGCTGCTGCCAGGAGTTTGACCCACAGTCACAGCTTTACTAGGTCTTCGGTTTAATTTGATAGACTCAGCTAGTTTCCTGGTGCTGGTAGCACATGACTAGTTCTTCCTTATTTTCTTGTCTCAGTAGCAAGGTCTGTAGTCAAAGGAGAAAACAAAAGCAGTTTCTTCATTAAAGTGCATGATGCTTCTCCATGTAAAGAGTTGATGGCTCTCTTTGGAATGGAAAGGGCTGCCATCTGTTGGATTGTTTCTAGGTGGGATCAGGATGGTCTTTCTCTGGTGTCCCGATTGACCTTCATCCTGGGCACCTGAGAGTTTCTGTGAACTCTTTCTGCTGTTGCTTTATTTTTCCTCTAGGAGTGGACAGAATTCAGTTTTTGAAGTTATAAAAATAACACATGTTTATTTGTACAAACTGTAAGAAAAGCAGATAGTGAAAGAAAGAAAATAAAAGTGACCCATGAATCTCAACATTCTGTCATACCGTTAATAGTTTGCATTGTCATCCTATATGTGTATATACTTCCTAGAATCATTGTATCCCATTATAGATTACAAATGGTTTTATACCACTCTTTACACAAAACAGCATATTGCAAGAATTTTTCTGTGCTATGATGTGTAATTGACATCATGTTTTTAATGCTGTGTAGCGTTTCTCATATTGGCATTAATGCTTTTGCATTTGGATTTCCTTTTGTGAGGATAGGGAGATTTGAAAGGTCTTCCTTTGGTTGGTTTCTTGTTGTCATGCAATCCTCAACCCAAAGACCACCACCTTAGCATGGCCTTCCTTTGTCTTCAATCTAAAGAATCTCCTCTGTCACTTGTTATTTCCCATGCCATAAGTCACTCATCCTCTGAAATGATCTTGTTCACTTATATGTTTGCTTGTGTTGGTTCTACCCTGTATAGAATATGGGGTCCCTGAGAGCTGAGACCTTCTCTATCTTTATCACTACACATCCTCGGGGATTAGAACGGTATGTGATGCAGATAATTTCCTCAGTAGGTATTTGTAGACTGACAGACTGAATCCACTTGGTTGCTGCACCAGTGTACCAAATGCATTCAAGCAATTTCTTATTGCCAAGATCTCAATTGCACTGTTTTTATCTGATTATTTTCTCTGATTATTAATGATATTGAGAGCCTTTTCAGTTTATTTTCAAACTATTTTATTTCTGGGTTCTCTATTACGTTTAATTGGGCTCTCTCTTCTGTTTCATTGGTTTGTTTTCCAGAGACAAGGTCTTCCTCTGTCACGTAGGCTGGAGTGCAGTGCAACAATCATAGCTCACTGCAGCCTCGGATTCCTGGACTCAAGCGATCCTCCCACCTCAGCCTCCCAAAGTGCTGGTATTACAGGGATGAGCCACCATGCCAGGCCATTTATAATGTTTTAACAACATTACAAGAATGTCTTTGTGCAGTAGGACGGAACTTTTTTCCCTCTCAACATTTTAAATTGAAACATTTTAAACATCCAGATAAGTAGAAAGAATACAGCAATGAACACCCACATAACTTTCATCAAAATTAAAAATTGGTTAATATTTTGGCACGCTTTCTCTCTGCATACTTTCTTTGATGAACCATTTAAAATTAATTTGAAGACTTTGTAATACTTCCTAATTAAATATGGTATTAAAAAGAGTTTGAATTTAGTTTGTCTTGCATGCTGTGATTTAGTACAGTTCATCTATTTTGTCAACCATAGTACAGTTTTGTAAGTAATGGCTTTTATTTTAAGTATCAATTTCCCCCTTTTGACCTAGCTGCAAGCAAATAATTATTTTTTTTTTAAACAACTTCATTGAGGTGAAATTGATATATAACAACTGCACATATTTATTATATACAATTTGATAGGTTTCAATGTATGCATATACTTATAAAATCATCACCCCAATCAATGCAGTAGACATATTCACCCCTCCAGAAGTTTTCTTGTACCTCTTTGTTGTTGTTTTTTGTTTGTTTATGTTTTGTAGCAACATATAACATGAGATCTAGACTCTTAACAAATTTTTAGGTGTATGATACTGAAACTTTGTACCCATTGAATAACCACTCCCAATTTTATCTTCCCTCAACTCTTGGCAACCACCATTCTATTCTCTGCTTTTATGAGTTTCACTATTTTAGATTCCACATATAAGTGAGGTAATGCAACATTTGTCCTCTGTAACTAGCTTTATTTGTTTAGCATAATGTCTTTAGATTTATCCATATTGTTTCAAATGACATAACATTCTTCTTTTTAAAAGCTAAATAATATTCACACGCACATTTTTATCCATTTATGGATATTTATGTTATTTCCATATCTTGACTATTGTGAATGATGATTATTGCCAATAATGAACATGGGAGTGCGGATATCTCTCCAGGGTTCTGGTTTTTCTTCTCCTAAATATATACCTAGAAGTGATATTGCTGGATCATGTGGTAGTAATATTTTTAATTTTTTGGGGAGCCTCCATAGTGTTTTGCATAGTAGCCACACCATTGTACATTCTAATCAACAGTGTACAAGGGTTCCAATTTCTATAATCATTATCAACACTTGTCGTTATTTTTAAAAGTTTTTTTTTTTTTGGATGGGGTCTCACTCTGTCTCCCAGGCTGGAGTGCAGTGGCATGATCTGGGCGCGCCACAGCCTTGATCTCCCCAGACTCAGGTGATCCTCCCACCTCATCCTCCTCAGTAGGTGGGACTACAGGCGCAAACCACCACATCCAGTTAATTTTTGTATTTTTAGTAGAGATAGGGTTTCGCTATGTTATGCAGGCTGGTCTTGAACTCCTGGGCTCAAGAGATCTGTCCACCTCGGCCTCTCCAGCTGCTAGGATTACAGGCATGAGCCACTGTGCCTGGCCTATTTTTTTTTTTTTTCATTATAGCCATCTTAACAGGTGTGAGGTGATGTGTCACTGTGGTTTTGATTTGCATTTCTCTGATTATGAGTGATATTGAGCGCCTTTTCAATATATTTTCAAAATATTTTATTTCCGGGTTCTCTATTCTGTTTTATTGGGCTGTCTATTCTGTTTCATTGGTCTATATGTCTATCTTTATGCCAGTTCCCACACTGTCTTAATTACTGTAAATTTGTAATACATTTTGAAATCAGGAAGTGTGATGCCTCCAGCTTTGTTCTTCGTTCTCAGGTCACTTTGACTATTCTGGGTGTTTTGTGCTAAGCTCTTGACTTGACTTCATGGACCATCCAAGATATGCAACCCTGTAATTACCACATTTTCTAGTTTCTCTATTTAAAGCTTTAGATATCTTGGGGCTTTGCTGATACTGGAGAGACTGACCCTCCCAGGATCAGTTCTTAGAGTTACTAAGGGATTCTCCTGCAAGTGTGCCTTTCATATGCAAACTAACCAACCTGGAGCCCACACTCCACCACTTTCTCTGTTGGCTTTCACACTCTGGGCCACTGTCCATCTGCCCTACTCACTCAAAGGCCAAGTACCAGAAAGTAAGAACAATTCCTCTGCCCCAGAGCCCACTGAAATTATTCCAGCTAGCCAATCCTAAACCTGCTTGCCCTGCTAATCCTAGTTCACACTTGCTCTGAACCTTTACTCCAGTTCTTTGCATCCTTGACTGTAACTGGAACCACCTGGAGGTGGGACGAGGCTTTAAAAACACTCACACAGCCTCAACTCTAGACTTAATAAATCAGTCTCTGGTGATAGGTCAGAGCTTGAATATAAGGATTTTTAAGGAGAATCCCGATTGATGTTTAAGTGCAGCAAGTATTAAGAACCACTTATTTAGTCTTTTAACATCTAAAGGAGGCCTCCTACTAGACTCTTTACTTCAGACAAGCTCTGGTCTTTGACCTCTGTCTGCTTACTTCATAAATGCCTTCAAAACTGAAGGTTGCCACCATGGCACATGTATACCTATGTAATAAACCTGCACGTTCTGCACATGTATCTCTGAACTTAAAGTATGATAAAAATAAATAAATAAATAAATAAAGTAAATAAAATAAAAAGCACAACAAACAAATCCCTAAAGGTTCATTCCCTTGGTTTGCAAATGCTATTAGGAAAACATCAGCTTCAATACTCCACTTAAGTCTTTGGTCTCCCACCTTCCCTTGGAATTTGGTCTTTAAGATCATTCATGAGAAATTGGTCCATTTTTAATACTGCCTTAAAAAAATTAAACATTTTAAAATCCAACATTTTGCATCTTTGTCTGCATAGATTATTCAGATTAGTCTACCACACTCCCCAAATCCTCAGCCTAAGTTGTTGCCAAAACTCATATCTGCTCATTCTGCCATTTGCTTCTATTCTCAAATCCATTTAGCAGTGCGGCCATGGCAGACAGTTCCAGCATGCTGCCATGTCCTCTACTGAGGGTGTTTCTCCTTTACTTACCCAGGTTTTTGTTCAGGCTATGTAAGTCTGCCTCTTTTGCCCAAGCACAGCTTATAAATTCAGAGGAGCTAAAGTCCCTGAGGGGAACTCTCAACCAATGGAAACTGGGTTGTTAAATAAATACTCCACACTGTCCCTCAAAGAGACAATTATGAAATGCACTCTATGTAATTCTTCAGAATATCCACTTTGGGATTGATCTCCAGTTGCTCACAATAGTAACTAACTTATTAATTCGCATTTTCAGCTTTGTCCGCGTCTTAATCTCTCTTTCCCTGGCTTCCTGTCACCATTTCCCAAATAGACTATACACATCCAAGTCTTTCCTTCTTGGAGAGAGACAAATAAAAACACATTATCCCCATGGGAATCTAAGACCTTACCATTTCTTTCATCATTTCAATTAACCTTTAAAAAACCTCCATCATAGCCATGTTTACATTAGAAAATGCATACAGACAGTGTATTCAGTGTATGAATTTGATTTATTTATATAGCTGGATTTCAACTTTATTATAATTTAAATTTTATTATGAATTTATTTTATATTTCAAATACATGTTTATTAATATTTATTTTATAATTAATATATCACCAAAATTCATTTTATAATAAATATTTATATAAATACCATTATTTATAACATATTTAGTCAATATTTAAATAGATAAAGTTTATATTTACAATAAATATTAATATAGTAAACTTTATATATAAAATTTATTTCAAATATTTGAAAAATAAATTTGATTTAGCCATAATTTATAATTTATTATGAATTTCTATAAACTCTATATTGCCATCAATAAATTTCTATAAATTCTATGTTGATATCTATATATTCTATATCAATATCACTTTCCACAGGCAAATTCATTCATGTATTACCAAATAAATTACCAAACATAGCCACATGATGGCAGTGCCTGTGAGCACTTATCTCTTCAGTGTAGGCATGATACATCCATGATGACAGTGCTGTTCCTTAATCTGTCTTTGAGGTGAACAGGCCGTATCTAGCAAATGCAAGCAGAAATATCTCTGCAAAATCTATATTTATAACCTTCATCTTTGCCTACCCCACTAGGACTAGCCGGAGTCATCATGACATACATCCAAATGTTAGGCTTTCTTGCTCACTCACAGGGGCCTGCAGACCTGGGCAAGTGTCCCCCCAGCCAGACCAGGTTCTTCCTTATTACTACTGATTATGTTCCATCACCACGTGTTACTCTATGGCTTATGTAGGAGCTGTGGGCAGCGCTATGCTGTTGGGAGTTAGACAATTAGTTGAGTGCACACGTCAATTCATTGCTGAGGAATCCAGGCAGAAATTCACTGGACTGATAGTCAGATAGACAGAGTAAACACATTTTTTTGTTGGTATCTCTGCTCCGATGAGAATTTTTACACGCTGTTTGATCCAAATCACCTTAGAATTAGACACTTAGATTGAGAGTATGGACCTGATCCACTAACTTTTAAGATACCTGGGCCAGTAATAATCCCTTGCATATTGTTCCATTACCTTTACCTAATCCAGGGGTCAGCAAACAAGAGATGGACCAAATTTATCCTACTGCCTACTTTTGTAAATTAAGTTTTATTGGATCACAGCCACACTCATTTGTTACATATTGTCTATGGTTGCTCTGGAAGAATAGATTTGACAGAGACTTATGGTATGCAAATCCTAAACTATTACTATTTGGCTTTTAAATTTTTTCAGAGATGGAGTTGCCTACATCTGGAGCGTAGTAGATGGCCTCAAACTCCTGGCCTCAAGCGATCTTCCTGCCTCAGCCTCTATAGTAGTAGCTATTACTCCTGGTGCATGATAACATGCTTGGCTTATTTAGCCTTTCATGAAAAAAGTGCAAGAATTTGAGCAAAATGTTAAGGATGAGCATCTCTAGAGCATGCAATTAAGGATTAGTCATTTTTATCCTTACTTGTCTTTATTTTTTAATAATTTTATTGTAAAATTATCACTTGCTTAACTACACAAATATATGAGTATATACATTTATATTTATATATTGGTATGTTATCTATAATTAGCTCCTAACAAGAGAGTTCGCTTGTCCCTTGAAGCTTTGAAGCCAGGCATTGACTTCTCTTCTCTACCTATGAAAATCATATTATATATATATATATATATATATATCCATAAAACACATACATACACACACAGAATTTGGACTATATAGTTATTTTTAAGTAATAATGATCAGCCAGATAGGGACTAATTTTATTTCTAATAGAAGTGTATACAGCTCTTACTCAGAAGCTTTCCAAAGTGTGACTACTAGGAAGATAGAAAAGAAACTCTGTCTTCCGGTTATGATTGCCTAGAAGCTCCTTGACAGGGACGGTCTTGCTTTCTGCATTTTTGGGCCTGCCGCAGGGCCTGATAGAGGTAGCCATGCAGGCGCCCACCATGGCTTTTTCCAGGCCACTCACTGCTGCCCTGAGTTGATGTTTGGGGAGCAGCACAGGGGGACATGGTGTGCCTGGCTGTCACTGCTCAGCTGTCACTGGTTCAAGTGGAGAAGCTGAGCTTCCCCAGAACTAAAGGCAGCCATAGACTCCTGCAGGCCAGGCAGTAGGCGCCCTGCCCTTCCTGCCCATTCCTCAGTTGCCACTCTTAATCAGAAACCAAGTCTTGAGTTAGGGACTAAGTTGCATTTAAAAGAAAGTGAACACACCTGCTCTACAGCACCACCGGTCCAAGAGCAGTTTTCAGTTACCTCACTCACCCCTTCCTCTCTTTCCTCCCTCTAGTTTTCTTTTCTGTTCCCCCTTAAAGGAAGAAAAAATAAAAAGCTGAGGGAGCTAGTTATTTCCACAAATGAGATGGTGCAACAAAACTAAACTTGAATGTAAAATTAATCCATGCTATTGTTGAAGAGTTAGCCAAGACATGCCTGAATCATCTGATGTGAGTTTGAGGATGGTGGTTGGGTGCAGGGGTGAGAGGAGGTCAGAAAAAGCCACAGATACTACACAGTCACACCTTAGCAAGCACAGTCCTGTCAGATTGCTTTTGTCTTCTGCATCTTGGAAGGCTTCACTGGCTTTCTTCTTGATACTTCTCCCAGTTGGCTTTAGTTTTTTCAGCTTTTTTTTTTTTTTTTTTTTTGCACAGAAGATAAAATCCACAGTAGAAACATAAACAAAGCTCTAGAAACCAAGAATATTTTTAAGCATTTTTCTTCTAGTTAGAATTCCTGGGTTCTTTTTTTAGTGTACAGCTTCTGACATTTTAAGTATGTTTCCCCCGTCTCCATGACTTCTACTTCCCACCACAAGCATACCTAAAGATATTGCAAGTTTGTGCCAGACCACTGCAATTAAGTGAATATTGCAATAAAGTGAGTACACAAAACTTTGATTTCCCAGTGCAACATGGAACTTAGGTTTGCACTATATTGTAGTCTACGAAGTGTGCAATAACATTATGTCTAAAAACAAAATTACCTACCTTAATTTAAAAATACTTTATTGCTGAAAAACTTTAATAATCATCTGAGCCATCAGCAAGTTGTAATCTTTTTGCTGGTAGAGAGTCCTGCTTCACTGTCGATGGCTGCTGACTGATTGGGGTGGTGGTCACCAAAGGTCAGGGTGGCTGTGGCAATTTCTTAAAATAAAATGACAGTGAAGTTTGATGCATTGACTTACTCTTCCATTACAAAATATTTATCTGTATCATGAGATGCTATTTGATATTATTTTACCAAGTTTTTAAAAAAATGGTAGGCAGTCCTCGCAAACCCTGCCATGACTTTATCAACTAAGTTGATGCAATATTCTAAACCCTGGGTTGTCGTTGCCACATGTTCATACCATCTTCACCAGGAGTAGATTCCATCTCAAGAAACCACTTTTGGCCGGGCGCGGTGGCTCAAGCCTGTAATCCCAGCACTTTGGGAGGCCGAGACGGGCGGATCACGAGGTCAGGAGATCGAGACCATCCTGGCTAACACAGTGAAACCCGGTCTCTACTAAAAAATACAAAAAACTAGCTGGGCGTGGTGGCGGGCGCCTGTAGTCCCAGCTACTCAGGAGGCTGAGGTAGGAGAATGGCGTAAACCCGGGAGGCGGAGCTTGCGGTGAGCTGAGATCCGGCCACTGCACTCCAGCCTGGGCGACAGAGCGAGACTCCGTCTCAAAAAAAAAAAAAAGAACTTTCTTTGCCCATCCATAAGAAGCAGCTCCTCATCCACTCACATTTTCTAATGAGATTGCAGCAATTCAGTCACTTCTTCAGGCTCTACTTACAATTCTAGTTATCTTGCTATTTCCATCACATCTCCAGTTACTTCCTCCACTTGTATCTTGAATCCCTCAAAGCCATCTAGGGAGGTTGGAATCAACTTCTTCTAAGCTGCAGTTAACATTGATATTTTGACCTCCTCCCATGAATCACAAATGTTCTTAAAGGCACCTAGATGGATAAGTTTTTTCCAGAAGGTTTTCAATTTACTTTGCCCAGATTTATCAGGGGAATTACTGCTGTCTGTGGCAGCTATAACTTCACAAAATGTACTTGTTAAGTAATGAGAATTGAAAGTTGAAATTATTTCTTGATCCATGGGCTACAGAATGCATGCTGTGTTAATAGACATGAAAACAACATTAATTTCCCTATACATCTCCATCAGCGCTCTAAGGTGGCCAGGTACATGGTCAATGAGCAGTAATATTTTGGGAGATATATATTTTTTCTGAATCATATGTCTTAACAGTGGGCTTCAAATAGTCATTAAACCATGCTGTACACAGATGTGCTGCCATATAGGCTTTGTTGCCCCATTTATAGACCACAGGCTGAGTACATTTAGTACAATTTTCAGGGAAGGGTCTTAGGATTTTCAAAATAGTAAACAAATGTTGGATTTGATTTAAAGCTACCAACTGCATTAGCCTCTAACAAGAGAGTCACCTTGTCCTTTGAAGCTTTGAAGTCAGGCATTGACTTCTCCTCTTAACCTACGAAAGTCCTAGATGGCATCTTTTCCCAATACAAGGCTGTTTCTTCTACATTGAAAATCTGTTGTGTAGTGCAGCCACCTTCATTAGTTATCTTAGTTAGATCTTCTGGATAACTTGCTACAGCTTCTACATCAGCACTTGCTGCTTCATCTTGCACTTTTCTGTTATAGATACAACTTCTTTCCTTAAACGTCATGAACCAATCTCTGCTAGCTTCCAAGTTTTCTTCTGCAGCTTCCTCACCTCTCTCAGCCTTCATAGAATTGAAGAAAGCTATGGCCTTGTTCTGGATTAGGATTGGTCTTCAGGGAAAGTTGTGGCTGCTTTGATCTATCACTAAACTTTCCACTGTTTCTAATGCTGTCTCCACTAAAATGTTAGCAATAAAAGACCACAAAAACTTTCTTGCTATTAGTGATTAGGATGTCTCACTTTCTCATCATTCGTGAGTTCACTGAAATAGCATTTTTAATTTCTTTTTTTTATTTTTTATTTTTTATTATACTTTAAGTTCTAGGGTACATGTGCATAACGTGCAGGTTTCTTACATATGTATACTTATGCCATGTTGGTGTGCTGCACCCATCAACTCGTTAGCTCCCATCAAGTCATCATTTATATCATGTATAACTCCCCAATGCAATCCCTCCCTCCTCCCCCCTCCCCATGATAGGCCCCAGTGTGTGATGTTCCCCTTCCCGAGTCCAAGTGATCTCATTGTTCAGTTCCCACCTATGAGTGAGAACATGCGGTGTTTGGTTTTCTCTTCTTGTGATAGTTTGCTAAGGATGATGGTTTCCAGCTGCATCCATGTCCCTACAAAGGACATGAACTCATCCTTTTTTATGGCTGCATAGTATTCCATGGTGTATATGTGCCACATTTTCTTAATCCAGTCTGTCACAGATGGACATTTGGGTTGATTCCAAGTCTTTGCTATTGTGAATAGTGCCGCAATAAACATACGTGTGCATGTGTCTTTGTAGTAGAATAATTTATAATCCTTTGGGTATATACCCAGTAGTGGGATGGCTGGGTCATATGGTACATCTAGTTCTAGATCCTTGAGGAATTGCCATACTGTTTTCCATAATGGTTGAACTAGTTTACAATCCCACCAACAGTGTAAAAGTGTTCCTATTTCTCCACATCCTCTCCAACACCTGTTGTTTCCTGACTTCTTAATGATTGCCATTCTAACTGGTGTGAGATGGTATCTCATTGTGGTTTTGATTTGCATTTCTCTGATGGCGAGTGATGATGAGCATTTTTTCATGTGTCTGTTGGCTGTATGAATGTCTTCTTTTGAGAAGTGTCTGTTCATATCCTTTCCCCACTTTTTGATGGGGTTGTTTGTTTTTTTCTTGTATATTTGTTTGAGTTCTTTGTATATTCTGGATATTAGCCCTTTGTCAGATGAGTAGGTTGCAAAAATTTTCTCCCATTCTGTAGGTTGCCTGTTCACTCTGATGGTAGTTTCTTTTGCTGTGCAAAAGCTCTTTAGTTTAATTAGATCCCATTTGTCGATTTTGGCTTTTGCTGCCGTTGCTTTTGGTGTTTTAGACATGAAGTCCTTGCCCATGCCTATGTCCTGAATGGTATTACCTAGATTTTCTTCTAGGGTTTTTATGGTATTAGGTCTAACATTTAAGTCTCTAATCCATCTTGAATTAATCTTCGTATAAGGGGTAAGGAAAGGATCCAGTTTCAGCTTTCTACTTATGGCTAGCCAATTTTCCCAGCACCATTTATTAAATAGGGAATCCTTTCCCCATTTCTTGTTTCTCTCAGGTTTGTCGAAGATCCGATGGCTGTAGATGTGTGGTATTATTTCTGAGGACTCTGTTCTGTTCCATTGGTCTATATCTCTGTTGTGGTACCAGTACCATGCTGTTTTGGTTACTGTAGCCTTGTAGTATAGTTTGAAGTCAGGTAGCGTGACGCCTCCAGCTTTGTCCTTTTGACTTAGGATTGTCTTGGCAATGCGGGCTCTTTTTTGGTTCCATATGAACTTTAAAGCCGTTTTTTCCAATTCTGTGAAGAAAGTCATTGGTAGCTTGATGGGGATGGCATTGAATCTATAAATAACCTGGGCAGTATGGCCATTTTCACGATATTGATTCTTCCTATCCATGAGCATGGTATGTTCTTCCATTTGTTTGTGTCCTCTTTGATTTCACTGAGCAGTGGTTTGTAGTTCTCCTTGAAGAGGTCCTTGACATCCCTTTTAAGTTGGATTCCTAGGTATTTTATTCTCTTTGAAGCAATTGTGAATGGAAGTTCATTCCTGATTTGGCTCTCTGCTTGTCTGTTACTGGTGTATAAGAATGCTTGTGATTTTTGCACATTAATTTTGTATCCTGAGACTTTGCTGAAGTTGCTTATCAGCTTAAGGAGATTTTGGGCTGAGACGATGGGGTTTTCTAAATATGCAATCATGTCATCTGCAAACAGGGATAATTTGACTTCTTCTTTTCCTAACTGGATACCCTTGATTTCTTTCTCTTGCCTGATTGCCCTAGCCAGAACTTCCAACACTATGTTGAATAGGAGTGGTGAGAGAGGGCATCCCTGTCTTGTGTCAGTTTTCAAAGGGAATGCTTCCAGTTTTAGCCCATGCAGTATGATATTGGCTGTGGGTTTGTCATAAACAGCTCTTATCATTTTGAGATACATTCCATCAATACTGAATTTATTGAGAGTTTTTACCATGAAGGGCCGTTGAATTTTGTCAAAGGCATTTTCTGCATCTATTGAGATAATCATGTGGTTCTTGTCTTTGGTTCTGTTACTGTTTACCACATTTACTGCCATACGACCAGGTGTCTACTACGGACAATGTTCAGAAATCTGCGGTGCTAATCACAGCTTTATGCCAATTGTTGCAGAATTAATTCCACTAAAAATTTTCGAGATAGGACCCGTATTCACTTTATAGGTATACTAAATGCACCTTACCTAATCCACTCTTAAAATGCTAACACCCACTGTATAGCTACTACAGCATCTATGCTGGATTACGTTTATTGATTTGCGAATGTTGAACCAGCCTTGCATCCCAGGGATGAAGCCCACTTGATCATGGTGGATAAGCTTTTTGATGTGCTGCTGAATCCGTTTTGCCAGTATTTTATTGAGAATTTTTGCATCGATATTCATCAGGGATATTGGTCTAAAATTCTCTTTTTTTGTTGTGTCTCTGCCAGGCTTTGGTATCAGGATGATGTTGGCCTCATAAAATGAGTTAGGGAGGATTCCCTCTTTTTCTATTGATTGGAATAGTTTCAGAAGGAATGGTAACAGCTCCTCCTTGTACCTCTGGTAGAATTCAGCTGTGAATCCATCTGGTCCTGGACTTTTTCTGGTGGGTAGGCTATTAATTGTTGCCTCAATTTCAGAGCCTGCTATTGGTCTATTCAGGGATTCAACTTCTTCCTGGTTTAGTCTTGGGAGAGTGTAAGTGTCCAGGAAATTATCCATTTCTTCTAGATTTTCTAGTTGATTTGCGTAGAGGCATTTATAGTATTCTCTGATGGTTGTTTGTATTTCTGTGGGGTCAGTGGTGATATCCCCTTTATCATTTTTTATTGCGTCTATTTGATTCCTCTCTCTTCTTTATTATTCTAGCTAGCGGTCTGTCAATTTTGTTGATCTTTTCAAAAAACCAACTCCTGGATTCATTGATTTTTTGGAGGGTTTTTTGTGTCTCTATCTCCTTCAGTTCTGCTCTGATCTTAGTTATTTCTTGCCTTCTGCTAGTTTTTGAATGTGTTTGCTCTTGCCTCTCTAGTTCTTTTAATTGTGATGTTAGAGTGTCAATTTTTGATCTTTCCTGCTTTCTCTTGTGGGCATTTAGTGCTATAAATTTCCCTCTACACACTGCTTTAAATGTGTCCCAGAGATTCTGGTATGTTGTATCTTTGTTCTCATTGGTTTCAAAGAACATCTTTATTTCTGCTTTCATTTCGTTATGTACCCAGTAGTCATTCAGGAGCAGGTTGTTCAGTTTCCATGTAGTTGAGCGGTTTTGATTGAGTTTCTTAGTTCTGAGTTCTAGTTTGATTGCACTGTGGTCTGAGAGACAGTTTGTTATAATTTCTGTTCTTTTACATTTGCTGAGGAGTGCTTTACTTCCAACTATGTGGTCAATTTTGGAATAAGTGCGATGTGGTGCTGAGAAGAATGTATATTCTGTTGATTTGGGGTGGAGAGTTCTATAGATGTCTATTAGGTCTGCTTGGTGCAGAGATGAGTTCAATTCCTGGATATCCTTGTTAACTTTCTGTCTCGTTGATCTGTCTAATGTTGACAGTGGGGTGTTGAAGTCTCCCATTATTATTGTATGGGAGTCTAAGTCCCTTTGTAAGTCTCTAAGGACTTGCTTTATGAATCTGGGTGCTCCTGTATTGGGTGCATATATATTTAGGAAAGTTAGCTCTTCCTGTTGAATTGATCCCTTTACCATTATGTAATGGCCTTCTTTGTCTCTTTTGATCTTTGATGGTTTAAAGTCTGTTTTATCAGAGACTAGGATTGCAACCCCTGCTTTTTTTTGTTCTCCATTTGCTTGGTAGATCTTCCTCCATCCCTTTATTTTGAGCCTATGTATGTCTCTGCATGTGAGATGGGTCTCCTGAATACAGCAGACTGATGGGTCTTGACTCTTTATCCAGTTTGCCAGTCTGTGTCTTTTAATTGGAGCATTTAGTCCATTTACATTTAAGGTTAATATTGTTATGTGTGAACTTGATCCTGTCATTATGATATTAACTGGTTATTTTGCTCGTTAGTTGATGCAGTTTCTTCCTAGCCTCGATGGTCTTTACATTTTGGCATGTTTTTGCAATGACTGGTACCGGTTGTTCCTTTCCATGTTTAGGGCTTCCTTCAGGGTCTCTTGTAAGGCAGGCCTGGTGGTGACAAAATCTCTAAGCATTTGCTTATCTGTAAAGGATTTTATTTCTCCTTCACTGATGAAACTTAGTTTGGCTGGATATGAAATTCTGGGTTGAAAATTCTTTTCTTTAAGAACGTTGAATATTGGCCCCCACTCTCTTCTGGCTTGTAGAGTTTCTGCTGAGAGATCTGCTGTTAGTCTGATGGGCTTCCTTTGTGGGTAACCCGACCTTTCTTTCTGGCTGCCCTTAAGATTTTTTCCTTCATTTCAACTTTGGTGAATCTGGCAATTATGTGTCTTGGAGTTGCTCTTCTGGAGGAGTATCTTTGTGGCGTTCTCTGTATTTCCTGAATTTGAATGTTGGCCTGCCCTACTAGGTTGGGGAAGTTCTCCTGGATGATATCCTGAAGAGTGTTTTCCAACTTGGTTCCATTTTCCCCCTCACTTTCAGGCACCCCAATCAGACGTAGATTTGGTCTTTTTACATAATCCCATACTTCTTGCAGGCTTTGTTCATTTCTTTTTCTTCTTTTTTCTTTTGGTTTCTCTTCTCGCTTCATTTCATTCATTTGATCCTCAATCGCTGATACTCTTTCTTCCAGTTGATCGAGTCGGTTACTGAAGCTTGTGCATTTGTCACGTATTTCTTGTGTCATGGTTTTCATCTCTGTCATTTCGTTTATGATCTTCTCTGCATTAATTAGTCTAGCTGTCAATTCTTCCACTTTTTTTTCAAGATTTTTAGTTTCTTTGCGCTGGGTACGTAATTCCTCCTTTAGCTCTGAGAAGTTTGATAGACTGAAGCCTTCTTCTCTCATCTCGTCAAAGTCATTCTCTGACCAGCTTTGATCCGTTGCTGGCGATGGGCTGCGCTCCTTTGCAGGGGGAGATGCGCTCTTATTTTTTGAATTTCCAGCTTTTCTGCCCTGCTTCTTCCCCATCTTTGTGGTTTTATCTGTCTCTGGTCTTTGATGATGGTGACGTACTGATGGGGTTTTGGTATAGGTGTCCTTCCTGTTTGATAGTTTTCCATCTGACAGTCAGAAGGACTGTCTGTTAGTCTGTTGGAGATTGCTTGAGGTCCACTCCAGACCCTCTTTGCCTGGGTATCAGCAGCAGAGGTTGCCGAAGATAGAATATTGCTGAACAGCGAGTGTACCTGTCTGATTCTTTCTTTGGAAGTTTCCTCTCAGGGGTGACTCCACCCTGTGAGGTGTGGGGTGTCAGACTGCCCCTAGTGGGGGATGTCTCCCAGCTAGGCTACTCAGGGGTCAGGGACCCACCTGAGCAGGCAGTCTGTCCCTTCTCAGATCTCAACCTCCACGTTGGGAGATCCACGGCTCTCCCCAAAGCTGTCAGACAGAGTCGTTCGCGTCTGTACCGGCCCCCGCTGCTTCCCCTATTGGACTTCAGCTGTGCGCTGTCCCCAGAGATGGGGTCTACAGAGACAGGCAGGCTTCCTTGAGCTGCTGTGAGCTCCACCCAGTTCGAGTTTCCCAGCGGCTTTGTTTACCTACTTAAGCCTCAGCAATGGCGGGCGCCCCTCCCCCAGCCTCGCTGCTGCCTTGCGGATAGATCGCCGCAGACTGCTGTGTTAGCAGTGAGGGAGGCTCCGTGGGCGTGGGACCCTCCCGGCCAGGTGTGGGATATATTCTCCTGGTGTGCCTGTTTCCTTAAAGCGCAGTATTGGGGTGGGAGTTACCCGATTTTCCAGGTGTTGTGTGTCTCAGTTCCCCTGGCTAGGAAAACGGATTTCCTTCCCCCTTGCGCTTCCAGGTGAGGTGATGCCTCGCCCTGCTTCAGCTCTCGCTGGTCAGGCTGCAGCAGCTGACCAGCACCGATTGTCCGGCACTCCCTGGTGAGATGACCCCAGTACCTCAGTTGAAAATGCAGAAATCACCGGTCTTCTGTGTCGCTCGCACTGCGAGTTGGAGACTGGAGCTGTTCCTATTCGGCCATCTTGCTCCGCAGCATTTTTAATTTCATTCAAGAACTTTTCTTTTTCATTTACAACTTAGTAACAGCCACATAAGGCCTATCTCGGCTCTCTATGCAACTTCCTCACTAAACGTAATCATATCTAGATTTTGATGTAAAGTAGGGGATTTGCAACTTTTTCTTTCACTTGAGCACTTGGAGGTCATTATAGACTTATTAACTGTTCTAATTTCAATATTGTTGTGTCCTAGAAAATATGGGTGCCCAAGGAGAGGGAGAATAGCAGGGGAATAACTGGTGAGTAGAGCAGTGGGAACACACACATTTTTAGTTTCTGTTTTTGGTGCACCAAAACAATTCCAATAGTAATGCCAATGATCACTGGTTGCAGATCACCACAACAGGTATAATAATCATGAAAAAGTTTGAAATATTGTGATAATTACCAAAGTGTGTCACAGAGACTTGAAGTGGGCACATGCTGTTGGAAAGCTGAAACTGATAGACTTGATCTACACAGGGTTGCCACAAACCTTCAATCTGTAAACACACAATGTCTGTGAAGTGCAATAAAGTGAAGTGCAATAAAATGAGGTCTACCTGTATGTATGTATGTATTCATATATATGTGTATATATAATTACATATATATATACACATACACACACACACACACATCTGTGGCACAATGGATGTTTAGAGTTTATTTGAGGAAGAAAACATGAATTGGGAAGCACCATACCCAAGGAGGTTCAGTGTTAGGATGACAAAGCATCAGAGGCAAGTATTTATAAGGCAACTATGGAAGCAAAATAAATAAATTACTTTAGCAGTTACAGGATTGCCTTTTTTAGTTTACATTGTTGGAAAGTCTGTAGTCTTGTAATCATACTTTATTTCACTGCTTATGACTGAGTCAGGGCAGAAAAACTTCTACCTCCATCCTTTTAGAGTCCTTGCTGGGTGCAAAAATTGACCTAAGAAAGATTAAGAGGAAAGACACATAGGATGTTTTACATGGCACGAGAGCCATGTAAAGAAATGAAGACTCGAAGAAGCAGTTAGTTACTTATGTAGTGAATTAAACAAAGAACAATTGGCATTGAAGAAGTAGCTAAATTATTTGGGGAGGCTTAAAAGATAAAACTATTTTAACAAGGTCTGTACAGAATTCTCTTGGTTTCAACTTCTCATCCTAAATACAAGAATGTTGCCTTTCCTTCTAGTATAGAGAGTGTGTCTTTTACATGGGAGTTTCATATTCTGCTTTTAAGAAACAGCATTATGATCAAAGCCTGCTATTTTTGTAGTGTCTTTAGCTTAAACATTCAATATGGCAGAATAGCATATTTTAACTCTTTCAATTGGCTGAGCTTAAGCTTTTTTTTTCTAACATAAGCATTTGCCAGAAATTACCCAAGTTAACTTTTCACTTATGTTTGTAGTTTAAGTAAGGTTAAGGCTATTTTTAAGGCCCAGTTAATTTGTTTGCTTAGGGATTTTTCATGCCCAGTGTCCATTTTATTTTATTTTTTATTTTTTAATTTTTGTGGGTATATAACAGGTATGTATATTTATGGGGAACATGAGATACTTTGATACAAGCATGCAATGTGTAATAATCACCTCTTGAAAAACTTGGTATCCATCTTCTCAAGCATTTATCATTTTTTGTTTCAAACAATCCAATTATATTCTTTTAGTTATTTTAAAATGTAGAATTAATTATTGACTATAGTGTCTGTGTCTGTGGTGTATTACTCAAGAAATCTTTGCCCAGTCCAATCCCTTGATAGTTTCCTCAATGTTTTCTCTTAGTAGTTTTATAGTTTGAGGTTTTAAATTTAAATCTTAATCCATTTTGGTCTGACTTTTGTATAGAACAAGAGTAGGGGTCTAATATCATTCTTCTGCATGTGGATATCCAGTTTTTCCGGTACCATTTATTAAAGGGACTGTCCTTTCCCCAATGTATATTCTTGACACCTTTGCTGAAAATGGGTTCACTGGAGATGTATACACTTATTGCTAGGTTCTCTATTCTCTTCCATTGGTCTCTTGTATGTTTTTATGCCAGTACGATGCTCTTTTGGTTATATAGCTCTCTAGTATAATTTGCAGTCAGGTAATGTGGTTCCTCCAGTTTTGTTCTTTTCACTCAGGATAGCTTGGTTTCTTTTGGCTCTTCTGTTGTTTCATATAAATTTTAGGATTGTTTTTTCTACTTCTGTGAAGAATGTCCTTGATATTTTGATAGTGTATTGAATCTGTAAGTTGCTTTAGGGAGTGTGGACAGTTAAAAATGTTGATTCTTCAAATCCATGAACATGGAATATCTTTCTATTTGTTGAGTCCTCTTCAATTTCTTACATCAATGTGTTATGGTTTGTGTTGTAGAGATCTTTTACTTCTTTGATTAAGTGTATCCCTAGGTATATTATTTTATTTGTAGCTATTATAAATGAAATTACTTTCTTAATTTCTTTTCAGGTTATTTGCTATTGGCACATAAAAATGCTACAGATTTTTATATGCTAATTTTTTATTCTGCAAACTTATTAATTTATTAGTTCTAAGAATGTTTTTGTGGAGTTTTTAGGTTTTTCCAAATATAAGATATCAATTGCAAACAAAAATAACTTGACTTCTTCCTTTTCAATTGGAATGCTCTTTATTTCTTTGCCTATCTGAATGCTTTAGCTAGGACTTCCAGTACTATGTTGAATAACAGTGGCAAAAGTGGGTATGCTTTTCAAGTTCCAGGTATTGGAGGATAGACTTTCAGTTTTTCCTGTTCAGTATGATACTAATTGTAAGTCTGTCATATATGGATTTTGTTGTGTTGGGATATGTTCCATCTATACTCAGTTTTTTAAGTTTTTTTATTGTGAAGGGAAGTTGAATTTCATCAAATGCTTTTTCAGCATCAGTTGAAATGATTATTTGCTTATTTCTTCATGTAATATATATGATATTTCACATTGATTGGTTTGCATATGTTGAACCATCCTTGCATCTCTGGGATAAATCCCACTTAGTCATAATAAATTATTATTTTTTTGATGTATTGTTGAATTTGGTTTACTAGTATTTTGTTGAGGATTTTAGCATCAGTTCATCAGGGTATTTAGAAAATGGCAGAGCAAGATGGCTCAATAGAATTTTCCACTGATTGTCCCCACTGCAGGAACAACCAAATTTTAACAACTACACACAAAAACATTATCATAAAAACCAAAAATCAGGTAAGCAATCACAATATCTGGTTTTAGCTTCATATAACTAAAAGAGTCACTGAAGAGGGTAGGAAAGACAGTCTTCAATCATCAATCATCAATGCCTTACCTCACCAATTATGGAGAGAGAATCTGCGTACTTGGAGGAGGGCAAGCACAATGACTAAGGGACTTGGCATTGAACTCAGTGCTGCCTTGTCACAGTGGAAAGCAAAATCATGTTGAACTCAGCTGGTGCCTGCGCCAAGGAGGGAGTATTTGGATAAGCCCAGCCAGAGGGAAATTGCCCATCCCAGCAGTTGGAACTTGAGTTTCTTGGCAAGCCTCATCACTGTGGGCTAAAGGGCTCTGGGGTCCTAGGAAAAGTTGAAAGGCAGTCTAGGACACAAGGGCTTCAATTCCTAGGCAAGTCTTAGTGCTAGGCTGAGCTTAGAGCTGGTGGACTAGGGTGGCATGTGATCCAAGGAGATACCAGCCAGGCAGCTAAGGGAGTGCTTGTACCTCCCCTCCTCCAACCCCAGGAAGCTCAGCTCACAGCAATGAAAGTGACTCCTTCCTTCTTGAGGAGAGGAGAGTGAAGAGTAAAGATGACTTCATTTTGCATCTTCAATACCAGGTCAGCTCAATAGGATAGGACACTGGCAGAGTCTTGAGCCCTATATTTCAGGCCCTAGCTCCCAGACTACATTTCTAGATATACCCTAAAGTAGAAGGGAGCCTGCTTCCCTAAAGAGTATGACCCAGTCCTGGCAGGATTCATCACCTGCTGACTAAAGAGCCCTTGGGACCTGAATAACCAAGAGTGATACCCAGGTAGTATGTTGTGGATCTTGGGTAAGATCGGAGATGTGCTGGTTTTAGGTGAGACACAGCATGTTCCCAGCTCTGGTGGCTATGGTGAAAGACTCCTGCTTGCAAAAAGCAGAGAGAAAAGCGAAGAGGACTTCGTCTTGTACCTGAAGTACAGCTTGACCCCAGTGAGGTAGAGCACCTAGTGGACTGTTGGGATCCCTGAGTCCAGACCTAAGCTTTTGGACAGCATTTCTGGACCTGCCCTAGACCAGATGGGTGAGTCTCAGGCCTGAAGGGTGAGTCTCAGGCCTGGCATTCACTACAAGCTGACTGAAGAGCCTTTGGACTTTAAGTGAATATTGGCAGTGGCCTGGAAGAACTCCTCATGGGCCAGTAGTGGTGGTGGCTATTGAGAGAGGCTCCTTTGCCTGTGGAAAGGGAGGGAATAGTGGGAGGGATTTTGTCTTGTGGGTTGAAGGCTAGCTTAGCCTCAGTAGAATAGAACACCAGGTAAATTTCTAAGATTTCTGATCCTAATCCCTGGCTCCCAGACAGCATCTCTGGACCCACCCAGGACCTGAGGGAACTTGTTGCTCTGAAGGGAAGAGCAGAAATCGGACTGGCTTCACTACCTATTGACTGTAGAGCCCTAGGTCCTTAAGTGAACATAGATAGTTGCCAGGTAGTGGCTACAGTGGACCTTGGTCAAGACCCAGTGCTATTCCGGCTTCAAGTCTGACTCAGTGCAATCCCTGTGGTGGTAGTTGCAGTGGTACTTGTGTCACCTCACTCCTAGCTCCAGGTGACTCAGCACAGAGAAAGACATACTCCATTTGTTTGGGATAAAGTAAAGGAAAAGAACAAGATTATATTCCTGGCAGTCCAGATAGATCTTCTGGATCTAATCCTTAACCATCAAGATGGTACCTTGGAGTATTAAAAAACCACAGCATTATTGGGGCTGAGGCCCAAATTCCTTTGAATACCTGAAAAGCCTTCCAAAGAAAGATGCCACAAACAAGCCCAGACTGTGAAGATTATAATAACTACCTAACTCTTCAAAGCCCAGACACTGACAAACATCCACAGCATCAAGATCATCCAGGAAAACATGGCCTCACCAAGTGAACTATATAAGGCACCAGAGACAAATCCTGGAGAAAGAGATATATGACTGTTGAGACAGAGAATAAAAAATAACAAATTCAAGTTAACACAGAGAAGGAATTAAGAATTCTATCAGATAAATTTAACAAAGATGTTGAAATAATTAAAAGGGCTCTAGCAGAAATTCTAGAGTTGAAAAATGCAATTGACATACTGAAGAATGTATCAGAGTCTCTTAACAGCAGAATTGATCAAATGGAAGAATGAGTGAGCTTGAAGACAGATTATTTGAAAATACACAGCCAGAGGAGACACAGGAAAAAGCAATGCAAAAGAATGAAGCATGCTTACTAAATCTAGAAAATAGCTTCAAAGAGGCACATCTAAGATTTATTGGCCTTAAAGAGGAGGTAGAGAAAGAGATAAGAGTAGAAAGTGTATTTAAAGGGATAATGTTGAAGAACTTCCCAAACCTAGAGAAAAATATCAAATTCAAGTATAAGAGGATTATAGAACACCAAGAAGATTTAGTCCAAACAGTACTACCTCAAGGTACTTAATAATCAAACTCCCAAAGGACAAGGATAAAAAAAGAATCCTAAAAGAAGCAAGAGAAAAGAAACAAACAACATACAGTAGAGCTCCAAAACATCAGTCAGCAGACTTTTCATTGGAAATCTTATAGGCTAAGAGAGAGTGGCATGACATATTTAAAGTGCTGAAGAAAAAAAAATACTTTTACCCAAAATAGTATCTCCAGTAAAAATATCCTTCAAGCATGAAGGAGAAATACAAACTTTCCCAAAGAAACAAAAGCTAAGAGATTTCACCAGCATCAGACCTGTCCTACAAGAAATGCTAGAGGGAGTTCTTCAATCTGAAAGAAAGGGTGTTATTGAGCAATAAAAAATTGTCTGATGTTACAAAACTCACTAGTAACATAAGATATACAGAAAAATCCAGGATATTACCAATAAAAAATAAGAACTACAACAATTATTCAAGACTTAGTATACTAAGACATTAAGAGAAACAACAAAAAATTACAAAGTGGGGAGATAAAGTGTAGAGTTTTTATTAGTTTTCTTTTTGCTTCTTTGTTTATGCAATTAGTGTTAAGTAGTCATCAATTTAAAATAATGGGTTATAAGCTAGTACTAAGCTTAAATCAGAAAAACATACAATGACTACACAAAAAGTAAAAAACAAGAAATTAAATTGTACCATCAGAGAAAATCAATTTCAGTAAAAGGAAGACAGGAATAATCTAAGGAAGAAAAGAAAAGACTACAAAACAATCAGAAAAAAATAACAAAATGCAGGAGTAGGTCCTTACTTATTAGTAACATTAAATGTAAATGGACTAAGCTATCCGATCAAAAGACAGAGTGCCTGAATGGATTTTTAAAAAAAGACCCAGGCTGGGTGTGGTGGCTTATGCCTGTAATCCCAGCACTTTGGGAGGCCAAGGCAGGCAGATCAGGAGGTCAGGAAATCGAGACCATCCTGGCTAACACGTTGAAACCCTGTGTCTAATAAAAATACAAAAAAATTAGCTGAGCGTGGTAGCAGGTGCCTGTAGTCCCAGCTACCCAGTATGCTGAGGCAGGAGAATGGCATGAATCCAGGAGGCAGAGCTTTCAGTGAGCTGAGATCGCACCACTGCACTCCAGCCTGGGCGACAGAGTGAGACTCCGTCTCAAAACAAAACAAGCAAACAAACAAAAAAACAAAAGAAAAGACCCAGGCCAGGTGTGGTGGCTGATGCCTGAAATCCTAGCACTTTGGGAGGCCAAGGCTGGTGGATCACAAGGTCAGGAGTTTGAGACCAGCCTGGCCAAATGGTGAAACCCCATCCCTACTAAAAATACAAAAATTAGCGAGGCGTGGTGGCAGGTACCTGTAATCCCATCTTCTTGGGAGGCTGAGGCAGGAGAATCTCTTGAAACTGGAAGGTGGAGGTTGCAGTGAGCAAAACTCTGTCTCAAAAAAAAAAAAAAAAAAACGCGCACACACACACACACACACACACACACAAAACCCGATGATCTGTTGCCTATTGCCTACAAGAAACATACTTCCCCTACAAAGACACACATAGAATGATAATAAAGAAATAGAAGAATATATTCCATGCTAATGCAAACCAAAAAAGAGCAAGAATAGCTATACTTTTTGTGATAGATTAACACTGAGTGTCAACTTGATTGGACTGAAGGATGCAAAGTATTGATCCTGGGTGTGGCTGTGAGGGTGTTGTCAAAGGAGGTTAACATTTGAGTCAGTGGGCTGGGAAAGGTAGACCCACTCTTAATCTGGTGGATACCATCTAATCAGCTACCAGAATGGCCTAACTATAAAGCAGGCAGAAAAATGTGAAAAGACTAGACTGACCTAGCCTCCCAGCTTACATCTTTCTCCTGTGCTGGCTGCTTTCTGCCCTTGAACATCAGACTTTAAGTTTTTCAGCTTTGGAAGTTTGACTGGCTTCCTTGCTACTCAGCTTGCAGATGGCCTATTGTGGAACCTTGTGATTGTGTAAATTTAATACTCCTTTATAAACTCCCCTTCATGTACATATCTATCCTATTAGTTCTGTCCTTCTAGAGAACCCTGACTAATACAGATTTTGGTACTAGGAGTGGTTCTAAAGGAACAGAATCTTAAGGATGGAGTTCTTTTTTGGTTTTGAGGTTTCTGGAGTTGGCTGCTTAATATTATTAGACCCCAAAATGTTAAGGACTCTACTTCTAATAGTATGGAAAACACTGATAGTCCTTGGCATGAACTGTTTGGAGAGTTATGCAAAATAAATGCATTTGATACTCCTGATTCATTCCTCATGAGAGGCAAGGAGTTTAGTGACTCTATACATAATAACTTTGACCATATGTGGAGAGCCACGGAACATAATGAAGCTGGTTAGTTGCTCCTAAGTTTAGTGGACAAAGTGATGAAAGTAAACGATAAATTCAGGGGTTCTCTCTCCTGGATTCAGAAGCAGATACTGAGCCTCAAATCTGCTAACACTGCCCTGAGTAAGAGAATTATCTCCTGTAAAGAAAGAGCTGAAATCGTGGAAAAACAGACACAGCTCTTATCATGCAAGTGGCTGACCTGCAATGAAAGGTGCATGCACAGCCCTACGAGGTGTCTATTGTTAAAGTGAGGTCATTGATTGGAAAAGAATGGGAGCGTGCAACTTGGAATGGGAACATGTGGGTGAACCCTGATGAAGCTGGAGACACCGAGTTTGTAAACACTGATGAAACATTTTTGCCAGAAGAAACAGCTTCCCTATCCCCAGTAATACCAACATCCCCTCCCCAACCCACGCTGCCATCAGCCTTTCCACATTTGTCTAAGGAGATAAACCCTGTGCTGCCTGAGGCAACAGTGATGGCCTCCCCTGAGGCAGTTGCCAGGCAAGATAATGTTGATTCTCTCTCCTCAGGAGCCACCCCCAACACCCCTGTTTGCTTCTAGACCTATAACTAGACTAAAGTCCTGGTGGGCCCCTACACATGAAGTTGAGAGTGTGACCCATGAGCAGGTGTGCTACACTCAAAAAGAACTGCTTGAGTTTTCTGATTTATATAAACAAAAATCTGGAGAACAGCCATGGGAATGGATATTAAGGGTGTGGGATAATGGTGGAAAGAACACAGAGTTGGATCAGGCTGAATATATTGATTTGTGCCTACTAAGTCAAGACTCTGCATTTAATGTTGCAGCTTGGGGAGTTAGAAAAACATCCTAATAGTTTATTTGCTTGGTTAGCTGAAATATAGATTAAAAGATGGCCCACTGTCAGTGAGCTGGAAATGCCTGATCTCCCTCGATTTAATGTAGGGGGAAGGGCTCCAAAGGCTTAGGGAGATTTGGGTGGTGGAGGGGATTAGTCACTTTAGACCTACTCAACCCAGCTGGGAGAGTTCAGAAGATATACTCTTGACCAATGTCTTGCAAAATAGCTTTGTGAGGGCAGTACCTGCATCTTTGTAGAGCCCATAATTGCTCTTCTCTGTCTATCAGATCTAACATTGGGAACTTCAGTCGCTCAACTACAAAATTTCAATACAATGAGAATAATTGGATCCTGAAGTGGCAGGACTCAACCGTCAAAGGCAAGGTGGGTGTAGCTACCATGGACAGAAGAGACAAAGTGGCAAGCAGAATAGTCTGACTCATGTAGGGCTGTGGCATTGACTAATCACGGTGTTCCTAGGTATGAAATCAATAGGGAGCCTACTGCATTCCTACTTAATTTATATAAGCAGAAAACTTCTGGTCAAATTCTAAAGACTAATTTGAAGTATAAAAACAGAGAATCATGGCCCATTGATCAATTTCCAGACTTGAGCCAGTTTACAGACCCAGAATTCCTTGAACAAAGGGGAGGCTCGGTCCTCTTGAGGAAGGACTCCATTACACTACTGACAATTTATGCAGTGAATCTTTCTTTCATCCTTCTCCAAGGAGACCTCCAGCCTTTTACCGGGTTAAGTGTGCATTGGGGTAAGGGAAATGATCAGATATTTTGGGGACTACTGGACACTGGCTCTGAGCTGATATTGATTCCAAGAGACCCAAAATGTCACTGTGGTCCTCCTGTTAAAGTAGTGGTTTACAAAGGTCATGTAATTAATGGAGTTTTAGCTCAGGTCCGACTTAACAGTGGGTCCAGTGGGTCTGTGAGCTCATCCTGTGGTCATTTCCCCAGTGCCAGAATGCATAATTGGCATAGACAGACTTAGCAGGTGGCAGAACCCCCACTTTGGCTCCCTGAGTGATAGGATGAGGGCTATTATGGTGGGAAAGGCCAAATGGAAGCCATTAGAGCTGCATCTACCTAGAAAAATAGTAAATCAAAAACAATATTACATCCCTGGAGGGATTGCAGATATTAGTGCCGCCATAAAAGACTTGAAAGACCCAGGGGTGGTGATTCCCACCACATCCCCATTCAATTCTCCTATTTGGCCTGTGCAGAAGACAGATGGATCTTGGAGAATGACACTGGATTATTGTAAGCTTGACCAAGTGGTGACTCCAATGGCAGCTGCTGTACCAGATGTGGTTTTATTGCTTGAGCAAATTAACACATCTCCTGGTACCTGGCATGCAGCCATTGATTTCTCAAATGCCTTTTTCTCCATTCTTGTCCATAAGGCCCACCAGAAGCAATTTGTCTTCAACTGGCAAGGCCATCTATATACTTTTACTGTCCTACCTCAGGGGTATATCAACTCTCCAGCTTTGTGTCAGAATCTTGTTTGAAGAGACCTTGATTGATTTTTACTTCAACAAGATACCACACTGGTCCATTACATTGATGATATTATGCTGATTGGATCCAGTGAGCAAGAAGTAGCAAACACACTGAACTTATTGGTGAGGCATTTTCATCCCAGAGGACAGGAACTAAATCTGATTAAAATTCGTGGACCTTGTACCTCAGTAAAATTTCTACAGGTCCAGTGGTGTGGAGCCTGCTGAAATATTCCTTCTAAAATGAAGAATAAGTTGCTACATTTGACTCCTCCTACAACCAAGAAAGAGGCACAATTACTAGTATGTCTATTTGGATTTTGGAGGCAATACATTTCTCATTTGGGTGTGTTACTCCAGCCCATTTATTGAATGACTCGAAAAGCTGACAGTTTTTTGTGGGGTCCATAACGGGAGAAGGCTCTGCAACAGGTCTAGGCTGCTGTGCAAGCTGCTCTGTCACTTGGGCCATATGACCCAGCAGATCTAATGGTACTTGAGATGTCAGTGGCAGATAGGGATGCTGATTGGAGCCTTTGGCAGGCCCCCATAGGTGAATCACAGCAGAGACCTCTAGGATTTTGGAGCAAGGCCCTGCCATCTTCTGCAGATAACGACTCTCCTTTTGAGAGACAACTCTTGGCCTGTTACTGGATTTTGGTGGAAAATGAACCTTTGACTATAGGTCAAGTCACCATGTAACCCAAACTGCCTATTGTGAACTGGGTGCTCTCTGACCTATCTGGCCACAAATTGGGTTGTGCACAGCAGCATTCCACAATCAGATGGAAGTGGCATATTCATGATCAGTCTCAAGCAGGTCCTGAAGGCACAGGTAAGTTACATGAGGAAGTGGCTCAAATGCCCATGGTCTCCACTCCTGCCACCCTGCCTACTCTCCCCTAGGCTGCACCGATGACTTCATGGGGAGTTCCCTATGATCAATTGACAGAGGAAGAGAAGACCAGGGCCTGGTTCTCAGATGGTTCTGCATGATATGCAGGCACCACCCAAAAGTGGACAGCTGCAGCACTACAGCCTTTCTAGGACATCCCTGAAGGACAGTGGTGAAGGGAAATCTTCCCAGTGGGCAGAACTTTGAGCAGTGCACCTGACTGTGCACTTTGCATGGAATGAGAAATGGCCAGATGTGTGATTATATACTGATTATTGGGCTGTAGCCAATGGTTTGGCTGGATAATCAGTGACATGGAAGAAACATGATTAGAAAATTGATGACAAAGAAATTTGGGGAAGAGGTATGTGGAGGGACCTCTCTGAGTGGTCAGAAATTGTGAAGATATTTGTATTCCATGTGAGTGCTCACCAACAGGTGACCTCAAGCAGAGAAGGATTTTAATAACCAAGTGGATAGGATGACTCGTTCTGTGGACACCACTCAGCCTCTTTCCCCAGCCACCCCATCATCATCAATGGTCCCATGAACAAAGTGGCCATAGTGGCAGGGATGGAGGTTATGCATGGGCTCAGCAACATGGACTTCCACTCACCAAGGCTAATCTGGCTACAGCCACTGCTGTTGGATCTCTTCTATCATGGGAAGGGTAGAGAGTAGTTCATTGCTACGTATTTTAATTGTATTAAAAGTCATAGTGCATTTGCATATTTTAATGAAATACTAGCTTTCTTTAAAAATAGAGTTAAACTTATTTCCATTATATTTTTGAGCCATTTTTTGGCCAGAACAAATGTATTACTAATTTTCTCATAAGGCTCCATGTGAAATCCAGTAAGGATCCAGACATTGTATAATAATAAGATGCGCCCACATTTCTGCAAAATAGAAGGTAAAAAAGGATAGGAAGTCTTTAGAATATCCACTATTTTCTGAGTCAAAGATTACATGTTTTGTTAATTAAATCTTTCTTGCTAAAAGTTAATTAGCACCTATGCCCTTTATCAGTGTTTTTCAAAATTACGGTAGCACCAGAACATTTTTTGCAAATAAAACTGTGCATGAAATGCTAGTATAGGAAACAAATAAGAAGTGGAATTGCTCTGATTGAAGCAGGAGTTCCACTGACTTTGCCTGTTTCTTGTTTTGTCACTGTTCCCACCATTGGGTGAAGTGTAGGGGACTTATAGAACTATTTGGAAACAATTGCCCCTAATTATTGCCAAATATCATGGAAGCAGCAAGAAACAGAAGGCTCTTGGAATTAAAATAATGTTATCCACGATGCTAACCCTTTCTCTGACTACTCAGATTCACATCCTTCACATCCTTCCTAACATTAATTCACATTTTAAAAAATGTACAAACCCCAGTCAAGAGAATTCCATTTAATAGAACATAGTATGATTATCAAGAGAAGACTGCACTGTGAACCAAATATAACATAGTAAACAATGTTCTTGTTGGAGGATATGACAAAAAAATTAATAGTGTGAGAGAACAGTGATTATTTTGCAGCTGCATTATTATACATTGTTTTGTAAGATTTCCCTGTTGTATCTTATCAATTATGTGTTGCATATTAATTTTCTTACAATTTAATTATGATTTTGCTCATCCAGTTGCTTTTAGCAATCAGTACAAAATAATGCAATGCATTGTAAGTAAACATATCAGTGTACAGTTAGTGGTATAGGAAATTCCAAATAAACCATTTGTTGAAATTATCAAAATTCTTTTTACCATAATAAAGAGTTGAGTTTAAAAAAATATTTTTCCTAATTTCTGGTTTGATTTTTTTTTTTTTTTTTTTTGAGACAGAATCTGGGTCTGTCACCCAGGCTGGAGTGCGGTGGTGCAACCTCAGCTCCCTGCAACCTCTGCCTCCTCAGCTCAAGTGATCCTCCTGCCTAAGCCTCTTGAATAGCTGGGACCACAGGCACACATTACAACATCTGACTAATTTTTTTTTTTTTTTTGGTAGAGATGGGGTCTTGCCATGTTTCCCAGGCTGGTCTCAAACTCCTAGATTCAAACGATCCACCTGCCTTGGCCTCCCAAAGTGCTGGCATTATAAGCATGAGGCACCATGCCAGGCCTGTTTTGAAATTTCATACATATTTATAAAACATGTGTTCAGGATGAGAGAATATATGAAGAAGTTACATAGCGTTGTATATCTGTATAGAATAAAAATGATCTAAATCAGTGTTGTCAGACCATGGCTTTATAGACACCATCTTCTAGTTAAATCACTCATCTGTTTTTACCCAGTGCTCATATTGTGGGAAAAGTGTAGGGGCACAGAACAGTGAACACTTTCGGGAGTGTTGGAATCATTCTCTATTAGAATTATATTATTATACAAAATGTTGGTGAATCAGTCTGGATTTGGTCATGGAAACAAATCCACCATTAATCATTATGGAAAGAAGGTGTTTCATGTGGGAATTTAAGAATATAGGACAAACAGGATGTGGGAGAGCTGGGGTTTCAAGGTCTGATAAGGGAACATTTGATAAGTGACGAAGCACTTCAGCCTGAAGAGACTTCTTAGAAACCTATCAGGCCCATATTTCCTTCTCCCAAAAGGCAAAAACAATACCTAAGTTATCCTCATCAGGAGATTTGGCTACAGAAATGAATAACCCAAGTTTTAATCTATTCAGCTAGTCTCACCACTGCTACCTGAAGAGCTACCTGAGAGTCTTGGAGACACAACTGAACACTAATGATAATCTCTTAGATTATAGTTGGGGATATTACCAAGGATGTGATTTACCCAAAAGGATTAACTCTAGCAAAGCAGCTAGATCAGGAAGGTTACTGGGGTCCGAGTTTGGACTATGCCCTGCTTGGAATGAAAGCTAGGAAGAATTACTTCTAACAAAATAGATATTCATTTTCTTTCCTTGTAGTATATTGGCTTCCATGACCCTAAACCATATAAATTTGAGACAAAAATTACTGCTCTTTTTGAAATAGATGGTCCAAATCTTTGAAGGAACTCCTGATGAAGACTTCAGTGGCCCCTCTCTCACTGTCCCTGTGCAGGTCCAGCAGCTCCTGGAGGTTTCCGTGGGGAGCTGCACCTTCTGGTCCATCTGCTGTTCGTAGTGGGCAATAGTCTTGGGCAATAGTCTTTTGCACTGCAGCTGAGTTCTCTATCTGGGCAAGGCCAGGACTACATACTCCAGCAGGGCAGATCATTACTGCTGATATCATTGACATAGGTGAGCACCAGGCTCTTTAGACCTGCATATGGAGAACAGATGCTAATGTTTCTTATAGTAAAGAAAGGCTCTATTCCGTGTAATTCTGAGCATGTCAAATACCATGTTTTCCTCACAGCATCAATGTCCTCAGTATCACCTAGAAGCTTGCTAGAAATACAGACTCTCAGACCCTGTCCAAGATCTATTGAATTAGACTTTTCTCTTTGGTAAGATCCTCAGAAGATATACATGCATACCAACATTTGTTGTACTTAAGTTCTTGTACTACATTACATAGACTTGTGTTAATTGAATGTTTGCATCCATTTTAACCCCAAGCACCGTTAGGACAGGAACCATATCTATTTCATTTATGTCTGTATCTTCAGTCTATTCATAGTAAGCATTTGATCAATGTGTATGAAACAAATGACACTATTCCAGTAAAAAGGAGTCATCCATTTAGTTTATTTTATCACAGTTTTGTCCAAAAGTGCTTTCTGTAATGCTGGAAATATTCTATATGTGCTGTTCAGTGTGCTAGCCACTAAGTACATGTAGATATGAGTCCTTGAATTACAGCCGTGTGAACTGACTTTTAAATTTTCCCTATTTAAATTATTTACATTTATGTTTACATAGACACACTTGTCTAGGGGCTACTGTATTGCATGTGCAAGTCCAGTTCACTAGGGCAATTTTAAGCAATAGAACTTTTTTTCCCTTGGCCTTTTCCTAGACTGGAAATTTGACTAACAATATATATTAGAAACATTGGTGCCATCTAGAATTTAACATAAATATAGTAGTAGATTGGGATTTTTCAAAGCTGAAACTAGGTGGAAGATATTCTATGCTCCCCTAGTCTTAAACAATGAGCAGAAGTACTAGGAAGGGGACTAACAAGGCCTGTTGACCTTGATGCCTCCAAAAGAGTTTTAGTTTTGGAATTATTCAAGATGTAGGAACAGAAGTCTGCTACTTGTTGCACAAATTTGGGGTCCAGCTCTTCATCACGTGGTTTCGTGAGCTGGGCAAACTTCTTGCGGTGAACAGGCCGATCAAAGATAAAGCATCTCTTCTTTGGGAAGAACTTCTGGATACAGAGTTGGGGCAGATTAAAAGTTTTATATGGGGGGGGGCGCCCATCATGGCTGAATAGGAACAGCTCCAGCCTCCAGCTCCCAGCATGAGTGACACAGAAGACGGGTGATTTCTGCATTTTCAACTGAGGTACCAGGTTCATCTCACTGGGGCATGTCAAACAGTCAATGCTAGTTCACTGGTGCAGCCCGACTAGCGAGAGCTGAAGCAGGACGAGACATTGCCTCACTTGGGAAGCACAAGGGGGAAGGGAATTCCTTTTCCTAGCCAAGGGAAATTGAGACATACAACACCTGGAAAATCGGGTAACTCCCACCCTAATAGTGTACTTTACCAAGGGTCTTAGCAAACAGCACACCAGGAGATTATATCCCACCCCTGGCCCGGAGGGTCCCACGCCCACAGAGCCTCCCTCATTGCTAGCACAGCAGTCTGAGATCTAACTGCAAGGCCGTAGCAAGGCTGGGGGATGGGCGCCCGCCCTTGCTGAGGATTAAGTAGGTAAAAAAAGCCACCGGAAATTTCGAATTGGGTGGAGCCCACCACAGCTCAAGGAGGCCTGCCTGTCTCTGTAGACTCCACTTCTGGGGACAGAGCGTAGCTAAACAAAAAGGAGCAGAAACCTCTGCAGATGTAAAAGTCCCTGTCTGACAGCTTTGAAGACAGCAGTGGTTCTCCCAGCATGGAGGTTGAGATCTGAGAACTGACAGACTGCCTGCTCAAGTGGGTCCCTGATCCCTGAGTAGCCTAACTGGGAGACATCCCCCACTAGGTGTAGACCAACACCTCACTCCTCACACGATGGGTACACCCCTGAGACAAAGCTTTCAGAGCAAGAATCAGATAGCAACACTTGCTGTTCAGCAATATTCTATCTTCTACAGCCTCCGCTGCTGATAACCAGGCAAACAGGGTCTGGAGTGGACCTCAAGCAAACTCCAACAGACCTGCAGCTGAGTGTCCTGACTTAGAAGGAAAACTAACTAACAGAAAGGACACCCACACCAAAACCCCATCAGTACGTCACCATTATCAAAGACTAAAGGCAGATAAAACCACAAAGATGGGGAAAAAGCAGTGCAGAAAACCTGGAAATTCAAAAAATCAGAGTGCATCTCCCCCTCCAAAGGAACGCAGCTCGTCGCCAGCAACGGAACAAAGCTGGATGGAGAATGATTTCGATGAGTTGAGTGAAGAAGGCTTCAGTCAATCAAATTTCTCAGAGCTAAAGGAAGAACTACGCAATGAGTGCAAAGAAACTAAAAACTTTGAAAAAAGGATGGATGAATGGATAACTAGAATAATCAATGCAGAGAAGACCTTAAAAGAACTGATAGAGGTGAAAACCATGACACGAGAACTACGTGACAAATGCACAAGCTTCAGTAACCGACTCGATCAACTGGAAGAAAGATGATCAGTGATTGAAGATCAAATGAATGAAATGAAGTGAGAAGAGAAGTGTAGAGAAAAAGGAATGGAAAGAAATGAAAAAAGCCTCCAAGAAATATGAGATTATGTGAAAAGACCAAATCTACATTTGATTGGTGTGCCTGAAAGTGACGGAGAAAATGGAACCAAGTTGGAAAACACTCTGCAGGATATCATCCAGGAGAACTTCCCCAACTAGTAAGGCAGGCCAATGTTCAAATTCAAGAAATACAGAGAATGCCACAAAGATGCTCCTTGAGAAGAGCAACTCCAAGACACATAATTGTCAGGTTCACCAAAGTTGAAATGAAGGAAAAAATGTTAAGGGCAGCCAGAGAGAAAGGTCAGGTTACCCACAAAGTGAAGCCCATCAGACTAACAGCAGGTCTCTTGGCAGAAACTCTACAAGCCAGAAGAGAGTGGGGGCCAATATTCAACACTCTCAAAGAAAAGAACTTTCAACCCAGAATTTCATATTCAGCCCAACTAAGCTTCATAAGTGAAGGAGAAATAAAATCCTTTACAGACAAGCAAATGCTTAGAGATTTTGTAATCACTAGGTCTGACTTACAAGAGCTCCTGAAAGAAGCACTAAACATGGAAAGGAACAACTAGTACCAGCCATTGCAAAAACATGCCAAAATGTAAAGACTGTTGATGCTACAAAGAAACTGAATCAACTAACGAGCAAAATAACCAGCTAATATCATCATGACAGGATCGAGTTCACACATAACAATATTAACCTTAAATGTAAATGGACTAAATGGTCCAATTAAAAGACACAGACTGGCAAATTGGATAAAGAGTCAAGACCCATCAGTTTGCTGTATTCAGTAGACCCATATCACATGCAGAGACACACATAGGCTCAAAATAAAGGGATGGAAGAAGATCTACCAAGCAAATGGAAAACAAAAAAAAAGCAGGGGTTGCAATCCTAGTCTCTGATAAAACAGACTTTAAACCATCAAAGATCAAAAGAGACAAGGCCATTATATAATGGTAAAGGAATGAATTCATCAGGAAGAGCTAACTATCCTAAATCTATATGCACCCAATACAGGAGCAACCAGATTCATAAAGCAAGTCCTGAGAGACTTACAAAGAGACTTAGACTCTCATACAATAATAATGGGAGACTTTAACACCCCACTGTCAACATTAGACAGATCAACGAGACAGAAAGTTAACAAGGATCTCTAGGAATTGAATTCAGCTCTGCACCAAGCGGAGCTAATAGACATCTACAGAACTCTCCACCTCAAATCAACAGAATATACATTCTTCTCAGCACCACATCGCACTTATTCCAAAATTGACCACATAGTTGGAAGTAAAGCACTCCTCAGCAAATGTAGAAGAACAGAAATTATAACAAACTGTCTCTCAGACCACAGTGCAATCAAACTAGAGCTCAGGATTAACAAACTCAATCAAAACCGCTCAACTACATGGAAACTGAACAACCTGCTCCCGATGACTACTGGGTGCATAACGAAATGAAGGCAGAAATAAAGATGTTCTTTGAAACCAATGAGAACAAAGATACAACATACCAGAATCTCTGGGACACATTTAAAGCAGTGTGTAGAGGGCAATTTATAGCACTAAATGCCCAAAAGAGAAAGCAGGAAAGATCTAAAATTGACACCCTAACATCACAATTAAAAGACCTAGAGAAGCAAGAGCAAACACATTCAAAAGCTAGCAGAAGGCAAGAAATAACTAAGATCAGAGCAGAACTGAAGGAGATAGAGACACAAAAAACCCTCCAAAAAATCAATAAATCCAGGAGCTGGTTTTTTGAAAAGATCAACAAAATGGATAGACCGCTAGCAAGACTAATAAAGAAGAAAAGAGAGAAGAATCAAATAGACGCAATAAAAAATGATAAAGGGGATATCACCACCAACCCTACAGAAATACAAAATACCATCAGAGAATACTACAAACACCTCTATGCAAATAAACTAGAAAACCTAGAAGAAATGGATAATTTCCTGGACACTTACACTCTCCCAAGACTAAACCAGGAATAAATTGAATCCCTGAATAGACGAATAGCAGGCTCTGAAATTGAGGCAATAATTAATAGCTTACCAACCAAAAAAATGTTCAGGACCAGATGGATAGACAGCCCAGTTCTACCAGAGGTACAAGGAGGAGCTGGTACCATTCCTTCTGAAACTGTTCCAATCAATAGAAAAAGAGGGAATCCTCCCTAACTCATTTTATGAGGCCAACATCATCCTGATACCAAAGCCTGGCAGAGACACAACAAAAAAAGAGAATTTTAGACCAATATCCCTGATGAACATCATTGCAAAAATCCTCAATAAAATACTGGCAAACCGAATCCAGCAGCACATCAAAAAGCTTATCCACCATGATCAAGTGGGCTTCATCCCTGGGATGCAAGGCTGGTTCAACATTCGCAAATCAATAAACGTAATCCAGCATAGATGCTGTAGTAGCTATACAGTGGGTGTTAGCATTTTAAGAGTGGATTAGGTAAGGTGCATTTAGTATACCTATAAAGTGAATACGGGTCCTATCTCGAAAATTTTTAGTGGAATTAATTCTGCAACAATTGGCATAAAGCTGTGATTAGCACCGCAGATTTCTGAACATTGTCCGTAGTAGACATCTGGTCGTATGGCAGTAAATGTGGTAAACAGTAACAGAACCAAAGACAAGAACCACATGATTATCTCAATAGATGCAGAAAATGCCTTTGACAAAATTCAACGGCCCTTCATGGTAAAAACTCTCAATAAATTCAGTATTGATGGAATGTATCTCAAAATGATAAGAGCTGTTTATGACAAACCCACAGCCAATATCATACTGCATGGGCTAAAACTGGAAGCATTCCCTTTGAAAACTGACACAAGACAGGGATGCCCTCTCTCACCACTCCTATTCAACATAGTGTTGGAAGTTCTGGCTAGGGCAATCAGGCAAGAGAAAGAAATCAAGGGTATCCAGTTAGGAAAAGAAGAAGTCAAATTATCCCTGTTTGCAGATGACATGATTGCATATTTAGAAAACCCCATCGTCTCAGCCCAAAATCTCCTTAAGCTGATAAGCAACTTCAGCAAAGTCTCAGGATACAAAATTAATGTGCAAAAATCACAAGCATTCTTATACACCAGTAACAGACAAGCAGAGAGCCAAATCAGGAATGAACTTCCATTCACAATTGCTTCAAAGAGAATAAAATACCTAGGAATCCAACTTAAAAGGGATGTCAAGGACCTCTTCAAGGAGAACTACAAACCACTGCTCAGTGAAATCAAAGAGGACACAAACAAATGGAAGAACATACCATGCTCATGGATAGGAAGAATCAATATCGTGAAAATGGCCATACTGCCCAAGGTGATTTATAGATTCAATGCCATCCCCATCAAGCCACCAATGAGTTTCTTCACAGAATTGGAAAAAACGGCTTTAAAGTTCATATGGAACCAAAAAAGAGCCCGCATTGCCAAGACAATCCTAAGTCAAAAGGACAAAGCTGGAGGCGTCACGCTACCTGACTTCAAACTATACTACAAGGCTACGGTAACCAAAACAGCATGGTACTGGTACCACAACAGAGATATAGACCAATGGAACAGAACAGAGTCCTCAGAAATAATACCACACATCTACAGCCATCGGATCTTCGACAAACCTGAGAGAAACAAGAAATGGGGAAAGGATTCCCTATTTAATAAATGGTGCTGGGAAAATTGGCTAGCCATAAGTAGAAAGCTGAAACTGGATCCTTTCCTTACCCCTTATACGAAGATTAATTCAAGATGGATTAGAGACTTAAATGTTAGACCTAATACCATAAAAACCCTAGAAGAAAATCTAGGTAATACCATTCAGGACATAGGCATGGGCAAGGACTTCATGTCTAAAACACCAAAAGCAACGGCAGCAAAAGCCAAAATCGACAAATGGGATCTAATTAAACTAAAGAGCTTTTGCACAGCAAAAGAAACTACCATCAGAGTGAACAGGCAACCTACAGAATGGGAGAAAATTTTTGCAACCTACTCATCTGACAAAGGGCTAATATCCAGAATATACAAAGAACTCAAACAAATATACAAGAAAAAAACAAACAACCCCATCAAAAAGTGGGGAAAGGATATGAACAGACACTTCTCAAAAGAAGACATTCATACAGCCAACAGACACATGAAAAAATGCTCATCATCACTCGCCATCAGAGAAATGCAAATCAAAACCACAATGAGATACCATCTCACACCAGTTAGAATGGCAATCATTAAGAAGTCAGGAACAACAGGTGTTGGAGAGGATGTGGAGAAATAGGAACACTTTTACACTGTTGGTGGGATTGTAAACTAGTTCAACCATTATGGAAAACAGTATGGCAATTCCTCAAGGATCTAGAACTAGATGTACCATATGACCCAGCCATCCCACTACTGGGTATATACCCAAAGGATTATAAATTATTCTACTACAAAGACACATGCACACGTATGTTTATTGCGGCACTATTCACAATAGCAAAGACTTGGAATCAACCCAAATGTCCATCTGTGACAGACTGGATTAAGAAAATGTGGCACATATACGCCATGGAATACTATGCAGCCATAAAAAAGGATGAGTTCATGTCCTTTGTAGGGACATGGATGCAGCCGGAAACCATGATTCTCAGCAAACTATCGCAAGAACAGAAAACCAAACACTGCACGTTCTCACTCATAGGTGAGAATTGAACAATGAGATCACTTGGACACAGGAAGGGGAACATCACACACCGGGGCCTCTTGTGGGAAGGGGGCAGGGGGGAGGGATAGCATTAGGATATATACCTAATGTAAATGATGAGTTAATGGGTGCAGCACACCAACATGGCACATGTATACATATGTAACAAACCTGCACGTCGTGCACATGTACCCTAGAACGAAAAGTATAAAAAAAAAAAAAAAAAACACAAAAAAAACAGCCTAAAAGTTGGAAGCTATTGTTCTCTATTTGAGGAAGCATTTTATTCATATGTAAATATTGACATAGGCAGAGAAGGTTGGACTTGAGCTTGGTAAAAAAAGAAAAGAAAAGAAAAGTTTTATCTATTTAACTGGTACCTAGAAAAACATAAAAAAATCATAAAATTGCCTAATATAAGTGTTTCTGTAAAGGGCCAAATAGTAAATATTTTAGGCTCTTCAGGCTGGGTGGTCTCTTTTCCAAATACTCAACTCTGTTATTGGAGCATGACAACAGTTTTTGAAAATCTGTAAATGAATGGGCATAGCATTATTCCAAGAAAACCTTATTTACAAAGACAGCTGGCAGGCAGGATTGGCCATGATTTGTCTTGGGCTGTAGTTTGCCAGTGCTTGGACTAGCACACGTTCATATTTTAGTCTATGTTCTTTAAATAAATATCCATTTTGCTCCACATTCTATGGCTAAATAGAAGATCACAAACCCTAGGCAGGGAGATAAAATTAACCTAATCATAGCATACACATAGGTGAAAGAACAAGAAACTTGTTTTAGAACAAGGACAAATGTAATTTAAAATAAAATCTATTAATTCAGATATTCAACAGCATTAATTTCTAGGAATAGCCAGTTGAAGACATAGAAAACTGCAAATTTGGGAAAACTAGCAATAGTAAACTGAAAAATGATAATTTCTTTTGTTTTCTCACCCTCATTTATCAGTTGAAGCTCTCCGTTACCTTGCTTCAGCTTCAGGGAGTATGTCAGGTACTTATCTGCTGTGATAGGTTGTCCTTCTGCTAGTAAGTCCAGGGAGAAATCTCTCAGTGTCCACACAAAGTCTGGGAAGAAGCTCACAAAGTCAGCTGAATCCTCATTCTCATTCTCATCAGGTGAGGATTTTGATCAGATTCGATGTGTCAGCTCTGTCACATAGCTGAGTAGCTAACTAAGGAAATGTGACAAAATGAACAGGGACCTCATCCCATATTCAACACATTCCCAAACCTTCCATTTTCCTTTGCTCCTAACCTAAGTGTCATTTCTAAAGTGGATACATGGGATCTCTCCTCTGTACTTACATTATTTTATGTTTTCTCCTCTTGAGCTTGATTCATGAGGATTCACAGTCAGGCAGCTGGTTTATGAATACAGGTGTCCCCTCTGACCTTGGTGCTGTTGTGGGTCACAAAGGATACTGCAGTTGGTCCATGGCCTGCTGGTTGATGGTTCCCATGCTGTTGTACACAAAGGTGCTGCTCAGGAGGACGGCCAGGGCGAAGATCCAGGAGTCATTCTGGTTGTCTCGCTGGAAGTCAAGACATACTGGAGTCAGGAGCAAGTTTCATTGTCACAGCACTTTCCAGAGTAACAGTAGTAAAACTATGTTCATATGTTAGAGGGTTTTTGGTCTTTTTTGTTTGTTTGTTCTTTAGCACTAATGACATATCAAAGGAAGCCAAATACAAAAAGTATTCTCATTAGGATGTCGCTTTTGGGTAGTTTTTCGACGAGTGTTTTTGGGTTACAATGATCCTTATTAAGTCTTCTAATGATCATCAAAAGATAATTGTAAAATTAAAATTCAAGGTTGGTGGGCATTTTAAGGCCTGAATACAATGTAAATTTAAAATTTTCTCATATTTTTTCAATAACAAAATTCACATATAAGATTGATACTATTAGTTGCTATTTTATTGAATAATTAATCTACACCTGAAATGTACTGTTTATCTCATTAAATATTCAAAATAATACTATGTGGCCAACATAGATCTTTTTCATAAATTTTAAAGATTAGAATGCTGAGTATAAAATAAGTCAATTTTCTCAGGGTACTGAATTAGTGACAGAATTTAAATTTAAACAGAAAGTCATGGGGCTTTAGCACCCAAATTCTTAACTAAAGTTCTCTGCAGGATAAGACTCATGGCACTGGGACTATTTGTGCTCCCTTTATGCATCTGTGTTAAACCCCACATATTATGGTCTGTAGTTAATAAACAATGAAACAGTGCATAAAATATTCAGAGAAGAGGAGCTCACTCCACAATTGGATCCTTGAATCTCACCTGCTCTACATCTCCCAGACCCTCAGTGTCCAGCAGAACTAGGATGTGGCCTGGCTTCTTGGGATGGGGCACACACCACATCCAGATTCCTTTAGTGTGAGACTGCACTGTGGAGCCCAGAGAGAAGCCTGCAAGGGAGAAAGAAGACCAGAGATGCAGATCTAGTAACAGGCAATTCTGGTAGTTGAAGGAAAAGGTAGCATATTTAAGGTTAGGAGAGAATCGAAACGACAATCACTATTCATCTGACTTAGTTACAATCAAAGAAATAGGAAATTTGAATATCTAATGCATGGAAAAGTTCAGGAGGCTTTCATGATAAAAACAATAAACAAAGTAGAAATAGAAAAACAGTACCTCAACATAATAAAGGCCACATATTAAAAACCCACAGCTCACTTCACATTTAATGATGAAGCTTCATAGCTTTGCCTGTAACATCAGGAACAAGAGAAGGGTGCCTACTTTTGCCATTTGTATTCCATAGAATACTGCAAGTCCTGTCCAGAGTAATTAGACAAAAAAAGCATAAAGGAGGCATCCTAATTGGTAATGAAAAAGTAAAATTATCTGTCTGCTGACAGTAGTATCTAATTTGTAGAAAACATTAAATATTCCACAAAAACCTATTAGAACTATTAAAAGAATTCATCAAAGTTGCAGCATGCAAAGTCAATGTGGAGAAATCAGTTGCCAGTGTACAAAAATAGAATTAGAACAGGAATTCTAATTTTCTTCCTAAACAAAAAGGAAAGGAAATTTTGAAAATAATCACATTTAACAGCATCAGAAGAATAAACTACCTAGGAATAAGCTTAACCAAGCAGGTGAAAGAGTTGTAGAGTGAAAACTTCAAACACCCTTTAAAGATATTATAGATGACATAAATTATTAGAAAGGCATCCTGCATTTATGGATTAGAAGACTTAATATTCTTAAGATGTCACTACTACCCAAAATGATATACAGGTTTGATGTAATACCTACCAACAATCCAATTACTTTGTATAAATAGAAAAATCCACCAAAACTTTCATATGAAATTTCTGGAGATCCCCTAGTGATGAAAATAATCTTAAAAAGGAAGAGCAAAGTTGGAATCTCACAATTTCTGACTTCTGAGACGTATTACAAAACCATGTATGGTACTGGTGTAAAGACTGACATATAAACCAATGGAATAGAAAAACAGCCCATGAATAAACTCTGACATATATGGTCAAATGATTTCCAGTACGGGTGTTAAGATCATTTAATGAAGAAAGGAGAGTCTCTTTAACAAATGATGTTGAGGAAATGAGATATCTCTTTAAAAAAGTTGGGCTGTTACCTTATAACTTATAAATACGAACTCAGAATGAATCAAAGAGCTGAACATTAGAGTTAAAACTATAAACGTTGTAGAAGAAAACAAAGGGCAAAAGTTTTATAATATTGGATTTGGCAATGATTTTTTTGAATAAGAAACCAAAAGTATAGTCAATAAAAGAAAAAGTAGATGAGTTGGACTTCATCAAAATTTAAAACTTTTGTGTGTTAACAGACTCTATCAACAGAGTTAAAAAAGGCAACACATAGAATGTAAGAAAAGATTTGCTAAACATGTGTATGATAAGGGATTGATATCTAGAAAATATAAAAAAATTTACAAAGCAACACAAATAAACAACCGGATTAATAAATGAACAAAGGACTTGAATAGACATTTTCCCAAAGAAGATATATAAGTGGTCAATAAGCACATGAAAAGATGCTGAATATCACTAGTCATTATGGAAATCAAAATCCAAACCACAACCAGATACTACTTAACATCCATTCCTATGGACACTATAAAAAAAAAAAACCACTGAAAATAAAAAATGTTGGTGAGGAAGTAGAGAAATTAGAGCCCTTGTGCATTTCTGTTAGGAACGTAAAATGGTACAGTCACTGTGGAAAATGGTATAGTGATTTCTTTAAAAAAACAGTTAACATGGAATGACTTCATAAGCCAGCAATTCCCCTTCTGGATATATTCCCAAAAGACGTGAAAGCAGGGACTTGAACAGATATTCGGACACTCATGTTCCTATTAGCATTATTTATAGTAGACAAAAGGTGGAAGCAATCCAAGTGGCCATTGACGGATGAAGAGATAAATAAATTATCAAAGACATACAATTACTAAGCCTTAAAAAGGAAGAGTTTTGACACGTGCTAACACACTGATGAACCTTGAAGACATATGAATTGAAATAAGACAGTCATAAAAGGACAAATATTGAATGATTCCACTTATATGAATTTTCTGTAGTAGTCAAATTCATAGAGATAGAATGTAGAATGATGGCAGGCAATGGGTTGATGTGGAGCTTTTGTTTATTTAGTACAGAGTTTCTGTTAGGCAAGATGAAAGAGTTCTGGATATGGATGGAGGTGACAGTTGTATAACAGTGTAAATTTAATTAATGTCACAGAACTGTACACTTAAAAATGGTTATGAGGTTAAATGTTATGTTTTTTTTTACAACAATAAAAAAGAATATCCAATACAGACTGAAACATTTTTTCAACCTTAAAGATCATTGTAAACTCACTGTTATGGCATAAAAATTATAACAAACATTGTATAGTTTATTGTAATTATTATGTACATTAATTATTTTTATTACAGTCTTACTCCTTTTAGGAAAGGCATAATTTGTGCTTTTGAAAGGGAAACTAACGTATCGCGGGAATAATTAATGAATTTAATCTTATCCCCTGGAACAGCGTGAAGATAAGAAGACCGACTGTGAATGAAAAGTTAGCTTTCAGTATTCATTCTCATCTCTAACTTTCTCTCCTCACATCCTCATAATGGATGCTGACTGTGTAGATGGACAGAAGGGACTTGGCAGAGCTTTGCTCATGCCACTCACCCTTTTTCTTCCCAGCCAGCTTGTTCATCAGGTAGGATTTGCCTGTGCGGTAGAGGTCCACAATCGCCACCACCACCACAGGCTGCTTAATGGCAGACAGGATCTTCAGAGCTTGTGGATTCACCAGCAGTCACCTATTAGTGTTCTCAGTGAGGCACATTGGGCCTGTCATGTGGATCTCTGATGCCATGTCTGGGGTGTTCCCTTGTCTGCAAGAGAAGAGGCAAAATAAATGAAAATTTCTAGAGTTTTGCAATTGTAAGGGAGAATCATAAGATTCCCCAGTATAGCCAAAAGTTTTGTGTGTGACAGAGAGAGAGGAGGCAAAATCTGTATCATTTGAGAAAGTTATGAAGTATTATCAAAGTAGCTCATTATAAAAAATGTTAGCATGACAGTGACTTATCAATGTTGTGGGATCCAGGAGGACGAGAGAGGGACCTCGGATTAAAACAAGAGAATTTTTATTGAGTGGACTCAGGCCCCAGCAGACTTACATGCAAAGACAGCACTTGACTTTCATACACACTTCACAAAAGTAGGTGGGCTAGCTTGAAGCAAGCTTACAGTGGTGTGAAAGCAGAGATATAGAGGCAGGACAAACTCAGGATTGCATATGACCCTTTCCAAGCAACCCAGATGTCTGTTATCTAGGTTTTGCTCTAAAGAGCCTTATACTGGTTTATCTTATAACCTTCAGTATGGTGCCCAGGCAGCTGTAGTTCAGGCCTACTCAGGCTTCTCATGACCTTCACTCTACTTCTTAGTTAAAACAGAATACTTGAAGTCACTAGTTACAGAGAACAGGAATCTAAAAACTTATTCCATTAAACAAAGGAAAATTAGTTTTTCTTCTCCCTATGTTGAGGGAGTGCTGGGAGAGTCTCCAGAGCACATTAGATAACATTATCAAGACTTTTCCTGGGTCTGGTCTGTACCTGTTGCTGCCTTTGGGACAAGTCAGCCTAATACAGGAAAACTTACTTCTTTTTCTTTTTAATTGTATTTTTCTTTAATTTCCTGCCTCATCAACACTCAACTACACTCCCAACCCAAATATTTCATTTAATTTATTGTGGAAAACTTTCTTTTTGGATTCTTATTAAATATTTTCACTAGACAATTAATGGAAGATGGAATAGGATTTAGAGGATGTATTTTGCATCCTGGCTGTATGTAAGGAATTCAGTATTGATTTACTTATTAATTCTAACAGTGAATAAGTATCCAACACAGTGAATCAGTATTCATAGTTTGATGTTTACCCTTAGAATAATTTCCAGAGATTTTTAAATGTGTTCCTTCCTCCGTCTTCAACTGGTTATGCTCTACAATGAAAGCTATAAAACACTGAGGAAAGAAATTGAAGCGTACACAAAAATGGAAAGGTTATTCCATGTGCATGAATTTGAAGAATGAACATTTAAAAAATGTCCATACTACCCAAAGAAATCTACAGATTCAGTGAATTCCCTATCAAAATATCAATGACATTCTTCACAGAAATAGAGAAAATTATTTAGGTTCCATATAAATCCTACAGTTTATATGGAACCACTGAAGACCCAGAATAGCCTAAGCTGTCCTGAGCAAAAAGAACAAAACTGGAAGAATCATTACCTGACTTCAAATTATACTACAAAGCTATGTAACCCAAACAGCATGTTACTGCCATAAAAACGTACATGTAGATAATGGAACAGATTAGGGAACCCAGAAACAAATCCATACACCTACAGAGCACTCTTTTCTGACAAAGGTGCTGAGAACATACATGAGGGAAAGAAAAATCTCTTCAATAAGTGGTGCTGGGAAAACTGCATATTCATAGGCAGAAGAATGAAAATAGATCCCTATCTATCACCATATACAAAAATCACATCAAAATGGATTAAAGTTTTAAATCTAAGACCTCAAACTATGAAACTACTACAAGAAAACATTAGGAAAACTCTTTACATTGGAATGGAAAAAGATTTCCTGAGTGACCAAAGCAAAAATGGACAAGTCAAATCACATTAAGTTAAAAAAGGAAAAAAATTAACAAAGTGAAGAGACAACCCACAGAATAAGAGAGAATATTTGCAAACTATCCATCTGACAAGGGATTAATAACCAGAATATATAAGGAGCTCAAATCACAAGTTTCCTTAAAAAACTAAAAACAGAGCTACCATATGATCCAGGAATTCTACTGCTGAGCATATACCACCCCAAAAGGAAATATGCATATCAAAGGGGTATCTGCACTTCCACATTTGTTGCAGCACTCTTCACAATAGTCAAGATTTGGAAACAACCTAAGTGTTAATCAACAGATGAATGGATAAGGAAAATGCTTACATATACACAATGGAATAGTATTCAGCCATCAAAAAGAATGAGATTCTGTCATTTGCAACAACTTGGGTTGAATTCATGGTCATTATGTTAAGTGAAATAAGCCTGCCTGCCTGCCTGCCTGCCTGCCTGCCTGCCTTCCTTCCTTCCTTCCTTCCTTCCTTCCTTCCTTCCTTCCTCTCTCTCTCTCTTTCTTTTTTTCATACATTTTTTCTTCCTCCTGGGCCTGGCAGGCTAGGAGCAGAATACAGATGAAAGCACTGGAACATGTGGGACTGGAATAGCCTGATGCTTGACTGCTTGGGTGGTAACTGTGAATGGGTGGACCAGGGTGTGTAGGGAGTGGAGTCGTCCTCCCAGAACTGAGAGAGGGCCCTTGGGGCATGCAAGCAATGCAAGTGTTGAGGTTGGCACAGATACAAGAGTGAGGTTATGGCGTGAGAGTGAGATGGGTATGGTGGGGTGGGGTGACTGTTGGAAGAGCGTGTTAGCATGTTTTAGAGTCGGGCCAACTCAGGGCATGGCATGTTGGGGCACATTTGACCCTGGATGTTGACTGAGAAGCTGGGTGCCAAGGGCTTGAAGAACAAAAGGCCCATGGGTCAGCAGGACCCATGAAGATGTGACTGCAAACAGGATCAGCACTGGGAGAGGCTGAGGCTTCAAGGTGACTCCTATAGCAAGGCAGTGAAGGGGCAGGCCTGGGTTTCCCATTTAGAAATACATTGTCAGCTGCAGCCACTCTTGGATATTCACTTGGAGGGGGTCTAGTTTCATCTTTGTAAAGAGATTTCAAGGCATGGAACAAAGCATCTGACTTGATCAAGCAGCTGATAAAGTTGTCAAAATCCATGTTCCCTCCTTCATCCAAGTAGTGTCAGAATATTATGTTGTAGTTGTTCATTCAGGTGGAACCCTGCTGCCCCAAAGGCCCCTGCAAGTTCACTGCTGCAAATGGTTCCAGATCAGTCAACATCAAACTGCTTATATATTGTCTGTCACCTTTTGATGTTGTTCCACAGGTACTTGAATCCCTCAAAGTCCAGCTTGCCTGTGATGTCACTATCCATCATGGCCACCATGCTTTGACATGTATCAATGCCAAAACCATGAGTCTTCAGTTCAGTCCTACTGATAACAACCTTGTTGAGAACATTCATCAGTTCTGTGCCACTGACCTTGATGTCATCTCCAGCCAACTGGGCAAAGGCTCTCCAGAACTGATGGACCTTCGCACTCTTGTTGGCCTCAGTGTTGGAGCAATGTGTGTGTGGAGGCAGGGGCTCTAGGCTGTGCTGTGTAGCCATCTCCATGATGGAGATAATGACTCCACCTAGGAAGCACATGGCCACTCTGCCACCTCTTCTGCCTCTGCTGAAGAACTGACTGCCAGACCTCTGGATGTGAGGAGACATGTTCCTAGTTAACTCGTTCTTGAAGGGTGGAGGTGGCAGTGGCAGGAATAGGAGAGATGAAGACCTGGATAGGGGCCTGGGGAATGTGCTTGGAGACCTGATCAGTGGGGGATCACTCTATGACTTTTGATTGGAGAGTTTCGTCCATTCACATTCAATGTAATCATTGATAAGTAAGGACTTAATCTTGCTATTTTATGTGTTTTCTAGTAGTTTTGTGGTCTTCTTTTCTTTCCTGTCTTCCTTTTAGCAAAGGTGATTTTTTCTGGTGGTATGTTTTAATTTCTTGCTTTTTATTCTTTGTGTATCTGTTTTACGTTTTTTGATTTGAGGTTACAATGAGGTTTGCAAATAATGTTTTATAACCTATTATTTCAAACTGATGACAACCCTGACTGCATAAACAAACAAATAACAAACAAGCAAAGAGAAAATGAATAAAAAATCTACACTTTAATTTCATCTCCATACTTTTCAAATTTTTGTTGTTTCTATTATTATACTGTGTATGGCTTAAAAAGTTGTTATAGTTATTATTTTAGATAGGTTTATCTTTAGTGTTTCTACTTGAGATATGAGGAGTTTACACACCACAATTATGGTGCTATAATATTCTTTTTTTTCCCTGTGTACTTGCTACCACCAGTGAGTTTTGTACCTTCAGATGATTTTTTTTATTGCTCATTAATGTCCTTTTCTTTCAGATTGAAGGAGTCCCTTTAGCATTTCTTGTAAGACAGGTCTGTTATTGACGAAATCCTTTAGCTTTTGTTTGTCTGATATTATAAAATTGACTCACTGAAAAAAATATACATGGGATAATTTTACAGTATTATTTGCAATGAATCATTTCTCTTCATTGTACATCTTTCTAAATATAAATTGAAAGTAGTTCATAAATAGATCTTTGGCTTCCTATACTTTTAAAAAATGGATTTCCCAGTTTGAATTTTCAATAATAATCTCAGAAAATACCCATATGATTTCCCAATGTTAAAATAAATTGATTTTGTTGAAATAAGTCCTACTTTTGTTTGTTTTTTAATTTAAATTGATTAGGAATAATACAAAGGGATCTGGGGATATGATGGATATGATTTTTCCTCAAAATAAAAATTATTTCCAATCTTCCAGATAGAATCTATTAAGAATTTGATCAAAAAACACCAAATTATACCAAATTATAAACTCTTGATGGCAGTAAAACTATAAGCCAAATCTAGATTTCTGGTATGGTTTGAAGATGTCTAATTCTAGTTTCCTGATCTTCAAGTCCCTTCTTGTCAAGCCCTAATCTCATTTCCAGTCTCATCTTTCATTTCAACACACCTATTCAGTGCTTCAGTCAAATGGAATAATTCTATAGTACCTTTAGTAAGACCTACACTTTCTAACATATCTGACTTGGCTTATGCTGGTCTTTCCACTTGAATGGTCCCTTTACCTCTACAAGTACACCTTGTATAACTTTTTAAAAGACCAGTTATTTTAAGCCTAGGGCTGTTTTTTATGGTCATAGTCTCTTCCTGTTCTGAACTCACAGAGTACTTGTTCCCCTTTATTGAAAAAGTACACATTTTCTTTTACATTGTAGCTTTTCATATCATTTCTGGCAAACATTATCACCCTGGTTGCATTTATGTTTTTACTTGTTTATTTCCCTCACCAGAAAGTCATCTTTATGAGGGCAGAGACTGGTATATTGAATCATACATAAATAAAATGCAGTGCCTGGCATTTAGTGGATGAACAATAAACACTTGTTGGGTTTAATTCATAGCATTTTTTATCCTCAATACAACCCATAACTGATAAAAATTTGCTAAAGAAATACTTATCCACATCTGAAGTTTGAACTTAAGACTGTCTTCAAAAATATGGTTTTTTTTGGTCCTATTATCTAACTGTATATAGCCTAGCTGAAATAGCAAGTGAACAAATGAATGAATGAAGAGTAGATGCCTAAATCTCTTGCTGCCATATACTTTCTAGATTGATTGCAGGAACGACTTGTGGATTTTTGCACTGATAGTGCTTTCGAGTGGACACTGTGTCACAACACCATGAGCACCATCACTCACCAGGCTCAGGAGAAGCTGTGGCATCCTTCTAGGACCTGAACCACCATGATTTATTGATTTTACAGGAGTGGCAACTAAGGCTGTTCCTCTTTCCTATAACTCAAAATCAAGATTGGAGATAAGAGGATACAAGGCCAAAGAGAAGTTCATAAAACTTGTTTCTGAGTGATATTTGGAAATCGTGAGACAGAGTGCTTATCTTTCCTTAGATAAGGTCTATCTATGTGGTTGAACTAACAAAGCTAACCAGGCACAATCCTCACTTAGAGTGGAGGAGAGAACTCCACTGAGTTTGGAATTTCTTTTTAGCTTAGTTTAAATTGTATGGGAGTTTGTGCTGTAACTGAAGTTCAAAGCCCCACTACCAGAGATGAGTATCTAAAGGATGTCTTAAAACTGATTCTAGGTGACAGAGCATGGCCTTGGTGGTAGAAAATTCAATAGGAGGTGGGAATCAACCTAAAAATTTGATGTCAATTTTTAAGATTGATCAAAGCCTGTTTCAGTGGTGATTTCTGATTGTTGAAAGGTGATTGATAATTTATTTTCATGGGTTGTGATTCCTTGAGAAACTCCAGCAGCTAGAGTTTGAACACGTTAAGGAAATTTAGGCCCAATATTGGATTAAGTGATTTTAGGCCAATTAGTACCATGAAATTTGTACCACATCCAGGTTACAATCAGTGTTATAACTTCTTAAGTCTCATATACATATATTCCTTAGTAAATACTTTTTCTGTTCTATATCAAGAAAAATAACTACAGTCATCCCCCAGTATACATAGAGAATTGGTTCTGGGACCACTGTGGATAATCCATGCAAAATCCTTGCATACCCAAGTCCAGCAGTGGCCCTGCAGAATTCGTGTATACCAAAAGATGGCCCTCCATATATGTGGGTTTCACATTCCTCAAACAGTGTATTTTCATACTGTGTATTTTAGTTGGAAAAAATCCATGTTAAGTGAACTCAAAGTTCAAACCCACGTTGTTCAAGGGGCAACTGTAATCAGATTGGAAGTTGCTAAGTACAGAATAACAATGAAATAAACTACTTTCAAAAACATATACTTACAGCATATTTTGCTAGAGCCTAGTTACATCTTTCAGAGAAAGAATATTTATACTTTAAAAAGTCAAGAAAAAAATAGACATATTCTTCCAGTAAGACAATACAAATCTTTATTTTGTATTTCTCATGTTATCACCTTCTTCATTCTTTAACACTATCTAATAAAAGGTTAATTCTGTAAGAAAGGTCTGGCCCTCAACTGGTTCCTGGGACATAAAGGGTAGGCCCTTAGAACAACCAGCCTTATAATAAATGTTTGGACACGTTGAGGGCTTGGGCCATACCGGGTACTTTATGCTAAAAATGTGATTTATGGTGGCGGTCTCAGGATATACCATACCAGTTTGACCTCTGAAGAGGCAGGAGTCTGAGCAAATAAGATCAGCCACATGAGCACTCCATTCCTACATGACTGCCCTCTAATAAAAACACTAAATTTGTGTGACCATCCCTGGTTGACATGTGTCACACATTATTTGTGGGAGAATTAGATAATGTCTGTGCAACTCTCAAGGGAGAACACAAATGCAAGCCTATGCTTGGTGTCAGACTCTGGTCCATGTCCCTTTTGTTTTTGTTGGTTTCAATTTGTAGCTGTTCAATGTAATGAGCTGTAACTGTGAGCATAACATTTTTCTGAGTTCCATGTCTTCATTTTTTAATATTTTTAAATTATACTTTAAGTTCTAGGGTACATGTGCACAACATGCAGGTTTGTTACATATGTATACATGTGCCATGTTGGTGTGCTGCACCCATTAACTCATCATTTACATTAGGTATATCTCCTAATGCTATCCCTCCCCCTTCCCCATCCCCAGACAGGCCCCAGTGTGTGATGTTCCCCTTCCTGTGTCCAGGTGCAATCATTGTTCAATTCCCACCTATAACTGAGAACATGCAGTGTTTGGTTTTCTGTTCTTGTGATAGTTTGCTGAGAATCATGGTTTCCAGCTTCATCCATGTCCCTGCAAAGGACACCAACTCATCCTTTTTATGGCTGCATAGTATTCCAGGATATATGTGTGCCACATTTTTTTAATACAGTCTATTATTGATGAGCATTTGGGTTGGTTCCAAATCTTTTCTATTGTGAGTAGTGCCACAATAAACATATGTGTGCATATGTCTTTATAGCAGCATGATTTATAATCCTTTGGGTATATACCCAGTAATGGGATTGCTGGCACATGGTATTTCTAGTTCTAGATTCTTGATGAATCGCCACACTACGGTCTTCCACAATGGTTGAACTAGTTTACAGTCCCACCAACAGTGTAAAAGTGTTCCTATTTCTCCACATCCTCTCCGGCACCTGTTGTTTCCTAACTTTTTAATGATCGCCATTCTAACTGGTGTGAGATGGTATCTCATTGTGGTTTTGATTTGCATTTCTCTGATGGCCTAGTGATGATGAGCATTTTTTTCATGTGTCTGTTGGCTGCATAAATGTCTTCTTTTGAGAAGTGTTTATTCCTATCCTTCACCCACTTCTTGATGGGGTTGTTTGTTTTTTTCTTGTAAGTTTGTTTGAGTTCTTTGTAGATTCTGGATATTAGCCATTTGTCAGGTAAGTAGATTGCAAAAATTTTCTTCCATTCTGTAGGTTGCCTGTTCACTCTGATGGTAGTTTCTTTTGCTGTGCAGAAGCTCTTTAGTTTAATTAGATCCCATTTGTAAATTTGTCTTTTGTTGCCATTGCTTTTGGTGTTTTAGACATGAAGTCCTTGCCCATGCCTATGTCCTGAATGGTATTGCCTAGGTTTTCTTCTAAGGTTTCTATGGCTTTAGGTCTAACATTTAAGTCTGTAATCCATCTTGAATTAATTTTTGTATAAGGTATAAGGAAGGGATCCAGTTTCAGCTTTCTACGTATGGCTAGCCAATTTTCCCAGCACCATTTATTAAATAAGAAATCCTTTCCCCATTTCTGGTTTTTGTCAGGTTTGCCAAAGATCAGATGGTTGTAGATGTGTGGTATTATTTCTGAGGGCTCTGTTCTGTTCCATTGGTCTATATCTCTGTTTTGGCACCAGTACCATGTTGTTTTGGTTACTGTAGCCTTGTAGCATAGTTTGAAGTCAGGTAGCGTGATGCCTCCAGCTTTGTTCTTTTGGCTTAGGATTGTCTTGGCAATGTGGGCTCTTTTTTGGTTCCATATGAACTTTAAAGTAGTTTTTTCCAATTTTTTGAAGAAAGTCATTGGTAGCTTGATGGGATGGCACTGAATCTGTAAATTACCTTGGGCAGTATGGCCATTTTCACGATATTGATTCTTCCTATGCATGAGCATGGAATGTTCTTCCATTTGTTTGTGTCCTCTTTTATTTCCTTGAGCAATGGTTATAGTTCCCCTTGAAGAGGTTCTTCACATCCCTTGTAAATTGGATTCCTAGGTATTTTATTCTCTTTGAAGCAATTGTGAAGGGGAGTTCACTCATGATTTAGCTCTCTGTTTGTCTCTTATTGGTGTATAAGAATGCTTGTGATTTTTGCACATTGATTTTTGTATCCTGAGACTTTGCTGAAGTTGTTTATCAGCTTAAGGAGACTTTGGGCTGAGACGTTGGGGTTTTCTAAGTATACAATCATGTTATCTGCAAACGGAGACAATTTGTCTTCCTCTTTTCCTAATTTAATACCGTTTATTTCTTTCTCTTGCCTGATTGCCCTGGCCAGAACTTCCAACACTATGTTGAATAGGAGTGGTGAGAGAGGGCATCCCTGTCTTGTGTCAGATTTCAAAGGGAATTTTTCCAGTTTTTGCCCAATCAGTATGATATTGACTGTGGGTTCCAATCAATAGAAAAAGAGAGAATCCTCCCTAACTCATTTTATGAGGCCAGCATCATCCTGATACCAAAGCCTGGCAGAGACACCACAAAAAAAGAGAATTTTAGACCAATATCCCTGATGAACATTGATGCGAATATCCTCTATAAAATACTGGCAAAGTGAATCCAGCAGCACATCATGAAGCTTATCCACCATGATCAAGTGGGCTTCATACCTGTGATGCAAGGCTGGTTCAATATACGCAAATCAATAAATGTAATCCAGCATAAACAGAACCGAAGACAAAAACCACCTGATTATCTCAATAGATGCAGAAAAGGCCTTTGACAAAATTCAAGAGCCCTTCATGCTAAAAACTCTCAATAAATTAGGTACTGATGGGACGTATCTCTGAGTTCCATGTCTTCTAAAGAGTCATTGATCCTGAGGATGGCCTTGGGGTCTCTTGATCCCACTTTGCTGTCAAAATGGGATTCACTAGAATGTCTCTGAATCATTGAAACATGTCAAAAGCATGCTCAGAAAAGGAAGGATGAGTGGTGCTTATAAGGTGGTCTTATTGTGCCCCGACTGAATAGTGTCTTAGTCTTCTTGAACTATAGTCCTTAGATAACATTGAATGAGATTCTTATTACAAGCATCAAAGCTATCCGAAATAGATTTATCCAGTTTTGAAAGTATCAGATTTAACCTGATATGAAATACCGGATATTGAAAGCTCTAAAATTGTCTTCATTTCTTTACAGATCTGGATGAATCACTCTATAAAGCACAGAGAAAAATTCTTTCTTTGATACAGTTTTTATAGAGACTGTGATACATGAAGTTACAGATTTGTGTGAGGTCATAGATTTGTCTGAGTCACTGCATAAAGCACAGAAAACAAAATTCCATCTTTGGCCCAGTTTCACAGAGACTGTAATATATGAGGTCTAGAGAACGACACTGTACCAGGAAAATTTCTTTTCTTCTCATAGCTTATTTTATTTTATTTTATTTTTTGAGACAGAGTCTCGCTCTGTCACCCAGGCTCTGTTGCCCAGGCTGGAGTGCAACGGCACAATCTCAGCTCACAGCAACCTCTGCCTCCCAAGTTCAAATGATTCTCCTGCCTCAGCCTCCTATATAGCTGGGATTACAGGCATGTGCCACCACACGTGGTTAATTTTTGTATTTTTAGTAGAGACAGGGTTTCACCATGTTGGCCAGGCTGGTCTCAAACTCCTGACCTCAAGCGATCTGCCTGCTTCAGCCTCCCAAGTTGCTGAGATTATAGGCGTGAGCCACTGCACCTGGCCTTGTAGCCTTTAAACCACCTCAGAGACCTTAACCTGGTGTCGAGAATTCAAACAACTTATTACCACTGATCTCTGGGAAGTTCATGAGATTTTGTCAATTGAAAATAATCATTTATGCATCATCCTATTGTTTTTATAAAAGAAGCTTATTTAGCACATCCTATGCCTGAACATACTCCCAAGGGGATGGACAGAAAAATAAACAAGGTATCTGTCTTCAAACAAACCTTACCTTTTAATTTGAAACAAATACTATATTGCAATAAGTTCATGTGGGCCAAGACTATATGTATAACCTGGAGGCCCTAACTTCCTATTTTAACAGCTATTTTATGATGACTTTCCATGATCTGGGTACCATGGGCAACTTGGATCCGGATTCCAAGGGTCCTTGAAATATTTGAGTGTTTGTATTTCCCTAGTATATGGGTATCCAGTAAATGGCTCCAGAGGTTTCCTAGGGGGAGAACTTGGGAAATCATTATCATTCATTTGGGTCTGGAGTTGCAGTGTCCTTTTCCTGGGGTACTGCCCTCCACTCCAGCTGAGTTCAGGGTCTGAAATTAGCTCAGATCAAGGCTATGGACGTGACACTGTATCGGGGCTACCTCTCAACCTCCTGGTAGACAGCATTTATTTCACTTGATTGTTTTCTCTCCTTCCCATTTAACCCTATGGCTGGTCCACTGCATTGGCCATCTACAGAATTATGTCAGTCATTCAGGCCTAGCTGTCTGCCACTCATTACCATAACTGAATCTTCTTAGATTCTAACAATGAAGGGTCAACACCAGGCCTCTATGTGTCTGGGTCTATCATCCCCCATCAGGGGATTCAGTTCTGGAAAGGCACATTGTCCTTTCTATCTGAGCCTACTGCAAAGAGACCACTACTGACAAGGTTGGCAGGATCCCTGTTATCAGTGCTTAATCTTAATGTTTGGTAATTTATGCTTCTAACACCTTAAAACTTGAATTCAGAGAAAGGAAGTAGAGGCTACTATAGCTGAGATGTCAAAGGCCACAGAAAAGTGTATGCCTTAGTCTCAAAACAAATAGAAGCAATGGGAAAACCAGGCCAAAATGAAAACAAGAATAGGATTCAATTTTTTTTGCATTCTAATACTCAGATCTTAGTCTTAGACCCCTCATTGGGCTGGCTGATATAATTCCTGGAAGCAACAAGCAATTTCATCATCTGATAGCCAATTTCACTATTTTTTTATTGTTATCATTATTAGCATTTTCTCTTACATTTTCTTATCTATTTCTGAATAGGTAAAATAAGATTTCTTTACAAAATTCAAGAGTTTAAAGTGAAGAGTATGTGTTCCTTCAACCTCTACATTCACCTGGTTCTTCCCAGAAGGAGCTAATAATAATAGATTTTCATTAATCTTTCCAGAGATATATTTGCATGCTTGCATGTAATAATTGCATTTTTTCCTTGGTGATAAGATAATCGACATTGCTTTACAACTTGTTTTTTTTTGTTTTTTCATTTTACAATATCTCTTCAAGACCATTCTTTACTGGTATAAAGAGAGCTTCACTGTCAATTTGTTTACTGGCTATATAGTATTCCAGTACATGCACATACTAAAATTTATTTTACCAATCTTATGTGAAGGACATTCAAGTACATTCCAATATATTGCCATTAAAAGCAGTGCCCCAGTGGACCTCTTGTATGTAAATGATTTTTTGAAATTATATTTCCTAAAAGTGAACATAGTTTTTCAAAGTGTGTATGGATCTGTTCTATCTCATGTGGGCCAGGCACTGATATCCTCTAACAAGCACTTTTTATGTTTAAAACTTTGCTAAATGTGGGCCGGGTGTGGTGGCTCATGCTTGTAATCCCAGCACTTTGGGAGGCCGAGGCAGGTGGATCATTTGAGGTCAAGAGTTGGAGACCAGCCTGGCCAACATGGTGAAACCCCATCTCTACTAAAAATACAAAAATTAGCTGGGTGTGGTGGTGTGCACCTATAATCCCCGCTACTAAGGAGGCTGAAGCAGGAGAATCTCTTGAACCCAGGAGGCAGAGGTTGCAGTGAGCCGAGATTGCACCACTGCACTCCAGCCTTACTCCAGAGTAAGACTCTGTCTGAAAAAAAAAAAAAAAAAACTTTCCTGAATGAAAATGAAAAACATACAGATCAAGATCAAAAATAGTACAAAGCATATATGTATGATCTATAATATCCTTAAAAGAGGAGCTTATGTTTTTTAAAGAGTGAGCTCACACCTTTGACAACCTGACCAATTAATTTAGCAGGAGCAGACAATATTGAAGTGAGCTCATCGCCAAGTTTGTCCAAGGTTCGTGCAATCCAGGGAGTATCATCATTTTTTGTAGTATCAATCACATGTTTTAGTTGATTTATCTCTATATTCATCTCCTCAGATTTCTTCTTAAATCCTTCATCAAGCAAATCTTTTTGGACCTAAAGAAAATGTAGGAAGGAAAGTAAATTTTTAAAAATCCCTATTCTCGTAAGACTTAGATTTTGTATTTAAGACCTGTGTGAAACTTTCTTTATTTTACTCCTAAAAACATTTTATCAATTATTAGAGGAGACTTTGGACCTAGACATTGTGAGGAAGCATAGTTTACAACTTTACTAATATTCATCCACATTATGGTTTTGCTATGGTGCTAACTCAGGTATTAGGACAAATTCTACATGTTCCTGCCCAAAAGATGCCAGTGGGAGGTAGCCATTGGTCTGACTGCATAAATTCTCACTCCCAATTGGGTAGCACGGTCACCCATATTGTAGGAATAAAAGGAACTTATAAGCTGATGCAGAAATCCCTTATGAGAGAACTTTCAGATGGACAATGCAGGAATTCTCCCTACACTGTGTGCTAATTTGGGCAGGCTACCCACACAGGGTGACAACTGCAGCAAGTTTCCCTTTCCTGTCCTTTTAAGTCTGGAAATTTCTGAGAGTTGTATGTCAGCATGGATCTACCTCAGGGTGTTTGGGTGGTAGTAGAGCTCCTGGTAATATGTGCTTGATGAAGGAAACCAGTTGCCGTTCACATCAAATACACTGTGTGGAATATATGTTTAACCTCTTGAGAGTACTTTTAAAATCTCCCCAAACAGCAGCTCCAACCATATCTATATTCCCCAAGGACTTGTAGGGATCATAGTCAACCTTACCTCTCCAGAGTCTAAGTATAGAGAATATAGAGAGGAATTCCAAGCCTTACTGAAACAATAAAACACACACACACACACACACACACACACACACACACAGAAGGATTCAGGGCTTTTAGTGACTCCCAAGCAGCAAATGGTGATGTGCTTCCTTCCAAGATGCTGCTGTAACCTTCACCAGCCCTTCCTGAGGTACCTGGGCAAGGACCATCTGGCCTGCTGAGGCCAAGGGCAGACTTACCTTCAGCTTGTGCTCCAGCATCATATTCTGCTCTCTCAGCAGGTGTTCTCTCTCCATCTGCAGCTTCTCCTTCAGTTGGGCTATGTTTTCCTTGAGACTCTTCTCTTGAGCCTCCATCTGTTGCTGCTGCTCCTGTAATTTCTGTTTTAAAAGTTCCTGTTCCTTCTCAGCTGCCTCCTTCTTGGCCCGATTCACTGCTCCATGAAGGTATTAGAAAGAGAAGAAAATAATAGGTGAAGATTCATCTCCACTTTTCTGAGCTGAGAGACTAAACCAAATCTGAAAGGCAGGGTGAGAAATCACAGAATTTACCCAGGTCCACACCATTAAGAGCACATTCGAGAATGTGACGGGTAAGGCTCTGCCTGTCTGGCTCGTGTACAATCATAGCTCCCCTTGTTATTTTCAGATTTAGCAGAGTGTGTGTTCCACAAAAGAGGAAATTCCTCAGTTTGGGAAGGTTTTCCTGTTAGATCTGTTAGAGGGCATTGTGTAAACATACCCATCCTGCTGTAAGCTAAGCCCTGCCCCATACCTGCTACTGCCTTCTCTCTATCAGTGAGGGCTTTATCCGACTGTAAGATGGATTTCTCTATCACCACCTGTGACTCCAGGAACCTCTGGAAGACCTCTTTTGCCTATGGAAGCAAGAAAAAGCACTTAGATTTCCTTGAAAATCGATGTTGTGTGTATTAGTGTTGCAAAAACAATTCTGGTCTTGTAACTTTTGCTTTATGCCTAAAATTCTAAAGTGGCCCCCTACAAAGTGTGCAGGCTCTTTAGTGTGACCAGAGCCCCACCTCAACTCCTGCTTCCTGTCTCCCTCCAGTGCCTCTCCCATGGCTATAATATCTCCCTGTACCTGCTTTGGGTTCTGGCCAGGCAGAACTATGTGTATAGGTGTACAAACTCCCAATCTCTGATGCTTATATATGGTTGTCTTTCAGTGTGCAATGCTGCCTCTAACCTATGCTCTTGCTTTCTCCTGCCACTTGCTGGCTACAACTTTAGGCAAGTTATGTAATCATCCTTGGGTACTAAGTTCAGATCTGTAAAATTTCCAAAATAAGGGTGCTTCTTAAAGTCATTAGGAAGATGAAATTAAAATGTCTAGGGAAGAGTTTAACAGTACACTGTAAGTAATAACAGCTCATTGTGAGTTAGTTGTATTACCATCACCTAGGTGGTGGTAAGAAACACCAGGTAGGTAGCCCATTTTCCACAGGTCCGTAAATGTCATTACTCTCTATGTAATTGTCTATTTTTTTCATACTCTCTCATTTTAATCAGCTTTGAATGCAAAGATTCTACTTTAACCACACAAATCATCAGCTCTTGGCACATGACGAATTTTCGTTCTGTCTCTCCTGGATTTCTGAATACTATATTCTTTGTTTGGGGATAAAAATTTTTATTCTAAGAAATAAATGATAAATAGTGGACATTGAAAGCTAAGGCGTTCTGCTATCCCTCTGCTCTCTTATTACCCACGGCTGGTGCTGAAGACTCCATTCAGTCTATCCTATAAACTTCCCTATGTTCCCCTTATTCCTCACCTTTACTCCTTTCCTGGGGACTTGCCAATAGTCCTGTTCAATCTTTTCCTTTGTTTCCATGTAGAGCTTGTGCCCTCCAGGAGCAGAGAAACTTCCTGCTGAGATACTTTCCATTAGGCCCTTTGAGAGCTCATTGAGTTTAGCCTGGCAGTATTGAACAGAGGACTCTTCATTCTGCAACAAGAAATCTCCCTTCTTATTCATTGTGATTTCCTGCAAGGGAAATGTAGAGAGATGTCACCAGAAGAAACATATGGAGGAGATGAAATTCTAAAGAATCTGGTAGAAGAGTCAATCTAACTGTGATCCTCATGAGAAAAACATTCTAGTGGAGTAGATGTGGAATCAGAAACACAAAATTTCATATATTCACAATGCTAAAAATTCTCTTCAAGGCTATGGAAAAGTTCATTAACCTTCCTGAGCTTCAGGTTCTTCATCTGTGACATGATGGGACTACATTCCATAATCTCTATGGTTTGTTGCAGCGGTAGCATCCTGTGCTCCTGTCCTCAATGGTACAAGGATACAAGAAGGAGTAATGTAAGTTGAACAATGGCCCGGAATGAAGATCTGGTAAGACAATCTTTGTTTCCTGGGAAAGGTAGACTATGCACAGAAAAACTGCACTGCTCAGGGATGACTTGTGTGTGTTCAGAGCAGGCCAGGAATCCTTAGAAGTGTTCACTTAAGATCTTAAGGGATCTGTATTGATTTTTACTTTAGTTATCTGAAGGTTTTCTGGTTAAATGCTTAAGGTTTGGGCAGATAAAAGAGGGATATGTAGTCTTTTGAAACTCTATCCCTCATGAGAATCCATAATAAGTTATTCCTCAGTGACAGATGAGCATTGGTGTCAATAAAGGCAAGTAGAGGCTTCATTCTTCAAGGGGAAGGATGATGAACAGTAATGACGAAGGCAAATTACCACGAGCTTCTTCTGGAATTCCTGATTTTCATCCTTGAAGGAGTGCTCCATGAAGACTGCAATGGCTTCCCTCTCACAGGCCGCATGCACGTCCAGCAGCTCCTGGAGCGTGTCTGTGGGGAGCTTCACTCGCTGGGCCATCTGCTGGCTGTAGTAGTCGGCTGCCCTCTGCATGGCAGCTGAGTTCTCACGCTGGGCCAGAGTTATCACTGCATTCTCCAGACAAGGCACCGCTCCACTGTTGATGGCATCTACGTAAGTCATTGCCAGAGTTCCCAGACCTAAATGGACCAGGAGATTTAGGGGCTAAATATGAAATTAAAGCTCAATGGGATCCTAGGCTACATTTCTGAGCACACACACACGCATGCACACACACGCACGTGCACACATGCAAACACATACACCCACATCCCTGCCTCCTTCTGCTATTATCACTTTTACTTTCATAGTGACTGTTCTTTTTTATGGATCTCCAGTCCACAGTGCTAAAAAATTTAAATATCTACTTTATCTAATATACTGCAGGGTATACAGGAAGTACAAATTCTCATTTAAATATTACAAGAAAAGTAGTTTACACAGATAAAATGATGAGGCAGGGTAAATCATATCGCATTTATTCCTAATTCTGAAGCTACCAATGTGTTTTCAGGGAATTATGGGCTAATATTTATTTATTTATAGGCTTTTTTTTCCCTTTTTTTTTTGAGGCCCAGGCTGGAGTGCAGTGGTATGATATTAGCACACTGCAACCTCTGCCTCCCGGGCTCAAGTGATTCTCCTGCCTCAGCCTCCTAAGTAGGTGGGACTACAGGCATGTACCACCATGCCCAGCTAATTTTTGTATTTTTTGTAGAAATGGGGTTTCACCATGTTGTCCAGGCTGGTCTCAAACTCCTGAGCTCAAGAGCTCTACCTCCCAAAGTACTGGGATTATAGGTGTGAGCCACCACTCCCAGCCTTCTAGAGGTTTTTAAACTTCAACATATCTTTTGTATTCTCTTTGCAAAGAATACTGAACACATAGGACTTACCCTAAGAAAATATTATATGTCTGTTTTTATATTCAGTTAGTTATTTTATCAGTAGAGGATTTTTTTTTTTAGATATGAGGAAGCCACAGATATCAGTGACAGAGTTTGCAATATTGGAGAGGAATTTATAAATTGCAGTGTGATAATTATACACATTTCTTCATTGAGTGTGGATACCTGTATACACATAGTTCTATATGGAATCTAACAAAAATTCTGAGAAACACATTATACAATATATTCAACACACATGAGGCACCACAGAAATGTAAAAAGGAGACTCACGATTCCCAGTGACTGTGATTCCCTCCCTGAGAGTCTTGGTTCTTGCATGCATGAAGATGTAAGAACGGAAAATGTTTGTTTGTTCCTGGAATTTGGGATCCAGTTGTTTTTCTGACACCTTCTCGATATTGGCTAGAAGGACTTTGTCATGTGTTGGCCGGTCAAAGACAAAACACTTCCGTTTTGGAAAGAAATGCCTGATGCACTCCCTGGGCAAATTGGATGCTTGAACTTTGGGATTCTTGCCTGAAGGATAAGAAAAACGGAGAATATAGTGAAAACAGTCTTGGTATAAGGGAGCTAAAGGTATTTTTGATAGGGTTTATATTGTCTTTTTGCCATCTTGTAGGCTTACAGACCTCCTTTAACATAAACATTCATACAAAGTGGTCTAACACACACATATATTTTTATTAGATAGGGTTTTCTTTGTAATTTCATGTCGAACAATTATCTGGTCAGTCATTTTCTAAACACAGAAAAGCAGAGGAGAAAACAGGGATCGCAAGCATCTTATTTTTAGAAAGTCTTAGCACCCATTGTAATCTGAATGCTAGAGTACTAATTGTACAAAGAACAAATCTGTCTTGAATAATTTATCCGCACTTTAGACTCTACTTTTCTTAAGTGATCTAGGCTCCATTCCTAGAGCTCTTCGACATACCCCTCAGTCCCCATTTCTACAGACCTCAATCTAGTCTCAAATACAAATGAAACCCAAGAGATGATGGGCAGTGTTTAGCAGATCACACACCCACTGGACCACCCACAACCCAGGCCACTTGCTGATACCTTGAATCAGCTTCAAGGCATTCTCCAGGTACTCATCTTCTGTGATAGGGTCACCATTCAACTTCAGCTCCAGAGTGAAATCTCGTACAGTCCAGATAAAGTCTGGAAAGAAACTCACGAACTCCGTGGAATCTTCTACTCCATCAGGCCTTGGGTAGGACTTTGCCTTAATGAGTTCTGTGAGCTCCGTCACGTAACTAGGACTTAGGTAAGGAAAAGCAACTGCCTGCCCACAATTCACACATTTCTTTTATAAAAATATTATAAACACTCTCTTTTGTCTTGGGTTCCCTGTGCTGCACCAAAGGTAATTAAATTAAAGGGAAGGAGGAAATGACTGGATCTCCATTCCCATAATGTCAATGAAACTTGGTGATCGTTCTGTTCCTGGAAGGATACTGCAGCTGCTCCAGGGCCTGGTGGTTGATGGTGCTCATGCTGTTGTAGACGAAGGTGCTGCACAGGAGCACAGCCAGGGCGAAGATCCAGGAGTCATTCTTAGGGTCACCCTAAAAAGCACATTAGAGCAAAGGACTTAGGAGTGTAGTCTTTAGAAATTCACTGAGACATTTATTTTGTCAGCCTTTCATTTATGATCTCAGCTAATGTACTTGCTGTACCAAGAAGATAGACATGAATGTAAACAACAGTTTGACAGTACAATATGTCTTCTAATCAACAGTTTGACAGTTCACTATGTCTTCTAATCACAATTTCTTTACATATAAAAGGATTCTAATCTTCATAGGGTTTTTCTTTTCCTCAATTGGATGAAATAAGATGCATATATGAAAAACTAGTAAAATATCTGGTTCTCAGTTGGATATTCATGATGAGTGTTAATGCTTCTTCAGTCTACACATATTTATTGGCCATGCATCATGTAACAAAACCATACCATAGTATGCATAACTGGGGATTGTAATTATATTCAATTAAATTCAGCAAACACTTTTAGGAAACTGAAGAATGTTTCTCACTGTTCTTATGTTTAGAAAAACAAATTTAATAAATTTACTCTCAAGATGACTATTTCAAAGTTGTGACAAACATTCATAATGATGAATTCAATAAAAATGACAATATTTATAAAGAGATAACATCTTAGTAATGTACATAAGAAGTGGAACCCATAGCTATAATGTTAAATTAAAAATTACAAATCTATCCAGGAAGATAAGGGCTATAAAAATTGAAGTAAGTATATGTGGTATGAAGGCTTGCTGGAAGTCGTGAGCTGAATGTTAAAGAATTGATAGAGGCCGGGCGCGGTGGCTCATGCCTGTAATCACAGCACTTTGGGAGGCGGAGGCAGGCGGATCCCGAGGTCAGGTGATGGAGACTATCCTGGCTAACACTGTGAAACCCCGTCTCTACTAAAAATACACCACCTTTATTTTGATCATTTGTTTTCCAAATATAATTAAGTGAAGCAGAGAACTAATGCAAAGTAGAAGGCATTTTGATTGCTGAAACAAACATTGATTCACATGAAATATTTTGAAGCAATGCTCTTTCTATTAATATCTAAGTTTCCATTGCGTTTTTTGGGAATGCACTTTAAAAAACCCAACCACTATAATCTTCCTGGAATTTAGCATATACATAAAGTAATAAATAAAATCCTTCTAGTTTAAAAAAAAAAAAAATTAGCCGGGCGCAGTGGCGGGCGCCTGTAGTCCCACCTACTCGGGAGGCTGAGGCAGGAGAATGGCATGAACCTGGGAGGCGGAGCTTGCAGTGAGCCGAGATCGCGCAATTGCACTCCAGCCTGGGCGACAGAGGGAGACTCCGTCTCAAAAAAAAAAAAAAAGAATTAATAGAATGTGGATTCGAAGAAATGAAGGTGATTCTGCAAGTAGAAAGACCCACAGAAACAAAATTAGAGACTGTAGATTTCAGGAGTCTTTGCAATAACAATAGCGTTTATTGGTCTGACTGAGCAGACGGTAAGTGCAGAGGATAAGACGGAATAGGGAGCTCCAGTACCTGATTGATTAAGGGCACTAAAGGTCAGGCTAAATTTGTTTTTATAAATTAGAGCATGTCTAAATTATAGATAGTCCAGGAATTATTTCTACCCTAAAAAGCATGTGTAACTGGTTCCTAAAGCAAATACAAAAATGGAGATCTAGAGATTTCTACATGATTCCAGGAGATTCTATATGGGATTTTGGAGGTAGGAAGAATAGCCTATTCATTACTTTATGTCCCTCAATCCCTAATTTTTTAAAAAGTAATCAATGAGGATTCTTCTTAGAAGTGGAACTCGTGACAAACAATAAACTGTTTAGAGAAGAGAATATTACCGTTTGATAGATTACTTTAAAGTACCTATAAAAATCCCAAAGGCATTTTGTTTATTATTATTTTTTTGTAGAGATGGGCTTTCACTATGTTGCCCACGGTGGTTTCTAACTCCTAGTCTCAAGCCATCTCCACTGTCTCAACCCAGCCCCAATAATATTCTTAAATAAATATAAAAACAATCCTAAAATTAACACAGAATCACAAAATGCCCTGAATAATCAAAGTAATCTTGAACCAGAAGAACACAGCCTGGGGCATCATATTTCTTGATTTCAATATATATTGCAAAGTCACAGTAGCCAAAATAGTATGATACTGGCATAAAAACAGACACATAGATCAATGGAACAGAATAGACAATGCAGAAATAAATGTATACATCCACAGTGAACTCATTTTTGACTAATGTGCTGAGAACATACAATGAAGAAAGGATGGTTTCCTCAATAAATGGTGCTGGGAAAACAGATATCCACATGTATGCAGGAGATCTATATTTGATCCTATTGCCTACCATACACAAAAACTACTGAAAATGGATTAAAGACTTAAATGGAAAGCCAGAAACTGGATCCAGAAATCCCACTACTGTGTATACATCCAAGGAAAATGAAGTGCCTATGTCAAAGAGATATCTGTTCTTTTATATTTATTGCTGTACTATTCACAATAGCCAAGGCATGGAGTCAACCTGTTTCCAACAACAGATGAACGAATTTTAAAAAATGTGAAATCTATACACAATGAAATACTATTAAGCCTCCAAAAAGAAGGAAATCCTGTCATTGGCAACACCCTGGAGGAATCTAGAGGATGTCAAGCGAAGTTAAATAAACCAGGCACAGAAAGGCAAACAGTGCATGATTTTACTTACATGTGAAATCTAAGAGTTGAACTCATGGCAGCAGAAAGTAGAATGAAGGTTACAAGGAGCTAGTGGAGAGGGGAAAAGGAAGGTTGGAAAATGTTAGTTAAAGGATATGAAATTTTAGTTAGATAGAAGAGGGAAAAAAAGATATAAAGCCATAAAAATAACAGAAGAATATTTAGGGAAAAAACTTGATGTTGGTTTGGGCAATGATGTTTTTAGATATGACACCAAAAGCACAGGTGACAAAAGCAAAATTAGACAAGTGGGATTTCATCAAATTAAAATGCTTCAGGTAACTAAGGAAACAAGCAGCAGAGTGAAAATGCAACCAATGGAAAGGGAGAAAAATATTTGCAAACCATATATTTGATAAGGGGTTAATATCCAAAATATATAAGGAACTTATATAATTCAATAGCTAAAAAAAAAAAACCTCATACCTCATTAAAAATGAGCAAAGGTGCTGCAATAACTTGTGTGCATGTGTCTTTATAATAGAATGATTTATATTCCTTTGGGTATATACCCAGTAATGGGATTGCTGGATTCAATGGTAGGCCTGTCTTTAACTCTCTGAGGAATTGCCATACTGTCTTCCACAATGGTTGAACTAATTTACACTTCCACTAATGGTGTAAAAGCCCACAGCCTCACCAGTGCCTGTTATTTTTTGACTTTCTATTAATACCCTATTCTGACTGGTGTGAGATAGTATCTTACTGTGGTTTCCATTTGGATTTCTGTAATGATCAGTGATGCTGAGCTTTTTTTTCACATGATTGTTGGCCACATGCATGTCTTCCTTTCATTACAGCACTATTCATAATAGCAAAGACATGGAATCAACCTAAATGCCCATCAGTGATAGCCTGGATACATAAAATGTGGTAAGTAAACACAATAAAATACCATGCAGCCATAAAAGAGAACAAAATCATGTCCTTTTTAAGGACATGGATGAGCCTGGAGGGCATTATCCATAGCAAACTAAAGCAGAAACAGAAAACCAAACACTGCATGTTCTCACTCATAAGTGGGAACTAAATGATGAGAACATACAGGCACATAGAGGGGAACAACGCACACTGGGGATTATGGGAGGGTGTAGGAGGGGAAGAGGGAGAGAAGCAGGGAAAATAATTAATGGACACTAGGCTTAATACCTGGGTGATAAAATAACCTGTACAACCGACCCCCATGATATGTTTATCTACGTAACAAACCTGCACATCTTGCACATGTATCCCTGAAGTTAAAATAAACATTAAAAAATGAGTAAAGAACCTGAATACACATTTCTCAAAAGAAGACACACCAATGGCCAATATGTATATGTAAAGGTGTATAAAATTACTAATTATCAAGGAAATGCAAATTAAAACAAAAATAAGATATCACTTGACACATTTAAAATAGCTATTTCCAAAGGAATTACAAATAACAATTATCGGCAAGAATATAAAATAAGGGAACATCTGCTGTTTTTTGGAGTGTAAATTCATGCAGCTATTAGGGAAGAAGTATAGAGATTCCTCAAAAAATTAAAAATAGAACTACAATGTGATCCAGTAATCTTACTTTTATGTATAAATCCAAATGAAATTAAATCAATATTTTAAAGAGATATCTGTACTTTCATATTCATATTTATATTTAAAGATGGAAGTATGAATATTTAAATATATCCATAATAACTGCAGCATTATTCACAATAGCCAAGATATGGTAACTACCTGAATGTCCATCAATGGACGAACAGAAAAAGAAAACATAGAGTACATGTATGTGCATTGTATTAGTCCATTCTCATGCTGCCCAATAAAGACATACACGAGACTGGACAATTTACAAAGGAAAGAAGTTTGACTCACAGTTCAGCATGGCTAGAGAGGCCTCAGGAAACTTACAGTCATGGTGGAAGGGGAAGCAAATACATCCTTCTTCACATGGTAGCAGGAGAGAGAAGAATGATAGCCAAGTAAAAGGGGGAATCCCCTTTTAAAGCCATCAGCTCTCATGAGAACTTACTCACTATCATGAGAATAGCAGGGGGAAACCACCCACATCATTCAATTACCTCCCACCGGGTCCCTGCCATGACATGTGGGGATTATGGGAACTACAATTCAAGATGAATTAGATTTGGGTGGGGGCACAGCCAACCCATCCATAGCATGCATATATATATTTATAATATATATATTCAATCTCAAAAAAGGGAATTTTGTCATTTGCAACAACTTAGATGAACACCGAGGTCATTAGGCTAAGTGAAATAAGTCAGACATAGAAAGACAAATACTGCATGATCTCACTTATTTGTGGAATCTAAAATGGTCAAATTGTCAAACTCATAGTCGCAGAGTGGAATAGTGGTTACCACGGGCTGGGGATGGGAGAAATGAAGAAATGTTAGTCAAAGAGTATAAAATTTCAGTTATGCAAGATAAATAAACTCTGGAGATCTACTGTACGGCAGTGTGACTGTAACATACTATACAATAACAATACTATATTGATTGTGACCTTAACTTCTGCTAAGAGGACAGATCTTAATTGCTCTTACCACACCAAAAAATAAAAAAAGGGCATAGAAAAAAGAAAATGATAACTATGTGAGGTAATGGCTATATTATTGGCTTGATTGTGGTGATCATTTCACAGTGTATACACATATCAAAACATCAAGTTTTACAGCTTAATTATATACAATTTTTATCTGTCAATTATACAACACTAAAGCCGAAAAATAAACAGAATTTCCAATGCCTGTTTGGGCAAAAATAAAGTGTATATGTACAGAAATATAGAAACTATTCCCAAATAAGTCTCAAACTAAGACAAAAAAAGAGAGAAATTATTTATTTCACCCATTCATAAGAAGCTAAATACCAAAAATTCATCTTATAATGCTTATTGTAGGAAAACAAATACTTTTACATGACAAGCACAATCAGAAGTGTCTCAAAGCCTTCCAGAATGCTCTGTGGGTAGTTGATGAGCTTCATCATGAGAAATATAAACTGAACTCTCTTAATTCCAACCCTCAAATGTACTCTTCACGTGGTAGCTCAGAAGGTGGGTGAGAGGCCTTTCCTCATCTCCTGAGATTGGAGTCAATACCTCTTCTCTTTATTATCAAGGCACTGTTATACGCAACTGTACGTGGTGAAAGCTGTGAGGTGCTGCCTGGATCACAGGTGTCAGCTCTCTTAATGAGAAAGTTTTCCAGGACAGACTTCCAGTGATTGACCAGCATCAGGGATGAAGGCCTAGCACCCTTGTCCCAAAACATGAAAACTCAAAAGGGCCATTCCAGCCACAGAGCTCCCTGTGGAATTGATGGAGGGCAGGGACTGCACTGCATTCCAATCTCCTCCCTCTCTGCAACCTACTTCTTTCCCAATCACACTACACCCTGAGGGCTCTTTGTGGGCAGGACCTTTACTTTGTTCACCAATGTCCACGCTACTCAGCCCAAAGGCCTGGAACTCAACTGCTAACAAGATTTTATGAAATTGAATCAAATCATTCACCACTGTGCCAAGAAATAAAAGAATGTTTTACCTAATATACCATGATATCTAATCTTGTCTAGAAGTGGGACTCAAACAGGTCAAAGTTTGCCTTATTCACTGTAGTTGGATTTCTAGTTTTCACAAATATATCACAACAATTAAATTACAAGGATCATGTCTGGAATAAAAAGAACCTGCCTATGACTCCCTGTCTTACCTTTTCCACATCGCCCAGACCCTCAGTGTCCAGAAGGACCAGGGTGTGGTTTGGCTTGGAGGGGTGGGGCACGCACCACATCCAGATGCCCTTGGTTTCAGACTGCACCGTGGAGCCCAGAGGGAAGCCTGCAGGGAAGAGGAGGAAGCTAAGCATGGGGACAGCAGAGCAGCCAAGCAGCCCTGGGGCCACGGATTCAGACTGGTTGGATTGTAACTGCCCCAGCATACAAGATGGTGCTTTCTGTATTTCCTCAAGAATGGCTTATTTTATGAATAATCTTTATAAAAAAACAAGGGACACTAAATGTGAGAATGATGCCAAGCAAGGGCTCAAAATGGTGACAAAGAGGAATCTATGAATCAGACAAAATGTAGGTCACTGATAAAAGGAACATCTTAAAAAGTGGTGGGGTTCAAAGTCAGAGAGGAGTGGGATGAAGAAACACATGAGAAACAAGAGAAAAAAGACAAGAGAAAAAAACTCAAGAAGGGAAATTGAGATCATTTTTTGCATTGAAAAGTGGTTAAAAACTAAAACAAACACAAAAACAAAACAGAAGTCGGTGGCCACGATGGGATGTGAAACTCAGGAAGAGTTTTTAAGATTATATAGATTAAAACATCTTCATATGTTGATGGGAATATTACGTAAAGAAAGCAAAATACTTTGTAAGAGAAAGGAGATACAATTAGAGGAACCCAGGACTTGAATACACAAGGGAAGGTAGTATTCTGGGCACTAGTAATGGAGAGTTTCCTTAACGGAAATGAGGGAAAAAATATGAGAACGGATTCTTGTAACGTAGCGGTTTGGTGGTAAGAATTAGAATGAGAAGGTTGGTTTATTGAAAGGAATTGGAGTCTACCTTCATGTGCCTGGGTGCATGTGCATGACGAAACAGATATAGCTGGAATCAAGCAACTGGCCTGTGTCCCAGGGTACCACTTACCATGATTCTGTCCTGCCAGATGGTTCATCAAATAGGATTTCCCTGTACGGTACAGTCCTACAATGGCCACCACCACCACTGGCTGAGAAATCTTTTCAAGAATCTGTATAGCTTGCTGGTTCACCAACAGCTTGTCATTGTTGTTTTCCACCAGGCAAATGGGGGCCAACATTTTGGGTCCAGATTCCATGGCAACTGCCAACCTAGAAGAGCCTTCCAGTAGAAATAACATTACATTGTCATTCTCTGTCTCAGTGTTTCCCAAACACCCATCAACATAGGACTGATGAGACTTCTGTGTTTCTATTGGACAACATGTAATCTAGCATTAGCTGACTGCAGGGAAGGCTTCTTTTATCACTCTCCCAAATCTGTAATGACGTTAAGTGATGAAACATGGAAGGTTATCTTCTTTAAAGTTTTATTTCAGTAGTAATATTAAAATCCAAGTAATTGCTACCATAATAAGGGGCCCACTAATACTCTAAGTCCTGTGATGCATGCCTTAAGTATCTGATCTCACTGGCACAAAAATCTGCAAGTTGGAGATTATTATAGCCATGAATATGCAAATGATATCATGAGTCTTACAAAGGATGAATGCAGAAATCATATAACCGGGATTATGAACCTGGACAATTGAGTAAAATAGCAGGCTAGGAAGTTCTAAGCCCTTCTCTCCTTGGAAACATCACAAAACAACTTTAAAAAATGGCTAAAATGGCCGGGCGCGGTGGCTCAAGCCTGTAATCCCAGCACTTTGGGAGGCCGAGACGGGCGGATCACGAGGTCAGGAGATCGAGACCATCCTGGCTAACACGGTGAAACCCCGTCTCTACTAAAAAAAACAAAAAACTAGCCGGGCGAGGTGGCAGGAGCCTGTAGTCCCAGCTACTCGGGAGGCTGAGGCAGGAGAATGGCGTAAACCCGGGAGGCGGAGCTTGCAGTGAGCTGAGATCCGGCCACTGCACTCCAGCTCGGGCGACAGAGCGAGACTCCGTCTCAAAAAAAAAAAAAAAAAAATGGCTAAAATGATCTTATAGGAGCTCTGGAAAAAGTCTACAGCAACCAGGCAAATGTCCAATATTTTAAAAGGCACATTTAAAATGGTAGGAGATTCCATGGCATTTTGTTTGCCAATTCTTACCCACTCCACTCAGTGACATGGTCTTAGTTTGGAGAACGTGGTGTTTCACTTCCCAATTCCTTCCCTTGAAGTAGAGGGAGGAAAGACCTTATTTGTAACACACTAAGCTGACTGGGAACTACCTGTTCTGCCTACCTTGGATTTCTGGTTTGTCATACACAATGATTTCTGGCATCATACACAATAATTTCTTGTGTATGATACCAAAACCACTGAAAATAACTGAAAAAAATTAAATACACCATACTTCATCTTAATTAAAAACTTTTGTGCATCAAAGAACACTGTCAACAGAGTAAAAGGCAACCTATGGAAAGGGAGAAAATATTTGCAAATCATATTTCTGATAGAATACATAAAGAACTTGTAAAACTCAATAGCAACAACAGCAAAAAAAAAAAAAAAAAAAAAAAAAAAATCAAAAATGGGCAGAGTAGACTAGATGTTTCTCCAAAGAAGAAATGTCCAATAAGCACATGAAAACACGCTCAACATCATTAATCACTAGGTAAATGAAAATAAAAAGTACAATGAGGTAACATGTTAGACCCACCCATTAGGACTATTTTTTTTTTAAAGCCCAAAACCCCAAAACAGAAAATAGGTGTTAGCTAGGATGTTGAGGATTTGGAATCTGTGTGCACTGTCCATGGAATGTAAACTGATATTGTCCCTATGGAAAACAGTATGATGGCTCCTTGGAAAACCAAACCTAGAATTAACATTTGATCAAGCAATTCTTCTACATACACACTCCAAAAAATTGAAGGCAGGGACTCACACAGATATTTGTACATCAATGCTTATGGCAGCATTATGCACAATAGCCAAAAAAGATGAAAACAACCGAAATGACTATCAAAACATGAATAGATTAACAAAATGTTGTATATACCTACAATGAGCTATTATTCAGTCATAAAAATGTATGAAATTATGACACATGCTACAACATGAATCACCTTGAAGACATTATGCCAGGTGAAATATGCCAGACACAAAAGAGCAAATATTGTATGAAGTACTAGAATAATCAAATACATTGAGACGGAAAGTAGAAGTATAGCTACCATGGGCTGGGGGAGGAGGGAATGCAGAATTGTCGTTCAAAGGTAGAGAGACTCAGTTTACATGATGAAGTTCTGAAGATGGCTGCACAACAATGTGAATATACTATCACCGAAGTATATTCTCAATTAGTAAAATAATAATTTTATTATGTATATTTACCAACAAAAAAAGAGAGTAAAAGACAAAAGCCTGGATAATCTGGCAATCTATTACTCTGTGTTATGCTACTGCAACCACTTATCTGTCAGAGTAATTTACCTCAAAGACAATGGTTACACTATAAGGTTTTTGATCAACAACCTGCAGTAACTTTTTAATGATCACCATATACTGAAACTTGTTCTCTAACGCATCAGTGTGACCTTATATGTTTGTCTTTTATCTGCAGGTTTGGAAGAGTGATGGGAATAGAAGGGAGAAGGGAAGGGATCCACTGTGGGATGAGGAAACTCTAGACAATACAGGCTATCTTTCCAAAAGGGAAGCAGGAGAATGTCCAGAATCTAAAGAATTCAAGTACAGGCTGAAGTACATAGCCTAGAAGGGTCAGGTTCTCTGCAATTTACTCCCACAGATAAGAATAAGAAAAAGAATAAGAATAACAATACATATAATATTGCATATTATATAGAGAGATAAATTATAGGTATCTAGAGAGAAAGATAAATTATCTACATATATATTAATAGATAAGTTAGATTTCTTTTTGAGAGATAAAGTCAGTGTCACCGTTGGGTGAATCAAGGTGAAAGGCATATGGGATTTAATTGTAATTTTTTTAGAAGTGAAGTTTAATTCCATAAATTTAGTATTGAAAGTACAATTATTCTGTAGATCTCCTGGCACATTTTTATTGCCATTATATTAAAATTGTTTTCTATGATGTCTGTAATTCCTTATAATCAGAAAAATATAAAAATAATATTGTGTTCAAATGTCTCAAATACTCAGTTTTGTATTGATATGTCAAACATTCAAGATGCATCTAATGCCCATCAAAAATACCAGCTCTATCATTCACTACTTATGTGGCCTTGACCCAGGAGCTTCATCTAGATGAGCCTGTTAATTATAGGGGTCTGTGAGTTAAATCATACATCCAACCCGGAGGGTATTTTGATAATAAAACAAGACATTGTAAGTTTATGTCTTTGCATAGCATGCAGCACAAAAATAGGATTTCAGTAAATGTTGAATTAAATGGAGGTTAAGCTACAATAATTACAATAACAATTGGTCCATTAGATTATATATTTCAACAAAATAAACAAAATGTAAATGACTAAGGAACAAAAACTACAAATAAATTTTCCATGACAGCAAAACTGTAAAGTTCAAGCACGCTGTTGCTGTACAACCTGCTCTTGTCTGATTCTTCACTGAGGGGAGTAAGGAAAATGGAGATCAAACACGAGGTCCTGATTTCCACACTGAAATGCATTGTAATGTGATGTGTAACGTGTTCACCACATTGTAGTGACTGCAACTGTACAGTCCCTTCTTTAAAGTGAACAATAAAGGAAGCTCTAGGAAGATGTGGCTGCTCCTGCAAACAACTTTATATAAACCAGGCCTCTGGTTTCTTAGCTGTGTGGGAACCACAGACCTTTTAACTTCTACTAAATGAAATACAGCTGTTCAATCCTAGTCAGGACTGGTTTTCAAACTCCGATGTACATAAGAATCACCTGATCACTCCGATGATGGTTTCTTTTGCTGTGCAGAAGGTCTTTAATTTAATAAGATCCCATTCTCAGCAAACTAACAAAGGAACAGAAAACCAAACACTGCATGTTCTAATTCCTAAGTGGGAATTGAACAATGAGAACAAATGGACACGAGGGGCTGGGCAGCATGGTGGGAAACTCACACACTGGGGCCTGTTGGTGAGTGGAGGGCAAGGGGAGAGAGAGCATTAGGAGAAATACCTAATGCATGCGGGGCTTAAAACCTAGATGATGGATTGATAGATGCAGCAAACCACCATGGGACATGGTGGTTTAAAAAAAATCTTTTTTATTTTAAAAATAGTTTCTATTCTTCTTTTTTTTTTTTTTTAAAAAAAAAAAAAAAAGAATCACCTGAGAGTATTGTTCAAACCCAGATTCCCAGGCCTAAGTATCTATCTGTTTAGATCTGTTTAGCGAGAGCTACAAGTGTCTCTGATGTTCCTATGGGAAACTAACACCACACACACACACACACACACACACACACACACAGTTTCGACTATGTAATTATTTTTAAGTAATAAAGACCAGCGATGTGGGGCCTAAGTTTATTTCTACGTAGAGATTTATAGAGCTCTTATTCTGAAGCTTTCCTAAGTGTGACCACTAGAAAGATAGAAAAGAAATTCTCCCTTCAGGTATAATTGCCTGGAAGCTCCTTGTCCTCTGCATTCTGGGGCCTGAGACAGGGCCTGTTAGAGGTAGTCAGGCAGGCGCCCACCAGAGTTCTTTCCAGGTCACTCACTGCTGTCCTGAGTTGATGATCAGGGAGGAGCACACCCAGGGGGTCGCGGTGTGCCTGGCTGTCACCGCTCAGCTGTCACTGGTTCAAGTGGAGAAGCTGAGCTTCCCAGAACTAAAGGCAGCCACAGACTCTTGCAGGCCAGGCAGCAGGCACCCTGCCCTTCCTGCCCATTCCTCAGTTGCCACTCTGAGTCAGAAACCAAGTCTTGAGTTAGGGACTAACTTGCATTTAAAAGAAAGTGAACATTACCTGCCCTACAGCACCGCAGGTCCAAGAGCAGTTTTCAGTTGCCTCACTCACCTCTTGTTCTCTTTCCTCCTCCTACTTTTCTGTTCTTTCCCTCCTTTATAAAAGGAAAAAAATGCTGAGTAAGCTAGTTGTTTTCCACAAATGGGGTGGTGCAGTAAAACTAAACTTGAAAGTAAAATTAATCCATGCTGTTATTAAAGTGTTAGCAGAGCCATGTCTGAATCATCTGATGTGAGTTTGAGGATGGGTGTTGGGTGCAGGGGTGAGAGGAGGTCAGAAAAAATCACAGATACTGCGCAGTCACACCTTAGCAAGCACAATCCTGCGAAAAGACAAAAGACAATTCTTTTGTCTTCCCCATCTTGGAAGGCTTCACAGGCTTTCTTCTTGATACCGCTCCCAGGTGGCTTTAGGTTTCCTCGGCACACAAGAAAAACAGGAAATCTACGGTAGTCACATAAGCAAAGCTTTAGAAACCAAGAATATTTTAAGTCTTTTTCTCATAGTGGGAATTCCTGAGTTCTGCGGTCTTTTGTTAGTGAAGAACTTTTGATATTTTAAATGTGTTCACATATGCACACACACAGAGAGAGACGCTGGGGCAGGGCGGGCGGAGAGAGAGATCTAAAGATATTACTGGTGTAAAAAAAAGAATGAACCATGTCTTTTACAGCAACATGGATGGAACTGGAGGTCATTATCTTAGGTGAAACAACTCAGAAAGTCAAATACCACATTCTTACTCATAAGTGGAAGCTAAATAATCTGCATACGTGGACATAGAAGGTGGAATGATATGCACTGGTGACTTGGAAAAGTGGAGGAGTCAGGGGTGGGTGGATGATGAAAAATTACTTAATGGGTACAATGTACATTATTGGTGTAAGGGAAACAGTAAATGCCCAGACTTTACTAGTTAAAAAAAAAAAAAAAAGATATTGCAGGTTAGATTTCAGACCCCTGCAATAAAGTGAATATTGCAATAAAGCAAGTCACACAAACTTTTAGTTTCCCGGTGCGCATAAAACTTATGTTCATATAATACTGTAGTCTACTAAGTGTGCAATAGCATTAAGTTTGAAAACAAAATTACATACCTTAGTTTAAAAATACTTTATTGCTGACAAATGCTAACAATCGTTTGAGCTTTCCACAAGTTGTATTCTTTTTGCTGGTGGAGAGTCTTGCCTCAATATTGATGGTTGCTGGCTGATCAGGGTGGTGGTTGCTGAAAGCTAGGGTGGCAATTTCTTAAAATAAGATGACAATGAAGTTTGATGCATAGATTGACTCTTCCTTCTACAAAAGATTTATCTGTGCCATGAGATGCTATTTGATAGCATCTTTCTTTCTTTCAAAATTGGTGTCAATCCTTCCAAACCCTGCCAAGCTTTATCAACTAAGTTGATGTAATATTCTAAATCCTTTTTGTCATTGCCACAATGTTCACAGCATCTTCACTGGGAGTAGATTCAATCTTAAGAAACCACTGTCTTTGCTCATCCGTAAGAATCAACTCCTTATCCTTTAAAATTCTCTCAGAAGATTGCAGCATTTCAGTCATTTCTTCAGGCTCCACTTATAATTCTAGTTCTATGGCCATTTCTATCACATCTTCAGTTACTTCTTTCACTTATGACTTGAATCCCTCAAAGTCACTTATGGAGGCTGGAATCAACTTCTTCTAAGCTGCAGTTAACGCTTATATTTTGACCTTCTCCCGTGAATCATGAATGTTCTTAATGGCAACTAGAATGGTAAAGTTTTTTCAGAAGGTTTTCAATTTTCTTTTCCCAGATCTATCGGAGGAATCACTGTCTATCCCTATTAGCTATAGACTTAAAAATGTATTTGTTAAATAAGAAATTGAATTGAGAATTGAAAGTTGAAATTACTTCCTGCTGCATGGGCTACAGGATGGATGTTGTGCTAGTAGACATGGAAACATTAATCTACCTGTCCATCTCCATCAGAGCTCTTGGGTGACCAGGTGTATTGTCAATGTGCAGTAATATTTTGAAAGGTATTTTCTTTCTGAATAGTAGGTCTTAACAGTGGGTTTCAAATATTCATTAAAACATACTCTATACAGATGTGCTGTCATTTATAGTACTGCACTTATAGAGCACAGGCAGAGTATGTTTAACATAATTTTTAGGAATCCTGGGATTTTCAAAACAGTAAATGAACATTGGATCCAACTTAAATTCACCAACTGCATTAACTCCTAACAAGAGAGTCAGCTTGTCCTTTGAAGCTTTGAAGCCAGGCACTGACTTCTCCTCTCAACCTATGAAAGTGCTAGATGGCATCTTTCTCTTATACAGGGCTGTTTCATCTACATTGAAAATGTTTCGTTTAGTGCAGCCACCTTCATCTATGATCTTAGCTATATCTTCTGGACAACCTGCTGCAGCTTCTACAACAGCACTTGCTGCTCCACCTTGCACTTTTATCTTATGAAGATAAGCTCCTTTCCTTAAACCTCATGAACAAAATTCTGCAGCTTCCTTGCCTCTCTCAACCTTCAGAGAATTGAAGAAAGCTATGACCTTACTCTGGATTAGTGTTGGGTTTAAGGGAATGTTGTGGCTGTTTTGATGGATCACTAAACTTTCCACTGTTACTAAAGCTTTCTCCACTAACATTTTAGTAATAAAATACCACAAAAACTTTCTTGCTATTTGCGATCAGGCTGTCTCATTTTCTCATCATTCATGTGTTCACTGGAGTAGCACTTTTAATTTCCTTCAAGAACTTTTCTTTTTCATTCACAGCTTGGCGAACAGCCACATGAGGCCTCTCTCGGCTTTCTACATGCCTTCCTCACTAAGCTTAATCATTTTTAGCTTTTGATTTAAAGTAAGGGATTTATGACTTCTCTTTTACTTCAACACTTAGAGGCTATTGTAGGCTTATTAACTGTCCTAGTTTCAATACTGCTATGTCCCAGGGAATAGGGAGGCCCAAGGAGAGGGAGGGTAGCAGGGGACGAGTGGTTGGTTAGAGCAGTCAGAACACACACAGTTTTAAAGTTTCTGTCTTATATGGATGCGGTTCATGGTGTATGGAAACAATTCCAGTAGTAACACCAAAGATCACTGATTGCAGATCACCATAACAGATATAATAGTAATAAAAACTTTGAAATATTGTGATAATTACTAAAGTGTGACACAGAGACTTGAAGTGGGCACATGCTGTTGGAAAGCTGAAACTGATAGACTTGCTCTACACAGGGTTGCCACAAACCTTCAATCTGTAAACACACAATGTCTGTAAAATGCAATAAAGTGAAGTGCAATAAAATGAGGTCTACCTGTATGTATGTACTCATATATATATATATATGTACACAAACACACATATATTTACATATAAATCTGTGGCACAATGAAATGTTTAGAGTTTATTTGAGGAAGAAAAAATTCATGAATTGGGAAGCACCAAACCCAAAGAAGTTTAGCATTAGGATGACCAAGTGTCAGAGGCAAGTGTTTATAAGGCAATTATGGAAGCAAAATAAATAAATTACTTTAGCAGTTACAATATTGCTTTTAGTTTACCTTGTTGGAAAGTCTCTAGTCATATAATCATACTTTATTTCACTGCTTATGACTGAGTTGGGGCAGAAAAACCTCTACCTCCATTCTCTTAAAGTCCTTGCTGGGTACAAAAATTGACATAAGAAAGAGTAACAGGTGAGATGCATAAGATGTTTTATGTGGCATGAGAGCCATGTAAAGAAATGAAGACCCAAAGAAGCAGTTAGAATTAATTACTTACATAGTGGATTAAACAAAGACTAATTGGCTGTGAAGAAGTAGCTAAATTATTTGCGACTGGGCTTAAAAGATAAAACTATTTTGACAAAGTCGCACAGAATTCTTTTGGTTTCAACTTCTCATCCTAAAGATAAGGATGTTGCCTTTCCTTCTAGTATAGAGAGTGTGTCTCTTACATGGGAGTTTCCTCCTCTGCTTTTAAGAAACAGCATTACGATCAAACCCTGCTGTTTTTCTAGTTCCTTTAGCTTAAACATTTAATATGCCAGAATAGCTATTTTAACTCTTTCAATTGGCTGAGCTTAACTTTTGTTTCTAATAGAAGCATGTACCAGAAATAGCCCAAGTTAATTTTTACTTATGTTGGTAGTTTGAGCAAGGTTAAGGCTATTTTTAAGACCCAGTTGGTTATGTTTGCTCAGGGATTTGTCAGGCCCCGTCTCCATTTTAATATTATGTATGTGTGTGTGTATGGAGACTATGTATATATGTATTCATATATATGTCTAGTTAAGCAATCATTTTTACAATAGAAAAATTAGAAAAATATAGATAAGCAAAGATAAGAATGACTAATACCTAATTGTATTATCTACAGATACACATTATTAACATTTCCCTCAAATTCTTGCACTTCTCCAGCGCACAGGCACTCTCCTAACATAGATATCCTCCGTCTACAGAAATTTAGCCAATTGGCCCAGTTTCAAAGGAATTTATTTAGTTAGATAATAAAGCGATTGTACATACATTTGTTTGTGGAGTAAAGAAATGAATGGGCTGGGCGCGGTGGCTCACGCCTGTAATCCCAGCACTTTGGGAGGCCAAGGCGGGTGGATCACCTGAGGTGGGGAGTTCGAGACCAGCCGGACCAACATGAAGAAGCCCTGTCTCTACTAAAAATACAAAAATTATCTGGGTGTGAAGGCCGTAGGCCTTTAATCCCAGCTACTCAGGAGGCAGGAGAATCACTTGAACCAGGGAGGTGGAGGTTGCGGTGAGCCGAGATCAAGCCATTGCACTCCAGCCCGGGCAATAAGAGCGAAATTCCGTCTCAAAAAAAAAAAAGAAAGAAAGAAAGAAAGAAAGAAATGAATGAAGTGTATAATAGGAAAATGATGGGTGAAGTGGTGAAATGCCTGAGGAAGCTGGGCTGTGTGAGAACAGAGGGAGTTCTCTTATTTTGCACTTACCCTACCATCATTCCTGTCTATGTAAATTTTTTTTAAACAAAAGGGTTAATAAGCCAGGCTTGGTGTGATTACAAGTAGTCCTACCTACCCTAGTGGCCAAGGCAGGAGTAACACTTGAGGCCAGGAGTTGGAGGCTATAATACAGTCTGAACTCATCTGTGAATAGCCACTACATTCCAGCCTGGGCAACATAACATGACCCTGTCTCTGAAAAAAAGTCCACACTAATATTTTAGAATTTGCATACCATAAGTTTCTGTTACAAGTATTCTAGGGGATCCACAGACAACGTGCAACAAATGGGTGTATCTGTGTTCCAGTGAAACTTTATTTACAAAAGTAGGCAGTGGGATAAATTTGGCCTGTGGGATGTAGTTTGCTGACCTTGGATTAGGTAAATGTAATGCAACAACGTGCAAGGGACTATCACCAGCCCAGGTATCATTATCTTACAAGTTATGAAACAATTCCAGAATCCCAATCCGATTGTCTACTTTTAAGGTATTTGGGTCAAACAGCATGTAAAAATCCTCACTGGAGCAGAGATACCAACAAAGAGTGTGTTTACTCCATTATCTGAATATCAACCAAGTGAGTTTCTGCCTGGGTTCCTGGGCAATGCATTGACATGTCTGCTCAACTAATTGTCTATCTCCCAACAACATAGCACTCCCCATAGCTCCTCCTAGATAAGCCATAGAGTAACAAGTGGTGATGGAACATAATCAGTGGTAATGAGGAAGAGCCTGGTCTGGCTTGGGGGACACCTGCTTAGGTTGGCAGGTCCCTGTGGGTGAGCAAGAAAGCCTAACATTTGGATGTATGTCATGATGACTAAAGCTAGTCTGAGTGGGGCAGGCAATGGTGAAGATCATAAATACAGGACTTTACAGGGATATTTCTGCTTGCATTTGCTAGACCTGACCTGTTCATCCCAGCACAGATTAAGAAACAGCGCAATGATCATGGGTGTATCACAAAGCTATGCCGAAAAGATAAGCCCTTGCAGGCACTGCCATCTTGTGGTAAGATTTGGTAATTTATTTGGTAATACATGAATGATTGAATTTTCCTGCAGAAAGTGATTTATTGATATTGATGTAGAATTTTTAGAATTATTGATGTTAATATAGAGTTTGCAGAAATTCATCACAAATTTTGTTATAAAAATATAAATATGTTCAAATCAAAGTTATTGCTCAAATATTTGAATTATCATATTTAATATATATTGTTTATCATAATATATTGTAAATTTAAACTTGTGTATTTATTAAACATTATTTATTATTACTATACATAATATTAGTGTAAATATTATTATAAAATGAATGTTTGTTAATATATTAATTATATTAATAAAATAAGTGTTGATAAATAGTATGTAATTACAGTAAAAATAAATTTATAATAAAAGTTAAGTTGTAATATAGAAGCAATTCACATATATAAGTAAAACAACACATTGATAATGTTGTCTTTATGCATTTTATAATGTGAACATTGTCTACGATGTAGGTTCTTTAAAGTTTGTTCGCAATAATGAGACAAATGATAAGGTCTTAAATTCTCATGAGGATAATATGTTTTTATGTGATTTCTCCTTCCAAGGAAAGACACTTGGATGTGTATAGCTTTTGTGGGAAATGATGACAGGAAGCCAAGGAAGAAAGAGTAAGCCAAGGACAATGAAAACGCCAAAAAGGTGAATTAATGAGTTGGTTACCATTGTGGGCAACCAGAGATCAATACTAAAGAGGATATTCTGAAGAAATACATAGAATGCATTTCCTAATTGTCTTCTAGAGGGACAATGTGGGCCAGTGGTCCCCAGCCTTTTTGGCACCAGGGGCTGGTTCTGTGGAAAACAATTTTTCCATGGAATTGGTGGAGGGGTATGGTTTTGGGATGAAACTGTTCCACCTCAGATCATCAGGCATTAGATTCTCACAAGGAGGGCATGACCTAGATCCCTTGGATGTGCAGTGCATAATAGTGTACAAGCTCGTATGCGAATCTGATGCTGCTGCTGATCTGACAGGAGGCAGAGCTCAGGCCTTAGTGCTCTCTCCCTGCTCACCTCCTGTATGGCCCAGTTTCTAACAGGCCATGGTCTGGGGGTTCAGGACCCCTGATGTGGACTATTTATCCAACAACCCACAGTTTCCATTGGTTGAGACTTGTCCCCAGGGACTTTAACTATTTTGAATTTACAAGCTGCCCTTGGGCAAAATAGACACCCTTTCACAGCTTGGAGAAATACCTGAGTGAGAAAAGGAGAAAGAGCCTTGACAGAGGACATAGCAGCATGCTGGGACTGTCTACCATGGCTGCACTGCTAAATGGATTTGAGAATAGAAGCAAGTGGCAGAATCAGTAGACGTGAGTTTTGGCAATAACAAGCTGAGGATGTGGGGAGTGTGGTAGACTAATCTGCATAATCTATTCAGACAAAGACGTGTTAAAAATGTAAAATTCTGGATTAAAAATGTTTAATATTTTCAAAAGCAATATTAAAAATTGACTAATTTGTCATGAATGATCTTAATGACCAAATTCCAAGGGAATGTGGGAGACCAAAGAGTTAAGTGGAGTATTGAAGCTGTTTTTTCCTAATAGCATTTGCCAGACAAGGGAATGAAACCTTCAGTTTTGAAGGCATTTATGAAGAGGCCAGAAGTCAAAGACCAGAGCTTGTCTAAAGTAAAGAGTCTAGTAGGAGGCCTTCTTTAGATGTTAAAAGACTAAACCAGTGATTCTTAATACTTGCTGCACATAAACATCAATTGGGGTTCTCCTTAAAAACTTGAACTCTGATCCATCACCAGAGACTCTGATTTAGTAAGTCTAGAGTTGAGGGTGAGAGTGAGTGTTTTTTTAAAGCCTCATCCCACCTCCAGGTGGTTCCAATTGCAGCCAAGGATGCAAAGAACTGGAGTAAATGTTCAGAGCAAGTGTGAACTAGAACTAGCAGGGCAAGCAGGTTTAGGATTGGCTAGCTGGAATAATTTCAGTGGGCTCTGTGGCAGAGCGATTGTTCTTACTTTTGGTACTTGACCTTTGGATGCGTAGGGCAGATTCACAATGGCCCAGAGTGTGAGAGCCAACAGAGAAAGTGGTGGGTTGTGGGTTCCAGGTTGGTTGGTTTGCATATGGAAGGCACACTTGCAGGAGAATCACTTAGTATCTCTAAGAACTGGCTAGCCCTGGGAGGGTCAGTCTCTCCAGGATCAGCAAAGCCCCAAGATGTCTAAATCTTTAAATAGGGAAATTAGAAAATGTGGTAATTACAGGGTTACATATTTCGGATGGCCCATGAAGTCAAGCCAAGAGCTTAGTACGAAACACCCAGAATAGTCAAAGTGACCTGAGAATGAAGAACAAAACTGGAGGCATCACACTTCCTGATTTCAAAATGTATTACAAATTTACAGTAATTAAGACTGTATGGAACTGGCAAAAAAAATAGACATATAGATGAATGAAACAGAATAGAGAACTCGGAAATGAAATAAAATATTTTGAAAATATATTGAAAAGGTGCTCAACATCACTAATAATCAGAGAAATGCAAATCAAAACAACAGTGATATATCACCTCCTACCTATTAGGATGCCCATTATTAAAAAATACACGAGCATTGATAAGGATGTAGAGAAATTGGAATCCTTTCACACTGTTGAGAATGTGAAATGGTGTGGCAACTCTGCAAAACAGTATGGAGGTTTCCCAAAAAATTACCTATTATATGATCCAGCAATACCACTCCTAGGAATATATTCAAAATAATAAAAATCAGAATCTTGAAGAAAAATCTGCACTCCCATGTTCACTGTAGCCTTATTCACAATAGCCAAGATATGAGAAAACACAAATGTCCATCAACAGATAAATGAATAAAGAAAATTTGGTGTGTGTGTGTGTGTGTGTGTGAGAGAGAGAGAGAGAGAAAAGAAAGAGAGAGAGAGAGAGTATTATTCAACTTTAGAAAAGAAATATGTTTTGTCATTTGAAACAACATGGATAAACCTGAAGAACATGTTAAACAAATAAAACCAGTTACAGAGGACAAATATTGCATTACCTCACTTATATGTGGAATCTAAAATGGTCAGACTCATAAAAGCAGAAAATAGAATGCTGATTGCCAAGATTTCGGGGGGAGGGAAATGGAGAGTATATTCAATGGGTATAAAGTTTCAGTCATAAAGATAAGTAAATTCTAGAGATCTACTGTACAACATAATGGCTATAGTTAAAAATACTGTATTATACACTTGAAAAGGTGCTAAGAGGCTAGATCCATGTTACGTGCCGTTACAAAACATAAGTAAATAACAACAGCAACAACAAACAGGCACGAGGAAACTTTTGGAGGGGATGGATATGCCTATTGCCTTGATTGTGGTGATGATTTTTTAAGTGTATGCATATGTTGAAACTCCATTACATTATATATAATAAGTATATGCATTTAAAATATGTCCATTATACCTCAGTGAAGCTGTTTATAAATAAATAGATAAATATATATTCTTGCTTGCAGGTAGGTTAACATGGGGAAATTGATAATTGAAATAAAAACCTTAACTTGCAAAACTGTACTGTGGTTCACAAAACAAACTGCACCAAATCATAGCATGCAGAACAAACTAGCTGAGCTCAAACTTTTTTTAAACTCCAGCTCATTCAGCTACATAGCTTCTTGAACAGCAAACAGGTCTACTGATCTATCAACTCATCAGGGACCCATGAGTTCTAAAGGCGAAACTCCTGACTGTGGCAGTAGCTCACTTAGTTTATAAATTCTGGCCAGTTCCTGCCAAGATCATCCTATGTTTAACCCCAAGCTCATGTATTCTTTCTACCTCCCTACTTTTGGATGTGCTGTGGTTCTCTATGGTATGCATTCTTCCTTGCTGCAACAAGCAAAGAAATCTAACTTTTTCCTCATGTATTTTGGTTTTTATATGTTTAAAATATAAATAGAAACATAAAAGAAGAAAAAACCTTATAAATTTGAGTTGAAAAATAAAATTACATCTATGTCTGTGTGGGCGTAGATATAGATATTGGTTTAGACCACTAAAAGACTCTTGAAGCAATAGCACTCTAGTATTAATGAGTAAATCCAGCATCCATATTTTTGTTTGCAAATAATTTTTACCCATTTTAAGGAAAAGAAAACAAAACAGTGCTCCTTGGAGAAATCTCAGGTTCCAGGAATAGGGAGAAAACACAAGGTGTGTCTGTGACATATTCCTGTGACAGAAAGCAAAAGCTCACTCAAAGATTAAGATTAGCACATGAAAAAGGGACAGAAGCTAGTTTACAGACACATCCTGCAGACAAATTCCGGACAATGGGAACATCAAAAGAATCTTGACTATCAGTAATTATAATGACAACACCTGAGCAAGGTTCTAGATCCAGTTGCCAGTCCATGGCCAACAGAGGAGAAAGAAAAGGCAAACTACACCATGTGGAAATAGGGAAGCTGATCCTGAGGGACATAAAAACGTGATCTGGATTTTTGAAAACATCAATGTGATTTGAAAATGAAGAATTTTCAAACTAGCTTTCTAGATTGAATTCTAACAGATATACAAATACAAAGTGTAAACCTTGTTTTGATCCTGGTTCAAAACTATCCATATCTGTAAATTGAATACCTACAAAAGTATGTTTAAAGACAAAAGGGAAATTTAAATATGGGCAGATTATTAAGTTATATTAGAGAATTATTATTATTATTAACTTTCCTAGGTATGCTAATAGCAATGTGTTTATTTAGTCAAATATACTTATCCTAGGGAGATGCATGCTGAAGTAGTTAACAATGAAGTATGACAACGTCTTCAAATTACTCTTAAATGGTTCATCATAGAAAGTGTGCAGAGAGAGAATAAGTTTGTCAAAATATTAACAAATTTTTAATCCTGATCAAAGTTATGTGGGTGTTCATGGCTCTATTCTTTTTACTCTATTGTATGTGTAAAATATTTCTATTTACAATGTTGAGAAGGAGAAAAGAATTGTCCTACTGCACGAAGACATTCTTGCTGTGTTAAAAATATTTAAAAGGCATGGTGGCTGTGAACCTAAAACTGCTCTAAAAATAGTGTGTTAAAAAACAACAACAAAGACCATTTACTTACTGCTTCTGAACTGCTATATGCAATAGATATAAAGGAAACGCTCTCATAGTCCAACAGGCCCAGAAATCTGAATATCCACTGATACGGAACCATCTTTTTGTCCTCCAAAAGAGTACCTCTAAGGTACTCTAATTTCTTTTTCTTTTAACGTATCTCCTCCTGTTACCTTTGCCCTTAGGCCCATACCCCGCCCCCATCCCCAATTTCTACTGTCTTATATAATGTTATTCCTTTGCAGCCAACGCTAGGTGACAGCTACCTAGGCTCATAAACTCATCTATGGCTTTAGGTGCTTTGCACTGTTCTCTCGTTTTTAAGCATGAAAGTGACTGACTATTCATTGGAAGACCGTAGGGTTTTTCCAGTGAACTTATGTCAACACAGTCTTGCAGACTGAGGGGCCTTGCTCCTTAGACAGATGATGAAGCTGCTCCCTGCACTAATCTGCTGCTGTTATCCCATTAGCAAATGTTAGCTAAGTATTTACTCTGCAGTGGGCACCGTGCTGTGTGTTAGGAAGTCAAACAAGTAATACATGATCTCTACCTTTAAAAAGGTTCCAGGGAACTAGGAAGTTACAGAGTAGAAGCTGTTAAGCTCCACAAGTAGCTTTCTAGGACTTTCACCACAAGCAAGCAGTGTGTGTCTAGGATCCGCTACAAAGTGTGATTATTCTCCTCTTGATCCACAGTTGACACATGCATTCCTGTCACCATCAAAGCGTTTTTAAAATGACTGTTTCCACAAGACACGCTTTTACAGTTTTGTTGGTCGTTTTGCCCCGGTGACTCTGTGGGCAGTTGGGACAGCACAGTTTTGTAGAGCATGCCCAGAATCCTGAGTTGAACTCAGCATGACTCTTGCTTCATTCCTCCCACTGGCTCTTTCCAACTCCAACATGGCTTTGGAGATTCAGTCCACACATGGCAGAGACTAGGTGCTGATTAATTGTTGGCTTAAGCTTTTTATTTTCAAAGCTTAAGTTGAATCACTTTGAGTAAAATTTAACCAAAACAACCATCATATTCCTTCGTGGTGAGCTACTGAAGTAATCAAGTGATGGTGCTTCTATATTTATTGATTTAGCCTGAATGAGTCTCCTCTGCAACTGGTTACTTTTCAGAAGGAGAGCATCTTTGTTATCTTGGTGCGGGAAAGATGTTTTTAAGAAGACTCCAAAAAAATCACACATGATAGAGGGAAAATTGTTGAATTTCTTTTCATTAAGAGAATCTCCCAATCCATAAAATACAGGTGATTTGGCAAAGCTAGTTACAGCACCTAAAATTGATGTAATGCCTACATCTGGGTATATGTAGAATATTCAACATTATAATATATATACACACATGTATATGTGATAAAATTGATAAAAAGCTGATAGATTTTGAAATAAATTGTAAATGTATTAAACCTAGCAAAGAAGTAATATCTAGAACATTCAGGGGACACCAACAAATTCACAATCAATGAAAACAAAAAACTAATTAAAACAGTGACAAGCAACACATTTATGTTAATATAAATTACATACAGTTTTGTATTCATAGAATGAAAAAACCTGAAAACTGGTAAATGTATAGTGTTCAACCCTACTACTGTTAAAAAGTAAGTCTGACACCACTTTGTACCCATCATATGAAAAAGTAGAGTCAGAAAACACTAAGCATCAGCAAAAAGATACCGAAAAAGAACATTTATTCCTCTGGTGGAAGAAGAAATGGTGTATTATTTTTAGAGAGCAATCTGGCAATACTTATCCCATAACTGTACTTTCAACTACTGGATGTTGATGCCAGAACAATTGTTTCCAAGTCCTCTACAGGGACACACACATGCATATGCATCTTTGCCAGGAGTTATTGAAGCATCCTAGGTGCCCATCACTACAGAGTGGATAACTAGCATGCTGGATGGACAAATCTTGAACAATACAATAATGAGTGAAAAAAAGTTGTAAATGTATTGTACATCCCATTTAATACAAATACATAATGCATGTGCACATATACAACCCATATTATTATTCCCTTTTTACTCATGAGGAAGCAGAAACTCAGAGAGGTTATGTGATCTGCCTAAGGTCAAACAGTTAGTAAGTGGCATAGCTGGGATTTGAATGCAGGTCTGTATAACTCTGAATCTCACACACTATATTCCTTGCTACCTGTTCACATATTAAGAAATAAGTGAAGCTTCCAAAAATAAGTTCATTTTTTTTTTTTTACTCCATTCTGCAGTTCTCCATCATTGACCACTATGGTTTCTTTGGTAGCCTGAATAATGCCCCTTAGATATGCCCACATCCTGACCTCCAAAACCTCTGAATATTTCCTTGTATGGTAAAAGAAACTTTACAATTGTGTCCTAGTCAAGGATCTTGAGATGAGGGGATTCTCCTGCATTACCCAAGGGGGCACATGAAATCACAACGGTATTTATACAAAGGATGTAGGAGAAGTCAGAGAGGAGTAGAAGACATGATGATGAAACAAGAGGTGGACGTAATCCCAGGAAGGGGCCATGATCAAGGAGTGCAGGGGCCTCTAAGGGCTGAAAATGGTGAGGAAATGGATTTTCCTCTAGAGTCTCCAGGAGGACTCAACACCTTGACTTCCCTCTAGAACTAAGAGATTAAGTTTGTGTTCTTTTAAGCTACTAACTTTGTGATAATTTGTTACAGTGGTAACAAGAAATTAATATAGTTAGTAATAATTCAGACTCACTTCATGATATTTCTGTTAGTGGTGGAAGAGATCTGAGTTACCCTGAGTTACTGATAACATATTCATGGGGGTCTGCAGCAACTTCAGCCCTTGTATTCTCAGAAGAAAGAATTTGATTGAGGAGCATAAGGCAGAAAAAGAGACTAAGGCAAGTTCCAGAGCAGAAGGGGAAGTTTGTTAAAAAGGCTTTAGAAGAGCAAAGAAAGGAAAGAACCCTTAAAAGAAATCCAAGTGGACACCTGAAGGTCAAATAGAGAAAAAGAGCCTTTAACCTTGATCCTAGGGCTTGATAGGCTGATCTCTTTCCCAGGATTCTTCCCTTAGGGTGGGCTCCCTGCATGTTCAGTGCTCTTCTTACCCTTGGGAACTGAGCACATGCAGTGTGTTTAGGAAGTGGTGTGCATGCTCATCTGAGGCTTTCTTCCCTTTTCTGGTGGAGTGTACCTGGAAGGCCATATTTCACCACTTTGTCTCTTAACTGCATGTCCAGGAAGTTGCTTCTCCCTGGGGTCTGAATTTAGTTAACATTTTAATGTTAACAGGTGTGGGCCATCAGGAAAGTGTTTCTCCCTAACACCAGCTGCCAATTTATCACTTTCAGAAATGCAATGTGAAAATTGCTTACGTATCACTGAACATTTCTACTGCACTGGGGAAGAGGCCTCTCCTGTCCCACTCATGCCTATCTATCTACCTGTAACATTTCAAGCTTTCGTAGGCGTAGTAGTTATGTTTCTAATAAGGTGCAACAGGTGGGTAATGCCAAATTTGAAAATGGAATTTGCATTTCTTGATTCCCTCAGTGCTAGGCTCTTTCCATTGCATCTTGCAGTCAACAAGTGTAAATATCTGAAATAATAGGTACAAGGAATTTAAAAGACAAGTAAAACATAGACATTAAAAGTGGATAGCTTGTTTCCAAGGGAGCACAGGCATGAACACCAGGCGTAGAAACCAAATAATTTCTGTGATTCTGTTGCAGTGAATATTCGAAGATATACAAAGAAACCTTTTCTGTGCTTAAACTCATACTGGCTATTTGTGATGCAGGACAATTCAGGTTTGATTCAACTGCACTAGCAATGCTATCTGTATATACTGACGTGCCCTTGATATGAATTACTTCTATAGTGCAAGGATAGTAACAAGAATGCTGTTACTGAGATTACTGTAATACTGTACAAAAGTACTGGATTTGAAATCAGAATGGAGTTCAACTCTCAACTCTGCCATTAGCTCTGTGACCTGAAAAAGGCTCTGATATGTATGATATACACCACTCTATGTAAGATTTCTCACCCGTGCAATAGTGCATAGTCCATTACAGCTGTTCTGTGTTATACTAAGCCACGCAGTGCTCCCCTGAGTAGATGGTGCTGTCCTAACAGACAGTGGTCGGAAGTCAGGAAGAGGAGCCTTGACATTCATCAAGTGCCTCCTGTGAGCCATGCTCCACACCTCACCTCTGTTGTGTTGGTCAATATTCACAACATAAAAGGTTACATTATAATACATATTTTACAACTGAGGGGACAGATACCCAGAGAGCTCAAGTAACACACTCAAATTCATGGAGCAGTTGCTACTTAGAACCAGTTCTGCTGACTTGAAATGTGGTCTGTGACACTGTCATCACTTACCTAAAGATTAAATAATAGTGACTCACACCCTAACAACACTTTTCAGGTTCCAGACACTTCCACACTCATTAGTTAATTTAAAACCATCAAGAACCTCGTATCAAAGCCAAGACGCAACAGAAACAGGCTCAGATATATTTAAGAAATCTGTCCAAGGTAACACAGTTAGGAAATGATGGAGATGGTGGAACCTGAATTCAGGACTCTGACACCATGCCCTTTCCACTATGCCCTGGCACCCTACTCTACCACCACTAAAGGGAACTTGGATAAATGACTTAACATCTCTAAACTTCAATTCCCTCTATTAGAAGCTCTTAATTATAATAGCTGTCCATGAAGTCATCCCGAGGATTAGAGAAGTCTTAGGAAGTATTCTGCAAGTGTTTATGAACATACAAATGATAGGAGTATTTCAGCTTCCTTTGAGCAATGACCATCTGTGTCATCCAATTTAGCTCCTTACTTAAAAGTTTAGACAGGATGATTATATCAAATTGGGGATACACACTTCTATAATGCTGGCAGAGGATGAGGGCTCAATAAACATGTGTTTTCTATTGTTGGTAGGAAAATAGCCATTGATCAATATCTGTTCAGAAAGATAAACGTAACAAATGCTCTAGTCATGGATAGCAGCATTTAGGGCAATAGCCAGTCTATCAACTGGTGTTGAAACCCTAATACCATATTCCTGCCTTTCTGTGCTCGGGAAGAATCCTTTTGTCCTGAATGAAGTTTAGTGTAATATTGAACCTGCTGTGGGAAGGAAAAACCCAGATCAAATTAACTGAAAAATTGTGTTAGGACAGGTCATACAAAGCAGTCTTCCCAGTGATATCCCCTGTGATATTGGGAAGTGAAGATATTTGGTGGTTAGCAGACACATCCTCATCCCCAAGAAAGAACTGTGTGCCACAGCAAACTGGCGGGGTCATTGAGTTCCCACTACCCGAATGTGCCCGTCATATGGAATCACATGAAATACATGCTGTTTTTTAAAAATGAGATTGACATAGTTTTTGTAATCATCCAACTTTCTTTCAGAGCAATTGGATGAACATTTTTTGTAAATTAAAAGTCAACCTCTTTTGCTTTGTCTAGGACAATATATGTATAGTATGTGAAAGGAGAAGGAAGAGCAAGGACGAAAGGAGAAGCAGGAGAAGGGGAAGAAGATATGCAGGAGAAGAGAAAGGAGACAAAGAGAATCATTTCAAAATGATAAATGTTTTAATTCAAGAGAAAGACAAAATATTTCTGAATTCTTTTTTTTTTTTTTTTTTTTTTTTGAGGCGGAGTCTCGCTCTGTCGCCCAGACTGGAGTGCAGTGGCCAGATCTCAGCTCACTGCAAGCTCCGCCTTCTGGGTTTACGCCATTCTCCTGCCTCAGCCTCCCGAGTAGCTGGGACTACAGGCGCCCGCCACCTCGCCCGGCTAGTTTTTTTTGTATTTTTTTTAGTAGAGACGGGGTTTCACCGTGTTAGCCAGGATGGTCTCGATCTCCTGACCTCGTGATCCGCCCGTCTCGGCCTCCCAAAGTGCTGGGATTACAGGCTTGAGCCACCGCGCCCGGCCTGAATTCTTATGTACATAAATATCAGAGCCTTAAAATAAATTCTCCACAAATTTCAAAGGAGTGAAGTCATATAGAGTATATCTTTGGGCACAATAAATGAAGCTAAGAATCAGTAATGAGAAAGAACTAGAAAAATATCTACATGTTTCAAATGACCCATGTGTCACAAAAAAGTTACAATGAGAATTAGAAAATATTTTGACCTCTTCTTTGCAGTGATAAATGAGCATATTGTTCCTTAATTAGTGAAACAGTCTCTGGGTTTATTTTATGATCCCTAAAATTCAGGGCATACGTCTGCTCAGTTCAAAAAACCCAGCGTGGCACTTTCACACCTAATGTGAAATGTCTGCTTTATAGAAACACATTCTGAGAATCAAGATCGAATCTCCATTTGTATAACAGTAATAACCTCCCATTCTCTCTCAAGTTCTTGTTGGTTACAAACCAGGTTTATATTTTAGAATAACAGCGAAAGAAATCTTTGTAACACAGTTATCAATTGCTGACGGGGGCAGGAAGGAAGGTCGTCTTAAATGTAATTTTCCATATGCTAATATAAGAGTTTATGAGTAAAGACAATGCTGTACTCAAAACACTTCCCCAACCTGATGTATTGTTACATATCAACTTGGTAGAATTGAAAAAGTTTACTTTCAAGATCTTATTACTAATTAGCTAAAAGAACAACTTTGAGAAATTTTTCCTTTAATGATAGATGTATGTGTCGCTGAATTTTTTTAGAGTAGGACTGTAATTCACTTTGATTATGAGTTAATAATGTAGATATTAAAAATGAACCACAGATTAATCATTAATTTTGTTATGAACAATATTTGAAACACAGATGGTGTGTTTTAAAAAGACATTATCAAAATGTTTTAATTAGACATTTTGAAATATATAGGATCATTTTAGCTTATTAAAAGTAATAGAAATAATTTAAATTTATGTATGTTCCCAAAGTTGCTTCTTTCATCAAGCCTTTATCATGCATAGATGCTGGAGTTGAAAGACATGAGTTTGAGTCCTAGCTCTGCCATGCACTAGTTGTATGCTTAAACGCTGAGTATGCTTCCTTATTGGTTATATGTGTATAATGGTGATACCTAGAAAGATTTTTTTTTTTTTTTGAGTCTCACTCTGTCACCCAGGCTGGAGTGCAGCGGTGCAGTCTTGGCTCACTGCAAGCTCTGCCTCCCAGGTTCATGCCATTCTCCTGCCTCAGCCTCCTGAGTAGCTGGGACTGCTGGCGCCCGTCACCACGCCTGGCTAATTTTTTTGTATTTTTTTAGTAGAGACGGGGTTTCACTGTGTTAGCCAGGATGGTCTCGATCTCCTGACCTAGTGATCTGTCTGCCTAGGCCTCCCAAAGTACTGGGATTACAGGCATGAACCACCCCGCCTAGCCAGGGTTATTATTTTTTTAATCAAATTCTGTAATGACTAAGAAAATTTTTTATGAATTATAAATGTAAATTGGTACTGAATACTAATAGATAACAAAACAGATGTATTAATTTTAAGTTATAATAGAAGCTATTGGCCTTAGAAGACAAAGAGAATACTAAGTTTTCCCTGTTATGTTAGCATATTGAGAGCAAAGAATATTTAAAACACTCAGTAAATGAAAGTCAGCATTCTCTAGAGGGACAGATTAATAGGATACACATATATATATGAAAGGGAGTTTATTAAGGAGTACTGGCTCACACAAACACAAGGTGAAGTCCCACAATAGGCCGTGTGCAAGCTGAGGAGTAAAAAAGCCAGTCCGAGTCCCAAAACCTCAAAAGTAGGGAAATGACAGTACAGCCTTCAGTCTGTGGCCGAAGACCTGAGAGTCACTGGCAAATCAGTGGTGTAGGCCCAAGTGTCTAAAAGCTGAAGGACTTGGAGTTCAATGTTCAAGGGCAGAAACCATCCAGCACGTGAGGAAGATGGACGCCAGAAGACTTAGCTAGTCTAGTCCTTCCACGTTCCTCTGAATGCTTTTATCCTGGCCATGCTGGCAGCTGATTAGATGGTACCCAACCAGATGGAGGGCAGGTCTGCCTCTCCGAGTCCACTGACTCAAATGTTAATCTCCTTTGGCAACACCCTCACAGATACCCCCAGGATCAATACTTTACATCCTTCAATCCAATCAAGTTGACTCTCAGTATTAACCATCACAAGTCCATCCCTTGTCAACTTGAACCCATACATATCTCCTGAAATCACACATATTTTTTAAATAAAGAAAATAGTAAGTTCATAATTACACCTAACATAATACAACTCACTATCCTTTGTACAATGGGAAACACACCAATCCCCAATCCAAATGCTATTACACAAAGTTAACAACACTTAAATGCTGATATGAAGTCAATAAATCTTATGTCACATGACAAATGGAAAAAGGAAATAAAATGAAGATATTTTATTAGTACAAGTATACACATGTACAACCATGTACTTAACAAAATAAGGAGATACTCACAACAATTACAGTCCTCATTTCTGCAACTGGTCACATGGTAGTAATTAGTATTGATGACTACCTTCTTCTACTACTCATTTTGTATTTGCTTTGCATTCAGCAAGCACCTCAGCAGGTCGTTGTTTTTTACCTGGTGAAGTGACCCAAACCTTTATTCCTGAAGGGTCTAGGCCATTTGTAGTCCTGTGTGAATTGGGCTGTTGTAGTTTCCCACTGACCTTAATCACAGGGCATGATAATCCTAAGAGATTCCTCTAAAGGATCTCACATGCATACTCTTCCTTACCTCTCTTGTGGAGTAGTAAACTGATTTCATCTTGATAGTCTGGCTCAATCGCCCCAGCCCACACTGTAACTCCCTTCTTAGCCTGTTGACTCAGAGGTAGAAGGAGCCCAAAGTGTCCAGGTGACAATCTTAACTTTCAATTTAATGGAGTCGCTGTTGTGTCTCCTGGCGACAGCATTCCTCCCTCTGTAACAAAGACCTCTGGGTCAGCAGAAGGTAATGTCACGGGAACAGGAAGCAAAAATTTTGCTAGTGGGTCACTAGGGGTGATGGTGAGCGGTGCCACTTCCACTTCCACCCCTTGATTCCTGGACCTGTCAATCCTGGTTATGGGAGAAACAGTACTATATATTGGACGCTGACTCAGAGCATACATGGCCTTCTGGAGAACTTTGCCCCAGCCCTGCAAAGTATAGTTACCTAGTTGGCATTGTAATTGTTACTTCAGGATGCCATTCCACCGTTCTATCAATCCAGCTGCTTCAAGATGATGGAGAACATCGTAAAACCAGGAAATTCCATGAGCATGAGCCTACTGCTGCACTTCTTTAACCACAAAGTCAGTGCCTTGGTCAGAGGCAATACTATATGGAATACCATGACTGTGGTTAAGGCATTCCTTGAGTCCGCTGATGGTATTCTTGGCAGAAGTATTGTGTGCAGGATAGGCAAACCCATATCTGGAGTAAGTGTATTCCAGTGAGGACAAACCACTGCCCTCTTCATGATATAAAAGGTTCAATATAATCAACTTGCCACCAAGTAGCCGGCTGATCACCCCGAGGAATGGTGCCATATCGAGGGCTCAGTGTTGGTCTCTGCCACTGGCAAACTGGGCACTCAGTGGTGACCATAGCCAGGTCAGCCTTGGTGAGTGAAAGTCCATGTTGCTGAGCCCACGCATAACCTCTATCCCTGATACCATGGCCACTTTTTTCATGGGCCCATTAAGCAATGACGGGGTAGCTAGAGAAAGAGGCTGAGTGGTGTCCACAGAACGAGTCATCCTATCCACTTGATTATTAAAATCTCCCTCTGCTGAGGTTACCCATTGGTGAGCACTCACATGAGATACACATATCTTCAGTTTTTGACCACTCAGAGAGATCTATCCACGTACCTGTTCCCCCAATTTTTTTTTGTCATCAATTTTCCAATCATGCTTCTTCCAAGTCCCTGACCATCTAGCCAAACCACTCGCTATAGCTCATCAATCAGTATATAATCACACATCTGGCAATTTCTCCTTCCATGCAAAGTGCACACAAGCTGCACTGCTTAATTTTCTGCCCATTGGGAGGATGTCCCTTCACCACTGTCCTTCAGGGATTGAAAGGGGCTGTAGTGCTAGAAAGGGGCTACAGTGCTGCAGCCATCCACCTTCTGGTGGTGCCTGCATATCATGCAGAATCTGTAAACCATGCCCTTGTCTTCTCTTCTGTCAACTGATCATAGGGAACTCACCATGAGGTCATCAGTGCAGGCTGGAGGAGAGAAGGCAGGGTGGCAGCAATGGTGACCATGGGCATTTCAGCCTCTTCCTCTTGTAACTTACTTGTGCCTTCAGGACCTGCTTGAGCCTGATCACGAATATACCACTTCCATTTGATGATGGAATGCTGCTGTGCACAACTCATTTTATGGCTAGATGGGTCAGAAAGCACCCATTTCATGATAGGCAGTTCAGGTCACATGGTGACTTGATGACCCATAGTCAAATGTTCAGTTTCCACCAAAGCGCTCAGTAACAGGCCAAGAGCTGCCTCTCAGAAGGAGAGTAGTTATCTGCAAAAGATGGCAAAGCCTTGCTCCAAAATCCTAGAGGCTTCCACTGTGATTCACCTATGGGGACCTGACAAAGGCTTCAAACAGCATCCTTATCTGCCACTGACACCTCTAGCACTATGCTAGGTCATCTGTCTTAAGTGGCAGAGCAGCTTGCACAGCAGCCTGGACCCATTGGCAAGCCTTCTCCTGTTCTGGTCCTCACTCAAAACTGGCAGCCTTTCAGGTCACTTGATAAATGGGGCAGAGTAATACACCCAATGAGAAATGTGTTGCCTCCAAAATCCAAATAGGCCCACTGAGGATTGCACCTCTTTCTTGGTTGTAGGAGGGGCCAAATGCAGAAACTTATCCTTCACCTTAGAAGAAATATCTCAACAGGCCTCAGTAAGTTCAGTGTGATTGCTACTTCTTGCTCACTGGATCCAATCAGTATAATGTCATCAAAGTAATGGACCATTATCATATCTTGTGGAAGACAAAAGCAATCAAGATCACTCCAAACAAGATTATGACACAAAGCGAGAGAGTTGATATACCTCTGAGGTAGGATACTAAAGGTATATTGCTGGCCTTGTCAACTGAAGGCAAATTGTTTCTTGTGGGCTTTATGGACAGGAATGGAGAAAAAGGCATTTGCCAAATCAATGGTTACATACCAGGTACCAGGAGATCTGTTAAATTGCTCAAACGATGAAACCACCTCTGATACAGCAGCTGCAATTGGAGTCACTACTTGGTTAAGCATACAATAATCCACTGTCATTCTCCAAGATTCATCTGTCTTCTGCACAGGCCAAGTGGCAAGTTGAATGGGGATGTGGAAAGAATCACCACCACAGCATTTTTCAAGATCTTGATTGCGGCACTAATCTCTGCAATTTCTCCAGGGATGCAATATTGTTTTTGATTTACTATTTTTCTAGGTAGAGGCAGCTCTAATGGCATCCATTTGGCCTTTCACACCATAAGAGCCCTCACTCTACCATTCATGGAGCCAATGTGGTGGTTCTGCTAGCAGCTAAGTATGTCTTTGCCAATTATGCATTCTGAAACTGGGTAAATGACCACAGGATGAGTCCAGGGACCCACCGGACCCACTGTAGGTCAGAGCTGAGCTAAAACTTCATTAATTACCTGACCTCCATACTAGCTCCTACTTTAAGTGGAAGACCACAATAACATTTTCAGTCCCTTGCAATCAATGTCAGCTCAGAGCCAGTGTCCAGTAGTGAAATGGGAGAGTCCCCTGAGCCCCATCACAGGATGTATGACAGGGTGTGTCTCATCTTTTCAGCCATCATATGTGCTCAATCCTTTTACAGGAACAGGAGCATGCAGGCAGGCAGGTGCAGGAGCTGGAGTGTGTGCTTTAGGGTTCCAGTCCCATGTTAGCATCTAGGGGTGGGTGCCTGTGACTCCTAAAGTCCAAATGGGTGTGTGCTACAGTGCACTTTTTTTTAGCTTTGTCATCTGCAGATGGCTTACATTTTAACCAGCTTAGTGCCCCCCTTTGTACTCAGGTCCTTGTCCATTGTCCAGGAAGAATCAGGTCACACATAGACTTGAGGATGGTGAATGCGGGTGTTTTATTGAGTGGTTGAGGTGGCTCTCAGTGGGATGGATGGGGAGCTGGAAAGGGGATGGAGTGGGAAGATAATCTTCTTCTGGAGTTTGCCTGTCTAGTGGCCAATCTCTCCAACCATTTCCACCTAAACCCCTCTTGATATTCAGATGCTCCTTCTCCTCTCTGCCCTGCTGTTCTGCCATTCTGTTCTCCTGTATGTCTCCTTGTGGAATGGGGGTTTGAGGTTTATATGGGTACAGAACAAGTCTTTTTCTTCCCAGTCCCGGGTATGTCTTTGTCAGTAGCATGAAAATGAACTAATACAGTGAATTGGTACCAGTAGAGTGGGGGGTTGCTGAAAAGATATGCCAAAATGTAGAAGTGACTTTGGAACTGGGTAACAGGTAGAGGTTGAAACAGTTTCAAGGGCTCAGAAGTAGACAAAAAATATGGGAAAGTTTGGAACTTCCTAGAGACTTGTTGAATGGCTTTTCCCAAAAGGCTGATAGTCATATGGACAACAAGGTCCAGGCTGAGGTGGTCTCAGAGGAACTCAAAAGAGATGAGGAACTTGTTGGGAACTGGAGTAAAGGTGATTCTTGTTATGTTTTAGCAAAGAGACTGGCAGAATTTTGCCCCTGCCCTAGAGATTTGTGGAACTTTGAACTTGAGAGAGATGATTTAGCGTATCTGGTGGAAGAAATTTCTAAGCAACAAAGCATTCAAGAGGTGACTTGGGTACTGTTAAGGGCATTCAGTTTTATAAGGGAAGCAGAGCATAAAAGTTTGGAAAATTTGCAGCCTGACTGTGATAGAAAGAAAAAACCCATTTTCTGGGGAGAAATTCAAGCCTGCTGTAGAAATTTGTGTAAGTAGCAAAGAGCCTGATGTTAATCCCCAAGACCATGGGGAAAATGTCTCCAGCCCATGTCAGAGACGTTCGCAGCAGCCCCTCCCATCACAGGCCTGGAGGCCCAGAAGGAAAAAGTGGTTTCTTGGGCCAGGCCCAGGGTCCCCGTACTGTATGTAGCTCCTCAAACCCTGCAACAGCCCTTGTAATACCCCAATATTGGGCAAACAAAAACCCAACAGGGAATGCAGGCTAGTTCAGGACCTGCGCCTCATTCATGAGTCTGTGTTTCCGATACACTCAGTGGTTCCCAATCTGTATACCCTGCTAGTTCAAATACCTGAGGAAACTAAAAGGTTCACAGTCCTAGACCTAAAAGATGCCTTCTTCTGCGTACCATTACACCGTGACTCCCAAAATTTGCTTGCATTTGAGGATCCTTCTAACCAAATCACCAATTTAATCTGGTTGGTGTTACTTCAGGGGTTCCGAGACAGCCCTCACTTGTTTGGGGAGGCATTATCAAGAGACCTCTCTGAGTTCCTTTACTCTCAGGTTAAAGTTTTGCAACGTGTGGATGACCTTCTCCTCTGTGCTCCAAATGAGGAAATCTCTCAGGAGGGCAGTAAGGCTCTTCTTAATTTTTCTGGCTAATCAAGGATATAAAGTTTCAAAATCTAAAGGTCAGTTCTGTCAGACTTCAGTGAAGTACTTAGGCCTAGTCTTGTCAGAGAGAACCAGGGCATTGGGCAAAGCAGGATTAAACCCATCTTCTCCCCTGCCCACCGGCCCCCGCCCCCAACCCCGAAACCCTCAAGCAACTGCATTTGTCCATAGTCTAATGGCAGTTAGATGTGCCTCTTCACAGTGGGGAAATGATACAGACAGGAGACAGGGAAATACTGGGTAGAAGAGGGTGGTTCCCCAGCAAAGACCCTGCCCTCAAGCCTGAAAAACCATGGCCCTAAATGAGAATAGGCATTCTGTTTTTGCAATAAAAAGTTTCCTTTTGGCCTACCACACCCCTCCCATTCTGTACCCATATAAACCTCAAACCCCCATTCCACAAGGAGACATACAGGAGAACAGAATGGCAGAACAGCAGGGCAGAGAGGAGAAGGAGCATCTGAATATCAAGAGGGGTTTAGGTGGAAATGGTTGGAGAGATTGGCCACTAGACAGGCAAACTCCAGAAGAAGATTATCTTCCCACTCCATCCCCTTTCCAGCTCCCCATCCATCCCACTGAGAGCCACCTCAACCACTCAATAAAACACCCGCATTCACCATCCTCAAGTCTATGTGTGACCTGATTCTTCCTGGACAATGGACAAGGACCTGAGTACAAAGGGGGGCACTAAGCTGGTTAAAATGTAAGCCATCTGCAGATGACAAAGCTAAAAAAAAGTGCACTGTAGCACACACCCATTTGGACTTTAGGAGTCACAGGCACCCACCCCTAGATGCTAACATGGGACTGGAACCCTAAAGCACACACTCCAGCTCCTGCACCTGCCTGCCTGCATGCTCCTGTTCCTGTAAAAGGATTGAGCACATATGATGGCTGAAAAGATGAGACACACCCTGTCATACATCCTGTGATGGGGCTCAGGGGACTCTCCCATTTCACTACTGGACACTGGCTCTGAGCTGACATTGATTGCAAGGGACTGAAAATGTTATTGTGGTCTTCCACTTAAAGTAGGAGCTAGTATGGAGGTCAGGTAATTAATGAAGTTTTAGCTCAGCTCTGACCTACAGTGGGTCCGGTGGGTCCCTGGACTCATCCTGTGGTCATTTACCCAGTTTCAGAATGCATAATTGGCAAAGACATACTTAGCTGCTAGCAGAACCACCACATTGGCTCCATGAATGGTAGAGTGAGGGCTGTTGAGAGTAGTCATAAGCCAAGATAGCCACTCTCTAGGGGAGCCCTCAGTGGGTTGAGGGTAGGGGTGAGTTGGGTTGGGGTATGTCAGGGAGGTAAGATATAATGAGGAGGTGAAACCAAAGTGCATAATACAGGGGCAATGTATTACTTACAGACCACAGAGAGGATATGCCACTATTAGGAGTCAGATGGGAAGTCTGGAAGTGGCAGAGAACTCAACCAATGAGCTGGGGGAAAGAGAGCAAGAAACAGAAGACCTGTGGGACTATGCCTTCATTAGGGTTCATGGGCATCATCCCTTAAGCTTTCCTGCAGGGATTGTGGGTTGACTACTATAGGTCAGGGCTTTATCAGCCTGTAGGATGCATTCCTCCACTGCCAACTGTGACTTCAGGAAATGCTGAATGAATTTATTTGCCTGAAGAAACAAGATGGAACAAAGAACTTAGATTTCCACGAGGAAGATTTGTTCTCTACAGTCAGGTTCATCCATGTCATTTTTCTTTCTGCTTATAATGCTTCAGAAATCCCTTATAATTCATGATAACTCCTTAGTGTGATGACAGACCAATTCAGTCTTCTGCTTTTTGTCTTCCTCCTGTTCCTCTCCCTGTAATACTTCCTTCCACCTGCTCTAGGTACGAGCCAGTCAGAACTATGTCCAATTGTGCAATCCAAAATCTCTGATGCTTTTGTATATTTGCATGTTTATCTAGGGCTTGTTCTCTTGGATGGCATCTCAATCTATACAACATGTACACTATGGTCTGAATATATATGTCCTCCCAAATCCATATGTTGAACCCTAATTCCCAGGGTGATGGCATTAGAAGGTGGGGCATTAGGGAAGTGATTAGGTCTTGAGTGTGGAGCTGTCATGAATTAGAGTAATGCCCCTATAAGGGGCTGAGAGACTAGAGTTCACTTCTGCCGTGTGAGGACACAGAGAGAAGGTGCCATCGATGAACCAGAAAGTGCACCCTCATCATACACCAAACTTGCTGGTACCTTAGTCTTTGGCTTCTCAGCCTCAGAACTATAAGAAATGAATATCAATTGTTTATAAGTCACCCACTTTATGGTATTTTGTTATAGCATCCTGAATAGACTGAGGTAAGGTACAAATATTTTAAAATTTCTATCACCTTTTTCTTCCTGGAAGGTTTCCTAGACCACTTTCCCAGTATGAAATGCAGCCCCAAACTCTGTTGCTACTCTCCCCTGCCACTTGTTAGATATATAACTCTAGGCAAGTTCTTTAAGCTACCCAAGACTTCCAGTTCACATGTATCAAATGTGGGAAATAAGAGTAGATGCTTCATAACATTCTTTGAAGAATTAAATGAAAACATCTGTAACACTACACCTGCCACACAGGTAATAATTGTTCAACATATGTTAGTTGCATTATTATTATCATGCTTAATACTTCTGTTATGACAGCCCAGCATCACAGGACCATAAGCATGATAACTCTATATGCAATTGTCTGTTTATTCAATTTTCTCTCATTTTGATCAGCCTTGACTGCAAAGACTTTGACATTACCTTGTCAATCACTGGCACTTGACAGAATGTCTGATACAACATTGGATGAAAAAATGAAGAACTCTGTTCTCTTTCCCTGTACTTTTTCTTTTGGGAGTTAATATTTCTACTCTCCTCAGGAATTAACCATAAATGGTGGCCATTAAAAGCTAAAAGTATAATATGTCCTCATGCTCTGTGTATTATCCACAGCTGGTACTATGCTCCAGATTTTCAGGAGATCCCTTTGACTCTATTCTGTAAGCTTTCCCATGCTCCTCATATAACTCACCTTAACTCCTTTCCTGGGCACTAGCCAATAGTCCCATTTGATTCTTTTCTTTGCTTCCCTGTGGAGTTTGTGTCCTCCAGGAACATAGAGCCTTTCTGCTGAAAATATTTTCATTAGAGCCTTTAAGAGATGATTAAGTTTAGCCTGCAATATTGAAGAGATGCCTGTTCGTTCTGCAGCCATAAGTCCTCCTTCCTATTCTTTAGGATTTCCTGCAAGGGGAATGTAGATGAAAGTCACCAGAAGAAAGGGATGTAGTGATGAAATTTCAAACAATCTTATTTGATGGGCAGTCTAACTGTGGTCCTTTTGAGAACATTTTAGTGGAGCAGCACAGGCAATGCAGCAAGAATCGAGAGACTTAATTTACTTTCAACTCTAAAAACACTCTGCAAGGCATAGGGAAAATTTCTTGTTAACTTCCCTGTGCTGAAGATTCTTCATCCAGGAAACGCTGAGGTTGAACTATGCAATCTTCACGGTTCCTTAGCAGCTGTAGCATCCTGTAATTCTACACACACACACCCCTCCCTACTTATTTCTGCTATCATCACTTCATTTCCACATTTACTCTTCATTCCATTGTTCTCCAGGCCATAACATTAAAAATTTAAATACCTACCTTCATCTAACATAGTCAGGGGTGTTAGGGGAAAATCATTTCACATTAACACAAACTAAGGGAAAAATAGGATACATAGATAAGTGAAGTAAAGTAACTCAGATAATATGTATTCATAATTCTTAAGCTTTTCATGCATTCTCAAGGATTCATCACTTAATATTTATTTTGAACATGGCTAAACTCCCACATAATCTCCTTAAGAAAAATGCTTATTTTGTCTTCAGTAACAAAATAAAAGTAAGCAATGACATGTTAAGGGATTCCATCCAGGAAAATCAAGATTCTAGGAATGGATGCATACGCAGAGAGTGGCAACAGGTAAGTAATGACTTAGGGGCATTCTGGAACCATGCTACTATGCACTACAGGAGGAGGCAATGATGAATTTGACAGATCAGACAAATCCTGAATAAAAATCCCAAACTTTGTGGTTAAAAAATAAAGGAAATAAAGTTCTCTAGAACTCTCTCTGTGATGAGAATTCACAATTCTTTACCATGAATAGGAGATAATCCATGGGAGTAACGTGTCAAATTCTAGACATAATTCCATGACCCAAAAATGGGAAGCAAAAATGCTAAGACAATGTACCATGAGCTTCCTCTGGAATTCCTGGTTTTCACCCCTGGAGGGCTCCATGAAGACTGCAATGGCTTCCCTCTCACAAGCTGTGTGCATGTCCAGCAGCTCCTGGAGCATGTCTGTGGGGAATCTCATTCGCTGGGCCATATGCTGGCTGTAGTGGTTGGCTGCCCTCTGCAAGGTCACTTAATTCTCACACTGGGCCAGAGTCATCACTGTGTTCTCCAAACAAGGTACTGCTCCACTGTTGATGGCATCCACATAAGTCACCACCAGAGTCCCCAGCCCTGATAGGACATGAACTAGAGATTTATATAAAGTTCAAACTCAATAGGATCCAGGTTTATGAGATGAAGATTCTAAAATAACACACACACACACACACACACACACCCCTCCCTACTTATTTCTGCTATCATCACTTCATTTCCACATTTACTCTTCATTCCATTGTTCTCCAGGCCATAACATTAAAAATTTAAATACCTACCTTCATCTAACATAGTCAGGGGTGTTAGGGGAAAATCATTTCACATTAACACAAACTAAGGGAAAAATAGGATACATAGATAGGTGAAGTAAAGTAACTCAGATAATATGTATTCATAATTCTTAAGCTTTTCATGCATTCTCAAGGATTCATCACTTAATATTTATTTTGAACATGGCTAAACTCCCACATAATCTCCTTAAGAAAAATGCTTATCTTACAGCACTTCCCTTGAGAAGACCATGTATTCTGTTTTCATACCCAGTCACTGATTTTATTATCAATGATGAAGTCTTCATGTATCTGGGAGCTTCCACTATCCTTGATAATATTTGAGTATTCGGAAAAGAATTTATAATCCCTGTCATGGGAGATAATTACTAAAACACACACATTTATCTTTGGGATATGAGTATTTGTCAATGCATGCTTCTGTATGGAATGACACAATATTACTTAAGAACTTGTATAATAGTTAAATATCCAACACATATTAGGCTACACAGAAATATAATTTTGGAAGAGGAGTCTCATGATTCACAGTGACCTTGACTACTTCCCTGAGGGTCTTTGTCCTTGCATGGGTGAAGATGTAAGAACAGAAATTATTTGATTGTTCCTGGAATTTAGAGTCCAGTTGGTTTTCCAACACATCCTCAATATGAGCTAGGAGCCCCTGTTCATTTTGGCCAGCCAAAGACGAAACACTTTCGTTGTAGAAAGAAATACCTCATACACGCCCTGATGGTGCTGGAAGTTTTAGCTTTGTTACCTAATGAAGAGGTAAACAGCGTCACAGTAACTACAATCTTGGTACAAGCCAGTTAAAGATTGTTATCTCTGGGGACTTTTTATCTTCAGCATCTTTTATGCTCATAGAACTCCATTAATATGTTCATTTAATGCTTATTACAAATCAAGCTCATACCAATGAAATATCTCTAGAGAGAAATTTTGGGAAATACGTGTACCAGGCAAAGAAATGTACAACTGGTATCAACAGAAACAAGCATGGCGTCCGGGACTGTGCTTGTTTCTGAGAGCCCTGTCTAGGACAAGGATAGAAATATTGATAGAGGTTAATGCTGCCTGTATATTCCCATTTTCTGCCCTTGAGACTCAATATGTTGTCATTTACCATTATTTTTGTTTTCAAGAGGGTCTGACTCTGTCACCTAGGCTCGAGTGCAGGGGTGCAATCATAGCCTGCAGGCTCAAACTCTTAAACTTCTGGGTTCACACAATTCCCCTGAGTAGCTGAGAATTCAGGCATGTGCCAACATGCCTGGCTATTTTTTAAATTTTTTTGTAGCAATGGGATCCCATTATGTTGTTCAGACTGGTCTTGAACTCTTGGCTTCATGCAGTCCTCCCACCTCACTCTTCCAAAGTACATGAATTACAGGCATGAGCCACTGCACTTGGTAAGCTTCTGTTATTCTTATGATTTTTTTAAATGTTCAATGTCATATGCTCTTTCTATCAAACTATAGTAATGGACTTAGTAGGATTTCAATATGCTAGTCTACAAGGTATTCTGCAACACCAAGCTACTGTGACCAAATTAGAATTTTCATTAAAGCTACAGAGAGATATAAATGAGTTAAAAAATAAACACTCTGATTAATTTTTCCTTTATTCAAGCAAAAAAGCATGTATTATGTGCTATTAAGTTCTATACACTATATTTGTTGCTGGAAATTAGGCATCAGATAAGGCAGATAGCTTCCTACTTTATAGGTTTATATTTTATTATAAGAAGACAAATCAAGTAAAGATAAAAAATAAACAAAATATGTTCTTATTGTGTTAGGTTCAAGGGCAACATGAGAAAGGAGAGTCAGGTAAAACCTTTTGGAGACTGGACATTTATGCAGAGGCTTAAAGAAAATAAGCTGTGTGAAGAACCACCAAGTACTGCAGGCAGAGTGAAGCACAAGTGTAAATACCTGGGGACAGGAATGGGCTTGTGATTTGCAAGAATATTAATAGGAGTGGTGAAAATATAAAAGATGAGTTTGGAGAAATAGAAAATAATAGATCATGATGAACCTACAAGAAGTATGGATTTTATATAAATCTAATGGAAGCTTAAGGAGGGTATTTAAAGCAGCTAGATTTAAGATCACTCTTGTTGCTTTGAAAAGCATTGATTAGAGAGTGAAAGCCAGAAAGTGGAAGCAAGAAAGATAGTATGCTAGGAAGTATTTAAAGCAAAAGATGAAAATGACAGCTTAAGATGATACAATATGAATGGAGAAAAATAGATGGATTTGTGCTATACTGAGCAAGAAAAATAAGAGGAGGGGGAGGTGGAACAAGATGGCCAAATAGAACCCTCCAGCGTTCATCCTCCAAGCAGGAACACAAAATTGAATAACTATCCCCAGAAGAAAGCACCTCCATAAGAACTAAAAATCAGGTGGCAATTACAATATTTGATTTTAACATCATATCAAGGAAAGAGGCACTTAAAAGGGTAGGAGAGACAGCCTTGAACTTCCTACAGCACCCCTCCTCAATCCCTAGGCAGCACAGCGTGGTACAGAGAGAGAATCTGTGTGCTTGTGGGAGGGAGAGTAAAGTTACTGTGAGATTTTGCATGGTCTCAGTGCTGCCCTATCACAGTGGAAAATAACACTGGGCAGAATTTGGCCAGCACCCATGGAGGGAGCATTTAAAGCAATCTTAGCCAGAGGGGAATAACTCATGTATCCCAGTGGTAGAAACTTGAATTACAGCTAGCCCCACCACCATGGATGATACAGAAGAAATAGAAAGAAACACATGGCTTTGTGCTATACTTAGTAAGAGAAATAAGAGGACCTAAGATTTAAAGTCCTCTGGGGTTCTAAATAAACTAGAAATGCAGTCTAGGCTACAAGAACTGCAATTCCTGGGCAATTCTGTTGTTTTGGGGAAAGTAGGAAAAGAGAACAAAAGTTTGTGCCTAGTAATCCTGAGAATTCTGCTGGATCTTACCCAATAAAAAGGAATAACTCTACAATTCTGCAAGAGTCACAGTGTCACTGGGCTTTGGGTACCCAATAATGCATATATGGTTGCAGTGACTAAAGACTTAGATGACAAGAATTATTTCCCCTTAAATACTGGGAAAGCCTTCTCAATAAGGATGAGTACAAACAGGCCCAGAGTGTGAAGATTAGAATAAATAACTAATGTCAATGCCCAGACATCAGGAAACATTCACAAACACTAAGACCATCCAGGACACCATGACATCACCAAATGAGCTAAATATGGCACCAGTGACCAATTCTGGAGTGACTGAGATATGTGACATTTCACACAGAGAATTTAAAATTACTGTGTTGAGGAAGCTCAGTAAAATCCAAGGTAATACAGAGAAGGAATTCAGAATACCATCAGAAACTTTCAACAAAGTGATTGAAATAATTTAAAAGAATCAAGCAGAAATGCTGGAGCTGAAGAAATTCAATTGACAAACTAAAACTAAAGAATATATCAGAATCTCACAATCCAGGAGAAGAAAAAATTAGTGATCTTGAAGACAGATTATTTGCAAATACACAGTGATAGAAGTTAAAAGAAAAAAGAATAAAAAATAATGAAGCATGTCTATAGGATCTAGAAAAGAGCCTCAGAAAGGCAAATCTAAAAATTATTGGCCTTAATGAGGAGGTAGAGAGAGAGGTTGAGGTAGAAATCTTATTCATAGGGATAAAAATAGACATTACCAAACCTAGGGAAAGATAACAATAATCAAGAACAGGAAGATTATAGGAGACCAGGCAGATTTAACACAAATAAAACTACCTCAATATGTTTAATAATCAAACTCCCAAAGGTCAAGGATAAATAAAGGATACTAAAAGCCACAAGAGAAAAGAAAAACAAAAAAAACATATAAAGAGCTTCGCCGGGCGCGGTGGCTCAAGCCTGTAATCCCAGCACTTTGGGAGGCCGAGACGGGCGGATCACGAGGTCAGGAGATCGAGACCATCCTGGCTAACACGGTGAAACTCCGTCTCTACTAAAAACTACAAAAAACTAGCCGGGCGACGTGGTGGCGCCGGTAGTCCCAGCTACCCGGGAGGCTGAGACAGGAGAATGGCGTGAACCCGGGAGGCGGAGCTTGCAGTGAGCTGAGATCCGGCCACAGCACTCCAGCCTGGGTGACAGAGCGAGACTCCGTCTCAAAAAAAAAAAAAAGAGCTTCAATATGTCTAGCACAGATTACTCAGTGGAAAGCTTACTAGCCAGGCGTAAGTGGTATAATACATTTAAACTGTTAAAGAAAAAATCTTTTATCCTAGAAAATCATACCAGTGAAAATACCATTCAAACATAAAGGAAAAGTAAAGACTTTTCCAACAAACAAAAGCTGAGGTATTTCATCAATATAAGACCTGTCCTAAAAGAAATGCTAAAGAGAGTACTTCAATCTGAAAGGAAAGCATGTTAATGAGAAAAAAAAAAAATCATCTGAGTACATAAAATTCATTGGTAACAGTGAGTATACAGACAAATATAAAATAATATGACACTGTAATTGTGGTATGTAAACTACTCATACGTTGCCTAGGAAGACTAAAAGACAAATTTATCTAAAATAATAACCACAACTTTTTAAGACATAGACAGTATAATAAGATATAAACAGAAACAACAAATAGTTGAAAAGCAGAGAGGATGAAGTTAAAGTGTTGATTGTTATTAGTTTTCTCTTTGCTTGTCAGTATTTTTGTAGATTTTAGCAATTAGAGTTTAATTGTCATCAGTGTAAAATAATGAGTTATAAGATATTAGTTGCAAGCCTTGTGGTAACCACAAATCAAAAAACCCACAACAGATACACAAAAAAATATATAGAGCAAGAAGTTAAAACTTACCAACAAGAAAATCACTTTCACAAAAAGAAAGACATGAAGGAAGGAGAGAAGAAAGAGAAGACCACAAACAACCGGAAAACAAAACAAAATGGCAGAAGTAAGTTTTTATTTAGCAACAATAACATTGAATGCAAATGGACTATACTCTCCAATCAAAAGACACTGAGAGGCTGAATGGATTAAAAAAAAAAAATCCAATGATCTTTTGTCTACAAGAAACACACTTCACCTATAAAGACATACACAAATGGAAAATAAGAAGAAGGAAAAAGACATTCTATGTCAATGGAAACCAAAAAAAAGAGCAGGAGTAGCTATACTTATATCAGATAAAATGAATTTCAAGATAAAAACTATAAAAAAGACAAAGAATTTCACTATGTAACGAGTAAAAGGGATTAATATAGCAAGAGGATATAACAATTGTAAATACATATGCGCCCAATACTAGAGCATCTAGATATATAAAGCAAATATTATTAGTTCAAAAAAGAGAGACAGATCCCAGTATAATAATAGCTGGAGACTTCAACACCTCACCTTCAGCATTGGACAGATCAGTCAAACAAAAATTACAAAGAAAATTTCAGACCTAATCTATACTATAGACCAAAAGACCTAATAGGTATTTACAGATTATTTCATCCAAGGGTTGCAAAATACACATTCTTCTCCTCAGGAAATAGATCATTCTCAAGTATAGACTGTACATTAAGCCACAAAATCAGTCTAAAAAACACAAAAAAGGTAAATATCATACTTGACACATATCAAGTATCTTCTCTGACCACAATGGAATAGAACTGGAAATCAAGAATAAGAGAAAACTTAAAAAGAACACAAACATTTGGAAATTAATCAATTTGCTCCTGAATGACCAGTGGGTCAAAATACAAGAATCAAATTTAAGAATTCCTGAAACAAATGCAAATGGAACATATCAAAACTTATGGGATAAGCAAAAGTGGTACTAGGAGGAAAGTTTACAGCAATAAGCACCTACAACAAAAAGGGAGCAATATTTCAAATAATCTAATGATGCATCTTAAGGAACTAGAAAAGCAAGAGCAAACCAAATCTAAAATTAGTAGAAGAAAAGACATAATAATGATCTAAGCAGGAGAAAAAAAGAAATTGAAATGAGAAAAAGCGATACTAAATATCATCAAAAAGGAAAGTTGGTTTTTTGAAAAGATAATGAAAACTGGCAAACTTTTAGCCAGACTAACTGATAAAGAGAGAAGACCCAAATACATAAAATCAGAGATGAAAAAGGATGCATTACAACTTATACTGCAGAAATGTAATGAATCATTGGACTATTATGAACAACTATATGTCCACAAATTGGAAAACCTAAGTGGATAAATTCCTAGACATACACAACCTACCAAGATTGAACCATGAAGAAATCTGAAAACTAAATAGAGCAATAAAAAGTAATGACATCAAAGTCATAATAAAAAGTCTCCCAGCAAAGAAAAGCCCAAGACCCAGTGGTCTCAATGCTGAACTCTACTAGACATTTAAAAAAGAATACTGATCCAACTCAAACTATTCCCAAAAAAAGAGGGAGAGGGAATACTATGAAACTTATTCTACAAGGCCAGGATTACCCTGATGCCAAAAGCAAAGAAACATCAAAAAAAAAAAAAAAAAAAAAAAAAAAAAAAGAAAGAAAAGAAAGAAAACTACAGGCCAATATCTCTGGTGAATATTGATGCAAATATCCTCAACAAAATGCCAGCAAAGCAAATTCAACATCAAATTTAAAAGATCATTCATCATGACCAAGTTCATCCCAGGGATGCAAGGATGGATCCACATATGCAAATCAATATGATATATCATGTCAAAAGAATTAAGGACAAAAATCATATGATCATTTCCATTGACTCTGAGAAACCATTTGATAACATTCAATATCTCTTCATTATAAAAACCCTCAAAAATATGGAGATAGAAGGAACGTACAATAACAGGGTGAAAGCCATATACCACAGAACCATAACTAGTATCATACTGAATGGGGAAACCTGAAAGACTTTAATATCTGGAATACAACAAGGAGGCCCAATTTCACCACTGTTACTCAACATGTACTGAAAGTCCTAGCTGGAGCAATCAGAGAAGAGAAAGAAATAAAATGTATCCAAATTGGAAAGGAAGAAGTCAGTTTATTCTTGTTTGTAAATGATATGATCTTATATTTGGAAAAACCTAAAGACTGAACCAAAAAACTATTAGAATTTCTAAACAAATTTAGTAAAGTTGCAGGATATAAAATCAACCTACAAAAATCGGTAGCATTTCTATATGCCAACGGTGAACAAACTGAAAAGAAACCAAGAAAGTAAACCCATTTACAATGGCTACAAATAAAATCAAATACCTAGAAATTCACTTAACCAAAGAAGTGAAAGTTCTCTACAATGAAAACTGCATAACATTGATGCAAAAAATTGAAAATATGAGAATAAAATGGAAATATATCCCATGTTCATTGATTGGAATAATCAATATTGTTAAAATAACTCTACTACCCAAAAGAATCTACAGATTCTATGCAATCCTTATCAAAACACCAATAACATTCTTGACAGAAATAGAAAAAACAATCCTGAAATTTATATGGAACCACAAAAGACCCAGGATAGCCAAAGCTATCCTAAGCAAAACCAACAAAACTGAAGAACTCACATTACCTGATTTCAAATTATACTACAGAGCTATAGTAATTAAAACAGCATGGTACTGGCATAAAAAACAGACATATAGACCAATGGAGTAGAACAGAGAAACCAGAAACAAATCAATATACCTAAGCACACTCATTTTTGACATAGATGCCAAGAACATACATTGGGAAAAGGACTGTCTCTTCAATAAATGGTGCAGGGAAAACTGGATATCCATATGCAGAAGAATGAAAGTATCACTATCTCTTGCCATATACAAAAGTCAAATTAATATGGATTAAAGACTTACATCTAAGAAATCAAACGTTGGAACAACTACAAGAAAACATTGGAGAAACTCTTCAGGACATTGGTCTGGGCAAAAATTTTTTGAGTAATACCCCACAAGCACAAGCAACCAAAGCACAAACTGGTAAGTGGGATTATATCAAGTCAAACTCTTTCTTCACAGCAACATATATCAATGACAAAGTGAAGAGACAACCCACAAAATGGGAAAATTTTGGCAAACTATTCATCTGACAAGGGATTAATAACCAGAGTATATAAGGAGCCCAAACAATTCAATTGGGAAAAAATCTAGTAATTTTAAAACGTGCAAAAGACCTGAATAGACATTTATCAAAAGAAAAGAAACCAACGGCAAACAGTGATAATTTTCACAGAGTAATGCAAATCAAAACTACAATGAGATATCATTTCACCTCATTCAAATGGTTTTCATCCAATAGACAGGCAATGACAAATACTGATGACGATGTAGAGAAAGGAAAAATCTCACACACTGTTAGTGGGAATGTAAATTAGTACAGTCACTGTGGAGAACAACATAGAGATTCCTCAAAAAACTAAAAATAGAACTACCATATGATCCAGCAATCCCACTGCTAGGTATATATGCAAAAGAAAGGAAATCAATATGTTGAAGAGATATCACACTCCCATGTTTGTTGCAGCACTGTTCACAATAGCCAAGATTTGGAATCAACCTAAGTGTTCATCAATAGATGAATGGATAAAGAAAGTATGATATATATACGCAATAATAGAGGACTATTCAGCCTTAAAAAGATGAGATCCTGTTTTTCACAACAACATGGATGGAACTGAAGGACATTACGTGAAATAAGTCAGGCACAGAAAGCCAAACTTCACATGTTCTCATTCATTTGTGGGTGCTAAAAATTAAAACAAACTCATGAACATAGAGAGTAGAATGATGGTTACCAGAGCCTGAGAAGGGTAGTGGCAGGGATGGTGGAGGGGGTAATGTGGATGGTTAGTAGGTACAAAAATATAATTAGATATCATGAATAAGATCTAGTATTTAATAGCACAACAGGATGACTGGAGTGAACTAGAATTTATTGTACATTTCAGAATTACTGAGGGATTGCAGTTGGATTGTTCATAATACAAAGATATGATGCATGCTTGAGGTGATGGAAACCCCATTTACTCTGATGTGATTGTGATTATTACACATTGTATGCCTACTTCAAAGTATCTCATATATATATGATCTCATATATAGATAGATAAATCTCATATGTATATGAGATATATTGTTATTCCTCATATATATACATATATATATCTACCTAACATAAAAGTTAAAAATAAAATAACTTTTTAAATAGAGTAAGAGGACTGATGCATGGATTATACATGGGAGAATAAGTGAAGGATGTAAGGTTTGGAGCTTGATACTACAAGGTTGGTGGTATATGTAGTAGTGGTATATGGTGGTATATATAGTAGAAAAGAGGTAAGAAAGCAGAGTGTGTGTTTATTTTTGGGTTGTTTTGATTGTTTTCATTTGGATTTAGAAGATGGGATTGATCAAGACTTCTAATGTGAAAATGATAACTTTAAGGTGACAACTTGCAAAAAGGAGAAATGAAGTCGTTGAGTTATGAGTCTGAATTTCAGAAGAGTAACTGAAGCAGGAAGTATTAATTTGAGAGGTATCAGAGTAAGGGCAGCACTTAAAGACCTGGGATTGGATAAGACTACTTTAGAAGAGGGTATATACAGAGAAAATGAAAGATCTCAGGTCCGAGGCCTGGAGGGCCTACCATTCAGATAACTGGAAGAAAAACTGGAGGCTGATGAAGACACTGAAGGGAACTAGATACAGAGGAAGAAACCTAGAAGAGTATGTTGCCACAGAACACAAAAGAGGAAAGTATTTAGAGGAGCAGGGATAAGTCAACCATGAGAAATGATGCCCAGCAGCAGACCAAAACAGTTACAAAGAACCACCTGGTGAGTCAGATAATATAGACTATACTGGTAAATTTAACAAAAGCAGTTCAGTGGAATGCTGAGGTTTAAAACCAGAGAGGAATTGACTGAAAAGAGAGATGGGAAGAGAAGAAGTGAGAAAAGAATATTGATACAATCTACTTTTGTGTCAAAGAGAGGTTAAAAAAATGGGGTGGCACTCATAAGATGTGGTGGTCAGGGAGAGTTTTAAGACTCATGCATGTTGGCTAGTTAATAATCCAGTAGAGAAAGCAAAACTTGATATGAGAGTAGGGATCGTTGTAAGAGCTCAGTGTCTGAGCAGCTTAGAAAAGATGGAATGAATAACTCTATCTATGGGAGGTCTTTCTTTTATAGGAAGCTGAAATAACAGGTCTAAATCAAAGAATTGGACACAGAAATAGGAGTCTTGCAAGGTGTCTGCATACATTTAAATCTATGCATGTGTACCTGGACAATTGAGTATATGTTCATATACCCTTAATAGCCTCTAAAATAATTTCTTACTTACAAAATTACATACTTCTATGGCATTCTTCTTCAGTAAAGGGCATCACCATCAACTTGGTCGCTCAAACTATGGGTAGCCTGGGAAAATAGAGTTAAAATAACCATTATTTTATAAATGTGCTTGAAATTATCAGGGAAGATATAATAATAGTTTCTAATAAATAAAGGCTAATATATCTTATACTACCCATCTCATTTAGGCTTCAGAACAATGCTCTAAAATAGATATTTCTATCAATCCAATTACAGATGAGGAAGCAGAATCATAGGGATTCAGTAGCTTCCCCAAAGCCACACAACAAGTATGTGATAAAGTTAGGATTAAATGTTTGTGTCTCTGCATGTGTGGTATTTATGAAAGTATATGTAGTTGTTTCAGAAATGTAATAAGAAAGGCAAACTTAGACTTCTAATCTGAAATGAGAAAATTACAAAAAACCTTCCATGTATATTGATGCTAATCAGATAAAAGTTAAAAGGTCAGATTACACAACACAACACATTGTAAGAGGATGAACCAATTCCTTTGAAGGAGTGAGAGGATTCATTAAAGAGATATTTTCGGCGGGGCTCGGTGGCTCACGCCTGTAATCCCAGCACTTTGGGAGGCCGAGGCGGGTGGATCACAAGACCAGGAGATGGAGACCATCCTGGCTAACACGGTGAAACCCCGTCTCTACTAAAAACATACAAAATAATTAGCCGGGTGTGTGGTGGTGGGCGCCTGTAGTCCCAGCTACTTGGGAGGCTGAGGCAGGAGAATGGCGTGAACCTGGGAGGCGGAGCTTGCAGTGAGCCAAGATGGCGCCACTGAACTCCGGCCTAGGCGACAGAGCGAGACTGTCTCTCAAAAAAAAAAAAAGAGATATTTTCGTGGGCTCATCTTGCTGCCTTGCTGTCTTGATATAGTAAATTGTTTCCAAAGATGGGCACCATTCTCTCATCTCTGGATATCCATGCCATTTCTTCCTGAAGAGATGGAATCTACTACTTCTCCCTTTGAATCTGGATTGTCCTTGTGATTTGCTTTGGCAAAGAGTATGTGTCAGAAATGACTGTGACAGTCCCGGCCTCCATCTTAAGAAACATGGAAGTTCCTGTTGTTGCTCTCTTGGGAGGCAACATCCATACTAAGAAGTTCAATTACCACATTAGAAAGAGCAGCCACGTTGATGGATGGGTGGATGGATGGATGAATGGATAGAGAGAGAGCAAGGGACACAGACAGATGCCAAGGGTATAAAAAGAAGTACTGTATTAGAAGAGAGACTCTGAAAGAAAAGAGGGAAGCTAGGCCAAATTTCAGATGATCCAGTCACCTCAGAAGAAGCACCAGACATGTAAGTGAAGTTGTGGCTCTTCCAGTTCCAGTTGAACCACCCCAGCCAATACCACATGGAGCAAAGAAAAGCCATCCCACCTGAGCTGTTACTGATTGCTGTGTAATAAAGCACCAAAATCCATAAGCTGTAGGTAACCGAAACACCTAGAAAATGGGTTCATACTATATTTCACACTGAACTACAGAAGAAAAAACCATGAATATGTAATGACTTATTCAGTTTTTTAATCAAACTGAAGCAAAATAGCAACTTCTTATTGCTTGCAGCTTAGTGGTGACTATAAATCTTTTGTTAATATACTGCCAGTAGTGATTTGTTTCTGCTGTTTAAATTTAGAAATTGCAGAGTTCTGGGCAAACATCCCATTTACCCCTCAAGGGTAATATACTGGATTTTAAAGTGTTATGATAAAAATCCTGAGTCTTTCGAGTGATATGATTAAGAAACTGGGATATCTAACAAATCATAAATATAAAATGATTCATTCAAATTCTTTTTCAGTTTGTTTAGTTTAAAACATCATAAATAAATGTAGAGAGTTTGAGGAGAATAAGGAAAGCCAAACAAAAGTCAGAATTTCTTTAACAATAGCTGGAGACAGAGTGAGGTTAATTTTTTTATTCCTCCCAACCTGGGGAAGAGATTAATAAATGAACTCCAGAGCCAACCTCTATCCTGATACTGGGCATTCGTTTTTACCTTCTCCTCCACTAAAGTTCAACAACAGCTACTTAAGTGAGCAGTATTTCCCTGGGCTGCATTCCAGATTCCAGCCTCCCTTCCATGGTCATCTGGTGAAATTGGAAATGACCAGAATGTAGACAAAACCAAAGTCTAAGAAGAGTCCTGGGCCGGGCGCGGTGGCTCAAGCCTGTAATCCCAGCACTTTGGGAGGCCGAGACGGGCGGATCACGAGGTCAGGAGATCGAGACCATCCTGGCTAACACGGTGAAACCCCGTCTCTACTAAAAATACAAAAACTAGCCGGGCGAGGTGGCGGGCGCCTGTAGTCCCAGCTACTCGGGAGGCTGAGGCAGGAGAATGGTGTAAACCCGGGAGGCGGAGCTTGCAGTGAGCTGAGATCTGGCCACTGCACTCCAGTCCGGGCGACAGAGCGAGACTCCGCCATAAAAAAAAAAAAAAAAAAAAAAAAGAAGAGTCCTGAATATTAAGAGACCTTTTAAATGCACTAAAAGTTTATTCAAAAGACTTGTGCAGAAATTCTGGAAATGAAAGCTGTCTGTCTGCCTCATGGGACTCCATTTATCCTCAGAGGTGATGGTTGACTAGGGTGTGTGAGGGTCCTATCTGCTCTTATTAAGTCACAGGTATTCCTGTCAATGCTGCCAGGTCAACCAATGAGGACATTTTCCTCACCAACGATACATGAGGAGTTGCAGTTATCCAGACTTTCCTGCCCTAGGAAAAATCTATTTGTAGCAGGGTATTCAGGAAATATTTGTTGTTGTTGTTGATTACTATTTTGGTTTACGACAATATTTCATTTTCACAAACAATGCTGCAATAAATGTCTTTGTGTACTTGTACGAGAGTTTCTGTAAGTACATCCTAGAAGAATAAAGAGTTTCTTATAAGTAAAAGCACTTCAAATTTCTTAAATGCTGCCAAATTGCTGTGTTAATTAGCTGTACCACTCCATTTTTTCTACTTCCTTTTGCAACAGAAATTCTTCAACTAGTTGCCTATTACATTGTCTTCAATTACATTCATCACATTATTTCAAAAACCTACTCCAGTCTGATTTCCCTGCCTGCTTCCCCCAAACTCCATGAAAATTGCTACTTTTCAGGTCATCAGTGATCTCCAATGATCATTCAATAAGATCATCAGTGATCTTCAGTGATCATTTATTAATCTCCATCTTTATATATCATCAACCCTTGATCATTCCGTTTTCCGTAGAAAAACTCTCTAGGTTGTCTTGGTAACTCACTGGCCACTTTTTAGTCTTTTTTTTTATTTGTACCTCTTTATCTCTTCAATCTGTTAATGCCCCAGGGCTCGGTGTGTAGACTGCTTTTTTTTTTTTTTTTAATACTTTAAGTTCTAGGGTACATGTGTACAACGTGCAGGCTTGTTACATATGTATACATGTGCCATGTTGGTGTGCTGCACCCATTAACTCATCATTTACATTAGGTATATCTCCTAATGCTATCCCTCCACCCTGCTCCCACCCCATGACAGGCCCCGGTGTGTGACGTTCCCCACCCTGTGGCCAAGTGTTCTCATTGTTCAGTTCCCACCTATGAGTGAGAACATGCGGTGTTTGGTTTTTTGTCCTTGCAATAGTTTGCTGAGAATGATGGTTTCCAGATTCATCCATGTCCCTACAAAGGACATGAACCCATCCTTTTTTATGGCTGCATAGTATTCCACAGTGTATATGTGCCACATTTTCTTAATCCAGTCTATCATTGATGGACATTTGGGTTGGTTCCAAGTCTTTGCTATTGTGAACAGTGCCACAATAAACAGATGTGTGCATGTGTCTTTATAGCAGCATGATTTATAATCCTTTGGGTATATACCCAGTAATGGGATGGCTGGATCAAATGGTATTTCTAGTTCTAGATCCTTGAAGAGTTTCCATACTGTCTTCCACAATGGTTGAACTAGTTTACAGTCCCACCAACAGTGTAAAAGTGTTCCTATTTCTCCACATCCTCTCCAGCACCTGTTGTTTCCTGACTTTTTAATGATGACCATTCTAACTGGTTGTGAGATGGTATCTCATTGTGGTTTTGATTTGCATTTCTCTGATGACCAGTGATGATGAGCATTTTTTCATGTGTCTGTTGGCTGCATAAATGTCTTCTTTGGAGAAGTGTTTGTTCATATCCTTCGCCCACTTTTTGATGGTTTTTATTTCTTGTAAATTTGTTTAAGTTCTTTGTAGATTTTGGATATTAGTACCATGCTGTTCTGGTTACTGTAGCCTTGCAGTATAGTTTGAAGTCAGGTAGCATGATGCCTCCAGCTTTGTTCTTTTGGCTCAGGATTGTCTTGGCAATGTGGGCTCTTTTTTGGTTCCATATGAACTTTAAAGTAGTTTTTTCCAATTCTGGGAAGAAAGTCATTGGTAGCTTGATGGGGATGGCATTGAATCTATGAATTACCTCGGGCAGTATGGCCATTTTCACGATATTGATTCTTCCTATCCATGAGCATGGAATGTTCTTCCATTTGTTTGTGTCCTCTGTTATTTCATTGAGCAGTGGTTTGTAGTTCTCCTTGAAGAGGTCCTTGACATCCCTTGTAACTTGGATTCCTAGATATTTTATTCTCTTTGAAGGAATTGTGAATGGGAGTTCACTCATGATTTGGCTCTCTGTTTGTCTGTTACTGGTGTATAACAATGCTTGTGATTTTTGCACACTGAGTTTATATCCTGAGACTTTGCTGAAGTTGCTTATCAGCTTAAGGAGATTTTGGGCTGAGACGATGGGGTTTTCTAAATATACAATCATGTCATTTACAAACAGGGACAATTTGACTTCCTCTTTTCCTAATTGAATACTCTTTATTTCTTTCTCCTGCCTGATTGTCCTGGCCAGAACTTCCAACACTATGTTGAATAGGAGTGGTGAGAGAGGGCATCCCTGTCTTCTGCCAGTTTTCAAAGGGAATGCTTCCAGTTTTCGCCCATTCAGTATGATATTGGCTGTGGGTTTGTCATAAATAGCTCTTATTATTTTGAGATACATTCCATCAATATCTAGTTTATTGAGCGTTTTTAGCATGAAGGGCTGTTGAATTTTGTCAAAGGCCTTTTCTGCATCTATCAAGATAATCATGTGGTTTTTGTCTTTGGTTCTGTTTATATGCTGGATTATGTTTATTGATTTGTGTATGTTGAACCAGCCTTGCATCCCAGGGATGAAGCCCACTTGATCATGGTGGATAAGCTTTTTGATGTGCTGCTGGATTCGGTTTGCCAGTATTTTATTGAGGATTTTTGCATCGATGTTCATCAGGGATATTGGTCTAAAATTCTCTTTTTTTGTTGTGTCTCTGCCAGGCTTTGGTATCAGGATGATGCTGACCTCATAAAATGAGTTAGGGAGAATTCCCTCTTTTTCTATTGATTGGAATAGTTTCAGAAGGAGTGGTACCAGCTCCTCCTTGTACCTCTGGTAGAATTCAGCTGTGAATCCATCTGGTCCTGACCTTTTTTTAGTTTGTAGGCTATTAATTATTGCCTCAATTTCAGAGCCTGTTATTGGCCTACTCAGGGATTCAACTTCTTCCTGGTTTAGTCTTGGGAGGATGTATGTGTCCAGGAATTTATCTATTTCTTCTAGATTTTCTAGTATATTTACGTAGAGGTGTTTATAGTATTCTCTGATGGTTGTTCGTATTTCTGTGGGATTGCTGGTGATATCCCCTTTCTCATTTTTTATTGCATCTATTTGATTCTTCTCTCCATTCTTCTTTATTAGTCTTTCTAGCGGTCTATCAATTAATATTTTGAGATTCTATTAAGTGACAAGGAACCTCATATTCCAGAAATCTTTAGCTTTTTGATCCTTCCAAATATAGTTATGTTTAGGCTTTTTAGATTATAGACTTGTTTGATTATGTATAGGTTTGTTATAATCTAACAAACCTAAAAAATATAATAAATTTATGAAATAATCAATATATGCTCTAGGCTCTGAGATAGAGAACAAATGTTAAAAGTAAAGAGCTTTCTAAAAAATAAAGAACAGCAAAGTAGTTAATTCACAAGCTGCATAAATCGTTGCCTGTCAAATTAGTTGTTTAGATAATTCTCTCAATCTTGATCATTACAAGCAGCAATCAGATTTGAATCAGATTTTGCTGAATCAAGATCTCTGATGCAAATGAAATATTAATACACCATATTTTTCTTAGATTCTAATTTGTTTTATTTTTAGTTGTTAATATGTGCATGTGGTTCAAAATTCAAATGGGTATAATGTAAAAGTCATATTTCTAAGCTGTCTCCACACCACCCAGTTTCTCTGACTATAGTTTCATGTGTATCCTTCTGCAGATATTTTATGCTTCTACAGGCATATTTTCCTCATTCCCAACACCAAAGTTTTTTTTACATTATGGCTACCTTATATTTGTATATTGTTGTACATAGAGCATTAAGATCAATTATGCCAATTAAGTCTCAAAACTCCTTGAGGCAGTCATTTATTTCTATTTTATTAATGAAGGCATTGAGAAAACATTTAAAACACTTTCCCAAAGGCAGAGATGACAACCTACCTCTTGTTGTTCCAATCAACATTCCTCTCACTGCACCCCAGCATCCTTATTCATTTATCCACCTATTTATTTTCCAAATATATATTAAGCTGCTATTATATGCAAAAGATTATGTTACATATCTTGGATTGTGTACATTTTGGTAAGACACAATTTCTTTCCAAAAGCTTAAATTGTATAGCAGAAATTTAAAAACATATAAGTAATATAAATAAGAGTGATTTTACTTCTGTAAAATTAATATGGAGATCCTAAAGTGGAAACAACTATTTTTCCTGGAGATATAAAAAAAGTTCATGAAGAAAATAACATTTGTGTCAAGACTTGAACTACAAATATGAAAATAATTCAAGTATATCTGTAAAATAAAAAACATTTATTTGCAGAGTGTTATTAGCATAGCAGAGGTCTTCAGTTAAGTAAACATAACATTTTCCAGATAAATAAAATGGCAAGCCCCCAAACTTCATTAATTTGTTCAATAGTCTTCCCTTATTCAAAATCAGAATTACAAATTTAGCTAAAAATGGATTGCTTTATATGGATTATAGCATATTTTGGATATTCAATAAAAGAGTAAAGCACACTTGTCTTCTCACAATGGCAGACAAAGAGAACAACTTTAAAAAGGTGGAAAATGTGCAAACATAATTCTTACAGCATCAAAGCACTAAGAAGGTAGAGAAATATTACATGAACAAATACTGCAAGAAACCCAGAGAGTTAAATCAGGAACCTGGAGCTGCTTTTTTCTTAGGGTCACTTGCCAATTCCGGGAGAGACAAGTGAGGAACTGAGAGGCTGATCAAGGACGCAGATTTCATGGTTAATGGACAAAATCGGGGTTCAGTATCTGTCAAGGGTTGAGGGTCCTAATAGCTCACAGGCCTTTTGTTAGGATCCCAAAAGGCGCTACAATAGAAGGAAGGCAATATCATAAATGGACAGGCCTTTGTGGGAACTGATGTTCGGCTTTGAATACATCAGGTCCTGATTTTGTATTTGGATTTGCAAAATATCTCTTCAGTGAATCCCCTCACTCCTACAAAGGAATTGGTTCATCCCCTTAATATGTGTTGACGTTGTGGAATCTGACATTTTAACTTTTATCTGATTAGCATCAGCTACATTGATGGATTTTTGGTAATTTTCACATTACAGATTACGAAACTAAGTTTGCCTTTCTTATTATATTTCTGAAACAACTACGTATATGAACATATACTCAATTGTCCATGTACATATGCATAGATTTAAATGTATGCAGATACCTAGCAAGACTGAAGGAGAGATAGAGAAGGAGAAAGAATGAGAGAGAGAGAGAGAGAGAGAGAGACAAGGGTACATAATTTTGCAGCCAACTACCCCAATTGATAATGAATAACTAGGACATTTATCACTCTTTGCTCTTGAAAGCAGAAATTTTACCTTACTCATCTTTCTAGTCTTTCTAACACACAGCAGGATCTATCAACGCCACGTGGTAGGGTATTCATAATTTTTTATTGAATTGTGTTAACATATTCCCTCTAGAGTTATAGTGAGAAATAATGTGGAGACAACTTTTAAAGCTCCTTTATATTTCACAGATTCAGTTATCTCCGGTGAAATCATGCCTTTCATTTACTAAGCATTTTAAGTATTCTTTGCTTTCTCAATACGGTAACAGAACAGGGAAAAACAATGTGAATATTCTCTTTGTCTTCTAAGGCCAACAACTTCTATTAGAATTTGAACAAGCAAATCTGTTTTATTTTTATTAGTATTCGGCATTAATTTATATTTATAATTTATAAAACATTTTCCTAGTCATGACAGAGTTTGATAGAAATGAAACACTGAGGTATCATCATTATGCCCATGTGAGTAGTAATGGAGTATGCTCAGTTTAAATATATAATTAGTGCATGGTTAGGAGCTAGGACTTGAGCTCATGTTTTCCAACTCTACAATCAATGCATAATGAAGTCTTGATAGAAAAATCAGCTTTGGAGATATACATGAATTTAAATTATTCATATTTCCCTGAATAAGTTGAAATGACCCTACATATTTCAAAGTTTTTAATTACACCATTTTGGCAATGTCTTTATTTTGCCAAAATGCACCATCTTCGATTCTTTAGCAACTGTTTATGATTGATCATGGTTTGTTTTAAATACATAGATTATTAATTCATGATCAAAGTGAACTGCCATAGTAGTTTTTTAAAAAATGCCAAGAGATAAGTCTATCATAAAAGAAAAAATGTTTAAAAGGTACTCTTTTGACTGGTTATTAATAAGATCTTGAAAATAAAATTATTCCAATTCTAGGAAGCTGACACAATAATATGTCAGGTAGAGAAACTATTTTGACTATAGCATTAGTTCTACTCATAATCTCTTATGTTGGCATATGGAAAACCACATTAAAATACATTTTCTTCCCCCTTCTTCTGCAATTGATAACCACAGTACAAAGATTTCTTCCACTATTATTCTAAAATATAAGTCTGGCTTGTAGCCAACAAGAACTAACTTGAGACAGAGTGGGAGGTTATTAATGTCAAGCAAATGGAGCTTTAACCCTGAGTCTCAGAATGTGTTCCTATAAAGTAGAGAATTGCACTTGCTGTGAAAGTGCCATGCTGGATTTTTTTCAATCGCACAGCAATATGTCCTGCATTTTAGAGAACAAAAAATAAACGTAGAGATTGTTGCATAAATTAAAGAAGAATATATCCATTTGTATTCTAATATATCCCTCAAAATGTTTCTTTACTGGTATCTAGCTTAATTTATTGTGGCCAAAGATATACTCTATATAATTTCAGCCCTGTGAAATTTGTTGAGAATATATTTTGATGTTCTGTTATAATATACAAAAGAAGTTAGAAATATTTTGTCTTTTACTTGTATTAAAACATTTAGCATTGTGAAATGACTCCAAGTCCCTTTATTTATCCTGCTTATCTTTTTCCTCTCCTACTTGTCTTTTCTCCCCTCTTCTTCTCCTTCCACATACTATACATACATTGCTCTAGACAAAGCAAAAGAACTTGACTTTTTACTTATAAAAAATGTAATCCAATTGCTATGAAGGAAAATGTAATGATTTACAAAAACCAAGTCAATCTCACTTAAAAAGCAAATTATATTTCATATGACTCCACATGTTGGGTAAATTCAGGTAGTGGGAACTTATTGGTATCACCGGTTTGCTGTGGCACACTGCTCCTTCTTTGTGGCAGACGATATGCCCACTAATCACATATTTTTATTTACCATTATCACAGGGGATATCACCAGGGAAACTGCTTTGTATGACCTGTCCTAACACAACAATGTTTCTGTTTATTTGGTCTGGGTTTATCCTTCACACAGCAGGTTTAATATCATCCTGAACATCATTCAGGACAAAAGGATTATTTCCTAGCCCAGAAATGCAGGCATGTGGTATTGTGGTTTCAGACCAGATGATGGATTGGCTATTGTTCTAGATGCCATTATCCATGATCAGAACTTGCTAAGGTCATCTTTCTGGACAGCTATTGATTAAAAGCTGTTTTCTTACAAACAATAGAAAACACATGTTTATTGAGCCCTAATCCTGTGCCAGGCATTGTAAAACTGTATTTAATAGAGGTATTTAGTCCCCAATTTATTTTGATAGTCCTGTTTAAACTTTTAACAAAGGAGCTAAATTGCATGACACAGACAGTCATTGCTGAAGAGAAGTTGAAACATTCCTGTCATTTGTATGTTTATAAACACTTGCAATATACTTCCTACAGCTTCTCTAATCATCAGTATGGCTTCAGAGGCAAGTATTATAATTGAGAGCTTCTAGTAGAGGGAGTGAGTTTAGAGATGTTAAGTGATTTGTCCAAGGTCCCTTTAGTGGTGGTAGCGTAGGGTGCTGGGGCATAGTGGAAAGGGTATGGCATCAGAGAGACCTGGATACAAGTTCTACCATCTCCTTCATTTCCTGTACTATCTTGGACAGGTTTTTGAAAATTATCTGAGCCTGTTTCTCATGTGCCTTGGCCTTGACACAGGGTTTGATGGGTTTAAATTAACTAATGAGTGTGGAAGTGTCTGTAACCTGAAAAGTGCTGTCAGAGTGTTAGTCACTATTATTCAACTTCTAGGTAGGTGATGCTGTCATCGCATTTGAAATGGGTCACAGACCACATTTCAAGTCAGACAGAACTAACAAACATGTGCTGCATGAATCTGAGTGTGTTACTTGAACTCTCTGGGCATGTGTCTCCTCAGTTGTAAAATATGTATTATAATGCAACCTTGTGTATTCTGAATATAGACCAAAGTGACAGAAGTGAAGTGTGGAGCATGGCTCACAGGAGGCACTTGGTGAATGTCAAGGCTCCTCTTTCTGGCTTCAGCCTGGTGTCTGTGCTAGGAAGGTACTATTTCCTTAGGCAGGCACAGGCTGATTTAGTCTAGCACAAGAGAGCTGTAATGAACTATGCAGGTCGTTCCATGGAAGAGGAACCTGACCCAGAGTGGGGAACTGACTTTCTCAGGTGACAGAGCAAATGGCAGAGTTGGGAGTTGAACTCAATTTTGTTCTCAAAGCCAGTACTTTTTGCACAGTGTTATAGTACTCTCAATAATAGCATTATTTTTTACCTGTCCTTGCCCTGTAGAGGTGATTTGTATTAAAAGCACTTTAGTATAAGTTGATAGCATTGCTGGAGCAATGGAATCAAACCTTAATTGTCTTACATCATAAATAGCCAGGCATAGGAGTGTTTAGGTACAGAAAGTTTTCTTTGTATATCTTGGACTACTCTCAGTAAGATAACCATAGGAATTATTTGTTCTCTTTGCCTGGTGTTCCAGCTTGTGCTCCCTTGGAAACAAATTATACACTTTTACTATCTACATGTTACTTGATTTTAAATTCCCTGTAGCTATTACTTCAGAAGATTACAGGTGTTGACTGCAAAAGATAGTAGAAAGAGCCTAGCACTGAGGCAGTCAAGAGATCCAATGATTCCAGTTCCAGATTTGGCATTACCTAGCTGTTGGACAGTGTTGAAAGCATAACTGCTACTCCAATGACAGTTTGAAATATCTTGAAGTGAGTTTGAATTATTTCTAACTGTATTAGTTTCCTATCGGTGCTGTAAAATATTACCACAAACTTAGTGGCTTAATTGAACACAAATGTAATCTCTTACAGTTCTGGAGGTAGGTCAGAAATCCAAAATGGGTCTTATGGGGCTGCAAATCAAGGTGTCTGAATACTCTAGGGAAAAATTCATTTCCTCGCTGTTTTCAGCTGTTAGAGGCCCCTTTCAACTCGTTAGTTCATGGCTCCTTCCTGGTATCACTCCCACCTGTTTCTCCCATCATCACAGCTCTTACTCCTCCCTGACTCTTCCTGTGTTCTTCATATAAATACCATTCTGATTACATTGGGCCCAACAGGATAACCTAGGAGAATAACCTCATCTGAAGGTCTTCGACTGGGTCATACATGCAAAGTTTCTTTTGCCATTTAAGAAAACATTCAGAAGTTTTAGAGATTAGAATGTGAACAAATCTGGTGGCCACTATTCAGCCTACCACAGTAATCAAAGTGGCCAATGATAGAGGACTGTGGAATGGAGTCGGAAACAATGAACTTATTTTCAGTAGCTTTGCTTATTTCTTCAATATGTGAACAGATAGCAGGAAATATACTCTATGAAATTCAGAGTCATATAGACTTGGATTTAAATCCCAGCTATACCACTTACTAGCTGGTAGACCTTAGGCAAATAACATAACCTCTCTGAGTCTCTGTTCCTCGTTTGTAAAATGGGAATTATAATATGGGTTTTATATATGTGTGTGTGTTATTGTGTATGAGGGTTAAAGGAGATAACATATGTGAAGCTATTGTTACATTAACTAGTACACATCAAGGTCTCAGTAAATGAGGCTATTAATACTACTAAAGCTTGGGCCTTTCTTCTAATTCAGTGTGTAACCTCTAGCACTTCCCCTCTACCTTTTATTTTAAAAATAGAGTCTTGCGTGTGTAGAGATAAGTTCATTGTACTTCTCAGTATTAGTCTGTCCAAGGTTTCAGTTTTGTTTAATGATAATTTAATTTTAATATTCTTATTTCTTCCCTTCCAGTTCTCATTCCTATTTCATCCACTGGCTTCTCAATAAATCCTTTCTAGTGTATTTTCTATGTATCTTTAGATATATGCATATTGTTTTAAAATATACAGCATTATTTTATACGTGTATGCCTTTTTAATTAAACAGGTTTTATAATATATTTAAGGCTTCTTGTTTTTCCCACTTATTATTGTATTGCTCAAGATGTGTCCATCCAGCATGTTACTTTTCCACTCTGTAGTGAGGGGCTTCTAGAGTGTTCCAATGCACCCTGCCACAGATGCATATGCATTTGCATGTCTTCATAGAGAAATTGGAAAGGGTTGCTCTGGGATGTACATCCTGTAATTGGAATATGTATGGGGTTATGACTTAAGTATTGTCAAATTGTTCTCTAGAAAGACTCTATTACCTCTTCTTCTACCAGAAGAATACATATTCAGCATCTTTTTGTTGACATTTAGTGTTTTCTGACTCTCCTTTTACATGCAGTGGTACAAAGTTGTGTCATTTTTTTTTTATTATTATTTACCACTAGTAGAATTGAGGTTTATGTGCTTACTACTTTTCAGGTTTTTCCATTCTATGGATACAAATTATATAATATATATTATATATATATGTATATACACACACACATTTATGTATATACAAATTATATATATAATTTATATGGATGTAAACCCTTTGCTTATTATTGGTTTAACCTGATTTTTATGTTTGTTGCTTGTTAATTTGTTGGTGTCCCCGAATGTTCTAGATATTATTTCTTGTTGGGTGAAGGCATTTAAAATTTCCTGTCCAACTCTCTCATCTTTTTGTGAACGTTATAACGTATGTGTATGTGTGTGTATAATGTTAGATTTTGTAGATATATCCAGATGTAGACATTGTGTCAATTTAGGTGCTGTAACTAGCTTTGTCAAATCACCTATATTTTACAGATTGGATGGGAGGTCTCTTGATGAAAATAAATGCAACAAATTTTCTTCTACCGTGTGTGCTTTTAAGAGTCTTATTAGAAATATCTCTTCTACCTCAAGATAACAAAGATGCTCTCCTATATGGTCTTATTTTGTCTTTCTGAAAAGTAACCAGTTGCAGAAAAGTCTTATTCCAGCTACATCAGTAAATATAGAAGTTGCATTACTTGGTTCCTATAGCAGCTCAACTCTAAGGAATATGATTGTTGTTTTGCTTGAATTTTACTCCTAGTGATTCAACTTAAGGTTCAAAAAAAAAAAAAAAAAACCAAAAAAAAAACTTACGTCAACAATCAGTCAGCATCTAGTTTCTGCCAAGTATAGACTGAGCTTCCAAATACATATTGGAGTTGGAAAGAGCTGATGGGAGAAATGAAACAAAGGTTACACTGAGTTCAGCTCAGGATTTGGGGCATGCTTTACTAAACCTTGCTGTCCCAGGCTGCACACAGAATCACTGGGGCAAAATGACTACTAAAACTGTAAAAATGTATCATGGGGAAAACTCAGCCATTCTGAAAACATTTTAATGGTGACAAGAACACGTGTCAACCCTGGATCAAGAGGTAAATGATAACATTTGGCAGCATATTTTAGATACATTGATTGCTTATGACAAAAGACCCAGAAAGTTATTTGTGGACTTTAAAAACTTTGACTCTGTTCCTTCTTAGCTACCCAGAATCTTTCTAAAGGTAGATACAATGTCTTTCTTTTTTGACTCCCTAACATGTAGCACAATGCCCAGCACAGAGTAAATAATGTTTAGTTAATATTTGTTAAATAATGCAATAACAGCAGTATACTGGTACAGGGAGTAGCTTCATGATCTGATTATGCTGTGAAACCCCTCAGTCTTGAAGGTTGTGCAGACATAAGTTCATTGGAAAAAACCCAAAGCCTTCCAATGAACAGTCAGTCACCTCTAGGCTTAAAAACCATAGAAGAGGGAACAAAATGGCAGAATAGAAGCCTACACTGTTCTCCTTCCCCACCACAAAAATGCCACTGTGAAAATATGCTTCACACATTATTTCAAGGATCCTCCAAAAATCCTTCAAGGATTTTTGTCTTCCAAGACAAACAAAAGCTGAGAGATTTCATTAAAACCAGACCTGTATTACAAGAAATGCTAAAGGCAGTTCTTCAATCTGAAAGAAAAGGATGTTAATGAGCAATAAGAAATCATCTGAAAGAACAAAATTCACTGGTAATAGTAAGCAGATGGAAAAACACAGAGTATTTGTAGCACTAATTGTGATGTTTAAACTACTCTTATTTTAAATTGAAAGATGAAATGATCAACAAATCAAAAACAATAACTACAGAAACTTTTAAAGACGCACACAGTACAATAAGACATAAAGAGAAACAATAAAAAGTTTAAAAGCAGGGGGATAAAGCTAAAGCACAGACTTTTTATTAGTTTTCATTTTGCATGTCTATGAAATCAGTGTTAAATTGTCATCAATTTCAAATAATGGGTTATAAGATAGAATTTTCAAGCCTTAGAGTAACCTCAAATGGAAAAACACACAATGGAGACACAAAAAATAAAAAGCAAGAAATTAAATCATACCACCAGAGAAAATTACCTGTATAATAGAAGAAGGCAGGCAGGAAGGAAAAAGAAAAGACCACAAAACAACCATAACACAAATAACAAAATGGTAGGGGTATGTTTTTATTTATCATTAATACTATTGAATGTAAATGAATTACACTCCACAGTCAAAAGGCATAGAGTGGATGAATGGATGAAAAAACAAGACCCAATAATCTGTTGCCTACAAAAAACAAACTTCATCTATATACATACATGTAGAGTGAAAATAATGGAATGGAAAAATATATTCCAAGCCAATGGTGGTTAAACATATCAGACAGAATAGACTTCAAGACAAAAACCATAAGAAGAGACCAAAAAAGGTCATTATATAGAGATAAGTAATTATGGCAACAAGATTTGACTGTAAATATATATGCATGCAACACTGGAGAACTCAGAAATATAAAGCACATATTATTAGAGCTAAAGAGAGAGATAGAGCTAAATACAATATTAATTAGAGATTTCAGTATCTCACTTTCAGCATTGGAGAGATCTTTCAGACAGAATCTCAACAAAGAACCACTGAGTTTAATGTGCACTACAAAACAAATGGACATAATAGATACTTACAAGACACTTCATTCAAAGGAAGCAGAACACATTCTTTTACTCAGCACTTAGATCATTCTGAAGGATAGACCACATGTTAGATGACAAGTCTTAAAACATTCAAAAATTTGAAATAATATCAAGAATCTTATCTGATCAAAATGAAACAAAACTAGAATTCAACACCAATATAAATTTTTTAAAATCTATAAACACGTGAAAATTAAACAATATGCTCCTGAATGATGTGTCAGTCACTCCAGAAATTACAAAGAAAATTGAAGAATTTCTTGAAACAAATTATAGTGGAAACACAACATACCACGACCCCCGCGATACAACGAAAGCAGTACTCAGAGGGAAATGTATAGCTACAAATGCCTACACCAAACAAGATGAACTTCAAATAAATAATCTAATTATGAAGCATCTTAACAAGCATAAAATCAAACCAAACCCAAATTTGATAGAATAAAAGAAGTAATAAAGATCAGAGAAGAAACACATGTATTTGAAATGAAGAAAACAATACAAAGATAAAATAAACAAAAAATTGGCTTTTTGAAAAGATAACAAAAATTGACAAAACTTTACTCAGATTTTGAAAAAAAAAAGAAGAGCCAAATAAATAAAATCAGAGATGAGAAAGAAGACATTACAACTGATACCTCAGAAACTCAAAAGATCATAAGCGGCTACTATGAACAAATATATGCCAATAAATTGGAAAATCTACAGGAAATGAATAAACTCCTGGACACATCCAACCTACCAAGATTGAACCATGGAGAAATCCAATACCTGAACAGACCAATAACAACATCAAAGCCATAATAAAAAGTCTCCCAGGTAAGGAAAGTCTGGGACCTGATGGCTACACTGCTAAATTCTACCAAACATTTAGATGAAGTAATATGATTCTACTCAAACTGTTCCAAAATAGGGAGGAGGAGAGAGTACTTCCAAATTCATTCTATGAGGCCAGTGTTACTATGACACCAAAACCAAAGACACACCAAAAAAAAGAGAACTGTAGGCCAATATCTGTGATGAATATTGATGCAAAAATCCTCAACAATATACTAGTAAACCAAATTCAACAATATATTTAAAAGATCATTCATCATGACCAAGTGGCATTCATCCCAGAGATGCAACGGTGGTTCAACTTACACAAATCAATTAAATTCATACATTATCTCAGCAGAATGAAGGACAAATCCCATTTGATCATTTCAATTGATGTTGAAAAAGCATTTGATAAAATTCAACATCCCTTCATGATAAAAACCCTAAAATGACTAAGTATAGGAGTAACATACACCAACATAATAAAAGCCATATATGACAGACCTACAGCTAGTATCATACTGAATGGGGGAAAAGTGAGAGCCCTTCCTCTGAGAACTGGAACACCACGAGGATGCCCACTTTTACCACTGTTACTCAACATAGTACTGAAAGTCCTAGCTAGAGCAATTAGGAAAGAGGAGGAAGTAAAGAGCATCCAAATAGGAAAGGAAGAAGTCAAATTATCCCTATTTGCAGATGACATGATCTTGTATTTGGAAAATCCTAAATATTCCACCAATAAAACTATTAAAACTGCTAAACAAATTCAGTAAAGTTGCAGGATACATAATCAACATATAAAAATTAGTAGCATTTCTGTATGACAACAGTAAACAATCTGAAAAAGAAATTTTAAAAAATCCCCTGTACGATAGCTGCACATAAAATTAAATATGTATGAATTAACCAAATAAGTGAAAGATCTCTATAATCAAAACTATACAACACCAGTGGAAGAACCTGAAGAGGTCACATACAAAAAGGAAAGCTATTCCATATTCATAGGCTTGAAGAATCAGTATTATTAAAATGCCTATAATGCCCAAAGCAATCTACAGATTCAATGCATTTCTATCAAAATATCTATGACATTCCTCACAGAGAGACAAAAAAAAAATTCTAAAATTCATATGGAACCACAAAAGATCCAGAATAGTCAAAGCTACCCTGAGCAAAAACAACAAAACTGGAGGAATCACATTACCTGACTTCAAATTATGCTACAGAGCTATAATATCCAAAATAGCATGGTATTTCTATAGAAACAGACACATAGACCAAGGGAACAAAAGAGAGAACCCAGAAACAAATCCACACATCTACAGCGAACTCATTTTCAACAAAGATGCCAAGAACATACACTGGGGAAAAGACAGTGTCTTCAATAACTGGAGCTGGGAAAACTGGATATCCGTATGCACAAGAATGAAACTAGACTCTTAGCTCTCATGACATACAAAAATTAAGTCAAAATGGTTTAAAGGCTTAAATCTAAGAGAAAACTTTGGGGAATATCTCCAGGACATAGGTCTGGGCAAAAATTTCTTGAGTATTATCCCTGAAGCACAGGCAACCACAGCAAAAATGGACAAATGAAATCACACCAAGTTAAAAAGATTCTGTACAGCACAGTAAACAATCAACAAGGTGAAGAGACAACCCACAGAATTGGGGAAAATGTTTGCAAAGTACCTATCTGACACGGGATTAATAACCAGAATATATGAGGAGCTCAGGCAACTCTATAGGAAAAAATCTAATAATCCAATTAAAAGTGGGCAACATTTGAATAGATGATTTCACATTACAATAGATGCTAAGACTTCCTAAGGACAAGATGTTTGTCATCCCTATTTTCCTCTCTGCTTTTCTGTGTTTACGAAAACAATGGACCAGATGATTGTTAGCCATAGTATTACAATGAAAAGCCTACAAATAAAAATATATGTGTATGTGTTAGTCCATTTTGCCATGTTATAAAGGAATATCTGAGATTGAGTAATTGTTTTCTTTTTTCTTTTTTCAAATACACTGTATTTTTAGGACAGTATTAGGTTAAAAGCAATACTGAGCAGAAGGTACAGAGATTTCCAGTATACCCACTACTCCCATGCAAGTACGACCTTCCCGATTATTGACATCCTGCTCTAGAGTGGTGGTTGTGTGACAATTTATGGACCTCCATTGACATGTCATTATCACACAAAGTTCATAGTTTACATGGGGCCACTCTTGGTGTTGTGCATTCTATGGGGGCAAATGCGTAATGTCAGGTAATCACCATTATAGCCTCATCCAGAATAGTTTCACTGCCCTAATAATCCTCTGTACTCTGTCTATGCACGTTGTCCTCCCTTCAACTCCTGGAAATCATTATCCTTTTAGAGTCTCCAAGGTTTTGCCCTTTCCACAATGTCATATAGTTGGAATCACATATACTAAGCCTTGTCAAGTTGGCATCTTTTACTTAGTAATATGCAGGTTCTGGTGGATTCAGATTTCCTTACCTCTTTCTTCTATCACCTTTGGTTTATCCTCCCTGAATTTCTTCCTATAAATTTTCATCTTATAAACTTTTTTCTCCAGGCAAGAACTTTCCCCTCTGGCAGCACAGTGTGCTGTTTCTTGGAAATCCAGTCTTGTCCTGCAAAAGAGAAGTATGTAAACATAGCTGTTTATTAATTCCCTCTCTTTTTCTCTCTTTGGCTTCCTCCTGCCTCTCTCTCTCTGTCTCTGTCTCCCTCTAAACCTCTGTGTTTCTCAGTCTTTCAGTTCTTTAAGGATCAATTCAACTCTCTTAAAATCCCTCTGCTGCCCTCATGTGGACATCTGCTGAGAAGCTGGCATGCTCCTCAAATCTGATGACCAAATGGTTAATAAGGAATTGGTGGAATTATCACCTGGCTCCCATCAATGGGCTCCTTGTGAGTTGCCTCCCTCTCAGGCTGCAGCCAGGACTTTGACCCACAGTCATAGCTTTACCAGGTCTTTGGTAAATTTGATAGACTCAGCTCGTTTCCTGGTGCTGTTTGTATAGGAGTAGTTTTTCCTTCTTTTCTTGTCTTAGTACTAAGGTTTGGTGTCAAGGGAGAAAGGAAAAGCAATTTCCTCATTGAGCATTGAGGGCTGTCTTTGGAATGAGAAAGGCTGCCACCTATTGGATTGTTTCTAGGTCGGATAAGGATGGTTCTTCTCTGGTGTCCAGACCTTCTTCCTGGGCACCAGAGAGTGTCTGTGGGCTCCTGCTGCTGCCTCTTATTTTTCTCCAGGCGTGGGCATAAACTATTTTTAAAGTTATAACAGTAACACATGTTTATTTATACATACTTAAGGAAAAGCATATGGTGAAAGAAAGACAATAAAAGTCACCTGTGAATCTCAACAGACTGTCATACTGTGGTGAGGCTGAGGCATAAGAATCGGGAAGCAAAAAGTTGCAGTCAGCTGAGATCTGGCCACTGCCCTCCAGCCTGGGTGACAGAGAGAGACTCCGTTTCAAAAAAAGAAAAAAAAGTTTGCATTCTATCATTCTCTATATGTATATACATCTCAGAAACATTGTATCCCACTATAGATTAGAAGTGGTTTTATACCACTCTTTTCACAAAAAGCATATTGCAAGCATTTTTCTACGCAACGATACATAATTAGCATCATCTTTTTAACACCATCTAGCCTTTTTCATGCTCACATTAGTGCTTTTGCACTTGAGTTTCTATTTGTGAGGACAGGAAGATTTAGGAGGTCTTCCCCAGTTAGTTTTTTGTCTTTCAAGCTTCGGCTCAAACACCACCACCTCAACCTGGCTTCTCTCAGTCTGAAAAGACTTGTCTTTTGCTTGTCATTTCCTTCATGCTATGAGTCACTCATTCCCTGAAATGATCTTGTTCATTTATTTGTTTGCTTGTTTTGGCTCTTTCCTAAGTAGAATGTAAGCTCCCTGGGAGCTTCTCTATCTTTACCACTCCATCCCCAGGAATTAGAATCTTATTTCATGCAGATAATTTATTCAGTTGATATTTGAACTACACACTGAGTCTACTCAATGGCTGGACCAATGTACCAAATGCATTCAAACAATTTTTTTACTGCAGAGCTCTTGATTGTACCCAGTTGTTTAATTTTCTTATTTATTTATTTATTTATTTATTTTTGGTCGAGGTCTTTCTGTGTCATCCAGGCTGGAGTACAGTGGCATCATCATGGCTCACTGCAGCCTTGAACTCCTGGATTCAAATGATCCTCCCACCTCAGCCTCCTGAGTAACTGGTACTACAGCTGCATGCAACCATACCAGGCGACCCTCCTGCCTTGGACTCCCAAAGTGCTGGAATTACAGGCATGAGCCGCCATCTCTAGCCCTCTTTTTAGTACTTTTATAAACATTACAAAAGTGTCTTTGCACACTAGAACAGTTCTTTTCTGCCTCTCAAAATTTGACTTTGAAACATTTTAAACATATAGAAAAGTAGAAATAATGGAGCAATAAATACCCATATAATGTTCATCAAGATTAAAAACGTGTTGATATTTTGGCATAACTGTCTCTTTACACACATTTTTGATGAGCCATTTAAAAGTAATTTGCAAACTTCATGATACTTCACCCTTAAATGCTTTAGCATGTATCTCCTAAGAATAAGAACATTTGTCTAAATAAATACAGTGCTATTAGCATACCTAGGAAAGTTAATAGTTAACAATTACTCTTTAATATAATTTAATAACCTGCCCTTACTGAAATTTTCCATTTGTCTCTAAAAATACTTTAGAGGTATTTTATTCACTTATAGTTTTGAGTCAGGAGCAAACCAAGGTTTATGGCTTATATTTGTATATGTTTAGAATCGATCTAGAATAACTAGGTTTTCTTTTTAGTATTATTCATTTTAAAATCTCAATTACTTTTTGAACAATCCAGATCAGTTTTCTCACATTCCTCATGATTTACCTTCTTATATCCTCATGGTGTAGTTTGGCTTATTTTTCTTTCCCGTCTGTTTCCTAATCACTGAAGCTAGGTACTTGCCCAGGGCATGTGGTGTTAATCACTGATAGGCATGATTCTTTTTGATATTCACATTGTCTCGAATTCGTCTGCGGGAAGCGTCTGCAAGCTAGCTTCTGTACCTTTTTCATGTGATCCTGTTCATCTTTGAGTGCTCCTTTCCTTTCTGGCACAGAAATATGTCATAGCTATACCTTGTGTTTTCTCCCTATTCTTGAAGCCTGAGATTTCTCCAAGGAGCATTGTTTTGTTTCACGTTTCTTAAAATGAGTAAAAATTATTTGCAAACAAAAATCTGAATACTGGCTCTACTTGTAACTATTGGGGTGCTATTGCTTCAACAATCTTTTAGTGTTCTCTCTCTCTCTCTCTCTCTCTCTATATATATATGCATATATATAATTTTATTTTTCAGTTCAAATTTATAAGATTTTTTGTAACATATTTTATTGTATGTTTGTATTTTAAACACTCAGCAAACAAAATACACTGATGAAAATGTTAGATTTATTTTGCAGCAAGGGAGTATGGCACACCCTAGAGAACCATAGGGCATCTCAAAGGTGGGGATTTAAGAAAGGTGCAGGGTTTGGGGCTAAACACAGGAGGATCTTGCAGAGATGGTGAGAATTTATAAACTAGGTGGGTTGCTCTTCTGGAATCTATGTGGCTGAATGAGCTGGTTTTAATAAGAGTTCAAGCTAAGAGTTCAAGCTTAGATCATTGTCCTGCATTTTATGATTTGGTGCAGTTTATTTGCGAAGCACAGTACAGTTTTGCAAGGTGTGGTTTTTACTTCAACTATTAATTTCCCTATCTTGACCAGCTGCCGACAAAATTATTCATATATTTATTTTTAAAACAGCTTTATTGAGGTGTAATTGATGTATTAAAAAGTGCACATTTTTATTGTATACAATTTGATGGATTTCAACATATACATTCACCCACCAATTACCACAATCAAAGTAATAGAAGTGGTATTGCCTGATCACATGGTAGTTATAGTTTTAATTTTTTGAGGAATCTCCATACTCTTTTCTAGCAGTCACACCATTTTACATTCTCATCGACAATGTACAAGGATTCTAACTTCTCCATATTCTTATCACATTTATTATCTTTTAAAATTATAGCCATCCTAACAGGAGTGAGGTATTATGTCATTGCGGTTTTGATTTGCATGTCATTGTGGTTTTGATTTGCATTTCTCTGATTATTGGTGATGTTGAGCACTGTTCAGTATATTTTCAAATATATTAAAAATTCACAGCAATGAAAATAGTAGAATACTGGTGTAAGGACAAAGGTATAGACCAATGGAACAGAATAGAGAGCACAGAAATAAATTTGGGCATAGACAGTCATCTCATCTTCTAAAAGGATGTCAAGAATACATACAGAAAAAGGACAGTCTGTCTCTTCAACAAATGGTGTTGGGAAAGTTGGATATAGACAACTGGGATTACATCAGACTAAAACTGTGATATATACCTGTTAGCCTTTAGTACGTTTTCTTCAGAAAAATATCCATTCAAGTTATTTGCCCACTTTTTAAAAATTAGGTTTTGTTTTTGTTTTTTGCTATGGGGTTGTAGGAATTTCTTATATATGTTGAATATTAGCCTGTTATCTGATATATGGTCTGCAAATATTTCCACGAGTCCAGATTGCCTTTTCATTCTGTTGTTTTCTTTGCTTGCCAGAAGTTCTTTAGTTTGGTCTAGTCTTACTTTTCTATTTTTGCTTTTGTTTCCTGTGCTTTTAGTGTCATATTCAAAAACTCATTGCCAAGACCAATGTCAAGAAGATTTTCCCCTATGTTTTTTTCTAGAAGTTTTGTAGTTTTAGGTTTTACTTTTAAACCTTTAATCCATTTCAAATTGATTTTTCTTTATGGTGTAAGATACAGGTCCAGTTTCCTTCTTTTGCATGTGGATGTCCATTTTTTTCAATACCATTTGTTGAAGAACCTATCCTTTTTCTATTGTGTATTCTTGACACTCGTGTCGAAGATCAACTGTCTGCATATGTGTGAGTTTATTTTTAGACTGTCTATTCTGTTTAATTGGTCTGTATGTGTATTTTTATGCTAGTTCCACACTGCTTTAATTACTGTCGATTTGTTATAAATTTTGAAATCACGAAGTGTGATGCCTCCATCTTTGTTCTTCTTTCTCAGATCGCCTTGGCTATTTTGGGTGTTTTGTGCTAAGCTCTTGGCTTGAGTTTGTGGACCATCCACAAGATGCAACCCTGTGATAACCACATTTTCTAGTTTCTGTATTTAAAGTTTTGACATCTGTGGGCTTTGCTGATCCTAGAGAGACTGACCCTCCCAGGGCTAGCCAGTTCTTAAAGACACTAAGGGATCCTCCTGCAGGTAAAATGCAAGCCAACCAATTTAGAGCCCATACGCCAACCACTTTCCCGAGTGGCTGGGTCACCTTCTACCTGCCCTAATCACTGCTAGTCCAGGAACCAGAAAGTAAGAACGATCCCTCTGCCCTAGAGCCCACTGAAATTATTCAAACTAGCCAATGCTAAATCTGTTTGCCCTGCTAGTTCTAGTTTACTCTTGCTCTGAACATTTACTGCAGTTCTTTGCATCCATGACTGCAATTGGCACCACTTGGAGGTAGGGAGAGGCTTTAAAAAACATTCGTATTCAGCCTCAACTCGAGACTTACTAAATCAGAGTCTCTGGTGATGTTGAAACACTCTTTGGCCTCCCCCCTTGTTTGGGAATTTGGCCTTTAAGATTATTGATTACAAATCAGTCAATTTTTAAATATTGCTTTAAAATATATTAAACATTTGTTCAGAATTTTAAATTGTGTTCATCACATCTCTCTTTGAATAGATTATTCAGAGTAGTCTACCACATTTCCCAAATCCTCAGCCTGAGTTACTGCCAAGACTCATGTCTCTGCATTCTACCTCTTGCTTCTATTCTCAAATCCATCTAGCAGTACTGCTGTGGCAGACAGTCCCAGCATGCTGTCCTCTGTCAATGGTCTTTCTCCTTTTCTTACTCAGGTTTTACTCCCAGCTGTGAAAGCTTGCCTGTTTTGCCCAAGCACAACTTGGAAATTCAGAGGAGCTAAAGTCCCCTGGGCAATTCTCAACCAATGGAAACTGTGGGCTGCTGAATAAATACTCCACATTGTCCCACAAAGAGACAATTAGGAAATACACTCTATATAACTCTCCAGAATATCCACTTTGGGGACTGATCTCCAGTTGCCCACAAGGGTAACCAGCTCATTAATTCACCCATTTGGCTTTTTCATCGTCCCTGTCTTACTCTTGTGTTCCCTATTCCTGTCATCATTTCCCAAAGGAACTATAGACATCCAAGTCTCTTTTCGCTGGAGGGAGAAATCAAATAGAAACACATTATCCCCATGGGAACTTAAGACCTTACCATTTCTCTTCTCATTTCAATTAATCTTTAAGAATCTCCATCAAAGCCACTGTTTACATTAGAAAATGCCTGTATTATAACAGATTATTATGAATTTCTATAAATTCTATATTAACATCAATACATTTCTATAAATTTTACATTGATATCCACAAATCACTTTGCATAGGAAAATTCATGTTACCAAATGAATTACCAAATCATACCACATGATGGCAGTGCCTGTAAGCGCTTATCTTTTCGGTATACACTTGTGATACGTCCATGATAACTGTGCTGTTCCTTAATCTATGCTTGGGGTGAACAGGCCAAGTCTAGCCAGTGCAAGTATGCAAAGTCTGCATTTATAGCCTTCATCATTGCCACCCACTAGCTTTAGTCATCATGACGTACATCCACACGTTAGGCTTCCTTGTTCACTCACAGTGGGCAGGTGCCCCCTAGCCAAACCAGGTTCTTCCTCATTACCACTGATTATGTTCCATCACCACTTCTTTCTCTATGGCTTATCTAGGAGGAGCTATGGGGAGTGCTATGTTTTGGGAGATAGACAATTAGTTGAGCAGACACATCAATGCATTGCCCAGGAACCAAGGTAGAAATTCCCTTCTCTGATATCAGGTAGATGTTAGTAAACACATTCTTTTTTGGTATCTCTGCTCCAGTGAGGATTTTTACTACAAATCACCTTAGAAGCAGACACTCAGACTGGGAGTCTGAAACTGGTCCACCAACTTGTAAGACAATGATACTTGAGGAGGTAGTAATCCTGTTCATGTTGCATTACACTTACCTAATCCAGACATCAGCAAACTGTGATCAATAGGCCAAATTTATCCCAATGGCTACTTTAGTAAATAAAGTTTTATTCAGAACACAGCCACATACACTTGTTAGATGTTGTCTACGGATGCTCTAGTTGTGACAGAAACCTATGGTATGCAAATCCTAACATATTACTATTTGATGCTCTTTTTTTTTAAAGATAAAGTCTCGCTATATTGCCCACGCTGGAGTGCAGCGGCTATTCACAAGTGCAATTATAGCACACTATAGCTTCCATCTCCAGGCCTCAAAGGATCATCCTGCCTCAGCCTTTGGAGGCGCTGCAACTACAGATGTGACTCAATAGGCCTGGTTATTTTGCCTTTTATGGAAAAGTTTGCATAGATAAGGACTATGGTAGGGTAAGTGGAGAATAGAAGGAAGGAGGAGAAGTCCCTCTGTCCTCACAAAGCCCAGCTTCCTCAGGCATTTCCCTACTTCACCTATCATTTTCCTATTACTCACTTTATTCGTTTCTTTCCTCCACAAACAGGTCCATGCAATCACTTTATTTTCTGACTAAGTAAATTCCTTTGAAACTGGGCCAATTTGCTAATTTCTGTAGAAGGGGGATATCTATGTTAAAATACTGTCTGTGTGCTAGGGATGTGCAAGAGTTTGAGCAAAATGCTAATGAGCATCTTTAGATAATGCAATTAATTAAGGATTAGTCATTTTTATCTTTAATTATCCTTATTTTCTAATTATTTTATTACAAAATGTACATAATATTAGAATGGAGACTGGGCCTGCAAAATCCCTGAGCAAACAAAACCACCCAGGCCTTAAAACTAACCTTAACGTTGCTTCTACTAGAAACATAAGTAAAAAATAACAGGTCATTTCTGGTTAATGCTTATGTTAGAAACAAAGCTTAAACTCAGCCCACTGAAGACATTAAAACTTGCTTTTCTGGCCTACTGAAAGTTTAAAGCAAAGACACTTAAAAAAAAAGCTGGTTTTGATCTTCATACTGTTTTCTAAAAGCAGAAGATGAAATTCCCATGTGAAAGATATTCTCTCTATACTAGAAGGAAAGGCAACATCTTTAGCCCCATGGATGAGAAGTTGAAACAAACAGAATTCTGTACAGACATTGTAAACAGCTTTTATCTTTTAAGCTTCCCCAAATATTAATAATTTAGCCATTTCTAGTTAGAAATAGAGCTATTTCTAACTGCTCTTTGTCCAATCCACTATATAAGTAACTAACTACAGGGGCTTCTTTGAGTCTTCATTTCTCTTTTTTTTTTTTTTGAGATGGAGTCTCGCTCTGTCACCTGGGCTGGAGTGCAGTGGCCGGATCTCAGCTCACTGCAAGCTCCACCTCCCGGGTTTATGCCATTCTCCTGTCTCAGTCTCCCGAGTAGCTGGGACTACAGGCGCCCGCCACCTCGCCCGGCTAGCTTTTTTTGTATTTTTTAGTAGAGACGGGGTTGCACCGTGTTAGCCAAGATGGTCTTGATCTCCTGACCTCGTGATCTGCCCGTCTCGGCCTCCCAAAGTGCTGGGATTACAGGCTTGAGCCACTGCGCCCGGCCGAATCTTCATTTCTTCATGAGGGCTCTCATGTCATATAAAACTCATCTTGTGCTTTTCTCCTGTTTATCTTATATTAATTTAATTCCCGCACTGAGCTGGGATCTAAGAGGATAGACATGGGGGTTTTCTGCTTTTACTCAATCATAAACAGCAACCTAAAATATGGCTGTTTGACTAGGGAATTTCCAACAAGGTAAATTTAAAAAAATGCAATTTTGTAACTGCCATTTTCTTTATTTTGCTTCCATAACTGCTCTATAAATACTTGCCTCTGACACTTTCTCATTGTAAACACTAAACCTCTTTGGGTTTGGTGGGTCCCAATTCACGAGTTTTTTCTCCCTCAAGTAAAATCTTCAAAAATGTAGGGCACCCCAAATTTATATTTACACATATATGATTGTATATACATGTATGTATATGTGTGTGTGTACATAAGAATACATACATACAGGCATTCCTCATTTTATTACAGTACACTTTACTGCACTTTACAGATACTTTATCTTTATACTGTATCTTATATGAACTGCATCCCTATGAGAGAGCAAACGTGAAAAATGTGTGCATTCTGACTGTTCTTCCTACTGGCTTTCCCTCTCCTTGGGCCTCCATGTTCCCTGAGATACAACAATATTGAAATTAGGACAATTAATAATCCTACAATTACCCCTGTGTTCAAGTGAAAGGAAAAGTCACAAATCTCTTACTTTAAACCAAAAGCTAGAAATGATTACACTTACTGAGGAAGGCATGCTGAAAGCTGATATAGGCCTCATGTGCCAGTTAGCCAAGTTACGAATGCAAAAGAAAAATTCTTGAAGGAAATTAAAGGCGCAGCTTCGATGATCACAGGAATGATGAGAAAGTGAAATAGCCTAACTACTAATACAGAGAGTGTTTTAGTGGTCTTGATAGATCAAACCAGCCACAACATTCTCCTAAGCCAAACTCTAAGCCAGAGCAAGATCATTGCTTTCTTCAATTCTATGAAGGCTGAGAGAGATGACAACGATGCAGAAGAAAAGCTGGAAACTAGCAGAGGTTGGTTCATGAGGTTTAAGGAAAGAAGCTGTCTCCAATAACATAAAAACACAAGGTAAAGCAGCAAGTGCTGATGCAGAAGCTGCAGCAAGTTATCCAGAAGATCTAGCTAAGATCATTAATTAAGGTGGTTACCCTAAGCAATAGATTTCCAATGTAGATGGAACAGCCTTTTATTGGAAGAAGATGCCATCTAGGGCTTCCATAACTAAAGAAGAGAAGTCAATGCCTGATTTCAAAGCTTCAAAGGTCAAACTGACTCTTGTTAGTGGCTAATGCAGTTTGTAACTTTAGGTTGAATTCAATGTTCAACCCTTAAACTCTAGGGCCCTTAAAAATATGTAAATGTGCTCTGCTTGTGCTCTATAAATGAAACAACAAAGCCCGGATGACAGCACATTTGTGTATAGCACGGTGTGATGAATATTGTAAGCCCTACTGTTAAGAGCTACTATTCAGAAAGAAACTTTCAAAATATTCACAATACACCTGATAATTCCAGAGCTCTGATAGACATATACAAGGCGATTAACATTGTTTTCATATCTGCTAACACAACATCCATTCTGTAGTCCATGGATCAAGGAATAATTTCAAGTTGCAATTCTTATTATTTGAGAAATACATTTTGTCAGGCTATAGCTACACCAGATAATGATTCCTCTGACAGATCTGGGCAAATTTATTTGAAAACCTTCTGAAAAAAAAATTACCTTTCTAGATGTCATTAAGAACGTTCGTGATTCATGGGAGGATGTCAAAATATCAACGTTAATGGGAACTGGGAAAAGGTTGAGTCCAGCCCCCATAGGTGACTTTAAGAGGTTCAAGACATCAATAGAGGAAGTAACTGGAGATACGGTGGAAATAGCAAGAGAACTAGAATTGGAAGTGGAGCCTGAAGATGTGGTTGAATTGCTGGAATCTCATGAGACAAATTGAATGGATGAAGAGATGCTTCATAGAGATAAGCAAAGAAATGGTTTCTTGAGATGGAATCTACTCATGGCAAAGATGCTGTGAACATTGTTGAAATGACAACAGAGGATTTAGAATATTACATCAACTTAATTGATAAAGCAGTGACAGGATTTGAGAGACTGACTCCAGTTTTGAAACAACTGAGTAAAATGAGATCAAATAGCATCTCATGGTACAGATGAATCTTTTGCGAAAGGAAGAGTCAATCAATACATTAAACTTCACTGTCATCTTACGTTAAGAAATTGCCAACAGTCACCCTAACCTTCAGCGACTATCACCCTGATCAGTCAGCAGCCATTGAATTAAGGCAAAACTCTCCACCAGCACAAAGATTACCACTTGCTGAAGGCTCAGATTATCATTAGCATTTTTCAGCAATAAAATATTTTAAAATTAAGGATCATAATTTTATTTTCAGACATAATGCTATTGCACACTTACTAAACTTAGACTACAGAATAGTGTAAGCATAAGTTCTGGAAAACCAAAACTTTGGTGTGACTCACTTTATTGCAACACTTACTTTATTGCCATGGTCTTGAACCAAATCTACAATATCTTTGAAGTATACCTGTGTCCGTGTGTTTGCAAGTGAGTGAACATATTTAAAACATTGAAAGCTACTTGTTAACAAAATAACCCAAGAATCCCCACTAAGAGAAAAATGCTTACAATATTCTTGGTTTCTGAAGGTTTGTTTATTGTTTCTAATATGGGTTTTCTATTTTTCTTGTGTGCCAAGGAAACTAAAGCTAACTGGTTTAGTTTCAAGAAGAAAGCCCAGGAAGACTTCCAAGGTGGGGAAGACAGAAGAAAGCTGGCAGGACTGTGCTTGCTAAGGTGTGACTGTGCAGCATCTGTGGCTTTTTCTGACCTCTTCTCACCCCTGCATCCAACACCCATCCTCAAATTCGATCAGGGCCGGGCGTGGTGGCTCACGCCTGTAATCAATCTCAGCACTTTGGGAGGCCAAGGTGCGCGGATCACGAGGTTAAGAGCTCAAGACCATCCTGGCTAACACAGTGAAACCCTGTCTTTACTAAAAACAAAAAATTAGCCAGGCGTGGTGGTGGGCGCCTGTAGTCCCAGCTACTCGGGGGGAGGCTGAGGCAGGAGAATGGCATGAACCTGGGAGGAGGAGCTTGCACTGAGCCGAGATCGCAGCCTGCACTCCAGCCTGGGCGACAGAGTGAGACTCTGTCTCACAACAACAACAACAACAAAATTGAGATGTGCCTCTGCTAATTCGTAACAACTGCATGAATTGCTTTTACTTTCAATTTCAGCTTTATTGTACCATTCCATTTGTGGAAATGACTAGCTTCCTCAGCTCTCTCTCTTTTTTTCCTTGATAAAGGAGGGACACAAAAGAAAAGAGGAAGGAGGAACGAGAGCAAGGGGGTAGTGAAAGGCAACTGAAAACTCAAAACTTGGACCTGTGGTGCTGAAGAGCAGGTATGTTTGCTTTCTTTTACACGCAACTTGGTCCTACTCAAGACTCGGTTTCTGATTCAGAGTGGCAGCTGAGGAATGGGCAGGAAGGGCAGGGGGCCTGCTGCCTGGCCTGCAGGAATCTGTGACTGGCTTTAGTTCTGGGGAAGCTCAGCTTCTCCCCTTGAACCAGTGACAGCCAAGAGGTCACAGCCAGGCACACCGTGACCCCCTGGATGTGCTCCTCCCTGATCATCAACTCAGGACAGCAGGGAGTGGCCTGGAATGAGCCCTGGTGGGCGCCTGCCTGGCTGTCTCTCTCAGGTCCTGCGGCAGGCCCAGAAATGCAGAGAACAAGGAGCTTCCAGGCAATTATAACCTGAAGGGAGAGTTTCTTTTCTATTTTTCTAGTGGTCACACTTAGGAAAGGTTCAGAGTAAGGGCTCTATTTAAGTCTCTATGTAGAAATAAAAGCTACTCCCTACATCGCTTGTCTTTATGACTTAAAAATAATTACATACTGTCTCTCTCTCTCTCTCTCTCTCTCTCATTAGTTTCCCACAGGATCATCAGAGTTACTTGTAGCTCTTGATAAACAGATAGATACTTAGGCCTGGGAATCTGGGTTTTCATCCCCTCAGGTGATTCTTATGTAAATCAGAGTTTGAAAACCAGGCCTGACTAGGATTGAACAGCTGTATTTCATTTAGTAGAAGTTAAAAGTTCTCTGTTTCCTCACAGCTAAGAAACCAGAGACCTGATTTATATAAAGTTTGCAGGAGCAGCCACATCTTCCTAGAGCTTCCTTTACTGCTTACTTTAAAGAAGGGAATGTACAGTTGCAGTAACTCTAATGTGATGAAGACATTACAATGCATTTCATCGTAGAAATCGGGGCCTCATGTTTGATCTCCATTCTCCTTCCTCCCCTCAGTGAAGAATCCGACAAGAGCAGGTTGTACAGCAACAGCATGCTTAAACTTTACTATTTTGCTCTGATGAAAAATTTATCTGTAGTTTTGGTTTCTTAGTAATTTACAGTTTGCATATTTTGTTGAACTGTATAAGCTAATGGACCAATGTAATTATGTAGCTTAACCTCCATTTAATTCAACTTTTACTAAAATCCTATTTTGTGCTGTATGCCATGTTAAGATATAAGCTTGTAATGTCTCATTTTATTACTAAAACACCCTCCGGGTTAGATGTATGATTTAACTCATAGACCCCTATAATTAACAGGCTCATCTAGGTGATGCTCCTTGGTCAAGGCCACATAAGTAGTGAATGATAGAGCTGGTATTTTTGATGGCATTAGAAGCATCTTGAATATTTGACATATAAATACAAAAGTGAGTATTTGAAGCATTTGAAGACAATATTATGTTTACATATTCTGATTATAAAGAAATACAAATATCATAGAAAATCATTTTAATATAATGGCAATAAAAATGAGCCAGGAGATCTACAGAATAATTGTACTTTCAATACTAAATTTATGGAATTAAACTTCACCTCTCAAAAACTTGCAATGAAATCCCGTATGCCTTTCACCTCAATTCACTCAACAGTGACACTGACATTATCTCTCAAAAGGAAATCTCTCTAACTTATCTATGTATAGAGAGATAAACCTCTCTCTCTTTATATATCTCTAATTTATCTCTGTATAATATGCAATGTTATATATATTATTATTCTAATTCTTTTTTTTTTGTCATCTGTGGGAGTAACTCACTGAGAACCTGACCCTTCTAGGCTAAGTGCTTCAGCCTGTATTTTAATTCTTTAGCTCTAGACATGTTTCTGCTTCCCTTTTGAAAAAGGTAGCCTCCACTCTCTAAAAGGTTCTCATCCCACATTGCTTCTTCCCCTTCTCCCTCCAATTTCTATCCCTCTTCTAAACCTGTAGATAAAAGATGAGCGCATACAGTCACATTGACAAATTAGAGAGCATGTTTCAGTGTATGATAATCATTAAAAAGTTACTGCAGGTTCCTGATCAAAGAACATATAGGATAACCACTGTCTTTGATTGTCAGTTTGTCAAGGATTTTGTCTTTTACTTTTTTTGTTTTGTGGTGAAATATGCATAATAAAATTAATAAATTTTACAATTTTAAGAGTATACTTCAGTGACACTAATATGTTCGCATTGTTGTGCAACTGTCTCCAGAATCTATTCATTATTGTAAACTGAGTCTCTCTACCTTTAAACAATGATTCACCCTTCCTTCCTCCCTCAGCCCATGGTAATTATGCTTCTGCTTTTCGTCTCAATGTATTTGACTATTCTAGTACCTCATCCAAGTGGAATCATTTAACATTTGTTCTTTTGTGTCTGGCTTATTTCACTTGGCATAATGTCTTCAAGACTGATCCATGTTGTAGCATGTGTCATAATTTCAGACATTTTTATGGATGAATAATATTCCACTGTAGGTATATACTACATTTTGTTGATATCATCTGTTAATGGACATAAGGGTTGTTTTCATCTTTTAGCTATTATAATGCTGCCATGACCATTGGTGTGCAATTATCTGTTTGAGTCCCTGCCTTCAATTTTTTTGGGGTATATACACAGAAATAAAATATATATTTTTAATTTTTTTATTATACTTTAAGATCTAAGGTACATGTACAGAATGTGTAGGTTTGATACATAGGTATACATGTGCCATGTTGGTTTGCTGCACCCATCAATTCATCATTTATATTAGGTATTTCTCCTAATGCTATCCTTCCCCCAGACCTCCACCCCCTGATAGTCCCATTGTGTGATGTTCCCTGCCCTGTGTCCAAGTGTTCTCATTGTTCAATTCTCAAGTATGAGTGAGAACATGCAGTGCTTGGTTTTCTGTCCTTGTGATAGTTTGCTGAGAATGATGGTTTCCAGCTTCATCCATGTCCCTACAAAGGACATGAACTCATCCTTTTTTATGGCTGTATAATATTCCATGGTATATATGTGCCACATTTTCTTAATCCAGTCTATCATTGATGGACATCTGGGTTGGTTCCAAGTCTTTGCTATTGTGAATAGTGCCACAACAAACATATGTGTGCATGTGTCTTTATAGTAGCATGATTTACAATCCTTTGGGTATATACCCAGTAATGAGATTGCTGGGTCAAATGGTAATTCTAGTTGTAGATCCTTGAGGAATTGCCACACTGTCTTCCACAATGGTTGAACTAATTTACACTCCCACAAACAGTGTAAAAGCAGTCCTGTTTCTCCACATCCTCTCCACCATCTGTTGTTTCCTGACTTTTTGATGATGGCCATTCTAACTGGGTGTGAGATGGTATCTCATTGTGGTTTTGATTTGCATTTCTCTGATGACCAGTGATGATGAGCATTTTTTTCACATATCTGTTGGCTGCATGGATGTCTTCTTTTGAGAATTGTCTGTTCATATCCTTTGCCCACTTTTTGATGGGGTAGTTTGTTTTTTTTTCTCATAAATTTGTTTGAGTTCTTTGTAGATGTTGGATGTTAGCCCTTTGTCAGGTGGGTAGATTGCAAAAATTTTCTACCATTCTGTAGGTTGCCTGTTCACCGTGATGGTAGTTTCTTTCACTGTGCAGGAGCTCTTTAGTTTAATTAGATCCCACTTGTCAATTTTGACTTTTGTTGCCATTGCTTTTGGTGTTTTAGTCATGAAGTCCTTGCCCATGCCTAATGGTATTGCCTAGGTTTGTCCTGAATGGTATTGCCTAGGTTTTCTTCTAGGGTTCTTGTGGTTTTAGGGCTAAATTTAAGTCTTTAATCCATCTTGAATTAATTTTTGTATAAGGTGTAAGGAAGGGATCCAGTATCAGCTTTCTACATATGGCTAACCAGTTTTCCCAGCAACATTTATTAAATTGGGTTCTTGTTTTTGTCAGGTTTCTCAAAGATCAGGTGGTTCTAGATGTGTGGTGTTATTTCTGAGACCTCTGTTCTGCTCCATTGGTCTATATCTCTGTTTTGGTACCAGTACCATGCTGTTTTGGTTAATGTAGCCTTGTAGTATAATTTGAAGTCAGGTAGCATGATGCCTCCAGCTTTGTTCTTTTGGCTTAGGATTGTCTTGGCAACATGGGCTCTTTTTTGGTTCCATATGAACTTTAAAGTGGTTTTTTCCAATTCTGTGAAGAAAGTCATTGACAACTTGATGGGAATGGCATTGAATCTATAAATGACCTTGGGCAGTATGGCCATTTTCATGATATTGATTCTTCCTATTCATGAGCATGGAATATTCTTCCATTTGTTTGTGTCCTCTGTTATTTCATTGAGCAGTGGTTTGTAGTTCTGCTTGAAGAGTTCCTTCACATCCGTTGTAAGTTGTATTCCTATTTTATTATCTTTGTAGCAATTGTGAATGGGAGTTCACTCATGATTTGACTCTTTGTTTGTAATAGTGCATAGGAATGCTTGTGATTTTTGTACATTGATTTTGTATCATGAGACTTTGCTGAAGTTGCTTATCAGCTTAAGGAGATTTTGGACTGAGACGATGGGGTTTTCTAAATATACAATCATGTCATCTACAAACAGGGACTATTTAACTTCTTCTTTTCCTAATTGAATACCCTTTATTTCTTTCTCTTGCCTGATTGCCCTGGCCAGAACTTCCAACACTATGTTGAATAGGAGTGGTGAGAGAGTGCATCCCTGTCTTGTGCCGGTTTTCAAAGGGAATGCTTCCGGTTTTTGCCCATTCAGTATGATATTGGCTGCGGGTTTGTCATAAATAGATCTTATTATTTTGAGGTACGCTCCATCAATACCTAGTTTATCGAGAATTTTTAGCATGAAGGGCTGTTGAAGTTTGTCGAAGGCCTTTTCTGCCTCTATTGAGATAATCATGTGGTTTTTGTCCTTGGTTCTGTTTATGTGATGGATTACGTTTATTGCTCTGTGAATGTTGAACCAGCCTTGTATCCCGGGAATGAAGCCAACTTGATCATGGTGGATAAGCTTTTTGATGTGCTGCTGGATCCAGTTTACCAGTACTTTTTTTTTTTAATTATTATTATTATTATTATTTTTTTTTTTATTATACTTTAAGTTCTAGGGTACATGTGCATGACGTTTATATCATGTATAACTCCCCAATGCAATCCCTCCCTCCTCCCCCCTCCCCATGATAGGCCCCAGTGTGTGATGTTCCCCTTCCCGAGTCCAAGTGATCTCATTGTTCAGTTCCCACCTATGAGTGAGAACATGCGGTATTGGTTTTCTTCTTGTGATAGTTTGCTAAGAATGATGGTTTCCAGCTGCATCCATGTCCTACAAAGGACGCAAACTCATCCTTTTTTTGGCTGCATAGTATTCCATGGTGTATATGTGCCACATTTTCTTAATCCAGTCTGTCACAGATGGACATTTGGGTTGATTCCAAGTCTTTGCTATTGTGAATAGTGCCGCAATAAACATACGTGTGCATGTGTCTTTGTAGTAGAGTAATTTATAATCCTTTGGTATATACCCAGTAGTGGGATGGCTGGGTCATATGGTACATCTAGTTCTAGATCCTTGAGGAATCGCCATACTGTTTTCCATAATGGTTGAACTAGTTTACAATCCCACCAACAGTGTAAAAGTGTTCCTATTTCTCCACATCCTCTCCAACACCTGTTGTTTCCTGACTTCTTAATGATTGCCATTCTAACTGGTGTGAGATGGTATCTCATTGTGGTTTGGATTTGCATTTCTCTGATGGCGAGTGATGATGAGCATTTTTTCATGTGTCTGTTGGCGGTATGGATGTCTTCTTTTGAGAAATGTCTGTTCATATCCTTTCCCCACTTTTTGATGGGGTTGTTTGTTTTTTTCTTGTATATTTGTTTGAGTTCTTTGTGGATTCTGGATATTAGCCCTTTGTCAGATGAGTAGGTTGCAAAAATTTTCTCCCATTCTGTAGGTTGCCTGTTCACTCTGATGGTAGTTTCTTTAGCTGTGCAAAAGCTCTTTAGTTTAATTAGATCCCATGTGTCAATTTTTGCTTTTGCTGCCGTTGCTTTTGGTGTTTTAGACATGAAGTCCTTGCCCATGCCTATGTCCTGAATGGTACTACCTAGATTTTCTTCTAGGGTTTTTATGGTATTAGGTCTAACATTTAAGTCTCTAATCCATCTTGAATTAATTTTCGTATAAGGGGTAGGGAAAGGATCCAGTTTCAGCTTTCTACTTATGGCTAGCCAATTTTCCCAGCACCATTTATTAAATAGGGATCCTTTCCCCATTTCTTGTTTCTCTCAGGTTTGTCAAAGATCAGATGGCTGTAGATGTGTGGTATTATTTCTGAGGACTCTGTGCTGTTCCATTGGTCTATATCTCTGTTTTGGTACCAGTACCATGCTGTTTTGGTTACTGTAGCCTTGTAGTATAGTTTGAAGTCAGGTAGCGTGACGCCTCCAGCTTTGTCCTTTTGACTTAGGATTGTCTTGGCAATGCGGGCTCTTTTTTGGTTCCATATGAACTTTAAAGCCGTTTTTTCCAATTCTGTGAAGAAAGTCATCGGTAGCTTGATGGGGATGGCATTGAATCTATAAATCACCTTGGGCAGTATGGCCATTTTCACGATATTGATTCTTCCTATCCATGAGCATGGTATGTTCTTCCATTTGTTTGTGTCCTCTTTGATTTCACTGAGCAGTGGTTTGTAGTTCTCCTTGAAGAGGTCCTTTACATCCCTTGTAAGCTGGATTCCTAGGTATTTGATTCTCTTTGAAGCAATTGTGAATGGAAGTTCATTCCTGATTTGGCTCTCTGCTTGTCTGTTACTGGTGTATAAGAATGCTTGTGATTTTTGCACATTATTTTGTATCCTGAGACTTTGCTGAAGTTGCTTATCAGCTTAAGGAGATTTTGGGCTGAGACAATGGGGTTTTCTAAATATACAATCATGTCATCTGCAAACAGGGACAATTTGACTTCTTCTTTTCCTAACTGGATACCCTTGATTTCTTTCTCTTGCCTGATTGCCCTAGCCAGAACTTCCAACACTATGTTGAATAGGAGTGGTGAGAGAGGGCATCCCTGTCTTGTGCCAGTTTTCAAAGGGAATTTTTCCAGTTTTTGCCCATTCAGTATGATATTAGCTGTGGGTTTGTCATAAATAGCTCTTATTATTTTGAGGTACATTCCATCAATACCGAATTTATTGAGCGTTTTTAGCAAAAAGGGCTGTTGAATTTTGTCAAAAGCCTTTTCTGCATCTATTGAGATAATCATGTGGTTCTTGTCCTTGGTTCTGTTTATATGCTGGATTACGTTTATTGATTTGCGAATGTTGAACCAGCCTTGCATCCCAGGGATGAAGCCCACTTGATCATGGTGGATAAGCTTTTTGATGTGCTGCTGAATCCGGTTTGCCAGTATTTTATTGAGGATTTTTGCATCGATGTTCATCAGGGATATTGGTCTAAAATTCTCTTTTTTTGTTGTGTCTCTGCCAGGTTTTGGTATTAGGATGATGTTGGCCTCATAAAATGAGTTAGGGAGGATTCCCTCTTTTTCTATTGATTGGAATAGTTTCAGAACGAATGGTACCAGCTCCTCCTTGTACCTCTGGTAGAATTCAGCTGTGAATCTGTCTGGTCCTGGACTTTTTTTGGTTGGTAGGCTATTAATTATTGCCTCAATTTCAGAGCCTGCTGTTGGTCTATTCAGGGATTCAACTTCTTCCTGGTTTAGTCTTGGGATAGTGTAAGTGTCCAGGAAATTATCCATTTCTTCTAGATTTTCTAGTTGATTTGCATAGAGGTGTTTATAGTATTCTCTGATGGTGGTTTGTATTTCTGTGGGATCGGTGGTGATATCCCCTTTATCATTTTTTATTGTGTCTATTTGATTCTTCTCTCTTTTCTTCTTTATTAGTCTTGCTAGCGGTCCATCAATTTTGTTGATCTTTTCAAAAAACCAGCTCCTGGATTCATTGATTTTTTGGAGGGTTTTTTGTGTCTCTATCTCCTTCAGTTCTGCTCTGATCTTAGTTATTTCTTGCCTTCTGCTAGTTTTTGAATGTGTTTGCTCTTGCTTCTCTAGTTCTTTTAATTGTGATGTTAGAGTGTCAATTTTAGATCTTTCCAGCTTTCTCTTGTGGGCATTCAGTGCTATAAATTTCCCTCTACACACTGCTTTAAATGTGTCCCAGAGGTTCTGGTATGTTGTGTCTTTGATCTCATTGGTTTCAAAGAACATCTTTATTTCTGCCTTCATTTCGTTATGTAACCCATAGTCATTCAGGAGCAACTTGTTCAGTTTCCATGTAATTGTGTGGTTTTGAGTGAGTTTCTCAATCCTCAGTTCTAATTTGATTACACTGTGGTCTGAGAGATCATTTGTTGTGATTTCTGTTCTTTTACATTTGCTGAGGAGTGCTTTACTTCCAATTATGTGGTCAATTTTAGAATAAGTGTGATGTGGTGCTGAGAAGAATGTATATTCTGTTGATTTGGGGTGGAGAGTTCTGTAGATGTCTATTAGGTCTGCTTGTTTCAGAGCTGAGTTCAGGTCCTGGGTATCCTTGTTTACTTCCTGTTTCATTGATCTGTCTAATATTGACAGTGGAGTGTTAAAGTCTCCCATTATTATTGTGTGGGAGTCTAAGTCTCTTTGTACATTTCTAAGGACTTGCTGTATGAATCTGTGTGCTCCTATATTGGGTGCATATATGTTTAGTATAGTTAGCTCTTCTTGTTGAATTGATCCCTTTACCATTACGTAATGGCCTTCTTTGTCTTTTTTTGATCTTTGTTGGTTTAAAGTCTGTTTTATCAGAGACTAGGATTGCAACCCCTGCATTTACTTGGTAGATCTTCATTCATCCCTTTATTTTGAGCCTATGTGTGTCTCTGCATGTGAGATGGGTCTCCTGAATACAGTACACTGATGGGTCTTGACTCTTTATCCAAGAGTCAAGTCTGTGTCTTTCAATTGGGGCATTTAGCCCATTTACATTTAAGTTCAATATTGTTATGTGTGAATTTGATCCCATCATTATGATGTTAACTGGGTATTTTGCCCATTAATTGGTGTAGTTTCTTCCTAGCATCAATGGTCTTTACAATTTGGCCTGTTTTTGCAGTGACTGGTACCGGTTATTTCTTTCCAAGTTTAGTACTTCTTTCAGGATCTCTTGTAAAACAGGCCTGGTGGTGACAAAATCTCTAAGCATTTGCTTGTTTGTAAAGGATTTTATTTCTCCTTCACTTATGAAGCTTAGTTTGGCTGTATATGAAATTCTGGGTTGAAAATTCTTTAAGAATGTTGAATATTGGCCCCCACTCTCTTCTGGCTTGTTGGATTTCTGCCAAGAGTTCTGTTGTTAGTCTGATGGGCTTCCCTTTGTGGGTAACCATCCTTTCTCTCTGGCTACCCTTAACACTTTTTTCTTCCTTTCAATTTTGGTGAACCTGACAATTATGTGTCTTGGGGTTGCTCTTGTCGAGAAGTATCTTTGTGGTGTTCTCTGTATTTCCTCAATTTGAGTGTTGGCCTGCCTTCCTATATTGGGGAAGTTTGCCTGGATAATATCCTGAAGAGTGTTTTCCAACTTGGTTCCATTCTCCCCATCACTTTCAGGTACACTAATCAAACGTAGATTTGGTCTTTTCACATTTTTCCATATTTCTTGGAGGCTTTGTTCATTTCTTTTTACTCTTTTTTCTCTAGCCTTCTTTTCTCACTTTATTTCATTAATTTGATCTTCAATCACTGATACCCTTTCTTCCACTTGATCAAATTGGCAATTGAAGCTTATGCATGTATCACGAAGTTCTCATGCCATGGTTTTCAGCTCCATGAGGTCATTTGAGATCTTCTCTACACTGTTTATTCTGGTTAGCCATTCATCTAATCTTTTTTCAAGGTTTTTAGCTTCCTTGCAATGGGTTTCAACATCCTCCTTTAGCTCAGAGAAGTTTCTTATTATTGACTTTCTGAAGCCTACTTCTGCCAACTCGTCAAAGTCATTCTCCATCCAGGTTGTCCCCTTGCTGACGAGGAGCTGTGAACCTTTGGAGGAGAAGAGTCGCTCTGATTTTGAGAATTTTCAGCTTTTCTGCTCTGGTTTCTCCCCATTTTTGTTGTTTTGTCTACCTTTCGTCTTTGATTATGGTGACCTACAGGTGGGGTTTTGGTGTAGATGACCTTTTTGTTGATGTTAATGATATTCCTTTCTGTTTGTTAGTTTTCCTTCTACCAGTCTGGTTGCTCAGCTGCAGGTCTGTTGGAGTTTGCTAGAGGTCCACTCCAGACCCTGTTTGCCTGGGTATCACCAGTGAAGGCTGCAGAACAGCATATATTGCAGAAAGCAAATATTTCTGCCTGATCTTTCTTTGGGAAGCTTTGTCCCAGAGGGCAGCTGCCTATATGAAGTGTCACTCAGCCCCTACTAGGAAATGTCTCCCAGTTAGGTTACATGGGGTTCAGGGACCCACTTGAGGAGGCAGTCTGTACATTCTCAGAGCTCAAACACCGTGCTGGGAGAACCACTGCTCTCTTCAGAGCTGTCAGACAGGGACATTTACATCTGCATAGGTTGCCTGCCGCCTTTTGTTCAGCTACGCCCTACCCACAGAGGTGGAGTTTAGAGGCAGTAGGCCTTTTTGAGTTGCAGTGGGCTCCTCCCAGTTCCAGCTTCTCTGGCCACTTTGTTTACCTACTGAAGCCTCAGCAATGGCGGACGCCCCTTCCCCAGTCAGGCTGCGGTCTCACAGATGGATCTCAGACTGCTGCACTAGCAGTGAGCAAGGCTGTGTGTGTGTGGTAGTCACTGAACCAGGCACGGGAGAGAGTCACCTTGTCTGCTGGTTGCTAAGACCTTGGGAAAAGCACAGTATTTGCATGGTAGTGTCCCATTTTTCCAGGAAGTCTGTCATGGCTTCCCTTGGTTAGGAAAGGGAAATCCCCCAACACCTTGTGCTTCCCCGGTGAGGCAACACCCTGTCCTGCTTTGGCTCGCCCTCCGTGGGCTGCACCCACTGTCCAAGCAGTCCCAATAGGATGAGCCAGGTACCTCAGTTGGAAATGCAGAAGTCACCCCTCTTCTGCATTGATCATGCTGGAGGCTGCAGACTGGAGCTGCTCCTATTTGGCCATCTTAGAATTATCCCAATCAGAAATGAAATATTTTGATGTTAATTCTATGTTTCATCTTTTTTTAGGAACCACCATACTTTTTTTTTTTTTTTTTTTTTTTAGAGACGGAGTCTCGCTCTGTCGCTCAGGCTGGAGGAGTGCAGTGGCGTGATCTCGGCTCACTGCAAGCTCTGCCTCCTGGGTTCATGCCATTCTCCTGCCTCAGCCTCCCGAGTAGCTGGGACTATAGGTGCCTGCCACCACGCCCGGCTAATTTTTTGTATTTTTAGTAGAGATGGGGTTTCACCATGTTAGCCAGGATGGTCTCCATCTCCTGACCTCGTGATCCACCCGCCTCGGCCTCCTAAAGTGCTGGGATTACAGGCATGAGCCATTGCGCCGGGCCACCACCATACTTTTATTCTTAGTGGCAATACCATTCATATTTCTACTAGCTATGGACAAAGATTCCAATTTCTCCACATCCTAGCTAACACTTGTTTTCTGCTTAATTTTTTTTTTTTGAAAATATTAGTCATTTTAATGGGTGGTTGTGGAGTGGTACCTCACTGTGGTTTTGATTTACATTTCCCCAGTGATAACTAATGTTGCACATGTTTTCATATGTGTATTAAGGTCATTTATAGGTCCTCCTGGGAGAAATGTTCATTTCAGGGCATTTTCAATTGGGATTTTGTCGCTGTTGAGTTGTAAGAGTTCTTCATGTAGTCTATCAGATATATGCTTTGCAAATATTTTCTCCCATTCCATGGGTTGCCTTTTTACTACACTGACAGTGCTCTTTGATGCACAAAAGTTTTTAATTTTGATTAAGTGTGGTGTATCTTTTTTTTTTTTTTTTTTTCAGTTTTCTGTGGTTTTGGTATCATGCACAAGAAATCATGATACTGGAAATCTGAGTAAGGCAGAACATATACCAGAAAGGACAGCCCCCAGTCAGAATAGCAGTTTATAAATAAAGTCTGTTCTACTCCCTTCAGTTCAGGGAAGGGAAGTGGAAACTGGACTGCCACCTCCTCCAGACCACAACCATGGCCTTGAGGTGAGTGGATAGGGAAAGGGCAAATGAAACACCTTGGAATTTCCTACTATTTTGAAGGTGCCCTTTTTTTTTCTACTGGACATTTTCTTGGGTGCTGTAGACCTTTGACTGTTTTCTAGAGCTTCTACAAGACAATTTTAGTCATTTTTTCAGTTTTTTTTCATGTCTCCAAGAGAGAAGAAGGACTTGGAACTTCTTAGTCTGCCATTTTGCGCAATTGTCTGGGTTTGTAATCCTGGCTCTAGGACTTATGCACTCAGCCTTTGTGAGACTCATTTATCTCATTTACATATATAGGGATATAATAATCTCTAACTTGCAGGTTCTTATAAGTGTCAGTGAGGTCAGATATTTAAGGCAGGCATCACAGGGCTTGGACTGTTGTAGACGCTCTATTATGATAACAATTACTTGAGTTTTATTATTACTATTGAAGAAAAATTATGGAGATGATAATATACTATGTTTCATTGCTAACACCATTATGGATTTGGGAGAATGATGGAGGAAGCCTTTTGCAGTTCGCTAATGCTAGGTTACATGTTGTCTCAAAGAAATGCAAAAGTCTTATCAGTCCTAAATTTATGGGTGCTTGCATTACTGTGGCAGAGAATGTAACCTTATTTCTACTGGGAGGCTCTTCTAGGTTGGCAGTTGCCATGGAATCTGGACCCAAAATGTTGGCCCCCATTTGCCTGGTAGAAAACAACAATGACAAGCTGTTGGTGAACCAGCAAGCTGTACAGATTCTTGACAAGATTTCTCAGCCAGTGGTGGTGGTGGCCATTGTTGGACTGTACCGTACAGGCAAATCCTACTTGATGAACCGTCTGGCAGGAGAGAATCATGGTGAGTGGTATCCTAGGACACAGGCCAATTGCTTGATTCCAGTATCTTAATGCTCTAACCTAGGCATGTGAAGCGAGAACCCAATTCCTTTCAATAAACCAACCCTCTCATTCTGATTCTCACCACCAAATCACTACCTTTCTGTAACCTTTCCCCATATTTTTCCTTTATTCCCATTAAGGAAAATCTCCCCTACTAGTACTCAGAATGCTCCCATGTCTTGTGTATTCAAGTCCCAGGCTCCCGTAATTGTGTCTCCTTTCTCTTATAACATATTTTACTTTCTTCATGTAATATTCCCATCAACATACAAAGATGTTTGAAGGTGTATCATCTTAAAAACTCTTCCTGAATTTCACATGTCATAGTGGGCACCAAATCCTGTTTTGATTTTGTGTTTTTGTCTTTAATCACTTTCAATGAAAAAAACATTGTCTCAATCTGCTTTTTTGAATTATTTTGCTTCTCATGTCTTTCTTCAACCCACTCCTGTCTGACTTTGAACCTCACCACTTTTCAGGATGTTCTTGTTATCAGTGATCTCCATTTTGTCTGATTCATGGATTCCTCTTCGTCTCCATTTTGAGCGCTTGCTTGGCATCATTCTCACATTTAATGTCCCTTGCTTTTTGAAATAGATGAATCACAGAGAGAGACATTCTTGAGGAAATACAGAAAGCACCATCTTGTATGCTGGGGCAGTTACAATCGAACCAGTCTGAATCCATGGCCCCAGGGCTGCTTGGCTGCTCTGCTGTCCCCATGCTTAGCTTCCTCCTCTTCCCTGCAGGCTTCCCTCTGGGCTCCACGGTGCAGTCTGAAACCAAGGGCATCTGGATGTGGTGTGTGCCCCACCCCTCCAAGCCAAACCACACCTGGTCCTTCTGGACACTGAGGGTCTGGGCGATGTGGAAAAGGTAAGACAGGGAGTCATAGGCAGGTTCTTTTTATTCCAGACATGATCCTTGTAATTTAATTGTTGTGATATATTTGTGAAAACTAGAAATCCAACTACAGTGAATAAGGCAAACTTTGACCTGTTTGAGTCCCACTTCTAGACAAGATTAGATATCATGGTATATTAGGTAAAACATTCTTTTATTTCTTGGCACAGTGGTGAATGACTTGATTCAATTTCATAAAATCTTGTTGAGCAGTTGAGTTCTAGGCCTTTGGGCTCAGTAGCGTGGACATTGGTGAACAAAGTAAAGGTCCTGCCCACAAAGAGCCCTCAGGGTGTAGAATGATTGGGAAAGAAGTAGGTTGCAGAGAGGGAGGAGATTGGAATGCAGTGCAGTCCCTGCCCTCCATCAATTCCACAGGGAGCTCTGTGGCTGGAATGGCCCTTTTGAGTTTTCATGTTTTGGGACAAGGGTGCTAGGCCTTCATCCCTGGTGCTGGTCAATCACTGGAAGTCTGTCCTGGAAAACTTTCTCATTAAGAGAGCTGACACCTGTGATCCAGACAGCACCTCACAGCTTTCACCACGTACAGTTGCGTATAACTGTGCCTTGATAATAAAGAGAAGAGGTATTGACTCCAATCTCAGGAGATAAGGAAAGGCCTCTCACCCACCTTCTGAGCTACCACGTGAAGAGTACATTTGAGGGTTGGAATTAAGAGAGTTCAGTTTATATTTCTCATGATGAAGCTCATCAACTACCCACAGAGCATTCTGGAAGGCTTTGAGACACTTCTGATTGTGCTTGTCATGTAAAAGTATTTGTTCTTCCTACAATAAGCATTATAAGATGAATTTTTGGTATTTAGCTTCTTATGAATGGGTGAAATAAATTCTCTCTTTTTTTGTCTTAGTTTGAGACTTATTTGGGAATACTTTCTAAATTTCTGTACATATACACTTTATTTTTGCCCAAACAGGTATTGGAAATTCTGTTTATTTTTTGACTTTAGTGTTGTATAATTGACAAATAAAAATTATATATAATTAAGCTGTACAACTTGATGTTTTGATATGTGTATACACTGTGAAATGAGCACCACAATCAAGCCAATAATATAGCCATTACCTCACATAGTTACCATTTTCTTTTTTCTATGCTCTCTTTTTATTTTTTGGTGTGGTAAGAACAATTAAGATCTGTCCTCTTAGCAGAAGTTAAGGTCACAAGCAATATAGTATTGTTAGTTACAGTCACACTGCTGTACAGTAGATCTCCAGAGTTTATTTATCTTGCATAACTGAAATTTTATACTCTTTGACTAACATTTCTTCATTTCTCCCATCCCCAGCCCGTGGTAACCACTATTCCACTCTGCGACTATGAGTTTGACAATTTGACTATTTTAGATTCCACAAATAAGTGAGAACATGCAGTATTTGTCTTTCTATGTCTGACTTATTTCACTTAGCCTAATGACCTCAGTGTTCATCTAAGTTGTTGCAAATGACAAAATTTCCTTTTTTGAGATTGAATATATATTATATATATAATATTCAATATTCAATAAATATATATATGCATGCTATGGATGGGTTGACTGTGTCCCCTCCCAAATCTCATCTTGAATTGTAGTTCCCATAATCCCCACATGTCGTGGGAGGGACCCGGTGGGAGGTAATTGAATGATGTGGGTGGTTTCCCCCTGCTATTCTCATGATAGTGAGTAAGTTCTCATGAGAGCTGATGGCTTTAAAAGGGGATTCCCCTTTTACTTGGCTATCATTCTTCTCTCTCCTGCTACCATGTGAAGAAGGATGTATTTGCTTCCCCTTCCACCATGACTGTAAGTTTCCTGAGGCCTCTCTAGCCATGCTGAACTGTGAGTCAAACTTCTTTCCTTTGTAAATTGTCCAGTCTCGTGTATGTCTTTATTGGGCAGCATGAGAATGGACTAATACAATGCACATACATGTACTCTGTGTTTTCTTTTCTGTTTGTCCATTGATGGACATTCAGGTAGTTTCCATATCTTGGCTATTGTGAATAATGCTGCAGTTATTATGGATATATTTAAATATTCATACTTCCATCTTTAAATATAAATATGAATATGAAAGTACAGATATCTCTTTAAAATATTGATTTAATTTCATTTGGATTTATACATAAAAGTAAGATTACTGGATCACATTGTAGTTCTATTTTTAATTTTTTGAGGAATCTCCATACTTTTTCCATAATAGCTGCATGAATTTACACTCCAAAAAACAGCAAATGTTCCCTTATTTTATATTCTTGCTGATAATTGTTATTTTTAATTCCTTTGAAAATAGCCATCTTAAATGTGTCAGGTGATATCTTATTTTTGTTTTAATTTGCATTTCCTTGATAATTAGCAATTTTATACACTTTTATATATACATATTGGCCATTTGTATGTCTTCTTTTGAGAAATGTGTATTCAGGCTCTTTACTCATTTTTTAATGTTTATTTTAACTTCAGGGATACATGTGCAAAGTGTGCAGGTTTGTTACATAGATAAGCATGTCATGGGAGTCGGTTGTACAGGTTATTTTATCACCCAGGTATTAAGCCTAGTGTCCATTAGTTATTTTCTCTGCTTCTCTCCTTCCTCCCCTCCCATACCCTCCCATAATCCCCAGTGTGCGTTGTTCCCCTCTATGTGCCTGTATGTTCTCATCATTTAGTTCCCACTTACGAGTGAGAACATGCAGTGTTTGGTTTTCTATTCCTGTGTTAGTTTGCTAAGGATAATGTCCCCAGGCCCATCCATGTCCTTGAAAAGGACATGATTTTGTTCTCTTTTATGGCTGCATGGTATTTTATTGTGTTTACTTACCACATTTTATGTATCCAGGCTATCACTGATGGGCATTTAGGTTGATTCCATGTCTTTGCTGTTATGAATAGTGCTGTAATGAAAGGAAGACATGCATGTGGCCAACAATCATATGAAAAAAAAGCTCAACATCACTGATCATTACAGAAATCCAAATGGAAACCACAGTAAGATACTATCTCACACCAGTCAGAATAGGGTATTAATAGAAAGTCAAAAAATAACAGGCACTGGTGAGGCTTGGGCTTTTACACCATTAGTGGAAGTGTAAATTAGTTCAACCATTGTGGAAGACAGTTTGGCAATTCCTCAGAGAGCTAAAGACAGAACTACCATTGAACCCAGCAATCCCATTACTGGGTATATACCCAAAGGAATATAAATCATTCTATTATAAAGACACATGCACACAAGTTATTGCAGCACCTTTGCTCATTTTTAATGAGGTATGAGGTTTTATTTGCTATTGAGTTATATAAGTTCCTTATATATTTTGGATATTAACCCCTTATCAAATATATGGTTTGCAAATATTTTTCTCCCTTTCCATTGGTTGCATTTTCACTCTGCTGCTTGTTTCCTTAGTTACCTGAAGCATTTTAATTGGATGCAATCCCACTTGTCTAATTTTGTTTTTGTCACCTGTGCTTTTGGTGTCATATCTAAAAATATCATTGCCCAAAGCAATGTCAAGTTTTTTCCCTGTATATTCTTCTGGTATTTTTATGGCTTCATATCTTTTTTTTCCCTCTTTTGTCTAACTAAAATTTTCTATCCTTTAACTAACATTTTCCAACCTTCCTTTTCCCCTCTCCACTAGCTCTTTGTAACCTTCATTCTACTTTCTACTGCTACGAGTTCAACTCTTAGATTTCACATATAAGTAAAATCATGCAGTGTTTGCCTTTCTGTGCCTGGTTTATTTAACTTAGCTTAACATCCTCTAGATTCCTCCAGGTTGTTGCCAATGACAGGATTTCCTTCTTTTTGAAGGCTTAATAGTACTTCATTGTGTATAGATTTCACATTTTTAAAAATTCATTCATCTGTTGATGGAAACAGATTAACTCCATGCCTTGGCTGTTGTGAATAGTACAGCAATAAATATAAAAGAATAGATCTCTCTTTGACATAGTCATTTCATTTTCCTTGGATGTATACACAGTAGTGGGATTTCTGGATCCAGTTTCTGGCTTTCCATTTAAGTCTTTAATCCATTTTCAGTAGTTTTTGTGTATAGTGTAAATGGGATCAAATATAGATCTCCTGCATACATGTGGATATCTGTTTTCCCAGCACCATTTATTGAGGAGACCATTGTTTCTTCAATGTGTGTTCTCAGCACATTAGTCAAAAATGAGTTCACTGTGGATGTATGCATTTATTTCTGCATTGTCTATTCTGTTCCATTGATCTATATGTCTGCTTTTATGCCAGTATCATACTATTTTGGCTACTGTGGCTTTGCAATATATATTGAAATAAAGAAATATAATGCCCCAGGCTATGTTCTTCTGGTTCAAGATTACTTCGATTATTCAGGGCATTTTGTGATTCTGTGTTAATTTTAGGATTTTTTGTATATTTATTTAAGAATACTATTGGGGCCGGGTTGAGACAGTGGAGATGGCTTGAGACTAGAAGTTAGAAACCACCGTGGGCAACATAGTGAAAGCCCATCTCTACAAAAAATAATAATAAACAAAATGCCTTTGGGATTTTTGTAGGTACTCTAAAGTCATCTATCAAACAGTAGTATACTCCTGTCTAAATAGTTTATTGTTTGTCACGAGTCCTACTTCTAAGAAGAATCCTCATTGATTACTTTTTAAAAAATTAGGGATTGTTGGGCATAAAGTAATGAATAGGCTATTCTTCCTACCTCCAAAATTCCATATAGAATCTTCTGGAATCATGTAGAAATCTCTAGATTTCAATTTTTATTTTTGCTTTAGGAACCAGTTACACATGCTTTTTAGGGTAGAAATAATTCCTGGACTATCTATAATTTAGACATGCTCTAATATATAAAAACAAATTTAGCCTGACCTTTAGTGCCCTTAATCAACCAGGTACTGGAGTTCCCTATTCAGTCTTATCTTCTGCACTTACCCTGTGCTCAGTCAGACCAATAAACTCTATTCTTATTGCAAAGATTCCTGAAATCTACAATCTCTAATTTTGTTTCTGTGGGTCTTTCTACTTGCAGAATCACCTTCATTTCTTCGAATCCACATTCTATTAATTCTTTTTTTTTTTTTTTTGAGACGGAGTCTCCCTCTGTCGCCCAGGCTGGAGTGCAATTGCGCGATCTCGGCTCACTGCAAGCTCCGCCTCCCAGGTTCATGCCATTCTCCTGCCTCAGCCTCCCGAGTAGGTGGGACTACAGGCGCCCGCCACTGCGCCCGGCTAATTTTTTTTTTTTTTAAACTAGAAGGATTTTATTTATTACTTTATGTATATGCTAAATTCCAGGAAGATTATAGTGGTTGGGTTTTTTAAAGTGCATTCCCAAAAAACGCAATGGAAACTTAGATATTAATAGAAAGAGCATTGCTTCAAAATATTTCATGTGAATCAATGTTTGTTTCAGCAATCAAAATGCCTTCTACTTTGCATTAGTTCTCTGCTTCACTTAAATTATATTTGGAAAACAAATGATCAAAATAAAGGTGGTGTATTTTTAGTAGAGACGGGGTTTCACAGTGTTAGCCAGGATAGTCTCCATCACCTGACCTCGGGATCCGCCTGCCTCCGCCTCCCAAAGTGCTGTGATTACAGGCATGAGCCACCGCGCCCGGCCTCTATCAATTCTTTAACATTCAGCTCACGACTTCCAGCAAGCCTTCATACCACATATACTTACTTCAATTTTTATAGCCCTTATCTTCCTGGATAGATTTGTAATTTTTAATTTAACATTATAGCTATGGGTTCCACTTCTTATGTACATTACTAAGATGTTATCTCTTTATAAATATTGTCATTTTTATTGAATTCATCATTATGAATGTTTGTCACAACTTTGAAATAGTCATCTTGAGAGTAAATTTATTAAATTTGTTTTTCTAAACATAAGAACAGTGAGAAACATTCTTCAGTTTCCTAAAAGTGTTTGCTGAATTTAATTGAATATAATTACAATCCCCAGTTATGCATACTATGGTATGGTTTTGTTACATGATGCATGGCCAATAAATATGTGTAGACTGAAGAAGCATTAACACTCATCATGAATATCCAACTGAGAACCAGATATTTTACTAGTTTTTCATATATGCATCTTATTTCATCCAATTGAGGAAAAGAAAAACCCTATGAAGATTAGAATCCTTTTATATGTAAAGAAATTGTGATTAGAAGACATAGTGAACTGTCAAACTGTTGATTAGAAGACATATTGTACTGTCAAACTGTTGTTTACATTCATGTCTATCTTCTTGGTACAGCAAGTACATTAGCTGAGATCATAAATGAAAGGCTGACAAAATAAATGTCTCAGTGAATTTCTAAAGACTACACTCCTAAGTCCTTTGCTCTAATGTGCTTTTTAGGGTGACCCTAAGAATGACTCCTGGATCTTCACCCTGGCTGTGCTCCTGTGCAGCACCTTCGTCTACAACAGCATGAGCACCATCAACCACCAGGCCCTGGAGCAGCTGCAGTATCCTTCCAGGAACAGAACAGAATCACCAAGTTTCATTGACATTATGGGAATGGAGATCTAGTCATTTCCTCCTTCCCTTTAATTTAATCACCTTTGATGCAGCACAGGGAACCCAAGACAAAAGAGAGTGTTTATAATATTTTTATAAAAGAAATGTGTGAATTGTGGGCAGGCAGTTGCTTTTCCTTACCTAAGTCCTAGTTACGTGACGGAGCTCACAGAACTCATTAAGGCAAAGTCCTACCCAAGGCCTGATGGAGTAGAAGATTCCACGGAGTTCGTCAGTTTCTTTCCAGACTTTATCTGGACTGTACGGGATTTCACTCTGGAGCTGAAGTTGAATGGTGACCCTATCACAGAAGATGAGTACCTAGAGAATGCCTTGAAGCTGATTCAAGGTATCAGCAAGTGGCCTGGGTTGTGGATGGTCCAGTGGGTGTGTGATCTGCTAAACACTGCCCGTCATCTCTTGGTTTCATTTGTATTTGAGACTAGATTGAGGTCTGTAGAAATGGGACTGAGGGGTATGTCGAAGAGCTCTAGGAATGGAGCCTAGATCACTTAAGAAAAGTAGAGTCTAAAGTGCGGATAAATTATTCAAGACAGATTTGTTCTTTGTACAATTAGTACTCTAGCATTCAGATTACAATGGGTGCTAAGACTTTCTAAAAATAAGATGCTTGCGATCCCTGTTTTCTCCTCTGCTTTTCTGTGTTTAGAAAATGACTGACCAGATAATTGTTCGACATGAAATTACAAAGAAAACCCTATCTAATAAAAATATATGTGTGTGTTAGACCACTTTGTATGAATGTTTATGTTAAAGGAGGTCTGTAAGCCTACAAGATGGCAAAAAGACAATATAAACCCTATCAAAAATACCTTTAGCTCCCTTATACCAAGACTGTTTTCACTATATTCTCCGTTTTTCTTATCCTTCAGGCAAGAATCCCAAAGTTCAAGCATCCAATTTGCCCAGGGAGTGCATCAGGCATTTCTTTCCAAAACGGAAGTGTTTTGTCTTTGACCGACCAACACATGACAAAGACCTTCTAGCCAATATCGAGAAGGTGTCAGAAAAACAACTGGATCCCAAATTCCAGGAACAAACAAACATTTTCTGTTCTTACATCTTCATGCATGCAAGAAGCAAGACCCTCAGGGAGGGAATCACAGTCACTGGGAATCGTGAGTCTCCTTTTTACATTTCTGTGGTGCCTCATGTGTGTTGAATATATTGTATAATGTGTTTCTCAGAATTTTTGTTAGATTCCATATAGAAGAACTATGTGTATACAGGTATCCACACTCAGTGAAGAAATGTGTATAATTATCACACTTATTGCAATTTACAAATTCCTCTCCAATATTGCAAACTCTGTCACTGATATCTGTGGCTTCCTCATATCTGAAAAAAAAAATCCTCTACTGATAAAATATCTAACTGAATATAAAAACAGACACGTAATATTTTCTTAGGGTAAATCCTAAGTGTTCAGTATTCTTTGCAAAGAGAATACAAAAGATATGTTGAAGTTTAAAAACCTCTAGAAGGCTGGGAGTGGTGGCTCACACCTATAATCCCAGTACTTTGGGAGGTAGAGCTCTTGAGCTCAGGAGTTTGAGACCAGCCTGGACAACATGGTGAAACCCCATCTCTACAAAAAATACAAAAATTAGCTGGGTATGGTGGAACATGCCTGTAGTCCCAGCTACTTAGGAAGCTGAGGCAGGAGAATCACTTGAGCCCGGGAGGCGGAGGTTGCTGTGAGCCAATATCACACCACTGCACTCCAGCCTGTGCTTCAAAAAAAAAAAAAAAAAAAGTCTATAAATAAATAAATATTAGCCCATAATTCCTGAAAATACACTGATAGCTTCCGAATAAGGAATAAATGCGATACTATTTGCCCTGCCTCATCATTTTATCTGTGTAAACTACTTTTCTTGTAATTTTTAAATGAGAATTTGTACTTCCTGTATACCCTCTAGTATGTTAGATAAAAGTAGATATTTAAATTTTTTAGCACTGTGGACTGGAGATCCATAAAAAAGAACAGTCACTATGAAAGTAAAAGTGATAATAGCACAAGGAGGTAGGGATGTGGGTGTATGTGTTTGCATGTGTGCACGTGCGTGTGTGTGCATGCGTGTGTGTGTGCTCAGAAATGTAGCCTAGGATCCCATTGAGCTTTAATTTCATATTTAGCCCCTAAATCTCCTGGTCCATTTAGGTCTGGGAACTCTGGCAATGACTTACGTAGATGCCATCAACAGTGGAGCGGTGCCTTGTCTGGAGAATGCAGTGATAACTCTGGCCCAGCGTGAGAACTCAGCTGCCATGCAGAGGGCAGCCGACTACTACAGCCAGCAGATGGCCCAGCGAGTGAAGCTCCCCACAGACACGCTCCAGGAGCTGCTGGACATGCATGCGGCCTGTGAGAGGGAAGCCATTGCAGTCTTCATGGAGCACTCCTTCAAGGATGAAAATCAGGAATTCCAGAAGAAGCTCATGGTAATTTGCCTTCGTCATTGCTATTCATCATCCTTCCCCTTGAAGAATGAAGCCTCTACTTGCCTTTATTGACACCAATGCTCATCTGTCACTGAGGAATAACTTATTATGGATTCTCATGAGGGATAGAGTTTCAAAAGACTACATATCCCTCTTTTATCTGCCCAAACCTTAAGCATTTAACCAGAAAACCTTCAGATAACTAAGGTAAAAGTCAATACAGATCCCTTAAGATCTTAAGTGAACACTTCTAAGGATTCCTGGCCTGCTCTGAACACGCACAAGTCATCCCTGAGCAGTGCAGTTTTTCTGTGCATAGTCTACCTTTCCCAGGAAACAAAGATTGTCTTACCAGATTGTCATTCCAGGCCATTGTTTAACTTACATTACTCCTTCTTGTATCCTTGTACCATTGAGGACAGGAGCACAGGATGCTACCGCTGCAACCATAGAGATTATGGAATGTAGTCCCATCATGTCACAGATGAAGAACCTGAAGCTCAGAAGGTTAATGAACTTTTCCATAGCCTTGAAGAGAATTTTAGTATTGTGAATATATGAAATTTTGTGTTTCTGACTCCACATCTACTCCACTAGAATGTTTTTCTCATGAGGACCACAGTTAGATTGACTCTTCTACCAGATTCTTTAGAATTTCATCTCCTCCATATGTTTCTTCTGGTGACATCTCTCTACATTTCCCTTGCAGGAAATCACAATGAATAAGAAGGGAGATTTCTTGCTGCAGAATGAAGAGTCCTCTGTTCAATACTGCCAGGCTAAACTCAATGAGCTCTCAAAGGGCCTAATGGAAAGTATCTCAGCAGGAAGTTTCTCTGCTCCTGGAGGGCACAAGCTCTACATGGAAACAAAGGAAAAGATTGAACAGGACTATTGGCAAGTCCCCAGGAAAGGAGTAAAGGTGAGGAATAAGGGGAACATAGGGAAGTTTATAGGATAGACTGAATGGAGTCTTCAGCACCAGCCGTGGGTAATAAGAGAGCAGAGGGATAGCAGAACGCCTTAGCTTTCAATGTCCACTATTTATCATTTATTTCTTAGAATAAAAATTTTTATCCCCAAACAAAGAATATAGTATTCAGAAATCCAGGAGAGACAGAACGAAAATTCGTCATGTGCCAAGAGCTGATGATTTGTGTGGTTAAAGTAGAATCTTTGCATTCAAAGCTGATTAAAATGAGAGAGTATGAAAAAAATAGACAATTACATAGAGAGTAATGACATTTACGGACCTGTGGAAAATGGGCTACCTACCTGGTGTTTCTTACCACCACCTAGGTGATGGTAATACAACTAACTCACAATGAGCTGTTATTACTTACAGTGTACTGTTAAACTCTTCCCTAGACATTTTAATTTCATCTTCCTAATGACTTTAAGAAGCACCCTTATTTTGGAAATTTTACAGATCTGAACTTAGTACCCAAGGATGATTACATAACTTGCCTAAAGTTGTAGCCAGCAAGTGGCAGGAGAAAGCAAGAGCATAGGTTAGAGGCAGCATTGCACACTGAAAGACAACCATATATAAGCATCAGAGATTGGGAGTTTGTACACCTATACACATAGTTCTGCCTGGCCAGAACCCAAAGCAGGTACAGGGAGATATTATAGCCATGGGAGAGGCACTGGAGGGAGACAGGAAGCAGGAGTTGAGGTGGGGCTCTGGTCACACTAAAGAGCCTGCACACTTTGTAGGGGGCCACTTTAGAATTTTAGGCATAAAGCAAAAGTTACAAGACCAGAATTGTTTTTGCAACACTAATACACACAACATCGATTTTCAAGGAAATCTAAGTGCTTTTTCTTGCTTCCATAGGCAAAAGAGGTCTTCCAGAGGTTCCTGGAGTCACAGGTGGTGATAGAGAAATCCATCTTACAGTCGGATAAAGCCCTCACTGATAGAGAGAAGGCAGTAGCAGGTATGGGGCAGGGCTTAGCTTACAGCAGGATGGGTATGTTTACACAATGCCCTCTAACAGATCTAACAGGAAAACCTTCCCAAACTGAGGAATTTCCTCTTTTGTGGAACACACACTCTGCTAAATCTGAAAATAACAAGGGGAGCTATGATTGTACACGAGCCAGACAGGCAGAGCCTTACCCGTCACATTCTCGAATGTGCTCTTAATGGTGTGGACCTGGGTAAATTCTGTGATTTCTCACCCTGCCTTTCAGATTTGGTTTAGTCTCTCAGCTCAGAAAAGTGGAGATGAATCTTCACCTATTATTTTCTTCTCTTTCTAATACCTTCATGGAGCAGTGAATCGGGCCAAGAAGGAGGCAGCTGAGAAGGAACAGGAACTTTTAAAACAGAAATTACAGGAGCAGCAGCAACAGATGGAGGCTCAAGAGAAGAGTCTCAAGGAAAACATAGCCCAACTGAAGGAGAAGCTGCAGATGGAGAGAGAACACCTGCTGAGAGAGCAGAATATGATGCTGGAGCACAAGCTGAAGGTAAGTCTGCCCTTGGCCTCAGCAGGCCAGATGGTCCTTGCCCAGGTACCTCAGGAAGGGCTGGTGAAGGTTACAGCAGCATCTTGGAAGGAAGCACATCACCATTTGCTGCTTGGGAGTCACTAAAAGCCCTGAATCCTTCTGTGTGTGTGTGTGTGTGTGTGTGTGTGTGTGTGTGTATGTGTGTGTGTGTTTATTGTTTCAGTAAGACTTGGAATTATTCTCTATATTCTCTATACTTGGATTCTGGAGAGGTAAGGCTGACTATGATCCCTACAAGTCCTTGGGGAATATAGATATGGTTGGAGCTGCTGTTTGGGGAGATTTTAAAAGTACTCTCAAGAGGTTAAACATATATTCCACACAGTGTATTTGATGTGAATGGCAACTGGTTTCCTTCACCAAGCACATATTACCAGGAGCTCTACTACCACCCAAACACCCTGAGGTAGATCCATGCTGACATACAACTCTCAGAAATTTCCAGACTTAAAAGGACAGGAAAGGGAAACTTGCTGCAGTTGTCACCCTGTGTGGGTAGCCTGCCCAAATTAGCACACAGTGTAGGGAGAATTCCTGCATTGTCTATCTGAAAGTTCTCTCATAAGGAATTTCTGTATCAGCTTATAAGTTCCTTTCATTCCTACTATATGGGTGACCGTACTGCCCAATTGGGAGTGAGAATTTATGCAATCAGACCAATGGCTACCTCCCAACTGGCATCTTTTGGGCAGGAACATGTAGAATTTGTCCTCATACCTGGGTTAGCACCATAGCAAAACCATAATGTGGGTGAATATTAGTAAAGTTGTAAACTATGCTTCCTCACAATGTCTAGGTCCAAAGTCTCCTCTAATAATTGATAAAATGTTTTTAGGAGTAAAATAAAGTTTCACACAGGTCTTAAATACAAAATCTAAGTCTTAAGAGAAAAGGGATTTTTAAAATTTTACTTTCCTTCCTACATTTTCTTTAGGTCCAGAAAGATTTGCTTGATGAAGGATTTAAGAAGAAATGTGAGGAGATGAATGAAGAGATAAATCAACTAAAACATATGATTGATACTACAAAAAATGATGATACTCCCTGGATTGCACATATCTTGGACAAATTTGTCAATGAACTACCTTCAATATTGTCTGCTCCTTCTAAATTAATTGGTCAGGTTGTCAAAGGTGTGAGCTCACTCTTTAAAAAACATAAGCTCCTCTTTTAAGGATATTATAGATCATACATATATGCTTTGTACTATTTTTGATCTTGATCTGTATGTTTTTCATTTTCATTCAGGAAAGTTTTTTTTTTTTTTTTTTCAGACAGAGTCTTACTCTGGAGTAAGGCTGGAGTGCAGTGGTGCAATCTCGGCTCACTGCAACCTCTGCCTCCTGGGTTCAAGAGATTCTCCTGCTTCAGCCTCCCTAGTAGCTGGGATTATAGGTGCACACCACCACACCCAGCTAATTTTTGTACTTTTAGTAGAGATGGGATTTCACCGTGTTGGCCAGGCTGGTCTCGAACTCTTGACCGCAAATGATCCACCTGCCTTGGCCTCCCAAAGTCCTGGGATTACAGGCATGAGCCACCACACCCAGCCCTCATTTAGCAAAGTTTTAAACATAAAAAGTGCTTGTTAGAGGATATCAGTGCCTGGCCCACATGAGATAGAACAGATCCATACACACTTTGAAAAACTATGTTCTCTTTTAGAAAATATAATTTTGAAAAATCATTTACATACAAGAGGTCCACTGGGGCATTGCTTTTAATGACAAAATATTGGAATGTACTGGAATGTCCTTCACATAAGATTGGTAAGATAAATTTTAGTATGTGCATGTACTGGAATACTATATAGCCAATAAACAAATTGACAGTGAAGCTCTCTTTATACCAGTAAAGAATGGTCTTGAAGAGATATTGTAAAATGAAAAAACAAACAAAAAAACAAGTTGTAAAGCAATGTAGATTATCTTATCACCAAGGAAAAAATGCAATTATTACATGCAAGCATGCAAATATATCTCTGGAAAGATTAATGAAAATCTATTATTATTAGCTCCTTCTGGGAAGAACCAGGTGAATGTAGAGGTTGAAGGAACACATACTCTTCACTTTAAACTCTTGAATTTTGCAAAGAAATTTTATTTTGCCTATTCAGAAATAAATAAGAAAATGTAAGAGACAATGCTAATAATGATAACAATAAAAAAATAGTGAAATTGGCTATCAGATGATGAAATTGCTTGTTGCTTCCAGGAATTATATCAGCCAGCCCAATGAGGGGTCTAAGACTAAGATCTGAGTATTAGAATGCAAAAAAAATTGAATCCTATTCTTGTTTTCATTTTGGCCTGGTTTTCCCATTGCTTCTATTTGTTTTGAGACTAAGGCATACACTTTTCTGTGGCCTTTGACATCTCAGCTATAGTAGCCTCTACTTCCTTTCTCTGAATTCAAGTTTTAAGGTGTTAGAAGCATAAATTACCAAACATTAAGATTAAGCACTGATAACAGGGATCCTGCCAACCTTGTCAGTAGTGGTCTCTTTGCAGTAGGCTCAGATAGAAAGGACAATGTGCCTTTCCAGAACTGAATCCCCTGATGGGGGATGATAGACCCAGACACATAGAGGCCTGGTGTTGACCCTTCATTGTTAGAATCTAAGAAGATTCAGTTATGGTAATGAGTGGCAGACAGCTAGGCCTGAATGACTGACATAATTCTGTAGATGGCCAATGCAGTGGACCAGCCATAGGGTTAAATGGGAAGGAGAGAAAACAATCAAGTGAAATAAATGCTGTCTACCAGGAGGTTGAGAGGTAGCCCCGATACAGTGTCACGTCCATAGCCTTGATCTGAGCTAATTTCAGACCCTGAACTCAGCTGGAGTGGAGGGCAGTACCCCAGGAAAAGGACACTGCAACTCCAGACCCAAATGAATGATAATGATTTCCCAAGTTCTCCCCCTAGGAAACCTCTGGAGCCATTTACTGGATACCCATATACTAGGGAAATACAAACACTCAAATATTTCAAGGACCCTTGGAATCCGGATCCAAGTTGCCCATGGTACCCAGATCATGGAAAGTCATCATAAAATAGCTGTTAAAATAGGAAGTTAGGGCCTCCAGGTTATACATATAGTCTTGGCCCACATGAACTTATTGCAATATAGTATTTGTTTCAAATTAAAAGGTAAGGTTTGTTTGAAGACAGATACCTTGTTTATTTTTCTGTCCATCCCCTTGGGAGTATGTTCAGGCATAGGATGTGCTAAATAAGCTTCTTTTATAAAAACAATAGGATGGTGCATGCATGATTATTTTCAATTGGCAAAATCTCATGAACTTCCCAGAGATCAGTGGTAATAAGTTGTTTGAATTCTCGACACCAGGTTAAGGTCTCTGAGGTGATTTAAAGGCTACGAGGCCAGGTGCAGTGGCTCACGCCTATAATCTCAGCAACTTGGGAGGCTGAAGCAGGCAGATCGCTTGAGGTCAGGAGTTTGAGACCAGCCTGGCCAACATGGTGAAACCCTGTCTCTACTAAAAATACAAAAATTAACCATGTGTGGTGGCACATGCCTGTAATCCCAGCTACACAGAAGGCTGAGGCAGGAGAATCATTTGAACCTGGGAGACAGAGGTTGCTGTGAGCCGAGATCATGCCATTGCACTCCAGCCTAGGCAACAGAACCTGGGTGACAGAGTGAGGCTCTGTCTCAAAAAATAATATGCAATACAATACAATACAATAAAAGCTATGAGAAGAAAAGAAATTTTCCTGGTACAGTGTACTCTCGAACTCATGTCTTACAGTCTCTGTGAAACTGGGCCAAAGACTGAATTTTTTTTTCTGTGCTTTATGCAGTGACTCAGACAAATCTATGAGCTCACACAAATCTGTAACTTCATGTATCACAGTCTCTATAAAACTGTATCAAAGAATTTTTCTCTCTGCTTTATAGAGTGATTCACCCAGATCTGTAAAGAAATGAAGACAATTTTAGAGCTTTCAATATCTGATATTTCACATCAGGTCAAATCTGATACTTTCAAAACTGGATAGATCTATTTCGGTTAGCTTTGATGCTTGCAATAAGAATCTCATTTAACGTTATCTAAGGACTATAGTTCAAGAAGACTAAGACACTATTCAGTCGGGGCACAATAAGAACACCTTATAAGCACCACTCATCCTTTTTTTCTGAGCATGCTTTTGACATGTTTCAATGATTCAGAGACATTCTAGTGAATCCCATTTTGACAGCAAAGTGGGATCAAGAGACCCCAAGGCCATCCTCAGGATCAATGACTGTTTAGAAGACATGGAACTCAGAGATACATCCCATCAGTATCCAATTTATTGAGAGTTTTTAGCATGAAGGGCTGTTGAATTTTGTCATAGGCCTTTTCTGCATCTGTTGAGATAATCATGTGGTTTTTGTCTTTGGTTCTGTTTATGCTGGATTACGTTTATTGATTTGTGTATGTTGAACCAGTCTTACATCCCAGGTATGAAGCCCACTTGATTGTGGTGAATAAGTTTTTTGATGTGCTGCTGGATTCGGTTTGCCAGTATCTTATTGAGGATATTCACATCAATGTTCATCAGGGATATTGGTCTAAAATTCTCTTTTTTTATTGTATCTCTGCCAGGCTTTGGTATCAGGATGATGCTGTCCTCATAAAATGAGTTAGGGAGGACTCTCTCTTTTTCTGTTGATTGGAACCCACAGCCAATATCATACTGAATGGGCAAAAATTGGAAGAATTCCCTTTGAAATCTGGCACAAGACAGGGATGCTCTCTCTCACAACTCCTATTCAACATAGTGTTGGAAGTTCTGGCCAGGGCAATCAGGCAGGAGAAAGAAATAAATGGTGTTCAGTTAAGAAAAGAGGAAGTCAAATTGTATCTGTTTGCAGATAACCTGATTGTATATTTAGAAAACCCCAACGTCTCAGCCCAAAATCTCCTTAAGCTGATAAACAACTTCAGCAAACTCTCAAGATATAAAATCAAAGTGCAGAAATCACAAGCATTCTTATACACCAATAAGAGACAAACAGAGAGCTAAATCATGAGTGTACTCCCATTCACAATTGCTTCAAAGACAATAAAATACCTAGGAATCCAACTTACAAGGGATGTGAAGGACCTTTTCAAGTAGAACTACAAGCCACTGCTCAATGAAATAACAGAGGACACAAACAAATGGAAGAACATTCCATGCTCATGGATAGGAAGAATCAATATCATGAAAAAGGCCATACTGCCCAAGGTCATTTATAGATTCAATGCCATTCCCATCAGGCTACCAATGACTTTCTTCCCAGAATTGGAAAAAACTACTTTAAAGTTCATATGGAACCAAAAAAGAGCCCACATTGCCAAGACAATCCTAAGCAAAAAGAACAAAGCTGGAAGCATCATGCTACCTGATGTCAAACTATACTACAAGGCTACAGTAATCAAAACAGCATGGTACTGGTACCAAAACAGAGATATAGACCAATGGAACAGAACAGAGCCCTCAGAAATAATACCACATATCAACAACCATCTGATCTTTGACAAACCTGACAAAAACCAGAAATGGGGAAAGGATTCCTTATTTAAAAACTGGTGCTGGGAAAATTGGCTAGCCATACGTAGAAAGCTGAAATTGGATCTCTTCCTTACACCTTATACAAAAATTAATTCAAGATGGATTAAAGACTTAAATGTCAGACCTAAAACCATAAAAACCCTAGAAGAAAACCTAGGCTATACCATTCAGGACATAGGCATGGGCAAGGGCTTCATGTCTAAAACACCAAAAGCAATGGCAACAAAAGAAAAAATTGACAAATGGGATCTAATTAAACTAAAGAGCTTCTGCACAGCAAAAGAAGCTACCATCAGAGTGAACAGGCAACCTACAGAATGGAAGAAAATTTTTGCGATCTACTTATCTGACATACGGCTAATATCCAGAATCTACAAAGAACTAAAACAAACTTACAGGAAAAAAACAAACAACCCTATCAAAAAGTAGGTGAAGGATATGAATAGACACTTCTCAAAAGAAGACATTTATGCAGCCAACAGACACATTAAAAAATGCTCATCATCACTAGCTATCAGAGAAATGCAAATCAAAACCACAATGAGATATCATCTCACACCAGTTAGAATGGCGATCAGTAAAAAGTCAGGAAACAACAGGTACTGGAGAGGATGTGGAGAAATAGGAACGCTTTTACACTGCTGGTGGGACTATAAACTAGTTCAACCATTGTGGAAGGCAGTGTGGCAATTCATCAAGAATCTAGAACTAGAAATACCATTTGCCAGAAATCCCATTACTGGGTATATACCCAAAGGATTATAAATCATGCTGCTGTAAAGACACATGCACATGTATGTTTATTGCAGCACTATTCACAATAGCAAAGACTTGGAACCAACCCAAATGTCCATCATTGATAGACTGGATTAAGAAAATGTGGCACATCTATATCATGGAATACTATGCAGCCATATAAAAGGATGAGTTCATGTCCTTTGTAGGAACATAGATGAAGCTGGAAACCATCATTCTCAGCAAACTATCGCAAGAACAGAAAAACAAACACTGCATGTTCTCACTCATAGGTGGGAATTGAACAATGATTACACCTGGGCACAGGAAGGGGAACATCACACACCGGGGCCTGTCTGGGGTCGGGGAAGGGGGAGGGATAGCATTAGTAGATATACCTAATGTTAATGACGAGTTAATGGGTGCAGCACACCAACATGGCACACATATACATATGTAACAAACCTGCACGTTGTACACATGTACCCTAGAACTTAAAGTACAATTTAAAAATATTAAAAAATGAAGACATGGAACTCAGAAATAATGAAGACATGCTCACAGTTACAACTCATTACATTGAACAGCTACAAATTGAAACCAGCAAAAACAAAAGGGACATGGACCAGAGTCTAACACCAAGCATAGGCTTGCATTTGTGTTCTCCCTTGAGAGTTGCACAGACATTATCTAATTCTCCCACAAATAATGTTTGACACATGTCAACCAGGGATGGTCACACAAATTTAGTGTTTTTATTAGAGGGCAGTCATGTAGGAATGGAGTGCTCATGTGGCTGATCTTATTTGTTCAGACTCCTGCCTCTTCAGAGGTCAAACTGGTATGGTATACCTATCATAAGACTTCTACCATAAATCACATTTTTAGCATAAAGTACCCGGTATGGCCCAAGCCCTCAACATGTCCAAACATTTATTATAAGGCTGGTTGTTCTAAGGGCCTACCCTTTATGTCCCAGGAACCAGTTGAGGGCCAGACCTTTCTTACAGAATTAACCTTTTATTAGATAGTGTTAAAGAACGAAGAAGGTGATAACATGAGAAATACAAAATAAAGATTTGTATTGTCTTACTGGAAGAATATGTCTATTTTTTTCTTGACTTTTTAAAGTATAAATATTCTTTCTCTGAAAGATGTAACTAGGCTCTAGCAAAATATGCTGTAAGTATATGTTTTTGAAAGTAGTTTATTTTATTTCATTGTTATTCTGTGCTTAGCAACTTCCAATCTGATTACAGTTGACCCTTGAACAACGTGGGTTTGAACTTTGAGTTCACTATTCATGGATTTTTTTCAACTAAACACAGTATGAAAATACACTGTTTGAGGAATGTGAAACCCACATATATGGAGGGCCATCTTTTGGTATACACGAATTCTGCAGGGCCACTGCTGGACTTGGGTATGCAAGGATTTTGCATGGATTATCCACAGTGGTCCTAGAACCAATTCTCTATGTATACTGGGGGATGACTGTAGTTATTTTTCTTGATATAGAACGGAAAAAGTATTTAATAAGGAATATATGTATATGAGACTTAAGAAGTTATAACACTGATTGCAACCTGGATATGGTACAAATTTCATGGTACTAATTGGCCTAAAATCACTTGATCCAACACTGGGCCCAAATTTCCTTAATGTGTTCAAACTCTATCTGCTGGAGTTTCTCAAGGAATCATAACCCATGAAAATAAATTATCAATCACCTTTCAACAACCAGAAATCAGCACTGAAACAGGCTTTGATCAATCTTAAAAATTGACATCAAATTTTTAGGTTGATTCCCACCTCCCATTGAATTTTCTACCACCAAGGTCATGCTCTGTCACCTAGAATCAGTTTTAAGACATCCATCAGATAGTCAACTCTGGTAGTGGGGCATTGAACACAAAATGGGCATTACAGCACAAACTCCCATACAATTCAAACTAAGCTAAAAAGAAATTCCAAACTCAGTGGAGTTCTCTCCTCCACTCTAAGTGAGGATCGTGCCCTGGTTAGCTTTGTTAGTTCAACCACATAGATAGACCTTATCTAAGGAAAGATAAGCACTCTGTCTCACGATTTCCAAATATCACTTAGAAACAAGTTTTATGAACTTCTCTTTGGCCTTGTATCCTCTTATCTCCAATCTTGATTTTGAGTTATAGGAAAGAGGAACAGTCTTAGTTGCCACTCCTGTAAAATCAATAAATCATGGTGGTTCAGGTCCTAGAAGGATGCCACAGCTTCTCCTGAGCCTGGTGAGTGATGGTGCTCATGGTGTTGTGACACAGTGTCCACTCGAAAGCACTATCAGTGCAAAAATCCACAAGTCGTTCCTGCAATCAATCTAGAAAGTATATGGCAGCAAGAGATTTAGGCGTCTACTCTTCATTCATTCATTTGTTCACTTGCTATTTCAGCTAGGCTATATACACCTAGATAATGGGACAAAAAAACACATATTTTTGAAGACAGTCTTAAGTTCAAACTTCAGATGTGGATAAGTATTTCTTTAGCAAATTTTTATCAGTTATGGGCTGTATTGAGGATAAAAATGCTATGAATTAAACCCAACAAGTTTATTGTTCATCCACTAAATGCCAGGCACTGCGTTTTATTTTATGTATGATTCAATATACCAGTCTCCGCCCTCACAAAGATGACTTTCTGGTGAGGGAAATAAACAAGTAAAAACATAAATGCAACCAGGGTGATAATGTTTGCCAGAAAAGTTATGAAAAGCTACAATGTAAAAGAAAATGTGGTAATTCCAATAAAGAGGAACAAGTACTCTGTGAGTTCAGAACAGGAAGAGACTATGACCATAAAAAACAGACCTAGGCTTAAAATAACTGGTCTTTTAAAAAGTTATACAAGGTGTACTTGTAGAGGTAAAGGGACCATTCAAGTGGAAAGACCAGCATAAGCCAAGTCAGATATGTTAGAAAGTGTAGGTCTTACTAAAGGTACTGTAGAATTATTCCATTTGACTGAAGCACTGAATAGGTGTGTTGAAATGAAAGATGAGACTGGAAATGAGATTAGGGCTTGACAAGAAGGGACTTGAAGATCAGGAAACTAGAATTAGACATCTTCAAACCATACCAGAATTCTAGATTTGGCTTATAGTTTTACTGCCATCAAGAGTTTATAATTTGGTATAATTTGGGGGTTTTGGGATCAGATTCTTAACAGATTCTATCTGGAAGATTGGAAATAATTTATATTTTGAGGAAAAATCATATCCCCAGATCCCTTTGTATTATTCCTAAAGTAACCAATTTAAATTAAAAAACAAACAAAAGTAGGACTTATTTCAACAAAATCAATTTATTTTAACATTGGGAAATTATATGGGTGTTTTCCGAGATTATTATTGAAAATTCAAACGGGATTAATCCATTTTCAAAAAGTATAGGTAACCAAAGATTTATTTATGAACTGCTTTCAATTTATATTTAGAATAATGTACAAGAAAGATAAATGGTTCATTGCAAATAATGCTATAAAATTATCCCATGTACAATTTTTTCAATGAGTCAATTTTATAATATCAGACAAACAAAAGCTGAAGGATTTCATCAATAACAGACCTGTCTTACAAGAAATGCTAAAGGGACTCCTTCAATCTGAAAGAAAAGAACATTAATGAGCAATTTAAAAAAGTCAACTGACGGTACAAAACTCACTGGTGGTAGCAAGTACACAAGGAAAAAAAAGAATATTATAGCACCATAATTGTGGTGTGTAAACTCCTCATATCGCAAGTAGGAAGACTAAAAGATAAACCTATCTAAAATAATAACTATAACAACTTTTCAAGCCATACACAGTATAATAATAAATAGAAGCAACAAAAATTTGAAAAGCATGGAGATGAAATTAAAGTGTAGAATTTTTAGTCATTTTATCTTTGCTTGTTTGTTATTTGTTTGTTTATGCAGTCAGGGTTGTCATCAGTTTGAAATAATAGGTTATAAAATATTATTTGCAAACCTCATTGTAACCTCAAATCAAAAAACATACAACAGATACACAAAGAATAAAAAGCAAGAAATTAAAACATACCACCAGAAAAAATCACCTTTGCTAAAAGGAAGACAGGAAAGAAAAGAAGACCACAAAACTACTAGAAAACACATAAAATAGCAAGATTAAGTCCTTACTTATCAATGATTACATTGAATGTGAATGGACGAAACTCTCCAATCAAAAGACATAGAGTGATCCTCCACTGATCAGGCCTCCAAGCACATTCCCCAGGCCCCTATCCAGGTCTTCATCTCTCCTATTCCTGCCACTGCCACCTCCACCCTTCAAGAATGAGTTAACTAGGAACATGTCTCCTCACATCCAGAGGTCTGGCAGTCAGTTCTTCAGCAGAGGCAGAAGAGGTGGCAGAGTGGCCATGTGCTTCCTAGGTGGAGTCATTATCTCCATCATGGAGATGGCTACACAGCACAGCCTAGAGCCCCTGCCTCCACACACACATTGCTCCAACACTGAGGCCAACAAGAGTGCGAAGGTCCATCATTTCTGGAGAGTCTTTGCCCAGTTGGCTGGAGATGGCATCAAGGTCAGTGGCGCAGAACTGATGAATATTCTCAACAAGGTTGTTATCAGTAGGACTGAACTGAAGACTCATGGTTTTGGCATTGATACATGTCAAAGCATGGTGGCCATGATGGATAGTGACATCACAGGCAAGCTGGACTTTGAGGAATTCAAGTACTTGTGGAACAACATCAAAAGGTGACAGACAATATACAAGCAGTTTGATGTTGACTGATCTGGAACCGTTTGCAGCAGTGAACTTGCAGGGGCCTTTGGGGCAGCAGGGTTCCACCTGAATGAACAACTACAACATAATATTCTGACACTACTTGGATGAAGGAGGGAACATGGATTTTGACAACTTTATCAGCTGCTTGATCACATTCTTCTCTTTAGCATGTGTATCATTCTCAAGAATAGACAGTATGTTAGGCCACAAAGCAGTCTAAAAAATTGAAATTATAAATAGAAATGAATAATAAGGTGATCATTGAAAACCATACCTATATCAAAAAAGTAGAAAAATGTCAAGTAAACAACATAATAATGTATCTTAAAAAACTAGAAAAGTAAAAGCAAACCAAATCCAAAACTAGTAGACTTAAAGAAATAAGAAAGATCAGAGCAGAAATAAATGAAGTGAAAATTAAAAAAATACAAAGAACTAACAAAACAAAGTTGATTTCTTGAAAGATACAATTGACAAACCATTAGTCTCAGAAAAACAGAGAGAAGATGCAAATAAATGAAATCAGACATGAAAAAAGAGACATGACAATGGACACCACAGAAATTCAAAAGATCATTAGAGACTACTATGAGGAGCTATATGCTAATAGCTTGGAAAGCCTAGAACAAATGTATAAATTCCGAGACAAATACAATCTACCAAGATGAAGAAATCCAAAATCCAAATAAGTCAATAATAAGTAATGAGATTTAAGCCATAATAAAAAATCTCCCAGCAAATAAACCCTGGCATTCAATAGCTTCACTGCTTAATTTTACCAAACATTAAAAGAAAAACTAATACCATTCCTACTCAAACTATTCCAAAAAAAAAATAGAAGAAATCGGAATACTTCAAATTCATTCTACAAGGCTGGTATTGTGACACATCATGATACCAGATGACATCAAAAAATAGAAATAGAAACATACATCAAAAATAGAAAACTACAGGCCAATATCCCTGATGTATACATATTTTTAATTTTTATTTTTAATTTTTGTCAGTACTAAGTAGTTGTATATATTTGTGGGGAACATGAGATACTTTAATACAGGCATGCAATGTGTAATAATCACATCATTGTAAATGCAGTATCCATCCCTCAAGCATTTGTCCTCTGTTGCAAACAATCCAATTACATTCTTTTAGTTATTTTAAAATGTACAATTAAAATATTATTGACTATAGTCTCCATCTGTGCTATAAAAAACTAGGCCTTATTCATCTTTTGTAACTACTTTTTCTACCCATTAATGATCTGGGCGATGTGGAAAAGGTAAGGCAAAGTGTCATAGACAGATTCTTTCCATTCTGGATTTTCTCCTAATCTCTTCATGATCCTTGTAATTTAACTGCTGTGATCTATTTGTGAAACTTAGAAATCCAACAAGTGAGAAAAACTTTGGCCTGTTTGAATCACACTTTTCGGTAAGATTAGATATCATGGTATATTAGGTAAAACACCCTTTTATTTCTTGGCACTGTGGTGAATGATTTGATTTGATTTGATAAGAACTTGTCAAGCAGCTCAGTTCCAACAGGAGTTAGAAATTCTGTGTTTATTTTTCAGCTTTAGTGAAGTAAAACTGACAAATAAAACTGTATATAATTAAGGTGTGCAGCTTGATGTTTTGATATATGTATACATTGTGAAATGATCGCCACAATGAAGCCAATAATATAGCCATCACCTCACATAGTTACTATTTTTTTTTCTGTTCTTTTTTTTTTTTTTTTTTGAGGTGGGATGAGAACACTTAAGATCTATCCTCTTAGCAAAATACAAGGTCACAATTAATAAAATATTGTTAATTATAGTCACTGCTGTACAGTACATCTCCAGAGTTTGCCTTGCATAACTGAAATTTCTTTCTTTTTCTTTCCCTTCCTTCCTTCCTTCCTTCCTTCCTTCCTTCCTTCCTTCCTTCCTTCCTTCCTTCCTTCCTTTCTTTTTCTTTCTTTCTTTCGAGATGAAGTCTCACTCTGTCACCCAGGCTGGAGTACAGTGGCGTGATCTTGACTCACTGCAATCTCCACCTCCCGGGTTCCTGCCATTCTTCTGCCTCAGTCTCCCGAGTAGCTGGGACTACAGGCACCCGCCACCATGCCCGGCTAACTTTTTTTTTTGTATTTTTATTAGAGACAGAGTTTCACCGTCTTAGTCAGGATGGTCTCAGTCTCCTGACCTTGTGATCTGCCTGCCTCGGCCTCCGAAAGTGCTGGGATTTCAGACGTGAGTCACCACACCCGGCATGAAATTATGTACTCTTTAACCAACATCTCTCCGTTTCTTTCACCTCCAGCCCCTGGCAACCACACTATTCTACTCTCTGTTGCTATGAGTTTGACTATTTGTTTGGCTATTTTAGATTCTACAAATAAGTGAGATCATGCAGTATTTGTTTTTCTGTGTCTGGCTTATTTCACTTAGGACAATAACCTCAGTGTTCATCCATGTTGTTGCAAATGGCAGGATTTCCTTCTTTTTTTAGGATTGAATGTATGTGTGTGTGTATATATATATTCAAGCACACAACATTCTATATATAGAGAGAATCTATATATACACACACATATATATAAATGTATGAATATATATAGATATATAAAATGCATGTGTAGGTATACATATGTATATATGTGCATACAAACACACTTTATGTATCTATCTATATATATACACTTTTTTGCATTTATCCATTGATGGGGATTTAGGTAGTTTCCATTATCTTGGTTATTGTTAATAATGCTACAATTAATATGGATATGTTTAAATATCTGTACTTTCATATTTAAATATAAGTATGAAATTTTACAATTATTTAAATTTAAATGTGAAAGTACGGATATCTCTTTGAAAATACTGATTTCATTTCATTTGGATTTATAAATAGAAGATTTCTGAATCACATGGTAGTTCTATTTTTAAATTTTTAGGAAACCTCCATACTGATTTCATAGTGGCTGCACCAATTTACATTGCAAAAATTACATTCCAAAAAACAACATACAAAAGTTATCTTTTAAAAATATTCTTGTTGGCCAGGCACAGTGGCTCACTCCTGTAATCCCAGCAATTTGAGAGGCCAAGGTGGGTGGATCACCTGAGGTTAGGAGTTCAAGACCAGTCTGGCCAACATGACAAAACCCAATCTTTACTAAAAATACAAAAATTAGGCCGGGCGTGGTGGCTCAAGCCTGTAATCCCAGCACTTTGGGAGGCCGAGACGGGTGGATCACGCGGTCAGGAGTTCGAGACCATCCTGGCTAACACGGTGAAACCCCGTCTCTACTAAAAAAAATACAAAAAGCTAGCCGGGTGAGGTGGCTGGCACCTGTAGTCCCAGCTACTCGGGAGGCTGAGGCGGGAGAATGGCGTAAACCCGGGAGGCAGAGCTTGCAGTGAGCTGAGATCTGGCCACTGCACTCCAGCCTGGGCGACAGAGCGAGACTCCGTCTAAAAAAAAAAAAAAAAAAATACAAAAATTAGCTGGGCATGATGGTGCGTGCTTGTAATCCCAGCTATTCGGTAAACTGAGGCAGGAGAATCTGTAGAACCCGGGAGGTGGAGGGTGCAATGAGTTGAAATCACACCACTGCACTCCAGCCTGGGTAACAGAGCAAGACTCCATCTAAAAAAAAAAAAATCTTGTCAACAATTGTTATCTTTGGGGGGGTGGAGCAAGATGGCCGAATACGAACAGCTCCAGTCTCCAGCTCCCAGTGCCAGCGACACAGAAGATGGGTGATTTCTGCATTTTCAACTAGGTACTATGTTCATCTCACTAGGGAGTGCCAGACAATCAGTGCTGGTCAGCTGCTGCAGCCCGACCAGCGAGAGCTGAAGCAGGGTGAGGCATCACCTCACCTGGGAAGTGCAAGGGGGAAGGGAATCCCTTTTCCTAGCCAGGGGGAACTGAGACACACAACACCTGGAAAATCGGGTTACTCCCACCCCAATACTGTGCTTTACCAAGGGTCTTAGCAAACGGCACACGGGGAGATTATATCCCACACCTGGCCCGGAGGGTCCCACGTGGAGCCTCCCTCATTGCTAGCACAGCAGCCTGTGATCTAAGGGCAAGGCAGCAGCGAGGCTGGGGGAGGGGCGCCTGCCATTGCTGAGGCTTAAGTAGGTAAACAAAGCCACTGGGAAGCTCGAACTGGGTGGAGCCCACAGCAGCTCAAGGAGGCCTGCCTGACTCTGTAGACTCCACCTCTGGGGACAGGGCACAGCTAAACCAAAAAAAAAAAAAAAAAAAAATGCAGCAGAAACCTCTGCAGACGCGAACAACCCTGTCTGACAGCTTTGAAGAGAGCAGTGGATCTCCCAACACAGAGGTTGAGATCTGAGAACAGACAGACTGCCTGCTCAAGTGGGTCCCTGACCCCTGAGTAGCCTAACTGGGAGACATCCCCCACCAGGGGCAGACCGACACCCCACACCTCACACGGCAGGGTACACCCCTGAGATGAAGCTTCCAAAGCAAGAATCAGACAGGTACACTCGCTGTTCAGCAATATTCTATCTTCTGCAGCCTCTGCTGCTGATACCCAGGCAAACAGGGTCTGGAGTGGACATCAAGCAATCTCCAACAGACCTACAGCAGAGGGTCCTGACTGTTAGAAGGAAAACTAACAAAGAGGAAGGACATCCACACCAAAACCCCATCAGTACGTCACCGTCATCAAAGACCAAAGGCAGATAAAACCACAAAGATGGGGAAAAAGCAGGGCAGAAAAGCTGGAAATACAAAAAATAAGAGCGCATCTCCCCCTCCAAAGGAACGCAGCTCATCACCAGCAATGGATCAAAGCTGGACAGAGAAGGACTTTGACGAGTTGAGAGAAGAAGTCTTCAGTCCACCAAACTTCTCAGAGCTAAAGGAGGAATTATGTACCCAGCACAAAGAAACTAAAAATCTTGGAAAAAGAATGGAAGAATGGATAACTAGAATAATCAATGCAGAGAAGGCCATAAACGAACTGACAGAGATAAAAACCATGACACGAGAAATATGTGACAAATGCACAAGCTTCAGTAACCGACTCGATCAGCTGGAAGAAAGAGTATCAGCGAATGAGGATCAAATGAATGAAATGAAGTGAGAAGAGAAGTCTAAAGAAAAAAGAGGAAAAAGAAATGAACAAAGCCTTCAAGAAGTATGGGATTATGTGAAAAGACCAAATCTACGTCTGATTGGGGTGCCTGAAAGTGAGGGGGAAAATGGAATCAAGTTGGAAAACACTCTTCAGGATATCATCCAGGAGAACTTCCCCAACTTAGTATGGCAGGCCAACGTTCAAATTCAGGAAATACAGAGAATGCCACAAAGATACTCCTTGAGAAGAGCAACTCCAAGACACATAACTGTGAGGTTCACCAAAGTTGAAATGAAGGAAAAAATGTTAAGGGCAGCCAGAGAGAAAGGTCAGGTTATCCACAAAGGGAAGCCCATCAGACTAACAGGAGATCTCTCGGCAGAAACTCTCCAAGCCAGAAGAGAGTGGGGGCCAATATTCAACATTCTTAAAGAAAAGAATTTTCAACCCAGAATTTCATCTCCAGCCAAACTAAGTTTCATAAGTGAAGGAGAAATAAAATCCTTTACAGATAAGCAAATGCTTAGAGATTTTGTCACCACCAGGCCTGCCTTACAAGAGACCCTGAAGGAAGCACTAAACATGGAAAGGAACAACCAGTACCAGCCATTGCAAAAACATGCCAAAATGTAAAGACCATTGATGCTAGGGAGAAACTGCACCAACTAACGTGCAAAATAACCAGTTAATATCATAATGACAGGATCAAGTTCACACATAACAATATTAACCTTAAATGTAAATGGACTAAATGCTCCAATTAAAAGACACAGACTGGCAAACTGGATAAGTCAGGACCCATCAGTTTGCTGTATTCAGGAGACCCATCTCACGTGCAGAGACACACACAGGCTCAAAATAAAGGGATGGAGGAAGATCTACCAAGCAAATGGAGAACAAAAGAAAGCAAGGGTTGCAATCCTAGTCTCTGATAAAACAGACTTTAAACCATCAAAGATCAAAAGAGACAAAGAAGGCCATTACATCATGGTAAAGGGATCAATTCAACAGGAAGAGCTAACTATCCTAAATATATATGCATCCAATACAGGAGCACCCACATTCATAAAGCAAGTCCTTAGAGACTTACAAAGAGACTTAGACTCCAATACACTAATAATGGGAGACTTCAACACCCCATTGTCAACATTAGACAGATCAAGGAGACAGAAAGTTAACAAGGATATCCAGGAATTGAACTCATCTCTGCACCAAGCAGACCTAATAGACATCTACAGAACTCTCCACCCCAAATCAACAGAATATACATTCTTCTCAGCACCACATCACACTTATTCCAAAATTGACCACATAATTGGAAGTAAAGCACTCCTCAGCAAATGTACAAGAAGAGAAATTATAACAAACTGTCTCTCTGACCACAGTGCAATCAAACTAGAACTCAGGACTAAGAAAATCAATCAAAACCACTCAACTACATGGAAACTGAACAACCTGCTCCTGAATGACTACTGGGTACATAATGAAATGAAGGCAGAAATAAAGATGTTCTTTGAAACCAATGAGAACAAAGATACAACATACCAGAATCTCCGGGACACATTTAAAGCAGTGTGTAGAGGGAAATTTATAGCACTGAATGCCCACAAGAGAAAGCAGGAAAGATCTAAAATTGACACCCTAACATCACAATTAAAAGAACTAGAGAACCAAGAGCAAACACATTCAAAAGCTAGCAGAAGGCAAGAAATAACTAAGATCAGAGCAGAACTGAAGGAGGTAGAGACACAAAAAATCCTCCAAAAAATCAATGAATCTGGGAGTTGGGTTTTTGAAAAGATCAACAAAATTGATAGACTGCTAGCAAGACTAATAAAGAAGAAAAGAGAGAAGAATCAAATAGACGCAATAAAAAATGATAAAGGGGATATCACCACCAACCCCACAGAAATACAAACTACCATCAGAGAATAATATAAACACCTCTATGCAAATAAACTAGAAAATCTAGAAGAAATGGATAATTTCCTGGACACTTACACTCTCCCAAGACTAAACGAGGAAGAAGTTGAATCCCTGAATAGACCAACAGCAGGCTCTGAAATTGAAGCAATAATTAATAGCCTACCAACCAAAACAAGTCCAGGACCAGATGGATTCACAGCTGAATTCTACCAGAGGTACAAGGAGGAGCTGGTACCATTCCTTCTGAAGCTATTCTAATCAATAGAAAAAGAGGAAATCCTTCCTAACTCATTTTATGACGCCAACATCATCCTGATACCAAAGCCTGGCAGAGACACAACAGAAAAAGAGAATTTTAGACCAATATCCCTGATGAACATCGATGCTAAAATCCTCAATAAAATACTGGCAAACCGAATCCAGCAGCACATCAAAAAGCTTATCCACCATGATCAAGCGGGCTTCATCCCTGGGATGCAAGGCTGGTTCAACATACACATATCAATAAACGTTATCCAGCATATAAACAGAACCAAAGACAAAAACCACATCATTATCTCAATAGATGCAGAAAAGGCCTTTGACAAAACTCAACAGCCCTTCATGCCAGAAACTCTCAATAAATTCGGTATTGATGGAACATATCTCAAAATAATAAGAGCTATTTATGACAAACCCACAGCCAATATCATACTGAATGGGCAAAAACTGGAAGCATTCCCTTTGAAAACTGGCACAAGACAGGGATGCCCTCTCTCACCACTCCTATTCAACATAGTGTTGGAAGTTCTGGCTAGGGCAATCAGGCAAGAGAAAGAAATAAAGGGTATTCAGCTAGGAAAAGAAGAAGTCAAATTGTCCCTGTTTGCAGATGACATGATTGTATATTTAGAAAACCCCATCATCTCAGCCCAAAATCTCCTTAAGCTGATAAGCAACTTCAGCAAAGTCTCAGGATACAAAATCAATGTGCAAAAATCACAAGCATTGTTATACACCAGTAACAGACAAACAGAGAGCCAAATCAGGAATGAACTCCCATTCACAATTGCTTCAAAGAGAATAAAATACCTAGGAATCCAACTTACAAGGGATGTGAAGGACCTCTTCAAGGAGAACTACAAACCACTGCTCAGTGAAATAAAAGAGGACACAAACAAATGGAAGAACATACCATGCTCATGGATAGGAACAATCAATATCGTGAAAATGGCCATACTGCCCAAGGTTATTTATAGATTCAATGCCATCCCCATCAAGCAACCAATGAGTTTCTTCATAGAATTGGAAAAAACTGCTTAAAAGTTCATATGGAACCAAAAAAGAGCCCACACTGCCAACACAATCCTGAGCCAAAAGAACAAAGCTGGAGGCATATGCTACCTGACTTCAAACTATACTACAAGGCTACAGTAACCAAAACAGCATGGTACTGGTACCAAAACAGAGATATAGACCAATGGAACAGAACAGAGTCCTCAGAAATAATACTAGACATCTACAGCCATCTGATCTTTGACAAACCTGAGAAAAACAAGAAATGAGGAAAGGATTCCCTATTTAATAAATAGTGCTGGGAAAATTGGCTATCCATAAGTAGAAAGCTGAAACTGGATCCTTTCCTTACTCCTTATATGAAAATTAATTCAAGATGAATTAGAAACTTAAATGTTAGACCTAAAATCATAAAAACCCTAGAAGAAAACCTAGGTAATACCATTCAGGACATAGGCATGGGCAAGGACTTCATGTCTAAAACACCAAAAGCAATGGCAACAAAAGCCAAAATTGACAAATGGGATCTAATTAAACTGAAGAGCTTTTGCACAGCAAAAGAAACTACCATCAGAGTGAACAGGCAACCTACAGAATGGGAGAAAAGTTTTGCAATCTACTCATCTGACAAAGGGCTAATATCCAGAACCTACAAAGAACTCAAACAAATTTGCAAGAAAAAAACAAACAATCCCATCAAAAAGTGGGCAAAGGATATGAACAGACATTTTTCAAAAGAAGACATTCATACAGCCAACAGACACATGAAAAAATGCTCATCATCACTGGTCATCAGAGAAATGCAAATCAAAACCACAATGAGATACCATCTCACACCAGTTAGAATGGCAATCATTAAAAAGTCAGGAAACAACAGGTACTGGAGAGGATGTGGAGAAATAGGAACACTTTTACACTGTTGGTGGGATTGTAAACTAGTTCAACCATTATGGAAAACAGTATGGCGATTCCTCAAGGATCTAGAACTAGAAGTACCATATGACCCAGCCATCCCATTACTGGGTATATACCCAAAGGATTATAAATCATGCTGCTGTAAAGACACATGCACATGTATGTTTATTGCAGCACTATTCACAATAGCAAAGACTTGGAATCAACCCAAATGTCCATCAGTGACAGACTGGATTAAGAAAATGTGGCACATATACACCATGGAATACTATGCAGCCATAAAAAAAGGATGAATTTGTGTCCTTTGTAGGGACATGGATGCAGCTGGAAACCATGATTCTCAGCAAACTATCGCAAGAACAGAAAACCAAACACTGCATGTTCTCACTCATAGGTGGGAACTGAACAATGAGATCACTTCGACTCGGGAAGGGGAACATCATACACCCGGGCCTATCATGGGGAGGGGGGAGGGGGGAGGGATTGCATTGGGAGTTATACCTGATGTAAATGACGAGTTGATGGGTGCTGACGAGTTGATGGGTGCAGCACACCAACATGGCACAAGTATACATATGTAACAAACCTGCACGTTATGCACATTTACCCTAAAACTTAAAGTATAATAATAATAATAAAAAAGACTAAAAGCTTCAACTATGAAAATGTTAGTCAAATATCGACAATTTTTGAAATCAGGTTTTAAGGAATATTCTGTTATTTAAACTTTTCTCACGTGTTTCCCCTACATAGTGGTTCCTCACTACATTGTTTCATACATGACCTTTTAAAATCTGTAATTTGAACTTGCTTTTGGATAACTTTTGAATTAGACAAAATTATTCTTTTTCTCACTAATAACATAACCCTTTCTGGTACATTTTGTATACAGAATTATATCTTAACTAGAATTCTTATCCTTAGTAACCTAAAACTTTACTGAAATCCTAAAAAGCAAGAAATCCTGAACTATCAGATATGGGCATTTAGAGATAAGAACAATTCCACAATTTTAGAAACGTATTTCCTCATATCACAACCTTAGTTGGAAATTACCCATATATTAAATGAGCATCAAAAATAACTTTAAGATTTTAATTTACACAAAAAGTTTACCTAAAACATTTATGCCATTCGTTGTACTCAATTCTTTCACTTTTAACAAGGGAGACATGAGACATCAATCAACATAAGTCAAATGAACCTTGGTTCAGTCCAGAAAAGTGGGACAACTCAAAGTGGGGAGAGGGCTTAGGGGCTTCCAGGTCACAGGTAGGTGGAAGACAAAGGGTTCATTCTTTCGAGTTCCTGATTAGCCTTTCCAAAGAAGGCAATCAGATATGCATTTATCTCAGTGAGCAAAGGGATGACTTTGAATAGAATGGGAGGAAGGTTTGGCCTAAGCATTCCCAGCTTGAATTTTCCCTTCAGCTGGGTGATTTTGGGGGCCCAAGATATTTTCCTTTCATAAATTACTCTTATTCATCAAAAGGAAGCATACAAACCAAGATCATCTTGTATTAGCTGTGTTTATAGTTTTATAACCTTCTATGCCAAGCACTGACATCCCAAAATATCTAGCAAAGACATACATAAAATCCAGACAAAATGTCTGCTAGCAATTCTAAAGGCATTTCTATTTTGATTCTACCAATAATTTTAAAGCCAACTTGTTCAGTAAAGGTTTAAGTATAAATCACATGAACTTGAAAATTGCTTAGACTTGTTTATTTAATTTATGTGTGCTCTTTTACTTATAAGCTAATTTGGTAGACACATATAACAATAAATGTACATACAAATAAACACATCTAGACATGTATACACACACATAAATGAAGATCCAATAGCTTGGAACCTTAGTATTGAGAGAGCAATATAAGCTTACTGGTTTTACTTTGTTTGCCCCAATAGATAATCCAATGAAGGCTGTGAACCAAAATTTTGGGTAAAGCAGTTTCCATGGCAGTTTGATTTTTAGGGGTCAAACCTACCTGGACTCCAAAGAGCACTGGGGCCAAACAGCACCAAAAGAGAGCATCATACATTAATCAGGTCCCCTGCTTAGAACAGCAGCACAAAGGCCTGGATACATGCAACGCCATCTCACTTTCCCATTCAACAGTAAACTCCAGACTCCAAACAATATTGGGCCAAACAGTATTGCAACTCCAAGAGAAAATTCTAAAGAGGGCTTAGTACTAGAACTCAGAACCTCTGCAGAGAGTGTCCCCTTTGGAAAGGCTGAGATGTGGGGGATTCCCAGTGTAAAAAGTAAAGTAGAGGTTCTTCTTCAAAGACTTTCCTCCCCATCTAATTAGGAATAAATAGTAACTTCTCTTAGAAGCAAAATTTATTCAAAGATCTGTGCTCCTAAATATTTCCCCTGGCATGCTTATACTGGTCCAAGCTAGCACTAGGTGGTAGCCTGTTCCTCTTCTTTATTTAAAAGTGTTTTTACCTTTCTCAGCATTCCACAAGTTACGTCCTCCTTCCTTTGTTCTCCCCTACCTTTGCCTCTTTTAAAAAGTTCTAAGTTGCTAACCAATCGGGACACTGGAATGTGAGGTCCTGTTCCATCCAATGGAAACCGGTCACAGCCGTAGAGTGGATGCGTCAAGGTATAAATGACCCTGTCTCCTTTGTTCGGTGTACTCTTGTGGTAAAACTGCTGGCAAGTGTACCCTTTCTGCAGGAAGTAAAAATGGCCTTACTAAACAAATTAAATTTATGTTCAAGTGCTATTTCTTTACGGCACTGGGGAACAAGGATTTCAAACACCAGGGTGTCCCCCTGTGGGGTTCAATCTTAGAGTGTCAGTTGTCTCTGACCTTAGGTGGGCACCAGGGCCACGTGCATGTTTTCCCTCCAGGTGCAATGGCCTACTAGGAGCTTTATAAGGATAGCCATGAACTGTAATGATAGGAATTGGAGGTTGGGTGGGCTTCTTTAGTCCTTAGCTAGTACAGTAGGGGAAGGGAAGAATTTAGCATAGGAAAAGAAGGTTTAAGTCACCTGAAACATGTGTGAGTTTGCTCCAAGCTGCACCACATGTAGGGATCAGGGACCACAACTGGAAAAGATAAAAAAGAGTCCTTCCCCCTTCCAGGCAGGGCAATTAGCCCCGTTGACTCCTTGGCCTTCAGGCAACACTGGAGAGTGACCCCCAGCCAGTTGCCCACAACTTCCAAGGAGCTGCTAGGAAGCAGCTGCTGAAAGACTGAAAGACTGAAAAAAAAAGAGGGGGGAAAAAAAAGGAAAAAGACTCCGGTCACGTAAGTGAATCTGGAGGTGGTGGTTAGGTGCTTCCACATGGAAACCCCTTAGTTTCACTGGTCACGGCAGAAACTTGCAGTTGCCTTCACGTTTAGGTGCTGCCCACCAAGGTTCCTGAGTTGGAAAGAAAAACAGAGAGAGACTGAGACAGATGGAGAGAGAGAGAGCAATGCATAGGCGCCTTCCAACCCAAACCACTAGAATAAGTCTTGCAGCTGAGCCAGTCACCAAATAGCCATTGGTACTACTCAGAGGAATGCCCTAACACTGCCCATCTGGGTGGTCTGGGAAAGGGCAATGGGGGGCAAGAGAGAACCCTTCTTTTCCATTAATTCTCTCCAACACACGACCAGCAATGGAGATATGAAACAGTGACTAGAAAATGCTGGCATGAAATTATAGCTGTTTATACATCAGGATGGCAGCATATTGGAAAATGTTCAGTGCCACCAAGTGAAAATAGCACTCAGGCAAAAGTTTTCTCAGCAAGGCAATTTACTTCTATAGAAGGGTGTGTCTCATGGATGGAGCAATGGCGAGAACACACCATACAAGGGAGGGGAAGTGGTTCTTATCCTAACACAGCTAGACCCTACTGCTATGTCTTCCCCCTATTGGTTAGGGTTGAACTGCACAGCCTAAGCTAATTCTGATTGGCTATTTTAAAGAGAGCAGGGGTATGAGCCAGAGTGGCAGGGTGAGTAGTTTTGGTAGGAAGGATGGTTACAGAGCAGGTGACTAAGGATGCCTAAGGATGGAACAGATGACTAAGGATGCCTAAGGACAGAACAGTTGACTGAGCATGCCTAAGGACAGAACAGGTGACTAAGGATGCCTAAGGACAGAACAAGTGATAGAGGCTAAGAGAGGGTTGTTTACTGGAACTAGGGGCAAGGAAGGTAAAGAACAAAGAAGTTAAACTTTAAAATGGAGAACAAAGAACAGGGAAGCTGACATGTTAGTTCTTTAAAGAGGAACTCAGAACTCGTACTTAACAATTTTTCTCCCTCTTGAATTTTAAAGGAAGTTAACAGGCTAAACTCTGAAGAGGAATTTACTGTATCCTACAATCAGGAGTGAGAAGAAGGACAATAAAAGCAGAGAAAATGATTCTCCATCCACTTTGATGTTCAAGCATAAGTTGTCATCTCTTGAAATAAAGTTATATACATCCAAAATAAGGCACCAGGCAAAAGGCCTCTCACATACTTAAAAATTACTAAATAATTGGTTAATTGCTGAATTTCTCAGACTTTGTCTGAAGAAGAAATTAATGAAATCAACTATAACCTAATAGTAGTAGTAGTAATATAAATTTTAAAATCCTCCTAAAGTTGCTGCAAACTGTGACCCCCTTTTCCCTTACACTCAAGTTAAAAGAGAATACTAACAGCCTGTCTTCTCTCTGTGGTCAGTGGACCTTATCTATACTCCCCAACTCCACATTCCTCAAAGTTTATTCCTCAAAAGCCCAGCGAGTTCCTACTTACCTCCTGCATGGCTGCAGGGTCACAAGACTGATAAGTTTAGGTTGCAAGACATATTTCTCTCAAGATGTAAGAAATGTTTAATGCTGCCTTTGTTTCTTGCTTCTGTAACTCACTTCCCACCTCATGTAGTCCCTGCTTTAAGATGTTTAAAAGTAGGAAAAGCCCTTTGTTTGGGGCTCAGACTTTCTGGACCTATGTCCAGCTGAGTCAGTGATCACCTTCATGTAATAAAGTCTCCTGAACATTTTTTGGTCTCTTCAGTCTTTGATTGTCCCACAACATTTCTGGGGGCCCATTCAGGATTCGGGATTGGAGACAGCAGATTTTCTGTCTCCTTTGCCTGGGGGTTAGAGCCCCAGGACAGGGGAGACCTGGGGTCCTTGGCACCACTGGGAGAGTTTCAGCCCAAAAGGAGAATGGCCCTCCTGTGTTCCAGAGCCTTCCACCAACAGTGCAAATGGAACCAGTGGAAAGGGTTGCAAGACAGTCACGGGAGCTGTGTGCAGATATCTGAACGGCAATAAGGTTTGGGCCCTAAGGCAAGACCTGTCCCAAAAGGATGGAAGAGGAGCCTGATCACCTCCCAGGGCATGATGACTAGTCCGATCTGAGGGGGTTGGGACAATGGGAGAGGCCCGTTGATTCGGATGAAACTCACACCCTAACCAACACCAGATGCAGGCAGGGCTCGCAAGTCAGTCAGAAAGGAAAACCATTTTGGGGACGGGGGAGGTGTGTGAAAGTGTGTGAAAGAGACGGCCTCAGGAGAGACCAGTGTGGGGAATGGCGTGGGGAGGCACAGATCTCTTAGTGTGTACTGTGTGCTGTGAGGTGAGTGTGGGAAATACCAGACCTAGGACACTGCATACAGCCTATAGGACTAGTTCCATGACTGCATCTAACTGTGACAGGAATTAAGGCACACTCCTGGCTAAGCAGTGTCTGAACCTCCGGTGATAGGATCCAGTCTGGTGATCCAAGAGTGAAAGTGTGAGTGAAAGTGTGCCATGAGGGAGGAAATGGGAGGAAAAGGGTCAAAGCCTACTCCACTGGAGTGCATGCTGAAAAACTTTAAAAAAGGTTTTAATGGTGATTATGGGGTTAAGCTAACTCTACAGAAACTGAGAACCCTTTGTGAGATAAACTGGCCATCTTTTAATGTAGGGTGCCTGGCTATGGGGACAATAGACAGGGAGATAATTGGCCAAGTGTTTTGGGTGGTCAACAGGCTTGGAGAACAGCCCAGGCACTCAGGTCAGTTTCTATATATCGACTCCTAATTAAGTGTAATTCAGACCCACTCTAAGTGACTGCAGACCAGTATTGAGACCTACCATAAGACTCTAATGGCCCATACAAAACCATAGAAAGAGACTGCAAGGCATCAGAAAAAGAAAAGGAGTCACAGGAAAAGAAGAGGAAAAACATGTCCTACAGGCTTCACCTGTTAGGTGAAGAGTTAGAAAGTCCACCCCTCTATGCACCAATTTATCCATCCCTGGAAAGCCTTAGACAGGAAACTGCCCCAGCTGCTTCTGGAGGTTCAGACTCAGAAGAAAGCACCCCTCAGGTAACACCATGCAGAGAGGAGCCAGAGCCCTTTCCTGGAAAGCCAAGGGGATAACTCCAGGGGTTGAGGTCAGCTGCCTTAGGTCAGGCCATGCCCGAGCAATGCTGATGCCCCTCCAAGAAACACAGGGACAAATTTACTTGAATGCACAGAATGAAGTCCAAGGAGGAGAACCGCTTGTCGTTTATCAGCCCTTCTCTACTACTGATTTCTTAAACTGGAGACAACATACTCCCTCCTATACAGAGAAGTCTCAGGCTCTTAGAGATCTAATGCAGTCCATTTTCCTCTCACAATCCTACCTGGGCTGATTGCAAACAATTTCTGTCATTATTTAATATGGAAGAGTGCTGTAGAGTTATATAAACCACTCTCCAGTGGCTGGAGAACAATGTGTCTGCAGGCACAGGAGATATCAGGCAGTATGCACAACAAGACCTCTTGATAGAGGCTGACCCAGGCTGGGGCCCTAACTGGGCTCAAGGGCTACAAAGTTTGCAGCGGTATCGAGAGGCACTCCTAAATGGAATAAAAGCTGGAGGGAAAAAGGCCACCAATATTGAAAAGGTCTCAGAGGTCTGCCAGAAGCCAGATGAAAGTACCAGTGAATTTTATGAAAGGTTCTGTGAGGCTTATCAGCTTCACATGCCATTTGACCCAGAGGCTGCAGGTAATCAGTGTAAGATTAATGCAGCATTTGTAAGCCAGGTGCAAGGGAACATAAAGTGAAAGCTTCAGAAGATAGAAGGTTTTGAAGGAATGAATATTACCCCGCTTATCCAGGTGGCTACTAAGGTGTTTGTAAATCAGGATGATGAGGCCAAGAGAGAAGCTAGACGCAGAGCTAAGGAAAAGGCAGACTTGCTGGAGGCGGCCTTAGTTGGAAGAGAAACTGGTTTTGTAAGAGGACATGGTTGTGGTCACGATCATGGTAGAGGACAAACTAGGCAACCAGGAAGCTAAGCCAGGATAAAAGGGCTGACCTAGGCTTGAGAAAGATCAATGTGCAAGATGCAAGCGGATAGGACACTGGGAGAATGAATGCCAAATTGTCCGGTGCCCTTGTTAGGAAGAGACTTGCTCCAGATATTGCAAGTACAAATCTCCTTTTTACCAAAAGGGGACATGACTCTAAACCTAGGTCAAAGAAAAGCCATAATAATGATCCTTACTGTCCCAACAACAGAGGAATGGTAATAATTTGGGTGCCCCACATGGTCATCACCCTGAAGGAGCAGAGGGGGCATCACTGGCTTTCTAACCCTAGGATGTTAAGTTATCAAGGACTTTTGTGTGAAAACCCATGCATAACCTTGGAGACTGTGAATACTCTAAATCCAGTCACACTGTTGCCAATAGAATGGGTGGAGCATGGAAAGCCCCTGTTGTGCAGCCCAGGGTATCACTGTTGTGTGGAAACAGTGGATGAGGATTTTTTTTTTGTTTTTTGTTTTTTGTTTTCTGAGACAGAGTCTCGCTCTGTCGCCCAGGCTGGAGTGCAGTGGCAGGATCTCAGCTCACTGCAAGCTCCGCCTCCCGGGTTTACGCCATTCTCCTGCCTCAGCCTCCTGAGTAGCTGGGACTACAGGCGCCTGCCACCTCGCCCGGCTAGTTTTTTGTATTTTTAGTAGAGACGGGGTTTCACCGTGTTAGCCAGGATGGTCTCGATCTCCTGACCTCGTGATTCGCCCGTCTCGGCCTCCCAAAGTGCCGGGATTACAGGCTTGAGCCACCGCGCCTGGCCACGGATGAGGTTTTATCAATCTGAAAAGACTTAAAGGACCAGCCCTTAAAAGATCCAGTTGTTGAATACTTTACTGATGGCAGCAGCTTCATATCTGAAGGTGTCAGCTGGGCTGGATATGCAGTGGTAACACTAAACTCAGTAGCCGAAGCCCACCCTCTGCCAGTTGGAACTTCAGCCCAAAGGGCTGAGATAATAGCTCTCACTAGAGCATTGATCTTGGCCGAAAGAAAGTCAGGAAACATCTATACTGACTCAAAGTATGCTTTTGCCAATTTGCATGCCCATGGAGCCATATATAAGGGAAGAGGATTATTAACTACTGAAGGAAAAGAAATCAAAAATAAAAAGGAAATAGAGCAGCTCTTAGAAGCCATATGGGCTCCAAAAGAAGCAGCAGTCATCCATTGCAAAGGGCATCAAAGAGGAGGAGGTGACGAGGCTGGAGGAAACAGAAAGATGGACAAAGAAGCCAAAAGAGCTGCAACAACAGAGGTAACTAAGAAGGAAGAGGAAACACTTACCATGCTCTTACAGGAGCTTCCCCTTACAGAACCCCCTAACTACTCCTCTAATGAAAAGGCTTGGTTTGAGCAGGAGAGTGGAAGTTACCAGAAAGGAGGTTGGTGGAAGTTCTCAGATGGCAGGCTTGCCATCCCAGAAGCAAAAGCCCCCCGGTTCATAAAGCAGTTTCAAGGAAAGCATATATGAAAAACTGCATTAGACACTCTTGTAGGATGGCATTTCTATGTGCCACGACTAACTGCCATCACTTGAGCCGTTTGTGAGCAATGTTTAACTTGTGCCCAAAACAATCCATGGCAGGGGCCAATACAGCCCCAAGGGATTCAAGAAACTGGAGCTACACCCTGTGAAAACCTGCCTGTGGACTCTACTGAGCTGCCTCAAGCTGGAGACTACCGGTACATGCTAGTGTTTGTCTGCACTTCCTCAGGGTGAGTCGAGGCATTTCCCACCAGGACAGAGAAAGCTCAGGAAGTAACCAGGATCTTGCTAAAGGACATTATTCCTAGATTTGGACTGCCTCTAACTTTAGGATCAGACAATGGCCCAGCATTTGTGGCAGAAATAGTACAACAGCTAATGCAGATGTCAAAAATCAAATGGAAACTGCATACAGCTTATCACTCACAGAGTTCTGGAAAAGTTGAAAGAATGAACTGGACACTCAAACAGCTGTTGAAGAAGTCTTGCCAAGAAACTCATCTAAGGTGGGATCAGGTGCTGCCCATGGTCCTTCTCCGAGTCAGGTGCACCCCTAATAACTTAACTGGTTATTCGCCCAACGAGATAGTGTTCGGCCTACCACCCCCCATCAGAACTCAGATAAAAGGAGATTTCAAAGAAATTGGGGAATTAACCTTAAGAAGGCAAATACAAGCCTTAGGTGAGGCCATGCAGGAAATACAAGGAGGGGTAAGAGAAAGAATACCTGTTAGCCTCACAGATGCAGTACATCCCTTCCAATCTGGAGACTCTGTCTGGGCCAAACGATGGAACCCAACCACTTTAGGGCCTTTATGGGATGGTCCCCATATTGTGATCTTGTCTACCCCCACTGCTGTTAAAGTTGCAGGTATCACACCTTGGATTCATCATGGCCAGCTGAAACCAGCAGCAGCTGCCGCCCAGCACCAGTGGACCAGTCAATAAAACCCAGACCACCTGACACAGCTGATCCTGCAGCAAAACCAAGCCACTACTGACAAGGACAACTGCCCTGCTCTCACCACACCGGAGCCTGGTTGGTCCACGCACAGCTGAAGCTTGAGGAAACATCGAGCCCTGCTCCAGTCACACAACGGGAAGCTGACTAGTCTACACATGGCCGAAGCCTGAGGAAGTCAATGATAGATAAGTAAATGTGGATTGAATTTACAAACGTAGTTATACTCTTATTTGTACTGAATTTTGCTGTCATGTTATCTTTGCAAATATTGCCAAGCTTGTTGCCCAAAAGGGTGCCCATACATAGTCTAAGTTAAATCATATTAGTAATATTAAAGCCACTGACACTTTCACCTGTGGTTATAAAGGGGGACCAGGAAGACTGTCTTCATTATATGATAGAAGCCTGGTCTGGAAAATGTGTGACTAAAACTCTGTTATACCAGATCTACTATGAGTGTACAAGGACTCATATAGGAACTTGTGTCTACCATCAGACTAGTTATTCAGTCTGTGATCCTGGCAATGGGCAGCCCCAAGTATGTTATGACCTAGAGTTCTTATCTAGTGACTTCTGGTTTCAAGTCCAAATTGGTGAACCCCTAATGCCATCATATACAAACCCTACAAAAACCAGGGTCTGTAAACTTGTAAACAAAACAAAATTTCCCTTACTCGCATAAAGGGCCTGTGTCCATATATTTTGATGCCTACAAAGCTGCACATCTCAGTAAACTAAATAATATTGGATCATCTGTAAAAATCTAAGACAAAAAGAGTAAGCAGCAGAGCCACCAAGGACAGACATACCACCACCCGAATAATGGCTCTGCAAAGGTACCCACCAGTATCCCAAAATGAGTACACACCCACTCAAGAAGAAATAGCTAACTGTGGTGCTCTTTACTAATCTACATTTTTGTCGAGCACCAAAAGCGGGGAATGAAGGAATTAATGAAATCAAATATAACCTAATAGTAGCGGTAATATAAAATTTAAAATCCTCCTAAAGTTACTGCAAAGTTTGACCCCCCCCTCCATCCCTTACACTCAAGTTAAAAGAGAATATTCACAACCTGTCTTCTCTTTGTGGTCGGTGGACCTTATCTATACTCCCCAACTCCACATTCCTCAAAGACCCAGCCAGTTCCTGCTTACCTCCTGCATGGCTGGAGGGTCACAAGACTGGTAAGTTTAGATTGCAAGACATGCTTCTCTCAAGATGTAAGAAATGTTGTAATGCTGCCTTTGTTTTTTGCTCTGTAACTTGCTTCCTGCCTCTTGTAGTTCCCACCTTAAGATGTTTAAAAGTAGGAAAAGCCCTTTGTTCAGGACTCAGACTTTCTGGATGTGTGCCTGGCTGAGCTAGTGATCACCTTAATTTAATAAACTCTCCTGAGCCTTTTTCAGTCTCTCCAGTCTTTGATTGTCCCATAACATGTCTATAGCCTACCTCAGTAGTGCTATCTTCTCACTTGTTAGGCTGAGCTTGACAATCTCTCACAGACTCTATTTCTTATGAAAACTCTTCAGGGTTAGAGTAGAAGTTAGGAGTGGAACCTTGTTAGAAGTACACAGGAAAATAGGGCATCTCTCCAAGAATACTAGGGTGAACCATGAAAATTAGAGACAGGTCTTAGTTAATTTAGAAAGTTTATTTTGTCAAGGTTGAGGATGTGCACCCATGACACTGCCTCAGGAGGTCCTGACAACATGTGTCCTGGGTGATCAGAGAACAGTTTGGTTTTTTTGTTTGTTTGTTTGTTTGTTTGAGACGGAGTCTATTCTAGGGAGACATGAAACAGTGATCAGCATATGTAAGATGAACATTGGTTTGTTCTGGAAAACAGGACAACCCAAAATGGGGAGAGGGCTTCCAGATCATAGGTAGATAAGAGACAAATCGTTGCATTCTTTTAAGTTTCTCATTAGCCTCACCAATGGAGGCAATCAGGTACGGATTTATCTCAGTGAGCAGGGGGTGACTCTGAATAGAATGGGAGGCAGGTTTGCCTTAAGCACTTCCTAGCTTGACTTTTCCTTTTAGCTTAGTGATTTGGGGCCCAAGATATTTTCCTTTCACACTAGAAATAGTTCACAAAAACAAAAAGCTGAGGAGACAGTGTTGCTTGGTCTCCTTTGGCCTCCTTAGTCAGATGAAATTGTGTCACATGTATGTACATCTAAGTGGCATCATTGTCTAGATAAAGAGAAAGGAGAACAGTTGCCTCTCTTGTGAGAGAGAGAGGCACCCAAGTGGGAATTCCAACCCACAGCAGAGTGCAGCAGATTTTATAGACAGGCTTGAGGAGGTGGTGTCTGATTTACATAGGGACCACAGATTGCCTGGACCAGCTGTGATGTTTATATAACATGCCCGGAAGGCTGGCTACCTCACCCTAATCTTATTATGCAAATGGACTTTGCATTTGGCCGGAGCCTCGTTATCTGATTCTTACTGTACATGTGACTGGCAAAGAGAAGAAAGAATAGAGCCACACTTTGAACATACCTAGTCCCAGGTTCTTGGCACAACTGCTGATATTCACCTGTGCAAGCTTCTAGTTTGCTGGTATATGTTTGCTGCTCAATTATAAAGGTTGCTCTTTGTTAGAAAAGAAAATGATTTGGGGGCTACTTTTCATTAAAAGGAAAACCTTACCAACGATGCCTGTACCCTCACTACCTGCCTAAATAATTTATTCTTTACTCCTATATCACATTAAATATAAAGAGAAAGTAAAAACATTTAAGCGATGTGTCTGCTCCCAAGGGAAGTTCCCTGTCTGTGAAGCAAACACACCCCAAGGTGGACGCAGCGAGGTCCTATAGCCTAGCAGGTAGCCCAGAGACACGATCCTCTCTGGAGTGAAGGAAACTGGGCAGCAGCTCCAGTCCCTGAAATACAGCACAACTAGGATGAGCTATCACGGCTTTGACATACCTTTCGCCATATTCATAAAAGCAAACTGTGACTAGTTTTCTTTTTCTAAACTATAACTGCCCAGTGGGTTCACTTTGCCCGCTGCTTAGACAGAGCCGATTTATCAAGACAGGGGAATTGCAATGAAGAAAGAGTCATTCACACAGAGCCAGCTGTGCGTGAGATCCAAGTTTTATTATTACTCAAATCAGTCTCCCCAAGCATTAGGGGATCAGGGTTCTTAAAGATAATTTGGTGACTAGCAGCTTGGGAAGTGGGGAGTACTGATTGTTCAGGTTGGAGATGGAATCATAGGGGATCGAAGTCCATTTTTCTTGCTGGTTTCTGTTCCTGGGTGGGGTGGCAGAACTGGTTCAGCCAGATTACTGGTCTGGGTGGTGTGAGCTGCTTGGGCCAGATTACTGGTCTAGGTGGTGTCAACTGATTCATCAAGTATGGGGTCTGCAAAATATCTCAAGCACTTGTCTTAGATTTTGCAATAGGAGCAATTTGGGGAGGTTCAGACTCTCGGAGCCAGAGGCTGCATGGCCCCTAAACTATAGTTTCTAATCTTGTAGCTAATTTATTGGTCCTGCAAAGGCAGACTGGTTCCCAGGCAAGAGGGGGTTTTTTCAGGAAAAGGCTGTTGCCAATTTTGTTTCAGAGTCAAACCATGAACTGAATTCCTTCCCAAAGTTAGTTTGGCCTAGGTCCCAAGATGAACAAGGACAAGTTAAAGGGTAGAAGCAAGATGGGGTCAGTTAGGTCTGATTTCTTTCACTGTCATACTTTCCTCGGTTATAATTTTGGAAAGGTGATTTCAAAGCAACCCTATACTTTAAGCCCCATGACTTCACTATTGTATGAATCCTATGTCAACAAAAAACCCTTTGTTTTTAATACAGAAAAAAAAAAAAATACTTCCTGTGCTAAATCAGTAAATCACAAAATGTTTATTTCAGACTAGGGCAATTCACATAGTCATTAACCACCTCATGCAGCTGTATCAAACGCCTTTGATTTCTGTCCACATCAAAAGAATAAGATTTTCATTTTAAGTACCCTTTCCTACCTGACTTGCCTTAATATAAATACTTCAATTGTATACAATTAAACACTAATGTATGAGAGACTTTGTGTGTAGTCATTTCTTGTTAAATACCTGTCTTACAAATAAATGACCAATGGATTACAATACTGAATACCTAGCAGAAAATGATTATTTAAATAAGTGATCTTATTTTTCAACAGGAAAGTACTTTCTTGATGTGTATATGTTTTCCTGGGATGATAATTTAGTCATTGAAAAAAGTCACAATATGCTGGAAAGTATAAAAATAAAACATAACTTCTAATCTCATCAATGAGTTAGAAATACTGCTAAATTTACAGTAGATATCCTACTACTAGGCTTTTGTTCTTTGTCATTGATTTCTAGGTTTTTAATAAATAGAATTATATGCACCATGAATTGAATTAATCAACATATTTAAATTTATCTATAGGTAACAACTTTAGTTCTTCTGGAAATGGGTATGTAGGGAAAGTAGTAAATTTAATTCTTTCATATTGTTGGTGAAATAAAAGTTGTACCAAAAATGTTGTCTCCACAAAAATTTAGAAAAAATGGAACACTGTTTTATTATTAACAAGAACCAAATACGTGCAGATAGGTATTCCGCAAATGACTGCAAAATCAGGTTGAAAGTTTACGGTATTTATACATACTGACACATAAGATCTCTTTATACTGCACTATTTTATTTTCCTTTTTGTTGTTTGTTGTTGTTGTTGAGAGGAAGTTTCACTCTGTTGCCAAGGATGGGGTGTAGTGGCGCGATCTGGGCTCACTGCAACTTCCGCCTCCCAGGTTGAAACGATGATCCTGCCTCAGCTTCTCAAGTAGCTGGGATTACAGGCGTGAGCCACCAGACCCAAACCTGTGCGAGCATTTCTTACTTACACATTAAAATTACATATCAAATGTATATAAAATGCAGATGTAGTGTCTTTTCTTATTCATGTTTTATAAAATAGCTTTTTGAGACAGACTCTCACTCTATCACCCAGGCTGAAGTGCAGTGGTGCTATCTTGGCTCACTGCAACCTCTGCCTCCCAGGTTCAAGTGATTTTCCTGCCTCAGCTTCCCTAGTAGCTGGGAGTACAGGCATGTACCACTACGCCTGGCTTTTTTTTTTTTTTTTTTGTATTTTTGTAGAGTCGGGGTTTCACTGTGTTGACCAGGCTGGTCTCAAGCTCCTGACCTCAAGTGATCCGCCCACCTCAGTCTCCCAAAGTGCTGGGATTACAGGTGTGAGCCACCTCGCCCAGCATTTACACTGCACTGTTTTTAGCTGGTTTATATAACATGTTTCCTTAGGATCAACGCCATCCTGTTTTCCCATGACAGAACTGACAACATAATTTGCTGTTACATTCTGAACTTTGCTATACCTTCCGTGTATTCATCCTATGCTCACCTTGGAAATGTGGTAGCTATTTGCTTATCTGAAAGAAAATTAACATTTATCTCCCTTGGAAGAAATGGCTACAGACAGGATAGGCACGGGGCTTAAGCTCCCAAAGTGTCAGGAAGCCTGGATCTCTGTCTTTCTGGATATTTCCATTTCAAAAGACATGGAGTCCAGACTCCTGAAGACATCTCTGGGTTGTAAAGCTGGCAATGATATTTAACCTCTAGAAAGCTCTATTTATATCTAAAGGTTAAAGAAAGGACTCTGGCCCACTAGTCTCCAAAGAAACACTCTAAAAACAAGTTGGGGTCTGGCATGGTGGCTCACGCCTGTAATCCCAACACTTTGGGAGGCCGAGGCAGGTGGATCACCTGAGATTGGGAGTTCAAGACCAGCCTGACCAACATAGAGATACCCTATCTCTACTAAAAATACAAAATTAGCTGGGCGTGGTGGCTCATGCCTGTAATCCTAGCTACTCAGGAGGCTGAGGCTTGAGAATCACTTGAACCCGGGAGATGGAGTTTGCAGTGAGCCAAGATCGTGCTATTGCACTCCAGCCTGGGCAACAAGAGAGAAAAATCCATCTCAAAAAACAAGTTGGGAAAGTGGAATCTTTTTTTCTTATAAATTTATATACCCTTAAATTATACATAATTCACAAAGATTCAATTTTGCCTGGGGCTATTTTTTGTTTGCCTGATATAAACAATAGATTTTATTGCTTAGAAAAAGCAGGTGATTTCCTAGCATTAGCTCTGTTTTGAAATAACCTGCCTTACTTTCACTTTCAATCTCATCAATATTCACACACACAAACACACACACACACACACACACACACACACACACATACAGGTCTTACTCTCTGCTCTCCATTTCTCTCTCTTTCTTCCCCTTTTCCCACCTTCCTCTCTTTTAGAGACAATATACCATAGAGAATCAATGTGATTTTAATCAAACGGATTTTCAAGTTTGAATCTCACTCAATTACTTGCTACCTCGGTGTGTAGCTCAATGGCTTTAGTTAGACATATTAATTACCAATTTTCTGATTATTTTTCCCCCTTGGACAATGGGGATAATAAACACCCTTTATCTTGAGGCATTTTGATATTTAAAATGGTATGTGTAAAGAATATGGCCTAGAATGGAGCTGATGAGGAGAAAACATTGTTACTGTACACTAAGCAAACACAGAGGTATTTTAATGAAGTGATTGACAGGAAGACTTCTTGAGCCCAAATCTTATTTAGTAGCTCTATAATTGTAACAAATTATTAAATCTCTCTTTTTAAATTGTGGTAAAAGTATTCATGATAAGAGTACAATGGGATAATCTATGTAAACAAAATGGGTACTGTCTTCATTATTATTAAATGTTAAGTGCCAAGACCTGAGTTAGGTGCTAATAATTCAAACATGTATAAGACGTGGACATTCCCTCAGAGCACTTACAGTCCTCATTTCTAAATGCAAATAATGAGGTCCATTTTATTTTATTTTGTTGAGACGGAGTCTCGCTCTGTCGCCCAGGCTGGAGTGCAGTGGCCGGATCTCAGCTCACTGCAAGCTCCGCCTCCCAGGTTTACGCCATTCTCCTGCCTCAGCCTCCCATGAGGTCCATTTTAAAAGAGTCTAATATTCAAGCGAATTGAACCTAAATAATATTATATTAAGCTTTCTCATTCCTGCACTTCTCAACGTGGCCCACAAACATGAGATGAATGTCATTATTTTAAATGATTCAATGAAGTTTTTTTTTAATAATTGCAAGCTGTCTCTAAGATCTCTTCCAATAATAAAATCGGAAGATTCTGTTTGAGAAATTATGTCAAATCCTCTCACTAGTGCAGCTGTCAGCAATTTCTTTTATCGTTGCTAAATCACAGACTGTCATATTACTCTGTTTATTTGCAGAGGTTGCGTTGCTTTTTACACGTATAAATACAGGTCTCTAGAAAGTCTGGAAAGCCCCATGACATTGGAGAGGTAAGGTAAAAGTCCAAAGTTCCAGCAAGAAAAAAAAAGAGGGAGAAAGCAGTGCAGCCAAATTCAGAACTAAAAAGAAGAGAATAAAGACTCTTAACTTTCTCACTGAAACTGCCTTCCTACCAACTCCAGAGGATCTCTACTCTGGGTAAGACTAGGACTTATAAGGATTTTGTGATTTATAAGGATCCATTAGTTTTCTCTAAGTTGACCATCCCCAAGATATGCAGCAGTTGAGCCAAATGCAGGATACAAGTCTAGATGAAATCCTGGCCTTAGGTGACTGCATGTACCTTAGTATGCTCTAATTCCTGCCGTGTCAAATTAGGCTTCAGTAGAGGTGGAACAGATATTCAGAGAAGTTGATGTTCTAAGATTGTTATTTCTTTTCTGGCACCATCTTGAATTACCGTTATCTTTAAATATCTGCCTAATAGACTCTGTCACTTTCTTTATTACCAACATTTATAGCTATAGGTAAATGAAGGTAGTTAACTTGGGATCTGCAAAAAGAGGAAACACATTATTATAATGGAGGAGCTTATAACATCTTTATGCCACCACCTTTTCTGAGCCAATGATTGATTGATTCCTATTTTATGGTAGCATAGTACATGCTGTGGAATTGGACAGACCCATACTGTGTTTTCACTCATCTTCCATAGATACCCAGTCTTTTTAGTTTCTGGTTTGCCCTTCTTGCTTGCCAGCAGATCCTGTAGGACATTGCTGTAAGAGGAAATGGGTCATGATCACAGAAAAATAAACGGCGTTTTTGCCATCTTCTGCTGAAGCGATGGGAAGCCAGATAATTTAATAGAAGCCTCCAGTGGAACAAGTCAGAAGTAACCAGCTCTATAGTGGAAGCAAACCACTCTTTATTATAGGATAAAAATGAAAACTATAGTATCTATCGTCTATATTTGCTTGTATCTTAAGGAGATTATATATTTTGCATCATGATCACATAAGTTATAAGGATTGAGATATTCAACTTAAAAACATAAAATGAAAGCATTACTAGAAGAAGGCTGTTCACTCCTTTTAACTTTACAAAATTATCAAAATATTTAATTTATCAAGTCCCAGATAAAGATAGCAAGATTACAATTGTGCACATGCTACTCTCTATACGGCAGAGATCAGACAAAAAACAAGCCATGGTTTTTCAAAGAATGTTTCCTGGTGTGACTTCATTACATGAAATAATTAAAAACAATATGCAGACTGATATACATGGAGGTAATAAAGAATCAATCTTAAAATGCAGAGAATTCAAAATCTGGTAACATGTTTGAGTCAAAAATCAACAGATAAGTGTCAGGTGCGCACTATCAGGCTTGCATGAATAACGTGTGAATGCTGATGCACAGTGAAAGGAGGAAATCATTGGGTAACCTGAGTCCCACAGTCTGATCAGACCCTGCCCACAGAGGGGCTTGGAAGAAATCAGGACCAAGGATGGGTTAGAATGGTATCTATGTTTCAAAATATGTAGATATGTGTGACACAATGTTCCCTAGATGAAAATTACTATTACTATACACATGAGTTCAGTGAGCTCAGCTTTGCTCAATCCAAAGATCTAAATGTGAACGTGAAAAGCTTCCAAAGGAAATTTTGTAATTAAGTCAGAAGAGTAAGCGGGGCACCTCGGAAAAATTCCATTTTCTGGAAAATGACATACAAGATGAGCTGGTGGGAATGCAACCTTTTACAACCTTCTGTAGAGGAACTGGGCAATATCTACAAAATTATATACTCTCATCTTTTGACCAAGCAGTCCTGTTGGTAGAAATCTATCCTGAAATTACTCCTGTAACAATATAAAAATACACATGCATAAAGTTAGCAGAGTTATTCATTGCAGCATTGTTTGTAATTGCAAAATATTTGAGACAATCTAAATGCCCATACATTGAAGAGTGATTGAATAAACTGGGGTATAATCCACATAAAGGAGTAGATACATGTTAAAAGGATTTTCAAAGCTTTCTATGAACAGATGTGGAGGGATTTCCAAATTTCTATATGATATGATCTTCATGTTAGAAAATGTGAAAAAGAAAATATGCACATTCTCATTTGTGGAAAGAAAATCCAAGAAGGGTAAACCAGAAACCAACAAGAGTGAGTATCTACGGAGGATGGTTTGGAATGTGGTAGAAAGAATAGAAGACCAGTGCAATGGGAGTGTAGTGGTAAGATGAAGGAAAAGTGACACTCCTCTGACTGTAACTTTTTGAAAAGCTCTGAATTTAAGAACCATGTTGTTTCACAAACTCAGAAAATAAATCATACTTAAAATCAACCAAGAGACCAAGATGTGAGGGAGGCCAAAATGAAACAGAAACAGTAACAAATATAACTAACTGTTTTACAAACGAAGAATTTAACCATACTGAAGAAGGTGGAGAAGGAAAAAATGAACCTAAGCAACTTCGAAGTGCAATGTTTTGCATGTATATATAAGGCTAAAGACCAAAAGAACTGTACACTAATAATTTTCTGTAGTAAGTAAATTTATTTTTCCACAGACTTATTATCAATTTTGATACCACTATATGAATATACTAGGATTGAGCAAGGAAACAAATGTATTACATATTAGGAGACCAAAGTCTAGCTTATTTAGAGAAAATAGTTTAAAAAGGAAAGTCAAAAGCTTGAATGAGCTCAGATGTGTTGGATTGGAACTGGAAATATCAACAGAATCTCAAGCTTTATGATAGAAATGTACAAACAAAAATAAATATAGATGCGTGCTAGTATACATATATATATTTCTCATATTTGCCCCTGAGTGGGTCTAGAAATAATTAACACACCTAGAGAGATATCTTGGTGTCAAAATACCATTATCCAATGAAAGAAACCAAAGATACTGGGAGAAATGGTGGATTCTAGGGATAAAGCAGGAAAAATGCAGATATGTTTTCTAGAATACATTGTGAAGCCAAAAAGAAAAGAAACACTGAAAATATGATGGAAGCATGTGAAAAAGAAAAAGAAAAGAAAATGGATCCAGCTTGAAGAAACTCTCAATGATGAAATCTAGGACAAGTTGAGTAACAAAATAAATATTGATTGTAAAGTATTGAAACCCTCAGAGTAAAACTAATATCTCTGAGTCTGCATTGATACAAGTAAATGATTAAATGAGCAAACAAAATAAATAAAGAAGGAACAGCCCTTGCTCATGTTAGAACTCCAGTTAATAGACATAGAAAGAATGACTAGAATAGAAAATCTATTTAGTCAAACACCACAAAAAGAATCATCAATAAAAACTAAAAGTAGTGGCTGAGAAAACAACAACAACAACAACAAAATATGATGAGATTGTATTTGCATAGTCTCCGACTGTTTCTCAAAATGGAAACTTTTTAGTGACAAAGTGGCACATAACTCTTTACTGTGGAGAAATCTGAAATCTGGCAGCAAGCACTTTAACCAAGTGATCAAAGTGAAGGTCACAGCACCAGAAAAAGTCATGTCAACATCATGAATCCCTTAATACAAGACTCTGAAAATGGCAGAACATCACTTCTGTGACATTTGCAAAAAAAAAAAAAAAAATGCATAACTTCAATCAATGAGGAAACATCAGAAAATTCCAAAGTGAAAGATATTCCTCAAAATCAAAGGCCAGTACTATTCTAAAATGTCAAAGACATGAAAGACAAAAAAAGAATAAGGAACTATCAAAGATGCAAGAACACTACAGAAACATAATGACTAAATGCAATGAGGGATCCTGGATTGGATCGTGAAGCAGAAGGACATTAGTGGGAAACTGGTGAAATGTCAATAAGGAGTGTAAATTAGTTATCATTGTATCAATGTTAAAATCCTGGTTTCAGTAATTGCATCATGGTTATGTAAAATATTAACATTAGGAGAAGCCAGGGAAATGGTATATGGGCACTCTTCATACCTATCATGCATCTTTTCTATAAGTCTGTTTCAAAATTAAATTATTTTAAAAGGCAGTCAGTGGCCCAGTCCATAGGACAGCCTTAAAGGGCCACAGGTCTTCTTAGAAATGCACAAGAAACAATGTTCAAGAATAATAAACAAAAATTTATGCCCTATCGTAGAATTCAGCTCAATTGACTGACCAGACATTACTTTCTGCTTCATTTTTTCCTTGCAGACAAAGGAACAGTCCGAACATGGCATCAGAGATCCACATGCCAGGCCCAGTATGCCTCATTGAAAACACTAAAGGGCATCTGGTGGTGAATCCAGAAGCTCTGGAGATCCTGTCTGCCATTACACAGCCTGTAGCAGTAGTGGCAATTGTGGGCCTCTACCGCACAGGCAAATCCTACCTGATGAACAAGCTGGCTGGGAAGAACAAAGGTGAGTGGCACCAGCAAAGCATGGATGAGCCCCATCTGTCCAGTTACACAGTCAGTATCCAGTTTGAAGATGGGATGAAAGAAAGTTAGTGTTGGGGATAAATATTGATAGCTAACTTTGAATTCATCGGCGAACTCTTTGCATTCACTCTGGAGGATTGGAGTCAACTGACTCTTCCCACTTTGCCTTTATCTTCACATTTCACATATAAATAAGGTATTAATAAAAAAAGCATTATTAAATATTTACTAAAATATTTATGTAGTAATAGCAAGTTTCCACAGAACTTTAAGATAAAATGAATGCTTCAATACATATTGGATATTCTAATTTCTCTATTTTTTTGTAATTAAGGTCACTATTGGTTATAATTTATCTCTTTTACATGAGGCTGTAGTGTCAGGGACTCAGTGTGGCTTATAAAGCACCAAGTTACCAGTCAGAAGCCTGATGTTAAAGTGTAGTTTGTATGTCTTTCTAACTAAGCCAATCAGTTACTATTTCTACTCTTCATTTTCATCATTCAGGAAATGAATGATTTGACTACCATATCTTGAGTTCCTCTGTCAACTCAAAATAACAACAGATAGTCACTCTCCAAAGAAATGCATATATTCGGATTTGTAAATTCTGGAAATGCATATAACAAATCATAAGTTCATCTGGAAATGTTAAGGCAGTGAGAAACTTTTAAAGGCAAAAATGAGACATATATGCCAGTTGATGTAAAATGAGAGTTCACTGGTTTACAGGATCATATTGCAGGTGAGGACATGTGCATTGGCTGCTGCTTGAGAGAGTTTTATGGAGAGAACCCTGACTGCAGGGACCCTGATGGCAGCAAGTAAGGCCACTTGCAAGATTGTGGTTAGGACTGGCTATTGCTGGAAGTACAGAAGTAGCCTTTGATGCAAGGCTGTAGTTTGACAATGTCCTAATGGCAATTTCCACCACAAGAAAGTATACATGAAAGCCCTTCCTTCATGAACTCCTGACTCCATTTTGTTAGGGTTTGGCATAAGTGACTCCATTTTGCTTCTGACAACTTTTGCAGTTCCCCTTTGACCAAGATCTTTCTCTGAAAGCATCTCTGATCAATCATCCTGTAGTTATGTATTATGTGTTCCTCAGTGCTTGGATGCACTTGATTTGGTTGGTTTGTTCCCAAATCGGTCCCAAGTGATTGGTGACTGGGAGTCAGTTTCAAAACACTTTTAGCCACCTTTGAGCAACAAGGATGTTTGGAAGGAGTGGGTTTCAGGCTAATTCTACCTGGAATTTATTATGAACTCAATTTTTTCAATTCCACATTTTCGGCATATCCTTTAAGTGCTGAGCCAGCATTATTATCTTAGGAGTGTCATTTCTGCAGAAGTCAGACAGGTAACATGTACAAAGCTTAAAGAAAATAATGCAAAGCAAAACCAACAGGAGCATAACAAATTCATTTTGGATGATGGTTCTGAACCAAGAGCTCAATTAAACAAATTAAAAGACCATGTGGGACTGGGTAAGATTTGTTATAGGCATTGAGTCTTTTATATAGTTCGGTTAGTGATTCTATTATTTAGTATCTCATGACTTGGTTAAATTAAAGGCGAGAGTGCTAACTCTGTAAAAAGGGGTCACTGGTACAATTTGAACAAAAAGTTGTGTTAAGAATATTGCCAAAGTTATTCACTACATGGAAGAAAGCATCTCTTAGATCATGTAAAGATTTGGGATTGGCATGACAGATCCAACATTCCATCAAGTACCCACAGAAGCTGATGATTATGAAATTATAACTATGGCATTATCCTGTCAAATGAAAAAGAAGGCACAAGCAAAGAAAATTTAAGAAGGATAATAGTCTCATTTTTGTAAGTATTGTTCTATCATTCTTAGAAAAAGCTGTCCACGGCATGAAACCATCAACTTCTCATACTGGTTTACACACTAAATGTCTTTGGGTATGGCATTGAGTGGTTTGGTGAACTTTCTGTGTGGCCTAAACATGAGACATGAGACTCATCCCTTGAAATTTACATTGAGTTGTGTAGCTTTAGTGTATAGAGCTTCAGGAACAGAGCAGATTTTTATTTTAGCAATTCCAGGCCAGAAAATTGGGTTGGACGAAACTAGAAGAATTGAAAATTTAGTCCAGGTTGTAGATAAATAACAATACATTCAAAAGCAATGCACAGGGCTGCAATCTAATAGCAGATGAAGTATAGTTTTCCTTTCTTAATCATAAATTTTCTCCTCTAGTCATTCCAGTTTTTACCAAGATAAGGCTTCTTTGTTTGCAGAATAAATTTAACCTCATCAAACAAAGCCTGATTATACAAGTACAGCAAGAATCGTCAAGAGACTCTTTTATGTTTGCTTTGTTGACCCTTTAAGCCAATTAAATAGAGCCCTTTCACATATCTTGTAAGCCAATTAAATAGAGCTCTTTCACATCTCTTGGAAGAAAATTATCACAAACACAAAACATGCAAACATAAGTACACACACAAGCAAAGATCACAGAGTTTTCCACAAAGGACAGCTAAATCCAAACTATTTTTCTGAAAAAATAGAATAAGTTAAGGTTACTTGCTCAAATGGCTAACCTTTGAGATTTTTCATTTGACTTTAACTGTTAATTCTGTGGAGGCTGTGGACTAAATTTGGGGTAAACTGCAGTTTCCACAACAGTTTTTTTTTTTTTTTTTTTTAATTTGGGGCTGAGTTTTACTCTTGTTGCCCAGGCTGGAGTGCAATGGTGCGATCTCGGCTCATGGCAACCTCCGCCTCCCGGGTTCAAGCGATTCTCCTGCCTGGGATTACAGGACCCCGCCACCACGCCCGGCTAATTTTTTGTGTATGTGTTTTAGTAGAGACAGAGTTTCTCCATGTTGGTCAGGCTCCTCTTGAACTCCCGATCTCGGGTGATCTGCCCGCCTCAGCCTCCCAAAATGCCGGGATTACAGGTGTGAGCCACCACCTAATGTTATACAAGGGCCAAAGGAGGCCATGAGTTGTCTTTGGTTGTGGGCCAGAGAGTAACTGTTCGTGAAAATAGTGAGCGTATGAAGATTTAAGAAAATCATGCTGCAGTGGAGGATAAGGGAGAGGAAGGCAGGAAGGGAAAGGAGATGCCTGAGGGTCAAAAGCTGAGCCCAAGCCTAAGCCCAACCTCAAGCCCCAGCATGGCACAATTTTGTGAATTAACTCAGGCTGAGTTGCCTCCAATCTTTGGAATGTCATCTTATACTGGTAATGCTGAGGCAGAGGGCAGTAATTGGTGCTTTGGGATAGGAAAAGGGACAGTTGCTGAAATACAAACTTAATAGCATCCCAAGTTCCTCAATTGCAGCCAAAATAACATGTGTTCAGGCCTTTCGGTAGTATCACCCCCAAAACTACCAGCTGTAGTGTGGTCCATTCCCAGACAGCAACATGCAAGAATAAGTTTACAATACACTCAGCCCTTCTGGCTTAAAATCAGGGTCTCAGAGGCTGTGACAACTCATGATGCTGAAAATGCCTCCAATGAAAATGAAGTACTAGCTCTCTGCTTCATTAAAAGCTCTTGGAAAGAATATTAAATCTCAAGACAGCAAAATAATTGAATGCACAATACATTTTTTGTGTCTTTGTATCCAATATATTACCTTGTCTTATTAATAAAAATTATATCTCTCGTTACATATTTCTTGGATGTGAAGTTTTTATTCATACTCAGTAATTTCTGTGAAGGACAAATCTGTCTTTATTTTCAATTTCATTTAGAAATACACCACATTCACTCTTTTTGATGTGAACTTTCCTAGGAAATTTCTCTTGTGCCCATTTAGTTTTATAAGAGCGTCATTTTGTGCCATTACATCAATATCCTGTTTTATTTCCATTACGTTTTTCAAAAACCAAAGAAAACAAGGTTTTTCTTTAAAAGTTTGACATTTTCTCTTGTTAATTCTGTGTCCTGATATTTACAGCTGAAGGGAAACTATTTTAACTTAAGTGTAAGATGGTTTAGAATAACAAATGATTCGGGAGGCTGAGGCAGGAGAATGGCATAAACCCGAGAGGCGGAGCTTGCAGTGAACTGAGATCCAGCCACAGCACTCCAGCCTGGGTGACAGAGCAAGACTCTGTCTCAAAAAAAAAAAAAAAAAAAAAAACAATAGCAAATGATACAGTCCACTCAGAGTTTACAAAAAAAACATTTACCAGGTAGACACTTAATAAACAAAATAAGCACTTGGAGAAAGTTCTTTGAAAACAGACCTAGAGATATCCACCTGCATGCATCTTTTGCACAGATTTTGTTAAGAAAAGGCTAGATCTAAAAATGTATTGTCAAGAAACAAGTAAACCAAAGCGTACATACGTAGGTATTCTAAACAGAGGTTTATGTGGGGTCCATTTAGAGTGACTGATCCAAATACCAGTTGTAGAAGCGTTAATCTAAATCTTTTACTTGGCGACAGATTTCCTCTGTGAAGTCTGAGCATTTTGCATTGCCTCCCAAATCTTTTGTCAAGCTCTTTCCATCCTTAATCTTAGCAAAACACGCGGCCTCAATTCTTGCAGCATGGTCAAAAAGTCCCATGTGGCGCAACATCAACACAGAACTGAGCAGGAGGGCTGTGGGATTCGCCATGTCCTTGCCTGCAATGTCTACAGCCGTCCCATGAATGGACTCAAAAATTGCAACCCCATTGGCTCCAATGTTGCCACTTGGTGTCACACCAAGACCTCCAATCAATCCTGCACACAGGTCACTAAGGATGTCTCCATACAAATTTGGTATAACAAGAACATCAAACTGGGAAGGATCTTGTACCATATTCAAACATACTGTATCAAGGTACATCTCATTAAATTTAATATCTTTACAGTTTTCTGCAACTTCCCTGCATTTTTGTAGAAAAAGCCCATCTAACATCCGCATGATGTTGGCTTTGTGCACCGCCGGGACGTTGTTCCGGTGGTTGTTCCGGGCATACTCAAAGGCAAACTCAGCAGTGGGCTTGCTCGCCCCCTCGGTGATGGGCTTGATACTCTGCACAACTCCATCAACGATCACATGCTCAATTCCACTGTATTCTCCTTCTGTGTTCTCTCGAATGGTCACAACATTTACATCGGTGTAAGGGGTTTTATAGCCTTCGATAGACACACATGGTCGGACATTTGTGTAAAGGTCAAATGTTTTGCATAGAGGTAAATTCATAGATGGGTGACCCTCTGCTATTGGGGTCTTCAAAGGGCCTTTCAAGCTCATCTTGTTCTTATCCATGGACTCTTAAGCCTCCGAAGGGATCATCCATTTTCCTCCAGGTCCTTGAATGGCAGTGACGTTCCGCTCCTCCCACTGAATAGGTGCTTAGGCAGCATCAAAAATCTTCATAACTGCAGCTGAAATTTCTGGGCCAATATCATCCCCTGGAATTAAAGTTACTGACTGAACAACACCAGTAAAACCTTTGGTCACCTGTTTTGGGTTGTGGAATGCCCCCAGCAGCGGAGAGACCTTGGAGATCCACGCGGGCCCAGCCATCACTTCCCCTCCTGGCTCCACAGAGACCGACCCCTTCCAATTTTAAATGCTCTTCTTAAAATGCAGTTCTTGAAAGTTCATCTGGAATGTTCCACAGGCCATTGTAATTCTAAATTACTTTTGGTGTAATTTCCCATCAATTGAGAAGTGTACATGAGATGGACCATAAATACAGCTGGCTAGAGTCCCAGAAGAAAGATTATTCTGGCATGCCTTTTAATTTGGCTTTCTTATTTTGCTTCTCATTAATCTCTGAAGAGAAAAAAATAAAATCCTGTGAATCTGGTTGGGAATGTCAGAAGTTTGGACTGGTGTTTTGTTTTACAATGTACCCGGTCCAGGGTATTTGTTTTAGTTGGTGGACAATCATTGCCTTTGTTGTCCAACCCATGACCACATTTTCCCTGTTGCATGGAAATTTTCGTAAGTGTGGCAGAGGCTCTAATGGTAACCTTGCCTATCCGTGGCCTGTTTACCTTCACACAAAATACTTCACCTTCAGAGACTGGAGTCCCTCATTAATGATGGCACTGCCTTAACTGGTTTAAATTGGTCAACCCATGCCTACTGTTTGGTACATTTATTTTTGCTCTTGGCAGATGTTCAGAAGTAAGAAAAGACTCAATTCACCAAAATTTTAAATCAGGCAGGCAGACCAAACAAAATATTAAACCAGGCATGCAGAAGTAAAAAAAAAAAAAAAGACTCACCAGAAGGACAATGTTCTTATCTCATGAAAGGCTTGCCAGAAAAGACAAAGTCGTTTTTAGGCTAAGAAGGGATTCAAGGCTTTTTATTGAGGTGACCTTATCCAAATAAGATCCTGAACCAGACAAAAAGAAGGGATTTTAACCCAAGGGGAGACTCAACATGGTACAAAAGGTCAGATGTGGAAACGAAGAGATCAAAGGGCTCAACAAGTGAATACCACTCACGGTTTCAGGGCCTGCTGATCTTTCCAAGATGAGCTCCCTTTAGATCCTACTTCTGATGCCAGATTACATCAAGCTAAAGTAACAACAGAGAAAGTAGCTCTCCAAAGAAATGAGTTTATTTAAGAATGAGCAAGGGACCATATGCATACCAAATTCAGGTATGCACACTCTAATAAATCATAGTTTGGTTGAGACAGTGGGAAACTTTAAAGATAAAAAGGAGAAGTACACGTAGGGTGTTTTGAAACAAAAGTTTATTTGTTTACAGGAGCTTACTCACAGGACTTAATATGTGTACTGGCTGTTGCTAAGAGAGAGTCTTCACAGAAGGGACCCTGATCACAGGGACTCTGATGGCAAGTTAGACCACTTGAAGTTTACAGTTAAGACTGGCTATTACTGGAAAGATGTCCTCAGAATATTAGCCTTTGTTGCGAGGTTGTGGATTGGCAACATCTTCAGTGGCAGTTCCCATCACAGGAAAGTGTGCGTGAGAGCTTTTCCTTCATGGTCTGCTGACTTCATTGCATTCAAGTTTGGCATTTTGATGCTGACAACTTTCACACTTTCAGCCTTTAAAATTCTAGAACTCTTTTACTAGTCCAAGGTATACCTTTTTAATTCCTGCAGTATTCTAATACCTCATGGATTTTCTTAAATATTTTGCTGATTTTTGTCATCATCCATCTGAAACACTTCAGTGGGTTCCATTACTAACAAATCTGGTCTACTTGGCTACATACTCAGGTGTTCAAATCACAGATTCCTCAACTAAATTTCAAGATTTTATTCTCACTACTCCACTCCTGGAAACCATTTCAACAGACTATACTAGAGTGGATGCTTTATACTGTCCTTTCCATGTCAGAATCTCCTCCATTTGGATATCCTTCTGTTCATGTGGCATCAGCATAAGGAAAAAGAGTCACTACATGAAGACGAGCTCAGCACTTGGACCTCTTGTCTCAGCCCTCTCCCTAATTTTACTTGTGAATGCATGCTTTTTTCTTCCTCTTGAGCGTTGCATAAAAATACACAGGTGTCTTAGTCTGTGTCTGCCACTAGGACAAAATACATTACACAGGGTAATTTATAAATAATAAAAACTAATTTCTCACAGATCTGGAGGTTGGGAAGTCCAAGATTAAGGCACAAGGCGATTCAATATCTAGTGAGGGCTTGTTACTCACAAAGGGGGTTTCCCACTGTTCCCAAATGGCAGAAGGGGCAGAAGGAACAATGAAATTCCCTCAAGATCTTTTTATATATATATAAGTGCAGGGATATATGTGCAGAACATGCAAGTTTGCTACATAGGTATACACGTGCCATGTTGGTTTGCTGCACCCATCAACCCATCATCTACATTAGGCATTTCTTCTAATGCTATCCCTCCCCTAGCCCCCATCCCCCAACAGACCCTGGCGTGTGATGTTCCCCTCCCTGTGTCCATGTGTTCCCATTGTTCGACCCCCACTTATGAGTGAGAACATGTGGTGTTTGGTCTTCTGTTCCTGTGTTAGTTTGCTGAGAATGATGGTTTCCAGCTTCAGCCATGTCCCTGCAAAGGACAGGAACTCATCCCTCAAGGCCTTTTATAAGGGCATTAACTTTATTACTGAGGACATGACCTTTCATGACTTAATCACTTCTGACTTTTTTTTTTTTTTTTTTTTTATGAGACGGAGTCTCACTCTGTTGCCAGGCTGGAGTGCAGTGGCGCAATCTCGGCTCACTACAATCTCTCCGCCTCCTGGGTTCAAGTGATCCCCTGGCCTCAGCCTCCCAAGTAGCTGGGACTACAGGCGTGTACCACCATGGCCGGCTAATTTTCTGTGTTTTAGTAGAGACAAAGTTTCACCATGTTGGCCAGGATGGTCTCTATCTCCTGACTTCGTGATTTATCTGCCTCGAACTCCCAAAGTGTTGGGATTACAGGTCTGAGCCATTGCACCCACCCCACTTCTGACTTCTTAATATCATCACCTTGGGGTTTGGTTTCAGACTTCACTGAAGTTCCAACATATGAATGGGGGATTGGAGGGATTAACATTCAGACCATAGTAACAGGTTAATAGAGTTTACATTAATTCTGTAATATAACTTATTTGAGCCTATGGTTAGATATGAAGTGAATAGGGGACCCAAGTACCTTCTGAGAAAGTCATTTATATAAATAAAGAGTTGATTGATTTCTTTGTTGAAATGGAGGCAACCCATTTCCCCTGCCGGAAACTTACATTCCTATACGTTTAACTGGTTTAGGCCTTGTCTGCCTGGATTCTGCTGTCACTATATGTTGTTTCTCCTCTTCCCTTGAAGGCTTCCCTCTGGGCTGCACAGTGAAGTCTGAAACCAAAGGCATCTGGATGTGGTGTGTGCCCCACCCCTCTAAGCCAAACCACACCCTGGTCCTTCTGGACACGGAGGGCCTGGGTGATATGGAAAAGGTAAGACAGAGCCATAGAGAAATCTTCTTTACCCTTTGATTCTCTTTCTATGTTTTTATGCATAACATCAATCCAACTTCTGTGGCCTATTCCTGAATCACAAATCTGATTATGGATACAAAGCTAAATTTCATTTCTGGGAACTTACTTTCTGAGTAAGCTCAAATATTTTGGAGTATTAGTGATAGATCTTCTTATTTTTAACAGTTGGATGAATTATAAAATTTAATAAATACTTACTGCATAGCAGAAGGCTAGGGCTGTGTGCTAAATACAGAATCCTGAATTTCAAAGCTCTATGCTAATCAGTGAACCAGGTAAATGCTCAGAGCCTAGTGGCGAAGACAACATTGTGATCATTTAGAGTGCTTAGATGCTGGAAGTAAGGGCCTAACCCAATGATACAATTTAGGAGAAAGCTTCCTAGAAGAAGCTGTCACCAGTGGGATTAATGGGTGCTACTAGTTAGGGTGTGTGGGGTTCGTAGGTTTGAAGGTAGAAATCAGGAAGATAGAGTTTCACTGAAATAATCTATTTTTAAATGCATAGAAAAGCACCAGCTAGCCTGGCGCAGTGGCTCACCCCTGTAATCCTAGCACTTGGGGAGGCCGAGGCAGGTGGATCATCTGAGGTCAGAAGTTCGAGACCAGCCTGGGCAACATGGTGAAACCCTATCACTACTAAAAATGCAAAAATTAGCCCAGCGTGGAGGTGGGTGCCTGTAATCCCAGCTATTCAGGAGGCTGAGGCAGGAGAATTACTTGGACCCGGGAGGTGGAGGTTACAGTGAACTGAGATCATGCCACTGCACTCCAGCCTGAGTGACAGAGTGAGACTCCGTCTCAAATAAAAAAGAAAAGAAAAAGAAAAGAAAACCACCAGCTATACCAGGAACATTTATAAAAATTTTTGCCCAATTTACAGGGGTAGGCAGTGTAGTCGTCACTGACTTCTAGAAGAGCGTGAGCTAGCCCCACACAAAAATTTGCAAATTGGATAATTCTAGATAATTTTGCTTTATAGCATTAGGTGCAGTCTTTTCCTTTATTTATATTAGTCTGAGTATAAATTGAAAACAGAATTAGTCAGAAACGACAGAGGGATGTTGCCACTGACCCCACATAAATACAATATTATGAAAACCTCCATGCACATAAATTAGACAATCTACACAAAATGGACAAATTTGTTGACAAATACACCCTCTCAAGACTTAACTAGGAAGAAATTGAATCCCTGAATAGACAAATGATGAACTCTGAAATTGAGGCATTAATATATAGCCTACCTACCAAAAAAAAAAGCCCAGAAACAGATGGATTCATAGCTGAATTTATCAGATGTACAAAGAAAAGCTGGTACCATTCCTACTGAAAATATTCCAAAGAATTGAGGAGGAGGCACTCCTCCCTAACTCATTCTATGGGGCCAGCATCATCCTGATACCAAAACCTGGAGAGATACAACAACAAAAGAAGAAAACTTCAGGCCAATATCCTTGATGAACATCAACGCAAAAATGCTCAACAAAATACAGGTAAACTAAATCCAGCAACACATCAAAAAGCTTATCCACCATGACCAAGTAGGCTTTATCCCTGGAATGCAAGAATGGATCAAGATATGTAAATCAATAAATGTGATTCATCCCATAAACAGAAATAAAGGCAAAAAACTACACAATTATCTCAATAGATGCAGAAAATGCTTTCAATAAAATTCAAAGTCCATTCATGGTAAAAACTCTCAATAGCCTAGGTATTGAAGGAACATAGCTCAAAATGATAAGAGCCATATATGACAAACCCACAGTCAACATCATACTAAATGGGCAAAAGCTGGAAGCATTCCTCTTGAAAACCAGCACAAGACAAGGATGCCCTCTTTCACCACTCCTGTTCAACACAGTATTGGAAGCCTTGGCCAGGGCAATCAGGCAAGAGAAAGAAAGAAAGGGCATCCAAATAGGAAAAGAGGAAGTCAAACTATCCCTGTTTGCCAACGACATGATTTTATGTCTAGAAAACCCCACACTGCCAGCCCAAAAGCTTCTTAAGCTGATAAACAACTTCAGCAAAGTCTCAGGATACAAAATCAATATGCAAAAGTAACTAACATTCCTATACACCAACCACAGTCAAGCTGAAAGCCAAATCAGGAACAAACTGCCATTCATAATTTCTACTTAGGAATACAGCTAACTAGGGAGGTAAAAAATCTTTCCAAGGAGAACCACAAACCACTGCTCCAAGAAATCAGAGATGACACAAATAAAAGGAAAAACATTCCTTTCTCATGGAAAGAATCAATGTTGTTAAAATGACCATACTGCCCAAAAGCAATTTATAGATTCAATGCTATTCCTATTAAACTACCATTGAGATTATTCACAGAATTAGAAAAAAACTGTTTTTAAAAAATTCATATGGAACCGAAAAAGAACTCAGGCAAAAAATAGCCAAGGCAATTCTAAGCAAAAAGAACAAAGCTGGAGGCATCATGCTACCTGACATCCAACTATACTACAGGGCTACAGTAACCAAAATACATGGAACCAGTACAAAAACAGATACATACCAATGGAACAGAACAGATAACCCAGAATTTAAGACTGAACACCTACAACTATCTGATTTTTGACAAACCTGGAAAAAAAAGAAAAAAACCACCAAGCAATGGGGAAAGGATTCCCTATTCAATAAATGGTGCTGGGATAACAGGCTAGCCATATGCAAAAGATTGAAATTGGACCCCTTCCTTAGACCATATACAAAAGTTAGCTCAAGATGGATTAAAGACTTAAATATACAACCCAAAACTATATAAACCTTGGAAAACCACCTTGACCATATCATTCAAGACATAGACATGGGCAAAGATGTCATGATGAAGATGCCAAAAAAGCAATTGTAACAAAAGCAAAAATTGACAAATGGGAACTAACTAAACTAAAGAGCTTCTGCACGGCAAAAGAAACCATCAACCGAGTACACAGACAACCTAAAGAATGGGAGAAAATGTTTGCAAACTCTGCATCTGACAAAGGTCTAATATCCAGCATCTTTAAGGAACTTAAACAAATTTACAAAAATAAAAATAAAAAGTGGGCAAAGGACATAAACACTTTTCAAAAGAAGACATATATGCAGCCAACAATCATATGAAAAAAAGCTTAACATCACTGACCATTGGAGAAATGCAAATCAAAACCACAATACTATCATGATCACACCAGTCAGAATGGCTACTATCAAAAAGTCAAAAAATAACAGATGCTGGCTAGGTTGTAGAGAAATAGGAACACTTCTCCATTGTTGGTGGGAGTGTAAATTAGTTAAACCATCGTTGGAGACAGTGTGGCAACTCCTCAAAGACCTAAAGACAGAAGTACCATTTGACCCAGCAATGCCGTTACTGGATATGTACCCAAAGGACTATAAATTGCTCTATTATAAAGACACATGCACGTGAATGTTCGTTATGGTGCAATAACAAAGACATGGCATCAACCTAAAGTCCCATAAATGATAGACTAGATAAAGAAAATGTGGTACATATACACTATGGAATACTATGCAACCATAAAAGAAGAACAAGATCATTTGCAGGGTATGGATGGAGCCAGAGGCCATTATCCTTAGCAAAGAGATGCAGAAACAGAAAACCAAATACCACATATTCTCACTTATAAGTGGGAGCTAAATGATGAGAACATATGGACACATAGAGGGAAACAACACACATTGGAGCCTATCAGAAGGTGGACAATGGGAGGAGGGAAAAGATCAGGAAAAATAACTAATAGGTACTTGGCTAAATACCTGAGTGATGAAATAATATATGCAACAAACCTCCATGACACAAGTTTACCTATGTAACAAACCCCTGTTTTGCAGTATGAAAGCCGAAACAAACTAATTCTATTTTTTTCAAAATAAATTTTTTAAGTGTTCTTTTTAAGCATTTGGAAAGGAAAGAAAGAAGCCTTTATTGTGACCAAATTAATTCTTTTTTATCCCCTCAATTTCTAATTTTATTTATTTACTAAATACATATAGCACTATGTGCCAGGCACTGTTCTAAGCACTCTATAAATAATAACTTGTTTAATCATACAATGACCCTATAAAACATGTGCTATTATTATCCCTACCTGTCATATGAGGACACTGAGTAGAGAGAGGTCGAGTAACTTGCCCATGGTCACACAGCTGCCAATGGTCAAGCTGGAATTTCAGCCAGGCATCCCATCTGTGAAATCTGTGTTCTTCACTTTGCTTCCTCCCTAAGTGAAAATTAATCTCATTTTAAAATCTTCACAGATGAGGAAGTTAAGTTACATTTTTTTCATTTTTTTTTTTTGTTGTTGTTATACCTTAAGTTCTAGGGTACATGTGCACAACATGCAGGTTTGTTACATATGTATACATGTGCCATGTTGGTGTGCTGCACGCATTAACATGTCATTTACATTATAACTCCTAATGCTATCCATCCCCCCCTCCCCCCATCCCATGACAGGCCCCAGTGTGTGATGTTCCCCACCCTGTGTCCAAGTATTCTCATTGTTCAATTCCCACCTATGAGCGAGAACATACAGTGTTTGGTTTTCTGTCCTTGCAATAGTTTGCTGAGAATGATGGTTTCCAGCTCCATCCATGTCCCTGAAAAGGACATGAACTCATCCTTTTTTATGGCCGCATAGTATTCCATGGTATATATGTGCCACATTTTCTTAATCCAGTCTATCATTAGTGGACACTTGGGTTGGTTCCAAGTCTTTGCTGTTGTGAATAGTGCCGCAATGAACATATGTGTGCATGTGTCTTTATAGCAGCATGATTTATAATACTTTGGGTATATACCCAGTAATGGGATGGCTGGGTCAAATGGTACTTCTAGTTCTAGATCCTTGAGGAATTGCCACACTGTCTTCCACAATGGCTGAACTAGTTTACAGTCCCACCAAGGGTGTAAAAGTGTTCTTATTTCTCCACATCCTCTCTAGCACCTGTTGTTTCCTGACTTTTTAATGATCAACATTCTAACTGGTGTGAGATGGTATCTCATTGTGGTTTTGATTTGCATTTGTCTGATGGCCAGTGATGGTGAGCATTTTTTCATGTGTCTGTTGGTTGCATAAATGTCTTCTTTTGAGAAGTGTCTGTTCATATCCTTTGAACACTTTTTGATGAAGTTGTTTGATTTTTTTCTTGTAAATTTATTTAAGTTCTTTGTAGGTTCTGGATATTAGCCCTTTGTCAGATGGGTAGATTGCCCAAATTTTCTCCCATTCTGTAGGTTGCCTGTTCACTCTGATGGTAGTTTCTTTTGCTGTGCAGAAGCTCTTTAGTTTAATTAGATCTCATTTGTCTATTTTGGCTTTTGTTGCTCTTGCTTTTGGTGTTTTAGTCATGAAGTCCTTGCCCATGCCTATGTCCTGAATGGTATTGCCTAGGTTTTTTTCTAGGTTTTTTATGGTTTTAGGTCTACCATTTAAGTCTTTAATCCATCTTGAATTAATTTTTGTATAGGGTGTAAGGAAGGGATCCAGTTTCAGCTTTCTACATATGGCTAGCCAGTTTCCCAGCACCATTTATTAAATAGGGAATCCTTTCCCCATTTCCTGTTTTTGTCAGGTTTGTCAAATATCAGATGGTTGTAGACATCTGGTGTTATTTCTGAGGGTTCTGTTCTGTTCCATTGGTCTGTATCTCTGTTTTGGTACCAGTACTATGCTGTTTTGATTACTGTAGTGTTGCAGTATAGTTTGAAGTCAGGTAGCGTGATGCCTCCAACTTTGTTCTTTTTGCTTAGGATTGTCTTGGCAATGTGGGCTCTTTTTTTGGTTCCAAATGAACTTTAAAGCAGTTTTTTCCAATTCTGTGAAGAAAGTCATTGGTAGCTTGATGGGGATGGCATTGAATCTGTAAATTATCTTGGGCAGTAGGGTCATTTTCACGATATTGATTCTTCCAATCCATGAGCATGGAACCTTAAGTTCTAGGGTACATGTGCACAACATGCAGGTTTGTTACATATGTATACATGTGCCATGTTGGTGTGCTGCACGCATTAACATGTCATTTACATTATAACTCCTAATGCTATCCATCCCCCCTCCCCCCATCCCATGACAGGCCCCGGTGTGTGATGTTCCCCACCCTGTGTCCAAGTATTCTCATTGTTCAATTCCCACCTATGAGCGAGAACATACAGTGTTTGGTTTTCTGTCCTTGCAATAGTTTGCTGAGAATGATGGTTTCCAGCTCCATCCATGTCCCTGAAAAGGACATGAACTCATCCTTTTTTATGGCCACATAGTATTCCATGGTGTATATGTGCCACATTTTCTTAATCCAGTCTATCATTAGTGGACACTTGGGTTGGTTCCAAGTCTTTGCTGTTGTGAATAGTGCCGTTCTTTTTTGTTTTTGTCCTCTTTTATTTCATTGAGCAGTAGTTTGTAGTTCTCCTTGAAGAGGTCCTTCACATGCCTTGTAAGTTGGATTCCTAGGTATTTTATTCTCTTTGAAGCAATTGTGAATGGGAGTTCACTCATGATTTGGCTCTCTGTTTGTCTGTTATTGGTGTATAGGAATGTTTGTAATTTTTGCAGATTGATTTTGTATCCTGAGACTTTCCTGAAGTCGCTTATCAGCTTAAGGAGATTTTGGGCTGAGATGATGGGGTTTTCTAAATACACAATCATGTCATCTGCAAACAGGGAAAATTTGACTTCATCTTTTCCTAATTGAATACCCTTTATTTCTTTCTCCTGCCTGATTGCGCTGACCAGAACTTCCAACACTATGTTGAATAGGAGTGGTGAGAAAGGGCATCCCTGACTTGTGCTGATTTTCAAAGGGAATGCTTCCAGTTTTTGCTCATTGAGTATGATATTGGCTGTGGTTTTGTCATAAATAGTTCTTATTATGTTGAGACACATCCCATCAATACATAGTTTACTGAGAGTTTTTAGCATGAAGGGCTGTTGAATTTTGTCAAAGGCCTTTTCTGAATCTATTGAAATAATCATGTGGTTTTTGTCTTTGGTTCTGTTTACATGATAGATTACATTTATTGATTTGCATATGGTGAACCCATCTTGCACCCCAGGGATGAAGTCAATTTGATTGTGGTTGATAATGCTTTTTGATGTGCTATTGGAGTCAGTTTGCCAGTATTTTATTGAGGATTTCTGCATCAATGTACATCAGGGATATTGATCTAAAATACTCTTTTTTTATTCTGTCTCTGCTAGGCTTTGGTATCAAGATGATGCTGGCCTCATAAAATGAGTTAGGGAGGATTCCCTGTTTCTCTATTGATTGGAATAGTTTCAGAAGGAATGACACCAGCTCCTGTTTCTACCTCTGGTAGAATTCTGCTATGAATCCATCTGGTCCTGGACTGTTTTCGGTTGGTAGGCTATTAATTATTGCCTCAATTTCAGAGCCTGTTATTGGTCTATTTGGAGATTCAACTTCTTCTTGGTTTAGTCTTGGGAGGGTGCATGTGTCCAGGAATTTATCCATTTCTTCTAGATTTTCTAGTTTATTTGCATAGAGGTGTTTATAGTATTCTCTGATGGTTGTTCGTATTTCTGTGGGATTGCTAGTGATATCCCCTTTATCATTTTTTATTGCATCTATTTGATTCTTCTGTCTTTTCTTCTTTATGAGTCTTGCTAGTGGTCTACCAATTTTGTTGATCTTTTCTAGAAACCAACTTCTAGATTCATTGATTTTTTGAAGGGTTTTTTTGTGTCTCTATCTCCTTCAGTTCTGCTCTGATCTTAGTTACTTCTTGCCTTCTGCTAGCTTTTGAATGTCTTTGCTCTTGCTTCATTAGTTCTTTTAATTGTGATGTTAGAGTGTCAATTTTAGATCTTTCCTGCTTTCTCTTGTGGGCATTTTGTGCAACAAATTTCCCTCTACACACTGCTTTCAATATGTCCCAGAGATTGTGCTCCGTTGTGTCTTTGTTCTCATTGGTTTCAAAGAACATCTTTATTTCTGCCTTCATTCCGTTATGTACCCAGTAGTCATTCTGGAACCACTTGTTCAGTTTCCAGGTAGCTGAGCAGTTTCGAGTGAGTTTCTTAATCCTGAGTTCTAGTATGATTGCACTGTGGTCAGAGAGACAGTTTGTTATAATTTCTGTTCTTTTACATTTGCTGAGTAGAGCTTTACTTCCAATTATGTGGTCAATTTTGGAATAAGTGTGATGTGGTGCTGAGAAGAATGTATATTCTGTTGATTTGGGGTAGAGAGTTCTGTAGATGTCTATTAGGTCTGCTTGGTGCAGAGCTGAGTTCAATTCCTGGATATCCTTGTTAACTTTCTGTCTTGTGGATCTGTCTAATGTTGACAGTGGGGTCTTAAAGTCTGCCATTATTATTGTGTAGGAGTCTAAGTCTCTTTGTAGGTCCCTGAGGACTTGCTTTATGAATCTAAGTGCTCCTGTATTGGGTGTATATGCATTTAGGATAGTTAGCTCTTCTTGTTGAATTGATTCTTTTACCATTATGTAATGGCCTTCTTTGTCTCTTTTGATCTTTGTTGGTTTAAAGTCTTTTTATCAGAGACTAGGATTGCAACCCCTGCTGTTTTTTGTTTTCCATTTGCTTGGTAGATCTTCCTCCATCCCTTTATCTTGAGCCTACGTGTGTCTGTGCACATGAGATGGGTCTCTTGAATACAGCACACTCATGGGTCTTGAGCCTATGTGTGTCTGTGCACATGAGATGAGTCTCTTGAATACAGCACACTGATGGGTCTTATCTCTTTATCCAATATGCCAGTCTATGTCTTTTAATTGGAGCATTCAGGCCATTTACATTTAAGGTTAATATTGTTATGTGTGAATTTGATCCTGACATTATGATGTTAGCTGGTTATTTTGCTTGTTAGTTGATGCGGTTTCATGTTAGCATCAATGGTCTTTACAATTTGGCATGTTTTTGCAGTGGCTAGTACCAGTTGTTCCTTTCCATGTTTAGTGCTTCTTTCAGGAGTTCTTGTAAGGCAGGCCTGGTGGTGGCAAAATCTCTCAGTATTTGCTTGTCTATAAAGGATTTTATTTCTCCTTCACTTATGAAGCTTAGTTTGGCTGGAGATGAAACTCTGGGTTGAAATTCTTTTCTTTTCTTTAAGGATATTGAATATTGGCCCCCACTCTCTTCTGGCTTGTAGAGTTTCTGCTGAGAGATCCACTGATGGGCTTCTCTTTGTGGGTACCGTGACCTTTCTCTCTGGCTGCCCTTAACATTTTTTCCTTCGTTTCAACTTTGCTGAATCTGACGATTATGTGTCTTGGAGTTGCTCTTCTCAAGGAGTATGTTTGTGGCATTCTCTGTATTTCCTAAATTTGAATGTTGGCCTTTCTTGCTAGGTTGGGGAAGTTCTCCTGAATAATATCCTGAAGAGTGTTTTCCAACTTGGTTCCATTCTCCCTATCACTTTCAAGTACACCAATCAGACATAGATTTGGTCTTTTCATATAGTCCCATATTTCTTGGAGGCTTTGTTCATTTCTTTTTACTCTTTTTTTCTCTAAGTTTCTCTTCTCGCTTCATTTCATTCATTTGATCTTCAATCAATGATACCCTTTCTTTCACTTGATCAAATCAGCTACTGAAGCTTGTGCATGCATCACATAGTTCTTATGCCATGGTTTTCAGCTCCATCAGGTCCTTTAAGGTCATCTCTACACAATTTATTCTCATTAGCCAGTTGTCTAATCTTTTTTCAAGGTTTTTAGCTCCTTTGCGATGGGTTTGAACATCCTCCTTTAGCTCAGAGAAGTTTTTTTATTACCGATCGTCTGAAACCTTCTTCTCTCAACTCATCAAAGTCGTTCTCCATCCAACTTTGTTCCATTGCTGACGAGGAGCTGTGTTTCTTTGGAGGAGAAGAGGTGCTCTGATTTTTAGAATTTTCAGTTTTTCTGCTCTGGTTTCTCCCCATCTTTGTGGTTTTATCTACCTTTGGTCTTTGATGATGGTGACGTACAGATGGGGTTTTGGTGTGCATGTCCTTTCTGTTTGTTAGTTTTCCTTCTAACAGTCAGGACCTTCCACTGCAGGTCTGTTGGAGTTTGCTGGAGGTCCACTCCAGACCCTGTTTGCCTGGGTATCACCAGGGGAGGCTGTAGAACAGCAAATATTGCAGAATGGCAAATGTTGCTGCCTGATCCTTCCTCTGGAAGCTTTTTCAGAGGGGCAGCCAGCTGTATGAGGTGTCAGTCAGCCCCTACTGGGAGGTCTCTCCCAGTTAGGCTACTTGGTGGTCAAAAACCCACTTGACGAGGCAGTCTGTCCATTCTCAGAGCTCACACTCCGTGCTGGGAGAACCAGTACTCTCTTCAAAGCTGTCAGACAGGGATGTTTTCTCAATTTTCCTTTTTTAAACTTTTATTAAGTTTTGTGGTATTTCATTAAGTTCAGGGGCACCACTGAACTTAAAATAAAATATTTTAACTTATTTATTTTATTTTATTTTATTTTATTAAGTTTGGGGATAAGCCTGAACTTAAATTAAAAGTTAAAAAGAAGAAAAAAAAAAGAAAAGAGAGGCCAGATGCATTGGCTCACGCCTGTAATCCCAGCACTCTGAGAGGCCAAGGTGGGTGGATCACCTGAGGTCAAGAGTCCAAGACCAGCCTGGCTAACATGGTGAAATCCCATCTCTACTGAAAATACAAAAATTAGCCAGGCATGATGGCAGGTGCCTGTGATCCCAGCTACTTCGGAGGCTGAGGTGGAAGAATCACTTGAACCTGGGAGATGGAGGTTGCAGTGATTGCACCATTGCACTGCAGTCTGGGCAACAGAGCAAGACTCTATTTCAAAAAAAAGAAAATAGAATTAGTGTGGTTTGGCTTTCATACTGCAAAAATTACAAATGTGTGTGGGGTCTCATTTAGAAATAGTGAATTTAAAGATACAGTTCTAAAGTTATCAATCATCATTTCAGTGTACAACAAAGATGAAATATTGATTTGAAATAGATTGTAAGGTGCATAAACTTTTTTATTTGCAAAAGTATGACTGTTCAAGGAACCAAAACATACAAATATATACATGCTTGATGGGAGTAAAATTACTTGTTGGCCTTGGAATTTGTGGATTTGGTCAGCATTTAATTCTATTTAAGGGACCTTCATGTCTTGCCCTGAATAGTATTTCTAGCCTTGTCTTCTCCACATACCTATTCACTCATTCAATTGAATTAAATAACTGTAATACCATTATATGATCATATCCTAACATTTTTGACTTGGATTTTGTTGGGTCTTTCACCTTTTTAATTCTTTCATTTCCGCAAGTCCTCATTTTATGTACTCCTTAACGTCCAGCTCTTTTCAACCTACTGCCATCTAATTCTAGTTAGACATAGTAACTTCTTGCTCGAACTCACAGAGCATTTGTTTCTCTTTATTTTCCTTCCTTCCCACCTCCCATTTTTTAGATTGTTGTTTGTTTTATTTTTTACATTATGACTTTCGTTCCACTCCCGGCAGAAATTATCATCTTGGTTGCACTTTTATGTTGACAATGCTATCTGCCACTCCTGAAAGTCATCTTCTTGTGATTATGGAACTTTGCATCCACAAAACCAAAGGCAGTGTCTGCATTTTGTACATAGCTGAACAATTTTTGGTGAATTTGATTGATTATCATTTGCATTCCTAATATAGCCATGATTGAGAAAATCTGCCAAAGGATTATTGTTCACTAATTACTACATACTTACTATGCTTTAGGCACTGCATCAAATATTTTACACATTGACCATGTCAACTGCTACTTTTAATATCTAAAGAAAGTGACATCCTGAGAAGATCAATATAAATGGCAAAAATACAGTTTGACTTTAACATGACCTTCAAAATTCATATTACATGCCTTACTATTCAGTTATATATACTACAGCTGAAATAGTGAATGGACAACCAAATGAATGAATTAATAAGTGAATAAATTAAAAGGAGACTCTTAAGTCCTAACAGTAATGTGCTTTCAAGTGTCACAAATAATATCAGATCAAGTTTGGAAAAATTTAAATTTATTGTATACAAAAAGTGGAGAGCATCATTCAGGAGACTTCAAACCAAGATGTTCTCCTTATAATAGTTACAGCACAATTGATAAAGCATAAAGGAAGAAATATATTTACTTATCATGTGATTGGCTATTATACATTAACAATATTTTTAGGGAAAATAGAGATGCTTAAGCTGCTTTTTCTATAGCTGATTTATTTAATTTCACTGAATCATGCTGACAAGCATATAAAGCTTACATTTGTGTTTCCTTTAGACACAGCATTTTGGGAAAACTGGAATGACTTCAGTTTTGGTTACATGGATACAAATAGTTGACCTTGAGATGTATCTAAACTGTGGCTTCCTTTTTTCTATTTCTTTAACACTAGAGTGACCCTAAGAATGACTCTTGGATCTTTGCCCTGGCTGTGCTTCTAAGCAGCAGCTTTGTCTACAACAGCATGAACACCATCAACCACCAGGCCCTGGAGCAGCTGCAGTATCCTTCCCGGAAGTGAAGAGCAGGTTTTATGGAGTTTAGGGGAATGGAAACGGATACTGTGTCTTCTTTGCTGTGACTCAGTTGTCCTGGTTGAGTAAGAAAAGACACAGTGCAAAAGGGAACGTGTATAAAACTTGTTTCTAAGTGAGATGTGGAAACAATGGTGTAGGGTGCCACTCCTTCCTTAGCTGAGATCCCAGCTATGTGACTGAACTAACAGAGCTAATCAGGGCGAAATCCTGCCCCAAACCTGATGAAGTTGAGGACTCCAGCGAGTTTGTGAGTTTCTTTCCAGACTTTATTTGGACTGTTCGGGATTTTACCCTGGAACTGAAGTTAGATGGACACCCCATCACAGAAGATGAGTACTTGGAGAATGCCTTGAAGCTGATTCCAGGTATCAGAGCATGGCCTAGATGGCAGAAGGTTCAGTAGTGGGTGGGCTCAACTAGGACCTGCTCTTCAACTTACACAAATTTTTATATTGGACCTGATTGAGGCCCTTGCTTATGGTGGTTGGTGATTGACAAGTGATTATGATTTTTGTGGTTATTTTTACTTGAAATTTCCCAGAGGCTGAGGTTCAAATTCATTGAGGAAATTTAAAACTCAAAGTTCTATCAAATGATTTTAGACCAATAAGTACTATGAAAAATATGTCAAGGATTACAATTAATATTATCACATCCTAAGACTCATATATTTGTGTTACTTATTAACTTCAAGTTCTCTTCCTATTCTATTTGGAGAAAATTACCTAATAAGTTTGGAAGCTCGTAAATGCAGAATCACAAGAAGTCAAATGATCAAATTTTGGAAATACATCTCACTCGGTCTATTTTATTAGCCTGGATAGTTATATCCTTTAGAGAAAAAGGAGAGTCATACAGATTAATGATTCAGGAAATTAAAAAAAAAATGCACTGACATGTGCTTCCAATAGGACTGTCAAACCCTTTATTTTACTGTTTTCATAACATCACCTACTTCATTCTACAGTCTCATATAATACGTTGTCAACCTAATATACGTTTGTTAAATAGACTATATTTAGCAGAGTGGATACCTGCTAGCACCTACAATCAATATCCATGTTTGTTCATTTGTTCATCCTTTCAACAAATATTTGTTTTGAATAACTGATACATGCCACAGAATCCCTCTGCAAGACAATGTTAGACCTAATATAATCTGACCTGAGTATTTTCTGTCTCTTTCCGACATTTTCCCCAGCCACATCTTGTCCTTGTTCCTAGCATTACTTTATTTTTAAGCCCTACATTTCATTTCTGACACGGGGACAGTAAGATTGAGAAAGTCCATGATGCTCTGTAATATTAGCCAGAAACAGGAAGAAAAATATGACAGGACCTCTTTTCTATATGGATTCTATTTTAAAACGTCAAATACATAGAAACAGAGAGTAGAACAGTGGTTACCAGGGCACGGTGAGGAAGGAAATGAGGACATGTGGGTGAAAGGTACAAACTTGAAGTAATATAGGGTGGAAAAGTCTAGGGATCTAATATACTGCAGGAGAACTATCCTTAACGATATTGTATTTTACATTTAAAATTTACAGAGATTAGATTTTAGGTACCTTTACCACAAAAAAAACCGATGAAAAGTATGGAAGGTAATGGATATCTAATTTGCTTACTTAGTAGTAGTTTCACTATGTACACGCACATCGAAACTTCATGTTATAACACCTTAAATATATATAATTTTTAAGGAAAGTACTTCTTATCATATTTTAGTTAATCATAATTCAGCAAACATTTAAAAAATCATCTACGAGACATCATACAGCAGCTGAGGAAACCAACCATAAATTCCTTCACTTGAGGTGGATGCCTTCCCTTCCTTTCCAGAAGTACCTTTCTGACTCTGCTTTGTGCAGACATTGACTTTTCATACCTTAAGTAGATTAGCATAAGTTTGGTTGCATGAGAGGTTTTGTTGCATAGATTCACAGACATGAGAGACTGTAGTGGTTGATGCAAGGAACTTTGGAAATGAAAATCTTCAGGCTCGCTTAAAAGCTGTTCTTCAGTAGTCACTTTTTTCACTAATTCTGCAGGCAAGAATCCCCAAATCCAAAATTCTAACAAGCCCAGGGAGTGGATCAGGCATTTCTTTCCAAAACGGAAGTGCTTTGTCTTTGACCGGCCAACAAATGACAAAAAACTCTTACTCCATGTTGAAGAAGTACCGGAAGACCAACTGGATAGTAATTTTCAGGTGCAATCAGAAAACTTCTGTTCTTATATCCTCACCCATGCAAAGACCAAGACCCTGAGGGAAGGAATCCTTGTCACTGGAAACCGTGAGTCTATTTCCCTATATGGGTGTTTATTGAGGCCTACTGTATCTCAAAAACTAGTAAACTAAGCTTATAAGCACGAACAACTGGTAAGGAAATAACATCTGTGTTATGAGGTGTGGGATAAGTGAAGGATATTTTTCTCAGTGAGGGTATAAAAGATGTATTGTGAATTTACACAAAACAGAAAGTAAGTATCTGCAAGCCTAATGAGATTTTGAGATACAAAATTCAGCAAAATCTTATAAACAAAGCTGGCTTCATGAACATGTTACCTGTGCAGTCTTTTAGTGCTCTGTACAGAAAAGAGCTTCTCACAGGGTTTAACGTTCTGGCACTCTCTTAAGTGTTTTTATAAAGGCACCTGTGTTTACATTCAGAATCATGATCCACAAATGATATAATTTACTTTGCTGAATAAATGTTTTTAAATTTTTACTTAAGCAGAAAAGTATTCTTTTTCAAGAAACCCTTGCTCCATATTGTTTGTGATTAGTAATTAACTTTGTAATGTGGTGAGCTGGAGAACAAAATAGAAAGAATAAATAGGAACAACAGTGATGTTATTGTAAGAAAGTGGCTTTGTAAAAAGTAGTAGTAGTAGTAATAGTAGAATTAAAAGAAGGAGAAGGAGGGAAAATTCATGTTCAATGGAATTTTTTGTGATTTTTAGAATGCTGATATATACCACTTGTAAAACAATGAGTGAAAACTTTCTATCTATTCCCTAAATTTCCTAAATCATTCAGGGCTGGGGATGCTGGTGGAGACCTACCTGGATGCCATCAACAGTGGAGCAGTTCCTTGTCTGGAGAATGCAATGGCAGCTCTGGCCCAGCGTGAGAACTCAGCGGCCGTGCAGAGGGCAGCTGACCACTACAGCCAGCGGATGGCCCAGCAAGTGAGATTCCCAACAGATACGCTCCAGGACCTGCTGGACGTGCACACGGCCTGTGAGAGGGAAGCCATTGCAGTCTTCATGGAGCACTCCTTCAAGGATAAAAACCAGGAATTTCAGAAGAAGCTCGTGGTAATCTTCGTTTTTTTTTTTCCTGATTACTGCCTTTCTGGAATGATACTTATAGCCCACCTTTTTAATGCCATGGTTCATCTCTTTCTCATGGTAAAGGGAGCTTGGATTATTTTATGTGACTGAATTTAATGGGCTACAGTTTTTGATTTTTCTAAAATATGGGAAATTTATTAATTTTCTATCATATATAAGAAATTATGATTGTAGCCCATTTAACAACACATTTATACAACATACTAACTACAGTTAATAACAATGTATTGCATTCTTGAAAATTACTAAGAGAATAGTATTTAGAATGACAAATATTTGAGCTAATATATATGTTACTTAGTTTTAGTAATTTCGTAATCTATACAAGTTAAACAGAATTCTTAACTTGTACAGATTATGTTACATTCCATGTTACATTTCAAAATAACATGATGCAAGCATTATACATATACAATTTTTTTTTTAATTTTATAAAAAGGTAAAATAAAGAAGCACTTCCCTGACTCTGAGTGTGAAAAAATGCCTAAGCTCACAGCTCTGTAAGTCAGAAGTTCCTTTTAGGGCATCTGTGTGCTCCCCTCAGTGTGTCACAAGCTGAAAACAAGGTGTTGATTGAGCTTACTTCTTACCTGTATGCTCAGGTGAACCTCTCTCCATCTTCAAGTCAGCAATGATGCATCAAATGTTTCTCTTGCTTCTAATCTCTCTGGCTTCCTCTTCTGCCTCAAGGTAAACAAAAAAGCTCTGCTTTCAAAGAGCTCATGTGATATGGTAATTCTTAAATACTTTTTTGAGTATACTCAGTACTACTTGAATATTCTCCATTTCTAAAAGTCAACAGATATCATATAATGTTACCTAAACACTGGAGTACACTCCATCATATTAATAAGCCCAGGGACTATGGAGAGTGTGGAAACTTCGGAGGGGAAATCCTGGCGGATATCTTAAATCTGCCGTTGGCACTGTTATTGAATAGCCTTCTTTCAGTCTGTCTATTACCAGTCCACAAGTGACAGAAATCTCTTAGTACATATTGAGAAAACCCAGATGCAATCATAACTTACAAATGTAAGCAAAAAATAATAATGTTCCCATATCTTCACATGCTAAGATCCCTTTTGGAGTTCCAAGCTCTGTTCAGAGTACAATCAAGTCATTACTGGGATGTGATTATACCAGAAGGGTTGATTTTCTGTGTACACATTTTATCCGTAGCAATCCATGCTCTCTAAGGACACTACTACTGCCACAACTGAATTGTTCCTTGCTTATTTTTTATAGTTAGATCACCGTTAATCATACTTTTGCTGAAGGAAAGATAGAGTTCATGAACTTTCCACAGGCCATGCAGAGAACTGATCCAAAATGGAATTAAAACAAGTCTTCTGACTCTTGGTCTACACCATATCTCAGTCCACTCTGAGGCCATCAGACTACTTCTTCCAAGAGGATCACAGTTGGACCTTCCCTTCTAACAGCTTCTTTCTAACTGTTTTTTTCCCCTACACTTTTCTGGCAGGACACCATGGAGAAAAAGAAGGAAGACTTTGTGCTACAGAATGAAGAGGCATCTGCCAAATATTGCCAGGCTGAGCTTAAGCGGCTTTCAGAGCTCTTGATGGAAAGTATTTCAAGAGGAACTTTCTTTGTTCCTGGAGGGCACGATATCTACTTAGAAGCAAAAAGGAAGATTGAACAGGACTATACACTAGTGCCCAGAAAAGGAATTAAGGTGAGGAATAAGGGGAGAATGGATGACAGAGGATAGTCAGAGGGTCCTTGTTGCCCCTTCTGAAAATCTAAGAACACAGCACCATTTATGGACAAAAAGTGAAGCATGGAAATACCTTGATGTTTTAAATCTTAAAATCCACAATTATTTAGCTACTCTTACTAAAACAGAACTATTTTTTTCCCAAAGAGGATTTAGAATCAGAAGTCCAGGTGAAACAAACCATTTCTTTTATTTATCAAATAAAGTGATAGTTTTTGTGCTAAATACAGAAAATACACTATGAAAGGAAGAGCTTTGTTTTCAGAATTTTATGGTCTTACACAAGATGGACAAATTAATACTCAATTGGATATGGAGTGTTTATGCTTATCATACTGGTATACATTGATAGTGATGATGATGATGGTGATGATCAACAGAAAGGTTCATAGACATTGAGCATTCATTTTGTGTATCAGGTATTGTTTTAGGTGATTTTGTTGGATTATCAATTTCATTCTCAGAATAATGTAAATTAGTTACTACTATCTCCCATATAGGCAATTGAGAAACGTTAATGCATGGAGAGGCTAATAAAGTTCCTAAGATGACACAGTCAGTAAGTGGTGGAGCTGATGGGCTGATCTATGTACTTAAAAGCCATTGGAAACTCATGATTTTTCTTTTTGAGGAAACTGTCCTGTGTTCTATGATGACTATACTAATTCACGTTCCTCCCAACGGTGTCTAAGGGTTCCCTTTTCTCTCTCCTTGCCAGTGCTTGTTATCTTTTGACTTTTTGATAATCATCATTCTGTGTGAGGTGATACCTCATTATGGTTTTCATTTGCATTTCTCTGAAGTTTAGTGATGCAGAACATGCTTTCACATACTTGATGGTCATTTAAATGTCTTCTTTTGAGGAATGTCTGTTCAGGTCTTTTGCTCATTTTTTTAAAATCAGTTTTGTTGTATTTCATTTTATTGTGTTGCTATTGAGTTATATGAGCTCCGTATATATTTTGGATATTACGCACTTATCAGATATATGGTTTGCAAATATGTTCTATTCTGTATGTTGTCTTTTCTTTTTTTCTTTCTTTTTTTTATTGAGTGGTAACTTAGTTTGATGTAGTCCCACTAGTTTCTTTTAGCACTTGTTGCCTGTGCTATTGGTGTGAAATCCAAAAATATCATTGCCAAGACCAGTGTCTAGGAGTATTTCCTGGGTTTTCTCTTAAGAGTTTTACAGTCTTTGGTCTTATGTTTAAATCTTTAACCAATTTTTAGTTGACATTTGTGTGTAGTACAAGGGTCCAATTTTCCTACCACCATTCCACCATTTATTAAAGATACTCCCTTTTTCTCTTGGTGTACTCTTGGCACATGTTTTTTAAAGTCTTTGCCTGTAAACGTGTAGGTTTGTTTTCTGGCTCTCTATTCTGTTCCACGGAGTTAGATGTCTGTTTTTATGCCAGCATTATGCTACTTGATACCTTTGTAGTAGATTTTGGAGTCAGACAGTATGATGCCTTTGGCTCTGTTTTTCTTGCTTTGGCTATTTGGGGTCTTTTATGGTTCCATATGAATTTTATAATTGGTTTTCTTACTGCTGTGGAAAAAACAGCGTTGGAATTTTTTTTTTTTTTTTTTTTTGAGGCGGTGTCTCGCTCTGTCGCCCGGACTGGAGTGCAGTGGCCGGATCTCAGCTCACTGCAAGCTCCGCCTCCCGGGTTCACGCCATTCTCCTGCCTCAGCCTCCCGAGCAGCTGGGACTACAGGCGCCCGCCACCTCGCCCGGCTAGTTTTTTGTATTTTTAGTAGAGACGGGGTTTCACCGTGTTAGCCAGGATGGTCTCGATCTCCTGACCTCGTGATCCGCCCGTCTCGGCCTCCCAAAGTGCTGGGATTACAGGCTTGAGCCACCGCGCCCGGCCCAGCGTTGGAATTTTGATAGATATTGTGTAAATCTGTAGATTTTTTAGATAGTATGAACATTTAACAATATTAATTTTTCCAATCAGTATACATGGAATATCTCTCGATTTACTTTATGTCTTCTTCAGTTAATTTCATCAGCATTTTATGATTTTCAGTGTACAGATCTTTCACCTCTTTGGTTACATTTACTCCTAAGCACTTTATTATTTCGATGCTATTATAAATGTGATTGTTTTCTTATTTTTTCATATAGTTTGTTCTTAGTGCATAGAAATGCAGCTGAATTTGTATGTTAATTTTGTATCCTCCAACTTTACTGAATGTATTAGTTTAACAGCTATTGGTGGATTTCTGGTTCTATTTCCAAAGGAACTAAAGTCACTATCTCAAAGAGATATTTTCACTCCCATGTTCATTGCAGCATAATTCATGATAGCCAAGACATGAAAACAACCTGTGTCCATCCAGAAATGAGCAAGTGAAGAAAATGTGATATATATGCTTATCTATATGTAAATATAGATATATAAAATAAAGTATTATTCAGCCTTAAAAAGAAAGAAATCTTACCACTGGTGACAACATGAATGAACTTGGAGGACATTATGCTTAGTGAAATCAGCCATTCTTAGAAAGACAAATACTGCATGACGCACCTTCGTGTGAAATTATTTAAAAAGAGTGAAAGTTGGCTGGGCATAGTGGTTCAGGCCTCTAATCCCAGCACTTTGGGAGACTGAAGCAGGTGGATCACAAGGTCAGGAGATTAAGTCCATCCAGGCCAACATGGTGAAACCCTGTCTCTACTAAAAATAAAAAAATTAGCCTGGCATGGTGGTGCATGCCTGTAGTCCCAGCTACTCGGGAGGCTGAGGCAGGAGAATCACTTGAATCCAGGAGGTGGAGGTTGAAGTGAACTGAGATCACTCCACTGCACTCCAGCTTGGTGACAGAGTGAGACTCTGTCAAAAAAAAAAAAAAAAGTGAAAGTCACAGTAGAATGGGTGGTTACCAGGGGGAGAGGGGTGGGAGGAAAGAGGAGATAGTGGGCAGTAGGTACAACCATTCAGTTATAAGATGAATAAGTTATGGATGCCTAGTGTATAGCCTGGTGACTATAGTTAATGTACTGTATACTTGAAATTTTCTGAGAGAGTAGGTCCCTTGTGTTCCCACCACACACATACAAAAATAGATAACTACATGAGGTGCAAATATATTAGCTTGATAATGGTAACCATTTCATAATGTATACATATACCAAAATATTGTGCTGTTCCTCTTAAACATAATTTTTATTTATCAATCAACTTCAAAAAACTTGTAAAACAAAATTAGAAATTAGTCTATATTATTAAAAAAGGAAAAAATAGCAGATACTGGTGAGGTTGTAGAGAAAAGGGAATGCTTATACACTGCTGGTGGGATTGTAAATTGTAAATTCCCCTGTGGGAAGCAGTTTAGAGATTTCTTAAAGAACTAAAAATAGAATTATTATTATTATTATTCAACCCAGCAATCCTATTACTAGGTATACGCCCAAAGGAAAATAAAACATTCTACCAAAAAGACACCTGCACTCATATTTTATCACAGCAGTATTCACAATAGCAAAGACACAGAATCATCCTATGTGCCCATCAACAGTGGACTGGATTTTAACAATGCGGTGCATATACACCTTGAGACACTATGTAGCCATAAAAAGAATGAAATCATGTCCTTTGCAGAAAAATGGTTGCATCTGGAGGCCATTATATTAAGTGAATTAATGCAGAAACAGAAAACCAAATACTGCATGTTCTCACTTGTAAGTGGGAGCTAAACGATGAATACACATGTACATAGAGATGGGAACAATATACACTGGGGAATACAAGAGAGAGGAGGCAAGGGGTACTATGTTTACTATCTGGGTGACTGTTTTGACTGAAGCCCAAACCTCAGTATCATGCAATATAGTCATGTAACAAACCTGCATGTGAACCCCATTGATTTGAGTTGGGTTATTTATCCCCACTGAAATCTCATATTGAATTGTAATCCCCAATGCTGGAAGTGAGGCCTCGTGGGAGGTGTTTGGATCATGGGAGCAGATCCTACATGGCTTGCTGCTGTCTGCGTGATAGTGAGTTCTCTGGAGGTCTGGTCATTTAAAATGTGTAGCACCTCCCCCAACCACTATCTCTCGCTCTCTCTTGCTCCTGCTTTTGTCATGTGACATGCAAGCTCCTGCTTCACCTTCCACCAGGAGTAAAAGCTTCCTGAAGCCTTACCAGAAGCCTTTCCTGTAAAGCCTGCAGAACTATGAGCCCATTAAACCTCTTTGCTTTATAAATTGCCCCTGAACTTAAAATAAAAGTTAAATAAAAAAAAAATTAAATGTAGATCCTAACTCTAAACCTAAATCATTATTGCTCACTCACCCTACAACAGTAGTGTCCAAAAAACTATTTTAAATACAGATCAGATGAAAATAAATAGCTACTTGTAATCCTCCTTGGAAAGATATGTATATCAAATCTGGGTATGATTTTTTACTCCATAAGTCCCTACTAGTTAAAGAGAAAAAAGGGCTAAATTCTGAACTGCAATGTCTTTTGCATTCTCAGAACCAAGCCTAGTACAGGTCAGGTAATTTCACTTATCTGAGTTTCAATTTCCTCACAAAATGAAAAGAAGGTGACTGTTTAATATTTAAAAAGTCAAAATTCCAAGTGTTGACAAGAATATGAAGCAACTGGAATTCTCACACATTGCTAATGAGGTATTAATCAGAGCATCAATTTGGAAAACTGTTTGGTTTCAGTTGCTAAAGTTGAAAAACAAATACCGAATGACCCAGCAAATCCATTCCTAGATATATACATTCACTTCAAAGATTGGGACAGAAATGGTCACAACAGCACCATTCACAATAGCACCAAACTGAAATTTTACCCTAATGTCCATCAACAATAGAACAAGTAAACTAGTGTATTCACATAATGGCATACTATATCACAATGAAAATGAATAAGCTACAATCACACAATAAGAAAAAAAATAAATTGCCCAGTCTCAGGTATTTGTAGTAATGCAAGAATGGCCTAACACACCCATGAATCTGATTTTTTTTTTTTTTTTTGAAAGAAGGAAACAAGGAAAATAACCATCAAAAAATGCCTAGGTCCTTCCTTCTGTGATGTGCCCCACCCACCCAAATTTCAGTCACTAATCACATGTTGGCTGAGGTATTTATGCCTTTTTTTCCTTCCCATGTGTGACTGTTAAGTCTATGCAGTGTTGTATTTTCCGTGATTGATAATTTCCCATTTTGGACAGCCATGTTACTGCCTTAAAGTTTCAAATTCCTAAAGTTTCTCAGGCCAGGTACAATGTCTCACACCTATAATCCCAACGCTTTGGGAGGCCAAGGCAGGAGGATTGTTTAAGACCAGGAGCAACATCACAAGACTTCCATCTCTACAAAAATAAAAAATAAAATTAGTACACATCTGCAGTCCCAGCTACACATGAGGCTGAGGCAGCAGCATTCAGCCCAGGAGTTCAAGGTTGAAGTCATAGTACTACTGAACTTACCCTTGGGTGACAGAGTGAGACTGTCTCAAAAAAGAAAAAAAAGTTTCTCAACTGTTTAATTTTCCATTATATTCACCGCTACTCCTGTAAATAGACCAAATAGTTACCTGTTCGGTCTTTTTAAGGTTTTAACTTTTTAAGTTAAATTTGAATACACTGTTTACTTTTAGTGAACTATTATCAACATTCTTAACAGTGATCAAAAGTAAATTAATTAATTAATTAATAATTAGACTAGAAAAGCTTCCAGCGAGATAAGAGCTATTAGGTAAAGTATCAATAGATATTACTCTAATTTGAAAAGGGTAGGCAGGCTTTCAGGCAGAAGAAAAAAGAAAGCAAATAATGCAAACTATGGAGGATATGGGTTTGTAGAACTGCATAGAAATCTGGTTGTCTGAGGTGGGTGGTGAGCAGCATCCCTGGGAAAAGAGGCTGGACAGGCATGAGGGAGGCTGCTGCACAGGGTTTTCATGTTTCAACAAAGAGCTTGGACGTTTTGTTGTGGCTGTGGAAAGAAAGAAACCACTGTGGAATCTTAAGAATAATGTGAAGTTTACAAGGTTAGATTTGTGGCTTTGTTGAACAATAATTTCCTTATCACAAGACAAGATTTCTGCTGCCTGACAGGTCTTTGCTCCTTCTTGATTCTTCAGGCAAACGAGGTCCTCCAGAGCTTCCTGCAGTCACAGGTGATTATAGAGGAATCCATCCTGCAGTCAGACAAAGCCCTCACTGCTGGAGAGAAGGCCATAGCAGGTACAGGGACAGGGCTCAGCTTTCAGGCAAATGGGTAGGTTCTTGCAATACCCTCTTGATGTTCAGAAAAAAAGGATTTTCCTTCTACCAGGAGCTTTTTTGTCATAGGAACACATGCTCTGCTAAAACTGAAAATAACAAGGCGAGTTGGGATTGAACATTCAGCCACTCAGTTTCTTCCCACAACATTCTTAAACATGCTCTTGCTGACATGGCTAGTGGGAGAATTCAGAGATTCTCAATTCCCCACCTTGGTGCTTTTTACAAAGTCAGTTTGGCCTCTGAACTCAGGAGAATAGAACTCGGACAAGACTGTTACTTCCATTTTTTTTTTTTTTCTTTCCAACTTTTATTTTAGGTCCAGAGGGTAAACAAGTAGGTTTGTTACATGGGTAAATTGTGTGTCATGGGGATTTGTTGTACAGATTATTTCACCACCCAGGTAATGAGCACAGTACCCAATAGGTAGTTTTCCAATCTTCACCCTCTTCCCATCCTCCACAAGTAGGTCCTGGTGTCTATTGGGCTCTTTGTGTCCGTGTGTACTCAATATTTAGTTCCCACTCATAAGTAAGAACATGTGGTATTTGGTTTTCTAGTCCTGCATTAATTCTCTTAGGGTATTGACCTCCAGCTGCATCCACAGTGCCGCAAAGAACATGATTTCATTCATTTTATGGCTGTGTAGTATTCTAAGGCATATATGTACAACATTTTCATTATCCAGTCCACTACTGATGAACATTTAGGTTGATTCCACATCTTTGCTATTGCAAATAGTGTAGTGATGAACATGCGCATGCATGTGTCTTTATGGTAGAATGATTTATTTTCCTTTGGGTATATACCTAGTAATGGGATTGCTGGGTCAAATGATAGTTTTGTTTTAAGTTCTTTGAGAACTCTCCAAACTGCTTTCCATAGCAGCTGAACTAATTTACAATCCCACCAGCAGTGTATAAGAATTCCCTTTTCTTGGCAACCATGCCAGCATCTGTTATTTTTTGACTTTTTAATAACAGCCCTTCTGACTGGTATGAGATTATATCTCATGTGGTTTCTATTTGCATTTTTCTAATGATTTATGATGTTGAGCATTTTTTCATATGCTTGCTGGCCATGTGTATGTCTTCTTTGGATAAATGTCTGTTAATGTCCATTGCCTGTTTTCTAATGGGGTTGTTTGCTTTTTTCTCAATTTCTTTAACTTCCTTATAGATTTTGGATATTAGATTTTTGTCGGATGCACAGTTTGCAGATATTTTCTCCCATTCTGTAGGCTGTCTGTTTACTCTGTTGATAGTTTCCTTTGTTGTGCATGAGCTCTTTAGTTGAATTAGGTCCCACTTGTTAATTTTTTGTTTGGTTGCTGTGGCTTTTGAGGTTTTCATCATGAAATCTTTGCCAGTGCCTATGTACAGAATGGTATTTCCTAGGTTTTCTTTTGGGGGTTTTATAGTTTTAAATTTTACATTTACATCTTTAACTCATGTCGAGTTGATTTTTGTATATAGTGAGAAGACGGGGTCCAGTTTCAATCTTCTGCATATGGCTCGCCAGTTAACCCAGCACCATTTATTGAGTAGGGCATTCTTTCTCCATTGCTTTTTTTGTTAGCTTTACCAAAGATCACATAGCTTTCTCCATTGCTTTTTTTGTTAGCTTTACCAAAGATCACATAGCTTTACCAAAGATCACATAGTTGTAGGTGTGTGGTATTATTTCTGCTTTCCTTTTCCATTATTTCTGCTTTCCTTTTCCATTTGTTTATGTGTCTGTTTTGTTTTGTTTTGTTTTTTGACCAGCACCATGCTATTTTGGTTATTGTAGTCTTGTAATATAGTTTAAAGTCAGGTCGTGTGATGTCTCTGGCTTTGTTCTTTTTGGTTATGAGTGCCTTGGCTACTCGGTTTTTTTTGTTGTTGTTGTTGTTCCACGTGGATGTTAGAATAGTTTTTACTAATTCTATTTTTTAAAAAGTCATGGATAGTTTGATAGGAATAGCATTGAATATGTAAATCACTTTGGGCAGTATGACTATTTTAACAGCATTGATTCTTCCTATCCATATGCATGGAATGTTTTTCCATTTGTTTGTGCAGTCTCAGATTTCTTTAAGCAGTGTTTTATAATTCTCTTTGTAGAGATGTTTCACCTGCCTGATTAAATCTAGGTATTTTATTCTTGGTTATTCACAATAGCTATTGTGAATAGGATTGTGTTCTTGGTTTGACTTTCAACTTGGACATTATTGGTGTGGAGAAATGCTACTGATTTTTGTACATTGGTTCTTTTATCCTGAAACATTGCTGAAGTTTATCAGATGGAGGAGCCTTTGGGCAGAAAGTATGGAGTTTTCTAAGTATAGAATTATATTGTCTACGAAAAGAGATAGTTTGACTTCCTCTCTTCCTATTGGATAACTTTTTTTTTCCCCTTTGCCTGATTTCTCTGATTAGGACTTCCAGTACCATGTTGAATAGGAGTTGTGAGAGTGGGCATCCTTGTCCTTTTTTGGTTCTCTAGTGAAATATTTCCAACTTTTTCACATTCAGTATGATGTTGGCTGTGGGTTTTTCATAGATGGCTCTTATTATTTTGAGGTATGTTCCTTTGAGGCCCAGTTTGTTGAGATATTTTAACATGAAATATTGAATTTTATCAAAAGCCTTTTCTGTGACCACTGAGATGATCATGTGATTTTTGTTCTGAGTCCTGTTTGTGTGAGGAATCAATTTATTGATTAGCGTATGCTGAATCAACCTTGCATTCCAGGAATAAAGCCTAATTGACAGTGGTGGATTTGCTTTTTAATGTGCTGCTGGATTTGGTTTGCTAGTATTTTGTTGAAGATTTTTTCATCCATGTTCATCAGGAATATTGTTCTGCATTTTTCTTTTTTTGTTGTGTCTCTGCCAGGTTTTTAAAATCAGAATGATGCTGGCCTCATAGAATGTATTAGGAAAGATTCCCCCCTCCCCATTTTTTGGAATAGTTTAGTAGAATTGGGACCAGCTCTTCTTTCTATGTCTGGTGGAATTGACTATGAATCTGTCTGGTCTAGTACTTTTTCTGCTTGGTAGGCTTTTTAATACTGACTCAATTTTGGAACTTGTTATTAGACTATTCCAGGTTTCAATTTCCTCCTGGTTCACTTTTGGGAGGTTGTATGTTTCCAGGAATTTATCCATTTCTTCTAGGTTTCTTGGTTAGTGTTGGTTAGTGTGCATAGTGGTGTTCATAATCGTCTCTGGGGATTTTTTGTATTTCTGTGGAGTTGGTAGCAATGTCCCTTTTGTCATTTTTTTATTGTGTTTATTTGGATCTTCTCTTGTTTTGTTCTTTATTAGTCTAACTAGAAGTATATCCATCTTATTTATTCTTCCAGAGAACCATTGTTTTCCTTGATCTTTTGTATGGTTTTTCTTGTCTCCATTTTGTTCACTTCAAGTCTGATTTTGGTTATTTCTTGTCTTCTGCTAGCTTTGTGCTTGGTTCACTTTTGTTTTTCTAGCTCCTCGAGGTGTAATGTTAGATTGTTAATTTGAGATATTTCTAACTTTCTGCTGTAGTTGTTTAGTGCTATTAACATTCCTCTTAACACTGCTGTAGTGGTGTCTCAAAGATTCTGGCAGTTGTATCTTTGTTTTCATTAATTTCAAAAAATTTATTTCTGCCTTAAATTCACTGTTTACCCCAAAATCATTCAGAAGCATATTGTCTAATTTTCATGTAATTATATATGGCTTTGAGAGATATTCTTTGTATTGATTTCTATTTTTACTGCATTGTGGTCTGAGAGCATTGGTATGATTTGGGTATTTTTTTAAATTTGTTAAGAATTGCTTTATGGCAGAGCAAGGGGTCAATTTTAGAGTATGTGCCATGTGCAGATGAGATGAATGTATATTCTGTTATTGTTGGGCGGAGTGTTTTGTAGATGTCTGTTAGGTCCATTTGGTCAAGTGTCAAGTTAGGTCCTGGATATCTTTGTTAGTTTTTTGCCTAAATGATCTGTCTAATATTGTCAGTGAAGTGTTGAAGACTCCAACTATTATTGTGTGGTTATCTAAGTCTCTTCATAGGTCTCTTTGAACTTGTTTTATGAATCTAGGATTCTCTAATATTTGGTGCCTACATATTTAGTATAATTAAGTCTTCTTGTTGAATTGAAACTTTTACAATTATGTAACGCCCATCTTTATCCTTTTTGGTCATTATTGGTTTGGAGTCTGTTTTGTCTGAAATAAGAATAGCAACCTCTGCTCTTTTTGTTTTCCATTTGCTTGATAGATTTTTCTTCATCCCTTTTCTTTGAGCCTATTGGTGTAATTGCATGTGAGATTGGTCTCTTGAACATAGAAGACAGTTGGGTCTTATTCCTTTATGCAACTTGCCACTCTGTGCCTTTTAACTGGGGTGGTTAGCCCTTTTACATTCAAAGTTAATATTGATATGTGTGGATTTGATCCACACTTGATTTTGTTGTTGTTCTATAGTGTCAATGATCCATGTACTGAAGTGTGCTTTTGTCGTGGCCGATAATGGTCTTTCATTTTCATGTTTAATGCTCTTTTCAGCAGCTTGTGTAAGGCAGGTCTGGTGGTAACAAATTCCCTTAGCATTTGCTTGTCTAAAAAGGATTTTTTTTTCTTATGAACCTTAGTTTGGCTGGATATGAAATTCTTCCTTGGAATTTTTTTCTGTAAAAATGCTGAATATAGGTCCCCAGTCTCTTCTGGCTTGTAGGGTATCTTCTGAAAGTTCCACTGTTAGCTTGATGGGATTCTCTTTGTAGAAGACCTGCCCCTTTTCTCAGGCTACCTTTAATTTTTTTTTTTTTTGTGCTGACCTTGGAAAATCTGATGACCATCTCACATGTGTTGGGGATGGTCATCTTGTATAGGATTTCACAGGGCTTCTCTGATTTCCTGAACTTGAATGTCAACCTCTCTAGTGAGATTGGGGAAATTTTCATGGGCATTATCCTCACATATGTTTTCCAAATTGCTTGCTATCTTTCCCTCTCTTTCATGGGTGCCAATGAGTCATAGGTTTGATCTCTTTACATAATATCAATATTATATTTCTCTGAGATTTTGTTTATTCTTTTTTATTCTTTATTTTTGTTTGATTAAGTTGATTTGAAAAATGCATTTTCGAGCTCTGAGATTTTTTTTTTTTTTTGAGATGGAGTCTCGCTCTGTCGCCCAGCTGGAGTGCAATGGTCGGATCTCAGCTCACTGCAAGCTCCGCCTCCCGGGTTTACGCCATTCTCCTGCCTCAGCCTCCCGAGTAGCTGGGACTACAGGCGCCCGCCACCTCGCCCAGCTAATGTTTTGTATTTTTTTAGTAGAGACGGAGTTTCACCGTGTTAGCCAGGATGGTCTTGATCTCCTGACCTCGTGATCTGCCCGTCTCGGCCTCCCAAAGTGCTGGGATTACGGGCTTGAGCCACCGCTCCGGGCCAGAGATTTTTTTTTATCTTGGTCTATTCTACATTTAATACTCTGATTCTATTATGAAATTCTTGTAGCATGTTTTTCAGCTCTATCAAATCAGTTTGGCTCTTTTTTAAAATGGCTATTTCAACTTTTAGCTCTTGAGTCATTTTACTGAATTCCTTCAATTCCTTGGACTGTATCTCAACTGTCTCCTGAATATCGATAATCTTCATTGCTACCCAGATTCCGAATTCCATGTCTACTATTTAAGCCATTTCAGTTTGATTAAGAACTATTGCTGAGGAGCTAGTGGACTCATTTGGAGGTAAAAGACCAGAGTTCTTTCACTGTTTCTTTCTCATCTGTGTGGGCTGATATTCCTTTAGTCTTTGAAGTGCCTGTTTCTATTATAGGTTTTTGGCTTTTATATTATTTTATTCTCTTGAAGATTCAACTGGTATAAGTTGGGTTCTTTTGACCAGGTTGTTTTTTTTCTGGATGATTTCAAGGGGCCAAGGCTCAGATCAGCACTCCTGGGCTGGGGGCTTGAACCTTAGTAGGCTGGGACCAGGCCCATGGCTTTGTTCTCTGGCCCCTCTAGGTTAAGAAACTGCTGTGCTGCAGGGGGCAACTTGTTCCTGGTTAACTGGCAACAACACGCCAATGAGGAGTGCTGGCAAAAGTACTTTCTCAGAGCAGTGGCAGCGGGGTCCAAGGTCATGGGTGAGCAGCAGCAGCAGCAGGGCAGTCGTGCTGCAGGTTCTGTGCACGTGCATTGGTGGTGGCACATTGACAGGGTCTGCACAGGTGTGTGTACCTGCAAAGTGGTGGTGAGAGGCTGCAAGCGGCTGTGTGCCAGCAAAACACTGGGGAAAGGGTGCATTGAGTGCACACTGGTGTGAGCCCATCTGCTGAAGCTCTATGATGGTTAGGTAGGGTATGTCAACAAAGAAGATATGGTGATGGCTGCTGGAAAGTGCTTCGGTTTGGCATCTGACATTGCACTTTAAGTGGATGCAGTTAGGCAGGGACCATGAGAGAGGCTAGCAGACTTGGAGATGCTCAGATCATACTGGACCCATCCCACAGGCAAGATAGCCCAGTTCTATCCAGGACCAATAGTTGGCAAAAGCCAAAGCCACATATTTGGGCATGGCAAGCCTTGGAGGATGGGAGTTCCTGGTTGTGCTCCACTGCAGCCATTCCTGTGCCAAATATCTAGGCTCCACACGGGCCAGAGTCCTGTCCCTACCAACTCTCCAAGCAGCTGTCTTTGCCAGCTCAAACATCTATGGGAGTTGTGGGGTCTCTTAAAGCTAGGATTCTAGAGGTCCCTGGTGAGAGTGGGCCACTTCACACCAATTTACCTCACCTGTGCAAGGTTCCCAGCTTCCTCTCCCTTCAGCCTTGGGTCTGCATCCTTCCTTCATCCACTCTCAATGCCTTCCTTCTGAAGTCCTGCTTGGAGTTTGTCAGTCTTCTCTATGGTCTGTTCTCTCAGTGGGAGAAGCTCTTCCTGACTCCATCTACTTAGCCATCATGGTTCTTCCACCTGACTGTTATTTTCTTCCCTCTGTAAAACCTCTGTGGAACAGCTAAGCAGGCTAAGAAGGAAGCAGCTGAGAAGGAACAGGAGCTGCTAAGACAAAAACAGAAGGAACAGCAGCAAATGATGGAGGCTCAAGAGAGAAGCTTCCAGGAAAACATAGCCCAACTTAAGAAGAAGATGGAGAGGGAAAGGGAAAACTATATGAAAGAGCTGAGAAAGATGCTGAATCATAAGCTGAAGGTGAGTCTGGATGAAGCTTGGCAGTGCTTGAGGCACAATACCAGTTCCTCAGATAGGGAAGGGCCAAAATTTTAAGCTCAGTCAAGATTCCAGAAGGAAACACAAAAGGTATATATTTTGCTTAAATTTCAAATACATGTGAATTCTACTGAAGTCTGTAAGTTTACAAGACTCCAGCACTTTCTGTCATGTTAGACTTTGGAGAGTACACATGACATCCCCCAGGGTGCTGGGCTGCTGTTTGTCGTGATTATAGGATGGTCTCACTGTGCCCCAATTAATTAGGACCTTAGTCCACCAGCCCTCAGGATTCTTGGCACAACCATCAAAAGGACCCAAAATAGATCCATCTGGATGAAAGTATCAGATTTGGCTTAATATGAAATGATACTGAATGATCTCAAATTGCTCCATTTGTTTCTGTATCTGCCTGACTCATCCTATACAACTAGAGTAAAATATATTCCTTGTCCCAACCTGGAACTTGACAACCTGTGTTTTATACAGGGTCAGCAGTCCCCATTATTTGCTAGATGAGCATGGCCTTGCTACATTGGTGAAAAGGGGAATCAATTAGAATTAAACCTGCATCCCCTCTTGAAGGGCATTCATTGTGCTGGAACAAAATTCCTCCCTACCTCCAGTGAGATGGTACTGAGGAAATGTCACAAAGGTGTAAATCATGGATACTCCCACTATTCAGGTCCAGTCATCTGAAATGTCAGACAAACCCATCAAAGAGTTTCTAAGATGTTAGAGAAATGGACATGTGTTTAATGAAATTGTTAAATACAAAACTCTGACTCTTAAAAATTGAGAATTTTCAAAAGTAGGCTCTTTTACTTTTATAGGTCCTAGAAGAACCACTTACTGAAGGATTCAAAGAGATATTTGATTCGTTAAATGAAGAGATTAATCGACTGAAAGAAGAGATTGAAGCAGCTGAAAATGAAGAGCCCTCAGTGTTTTCACAGATTCTTGATGTGGCTGGCAATATGTTTATTGCAGTGCTACCTGGGGCTGCTAAGTTAGTTGATTTAGGCATGAAAATTCTTAGCTCATTTATGTAACAGGCTGAGAAATCCTGGTAAGAAAATTATGAAATGAGGTTTATTTTGTTAAAATGGTGTAACACTGTTGCTCATTTTAAAAGTATATGTGTTATTGCAGTTTCATTTAAGAAAAGTTTAAAATTAAAAAGCAAATTTCAAAGAATATTATGGCCTGAAGTTCATAAAAACAAACTTAATTTTGACTGAAGTAATAATTAATAGAAATGGGGAACAAGTTAGGAGATAAAATTATCCTAGAAAAGATTTAAGTAAAGCAAAAAGACAAATGGTAAGATGAAGAAATTATTTTCAATTAATGTTATAGTCACAGAGATAATTTAAGTTATAATTAGCTCTTGTAAATCAGTGAGAAGAGAGTAACACCACATATTTTAAACAGGCAAAAATATGATAAAAATGTTTAATTTTACTGACAATAAAAGTTGTGCAAAGAAAAACTATGAGGTTCTTGCTTCAATTTATCATGGGCATGAAAGAACAGTTTGACAGGGCACTGAGCTGGCAAGGGTTTGAGGATATTGCCAGTGTCTCGTATTTGCTAGTAAGAGTGTGAACTGTTGGAATCATATATGAAATATTTAAGTGCACATACCTTTGATCTAGCATTTCCACATTTAGAAGTCTATCATATAGATTGATTTACTCAAATCAAAAATTTTATATATAATAGTATTTATGTTGTGGCATTGTTGTAATGCCAAAGGACTGAAAAAAACGTGAAAGTCCCTCTTTCAGGTACCAATAAGGGAAATCTTGGGAAATACTTGTAAAGGGATATTCTACAGCCACTAAAATGAAGAGAGAAGCTCTATTTGAACTAATATGAGGAGTCTCCAAGATGTATCATAAGTAAAAAAAAAAAAAAAAAATGATGCAGGAAACATGTATAATTACTACCACTGAATTTAGAAACTAATAAATGTGTGCATATATTCTTATCTCCTTCTGGAAAAATAGAAAATAATCTAGTATACATGGTCACAGCAGGGATGAACCTGAATGTTTGAGGTGAGAAATGAGAAGATAACTCATTTCACATCATATATTCTTCTGTGCCTTTATTTTTTTAATAAAAGTTGATTGCATTAATGTTATATTTATTGTCTTTGTTGAGTACTTTAGGTTAACAAATAGAGATTTCATTTAGTTCTTACTATAACCTTGAAGGACAAATGTTATCTTCAGTTTATGGATAATAAAAGGAAGATAGGAAGATTAATCTATTTGCCCAAGATCATCCGTTAGGTTGCCAAGTTATGACCTCAACTTGTATTTCATAACTCCAAATCCACTACATAGACTCTCTTATCAAGGACTGGAATAATCACTCTTAAACTGGGTTGTCAGACATATCAAAAGCGAAACAAAGATAATATTGTCAAGATGAACACAAATGTAATATACTTAGTTGAAAAAATTATATATTAAAGGATTTTATACTACTTATAAAGTCTTCTTTTCTTGCATTCCATATAGGGAGCTCCATTTAGTTATAAAGAATTGCTGCCGCAGCATGGATTTGATCTTTGATCTAATTTTTTCAAGATTTGGGGAGGCCAAGCAGTGATTGCAAATTCTTATGAAAATCTCTTGTTCTTTCCTCCAAAGCATCACAAAGTGAGAAAAACTCCTCTGATCTGTGCACTCCAGAAGTCTCTCACTCTTTTGGCAATATGGTTTTGTCCCTCTCTCTTGAGGCTTTCTATACATTTGTCCTCTTCATGCAGGAATCATTAACCAGGGTAACCTCAGCACCATAGTAAATTACATTCTATTGTAGCACCTCTACCAACACTGCGAGCACATAGCCTCCACCTCCATCCAGCCTCTCAGGGAGCCGAAAGTACTTTTTATATGCTAATCCACCAAAAAAAAATCATACTTTGTGATCTTCTGTGCCTTTAATATTTTATATGAATGTATTAAGGATATGTATTCAAACATGGATAAAAACAATTATTAAAACCAAAAAGAAAATAATAATGATTGGATGGGGGAGTTCCCGTGATAGGAAGAAGTGATTAATACCACTAGAAATAGCATAAGTCAGCTCAACAGGAAAAGCCGTCTCATCAGAACAAGGAACTAAAAAGGGCACAAGACATGCATCCTAATTTCGTTTTTATTATGACTTTTCAATAAAGATTTCAAAGTTTATTCCAAAGTATATTTTCAGATACAATGTCCCCTGGGATGTTTCTTGGAATGGTCTCTAAATGCCGTCCCACATTTATAAAGACGATGAAGTAGAAGGAAATTTTTTTTTCAACTCAACATTTTAGGAATTTGTTTTGGCTTTCTAGTTCTCAGTACTTGGATGAACTCAAATAAACTCCTTATAAGTCCATAAGCTGGGCATATTCTTTTGACTGAGGGCCTTTGCAAAAGGGGCAAAGATTTCTTAAAACCCTGCTTCCTCACCCTATATCTGTTATTTCTCGGCCTCTGCTCATCCTTAAAGTGTCCTACTTCCTAACTTTCCAAGGATGGATGAGATGCCCTTCTTGGTTTTGCCATGGCACCATCTTGTCACTCCTACCATTGAAGATGTTATATAATTGTAACATTGAAAATGCCTGTTTACCCTTGTCTACTACCTTTGATCTCAGATGCTAGGTCTTCTTCATCAACTTATCTTTATTTCCAAGCACAAAACCCACCACATAAGCTCAGGCGTGAGCTAAGTACATAAGCTACCCTCTAATATGGCCCCAATTTACCATATCCTCACTGTATTCCCAATTTCTAGAGCTCTCAAAATAAAGGACACAATTTTAAAAACTAGTGCAGAAGGGAGTCACTGAATTAGAAAGAACATGCACACTTGTCTGAATTTACTCTGTCCTCTCTGAGGAACTGGACAGCACATGGTTCCTGTTTCCTCAAGCTTCTCACCTACAATAATCACCCCGGAATGAAGTCACTGCCTTTGGCTCACAGGGCAATTACAATGTTCAGCATAGTGAAGGAAGGGAAACTTAGAAAAAAATGGGCTCCTCTAGCTAATAAACAAGTATTCATCTTTATTTACCTTAAACTATACATAATTCACAAAGATTCAGTTGTTCCTGGAGCTATTTTATGGTTCCCTGACATAAACAATAGATTTTATTGTTGAGAAGAGAAAAAGCAGCTGATTTCCTAGAATTACTTCTATTTTGAAATAACCCTGTTCTACTTTCACTTTCAATGTCACCAATATTCACACACACACACGATCCTACTCGCTTCTCTCACTATTTTTTTTTCTCTTTCTTTTAGAGACAGCGTGGAACAGAGATATAATGTGATATTAATTAAATTGATTTTTCAAGTTAGAATCTCACGTAACGTCTTGCTAGTTTGAAGTTGCTCAATGGCTTTAGTTAAACATTACTTTTTAATCTCTTTCTCTTTTTCCTCCTTGGACAAAGGGAATAACAAACACCCCATATTTTGAAGCAGAATTGTGTTGTTTAAATAATATATGTAAATAATCTGGCCTAGAAAGAAATTGATAAATAAGAAACGTTATTGTTGTTCACTCACCAAACACAGAGGTATTTTAGTGAAGTGGTTGATAGTATGGGTTTTAGAGGAAGACTTGGGTTCAAATCTTACTTGGTAGCTCTGTAATATTAACAAGTTGTTAAATTTCTTGGTAACATTGTCGTGAAATTATTCTAGAATGCAAGGGGGAATGGGTGCCGTGATTCAAACCTGTAATCCCAGCACTTTGGGAGGGCAAGGCAGGACAATCACTTGAGACCAGGAGTTGGAGATCAGCCTTACAACATAGTGAGACTTCATATCTACCCCCCCCACACACACACGTGCACACACACACACACACATACACAAGCTGGTATGATGTCTCATTGGTAGTCCCCCCTATCAAGAAGGCTGAGGCAAAAGGATAACTTAAGCCCAGAAGTTTGAGATTAGAGTGAACTATGATTATGTCATTGCACTCCAGCTTGGACAACACAGAAAGAACTTGTCTCTAAAAAATAAACAAATACAAAATAGGAATAAAATGGTCTGATTTTTATAAAGAAGTTATCACTGTGTCTATATCAAGTGTGCAATACATTATTTATTATTTATTAAACGTTAAGTGTCAGGACCTGGGTTAGGTGCTGATAATTCAAAAGTATGTAAGACATGGATATTCCCTCAGGGCACTAAACAGTGCTCAAGCTAATATTCAAGGTAATTGGACCGAAGAAAATATTATATGAGGCTTTCTCATCCACATGCTTCTCAAACTGGCCCACAAACATGAGATAAATAGCACTATTTTAAATGACCCAATGAAGGGGTTTTTAAAACTTAGTATTGCAAGCAGTCTCCAAGATCTTTCCCAATAATAAAATGGGAAGTTCCTGGTTGAGAAATCATGACAAACCCTCTTACTAGCACAGCTGTCAACAATTCTTTTTATGGTGAATGAGTCACTGCTTTAGTTGATACTTTCGGTTTCATATTAGTCCATTTCTTTGCAGAGGTTACCTCTTTTTCTTGTCTCCCCTCAGGTCTCTGAAGAAAACCTGGGAAGCACCAGGACATTGGAGGGGTAAAGTAAAAGTCCACAGTTACTGTGAGAGAAAAAAGAGGGAGAAAGCAGTGCAGCCAAGCTCAGAAGAAAAGAGAGGAAGAAAAGAATTCGACTTTCACATTGAAAAAGCCTTCTTTCCAACGCTAAAGGATCTCTGACTAGGGCAGGGCAGGGGTGGGACAATATTTTACCAGGGTTCATCAGTTTTATCTAAACTGACCATTCCCACGATAGGCCACAGCTGAGCCGGCTGTGGGACACAAGTCCACATAAAATCCTGGCCCTATCAAGTGGCTGCATGTTCCTTAGTGCCCTGTGCTCCTGCTGTGAACTAGACTCCAGCAGAGGTGGAGCCTACATAGAGAGATGGGGATGTTTTTAAATTGTTATTTCTTTCTTGACACCATCTTAAACTAACTTTATTATTATTAGCATCTGCTTAATAAAGTTAGGGCTCCATCACATTCATTATTGCCACTTTTATAGCTCTAGGTAAATGCAGGTAGGCAACTCGGGATCTGCAAAGAGAGGGAACAAGTTATTATAACTAGGGAGCTTATACAATCTTTGTGTAGTTACTTTTCTGAGCCAGTCATTGATTGATTTCCATTTTAAGGTGGTATACATCATGCTATAAAATGAAACAGAAGTCTTGCCAGAAGTCTCTGTGGGCCATTGCTGTAACAGAAAATGGGTCCTGATCACAGAAAAATAAATAGTTTTTTTGCCATTGTCCCCTGAAGAGATGGGAAACAGATAATTAAATATAAGCCTTCATCAGAGCAAGTCAGAAGTAATCAACTCCATGTTATAAACAAAGCACTGTTTATTATAGAAGAAGGAAAGCTGTATTGCTTACAGTCTATGATTGCACATTAAAGAAATTATAAATTTTATAGCATGATCATTTTAAGTAACAGAGATTAAGATATTCAAGGCAAAAACACAAATTAAGATTTACTACAGGAAGGCTTTTTGCTCATTTTAAATTTACAAAACTGTCAAATTATGAAGGCCTGGTTAAACAGGCTTTGCGTACAATTGTGTATATACTACTCTACATGAAGCAGACGTCAGAAAAAACAAGCCCTGGTTCATCAGAGAATGTTTCCTGATGCTGGCTTCATTACCTGAAATAATTGAAAGCAATATGCAAACTGATATACATGCAGGTAATAAAGAATCAATCTTAAAACACAGACAGGTTAAAATCTGGTAACATAATTGAGTAAAAAATCAACAGATTTTCTACATGTTAGATTTGAGATATCAAGCTTGAGTGAATAACAGGTGAATGCTGATTCACAGCAAATATTAAGAACCAGTGATGTCCTGCTGTAGCTCAAAGGGCTTCCTGCATAGTGATAGGAAGAAGCCATTGGGTAACCTGAGTCCCACAGTCTAACCAAACCCTGTCCACAGAGGGGCTTTGAAGAAATCAGGACCAAGGTTGGGTTAGAATGGTATCTGTGTTTCAAAGTGTGGAGATATGTATGACACAATATTCCCCAGGTAAAAGTTCCTATTACTGTATACATGAGCTCAGCAAGCTCAGCTTTGCTCAGTCCAAAGATCTAAACATGAATGTGAAAAGTTTCCAAAGAAAATTTTGTAATTAAGTCAGAAAATGTGACATATCTAGAAAAAAATTCATTTTCTGAACAATGAGATACAAGATGATCTAGTGAGAATTCAACTTTGGTACATCCTTCTGGAGAGGAACTTGGCAATATCTAACGAAATACAATGCTCTTACCTTTTGACCCAGCAATCTCACTTATAGGACACTATCTTAAAGTTACTCCTATAGCAATATAAAAATACACACTCACAAAATTAGCAGAGGTTTTCATTGCAGCACTGTTTGTAATTGCTAAATATTAGAAACAATTTAAATGTCTATACCTAAAAGAATGGTTGAATAAACTGTGGTATGTCCACATAAATGGAGTAGATGCCTGTGAAAAGAATTGAGAAATCTTCCTATGAACTGATATGAAGAGATTCCCATATTTCTATATGATGTGATCTTTATGTTAGAAAATGTGAATAAGAAAATATACATGTCTATGCTCATTAGTGAAAAGAATGTCCAAGAAAGGTAAACTAGAAACTAACAAGACTGGATATCTATGGAGGATAAGTGGGCATGAAGTTGAAAGAATAGAAAGACAACTGGAATGGGATGAAGGAAAGTGACACTTCTTTGACTACAGCTTGTTGTAAAGCTCTGACTTTCAGCACTATGATATTTCGTATATTCAAAATAAATACATACTTAAAATCAACCAACAAATGAACCTAACTGGTTTACAAATAAATAATTTAACCACACCAAAGAGAACAGAGAAGGAAAAGGTAGTCTAAGCAACTTTGGAATATAGTGTTTTGACTGTATGGGTAAGACCAAAGACAAGAAGAATTGTTAACTAATGCACTCTAGTTAGCAAATTTATCATTTGAAGACTTATGAGTTAGCAACTTTAAAACCAATTATATGTACTAGAATTGAGCAAATAACGGAATTTATTATGTATAATGACATACTCAGAGAAAATGTTTTAAAAGCAAAGGGAAAAGCATGAATACATTTTGTTTTGTTGAATTAGAATTAGAAATATCAGAAGAAACTCAAGCTTATATATAGAAATGGAAAGATGAGAAATAAATGTAGATGTGTGTATTCATGTGCCAGTATACAAACATAAATTTCTTAACTTTCCCCCTGAGAGGGCCTAGAAGTCATGACTACACCTAGTGTGATAATCTTGGTGTCTATGTACCATTATCCAATGAAAGCAACCAGAGCCCTTGGGAGAAATGGTCGATTCTAAGGCTGAATCAGAAACAATATTAGATAAGCCTGGCATGTATTGTAATGCCAGAAGGGAAGAAGCACTGAAAATGTGATGGAAGCATGTCCAAAGAACCTGGGCTCTAGCTTGAAGGAGCTCTTAGTGAACTAAACTGGTACAAGTTGAGCAATGAGATAAATAGTGATAGTAAAGTGTTACCCATATGATAAAATAACTGTCTATAGGTCTACACTGATACAACTAAATAATTAAATAAGTAAATAAAATAAATAGAGGAGAAAGGGCAGTTCTTGCTCACATTAGAACTCTAATAAATGTAGAAGGAATGATGAGAATAGAAAATTACCTTTAGTCAAACATCACAGTAAGTTATAAGCAAGAAATATCAATGGATGCTAAAAATAGTGACTGAAAAAATTATGAAAGTATGATGAAACTTTATTTGCATAGTCTTCAAACTGTCTCTCCAAATGGTACTGTTTAGTGACAAAATGGTACATAATACTTTGTGGTAGAGAAATCTGGCAGAGAACACCTTAACCAAGTGATCAAAGTGAAGGTCACAGCACCAGAAAAAGTCATGTCAACATCATGAATCCCTTAATACAAGACACTGAAAATGGCAGAACATCACTTCTGTGACATTTGCAAAAAAAAAAAATGCCTAACTTCAATCTAATAATAAGGAAACATCAAAAAACCCAAACTGAGGAATATTCTACAAAATCATAGGCCCATCAACTTCTAAAATGTCAAAGACATGAAAGACAAGGACAGGATAAGGAACCATCAAAGATGCAAGGAAAATACAGAAACATAATGACTAAATGCAATGAGGAATCCTGGACTGGATCATGGAGCAGAAGGACATTAGTGGGAAACTGGTGGAATGTGAATAAGGAGTGTAGATTAGTTATCATTGTATCAATGTTAAAATCCTTGTTCTACGGTTATGTAAAATTTTAACATTAGAGGAAATGATATATGCGAACTTTCCATACCCGTTGTACATCTTTTCTGTAAGTCTATTTCAAAATAAAGTTATTTTTAAAGAAAGCCAGTGGACCAATTTGTAAGACAGCCTTAAAGAGAAACCGGGCTTTAAAAAATGTATATGAAAAAAAGTTCAAGCCTAGAAAACAAAAATTTAATCCATATTGTAAAGTTCAGTATAGCTAGCTACCTAAAAATTGCATTCCATTTCATCTTTTTCCTTGCACACAAGGGAACAACGCCCTGGACATGGCTCCAGAGATTGACTTGCCGGGCCCAATGAGCCTCATTGATAACACTAAAGGGCAGCTGGTGGTGAATCCAGAAGCTCTGAAGATCCTATCTGCAATTACGCAGCCTGTGGTGGTGGTGGCGATTGTGGGCCTCTATCGCACAGGCAAATCCGACCTGATGAACAAGCTGGCTGGGAAGAAAAACGGTGAGTGACACCAGCAAAGCTCTAAGCCCCTTCTGTCCATACACACTGAGAACATCCAGCCTAGGGATGTGAGAATAGAAAGTTAGAGACGAGAATGAATGTTGAAAGCTAACTTTCAGTCCATTAATGGGCTCTTTACACTGACTTTGGAGGATTACAGTCAACTGACTCTTTCTTCCCACTTTACTTTTATTTTATACTTAGAGTATAAGTGTCCCTTTCTGGAAGGAATACAATGTTAATAAAGAAAATTAACTTCTATAATAATGACTTATAAAACGTTTATTAAAGTGCTCATGTAGTGACAGCAAGCTTTCAATGAACTTTAAGAAAAAATGAATGTTTCAATGTGTATTAGCTATCTAATTTTCCTATTTCCAGGATTGTAATTAAGATTCATGCCAGTTGTATTTTCTTTTATCTCCTTTAACTTCAATTATGTTAACTTTTATCTCAATTTCCAGAAACACCTACTAACTAATCTCTTTTCCCTTTTATCCTCTCCTTCTTTTGCAGGCTTCTCTCTGGGCTCCACAGTGAAGGCTCACTGCAAGGGAATCTGGATGTGGTGTGTGCCTCATCCCAAGAAGCCAGAACACACCCTAGTTCTGCTCGACACTGAGGGCCTGGGAGATATAGAGAAGGTAAAAGAAATAAATATTTTAAAAATTTCACTTAGGTAGATTAAAATCTACATAAACCAGGTCAGGTCAATAACCCTCTTTGCACTATCACTCCTACTCCTGGATTTAGGACTCTAGTTCATTACATTAATATATTATTTTTTAAATGTATGTAGTATAAGCATTCAGAGTGCACAGTAAGTTCAATTTATTAATTATGGGTAAACCTATGAAATAATGGCTAATGATGTTTTCAGTCATTTTCTTTCATATTATAGTAAAACGTTTTGGTGAGGCTGCTGAAGGTGCTTGTAAACTTCAGTAGACATTTTACAAACACGTCTGACTTTTTACAGCGGGATCCCATAAAGGTAGTAAAAACATTCACATCCACAAGAGCACCAGTAGAAAGAGAAGCAAAGTGTAAAATCTAATAACATCTTTGTTCATTAAGGATAATATATTACTACTCATAAATCTTAGACATAGACAGTTCTTATTAGAGGAGCTTATTTTAACTACTGTGTAAAAAATGTCTACCATGATGTGCCATGGAAATGGAATAGGGTCATAAACTAAGTTTAGGATATCAGTTTGAATTTTAGTAGCGGATCAAAATAGCTTCTGCTACCAAGTGCTCATGTGTTTCCCACTGACACATACATTTATATATAATACCTTAAATTATACCTCATAAATAAAATTTATTCTACAGGTGGAAAAAAAATACTACATAAGGAAGTGAGTTACCTAAGTTTTCACAACTAATGAGAGACAGAGTTGGAGTTCAGTCAGTCTTCAGCTATCTGAATTGATTATACATTCTGCTAGTCACTCTTCTGTGTGGCTTCTACAATGACTTACAGGGTGACAATGAGAATGACTCCTGGATCTTCGCCCTGGCTGTCCTCCTGAGCAGCACCTTTGTGTACAATAGCATGGGAACCATCAACCAGCAGGCCATGGACCAACTTCAGTATCCTTTTTTGTGGTACAGAATAGCACTAAACCTAGAAAATAACAGCTTGATTTTTTCACCAAGTACAGAGGCAGACAGGTACTGAAGAATTCATAAGTCCTCTCTTTAATAAATCTCATTATGCTGAACATCTCATTCTATCTCAATCTCCACCAGAACTTCAAGTCTTCCCAGTTACATGTATCCTTAGACACTCAGACACCCAAGACTCTATGTCTTCTATCTGAATTAATCTCCTATCCCTGTCCAAACCCTCAATGTCCTCTAGAACTCATGGTCTCACTTTTGCAACTCTCTATATTCTTATCATCTGCTCTAAGTGTTGCCTTCTAACTGATACCTAGCTATACACTATAGATACTATTTCTCCTACAGACCTCTCCAGTGGTCTTATGTGATGACTAATTTTTATCCCATACCTTGCATCGTAAGTGTAAGAGATGAGTTAGGTATCCTCCTTGCTCCATATTAGAGTTATGGACACTTTCTCATTCCTTTACCATTAAAAAGAGACTCTTCTTTGATACATATGCCCTCAGACTACACCACTATGCTTTGTTGCAATTATCTAGCAATGTTCCAATAAATACATCCTTCATTCATTAAAGATTTTAGCTCCTGGTGTCTTTTTAGAGACTAGCAACCAATAGACAACTACTTAACACGCTGGTGTACTCAGTTCCATCACCTTATTGGAACTCTCCACTCTTATTGTTATTCTCCACTCTCACACATTACTTAACCTAGTTCATTATCAATGACCTCACCATTTCCATTAGCTTAGTTTTAAGCATTATACTGAATTAGATTTCATCAAGATAACCTTCATATTCCTATATGTAATGCACAGTTCTCACCTCATTTGATCTTCCAATCCTCCATAAGCCTTTTTTTTCTCTAGGAGCGTTTCATAAATTTGATCCCTTCCACCTTTCTGAAATGCTTGTTTCACTTGGAATTGGTTCCTATTAGAATACCACAGTTTCCTAATTTTTCACCTTCCTAATTTTTCAGATTACTTTACTCCATACTCTTTCTCCTTTTAGCCTCTAAATATTATAACTCTTAAGTTCTTGTGCCTCTTTTCTTTTTCTACTTTCAGTGCCCAGATGATCACATCCAGCTTCAAGGCTTTCAGTAGCACCAATATGTTAATCACCATCAAATCTGTATTCCCAAGCGTGAGCAAATTCAAACTTTTGTATCCAGCTTCTGATGCAACATCTCCATTCAGATGTGTAAGAGACATCCTGAGCCTAAAATATACAGAACAAAACTTCATTTTCCTGTCCAAAATAATTCCTTCCCAGTCTTTCCAATCACAATAAATTCCCACATCATTCATAGAAGTGCTCAGATCCAAAGCTTAGGAATCATCTTGGATGATTCCCTTTCTTATGTTTTGGAAATGATTAATCATCAAATTCCTTCAGCTCCACTATTAAAGTTATTTCTCTAGACTAGCCAATTCTCACTACTTCCTCCATGATAACTCTAAGTTTCCATTACCTCTCGTCTTGGTTATCTTTTCAACTAGCTAATTGTTTTTTGTTTCAGTTTTGTTTGTTTGTTTGTTTGATTTTGCATATGCACTTGACTCACAGATGCAATGCCAGCCAGTATGATTTTAAAAAAAATACCATACTATATCCTCTCTTCACTTAAAACCCACCAATGCCTTCCCATTAACTTTCTATTAAATTTCAAACTTCTTACTTTGGTTTACAGAGCTTGCACATCCCAACCTCTACTTATTTTAACCTTCTGCCCTACCACACTGGATTTCTTGATATATGTTTCACACACTCAGTGATTTCCTATCTAAGGGGCTTGCAGGGTCTGTGATCTCTGTCTGCAATGTTTCTCCAATGGATTTGTACATGACTGGTTTCTTCAATTCATTCAGATCATTGCTCAACTACAATGTCAGAGATAATTTACCTGGAAAACTACATAAACCAGCACCACATGCAGATACACAGTTATTCTCTGCCTTCCTTATTGGTAGATTTGGGAGACACCAGAGTGTTAGATGAGTGTCTTTTGGTTGCTAGTTTCTAAAAATACACTAGGAGCTAGTTGCCCAGTTTATTTTCCTTCAAGACAATTGTTATCAATACCTGCTAATTTATTATATTTTTGTTTACATGTTCATTGTTTGTCTCCATCATTAGAATGTAAGCGCTCTAATGGTAGCATTGTCTCATTCATTACAGCATTTTTAGTCCCTAGGACAGTGCTTGGTTCACAGTAGGTGCTCAATAAATGTTTGTGAGTGAATGACTTCTGTAAATAAATGTTTGTGAATGAATGAATGAGCTAATAAAAAGAAACCAAATTATTTTAGGTAAGCATTAGGATAAAATGTAGTATAAAAAGTGGCATTTTCTGTAGTTTTCTTAATTTAGCATCTCAGCTATGTGACAGAGCTGACAGATCGAATCAAGGCAAACTCTTCACCTGATAACAATTCTGTAGAAGACTCAGCTGACTGTGAGTTTTTTTCCAGCATTTGTGTGGACTCTCAGAGATTTCACCTTGGAACCGGAAGTAGATGGAGAATCCATCACTGCCGATGACTACCTGGAGCTTTCGCTAAAGCTAAGAAAAGGTTACTGGGTCTGATGGTTGGGTAATAAATAGAGAGCAAATAATGTCAAAATAACCATTTCTGTGTTGTGCTAAAAATTAAAATTTTGAACTGTATTTTCCTGACTGTTCTGCTAGAGGAAATGGAGACATTGCTTGACTATATCAGTTGGAATCAATTTTAAATTGCATTACCTACCTCTTCTTGGAGACTTTCCTTTCTCTACCCCTTTAACTTTTTATTTTTTCTTCCTAATTAACTTCCTCCTTACATAGGCTTTGTGAAAATTATAAAATTGAAAGATCATATTTGAAGTAATTAATGTGAAGTTTTACCACCTCTAATTTTCATTCCTGTAGGTACTGATAAAAAAAGTAAAAGCTTTAATGATCCTCGGTTGTGCATCCGAAAGTTCTTCCCCAACAGGAAGTGCTTCATCTTCGATTGGCCCGCTCAGAAGAAGTATCTTGCTCGCCTGGAGCAGCTAAAGGAGGAAGAGCTGAACCCTGATTTCACAGAACAAGTTGCAGAATTTTGTTCCTACATCCTCAGCCATTCCAATGTCAAGACTCTTTCAGGTGGCATTCCAGTCAATGGGCCTCGTGAGTCACTCTCTCTACCCGCTTCCTACCTGGACTTTCTCCTTCTGCCCATTGTAGAGGATAAAATGGAAAGCATAAGGGTCACTTCTGACAAATGCATAGTCTATTGATAGCAAGGAAAATACACCATGAAAATCATAATATAAATTTTACATGAAAACTAAAACTATAGTATCTCATATTCCTTGCAAGGAGAAAAAAAGAAAATAACTAGAATTGAATTCTGCTATGGTAAACTTCTCCACCAGCTTCTCAGCTCCCTCTTTATCAAATAAACATCCAGGATATATATACTGAGCAACAAAGATAAAAGCAAATACTGTATCTGTATGTAAGTGAGACTTTGCTATTAACTGCAGTACAATTCTCTTGTTCAGCAATTCTAAAATATTTAGGGAATGTCTGTAATGTAATGTACCAACCACTGGGTATAATGATGGATAAAAGAAATGTGACTTTTATCCTCATTCCAGCATAATAGGAGCGAAAGATACTTTTGTAAAAAGTAAAAAAAAAAAAAAAAAAAAAAGTATAATGCTAAATAGTGATTAACACAATGCATAAAAATAATAGGCTGCTATGAAAGAGTAAAGGGAGAGAGAGACAGGGAGATATAATTTAGAGTGTGAGAGAATGCTTGTCTGTGAAAGTCACATGTAAGATGAGAATTTAAAAACGACTGAGTTGGCAGGGCACTGTGACTAATGCCTGTAATCCCAGCACTTTGGGAGGCTGAGGTGGGTGAATCACTTTGGGCTCAGGAGTTTGAGACCAACCTGGGCAAAATGGTGAAACCCTGTCTCCACTAAAAACACAAAAATTAATCAGGAATAGTGGCTCATACATGTAATCCCAGCTACTCAGGTGACTGAGTCTGAAGGATCAATTGAGCCTGGGAGGCAGAGGTTGCAGTGAGCCGAGACTGCACCACTGCACTGCATCCTGGGAGACAGAGTGAGGCTCCATCTCAAATACATATATACACTTTATATGTATATAAAATAAATGATTAGGAGCTAATCAAAGCACATAGAGGAATAGCTTTACAGCAAATAATGTAATATGGAAACGCCCAGGGCAGGAAAGAACTTTGCAACTTCAAGAAAATAGAACACAGGAGGCTCATGCCTGTAATCCCAGCACTTTGGGAGACCAAGGTGGGAGAATTCCTTGAGCCTAGGAGTTTACGACCAGCCTGGGCAAAATAGCAAGACCTCATCATTATGAAAAAATTAAAAATCAGCCAAGTGCAGTGGTACTTGCCTGGAGTCCTGGCTACTCAGAAGGCTGAGGCAGGAGGGCCCAGTGTGAGCACAGGAGTTCAAGGCTATGGTTAGCTATGATCATGCCCTGCACTTCAGCTTGGGTGACAGGACAGAATTCCATCTCAATTTTTTAAATGAAAATAGAAGAAAGACAGGTGATTGGAACAAGAGTAGACTGAATAAGAGTGGTGTCCTAATTGGAGAGGTATAAAGGGGTCAGGTCTTGAAAGGACTGGCAGAGGACTTTGAGGAGATTAGAGGTTGTCTAAGCTCTAGGGAAGATCTTGAAGAATTTTTGGCAGTGAGGTAAGGTTATCTAATTTATGTTTATACATATCTTTTGGAATATTTTGTAGATAATTTGTTGGAGTGGTGAAAGGGAGGGAATGAGAGATGGATGCTATTTGCAGTGGTTGAGCAATAAATGGACATTGAGTGAGTCTCAGATTGTGGCAGTGAAAATGGTAAAAATGGACAAGATCCAAACATACTTTGAATATTAAATCCAAAAGACCCATTGATAGAGGGAATATGGATTTATGAGGGGAATAAGAAGGAAATGCCAAGCCTGTCTCCAGAGTTTCGAGTTTAGCAATTGCTTGAATGGCTGTGTTATTTAGTGAGATAGTAGTATCAGGAGGAGAAATAGTTTTTCAGAGTGGATGAAGTTTTTATATTTAGATTATTTAATATTGAGTTTCTTCTGATTTATGCAGTAAAGGATATAAAATAGGCATTAAAAATAAGGTACAAAACTTACTTTTAATCCAAAGCCTAAAAGAAATGTCAAAGCAGGAAACGAAATACACCAGCCATCTATACATACGGTACTTAAAACTACAGAGAGATGAGAAGGTCCAGGATTGAGTCAAAAAGAATCAGCTCTTATTGTGTGACCAACCACTCCAGTTTGCCTAAGATGAGGTTTTCCTGGCATGTGAGACTTTCATTGCTACACCCAGCAAAGCCCTGGCAAACTCAGTGAGTTGATTACCCTATCTGTAGTTCTGACGAGAGAATATCTAAGAAGACATGTTTACCTTAAGCCAGACAACAGACTAGTGGGCTGCACCGCTAAAATTAATAAAAATAAAAAGGCTAAGTTTTCTCATTGACTTTTTTCATAAATTAGGAGTGAAGAGAGAAAGGGAATAGAGGGAGAGGTGAGAGAAAAGAAAGGTAAGAAAACACATTGATGTATTATTTCAGCCCCAAAATATCCTAACTTATTCATTTCAGTATCTTCCTTTTGGGTGAAGGAAAAAGGAAAGAGCAACTTCAATTTCCTCTGTGACTCGGGTTAACAAATTATTCCATTACTATTCTTTAGCCAAAACTTATGTAAAACTATTATTTGTGAAACTCACTTGAAAAGCACACAAAATACTCTGTCCCACCAACTGATAGTCACATTTTTTAAAAAAAAATTCCCTTTTGCAGGTCTAGAGAGCCTGGTGCTGACCTATGTCAATGCCATCAGCAGTGGGGATCTGCCCTGCATGGAGAACGCAGTCCTGGCCTTGGCCCAGATAGAGAACTCAGCTGCAGTGGAAAGGCTATTGCCCACTATGAACAGCAGATGGGCCAGAAGGTGCAGCTGCCCACGGAAACCCTCCAGGAGCTGCTGGACCTGCACAGAGACAGTGAGAGAGAGGCCATTGAAGTCTTCATGAAGAACTCTTTCAAGGATGTGGACCAAACGTTCCAGAGGAAATTAGGGGTATATTTGGTGTTCTAGGTCATGAGAGGCAGAAAAATATGGGCCCTTCTTGGGAAAATAATTCTTTCTAGACCCCAAAATAGTTACACTCAGTTATGTGTACATATTTGAAATAATTATTAAAAGACAGACCTTTAAAAAAATGACAGCTAATTTTTTACAAAAATTTGCTTTTGTTAGTTTTTCCTATCTGGGTCCCATATTTTAAGAAAGTAAGTAGATTGTACAACTGCATTATTAAAGACTATTTTAACTTATTGTGTCCTTTTAAATTAAAAATTGCATTGCTTCTATGTTCCCTGATAATTATCAGTGGGGACTAAATTATTTTTAAATAACCCTAATAATTTGTTGTTTTTTTTAAATGTGAGCCAATGGTAAAATATTCAGAAAGCCAAAAAAGAGAAATTAATTATATAAGTTGTATTAGAGACATTTTTTAAAAATTTAAAACAGCTTTTAATGTCTGCCTCATTCCAAGTGAACAGAGTATTTTTGCATGCAGAATGGCCACTTGACAAGTGGAAGCCCTTTCCCTAGCTAGGAAGGCGCCATCTTATAAATGATACGTTGCTACATTCGGAGGTTCTGGTGAAGCTAGATAGCCGATGTCAGCAACTGTCACCCTTCCAACCTAAGGAGAAAAGAGAAAGCTTCGTAGTTAAGTTATCTTGAGTGCTTTAATGTAGATAAATGTGCTGTTCTATGAGACTTTCTAAATACTGAAAATACCTATGGTACAATCTTCACTACTTTCATTAGCCCTATGTTGAGAAAATACACAAAAATATTCTCATATTAAAGAATGTACTAAATAATCAGGTACTCCTTACTGAGCACTTCTAAAAAGTCCCTGGGCTTAATAGTTTACATCACCTCATATAACCCTGAAGAGAAATCTATGCGATGGGTATTGCTCCTCTGCTATACAGACAAGGAATCCTCAGTTCACAAAGATTGAGTGTCACAAGCCACAGTGTAGTGGATCTGGGAACTCCAGGCAGGCTGCCTGACTCCAGTGTTTGTGCTCAGAACTATTCCTGAAATGAGAGACTTGGAAAGATAAAAGTTTCATATGAAATGTGTATGTGCTTTGAGAATCATTCTCTGAAGCAGGAAAACTAGGAGAAAGGAGCTTTAGGAAATCACAAGCAGAGAAGCAGATCAGTTTCTGCAATAAGCACAACTTAGGGATATTCTAGGATCTAACAGCAAGGTGAGGAGCATGGCTCTATTTAGAGGCCACAATTTCTGCAGGAGAAGCATTTTTCAGTCTCTACATAGTTAACATCCTCCTCATGGCTTTACTGAAACATCTATGCTGTTTTGTCACTTTTCAGGCCCAGTTGGAAGCAAGGCGAGATGACTTTTGTAAGCAGAATTCGAAAGCATCATCAGATTGTTGCATGGCTTTACTTCAGGATATATTTGGCCCTTTAGAAGAAGATGTCAAGCAGGGAACATTTTCTAAGCCAGGAGGTTACCGTCTCTTTATTCAGAAGCAGCAGGAGCTGAAGAATAAGTACTACCAGGTGCCAAGGAAGGGGATACAGGTAATCGACACAGTGGGTACCATTTCTTGGAACTCGCTGAGGGGATGATTTTAAAGCCCACTGGGAAGAAGGTAAATGGCACTGCGACTGGTGTCTAGGGGCTCTGCCTTTCATTTTTCCATTTACTGATTCATTCACTAAGAGAGCCCACCATAATAGGAATTCCTCCTCAGAAGCACAGATGTAGCCCTCAAAAAAGGTTTATTAAACTGATTCATTTATTTATTCATCTAGTCCTTCAACAATTATTTATTTTGACCTAACTGTATGCCAGGAACTTGTCAAGTTGCTGGAGATACAGCAGTTAAAAACAGACCAATCTCTGTCAAAGTACACACAGGCAATTATCAAATTATAGCTTATAAACAAATAATAATAACAGTTAACATTTATGTTGCACTTACTGTGTTCCAGGAACTGTGCTGAGAGCCTAATTCATTTAATACTCAGAGCAATTCTATAAAATATGTGTTACTAATATCCCAAATTTGTATTTTTTTTTTTTTACTTTTGTGGGTATATAGTGGGTGTATATAATGACGGGTACATGAGATGTTTTGATACAAGTATGAAATGCACAATAATCACAGCATGGAAAACGGGGTATTTGTCGACTCAGGTATTTATCCTTTGTGTTACAAACAATCCAGTTATACTTTTTTAGTTATCTTAAAGTGTACAATTAAATTATTATTGACAAAAGAGTGACAAAAATTATTAGTCACCTTTTTGTGCCACCAAATTTTATGCTATCAAGTATGTTGTGCTATACTTGATTTTATTCATTCTTTCTACTTGTTTTTACCCGTTAACCATCCCCACCTCCCTCCCCACACCATCCCACTACCCTTGTCAGTCTCTGACAACCATCCTTCTACTCTCTGTCTTCATGAATTCAATTGTTTTGATTTTCAAATCCTACAAATAAGTGAGAACGTGAGATGGTTTTCTTTCTGTGCCTGGCTTATTTCATTTAGCATAATGACTTCCAGTTCCATGTTCTTGCAAATAACAGGATCTTATTTTTGTTTATCAGTTTTAATAGTTTTCTTGGTGTGGAATCTTTAGATTTTTCCAAATATAAGATATCATCTGCAATAAAGAATAGTTTGTCTTCTTTATTTCCAATTTGGATGCCCTTTCTTTCTTTCTCTTTACTGATTGCTCTCGCTAGTACTTCCAATAGTGTGGCAAATAACAGTGGTAAATGTGGGCATCTTTGTTGTATTCCAGATGTTAGAGGAAAGTATTTTTGTTGTTCTTCCCATTCAGTGTGATAATAGCTGTGAGACTGTCATATATGGATTTTATTATGTTGAGGTATGTTCCACCTATACCCAGTTTTTTAAAACTTTTTATTAATGAAAGGATATTGAATTTTATCAAATGCTTTTTCAGCATCAATTGAAAAGATCATATGGTTTTTGTCCATTCTGTTGATAGAATTTAACACATTGATTGATTTGCATATGTTGAGCACCCCAGGGATGAATCCCACTTGGTCATGATGAGTGATCCTTTTAATGTATTGTTGAATTTGGTTTGCTAGTACTTTACTGAGGATTTTTGCATCAATTTTCATTAGAGATATTGTAGAGTTTTTAAAATTATTTCATTTCAATAGGTTTTTGGGGAACAGGTTACATGAATAAGTTCTTTAGTGGTGATTTCTGAGATTTTGGTGTACACTGTACCCAACGTGTAGTCTTTTATCCCTCGCCCCGCCTCCCACCCTTTCCCACAAGTCTCCAAAGTCCATTGTATCATTCTTATGCCTTTGTGGCCTCATATAATAGCTTATCTCCAATTTATGTGTGAGAACATAGGATGTTTGGTTTTCCATTCCTGAGTTACTTCACTTAGAATAATAGTCTCCAATTGTATCCAGGTTGCTATGGATGTCATTGTTTTTTTCCTTTTTATGGCTGAGTAGTATTCCATAGTGTGTGTATGTGTGTGTACCATATGTTTTATATATATACACAAAACAATTTTTTATCCACTCATTAATTGATGGGCATTTGGGCTCATTCCATATTTTTACAATTGTGAATCGTGCTGCTATAAACATGCATGTGTGTGCAAGTATCTTTTATGTGTAATGACTTATTTTCCTCTGGGTAGATACCCAGTGGTGGGATTGCTGGATCAAATGGTAATTCTACTTTTACTTATTTAAGATTTGTCTTTGTATGATTTTGGTACCAGGGTAATACTGTCTTCGTAGAATGAGTTTGGAAGTATTCTCTCCTCTATTTTTCAGAATGATTTGAGTAGGATTGATATTAGTTCTTCTTCATATGTTTGGTAGAAATCAGCAGTGAAGCCATCAGGTTCTGTGCTTTTTCTGTACTGGAAAACGTTTTGTTATGATGTCAATATCGTTACTTGTTAGTGGTCTGTTCAGGTTTTGAATTTCTTCAAGATTCAATCTTGGTAGAGTGTATGTTGCTAGAAATGTATCCATTTATTCTAGATTTTCCAATTTATTGGAATATAGTTGCTCATTGTAATTGCTAGTGATGCTTTGAGTTTTTTTGGTATCAGTCATAATGTCTTCTTTTTCATCTCTGATTTTATTTATTGGACCTTCTCTCTTCTTTTATTAGTCTGGCTAAAAGTTTGTCAATTTTGTCTAACTTTTTGAAAGAACCAAAACACTTTTCAAAAAACTTTTGTTTCATTGATCTTCTGTATTGTTTTTTCATTTCAATTTCATTTATTTCTGCTCTAATCTTTATTATTTATTTTCTTCTACTAACTTTGGGTTTGATTGGCTCTTGCTTTTCTAGTTATTTAAGATGCATTATTAGCTTGTTTATTTGAAGTTTTTCTTTTTTATGTTGGCAATTATAGTCACAATCTTCCTCTTAGTACTCCTTTTGCTATATTCCATAGGTTTAGGTATGTTGAATTTCCATTAGCATTTGTTTTAGGAAATTTTTCAATTTTCTTCTTAATTTCTTCATTTACCCACTGGTCATTCTGGAACATATGGTTTAATTTCCATGTGCTTGTATACTTTTCAAAATTCCACTTATTATTGATTTCTAGTTTTATTTCATTGTGGTCAGAGAAGATGCTTGATATCATTTCAATTTTTCTGAACGTTGTAAGACTTGTTTTATGACCTAACATATGGGATATCCTTGAGAATCATTCATGTGCTGAGGAAAATAATGAGCATTCTGCAGCCACTAGATGAAATGTTCTGTAAATATCTAGTAGGTCCATTTGGTCTATAGTGCAGATTAAATTCAATGTTTTCTTGTTGATTTTCTGTTTGGAAGATCTATCCAATATTGAAAGTGGGGTGTTGAAGTCTCCAGGTATTATTGTATTGGAGTCTCTTTCCTTAGCTCTAATGATATTTCCTTTATATATCTGGGTCCTGCAGTATTGGGTGCACATACATTTAAATTTGTCATATCTTCGTTCTGAATTGACCTTTCTATCATTATACAGTGACTTTCTTTGTCTCTTCTTATGGTTTTTGTCCTGTAATCTATTTTGTCTAAATGTGACTGAATACTCCTGCTACTTTTGGTTTCCATTGGCATAGAATATCTTTTTCCATTCTTTTATTTTCAGTCTATGTATGTCTTTATAGGTGAGGTAGGCAACAAATCATTGGATCTTTGTTTTTTTTAATCCATTCAGCCAGTCTGTGTCTTTTGATTGGAGAGTTTAGTCTATTTACATTCAACATTACTATTGATAAGTAATGTTTTGTTATTTGTTTTCTGGTTGTTTTGTGGTCTTCTCCTCCTTGTTTTATTCCTTCCTGTCTTCCTTTTAGTGAAATTGATTTTCTCTGCTGATTGATTTAGTTTCTCGCTTTTTATTTTTTGTGTATCTGTTGTATGTGTTTTGGTTTGAGGTCACCAGGAGGCTTGCAAATACCATCTTATAGCCCATTTTTTTAAGCTGATAACAAGTTAACACTATTTGTGTAAACAAACAAACAAGCAAAAAATGAATTAAAATTCTACACTTAAACTTCATACCTCCACTTTGTAACTTTGTTTTCTATTTATATTTTATTGTATTGTATATATTTTAAAAGGTATATTAATTATTAATTTTGATTGGTTTATCCCTTAGTTTTTTTACTCAGGATAAAAGGAATTTACATGCCACAGTTACGGTGTTATATTATTCTGTGTACTTACTATTATCAATGAGTCTTGACTTTCAGATGTTTTCTTATTGCTTGTTAATGTCCTTTTCTTATGACTGAAGTACTCCCTTTTGCATTTCTTGTAGGACAGGTCTGGTGTCAATGAAATCACTCAGCTTTCGTTTCTGTAGGAAAGTCTTTATTTCTCCTTCATGTTTGAAGCATATTTTCACCTGCTATACCATTCTAGGGTAAAAGGATTTTTTCCCTCAGCACTTGAAATATGTCATGCCATCTGTCCTGGCCTGTAAGTTTTCCACTGAAAACTCTGTTGCCAAACATATTAGAGCTCCATTGTACGTTATTTGTCCCTTTTCTCTTCTACTTTTAGGAACCTTTCTTTATCCTTGACCTTTGGGTGTTTTATTGTTAAATGCCTTGAGGTTAAACCCTTCTTTGGATTAAATCTACTTTATATTCTATATCCTTCTTGTACTTGGATATTGATATCTTTCTCTAGGTTTGAGAAATTCTCTGTTATTATTCCTTTGAAAAACTTTCTACCTTTATCTCTTTCTCTACCTTCTCTTCAAGGTCAATAACTCTTAGATTAGTCCTTTCAAGGCTATTGTCTAGATCCTATAGGTGTGCTTCATTTTTTTATTTTTCTTTTGTATCCTCTAAAAATAGCCTGCCTTCAAGTTCACTAATTCTTTCTTCTGCTTGATGAATTCTGCTATTAAAAGACTGATGCATTCTTCACTATGCTGATTGCATTTTTCAGCTCTAGAATTTCTACTTGGTTCTTTTAAACTATTTCAATCTCTTTTTAAAATTTATCTGATAGAATTCTGAATTTCTTCTCTGTGTTATCTTGAATTTCTTTGAGTTTTCTCAAAACAACTGATATGGTTTGACTGTATCCCCACTCAAATCTCATCTTGAATTGTAACCCATATTCCCCTGTGTTGTGGGAGGGAACTGGTGGGAGATAATTGAATCATGAGGGCAGTTTCCCCCCATACTGTTCTTGTGGTCAGGAATAAGTCTCACGAGATCTGATAGTTTTAGAAGGAAAAACCCTTCTGCTTGGCTCTCATTCTCCCTTGTCTGCCACCATGTAAGACGTGTCTTTCACTTTCTGGCATGATTATGAGGCCTCCCCAGCCACATGAAACCGTGAGTCCATTACATTTCCTTTATAAATTACCCAGTCTTAGGTATGTCTTTATCAGCAGTGTGAAAAGAGACTAATACAGTAAATTGGTATAAGTTGAGTGGGGCACTGCTGTGAAGATACCCAAAAATGTGGAAGCAACTTTAGAACTGGGTAACAGGCAGAGGTTGGAACAGTTTGAAGGCTCAGAAGAAGACAGGAAAATGTGGGAAAGTTTGGAACTTCCTAGAGACTTGTTAAATGGCTTTGACCAAAATGCTGACAGTGAAATCCAGGCTGAGGCAGTCTCAGATTGAGATGAGGAATTCATTGGGAACTGGAGCAAAGGTGACTCTTGTTACGCTTTACCAAAGAGACTGGCGGCATTTTGTCCCTGCCCTAGAGATTTGTGGAATTTTGAACATGAGAGAGGTGATTTAGAGTATCTGATGGAAGAAATTTCTAAGCATCAAAGCATTTAAGAGGTGACTTGGGTGCTGTTGAAAGCATTCCATTTTAAAAAAGAAGCAGAGCATAAAAGTTCAGAAAATTTGCAGCCTGACAATGCAATAGAAAAGAAAAACCATTTTCTGAAGAGAAATTCAAGCCAGCTGCAGAAATTTGCATAAGTAACAAGGAGCTGAATGTTAATCACCAAGGCAATGGGGAAAATGTCTCCAGGGAATGTCCGAGGTCTTCATGGCAGCCTCTCCCATCACAAGCCAAGTGGCCTAGGAGGGAAAAATGGTCTTGTGGGCCAGGCCCATGGCCTCTCTACTATGTGTAGTCTAGGGACTTGGTGCCCTGTGTCCCAGCCACTCCAGCCGTGGCTAAAAGGGGCCAAGGTACAGTTCCAGCCATGGCTTCAGAGGGTACAAGCCCCAGCCTTGGCAGCTTCCACATGGTGTTGAGCCTGCAAGTGCACAGAAGTCAAGAATTGAGGTTTGGGAATCTCCACCTCTATTTCAGAAGAAGTGTGAAAATGGCTGGATGTCAAGGAAGAAGTTTGCTGCAGGGGTGGGCCCCACATGGAGAACTTCTGCTAGGGCAGTGCAGAAGGGAGATGTGGGGTTGAAGCCCTGACAGAGAGGCCCCACTGATGCACTGCCTAGTGGAGCTGTGAGAAGAGGGCCACCATTCTCCAGACCCCAGAATGGTAGACCCACCAACAACTTGCATCATGTACCTGGAAGAGCTGCACATACTCAATGCCATTCCATGAAATCAGCCAGGAAGGGGCTATACCCCACAAAGCCACAGAGGTGGAGCTCCCCAAGACTGTGGGAATCTGCCTCTTTCATCAATGTGAAATGGATATGAGACATAGAGTCAAAGGAGATCATTTTGGAACTTTAAGATTTGACTGCCTTGCTGGATTTTGGACTTGCATGGGGCCGTTAGGCTCTTTGTTTTGGCCAATTTCTGCCCTTTGGAATGGGTATATTTATCCAATGCCTGTAACTCCCATTGTATCTACAAAGTGGTTAACTTGGTTTTGATTTGACAGGCTCATAGGCAGAAGGGACTTGCCTTGTCTCAGATGAGACTTTGGACTGTGGACTTTAAAGTTAATGCTGAAATGAGTTAAGGCTTTGGGGGACTGTTGGGAAGGCATGATTGGCTTTGCAATGTGAGGACATGAGATTCGGGAGGGACCAGGGGCGGAATGATATGGTTTGGCTGTTTCCCCACCCGAATCTTATCTTCAGTTATAGCTCCCATAATTCCTATGTGCTGTGGGAGGGATCTGGTGGGAGGGACCAGGGGCAGAATGATATGGTTTGGCAGTGTCCCCACCCAAATCTCATCTTGAATTGTAGCTCCCATAATTCTCATGTGTTGTGGGAGGGACCTGGTGGGAGATCATTAAATCATAGGGGTAGTTTTCCCCATACTGTTCTTGTGGTAGTGAATAAGTCTCATGAGACCTGATGGTTTTATAAGGGGGGAAACCCCTTTCACTTGGCTCTCATTCTCCCTTGTCTGCCACCATGTAAGACATGCCATTCACCTTCTACCATGATTATGAGACCTCCCCAGCCACATGGAACTGTGAATCCGTTAAACCTCTTTTCCTTTATAAATTACCTACGTCTCAGTGTGAGAATGGACTAATACAACAACTATTTTGAATTATCTGCCTGAAAGGTGACATATCTGTTTCTCCAGAATTTGTCCCTGATGCCTTATGTAGTCCATTTGGAGAGGTCATGTTCCTGGATGGTCTTGATACTTGTTCATCTGTGTCTGGTCATTGAAGAGTTAGGTATTTATTGTAATCTTCACAGTCTGTGCTTATTTGTACCTGTCCTTTGGGGAAGGCTTTCCAGATATTCAGAAGGACTTAGGTATCATGATCTAAGCTGTATCTGCTATGGGGGTGCCCCAAGTCCAGTAACACTGTGATTCTTACAGATTCATAGAGATACTGCCTTGATGGTCTTGGGCAAGATCCAGAATTCTCTGGTGTATTAGGCAGAGTCTTGTTCTCTTCTCTTACTTTCTCCCAAACAAATGAAGTCTTTCTCTCTCTGTTCTGAGCCAAATGGAGCTCAGTGTGAAGTGACACAGGCACCCCTTTGGTCACCACAACTAGCACTGTGCTAGGTCAGACCTGAAGCCAGCACAACACTGGGTCCTTCCTGAGGTCTGCTATCATAACTCCCTGACCGCCACTTACGTTCACTCAAGAGCCTGCGACTCTACAATCGGCAGGTAGCAAAGCCAGCCAGGCCTGTGTCCTTCCCTTCAGGGCAGTGAGTTTCCTCAGGCTCCTGGCATGTCCAGAGATGTCATCCAGGAGCCAAGGACCACAGTCAAAAACCTTAGAAATCTACCTGGTGTCCTATTGTACTGCAGCTGAGTTGGCACTCAAGCCACAAGACACAGTCCTTGCCACTCTTCCCTCTCCTTTCCAAAGGCAGCGCAGAGCCTCACCCCATGGCCACAGCCACCACAGGCCCATGGGGAGTACTGTCAGACTACCACCAATATTGTCTTAAGACCCAAGGGCTTTTTCATCAGCTTGTGGTGAAAACTGCCTGACCTGGGACTCTCTTCAGAACAGAGGGCTCCTCTCTGGCTCAGAGCAGGTCCAGAAATACCATCCAAGATTAAAGTCCTAGAATCAGGTACCCTGAGAGCCTGCCTGGTGCTCTATCCCCCATGCAGATGAGCTGCTACCTAAAGTGCAAGACACTGTCCTCCATACTTTTCCCTCCACTTTTCTCAAGCAGAAGGAGTCTTGCCCCATAGCCACTATGGCTGAGAATGTGCTTCAGTCTCACCTGAAGCAGCAAGTCTCAGAGTCTCTCTCAAGGCCCTCAACATATTACCTGGGTATTGCTGCTGGTTATTCAGGGTGCAAAGGCTCTTCAATTAGTAGGTGATGGATCCTGCCAGGACTGGATCCTTCTCTTCAAGGTAGCAGATTACCCTTGGCTTAGGGTGTGTCTAGAAATGTCATCCAGGAGGGCCTGGAACAGGGGCCTTGTGACTCCGACTGACACCCTGTCCTGCTGTGGCTGAGCTGGTGTGCAAGATGCAAGACAAAGTCCTTCCCACTCTTTTCTTTCCTCTCCTCAAGAGGAAGGAAAGGTTCTCTTTTGGAGCCACAAGCTTTGCAGCTCGGGGTCAGGGAAGTGCAAGGACTTACCAATATCACACAAATAATGAATGATACGGCTTGGATGCAAGTGCAGGTAGCAGAATCTATTCTCTTAGCAATTCTTCTATGCTCTTAGCAATTCTTCTATGGTGGTACACTCAGGTTACATCAGTTAGAATTAGCTTTGGCTATATGTTACTCAAAATGAAAAACAACGGTGGCTTTAAAAGGTAGAAGTTTCTTTCTCTCTTGTATGTATGTGAGAAATCAGGAAGAGAGAGCTGAATGCTGCTATGATGACTTCACATTCATCTAGATCCCTTGTTCTGCTTCAGCCCCTTAGCATATGGCCTCGATCTTCAAAGTCAATTTCTGCTCTAAGATGGCTCATAGAAATTCAGCCTTTGGTTCCACATTATAGATGGGGTAAAAAAGGAAAAACAAAAGAGTAAAAGGGCTGTGAGTCAACTTTCTTTAAAGAGATTTTCAAGATGTACTATATAACACTTCTGAGTATATGTTATCGGCCAGAATTTAGTCTGGCCATATGGGCACCTCAGCTATAAGGGAGGTTGAGTAGAAAAGAGAGTATTGGCCTGGTGCAGTGGCTCACACCTGTATTCCCAGCACTTCGGGAGGCCGAGGTGGGTAGATCACCTGAGGTCAGGAGTTCAAGACCAGCCTGGCCAACATGGTGAAACCCCACCTCTACTAAAAAAATACAAAAATTAGCCAGGCATGGTGGTGCACACCTGTAATTCCAGCTACTCAGGAGGCTGAGGCAGGAGAATCACTTGAACCCGGAAGGCAGAGGTTGCAGTGAGCCGTGATCACAACATTGCACTCCAGCCCAGGTGATAGAGCGAGACTCCGTCTCAAAAAGAATAAAAAGAGAAAAAGAAAAGAAAAGACAGTATTTTATCACGACCTGCCCAGCAGGAAAAAAAAAAAAAATCACAGTCTGTTACAAAGTACACAGAGGAGAATAGAAATTTAGAACAATTCTAGCAGTCCCTGTCACAGTGACAAAAAGCACTCTGAAGAAAAAGCAGGATACAGGTATAGAAGAGGAAGGAAAAGTGCACCAATTTTATGTGTATGTTCTCACTGAAGGCCTCTCAGATGAGGTCAAGTTTCAGCAGAATCTTCAAAGAAGTTAGAGTGAGCCAAATGGACTCTAGGAAAAAAGAACTTCCAATAACAGAAATGATCCAGATAAATAAATTGGCTTGTGTCCTAGGAATAGCAAGAAAGCTAATGTGCTGCCTGGTGGTGAACCAAGGAGCGACTGGTGACAGATATGTTCAGAGGAGTGGTCAGATACCAGAAGCCAGACAGGGGAGTATGTTGAAGTCCAGTGAAAGAAGTTTGAAACATTTTTTGATGAACTAGAAAGTTAATAGAGGGCTTTGAGTATACGAGTGGTAAGATTTTTCTTTAAATAATATAGCAAAACTCTGGCTGCTCTGAGGAGAACGGACTGTAGGGAAAAAAGATTGGAAGCAGAGAGACCAGAAACTTTAACAATTGTCCAGGCTGGAGGTGATGCTGTCTTGGACTAGGGTGTTCGGATGAAGCAGGTGACAAGTGATGGGTTCTGGCTGTATTTTGAAGCTAAAGCTAACATAATTTGCAGATGATTGTTTACAGGATATGTGAGACAAGAAAGATATCCAGGATACAGTTAGATGAACAGAGTTATTAATTACTAAAATTGGGGTGATTGGGAAGGAATAAGTTTAAAGGGAGATCCAGAGTTGCATTTCAGACCTACTAAATCTGAAATACTATTGGAATTATAAAGTGAATTGTTGAATGAGTGCTAAAATTAAATTGAATTAACAGATGTATTGCAGGGTTTTGCTCTGACCCATCATCACTCTTTCTTCATTCTACCTTTCTCTGTATAACCAGGCCGAAGAGGTGCTGAAAAAATACTTGGAGTCCAAGGAGGATGTGGCTGATGCACTTCTACAGACTGACCAGTCACTCTCAGAAAAGGAAAAAGCGATTGAAGGTGAGAACAGCTGAAAACACTCTACATGGTTGGAAAGCCCTCAAAATGTTAGTTAGCAATATTAGTCCACCTGAAATTATTATTGTAGAGAAAGGATGGCAAGTATCATTCATAGTTTTATGAGAGTTTTCTTAACTAATCTGTATGATCATTGGTTTTCTGGTTACCCAGGGCAAAATTACGAGAAGTTTTATCAATGATGTAAGGATAAGACAAACAAAAAAGAGGGAAAGGAAAAGGGAACACCTACAATTGAATATTCATATATTTTTCTGTTTATTTTTCTTCCACAGTGGAACGTATAAAGGCTGAATCTGCAGAAGCTGCAAAGAAAATGTTGGAGGAAATACAAAAGAAGAATGAGCAGATGATGGAACAGAAAGATAAGAGTTATCAGGAACATGTGAAACAACTGACTGAGAAGATGGAGAGGGACAGGGCCCAGTTAATGGCAGAGCAAGAGAAGATCCTCGCTCTTAAATTTCAGGTATTCAATTGCATCATCTCAATTTTCTCTTCTAGTGCCCCCTATTGAAAACGAAGTGTAAGGCTGAGAACCTAATGCCTCCTAAAAAACTTTCTAGCCCAGACACTACTACATTTTCATTCCCCAGCTGTTTTTATGCCAGTCATCTCTGGTTAGTAAAGACTGTTTACTTGCAGGCTACAATCACATGGAATTCTTTATTATGCTATCACCAACAAATATTGCTAGGCACTGCGCAAGTATTTTACATTATGTGATCAAATTTTCCTCTAATGGCAGAGGAACTATTAGTTTCTCATTTGCTAAATGAAGTAATTATAATTTCATGAGCAATAAGTAACTTTTCTGCATCAGAGTACCTGGAGAAATATCTAGCCCGTCTTTCCTACTGAGAGGGATCCATAGGGATTTTGTTTCTGTCATGCCTGCTATGACTTCATGTCTGGAAGCACTGTTATGAGTAGAAAGATTCCCTAACCAGGTCAGGTGCAGTGGCTCACACCTGTAATCCTAACACTTAGGGGTGCTGAGGGGGGCGGATCACCTCAGCTCGGGAGTTCAAGACCAGCCTGACCAACATGGAGAAACCCCATCTCTATTAAAAATACAAAATTAGCTGGGCATGGTGGCACCTGCCTGTAATCCCAGCTACGCAGGAGGCTGAGGCAGGAGAATCGCTTGAACCCAGGAGACGGAGGCTGTTGTGAGCCGAGATGGCGCCATTGCACTCCAGCTTGGGCAACAAGAGTGAAATTCCATCTCAAAAGAAAAAGAAAGAAAGAACGATTCCCTAACCATCTACCCACTTAAGCACACTGGTTAAGTGCCGATGGTGCCAATACTTTCTTCTTCTCTGGGCTCTTTTCCACATTTGTGTTTGCCCAGAAATACCCTATGGGCCACTGTAAGCCCTGATCTCCTCAGTTTATTTCTGTTACCTCTGAATTTTGGAGACTGGTACTAAATTCCATGATCAAACACTTGACCTACTCTTGAGTTATGTAGTAACCTACCAATTGGAAATCACCTATTTTTCATAACTTCCTAGATATATATTTAAGAGTCCATACTGTATAGATCAGAAATGAACAACAACAACAAAAAAGAACAAGAGAAAGTTACGGTTTTTCCAAAAGACTGTGTTGCACGTGTGTGAAGGGTGAAGGGACCGAGGAATGAAATGCTGGGTCACTAATATTTTAGAAACTGTAGGACAACAACATTTTTGAAGCTAAAAATTCATAGAAAAATTATTGCAGATATAGGAGACTCAGAAGAGAGCGATAGAATGGAAACTAAGGGAAGAAAGCATTTCAAAAGCAAGTGTCAAAAATTCTTGAAGGATCAATATAAGTACCAAAAGGGAAACGAATTTGGTGGAAATGTGTTAGGCTGGATAGACTTAGCCTCCACTTTCCCTTTTAGGAACAGGAACGCCTTCTCAAGGAGGGATTCAAGAATGAGAGCCAGAGACTTCAGAAGGAGATACGGGATATCCAGATGAGAAGTAAATCACGGGAACTAATGTGTCACATACTCTAAAAGTACAAGGAACAAAATTTGCCTGTCCAGCTCCCTCTCCTCAAGAAACAAGTTGAATGAGCAACTTCAGAGTGTCAAACAACTGCCATTAAACTTAACTCAAAATCATTATGCATACATTTTTCTTGAACCATGAAGATTGCAAAGTAAAGGTTAAGTATGAGGTCAATGTTTTACCTACAGAGCAATTCAACTCATGCTTATTTATAGTACTAACTTTGCATAGGATCTTTAAATCCTATATTTGAAATCATATCCAAGGACTCGAGAGAGATATTGTGTAACTGGGATGCATTTTCCAATGAGATATCAAGCAGTTTCTGTTCCAGGCAGATTTTTTTTCTCTCCTAGGTACCACCCTTCTGTATATTCAGTCCCATGCTCTTATTTGGGGATTTACTATGGTCCTAGGATAGGGCTGAAGTGTGGTGAATATGATGAAAATCTGATGAGACCAAACAAGCCATGGGGCACAGTTGAGCATCACTCCTGCCAAGTGGTCTTTGTGTGGCATGCTGGCTGCAAATAAAGGAGATCTGGGACACTTAACTAGGCTTTAAAGTACAGAGAGTGCACAGTTCTCATTTGGGTGGAGGCTGCGTGATCTGTGGGCACTGGCAGAGAAAGTGGTTGCCTCTGTGCAGAATGCATATATGAGTAGAGGCTCCACCTTCTCTGTCCATATAAACCCTCTAGGTAATTACTGCCCCATTCTCAGGCCACCTAGATCTCTCTTCTCCAGTTTCCCTTTCTTAGTCTTTTCCCTTTCCTGAAGTTAGAAAATAACTTCTACACACAAAAGGAAAGCTTTAACTCAAACTCAAATTGCTTTCCATTCTTCTGAGGACCAGGACTATAATCCTATAAAGCCTAAAATTTGACTTCATTTTTCTCTCTGCCCCTCTGCTATGACATTATATCCTCAAAAGTACTCAGGGTAAATGCCTTGCTGGGGAAAAATAAATGACAGATCAAAAAATCAAGAATAATTCATTAATACAAAACATTATCCTACTATAGTTGTTTCAGGATGTGTATTATTCAGAGTTCTTCATAGCAAATAACAATCTGCTCAGCAATTTAAGTAAAAAGTAATTTAATTTTTAAGATCATTAGGTTGCACACAGATACTCCAGAATTGTGAGGGAACCATACTCTACAGCTGTTCCACCAAGGATAATACTACCATTGTAAAGGCATCTCACGGGAAACAACACAGCTACCATGACCCAGCACCATGACCTCCGGATGAAATGCTGGAACCTTCTGCAGTGTCAGCTATGAGTAAATGGATGCCGCCATCTTCACATTTTCAGTAAACAAACACTCCCCTACCCCATGAAAAGTTGCATCTTTGAGTTGCTCACATCTCCAGCTAAGCCCCACAAAAGTCAACCTGCAGGGAAGAATCTAAATCATATGCCCACCCATGGGAAAGTCTGAGAATTAGAGTATTTTTGTCTTCTACTTTTAGAGGAAGAAATTAATAATGTAGGAAATTTTCCTCTATGTTTAAATCAACCAGTTTTTCCACGTAGATGTATGGAGATAAATCTTACAATAGGAATAACATAAGACTAGCATTAGTATTTTTTGCATACATCAGATACACACTTTTCTCATCTTTTTCTCTTTGTCATTATTTTTCAATGTTCTTTTAATTTTTCCACTGTCATTTCATGTCATGCACTTTGTTAATATTCTTTAAGATATTCTTAGTTTTCAACAATGATACTTAAGAAAGCCTTAATAGGACTATAGAATAGGTACTGCCTATTCCCCAACCATGGGAACACAATATAACATATTAGTTCATTTGTATTTAAGATTTGTCTTGTTTATGCCTCAATTTAGTTATTGTTTTTACATTTTAAACAGTTAATATTTTGTATCTAGTTCTGTGCAAGCAAAAAGCAACTTTATTCTTTCTTATAATTCCTCTTTTATGTAATCATAACATTTTTTTCCTGTTTGTTCATTAGTCACTCTCAGATAAATGAATAGTCTCTTTTTCTAAATAAAAATAAATACCATTTGACCTAAATTTTTAAATCTCTCTCTCTGAGAGAATTGATTTAAAGTTTCTCCCCTTGTATCTTGCTCCCCCTCAGATCCCACTCAGTCACACAGCCAAGGCCTGATTCAGCCTTACAGGCACACAGTGAAAAAGGAGTATGGCTTTGTATTTTCATTTCCAACTCTACCTCCCACTGCATACGCTAGCTCATGTTTATGATACCTTCAAGTTGTAACACTAGAGTGCAGGGAATTAAGGAAAAGAAATCTTACATGATACATAACTGATCTGATGTCGGCACCTTCTGGTGGTGGCTTAAGTCCTTAAGGATGATTTGGGTTCTTTGCTGATCCCCCCTGCCAGGACCTCCCAATAGCATGTCCTTATTGTAGTCCACTTCTGATTCCTTTCCTCAAATTCTCTCTTCTCGAGATCCACTCATTCAATATATTGTTGATGTTGAGATCAATGCACCTTGACATGTTGACATCTTGGGCTGGAATATGACCCAAGTCCAGAACACCTCAGTGATTCTACCCTGGAGAAAAACTCATGCGCACCAGTTTAGCCATACACTGTAGGAACAGGATGCCCCCAACTCTCTTTTCTTTCCTACTTTGCCACAAACCATTCCACCCCAGACTATCACTTTTAGATGGTTTTAAGCAGGAATTGGGCACCAGTACTAGTGTCTCCAAACCCCAAAGAGCACATATCAGCTTTTCAAAAGGATCTTTAAGCACCCAATGCTACTTAGCTTGTAAAGATAGTAAGAAAGCAGCACCTCTCATTGCCCTATGGGGAAAATGAGCAGCGATAAAGAGAGGGTGGATATCACTGCACACCAATAACTCTCTCAAAAGAATTCTCTGCTGCTAAGCTATTGTGATCAGTCTCTTTAGCTCATCTTACATGCCCCAGATGCAACTTGGTGTAAGACTTACACAATCTCTCAGTACTATTCTTTTAGAAAATGAATATGAAACTTTCAGAATTGGAGGGGAAAGGTAGAGATAGATAGTTCCAGATAATTCTAGTCCACTCTCTTTTCTAGTCTACTTTGAAGAACAAGGAGCAGTTATTAAACATAATTTAACCTTCTTTTTTTTAACAAAGTGAGTTGTCATTTGAACCAAGTATCAGAACCTTATAGCATTATGAGCTGTCATAAAATGTGGTTAAAAGTCTTAGTAGTATATTTGCTGTAAAATGAGGATGATAATACTTACATCAACAAGCTTGTACTGAGGAATACATTAAATTTCATAAATAATACCTACAAAAAATTTTAACACAATGTCTGCCACATAATCAGCACTAAATATAATATACTTTTTTTTTTTTTTGAGACAAAGTCTCACTCTGTCACCCAGGCTGGAGTGTAGTGGCACGATCTCAGTTCACTGCAACTTCTGCCTCCAAGGTTGAAGCGATTCTCCTGCCTCTGCCTCCCAAGTGGCTGGGATTACAGGCACACACCACCATGTCCAGATAATTTTTGTATTTTTAGTAGAGATGGGGTTTCCCCATGTTGGCCAGCCTGGTCTGGAACTCCTGACCTCAAGTGATCTGCCTGCCACAGCCTCCCAAAGCACTGGAGTACAGGCATGAGCCACTGCACCCAGCCTGAATGCAATATACTTTTTATTATAACACTAACCGGGGCTTCAATGCTGCAATGAAACTTATGTGTTATAAGGTGAAAGTATGATTTTAAAATTATGTAAAAATATATTTCATCTCAGTAATATTTATAAACTTATGAAAACAACATATCATTTTCCACCTCAATTTGGTTAATATTAAAAAGCCTTATTCCACCTGTTTTGGGAGATGGTGAACGCATGGAAGCAAATTTGTTAATATATCTCAAAAGCCTTTAATAAGAACAATATCTCTGACCTTCATGCCCCACTCCCAGTTTCATTCTTTCAATCAAAATACATATGGAAGGCTACATCCTTATATCTGGCTTTGGTGCTAGATACTCACCAGTATATAAGACACGTCCTTTCCTTCACTTGCTGCATCCCTAAGTGACTAACCTGTTCCAATATGAGTGTGTCAAATATTTGAGGAAGTTAGACTTAATATGATTCCTCCTCATCCTTGGCTTTTCAAAATGTCACTCAAACCTGATGTAAGTGAGATTATATTTCACATGATATGATGGGTTTTTAAAAACAACAACAACAACAACAAAAGGTATCTAAGATTTCTTCCAAAAATAAAATTTGAAGATGCTAACGCAACCACTAGTACAGTGCCCAGAAAATTCTTTATAGTTTTAATTCACTGCTTTCCATTCAGGACTTTCAGGTTCTATTACAGAGGTTGCTTGTTATCTTTCCTTCTAATTATCTGTTCTCTGAAGGTAACTTGGAAAGCTCCAGGACACTGTAGGGGTGAAATAAAAACACAAAGATTCTGCCAGATATAAGGTCAAGATCCTTATCTGGGATATGTATCAAATATAATGAAGAAGACAAAATTGCATCTTGAGCAGACACAACTTGATTATGAATAGAAGTGTTCTCTGCAACCTTAAAAAATAGTCCTTTTGGAGCACATTTAATATTGCAGTTCCATTTGCAAAGTAAATATCTTCCTATTAAGTGTGCAGGGGTGATATCACAAGATAGGAAGGAATGTTTTTGCAGTCAAACCCCAATAGTTACAGTTAAGGGCTGAGATACAGAGAAAATCTGTGGAGTATTTGAAATACCACCTGTGTAATACGCTTACTCCAAAGAAAAGGCTGAGCAAAGATGGCAGGGTTTAATGCAGAAAGAGTAGCAACCTTATTTACCAGGAATTGATGAAGTTGACCATCTATATTAGTATTGTATTTACTGTGAGTGTTTAGCATAAGGCAGAATATTAGATGGTTTTTCTTTGTCTGGTTTTTGTGAGAACATTGATTGATCGGAATTAGGTATTTTTCTGTCTTTGTTTTTCTCTTGTAAGATGGGACAATCTTCTTTCCTGTGTCCTATTAACAATATCCAAACATGTCCTTGTCAATAAGTCACTTGTTATAAAATGGGTAACCTAGCTGTTGGATTAGTAGTGCTACAAGTTTATTTTGGAATCTGCTTCATTTTTGTTCTAAAGTCCTTTCAAAATGCTGTGCCAAGTATTGTACTGCAGATAAAGGGGCTATTTCCATTCTAATTAGTTTTCAAATTTGGTCTTCAATTTCAGGCTTAACTCCATTGGCGAAATGAGATGAAAGAGTAGCTATTACATTAACATCTTCCTTAGCTTACAAATGTTGGAGGGTATTTTCTAGTCTATTCTGAAAATCTCCTATAGTCTCATCAGTTTGCATGACTGAATTATGGTCCAATTAATTTTTGCTGGAAATGTTTCAGGTCTGGCTTTTAGGAGACTTCAACCTACTCTTAGAGCCTTTAAAAAATATATATTTTTTTGACCGTCAGATTTATTGTGGAAAGAAGGATTCTGTAGCTCCCTTTCCAGGAAAGTATAACCAGCTTTTGTCATCCAGGATTTAGCATTTCAGATTTCAACCAACATCACTACAAGTTGATACAGGTCACACATAGGTCAGTGTGTTAGACTGCTAGTGAGACAGTCACGTGGGAGGGGGTCCTGGAGAAACTCCAATCAGCCTGCCCACTGAGGTGGAGCCTCGGGAAATTCAGGACGTTTGCAGCAGGGAAGAGCCCTAGCCTGGCCCCTCCTCTTCCTGGGTGGAACCTGAGATTCAAAGTGCCTGGTGGGAAGCCCTCTAGCAGAGGGACTCTGGCCTTGCGAGAATCCCCGTTTCCCCTCTTTTTTTCCTTTTCACCCAATAAAACCCTGCTTCACTCACCCTTTAAACCGCCTGGAAGCCTAAATTTTCATGTCCATGGGATGGACAAGAACCCCGTCTTTGGCTGAACTCAGGAAAAGTCCTGCAACACTAGAGCTGTCAGAAAAAAATGCCATGTACTGGGTGGCTTAAACAACAGAAATTTATTTTCTCACAGTTTTAGAGGATGGAAAGTGTTCTCTCCTTGGGTTGCAGATGGCTGCCTACTTACTGTGTCCTCACCTGGCTTTTCCTCTCTGCTTTATCACAGACAAGAAGAGAAAGATCTCTTCTTCTTCTAATAAGGTTATTAATTCCATCAGGGGGTCCTTACCTTCATAAGCTAATTTAACCCTAATTACATCCCAAAGAGCCCATCTCCAAATACTGTCACACTGGAAATTAGGGCTTCAACAGTTGAGTTTGGGGGAACATAAACATTCCATCTATAACAATCAGGTAACCCTGAGTCATGTTCACCCAAAAGAATTCTAAATTCTTCTATGAATATTTGCCAGTCTTATTTGAGATTAGGGAAATCTTTTATTAGAGTTCTTAATTCAGCTTAATTCAGTACAAGATTTAAACTTTATAGGTCCCTTCATACCTGGATCATGAGAAGAAAGTATCTTTAGAAGTATCCACCAAAATAAGGCTGTTGAGACAAATAATTTGATAAAAGTTTATTGGAAGACAAATATGAGGATAAATCCTGGAAGGCACACCAACATAGTTGGGAGTGTTCCAGAATCTGTTACAAGTTGGAATGCTTTTATAGGAACATATAGGAAAGTTTAGAAGAAGGGAAGAGGACTCTTCATGTTAATATTTTTTACTCAGGGACAGGATGTTGCCATGAATTACAAGACCTCCCCAACGCGAGTACCTTTGGAAGCCTGTTTACTGTTAAACTGTCAAATGTGACCTGTATCAGAGGTCCTTGGCATTTGGGGATTTCAGGAGAGTTGTTGGGAAAAGCTAGAGGTCTGAGTAAGAGGAGGAAGGAGAATAAGAAGGCGTTGAAGCAGAGAAATCAGAAATATAAGGGGGAATAGAGAAAGCTGCATACAGGGAGGTAGATGTAGGCAAGGAAGAGAAGGATTTACTAATAAAATTAGTCATTTGTTACTTCTTAATATTTTTCAAACTGCTCATTGGCTTTGACCAATGAATTTGTTAGTGAAGCATATTTTTATTCAGAATTGCATTTGGAGACTGCTGCATTTCAACCAAAAGTGCTAACCATTGGGCTAGAGAAATTGTATCCTCTTTCTTTTTGAAGGTGCCTCTAAAATGAAGTTTTATTCGAGACAAATATTCCTCAGGGTGGTTTCTGAAGGACTAAGTCATCTTTGGTGCTAAAAATTCCCCACCTCTACAAGCCTACATATCACTCATTTTTCTCCTCGGCTTCCTTAAATGACAAGAGCTAAGCCCTTTGGAGAGCTGGCAACAGGGATCCCTTTCATGTGTGTTGCTCACTTGCCTTCCTCAGGCTACAAGCCTATTAAATGTTGCCTGATAAAAATTTCTGTTTGGTACAGTGTTAATTTCTATTTACAAAAGAGCCAAAAAATCAGGGTCCAAGCTGCTGTAACAAGATGACTTCGTGAGACCGGTGACAGTCTGTAAGACGGTAATGCCTGTGTACCTTATGTCTGCTGCCTCCAACCTGAAAGCTGACCCTCTCCAAATATAGACCCAGTAATCTGTGCTCTCCAGCAGGAAGAACACTAGGAAAAAAAAAAAAAAAGTTATCTGCATGAAATCTGAGCTCTTAGAACAAAAATGTAAATGGAAGGAGATACTGATCTGGTTTTATTGGTAACTGACCCACAGCAAGATTTGTCCTAATGGATGCCAGTTCCGCGAGGACTGAAAACTCATCACTCTGTGAGGCCAGAAAAGTTCAATACACTAGAATGGTGGACTATCTGTAAGATAACAGAGAATTGAACTGAACGGTAATGCCATGCCAAAAATTATGCAAATTTAATTCATTTAAAAATACTACATATGCAGATGGAACTCTACATGACAGAATCTGCCTTAGGCTCCCGGTTGAAGGCATTCTGTTATAGAACAACAATATCTAGTTTAAAAAATTCACTGGAAAGGTTCAATCAAATATAAATTAAAAATTTTTAAATACATCTATAAACTGATCATAAAATGTGAATTTGAATAGAAACATAGAAAAACTGCCAATACTCAAAAAAGGGTTTAGAATAAATGGAGCAACACACCACGATCTAAAGTGAAAGCAAAGAAGTAAAAATATTAAATATCTATTGATCAATTTATATTGGCCTACTGTATCCAATACAATGCCAATGAAAATTTTGTAGGAACGTCACAATATGATCCTAGTTTCCATTCAAAAATGGAAGGATGAGCCAAAACAATGTGCATTGGTCTGTTTTCATGCTGCTGATAAAGACATACCCAAGACTGGGCAAATTTACGAAAGAAAGAGGTTTAATTGGACTTATAATTCCACGTGGCTGGGGAAGCCTCACAGTCATGGCAGAAGGCAAGAATGAGCAACTCATACCTTACATGGATGGTGTCAGGCAAAGAGAACTTGTGCAGGGCAACTCCCATTTTTAAAACCATCGGATTTCATGAGACCCATTTACTGTCACAAGAACAACATGGGAAAGACCTGCCCCCATAATTCAATCATCTCCCACCAGGTCCCTCCCACAATACATGGAAATTATGGGAGCTACAAGATGAGATTTGGGTGGGGACACAGAGCCAAACCATATCACAATGTATTGGAAAAAATTATAGTACCAGATAACACAATAAAATGTAAATTATAATCATTTTAAAGTATAGCACTGAGTATAATAAAAATCAGCAGACAATGGGACTAAATGGATGGTCCAGAAAATATTTCAAGACAAATAAGAACAACTATCTAGCCATTATAAAAAAAAAATCTATTATACATACCTGACATTAAAATAAGTTCTTTAAATTTTTTAATCAAAAAAATCTTATCTTATTGTAAATTGACAAAGTATAATTGTACATATTTATAAAGTGCTAAGTAATGTTATGTTCATGATATGATGTGGAATAATTAAATTAATTAACATTTTTGTGGTGAGAACATTTGAAATTTACTCATCTAGCAAGTTTGAAATATGCAATATACCATTATTGACCATATTCACCATGCAGTGCAACAAATTAAAAACACACACACACACACACCACACACACACACACACACAAAACCTAATTGCTCCTGTCCAAATTAAACTCTTTATCCTTTAACCATCATCTCTCTGTTTCTCCCACCATTACATTCTGGTAACCACCATTCTACTTTCTGCTTCTATTAATTCAATTGTTTCAGAGTCCACATACAGGTGGGAATGTGTGATATTTGTCATTCTTTGCTTGGCTTATTTTGCCAAGTTCCATCCATGTTGTCTCAAATGGCAGAAATGACTTGTTTTTAAGGTTGGATAATATTCTGTTGTGTATATATACCACATTTGCTTTATCCATCCATCTGTTGATAGGCACTTAGGTAGATTCCACAACTTGGCTACTGTGAATAAATACTGCAATGAACATGGAAGTGCAGACATCTCTTCAATGTACTGATTTCAATTTCTTTAGATATAGACTCAAAAGTGGGATTGCTGCACCATATGGTAATTGTGTTTTTTTATTTTTTTTAAGAAACATCCACATCATTTTTGTAATGGCTGTACTAATTTGCATTCCCACCAATAGTGTATCAGGGTTCCCTTTACTCCATATCATCACCAACAATTGTTATCTTTCATCTTTTTGATAATAGCCATTCTGACAGGTGTGAGGTGATATCTTATTGTGGTTTTGATTTGCATTTTTCTGTTGATTAGTGATGGTGAGCATTATTTCATGTATCTATTGGCCATATGTATGTCTTCTTTTGAGAAATGTCTATTTAGGTCCCTTGCCCATTTTTAAAATTGAGTTATTTATTTTCTTGCTAGTGAATTGTTTGATTGCCTTATATGTTTTGGGTACTAAGCTGTTATCAGATACATGCTTTCCAAATATTTCCTCTCAATCCATAGGTTGTTTGTTCACCCTGTTCGTTGTTTCACTTGATGTATAGAAGCTTTTAGTTTGATGTAGTCTTATTTGTCTATTTTTGTTTTTGTTGCCTGAATTTTCTGGGTAAAATAAAAAAATCATTGTTCTAATGAATGTCATATCATTTGTCCCACATGTTTTCTTCTAGTCATTTTTCAACTTCAGGTTTTATATTTAAGTCTTTACTCCTTTTAAGTTCATTGTTAGATAGTGTGAGATAAGGGTCCAATTTTGTTCCTCTGCATGTGGATATTCAGCTTTCCCAACACTCTTTATTGAAGAAACTTTTCTTTTTCAACTGTGTATTCCCATCACCTTTGTTGAAAATCAATTGACTGTACATGGGTGGGTTCATTCCTGGATCCTCTATTCTGTTCCATTGAGCAAAGTGTCTATTTTTAGGCCAGTATCATACTGTTTTAATAACAATAGCTTTGTAGTATAGTTTGAAATCAGGTAGTATGATGCCTCCAGATTTGTTTCTTATAATCATGATTTCCTTGGCTATTTGGGAGCTTTTGTAACTCAGTGTAAATTTTAGGATTTTTTTCTATTTTTGTGAAATAGACATTGGAATTTTGATAAGAATTGCAATGAACCCATACATTGCTTTGGGTAGCAATCTGGACATTTTAAACATATTAATTCTTCCAATCCATGAATATGGAGTATCTTTCCATTTATTTATGTCTTCAATTTCTTTTATCAACATTTTTTAAGGTTTTAGTGTACAAGTCTTTCACCTCCTTTGTTAAATTTATTTCTAAGTATTTTGTTTTATTTTATTTTATTTTTGTAGCTATCATAAGTGAGATGGTTTTCTTGGTTTCTTTTTTAGATAGTTTGATGATAATATATAGAAATGCTACCTAATTCTTGGATGTTGATTTTGTATTCTGAAACTTTAATGTATTTATTTATTACTTCTGATAGTTTCTTGCTGAAGTTTTTGGGGTTATATATACATAGAATAATTAGCAAACAGCAAAAATCTCACTTTATTCTTTCCTATTTTGATGCTTTTTATTTCTTTCTCTTTCCTAATTGCTCTAGCAAGGTCGTCCAATACTGTGTTGAATACAAATGGTGAGAATAAGCATCCTTGTTTTGTGCAAGATCTCAGATAAAAGGCTTTTAATTTTTCATCCTTCAGTATAATGTAAGCTACAGGATTATGGTATACTAATATGTTCTTTATTGTATCGAAATACAACTTTGTTGAGAATTTCATTATGAAAGGAAGCTGAATTTTATCAAATACTTTTTCTGCATTTAATAAAATGATCATATGGCTTTTGTCTTTCATTGTGTTGATAAGATGTATCACATTTATTGTTTTGCATACATGGAACCATCTTTACTTCTCAGGGATAAATCCCACTTGGTCGTGTTGAGTGATACTTTTAATGTGTTGTTGAATTTGGTTTGTTTATATTGTGTTGAGGACTTTTGCGTGTGTATTCATCAAAGATATTGGCCTATAATTTTCTTCTCTTGTAATATCCTTATTCAACTGTGGTATCAGGGTAATGCTGGATTTGTAAAAAGAGTTTAAAAGTATTCCCTTCCCTTCAATATTTTGGAAGAGTTTGAGAAGAATTAGTATTAATTCTTCTTTAAATGTTTGGTAGATTGCAACAGTAAAGACATCACATCCTAGGCTTTTCTTTGATGGGAGACTTATTATTACTGATTCAATATCCTTACGTGTTATTGCTCTATTAAGGTTTTCTATTTCTTCATAATTCAATCTTGGTAGGTTGCATGTGTCTAGAAATGTATCCATTTCTCCTAGGTTATCCACTTTTTTGGCATATAGTTGTTCATGGTAGTCTTTTCTGATCATTTGTATTTCTGTACTATGAGTTGTAATGTCTCCTCTTTCATTGTGATTTTGAGTTCTCTCTTCTTTTTAGTATAAATATTTGTGGATTTTCTTTATCTTCTTTAAAAGCCAATTCTTAGTTTTATTGATCTTTTATATTGTTTTTCTAGTTTCTATTTTATTTATTTCTGCCTGGTCTTTATTAATTCCCTCAGCTAACTTTGGGCTTAGTTTATTCTGCTTTTCTACTTTCTGGTGGAGTAACATTGAGTTGTTTATTATAGATCTTTTTTTAATATAGTTTCTGTTTCTACAAACTTTTCTGTTAGAACTATTTTTGCTGGATTCTATAAGGTTTAATATGTTGTGTTTCTATTTTTATTCATCTCAAGATATTTTTAAATTTCTCTTTTAATTTGATCATTGACCCATTGATTGTTCAAGAGCATGTTGTTTGATTTCCATGTATTTGGGAATTTTCTGAAATTATTCCTGTTATTGACTTCTAGTTTTATACCATTGTTGTCAGAAAAGATACTTGGTATGATTTAAAATTTCTTAAATTTGTTAAGACTTGTTTTGTAGCCTAATGTGTGATCTATTTTAGAGATGACCCATGTGTGATTGCGAAGAATATGTGTTATGTTGCTGTTGGGTGGAATGTTCTGTATATGTTTATTAAGTTAACTTGGTCTAAAGTATTATTCAAGTCCAATGTTTCCATATTAATTTTCTGTTTGGATGATTTGTCCATTGTTGAAAGTGGAGCACTAAAGTCCTCTACTGTTATTGTATTGCAATCTTTCTCTACCTTCAGATCATTTAATATTTGCTTTATACATTTAGATGCTTTGATGTTGAGTGAATATATAGTTGACCCTTCAACAATACAAGGGCTAGGGACACCTTCTCACCACACAATCAAAAATCTATGTATAACTTTTGACTTCCCCAAAACTTAACTACTAATATCCTACTATTGACCAGAAGCCTTACCAATAATATAAACAAATGATTTACACATATTTTATATATGTATTATATGCTGTATTCTTATAATGAAATAAGCTAGAGAAAACAAAATGTTATTAAGAAAATCATAAGAAGGGTGGACATAGTGGCTTATGCCTATTATTCTAATACTTTGGGAAGCCAGGATGGGAGGATCTCTTGAAACCAGGAGTTCAACACTAGCCTGGCCAACAAAGCAAGACTCCTTCTCTACAAAGAAAAAAAATAACTGGATACAAAGGTGTGTGCCGGTAGTCCTAGCTACTTGGGAGGCTGAGGTAGGAGGATCACTTGAGTCCAGGAGTTCACGGCTGCAGTGAGCTGATTATGTCACTGTACTCCAGCCTCGGGAATGGTAAGACCCTGTCTCTTAAATCTTTTTAAGAAAATAATAAAGAAGAAAAAATTTATTTACTGTTCGTTAAGTAGAAGTGGATAATAATAAAGATCTCCATCATTACTGGAAATACTTTTATGTTTCTTTCTTCCTCTCTTGCTGTCTTTCTTTGAGTCTTCATGAATTTATGTAGTAGTATGTATCGAATCATTTCTGTTTTTGTTTTGTGCATCTACTATAGACTTTTGCTTTGTGATTACTATGAATATAAAACATTTAACTTATAACAGTCTATTTCAAGCTGATAACAACTTTGATTTCATGCAACAACTCTAATTTTACTCACCCCACCATACACACATTTTGTTTTGGATGTCAGAATTTCCATCATTTTGTAATATGTATCCCTTGATAATTTATTTTAGCTATAGATGTTATTAATAGTTTTGTTTAAAAATAGCTCACATGCTTCTCCTAAGTAAGAAGGTGGGCATCTTTTCTCTTGCGTGAGACCATGGGGAAGACTTTTTGGCTGAGTGGAACCACTGTTTGGCCTCCTGAGTTAAGCAAAACTAGCTGTTATTCTTCACCAAAATGCACAGAAGAGGGTGTCTCCCTGCCTAGGCAGGTCTTCAGGATCCGCTCTGATAACAGGCTTGAAGAGGAGCCATCTAGGGACTCGAGCCAGTTTGAACTTCCCACTGGGCTTCTGAAAGCAACCAGATCAGGTTTGTGCATGGGCTACACTGGTTCCCGATAACTCCAACTGGGCATCACAGCTGGCAGAAACACAGAGGTACACCAAAGACTGCAAGCTGGTCACTGTGATCTTCCCACCGTGCTTCTGAAAGCAAGCAGCTCAGCTTTATGCATGGGCTATGCTGGTGGCTGATATCTCCAATTGGGCATCACAGCTGGCAGGAACACAGAGGTACCACCAAAGACTGCTACTCTCAGTGTTTTCCATGTGGTTAGACTGGAGCGAACTTCTTGGAAAAACTCTCGGAATGCTAGGGAAGCTGACGGACCACCTCCAATTTCCTTTTTCCTCTGTAAAAACCATGGACCCAGGCCGGACGCGGTAGCTCACTCCTGTAATCCCAGCACTTTGGGAAGCCGAGGTGGGCAGATGACGAGGTCAGGACATCGAGACCATCCTGGCTAACACGGTGAAACCCCATCTCTACCAAAAATACAAAAAATTAGCCGGGCGTGGTGGCGGGCGCCTGTGGTCCCAGCTACTCGGGAGGCTGAGGCAGGAGAATGGCGTGAACCCGGGAGGCGGAGCTTGCAGTGAGCCGAGATCGCAACACTGCACTCCAGCCTGGGCGACAGAGGGAGACTCCGTCTCAAAAAAAATAAAATAAAATGGACCCAAGGAATCCCCTCTTTGTGGTATTGTGCTGACGTGAGGTAATAGGAGGGGCAGCATGGTCAAAGTGAGACCATTTTTCTTACCCTTCGAATTCAGTTTTATGGACCCTCGGGTGTTTTAGGCTTGTTTCTAAGTACTGTACTGGGACTTTCACAAACATCTTGCAGTCTATGGTTAGTTGCTTCTTGAAATTTCCGAAGGAGAGAGTGAAGCCTGAAATATATTTCATCATCTCGCTGATCTCATTTCTTAAAATAAATTCTCGATGAATAAAAGTTTCCGTGATTACTGGGTATATACCCAAAGGATTATAAATCAATCTACTATAAAGACACATGCACACGTACATTTATTGCAGCACTATTTACAATAGCAAGGATTTGGAACCAACCCAAATGTCCATCAATGATAAACTGGATAAAGAAAATGTGGCACATATACACAATGGAATACTTGATAGGTACAGCAAACCACCATGGCACATGTATACTTATGTAACAAACCTGCAGGTTCTGCACATGTATTCCAGAACTTAAAGTAAAAAGAAAGAAAACACCAAAAAAGTAGCTTTCTTTAGTTCAAGGGGATTAAGTAGAAATGTGTTTTCAGTTTCATTCGCTCTAGTGGTAGACATTAAGTCTCCTTCTTGGAATTAAATGTCTTATGAATGTGTAAAGACAGAAAAAATATTTTTGGTGAACATTTTCTTGAATAACTTTGTGTTTCTAATGAGATAATCTGTATGTTATCTTTAAACCACTTAAAAGTATCTTTGGGCTGAAAAAGGAAGACAGACAAAGATCTGTTTCAGTTCTGAAATTCTATGATATTACACTTCAAGCTTTTTTGTTAAATAGCCTTAAGAGCCCTTAACACACATTTTTTTTTCCCTAAAGTCAATGGAGATGTCATATCTTTTATCCATTAAGGATCTTTTAAATTATCCACTAGTTATCCAATACCAAACTTTATGATAATTGTCAGTAACCAATTCACTATCAATTTTAGACATATACAATGTGACAAGACATGAAGTAAAACTCTTCTCCCAGGACTTATAACCTGCCTTTGAAGGCAAACACTGAAGGGTACCCTAAATTTCTTTTGTAAAAAGTAATAATATTGGAATATTCACACAAAGTCACTACTTTAAAGACAAAAAAAAAATTAGCGTGGTCTATAAATTATGTAGGTTTGTTAAAATAAATATTGCTGCCGTAGAAAGAAGGTGGGATCACTAGTGGAAACAAGGGTGAGAAAGAACAGTGGAGAAAGAAGAGAGAAATCTGCATTCAAAAATCAATTCTACAACCTACTAGTTGCCTCACCTCAGAAAGTTACTTACCTTTTAAGCATCATTCTTCTCATATATTTGTTGTGAGAATGATGAAAAAATATATGAAAAACACTTATTATGACTGGGTTCTTTTACCTTAACACTGAAATAAACAGACTCTTAATACAGAATTTTTAAAAATAGTGTCCGTGGTATAGAAATGGCTTAGGATTGAACAGAAAGACAAGCAACACCTGTCCTAAAGCAAGATGCTATCATCTTGAATTCCTTTGAACTCTCCATTCCAGTCACAGCTGGGATGAGAGGAGATATTGAGAAGATGAGTCAGTGTATCAGATGCATCTGACACAGTTCACCCCTCCGGTACTCTGATCACTGTGCCCACCCTACATTAAATTCAGTCTACCAAGTCCTGAAGTTCATAACCAGCTACAGTTCTACAAAAAACTTAATACACAGGAGTTGGTGGCACACACCGCAGTTTGCTCCTGCAAGTACAATCAAAGGCAGAATTGACATTCATCATATCCCTCCCCTACCACTTATTTTATATTTCCTTCCCTTTGTCATCACAAGAAGTAGACATCTCATTTAAACTATTTTAACAACATTAATCTTATTTCTTCTAACTATATTTTTGTACCCAGATTTCAAAAAACTAAAAGAGTGAAATTGTAATATTTCTAATACAAAGAAATGATAAATGCTTGAGGTGAAGGATATCCCAATTATCTTGATTTGATCATTGCATATTTTATTTTTATAACAAAATATCACATGTGACCCATAAATGCATACTATTATGTATCCAGAAAGAATAGAAATTAAGAAAATGCACATTGATGTGTGTATATAATACACTCTTCTTCAAGACAAACCTAAAAAGAAAATATAACTTGAAAATACCTTAGTATTTAACATTTTGAGTACTATGAGGTCAGCTTATTCCCTTATAAAAGAGGAGTAAGCGCCATATAGCACATTCTGTTTATTTACTGATGTTTTTAAAGAGTGCACACATCTTTAATGCTTACTTTTCATAATAGCTATATTGTCATAGCACAGAGTCAGACTAATCCCACAAAGTCTGTTCAGTGGCATATTATGATCAACTCGAATTTGTTTCACTTTGTTGAATATAGTCAGGAAAATAATTTTAGTTAGAAAAAAATATTTCAAGATTCTTTGTAACAACATTGGCTTATACGAACCAATGATCAGTATTTATCCAATCTGGTACAAAATCTAATCAGGAAGTAGTTTTTAGAATCTGCTTTATTTATTTAACATTTCACTTTCTATGTGCCTATATCTATTTCAATTAAATCTTCATAATTTATTTTGGATACAACTGTCATATTTATTTTCACACATTGCCATTTTTCCAAGTACTCACGAGAGAATGGATCAAATTCAGCAAACAGTTTGATGATTCTCATAAGATTTTTATTATTTAAAGAGTGCCAGTTGAGGCAAGGTGCCAAGGTGGCCGAATAGGAAGAGCACCGGTCTGCAGCTCCCAGTGAGACCAACGCAGAAGGCAGGTGATTTCTGCATTTCAACGGAGGTACCCAGTTCATCTCATTGAGACTGGTTAGGCAGTGGATCCAACCAACTGAGGGCAAACAGAAGCAGAGTGGGGCGTCGCCACACCTGGGAAGTGCAAGAAGCCAGGGAGCTCCCAGCTGCAGCCAAGGGAACCATGCAAAGAGCGGGGAACTGATAACCCATGGACACATTTATTAACATTCCTTCCTCCTCTGGATGACAGGGCCCACGAGTATCTGTAAGCTCAGGCATCCAAACACTGTTATTAACATAAACCTCAACCGAGGGTTCCAACCATGTGACAGCCCTAATCAAATATAGTATGGATGATCAGTTAATTTGATCATCCATACTAATCAAATGTTTAATTTGTTACAGCAAACTGTAAGAAAAAGAAATTTCCCATTTTGTATTACTCATATTCTAGCACACCCTAATTTACCATGGCCTTTAGCTAAAGCAAATGAACAAGCTGACTTGCTGCTATCACCTGCATTCATGGAAGCACAAGAACTTCATGCCTTGACTCGTGTAAATGCAACAGGATTAAAAAATAAATTTGATATCACACGAAAACAGGCAAAAAATATTGTACAACACTGCACCCAGTCAGATTCTACACCTGCCCACTCAGGAGGCAGGAGTTAATCCCAGAGGTCTAAGTCCTAATGTGTTATGGCAAATGGATGTCACGCATGTGCCTTCGTTTGGAAAAATTGTCCTTTGTCCATGTGACAGTTGATACTTATTCACATTTCACATGGGCAACCCGCCAGACAGGAGAAAGTACTTCCCATGTTAAAAGACATTTACTACCTTGTTTTGCTGACATGGGAGTTCCAAAACAAAATAAAATAAAATAAAATGGACAATGGGCCAGAATACTGTAGTAAAGCATTTCAAAAATTTTTAAATCAGTGAAAAATTACACATACAACAGGAATTCCCTGTAATTCCCAAAGACAGGCCATAATTGAAAGAACTAATAGAACACTCAAAGCTCAATTAGTTAAACAAAAAAAAGGAAAAGACAGCAGGAGTATAATAAACACTCCCCAGATGCAACTTAATCTAGTATTCTATACTTTAAACTTCTTAAACATTTATAGAAATCAGACCATTACCCCTGCAGAACAACATCTTACTGGTAAAACGAACAGCCCACAAGAATGAAAACTGATTTGGTAGAAAGATAATACAAATAAAACATGGGAAATAGGGAAGGTGATAACATGGGGGAGAGGTTTTGCTTTTATTTCCCCAGGAAAAAAAGAGCTTCCAGTTTAGATACCTACAACTTACAGATAAAGTTGTCAGCCACCAAGAAAGCAGAGTCACCGACTTGGGCACAATTAAAGAAGCTGACACAGTTAGCTGAAAAAAGCCTAAAGAACACAAGGGTAACGCAAACTCCAGAGAATATGCTGCTTGCAGCCTTGATGATTGTGTCAATGGTGGTAAGTCTCCCCCAGCCTGCAGGAGCAACTGCAGCTAATTATACCTGTTAGGCATATGTCCCCTTCCCACCTTTAATTAGGCCTGTCACATGGTTGGAAACCCCGGTTGAGGTTTACGATAATAGTAGTGTTTGGATGCCTGAGCCTACAGATACTCGTGGGCCCTCTCACCTGGGAAGGAATGTTAATAAATGTGTCCATGGGTTATCAGTTCCCCGCTCTTTGCATAGGGCCGGCTATCGGTTGCCTAAAAGGCTACTGACAACATTGGCTAGTTAAGATTCCAGGTCATAATCAAAGACCAGTATCCTGTCATTTATTTTCTGGATGAAGCCCAGATCATTCACAAAATTTGGTTCAATTGGAAGAGTTTAGGCCCAGAAAACAGAGGAGTCAACAACCTCAATATTGGTCAAAGGATTTAGAAATATTGATTTGGAAGGATTACATGGCTGATCACGCTGTGGTACTGCAAAATAATTCCTATGAAACTGTTTTTGATTGGGCCCCTAAGGTGACCTTTGCAGTTAATTGTACCAATCAGAATGATAGATGCAAGACAGGACTAAACCAAGAACTATACTATCAAAGAGATGACAACATTTACACTGAAAAACTGCTCATTTTCCCATAATTTGGACCAATTTTGGTATGGCCAGCCCACATCCAAAAATGATAAACCCAATCATAGACACTAAACGTCCCGAATTATGAAAGTTAATGATGGCCTAATCTCATATTCAGGTTTGGAAAAAAATATTATATGAATGGAGAAGGTGGGAGACATCAATTTATGTATCAATTTTCTTCCAAACAAACAATACCCATTGAGAGTTGTGTCAAGCCTCCTTTTATGTTAATGGTCAGAAATATTAATATTTGACCTAATTATCAAACCATTACTGTCAAAACTGTCGCCTTTTCACCTGTATTGGTTGCACATTTGGTGTAAAAACATCTGTGTTGCTGGTGAGGGCTAGAGAAGGAGTTTGGATACTGGTTTCCCTCGATAGACCTTGGGAGGTCTCTCCTTCCATTCATATCGTCACAGAAATGTTAAGGGAGTGCTTACCAAAACAAAAAGATTTATTTTTACCCTTATAACGGTCATTATGGGTCTTATTACAGTCAAAGGTACTGCTGTGGCTGCTGGAATTGCTTTACACTCCTCTGCTCAAACTGCGGAATATGTACATGATTGGCAAAAAAAAAATTCCTCAAAATTGTGGAGTTCTCAGATCAAAATAGTTCAAAAATTGGCAAACCAAATTAATGATCTTAAACTATGATTTGGATGAGAGCTAGGCTCACAAGCTTGGAATATCTTTTTCAGTTACAGTGTGTCTGGAATATGACAGATTTTTGTATTACACTCCAAGCCTATAATGAGTCTGAGCATCACTGGGACATGGTTAGATGCCATCTACAAGGAAGAGAAGATAATCTTACTTTAGACATTTCAAAATTAAAAGAACAAATTTGTGAGGCATCAAAAGCCCATTTAAATTTGGTGCCAGGAACTGAGGCAATCACGAAAGCTGCTGATGGTCTTGAAACCCCTTTTTGTTATTTTAATTATACTTTAAGTTCTAGGGTACATGTGCACACTGTGCAAGATTGTTACATAGGTATACATATGCCATGTTGGTGTGCTGCACCCGTTAACTCGTCATTTACATTAGGTATATCTACTAATGCTATCCCCTCCCCTTCCCCCCACCCCACAACAGGCCCCGGTGTGTGATGTTCCCTACGCTGTGTCCAAGTGTTCTCATTGTTCAATTCTGACCTATGAGTGAAAACATGCGGCGTTTGGTTTTCTGTCCTTGCCATAGTTTGCTCAGAATGATGATTTCCAGCTTCATCCATGTCCCTACAAAGGACACGAACTCATTCTTTTTTATGGCTGCATAGTATTCCATGGTGTATATGTGCCACGTTTTCTTAATCCAGTCCATCATTGATGGACATTTGGGTTGGTTCCAAGTATTTGCTATTGTGAATAGTGCCACAATAAACATACGCGTGCATGTGTCTTTATAGCAGCATGATTCACAATCTTCTGGTTATATATCCAGTAAGGGGATGGCTGGGTCAAATGGTATTTCTTGTTCTAGATTCTTGATGAATCACCACACTGTCTTCCACAATGGTTGAACTAGTTTACACTCCCATCAACAGTGTAAAAGTGTTCCTATTTCTCCACATCCTCTCCAGCACCTGTTGTTTCCTGACTTTTTAATGATCGCCATTCTAACTGGTGTGAGATGGTATCTCATTGTGGTTTTGATTCACATTTCTCTGATGACTAGTGATGATGAGCATTTCTTCATGTGTCTGTTGGCTGCATAAATGTCTTCTTTTGAGAAGTGTCTGTTCATATCCTTCACCTACTTTTTGATGGGGTTGTTTGTTTTTTCTTGTAAGTCTGAGTTCCTTGTAGATTCTGGATATTAGCCATTTGCAGACGAGTAGATTGCAAAAATTTTCTCCCATTCTGTAGGCTGCCTGTTCACTCTGATGGTAGTTTCTTTTGCTGTGCAGAAGCTCTTTAGTTTAATTAGATCCCATTTGTCAATTTTGTCTTTTGTTGCCATTGCTTTTGGTGTTTTAGTCATGAAGTCCTTGCCCATGCCTATGTCCTGAATGATATTGCCTAGGTTTTCTTCTAGGGTTTTTATGGTTTTAGGTCTACCATTTAAGTCTTTAATCCATCTTGAATTAATTTTTGTGTAGGCTGTAAGGAAGGGATCCAATTTCAGCTTTCTACATATGGCTAGCCAATTTTCCCAGCACCATTTATTAAATAAGGAATCCTTTCCCCATTTCTTTTTTTTCTTTTTTTTTTTTTTTTTTGTCAGGTTTGTCAAAGATCAGATGGTTGTAGATGGGTGGTATTATTTCTGAGGGCCCTGTTCTGTTCCATTGGTCTATATCTCTGTTTTGGTACCAGTACCATGCTGTTTTGGTTACTGTAGCCTTGTGGTATAGTTTGAAGTCAGGTAGTGTGATGTTTCCAGCTTTGTTCTTTTGACTTAGGATTGTTTTGGCAATGCCGGCTCTTTTTTGGTTCCATATGAACTTTAAAGTAGTTTTATCCAATTCTGTGAAGAAAGTCATTGACAGCTTGATGGGGATGGCATTGAATCTATAAATTACCTTGGGCAGTAGGGCCATTTTCACAATATTGATTCTTCCTATCCATGAGCATGGAATGTTCTTCCATCTGTTTGTGTCTTCTTTTACATCGTTGATCAGTGGTTTGCAGTTCTCCTTGAAGAGGTCCTTCACATCCCTTGTAAGTTCAATTCCTAGATATTTTATTCTCTTTGAAGCAATTGTGAATGGGAGTTCACTCATGATTTGGCTCTCTGTTTGTCTGTTATTGGTGTACAGGAATGCTTGTGATTTTTGCACGTTGATTTTGTATCCTGAGACTTTGCTGAAGTTGCTTATCAGCTTAAGGAGATTTTGGTCTGAGACGATGGGGTTTTCTAAATATACGACCATGTCATCTGCAAACAGGGACAATTTGACTTCCTCTTTTCCTAATTGAATACCCTGCATTTCTTTCTCCTGCCTGATTGCCCTGGACAGAGCTTCCAACACTATGTTTAATAGGAGTGGTGAGAAAGGACATCCCTGTCTTGTGCCACTTTTCTAGGGGAATGCTTCCAGTTTTTGGCCATTCAGTATGATACTGGCTGTGGGTTTGTCATACATAGCTCTTACTATTTTGAGATAGATCCCATCAATACCTAGTTTATTGAGAATTTTTATCATGAAGGGCTGTTGAATTTTGTCGAAGACCCTTTCTGCATCTATTGAGATAATCGTGTGGTTTTTGTCATTGGTTCTATTTATATCCTGGATTATGTTTATCAATTTGTGTATGTTGAACCAGCCTAGCATCCCAGGGATGAAGCTGACTTGATCTTGGCAGATAAACTTTTTGATGTGCTGCTGGATTCGGTTTGCCTCTATTTTACTGAGGATTTTTGCATCAATGTTCATCAGCAATATTGGTCTAAAATTCTCTTTTTTGTTGTATCTCTGCCAGGCTTTGGTATCAGGATGATGCTGGCCTCATAAAATGAGTTAGGGAGGATTCCCTCTTTTCCTATTGATTGGAATAGTTTCAGAAGGAATGGTACCACCTCTGCTTTGTACCTCTGGTAGAATTTGGTTATGAATCCATCTGGTCCTAGACTTTTTTTTTTTTTTGGTTGATAGGCTATTAATTATTGCCTCAATTTCAGAGCCTGTTATTGGTCTATTCAGGAATTTAACTTCTTCCAGGTTTAGTCTCGGGAGGGTGTATGTGTCCAATATTTTATCCATTTCTTCTAGATTTTCTAGTTTATTTGCGTAGAGGTGTTTATAGTATTCTCTGATGGTAGTTTGTATTTCTGTGGGATTGGTGGTGTTATCCCCTTTATCATTTTTCATTGCATCTATTTGATTCTTCTCTCTTTTCTTCTTTATGAATCTTGCTAGCAGTCTATCAATTTTGTTGATCTTTTCCAAAAACCAGTTTCTGGATTCACTGATTTTTTGAAGGGTTTTTTTGTGTCTATCTCCTTCAGTTCTGCTCTGATCTTAGTTACTTTTTGCCTTCTGCTAGCTTTTGAATGTGTTTGCTCTTGCTTCTCTAGTTCTTTCAATTGTGATGTTAGGGTGTCAATTTTCAATCTTTCCTGCTTTCTCTTGTGGGCATTTAGTACAACAAATTTCCCTCTACACACTGCTTTAAATGTGTCCCAGAGATTCTGGTATGTTGTATCTTTGTTCTCATTGGTTTCAAAGAACATCTTTATTTCTGCCTTCATTTCCTTATGTACCCAGTAGTTATTCAGGAGAAAGTGGTTCAGTTTCCTTGTAGTTGAGCAGTTTTGAGTGAGTTTCTTTATCCTGAGTTCTAGTTTGATTACACTGTGGTCTGAGAGACACTTTATTATAATTTATATTCTTTTACATTTCTTGGGGAGTGCTTTGCTTCCAACTATGTGGTCAATATTGGAAAAAGTACAATGTGGTGCTGAGAAGAATGTGTATTCTGTTGATTTGGGGTGGAGAGTTCTGTAGATGTCTATTATGTCAGCTTGGTGCAGAGCTGAGTTCAATTCTTGGATATCCTTGTTAACTTTCTGTCTTGTGGATCTGTCTAATGTTGACAGTGGGATTTTAAAGTCTCCCATTATTATTGTGTAGGAGTCTAAGTCTCTCTGTAGGTCTCTAAGGATTTGCTTTATGAATCTGGGTGCTCCTGTGTTAGGTGCATATATATTTAGGATAGTTAGCTCTTCTTGCTGAATTAATCCCTTTACCATTACGTAATGGCCTTCTTTGTCTCTTTTGATCTTTATTGGTTTAAAGTCTGTTTTATCAGAGACTAGGATTGCAACCCCTGCTTGGTAAATCTTCCTCCATCCCTTTATTTCAAGCCTATGTGTGTCTCTGCACGTGAGATGGGTCTCCTGAATACAGCACACTGATGAGTCTTGACTCCTTATCGAATTTGCCAGTCTGTGTCTTTTAATTGGAGGATTTAGCCCATTTACATTTAAGGTTAATATTGTTATGTGTGAATTTGATCCTGTCGTTATGATGTTAGCTGGTTATTTTGCTCATTATTTGATGCAGCTTCTTCCTAGCATTGATGGTCTTTACAATTTGGCATGTTTTTGCAGGGGCTGGTACTGGTTGTTTCTTTCCATGTTTAGTACTTCCTTCAGAAGCTCTTGTAAGGCAGGCCTGGTGGTGACAAAATCCCTCAGCATTTGTTTGTCTGTAAAGGATTTTATTTCTCCTACACTTGCGAAGCTTAGTTTGGCCAAATATGAAATTCTGGGTTCAAAATCTTTTCTTGAAGAATGTTGAATATTGGCCCCCACTGTCTTCTGGATCTTCTGCCGAGAGATCCACTGTTAGTCTAATGGGCTTCCCTTTGTGGGTAACCTGACCTGTCTCTGGCTGCCCTTAACATTTTTTCCTTCATTTCAACTTTGGTGAATCTGACAATTATGTGTCTTTGAGTTGCTCTTCTTGAGCAGTATCTTTGTGGTGGTCTCTTTATTTCCTGAATTTGAATGTTGGCCTGCCTTGCTAGGTTGGGGAAGTTCTCCTGGATAATATCCTGAAGAGTGTTTTCCAACTTAGTTCCATTCTCCCTGTCACTTTCAGGTATACCAATCTGACATAGATTTGGTCTTTTCACATAGTACCATATTTCTTGGAGGCTTTGTTCGTTTATTTTTTCTCTAAACTTCTCTTCTTGCTTCATTTCATTCATTTGATCTTCAATCACGGATACCTTTCTTCCACTTGATCAAATCAGCTACTGAAACTTGTGCATGCGTCACGTAGTTCTTGTGCCATGGTTTTCAGCTCCATCAGGTCATTGAAGGTCTTCTCTATGCTGTTTATTCTAATTAGCCATTCAATTCAATGCCAGACAAAATTTCAGTGAGGATTTTGGAGAAATTGGCCACCCATTCTAAAATGTATACAGAAATGCAAGGCCAAAAACAATCAAGAAAATTTTGAAATAGAAGAGCCAGAGTAGTTAAGATAGGATGGCATTAGTGGAAACATAGACTATTAGGTCAATGCAACAACTTACTGGAGAGCCTGGAAACAGACTTAAGCATGTATGGAGAGATAATTGCAACTACAAGTAAAGATCATCTCAATAAATGGTGGCGGCCAACGTAATTTTCATATGAGAAAGAAATAAAAACTGATTCCTACTTCCCATCAATCACAAAAATCAATTCCTGGTGGAGTGTAGATCACAATAGCAAAACAAAAGAATTTTTTGGAAACTATCCATGTTTATGTTTATGTTATGAAAATATCAAAGCATATGTTTACACTTTCCAGATTAGGATATTGGACAAAAGATACTAATAAAAAACAAAAGGTGAGCCATTTAACTATATTAAAATTAGATCTCCTGTTTATGGAAAGACACTATTAACAGATCAAAAGACATACCAAAGATTAGAAATACATTAGCTAGATAGAGATAATCTCAAATTCATAATATATGAAGCCATCTCCAAATAAAGAAACAAAGAAAACACAAAATCCATTAGAAAAGCAAGCAAGAATCTCAAAATAGGCAAGTCAAAGGCAGGACATCTAAATAAGCAAATAACATGAAAATATGGTTACCCTCCCTCATTAATTATCAGTGATTAGAAATATTCTTTTAAAACTAAACCTACAATTAAAACTAGATATACACCAGAATGACACTGCTGGTAAAGGCAAAAATTGGAACAATCATATTGAAAAACTTTTTATATTCTGGCCAGGTGTGGTGGCTCATGTCTGTAATCCCAATGCTTTGGGAAGCCAAGGCTAGTGGATTGCTTAAGACCAGAAACTCATAAGCAGCCTGGGCAACATCGTGAGATCCTGTCTCTACAAAATTTAAAAAATAAATAATTAACCAATAGTCCCAATCTTCTGTAACCTATGATCATGCCACTGCATTCCAGCCTGGGTCTGGGTGACAGAGACTTTGTCTCTGAAAAAAAAAAAGGCAAAAAGTTGATATTTGATATAATCTACATGAAATGAAAAATGCATATCATATACTTGAATAACTTCAGTCCTAGGTATAGGAAGTAAAATATTATCAGAGAACCGAACAGCTTAGATGAAATTAAATCAGAATGTTGAGCCAAAGCAATTCAATATAAAATAAAATATAAAATATCCTGTTTAATTCAATTTATATAAAGACAAAAAAAAAAAACAGATAATGGTCCTAACACCATCGGGTCAGATAAAAGTTTCTGCATTGGTTATCTGTGAGCTGCATGAAAAATTGCAAATCAGAAAATTTGAAAACTTAGGCACTTGAAATATCAAATCAAAGTTTCTGAAGATCATAAGAGTCCAGATGTGGTTTAGCTGTGTCCTCTGCTTCAGGTCATCTCACAGGCTACAATCAAGGTGACAGCAATACCACATCCTGAAATTTTTTTTACTTAGTTTGGAGTTTATAATTTACTATGATAAATATAAATTTTTTAATCTCTACATAATAAATGGAAAATTTTGTCCTTGAACCTATTTCAGAAACCACCAAAACCAGCTGTTCAGCATGATCTGTTATCATCTTGGCATCACTATGCCAGTCTAATGCTAGGTGGTACAGTTTGCAGAAACCCACTTCCAATACTTTGTATGTATACAGGTTAGTTTAGTGAGCAAGGGAACTCTCAGGAGATTTGAAAGGCAGAAGCAGAGCCAATGGCATTATTCTTGGGTAGTTATGGCTTCATACACATTAGGTTCAGATATGCAGCTCGGCAGATAGACATATCCAGTTCCACTTGGGCAGTCAGATGGACCTTGGGACATCTCCACAAGCTCCAGCTTTCCTACCTCCAGCGGTGCTGCAGGCTGAGGTGCTTAGTGACTGTTTATCCCACCAAATGTCTCCTTATCAGACCTTCACACCCCAGTTCTTCCATGTCATGCTCGTCTTACATTCTCAAAATTCCTACGTTGAACACATTCTTTCCATAATGATTGATGGTGGCTTTGTTTCCTTGACCAAATCCAGATTGATCCCCCAGTATTACATAAGGATAAAATTCAAATAGAGAATGATTCCAACATTTATGAAAGTGTTCACTGTTCTGCGCCCCTACACTTTTCCGACAGTACAAGCACTGGACAAAAACAGATGAGTCATTTGACTAGAAGATGATGTCTATAAAGCCATGTTCTGACAATATTGATTTAGACCATTTTTATTCTACATAGATACACAATACTATGTAAGTTCTTTGTATATCCTGTCATCGTGAACAGACATTTTATAAATGTGTATGAAATATCAAAACAGGCCAGGCACAGTGCTCATTCCTGTAATCCCAGAAGTTTGGGAGGATGAGGCAGGCAGATTGCTTGAGTCCAAGAGTTTGAGATCAGCCTGGACTACATGGTGAAACTCCATCTCCACAAAAAAATGCAAAAAAAAAAAAAAAAAAAAAAAAGGCTGGGTGTAGTAACACGCAGCTGTGGTCCCAGCTACTAGGGAGCCTGAGGCAGGAGGATCACTTGAGCCCAGCTGCAGTGAGCCGTGGTTGCACCATTGTACTTTAGCCTGGGCAACAGAGTGAGACCCTGTCTCAAAGAAAAAAAAATCAAAACAGAAATTAGGTGACGTATTAATGATGACAACATAAAAGATCACACATTCACACATTATAACAAATTTTATGCTCTGAAAACATTTTTAGAAAGAGCATATATTTACATATGTTTGGGAAATGTGTCTTGATATTAAATAATTAATTGAAAGTGCTACATTTTCAATGTTCAAAATGGGCTAAGACTTTTATGTACCTTATCTTATATCAGTCTCACTAAACTATATGAATTGGATATTGATGTGCTCAATGAGAAGACGACGAAGTAAGTCATGGAGTGCTCACAAAGCTGAGGAGTGGCAAAGTTGCTTTCCATTTGTGATATGACAGCACCTCCCTCTAGTGGTGACACCATGCTTTTCCTCCATATTCCTGATGTGACAAAGCTCAAAGTCACAGATTTGATGCCCTTTACTCTTATTTTTTGCTCCCAAATCATTTATCCTCTTTCTTTAGCTTTTTCTTACAGTATGAACACTAGACAAAAACAGTTAAGTCATTTGCCTAGTATATTGTGTCAATAAATCATGGTCTGACAACATTTATTTTTATTTATTTTCCAACTTTTAAGTTCAGGGGTACATGTGCAAAGCAAGCATTATGTAGGTAAATTGCATGTCACAGGGATTTGGTGTATAAATGATTTCATCACCCAGGTAATCAGCATAGTACTTGATAGGTAGTTTTCAACCCTCACTCTCCTCCCTCAACCCTCAAGAAGGCCCTGGTGCCTGGTGTTCCTTTCTTTGTGTCCTTATGTAATAAATGTTTAGCTCCAACTTATAAGCGAGAACTTGTGGTATTTGGATGTATGTTCCTGTGTTAGTTTGTTTAGGATAATGAACTCCATCTATGTTGCTGCAAAGGACACAATCTCAATCTTTTTATGGCTGCATAGTATTCTGACAATACTTATTTAGACCATATTTATTTTATACAGATACAAAATGCTATGTAATTTATTTTATGTCCTCTCATCCTGAATAGATATTTTATAGATATATGTGAAATATCAAAAGAGACATTAGGCAAAGTACTAATGATACCAACATAAAAGATAACATTATTACATATTTTGTGCTCTGAAAACATTTTCAGAAGGAGCATACATTTAAATATTAAGTTTGGGAAATGTGTTTTAACACTTAATTGAAAGTGTCACTAAATTTTCAAAGTTCAAAATGAGCCTTTAATAATGTGTTAAGACTTTTACGTACATTATCCCAATTCAGCCTCGCAAAACAATATGAATTAGGCATTGATGTGCTTATTGAGAAGACGATGAAATGAGGCATAGAGAACTCACAAAGCTGATGACTGGCAGAGTTGCTTTCCATATGCAATATGCCAGCACCTTTCTCAAGTGTTGACACCATGCTTTTCCTCCATATTCCTAATTTGACAGAGCTCGAAGTGACAGATTCAATGCCCTTCTTCCTCTTCATTGTTGCTTCCTGGATAACTTACCCTCTTTCTTTAGCTCCTCAACCAGAAAACCACAAAACAACAACAAAACAAACACACGAAGTGAAGCACATGTCATCAGGCTGTACTACTCAAAACTCCCTTGCGCCAGGCATCCTGGATCTCCCAAGCCCTTTATTCACTGAATATTTTAACAGCTGACCCTTTCTCTCCTTACCACTACTCTTGTTGATCTTTGGACCCTTTCAGATATGGTAGACAAGCATCTCCCCAGCCTGTCAGTTCCTTGACCTCCTAATAGCTGAAAGTCTTTTCTATCATCTCACCTCAGCCTGAAACTTTGCCTTACCAGTAACTAAACCTCTTCCATAATCTCAATATCAAGCGTCCCACACAATCAGTCCCTCTCATGACAGCCTGCTCCATGCTGATAGGTCGAACGGTCAATTCTCCATTCTCATTTTATTTTATGTCTCAGCAATATGACAAAGATAATCATCCCCCATCTTCCTAGATTCTTGTGAACTTTAGAAACTATGAGACAATAAATGTTTCCGTTCACTACATTTGGAGGATATTTCTTATGCAATATCAGAAAATTAATATAGAAACGTTTACTTGACTTGGAAGAGCATAGATTGTTATGGTCTGCTTTTTTTTTTTTTTTAGACAGAATCTCACCCTGTCACCCAGGCTGGAATGCAATGGTACAATCTCGGCTCACTGCAACCTTCGCCTCCCAGATTCAAGCGATTCTCCTGCCTCAGCCTCCCAAGTAGCTGGAATTACAGGCACATGCCCCCACGCCCGGCTAATTTTTTGTATCTTTAGTAGAGATGGGGTTTCACCACATTGGCCAGGCTGGTCTCGAACTCATGACATCGTGATCCGTCCGCCTCGGCCTCCCAAAGTGCTGGAACTACAGGCATGAACTACAGGCTATTGTCTGCTTTTTGTCTTTATATAAACTGAAACATACACGATGTTTTGCTTTATAATTGACTTCCTAATATTATGTATTAAAATATATGTGAAAGCTTTTGGGTTCTGTAATAATATTTCACTAAAGATACTTAGGAATGGAAGTATTCAATATATAGTATGCATTTTTCCACCTCATAGTACATAATATCAAATAGATTTTTAATATGATTGTCACAATTTATACTCTTATCAGCAATATTAAGACTCCCCAATGCTCCATATTCTTGCCAACATTTGGATATATCAGCCTTTTGGATTATAGTCATTCTAGTGGGTACATGTAGATTTCATTCACAGTTTAATTTGATTTTCCTTGAGAATAAAAGACAATTACGGAAGTTGAATGTCTGTTCATGTTTGCTGTTCATTAGAATATCCTGTTTTGGATGAACTTATTTAAGACTTTTACTTCTATTTTTTTGTTGATTTGAAGACTGCATTACATATGCTAATTATATGTATATGATATGTTTTTAATCTTTGATTTGCCTTTCAATCTCTTAATTATGTCTTTGTCAATTCTCAATGTTAATGTAGTTAAACATATTGACTTTTTTGTTTACACTTAATATTATAGTTCTATATCATGTTTCCCAATCTGGAGAAATAATGTCATTGACTTTTTTTTTCCCTAAAACTTTGATTGTTTTATCTTCCACGTTTAGATCTATAATCCACTTGGAATTGACTTGTTTTTAATGTCAGGAGGGTAAGAACAAGGTTTTATTTCTTTCTAACATGTGTATAGAAGGCCTAACACCATTTATTGAGAAGATTGTTCTTTCACTATCATTACCATAAATCAACTCACTATACGTATAAGTCTGGCGATTACATTGAATATATAGATATATTTGTGGAAAAATTAGACTCATAAAAGAGTCTTCCAATCCATAATCATGACATGTTCCACCATTTATTAGCCCTTTTTATTCTCTCAGAAATATTCCATAGTTTTCAGTGTATAGTCCTTGGCATATTGCGTTATATTTATTTCTATATTTTGTTAGATAAGTAAATTACTTTGAAGCATAAATACACATATAGGAAAGTGGACACATCATAAATATACAGCTCTGTGGGTTTGAACAAACTAAATATATTCAGAATGCCAGCATCCAAAGAAAATTCAGAATATAACAGTTGCCATGAAGCCCTCTTCATGCTCTACCACTTCCTCCTACACCCATCAAGACTACTATCCTGCTTTGGTACTTTAGGCAAACGGAATCTTAGAGTACATATTTCTTAGTATCCAATATCTTTTACTCCATAGTAAACATGTAAGATCGGTAGTTTTGTGTTTAGCTGTTGGTTAATTATTCTCATTGCTCTATAATATTTATTATATGAATATATCATGAATTATTTATCACTCAACTCTTGATGAACATTTGAGTACTTTCACTTTTATGTCTAACTCTGGTGTCTGCAGTTACACAGTTTTCCATTATATTCCTATGTCATTTGGTGGTTTTCCAGGGCCAGCTGAGATGATGCTGCATCACTGACGAATCCTTTCCAATAGGACTTTCCCAACCATAATGAAGAACCTCTCAGTTTGGGGTTGGCAGTTTAACATAAGATAGAATTGGATACGGTGCCTCGTCTACCCTCACTCCCAAATGTAAGACAATTGAGAAAGCACATTTAAGTATAGTAGATTTAGTTAAAGATGTAAGTGTTGGAAGTTTTCTTCCTAAAATTTCTCTGCCCATCATAATTTTGAGGGTAACCACAACCCTTCACTCCACAATAGCCCAGCCGACTTCTACCTTGCTAGTTTCAATCTGTCCTCTCCCATATTCTATCCTCTTCCCTCTGCTCACTACCCTGTTTTTCAAAACCAACAAAATTTTTTAACAAAGCAATTTGACAGTCATTTTTTCTTGCTTAGGTATCTGCTGATACTTAAATTCTTGGAGCTACGCCTCTTCTCCAATAGGCATTTCAAATTTGTTTCCAAAAACATACATTTCTCTCTGTATCAGGAATTTTGGAGCCTGACATTAATATTAAACAATGAACCTTATTTTTTACATTTTTATAATACATTATCCAAATAGCCATTCTGCTACAAGTGAAAAGGAAATTCTACGGAAAACCTAAGGGAGTTCCACATAGTGCGCAGACACCATTGCTTTGGAAACTTTGTGGCAAAATAGGTCACAACAGAGGCATGAGCTTAAATCAAATTAGGCATTTTGAGAGCCCTGAGTTTTAGGTGAATTTTTAGCAGAGCATCAGCTGCACATGCCATGAAATGCCCTGGCAGTTGAAACAGAGGTAGCCCCAGTGGAAGAATGTTGGGTCTGAAGGCAACTTCAGGTACAGGGGTTTATTTAATCCTCAGCAGATGGCTCTTATGAAGAGTTCTATAGATTTATATTTTTAAAGATAAAGTTATTGTTCTACAAGAACAGAAAAGGAGTGGGTCTTAGAAATAAGCCTATTATGTAAGTAGCTATTCATTGATTTCAGTTTTAATCTCAATCACAATCACAGGAAACATTTCTGGCTGCCTTGGATTAACCAAAGAGCTTTTCTTCGGTCCAGAAACCCTTTATGCAAGACCATATACAATACCGTTTTAAACACAATGACTGGAAGTGCATGCAACTTGCTGAGGACAGAGGAGAAACACCTTCCTTTTGCAGTTGTTTTCGATAGCAAGTGTTTAAGGCAGTCACTTCTTGAAATCTTTTTACAAAGAGGCTGGTCATTTTAGGAAGCTGGGGATTTGCTGGGTACACAGTTTCAGTTCCACAAGATGGAAAAGTCCTAGGCTGTTTGTTGTACAGCAATGTGAACACACTTAACACTACTGAACTGTACACTTAAAACTGGTTATGATGGTAAAGTGTATGTAATATGTAAGTTCATTAGAGAAAAATTTAAAAGGAAAAAAGTTAATGCATCAACAAATTGATTATGAAATTTAAATTTGAATTGAAATGTAGAAAACTACCAAATAATAATGAGACTAAAAAAGAGGTTTTTATACATACAGCAAGAAGCCATGATTGAAAACGAAGACAGTTAACTAAAAATGGCATCTATAAATCAGTATATATTTGACACATTCAGTTCAAATCCAGTGCTGGTGCAACTTCAAAAAGTGATCCTAATTTTCACTCAGGAAAATTGGTTAATAATAGGAGCCAAAACAATGTATTGGAAAAGAATTAGCTCCAGTGTTAAAACACAATATAAATGAGTCATTTTAGTGGAGTGCTGAGTTTGCTAGAATAAACAGAAAATAGAACAGAATAGATTATTGAGAAACAAATTTAAGTGTCTATAAGAACAACTGTCAGGCTATATTTTTTCAGTTCACACATAATACTTGTACATATCTATGGGACATAGAGTGATATTTTGACACATATGTATAATGTGTAATGATCAAATCAGGGTAATTGGCATATTCATTGTGAGAAACCATTTTAAATGGCCCATTTTCAAGACACAATAAATCTAAGTACTGGCAGGTAAATGGGACAAACCACATGGCTCATGCACCTAGAAGGTCACAATAAGCAAACAGAATGTAGACGAGGGGTCACTATATAAAAGGGAAGAAAGTTTTGTTACTGGGAAATTGAAACTTAAGTGGGAAAGGGGAGGGAGTATAACCTTATAAGGGGGATAATGAAACTTGGGCGATGTTTGAGAAGATTTTAACCCCATAGAACTCAACCAGCAAGGAACTGGGGGAGGGACTCGCATGCTAGGAGATAAATTACCTGTTGTAACTGCCTCATGTGTGCCTGTCTACCAGGTGCCTGATCTTGCAACATCATTATTAAGAGTCTCACTTTCGCTGTTCTTCATGCCTCTAAGTCCGTTCTTTAGGTTTGGATGGGTGAGTGAGTTTCTCACATTCATCACCTCAAGCATTTATCATTTCTTTGTGTTCGATTCAAAATCCTCTCTCCTAGTATTTTGAAAATATACAATAAATTATTAACTATATTCACCCTACAGTACTATAGCACACTAAAACTTATTCCCCGTATCTAGCTATAATATTGTATCTGTTAACCAACCTCTCCCTACTGTCCTCTCCCCTCTAGCTTTCCCAGCCTCTAATAATCACAGTTCTAATCTCTATTTCCATAAGCTCAACTTATTTTAGCTTTCATATGCATGAGTATTTATCTTTCTGTGCCTGGCTTATTTCGTTTTGATAATGTAGGCTCATCTGTGTTGTCATGAATGACGACAGGATTTCATTTTTTATGACTGAATACTAATCCATTGCATAGCTACACTACACTGTCTTTATGCATTCATTTGCAGATGGATATTTAGGTTGATACAGTATCAGCTATTTTGATTAGTGCTGCAATAAACACGGAGTGAATATATTTCTTCTGCATACAAATTTCCTTTTTACCTTTTATTTTAGGTTTCTTTTAGGTTATGTGCAGTTTTCTTATATAGCTAAACTGCATGTCATGGGATTTTGGTGTACGGATTATTTCATCACCCAGGTAATACGCATGGTATGCAATAGGTAGTTTTTCAATCCTCTCCCTCCTCTCAACCTCCACCCTCAAGGTGGCCCCAATGTCTGTTGTTTCCTTCTTCCCTTTGGATAAAGACTTAATAGTGGAAAAAACTGAATCATATCGTAGTTCCATTTTTTTGGTTTTTTTGAGAAAGGTCCACACTGTTTTTCATATGGCTTTACTAATTTACTTTCCCACTAATAAGAGTTCTCTTTTCTCCTCATCTTTATTAGTATTTAGCATTTTTTATGATAGCCATTCTAACTGAGGAGAAATGATATACCATTGTGGTTTTGATTTGCATTTCACTGATGATTAGTGAGGTTTAGCATTTCTTTACATTTTACTTTAAGTTCTGGGATACATGTGCAGGACATGCAAGTTTGTTACATAGGTATATATGTGCCATGGTGGTTTGCTGCACCTATCAAGCCATTATCTAAGTTTTAAGTCCTGCATGCATTAGGTATTTGTTCTAATGCTCTCCCTCCCTTGCCTACCACCCCCCAAACAGGGGCCAATGTGTGTTGTTCCCTTCCCTGTGTCCATGTGTTCTCATTGTTCAACTCCCCTTATGAATGAGAACATGTGGTGTTTGGTTTTCTGTTCCTGTGTTAGTTTGCCAAGGATGATGGCTTCCAGCTTCATCCATGTCCCTGCAAAGAACAAGAACTGATGCTTTTTTATGGCTGCATAGTATTCCAGGATGTGTATGTGCCCACATTTTCTTTACCCAGTCTATCATTGATAGGCATTTGGATTAGTTACAAGTCTTTGCTATAGTAAATAGTGCTGCAATAAACATAGGTGTGCACGTGTCTTTATAGTAGAATAATTTATAATCCTTTTGGTATATACCCAGTAATGGGATTGCTGGGTCAAATGATATTTCTGGTTCTAGATCCTTGAGGAGTAACCACACTGTCTTCCACAATAGTTGAACTAATTTACACTCCCACCAACAGTGTAAAAGCATCCTATTTCTCTACATCCTCTCCAGCATCTGTTGTTTCCTGACTTTTTAATGATCGCCATTCTAACTGGCGTGAGATGGTATCTCATTGTGGTTTTGATTTGCATTTTTCTAATGACCAGTGATGATGAGCCTTTTCTCATATATATGTTTGTTAGCCACATAAATGTCTTCTTTTGAGATGTGTGTGTTCATCCCCCTTAAATGTAAATGGGATAAATGCCCCAATTAAAAGACACATTACATTTAAGGCTAATATGGACACACACAAAAAGTTCACCCCACTTTTTGATGGGGTTGTTTTTTTCTTGTAAATTTGTTTAAGTTCCTTGTAGATCCTGGATACTAGACCTTAGTCAGATGGACAGGTTGCAAAAATTTTCTCCCATTCTGTGGGTTGCCTGTTCAATCTGATGATAGTTTGTTTAGCTGTGCAGGAGCTCTTAAGTTTAATTAGATCCCATTTGTCAATTTTGGCTTTTGTTGCAATCGCTTTTGGTGTTTTAGTCTTGAAGTCTTTGCCCATGCCTATATCCTGAATGGTATGGCCTAGGTCTTCTTCTAGGGTTTTTATGGTTTTGGGTTTTACATTTAAGTCATTAATCCATCTTGAGTTGATTTTTGTGTAAGGTTTGAGGAAGGGGTCCAGTTTCAGTTTTCTGCATATGGCTAGCCAGTTTTCCCCGCATCATTTATTAAACAGGGAATCCTTTTCCCATTGCTTGCTTTTGTCAGGTTTGTCGAAGATCAGATGGTTGCAGTTGTGGGTATTGTTTCTGAGGCCTCTGTTCTCTTCCATTGGTCTATATATGTGTTTTGGTGGCATAATATGCTGTTTTAGTTACTATAGCCTTGTAGTATACTTTGAAGTCAGATAGCGCGATGCCTCCAGCTTCGTTCTTTTTGCTTGGTATTGTCTTGGATATACGGGCTCTTTTTTGGTTCTGTATGAAATTTAAAGTAGTCTTTCTAGTTCTGTGAAGAAAGTCAATAGTAGCTTCATGGGAATAGCATTGAATCTGAAATTTTACTTTGGGCAGTATGGCCATTTTCACGATATTGATTTCTTCTATCCATAAGCATGGAATGTTTTTCCATTTGTTTGTGTACTCTCTTATTTCCTTGAGCAGTGATTTATAATTCTCCATGAAGAAGTCCTTCACATCCCTTGTAAGTTGGATTCCCAGGTATTTCATTCTCTTTGTAGCAATTATGAATGGGAGTTCACTCATGATTTGGCACTCTGCTTGTCTATTATTGGTGAATAGAAATGCTTGTGATTTTTGCACAATGATTTTGTATCCTGAGACTTTGCTGAAGTTGCTTATCAGCTTAAAGAGATTTTGGGCTGAGATTTGGGGGTTTTCTAAATATACAATCATGTCATCTGCAAATAGAGACAATTTGACCTCCTGTGTTCCTCTTTGAATGCCGTTTATTTATTTATCTTGCCTGATTGCCCTGGCCAGAACTTCTAATATTATGTTAATTAGGAGTGGTGAGAGAGGGCATCCTTGTCTTGTGCCAGTATGCAAAGGGAATGCCTGTAGCTTTTGCCCGTTCAGTATGATGTTGGCTATGGGTTTGTCATAAACAGCTCTTATTATTTTGTCATATGTTCCATCAATACCCAGTTTATTGAGAGTTTTAGCATGAAAGGGTGTTGAGTTTTATTGAAGGCTTTTTCCACATCTATTGAGATAATTATGTGGTTCTGTTAATGCGATGGATTATGTGTATTGATTTGCATATGCTGAACCAGCCTTGCATCACAGGGATGAAGTCAACTTAATCTTGGTGGATAAGCTTTTTGATGTGCTGCTGGATTTGGTTTGCCAGTATTTTATTGAAGATTTTCACATCGATGTTCATCAGGGATGTTGGCCTGAAATTTTCTTTTTTTGTTGTGACTCTGCCAAGTTTTGGAATCAGGATGATGCTGGCTTCATAAAATAAGTTAGGGAGGAGTCCCTCTTTTTCTATTGATTGGAATAGTTTCAGAAGGAGTGGTACCAGCTCCTCTTTGTACCTCTGGTAGAATTCAGCTGTGAATCTATTGGTTGGTAGGCTATTAATTATTGCCTCAATTTCAAAAGTTGTTATTGGTCTATTCAAGGATTTGACTTCTTCCTGGTTTAGTCTTGGGAGGGTATATGTGTCCAGGAATATATCCATTTCTTCTAGATTTTCTGGTTTATTTGTCTAGAGGTGTTTATAGTATTCTCTGATGGTAGTTTGTATTTCTGTGGGATCAGTGGTGATCTCCCCTTTATCATTTTTTATTGTGTCTATTTGATTCTTCTCTCTTCTTTTATTAATCTGGTTAGTTTCTATCTATTTTGTTAACTTTTTGAAAAAAACAGCTCCTGGATTCATTGATTTTTGAAGGGTCTTTTGAGTCTCTATCTCCTTCAGTTCTGCTGTGATCTTAGTTATTTCTTGCCTTCTGCTAGCTTTTGAATTTGTTTGCCCTTGCTTCTCTAGTTATTTTAACTGTGATGTTAGGGTGTCAATTTTAGATCTTTCTTGCTTTCTGATGTGACCATTTAGTGCTATAAATTTCTCTCTTAACACTGCTTTAGCTGTGTCCCAGAGATTCTGCTATGTTGTCTCTTCATTCTCATTGGTTTCAAAGAACTTCTTTATTTTGGCTTTAATTTCATTATTTACCCACTAGTCATTCAGGAGCAGGTTGTTGAATTTCCCTGTAGTTCTGCAATTTTGAATGAGGTTCTTAATCCTGAGTTCTAATTTGATTGCACTGTGGTCTGAGAGACTGTTATGATTCCCAATATTTTGCATTTGCTGAGGAGTGTTTTACTTCCAACTATGTGGTTGATTTCAGAATAAGTACTATGTGGTGCTGAGAAGAATGTATATTCTGTTGATTTAGGGTAGAGAGTTCTGTAGATGCCTATTAGGTCTGCTTGGTTAAGAGCTGAGTTCAAGTCCTGAATATTCTTGTTAATTTTCAATCTCATTGATCTGTCTAATATGGACAGTGGGCTGTTAAAGTCTCCAACTATGATTGTGTGGGACTCTAAGTCTCTTTTTAGGTCTGTAACAACTTGTTTTATGAATCTGGGTGCTCCTGTATTGGGTGCACATATATTAGGATAGTTAGCTCTTCTCGTTGCATTGATCCCTTTACCATTATGTAATCCCTTTATTTGTCTTTTTTGATCTTTGTTGATTGTAAGTCTGTTTGGTCAGAGACTAGGATTGCAATCTCTGCTTTTTTTTTCTTTCCATTTTCTTGGCAAATTTTTCTCCATCCCTTTATTTTGAGCCTCTATGTGTCTTTGCATGTGCTATGGGTCTCCTGAATACAGCACACCAATGGGTCTTGACTCTATCCAATTTGCTAGTCTGTGTCTTTTAATTGGGGCATTTATCCCATTTACATTTAAGGCAAATATTATTCTGTGTGAATTTGATCCTGTCATTATGATGCTACTTGGTTATTTTGCACATTAGTTGATGCAGTTTCTTCATGGTGTTGATGGTCCCTATATTTTGGTATGTTTTTGCAGTGGCTGATAACAGTTTTTCCTTTCCACATTTAGTGCTTCCTTCAGGAGCTCTTGTAAGGCAGGCCTGGTGGTGACAAAATCCTTTAGCATGTGCTTGTCTGGAAAGGATATTATTTCTCCTTCACTTATGAAGCTTAGTTTGGCTGGATATGAAATTCTGGGTTGAAGATTCTTTTCTTTAAGAATATTGAATATTGGCACCCATTCTCCACAGGCTTGTAGGGTTTCTGTAGAAAGATCCACTGTTAGCCTGATGGGCTTCCCTTTGTAGATTACCTGACTTTTTCTCTGGCTGCCCTTAATGTGTGTTTCTGTGTTTCAACCTTGGAGAATCTGATGATTACGTGTCAGGGTTATTCTTCTCGAGGAGTACGCAGTGGTGTTCTCTATATTCCCTGAATTTGAATGTTGGCCTGTCTTGCTGTTCTCCTGGATTATATCCTGAAGTGCATTTTCCAACTTGGTTTCATTCTCCCCATCACTTTTGGGTACACCAATCAATCGTAGGTTTGATCTTTTCACAGTCCCACATTTCTTGGAGGCTTTGTTCCTTCCTTTTTATTCTTTTTTTTCTCTAATCTTGTCTTCACACCTTATTTTAGTAAGTTAATCTTCAATCTCTGATATCCTTTCTTCCACTATTGATTTGGCTATTGATACTTTTGTAAGCTTCAGGAAGTTCTTGTGCTGTGTTTTTCAGCTTCATCAGGTCATTTATGTTCTTCTCTAAACTGGTTATTCTAGCTAGCAACTCCCATAACCTTTTATCAAGGTTCTTAGCTTCGTTGCATTGGGTTAGAACATGCTCCTTTAGCCCAGAGGAGTTTGTTATTACCCACCTTCTGAAGCCTACTTCTGTTAATTTCTCAAACTCATTCTCTGTCCAGTTTTGTGCCCTTGCTGGAGAGGAGTTGGCATCACTTAAAGAAGAGGCATTCTGGTTTTTGGAATTTTCAGCATTTTTGTGCTGGTTTTTCCTCATCTTTGTGGATTTGTCTACCTTTGATCTTTGAGACTGGTGACCTTTGGACTGGGTTTTGTGGGATGGGGGTTGGTTTTGTTGATATTGATGTTATTGCTTTCTGTTAGTTTTTCTTCTCACGGTTAGGCCTCTCTTCTGCAAGTCTGTTGCAGTTTGCTAGAGGTCCACTCCAGACCCTGTTTGCCTAGTATCACCAGCAGAGGCTGCAGAACAGCAAGGATTGCTGCCTGCTCCTTCCTCCAAAAGCTATGCCCCAGGAGGGCACCGGTCTGATGCCTGCCAGAACTCTCCAGTATGAGGTGTCTGTCAATCCCTGTTGGGAGGTCTCTCCTAGTCAGGGACCGACTTGAGGAGGCAGTCTGTTCCTTAGCAGAGCTCGAGCATTGTGCTGGAAGAACCCTCCTTGTCAGGATCTGCTGCTCTCTTCAGAGCCAACAGGCAGGAACGTTTAAATCTGCTGAAGCTGTGCCCACATCTGCCCCTTGCCCCAGGTGCTCTGTCCCAGGGGGATGGCAGTTTTTTATCTATAAGCTCCTGACTGGGACTGCTGCCTTTCTTTCAGAGATCCTCTGTCCTGTGAGGAGGAATCTAGAGACACAGTCTGGCCACAGCTACTTTGCAGTGCTGTGTTGAGTTCCACCCAGTCCAAATTCCCAGCCTCCTTAGAACTGTCAGGAGAAAAATCACCTACTCAAGCCTCTCTAATGGTGGATGTGCCCCTCTCCCCACTGGGCTCCATTTTCCCAGGTCAGCTTCAGACTGCTGTGCTGGCAGTGAGAATTTCAAGACAGTGGTTGTTAGCTTGCTGAGCTCTGTGGGAGTGGAACCTGCTGAGTGAGATCACTTAGCTCCCTGGCTTCAGCCTCGTTTCCAGAGAAGTGAATGGTTCTGTCTTGCTGGGGTTCCAGACACCACTAGGGTACAAAAAAAAAAAAATATTCCTGCAGCTAGCTTGGTGTTTTCCCAAACAACTGCCCAGTTTTGTGCTTGTAACCCAGGGTCCTGATGATGTAGGCACAAGAAGGAATATCCTTGTTTGCAGATTTCAAAAACCGTGGAAAAGCATAGTATCTGGGCTGGATAGCACAGTCCTTCAGGGCTCCCCCTGGCTGAAGGAGGGAGGACTCTGGCTCCTCTCACTTCCCAGGTGAGTCAATGCCCCCACCTGCTTCTCCATGGGCTGCATCCACTGCCTAATCAGTCCCAATGAGGTGAACAGGGTACCTCAGTTGGAAATGCAGAAATCACCTTCTGTGTTGGTCTCACTGGGAGCTGCAGATGGGAGCTGTTCCTATTTGGTCATCTTGCCAGATCTAAGACATGTTGAACATTTTTTATATACTTATTAGCCATTTGTATGTCTTCTCTTGAGAAATACCTATTCAGATATTTTGCCCATTTTTTAAATAAGATTCTTTGTTTGCTTTTGAGTTCAGACCCTTGTATATTCTGAAGATTAGTCCTTTGTCAATTGAATAGCTTACAAATACATTATCCCATTACATAAGATGACTCTCCATTCTGTTGATTTTTTCCTTTGCTGCACAAAAGCCTTTTAGTTTAACAGTCTCATTTGTCTATTTTTGCTTTTGTTGAGTGTGCTATTGAAGTTTTACCCATCAAATTTTTGCCTGGACAAATATCTGCAAGTGTTTTCCCTATGTTTTTCTGTAGTAGTTTTATAGCTTGGGGTCTTACATTTAAATATTTAATCCATTTTGAATTGATTTTTGCATATAGCATATTAATATCCATGTTTCCCGGCGCCAGTTAAAAACATACGTTCCCCAATGTATATTGCTGGCCTCTGTCAAAAATAAGATGACTTTAAATATGTAAATTTATTTCTGAATTCTCTATTCTGTTCCATTGGTCTATGTGTCTGTTTTTACTGTCAGGTCATTTTTCATAAAACTAAAACTCAACCCATTTCACATAAGTGACATGAACAGAAACTCCTCATGGGTAAAAGTTTGAAATCTTCCAATGTGCAATCTTGGGCTACATATTTCAGTGTTCAGTGCTCCATTCTTCCACTCCTCTCTAGACCTTTGCTTTTCTGTTTTGAGTGTAAGTCAGTCTTACCCACTAGAGTAAGTCCAGTTTAGGGTAGTGGCTGTGTCTAATTAATCTTCATACACTTCTCAGCACCTACTACAGTGCTGTGCATACAGTATATTTGCTCTCTATACACACACGTGCATATGGTTGTTTTTCTAGCTTGCAGGTCCTGCTTACATTTGATATGAGACTCAGTGATCTCAGCTGAATCACTGAATCCCTCTTGCTATCACTCTACAGCCAGCTGCATAGAGTTCTTTGTGTGAAAATAAGCTTATTACCAAAACATTCCACACCTGAAATTCAGTCTGTTCATTGGATGCTAATATTGAGACTGCTAGACATATATACATTAATTATTGTGTCATGTAACAATACTAAATTGTGAATTAATTTGATCTGTGACCATCTACTAGAAGGGTTCCATAGACTGCAAACCAAGTGAACTGAAAAGTGAGGAAATGATGCTTCCTCATCCCCACCATCTAAATGAAAAATTCTCTAGAAAATGTTTCCCAGCTGTCTAACATAAAACAAAAGGCACAAAAAGTGTCCCCAACACATTGCACTAAACAGGAAAGAGTAGTTTTCTTAACATCTAGTCTATTTCCCAGAAATGAAGAGCTTATCCCTGCTTTCACTTTCAATTTGGGGCAGTTTTGGTAGTTTGAGTCTTTCTGAGAATTTGTCCGTTATGTCTAATTTAATTTGTTGGCATACAGTTTTTGATAGCATTACCTTAAAAATCTTTTTTTATTTTTGTAAGGTCAGAAGTAATGTCCCCCTTTTCATTCTCGATTTTAGTAATTTGAGTCTCTTGTTCTTCTGCCGGGTTTTTTTGTTTTGTTTTGGCCAGTCTAAAAAATCAGTTTTGTTTTGCCAATTTTGTTGATCTCTTCTAAGAACAGCTTTTGGTTTTACTGATTTTCTCTACTTTTGTCTTCTATTCTCTATCTCATTAATTTCTACTCTTAATTTCCAGAGTTCTTTATTATTTTCTTCTTTCTTCTAGCTTCATATTCAGTTTGCTCTTCATTTACTAGCGTCTTAAGGTAAAAGATTAGGTTATTGATCTGAGTTCTGATATTTTCTTACTAATTGCTCTAGAGCTTATCATACATATAATTTATGAGAATGTATCTCACATTTATGCTAAATCAGTTCCAACAAGACAATTTTTACTCTTGTAAGTCTAAAATACTAGTTTTTCTCACTTTTTTGATATTATTAAATACGTTAAATATATGTTCAAGCAATATAATATATTGTTATAATTAATTCATACAATTTTATGTCTTTTAAAGAAGCTGAAGGGGAAAGTATAAATGTATAGAGCTTGTTATATTAACTTACAGTTTCAGGTTCTCTTAATGTATTCCTGGGGGTTCAAGTTAACATCTGCTGTCATTTCTTTATTCCAATGCAGCTTTGCTCCTACCGTCTTCTCTTGTCCTGTTCTTGTTAAGTATATCACGTTTCTATATGTTGTGGACCTGAAACACAATTATATACATATTGTTTTATATAACTGTCTTATAAAAATTAGTTAAAAAGAGAAATAAGAAGAAATATGCATTTATACTGTCTTTTATAACTATATAATTATCTTACTGGGGCTCTTTGCTTGTACATGTGGATGGGTATTGCCATCTGGAGTCATCTGCTTTCTGCCTGAAAATCTTCTTTTATTAATAGTATTTCTTGTAAAGTCAATTATCCAGTAGCAAATTTTATTTGTTTCCAGGCTTGAATCTCCCCCTGGTTCACACTCTTTTTCAAAAAAAGTCAGTTTCTGTGGGAAAAGCTTTGGAGCTCTGATTTTATGGACTGCCTCTCTCTCTCTCTCTGGAAAATATCTCTGAGCCATGACCCCTTCAACTGGGCAGAGGTGATGGCTTCTGCTCTTTTCCAATTGCCCCTCCCAACATGGAAAAACCACCCTACAAGTGAACCAGAGTGAGGGTGACAGGCCAGGATTTCTCATTCTGCCATTCCCGAGCTACAGCTGAAATCTTCTTCCAAAAATTATAACTAAGAATATTATCAGGTGAAAGAAATCTGACCTGACTCTATCTTACTTCTAACCTCCAAGCTGTCCTTGTTCAACCCTGAGCATAGGCCGAACTGATACTGGAAGGAATTTAGTCAGCCCTTTCCGAAAATAAAACCCCTTCCTCCCTGAGGACTAGACTGACTTTGCAAGACTAACAAATCAGTCATGAGATTAGAAATTATGGTCTGGGAGTCATGTAGCTAGAGGCCACAAGATTCCAGACCTCTCCAATTGCCATCCAGGTCAATAAACTGGCTCATCTGGTCTTGCGGCCCCCACCAGGAACCAACTCATGCAAGAGGACAGCTTTGATGCCCTGTGATTTCATCCCCAACCCAGCCAATCAGCACTCCCCACTTCCCAACCTCCTACCCACCAAATGATCCTCAAATGTCCTCCAAATGTTTCTGAGGGTCTCCACGTTTTCAGGGAGACCCAACTGAGTAATAATAAAACTCGAGACTCCCATACAGCCAGCTCTGTGTGAATTAAACTCTTTCTCTACTGCAATTCTGCTGTCTTGATAAATCAGCTCTACCTAGGCAACAGGCAAGGAGAACCTGTTGGACAGTTACAGAACCTCTGCTCTATGAGTGGGACTGGGAGAGGTTGGGAGCCCTTGACTTCTGGCCACACTCACCAGAAAGTTTGTCTTTACGACTCACTATTGGAGGGGATGAAAAATTCTGGTGGATTAGCACTCCTGATGGGATATATTATCCCTGCTTAGAATGTGAGAGGAGAGGCAGCCCCACCTTCTTTCCACAGCCCCCAGTATGGAAACTGGGGGCTTTTGTCAACTCGAACTGAAAATGAGGATGAAGACGCCTGAGGGTCAAGTGTCACAGACTCTTGTTAATCTTACCAGAGTTATAGGAGTGCTCCTTCAATAGATGTTTCATTGTGATGTACGCTTCCAGGACAATTTGCAGAGATTTTAAATGGTTCAAATAATTTTGACAGATGTAAGAATGTTATGCTCTAAGAAGTAAAAGACTTTAAAGTAGTTTTAATAATAAAGGAGCTACAGTGTTAAGGAAGGATAGAAAGAGTTTAGATAAAATTATTTTATAAAATATGAATGAGAAAAGACATTATATCTGCATTTTATATACATCTAATATATAATTGTAATGTGTAAGTAAGAAACGCTTCGCCAGGCCTGGTGGTTCACACTTGTAATCCCAGCACTTTGGGAGGCCACGGTGGGTGGATCACCTGAGGTCGGGAGTTCAAGACCAGCCTGACCTACCTGGAGAAACCCCATCTCTACTAAAACTACAAAATTAGCCAGGCATAGTGGTGCATGCCTGTAGTTCCAGCTACCTGGGAGGCTGAGGCAGGAGAATCGCTTGAACCTGGGAGGTGGAGGTTGCAGTAAGCCGAGATTGTGCCACTGCACTCCAGCCTGGACAACAAGAGTGAAACTCCATCTCAGAAAAAAAAAAAAAGAGAAAAAAGAAAAAAAGAAATGCTCACACAAGGTTGGGTCTGGCGGCTCACACCTATAATCCCAGCAATTTCAGAAGCTGAGGCAGGGGGATCATTTGAAGGAAGGAGTTCAAGACCAACCTAAGCAACAAAGTGAAACCACGTCACTATAAATATATTTTTTTAAATGAAACATTCACTCAGGCTTTTTACTATTTTATTTGTTTTGCTGTAAAATAGAGATAGTGCCACTTATTCTGTATGTTAGAAGTCTTTACTGAATTAGACACAAAACACTAACAGCTCTTATAAAACAATCTATAAAAATAAAATCACACTATAATGAATTTAAAAATAAAAAACCTGTAAATAAAATATTTCCACAATTTTTCACTTGGCAAATAAGCAGCATAGTGAAGTAGTTCGAGAAGAAGGTATGGGATCATCAGTGCCTGGGTTCAGATTAGTTACAGTGCTATGATTTTAGACAACTAATAAAGTCTTTCTGTGCTCAGTTTCTATAAAACCATGAGGAAATATTACGAATTTTCAGTTGTGTGATTCATGTAAAGCCATCAGTACTGAGCCTGGAACGTGAGTACACATGGAGCCCCTCCTGACTGTGTGCTGGGCATTAACTGCCAGGGGCTGGGTGTTCATGAGTGTGCTAAACATGCCCTTTCCTTATGTACTACACCAATCAAAGAATAGGCAGCTCCATTGTGAGTGTGTCTATTATTTTAGGAAATTGTATCTGAAAATTAACGTGATGCCTCCTCATTCTAAGATTCTCAAACTGACTCAATCCATGAGACACGTATCATTGTATTCAAAACCTAATGGACATTTTGTTAGACAACAAATGGTTTCTAAGGTTTCCAACAACAACCAAAACAAACAAACAAAAAAATAAACTTTGAAACTTTTGGTTGAGCAATCATTAAACCCTCCCACTGACACACTCCAGTAATTCCATTTATGGTAGTGGAGTCAGTGACTTGAACGAAATACTTTCAGTTTCATATTACTCTAAGTCCATTACAAATCTGCTAAATTTCTAAATATTTCATAACTGAGGAAATCCCAGACCTACAACGTTGGAACAGTGAAATATTAGTCCAAGGATCCAGTGAGAGACACAGAAGTGCTAGAAGCCACTCCTCGTGAACTAAGGAGAAAAAGGACAGGTAAGAACTTTTGCTCCTTCTCATAAATCAGCTTTCTCTCTAGCTCCAAAGGATCTCAGCTCAGGGATATGGAACTTATAAGGTTGTGGCAGGGATGGGAAGGAATTTATAAAGGTCAGTTCGTTTTCTTAAAAATGACCAGGACCAAATTAGGCTGCAGCTGAGCCTGACGTGGGACACAGGTCAGATGAAATCCTGGTGTTATAAGAAGCAGCATGGCTCTAAGTGCCACTACAGTGCTTGTGTTGAATGAGACACCAGCAGACGCGAACTAAACTGAGAGTTTGAAATGCATTAGGATAGTCTTTCTCTTTGTTGACACTGTCTGTGTTGACTAGGGACATGATTACATCTCCATTGTCAGTGATGGAGCTTGCTGAATCCTGCTTCTATGCAGCTAAGAAATGGAAAGAGTTACAAATGAGTTCTTTTCATGAGAAGGAAAGAAGAGCAACTGAGAAGCAGAGTAAGCAACCCACTGACAGGGTTAAAGACAAAGAAAAAACTGAAACCCATCATGAAAGCAGTATACTTTTTATTACGCTTTTGAACTTTGTTTCAGAATGGATTACTTTCTTTAGAAATAGACCAGACTCACTAATTTCCTAGTGCCCACTGATCCCCTGTCCCTTAGAAGTGAAATTCAACCCCACTGCTTCACTAAAGTACTTCCAATTTTGTTTTCTTTTAGTAGAGAGTGGGGCCTAACTTGTTTCCTCTTTAATTCTCCTGTAATGCATCTCTAAGGAAAATATCTTTGCTTACTTTAACCTCTCCATGCACTCAGACTACTTTGATCCTGCCTGCTGGAAAGTCTTCCCCTGAATTCCTTGTCAAGACACTAGCCTCATTCATGGCCTTCTGGTCTGGCAGTCTCTCTCTCTGTCTCTCTCTCTGTCTCTCTGTCTCTCTCTCTCTCTCTCTCTCTCTCTCTCACACACACACACACACACACACACACACACACCCATTTCCAGCTCCTTAGCTTCCTCTTCTCCACTCCTACTATTCCTCCTCTTTCTGTTTCTCTTTCTCCTACCCTACCAAATGGAAAACAGAACAAAACAGAAATCCTAAAGCTGCATCGCTGGAAATATATTTTATTTGAGCAACTTCCTAGGTAGCTCTCTTTATCTGCCTCTTGATCTTTTAATCCTTACTGCATTATCTGGGGAGAAACATTCAGTATTTGCAATTTTGAATTAATACCCTCACTGAGTTAGGGGCTACCTTATCGTGACTCTAATGAAACTGAAATTTCATGGCGCACTTTGGGAGGCCAAGGCGGGCGGATCACGAGGTCAGGAGATTGAGACCATCCTGGCTAACACGGTGAAACCCCGTCTCTACTAAAAAATACAAAAAATTAGCCGGGCGCAGTGGCGGGCGCCTGTAATCCCAGCTACTCCAGAGGCTGAGGCAGTAGAATGGCGTAAACCCGGGAGGCGGAGCTTGCAGTGAGCTGAGATCCGGCCACTGCACTCCAGCCTGGGCAACAGAGCAAGATTCCGTCTCAAAAAAAAAAAAAAAAAAAAAAAAATTCATGGCTCTTCTCTTGGACATGCCCCTTCAGAGCCCTCCGAATATTCCCTAGCCATATATTTCACATATTTGTATAGTTTTATAAAGTTTGCAAAAGTATGTTACATTGTTTCCACTTCCAGAATGGCACTGTGAGAAGCTTTGTCAATCCTCATTGCAGTGAAATAAGCATAAGCAGTTGAAGATGGAGGAAGCAACACATTTAAAAATCTTTGAAAATTATTCTAAGGGTAAACATCAAACTATGAACACTGATTCACTGTGTTGGATGTTTATTCACTGTAAGAATTAATAAGTAAATCAATATTGAATTCCTTACAAACAGCTAGGATGCAAAATAAATCCTCTAAATCCTATTCTATCTTCCATTAATTGACTAGTGAAAATATTTAATAAGAATCCAAAAAGAAAGTTTTCCACAATAAATTAAATGAAATATTTGGGTTGTGAGAGTAGTTGAGTGTTGACAAGTCACTGTCATGCTAACATTTTTTATAATGAGCTACTTTGACAATACTTCCATAACTTTCTCAGATGATACAGATTTCGCCTCATCTCTCTCACTGTCACACACAAAACTTTTGGCCATACTGGGGAATCTTATGATTATCCCTTATAATTCCAAAACACTAGAAATTTTCATTTATTTCACCTCTTCTCTTGTAGACAAGGGAACACCCTGGACATGGCATCAGAGATTCACATGACAGGCCCAATGTGCCTCATTGAAAACACTAATGGGCGACTGATGGCGAATCCAGAAGCTCTGAAGATCTTGTCTGCCATTACGCAGCCTGTGGTGGTGGTGGCGATTGTGGGCCTCTACCGCACAGGCAAATCCTACCTGATGAACAAGCTGGCTGGAAAGAAAAAGGGTGAGTGGCATGAGCAAAGATCTGCCAAGTCCCTTCTGTACAGCTTTTTTTAAGTGTACAGCTCTGTGGCATTAATGACATTCACATTGTTATACAACTGTCACCTCCATCCATATCCAGAACTCTTTCGTCTTGCCTAACAGAAACTCTGTACTAATTAAACAAAAGCTCCACATAAACCCATTGCTTGCCATCATTCTACATTTTATCTCTATGAATTTGACTACTACAGAAACCTCATATAAGTGGAATCATTCAATATTTGTCCTTTTATGACTGGCTTATTTCAATTCATATGTCTTCAAGTTTCATCAGCGTGTTAGCACGTGCCAAAACTCTTCCCTTTTAAGGCTTATTAATTGTACGTGTATACTAATTTGTTTATCTCTTCATCTGTCAATGGCCACTTGGATTGCTTCCACCTTTGTCTACTATAAATAATGCTAACAGGAACATGGGTGTCTGAATATCTGTTCAAGTCCCTGCTATCACTTCCTTTGGGAATATATCCAGAAGGGGAATTGCTGGCTCATGCAGTCATTCCATGTTAACTTTTTTTAAAGAAATCACTATACCATTTTCCACAATGACTGTACTGTTTTATATTCCCAACAGAAATGTACAAGGGTTCTAATTTCTCTACATCCTCACTAACATTTTTTATTTTCAGTGTTTTTTTTTTTTTTTTTGATAGTGCCCATATGAATGGATGTTAAGTAGTATCTCGTTGTGGTTTTGATTTTCATTTCCCTAATGACTAGTGATATTGAGCATCTTTTCATGTGCTTATTGGCCACTTGAATATCTTCTTTGGGAGAATGTCTCTTTAAGTCCTTTGTTCATTATTAATCTGGTTTTTATTTGTGTTGCTTTGCAAATTTTTTTATATTTTCTAGATATCAATCCCTTATCATATACATGTTTAGCAAATATTTTCTTACATTCTATGTGATGCCTTTTTTAACTCTGTCCATAGTGTCCATTAATACACAAAAGTTTTAAATTTGGCTGAAGTCCCACTAATCTATGTTTTCCTTTATTGTCTGTAGTTTTGGTTTCTTATTAAAAAAAAATCACCAAATCCAATATATAAAACTTTTACCCTTTGTTTTCTTCTACAACTTTATAATGTTAACTCTAATGTTCAGTTATTTGATCCATTTTCAGTTCATATTTGTAAGTTATAAGGTAACAGTCCAACTTTTTGTTTCTTGGTTTTTTTTTTTTTTTGAGACAGAGTGTTGCTCTGTCGCCCAGGCTGGAGTGCAGTGGCGCAATCTCGGCTCACTGCAAGCTCCACCTCCCGGGTTCACGCCATTCTCCTGCCTCAGCCTCCCGAGTAGCTGGGACTACAAGCGCCAGCCACCACGCCCAGCTAATTTTTTGTATTTTTAGTAGAGACGGGGTTTCACCGTGTTAGCCAGGATGGTCTCCATCTCCTGACCTCGTGATCCGCCCACCTCGGTCTCCCAAAGTGCTGGGATTACAGGCATGAGAAACTGCGCCCGGCCAACAGCTCAACTTTTTAAGGAGGTATCTCATTTCCTCAACATCATTTGTTAAGGAGACTCTCCTTTTTTCATTAAATGATCTTGACACCAGTACTGGAAATCATCAACCATATGTGTCAGAGTTTATTCATGGGCTGTCTCTTCTATTCCATTGGTTTATATGTCAGTCTTTATACCAGTACCATACATGGTTTTGTAATACGTTTCAGAACTCAGAAATTGTGAGACTCCAACTTTGCTCTTCCTTTTTAAGATTATTTTCATCATTAGGGGATCTCTGGAAATTTCATATGAAAGTTAGGATGGATTTTCTATTTATACAAAGTAATTGGAATGTTGGTAGGGATTACATCAAACCTGTACATCACTTTGGGTAGTAGTGACATCTTAAGAATATTGAGTCTTCCAATCCATAAACACAGGATGTCTTTCTAATAACTTATGTCACCTATAATTTCTTTAAAGGGTGTTTGAAGTTTTCACTCTACAAGTCTTTCGCCTGCTTGGTTAAACTTATTCCTAGGTAGTGTATTCTTTCAATGCTGTTAAATGGGATTGTTTTCAAAATTTCCTTTTCTTTTTGTTTGGAAAGGAAATTAGAATTTCCTTTCTAATTCTATTTTTTACACTAGCAACTGATTTCTCCATATTGACTTTGTATGCTGCAACTTTGGTGAATTGTTTTAAGAGTTCTAATATTTTTTTGTGGAATATTTAATGTTTTCTACAAATTATATACTATCATCAGCAGACAGAGATAATTTTACTTTTTCATTACCAATTAGGATGCCTCCTTTATGCTTTTCTTGTATAATTACTCTGGATAGGACTTGCAGTGTTCTGTGGAACACAATTGACAAAAGTAGGCACCCTTTCTTGTTCCTGATATAAGAAAAGCTATGACGCTTCATCATTAAATGTGAAGTGAGCTGTAGATTTTTAATATATGGCCTTTATTATGTTGAGGTACTTTCTATTTTTACTTTGTTGATTATTTTTATCATGAAAGCCTCCTGAATTTTTCCATGCATTGGATATTCGAATTTCCTATTTCTTTGATAGTAAGTAAGGTGAATAGTGATTGTTGTTTCAGTTCTCTCTCTTAACCTTAATTATGTTACCTTTTCCTTCAATTGCCAGAACTGCCTGTTACTAAATCTCCACCTCTGGTCTCCTCTCTCCCTTGCAGGCTTCTCTCTGGGCTCCACAGTGCAGTCTCACACTAAAGGAATCTGGATGTGGTGTGTGCCCCATCCCAAGAAGCCAGGCCACATCCTAGTTCTGCTGGATACCGAGGGTCTGGGAGATGTAGAGAAGGTGAGACTCAAGGATCCAATTGTGGAGTGAACCCCTCTTCTCTGAGTATTTTATGCACCATTTAAATTGTTTATTAACCATTAACTACAGGCTGTAATATGTGTGGGTTAACACAGATGCATAAAGGGAGCACAAATAATCCCAGTGTCATGAGTCTTTTCCTGCAGAGAACTTTGGTTAAGAATTTGGTTGCTAAAGCCTTGTGATTTTGTATTTAAACTTAAATTATGTCACTAATTCAGTAGCCTGAGAAAAGTGACTTATTTTAGCCTCAGCATTCCAACCTTCAAAATGTATAGAAAAGACCTATGTTGGCCACATAGTATTATTTTGAATATTTAATAAGATAATACATTTCAGGCGTATATTAATTACTTGATAAAATAGCAACTAATAGTATCAATCTTATATGTGAATTTTGTTATTTAAAAAAAGAGAAAATTTTAAATTTAAATTGTACTTCAGGCCTTAAAATGCCCACCAACCTTGAATTTTAATTTTACAATTATCTGTTGATGATCATTAGACCTAGTAAGAATCATAGTAACCCAAAAACACTCGTTGAAAAACTACCCAAAGCCACATCCTACTGAGAATAATTTTTGTATTGTCTTCCTTTAATAGGTCATTAGTGTTAAAAAAACAAAAACAAAAACAAAAACAAAACAAAAAAAAACCTCTAACATATGAACATAGTTTTACTACTGTTACTCTGGAAAGTGCTGTGACAATGAAACTTGCTCCTGACTCCAGTGTGTCTTGACTTCCAGGGTGACAACCAGAATGACTCCTGGATCTTCGCCCTGGCCGTCCTCCTGAGCAGCACCTTCGTGTACAACAGCATGGGAACCATCAACCAGCAGGCCATGGACCAGCTGCAGTATCCTTTGTGACCCACAACAGCACCAAGGTCAGAGGGGACACCTGTATTCATAAACCAGCTGCCTGACTGTGAATCCTCATGAATCAAACTCAAGAGGAGAAAACATAAAATAATGCAAGTACAGAGGAGAGACCCCATGTATCCACTTTAGACTTGACACTTAGGTTAGGAGTAAAGGAAAATGGAAGGTTTGGGAATGTGTTGAACTAATACGGGATGAGGTCCCTGTTCATTTTGTCACATTTCCTTAGTTAGCTACTCAGCTATGTGACAGAGCTGACACATCGAATCCGATCAAAATCCTCACCTGATGAGAATGAGAATGAGGATTCAGCTGACTTTGTGAGCTTCTTCCCAGACTTTGTGTGGACACTGAGAGATTTCTCCCTGGACTTAGAAGCAGATGGACAACCCATCACAGCAGATGAGTACTTGACATACTCCCTGAAGCTGAAGCAAGGTAACGGAGAGCTTCAACTGATAAATGAGGATGAGAAAACAAAAGAAATTATCATTTTTCAGTTTACTATTGCTAGTTTTCCCAAATTTGCAGTTTTCTATGTCTTCAGCTGGCTATTCCTAGAAATTAATGCTTGTTGAATATCCAGATTAATAGATGTTATTTTAAATTACATTTGTCATTGTTCTAGAACAAGTTTCTTGTTCTTTCACCTTTGTGTATGCTGTGATTAGGTTAATTTTATCTCCCTGCATAGGGTTTGTGATCTTCTATTTAGTCATAGAGTATGGAGTACAATGGATTTTTTTTTAAAGAACATAGACTAAAACATGAACTGTATGCTAGTCTAAGCACTGGCAAACTATAGCCCAAGACACATCATGGCCAATCCTGCCTGCCAGCTGTCTTTGTAAACAGGGTTTTCTTGGAATAATGCTATGCCCATTCATTTACATATTGTCTAAAGCTGTTGTCATGCTCCAATAACAGAGTTGAGTACTTGGAAAAGAGACCACCCAGCCTGAAGAGCCTAAAATATTTACTATTTGGCCCTTTATAGAAACACTTACATTAGGCAATTTTATAATTTTTTTACGCTTTTCTAGGTACCAGTGAAAAAGATAAAAATTTTAATCTGCCCCGACTCTGTATCCGGAAGTTCTTCCCAAAGAAGAAATGCTTTGTCTTTGATCGCCCTGTTCACCGCAAGAAACTTGCCCAGCTTGAGAAACTACATGATGAAGAGCTGGACCCCGAATTTGTGCAACAAGTAGCAGACTTCTGTTCCTACATCTTTAGCAATTCCAAAACTAAAACTCTTTCAGGAGGCATCAAGGTCAATGGGCCTCGTAAGTCCCCTTCCTAGTATTTCTGCTCATTGTTTAAGACTAGAGGAGCATAGAATAACTTCCACCTAGTTTCAGCTTTGAAAAATCCCAGTCTACTGCTATATTTGTGTTAAATTCTAGATGGTACCAATGTTTCTAATATATATTGTTACTCAAATTTCCCCAGTCTAGGAAAAGGCCAAAGGGAAAAAAGTTCTACTGCTTAAAATTGCCCTATGTAAACATAATTGTAAATAATTTAAATAGGGAAAATTTAAAAGTCAATTCTCATGGCTGTATTTCAAGGACACATATCTACATGTACTTGGTGGCTAGCACACTGAAAAGCACATATGCAACATTTCCAGCATTACAGAAAGCGCTTTTGAACAATACTGTGATAAAATAATCCAAATGGCTCCTTTTTATTGGAATAGTGTCATTTGTTTCATACATATTGATCAAATGCTTACTATGAATAGACTGAAAATATAGACATAAATGAAATAGATATGGTTCCTGTCCTAATGGTGCTTGGGGTTAAAATGGACACAAACATTCAATTAAGTCTATGTAATCTAATACAAGAACTCTCAAATGTTGGTATGCATACATATCTTCTGAGGATCTTACGAAAGAGAAAAGTCTAATTCAATAGATCTTGGACAGGGTCTGAGAGTCTGTATTTCTAGCAAGCTTCCAGGTGATACTGAGGACATTGATGCTGTGAGAAAAATAGGTGGTATTTGACATGCTCAGAATTACACAGAATAGAGACTTTCTTTACCACAAGAAACATTATCATTTGTTCTCCATATGCAGGTCTAGAGAGCCTGGTGCTGACCTATGTCAATGCCATCAGCAGTGGCGATCTGCCCTGCATGGAGAATGCAGTCCTGGCCTTGGCCCAGATAGAGAACTCAGCTGCAGTACAAAAGGCTGTTGCCCACTACGAACAGCAGATGGGCCAGAAGGTGCAGCTGCCCACGGAAACCCTTCAGGAGCTGCTGGACCTGCACAGGGACAGTGAGAGAGAGGCCATTGAAGTCTTCATCAGGAGTTCCTTCAAAGATGTGGACCATCTATTTCAAAAAGAGTTAGCGGTAATTTTTGTCTCAAATTTACACGGTTTAGGCTCATGGAAGCCAAAGTACTACAAGGAAAGAAAACGAGTATTTATTCTGGTAGAAGTAATTCCTCCCAGCTTCCATAATGGTGAAAACAACAGATTTGTAATTGCATCAATCAGAAGCCCCAGTTGTATTATTACAGATCCAAAGTTCTAAAACATTTTTTCCTGAATAATTTTCCCTTAACTTATGCATATAACGGACAACCAGAGCTTCTAATAAAATTACCTGCCCACTCTTCTCAGACTGACTTGATATTCTAGCCAAACGCAAAGAAAATTTTTATACTAATTATCTTGAGCAGGCTTCTGATCAGCCACATTTATTCCATATGAAATCATTAGTCCAATACGCAAAAGCAGAGTTTTCCTCTAACGGTTGACATAAAGCTATCAATCTTAGCCCTGAATCTCACCTCCAAAAAGAAAGCGACTTCAGTAGAAAGTGGGGTCAGGAGGAAGAGTGTGGTCCTGCTGAGGAGCTTGTCAGTTTCTCCAGAGTCATTAACTTTCTATTTCCAGAAGTCTTTCCCAAAATTCTGAGGTCAAGCTAACATCCTTTCCCTGTTACTCTTTTTACTTCTTATTTTTACATTAAAGGCCCAGTTAGAAAAAAAGCGGGATGACTTTTGTAAACAGAATCAGGAAGCATCATCAGATCGTTGCTCAGCTTTACTTCAGGACATTTTCAGTCCTCTAGAAGAAGAAGTGAAGATGGGAATTTATTCAAAACCAGGGGGCTATCGTCTCTTTATTCAGAAGCTACAAGACCTGAAGAAAAAGTACCACGAGGAACCGAGGAAGGGGATACAGGTAACCAAGATTCATCTGTCAGTTATGGAAAGCTGCTGACCTGCCTCCTACAAACACCAAAGTGACCAAGTCTCGTTGCACACAGATGTGCTTTTTTGTTTGCATAACATTCATGCTTTTATTCAATAACAAATGCAAAGAGACAGTTATACCAAATATGTCCTAGGTGCTCATCAAAGAGAGTACAGTCAATTAACTATTGAGTTATAAATTCAATTACCAGAGGAAGCACAAAGTTATTATTGTCATCATTACAGCTGGGCTTTTCCTGTTGCAAGAGAGGGGAACCTAATGATGGCTGCTTAGACAAAAATAGTAATTCATTGATTTAGGCTGCAAACTGGCTTTACAGGATAGGTGGATCTAAGGTTTCAAATAACATCATGAACTGTCTCTCTGTCCAGTGTTTCCCCATCCCCACAGTTTTCTCCCTTCCATCCTCCCTCTATCTGAGTCACTCTAATATTTGCTTTCTCAATGATGGCTTCATTCCCCAGCAGGCTCAGCCCATTTGGGACCACAGGATTACCAGTTCCAAACTTAGAGCCCTTAATCTAAACAGGACAGAGACCATCTTTTTCCCAGTATCTATATTAGCCCACTAAAAATGACTGCTAAGTAGGATGCTCTGATCAGCTTGCCAGGAGCATGTGCCTGTCACTCGGACAGGGAATTTAATCACCAAGAACAACAGGGTCAAGAGGAAGAATTCCCAGAGGAAAGGATAGCAGGAAGATGAACAGGAACACCTGCTTACAGCCATTTCTTACTGCTCACTCTGTGTTCTCTGGGTCCTAAGGCTGAAGAGATTCTGCAGACATACTTGAAATCCAAGGAGTCTATGACTGATGCAATTCTACAGACAGACCAGACTCTCACAGAAAAGGAAAAGGAGATTGAAGGTGAGGAGTGAGTTAAGAGATTAGATGGCCTCAAAAGCTCCAAAAATTGAAATAACTTGACTAGATAAACATGAGATGGTTTAACTAGAGCAGGATCCACAAAGGTGTGTCTTATTTGCTGTGGTCGTCTCTGAGTAGGGCATATGCAGTCAACAACAATGACAGGTAAGTGTATAAGGAAGAATGAGGCAACAAGATAACCCCACACAAATTTTTCTTCTTCCTTTTCCTCCACAGTGGAACGTGTGAAAGCTGAGTCTGCACAGGCTTCAACAAAAATGTTGCAGGAAATACAAAGAAAGAATGAGCAGATGATGGAACAGAAGGAGAGGAGTTATCAGGAACACTTGAAACAACTGACTGAGAAGATGGAGAGGGACAGGGCCCAGTTGCTGAAAGAGCAAGAGAGGACCCTCGCTCTTAAACTTCAGGTATCTAATTGCATCACCTTGAGGTTTCTGTTTTTCTGTTTTCTCTCCATTCTCCCTGATCACAAACTTAGTGTGGCAGGGAGAACGTGAAGCCCAGGGGAAGGACCCTGCTTGCTTACTTGTACTTTTCAATTCCTGTCTGTCCAGCCTGAACTGGCTACTGCCAAGTCTGGTCACTAAAAGATTTTTATTTGCAATTGTGTAACATTCAGTCATTTATCAGTATATCCTTCAATTCAAGGCAGCTATTATCTGCCAGGCATCGTTAAAATATCTGTATCTTGGCCAGGCGCGATGACTCAGGCCTGTAATCCCAGCACTTTGGGAGGCCAAGGCAGGCAGATCACGAGGTCAGGAGATCCAGACCATCCTGGCTAACATGGTGAAATCCCGACTCTACTAAAAATAAAAAAAAAAATTAGCTGGGCATGGTGGTGGGCACCTGTAGTCCCAGATACTGGGCAGGCTGAGGCAGGAGAATAGCATGAACCCAGGAGGCGGAGCTTGCAGTGAGCCGAGGATCATGCCACTGCACTCCAGCCTGGGCAACAGAGCGAGTCTCCGTCTAAAAAAAAGAAAAATCTGTATCTCTTGCTTACTACCATATGAAGAAAGAACTGTATCCTTATTACTTAAAAGAAGAAACAAACATTCCAAAAAGAATAAATAATTAAGTTCACACAGCTAGTAAATACATTGGAGCTGTCTTCATCACTTAGTGGAATCCACAATGATTATTTTTTTCTGTGATACCTAGTAGGAAATTAAATTTATGAAAACCTTTATGAGCAGAAAGGCTCCTAACCCTCACACCTGTGTGATACTCTGCTAACTCTGACCATTTTTTATGTCCTGCTCTCAGTTCGTTTTGAGTTGTGAGCTATGTGCAGAAACTCAGTGTGGTCAGTCTGGCACTTGGATTTCTTACCTATCTTCGGCTACCCCTGACACCAAGGTGTGGCAGCTTAGATCAAATTTCCTAATGCATGATTCATATACCTTATGAGATTTTGAGGATACTTTGCTTATTTCTGTGTTATGTCATATACATAATAGTGTAAGGAACATGGCTGTGCTTTGATCAAGGATAAGCCAAAGTACGATGTTCACACCTTGCGTGACTCCATGAGTCTAGAGCACAGGCGTATAATTCCACTTGTCATCATAGCCATGGAGACATAACACAGAGAAGCTCACCACCATAGCCATAACATAGGGAAGGCCATCACTTGGCTCTAAGCCACCATTGTCTATAAAAGGTATAATTCCCTGTTGACACTGTGCAGGTGCTGGTGCCCAAAGAGAAAGCCAAAGCTGTCCATCTTTGCAGACAGACAGAGGGGAACCAGGACACAGCTCAGCCCACTCATGCCTAGAGAGAGAGAAAGAGTTAAGCTGCTGACCTTGAAGGCAGGGGAGAGCCAGCTGCATAGCTATGTGGGGGGCTGTGGGACTAAGCAGCCAAGGCAGGGCAGACAGTGTAGACAGCTAGTGTGAGAAAGCTGTTGATAAGAGCTGCTGCTGAACAAAATCATATTCACCTGCCTATGGCCCCCCGAATGGTCTTTCTGCTCATCCGCCCACACCCTCCCAACCTCAACATGACCTGTGGCATAGTCGTGAGCCTGACAAATAGCATATGTATAGGTAGATATGTAAAAGAATGCATAGATAAGAGTTGAAGCCAAACATATGGTCAAAACTGCCCACCAAGCTGTATACAATTAATGGGGGGAAAATCAAGGCTGGTAATTTAGGTTCATCAAACATAGCAAAATGTATAAGCTGAAACTCTCTCTTAGCGGAAGGATTCCCAGGAGAAGAAATCCCGAGCCTGGATGCCCAAGCAAAAGTATAATGAAAACTAAGGCTAGAGAATATTTTGAGAGAAAATTAAATAACAAATCATTGAATGTGGAAACCAGATAGAATATTTCAATTTGCCTGATGCTACACTTTACTTAGCCTCTGTTTGTCCCTTTTTAGGAACAGGAGCGACTGCTTAAAGAGGGATTTCAAACAGAAAGCAGAAAAATGCAACATGAGATACAGGATCTCCAGAAGAAAATGAGACAACGAAGGACATGTACCATAAGCTAAAGACCAGAGCCTTCCTGTCACCCCTACCCAAGGCATAATTGAAACAATTTTAGAATTTGGAACAAGCGTCACTTCATTTGCTAACAATTAGATCTTGCATCGTAATACCAAAATTATAAAGGCATGCAGTACAGTGATCAAAATCATGTTTTTCCTTTAAAAAAATAAAAGACTGTAAATTGTGCAACAAAAATGCATTTACCTCTGTATCAACTCAGGAAATCTCATAAGCTGGTACCACTCAGGAGAAGTTTATTCTTCCAGATGACCAGCAGTAGACAAATGGATACTGAGCAGAGTCTTAGGTAAAGTCTTGGGAAATATTTGGGCATTGATCTGGCCAAGTCTACAATGTCCCAATATCAAAGACAACCACCTTAGCTTCTTAGTGAAGACAATGTACAGTTATCCATTAGATCAAGGCTACACAGTCTATGAGCAATAGTGTGATTTCTGGACATTGCCCGTGTATTATCCTCACTGATGACTTCAAGCTAAAGCAAACCACCTTATACAAAGATCTAGAGTCTCTTGATGTTCTCCAGAGGAAGGTGAAAGAAACCATGGGCAGGGGTAGGAATTGAGTGATAAAAAAATGGGCTAAAGAAGAAAGCTTTTCTTCTTGTTCAGTTCATCCAGATTATAACTTCAATGGGACACTTTAGACCATTAGACAATTGACACTGGATTAAGCAAAGTTATATAATGTCAAATACACACTGTATTTATGGCAATGTATAATTTGCAAAGATGGACTTTAAAAGATGATGTGTAGCCAAACTGAAATAATTCAGTTACTTATTGTTTAGAATGCTAAAGCTTATGCTAGTCTTTTCTAATTCTTAACACTCATACTTGAAATCTTGCTGAGTTTCCCCAGAAGAGAATATGGGATGTTTTTTGACATTTTTGACCCATTTAATAATGCTCTTGTGTTTACCTAGTATGTGTAGACTTTATCTCATGTGTCAAAAGTCCTAGGAAAGTGATTGATGTTTCTTACAGCAATTAAAAATTATTTTTGAACTGAAAATACAATGTATTTCACTAGGCTTCTTATTTCTGATTTTCTTTTTTTGCAGTTCTTTTTATCAGAAAATAAGGTTTTAGTCTTTATAGCAATGGTTGGCAATCTCTTCTGTAAATACCAGATAGTAACAATTTATGGCTTTGCAGGTCATGCAGTCTCTGTCTGAAGTACTCAGCTCTGCATGTAGTGCAAATGCAGCCATAGAAAATACAAAAACCAATTGGTGTAGCTATATTCCAATCAATTTTTACTTTCAATAACTGGGTGGCACACATAAGCCATAGTTTGCAGAACTCTGTTTTACAGAAACATTGGTCAAAGTTTTATATACCTGCCTTGTGTTACTCACATGTATAAAAATCATATGGATGAAATTATATATATTAGAATCTTGAAAAAAATATGTGGTTATTCAAAAGAACACAGTAAGAAAAAAAGCAGGGAAGCAACTAATGCCATTAAATCCACATTAATAATCCTGTCTTTCCTAATTGCTTTGAGGCCCTTTGTTACCTTGAACTACCTCTGATCCAATCACATGGCAAATGCCTCCTTTCACAGTAGAGCATGGGGCTGCCGAGCATGGTTTCTTCGTTGAACTGAAACTTCATAGAAGACCAGGTGAGACCACAGAATACTAGATGAAACGTTCATGTAGATACGCTTTATATTTTCTTCCAAACTCCATTGCTACAAAGGTGTAAATAAAATACATTTTTATGAGTCGAAGTAACTTCACAGTAGAAAAGAATAACTCTGCCTTCAAAAGCAAATAATGAATCAATAAAGCATCAGAAAATGAAAAATCAGCAAAATTGAGTGACTTCCTCACCAGTTTGGTAGCATTAATATTTAGACCAAATTCCGGCCGGGCACTGTGGCTCAAGCCTGTAATCCCAGCACTTTGAGAGGCTGAGGCTGGCGGATCACGAGGTCAGGAGATCGAGACCATCCTGGTTAACACAGTGAAACCCTGTCTCTACTAAAAATACAAAAAAATTAGCTGGGTGTGGTGGCGGGTCCCTGTAGTCCCAGCTACTTGGGAGCCTGAGGCAGGAAAATGGCGTGAACCCGGGAGGCAGAGCTTGCAGTGAGCCGAGATCGCGCCACTACACTGCAGCCCGGGCAACAGAGCAAGACTCCATCTAAATATATATAGATATATACCACATTCCAAACCATCTGACTTGGTTTAGTACTTTTCTCTAACAGATGCCAAAATAGAATCAAGCTTTCTCCAGGGAGGCATGTTGCTTTCCTGTCCTTAGGCCCTCCAATGGTGTGCAAGGGTGCAGGCTACGGTGAGTGGGGCCGGGGCAATCACCAGCCCCCTGGATGGCATGCTTGGGTCCCAGTAGCAGGTGACCTGGGCCTGCTGTCAGACTTCCTGATGTTGTGTGCACACACCTGCAGCAACAGTTGAGGCAGCATAATCCCCAGGCCCTGGGCAGCATGTTTGCGTGGTGGGTGGTGTGAGAGCCTGTCCTCAGGTCACAGAACAGTGTCTGGGCAGACCAGCTCCAGAACCTTTGGAGGCACATGCAGATGCTTGGTGGCCCTGCTTTGGGTGGAAGGTTGAGAGGGTTGCTGTCAGTGGCAGTGGCCCCAGGCAAGTGGCTTTCAGAAACTGAGGAGTGTGCATTTGGGCTCCCCTTGTCCAGGGGGCAGCCTCCCTGCTGTGGTGCACTGCCTGTTCCCTACTGCACCACTGGATTCAGCCCACGGGACAAAGTTGCAGCCCGCTGGATGGAAATGAAGAGATGTCAGCAGGGCTCCAGGGACGTGGAGATGCTAGGGCTGTTGGGCCCCAGAGCAGGCCACAGTCTGGTGGGGGCTGGGCTCTCAAAATAGAGCTGCCGGGTAGCTCCTTGAGTCTTGGCAGTGTTCGTTACCTAAACCAATGGAGGCCGTTTGCCTGATTGCAATGGAAAGCCAAACAAGGAAGCACAAGGGTTTTGTAGAGGGAAAGGTTTATTTTTAGTCGACTAGCAAGGAGATGGGGGAAATGTTCAAATTTGTCTCTCAGATCTGGGGCTTGCCACAGGTTTTATAGACAGAGGGTAATGAGGTGTGATCTGACTGCATTGTGCCATGAGGTGATGTCAGGCCTGGATCTGATCAGATCACAGATTAAGCCCTGAGGTGTCTCCTTCTTAAATCAGCCCTGCTCCTTTGTCCAAGCACTTAGGTTCCACCGTGGTTGCATGCTGAGTGTGTGTGGGCATGCTCAGGTAACATAACTGGAAACCAACAGTCCGTGGCAACTGTAAAACAATGCATTACTTTATTACACAAATTTGAACCACATTGGGCTGATTCTGCATTTCAAATCCCCTTTTTTTCATTGTTCATTCCTCAATCTTGAGGGAGAATGGGCGACAAGCACTCTAGTACTTCCTGTTGATTAGGGCACGGACCTTGGTTAGAGGAATAAAATTGTTTAGCACGGTGTTGTACGACCTCCCTGATATCAGGGTTATGTTTCAGAAGGAGTTGTTTGATTCAATTTTAGGAAAATGCAAAAAGTGTTAACAACTTAAACGTTATTTCTTCCAGAGAACAGAAAGAATGCTCAGGTTTTATAGCCAAAGTTCCCACGCAGGTTCCCAGTCAGATCTGTTCATTCAATTGAGAATTAAAACTCGAAAGCCACTTAGTTCTGATTGGTCAACCCAGCTGAGTTCTAATTGGTCAATACAGCTGAGCCCTGATTGGCAGAGGCAGGGGAGCTGAAAAGCCCCAAAATAATAAGGTATGTGTTTTGGGTGAACTCAGAACGTGTGTGTGACCCCTTGTTAGCAAATGGCCCCTTGGCTCAACTTTAAATGTAGGCTCAGTTAAGCTACTCAGGATGCATCTTGAAAGATGGGCTCAAACTTGTTGGCAGACAGCATTACATTTCATCCCAGCATGGAAGTGATTAGCTACGTGCTTACCTGTTAGATTCTAATCAAAGTCTGCTAGGTTATGTTGATTCTGGTTCCTGTCTGGAGTAAATTTAAAGTCTCTGGGTTAGGTCAGCATGATCCAAGTCTCTTGCAGATATTTGTTAAAACAGGCTAGAAAAGCCAGGCGCAGTGGCTCACACCTGTAATCCCAGCACACTGGGAGGCCGAAACAGGTGGATCATCTGAGGTCGGGAGTTTGAGACCAACCTGACCAACGGAGAAGCCGCATCTCTGCTAAAAATACAAGCAGGTGGATCGCTTGAATCTGGGAGTTTGAGACCAGCCTGGGAAACATGGTGAGACCCCATCTCTACAGAAAAAAAAAAAAAAAATTAGTCAGAGGTTGTTGGGCATGCCTGTGGTCCCAGCTACTCCAGAGGCTTAGGGAGGAGGATCACTTGAGCTGCAGAGGCAGAGGTTGCAGGGAGCTGAGGTTGCACCACCGCACTCCAGCCTGGGTGACAGACCCAGACTCTGTCTCAAAAAAAAAAAAAAAAAAAAACAGAAATTAGGAAAACTAGTAATGATAACAACATAAAAGATCATACATTCACAACTTATTACAAATTTTATGCTCTGAAAACCTTTTTAGAAATAACATATATTTAAATATCATGTTTAGGAAATGTGTTGATATTTAATACTTAATTGAAAGTTTTACTAAATTTTCAGTGTTCAAAATAAGATAAGACTTCTATGTACATTATTTCAATTCAGCCTCACTAAACAATATGAATTGGATATTGATGGGCTCATTGAGATGATGAAATAAGGCATAGAAAGCTCACAAACTGAGGAGTGGCAGAGAGGCTAGCATCTCCCTTTGGTGGCAACATCCTGCTTTTCCTCTATATTCCTAATGTGACAGAGCTCGAAGTGACATAGATTAGATACCCTTCTTCCTTCTTATCTTTGCTTCCAAATCATTTATTCTCTTTCTTTAGCTTCTAAATCTTCCAGAAAGCCACAAAACAACAATACACATAAAGTGAAACACATGTCATCAGGCTATATTACTCACGACTCCCTTGCTCTAGGTATTCTGGATCTCCCAACCCCTTTATTCATTGAATATTTTATCAGCTGACTCTTCCTCTCTTTATCACTACTCTTGTTGTTAATCTTTGGGGCCTTTCACATGTGGTAGACAAGCATCTAATAACCCAGTCTCTCAGTTCCTTGACCTCTGAGAAAGTCTTTTCTATCATCTCACCTCAGCCCCAACCTTTTCTTTGCAGTAACTAAACCTCTCCATAATCTCACTGTCAAGCATCCCACACAATCAGCCCCTCTCATGCCCTGCCTGCTCCATGTTGATGTGTCAAATGCTCGATTCTCCATTCTCATGTTATGTCTCAGCAATACGACAAAGATAATCATCCCTTCCTTCTACAGGCATTTCATATTTCAGGCTGCTTATATAGCACACAGTTTTTGTTTTTCTCTATCTCACTGGCCATTCTTTTTCAATTTACTTTTCTGAATTATTTCTACTTCTTAATTTCTAAATATCATAGCTCTTCAGTTTTTGAGCCCGTTTTTTTCTTTAATCCACTCTCTTGGCTTCGGCAAATCTCTATTCAACATGTCCAAATTTACAGCTCTAACTTTACTACCTGTTTAGCGTTCCCATGCTGATGTCCAATAAATATCTCAAGTTTAACATATCCAAACCAAAACTCTGATTTCTCCTGTGATCCTAAACTTCATCCTCCCACAGTCTCCCCTAACTTGGTAAATATATTTCCTTTAACCTCATCCTTGATCCCTATTTTCCTCTCTGTCCTCAAGTTCAATTCAATAGCAAGTCCTGTTACCTCTAAATTGGAAATACATCTAGAGTTGAATAGAACCTCACCCTTTCTAGTCTAAGTCTATGTTGTCATTCACCTGGAATTCCACACTGAACTCCTAATTTGCTGTGTTCACTTTCGCCCTTCTAAATCTACTCCAGTCTTAGTGACTTTTACTTTTTTAAAAGTAAAATGAAAAACAATATACATAAAGAAAAATAACCAAATTATAATCTTACAGTAGATGATTTTTGAGAAGTACATCTGTCTTGCACCATCATGTAAGGAACTAAATCAAGGAACTAAATTTTGCCAAATACCCTCAGAATCTTAGTTATAGCATCACCCAAATTTCCATCTTGCTAGCCCATGTGCTCTATTGCTTGCTGACTCTCTCTGTGTGTCTCTCTCTTTCTCATTAGCTCACACACTCTTTTACTCTCTCTCTACTCCCCTTTCTTTTTTATCTCCCTCTCTCTTTCATGGCTTGCTCATACTGATGAAGGAAGTTATCATGGCAGAAATTTCACATGGCAAACAATTGAGGATGACCTTTAGTCAACAGCCATAAAGGAACTGAGGACCTCAGTGTAACAACTTAATGATAAAATGAATCCTGCCAATGACCATGAGACTGAGTTTGGGGAGTGGATTCTTCCCCAGGGGGCACTTTGATTGCAGCCTGTGAGAAACCACAAAGAAGACACAGCTAAACCTTGTCTAGAATCTTGTGAACTTTAGAAAATATGAGATAATCAATGCTGTTTCAAGTCACTACATTTGGAAGCATATTTCTTATGCAATAGCAGATACTAATACAGAAATGTTACCTGACTTGGAACATCACAGATTGTTATTGTCTGCTTTTTTCTTTATATAAACTGAAATATATATTATGCTTTGTTTTTTGTTTGACTTCTTTAACTCAATATTATGTGTTAAAATTCATGCAAGCTTTTGGGTTCTATAATAATATTTCACTACAGATAACTAGGAGTGGAATTATTAAATATATAGTATGTATTTTTCACCTTATAGTAGATAATACCAAATAGTTTTTTAATACAATTGTCACAGTTTATACTCTCACCAGCAATGTGTAAGAATTCCCAGTGCTGCACACTCTCATCATCACCTGGATAGGTCAGCCTTTTGAATTAGAGTCATCCTAGTGGGTACAAGTAGATTTTATTCACAGTCTAATTTGCTTTTCCTTGAGAATGAGAGATAATTAAGGAAGTTGAGCCCCTGTTCATGTCCACTGTTCATTAGGATATCTTCTTTGGGATGAGACTGTTTAAGACTTTTCTTCTATTTCTAGTGAGCTGTCCTTATTTTCTTCATTTGAAGACTGCTTTATATATTCCATTCATGTGTATATACATATTTAATTTTTTTAAACTTTAATCTTTTTTAAATCTTTGTCTTTCAGTCTCTTCATTGTATCTTTGGTTAAATAGCAGTTCTCAATTATAATACAGTTAAAGGTATTGATTTTTTTTATTTAAACTGAATAGTTTTGTACCACGTTTCCCAACTGGGAAAATCTGAAAATAATATCTTTGATTTTTTTTCTGAAAGTTTGATTGTTTTGACTTCCACAACTATATCTATAATCCATCTATAATTGACTGGTTTTTAATGTCAGGAGGGTAGGAACCAAGTTTAATTACTTTTTAACATGTGTATAGTAAAGACTTAATGATGGCAGCCATGACCCATCTAGAGTGGCTGCCGCCATGACACTGGCTGCACTGGGGTCGTGTGGCCAGGACTGCATACTCCATGGAGCTGGTGGGAGCCAGAAACAGGTGGAAGACCTGCCTGCTTCTGAATTGGTAGGGTGGGAGCCTCACGTTCCCTAGGTGCAGCTGCCATGGCTTCAAGCCTGGACATCCCTGTGCTCTTGGGGACTGGGAGCAGGCATGAGCTCCAGGTGCAGCTGCAGCCACCCAAGTTGCAGCTGCAGACCCAGGCATCGCTGTACTCCCAGGGGCCAGGGAAGTCCCCCTTGCCCCTGCGGGCTTGGAAATGCTTGCTCCTGCTTCCTGGCCTCTCCCTGCTCCCGTGCCTGCTCTGATCTGGAGCAAAATTGAGGCCAAGACTGGGTATTATTGCAACCTGGTCGGGTGTGCACACACCTAGGGCAGCCCTGACACACTAGCCCCTGCTGCCTTGTGCACCACAAAGCACCAGACTTTGTGTACCACCAAGCACCAGATGGAGGCTGAGGCAGGGCTGAGGGCAACTCAGTGCTGGCTTATAGGCACCCTTTGGCAGGAATAGCCTGGGTTACATAAGCAGCAGCAGGAAGCAGACAGGCTCTAGGGTAGAAACAGGTAGGCCCTTGGTGAACCCCTACCTTCAAGCCAGGGAAGGCCTGAAGCCTAGAAGCTGGGCTGCCAGTCCTGCAGACCAGAGTGAGAACTTATGTTGCTTTTTCCAGGCCCACCCATGGCCACCCATGGACCAATCAGCACACACTTCCTCCCCGCTGAAGCCCATAAAAACCCTGGGCTCAGCCAGACTTGAGATGACAGAATGACCTGCCCGTGGAGAGGAGCTACCCCCTCCAGGTTCCCCTCTCTGCTGACAGCTGAGCAGACTTGGGACTACCAGCTGCAACAAGGAGCTCCCTACTCCAGGGTCTCCTCTCTGCTGAGAGCTGAACACTCATCAGGACATTCCAGTTGTGGAGAGAAGCTACCCACTGTGGGTTTCCTCTGAGCTGTTCTACTTCTCAAAAAAGCTCCTCTATGTCTTCCTCACCCTTCACTTGTCTAGGTACCTCATTCTTCCTGGAAACAGGACAAAAACTAGGGACTTGCCAAATGGCAGAACTGAAAGAGCTGTAACACAAACAGGGCTGAAACACCCCCCTTGCTCACCATGTTGTGGGCAACAAGAAGGAGAGAAGAGAGAAGGAGAGAAGAGCTGTGGCCCCTTGGGGATCCCAGACCTAGAAGTTCCCCAAGCCAGGGCTGTGATAACCTCTCTGGAGCTCCACACTTCCTGGTGACTCCAAGCTTCTGGCACCACCACATTCCCTGGTACCAGCCGTGGAAGCTGCTTGTGGTTCACCTGGTCCAGTTTCAGCCTCTCAGGGAGTCGGTGCCTATGCCAGTCCCTGGAGCTGCCCACCCTGCCACAAAGCATGCCTGGCTATGAGCAGTGGCTGGACCCCATGCTCACTCACTCACACACTCCTCCCCACTCAGCTCACTCTTGACAGGCATGAGATCCAGGAGGGTAGCATAAGCCAAGTGCAACCTGCCAGGCTGAAGGGGTGGAACAAGTCCAGTGAGCCCAAGAAAAACTCAGGCAAAGGATTCACTGGCCACAGAGGTTTCCAGCTGGTGAAGTGATAACTCAAGAATCCCGTGATACTAACACCATTTATTGAAAAGATTATCCTTTCACTATAGTTTCTATTAATCAACTCGCTCTATGTATGAGTCTTGCAATTACATTGAATCTATAGATAAATTTGTGGAGAAATGAGATTCATAAAATAGTCTTCCAATCCCTAATCATGACACGTCCTACCATTTATTAACCCCTTTAATTCTCTCAGAAATACTGCATAGTTGATGGTGTACAGTTCTTGCATATTTTGTTAGACTTATTTCTAAATTTTGTTAGATGACTTAAGTAAACTACTTTGGAGCATAAATACACATATAGAAAAGTGGACACATCATAAATATATAGCTCCATGGATATGCACAAATGAAACATATCCAGAATGCCAGCACTCAAAGAAAATTCAGAATATAACAGTTGCCATGAAGCCCTTCTCATGCTTCCAAGCAGAGTCTACCACCTCCTCCTACACCCATGAAGATGACTATCCTGTTTTGGTACTTTATATAAATGAAATCATAAAATACATATTTTTTAGTATCCAGTGCCTTTTACTCAATAGTAGATTGAGTAAATGTAAGATTGGTCAATATTTTTGTGTTCAGCTGTAGGTCAATTATTCTCATTGTTGTGTAGTATTTATTATATGAATATATCATAAATCATCTATTCAACTCTGTTTTTTTGAGGAAGAGTCTCACCCTGTCACCCAGGCTGGGGTGAAGTGTCACTATCTCTGCTCACTGCAATCTCTGCCTCCCAGTACAAGCAATTCTTGTGCCTCAGCTTCCCAAGTAGCTGGGATTACAGGCGTGTGCCATCACACCTGGCTAATTTTTGTACTTTTAGTAGAGACAGGGTTTCACTATGTTGCCCAGGCTGGTCTCAAACTTCTGACCTCCAGTGATTCACCTGCCTCGACCTCCTGAAGTGCTGGAATTACAGGCATGCACCCCCACATTCATCCCCACTCAACTCTTGATGAGCATTTGAGTACTTTCACTTTTATGTCTATTATAGTAGTGTTATGAGCATTCTTGTGCATATCTTTTAGTTCACAAGTGTTCAGTTCTTCATGTGTGTATTTAGAAATGGATTTCTATAAACGCATATGTTCAGCATTAGAAGATACTGTCAGTTTCATAGCACTACTAGGTCATATTTACATGAGTAATGTATGAACATTCTAGGTGCTCCACAAGCTCATCAAGCCTCAATATAGTTTGCTTTTTTTCCACTTGGCAGATGTGTAGTGGTAACACATTATGGTTTTTCATGACTCATATATTTAATAATTTTTATGGCTCAATAGTGTTATTTACAGACCACATTCATATAATCTTATATTACTTTTGTTAAGAAAAATTATTTTATCTATGTATGGATGTATCTCTTCTTTTTATTTTTCTCTTCCTCTTTATTTTTCCCATTCTTTCCTTTCTCTCTCCCTCCTCCCTTCCTCTCTTTCCTCCCCGCCTCCTTTCCATCTTCCTTTTTTCCTTCCTTTCTTTTTAAGAAAAATTTTAAGTTCAGGAGTACATGTGCAGGTTTTTTACATAGATAAACTTGTGTCATGGGGGTTTTAGTACAGATTATTTCATCACCCAGGTATTAAACCTAGTACCCATTAGTTATTTTTCCTGATCCTCTCCCTCCACCCCACCCTCCTCTCTGATAGGGCCCAGTGTGTGTGCTCCCCTCTGGTTCTCATCATTTAGCCCCCACTTACAAGTGAGAACATGGGGTAATTGGTTTTCTGTTCCTGTGTTAGTTTGCTAAGGATAATGGCCTCCAGCAATCTCTTAATATTCTTTCCCACGTAATCATTTGTATGTGTGTGTATGTGTGTACTTGAATAGCTGTTTAATATGAATACAACATTTGTGCTTTTTCATTGAAACATATGGAGGCAGGCCAGGCATGGTGGCTCAAGCCTGCAATCCTAGCACTTTGGGAGTGCCACAGGAGATGGATTACTAGAGCCCAGGAGTTCAAGACATCTTGGGCAACATGCCAAAAACCCTTCTCTACAAAAAAATACAAAAATTAGCCACGTGCCTGTGGTCCCAGTTACCCAGGAGGCTAAGATAGGAGGATGATTGAGCCCAGGAGGCAGAGGTTGCAGTGAGCTGAGATCATGCCACTATACTCCACCTAGGTGACAGAGCAAGACAAAGAAAAGGAAGGAAGAAGGAAGGAAGGAAGGAAGGAGGAAGGAAGAAGGAAGGAAGAAGAGGAAGGAAGGAAGAAGGAAGGAAGGAAGAAGAAGGAAGGAAGGAAGAAAGAAAGAGAAAGAAAGAAAGAAAGGAGAGAGAGAGAGAGAGAGAGAGAAAGAAAGAAGGAAGGAAGGAAGGAGAAAGAGAGAAAGAAAAAGAAAGAAAGAAGGAAGGAAGGAAGGGAGAGGGAGAGAAGGAAAGAAAGAAAGAAGAAAGAAAGAAAGAGAGAGAAAGAAAGAAAGAGAGAAGAAAAAGAAAGAAAGAAGGAAGGAAGAAGGAAGGAAGGAAGGAAGGAAGAAAGAAAGAAAGAAAGAAAGAAAGAAAGAAAGAAAAAGAGAAAAAGAGAAAGAGAGAGAGAGAGAGAGAAAGAGAGAAAGAGAGAAAGGAAGGAAGGAAGGAAGGAAGGAAGGAAGGAAGGAAGGGGAGAAAAAGAAAAACATACTTAGGCTGTTTTTAATATTTCAATGTGTCTAAGATCATCCCTATTTTTTGCCACCACCTCATCTCTAGCTCATCTTCCAGTGCTTATCTCAAAGCCAAACCATGAATGAGTCTCCAGGACATTTTGGCTTCCACATGAGACATAATAACAAACTTAGAACAGTATAAGAATTGTAGCATGTGCCTCCATTCCCTTCCCTGAGAATTTACTTTCAGAGCTGACTTTATTTGCTAATGCATAATGGACTCATTTGCTCTGCTAAAATCAAGTATTGGAGCAAAAGCAAAATACTTACTCAAATAGCTAAACTGCATGCCCTCCCAAAAGAAAGAGTAGGTTAAGCAGACATTTCCCTTATACTTCTATGACGTTTGGGTGGTTTTCCAGGGCTAGCCGAGAAAATGCTGTGTCACTGACTGATCCCTTCCGATACGCCTTTTCCAATCATGATGAAGAAGACCTCTCAGTTTGGGGTTGGCAGTTTAATCTGAGATAGAGCTGGACATGGTACCTCATCTAACCCTCACTCCCAAATGTAAGACAATTGAAACAGCACATTCAAGTGTAGGAGATTTTGTTAAAGATGTGGGTGTGGAAAGTTTGTTCCCTAAGATTTCTTTGATCTCCAGGAGGCTGAGGCAGGAGAATCACTTGAACTCGGGAGGCAGACGTTGCAGTGAGCCGAGATCATGTCATTACACTCCAGCCTGGGCAACAAGAGCGAAACTCTGTCTCAAAAAAAAAAAAAAAGATTTCTTTGATCTTGTAACCTGGAGGAGAACCACAAGCCCTTCACTCCACAATAGCCCAGCCCAGCCCACTCCTACCTTGCTAGTTCCCATCTGTCCTCTCATGTCCCATGTTCTATCCTTTTCCCTCTACTCACTACCTGGTTTTTCAAAACAAACAAAATTTCTTTCACAAAGAAATTTAACAGTCATTTTTTCTTGCTTGGGTTTCTGCTGATACTTAAATTCTCGGAGTCCCATCTCTGTTTCAACAGTCATTTTAAATCTGCTTACAAACACATATATTTCCCTTTCTGTCAGAAATTTGGGGACCAGATATTAATACATTTAATTTTTTTTGGCTTTTTATAATATGCCAGCCCAATAACCATTCTGCTACAAGTAAAAAGGAAACTGTATAAAACCTGTGAGAGTTCCAAATAGTGCACAGTTGGCTTGGAGACTCTGCAGCAAACTAGATCACACACACAAAAACAACAACAACAACAACAACAAACAGAGGGATGCGGCTTAAATTATGTATTTTGAGGACTCTGAGGATTTAGGTACCATGGTTTTATATTTTTAATCAGGCTCTTCATTAGGAAAAAGAGCTAATGCATGATGGGATTAATACCTAGGTCATGGGTTGATAGGTGCAGCAAACCACCATAGCACAGATTTACCTGTGTAACAAACCTGCACATCCAGCACATGTACCCCAGAACTTAAAAATAAAAATTAAAAAACTTAAGCTCTTGTTCTGCTGGAACGGAAAAGGAGTAGATCTTAGAAACAAGTCTATTATGGGACCAAGCACAGTGGCTCAGCATCTGTAATCCCAACACTTCGGGAGGCTAAGGCAGGAGGATCACTTAAGTACCAAAGTCCCATTTGTCTATTTTTTGCTTTTGTTGGGTGCACTGCTGAAGTCTTACCAATAGAACATTTGCCTAAACCAATGTTCTGAAGTGTTTCCCCATGGTTTCCTCTAGTATTAATAGTTTTATGGTTGCCTGGCACCATTTATGAAGAGGGTGTCCTTTCTTTAATGTATGTCTTTGGTCTCCTTGTCAAAAATAAGTTGGCTATAATATGTGGATTTATTTCTGATTTCTCTCTTCTGTTCTACCGGTCTATGTGTCTGTTTTTATTGTCAGGTCATTTTTTAGAAATCTAAAATTTAATCCATTTCACATAAGTGACATCAGGATAAATTCCTCATGAGTAAAAGTTTCAAATGTTCCAATTTGTAATCTGAGGCTACATATTTTGGTGTTCAGTGCTCTTCTCTTCCTATTCTCTCTAATCCTTTGATTTTATAATTTGGGTGCAAGTCACTCTTACCCACTGGAGTAAGTTCTACTGAGGGCAGTGGTTGTGTCTAATTAGCCTTCACACCCTCAGCATCCAGCCCAGTGCTGTGCACACAGAACGTTGCTCTCTTTACACACACATGCATATTGTTGATTGTTTTCCTAACTTGCAGGTCGTGTCTCCATTCTATACGAGACTAAGCAACCCCAGCTGAATCAATGAATCTCTGCTGCTGTGTACCCTAGAGCATGCTGCCGGGAGTTCTTTATGTAAAAAGCAGCTTAATATAAAAACATACCATAGCTGAAATTCAGAGTCTGTTCATGGGATACTAATATTTGGGGCAATCTTTGAAACACTAAGCATACATACATAAATTATTGCATTGTATAATAATACTAAATTATGAATTAATTTGATCCGTGACCATCTAGTAGAAGGATACAAGGATTCCATAGACAGCAAACCAAGTAAACAGGAAAGTGGAAATGTTGCTTCTGCCTACCTACCATTTAAAAGAAAAAGCCCCTAGAAAAATTTTCAAGCAGTCTCATGTAAAAACAAAATGCACAAAAACTGTTCCCACCTCATTGTAATAAACAGAAAAGAGCAGTTTTCTTAACATCTAGGCTATCTCCCAAAAATGAAGAGCTTGTCCCTGCTTCTACTTTCAATCTGACATGTGTCCAAAATAAAACTTGTTTCAAGTTGTTCTGAATTGATATCAGAAATCCTTCACTCACAACAAAAAGTGGAAGAGAGCCTGAGACTTTTCATTTATAAGTACTAATCAGACTTTACAGTTACAAAGAGTAAAGGGAGAGACATATAGCACCAGAATGTTTCAGTCCACCTTGGCAGAATATAGAACCACCCACGAACCCAATTTGATCCCCTTAAACACACCGATTCATCATTTGAAGAAACCTCAAATCAATCAACTGTCAGGGCCTTGTGGCCTGATAAACTGGTATTAAAAAGCCATTAAACAGCCGGTTGCAATGGTTCATCCCTGTAGTTCCAGCACTTTGGGAGGCCAAGATGGGCAGATCATCTGAGGTCAGGAGTTTGAGACCAGCCTGGACAAAGTGGTGAAACCTCGTCTCTACTAAAAATACAAAAAGTATCCAGGCATGGTGGCACACACCTGTAATCCCAACTACTCGGGAGGCTCAGGCAAGAGAATCACTGGAACCCAACAGGCGAAGGTTGCAGTGAGCTGAGATTGTATCCTGGGCTACCAAGCTAGACTCCGTCTCAAAAAAAAAAAAAAATTAAAAAGTCATTAAACATATTTAAACTGTATTTACTGGTCTTTAAAATGCAAATAATACTACCTACATCATAAGCAGGTACTGAAGAATGGAATTAACTAACAACACCTGTAAAGAATTTAGCACAATGTCTACCAAATGCATTTTACTTCTTATTGTAACACTAACTCAGGCTTCATCGCCTCAAGGAAGCCTATATACTATGAGATAAAAATGTGGTAAAGATAATTATCTAAATATATATTCTTTTTGAGTTGAAAGGTTAAAACAGCTTATTTAGAAAACATGTCATTTTATACCTATTAGTGGAGGCAAGATTAAAAATCCTGATTCTACCTGGTTGGGAAGGAGGTGGAAAATGTGATAAACACTTGAAGGAGTGGGAGGAACTGCATATCTTTACAGAGGAAAATTCTATAACATATCTCAAAAATCTTGAAAACGAGCATAACGTTTAACCAACATGTTCACTTCCACAGTTTTGATTTATTCAATTAACAAATACTTACTAAAGGCTCATTATGTGTCAAGCACTGATTTGAAGTGCTACAGAAGATTGAGCAGTTAGACAAAAAATATCTGCCTTCAAGGGACAAAACATTCTAGCAAGTAATAAACAAAAATCTAAAACATACAGAATATCAAAGAACCACAACTTTCATGCAGAAAAGTGAAGCAGAGATAAGGGAGCGAAAGAGCTGGCAATTTAGAGTATAGCAATTTGACACAGGGGATCAGAAATAACACCAATGAGATGGCAGTTCAGGGAAGACCTAAAGTAGTAAGGGGGAAAGTCGCCTGGATATCTAGAGAAACAGCGTAAGTAGCAATAGGAACAGCAGGTGTATAGGCCTAAGACATGAACATGCCCAGCGTGTTTGAGAGAGGCCAGGAGGGACATGTTACAGAATAGGTATATCAATCCCATAAACCTTGTAGTCTCTTATGCAGATACAGGTTTTATATTGCTTAATACAACATGCTATAAGCCTGAGATGAGTTCAGGCCTCCTTTGCACTGCCCAGCACTGCCACAACTGGGATGAGAAGAGAGTTTGACAAGAAGAGTCAGTGTCCAAATGCATCAGTGCATCAGATGCATCCGATACACTTCACCCTTCATCATTCTGATCACTGTGCCCTATATTAAACTCAATCCATTGTCAATACTTCATGTTAGTGATCAGTTGTATTTTATAAAGGACTTAACATGCAGGAGTTAACAGCACACTCCCCAGACTTCACTCCTGCAAATTGTATCAAGGCCATAATTGATACTCATCATCTCTCTCCTCTGCCATCCATTCCAGATTTTCCTCTCCTGATCATTGCCACAAGCAGTTATCCCATTTAGACTTTTTTTTAAAGTTGAGCTGTGTTCTTAAAGCACTCCTTCTATAAGACTAACACAAAAAGAAAGCATGACTTGAAAGAAATTGAATTATTCAACAACTTCAAGAAACTCAGCTTATTCTCTGCTGAAAAATTGAATGATTTCCATAATACAAGACAGAATCTGAAATAAAATTTAAAAAAAAGAAAAATGAGAGAGGTACGTGGAATGAGTACCACACAACACAGTCTACTTACTTATAAATGATTTATAAAAAGTGCATGCAAATAAGTTCCGTAACAAGATGGCCAAATAGGAACAGCTCCAGTCTGCAGCTCCCAGAGTGATCAATGCAGAAGATGGGTGATTTCTGCATTTCCAAATGAGGTACCTGGTTCATCTCATTGGGACTGGTTGGACAGTGGGTGCAGCCCACAGAGGGTGAGCTGAAGCAGGGCCAGGTATCACCTCACCCAGGAAGCACAACAGGCTGGGGGATTTCCCTTTCCTAGCCAAAGGAAGCCGTGACAGGTTGTACCTGGAAAAAACAGGACACTCCCACCCAAATACTGTACTTTTCCAATGGTGTTAGCAAATGGCACACCAGGATATTATATCCCGCAGCTGACTCAGTGGTTCCTATGCCCACAGAACCTTGCTCACTGCTAGCAAAACAGTCTGAGATTGACATGCGAGGCAGCAGCCTGGCAGGGGGTGGGGCATCCACCATTGCTGAGGCGTGAGTAGGTAAACAAAGTGGCTGGGGAAGCTCGAACTGGGAAGAGCCACCACAGCTCAGCAAGGCCTGCTGCCTCTGAACAAAAGTCAGCAGAAACTTTTGCAGACTTAAACATTCCTGTCTGAAGCTCCGAAGAGAGCAGTGGTTCGCCCAGCATGGTGTTTGAGTTCTGAGAACTAACAGACTGCCTCCTCAATTGGGTCCCTGACCCCCATGTAGCTTAACTGGGAGACACCTCCCAGTAGAGGCTGACTGACACCTCATACAGGCAGGTGCCCCACTGGGAAAAGGCTTCCAGAGAAAGCATCAGGCAGCAGTATGCTCTGTTCTGCAATATTTGCTGTTCTGCAGCCTCCACTGGTGATACCCAGGCAAACAGGGTCTGGAGTGGACCTCCAGCAAACTCCAACAGACCTGCAGCTGAGGGACCTGACTGTTAGAAGGAAAACTAACAAACAGAAAGGAATAGTATCAACATCAAAAAAAGGACATCCACACCAAAACCCCATCTGTAGGTCACCAACATCAAAGACCAAAGGTAGACAAAACCACAAAGATGGGGAGAAACCAGAGCAGAAAAGCTGAAAATTCTTAAAACCAGAGCACTTCTTCTCCTCCAAAGGATCACAGCTCCTCACCAGCAACAGAACAAAGTTGGACACATAATGACTTTGATGAGCTGACAGAAGTAGGTTTCAGAAGGTCAGTAATAACAAACTTCTCTGAGCTAAAGGAGGATGTTCAAACCCATCAGAAGGAAGATAAAACCCTTGAAAAAAGATTAGATGAATGGCTAACTAGAATAAACAGTGTAGACAAGACCTTAAATGACCTGATGGAGCTGAAAACCATGGCAAGAGAACTACGTGATGCATGCACAAGCTTCAATAGCAGATTCGATCAAGTGGAAGAAAGGGTATCAGTGATTGAAAAGCAGATTAATGAAATAAAGCGAGCAGACAAGTTTAGAGAAAAAAGAGTAAAAAGAAACAAACAAAGCCTCCAAGAAATATGGTGAAAAGATCAAATCTATGTTTGATTGGCATACCTGAAAATGACGGGGAGAATGGAATCAAATTGGAAAACATTCTTCAGGATATTATCCAGAAGAACTTCCCCAACCTAGCAAGGCAGGCCAACGTTCAAATTCAGGAAATACAGGGAACACCAAAAAGATACTCCTTGAGAAGAGTAACTCCAAGACACATAATTGTCAAATTCACCAAAGATGAAATGAAGGAAAAAATGTTAAGGGCAGCCAGAGAGAAAGGTCAGGTTACCCACAAAGGGAAACCCATCAGACTAACAGCAGACCTCTTGGCAGAAACTCTACAAGTCAGAAGAGAATGGGGGCCAATATTCAACATTCTTAAAGAAAAGAATTTTCAACCCAGAATTTCATATCCAGCCAAGCAAAGCTTCATGAGTGAAAGAGAAATAAGATCCTTTACAGACAAGCAAATGCTTAGAGATTTTGTCACCACTAGGCCTGCCTTACAAGAGCTCCTGAAGTAAGTGCTAAACATGGAAAGGAACAAATGGTACCAGCCACTGCAAAAACATGCCAAATTGTAAAGACCATTGATGCTAGGAAGAAACTGCAACAACTAACGAGCAAAATAACCAGCTAATATCATAATGACAGGGTCAAATTCACACAGAACAATATTAACCTTAAATGTAAATGGGCTAAATGCTCCAATTAGATGACACAGACTGGCAAATTGCATAAAGAACCAAGACCCATCAGTGTGTTGTATTCAGGAGACCCATCTACGTGCACAGACACACATAGGCTCAAAATAAAGAGATGGAGGAAGATCTACCAAGCAGATGGAAAGCAAAAAAAAAGCAGGGGTTGCAATCCTAGTCTCTGGTGAAACAGAATTTAAACCAACAAAGATCAGAAGAGACAAAGAAGGCCATTACATAATGGTAAAGGGATCAATTCAACCAGAAAAGCTAACTATCCTAAATATATATGCACTCAATACAGAAGAACCAAAATTCATAAAACAAGTCCTTAGAGACCTACAAAGAGACTTAGACTCCCACACAATAATAAGGGGAGATTTTAACATCCTACTGTCAATATTAGACAGATCAACGAGACAGAAGGTTAACAAGGATATACAGAACTTTCCACCCCAAATCAACAGAATATACATTCTTCTCAGCACCACATCACACTTATTCCAAAATTGACCATATAATTGGAAGTAAAGCACTCCTCAGCAAATGTAAAAGAACAGAAAGCACAACAAACTGTCTGTCAGACCACACTGCAATCAAATTAGAACTCAGGATAAAGAAACTCACTCAAAATCGCTCCACTACATGGAAACTGAACAACCTGCTCCTGAATGACTACTGGGTACATAATGAAATGAAGGCAGAAATAAAGATGTTCTTTGAAACCAATGAGGACAACGACACAATGGACCAGAATCTCTGGGACACATTTAAAGCAGTGTGTAGAGGGAAATTTATAGCACTAAATGCCCACAAGAGAAAGCAGGAAAGATCTAAATTGACACCCTAACATCACAATTAAAAGAACTAGAGAAGCAAGAGCAAACACATTCAAAAGTTAGCAGAAGGCAAGAAATAACTAAGATCAGAGCAGAAATGAAGGAGATAGAGACACAAAAAATCAGTGAATCCAGGAGTTGTTTTTTGAAAAGATCAACAAAATTGATAGAACTCTACCAAGACTAATAAAGAGGAAAAGAGAGAAGAATCAAATAGACACAATAAAAAATGATAAAGGGGATAACACCACTGATCCCACAGAAATACAAACTACCATCAGAGAATACTATAAACACCTCTACACAAATAAACTGGGAAATCGAGAAGAAATGGATAAATTCCTAGACACACATCCGCCCAAGACTAAACTAGGAAGAAGTTGAATCTCTGAAGAGACCAATAACAGGCTCTGAAATTGAGGCAAAAATTAATAGCCTACCAACCAAAAAAAGTCCAGGATCAGATGAATTCACAACCGAATTCTACCAGCGGTACTAAGAAGAGCTGGTACCATTCCTTCTGAAACTATTTCAATTAATAGAAAAAGGGGGAATCCTCCCTAACTCATTTTATAAGGCCGGCATCATTCTGCTATCAAAGCCTGGCAGAGACAAACAAAAAAAGAGAATTTTAAGCCAATATCCCTGATGAACATCAATGTGAAAATCCTCAATAAAATGCCAGCAAGCTGAATCCAGCAACACATCAAAAAGCTTATCCTCCATAATCAAGCCAGCTTCATCTCTGGGATGCAAGACTGTTCCAACATACGCCAATCAATAAAAGTAATCCATCACATAAACAGAACCAACAACCAAAACCACATGATTATCTCAGTAGATGCAGAAAAGGCCTCTGACAAAATTCAACTGCCCTTCATGATAAATATCTCAAAATAATAAGAGCCATTTATGACAAACCCACAGCCAATATCATACTGAATGGCCAAAAACTGGAAGCATTCCATTTGAAAAGTGGCACAAGACAGGGATGCCCACTCTCATCACTGCTATTCAACATAGCGTTGGAAGTTCTGGCCAGGCCAATCACGCAAGAGAAAGAAATAAAGGGTATTCAATTAGGAAAAGAGGAAGTCAAATTTTCCCTGTTTGCAGATGACATGATTGTATATCTAGAAAACCCCATCGTCTCAGCTCAAAATCTCCTTAAGCTGATAAGCAACTCCAGCAAAGTCTCAGGATACAAAATCAATATGCAAAAATCACAAGCATTCCTATACACCAAGAACAGGCAAACAGAGACCAAATCATGAGTGAACTCCCATTCACAATTGCTTCAAAGAGAATAAAATGCCAAGGAATCCAACTTACAAGGGATGTGAAGGACCTCTTCAAGAACTATGAACCACTACTCAACGAAATAAAAGAGGACACAAACAAATGGAAGAACATTCCATGCTGATGGATAGGAAGGATGAATATCGTGAAAATGGCCATACTGCCCAAGGTAATTTATAGATTCAATGCTATCCCCATCAAACTACCAATGATTTTCTTCACAGAATTGGAAAAAACTACTTTAAAGTTCCTATGGAACCAAAAAAGAGCCCATGTTGCCAAGACATTCCTAAGCAAAAAGAACAAAGCTGGAGGCATCACACTACCTGAATTCAAACTATCCTGCAAGGCTACAGTAACCAAAACAGCATGGTACTGGTACCAAAACAGAGATACAGACCAATGGAACAGAACAGAGGCCTCAGAAATAACACCACACATCTAAAAACCATCTGATCTTTGACAAACCTGACAAAAACAAGCAAGAGGGAAAGGATTCACTACTTAATAAATGGTGCTGGGAAAACTGGCTAGCCATGTATAGAAAGCTGAAGCTGGATCCCTTCCTTACACCTTATACAAAAATTAATTCAAGATGGATTAAAGACTTAAATGGTAGACCTAAATCATAAACACCCTAGAAGAAAACCTAGGCAATACCATTCAGGGCATAGGCATGGACAAGGACTGCATGACTAAAACACCAAAAGCAATGGCATCAAAAGCCAAAATGGACAAATGGGATCTAATTAAACTAAAGAGCTTCTGCACAGCAAAAGAAACTACCATCAGAGTGAACAGACAACCTACAGAATGGGAGAAAATGTTTACAATCTACCCATCTGATGAAGGGCTAATACCCAGAATCCACAAAGAACTTAAACTAATTTACAAGAAAAAAACAAACAACCCCATCAAAAAGTGGGCAAAGGATATGAACAGACACTTCTCAAAAGAAGACATTTATGCAGCCAACAGACACATGAAAAAATGCTCATCATCACTAGTCATCAGAGAAATGCAAATCAAAACCACAATGAGATACCATCTCACACCAGTTAGAATGGTGAGCATTAAAAAGTCAGGAAAGAGCAGACGCTGGAGAGGATGTGAAGAAATAGGACTGCTTTTAAACTGTTGGTGGGAGTGTAAGCTAGTTCAACCATTGTGGAAGACAGTGTGGTGATTCCTCAAGGACCTAGAACTAGAAATACCATTTGACCCAGCCATCCCATTACTGGGTATATACTTAAAGGATTGTAAATCATGCTACTATAAAGACACATGCACCCATGTGTTTATTGCAGCACTATTCACAATAGCAAAGACTTAGAACCAACCCAAATGTCCATCAATGATAGATTGGATTAGGAAAATGTGGCACATATACACCATGGAATACTATGCAGCCATAAAAAAGGATGAGTTCATGTCCTTTGCAGGGATATGGATGAAGCTGGAAACCATCATTCTGAGCAAACTGTCACAGGGACAAAAAATGTAACACCGCATTCTCTCACTCACAGGTTGGAATTGAACAATGAGAACACTGGGACACAGGGTGGAGAACATTACACACCAGGACCTGTCTTGGGGCGGGGGCAGGGGGAGGGATAGCATTAGGAGAAATACCTAATGTAAATGACGAGTTAATGGGTGCAGTAAACCAACATGACACATGTATACCTACGTAACAAACCTGCACATTGTGCACATGTACCCTAGAACTTAAAGTATAATTTAAAAAGTGCATGCAATCCTTTGTCTTTACTTTTCATAATAGCTATATTGTCAAATGATATAGTTATACTACTGTCCTCAAATACTGTTCAATAGAATGCTGCTAACATCCAGAACATATATATTCCACTTTATCCCAGAAACATTGCTTTCGGGTGGCAAGAAATGAAAACATTTACAAACTTTCACGGTTTTCTATAATACCTTCAACTCATAATAATCATTAATTGATTAGTATTTGTCCAATCTCATGAAAAACTTGTAATACTAGAGTAGTATTTTGGGGTCTGTTTTTTTCCCAAATATTTTTATATTTTTTATTTTGATTAATTCATTTTACTCTGTTTTGAATACAGATGACACATTTGTCTTTTTTTGATTTTGGCATTTTTCCAAATAGTCATGTAAAAATGAATAATATTCAGCAAGTAGTTTCATGATTCTTATGAAATATCCATTATTCCAGGAATGTGTTTCAATCATAACCTCATGTAGAGCAAGCCTCAGTTAAAATACAATAATTGCCACTATTCATTCAAAATGATAACAAATATTCTTCAAGACTTTGGTAAGTGCTTTTATGTGATTTACATTGAATTAAAAAAACTCAAGCCTTCATATGCTCCGTGGAGTCTACAAGGACAAATTTGTAAATAAATTTGTCCTTGTAAACATTATTTACTAACTAAATACCACATGCAGACTTTTGGTTCTGGGATATACTAACCAAGATCTCTTAATAGTTTGAACATTTTAAAATTTGTGAATAATGTTTATTATCTCAGCGACAAATGCAAAAGTAAGTAGTCCCAACACAGAGTGCTGCAATCCCTAACCTTAAAAAGCTTCAAGACTGACACCAAAGGATTCCACCAGTCCTGAATCAACCTTCTATCATTTCCCAGTAGATGGGCAGAGAAAATCAGATATTAACTATTAATATTTGCTTCTTAAAGACACATATCCATGTTACACTTGCAAGAACAGGTCTAAAGAGTCTGTTACATATTGTTTTCCCTCCCAGAAGGAGACACAGAATTCCAGCTGTTAACTATGCAGCCATGAAAAGGAACGAGATCATGTCCTTTCCAGGGTCATGGATGGAGATGGAAGTTGGAAGCCATTATCCTCAGCAAATTAACGCAGAAACAAAAAGCCAAACACCATATGTTCTCACTTATAAGTGGGAGCTGAATAATGAGAACACATGGACACATGGTGGGGAATACACACACTGGGACCTATTGGGGTGGGGTTTTGGGAAGGGACAGCATTAGGAAGAGTAGCTAAGGTATGCTGGGCTTAATACCTATGTGATGGGATGATCTGTGCAGCAAACTACCATAGCACACATTTATCTGTGTAACAAACCTGCACATCCTGCACATGTACTCCTGAACTTAAAATAAGAGTTGAAATATAAAAAAAATTTAAATAAAAAAACTAGAAAAAAAAGTATGGCCTAAGAAGGACTTTACACAAATATACTGTGGCTCTGTAAAATAATTTCTCTTTTTTAAGAAACACACAATGAATTTTTTAGGTATAAAGAGCCATTATGTCTGTCACTAACTCTTGAATAGTTCAGAAAGAAAGAAAATAAATTTAAAATAATAACATTTGGGGAACTGAGGAAAAGATTGTACAGAAACTTTGTACTATTTTGCTGCTTTTCTCAAGTCTAAAATTATATCAAAATAAAACTTCGTAGGACATTATAAAGCTGAGAATGCTCCCTTTTGTTCTCAGTGTGTTGACTGTGTTTATCAGGAAGGGGTATCAAATTTTATCAAATGCTTTTCCTGGGTATATTGAGATGATTATATGGTTTTTGTCCTTCATTCTGTTGACATGATGTTTTATATTAACTGATTTTCACATGTTAAACCATACTTGCTTTCATGGGATAAATCCCACTTCATATAAGTCTTGGTATATATTTCTGGGATTTGGTTTGCTAGCATTTTATTGAGGATTTTTGCATCCTTTTTCATAAAATGTACTGGTCTACACTTTAATTGTGATGTCTTTTGGTTTCATAGCATTGTAACATTGCCTCAAATGGAATGGGAAATTGTACTCTTCTATTTTTGGTCAAGTTTGTAAGAAACTTGTATAAAGTCTTCTTTAGCTGTTTAGTAGAACTAGCCAGTGAAGTCATTTGGGCCTGTAATTTTCTTGTGGTAGTTTTATGATTAATAATTGATATGGTTTAGCTCTGTGTCCCCAACCAAATCTCACCTTAAATTGTAATAATCCCCATGTGTCAAGGGCAGGACCAGGTGGAGATAATTGAATCACGAGGTGGTGTCTTCCACGCTGTTCTCATGATAGTGAGTGAGTTCTCATAAGATCTGATGATTTCATAAGGGACTTCCCCATTTGCTTTGCTCTCATTCTCTCTGCTGCCTTATGCCATGATTGTAAGTTTCCTGAGGCCTCCCCAGCCATGTGGAACTCTGAGTCAATTAAATCTCTTTTCTTTACAAATTACCCAGTCTCAGGTATTTCACCACAGCAGCACGAAAATGGACGAATACGTAATTCAATCTCTTTACTTGTTACTTTTACTCAGATGAACTATTTCTTCTTGAGATAGCTTTGTAGTTTGTGTCTTTCTAGGAATTTGCCTATTTTGTATAATTTAATTTGTGGACATACTGTTGTTCATAGTATTACCTTATAATCTTTTTTTTCTGTCAGGTCAGTAGTGATGCCTCCTGTTTCATTCTCAGTTTTAGTTTTTTAAGTCTTCTGTTGTTTTTCTGGATTGTTTCGTTTTGTTTTGTTTCATTTTGGCCAGTCTAACTAAAAGCTTTGTCAATTTTGTTGATCTTTTCTAAAAACAGCTTTTGGTTTTATCAACTTTCTCTACTTTTGCCTTCTATTCTCTATTTCATTGGTTTCTACTCTGTTAATTTCCAAAACTTTTCATTTTCTTCTTTCTGTTTGCTTCAGATTTAGTTTTTTGTTTTGTTTTGTTTTTTTAACCAGTGTCTCAAGGATAAAAGACTAGGTTATTGATTTGAGACTTATTATTTTTTAGTAATTGTTCTAGGCATTATGATATACATAACTTACCAAAGGATGTTTGAAATTTATACTAAATTAATTCCTGTGAGATCCTGAATTATTATACTAATAACTCTATAACTATTGGCTCTTCCCTCTTTTGGTACTATTATTATTACATATATTAAATCTGTATATGTTACAAATTCAACAATACACTGTTATGATTATTAAATCATAGTATTTTATGTCTTTTAAGGAAGCAGAAGGAAAAGGTATAAATTTATAGAGCTTTACATTTTTATTTTCTTACTTACAAGTTCTCTTTATTTCTAGAGGTTCAAATTAACATCTGCTATTGTTTCTTTATTCCAATATACCTTTGCTCCCACCTTTTCTCTTTGTATCACTCTTGTTAAGTATAATACATTTCTATATGCTATAGACCTTGAAATACACTTATATACATACTCTTTTATACAATAAAATACTTATTTTTAAAAAATAAGTTATAAGGAGAAAGCAAAAAATATATATTTATACTGTCTTTTATAATTACATAATTCCCTTACTGTTTGTCCAGGTGGATTTGTATTACCATTTGAAAAGGTAACTTGCTTTCTGCTTGAAAATCTTCTTTTAGTATTGCTCATAGAGTAGATCAGCTAGCAATAACCTTTCCTCAAGTATCTATGCTTGAATTTTTCCACACGTTGTTTCAACCAAAGTTGGTATTTTGGGGAATAGCTTCCAAGCCCTTTGATTTTATGATTGGCCTCTTTTCCTGGGCAAAACCTCTGAGCCATGGCCCCTTCTACTGGACAGGGATGGGAGCCTCTGGTCTTCTTTGCTTGTCTCTCCAAGCATGGAAACTCCACCCTACAAGTGAACCACAGTGAAGGGATCAGGAGGTGTTCTCAGGCTGAGAAGCCTGGGTTAGACCTTTTACCCTATGAGTGGGGTGGGGGAGGTTGAAAGCCCTTGACATCTGGCCACACTCACCAGGAATTTAGTTTCTACAACTTGGTGTTGGAGGGAATCAGAAATGCTCACAGACTGCCCCTCCTAATGGGATATTTTATCCCTGACTGGAAGATGAAAGAAGAGGGAACACAGGCTTCTTGGTCATACCCACCTGTAGTGGAATGTTTGACAATCTGAATTGAAGATGGGGAAGAAGCAGGCTGTAGAACAAGTACCATGGACTCTTGCTATTGTTACCATAGTTGTAGGGGTCTTCTTGAATAGATGTTTTGTTGTTTGATATATGTTTTTAGGACAATTTGCAGGATTTTAAATGGTTCAAATGATTATGACAAAAGTAACAATGATATACTCTGAAAAAAATAAGTTAAAAGACTTTGGCGGGGCATGGTGGCTCATGCCTGTAATCCTAGCACTTTGGGAAGCTGAGAAGGGTGGATCACTTGAGGTCAGGAGTGTGAGACCAGCCTGGCCAACATGGTAAAACCCATTTCTACCAAAAAACACAAAAACCAGCCAGGCATGGTGGCATGGGCCTGTAATCCCAGCTACCTGGGAGGCCGAGGCAGGAGAATCAGTGGAACCCGGGAGGTGGAGGCTGCACTGAGCCAAGATTGCAACACTGCACTCCAGCCTCCAGCCTGGGGGACAGAGTGAGACTCCGTCCCCCCCAAAAAAAAATATTTTAAAGTAGTTTTAATAACGATGAAGCTAAAGTGTTCAGGAAGAATAGGAAGAGTTTGAATAAAATTATTTTATAAAATATGAGCAAGAGAGAACAATATATCTCATTTCATATATACCTAATGTATACTTTTTAATGTGTGTGTAACTAACAAATAAATGCTCACAAGGGTTTTTTGCAATTTCTTGTTTTTACTGTAAAATAGAGTTTATACCACCTATTCTGCATGTAAGTAGTCATGAATGAAAGAGATACATAACATATGAAGCTCTTAGAAAACAAGTTATGAAAGATCAAATTATAGTATACTAAATAAAAAGAGGAAAGTCATCTATAAATTAAATATTTTTACAATTATTTGCTCACCAAACAAAGGCAGCATAGTAAGGTGGTTCAAGAAGAGGGTTTGCGATCAAGACTCCCTGGGTTCAGATTAGTTATAGTGCTATGAGCTTAGACAACTGATAAAGTCTTTCTGTGCCTTGGTTTCTACAAAATCATAGGTAAATACTTGTTATGAGATTTAAGTAGTGTAATTCATGTAAACCAGTCAGCACTGAGTCTGGAACGTGAGTACAATGCATGGAGCCCCCTCCTGACTGTGTGCTCGGCACACAGTGCCAGGGACTAGGTGTTCATGAGAGCGTAAAACATGCCCTTTCCTCACTTATTGCACCTCTAAAAGAATAGGCAGCTCCACTGTGAATTGTCTCTTGTTATAGGAAATTATATCTAAAAATTAATGTGATGCCTCCTCATTCTACAACTCTCAAACAGATCTCTAATCTTGAGATACATTCCATTTTTTTCAATACCTAATGGACATGTTCTTAAAACAATAAATGGTCTCTAAGATCTCTTCCAACAAAAAACTTTGAAACCTCATTTTAAACCCTCCCACTAGCAGAATCCAGAAATTGTATTTATGGTTATTGAGTCAGTGCCTTGAAAGAAGTACTTTCAGTTTCATTAGGCTCTGAAGCCATCACAAAGGTTAAAGGCTTAACTTCTAACTATTTGATCACTGAGGAAAATCCAGAAAGCTACGCAACACTGGAGGGGTGAAATAAAAGTCCAGCTATCCAGTGAAAGAAAAGAGAAGTGACAGAAACAACTTTACCTGGACTGAAGAGAAAAGCACAGGTAAGAACTCCTATTGCTTCCTCTCCAGCTCTGAAGTACCTCAGCTCAGGGACGTGGAGCCTATAACATTGTGGCAAGGATAGGAAGGAATTTATAAAAGTCAGTTCGTTTTCTTAAAAATGACCAGGACCAAATTAGGCTGCAGCTGAGCCTGACGTGGGACACAGGTCAGATGAAATCCTGGTGTTATCAGAAGCAGCATGGCTCTAAGTGCCACTACAGTGCTTGTGTTGAACGAGGCACCAGCAGACAGGAACTAAACTGAGAGTTTGAAATGCACTAGGATAGTCTTTCTCTTTGTTGACACTGTCTGTGTTGACTAGGGACATGATTACATCTCCATTGTCAGTGATGGAGCTTGCTGAATTCTGGTCCTATGCAGCTAAGAAATGGAAAGAGTTACAAATGGGTTCTTTTCACCAGAAGGAAAGAACAGCAAAGTTAATGCAGAGTAAGCAGCCCACTGACAGGGTTACAGCAAAGGAAAAACTGAAACCCAGCACCAAAGAGGAGGAAGATTCATGAAAACAGCATTTGTTTCAGATTGCTTCTTTAGAAATAATCCAGGCTAAAGAGCTTCCTCTCCTTTCTTTTTTTTTTCTTTTTTTCTTTTTTTCTTTTTTAGTGAAAGAAAGAGGGCGGTGGCCTAGTTTTCCTCTGCAGAACTTCCTCTCTGGAGAATTTACAGAATTTCCTGTAATGCATCACTACTAAAGCCAGTATCTTTGCTTACTTTAACTTCTCCCATGCACTCAGACAACTCAGATCCCACCTTCTGAAAACTCCTTCCCTGAATTCCTTGGCAAAACAATAGCCTCATTCATCACCTTGTCTGACAGCTCCCTTGTGGGCGCTTTCTCTTTCTCTCTCTCTCTCTCATCTTTCCAGCCCTTTGTCCTCCTCCTCCCCACTTCTGTTTCTCCTCTTCCCATTTCTCTTTCTCTTACTCTACAAAATGGAAAAACAGAACAAAACAGAAAACCTAAAGCTGTATTGCTGGAAATATATTTTCTTTTAACAACTTCCTATGTAGCTCTCTTTATGTGCCTCCTGGTCTTTCAATCCTTATTTCATGGATTGTTTTGTTTGTTTTGTTGTTGTTGTGTGTGTGTGTGTGTGTGTGTTTCTTAGCAACATTCAATATTGGCAGTTTTGCATTTATAACCACACTGAGTTAGAGGCTACCTTATTGTGACACTAATGAAGCTTAAGTTTCAGGGCCCCTCTCTTGCATGTGCCCCTTCAAAGCCCTTGGAAAGGTCCCTAGGCATGTGTTTCACATGGTTATGTAGTTCTATAAAATTTGCAAAAGTATGTTACATTGGTTCCACCTCCAGAACGGCACTGTGAAAAGCTTTGTGGATTTTCATTGCAGGGAAGTAAGCATAACCAGTTGAAAATGGAGGAAGGTTATTTAAAAATCTCTGGAAATTGTCCTAAGGGCAAAAATCAAACAATGAAAAATTTACTCATGGGGCTCTTTATTCACCATAAGAATTCACGAATAAACAAATCAATATTGAATTTCTTACATATAGCCAAGATGTAAAAAAAATTCTCTATGTCCTATTTTATCTTCTATTTATTGTCTAGTGTAAATTTTTAAATAAGAATCCAAGGGAAGGTTTTCCACAATAAGGTCGCAAGAGTAGTTGACTGTTGATAAGTTGCTGTCATACCAATATTTAATTTGATGATAATATTTCCATACTTTTTAAAATGATACAGATTTTCCCTCATCTCTCTCACTGACACACACAAAACTTTTGGCCATCTTGCGGAATTTTGTGACTCTATCCTCTAAATGCAAAAGACTGGAAATTCTAATTCATTCCAACTCCTCCCTTGCAGACAAGAGAACAACGCCCTGGACATGGCTCCAGAGATCCACATGACAGGCCCAATGTGCCTCATTGAGAACACTAACGGGGAACTGGTGGCGAATCCAGAAGCTCTGAAGATACTGTCTGCCATTACACAGCCTGTGGTGGTGGTGGCAATTGTGGGCCTCTACCGCACAGGAAAATCCTACCTGATGAACAAGCTGGCTGGGAAGAATATGGGTGAGTGGCATGAGCAAAGCTCTGCAAACTTCCTTCTGTCCCACCACACAGTCAGCATCCATTATGAGGATGTGAGGAGAGGAAGTTGGCACTGGGAATGATAAGCTAACTTTCCATTCACAGTTGGGCTCCTTATCTTCACTCTTCTAGGGGTTAAGAGTCAGCTCATGGCTGTTCTGAAGGTAGTGAGTTATCTCAATTGATTGTTCACCATGAGTTACAGTTGAACTCCTTGTTCTACTCTTTCCCCTCACCCTTCTCACTACTGACTGCACTTGATTAGTCTTTTTTTTTTCTTTTTCTTTTTCTTGAGACAAGGTCTTGCTCTGTCTCCCAGGCTGCAGCACAGTGGCAAGATCTCAGCTCACCACAGTCTTGACTTCCCGGGCTCAAGCAATCCTCTCACCTCAGCCTCCTGAGTGAGTAGGACTATAGGTGCATGCCACCACACCCGGTTAACTTTTGTATTTTTTTGTAGAGACAGAGTTTCACCATGTTGCCCATGCAAAGAACTTTTTAATCTTCCCCAAGAGAAACTCTGTGCCAATTAAACAAAAGGCGCAAAAACCCCCATCTCCTACCACAATTCTACATTTCATCTCTATTAATTTGACTACTCTAGGAATGTTATATAAGTTGAATTCATTCAATATTTGTCCTTTGGTGACTGGCTTATTCTAATTCACATAATGTCTTCAAGGTTCAGTGTGGTAGCATGTGTCAAAATTCTTCCTTTTTGGCCAGGCACTTACACCTGTAATCCCAGCACTTTGGGAGGCCGATGCAGGCAGATCACCTGAAGTCGGGAGTTCAAGACCAGCCTGACCAACGTGGAGAAACCCTATCTCTACTAAAAATACAAAATTAGCTGGGCATGGTGGCACATGCCTATAATCCCAGCTACTTGGGAGGCTGGGGCAGGAGAATCGCTTGAATCTGGGAGACAGAGGTTGTGGTGAGCCAAGATTGTGCCTTTGCACTCCAGCCTAGGCATAGAGTGAAACTCTGTCCCAAAAATAAAGAAAGAGAGAAAAAATTCTTCGTTTTCAAGGCTAAGTAACTGTATGTGTATACTAATTTATCTGTTCGCCTGTCAGTTGACACTTGGGTTGCTTCTACCTTTTGGCTATTACAAATAATGCTGATAGGATCATGGGTGTCTAAACAGCTGTTCAAGTCCCTGCTTTCACTCCTTTTAGGTATACACCCAGAAGTGGAATTGCTGGCTCATATAGTCATTCCACGTTAAATTTTTTAAGGAATTGCTATATCATTTTCCACAGTGACTGCACCATTAAACATTCCCAACTGAAATGCACAGGGTTCTAATTTCTCTTCAAATTCCCCAACATTTGTTATTTATTGTGGGATCTGGTCAGCAGCCTGCAATGCATTGGGGCTCTCTCTTTGTTCCCAGGTGGATTGGCAGGTTGAGAAATAATAGACACACACAAGATAATGAAAGCTGGGTCCGGGGGGTTACCGCCTTCTGGTCCTGGGATGCCGCCAATGCACTGGATATGTCAGCATTTATTATTAAGTTTAGTGAGGGCGTGGGTAGGTTAGTAAGGGATTTAGGGTCGTTTGATTATGAGGTGAGATGGTCACATGGGGATGTGATTTTTTTCTTTAACATAACATCTGTATGCAGAAGTACAATATACAGAGATAAGAATTTACAATATAGTGCACGCATCAGTAACTTCTAACAGAGCCTTAAAACAAAACACAGTCTTTCCATAACCTATGATTAGCAAGATATTAATCATCAGATCAAGATATTAATAATCAGTTTGGTATTAAGCCAATACCAAACTGTGATGATTATCCTGGTTTTATAGTAAGTTTCAGCTGCAGCAAAAGCTGGTTACAAACAATCCATAGAAACAGGATGTGAAGCTAGACAACTGGTTAGACCAGAAATTCTCAGAAGGGAGTATGCCTTAACCCTAAAGAGGCCCAGAAGAGCCGTGGCAAGATGAGGGCGTTTATAGTCCCATCTTATCCATATGGACAGGTGTCCCTCATGCGTCCATTTATAGGCTCTCCACAAGGGTCACATTCCATTCCCAGAACTGTGAACATCTGCTTTTCTGGGATAGGAATCTTGGTGATGTGAAACCTCCCTGACTGCATGTCCATTCATAGGCTCCCTGCAGAGGGAAGCACATCATGTGCTGTTGGCTCATTCTGGCAGTCCAACCTGGCATTGTCTTTACACAATCCTGCATGCAATTTTGTATTTACAATGATCAGGAGCATTTCATCTTTTATTCGGTAGCAATAGTTTCAGAGGGTCTCCCTACAGTTATTTTAATTTTTTTTTTCTTTTTTTTTGAGACACAGTCTCACACTGTCACCCAGGTTGGAGTGCAGTGGCAAGATCCCAGCTCTCTGCAACCTCCACCTCCTGGGTTCAAGCAATTCTCCTGCCTCAGTCTCCCAAGTAGCAGAGATTACAGGCGCCTGCTGCCATGCATGGCTCAGTTTTGTATTTTTAGTAGAAATGGGGTTTCTCCATGTTTGCCAGGCCAGTCTCAAACTCCTGACCTCAGGTAATTCACCTGCCTCGGTCTCCCAAAGTGCTGGGATTTCAGGTTTGAGCCACCACACCTGGCCCTTTTCAATTTTTTTGATAGTCACCATACTAATGGATGTGAAGTAGTATCTCACTATGGTTTTAATTTGCATTTCCCTAACAACTAGTAATGTTGAGTATCTTTTCAGGTGCTTATTGGCCGTTCTTTAGAGAAATGTTAATTCAAGTTCTTTGTTTACTTTTTAATCTGTTTGTGTTGCATTGTAGGAATTCTTTATATTTGCTAGATATCAATTCCTTATCAGATACATGTTTAGCAAATGCTTTCTTCCATTCCATGTGTTGCCTTTTTTATTCTGTTGATAGTGTCATTTGATACACAGGAGTTTTTAATTTTGATGAAGTCAAAGTTATCTGTTTTTTCCTCTTACTGTCTGTTTTTTCCCGTTTGTTTTCTCCCATGAGTTTTATAGTTTTAGCTCTAATGGTTAGTTCTTTGATCCATTTTGAGTTACTTTTTGGATTGTGTAAGCTAACAGTCCAACTTTTTTTTTTTTTTTTTTTTTTGGCATGTGAGCATGTGAATATCCAGTTTTCCCAGTGTCATTTGTTGTAGAGACTCCTCTTTCTGCATTGAATGATCTTAGCACCCATGTTGAAAATTATTTGACTATAGATGTGAGAGTTCATTTCTAGGTTCTCTACTTTACTCCATTGGTTGATGATAGTGTTTAAGCCAATACCAAACTGTGCTGATTATCCTGGTTTTATAGTAAGTTTCAGAACTTAGAAACTGTGAGCCTCTGACTTTCTTCTTTCTTTTTGAGATTATTTTGACAATTTGGAGATCTCTTGAAATTTCATATGAAAGTGTAGATATTTTTGATATTTTTATTTATTAAAAAGTCATTGGAATTTTGATAGGGATTGCACTGAATCCATACGTCACTTTTACAGGATGTCTTTCTAATTATTTATCTCTTCCTTAATTTCTTTTAAGAATGTTTGGCCCAGTGCAGTGGTTCACACCTGTAATCCCAGCACTTTGGGAGGCTGAGACCAGCAGATCACTTGAGCTCAAGAATTTGAGACCAACCTGAACAACATGACAAAACTCCATCTCTACAAAATATACAAAAATTAGACAGGCCTGGTGGCACATGCCTGTAGTCTCAGCTACTCGGGAGGCTGAGGTGGGAGGATTGCTTGAGCCTTGGAGGTCAAGCCTACAGTGAGCAGTGATCACAGCCCAGCCTGGATGACACAGCGAGACTCTGTATCAAAAAAAAAAAAAAAAAAGTTTTGTTATTTTCATTATACAAGTCATTGCCCTCTATGGTTAAGTTTTTTGGGTTTGTTTGTTTGTTTGTTTTGTGACAGAGTCTTGCTCTGTCGCCAGGCTGGAGTGCAGTGGAGCAATCTCAGCTCACTGCAACCTCCGCCTCCTGGGTTCAGGCAATTCTCATGCCTCAGGCACCCGAGTAGCTGGGATTATAGGCGCCCGCCACCACACCCAGCTAACTTTTTTTTGTATTTTTAGTAGAGATAGGGTTTCACCACATTGGCCAGATGGTTTCAATCTCCTGACCTTGTGATCCACCCACCTCGGCCTCCCAAAGTGCTGGGATTACAAGCGTGAGCCACTGTGCCCGGTCAATTTTATTCTTAAGTAGTTTGCCCTTTTGGTGGTATGTTAAATGGGATTGCTTTCAAAATTTCCTTTTTGGATTGTTGATTGCTACTGTATAGAAATGCAGCTGATTTCTGCATGTTAATTTCGTATGCTGCAACTTTGCTGAATTCTTTTTATTAGTTCTAACAGTTCTATGTAATATTTAAAGTTTTCTGCAGAGATCATATCATCAATGAATACAGATTATTTTACATCTTCCTTTCCAATTTAGATGCTTTCTGTTTCCTTTTCTCACCTAATTACCCTGGATAGGACCTTTAGTACTTTGTGGAAAAGAAGCGGCAAAAGTGGGCATCCTTTCCTTGTTCCCATATTAGAGGAAAATTTTCAGTCTTCACCATTGAGTATGAAGTAGGCTATGAATTTTTCATATATATCCTTTATATTTTTATATTGTTGAGGTAATTTTTTTCTATTTCCCTACCCCTCTTCTTTTCTTTTTTTTAGACAGAGTCTCCCTCTGTTGCCCAGGCTGGAGTGCAGTGGTGCTATCTCGGCTCACTGCAACCTCCACCTCCTGGGTTCAAGTAATTCTCCTGCCTCAGTTTTTTTCTATTTCTAACTTGTTGATTGTTTTTATCACGAAAGGTCCTGAATCCATTTATATACTGGATATTCAATTTTTTCTATTTTTCTGATTATAAGTAAGGTAAGTACGGATTGTGGTTTTGGTTATCTCTCTTAACATTAATTATGACGCTATATTTGCCTTAATTTCCAGAACTACCTGCTACTAAACCTCCAGCCCTTCTTATTCCATCTCTTCTTTACAGGCTTCTCTATGGGATCCACAGTGGAATCTCACACCAAAGGAATCTGGATGTGGTGTGTGCCTCACCCCAAGAAGCCAGAACACACGCTAGTCCTGCTTGACACTGAGGGGCTGGGAGATGTAAAGAAGGTAAAGGTCAAAGATTCAATTTTGGAATAAGCCTCTCATCTCTGAATATTTTAAGCACCATTTAGTTTTTTCTTAAAGAAGCATTTGCATTTAACTATAATTTGTCTTTTCATTTCCGTGTACATGTCATAAGGCCAAACTTAGCAACCAGAAGTGAGAAAAATGTTCATAAGACAGAATCCTAGAAGAGCATGTTGGTCAACACACAGTATTCTACTAACTGTAGGTTGTAAGCTATGTGAGTTAACACAGATGCATAAAGGGAGCACAAATAAATCCAATGTCTTGAGTCCTATCCTGCAGAGAACTTATAATTCAGTAGCCTGAGCAAATTTAAATTATACTTCAGGCCTTAGAATGCCCACCAACCTTGAATGTTTATTTTGCAATTATCTGCCAATGATCATAAGAGGACCTAGTGAGAATCAGCTGAGTAACAATTATTTTGTTTGGATTTGGGTTATTTTCCTGGGTCATTAGTCTTAAAAGAAAACTCTAATTTATGATATACTTATACTACTGTTACTCTGGAAAGAGCTGTGATGATGAAACTTGCTTCTGACTCCAGTGTGTCTTGACTTCCAGGGTGACAACCAGAATGACTCCTGGATCTTCGCCCTGGCCGTCCTCCTGAGCAGCACCTTCGTGTACAACAGCATGGGAACCATCAACCAGCAGGCCATGGACCAACTGCAGTATCCTTTGTGACCCACAACAGCACCAAGGTCAGAGGGGACACCTGTATTCATAAACCAGCTGCCTGACTGTGAATCCTCATGAATCAAGCTCAAGAGGAGAAAACAAAAAATAATGCAAGTACAGAGGAGAGATCCCATGTATCCACTTTAGACTTGACACTTAGGTTAGGAGCAAAGGAAAATGGAAGGTTTGGGAATGTGTTGAACTAATATGGGATGAGGTCCCTGTTCATTTTGTCACATTTCCTTAGTTAGCTACTCAGCTATGTGACAGAGCTGACACATCGAATCCGATCAAAATCCTCACCTGATGAAAATGAGAATGAGGATTCAGCTGACTTTGTGAGCTTCTTCCCAGACTTTGTGTGGACACTGAGAGATTTCTCCCTGGACTTAGAAGCAGATGGACAACCCCTCACAGCAGATGAGTACCTGGAGTATTCTCTGAAGCTAACACAAGGTAACAGGGACATACCATTGATAAATGAGGATGACGAAACACTAGAAATTATCACTTTTTAGTTTACTATTTATAGTTTTCTCACATTTATAGTTTTCTGTATCTCTAGCTTGCTATTCTTAAGAATTAATGCTTGCTATTAGCAATAGAAAAGGTTTTCTGAAAAAAGGAAAAAAGGAATGAATGCTTGCTGAATATCTAAATTAATAGATTAGATTTTAAATTATATTCTCCCGTGTTCTAAAATAAGTTTCTTTTTCTTTCATTTTTCTCTATTGTATAATTTAGGGAAATTTTATCTCCTTATGTAGGGTTTGTGATTCTGTATTTACCCATAAAATATGAAGGACAATGGATATTTATTTAAAGAACATAGATTAAACATGAACAGTGTACTAGTCCAAATGCTGGCGAACTGCAGCCTAAGACAAATGATGGCCAATTCTGCCTGCCAGCTGTCTTTCTAAATGAGGTTTTTTGGGAAGAATGTTCTGCCCATTCATTTACATATTGTCTAAAGCTGTTGTCATGCTCCAATAACAGAGTTGAGTACTTGGAAAAGAGACCACCTAGCCTGCAGAGGCTAAAATACTTACTATTTGACCCTTTACAGCAACACTTATATTAGGCAAATTTCTTTATTGTGTTTCTCTAGGTACCAGTGAAAAAGATAAAAATTTTAATCTGCCCCGACTCTGTATCCGGAAGTTCTTCCCAAAGAAAAAATGCTTTGTCTTTGATCGCCCCGTTGACTGCAAGAAGCTTGCCCAGCTCGAGAAACTACATGATGAAGAGCTGGACCCTGAATTTGTGCAACAAGTAGCAGACTTCTGTTCCTACATCTTTAGTAATTCCAAAACTAAAACTCTTTCAGGAGGCATCAAGGTCAACGGGCCTCGTAAGTCCCCTTCCTAGTACTTCCACTCATTGTTAAAACTAAAGGATGGCCAGGCATGATGGCTCACACCTGTAATCTTAGCACTTTGGGAGGCCGAGGAGGGCAGATTACTTGAGGCCAGGAGTTTGAGACCAACCTAGCCCACATGGCAAAACCATGTTTCTACTAAAAATACCAAAAAAAATTAGGCAGGCATGGTGGCACATGCCTGTAATCCCAGCTACTTGGGAGGCCGAGGCAGGAGAATTGCTTGAAACTGGGAGGCAGAGGTTGCAGTGAGATGAGATCACACCACTGCACTCCAGCATGGGTGACAGAGGAAAAAAAAAATATGAAAGGAGCATGGAATAACTCCACCTAGTTTTAGCATTGAAAAATTCCAAACTACTGCTACATTTGTGTTAAATTCTAGATGACACCAACATTTCTAATAGATTTTGTTGGTCAACTTTCTTGGTGGGAAAGGATAGGAAAAGCAAAGGAAAAAAGTTTTATTACTTAAAATTGCCACAGTAAACTGGGCCTGTACTGTACAGTAGCCATTAGACAAGTGGGACTATCTAAATGTAAATGTAAATCAATTAATATAAGGAAAAATTAAATGTCAACTCATATGGCTATATTTCAAAGGCTTACATTTACATGTTCTTAGTGGCTAGCTTACTGAAGAGCACATATAGAACACTTCCATCATTACAGAAAGTTTATTTTGACAATGCTTTTAAATTAAAGAAAGTTTAATTTATTTGTTAAATAAACCAAATGGAGGACTCCTTTTGACTAGGAGAGTATCATTTGTTCCAAAAGTATTGATCAAATGCTACTGTGAATAGGCTGAGGATACAGTCATAAATGAAATAGCTATGGGTTCCTTTTCTGATGGTGCTTGGGGTTGAAATGGATGCAAACATTCAACTAACACAGGCCTATGTCATCTAGAACAAGGATTCTCAAATGTCAATATGCATACATATCATCTGGGAATCTTACCCAAAGAGAAAACTCTAATTCAGTAGATCTGGGACAGAGGCTGACAATAGGCATTTCCAGCAAGCTTCCAGTTGATTCTGAGGACCTTGATGCTGTGAGGAAAATAGGTGGAAATTGACATGTTCAGAATTACACAGAATACAGAATTTTCTTTAGTACAAGAAACATTATCGTTTGTTCTCTATATGTAGGTCTAGAAAGCCTGGTGCTGACCTACGTCAATGCCATCAGCAGTGGGGATCTGCCCTGCATGGAGAACGCAATCCTGGTCTTGGCCCAGAGAGAGAACTCAGTTGCAGTGCAAAAAGCCATTGCTCACTACGACCAGCAGATGGGCCAGAAGGTGCAGCTGCCCACGGAAACCCTCCAGGAGTTGCTGGACATGCACAGAGACAGTGAGAGGGAGGCCACTGAAGTATTTATGAAGAACTCTTTCAAGGATGTGGACCATCTGTTTCAAAAGAAATTAGCGGTAATTTTTCTATCACGTTTACATAGATTTGGATTTTGGAAGGTAAAGTACTACTAAGAAATGAAATTGGTATTTATTTTGAGAGAAATAATTATTCTAGATTTTAAAATGGTGACAACTAGCTCTTGGTAATCATAATAATCAGAAAAAAACAATTTTATTACTTCAGACTCAAAGTTTAAAAACATTGCTTATCAATAAAGGGTCTTCCCTTTATTAAATTCATGTAACTGACAATCAGAGCTTCTAATCAAATTACATGCCCACTCTTCTCAGACTGATTTGATATTCTAGCCAAATGCAAAGAAAATTTTCTTCTTAGTTATCTTGAGCAGGGTTCTGTTCAACCACATTTATTCCATGTGAAATCATTAGTCCAATATGCAAAAGCAGAGTTTTCCTCTAACAGTTGACATAAAGCTATCAATCTCAGCCCTGAATCTCACCTCCAAAAAGAAAGCGACTTCAGTAGAAAGTGGGGTCAGGAGGAAGAGTGTGGTCCTGCTGAGGAGTCTGTCAGTTTCTCCAGAGTCATTGACTTTTTATTTTCAGAAGTCTTTCCCAAAATTCTGAGGTCAAGCTAACATCCTTTTCCTGTTATTCTTTTTACTTCGTACTTTTTTTTTTTTTTTTTTTTTTTTTTTTTTTTTTTTAGTGAAGAAGGCATTTTATTTTTTTTATTTTTTTATTTTATTTTTTTTTTTTTTTATTTTTTATTATACTTTAAGTTCTAGGGTACATGTGCATAACGTTTATATCATGTATAACTCCCCAATGCAATCCCTCCCTCCTCCCCCCTCCCCATGATAGGCCCCAGTGTGTGATGTTCCCCTTCCCGAGTCCAAGTGATCTCATTGTTCAGTTCCCACCTATGAGTGAGAACATGCGGTGTTTGGTTTTCTCTTCTTGTGATAGTTTGCTAAGAAGGATGGTTTCCAGCTGCATCCATGTCCCTACAAAGGACGCAAACTCATCCTTTTTGATGGCTGCATAGTATTCCATGGTGTATATGTGCCACATTTTCTTAATCCAGTCTGTCACAGATGGACATTTGGGTTGATTCCAAGTCTTTGCTATTGTGAATAGTGCCGCAATAAACATACGTGTGCATGTGTCTTTGTAGTAGAGTAATTTATAATCCTTTGGGTATATACCCAGTAGTGGGATGGCTGGGTCATATGGTACATCTAGTTCTAGATCCTTGAGGAATCGCCATACTGTTTTCCATAATGGTTGAACTAGTTTACAATCCCACCAACAGTGTAAAAGTGTTCCTATTTCTCCACATCCTCTCCAACATCTATTGTTTCCTGACTTCTTAATGATTGCCATCCTAACTGGTGTGAGATGGTATCTCATTGTGGTTTTGATTTGCATTTCTCTGATGGCGAGTGATGATGAGCATTTTTTCATGTGTCTGTTGGCTGTATGGATGTCTTCTTTTGAGAAATGTCTGTTCATATCCTTTCCCCACTTTTTGATGGGGTTGTTTGTTTTTTTCTTGTATATTTGTTTGAGTTCTTTGTAGATTCTGGATATTAGCCCTTTGTCAGATGAGTAGGTTGCAAAAATTTTCTCCCATTCTGTAGGTTGCCTGTTCACTCTGATGGTAGTTTCTTTTGCTGTGCAAAAGCTCTTTAGTTTAATGAGATCCCATTTGTCAATTTTGGCTTTTGCTGCCGTTGCTTTTGGTGTTTTAGACATGAAGTCCTTGCCCATGCCTATGTCCTGAATGGTACTACCTAGATTTTCTTCTAGGGTTTTTATGGTATTAGGTCTAACATTTAAGTCTCTAATCCATCTTGAATTAATTTTTGTATAAGGGGTAAGGAAAGGATCCAGTTTCAGCTTTCTACTTGTGGCTAGCCAATTTTCCCAGCACCATTTATTAAATAGGGAATCCTTTCCCCATTTCTTGTTTTTGTCAGGTTTGTCAAAGATCAGATGGCTGTAGATGTGTGGTATTATTTCTGAGGACTCTGTTCTGTTCCACTGGTCTATTTCTCTGTTGTGGTACCAGTACCATGCTGTTTTGGTTACTGTAGCCTTGTAGTATAGTTTGAAGTCAGGTAGCGTGACGCCTCCAGCTTTGTCCTTTTGACCTAGGATTGTCTTGGCAATGCGGGCTCTTTTTTGGTTCCATATGAACTTTAAAGCAGTTTTTTCCAATTCTGTGAAGAAACTCATTGGTAGCTTGATGGGGATGGCATTGAATCTATAAATAACCTTGGGCAGTATGGCCATTTTCACGATATTGATTCTTCCTATCCATGAGCATGGTATGTTCTTCCATTTGTTTGTGTCCTCTTTGATTTCACTGAGCAGTGGTTTGTAGTTCTCCTTGAAGAGGTCCTTTACATCCCTTGTAAGCTGGATTCCTAGGTATTTTATTCTCTTTGAAGCAATTGTGAATGGAAGTTCATTCCTGACTTGGCTCTCTGCTTGTCTGTTACTGGTGTATAAGAATGCTTGTGATTTTTGCACATTAATTTTGTATCCTGAGACTTTGCTGAAGTTGCTTATCAGCTTAAGGAGATTTTGGGCTGAGACGATGGGGTTTTTCTAAATATACAATCATGTCATCTGCAAACAGGGACAATTTGACTTCTTCTTTTCCTAACTGGATACCCTTGATTTCTTTCTCTTGCCTGATTGCCCTAGCCAGAACTTCCAACACTATGTTGAATAGGAGTGGTGAGAGAGGGCATCCCTGTCTTGTGCCAGTTTTCAAAGGGAATTTTTCCAGTTTTTGCCCATTCAGTATGATATTAGCTGTGGGTTTGTCGTAAATAGCTCTTATTATTTTGAGGTACGTTCCATCAATACCGAATTTATTGAGCGTTTTTAGCATAAAGGGCTGTTGAATTTTGTCAAAAGCCTTTTCTGCATCTATTGAGATAATCATGTGGTTCTTGTCTTTGGTTCTGTTTATATGCTGGATTACGTTTATTGATTTGCGAATGTTGAACCAGCCTTGCATCCCAGGGATGAAGCCCACTTGATCATGGTGGATAAGCTTTTTGATGTGCTGCTGAATCCGGTTTGCCAGTATTTTATTGAGAATTTTTGCATCGATGTTCATCAGGGATATTGGTCTAAAATTCTCTTTTTTTGTTGTGTCTCTGCCAGGCTTTGGTATCAGGATGATGTTGGCCTCATAAAATGAGTTAGGGAGGATTCCCTCTTTTTCTATTGATTGGAATAGTTTCAGAAGGAATGGTACCAGCTCCTCCTTGTACCTCTGGTAGAATTCAGCTGTGAATCCATCTGGTCCTGGACTTTTTTTCGTGGGTAGGCTATTAATTGTTGCCTCAATTTCAGAGCCTGTTATTGGTCTATTCAGGGATTCAACTTCTTCCTGGTTCAGTCTTGGGAGAGTGTAAGTGTCCAGGAAATTATCCATTTCTTCTAGATTTTCTAGTCGATTTGCGTAGAGGCATTTATAGTATTCTCTGATGGTTGTTTGTATTTCTGTGGGGTCGGTGGTGATATCCCCTTTATCATTTTTTATTGCGTCTATTTGATTCTCTCTCTTTTCTTCTTTATTAGTCTTGCTAGCGGTCTGTCAATTTTGTTGATCTTTTCAAAAAACCAACTCCTGGATTCATTGATTTTTTGGAGGGTTTTTTGTGACTCTATCTCCTTCAGTTCTGCTCTGATCTTAGTTATTTCTTGCCTTCTGCTAGCTTTTGAATGTGTTTGCTCTTGCCTCTCTAGTTCTTTTAATTGTGATGTTAAAGTGTCAATTTTAGATCTTTCCTGCTTTCTCTTGTGGGCATTTAGTGCTATAAATTTCCCTCTACACACTGCTTTAAATGTGTCCCAGAGATTCTGGTATGTTGTATCTTTGTTCTCATTGGTTTCAAAGAACATCTTTATTTCTGCTTTCATTTCGTTATGTACCCAGTAGTCATTCAGGAGCAGGTTATTCAGTTTCCATGTAGTTGAGCGGTTTTGATTGAGTTTCTTAGTCCTGAGTTCTAGTTTGATTGCACTGTGGTCTGAGAGACAGTTTGTTATAATTTCTGTTCTTGTACATTTGCTGAGGAGTGCTTTACTTCCAATTATGTGGTCAATTTTGGAATAAGTGCGATGTGGTGCTGAGAAGAATGTATATTCTGTTGATTTGGGGTGGAGAGTTCTATAGATGTCTATTAGGTCCGCTTGGTGCAGAGATGAGTTCAATTCCTGGATATCCTTGTTAACTTTCTGTCTCGTTGATCTGTCTAATGTTGACAGTGGAGTGTTGAAATCTCCCATTATTATTGTATGGGAGTCTAAGTCTCTTTGTAGGTCTCTAAGGACTTGCTTTATGAATCTGGGTGCTCCTGTATTGGGTGCATATATATTTAGGAGAGTTAGCTCTTCCTGTTGAATTGATCCCTTTACCATTATGTAATGGCCTTCTTTGTCTCTTTTGATCTTTGATGGTTTAAAGTCTGTTTTATCAGAGACTAGGATTGCAACCCCTGCTTTTTTTTGTTCTCCATTTGCTTGGTAGATCTTTCTCCATCCCTTTATTTTGAGCCTATGTATGTCTCTGCATGTGAGATGGGTCTCCTGAATACAGCAGACTGATGGGTCTTGACTCTTGATCCAGTTTGCCAGTCTGTGTCTTTTAATTGGAGCATTTAGTCCATTTACATTTAAGGTTAATATTGTTATGTGTGAACTTGATCCTGTCATTATGATATTAACTGGTTATTTTGCTCATTAGTTGATGCAGTTTCTTCCTAGCCTCGATGGTCTTTACATTTTGGCATGTTTTTGCAATGGCTGGTACCGGTTGTTCCTTTCCATGTTTAGGGCTTCCTTCAGGGTCTCTTGTAAGGCAGGCCTGGTGGTGACAAAATCTCTAAGCATTTGCTTATCTGTAAAGGATTTTATTTCTCCTTCACTGATGAAACTTAGTTTGGCTGGATATGAAATTCTGGGTTGAAAATTCTTTTCTTTAAGAACGTTGAATATTGGCCCCCACTCTCTTCTGGCTTGTAGAGTTTCTGCCGAGAGATCTGCTGTTAGTCTGATGGGCTTCCCTTTGTGGGTAACCCGACCTTTCTCTCTGGCTGCCCTTAAGATTTTTTCCTTCATTTCAACTTTGGTGAATCTGGCAATTATGTGTCTTGGAGTTGCTCTTCTGGAGGAGTATCTTTGTGGCGTTCTCTGTATTTCCTGAATTTGAATGTTGGCCTGCCCTACTAGGTTGGGGAAGTTCTCCTGGATGATATCCTGAAGAGTGTTTTCCAACTTGGTTCCATTTTCCCCCTCACTTTCAGGCACCCCAATCAGACGTAGATTTGGTCTTTTTACATAATCCCATACTTCTTGCAGGCTTTGTTCATTTCTTTTTCTTCTTTTTTCTTTTGGTTTCTCTTCTCGCTTCATTTCATTCATTTGATCCTCAATCGCTGATACTCTTTCTTCCAGTTGATCGAGTCGGTTACTGAAGCTTGTGCATTTGTCACGTATTTCTCGTGTCATGGTTTTCATCTCTGTCATTTCGTTTATGATCTTCTCTGCATTAATTAGTCTAGCTGTCAATTCTTCCACTTTTTTTCAAGATTTTTAGTTTCTTTGCGCTGGGTACGTAATTCCTCCTTTAGCTCTGAGAAGTTTGATGGACTGAAGCCTTCTTCTCTCATCTCGTCAAAGTCATTCTCTGACCAGCTTTGATCCGTTGCTGGCGATGGGCTGCGCTCCTTTGCAGGGGGAGATGCGCTTTTATTTTTGAATTTCCAGCTTTTCTGCCCTGCTTTTTCCCCATCTTTGTGGTTTTATCTGTCTCTGGTCTTTGATGATGGTGACGTACTGATGGGGTTTTGGTATAGGTGTCCTTCCTGTTTGATAGTTTTCCGTCTGACAGTCAGAAGGACTGTCTGTTGGTCTGTTGGAGATTGCTTGAGGTCCACTCCAGACCCTGTTTGCCTGGGTATCAGCAGCAGAGGTTGCCAAAGATAGAATATTGCTGAGCAGCGAGTGTACCTGTCTGATTCTTCCTTTGGAAGTTTCCTCTCAGGGATGACTCCACCCTGTGAGGTGTGGGGTGTCAGACTGCCCCTAGTGGGGGATGTCTCCCAGCTAGGCTACTCAGGGGTCAGGGACCCACCTGAGCAGGCAGTCTGTCCGTTCTCGGATCTCAACCTCCGCGTTGGGAGATCCACGGCTCTCCCCAAAGCTGTCAGACAGAGTCGTTCGCCTCTGCACCGCCCCCGCTGCTTTCCCTATTGGACCTCAGCTGTGGGCTGTCCCCAGAGGTGGAGTCTACAGAGACAGGCAGGTTTCCTTGAGCTGCTGTGAGCTCCACCCAGTTCGAGCTTCCCAGCGGCTTTGTTTACCTACTTAAGCCTCAGCAATGGCGGGCGCCCCTCCCCCAGCCTCGCTGCTACCTTGCGGATAGATCGCCGCAGATGCTGTGTTAGCAGTGAGGGAGGCTCCGTGGGCGTGGGACCCTCCCGGCCAGGTGTGGGATATATTCTCCTGGTGTGCCTGTTTCCTTAAAGCGCAGTATTGGGGTGGGAGTTACGCGATTTTCCAGGTGTTATGTGTCTCAGTTCCCCTGGCTAGGAAAACGGATTTCCTTCCCCCTTGCGCTTCCAGGTGAGGCGATGCCTCGCCCTGCTTCAGCTCACGCTGGTCAGGCTGCAGCAGCTGACCAGCACCGATTGTCCGGCACTCCCTAGAGAGATGACCCCAGTACCTCAGTTGAAAATGCAGAAATCACCGGTCTTCTGTGTTACTTGCGCTGGGAGTTGGAGACTGGAGCTGTTCCTATTCGGCCATCTTGCTCCGCCCCTCCTTTACTTCGTACTTTTACACTAAAGGTCCAGCTAGAAAAAAAGCAGGATGACTTTTGTAAACAGAATCAGGAAGCATCATCAGATCGTTGCTCAGCTTTACTTCAGGACATTTTCAGTCCTCTAGAAGAAGAAGTGAAGATGGGAACTTATTCAAAACCAGGAGGCTATCGTCTCTTTATTCAGAAGCTACAAGACCTGAAGAAAAAGTACCACGAGGAACCAAGGAAGGGGATACAGGTAACCAAGATTCATCTGTCGATTATGGAAATAAGCTGACCTGCCTCCTACAAACACCAAAGTGACCAAGTCTCATTGCACACAGATGTGCTTTTTTGTCTGTATAACATTCATGCTTTCATTCAATAACATATGCAGGGAGACTGTTATAACAGATATGTCCCAGGTGCTCATCAAAGTAAGTGCAGTCAGCAGGTGTGGTGGCTCAAGCCTATAATCCTAACACTTTGGAGGGCAGAGGCAGGCAGATTGCTTGAGCTCAGGAGTTTAAGACCAGCCTGAGCAACATGGTGTAAACCTGTCTCTGGTAAGAATATAAAAATTAGTCGGGCACTGTGGAACATGCCTGTAGTCCCAGCTACTCAGAAGGTTGAGGCAGGAGAATTGCTTGAGCCCGGGAGGTTCAGTGAACCAAGATTGCACCATAGCACTCTAGCCTGGGCAACAGAGCCAGACTCTGTCTTTCAAAAATTAGTTAATTAGGCCAGGCACAGTGACTCATGCTTGTAATCCTAGCACTTTGAGAGGCCAAGGCAGGCAGATTATGAGGTCAAGAGATCAAGACCATCCTGCCCAACATGGTGAAACCCCATCTCTACTAAAAATACAAAAATTAGCTGAGCGTGGTGGCGGGTGCTTGTAATTCCAGCTACTCAGAAGGCTGAGGCAGGAGAATCACTTGAACCCAGGAGGCAGAGGTTGCAGTGAGCTGAGATCGTGCCACTGCACTCCAGCCTGGCAACAGAGCAAGATTCTGTCTCAAAAAAAATAAATAAATAAATAGTTAATTACTTAATTACAGAGTGCAGTCAATTAACTATTGAGTTATAAATTCAATTATCAGATTAACCACCAAGTTAATGATCATTACAGCTGAATTTTTTTCTGTTCCAAGAGACAGAAACCCAGTGATGGTTGCTTAAAAAAAAATTGGTAATTCATTGTTTTAGGTTTCAAACTGGATTTAAAGGACATCTGGATCCAAGATTTCAAATAACGTCATGATCTGTCTCTCTGCCTAATGTCCTCCCTGCATCCCCACAATTCTCTCCCTCTCTCCCTCCTCTCAAGGAGGGCTTCATTCTCCACTCAGCTCAGCCCATAGGAACCACAGCATTAAATTTAGAGCCCTCAATTTGAAAAGAACAGGGAATCTTATTTCCCAGTATCTATATCATCCTCCTAAATAAGATTCTGCTAAGTAAGGTCATCTGATTGGCCAGCTTGGAGCATGTATCTGGCCCTGTGATAGGGAATCTTGACTACCAGGCACACCAAGAGGAAGAATTCTCAGAAGAAAAGATGGTGGAAAGACGAACAGGAACACCTGCTTACAGCCATTTCCTACTTCTCACTCTGTGTTCTCTGGGTCCTAAGGCTGAAGAGATTCTGCAGACATACTTGAAATCCAAGGAGTCTGTGACTGATGCAATTCTACAGACAGACCAGATTCTCACAAAAAAGGAAAAGGAGATTGAAGGTGAGGAGCAAGTCAAAGGATCAGATTATCCTAAAGCTTTTCAATTTTTAAATAATTTGACTGGATAAACCTAACTTCCATAAACTAAAGCAAGACGTGTCTTACTTATTGAGGTCATCTCTGAGTAGGTCATATGCAGTCAGCAGCAACAATGGCAAGTAAGTTTGTAACAAAGAATGAGGTAATAAAATAACCCGGCACAAACTTTTCTTCTTCCTTTTCCTCCACAGTGGAACATGTAAAAGCTGAATCTGCACAGGCTTCAGCAAAAATGGTGGAGGAAATGCAAATAAAGTATCAGCAGATGATGGAAGAGAAAGAGAAGAGTTATCAGGAACATGTGAAACAACTGACGGAGAAGATAGAGAGGGAGAGGGCCCAGTTGCTGGAAGAGCAAGAGAGGACCCTCACTAGTAAACTTCAGGTATCCAAATGCATCACCTTGTTTGTTTTTCTGTTTTCTGTCTGTTCTTCCTGATCACAAACTTAGTATGGCAGAGAGAATATAAAGCCCAGGAGAAGGACTCTGCTTGCTCACTTGTACCTTCTTGTTTCTGTCTGTCTGACTTGAACTGGCCACTGCCTACATGTGGTCACTAAAATTTTATTTGCAGCATGTCACATTCAGTCATTTTTTAGTATATCCTTCCACTTATGGCTGTCATATACTAGGCATCATAAAAATGCCTTATCTATATCTCTTGCTTAATACCATATGAAGTAAGAACTTTATCCCAATTACTTAGGAGAGGAAACAGAGGTTCAGAAAATATTAAACAACTTTTACAGTGTCACACAGCTAGTAAATATCTGACCCATCTTCATCACTTCATGGAATCCACAGTAATATTTTTTCTATCCCATCTAGTATGACTTTGGCTCTAAGAGAACTTTTATGAGCAGAAGGACTCCCTAACCTCACACCTGTAGGGCAGTCTACCACTCCTGTCTGTTTTCTGTGCCCTACTCACAGATTGTGTTGAGTTGGTAGCTATGTGCAGAAATTATATATGTTAAGTCTGGCACTTGGATTTCCTTGCCTATCTTCTGCTACCCCTGCTAACAGGGAGTAGAGACTTAGATCAAATTTCCTGATCTAAGATTCATATACCTCATCAGATTTTGAGAGTACCTTATTTCTGTATTATGTGTATATATAATAATATGTGTGTAGGTAGGTGTTCTAAAAAGTCTATAATGCATAGGGAAGACTTGAAGTCAAATATATTAAGATTGACCACAAAGGTTTTGTAATAGGGGGAAAAAAGCAAGAACTTTATCAGTACAGCAGAAGGCATAAGCTGAAACTCTTTCGGCTATAGAAAACCCAGGAGAAATAATCACACAGCCCAAATGCCCAACAAAAACTATAATTAAAATCAAGGGTAGAGAAAATTTCAAGAAAAAAATTAAGTATTAAATAAATCAATGCATGTGGAAACTAGATAGCTTATAGAGATTTACTTAATCCTACACTTATTTAGTCTCCATTTGTCCCTTTTTAGGAACAGGCCCAACTACTGAAGGAGAGATGCCAAGGTGAAAGTACCCAACTTCAAAATGAGATACAAAAGCTACAGAAGACCCTGAAAAACAAAACCAAGAGATATATGTCTCATAAGCTAAAGATCTAAACAACAGAGCTTTTCTGTCACCCTGACCCAAGGCATAACTGAAACAATTTTAGAATTTGGGACAAGTGTCACTATATTTGATAATAATTAGATCTTGCATCATAACACTAAAAGTTTACAAGAACATGCAGTTCAATTATTGAAACCATGTTTTTTCCTTAAAAAGATTGTAAATTGTGCAACAAAGATTGCATTTACCTCTGTACCAACAGAGGAGGGGTCATGAGTTGCTGCCATTCAGAAGTTTCTTCTTCCAGATGACCAGTGGATACTGAGGAAAGTCTTAGGTAAAAATCTTGGGACATATTTGGGCACTGGTTTGGCCAAGTGTACAATGGGTCCCAATATCAGAAACAACCATCCGAGCCTACTAGGGAAGACAGTGTATAGTTCTCCATTATATCAAGCCTACAAGGTGATTTCTGGACATTGCCCAGGGATAATTCTCACTGACAGATCTCAAGCTAAAGCAAACCACCTTATACAAAATCTAGAATCTTATATTTTCCATAGGAAGGTAGAAGAAATCATTAGCATTGAGTAGGAATTGAATCATAAACAAATGGGCTATGAAGAAATCTTTTCTTTCTTCTTCAGTTCATCTAGATTATAACCTTAACGTGACACTTTAGACCTTTAGACAGTTGACACTGAATTCAATAATCACATGATAATAATTATTCACTGTGTAATTTTAGTAATGTATAACTTGCAATGATGCACTTTGATGATAGAGAATATGTCAGAAAATTGAACTAACTTAATTATTTGATTGTTTTAATCTTAAAGCATAGGCTAGTCTTTTCCTAATTCTTAAAGGTCATACTTGAAATCCTGCCAACTTTCCCCAAAGGGAATATGGAATTTTTTTGACTTTTTTCAACAATAAAATAATTATCTTGTTATTACTTAGTATATGTAGACTTCATCCCCATGGTCAAAAGTCCTAGGTAAGTGGTTGACATTTCTTACAGCAATTACAGATTATTTTTGAACTAGAAATAAATTAACCTAGAAATAAAATAAGTTTCACTAGTTTTTTTATTTCCTTTTTTTTTTTTTTTTTTTTTTAGTTTTTCACCAAAAAATAAGGCTTGAGTCTTTAAAGCAGTGGTCAGCTAACTTTTCTGTAAAATACCAGATGGTGATTATTTATGGTTTTGCATAAGTAAATGGGTGGGGCTATGTACCAATAACACTTAATTTTCCAAAACAGGTGGCACACACAAGCTATAGTTTGCAGACTTTTGCTTTATAGAAACATTGGTCAAAGTTTCATTATATACATGCTTTATTTTACATACATTTATAAGAATCATAAGGATTAGATTGCATATGTTAGAATCTTGAAATAATTATGTAGCGTTTCAAAATATTACACTATGAATCCTGAGAGGACCCACAGACCATCTGAAGGAAGCGGACTGCTCCTGCAGGACCCAGGAAACACTCCAAATATTCTGCCCCAACTGCAGAAGTGGGAAAAGGAGACTCTTCTCTCTGGAACACACAACCCCACTGGAGAAGCTGAAGGTCTGTGTGCAGGAGAAGTTTCCGACTTTAGCTGAAGCTGAGTCAGGTTAGAGAGCCAAGCAAAATACAGGGGTAGAGGAAGCAGCTGGAAGGCCCTGGGAGCTTGCTGGGTCCCCAGCAGCCCATTCTTGCCTGGCACCACAGAGATCTATCAGGAGGTCAGCCAGAGGAGCCTCTTGCCAGAACTCAGGGAAGTCACAAATCCAGCATGCAAACTTCACAGGAGGGTGAAGAACTAAAGTCTTTTTCTTTCTCAGCTGGGAGGTGGAAAGCCTCCGGTAAATTTTCAAGCCCCCTTGCCCTCTGCCTGGAAACAGACTCAGGGCTGTTGGTGGGTGTGGGGGAAGTGGGAGTGAGACCAGCCTTCCAGTTTGCATCAGAGCTGGGTGAGGCCTGTGACTGCTAGCTTCCTCCACTCCCCTGACAACCTGCATGACTCAGCAGAGGCAGCCATAATCCTCCTAGGTACACAACTCCAGTGACCTGGGAATCTCACTCCCATCCCCTACAGCAGCCACAGCAAGACCCACCCAAGGAGAGGCTGAGCTCAGACACTCCTAGCCCCGCCTCAACCTCATGGTCCTTCTCCATCCACCCTGGTAGCAAAAGACAAAGGGCATTTAATCTTGGGAGTTCTAGGACCCTGCCCACCATCACTCCCTCTCCCACTGATGCTTTCTGGACAGTGCCACCTCCTCACAGGAGACCAACAAGCACAAAAATAGAGCATTAAATCACCAAAGCCAAGGATCTTCATGGAGTCCATTTCACCCTCCACCACCTCCACCAGAACAGGCGCTGGTATTGTAGCAGGATGAGCTGCAGACAAAACTCCTCAGACACTGAGTTAAAGAAGGAAGGGGTTTATTCGGCTGGGGGCATTGGCAAGACTCCTGTCTCAAGTACTGAGCTCCCAGAGTGAGCAATTCCTGTCCCTTTTACGGGCTCACAACTCTAAGGGGGTGTGTGTGAGAGGGTCATGATCGATTGAGCAAGCAGCAGGTACATGACTGGGGGCTGCATGCACCAGTAATTAGATTGGAACAAAACAACATAGGGATTTTCACAGTGCATTTCTATACAATGTCTGTAATCTATTGATAACATAACCCATTAGGTCACGGGTTGATCTTTAACTACCAGGCCCAGGGTGTGGTACTGGGCCATCTGCCTGTGGATTTCCTTTCTGCCTTTTAGTTTTTACCTCTTCTTTCTTTGGAGGCAGAAATTGGGCATAAGACGATATGAGGGGTGGTCTCCTCCCTTATTCCCCCCTTTTGAGATTCTCACTCATTTTATTAGTGGGAGTTGTCACTTTCATTTTCACTACCCATGTCTTCTTGCAAGACAGATCGATAGTGATTCATATAGTATACTTGTGCTGAAGCATTTTGGTGAACTAAGGTAGTGATGAAGCTTTTTATCATTTGAAGAAGTGCAGGTATCAAACAAGGGAGCAGTAGGTAGGTTCCTATTATTATTATAACTGCTATTATAAGAGTTTTAAATCCTCCTAGTGCTGGGAACCATTTTCCAAACATGTCCCCAGGATCAAATCCATGCCACACTTGCATGGGCACATGTGCCAGTTTTGTCATATCTCTAACTATGTCTTCAACTACTTGCCCTTGATCATCTATTTGTAGACAGCAATTAATAAGGTTAAATTTCCCACAGACCCTTCCTTCAGCTGCTAGCAAGTAGTTGAGAGCCAATCTATTTTGATAGGTAGCATTTCTCATCTGAGTTTCTTACAGGGCCAGAATAGTCAAGGCTTTGCCAGTTTTATTAGTGATTACTTCAAAGACAGCTTGTAACCATATGATTTGGTTGATCATATAAATGGGGGTCCGGTATCCCCATGAGCTGTCTTGTGCCCAAGTAGCAGGGCCATAATATTGTATGATTCTCTCAGGGGGCTATTCACCATCTTTCCAATTTCCTATAGCTATGCTTCTCTTTTCATGGGAAGCATAGCCAGGGAAGCCCAGGAGTTCACCTGTTTTTATGGGCAGTAATAAGAAAGATGGTTTAATAGTGCCAATAACACAACTACCTGCCCACTAGTCAAGTAATTTGGCATAAGCTCTATGCCCACATATCCAGTATAATCCAGTGGGTGCCATCCAGTCCCGGTGGGACTCCAGGTGGGTCCACACAGTTTGCAACTTTGGAAATTTGCTAAATGGATTCCTCTCTGTTTGATTTGAACTCCACCAAGTGACTGTTTTTATGGTACCATTATACAGTTTCTGTCCCAGACAACTAAGTCATCCTACGGGATGAGTGAATTATTTTCCTTCTCTAGCTATGCAATATTGTCCGATAATTGAGGCTTTTAGGACCCAGAAGTTATCAGGGTGATTCTTTTGAGCTGGAATTCATCAGGAATTGGGTCTGTAGGTACTAATTCTCGAGCTTCCCATGGCCATTGATCTCCCATTACAGTTCCTCCACATATATAACATGAAGTGATATTGAGAGACTGGGATACATGCTTGGCTAATTGCAAAAACACATTTCTGGTTTTTCCTGTAATTTCTGGTACTGGTACATTTAGTTCATCATAGAAAGTTGGAAACACTGGTTCAGGAGAGCATTTGTAAACTTCTCCTCAAATCAAGATATTTACTTGAGGATATAGTCCAGCCCCATCGATTCCTAAGGTCACACGCTCCCCTTTTTTCCAGCGAGGATCATGGGGATTGTTTATTACGAGCTCTAAGGGGTTACATTGTCCCTTAGTACAGGAAGGGCCACTTTTTCCTTTCTGAAGGTGAACTGGATCCTTTTCATTTTTTATCCAAGTGGCCCAAATGACACAAGACCAGTATCCACATTCATTCCACACAGTCCTAATTCATGACAAATGTACCTATTTTCAGTCATATAGCCTTTCTCCCAACTAAAAGAGCCACATCCCTTTCCTAACTTATTGCTATTAACAATGGCACAGGCATCAAATTTCAAGATTATCATTTGGGCACCCCTTTTTCTTCTCTTCTGGCTAATACTTTACTTGTATCATTTATGAGTCCCCACCAGTCTTCAGTCCTTAATCTTACTTCAAAAACTGTGGACATGGGAGGCTCAGAGAGGTCATAACACACATCTGGTTGGTCGTTTCCTGGGCTACATACCTTGTACTGAGTGTCATTAATATAAACATATTCCTTTTAAAGTTCCTAGGCATTCATAGTAATTATTGAACAGAAAGATTGTTTTAACTAGTTGTCCTACCTCGGCAACCTCATGTATACACTGACAGCAGTCTTCCACGCAGGGAAAATCAGTGGAAGTTTTCACTATACAAGTCCAAATTATAAGGAAAATGAGTTCCACCACGATTCTCCTCATGTTTCGGCCGTGCATAGACCAGTCAGCTTCTGGGTGTGACTGGAGCAGGGCTTGTCATCCTTCTCAGAGTCACTTTGCAGGGGTTGTCCGGGCTCAGTTTTGCCTCCCAGGTTTCATCGGCTGCAGGTTTCACATGGCTGTGGTGGATCAGGTTGGGATTCCTTCTACCTTTACAGCCATGGGGGTGGTCAGGATGATGGTCTAAGGTCCTTTCCACCGTGGCTGCAAAGGGGCTACATTCCAGTCCTTGATCCACACGTGATCACCTGGAGAGAAAGGGTGAACTGGGGAGAATAGGCTGATGGGACACCTCTCATTTACCCAAGTTGAGATTGTTTGTGCAATTTTTCCTAAAGCCTGTAGCTATCGCTGTAATTCAACTTCACCTAACTCCCGGGGAGTGCCTGGAAGCCCCTGTAGTATAGGAGAAGGCCCATGATACAGTATTTCATAAGGGGAGTATCCTGTTTTCTTAGAAGGAGTGCACCTAATTTTAAACAATACTATAAGAAGGGCCTTTATCCACTTTAATCCTGTTTCCTGACATATTTTCCCTAAACTATTTTTGACAGTTCGATTCATTTGCTCCACCTTTCCTGAACTTTGAGGTCGGTAGGCGGCATGTAGCTTCCAAGTGATTCCTAATGCTTTTGCTGTCTTCTGTACCAACTCAGTCACAAATGCCGGCCCGTTATCTGAGCTGATTCATACGGGCAGTCCAAACCTAGGAATAAGATCTCAGAGAAGCACACAGGTTACCTCATAGGCCTTTTCAGTTCGTGTTGGATAAGCCTCCACCCACCCAGAGTAAGTACACACAAGAACCAGCAAATACTTGTTACCTCCACATTTTTGCATTTCTGTGAAATCCACCTGAAGATCTTCAAAAGGAGCCGCTCTATAAGCTTGTATGCTGGGTGGAACACTAGGGCCTTGCCTCGCATTGTACTGTCGGCAAGTAACGCACCGTTGTGCTACTGCTTTGGCAAGGACTGGCAAGTGTGAGATGTAGAAGTACCGACCTAACAATTTTTCAAGTGACTCTTGACCTAGGTGAGTGGTTTTGTGCATAGCCAATACTATTGTGGCTCCCAGCAACTATGGCACAGCTATCCTCCCATCTGGCAGTCTGATCCATCCTCCTTTTATTACTTGCCCCCCTTCTGCTTGGAAGAAGTCTTTTTCTTCCTTAGAATAGGTAGGTACCAGGTCAGGTGTTTGAGGGAGTAAGGGGACTACTACTGATGCCAGGTAAGGGGTAGATGCTGCTTTTTGAGCTTCTGAATCAGCTCGAGAGTCTCCTAAGTCCACTGAGATGGAGGCTCGCTGGTGTCCCCTGCAGTGCATGACTGCCACCCCCTGAGGTTTCCACACTGCCTCTAATAATCGTAGAATTTCTTGTTGATGTTTTATGTCCTTTCCCCCAGAGTTTAACAGACCCTTTTCCTTATATAATGCTCCATGCACTTGGAGGGTTAGAAAGGCCTATCGAGAGTCAGTGTAGATGTTTACCGTCTTACCTTCACTGAGTTCTAGAGCCCGAGTTAAAGCAATGAGCTCAGCCTTCTGGGCTGAAATGCCCAGTGGCAATAGTTTGGCTTCAATGACAGTATCCAAAGTTACCACCTCATATCCTGCCCATCTTTCTTCTTGTGGGTTAATGAAGCTGCTCTCGTCCATGTATAACCCCCAGTCTACTGATGTTCATGACTGGTCCTGAAGGTCAGGTCTGCTAGAATAGATTGAGTCCAATACCTCAACACAGTTATGCTCGACTGGGCTCTCTGATACTGGGAGCAGGGTGGCGGGGTTTAGGGTGTTACAGACCTCAACAGTTATGTGGGAATTTTCACATAGCAAGCTTTGGTACTTGGTTAATCTAGCATTTGTTAGTCAATGATGCCCTTTGGTATTCATCAAAGTTACCACAGCATGGGGAGCCTTTATATTCAAGTTTTGCCCAAGGGTTAGTTTATCTGCTTCTTGTGCTAACAGGGCTGTTGCTGCCAGGGCCCTTAGACATGGTGGCCAGCCTTTGGAAACTCCATCTAGTTGTTTTGAGAGATAGGCCACTGGCCTTGGCCAGGGCCCCACAGTCTGGGTTAAAACTCCAACTGCCATTTTTTCTCTTTCTGACACATAGAGTGTAAAGCGCTTTGTCAAATTGGGTAGTCCTAGGGCTGAGGCCAACAAAACTTTTTCCTTTAACTTACAAAAGGCTTGCTGTTGTAGAGACCCCCATTCAAAAGGCTCCCAGTCACCCCACTTTGTAACCCCGTACAAAGGTTTGGCTAGTACTGCAAAGTTTGGAATGCATAATCTGCAAAACCCCACAGCTCCTAGGAATTCCCTTACTTGCCTTCTGGTTTTAGGTTCTGGTAGGCTGCAGATGACCTGCTTTCTTTCTGACCCCAGGCTGCACTCCCCTTTCTGAATAGTGAATCCCAGGTAGCGTACCTGCTGTCTGCAGATCTGAGCTTTCTTCTTGGACATCTTATACCCACAGTCCTCCAGGTGCCGAAGTAGGGCATCAGTCCCTTTTGCACACACAACTGCCATGGAGTGTCCCAGCAGAAGGTCATCCACGTACAGGAGCAAGACGCAGCCTAGGTCTTTAGCAGGAAACTTTTGCAGGTCTTGAGCCAGGGCCTCCCCAAAGATAGTAGGGGAGTTCTTGAACCCTTTGGGAAGCCGGGTCCAAGTGTACTGAGTAGTGACACCTGACTCCAGATCTTCCCACTGAAAGGCAAATAACTTCTGGCTCTCAGGAGCTATTCTGATGCTAAAGAAGGCATCTTTTAACTCCAGACAGGTAAACCAGCTGTCCTCAGCTGGGAGCAGCCCTAACAATGTGTAAGGGTTAGGAACTGTTGGGTGCAGAGTCACTGTAGCTTGGTTGACCAAGCGCAAGTCCTGTACTGGCCGGTGGTCCTTGTTCCCTGGCTAGGGACAGGCAGGAGGGGGGTGTTCCATGGAGACCGGCAAGGAACTATAATTCCATAGGCTTTCAAGCACCTGAGATGAACCTGGATTCCTTCGAGAGCTTCTCTGGGAACTGGATACTGCTTTTGTCTAATTGGTTGGGCCCCAGCCTTAACTTCTATGAGTACAGGGGCTTGGTTGACCGCCAGTCCCGGAGGGTTATCCCCTGCCCATACTCAGGGCCATCACTTAACCAGAGCTGGTTTCATCTCTTGGCCTGGCTTGGTTAGAAAAAGTCTCCATCTTTCTTCCTGGGGGACCGTAAGGGCCATGATAACTCTGTTCCCGGTAACTTTAGCTGTAAAGAGCCCTGTTTTGTAAAGGAGATGGTGGCTCTCAGCTTGCTAAACAAGTCTCTTCCCAGCAAGGGCAAGGAACAACCAGGCATGTACAAGAACTGGTGAACTATCTCATGTCCCCCCACCGAGCAGGCCCGTGGTAGACAGAAAGCCTGCTTAGTGGAAACTCCTGTTGCTCCAATTATATCAATGGGTTTCTTGGATAAGGGGGCGACCGGGGTGGTCACTACTGAATGTTCAGCACCAGTATCGACCAAAAACTTAATGTCCTTGCCCCCAATTGTAATCCTGACCGTGGGCTCCTTGTGGGCACTTGAGCCTGGTCCCCTTCAGTCCAGTAGCCCTTCAGCCAGATTTAACAAAGCTCCCTCACCTGTATCTGAGGTATTTTGTTCCAAACTACCTTACTTTTCCTTCAGTTGGGGACACTTATCTTTCCAATGTCCTATTTCCTTACAATAGGAGCATTGGTTATGTTGCAAGCATGGGCGATTAAACTAGGTATTCTTCCCTGAACCCCTCTTTCCCTTTCCTTTCAGTGGAATTCCCTTTAATGGCCACAGCCAGTAAGTCAGCGTTTCCCCTAGCCTGGCATTCACCTTCCTTATGGCTTTCTCTGTGGCTTGTTACATCTCTATTCACAAACACTTACTTGATTGGCTATTTCCAGTAACTGTGAGGTATTCATATCCGCAAACCCAGCCTGTTTCTGCAATATTCTCCTGATATCATCTGTGCTTTGACTAACTAAGGCCATGTTAATCATGCGCTGATTTTCACAGCTATCTGGATCAAAAGGAGTTTACATACTGTAAGCCTCACACAGTCTTTCATAGAATTGCGCTGGACTCTCCTCTTTTCCTTGGATGACCTCAGAGACCTTATTTATATTTGTAGCCTTTTGAGCCCCTTTCTTTAGACCTTCTATTAATGCCTCACGGTACCATATTAGCCTCTCCATGTCTGGTCCCTCGTCTGGGTCCCATTGGGGGTCTGTTCCTGGCAGTTGAATTCTTTTTTTTTTTTTTTTTTTTTTTTGAGATGGAGTCTCGCTCTGTCGCCCAGGCTGGAGTGCAGTGGCCGGATCTCAGCTCACTGCAAGCTCTGCCTCCCAGGTTTATGCCATTCTCCTGCCTCAGCCTCCCGAGTAGCTGGGACTGCAGGCGCTCGCCACCTCGCCCAGCAGTTTTTTCTATTTTTTATTCTTGGGAGTTTTGGTAATCGGCTGGGACATGCTCCTCTAGTCACTTAGTTGCCGCCTGGAGCATCCTTTGCCTTTCATCTGTATTAAAGAGGTACATGAGCAGCTGGTGGCAATCAATCCAAGTAGGATTATGAGTCTGTATAATAGTTTGGAGCAAGTCAATTAAAGCTTGAGGCTTTTCAGTGTAAGATGGAGTATTATTTTTTTTCCAATTGAGGAGGTCAGCAGAGGTGAAAGGTTGAAAGGCATGCCTTTACACCATGTGTCCATCCTCATCTACCCCAGTATATCGCTGCTCTCTCAAGGGCATTTGGATTCCAGTTTTGGGTTGCAAGCGAGCTGCCAAGGGAGGAGTTTCTCCCACAGCTTCACTTCCTCTCTTGTCTACTCTGGGTGGTCTAGGGGTGTGGTCATCTGGTGGAGGTGGAGGTGTTGTGGGCTCAGGGGTGGGGAGCCCTACCTCCCGATAAAGAGGGGGTATTGCTGGCACCAGTTCCTGCCATGATTCTTCTGGTGTTGGGTCGGACAAGACTTTTTGGTGCTGACTTCCCTCGGCAGGTGGAGTGAAGACCTTCCTCAACTAACTGTCCCTTTGCTACTAGTACTGCTGCTGCCTGCCCTCTTAACCACTGTGAGGGGTTCAAAACTAGCTGTAACAAACAATCTATATATGGGAACTGATCTGGGTACCCTGACTAACAGGTTACCCTGTGCCGTGCCTTCACGACAAGGGACCTGTCCAGGCTTCCTTCTGATGGCCAACCCACCTCTAATGCTGGCCAGTCTATCTCACACAAAGTTCTAAGTTTTCCTGGTGTCATGATGACTCCATAGTCTCCCTTAAATCCCTTTTTGAAATTTTTCAACATAGTTCCTAGTAGGGTGGGCTTGCTTTGTGCCTGACCCATGTTTCCTTGAGACAAAACACCACGCTCACACCACACACACACCACAAAACAAAGAACGGGTAAAAAGGGCACACACACACTTTTATAGTTCATGCCAAACCAGAATCAAAAACCAAAATCAGAGTATCAAGAAATTTAAGCCAGGTCAAAACCAAAACCACAGTATTAAGCAATCCAAGTCAAGTCAAAAACCAAAACCAAAGTGCCAGTACAGATGCACCGTGGGTGATCAGGCCACGCTTCCACTGAAATGGAGTAGGCAAGTTCCCAAGACCAGTCCTGTCAAGCAATTTAAACCAAGTCAAAACCAAAACCAAAGTGCCAATAAAGGCATGCTGTGGGCGATCAGGCCATGCTTCCACTCAAATGGAGTGGGCAAGTTCTCAAGACTAGTCTTACCAAGTTTCAGATGTCTGGACTCCAAGTACCAGTTCCTTCCTGGTGTTCAGCCACTGCATTGATCCTCCATGGTGGCCTGCTACACACTGCTCTGGCAAGGCGTCCCACGGGGGCAAATGCCTACCCGGGAGTGCTCTCAGGATCCGCATTGCTCAGGCTGGTCAGAGTCCCCCACAGGAATGTTCCATAGGGCAGGCTTAAGCCGCCTAAGGAGCTGCCTTGACCATCCGCCAATCACCTCACTTCCCGGTCAGGGAATCAAGAAAGGTAGCAGGACGAGCCACAGACAAAACTCCTCAGACACTGAGTTAAAGAAGGAAGGGCTTTATTCAGCTGGGAGCTTCAGCAAGACTCACATCTCCAACAACTGAGCTCCCCGAGTGAGCAATTCCTGTCCCTTTTTAAGGGCTCACAACTCGAAGAGGGTCCATGTGAGAGGGTTGTGATTGATTTAGCAAGCAGGGGGCACATGACTGGGGGCTGCATGCACAGCAAATTAGAACGGAACAGAATAGGACAGGGACCTTCGCAGTGCTTTACCATAAAATGTCTGTAGTCTATAGATAACATAACCTTAGGTCAGGGGTCAATCTTTAACTACCAGACCCAGGGTGTGGCGCCGGGCTGTCTGCTTGTGGATTTCATTTCTGCCTTTTAATTTTTACTTCTTCTTTCTTTGGAGGCAGAAATTGGGCATAAGACAATATGAGGGGTGGTTTCCTCCCTTAGTATCCATGGCTGAGAGACCCAGTACTAGCCTGGAGCTGGGTAGACTCAGAAGAGAGACAACAATCACTGCAGTTCGGCTCACAGGAGCCATACCCATAGGAAAAGGGGGAGAGTACTACATCAAGGGAACACTCCATGGGACAAAAGAATCTGAACAACAGGCTTCAGCCTTAGACGTTCCCTCTGACAGAGCCTACCCAAATGAGAAGGTACCAAAAAACCAGCTCTGGTAATATGACAAAACAAGGCCCTTCAATACCCCCCAAAAATCATCCTAGTTCACCAGGAATGGATCCAAACCAAGAAGAAATCCCGATTTATCTGAAAAAGTATTCAGGAGGTTAGTTACTAAGCTAATCAGGGAGGGACCAGAGAAAGGTGAAGCACAAAGCAAGGAAATCCAAAAAATGATTCAAGAAGTGAAGGCATAAATATTCAATAAAATAGACAGCTTAAAGAAAAACAATCAACAATTCAGGAAACTTTGGAAACACTTTTAGATGTGCAAAATGCTTTGGAAAGTCTCGGCAATAGAATTGAACAAGCAGAAGAAAGAAATTCAGAGCTCAAAGACAAAGTCTTTGAATTAACCCAATCCAACAAAGACAAAGAAAAAAGAATAAGAAAATATGAACAAATCCTCCAAGAAGGCTGGGATTGTGTTAAATGACCAAACCTAAGAATAATGAGTGTTCCTGGGCAAGAAGAGAATTCTAAAAGCTTGGAAAACATATTTGGGAGAATAATCGAGGAAAACTTCCCCAACCTAGCTAGAGACCTAGACATGCAAATACAAGAAGCACAAAGAACACCTGGGAAATTCATCACAAAAAGATCTTTACCTAGGCAAATTGTCATCAGGTTATCCAAAGTTAAGATGAAGGAAAAAAATCTTAAGAATCCAAAGTTAAGACGAAGGAAAAAATATTACCTGGTGAAACAGAAGCACCAGGTAACCTATAAAGGAAAACCTATCAGATTAACAGCAGATTTCTCAGCAGAAACCCTACAAGCTAGAAGGCATTGGGGCCCTATCTTCAGCCTCTTCAAACAAAACAATTATCAGCCAAAAATTTTGTATCCTGCAAAACTAAGCATCATATGTGAAGGAAAGAAACAGTCATTTTTAGACAAAAAAAAATGCTGAGAGGATTCACCATTACCAAGCCACCACTATAAGAACTGCTAAAAGGAGGTTAAATTGTGAAACAAATTCTGGAAACACATCAAAACAGAACCTCTTTAAAGCATAAATCACACAGGACCTCCAAAACAAAAACACAAGGTAAAAAGCAAAAGCAAAAAAAAAAAAAAAAAAAAAAAAAACAAAGTACACAGGCAACAATGAGCATAAAGAACACAACGATTACCTCACATTTCAATACTAACATTGAATGTAAATCACCTAAATGCTCCACTTAAAAGATACAGAACTGCAGAAAGGATAAGAACTCACCAATCAACTATCCTCTGTCTTCAGGAGACTTGCCTAACACATAAGGACTCACATAAAGTTAAAGGTGTGGGAAAAGGCATTTCATGCAAATGGACACCAAAAGCGACCAGAGGTAGCTATTCTTATATCAAGCGAAACAAACTTTAAAGCAACAGTGGTTAAAAGAGACAAAGAAGGACATTATATAATGATAAAAGGCCTTGTCCAACAGGAAAATATCACAATCCTAAACATATATGCACCTAACACTGGAGCTCCAAATTTATAAAATAATTACTAATAGACCTAAGAAATGAGATAGACAGCAATACAATAATAGTGGAGGACTTCAAGACTCCACTGACAGCACTAGACAGGTCATCGAGACAGGTCATCAAGATAGAAAAACAACAAATAAACAATGGATTAACTGTACTTTGGAACAAATGGACTTAACAGATACATACAGAAAATTTCTTCCAACAACCTCAAAATACACATTCTATTCAACAGCGCATGGAGCTTTCTCCAAAATGGACCACATGATAGGCCATAAAATGAGCCTCAATAAATTTTAAAAAATTAAAATTATATCAAGCATACTCTCAGACCACAGTGCAATAAAACTGGAAATCAACTCCAAAGGGAACCTTCAAAACCATGCAAATACATGGAAATTAAATAACCTGCTCCTGAAAAAGCATTGGGTCAAAACCAAAATCAAGATGGAAATTTAAAAATTCTTCAAACTGAATGACAATAATGACACAACCTATCAAAACCTCTGGGATACAGCAACAGCAGTGCTAAGGAGAAAGTTCATGGCCCTAAACACCTACATCAGAAAGTCTGAAAGAGCACAAACAGACAATCGAAGGTCACACCCCAAAGAATTAGAGAAACAAGAACAAACCAAACCCAAACCCAAACCCAGCAGAAGAAAGGAAATAACCAAGATCAGAGAAATAAATGAAATTGAAAAAATATTACAAAGATAAATGAAACAAAAACCTGGTTCTTTGAAAAGATAAATAACATTGATAGACCATTAGCAAGATTAGCTAAGAAAAGAAGAGACAAAATCCAAATAACTTCACTAAGAAACAAAACAGGAGGTATTAAAACTGACACCACTGAAATACAAAAAATCATTCAAGGCTACTATAAACACTTTTACGCACATAAACTAGAAAACCTAGAAGAGATAGATAAATTCCTGGAAAAATACAACCCACCTAGCTTAAATCAGGAAGAATAAGATACCCTGAACAGACCAATAACAAGCAGCGAGATTGAAATAGCAATTTAAAAATTACTAACAAAAAAACTCCAGGACCAGAAGGATTCACAGCAGAATTCTACCAGACATTCAAAGAATTGGGACCAATCCTTTTGACACTATTTCACAAGCTAGAGAAAGAAGGAACCCTTTCTAATTCATTCTATAAAGCCAGCATCATCCTAATATCAAAACGAGGAAAAGACACAACCAAAAAAGAAAACTACAGACTGACATCCTGGATGAACGTAGATGCTCAAATCCTTAACAAAATACTAGCTAACCAAATCCAACAACATATTATTATGGGCAGGTCTTTGTTCTTAGAGCTCCCAAGATGGGGCGGGCCACTCCCAAGATGGCAGCAGACCTTTTGTTTTCTGACCTGGGGTTCTTAGCCTCACGGAACCTTGGGCCATGTGGTGAGTGTAATAGCTCTATTAGAAGCTGTGGGTCATGGAAGAGAACTGTGGAACCCAGTAACTAGTGTTCAGCTCAATTAGGACGAACCCTGCGCCCTTACCCATACAGGAACAATGCCCAGCTCAACCAGGCTCAACCAGGAGCGGCAATGGGCGCCTCACTGGATGTTCCTTGTACACCGATTTTGCTGAGAGTTTTAATCATAAAGCGATGCTTGATTTTGTTGAATGCTTTTTCTGCATCTATTGAGATGATCATGTGATTTTTGTTTTTAATTCTGTTATGTGATGTATCACATTTATTGACTTGCATATGTTAAATCATCCCTGCATCCTTGGTATGAAACCTACTTGATCATGGTGGATTATCTTTTTAATACTGAGATACAGGACTAGCTGGATTTCCTAGGTCAACTAAGAATTCCTAAGCCTAGCTAGGAAAGGTGACTGCACCCACCCTTAAACATGGGGCTTGTAACTCAGTTCACACCTGACCAATCAGTTAGTAAAAAAGGGTTCACTAAAATACAAATTAGGCTAAAGCAGGAGGTAAAGAAATAGTCAAATCATATATTGCCTGGGAGCACAGGGGGAGGGACAATGATCAGGATATAAACCCAGGCATTCAAGCAGGGAGCAGCAACCCCCTTTGGGTCCCCTCCCACTGTATGGGAGCTCTGTTTTCACTCTATTAAATCTTGCAACTGCACATTCTTCTGGTCCATGTTTGTTCCAGCTTGAGCTGAGCTATCGCTTGCCGTCCACCACTGCTGATCACCGCCGTTGCAGACCCGCCGCTGACTTCTACCCCTCCGGATCCAGCATGTTGTCCAGCAGCAGAGTAAACAGACAACCCACAGAGTGGGAGAAAATCTTCACAATCTATACATCTGACAAAGGACTAATATCCAGAATCTACAACGAACTCAAACAAATCAGTAAGAAAAAAAACAAAGAAACCCATCAAAAAGTAGGCTAAGGACATGAATAGACAATTCTCAAAAGAAGACATACAAATGGCCAATAATCATACGGAAAAATGCTCCGCATAACTAATGATCAGGGAAATGTGAATCAAAACCACAATGCAATACCATCTTACTCCTACAAGAATAGCCATAATCAAAAAATCATAAAACAGTAGATGTAGGCATGGATGCAGTGAACAGGAACGCTTCTACACTGCTGGTGGGAATGTAAACTAGTACAGCAACTATGGGAAACAATGTGGAGATTTCTTAAAGAACTAAGAATTGAACTACCAGCAATTTGATCCAGCAATCCCACTACTGGGTATCTACCCACAGGAAAAGAAGTCATTATTTGAAAAAGACACTTGCACATACATGTTTATAGTAGCACAATTCACAATTGCAAAATCATGGAACCAACCCAAATGCTCATCAATCAATGACTGGGTAAAGAAACTGTGGTATATATACACAATGGAATACTATGCAGCCATAAAGAGGAATGAATTAACAGCATTTACAGTAACCTGGATGAGATTGGTGACTATTATTCTAAGTGAAGTAACCCAGGAAAGGAAAACCAAACATTGTATGTTCTCACTAATATGTGGGAGCTAAGCTATGAGGATGCAAAGGCATAAGAATGATACAATGGACTTTGGGGACTTGGGGGGAAGAGTGGGAGAGGGGCAAGGGATAAAAAGACTACAAATATGGTGCAGTGTATACTGCTCAGGTGATTGTTGCACCAAAGTCTCACAAATCACCACTGAAGAAATTACTCATGTAACCAATACCACCTGTACCCCAGTAACTTATGGAAAAAATAAATAAATATTACATGATGAGAAAAAAGCAAGAAAGCAGTTATGCCATTCAATCCACATTAATAACTGTCTTTCCTGATTGCTTAGGGGCCTTTTTTGTTTTTTAATCATGAACTCCCTCCTCTCCCATCAAATGGAAATGCCTCTTCACAGTTGAGCATGGTGCTCCCAAGCAGTATTTCTTCACCTGAACTGAAACTTCATAGGGGACCAGTAAAGACCACAACATATAGATGGTATGTTTGTGTAGATATGCTTTGATAGGGTTTGGCTGTGTCCCCACCCAAATCTTATCTTTAATTGTACTCCCATCATTCCCACGTGTTGTCGGAGGTATGCAGTGGGAGATAATTTGAATCATGGGGGCGGTTTCCTCCATACTGTTCTCATGGCAGTGAATACGTCTCACGAGATCTGATGGGTTTATCAGGGGTTTCTGCTTTTGCATCTTCCTCATTTTCTCTTGCTGCCACCATGTAAGAAGAGCCTTTTACTTCCTGCCATGATTCTGAGGCCTCCCCAGCCATGTGGAACTGCAAATCCAATTAAACCTCTTTTTCTTCCCAGTCTCAGCTATATCTTTATCACCAGCATGAAAACAGACTAATACATACTTTATCTTTTCTTTTTCAAGCTGTATTGCTACAAAGGATTAAATAAAATACATTTTTTATCATTGGAGAAACTTCACAGTAGAAAAATTTCACTCTGCCTTCAAAACCAAATAACAGTTTCTTTATCAATCATTTAAAATAAGAAAATTGAAACTCAGCAAAATTAAGTTACTTCCTCCTTAGTTTGGTAGCATCGATGTCCCTACCTGATTCCATATCATCTGACTTCTGATTTAGTGCTTTTCTTTAATATCTCCAGGAATCAAATAAAGCTCTCTCTTCAAGGAGGCATGTTGCTTTCACCAGTGCTCCTCAATCCTGATAGGCATTAAAATCACCTTATTAAGTATAAAGATCCCCTGACCCCTACCCTTCCTCTGACTTTCTGACATAGTAGGTCTGAGAGTGTCATTGAGTGCAACAATGACAAGAAAATGGCAATGCAATGCTGTTTTTCTTGCATCGTTCCTGGATCTACAACCAGGAGTATTGACCATTGGGAGCCTGATTAAGTTGGCTCTGGAGTCCTTTTGGAATGACCCTGTAGCTTTCTCTATCTATATGACAAGGTGCTTCAAGTTTCCCTTATTCATTTCCTGCCTGTTTGCTGAAGCTACCACAGCTTAAGGCCTACAATTGCTGGCCTGTATGGTATGTGTCTCTGTGCCAAAAATATTTTCAGTTTACAGAAGTATTTCTTCTCTTGCTTAAGTAGTAAGTTGCTAGTTTTCCTTCTCTGAGTTTAGTGAAAGGAAATACAAGCTCCTCTGATCTACAGGGAAGGAGATATCAAATACTGAGATCCTGACAAAAAAAAAAAATTAGAAATCCCTCAGTGAAATCTGTCCAATCAGTCTTATAAATGACCAGGCTCAAGAATCAACTAAGCCAAATAAAGCGATTCTACCAAAAATTTTTTTAAAAACATAAAGATTTAAGAAATACTTTTAATCTTTGATGCATTAAATAGTAAAACTGAAAATCAACATTTCAACATTCTGACAACTCTATGTGTGCAACTTCTACAACTCAGACAAATGGAGTAATTTCTGAAAAAAGCACAAACAAGCAACTAAAACTCACCCAAGTTAAAATAGATAACCTGAACTCTCATATAATTTCTAAAGCAACTGAAATGGAGTAAAAAAGTTAAGAATCTGAAAAACAAATCTCCACATCCAGATGGTTCCTCTTGACTGGTAAATCTTACTAAGCTTTTTAAAAAAATAATACCAATTTTTTTTTTTTTTTTTTTGAAACGGAGTCTCGCTCTGTAGCCCAGGCTGGAGTGCGGTGGCCGGATCTCAGCTCACTGCAAGCTCCGCCTCCCGAGTTTAAGCCATTCTCCTGCCTCAGCCTCCCAAGTAGCTGGGACTACAGGCACCAGCCACCTTGCCCAGCTAGTTTTTTTGTATTTTTTAGTAGAGACAGGGTTTCACCGTGTTAGCCAGGATGGTCTCTATCTCCTGACCTCGTGATCCTCCCGTCTCGGCCTCCCAAAGTGCTGGGATTACAGGCTTGAGCCACCGCGCCCGGCCAATAATACTAATTCTTAATAATTTCTTTCAGAAAATATAAAAGGGAACATTTCTCAATTCATTATATGAGCACAGCATTATCCTGATAACAAAATTAAACAAAGACAGTACAAAAGAAAACTACAGACCATTATCCCTCATAAACATAGATGCAAAAATCCTCGACAAACTATTAGCAAATCAAATCCAGCAATATACAAAAATAACGCACATCAATCCAGTGGGATTCATCCTGCGGATGTAAAGCAGTTCAAAAATCAACTGGTGTAATTCACCACACTAAATGTCTAAAGAAGGAAAAAAAATCACGATTATATAAATAGATAAAGGAGAAGCTTGATAAAATATGACATTCATATGAAAATTCAGCAAATAGGAGAGGAAATGAAATTCTTCGAACTGATAAAGGGCATCTGCAAAAACTCTACAGCTAACATCATACTTGATAAAAGGCTGAATCTTTTGCCCCTCAGATCTAGGAACAATGCAAGAATGTTCACTCTCACCACTCCCATTCAACATTACACTGGAAGTGTTAGTACAATGGAAGTGTTAGTACAACTGGAAGTGTTAGTACAATTTGGCAAGAAAAGGATATAAAAGGCATATAGATCAGAAAGCATCAAATAAAACTGTCCTTATTTGCAGGCAACATGATTGCCTATGTAGAAAATCCCAGATAATCTACAATAAAACTCTTAGAACTAATAAATGAATTTAATACAGTCAAAAGATACAAGGTCACCACATAAAATCAACCTCCAACAGTTTCTGTACATAAGCAAAGAACAACTGGAAACCAAAGTTTTAAAAATGATACTATTTACAACACCTACAAAAAAAAGGAAATAAATAGATATAAATCTAACAAAGCATAAACAGGATCTATATACTAAAAACTACTAAAATATACTACTACTAAAATATACTAAAAGACCAAGAGACTGTCAGGATGGATCACAATTCCTATATCTGCTTAGATTCCATCACCCTGTAGTTCTTATAATGTTCCTTCTACTCACGGTAGAAAAGAAGTTTCAAGACCTTCTTTCTAGAATTAGCCTTAACAAAGACGAACTTTAATGTTCTCCCATGTCTTATTATATAGATTTTCCCCCCAGTCTAACTCTAAAACAGTCCTTTTAGGAAGTTAGGTAAGACTACATAGAAAACAACAATTGCTTAGGCTAGAGGTATTTATTCATTGAAGATATTTGTTATCTACAAGATACTCCGCCAAGGACTAGGAAACATGGTTGTGTTTCTCTCTTAAAGAGCTAAAAGTCTATGCTGAATACATATATTAAATAAATGAAAGAAAGTTAAATACCCAGGAAATTGACGGGAGAGCATATCTATGATTTAGGGAGTTAATCTAATCCCCCTATACCAAGATAGTTCACACAGCTCTTTAGTATGTCTTAGTCCTATTTCACCTTATCAGTCAATTCGAGAAAAGAAAGAAAGAGGGAAGAGGGAAGGGAAGGGAAGGGAAGGGAAGGGAAGGGAAGGGAGGGGAGGGGAGGGGAGGGGAGGGGAGGGGAGGGAAGGGGGGAAGGGGGGAAGGAGAGAGGAAGGGAGGGAGGGAGGGAGGAAGGAAGGAAGGAGAAGAAAGAGAAATCCAGTCAGGCATAGTAGTGTGTGCCTGTAGTCCCAGATACTCGAGAATCTAAGGAGGAAGGATTACATAAGTCCAGGAAGTCGAGACCAGCCTGGACAACAGAGCAAGACCTGCCTCTTAAAAAAAAAAAAAGTCCTGAAAATCTCTAAGGAGGCTGAGCATGGTGGTGCACGCATGTAATCTCGGCACTTTGGAAGGCTGAGGCAGGAGGATTGTTTGAGCCTAGGAGTTCGAGGCTGCCATGAGCTATGATCCCACCACTGCACTCCAGCCTGGGCAACACAGCAATGAGACCCTACCTCTAAAAAATAAAAAACAAATGTAAACAAATAAAAATTGGGAGAAGGGAGACAGCAAAAGAAAGAACCTATTATTTTGACCCAAACACAATCTTAAAATAATAATAATAGATACGAGCCCTGGCTATGTTGCCCAGGCTGATCTTGAACTCCTGGGCTCAAGCCAGCCTCCCAGTTCAGCTTCCCAAAGTGCTGGGATTACAGTTATGAGCTACTGCACCTGGCCCCAAACACAACTTTAATAGAGCATCAGGCAGTCAGCATCCCTCCACAGTTGAATGTACTGGATAAGTGAAAGAAATTAAGAAAGCCATGAGCACCATCTAGTGACCAGAATTTTTATTTTTCCTCATAATATTTTATCACTACTTTATATTACTGATGAGTTTGTTTAAACTTACTGCCTGTCTCCCCTCCCTACTAGAAATTAAGGTCCAGCGAGCAGGGTCTTTGTCTTTTTGTTCCTCACGGCATCAGTAAAGTCTAGAAAGGTTGCCAGGCACATATATATATAATAAATATTTTTTTAAAAATGAATGAACATCTTATATACACTTTATTATACCAATTCCATTCCTAACACTTCTCCCTGAAAGTTTACCATTTAATTATTAAACATCATATTATTTCACGAGTTTGATAAGTATATATATTCTTGTGCTATTTATAATAGAACCTTCTCCCTCTACTCCCCACAAAGTATTTAATCAGTATCCCCTCTTTAAAGACCTAGAGAAGCTGGTGTTGATTAATATTTCTAACATTGCTCTAGGGATCTAACTGGCACGAAGCATGTAGCACTAACTTTGGGCCAGCATTGTGAACACTGCTACAATAAACATGGGGGTGAAGACATCCCTTTGATATACTGATTTCCTTTCTTTTGGGTATATACCCACTAGTGGGATTCCTGGATGATATGGTAGCTCTGTTTTTAGGTTTTTGTTTTGTTTGTTTTTCAGGAACCTCCAAACTATTCTCCATAGTAGCTGTACTAATTCACATTCCTACCAACAGTGTGTGAGGCTTCCCTTTTCTCCACATCCTTGCTAGAATTTTTGTTGCCTGTCTTTTGAATGTAAGCCATTTTCACTGGGGTGAGATGATATCTCATTGGAGTTTTGATGTGTAATTTGGATATTTTGAACCAACCTTGCATCCCAGAAATAAAGCCTTTTGGTTATGGTGGATTAGCTTTTTGGTGTGTTGCTGGATTTGATTTGTTAGTATTTTGCTGAGGACTTTTGTGTCTGTAGTCATCAGGGATGTTGGCCTGAAGTTTTCTTTTTTTGCTGTGTCTCTGCCAGGTTTTGATATCAGACTGATGCTGACCTCATGCGTTAGTAAGGAGTCCCTCCTCCTTGATTTTTCTGGAATAATTTCAGTAGGATTATTGACAGATCTTCTTTATACATCTGGTAGAATTCGGCTGTGAATCCATCTGGTCCACAGGTTTTTCTTGTTGGTAGGTATTTTATTACTGATTCAACTTGGAGCCCATTATTGGTGTGTTCAGGATTTCAATTTCTTCTTGAGAGGCTGTATGTTTCTGGGAATTTATTCATTTCTTCTAGGTTTTCTAGTTTGTGTGCATAGAGGAGTTCATAATAGTGTCTGGGTTTTTTTTTTTTTTCTGTAAGGTCAATGGTAGTGTCACATTTGTCATTTCTGATCGTGTTTATTTGGATCTTCTTTTTCCTTATTTATCTAATAGTCTTCCAATCTTATTTATTCTTCCAAAGAAACAACTTTTGGTTTCATTGATCTTTTGTATGGATTTTGCACCTCAGTTTCATTCAGTCAGCTTAATTTTGGTCATTTCTTTTCTGTTTCTAGCTTTGGAGTTGATGTGCTCTTGTTTTTCTAGTTCCTATAGGTGTAATGTTAGGTTGTTCGTTTGAGATCTTTCTAACTTCTTGATGTAGGTGTTTAGCACTACAAACTTTCTTCTTACACCTGCTTTAACTGTGTTCCAGAGATTCTGATATGTTGTATCTTTTTTTTTCACTAGTTTGAAAGACTTTTTTGATTTCTACCTTAATTTCATTGTTTACCCAAATGTCACCCAGGAGCAGACTGTTTAATTTCCATGTAATTGTATAGTTTTGAGAGATATTCTGGGTATTGATTTCTGTTTTTTATTGTGTCCTAGAGTGTGGCTGGTATTATTTCAGTTTTTTTTCAGTTTGTTGAGAATTGCCTTATGGTTGAGCATGTGGTCAACCTTACAGTATGTGCCATGTACAGATGAGAGGAAGGTATATTCTGCTGCCAAACTGATTTGTAAAGTCAAAATTCATTTTCCCCTTTTAAAAATTGTTCAGACTGTAAAGATTATCTGACCGATTCAAATCACAAATTCTAACAGTTAAGTTGCTATCAATCCAGCCAAACGTGTATGTGGATAGACAGACAACAGATAAATAAGATGCATATTTACCCTGATCAGCCTTTCCATGGATTAAGTGTACAATTTCTATTATCTTTTTGAAATAGTTGAACTAATGTCTATATAGCTATTATTATCTGGCTAGGAAACATTAGTTTAATATTCTGATACACACACATAAATATTGCATTTAAAATAGTTACATGAGACTGAAACCTGAACATAATTCTTTAGAGCAGGATTATAAGGTGGAAAAGTCTTTAGGAACTTACAAACCCACACTTAGTTGTCTTGTTTCCTAGAGCAGGTCCTTCTTAGTACCACTGTAGGGTTATAAGATAAAGGAAAATATAGTCCTGCCTCCTTGACTCTTAGTACCTAGAAGTCACAGATACCTCTTCAGCAGCATTTTCAGATAACGAGGGATTGCTACTGTCATCCAACTTGTTTTCCTCCCTCACTCCTCTATTGTTACCTGGAAGACCCATGTAAAAGTAAAGCGGAATGCCTTTGGGAATCAAACTAGAATAGTAGTCAGTAAACAATTACAGGCAAACTGTGGCTACACTTCAGGAAACAAATGAAAAGAGTTAAACAAAATTGAAGTTGATTTCTTTAACCACAAATATAGATAGTTGGTCCAGAACTGGAGTGGTGGCTCCACGATGTCAGGGCTCAGGATCGTTCTCTCTCATTCTATTGTACTAGATCATCTGATTATCTTGAACTTGTAGATTCCATATGGTGGCCCAAGAGGGCTGCAGGCATCTTAGACCTGTACCCTGCACCCAAACTGGCAGGTAAACCGCAAACCAAGGGAACAAGAAGGGCCTACCACTCCTTTAAGACATTTCATGGCAGCTGCACATACAGCTCCCATTTATATGCCATTGGCCACAATTTGGTCATACAGCCAACCTAGCCATAACAGAGGATGGAAATGCATTCTTTGTATCACGCACCCAGGTACATTGCTGAAACTTGGGGACTCTATCACTATAGATTTAAAAAGTTTTTTTAAAAAATAGAAGATAGTATCAAATAGTGGGGGATAAATAGTAGCCCCATCCTAAAGTTTCTCTTTCTCTTTTTTGTAACGACCAATGTTACAGTACTTATTAAGGACTGAGTACTCTCTTAAGTATTGTTGGTTTTGTTTTGGTTGCTTGATTGATCCATTAAATCATTTAATCCTTACAATAATACTCTGGGTAAGGTTCTATTATTCACTTTTTACAATTGAGGAAATTGAAGCACAGAGAAATGAAATAACTTGTCCAAGGTAACACAGCTAGAAAATTGCAGAGGTGGAATTTGAACCAGGCAATTTGACTTATCCATTATGCTATACCACCTTCTCTCTGCTATATTTCAAAATATTTTTAGTTCTTTAGATGAGGCAAAGAAAAAGGCCTAATCTACATAATTTTTTATTCAGAAAATAAGGGTATAGGGTAATGTTTTATTCAGAAAACAAGGGTATAAGGGTAATATAAGGGTAATATTAGGGTATAAGGGTAATTTTTTTATTCAGAAAACAAGATATAAGGGTAATATACCTATTAGCTAGTAATGTCTTTTTCTTTTTCTTTTTTTTTTTTTTTGAGACAGAGTCTCACTCTGTCGACCAAGCTGAAGTACAGTGGCACAATCTTGGCTCACTGCAACCTCTGCCTCCGGGTGCAAGCGATTCACCTGCCTCAGCCTCCTGAGTAGCTGGGATTACAGGCGCGCGCCATCACACCAGGCTAATTTTTTGCATTTTTAGTAGAGACAGGGTTTCACCATGTTGGTCAGGCTGGTCTTGAACTCCTGACCTGATGATCCACCCACCCACCTTGGCCTCCCAAAGTGCTGGGATTACAGGCGTGAGCCACCGTGCCCGGCCTATTAGCTAGTAATTTCAAGGACTCACTTACAGGGCCTTTTTCTACATTCAGGGCCTTTTCAACTCCTATTTCCCTTTCCAGAATCATTTTTGCAAGTCTGCTTCGTTATCATTCAATTCTGAATTCTAATGTCACGTCCTCAAAAAAGACTTCCTGACCATCCTGTTTAAATTTGCAGCTATCTCCACCCATCATTTCTTCTTTCATAGCACATGTCACCCTCTAAAATCATTTTTTATACTTACTTGTCTATTGCTTGTCTCTCCCTACCAGAATGTAAGGTTTAAGACACATGTTTCTCTCTACCTCATTCTTCTCAGTTACCTCAGCATCTATGTATGCAATTCATATTTGGTAAATATGAGAAAAAGAAAAATAGCCCTTGGTGTCACCAACAGAACTGACACTTCAGGGTTGTTAGGAATTGGCTGTCGTGTTCCCCTGTTAAAACATAACAATCTCACAAAATGCTAACATCATACTGAGAGGTGACAATGTGCTAGCAGCCCTCACTCTCAGCGCCTCCTTGGCCTCCGGCCTCGGAGTCCACTCTGGCAGCACTTGAGGAGCCCTTCAGCCTGCCACCACACCCTGGGAGCCCCTCTGTGGGCTGGCTAAGGCCTGAGCCTCCTCCCTCTGCTTGCCCGGAAGTGTGGAGGGAGGAAAGGTGTGGGTGGGAACTCGGGCTGCGCTCCCGGTCAGGAGCCCCTCTCTGGACTGGCTGAGGCCTGAGCCTCCTCCCTCTGCTTGCTGGGAGGTGTGGAGGGAGGAGAGGCGTGGGTGGGAAGCCGGGCTGCGCTCCCGCGGGCGCCCACGTTGGGGCGGGCTCCCGCTCGGCGCCCAGCACACGGAGCAGCCTGCCAGCAAGGCAGGCCCAGGGCAGTGAGGGGCTTAGCACCAGGGCCAGCAGCTGCAGAGGTTGCCCCAGGTCCCCCAGCAGTGCCGGCCCGCCAGCGCTGCACTCAAATTCTCGCAGGGTTTAGCTGCCTCCCAGGGGGGCAGGGTTTGGGACCTGCAGCCTGCCATGTCTGAGCTCCCCTCCTGCTGTGGGCTCCCGCCTCCCCCAAGGGCACCACCCCCTGCTCCATGGTGCCAAGTCCCAGGGACAGCCCAAGGGCTGAGGAGGAGTGCAGGCTGGGCTCCAGACGGGCGGGCAGCTCTGCCTGCAGCCCTGGTGCAGGATCCACTAGGTGAAGCCAGCTGGGCTCCTGAGCTGGATGGGGATGTGGAGAACTTTTAAATCTAACCAGAGGATTGTATGCACACCAATCAGCACTCTGTGTCTAGCTCAGGGTTTGTAAATACACCAATCAGTACTCTGTGTCTAGCTCAAGGTTTGTGAATACACTCTGTATCTAGCTCACCTAGTGGGGACTTGGAGGACTACCACTCTGTGACTGTGTGTGGCTCAAGGATTGTAAACCCACCAACCAGCACTCTTTGTCTAGCTCAGGGTTCATAAATACACCAATCAGTACTCTGTGTCTAGCTCAAGGTTTGTAAATACACCAATTGGTACTCAGTATCTAGCTAACTCTGTATCTAGCTAACTAGCACTCTGTGACTCTGTGTCTAGCTCAAGGATTGTAAACGCACCAATCAGCACTCTGTCAAAATGGACCAATCAGCTCTCTGTAAGGTGGACCAATCAGCTCTCTTTAAAATGGACCAGTCAGCAGGATGTGGGTGGGGCCAGATAAGGGAACAAAAGCAGGCTGCCCTGGCTAGCAGGGGCAACCTGGGTCCCCTTCCACATTGTGGAAGCTTTGTTCTCTTGTTCTTTGCAAAAAATCTTGGTGCTGCTCACTCTGGGGGTCCATGCTGCCTTTATGAGCTGTAACACTCACTGAGAAGGTCTGCAGCTTCACTCCTGACAGCGAGACCATGAACCCACCAGAAGAAAGAAGCTCCAGACACATCTGAACCTCTGAAGGAACAAACTCCAGACACACCATCTTTAAGAACTGTAACACTCACTGCGAGGGTCTGCAGCTTCATTCTTGAAGTCGGTGAGACCAAGAACCCACCAAATCCGGACACAATACCAGGTCATTCTGTGAGCATAATGAAGTGAGACAACAAACAAGAATCACACAATGTTTGCCTAACCAGATTTTAAAAAAGATCACTGTGCAAACTACAAAAATATCAAACCATCCTCCTCCCCCAACTAATATGATTGTTGCTTATTTACCAATTACAGCTTTAGCCTTGCACTTTTCCTCGCTCCTAAAGGTAAGAGGTAGTATGATCCCCAATGGCGGCGGACCCCACAGCCAATGCGTGCTGGGTCATACTCCACAGCCAATCCCAAGCCATATCAGGCTCGCCCCTGCCTGTATACAGTAATTTCTCCATGCACCTACCTAATCGTCTTCTGAAACTCCCTGTACCTAGTTGAAGAGCATATTCCTTTAATCAATGATTACTTTTGTTCCCTCCTTTAGAACTGAAAAACAATGCTAACGCCTCTCCCACTCCCTCTAGCCTCTCATCCTCTTAAAATAGAAGAGGAAAAAAATCCAAACATAAAACTCAATTTTTAACAAAAACTCTCCTTTCGCTGACACTGCCCTCCCCAAATAAGTCACCAGTGGGTTCCTTCCTTGTTTTCCTAGAGACTTTTCTTTTTTGCTTTTTAGTGTCATTTTTCTTCCTCCTTCAGTCTCACATGTCCCTTTCATTCTTAGTGTGCTGATCAAACTCATACCAAGGAAAATAAGTTCCTTTCTGCTTTTTAACCCCTCACCCCCATCTCAAATGACAAATGCATCTAGGAATCGCTTTTCACACTCACTCTGGCATTGCCCTCTCTCAGGAACCTTCCAAAGTTATTCTAACCCGACCCCTCCGCTTGTACAAGCCCAGCAGCCCCATAGCTTGCCCATCCTTGCAAACCAGTACTCGTCCTATAACCTGCCCCAACCCGATCAGTTGCATACATTCGATTCGAGCCCTGGGCCCAAATTCCATACCCATATCCAAGTCCCCGCCCCACTAACTCCAGCCCCGCACCTATGCTTGCCTGAACCAGCACGTGATCCCGGCCGACTCCACAGCCAATGAGTTCACTGAGTCCACACCCATAGCCAATCCCCGGCCACTTCCAGGCCCGCCTCCATCTTGTCCCCTTCCTCACTCAAGCCCAACCCGCGGCCCCCACCCCGTCCCTCCTCCATTTCCATCCGGTCCGCGATCGCGGCGGACCCCACAGCCAACGCGCGCCGTGAGTCACACTCCACAGCCAATCCCTGGCCACATCCGGGCTCGCCCCCGGCCCGCCCCATTGTTCCCACGAGCCCGGAACCCACCAAATCCCTCCCCTCCTCCCCCAAAAAAACACCTTTCATCCAGTCTCTTCCAGCCTAGAGATCACGGCCTAGGCCTCAGCCAAAGCGCGCACTGAGTGCAAACCCCAGAGTCAATCCGTGTCCCAGCTACGCCCCCCGCGTCCGAATCTCTCTCAGCCGGGCCCTCAAACCCAGGTGGGACTCGAGCCTGGGGAGGCGAGGTTCCCGCACCAGATAGGTGAGTGAGGCGGCCGGGCGCGCGGCGCGGCTCGGTGCGGCACTTCCGTGCGGACTGACTAGGGCCTTTCCGGCATGCGGGGTGAGGGGACGGAGGCCGGGCTGCTCTTGCCTGAGTCACGCGGGGGCCGCCTGCTGGGGCGGCTGCAGGGAGTCGGCCCTGGATTAACAGTTTGAGGGGAAGGCGCGGAGGTGACTGGCCTCCAAGAGGGATCCCCAAGACCCGGTCACCATCTTGGCGCTTTTACTCTTGATTTCGCTGTTTGGGCTTTTAGAAGGTAGTCTGAGAAGAGTGACTTTGGGACTTTTAATTTAAAAATCCAAAAGAGGCTGACGCCTATAATCCCAGCACTTTGGGAGGCCGGGGCGGGCGGATCATGAGGTCATGAGATCGAGACCATCCTGGCTGACACTGTGAAACCCCGTCTCTACTAAAAATACAAAAAATTAGCTGGGCATGGTGGCGGGCGCCTGCATTCCCAGCTACTTGGGAAGCTGAGGCAGGAGAATGGCGTGAGCCCGTGGGCGGAGCCGAGATTGCGCTACTGCGCTCCAGCCTGGGCGACAGAGCGAGACTCCGTCTCAAAAAAAAAAAAAAAAATCCAAAAGGATACCAAGGCTGTTACGTTGCCTTATAAGTGAAGCTTAGCAGAATCCAACGTTTGTAGTTAAAAGAGAAAAGTAGTCAAATCTGTTGCTTTTGGAGTCAAGTGGCGCAGAAATGGCCTTCCTTCGCTTCTCCCACGCGTGGCTCCTTAGCGGCCACCTGAGGAGGACTGGGGCTGCAGGTCAGCCCTTAGCAAGTCTGACCTCGGGAGCTAAAACCGAATTCCTGGTATCACCCAGGCAGCCATACTGCTTTCCCTCTGGAGAAGTTTATAGTTACACGAATCCCATTTTCATAGAACAGTTTTTCAGCAGTTTCAGGCTGGTGCCTCCTTAAATCATGTGCTGCCCAACTTTGGCGAATTCTTTCCGCTGTTGTTCTAAAGACGTGGCTTTGAAGCCCATCCTTCCACAGTACTCCGCCGTCCAGGACTTTGTTCACCGCCTAGATTCCCTGTGTTGTATCAGTGAACCTTATAAACATTCTAGAAGCAAACTAACAAGGTAGAGTATGAAAGGAAAATCCGTTTTCCAGTGGTCGGACTCTTGTAACAGTGTGGGCGGCGCAGTATTAGCTGTAGCCCTTTTTGCCTCATGTTAATCTTGCTTGAACTTGCAGTTAACCCAGATGTTCTGGGCTTTGTCAAATTAAATCTCTTCCTACCTCTCCTCCCCATGTGTAAAGTATAAATTGATCATTTGGATTTAAGTCTGGAGCTTTAAGCTTCATAAGATTTATTTTGACTGCCTTGTCTGCCTTTTAGCTTTATATTCAGCCCTCAAAAATTCACCAGCTTTCTCAGCGTCAGGCCACCCCCAAATCTGCCAAGCATGCCTTCTGAATCTTCATTTTAAACAGTCTAACCCATTGATAATAAATCGACAGTTTCATTTCTATAGATCGTGTGTTTTGGAATGTGGACTTTATGCATAATATGCTATAGTTAGATCACATAGATCATCCTGATTCATAAGTTGCCAGGTTTTCTTCACAGAAGTTGTTTTTAGGGAGAAAAATACAATGAAAATATTGTTTAGAATTAAGAGCCATATACCTTTTTATTTTCTCCAACCTTTCGGTGACATCTAAATTTAATGTATTTATCTCATTGGTGAATATATATATGCAGTGTTGATTGCATTAGAAAATGCTGCTCAAAATGTGTTTACTTAATAAAATGCCTGGTACCTAGAGAGTATGGCTCACCCAGTCTGGGGTGAAATCTCCCAGAAGCTGCACTCCAAGCTCACTTGCTTTTATTATTAGCACATTACCTGCATCATGCAGCGTACTTCCTGTCAACTGACCGGGCTCTTCCTTTCTCTTCCACTTTCCAAAGTTTCAACTGTTGTCTTTTGGGACAGTTGTAATCAGCAAATTCCATTGTATCTTTATGTCTTTAGAGGGTTCCCTCTACCTGCTTGCTTTAACTCAAACCTTATTAATTTATTCATCTATTGTGAAAAATGGAGAAACTGAGGCCCAGCAGGAGTCCATAACTTGACTACAGATAGAAACTTTTTAAGATTGAATTCGACTTTAATCTCTTAATGTGGTGAATCACATTAATAGGTTTCTTATATAAACCCAACCCCCCTTGGTCATGATGTATTATTATTCTTGTGTACTACTGGGTTTGATTTGTTAGCATTTTGTGTAGAAGTTCTATTTAGTTTCCATAGATTAGGTCTCTTTTTCTCTAAGGTTTGATAACTGTTAGACGAAATGCCATCCACTGATACAGCAGCCTTATACTTAAGAGACTTAAGAGAACAACATTCTCAGAGTAAAACCTTATGAGAAATATCTATTTGCCTGAATGTTTTTAGAAAACTGGGTTTTCTTTCCACTTCCAAGTAGCAGTATTATAATAGAGTTTCATTGCCTTAATCTTCCTCCATTTACCCATGATGGATATCAATTTCCTTACAGGTAGAGAAGCAATTCAGAATGTATGCCTATCATGCCACTGGAATCCACTAAAATGGCTTGCGGGAATTATTGGAGGAAGAACCTTCAGAATAATCTAAGATTCACTCATATATTCTCATATATTCTTTCTGTTTATCAAGGAACTACTATCATTCATCTTTACAAATAACTTTTTAAATAATTGTTCCTAACAATTTTAATTTACTGTTACCAATTGTGCTTTTACTAGTGACTATTATCCAGAGGATTCTGAAATTTGAGTCGTTCCTAGATTGAAATATTCTGGATTTTATAGCTGCTAGAAATGGAACTTTCACTTACTGAAATTTAATGCTCTTGACTAAATTAAAGCCTTGGTTTTTGAATTAAGAATATTCTTACAGCTCTCTAGTTTGAAATGATGTGAATATAAATTTGTATAAGGAAGAATACATTTATTAGAATGCTTCCAGTGATGAGAGATTATATCATAGAAAGAAAACTTGAAAGAAAGTAAGCTCACTTATCAAAAATGTTTGCTTGGATTTTACATAAGCTTATGATATATCAGCTGGCTGTAAGTGTCTGATAATGATGTACCCGTCATATATTTATTCCTCTTCTCAATTTTTCTTTTATTTAATAGCATGTTTTTGGCCCAGAGGAGCCTCTGCTTTCCTAGTGGTAGAGCAAAATTCCTGAAGACAATTTCTTCTTCCAAAATCCTCGGATTCTCTGCTTCTGCTGTAGGTATTGCTTACTTACAGATAAATTATTGTACATATTTTGCACTGTCCAAAAAATATGTAATTCTTTATGTCATTCTTCAGATGCTTTTTTACAAATATTTTATTGAAATGAACATTTCTATTATATATGATGAAGGTGTCTCTTGTCGTTGACTAGAATTAACATTCACTGAGCAACTGCTTGCCTGTCTGTGGATCAGGCAATGTGCTGGTCATTATATACTCATTGCCTCATTTTGTCTTCACAAAACTGTTCAAGTTATGAATATAAGTCCAGTGGCATGGGAAAAAAGTAGGAGAGGATATCTCAGGAGGACTGCTCAGGGATGGAAAAAGGTTTAAAAACCATAACCACCAAATACAATGCGTACATCTGCTTTAGGAACTTTATTCAGTCAACCAAAATGCAGAAAGACATTTTTTAAAGACAATCAGAGAGATAAGAATGTGGACTGGGTATTAGATGATAACAAGAAATTATTGTTGGTGAGGTATGGTAATGAAATTGCAGTTCTATAAGCGGCAATATTTTTGAGATATATGCCAAGTATGTAGGAGTGTAATGACTTAAGGTCTAAGATTTGCTTTAAAGTTACTCAGCAATTAAAGAAAAAAAAAGGAGGCAAAATCTTGAGAATTACTGAATCTGGGTAGTGTGCATATGAGTGTTTTATATTAGGTTAAAATATATGAAATTGCTATTTTTGTATGAGAAATTCCATTTTTGGCATATGAAGTGCCACTTTTGTCATAAATGGTTGAATATTGGCAATTTTGTGTTCAACCTAATTCTAATCTCTCAACTGGTTTAAAATTTTCTCAATGGTTTAAAATTTTCATAAAAACCATCATCAGGGCGGGCACGGTGGCTCAAGCCTGTAATCCCAGCACTTTGGGAGGCCGAGACGGGCGGATCACGAGGTCAGGAGATCGAGACCATCCTGGCTAACACGGTGAAACCCCGTCTCTACTAAAAAATACAAAAAACTAGCCGGGCGAGGTGGCGGGCGCCTGTAGTCCCAGCTACTCAGGAGGCTGAGGCAGGAGAATGGCGTAAACCCGGGAGGCGGAGCTTGCAGTGAGCTGAGATCCGGCCACTGCACTCCAGCCTGGGCAACACAGCGAGACTCCATCTCAAAAAAAAAAAAAACCATCATCGGTGTCTTCTATATGTAAATCCTATGAATTCTACCTCATAACTGTCTTGAATTCTCTCCTCTTTAATGCCACCGTGACCACCTTTTTCAGGCCCTCTCCCAACATAGAAGTTGGTTGAAGCCAAGGAAGTGGGTGTGCTTCGCCAAGATGATCATATGAAACCATGGCACTAAAAGGGCATTTGTGTGCAGAATCCTCATTTGTGGAACTTTTATTAGATTACGTATGCCAGGGCCCACCATTATGCATTCTGATTCTACATATCTGGAATGTATTTTAAAAAATCTTTCCAGGTGATTCTGATGTATGTCCCAGGCAAGAACCACTAAAAATGCATTATTCAAACTTGTGGACTATTTGGGATAGCACTAAATCCTCTCCATGTCTAGCAGTGGAATGGTTGGGTTGTGTGGTAGTTTTATGTTTAATTAAGTAACTGCCAAAGTGTTTGTGTCATTTTAACTACACTGAAAAAGTGTCTATAGTTCATCAGAGGCTTTGCATTTAAAATAATCGCACAGGGATAAAGAGATAAATATTCTTCCTATTGCTGGGCAAATGAAAAACACTGGCCAGTGTTACAAAAGCAACAGTGATAAGTTTAGATCAAGAAAGAGTTGTCAGAACCAGCCAGATAAGTTACTGTGAACCTACTTAGAATATTCGTTTCATCCACATCATCCTTAATGTCATTGAAAACCTACCGGAAGGTTACCTCCAAGTGAAGGAATAGAATGGAGGATAGACTGTACTTTCCTGTATTACTTGCTTTTTTACAAAAACATTTTACATATTCTCTAATTTTAAAGAATGTTTTGAATGCTAAAGGAAAAATGTAGGTGAGGCGTGGTGGCTCACACCTCCAGTCCCAGCACTTTGGGAGGCTGAGGCCAGTGGATCGCTTGAGACAAGGAGTTCGAGACCAGCCTGGGCAACATGGCAAAACCCCATCTTTATTAAACATACGAAACATTAGCTGGGCACACTCCTGTAGTCCCAGCTACTTGTGAGGCTGAGGTGGGGAATCACCTGAGCCCAGGAAGTTGAGGCTGCAGTGAGCTATGTTTGCACCACTGCTCTCCAGTCTAGGTGATAGGAGTGATATGCTGTCTCAAAAAAAAAAAAAAAGAAAGAAAGAAAAGAAAAAAATGTACTGCTATACAACAAGAAGAGAGAAAAAAAAGAGAGAAACTCAGAATGAAAATCTTTTTTGGTCCTCTCTTTTAGCACCTAGATCTTAAAGAGTTAGAAATTGGAATGTAATTTTATATTATCCTCTAGTGCCAGAATGCCAGTGAATGTTGATGGATAAATGACTGATAGAAAGAGAAGAAAGGAAAGAAGCAAAGAAGATTTCACAAATGAGTTTTGACAAATGTGTGACATGCGTCCATGCTGAGTAGTTTCCCTAGGAAGTCTTATATAAAGAAGAATTTGTTGAGGATAAGCAGTTGATAGATTATTAATGAAAGAAGAATAGAAAACCAGATGGAATACAAATTGCAATCTGGGCCAGGTGTGGTTGCTCATGCCTGTAATCCCACAACTTTGGGAGGCCGAGGCTGGCAGATCACCTGAGGTCAGGAGTTCGAGACCAGCCCAGCCAACATGGTGAAACCCCATCTCTACTAAAAATACGAAAATTAGCCGGGTGTGGTAGTGGGCACCTGTAATCCCAGCTAGTAGGGAGGCTGAGGCAGGAGTATCACTTGAACCCAGGAAGCAGAGGTTGCAGTGACCTGACAGCGGGCCACTGCACTCCAGCCTGAGTGACAGAGTGAGACTCCATCTCAAACATAACAACAAAAAAAATAGCAATCTGAAGGACTAAACCTGAAATGAAGGTTAGTCTAACAAAGGGTGACATGTGATAGAGGGGGTATCAAGGGAGTATGTGGGAACTCCCTGTACTTTCTGTTCAATTTTGCCACGAACCTAAAACTGCACTAAAAAATAGCCTGTTTTTTTTTTTTTTTTTTTTTTTTTTGAGACGGAGTCTCGCACTGTCGCTTAGGCTGGAGTGCAGTGGCGCAATCACAGCTCACTGCAACCTCTGCCTCCTGGGTTCATGCCATTCTCCTGCGTCAACCTCCCGAGTAGCTGGGACTATAGGCGCCCGCCACCACACCTGGCTGGCTAATTTTTTGTATTTTTAGTAGAGATGGGGTTTCACCGTGTTAGCCAGGATGGTCTCGATCTCCTGACCTCATGATCCGCCCGCCTCGGCCTCCCAAAGTACTGGGATTACAGGCATGAGCCACCGTGCCTGGACCTAAAATGGTCTATTAATTTTTTTTTTTTAAGAGATTCTAAAATTTAAATGTCCACCAGAGAAGCACAAAAGCAACACTGGACAAAACCTTTTCCTTAGGTCTGTCCTTCCTTAGAAGTCAACTCTCTCTCTCTCTCTCTTTTTGTTTTTTTTCCATACAGAGTCTTACTCTTGCTGCCCAGGCTGGAGTATAATGGCACAATCTCAGCTCACTGCAGCCTCCGCCTCTCGAGTTCAAGCGATTCTCCTGCCTCAGCCTCCTGAGTAGCTGGGACTATAGGTGCCCACCACCACTCCCGGCCAATTTTTGCATTTTTTGTAGAGACGGGGTTTTGCCATGTTGGCCAGGCTGGTCTCAAACTCCTGGGCTGAAGCGATCCACCCTCCTCAACCTCCCAAAGTGCTGAGATTACAGGCATGAGTCACTGCGTCCAGCCCAACCCTCTCTTTTGACGTGAAAGTATTACCTTTTGTACGTTTAGTCCATACCCAACATTTCTTTGCCTCCTTTAGTGCAAAATTACTCATCCTACTTGTGTCTAAGAGAATCTTTTCTACTTTCTGAGTGGGCACTAGGTTTGGAGTATATATATTGTATGCCATGAACTATATTTTTCCGCTTATGGCTTTGCCTCATTTAATTACCATAGCACTTACATGGGGCAGGTATTCATTTTCCTGCTTAGCAAATAAGGAAACTGAATTTCAGAGACATCAGGTAAACTGCCTACTTCACACACAAGGAGTTTTGATGTTTACTTTTGAACTAAGATCTATCTGGCTTGAAAGCTCTTTGCATTAAACAACCTTGAACAACATACTTAGAACATAGGTGTATTTTTGGCATCAGAACATGGCATGTGTGTGAGGGACTGAGCACAGACTTGCTCAGATTCAGACTTACCAATCTTCCTGTTTCATGTGCCCAGCAGAAACAACCTGTTTCTCAGCCTCAAACCTAAACTTCCAGTTGTCCTGATTGGTTCAGCCTGACTCTGTCCAACTCTGATTTAATTATAGCTGTCATTGGGGGGACTGAGATTACACAGTGTGGGCAAGCCAAAGGGCCCCAGGCCTATTGATATGGGTGAGGACAATACTCACACACTCCCTTCACTTACTCACTCTTCCAAGGTCTTGACTTGAACCCAATTTTTTTTGAGAGAATAAATCAGACTTTTTGTTCTCTGCTTGGCCTGACTCCATTTCTGGCATTCCAGCCATGTGTTTACCTATGTTATCAGCTCTCGGGTTTAGAGAAAGCTTTGTTTCCAATAAGCTTGTTTCTCTGAAGTAATTGTTAAAAGATAATTTTTGGAAAAAGGTTAAATCATGACTCATACAAATATAAAAATGAGCATGTGCCAAAGATTTTTATTTTACTCATGTGATATGAGGTAACCAGACAGAAGTTATAACCAGTATAGAGGGAAAGTCAAAAAGTACAAATTTATATGTAGTAAAGGAATTGGATTGCAAATGAAGGCAAAACTGTTTTTTCTACAGGGTGGAGGGAAGATAATCAAAATGCTAGAACCAGAGTTTGCATGCCTATCACTTAGCTTCAATTTACAAAAGCGCAGAATAACTCAAAGGCAAATTCTAGCCCTGCAAATATCAGCTCTAAAGCTGTGCTGTGGCCAGTGCATAGTTTTCTATTGAAGTACGATTTTTCCCCAAATATATTATCTCTCAGAGGGAGTCCAAATTGTTTCCCTTTCACTCAGCAGATCTGTTCAGTCAACAGATGTTAAATAGTTACAGCATATCAGGCACAAATAATTCTTTATAAAATAAAGTAACAAAATATATGTTGTTTCAAAGTTCCAGTTAAGACTAGCCATGGTAGCTCACCCTTATAATCTCAACACTTGGGAGGCCGAAGCAGGCGGATCACTTGGGCTAGGAGTTCGATACCAGTATGGCCAACATGATGAAACCCCCTCTACTAAAAATACAAAAATTAGCCAGTTGTGGTGGCGCATGCCTGTAATCCAATCTACTCAGGTGGCTGAGGCACAAGAATCGCTTGAGCCTGGGAGGCAGAGGTTGCAGTGAGCCAAGATTATACCACTGCACTCCATCCTGGGCGACTGTGTGGGACTCTGTCTACAAAAAAAAAAAAAAGCTACAAAAAAAGGGTTCTTGTTAATTATACACACTTTTGAGCTTAATATAATTGTATTTTTTCTTTATGTATCTTTAAGCATCTTTCCCTGCTTTACATTTCCACTTCTGAGTTTTACTTTCATTTCTTCCACCATTACAGGAACATTCTGTTGTTTTCCTCTGCCATCTAGTGGCAAAAGAAAGTAATTTTCCTGGTTTTTTGAATGGATAGTCATCCCTTAAAAAGCATCCAGATTGCGCAGTAGTGCTAGCGACTTCGCAGTTCAGTCCTCGTACCCGACAGCCGCCACTGGTGCTGAGTTGCTAGGAAGCCCCTGTCAGCGAGCTCCTTGGAGCTTGAACCCACTGTCACCCCTCCGACTCACCGGCAAAAAAAAAAAATGGTTGAAGCAGATCGCCCGGGAAAGCTCTTCATTGGTGGGCTTAATACGGAAACAAATGAGAAAGCTCTTGAAACAGTATTTGGCAAATATGGACGAATAGTGGAAGTACTCTTGATAAAAGACCGTGAAACTAACAAATCAAGAGGATTTGCTTTTGTCACCTTTGAAAGCCCAGCAGATGCTAAGGATGCAGCCAGAGACATGAATGGAAAGTCATTAGATGGAAAAGCCATCAAGGTGGAACAAGCCACCAAACCATCATTTGAAAGAGGTAGACATGGACCGCCCCCACCTCCAAGAAGTAGAGGTCCTCCACGAGGTTTTAGAGCTGGAAGAGGAGGAAGTGGAGGAACCAGGGGACCTCCTTCACGAGGAGGACACATGGATGACGGTGGATATTCCATGCATTTTAACATGAGTTCTTCCAGGGGACCACTCCCAGTGAAAAGAGGACCACCACCAAGAAGTGGGGGTCCTTCTCCTAAGAGATCTGCACCTTCAGGACTAGTTCGCAGCAGCAGTGGCATGGGAGGAAGAGCTCCTCTATCACGTGGAAGAGATAGTTACGGAGGTCCACCTCGAAGGGAACCGCTCCCCTCTCGTAGAGATGTTTATTTGTACCCAAGAGATGATGGATATTCTACTAAAGACAGCTATTCAAGCAGAGATTACCCAAGTTCTCGTGATACAAGAGATTATGCACCACCACCACGAGATTATAATTACCGTGATTATGGTCATTCCAGTTCACGGGATGACTATCCATCAAGAGGCTATGGCGATAGAGATGGATATGGTCGTGATCGTGACTATTCCGATCATCCAAGTGGAGGTTCCTACAGAGATTCATATGAGAGTTATGGTAACTCACGTAGTGCTCCACCTACACGAGGGCCCCCGCCATCTTATGGTGGAAGCAGTCGCTATGATGATTATAGCAGCTCACGTGATGGATATGGTGGAAGTCGGGACAGTTACTCAAGCAGCCGAAGTGATCTCTACTCAAGTGGTTGTGATCGGGTTGGCAGACAAGAAAGAGGGCTTCCCCCTTCTGTAGAAAGGGGGTACCCTTCTCCACGTGATTCCTACAGCAGTTCAAGCCGGGGAACACCAAGAGGTGGTGGCCCTGGAGGAAGCCGATCTGATAGAGGGGGAGGCAGAAGCAGATACTAGAAACAAACAAAACTTTGGACCAAAATCCCAGTTCAAAGAAACAAACAAACAAACAAAAAAGTGGAAACTATTCTATCATTACTACCCAAGGACTACTAAAAGGAAAAATTGTGTTACCTTTTTAAAATTCCCTGTTAAGTTCCCCTCCCTAAGTTTTATGTTCTTGTGAGGAAAAAGGTAAAACATGTTTAATTTTATTTGACTTTATGACATTGCTTTTCAACAAGCAAATGTTAAATGTGTTAAGCCTTATTGTACTAGTAACTTTGTAACTTGTAACTTTTCAAGTAAAAGTGTCCCTAAAGACCACTTCCTATCTGGTTTTTTCCAGTAAATGAGGCAAGCAATTCTAAGATCTTCCACAAAACATCTAGCCATCTAAAATGGAGAGATAAATTGTTCTGCCTATACAAGCAAGCTAGCTATTAAGAGGGTGGTTGGGGTATGCTACTCATAAGATTTCAGGGTGTTTTCCAACGGAAATCTCAATGTTCTTAGTATGCAAAACCTGAAATCAGATGCCTATGTAAGGAAAGTGCTATTCACCTGGTAAACCCAAAAAAAGCAAATGGATAATGCTGGCCATTTTGCCTTTCTGACATTTCCTTGGGAATCTGCAAGAACCTCCCCTTTCCTCTCCCACAATAAGACAATGCATTAAGTGTGTGTTAAACAACTGCAGAATACTAAATAAAAAGTTTGGCCAGAACCAACCATGAAGCTGCAAAGGTGCTTGCTCTTACTGTTTCAAATTTTTGCAACTCTGTAGTGTCTGACTTTTAAAATTTGATTGCAAAGGAGAAAATAGTTAAGTAATGAAGTTATCTCCAACTTCCTAAAGGCTTATGACTTCTAAAAAGTGAATCTATCAGCATTCCACATCAGATTTAAAGCATCAAATGCCTGTGAAACAGCAGAGATGGTTGAGGATTATGCTCATTATGGTTGTGGAGTGCTGCTGATTGATTCACAGTAGATAAAGGTGGCAGTAAGAGAAATCAAATGCTAAGAGCTGTTGAAGCAGAAGGCGGCTGATTGTCAGACAGTTGCATAAGCAGTGCTGTCAGAATTGTTTTGGTGCAGGCAATAGATTTTGCCTTCAGGGGTTCCTGTAGATCTCAGGAAGGCATCAGTGTTGATTAACACTCGTAACTAGGGAGTGAGTGGTAGTTACTTAAAACAAGTAATTGACCAAATGGAAAAGGGTAGGTAATTAAGGAAATTGGTAAGTGGAGGAAGTTCTTGTGGTCCTTTACATAGATTTTACAGCTTTGGGTTTCATTTTGTTTAGCTAAAGTCATGGGGACAACTCTTCAATTTAGAATTTAAAAATGGTAGCTCTATCTACTGAAGTGTCTGTCAGTAAGTGAAACATTTTTTGGTGGTGGCTTATCCAGAAACAGTTTAGTTGTAGAATACAACTTATGAGTGACATCTGGAAAGTAACAATCATGCTAAGATGGCAAACACACTGGAAACAATTGGGCCACTTGGCTTTCTTTTGCTGTATTGTTTTATAAGCCTACTTTACGTCCCAGTCTTGAAAACAAGTTTTAGTTTATTGCTCTGGAGACTAGAGCCAATAGTATAATGTTCTCAAAGGAAACAGACTTGAGTTGTTGGATTAGAGGAACTAACTGAACTTCTAATATTTTTTTTTGTCGTAACTATGGCACTGTCATGTTTTAACATTTGCAGCTAGGGATAGTAAGTACAACATTTTAAACTCTCATTTGACAGACTATTACTAATCCCAGACCACAAAGGTAATGACCAAATTTATGTGGTTGTTGCACTTCCCAATCCTTCCATATTCTTACGATTACTTGGGTTACAGCTTCTGTGAGGACTTTTTGGCCCTTGAGATATCCTAAATATTTAAGATATTTAGATATCCTAAATACAGTATAGGATATAGAGATTGTACCAAATATGAATGAATATTGTTCAAAGCAAGGAGTATGTTAAAATGACGAGACACCAGTTTTGATAAATAGTTTACTGACCTAGCAGATGTGTGGAAAAAGAATCAGATCTTGATTCTTCTGGGTCTATACTGGTTGTAAAACAGAATGATATAGAAAATGTTTTCCTTGTTTAACTGGTAGTTGAACATAGAACTTGGGTATTATAGATCACTTTTCACTTTTTGGAATGTTTTCTATTGAAACTTAATAAACCTTTAACATGGCAAAAAAAAAAAAAAAAAAATCCAAAATCTATGAGATAATTTTGTTCAAGTTGGCTTGCTTGGGGAGGTGCTTGGTCCAGAGGGAGAAAAGAGGGCATGATTTCAGAATACTCTGGCAGCTTTTTAAATTCAGCTTTATCAAGTTACAGTAAACTGTATCCGTTTAGAATTACAACTCAATGGTTATTTTGACAGATATATGTATGCCATGAAGCCACTGTCACCATCAACATGCACAACACTTCCGTCGCCCCCAAAAGATTCCTCAAGTTCCTTTGCAGTCCATCCCTCACACTGCTGATTTGTCTTTGCCACCATGTATTAGTTTGCTTCGTGGTGTTGTTTGGTACTTTATATAATGGGATTGTGTAGCATGTACTTTTTTGTTTATGGTTTCTTTCACACACATAATGACTTTGAAATTCACCAGGTTGCAGTGTATTAGTAGCTTATTCCTTTTATTGCTGAGTAGTATCCCATTATGTAAATATGCCATTATTTGTTTTTCTACTTGCCTGTTGATGGACCTTGGGATTGTTTCTAGTTTGGGGCTACTGTGAATAAAACTGTTAGGAACATTTGTGTACAAGCCATTGTGTAGACGTAGGTTTTCCTTTCTCTTGGGTAAATACCTAACAGTAAAATGGTTGGGTTGCATGGCAGATTTATGTTTAATATTTAAGTAACTGCCAAACTGTTTGTTTTCCAAAGGGACTATACCCTTTTATATTCCCACCAGGGTTGTGTAGAGTTCCAGCTGCCCAAGATTCCTGCCAACACTCAGTTTTCAGCCATTCTGATGGGAATCTAGTGGTATCTCATTATGGTTTTATTTTCATTTCCCCAGGTGACTAATGCTGGTAAGCATCTTTTAAGTACTTTTTGGCCAGTTGTATATCTTCTGTGAAGTTGTTGTCAAATCTTTTGCCCACTTTTAATTGGATTGTTTGTCTTATTGAGTTGTAAAACTTGTTTATATATACTGTATTAAAGTCCTTTGTAAGATACATATTCGTAAATACTTTTCTTTCGTTTTATGGCTCAGAATCTGGCAACTTTTTAAGGGATATTTGAGCCCACTGAATGATATATAGATTTTATAGTTTTTTCAAGTCAAGCCATAGTAATAATTAACGTTTTTGAGTGTTCATCTTTCAGTCCCTCTATGGTCATGAAGGTGGGAGATGTGACTCTATTTAGTCTCAAGTAAAGAAATGCAAACTGAGATAGTGGGTACAAATGGAGATGAAGCAAAGCCCTATGGTGTTCAAGTTCCTGGTTTCTGTTACCCTTCAGTCTGGCTGGACCTCTGCCTTTCCCATGGTAACATAAGCGTTCTAATGAATTCTCCCTTTTCACCTAAATTGTTTCAGATTGAGTTTCTCTCACGCAGCTAAGAGATCTGATTACTACAGCTTTGGAACTTCTAAGGCATTTTATGCACTTGTCTCTTCCCCACTGTTCAACCTGAAGCATGTACTCTGCCCTTTAGCAAAAATCACAACTCCGCCAGATGTGGTGGCTCATGCCTGCAATCCCAGCACTTTGAAAGGCCAAGGCAAGAGGATTGTGTGAAGCCAGGAGTTTGAGTCCAGCCTGGGCAAAGCAAGACCCTCTCTACAAATGAATGTTTAAAAAAAAAAAAAAAACAAGGCTGGGCAGCTCACACCAGTAATCCCAGCACTTTGAGAGGCCAAGTCAGGAGGATCACTTGAACCCAGGAGTTGGAGACCAGCCCGGGCAACATAGCAATATTCTATCTCTACCAAAAAAAAAAAAAATTAAGAACAAAATTAGCCAGGTCGTGGTGTCACATACCTGTAGTCCCAGCTATTGAGGAGGCTGAGGTGGGAGGATGACTTGAACTTGGGCAGTTGAGGGTGCAGTGAGCCATGATTGCACCACTGCACTCTAGCCTGAACAACGGAGCAAGACTGTCTCAAAAAAATAAAAATTAAAATTAACCAGGCATACTGGCACACATATATCATCCCAGCTACTTGGGAGGCTGAGGTGGAGATCACCTTAGCCAGGAGGTTGAGGCTGCAGTGAGCTATGATGGTGGCACTGCACTCCAGCCTGGGTGACAGAGCGAGACCCTGTCTCAAAAAAAAAAAAATTAAAATTAACCAGGCATACTGGCACACATATATCATCCCAGCTACTTGGGAGGCTGAGGTGGAGATCACCTTAGCCAGGAGGTTGAGGCTGCAGTGAGCTATGATGGTGGCACTGCACTCCAGCCTGGGTGACAGAGCGAGACCCTGTCTCAAAAAAAAAGACACCATAACTCCACCCGCAGAAGTAATAAAATCTCATGGAAGCATGAGCAGCCAACACAATTATATAGCAGGAAAGAAAAAGCAAAAAAGCTAGGAAGGAACACAACAAAGTTTCTTTTTAAGATCTGTATTTAAACAAAGACACTTAGGAAGTGGTACAAGTGCTAAGGAATGAATTAATACTAAATGTCATCAGTGTGATGGTTGGAACATCAAAATATACATAAGATATATATTATACATACATGTGTATATTATATACATACATATGTACATACATGTGTATTATATATACATATCTATGTATAATACAGTTATGCTTCACTTAAAAACTGGGATACATTCTGTGATCATAGAGTGCACTTACACAAATCTAGATGGTATATAGCCTGCTACACACCTAGGCTATATGGCATAGACTGCTCCTCGGCTACAAATCTATACAGCATGTTACTGTACTTAATGCTATAGGCAACTGTAACATCATGGTATTTGCATATCTAAACAGAAAAGGTACAGTAAAAATGCAGTGAGATAAGAAAATGGTACATCTGTGTAGAGCATTTTCCATGAATAGAGCTTGCAGGAATGGAAGTTGCTCTGGGTGAGTCAGTGAGTGAGTAGAGAGTGAATGTGAAGGCCTAGGACATTACTGTACACTACTATAGACATTATGAACACTGTGTACTTATGCTATACTAAATTTATTAAAACTTTTTTCTGCCGAGTGCAGTGGCTCATGCCTATAATGCCAGCACTTTGGGAGGCCGAGGCAGGTGGATCACCTGAGGTCAGGAGTTAAAAACCAGCCTGGCCAACATGGTGAAACCTCGTCTCCACTAAAGGTACAAAAATTAGGAAGGGCACGGTGGCTCACATCTATAATCCCAGCACTTTGGGAGGCCGAGTAGGGCGGATCACCTGAGGTCAGGAGTTTGAGACCAGCCTGGCCAACATGATGAAACCCCATCTCTATTAAAAATACAAAAATTAGGCAGGCCTAGTGGCAGTTGCCTGTAATCCCAGCTACTCAGGAGGCTGAGACAGGAGAATCACTTGAACCCGGGAGGTGGAGGTTGCAGTGAGCCGAGATTGCGCCATTGCATTCCAACCTGAGCAACAAGAGTGAAACTTCGTCTCAAAAAAATAAATAAATAAATTTTTTAAATACAAAAATTTGCTGAGCGTGGTGGCACACGCCTGTAGTCCCAGCTATTCAGGAGGCTGAGGCAGGAGAATCACTTGAACCCAGGAGGCAGAGGTTGTAGTGAGCCAAGATCGCACCACTGCTCTCTAGCCTGGGCAACAGAGTGAGACTCCATCTCAAAAAAAACAAAACAAAACAAAAAACCTTTTTTCTTCAATAATAAATGGAAGACAAATTCACCTACTGTAACTTTTTTACCTTATAAACTTTTTAAATGTTTAATTTTTGACTCTTTTATAATACACAAACTATACAAAATATTTAAAAATATTTTGTGTCCTTATTCTATAAACTTTTTTCTATTTTTAGAAATTTTATTTCATTTTTTCATTTTTTCGTGTTAAAAACTAAGACACATACATTAGCCTAGTCCTACCCATGAACTGGATCATCAATATCGCTGTGTTCTACCTCCACGTCTTGTCTCAGTGGAAGGTCTTCAGGGGCAGTAACATGTAGGGAGCTGTCATTGCTATGATAACAATGTCTTCTTCTAGAATATCCTGAAGGACCTGCCTGAGGCTGTTTTATAGTCAACTTTTTTTTTTTTAGTAATTAAGGATACACTCTAAAATAACAATAAAAGGTATGGTATAGTAAATACATAAGCCAGTAACATAGTTGCTTGTTATCAGTATCAAGTACTATGTACTGTATGTAATTGTATGTTCTAGACTTTTATATGACTGGCAGTGCAATAGGTTTGTTTATACCAGCATCATTACAAACACATGACTAATGCATGGTGCCACAATGTTACAATGGCTCCACTAGGCAAGTAGGAATTTGTTTTGTTTTGTTTTGTTTGAGAGGGAGTCTCGCTCTGTTACTCAGGCTGAAGTGCAGTGGTGTGATCTCGGCTCACTGCAATCTCCGCCTCCCGGGTGCAATTCTCCTCCCTCAGCCTCCAGAGTAGCTGGGACTACAGGCGCATGCCACCGTGCCCAGCTAATTTTTGTATTTTTATTAGAGACAGGGTTTCACCATATTGGCCAGGCTGGTCTCGAACTCCTGACCTTGTGATCCACCTGCCACAGCCTCCCAAAGTGCTGGGATTACAGGCATGAGCCACTGCACCCGGCTGCAAGCAGGAATTTTTACCTCCATATAGTCTTTTGTTTGTTTGTTTTTGAGATGGAGTCTCACTCTGTCACCCAGGCTGGAGTGCAGTGGCATGATCCCACCTCACTGCAACCTCTGCCTTCTGGGTTCAAGGGATTCTCCTGCTACAGCCTCCTGAGTAGCTGGGACTACAGGCACTTGCCACCACGCTTAGTTAATATTTGTATTTTTCATAGTGACGGGGTTTTACCATGTTGGCTGGGATGGTCTCAAACTCCTGACCTCAGGTGGTCCGCCCACCCTGGCCTCCCAAAGTGCTGAGACTACAGGCATGAGCCACCATGCTCAGCCTGCTCCATATAGTCTTATGGGACTACCATCATATATGCGATCTGTCATTGACTAAACGTGTTTATGTAGCACATCACATGGCTCTGTTGTATATATAATGTAAAGCTTCAATAAATGTACATCAACAGTGGATGTGTTTAGTTTGATAGAACCAGATGACTATAATATTGAGGATATTATCTTTCTTGTGATAATTAGTAGTTTTGTTACAATAGAGTACTCACCTTCCACATCAAACTTTAAAATGAGGGGAAAAAGAGCAGAGACCATCTGCAGTAACCCTATATCCACATAAGGTTACATCCGGAGGAACTGGGAGTTAGGACTTCAACATATGAAACTAAGGGGGGACATGGTGCAACCCGTAACAACCATGTATCTCATTATACCTCCAGACTTCATTTCTGCCATGTTGTTTTTCACAATTATTTGCTGCTCTTCCCTGGTGGACAGTTACATTTCCTTGCTGCACTGATGTGAAGCTTAGCCGTGAAATTGCTCTGCCCAATAAAATATGAAAAGAAGCGATGTGTGCACATCCTAACAGAGTCTTTTAAGAGCCTCTTCCTTCTGCCATGAAACAGGCAGTGTTCCAGGTGGAGGCTGTTTCATCAGCCTATGTCTCAGAATGACAGTGACACAAACCAGGGCAGCAGCTGAACCTCAGTGGATATGTAGTATGAGCAAGAAAACCTTTATGATTTTAGGCCACCAAGACTTTGGGGTCATTTATCACCGAAGCACAAATTAACTTTAGCTGACTGACACAGCTGACACTATAACTTCACCCTGTAATGTGAGTGAGGTTTTTAAAAAAAATTCATTCATCAGATAATTATTAAAAACTTGCTATGTGCTAGGCATATAACTATATGTTGGACACTGTGATGGTGTCGCCTTGGCTATGCCATGGTACTCAGATATTTGCCAAACATCAGTCTAAGTATTGCTGTGAAGGTACATTTTAGATGAGATTAACGTTTAAATCAGTAGACTTTCAGTAAAGCCAATTACCATCCATAATACGGGTGGGCCTCATTCAGTGGAAGATCTTAAGAGGAAAAGACTGAGGTCCTCAAGGAAGAGGGAGTTCTTCTGACTCCAGTTGCAGCATCAGTTCTTCCCTGAGTCTCCAACTTGCTCTGCAGATTTCAGATTTGCCAGCCCTCACAAACACTTAAGCAAATTCCTTAAAATAAATGTATGTATAGCTCACATTTATTTCAGTGTTTCATATTAGAAGTGTTTCAGTCTTTATTTAGAAGTATAGCAATGTTTTTGTGGCCAGAAATATGCTGTAGAAACTGAACTCTTATTTATCTCAATTAGCCTATGGTAAAATTGGTCATGTTGTATATCATTTTGCTTAAAGTTGCAGTTTCCAAGAACCTATATGACACTTTTAAGTGATGACTTGCTGTACTGCATTTAATGGAAGCACATAGAAAAAGCACCTGACCCAGACTCATGGAATCAAGGAAGGCTTTCGGGAGGGAATGAAGTCAAATTTGAGAACTGCACGTGGCAGGTGGAATACGAGTTAGCCAAGTGCAAGGAAGGGTGGTGGAGACCAGGAATTGGACTGAGTAGAGAACATACATTCTCAACAAGGGCATGACCTCCCCCAGGAGAAGAAAATGGATGCTTGGCAGACAAGATAAATCTTAGCTATCACACTGTTTTGTCACCATCCAAAGCTCAATCCTACCTGACAAAATTGCATTCCTCTTAATATTTAATTGAGGGGAGGGAAGATGACTAGGAGAAAAATTCTAAGAAGGTCTCCTTAGGTGGGCAATGATTAAAAAAACACACACACACATTGAGAAACATTGGTGGCCGGGCGCGGTGGCTCAAGCCTGTAATCCCAGCACTTTGGGAGGCCGAGACGGGCGGATCACGAGGTCAGGAGATCGAGACCATCCTGGCTAATACGGTGAAACCCCGTCTCTACTAAAAAATACAAAAAACTAGCCGGGCGATGAGGCGGGCGCCTGTAGTCCCAGCTACTCGGGAGGCTGAGACAGGAGAATGGCGTGAACCCGGGAGGCGGAGCTTGCAGTGAGCTGAGATCCGGCCACTGCACTCCAGCCTGGGCGGCAGAGCAAGACTCCGTCTCAAAAAAAAAAAAAAAAAAAAAGAGAGAAACATTGGTATAGAAAGAGCATTTGGGCATAGCAAAGATCACACATGAAACTACTGAAATGAGAGAGAACATGGACTATTTGAAAAATTAGAATGGGTGTGGCATAGAATTGGGCGGGAAGAGGAAGCAGGAGGAACAATGAGAGAAGAGGCCGGTCTAGAAACAAATTTTAAAGAAAATTAAACCTGAAAGTGCATTTCAACCTCAATTACCTAAATAATTTTAAGTAAAGTTGGATTTTGCATCTAAATTATCTACAGCACATCATCCTCACTTTTTTATGTATAAATCATCCTTTGTGTTTGTGGTCTCTACTGAATGAATTAAGCTTTAAACATTGTTTTAGAGACAGAAAAGAGCATTTGTTAAGATGTATGTTTCTATCTATCATGCTAGAACTTGGTAGTTGTACAACTGTTGTCTCTGGAAGGGCATCAGGTTCAGGTGGGTAATTATAATGCTATTCCAGCAAGCGTTTTAACCTCTAGAGAATTTTCATGTGATTTACTTCACTGGAGTTTCAAAGACTAAAAATATGAGACTAAAAAAGGTATTTTTCTTGGTTCCATTATTTAGAATAGAATGAGAACAATGGTCTATTTAATAACCATGATCGTTATCTTCTTCCTAGATTGAATTAAAATTACATTAATATTCTATTAGAAAATTCTTTGCAAAAACGCTGTCAATCATTTTTTTATTTCTACCAGCTTGTTAACAATGAACTCAAAGCTAATTCAATACTTTTGAGAGATAGTATAAAACTCAATTTTAGAATCTAAAGAACTAAAAAATTGTATGCTATGTGATCATTTTAATTCCTATTTTTCTACCACAGCCTTAGCTTGCTTGGTATAAGTAAGCTCATCCTAAATTTATAATATACTTTTAAGAGGCAGCATTCTAGTAATAATTTTAGAAGGTCTTATTATATAAAAGACAGTATAAAATTATATAATAGTTCTGAGTATGGATTCTGGAGTCAGACTGTCTGGGTTCAGATCCTGAGTTGAACCTGCTTGGGTTTAAATGTTACTGGCTTTCATAAACTTGAGCAGATGTGAAAAGCCGTGTGATGTTAACCTCTCTGTACCTCTGTGCCTCATATTTCTAACTATGTAATACAACTACTACATATTTTTAAATATACGTTAATAATGAGGTAATTATGTAAAGCACTTAGAACAGCACCTAGTACATACTCAGTACTCAATAATGTTAGCAATAATTACGGAACCCCTTAGTGAGTAGCTTTACAACCATTTGTTGAGTCTTTCCTATATGTCATACAAGGAGCTTACTTGTGAAACTGTTAGTACATCTTACCTAAAATGATCTTCAGAGCGTGGCTGAAGATATTTTTTTAACTGACTTTTTAAATATTATTATTGTTCTCTTTACTACATTACAAGCCTTCAAACTGATTAGCTTTCTAGGGTAGGATGATACTTTTTGTCCTTAGGTGAGAAGATGAACATCTAAATTTCATTTTTAAAAAGCATTCCTTCCAGCCAAGCATGGTAGCTCACACCTGTAATCCCAAACTTTGAGAGGCCAAGGTAGGAAGATCACTTCAGGCCAGGAATTTGAGGCCAACCTGGGCAACACCACAAGACCCTGTCTCTGTAAAAAATACAAACAAACAACAACAACAACAAAATAGTTTGGCACAGTGGGATATGCCTATAGTCCCAGTTACTCAGGAGACTGAGACAGGAGGATTGCTTGAACCTGGGCAGTTGAAGTTGCAGTGAGCCAGGATCGCACCACTGCATTCCAACCTGGGCAACCATGTCTGAGAAAAAAAAAAGGCATTCCTTCAGTAGTAGGTGGGAGATGAATTCCTCTTCAGAATTTTGTGTTGGAGTCTAAGATTTATCTTTATGGAACTACTATTTACGTGGGAACAGTAGGGGAAAGGAAGAAAAGTGACCCATGATTTACTGGCATTTTAAAATTTTGACTAAGGCAATTCCTTTTCAATATTTATGTATTTCAGAAAATGTCACTGAAATTCACAAATGCAAAACGGATTGAAGGACTTGATAGTAATATGTGGTGAGTATCTTAAAATAAATAATAATAATTTAGTGAGGTTTTCCTACATATTTTCATATCTTTAGATGGGAGTTTTTTTGCCCCATCTATAAATAAAGATCCTCATTTAATTCATCCATTAAATGAAAATGGAAGGAAGTTAGCAATCCATATACTGAATTGTTCATTTGGCACATGTGCCATGCCCTGTGCTGGACACTGGACATATGGCATAGAAAAGGACAAATGTTAATGCCCTCATGGAACTTACCTTCCAATCCAGGAACTTTTCTTGTTAGTTCTGTTCTCTAATAGTTGATGAAAGAACTTAGCAGCAGGTGGAATTGTTGAGAAAATATATATATATGGTTAAAATATGGGTAGCGTGAAACTGAGGTTTGTAAGGGACATTGGATTCATAAATTCAGCCATCATTCTATCTGGTAAACTGATTTTGTGGGTGGTAAATTTTTGTTGGAAACTCATTTTTTAAAACCTATAGGACTAAACTAGGGTCTTATTTGTCAGTTTTTTGATAAGACTATAAGATGTAAAAAAGCAAACTTTATAATTGTAGAACTTATTAATGTTAGTATTTTTTTCAATCTTAGGATTGAATTTACCAAATTGGCTGCAGACCCTTCTGTTGTGAATCTTGGCCAAGGCTTTCCAGATATATCCCCTCCTACATATGTAAAAGAAGAATTATCAAAGATTGCAGCAATCGATAGCCTGAATCAGTATACACGAGGCTTTGTAAGTATATCAAGACCATATGGGGCGTGAGCTTTTATTTTATATTAGGGTGTGTGTGTGTGTGTGCGTGTGCACTTCTGTCATTCATATGTAAGTGACTTTCTGGGACCAGCTGTCCCATCTTAGCAACACAGAAACTTCTGCCCTTGCCCTTTGTCCTGGGATGAGCCTTCCTCTACTTCCAGCCCCTCTACATTTTTCTTTTGGCCCTTACTTTACTGTTGCTCCAAGATAGGATCCTATGGCAACAAGATAAGGAACAATATTCTCTTGAGATGTATCTTTTCTATCTCATCAACATTTATGCAGCCTCAGCACTGACCCTTTATTTAATGTACTCTATATCCAACTAGTTACCTTTTTCCTCCCTCTCCCAGCTCACTCCCATCCTTCTGTAATGAAATGCCTAGGATAGCCAAAGATTTTCTAGAGCAGATATACCTTTGAACTGTAGACTTGTATCTGTTGTGCCAACAGCCATGCAGTTATCATATGTCTGACCACTTGTCTTTCCCTTTCATGATATTGTGGGAAATGGGGAGGGAATGGTATAGGAGGAAGCCTTTTTTGGCTTTTATAGTGGTCTAACTATAAAAATCCATAGAAGGGTTTTGCTTTGGGAATAGCACAGGGAAAAGCAGTGAAACTTACCTGTGTCACAGGGTTTGACACTGGTGAGAATCCCTGCTCTTCATAGACTCTCAATCCCTGGCCCACCCTACAGACCTCCATCTCAGACCTACTCAACATAACTCACTCCCCAGGCTATACAAATCCATAATGAAAGGCTAGAAATAAACCAACAATAGAGAAAATTAATGAAACCAAAAGCTGGTTCTTTGAAAAGAACAGTAAGTAAAAGTTTTACCTAGATTGACCAATAAAAAAGAGAAAACTCAAAGTACCATATGAAGAATGAAAGAAGGAATATAATTACTGATCATACAGACATGAAAGCAATAATAGGGTAATATTAGGGATAATTTTATGTTAGTACATTGACAACTTGGATGAAATGAACAGATTATTTAAAAGATACAGGAGGGGTGCAAGCAAGATGGCTGAATAGGAACAGCTCCAGCCTCCAGCTCCCAGCGGGAGTGACACAGAAAACGGGTGATTTCTGCATTTTCAACTGAGGTACCGGGTTCATCTCACTGGGGAGTGCCAGACAATCGGTGCTGGTCAGCTTCTACATCCCGACCAGCGAGAGCTGAAGCAGGGCAAGGCATCGCCTCACCTGGGAAGCGCAAAGGGGAAGGGAATCCCTTTAGAAACTGAGACACACAACACCTGGAAAATCGGATAACTCCCACCCTAATACTGTGCTTTACCAAGGGTCGTAGCAAATGACACACCAGGAGATTATATCCCACACCTGGCTGGGAGGGTCCCACAGAGCCTCCCTTACTGCTAGCACAGCAGTCTGAGATCTAACTGCAAGGCAGCAGCAAGGCTGAGGGAGAGGTGCCCTCCATTACTGAGACTTAAGTAGGTAAACAAAGCCTCTGGGAAGCTCGAAATGGGTGGAGCCCACAGTAGCTCAAGGAGGCCTGCCTGTCTCTGTAGACTCCACCTCTGGGGACAGGGCATAGCAATAAAACAAAAAAAGCAGCAGAAACCTCTGCAGATGTTAATGACCCTGTCTGACAGCTTTGAAGAGAGCAGTGGATCTCCCAGCATGGAGGCTGAGATCTGAGAACAGTCTGCCTGCTCAAGTGGGTCCCTGACCCCTGAGTAGCCTAACTGGGGAACATCCCCGACGAGGTGCAGACCGACACCTCACACCTCACACGGTGGGGTACACCCCTAAGACGAAGCTTCCAGAGCAAGAATCAGACAGCAGCACTCGCTGTACAGCAGTATTCTATCTTCTGCAGCCTCCGCTACTGATACCCAGGCAAACAGTCTGGAGTGGACCTCAAGCAATCTCCAACAGACCTACAGCTGAGGGTCCTGACTGTTAGAAGGAAAACTAACAAACAGAAAGGACACCCATACCAAAATGCCATCAGTACGTCACCAGCATCAAAGAAAGACCAAAGGCAGATAAAACCACAAAGATGGGGAAAAAGCAGGGCAGAAAAGCTGGAAATTCAAAAAATTAAAAAAATCAGAGCGCATCTGCCCCTCCAAAGGAACACTACTCATAGCCAGCAATGTATCAAAGCTGGACAGAGAATGACTTTGACGAGTTGAGAGAAGAAGGCTTCAGTTGATCAAACTTCTCAGAGCTAAAGGAGGAACTACGTACCCAGCGCAAAGAAACTAAAAATCTTGAAAAAAGAATGGAAGAATGGATAACTAAAATAATCAATGCAGAGAAGGCCATAAACGAACTGACAGAGATAAAAACCATGACACGAGAAATACGTGACAAATGCACAAGCTTCAGTAACCGACTCAATCAACTGGAAGAAAGAGTATGAATGATTGAAGATCAAATGAATCAAATGAAGCGAGAACAGAAGTCTAGAGAAAAAAATGGAAAAAGAAATGAACAAAGCCTCCAAAAAATATGGGATTATATGAAAAGACCAAATCTACGTCTGATTGGTGTGCCTGAAAGTGATGGGGAAAATGGAACCAAGTTGGAAAACACTCTGCAGGATATCATCCAGGAGAACTTCCCCAACCTAGTAAGGCAGGCCAACATTCAAATTCAGGAAATACAAACAACGCCACAAAGATACTCCTCAAGAAGAGCAACTCCAAGACACATAATTGTCAGATTCACCAAAGTTGAAATGAAGGAAAAAATGTTAAGGGCAGTCAGAGAGAAAGGCCGGGTTACCCACAAAGGGAAGCCCATCAGACTAACAGCAGATCTCTTGGCAGAAACTCTACAAGCCAGAAGAGAGTGGGGGCCAATATTCAACATTCTTAAAGAAAAGAATTTTCAACCCAGAATTTCATATCCAGCCAAACTAACTTTCATCAGTGAAGGAGAAATAAAATCCTTTACAGACAAGCAAATGCTTAGAGATTTTGTCACCACCAGGCCTGCCCTACAAGAGCTCCTGAAGGAAGCACTAAACATGGAAAGGAACAACCGGTACCAGCCATTACAAAAACATGCCAAAATGTAAACACCATCAATGCTAGGAAGAAACTGCATCAACTAACAAGCAAAATAGCCAGCTAATATCACAATGACAAGATCAAGTTCACACATAACAATATTAACCTTAAATGTAAATGGACTAAACGGTCCAATTAAAAGACACAGATTGGCAAATTGGATAAAGAGTCAAGACCCATCAGTTTGCTGTATTCAGGAGACCCATCTCACATGCAGAGATATACATAGGCTCAAAATAAAGGAATGGAGGAAGATCTACCAAGCAAATGGAGAACAAAAAAAGCAGGGGTTGCAATCCTAGTCTCTGATAAAACAGACTTTAAACCATCAAAGATCAAAAGAGACAAAGAAGGCCATTACATAATGGTAAAGGGATCAATTCAACAGGAAGAGCTAACTATCCTCATTATATACCCACCCAATACAGGAGCACCCAGATTCATAAAGCAAGTCCTTAGAGACTTACAAAGAGACTTAGACTCCCATACAATAATAATGGGAGACTTCAAAACCCCACTGTCAACATTAGACAGATCAACGAGACAGAAAGTTAACAAGGATATCCAGGAATTGAACTCGACTCTGCACCAAGTGGACCTAATAGACATCTACAGAACTCTCCACCCCAAATCAACAGAATATACATTCTTCTCAGCACCACATCGCACTTATTCAAAAATTGACCACATAGTTGGAAGTAAAGCACTCCTCAGCAAATGTAAAAGAACAGAAATTTTAACAAACCGTCTCTCAGACCACAGTGCAATCAAACTAGAACTCAGGATTAAGAAACTCACTCAAAACCACTCAACTACATGGAAATAGAACAACCTGCTCCTGAGTGACTACTGGGTACATAACAAAATGAAGGCAGAAATAAAGATGTTCTTTGAAACCAATGAGAACAAAGATACAACATACGAGAATCTCCAGGACACATTTAAAGCAGTGTATAGAGGGAAATTTATAGCACTAAATGCCCACAAGAGAAAGCAGGAAAGATCTAAAATTGACAACCTAACATCACAATTAAAAGAACTAGAGAAGCAAGAGCAAACACATCCAAAAGCTAGCAGAAGGCAAGAAATAACTAAGAGCAGAGCAGAGCTGAAGGAGATAGAGACACAAGAAACCCTGCAAAAAAATCAATGAATCCAGGAGTTGGTTTTTTGAAAAGATCAACAAAATTGATAGACCACTAGCAAGACTAATAAAGAAGAAAAGAGAGAAGAATCAAATAGATGCAATAAAAAATGATGAAGGGGATATCACCACCAACCCCACAGAAATACAAGCTACCATCAGAGAATACTATAAACACCTCTATGCAAATAAACTAGAAAACCTAGAAGAAATGGATAATTTCCTGGACACTAACACTCTCCCAAGACTAAACCAGGAAGAAGTTGAATCTGTGAATAGACCAATAACAGGCTCTGAAATTCAGGCAATAATTAATAGCTTACCAACCAAAAAAAGTCCAGGACCAGACGGATTCACAGCCAAATTCTACCAGAGGTACAAGGAGGAGCTGGTACCATTCCTTCTGAAACTATTCCAATCAATAGAAAAAGGGAATCCTCCCTAACTCTTTTTATGAGGCCAACATCATCCTGATACCAAAGCCTGGCAGAGACACAACAGAAAAAGAGAAACTTAGACCAATATCCCTGATGAACATCGATGCAAAAATCCTCAACAAAATACTGGCAAACAGGATCCAGCAGCACATCAAAAAGCTTATCCACCATGATCAAGTGGGCTTCATCCCTGGGATGCAAGACTGGTTCAACATATGCAAATCAATAAACATAATCCAGCATATAAACAGAACCAAAGACAAAAACCACATTATTATCTCAATAGATGCAGAAAAGGCCTTTGACAAAATTCAACAGCCCTTCATGCTAAAAACTCTCAATAAATTCGGTATTGATGGAATGTATCTCAAAATAATAAGAGCTATTTATGACAAACCCACAGCCAATATCATACTGAATGGGCAAAAACTGGAAGCATTCCCTTTGAAAACTGGCACAAGACGGGGATGCCCTCTCTCACCACTCCTATTCAATATAGTGTTGGAAGTTCTGGCCAGGACAATCAGGCAAGAGAAAGAAATCAAGGGTATTCAGTTAGGAAAAGAAGAAGTGAAAATGTCCCTGTTTGCAGATGACATGATTGTATATTTAGAAAACCCCATCATCTCAGCCCAAATTCTCCTTAAGCTGATAAGCAACTTCAGCAAGGTCTCAGGATACAAAATCAATGAGCAAAAATCACAAGCATTCTTATACCAGTACAAACAAACAGGGAGCCAAATCATGAATGAACTTCCATTCACAATTGCTTCAAAGAGAATAAAATACCTAGGAATCCAACTTACAAGGGCTGTAAAGGACCTCTTCGAGGAGAACTACAAACCACTGCTCAGTGAAATAAAAGAGGACAAAACAAATGGAGGAACATTCCATGCTCATGGACAGGAAGAATCAATATAGTGAAAATGGCCATACTGCCCAAGGTAATCTATAGATTCAATGCCATCCCCATTAAGCTACCAATGACTTTCTTCACAGAATTGGAAAAAACTGCTTTAAAGTTCATATGGAACCAAAAAAGAGCCCGCATTGCCAAGACAATCCTAAGTCAAAAGAACAAAGCTGGAGGCATCACGCTACCTGACTTCAAACTGTACTACAAGGCTATAGTAACCAAAACAGCATGGTACTGGTACCAAAACAGAGATATAGACCAATGGAACAGAACAGAGCCCTCAGAAATAATACCACACATCTACAGCCATCTGATCTTTGACAAACCTGAGAAAAACAAGAAATGGGGAAAGGATTCCCTATTTAACAAATGGTGCTGGGAAAATTGGCTAGCAATAAGTAAAAAGCTGAAACTGGATTCTTTCCTTACTCATGTGAAAATTAATTCAAGATGGATTAGAGACTTAAATGTTAGACCTAAAACCATAAAAACCCTAGAAGAAAACCTAGGTAATACCATCCAGGACATAGACATGGGCAAGGACTTCATGTCTAAAACACCAAAAGAAACGGCAACAAAAGCCATAAAAGCCATAATTGACAAATGGGATCTAATTAAACTAAAGAGCTTCTGCACAGCAAAACAAACTACCATCAGAGTGAACAGGCAACCTACAGAATGGGAAAAAAATTTTGCAATCTACTCATCTGACAAAGGGCTAATATCCAGAACCTACAAATAACTCCAACAAATTTACGAGAAAAAAAAACAACCCCATCAAAAAGTGGGCAAAGGATATGGATAGACATTTCTCAAAATAAGACATGCATACAGCCAACAGGCACATGAAAAAATGCTCGTCATCACTGGCCATCAGAGAAATGCAAATCAAAACCACAATGAGATACCATCTCACCCCAGTTAGAATGGCAATCATTAAAAAGTCAGGAAACAGCAGGTGCTAGAGAGGATGTGCAGAAATAGGAACACTTTTACACTGTTGGTGGGATTGTAAACTGGTTCAACCATTGTGGAAAACAGTATAGTGATTCCTCAAGGATCTAGAACTAGAAATACCATATGACCCAGCCATCCCATTACTGGGTATATACCCAAAGGGTTATAAATCATGCTGCTATAAAGACACATGCACACGTATGTTTATTGTGGCACTATTCACAATAGCAAAGACTTGGAATCAACCCAAATGTCCATCAGTGACAGACTGGATTAAGAAAATGTGGCACATATACACCATGGAATACTATGCAGCCGTAATAAAGATGAGTTCATGTCCTTCATAGGGACATGGATGCAGCTGGAAACCATCATTCTCAGCAAACTATCGCAAGAACAGAAAACGAAACACCGCATATTCTCACTCATAGAGGGGAATTGAACAATGAGATCACTTGGACTCTGGAAGGGGAACATCACACACTGGGGCCTATTATGGGGAGGGGAAGGGGGAGGGATTGCATTGGGAGTTATACCTGATGTAAATGACGAGTTGATGGGTGCTGATGAGTTGATGGGTGCAGCACACCAACATGGCACAAGTATACATATGTAACAAACCTGCACGTTGTGCACATGTACCCTAGAACTTAAAGTATAATAAAAAATAAATAAATAAACAAATAAAATTAAAAAAAAAAAGATACAAATTACCAAAACAGACACAAGGAGAGATGAAAAACGCAACTTGCTCTATGTCAATGAAAGAAAATGAATTTGTGGCCAAGCGCAGTGGCTCACGCCTGTAATCCCAGCAATTTGGGAGGCCGAGGTGGGTGGATCACGAGGTCAGGAGATGGAGACCATCCTGGCTAACATGATGAAACCCCGTCTCTACTAAAAATACAAAAAATTAGCCAGGTGTGGTGGCAGATACCTGTAGTCCCAGCTACTTGGGAGGCTGGGGCAGGAGAATGACATGAACCTGGGAGGCGGAGATTGCAGTGAGCCGAGATCGCTCCACTGCACTCCAGCCTGGGTGACAGAGTGCGACTCTGTCTCAAAAAAAGAAAAAAACAAAAAACAAAATGAATTAGTAGTTAAAGTCTTCCTGCAAATAAACCGCAATACCTAGATGGCTTGTTAGTGAATTCTATCAGGCATTTAAGGAAGAACTATTAGGTTGGTTCAAAAGTAATTGCAGTTTTTCCATTAATTTTAATGACAAAAGCAATTACTTTTGCACCAACCTAATAATACCAATTCTGCACATTCAGAAAATGGAGCAGGATGGAAAACTTTTACTTATTGATCAACAATTTGTGTAATTTGAAAAATAAAGAAATGCCTAATGGTTCTGTCTCACCTTTTAATCAGGGGTTTTGTATCAGGGTAATGCTGGTCTCATAAAATTAGTTTCAGCATTACCCTGATACAAAAACTGATTTTAAAAATGCCAGAGAAAGAAAGAAAGAAAACTCCAGTTCAATATCTCTCATGAACATAGAAACAAAAATTGTGAAATTTTAGTAAATCAAATCCAGATGTGTGCGTGCATGTGTGTGTGTGCCCCTGTGTATAAAGATATAAAAAGCAATACATCCTGACCAAGTAAGGTTTACCATAGGAATGCAGGGTTAGTTTTAATATCCAAAAATTAATCATTGCAATGATGCTATATTATCAGAAAAAAAGATCATCTTATGTAGTATATATAGAAAACACATCTGACAAAATTCAACTCTCATTTATAATAAAAGTTTTCAGCCAATTAGGAATAGAATGGAGCTTTCTCACTCTCATCAAAGGAATCTATGAGAAACCTACAGATTACACCTGTAATGCACATAATGTAGTAAGATTGAAAAGACAGCAAAGATGTCCACTCTGATCACTGTTATTCATCAGTGTACTGGAGCCCTGTGAGATACAAAGATACATAGATTAGAAAGAAGAAAAATGTAAACTCATTTTCAGAAAACATGACTGTGTACATAGAATATCCTAAGGAATTCTAAAAGAAAAAAAAAGAAGCCTACTATAACTAATAAATGAATTGAGCAAGGTCACAGGACACAAAGCCAATATACAAAAATCAGTTGTATTTCTATATATTAAAATGAACAATTAGAAAGTAAAATTTTTTAAATACTATTTATAGTAGTATCCCAAAACACAAAACATTTAAGAATAAATTTTTTAAAATATATCCAAGATCTGTACAATGAAATCTATAAAACATTACTGAGAGAAATTAAGCAATACCTAAATAAATTGGGAATGATGTTCATGGATTGAGAAACTAAATATCATCTCTGTCAGTTTTCTCAAATTGGTCTATAGCGGGGTTTTGCAATCTGTGGCCTATGGGTCCAATCTGTCAGATTGTGTAAATAAAGTTTTGTTAGAACACAACCATACCCACTTATTTATTAATATGTATATTCTAGTTTTTGTAAATACATAGGTATGTACATGTCTATGTGTTTTTATATTGGTATAAGCACTGAGAGTGGTGTTGCACTATCACCAGGCTATGGACATCGGTCACCTCAAGGGGATGGGAATGAAATAATATTGAGGAGTGATTGTAATTTTTTACACATCTTTGCCTAGTTTTACTTATTACATGAAGCATAAATTATTTTTGTATTTAAATTTTTGATTTTAAAAGCACAAGCATTTATCATTCTAAGAAATGTGTATAGTGTTTACAGTTGCTTTTCAGATCTCCTTTTGCTAGTATTTGTTAGACCCGCTATTAAAGTAAAATTCAGAGGGACTCAGTTTATTGCTCCAGAGCCCAAAGTGCTTTCAAACAAAGGCACATGACCTGCATTTGCACTCTCACTCTCAGGGGATAGAAAATCAGGATGGTACTTCAAAAGCAAAATGAGGAGGTAGATGCTGGACAGAAAACAACAAGAAATATTGACTTAAATACCAAAGAAAACAAGGAGGGGGAAAGGGAAAGGAAGAAAGAAAAGGAAAGAAGGGGAGAGAACCTAGAAGAGAACTTAGGGAGAGCTAATCCAGGAGTCTTCAGACCCCCTACTTGCCTCAGACTATACCTTCATAATCCCTTCACTTCACCTATGAAAGTGGTTACCTTGGATAACCACTGCTCTCTTGACTATCAATGTGAGTAGCGTCTCACTTCCTTCTAACATTTGCTATTACATCAACACTAGTGTTCGTGTCTTTGGTGAATTTGTTTTTGTTCTCTCTCCCTAGTCCATTGGTCAGTATAATCATCTCTCCATCAATCAGGAAGAGCCAAGGAGGGGGTATACAGTTAACATGGGGTTTTTTTACTTATTTTAACTAGGAAACAAATCCAACTCTTTTCGATATGATTTAATTACTGTCAAAAAATATGAAAGGTTCATTTTTATTCAAAGCAAATACTTTGAAATTATATAATCCCAAATCCTTTATTTAGTAAGAAGTTTTAATCATTAGCAAGCCTTCATGACCAATAGTGTGGGAATCCTCTAAATGCAGTAAATTTTAAAAAATTCATTGCCATTAAAAAATATAAATTTTCTTTGGGTAATTATAAACATCAAATCCAAATTTTAAAAATTCTTACATTTTAGAGCCATATTACCTCAAACGATAAGTCCCATATTTAAATTTAAGGTTTTGTTCTTATTTTTAATCCAACAGGGCCATCCATCACTTGTGAAAGCTCTGTCCTACCTGTATGAAAAGCTTTACCAAAAGCAAATCGATTCAAATAAAGAAATCCTTGTGACAGTAGGAGCATATGGATCTCTTTTTAACACCGTTCAAGCATTAATTGATGAGGGAGATGAAGTAAGTATATTAACATTATCATAATACCTATGTTGAATCAATTATCATTTGTCCCACCTTTGAATCTTTTGTTTATATTATGCTGTTTTCTCTTTTTATTTTTAATTATGTTTTAAGTATAATGCATGTACAATAAAGTTCACAAATCTTAAATGTACAGCTGGATAAATCACTGTGTAAATTTCTATGTAACTACAACCAGATAAAGATATAACACATTTCCAGTACCCAGAAAGCTCCTTTGTTCCTCTTCATAGTCTGTATTCTCCCAGAGGTAACTACTCTTCTGTCTTTTATAACCATAGACTTATTTGGACTGCTCTTTTACTTGATATGAATAGAATTATACAGTGTATATATACTCTTGGGTCTAGATCCATTCATTTATTTTTGTGTCTGTCAGATTCATCCATTTTCTTGCATATAATTTATTCTTATTTTTATAGCCTATTTAAATAAGGGCAGATGGAAGGGACTAACACTGCTGGGGAAAAAGAATCTTTTGTTTTCATTGCAAAAATGACCTTTAATCTTAACTTGGTCTACAAGTTTTTGATTAATGTCTTTGTATGCCCAGTAATTGTATAAGCCATCTCATATGAAGATTTTTTCTTTTTTTTTTTTGAGACAGAGTCCCGCTTTGTTGCCCAGGCTGGAGTACAGTGGTGCGATCTTGGCTCACTGCAACCTCCACCTCACGGGTTCAAGTGATTCTCCTGCCCCAGCCTACTGAGTAGCTGAGATTACAGGTGTTCGCCACCAAGCCCAGCTAATTTTTGTATATTTAGGAGAGATGGGATTTTGCCATGTTGGCCAGGCTGGTCTGACCTCAGGTGATCCGTCTGCCTCAGCCTCCCAAAGTGCTGAGATTACAGGCGTAAGCCACCACACCTGGCTGAGGATGTATTAATATAACAGAAAGGTAAAATGATTTTGCTATTTAGTACTGTGATGTATAACCAACTTTTGGCACCTACCTCAGTCATCTCTACCCGTATTTCCCATTATCATTCCAATACCCTTGCTTTACTACTTCTTGCCTCTTTCATTTATTCACAAACTACAGAGGATCCAATATATGCTAAGCACTGTGAGATAGAAGATTTTTTTAAAAATAGATTCTGTGCAGAAGGAATTCCCTGTCTAGTAGAGAACACAGACTTGCAAATGGATTAAGAGGAACACTGTGTGTTAGCCAATAGTGGAGAATGTATAACTTATGGTAGTGGCAAAAGGAAGAGGCAATCACATCTGCTAAGTCTGGAAAGCTCCAGGAAGACATTGCTTAAACTGGGACTGAAGAACCAGTATTTATCCTGATCTATAGTGTTAACTTTCTTTGAACTCTCATAGCCCTTTATCATTCCCCTTTTATGAAAGATGCTGCTATCTGCTTTGTGTTATGTTATTCTTTTACAACTTTGATTCCCTCTACTATGCCAGACAAGATGTTTAAGGAAACATGTTAAGGAAGTTCACAGTTTCATATACATAATCTCCTTTAATCCTATAACATAATTTTGTCTCATACTTCAATATTGTTAATCCTTTGTTGCTTCTTTCTCTGCACTCTGTTGGGAGTATTGTAAGGCTTAGCCCTTAGCCTTCTTTCCTCTATTCTTTCTTCCTTCATCAACTTATCTAGTATTTTGAAACCACATACATGTCACTTGCTATCACACTGACCTATTTATTGTTTCTTTATCGCATTTATTACTATCTGAAATTATTTAATGTCCTTATTTGTTTCTCCGTTCATTATAAGCCCTCTCAGTAGGATGTAAGTTCTAGGAGAACTTTATAGCTTTATTGCCAGCACCTAAAATAGTAAGGACTCAATAAATACTCTCAAAAAAAAAAAAAAAAAGAGAGAGAGAGAGGAATTGTTCATATCATAAAAGTGAAGAAATCAAGGCGAAGAGTAGCAGGTATATTCCTCCCACTGTACTGCCCTGCCTCTCCAATTTATTTTCCTTATTGTGCTCTCACTTTGTATTGAATTTTATATTTCCCACTAGAGTTACAAAGATAGGTTGTCTTAGTCCCTGAGAACCTCACAGATGAGGCTGAGAGTGGTGGCTCAGCCCTGTTATCCCAGCAGTTTGAGAGGCTGAGGCAGGCAGATCACCTGAGGTCAGGAATTCGAGACCAGCCTGGGCAACATGGCGAAACCCCGTCTCTACTAAAAGTACAAAAATTGACCGTGCTTTTGAGAAGAGAGAAACATTTCTACTCTCAAGATAATGCTTTTAAATTAGCACTTTGTACCAGGGAACATTACAGTGTTCTCTTTCCACATAGCCTGCTGTCTGTCACTGCCTATACATCACTTACATTCTAGATTTTAGTTTCTAATTTGAAATATGAAGAAATGCTTAATTGTTTTGGCTGGAATATCCCTTTGAGAATGTGATAGTCCCATTCTCCAGGTAAATCTACCTCTGCATATATGAAATTTTATATGCAATTTCAAATACTCCCACTGCATGCTTATTTATAGATCTCCCTAAGATACCAAGGCATCCAATTAAGACTACCTGGACAAGTTTGTCTCCGAGGTCTCTTCCCCTCAGATGTTAGCTCCACAAGGGCAAAGCCTGCCTTTTTCACTGCCGTATCCCAACATATAGTACAGTGCCTAGTCCATAGTAGGTACACAGTATTATTAACATGAATAAATGATTGATAGGTTGTGATCTTATTTGCTTTTATTGCAGGTCATACTAATAGTGCCTTTCTATGACTGCTATGAGCCCATGGTGAGAATGGCTGGAGCAACACCTGTTTTTATTCCCCTGAGATCTGTAAGTTTGCCAGTAGGGTTCATATGGCAAAGTTTCAAGACTTAAGAAGTCTTGAAAATACCAATTACTTTGTTATGATAAAGTTTCTACTTTGATTGCATTTGGAGATTTCCTGTGTGTCTCTGTTTGTCTAGTAGTCCTTTTTAAATATTTTCAACATAAGTAATACACTAAGGTGAGTCACAAAATCATCAGCTAACCTTACAATATCAGACATGTTAACCATAGTTGTAGCTAGTTCCTGTGAAGGAATAGTAACAGCAGTTAATGTTGACAGGGCTTATTTTTCCATTTAACAGGTGTGAGCATAAGACTTCTTGGGCTCTTAAGCAGAACTACAGCCTGGTTATTTCTGTTTATCTTCTTTGTTAGTCTTTTTCTACTTTTTTTTCTGTTCCTACTCCAGGAAAGCATTTGTTGGTAATTTATTCAGTTTCCTTTGCCATGACTTTCTTTGATGTTTTTTTCTTATTAGATTGTTTGTAAGACAGTAAACATGACTTAATTGAATTAAATTATATCTCCATTCTTCATGCTTAGAAACCTGTTGATGGAAAAAGATGGTCTAGTTCTGACTGGACATTAGATCCTCAAGAACTGGAAAGTAAATTTAATTCCAAAACCAAAGCTATTATACTAAATACTCCACATAACCCACTTGGCAAGGTAAACAAGTCTCTTATCTCCTTACACAGTCTTCTGACCTATCATTTTCTTACATGTTGAATAATTGGCTGTGCTCTTTCCTTTATTATGTGTAGGTGTATAACAAAGAGGAACTGCAAGTAATTGCTGACCTTTGCATCAAATATGACACACTTTGCATCAGCGATGAGGTTTATGAATGGCTTGTATATTCTGGAAATAAGCACTTAAAAATAGGTACCGACTATAATATAGAGTCACAAATCTAAATGTGTTTGGGCACATATAGTAGAACTGATTGGAAAGTATCCCAGACCAAATCTAAAATGGTCTTTGTAATGGGTATCTGTCTGTATGAACACTTAAAAATGGTATTTAAATGAGCAATACTTTAGTGAATTGATGAATAGTTCAAAGGACAAAGAATAAGAGATTTTGGATCATACTATAAAGCTATGATACCAGAGTAGTAGTTCTTTTGCCCATATCCCCAGCTTCTTAGCAGCAATCCAGCAATTACTTGGTACATAAGACACAGGGAGCTTTCTTGTGTCTGAAGAGGTTCTAGACGGTCTGTGCTCAACAACTTACCAAAATGCCAAGTCAACAGAAAGAAATTACAGGGGTAGTCAGGTATGCTGCTTGGCCCTTGCTTGAGATTCAGCCATTGCTACTAGGCTATCTCATGAATGCCATAGTGTCTGCTGCAGTAGTCCAAACCATGTGAACTATAGGATTACAAACTGGGCTGCAACTTTTGGGTCTTCGCACCTCCCTTTCCTTTGCCTGGAAACACTTTTCCTCCAAATATCCACCTGGCTCCAAATATCCTTTGCCTCCTTCAGGCCTTTGTCCAATGTCAGTTTTCATGACCATCACATTGAAAATAGATAGACCTCCCCCTCCAGTATTTGCTTTGTCCTTTTTCTGTTTTGTTTTGTTTTTTCCTCTATAGTAAATATCAGAATCTATATATTTTAATTCTATACCACAGTAATGGAGGGATTTTGTTTGTTTTAGTCTCTTCTGCATCCCCATTTTCCATAGAATCTTGTACATGGTAGAGAATTAGAAAGAAATTGTTGAATAAATGAAGAGGAAAGATGAAAAGATTAAGGGAAGGATGACTAAAAAATGTAGCAGAAATAGATAAATTTTAAAATTTAGACCAGGTATAGTGGTTCACGCCTGTAATCCCAGCACTTTGAGAGGCTAAAGTGGGTGGATTGCTAGAGTCCAGGAGTCCAAAACTGGCCTGGGCAACATGGAGAAACCCCATCTCTACACAGAAATTCAAAAAATCAGCCAGGTGTGGTGGTCTGTACCTGTAGTCACAGCTACTTGGGAGGCTGAGGTGGGAGGATCCCTTGAGCCCTGGTACCACTGGCTCACTGCAACCTCCATCTCCTGGGCTCAAACAATCCTCCCACCTCAGCCTCCCAAGTAACTGAGACTACAGGCACAGACCACCACACCCGGCTAATTTTTTTAAGAAAAATAAAAATGAGAAATGTAATGTGCTTATATATTGAATTGTTGCATTGTTGCATGTGCCATAATTATTCCTATAGTATATTACAAGTTGCTATAGATGTAGGAAGAGAAAGCAACTGTTTGAGGGGAATAAAAAAGAGTGACCAAAAGATAGAGAATTAGCTAAACAGAGAAATAGAAACTAAATTCCTGAAACATAAACTAGCATGTACTTAGACAAGGAGGTGTAAAAGATCAAGATACACTTAAGAAAGGTAAATGATTATTGAAATTTTAAAAACAAAGAAGAAGAAAGGTAAATAAGTTTTGGTTTTTTTTGTTGTTTTTTTGAGACAGAGTCTTGCTCTGTCGCCTAGGATGGAGTGCAGTGGCACGATCTCGGCTCACTGCAACCTCTGCCTCCTGGGTTCCAACGATTCTCCTGCCTCAGCCTCTTGAATAGCTGGGATTACAGGCGCATGCCACCATGCCTGGCAAATTTTTTTACTTTTAGTAGAGACGGGGTTTCACCATGTTGGCCAAGCTGGTCTCAAACTCCTGACCTCACGATCCACCTGCCTCGGCCTCCCAAAGTGCTGGGATTACAGGCTTGAGCCACCGAGCCCGGCCTTGTTTATTTATTTTTTTTTTTTAAGAGACAGGGTCTTGCTGTGTCACCCAGGCTGGAGTGCAGTGGCGCAGAGCTCACTGCAATCTCAAACTTTTGGGTTCAAGCAATCCTTCCACCTCAGCCTCCCAAGTAGCTTTGACTACAAGTCTGCACCCCCTTATCTGGCTAATTTTTTAAAAATATTTGTAGGCCGGGCGCGGTGGCTCAAGCCTGTAATCCCAGCACTTTGGGAGGCCGAGACGGTGGATCACGAGGTCAGGAGATCGAGACCATCCTGGCTAATACGGTGAAACCCTGTCTCTACTTAAAAAATACCAAAAACTAGCGGGCGACGAGGCGGGCGCCTGTAGTCCCAGCTACTCGGGAGGCTGAGGCAGGAGAATGGCGTAAACCCGGGAGGCGGAGCTTGCAGTGAGCTGAGATCCGGCCACTGCACTCCAGCCTGGGTGGCAGAGCAAGACTCCGTCTCAAAAAAAAAAAAAAAAAAAAAAAAAAAAAAATATTTGTAGAGATAGCATCTCACTATGTTGCTCGGACTGTTCTCAGTCTCCTAGACTCAAGCAGTCCTCCTGCCCTGGCCTCCGAAAGGGCTGTGATTACAGGCATAAGCCATAGAACCCAGCCTCAGTTTGATTTATGAGGGTGTGTTGTAGTAACTGGCATAGATCAGGGTGGAAAAGTAGGGTGATTCTAAAGGGCTTTGAATATGAGATAAAGAGTATAAACTTTGTTGAGGAGGTCAACAAGAAACTTAATTTAATGGTAGATCACCATGAGATCACAGTGTTCTACATCATGAAATAGTGATATTGTGAATTCCATCCTGAAAGTAATAGCAATTTTCCTAACAGAAATTCAACAATTAGAAGCCAATATAAAAATCACAATTCTGTTCATACTTGTCCACAACAAAAAGCTATTGAAATAAACACATTTGAGTTTTTCTGATTTTTCCATTAATATGCATTTACTAAATGCTCATCTGTTTCACTATTGGAGCATCCACTATCAGATAAGTGGTAGTATTTGGTAAAGGCTTAAGAAAATTGTGTGGAAGAAAACTTAACATTGATTTTTTTTTAATTTTGCACATTAATTTGATTACCAGAGTGCCAGTGAGCTTACTTTGAGAACTATTGCAAAAGGTGTAACAAAACAGGAGAATTGGTTCCATGACTAGATTTTTTTTTACAAAGATGAGAGCCAGCCACAGAGGAGGGTCTTAAGCAAATCAGATAACCTAGCAGTGGAGATGGTACATGGGGGCTATTTAGAAATTATAGAGTATAGCATTTGAAGGTGGAAAGCAAGCAAGCGTGATACTAAGATCTCTAGCCTGAACTACTCAGCAGTGATGAGGCCTTTAATCAGAGTAAATATGGAGAGGAGCAGATTTGTAGGGAAGGGCTGAGCAAAGGGAATTCCTGCTTCTCATGCTTTAAACTTGCTGAGTTTGGGTGTCTATGGGACATAGAAGAATAGATATCTGGGGACAAGTGGAATTATAGGCCTGATCATCAGAATCAAATTATAATGGAATTATTTTTGGCAGTCATCAAAATGTTGGTGGTAGCTGGACACATGGAAGAGAATGAATTTTCTCAAGGGGAATATATAAACAGAGAAGGCAGCCAGAGATTTGCAGGGTGTGGCACCTTACTACACCAAAATTTTATCATGTGTTAAATTGCATCAGAGTCCACCATTGCCCATCCTGTTGGTGACCTCGTCTCAAGTCATTTGAACTGTTTCCCAGTGGAAAATCAGATTAACATGAACAATTACTTTCTTGTTGTAATTAACTCAGTGTAGCAATATTCATCCCAAAAGATCACTTTAGATCATCTTGAAATTTATTATTTAGATCTACTCATTTTAAGCCCTTCAGGGTAAAGTGTAACTGATAACATTATTTACTAAAGATATGCAAGATGTATATTTTGAACTTAGATTTTTTTTAGTTGTAACAGCCCATAAAGTTTAAATAAGACCAAAAAATGGATACACTATTTCATTATTTAGAAAGTGCAATTTGTTTGCATTAAAACTTAGGTATTCTATCACATACAATAGTCTTTGTTACATTAAAGATGCAAAATGGCCACAAAACAGCTATTACATCAATTTGCAAAGTGCAACAGTAGTCCTTTAATATATGATGTATCCTTTACTTTAAAGAAAGTGATAATCTGCATTATACATAGTTTAGATTTTCTCTGGTCAAATAGAAAAGTGGGGCATGTGTCATAGCATTCTTTTGGAGTATTTTGGAAGACCAGAAATGTCTCAAAACTAGAAAAGATATAATTATTTATATCAAATTTTAAAATATTTCTTCTTCAAGTGGACATTCTTTTTTTTTTTTTTTTTTTTGAGGTGGAATCTCGCTCTATCGCCCAGGTTGGAGTGCAGTGGCCAGATCTCGGCTCACTGCAAGCTCCGCCTCCCGGGTTTTACACCATTCTGCCTCAGCCTCCTGAGTAGCTGGGACTACAGGTGCCCGCCACCTCGCCCGGCTAGTTTTTTGTATTTTTTAGTAGAGACGGGGTTTCACTGTGTTAGCCAGGATGGTCTCGATCTCCTGACCTCATGATCTGCCCGTCTCGGCCTCCCAAAGTGCTGGGATTACAGGCTTGAGCCACCGCACCCGGCCTCAAGTGAACATTCTAACTATTTTTCTCATTTATCTTTTTCGGTTTTGTTATATTCCACAGAGAATAAAATTATAACTTTTCTGATTTATATACTTTTCCTACTGTTTCAAATTTAGCAGGTATTTCAGGGTAGACTGAAATTACTTACACGTTGTTTTGGAAATTCCTGTAGCTGCCTTACATTTTAGTAGGCACTTTACTTGCTTAAGAGCAGATTATTTCAGAAAGCAGAAGCTTAGATTCCCAGAGATGAGCATGTATTTTCCCTTTGTGTGTACCAACACTCTAAGAACAATACAAGATCCCCCACTTGTGCTTCTGAAAAACAAGTGGAAAAACTTGTGGGTTGCATGGAAAGAACTTCACAACTAAATTACTTGAGGAATCCAAAAAGCAGTATTGTGGGTGGCATTGTCAGAAGAGTGACAGAATGGTAATTTACCAGTTATTACCAATGTCTAGCAAAATTTACAAACTCTTGCATTTTAGACCTCCAGACCTTTGTTACCTGCATTCTCTTAGCCCAAAATATCTTCATTCCCTTTCTCTGCCTGGCTATGGCCTATGTGGTCTTCTGTGTCTCAGCTTAAGAATTACTGGCTGCAGAAAGCCACCCTCAACACCCTCTTCTATCCTTGCATCACCCTCCATGCCTCCTGCTATTACAGCATTTATCACACTGTATTACAATTGTCATTGTATGTGTCTCATGTCCCCACTAGACATTAAATTTTTTGAAGAATTGCATCTTATTCATTTTTGTTTCCTCTAGACCTTAGTCCCTAGCACCTGGTGGTGCTAATGAATATTTGATGTATGAATGAATCAATGTCTTTATTAAAGATGTTAATCAACTTGAAAACCATTATACACCCTATTCGCATTATTCTTGAGTTCTGTATTTGCAAATTTGCCTACTCCCTAAAATATATGTGTAACAAAATCAATACTCACAGCACTTCATTTGAAGAGAAGCGGAAATTTGAGTCACCCTACACACATTCCCAGTCAAGGTCAAACAAGGCAACACTCTGGTTCTGTTTCAATTCACACTATAAGCAATTGTTCTCTGTACAGTGATTTTGCTGCTTAAAATGGCCCCCAAGCCTAGTGCTGAAGTGCTGTCTAGTGTCCCTAAGTGCAAGAAGGTTGTGATGTTCCTTATGGAGAAAATATGTGTGTTTGATAAGTTTCATTCAGGCACAATGGCCATGAGGATATTAAAGAGTGATAGCTAAAAGGTACAGGGCTTCTTTTGGGATGAAAAAAGTGTTCTGAAATTGGTTATGGTGATAGTTGCACAGGTCTATAGATATACTAAAAAATCACTGAATGGCATACCTTAAATTGGTGAATTTATGGGATTTATATCCCAATAAAGCTGTTAGCAAAACACACACACATACACACACACACGCACACATGCACACATGATTACTGGGTCCCACCTCCAGAGTTTCTGATTCAGTAGGTCTGGGATGAGGCCCAATGGTTTGCCTTTCTTACAAGTTACCCAGTGATGCTGATATTGCTAGTGTGAGAACACATTTTAAGAGCCATTGCTCTAGGAAGCCTGGAGAAATACACTCAGAAAATAGGCAAAATAAAGGGGCCTAAACAATAATCAGGATCACAACCTAAGCCCTGCCACTGGACTATTATATTGAACCTGCAGCCACTGCTAACATTGAACACTGAATGCTACAGCTCCTGTGACAGCTGCCACTTAAGGCAGTCTGGAACACTGCCTGCTGGTACCCCTGACACTCCTGCCCCAGAACTAATTTTAAAATGTTTAAATCTATTTATATATTATTTTGGTGCAACATCACAGTGTTGTAACCTTTTCATCTGTGTTTTACATTAAAGTTACATTATCTAAAAAAAAACTAGAAATAACTAGACTGGCTAAACCATAAAACACTTATTTTCATTGAATTTATGTATCTTTGTTATGTTTTTAGATTATACTAAATGTAGATTAATTGGAAAACAATTATTTAACCTTTTTTCCTCCTCTGTTTAGCTACTTTTCCAGGTATGTGGGAGAGAACAATAACAATAGGAAGTGCTGGAAAGACTTTCAGTGTAACTGGCTGGAAGGTAAGATGAGTAAGAATTTAATTGCTTAAAAATAGGCCTGTATATTTTTTTTTTTTTGTAGAGTGTTTTGTGTTTTAAATGCTGGCCAGGCATGGTGGCTCATGCGTATAATCCCAGCACTTTGGGAGGCTAAGGCAGGAGGATCACTTAAGGCCAGGAGTTCAAGGCCAAACTTGACTACATGGTGAGACCCTGTCTCTACAAATACATTTTTAAAAAATTAGCCAAGCAGGGTGCTGCATGCCTGCAGTCACAGCAACTTGGGACTGATCACTTGAGCTCAGGAAGTTGAGGCTGCAGTGAGCTGCACTCCGGCCACTGGGAGACAGAACAAGACCATCTTTAAAAAAATAATGAAATAAATAAGTAAACAGATAAATGAATAATTGCATACATATTCAGTTTATATAGATTTTTATACCTGGTGATCTTTGCTTATCTCTTGACTTATTTGGCTTTCATGTTGAGTTTTATCCTTTTTGAGACCTAATTATTTCTTTAAAAGTAAGAAAAATTAGGTCATTTTCCCTTTTATAAGTGATCAACTAATGACACCTTTTTCTTTGCAAAAAAGTGTTCAGATTCCTGCATATTAATATAAAAGGAAAAAAATAATGGTAGCTAATATTTTGGCAGGTTCTAAATATATACCAGGTTCTAAATGTTTTACACATACTAATTTCTTTCATTCTCATAACCGCACTATAAGGTGGGTATGGTTAGTATCTTCATTTTACATATGACAAAGCTAAAGCACAGAGAAGTTAAATGACTTGCCTAAGATTACCCCGCTAATAAATTCAAGCCAGTACAGGAAGTCTGGCTCCAGAATTCATGCACTTAACCACTGTATTATTTATTACAATAATTTATCCAGTTAAAACCCAATTCTCTTCCAGCCTCATCTCTCCTGAACACGGGTAAAAAGCAGGGAGCATTGACTGGGCATGGTGCACACGCCTGTAATCCTACCACTTTGGGAGGCCAAGGCGGGTAGATCATCTGAGGTCAGGAGTTCTCGATCAGCCTAACATGGTAAAACCTCATCTCTACTAAATGCAAAAAAATTAGTTGGGCGTGGTGGTGCATGCCTGTAATCCCAGCTACTTGGGAGACTGAGACAGGAGAATCGCCTGTACCTAGGTGGCAGAGGTTGAGTGAGCCAAGATCCGGCCATTGCACTCCAGTCTGGGCAACAAGAGAAAAACTCCGTATCAAAAAAAAAAAAAAGAAGAAGGAGGGAGCATCAAAAATTAGGCCTGCAGAATCAAGTCTATATGTTTTAATTATGAGTTCCTTAGGCCCTCATTCAGAGTTACTTTAATCTGTAATTCAAACAAGCTTTGTTACCAGTTTTTAATCTTTCAGAATATGACTCCATTTGGAAGCTGTTCCTTGAAAAGAACACCATCGAAATGATTCTAAGTACTAATACTGTACTATTTTCATAGTGTGAACTTTTTTTTTTTGAGATGGAGTCTCACTCTGTGAGTGATTGAAGTGATTCTCCTGCCTCAGCTTCCCAAGTAGCTGGGATTACAGGTGCCCACCACCACGCCCAGCTAATTTTTTTGTATTTTTAATAGAGACAGCATTTCACCATGTTGACCAGGCTGGTCTTCAACTCCTAACCTCAAGTGATCCACCAACCTCAGCTTCCCAAAGTGCTGGAATTACAGGTGTGAGTCACCATACCCAGCCAACATTTTAGGATTGTATATATTTAACAATTGTACTAAGTTTAAACTGCTGTCTCAGATTTGTTATATATAATTAGATTTTCTGATGTGTTTTATCTTCTCCTTTCCCAGCTTGGCTGGTCCATTGGTCCGAATCATTTGATAAAACATTTACAGACAGTTCAACAAAACACGATTTATACTTGTGCAACTCCTTTACAGGTGAGTGTTATAGTAATTCAGGGTAGAAGCATGGTCTTTCGGTGAAGGTATTACTTTTATATTGCATATTTGAATGGACTGAGTTCTCTTTCTATCCTTCTGTTGCAGGGCCTTCTGATATAATTTGGAATTTGGGGAGCAAATACATATTCACTGTTATCAAGGATGGTTTGGGTGTTTTTTTAAACACAAGTTTAGCTGTGTTCAACATTGCTGGCAGGAATCTAAAGTGCTACAACTCTGTGAAGGACAATGGCAACACCAAGCAAAATTACACATATGTTTGCCCTATGAAAGCAATCCATCTTCTAAGAATTTACCCTAAAGTTGTGTTTTAGTCCATTCTTGCACTTAGGTAAAGAAATACCCAAGACTTAGTAATTTATAAAGAAAAGAGGTTTACTTAGCTCACGGTTCTACAGGCTGTACAGAAAGCATAGTGGCTTCTGCTTCTGGAGAGGCCTCAGAAAACTTACAATAATGGTGGAAAGCAAAGAGGAAGTAGGCATGTCTTATATGGCTGGAGCAGGAGGGAGAGAAGTGGGAAGGTACAACACACTTTTAAACAACCATATCTCCCAATAACTCACTATCATGAGAACAGCATCAAGGGGATGGTGCTAAACCATTCATGGGAAACCACTCCCATGATCCAATCACCTCCCAACAGGCCCTACCTCCAACATTGAGGATTACAACTGGACACGAGATTTGGATGAAGACACAGATCCAAACCATATCAAGCTATCTGCACATGTAAGAAGTTATGCACTTACCTGGCTATTCATTGCAGATGATTGAGGATAATCCATTAGCATCTACAGACAATTGATTACATAAACCATGATCTATCCAAACACTGAAATGCTATATGACCATATTTAGTTTCCTATTGGTGCTATAACAAATTACCACAAACTTAGTGACTTAAAACAACACAAATTGATTATCCTACAGTTCTTCAGCTCAGAAGTCCGAAATGGGTCTTAAAGAACTGAAATCAAGGTGCTGGCATTGCTGTGTTCCTTCTGAAGGCTCTAGGAGAGACTCTGTTCCATGCCTTTTCCAGCTTCTAGAGGTTGCCTACATTCCTTGGTTCACAGTCACATCAGTCCATCCTCTGCTTCTGTCAACACATTTCCTGTGGCTTCAACCCTCCTGCCTCCCTTTTTTCCCTTACAAGCACCTTTGAGATAACATTGGGCTCAATGCATAATCTACCCAATTAATTAAGGATAATCTCCTTAATTTCAATCACATCTGCAAAGTTCCTTTCACCATGCAACATAACATATTTACAAGTTCTGAGTTTTAAGACCTAGATGTCATTGGGACCCATTACTCTGTCTACTGACTACTGAAGAGAAAAGAAACAAGAAAGAAAATGGGAAAATACTATAATTACTGTACTGAGATAAAAAAGATTTCCAGAATACATCATAAAGTAAAAAAGAAAAACTATTTAAATATTATTTAATATTTAATATTTTTATATATTTATTATGGAAATAGGGATTTAGTTAACATCATTCTATGGATAATCAAAATGCTGAAAAAAATAGTATTTTTCTAGAAGGCAGTTAAAAGGGCAAAAGAACCAGGCACAATGGCTCACGCCTATAATCCCAACACTTTGGGAGGTCAAGGCGGGTGGGTCACCTGAGGTCAGGAGTTCGAGACCAGCCTGGCCAACATGGCAAAACCCCATCTCTACTAAAAGTACGAAAATTAGCTGGGCGTGGTAGTGAGCACCTGTAATCCCAGCTACTCAGGAGGCTAAGGCAGAATTGCTTGAATCCAGGAGACAGAGGTTGCAGTGAGCCAAGATCGTGCCACTGCACTCCAGCCTGGACAACAAGAGCAAGACTTCATCTCAAAAAAAAAGAAAAAAAGAAAAAAAAGATGTTGATAGATATGAAGAAGAAAGATAAAATAGGGAAGAGGAAGGATATAAAGTTCCAGGTGGGAGATATACAGTGTTAAACAGGGTAATCTTTGAAAGCCTCCCTGAAAAGGTAACATTTGAACAACTAACTGAAGGAGATTAAGCAGCCACATAGTTACCTAGAGAAGAACCCCTCTGTACAGAGAAAACAGCAAGTGAAAAGGCCCAGTGGGCCGGGCGCGGTGGCTCAAGCCTGTAATCCCAGCACTTTGGGAGGCCGAGACGGGCGGATCACGAGGTCAGGAGATCGAGACCATCCTGGCTAACATGGTGAAACCCCGTCTCTACTAAAAATACAAAAACTAGCCGGGCGAGGTGGCGGGCGCCTGTAGTCCCAGCTACTCGGGAGGCTGAGACAGGAGAATGGCGTAAACCCGGGAGGCGGAGCTTGCAGTGAGCTGAGATCCGGCCACTGCACTCCAGTCCGGGCGACAGAGCGAGACTCCGCCTCAAAAAAAAAAAGAAAAGGCCCAGTGGTAGACAGCCTGGCTGGCATGTTAATATCAGAGAACAGCACAGAGACTGGAATGGAATGATCGAGAGAGAAGAGTAGGAAAAGCTAAAACCAGAGAGGTAGCTGGGAGTCCAATGGAGCTGGGCCATGCACGTCACTGTAAGGACTGAGTGAGATAGGAAGTCACCAGAGAGTTTTGAGCTCAGGAGTGACTTGGTCTGGCTTGTGTTAGCAAATGGACTCTGACTGCCTCATTGAGTGAGAAAGCTGTTACAGTGATTCAAGAGAGAAATGCCAGTGCATTGAACCAAGATGGGGATGGTAGAAGCAGTAAAAAGTGATTGGACTCTGAATATATTTTGAAAGTAGAGCCCACATTATTTGTCAATAAGTTACATATGGGGTATGAGAAAAAGAAAGGAGTCCAGGATAATGCTGTAGTTAGGATGGATGTTTTTGTCTCCTTATACTTGGAATTTTCTAAGGCAGTATCTCCTATAGTAAATGAACAAGTTGCCAAGAGGAAAAAAAAAAAAGATATAGCTAAGAATGCAGAACATCTTTTTCTGAACCCTCTTATTCTCCATTTCAGCTAGGTGCTCTGTTTTGTCCTGGGACAACCATGTTTGGTTCCAGGAAACCACAGATTTCTAGGCTAAGGCAATCAATCCTTGTTTTCCAAGATTTTGTAGTACTGGAGAATTATTACTAATTCTGTTTTACTGCATTCTTTTGGCATCAAATCTTCTCTGTGATCTTGCCCCTCTCTGTCTCCAGTCTCATCTCTTGCCACACAGTCTCTCTTACCTGCCTGATCCTTAATGTCTTAGTTAGTCTGAGTTGCAATAACAAAGTGCCATGAACTGGGTGGCTTATAAATGACAGAAATTTGTTTCTCTCCGTTCTGAAGGCAGCAAAGTACCAGCAGATTTGGTGTCTGGTGGGGATGTGCTCCTTCATGGATGGTGTCTTTTGCTGTGTCCTTACGTGGTGGAAGGAGCAAGCTAACCCTCCTTTGTAAGGGCACTAATCCTGTTCCTGAGGGCTCTACCCTTCTGCCCTCATCACCTCCTAAAGGCCCCACCTCCTAATACCATCACTTTGGGGTTTACGATTTTAATATGTGAATGTGAGAGTGGACACAAACATTCAGTCCACTGTACTTAACAACATTGGCTTTTTCCTTGGCCCACTTTGCTGTCCTGGCTCTTGAAGAAAGGTAGAGGAATTACTGTAGATGTTCCAGAAACCCTCTTACACTTTGACCACCTTCCTGGCATGTGAATAATTCCAGCAAGGATTTCCACACCTATGGAGAACAAGAAAGGCACATTTCTCCTTTGCACAGTAGGTCGGCTTTCATTTCCACTCTGTCCCCAAATATAATGGTGAGAGGCTGACTACTCTGTGGTTGTTCTTCTGACTTAGATTTAGCAAGTCATTCTACAACTCACCTCAACAGAAAATATCTTAATGTCTTTTTGGCGAGCCTTATGTAACAAGCAAGCCTTATGTAACAGCTCTTTTTCAATTTGAATTTTCAGGACTCATTCTCAGTTCTTTATATGAGATTTAATCATTTAGGTATAACTGATTCCTCCATTAACCTATGGAGTTTAATATAGGTTCACAGGAATTCAACTGTTATTTCCTGAGTGACTTCTTTGCCAATAATTTTACTCAGATCATCTTTATTATACCAATAAACTAAGCAATAAATAACATTACCATATTCCTTTTCATATTTTTTAATTCTGACAAACAGGAAGCCTTGGCTCAAGCTTTCTGGATTGACATCAAGCGCATGGATGACCCAGAATGTTACTTTAATTCTTTGCCAAAAGAGTTAGAAGTAAAAAGAGATCGGATAGTACATTTACTTGAAAGTGTTGGCCTAAAACCCATAGTTCCTGACGGAGGATACTTCATCATCGCTGATGTGTCTTTGCTAGGTTTGTAAAGGCTTTTATTATTTCAACTATACAGAAACTTATGTGTGAAATTATATCAGAATTATGGAGAAAAGATTGGTGTCAAAGCCACAGCAGCATTTTATCTGTGGAGAAGGATGGATTTTTGCAATGTCTACATTTTCTATAATTATCTTTACTTTTAGGTCTTTTACCTTAAATGTGGCCATTGTTAAATGGTTATGAAGTCAGTGTTGTTCTAGTTAGTCTATTAAACATAGGATTTGCTGTCACTCTCTTCTGGTGTGTCATTTTAAAACACAAGTGTGTGAAATAGTATTATATACTCAGCGTTCATTTGAGTAAAATTGTAGTTTCCATTTTACTTAACAAAATGTACTATTTCATTAGAAAAAAATCTAGAAATTTTAAAGCTATCAGGGAATATTTGCCATTTTAGAATGTACTGAAATAAAATAAATGGGAGAATAACACTTATTGAGGGTCTACTTTGTGCCATGTCCTCAAAGCACCCTTTTGAAGAAAACATTAGCTTCATTTTTGCAGGTAAGAACATTTAGAAAGTTTTAAATAGCTTCCCTGAAGTCACACAGCTAGATTCTAAATAGTTCTGTTTCCAAAAAGCATTGTTTTTTATATTACCTAAAGCTATTATGTGTAATTCTGACATGCCATACAAATCTAAAGTCGGAAGCACGATAACGTGTCATACATAAGTTTTCTTTTTTTTGAGACGGAGTCTCGCTCTGTCGCCCAGGCTGGAGTGCAGTGGCCGGATCTCAGCTCACTGCAAGCTCCGCCTCCCGGGTTTACGCCATTCTCCTGTCTCAGCCTCCCAAGTAGCTGGGACTACAGGCGCCCGCCAACTCGCCCGGCTAGTTTTTTGTATTTTTTAGTAGAGACGGGGTTTCGCCGTGTTAGCTAGGTTGGTCTCGATCTCCTGACCTCGCAATCCACCCATCTCAGCCTCCCAAAGTGCTGGGATTACAGGCTTGAGCCACCGCGCCCGGCCATAACTTTTCTTTAAAAAGAAATTAATAATAGTAAACCTTGAAGCCTAATTTATCGTGACAGAAATTACAGCCATTCTAAATATAGCTTTAAATGTTTTAAAATTTTATTACAATGAAGTTATATGCCAATGAACTTGAAAAACTGAAGTGTTTTATTTATACCAAATTGTATAAAGCTGGAAAGAGTAAAGGAAATTTTCAATTTTATAACAAAATACTGATTATATTTTTTAACTTTACGTCCTTCATAGGAGTTTGTTTTGTTTCATTTCATTTTGTTTCGTTTCGCTTTGCTTTACTTTGTTTTGTTTTGTTTTGGTTTGGTTTGGTTTGGTTTGGTTTCAGGCAAGGTCTGGCCCTGTCACCCAGGCTGGAGTGCAGTGGCGTGATCTCAGCTCACTGCAACCTCTGCCTCCTGGGCTCAAGCCATTCCACCACCTGAGTCTCCTGAGTAGCTGGGACCACAGGCACGCACCACCACACCTGGCTAATTTTTAAATTTTTTTTAGAGACGAAGTTTTGCCATGTTTCCCAGACTGGTCATGAATTCCTGAGCTTAATGAGTGATCCACCTGCCTTGGCCTCCCAAAGTGCTGGGATTACAGGCACGAGCCACTGGCTGAGTTCTTTCTTACTATAAGCATTTTATGCTAGTAATTTTTCCTTGTAATAGTTCATTATCATCTTAGCAAATTTCAGAAAAGTAAGGTGTTATGATTTTCCTATAATTTGGTCTTCAGGTCTGTCTCTCTGGAAAGTGGCTATAAACTCTAGCTGTTCCCTGATGAGGCTCCAGGGGAGGTCCTAGATGTTTGCAATGTGCCTTTCATGGGCTACTTGTTTATCCTGGCAGATGGCCTGATGTTAAGTGTCTGACCCATGACCAGACATCCCTGGAAACTGGTTTATACTGGCAGACACCCTTGTGGCTCTCGTCTGACGTGTATCCAGTTTATTTCCACAGAGATAGCCACTCTCTAGGAGGAGGAGAGTTAGGTTCCAGCGTGTTGGTCAGTTGGGACACAGAGGAGGCAGCAGGTCTCCGTGACCAATGGGAAGTGAGGAGCGGTCCAGGATATACACACTTAACCAGCAGGTGGGGAACAGAGAGAGAGTGGGATCTGTGGGCCAAAGCCTTTTTGGGGGTCCAGGGTGTTACCCAAGCAGGTTTTCTGCAGAGAGTTCTAACAGATGGGTTTAGAGGAAGCAGGCACAAGCTCACAGAGTCAGGCTGTGATTGAGAGGTAGGTGGTCACTGTGGCATATCTAGGCAGTCCATGAGGAGGGTGGGGGTCAGTGGGCGAGTCAAGTAAGTTGTATCTAGCTGTCCCACAGTGAAGTGCTCGCCAGGAGGTGGTTGTCTCAGGCAGATATCTGAATCAACTACACTGAGGAACTACGAGGAGGAAGAGAAGTGGAAATTGTGTCAAGGGTGACTAAGCCATGCTTCTGGTATAAGAAAGACCAACTTATATTCACAATGGATGCCAAGGCAACATACAGTCATAAGAATTCATTACACAATGTTTGGCTCAAACTGAAACACTATCCTTCCTTTCACATTAACTTATTTCTTCATTTGTTGTGAGAGAAGAGACTTTGGCAAGCAAAGGTTCCTGCAGTCCTATTGCCATAGAGCTATATTTAGCAGGCTCCCAAGCTCTATGCTTATATAAAAACCCTTAAGATGTTCTAGACTCTGAGATTTGGGAAGTGCTTTTTCTATATTGAGTCTAAATGTGCAGTTTATTTTATGAAATGATAAAAAGAAATATTAGCACAGTTGTCATCACTTATATTTTTGCCTTTGAATCATAAATCAACAAGATTTCCATTTGAATTATTATTTTTTTAAAAGAACAAAATATGCTTCCAAAAGGAATGTGAGCCTACTCATATTAAAAGTTTTCTATGGCCAGGCGCGGTGGCTCAAGCCTGTAATCCCAGCACTTTGGGAGGCCGAGACGGGTGGATCACGAGGTCAGGAGATCGAGACCATACTGGCTAACACCGTGAAACCCCGTCTCTACTAAAAAATACAAAAAACTAGCCGGGCGAGGTGGCGGGCACCTGTAGTCCCAGCTACTCGGGAGGCTGAGGCAGGAGAATGGCGTAAACCCGGGAGGCGGAGCTTGCAGTGAGCTGAGATCCGGCCACTGCACCCCAGCCTGGGCGGTAGAGCCAGACTCCGTCTCAAAAAAAAAATAAAAAAATAAAAAAAGTTTTCTATGCAGTAATATATAAATAGAAATGATTGTATCTAAATCAAAAATCAATGACACATGGCCGGTGTAGTGATTCCTCTCTGTAATCCCAGAACTTTGGGAGGCCAAGACAGGAGGATTACTTGAGCCCGGGAGTTCACCACCAGCCTGGGCAACATAGCGAGATCGTGTCTCTTAAATTAAAAAAAAAAAAAAAAAAAATCAGTGACACATAGGAAGGGAAGAAAGCAAATATTTCAGTCACCTAGGTTGACATAGTATTGTAATTAGCATTAACTTGAGACTAAACTTCCTGACAGTAAAGGCAAATAGAAAAATGAAATTAGTTACGTAGTTTTTGAATAAAAGGAAACTTAGCTTTTTAGGTAAGAACAATTCTTTCCTGGAACTAAACTCTTCCAGATAGTAAACTGGATTTATCACATTGTGACATTAACTATCAAAAGAACAGTGATACAACTCAGAATATTACATTAAGCTCCTAATTAATTTCCATTTCTTTCCTCAGTCAATCCATTCTATATGCAATACTAATTTAGGTCTTAGATCTTGAATTACTGTGGTGATAATAGGAGCAAAAAAGATTTTGGTTAGGAAAGCTTTTCTGATAATGAAAACAAGATTTTTTCATGGTCTTCCTTCACCCATGTGGAAAAATATTAGTGTCCACAAAACCTTCCTATATATAAAAAAATTTATGTTTTGTTTTACTCTTTCATCTGCTTAATTTGCAATGTGATAATTCTTCCAGATACTAAAAGTTGGCCCATAAACTAGAGATAGAAACAAAAACTCTTATTTAATCATAGCTTGAGAATAAAGGTAAACCATAATATTCATGAAAATAGTAATTATTTCCCTTTACAATTAATAGCAAGGGCTGACTAGTTAATATTTGAGAATTTATGATATAGTATGAATTACATTAGGAGCTTTGCAAATATATTCTCACAAAAGCCATATGAAATTGGTGCTATTATATCACTATTGATAGAGAAGAGGAGATAATCAAGTAATTTACTGAAGTTAATCGACTAATAAGTATCAAAGCTGGCCTCTGAATCCAGTAATTAGAAGACAAGATTTCCAATGAGATTGCTACAGTTTTTCTAGTGAAATAATAGGATCCAAAATTATGGAGGAGATAGTAAGAATGCAAAAACAAATTTCGGCCTTCATAAATTACTTAAATATGCTCACACATTTGATTTAAACTCTTACCATCAATAAAGAAAGACTTTATTTAGTTCCCATGTCTAGCTGAGGCATGTCAAAAGAAATAGATTCCAACTTCCTTCTGTCTATAAAACCTTTATAATTATATTTATTCCCTTCTTTCCTTTTTCAGCATCGTGGTGTTACATTACTTTTTTCTGGCAGGGCACCATGGCTCATGCCTGTAATCCCAGCACTTTGGGAGGCCGAGGCGGGAGTATCACTTGAGGTCAGGAGTTTCAGACCAGCCTGACCAACACGGTGAAACTCCATCTCTACTAAAAATACGAAGATTAGCCGGGCATGGTGGTGCATGCCTGTAATCCCAGCTACTCAGGAGGCTAAGGCAGGAGAATTGCTTGAACTCCGGAGGTGGAGATTGCAGTGAGGCGAGATCGCACCATTGCACTCCAGCCTGGGCAACAAGAGCGAAACTACATCTCAAAAAAATAAATAAATAAATTCTTTTTGTCTAAGTTCTACAAGAATAAATGAGTAGCAGAGTGTCAATTAGAGTTATTAATCTCCTTCTACTCCCTTAGGTATTCACTCCTTTCTCTGGCTTCCTATATACCTTCAGTACAGTGCTGTTGTATACCTGTCACATGGAATTTTTATGTACTTTACAATTAGACTAAGTTTTTTAGCTGGTATTTTTGTTAGGGCCAAACCTGAATTACACATAAATACCTTGAAATAATAATTTAACTTCCTTATCTGTAAACAGAGGATTATAATTACCTCTCAGAATTGTGGTAACAACTAAATGAGATGATCATGTAACATGCTTAACCAATAATAAGTGTTCAATAAGTTGCAGTATGTTGTTAGCGTTATTACTTGGAAATTTTATGTTCTCCTTAAAACACTTAAGGGGAGAATGGAGATTAAAATATCAGGTAAAAGGATAGTAGGGCTTTGTTTTAAAAATGCAGGTGAACCTTTTCTTCAGTGTCAAAGGTTTTACATGATTAATTTGAAAAGAACCACTAGTATTTAATGTATAGAAGAAAGAAGTAAGGTATCTGCCTCAATTTGTTTTGAGCAATACATTATAAAATTTCATTGATGATGATAAGCATCAACATTAGTTGCTTTAGGGCGTTCAAAAAGATCAAAGAGTATTAAGTCAATAAAGTTGAAACAATATGAAATGTGGATTGCTGAAACTGAATGCCAGAGATATATCTTGCCCAGACCTTAAAGCAAGATTGAGGCAAGAGCGAGTAGGAGTATATATTTGACTTTTTCACAAATTTAAAAAACAGTATAATATATGGAAGTAAGAGATGAAATATAACAGTAGCATTTGGAAGAGCTAAACAGATATCCTGTATTTATAAATAATGAATAATATTAATTTATTCATTCAACAAATATACTTTTTGTCACTTATATGCTAGACACTGACCTAGGGGTTGGGAATACAATAGGTTACAAAACAGAACTTTACTTTTATGGAACTTATAGTCTAATGGGCGGCTATGTGGAGATATAATCATTGCTGATGAATACTTATAAATTTAGCAGTTATTTCCTTAGTAATAATCATAGAATCTTATTTCTAAATGGAAAGGCATCCCTCCTCTGCCCTTCACCTTTTCTACTCTCTTCCTGTGCTGAAAGCTGCATGTATAAGCCTAATCACCCTAATGTATATGTGAGTACTGCCTTAGACTATCAGTAAAGCTCTGTGAATTCACTTCTCACCCCACCGTGCAGTGTGAGACTCCAGCATATTCTGTGACTATGTTCTGAGAAAATTTAAACAGGAGAAAATGTTGAATCTTGATAGACTGAAATGAAATACATGTTGCATCAGATGAAATTCATAGGCCACCTAATTTTCATTGTGGTTTTAGATCCAGACCTCTCTGATATGAAGAATAATGAGCCTTATGACTATAAGTTTGTGAAATGGATGACTAAACATAAGGTAATGTTTATTGTCCTTTACAAGATTGTATTATATTTTATAGTTAATTTATGAAGGAAACCTGCTAGTATGCTTTGGAATCGATCAAATATAATGTTGTTATATGATACTCCACTTGTGGCTTTTAAAAGCATTTTTCTTTTTGGAAATTATTGTGACTATTTAAAAGTATCTAGTTGCCTCTAGTGTCTATAGTACCAAAATTAATATTTGAAGTGTAATTTTCTTATTATATGTTTCTATTTTTCAGAAACTATCAGCCATCCCCGTTTCAGCATTCTGTAACTCAGAGACTAAATCACAGTTTGAGAAGTTTGTGCGATTTTGCTTCATTAAAGTAAGTTCCTTGCTCTATTGAAAACACGTATATAGTATCCTCATTTCCATTTGTAAAGCACTATTTTCTTCTGTTTCTAAAAATGATATGCTCATATGCAGTTTTTAAATTTTGGCTTATGGTTTTAAAATTAACTGCTTACCAAAATAAAATTCAACACTTTTTGAAAGAAGACAACATAATATAGACCCCTTACCACGTAATATGACAATTTCCAGCATTCACTGAAAAATTACTAGACATAGGAAAATAGAAGAAAATGTGACCTGTAGCAAAGCAAAAAATAAGTTGATAGAAATAGGCCTAAAGGTGACCCAAATCTAGAAATTAGCAGACAAGGACTTTAAACATTTGAAGTATGTTTAAGAAATTAGATGAAAACGTGGTTATAATAAGTGAACAGAGAGATTCAAACTATTAAAAAAAAAAAAAAGAACCAAGTGGAAATTCAAGAACTTAAAAGTATAATATCTGCTATGAAATACTTATAGGGATAACAGAGTATTGAAGATGACAGGAAAAAAAAACAGCCAGAGGTCAGGTGTAGTGGCTCATGCCTGTAATCCCAACATGTTGGGAGACCAAGGCGAGAGGATTGCTTGAGTCCAGGAGTTCAAGACCAGCCTGGGAAACATAATGAGATCCTGTCTTTATAAAAAAAATGTTTAATTAGCCAGGCTTGCTGGCACATGCCTATGGTACTCGCTACTCAGGAGTTTATGGTACAAGGATCGCATAAGCCCAGCAGGTCCCGGTAGAAATGTTAACTAACTTCCTATCAGAAACAATGGAGACCAGAATACAATGAAATAACATCTTCTGAGCACTGACATAAAAAAAAAAAAGCCTAGAATACTATATCTAGGAAAATATCCTTTAGAAATGAAAATGAAGTAGATATCCCTGAAGAGTGAAAGTTGAGAGATTTATCACCATCAAACTTCTCCTCCTTTTTTAAAAGGTTCCAAGTATGTTACTGCTGTTTTTAAAATGTAGTTGGTACTGAAAATAGTCTTACTAAGATCAAGACACTTTATCAACTCACTCATCTTTAAACCTAGTCAGAGTAACATAGACACTGTTTTCAACTTTTAGAGACAACCGATAGACAGACTATGCCAGACTTGCCCAGAATAGAATATAAATATTAACAACCTAACAATGTAAACATTCAATTGACTGAAATTTTAAAGAACAGTAACACTATTAATATCCATCATCTTATACTGGATTGAGAAATAGTGGTATATTATTTGAAATCTTTTTTTTTTTTTTTGAGACGGAGTCTCGCTCTGTCGCCCAGGCTGGAGTGCAGTGGCCGGATCTCAGCCCACTGCAAGCTCCGCCTCCCAGGTTTACGCCATTCTCCTGCCTCAGCCTCCCGAGTAGCTGGGACTACAGGCGCCCGCCACCTCGCCCGGCTAGTTTTTTGTATTTTTTAGTAGAGATGGGGTTTCACCATGTTAGCCAGGATGGTCTCGATCTCCTGACCTCGTGATCCGCCCGTCTCGGCCTCCCACAGTGCTGGGATTACAGGCTTGAGCCACCACGCCTGGCCTATTATTTGAAATTTTAAACAAAACTAACAGAAGAAAGAAGTAACATAGGACTTCCAGTTTTAAAATGGTAAACCCAGCCCTTCCCTAATCGCTTTTTAGAAATTATTTAAAAACAACTAAGAGAATAGAAAACAAATTCCCCAGTGTTTAAGGAAAGGTTGCTAAATACTGTGAAGGTGATAGTAGAGGGAAGATACCTAGAAAGGATCCTGCTTTTACATCTTCAAATTACAGACAAAGCCAGAAGGCAGCATACTCATTATTGAGAACAATAGAAGCAGTTGATGCACTGGCAGCAGGAACTTCTCTAGACCGTTTGGCATCGTGGAGGAAACAGGGCAAAAACATACAGTCATGTCATCCAGAAACTATGTGAGGCAGGTGGAAAGGAGACTCTGGTTGGTCTATAGATTTCCTCATTTACTCCTGTCATTTTGCTAAAAGCTATGTTGAAGCAATGCAGAAGAGATGTATTAAATTGGGGATAACCAATTTAATTATTTGGTAAGAAGTCTGGTCTAAAAGAACTCCCGCCCACTGAGTTAAATTTTACTATGTAATTTTCAACTCTATTAAATTTTACTATGAGACAAGGAGAATTTCTGCTCTTTTCTGGTGCTGCCCCAGCTTCTCCCTTATACAAATCAGCAAATCTATCTTCAAATCACAGACAAAGCCAGCAGGTAGCATGCTTATTACCCAGAACAATAGGTATAGTACATGCTTTGGCAGTGGAAGCTTACAAAGAGAATTCAATAAAAAATGATTAATAATCAAAGGGGAGGGTCCAGGTGTGGCGGCTCACACCTGTAATCTCGGCACTTTGGGAGGCCGAGGCAGGAGGATCATTTGAGGTCAGCAGTTCACAACCAGCCTGACCAACATGGTGAAACCCCATCTCTACTAAAAATACAAAAAATTGGGGTGGGTGTGGTGGCACATGCCTGTAATCTCAGTTACTCGGGAGACAGACACATGAGAATCACTTGAACCCAGGAGGCAGAGGTTGTAATGAGCTGAGATTGCTCCACTGCACTCCAGCCTGGGTGATGGAGTGAGACTCTGTCTCAAGAAATATAATAACAATAATAATAATAATAAAAGAGGAACCAACTGTGAATCTATATAGGACACTGTAAGGAAAAGAGAAAGGTACAAGGAAAAACAAGTGTTAGAGAATATTCACCCAAAAAAAAAATGTTGCCCTAGAGCAAATAAAATTAGTGCTATTTCAAATTTAAAACCTTTAAAATGAGAAATTAAAGCAGAGATTTTACGAATTCAGGGAAGATAGAGTAAGATGTTATAAGAAGATCAAATGGGAGCTATCAGAGTTCAGGTAGGAAATTGCAAAGAATAAATAAAGCTATTGGAAATTATGGTGACATTATTTGCTGAAATAATGAACACTAAAAGAACACTAAATACTTCCGTAAGGACATTAAGGATGGAGATAAGTGAACAAAAGGAAGTGGAAAGGAACAAATAATTTTTAAAATATTAGGCAGAAAAATTATTGATGCAGAGGAAAAATAAAATACGTAGAGTTGCTAGAAAAAAACAAGAGCAGAACAAATGGAACCTGGAAATAATAATAATTGTCACACAATTATTAACACTGAGATATACCTCGCTTGATATATTGGGCTTCAAAGACAATTCCTTTGAGCACCTAGACAATAAGATCAAGGCCTCCAGAGGGGCCAGGAAAGGAGGATCAGTGTGGACCCAGACTCTTCTTACATCAACAGTCAATATTGGCAGACAGTGTGGAAGTAGCTGGAAGTTTCTAGGGAAAGTGGACACACCTAACTCCACCTCTTAGAAAGGCTAAAAATAAAAGAATGACAAAACCATACCAAGAAAACAGAAACTGAAAGAAAGCAGTTTGAATTCAGAGCAAAATAGAAATGATAAAAATAAATAAATGTAAGGCAAAATTAGCACTTTGTAATATTATGGGTAAGATCCTTAGTAGTTGTTAAACTTATAAGAGTTGTCAAACTTATTTCATAGTAAGAGAAATGAAAATTAGAATTGCAAAGAAATTTTATTTTATCTCTTAGATTGGAAACAACCAAAACAACTAAAAAGTTTCATAAAACACTCTCACAAATTGAGAGTGGGAGTATAATTTGTAAAATCTCCATGGTGGTTAGTTTGAAAATTTCTATCCAGATGTGATTTCCCATACCCTTTGACCCAACAATTCTACTTCTACAAGTTTCTTGTGGATTTACTTGCACATTTTGAATGACTTGTATTCAAGAATTTTCACTGAGGCATCATTTGTAATAGCAAAATATTGTAAACAACAAAATTATTCACCAGTGGGGGCCACTTGAATAAATGATGGTACATTTACATCAACCTAAATGCCCATCGATGACAGATTGGATAAAGAAAATGTGGTACATATACACCATGGGCTACTACGCAGCCATAAAAAAGAATGAAGTCGTGTCTTTTGCAGGAACATGGGTGGAGCTGGAGCCCATTACCCTTAGTAAACTAACACAGGAACAGAAAACCAAATATCACATGTTCTCTCTTATAAGTGGGAGCCAAAAATAATGAGAACTCATGAACACAAAGAAGGGAACAACAGACACTGAGGCCTCCTTGAGGGTGGAGGTTGGGAGGAGGGAAAGGAGCAGAAAAGGTAACTATTGGTACTGTGCTTAATACCTGGGTGATGAAATAATCTGTACAACAAATCCCTGTGACATGAGTCTACCTATGTAACAAACCTTCACATGTACCCCCAAACCTGAAATAAAAGTTAAAAATAAATAAACAAGAATAATAAAAAATATACAATTTTAAAAAGAAAGATAGATGAAAATCTCTGGAAAATATATAATGAAATCCCAGTGTTGCCTCTGGAGAGAAAAACTGGGTGACTGAGGCAGATAGGTGAGAAGCTGACCTACTTTAAAACAAATATTTTGAAATGCTCTCAACCTAAGTTTCAAGAACTTTTTTCTAAACTATTTCAGAGTAAGTCGTCAACTTAATTACTGATGATGCTTCTATCACCCCCATATACTTTCTTGTGTATTCTTCACAAACAAGACATTGTCCTCCCAAACCACAATATAACCCTCAAAATCATGAAGTTAATGTTGATACTCCATCTAATCCTCAGATCCAATTTAAATGTCATTCATTGTCCCAATAATGTCCTTTTTATAACAATTTATTTAATTAATTCAGGCTAGAATCATGCATCACATTTAGTTGTCATGTCTCCTTCAAGCTAGAATGGTTTCTCAGTTTTCTTTGACTTTCATGATCTTGATACTTTTGAAAATTATCAACGAATTATTTTTAAGAAAGTACCTCAATTTAAGCTTGATGTTTCCTCATGCTCAGATTCAGGCTATACACTTCGGCAGGAAACCACAGAAGTGATGATGGTCTATCCTTTTCATTGTATCAGGTGGCACATGATTTCAATTTTCCTATTACCAGTGATGTTAACTTTAACCACCTGATTAAGGTGGTGTTTGCCAGTCTTTTCTAGCATAAAGTTACACTTTTTCTTGTTAAATAGTAAACATTTTATAGTAAGGTACTATGAAAATATTTCATATCTCATTAAGCCATTTATTAACTTATTCATATGTATCAATGTGGACTTCTGGATTTTTATTTGATAGTACAGTGGGCTAAAATTTATTATTATTATTACTTATTTTGATACTTAGATTTTCCCAGATTTGTCCACTAGTCATGTAATTACTAATTTAATCAATACTTCTGTATGGGATCAATCTCCTGTCAAAGCCACTGCGCACCCCTCACCTTCCCAGTCCCTGAGAGGATACCCTTTTCCCCGTTCAGGCTTTGACATTTTGTGCCAGGCTGCTACATTACATCTTCATCCTACCTGGGCTTTATCACCCATGCCGACCTGTCCTGTCATCCTCCTGGAGGGGTGCCCCCATCTAGGTCTCCAGTACCCCATACCAGGCCTCCACTGTCACCTACTACACAGAAGCCCTTCTTGCCCCTCTTGGGCACTGACACCATGCCAGATGCCTGCCTCACCTCATCCAGGCTCCAGCACCCTACCATACAGGTGCCTCACTTACCCCACTCAGAGTGTGACATCCTATTGCAGCCAGCACTTTCACCTCATGACACCTGTGCTAGCCACCCTGCTCACTCCACTCTGGCTGCAGTGTCCTGCACTAGGGTTGCCAAGGCTCTTCCAGCCCTATACATGGACAGCCACTTTGCTCAGCCTCACCTATTGGCTTTCAGACTGAATCATTCTGGAGGAGAGAAAAGACAAAGAAAAAGAAGTAGAGAAACAGAAGATGAACAACAGAAGGCTGGATTTTCTCTGCTTACACCTGTTTAATTTTATGCTATATGTATGAATCACCTATTCAAAAAATAAACTATTTTTCAATAATTACAACTAGGAAACCTTGAAAACAAGGGGCAGAGTAGTGTGAATGAACTAATTTTTTTGTTTAGAGCAAAGTATAGGTATAGTAGATAATATGTGAAGTTCACAAATAAGGAAATAGAAGCATAAACACATTATTAGATTTTTGGTGGTAGCCATTAGAACTAAAACCAGAAATTGCCGTAAAAGGTTATCTTGAAGGTAGAGGGAGTCATTGGAAGGGGTGGAAAAGGGGTGGAGCAGATAGCTATTATTTTTCAGTGTAAACTCTTCTGTACCCTTTGACCCATTTCTGTAATTATAATTCATTTGGTTAACTGTTTTCCTGTTTTGGGTTCTGCTTTTGCTTTTTCACTTTGAAAATTTTTCTTCACTTGAGATCAGATATTCACTTAAATCTTCATTATGTTGTATATTTAAATATTTGCTTCATCTTGAATTTATGTCTATCTGTAATAATGATGATTATTTCATTAATTTACAGAAAGACAGCACACTGGATGCTGCTGAAGAAATCATCAAGGCATGGAGTGTACAGAAGTCTTGATATGTGCAGAATGGATTAATGTTTGTTAGATGACCTAGTATGGAATTGTTACTTAGTGCTGCCACCTGCTGGATGTTAGAAGATATTTCAGTATAACTGGAATTTAAATATTTCCATTATTTTTCCAAAGCAGTTAACCCAACTCCTAACAATATTCAGGGGATCTGACCTTTTTTTTCAGTTGAAATGTATTAACACATCTTCCATGATCATTTTTTAAGAGAGTCAGCATAACATAGTGGATAAGAACTGTGAGATGTTTAACCTCTCAGTAACTTGGTTCCTTCATTATAAAATGGGAATAAAATCAGTACCTGTTTCATATGAAGGTCATTTCTGAGAATTAAATGGACTAATGTATGCAAAAGCCTGGCAAACAATAAACACTCATCTGACTTTAGCCGGTTTCATGTTTCCACCATTGTGTAAAAACTCCTAACCAGTTCCACCCCTCTACTACGTGTATTTTGTTTTGTTTACCCACCTGTAGTTCCTCCCCTTCATTTACCAATGGCCTTGAACTCTATTCAAGTTTTGCTTCATACCCCGAGTACTGCTATCATTTGCGGTGGCTTCAGGTCCACATGGATTAGCCAGGCTTTCCATACTTTGACCTCCTCACCTCTGGTGATGTTCACCTCCACTGCACTTCAGCCATCCACTGCCTTGGTCACTCCCTGAGGCTTTTATCATTCAAATCGGCTTCACCTTTTGAGATCACAAACTCATCATCTCCCACGATAATGACCTGTTCTTCCAGCTCATTATTGCTGTCTTGTGCACATGCTCTCCCTTTTATTTCTCTCTCTCTCTGTCCCCCTCACCCCCACTTCCATCTCCTTCTCTTCAGCTCTTTTCAAAATATCACTTGGCCAGGCACAGTGGCTCATGCCTGTAATCTCAGCACTTTGGGAGGCCGAGGTGGGTGGATCACTTGAAGTCAGGAGTTTGAGACCAGCTTGGCCAACATGGTGAAATCCCATGACTACTAAAAATACAAAAAAAAAAAAAAAATTAGCCAGGTGTGGTGGCATATTCCTGTAATCCCAGCTACTTGAGAGTCTGAGGCAGGAGAAATGCTCAAACCTGGGAGATAGAGTCTACAGTGAGCCAAGACTGCGCCACTGCACTCCAGCCTGGGCAACAGAGTGAAACTCCATCTCAAAAAAAAAAAAAACACTTCTTTAAACTTACTACAATTTCAAATCCACTATTTCACAAAAAATTGGTCTATGACCTTCTTTCATTAGAATCTACTAGGATCCTTATTGAAGATAGAGATTCTGGTCATCACCCAAACCTAGTGAATAACAATTTCAGGATGAAGCCCTCTAGGTGATACTTACACACATGAAAGTTTGATCATTACTGCTGTAGTTTGTAGAATCCTCCATTTTATTTCTATCCGTTTCCTTAAATCTTTATTCCCTTTCTCATCTAGCCTTGACTTCATTGTCTATCACTTCAGCCAAGATGCTTTTGCTGCCTTGAATTATTTGCACCATTGTTCTATCTCAGCTGGTCAAAAAGAGAGAGGGGTTGGAGCTCCATGCCTGTACCTGGGCTGTACATTGCACAGTTGGGCAGGTTCTAGCAACCATGAATTCACATCACTGACACGAACTAGACATAATTCTATATTCCCCTACCTTTTACCACAGCAGCAATTCCTACCATTCTCCTATATTTATGTTTTGTTTTGAGACAGAGTCTCATTCTGTTGCCAAGGCTGGGGTGCAGTGCCGCAATCTCAGCTCACTGCAACCTCCGCCCCCCAGGTTCAAGCAATTCTCACGCCTCAGCCATCCATATAGCTGGGATTACAAATGTGCGCCACCACACCTGGCTAATTTTTGTATATTTAGTAGAGACAGGTTTCACCATGTTGGCCAGCCTGGTCTCAAACTCCTGGCCTCAAGTGATTCGCCCGCCTCAGCCTCCCAAAGTGCTGGAATTACAGGCATGAGCCACCACCTCCAGCTGATTCTCCTATTTTTAATAACAAAAATATTGTACCTCCATTCTCACCTCAAAGCCTACCACCAGTATCATGATTAAATCATAGCAAATGACTTCAGCCCCACTTCTGTGAAAAATATAATGAAAAAACTAGCTACCAAACCAGCACTTCCAACTAGGATCGTACCAGTAAGTCTGTGACTTGTCTGCGTCATCATCCATCCTTCCTTCTCTCCAGTTATAATGGTCATTCATCCTTTGATTTGTCCAAGGCCGACAGGTTAGGGGTGGCAGTAGAGTAAGGAGGACTTGGTTAAAAATTACCAGGCCCAGCCATCTAGAAGGAAGCTCAGGACCCCAAGAGCCAACAATTCTGTAGCAACAGAAATCCCATGGCATATGTTTAGCTTGTCCACTCTTGTTGGGAGCTTGACAAAACATTCACCAGGATTTAAAGCAGCTTTTTGCAGCCCTGGGCTTGTCTAATGCTAATTCCACTGCCTCTGCTCTGGATCTTGTTTCCTCACACACTCTCAGAATTGGCTCAGTCTATGCTCTTGGACCTCCAGTCTCTACCGGTTCCTTTCTTCAGAAGTGGGACATGTTCAAATCTCTGCCATCCTAGAAAATTCTTTCACTGATTGATTCTATCTACTAACTTCCTATGTCTTCCTATTCAGGGCAAAATTCCTTCCATCTTTCCTCTCTCTCCTCCTCCTCCCTCCTTTCCTTCTTTCCTTTGTTCCTATCTTCTTTACTTCTTCCCTCTCTGCCTCCCTCCTTCCCCTACTTTTTCCCTCCCTCCTCTCTTTTCCCTTTTTCCTTCTTCTCCTTCCTTCCACAAGTATCACTTGAACTCCTACTACGTGCCAGGCACTCTTGTAGGCACTTAGTATACATCAGTGAATAAAAATTAAAGATTCCTCCTCTAGGGCTTTTCATCTAGCCAGGGGAGGGAGATTAAGTCATAAACATAATAAAATATATTGTATGTAAATTTATACCTAATTATATGAAGAAAAGAAGTAGAGCAAGATAAAGGGGGATGACTGTTACAGAAGCAAATTGAAATTACAATAGTGTGGTCAGAAAAGGTCTTATGGAGACGACATGGAAGCAGATTTAAAGGAGGGAAGGGAGACAGGCTTGTGCAGATCTTGGGGAGAACATTCCCAGCAGAAGGACTAGACAGTGCAGTGCTTCTAAGACAGGAGGGTGCTTGGCATGTTTGGTGAGTAACTAAAAGTCTGGTATGATTGGATGGAATAACCAAGGGGGAGAGTAGTAGGTATTACATCAGAGAAGTAACATAGGACCTCAAGGACTATTGTAAGGATGATGGCTTAATCCAGAGAATCAGGGTGTTTTTCTGTTCTTTTTAATATGTAAAATAATGCCAGCTGGGTGCCGTGGCTCCCACGGGTAATCCCAGCACTTTGGGATGCTGAGACAGGAGGATCACTTGAGGTTAGGAGTTCAAAACCAGCCTGGGCAACATAGTGAGACCTTATCTCCACCGACAAGAATTTAAAAATTATCCAGGCATGTTGGTGTGCTCCCGTAGTCCCAGCTACTACTTGGGAGACTGAGCGGGCAGGATTGCTTGAACCGAACCCAGGAGGTCAAGGCTGCAGTGAGCTGTGATGACACCACTGCACTCCAGCCTGGGCAACAAAGCAAGACCCTCTCTCAAAATAATAATAGTAATAATGTCTATTGCAGCATTGTAAATAATTACTCCAAATGGGAAACAACCAAAATATCCATCAATAGTCTAATAATTTAGGGGGTCTATTCATACAGTGGAATATCATATAGCAACGAAAATCAACAAAGTACAGCTACACACAGTGTTGAATTTCATCAACACTGTTGTCATAGGGTTTCTTCACAGTGCCTTCAAAGAATCAGCTAGCACTCTCCGTAGACAGTATTCTGTAATGCTAGAATCTAGTGCTGTGATCATTGAAGCTTTGCATGTCAGCCTCAACCTCGGGGCTTCTGGAATTTCTGTGTGCACCCTAGAGTGAGGGTTTCCACAGTTTGGGCCAACAGCCCTAAGAAAGGGAAGTTAGGAATTCCCTTTCTCTCCATATTGCTGCATGGGCATGTAGGACTAGTAAGTATACTTAGAGTCTGAATATATATTTACTCTTTTTTCTTCTCTTAATTTTAGTGTCCGAGTGAGGGCTATTAGTTCTGCCAGCTGAGCACTAGTTCCTGGAGTGAGGGGATTACTTCTAAGTATTCCATTATCACTGACCACTGCATACCCCACGTTTCAAAGTCCTTTTTCTACAAAGGAATTTCCATCAGTACACAAGTTGAGGTCGGGATCAGTCAAGGGAACCTCTAGAAGGTCCCCTCAAGTGGCGCAGGTTTGAGCAATTACTTGTTGACAGTTATGTTCCATTTTTTTCTTCACTATCTGGAAGAAATGTGACTGCATTAAGAACTGCGTAGTCACAGCACTGGTCCTTCAAGTAATAGAGCCTGATACTTAAGCAAACAGTTGTCTGACAGCCACAAGTCTCCTTTAGCAGTGAGTATGCCATTCACATCATGAGATGTCCACACAGTCAGATCTCTTCCCTGTATCATTTTAACTGCTTCAGATACTAAGACGGCTACTGCTGCCACTACCAGTAAACAATGATGCCAACCCTTTGCCAATACATCAATTTCCTTACTCAGGTATGCCACAGGTTACAAGCTGGTCCCTCGGGCCTGTGTAAGGACTCCTAGAGCTTTTCCTGTTTTTTTCTGTGACATATAAAGAAAAGTCTTGCCCTGTTGGCAAGCTTAACACTGGGGCTTGGGTTCGGGCCTTCTTTAGGGCCTGGAAAGCCGCTTCTGCTTCAGGTGTCCATCTCACGAAATGGGTATTGGCTTTCTGAGTTTCCTTAATTAGTGTATATAACGGTCTGGCTATTTCACTGTACCTGGGAATCCATATTCAGCAGAAGCTTATTATGCCAAGGAATCCTCTTAGTTGCTTTAGTGTTTTGGGATGAGGATAAGCCAGTATAGGCTGGACACATTACTCACTGGTGCCTTTGGATAATTTTGGCCCTAAGTATTTAACCTGCTGTGAGCAGAGCAGAGCCTTTGGTTTGGAAAACTTGTAGCCACAGGTGGCGAGGAAATTTAAGAGTGCTTGGGTGGCTTGATGGCACAAGGTTTCTGAACGGGTGGCTAAAATTAAATCACCATGTACTGAAGGACAAGAGTGTCCAGATACGAGAACTGGCTCAAGTCTTGGGCTAATGCCTGGCCAAATAGATGGGGGCTATCCCTGAACCCTTGGGGTAAAACAGTCCAGGTGAGTTGAGACATTGGGTTCAAAGGATCTTCAAAGGCAAACAAGAATTGAGAGTCAGGATGTACAGGGATGCAGAAAAAGGCATCCTTAAGGTCCAGGACTGTAAACCACTCTGCTTCCTCTGGTATTTGGGAAAACAGAGTCTAAGGGTTAGGTACAGCTGGGTATAGAGGAAAAACAGCCTCATTGATAATCCTGAGATCCTGCACTAACCTCCACTGTCCGTTGGGTTTCTGTACTCCTAAAACTGGACTATTACACGGGCTATTGCATGGTTTTACCAGGCCTTGGACTTTTAGTCCTTAACAATCCTTTGGAGGCCTTGTTGGGACTCGGGTCTAAAGGGGTACTGCCTTTGGTAGGGAAAGTAGGCGGAATCCTTTAGTTTAACTTGAACAGGATGGGCATTCTTTGTTCGTCCATATTGTCCTTCTGTTGCCCAGACTTCAGGATTAATTCCTTCCTCAAGCAGGGGACAACAAACGGGCATTCCTTCTCCTATGTTCAGGTGTATAATGGCCCCTGCTTTTGCTAGAATGTCCCTCCCTAACAAGGGAGTGGGGCTTTCAGGCATAATTAGAAAAGCATGTGAAAAGAGTAAAGCTCCCCAGTCACAACTTAGTGGCTGGGAGAAGTATCTAGTGACTGGCTGTCCTAGGACCCCTCGGATAGTGACAGATCTGGAGGACAGTTGTCTGGGACAGGAGAGTAAGACTGAGAAGGACAGTCAGTGTCCAGGAGACAGTTAACCTCCTGGCCTTCAATGGTCAAGCATACCCAGGGCTCTGTGATGGTGATGGCATGGGCTGGCACTTGCCCCGGGCACCCTCAGCCCTGCTGCTGGATCATCTGGTTAGTGGCTTCTGACTCAGGGGACCTTCGTCCACTGGGGCAGTGGGCCTTCCAGTGATTCCCTTGACATGAGGGGCATGGACGAGGGGGAGGCTTACTTCTACTTTGACAATCTTTTTTAAAGTGTCCTTGTAGACCGCACTGGAAGCAAGCCATATTAGGCATTTGATTTGCCCAACTGTTCTCTTTTCCAGAGCCTCTGAAGTCCGCTTGCCTGAGGGCCATGACTAAAACGGTGGCCTTTTTTTTTTTTTTATCCTGTTCTGCCTGCTCCTCCTGATCTCTATTATAAAAAACCAAGGTTGCCAAGTTCAATGGGGTTTCTAAGTTTTGCTCCAGGCCTAAGGTGGACTTCTGAAGTTTTTGTCTACAGCTGACTGAGTGATAAATTTATCTTTTAAGATTAGTTGGCCTTCAATAGAGTCAGGTGACAGGGAGGTATGCTTCCTCAATGCCTCCCTCAGACTCTCCAGAAAGGCAGTAGGATTTTATATATACTTTGAGGTCTAGGGTACATGTGCACAACATGCAGGTTTGTTACATATGTATACATGTGCCATGTTGGTGTGCTGCACCCATTAACTCGTCATTTACATTAGGTATATCTCCTAATGCTATCCCTCCCCCCTCCCCCCACCCCACAACAGGCCCCAGTATGTGATGTACCCCTTCCTGTGTCCAGGTGTTCTCATTGTTTAATTCCCACCTATGAGTGAGAACATGCGGTGTTTGTTTTTTTGTCCTTACAATAGTCTGCTAAGAATGATGGTTTCCAGCTTCATCCATGTCCCTACAAAGGACATGAACTCATCATTTTTTACGGCTGTATAGCATTCCATGGTGTATATGTGCCACATTTTCTTAATCCAGTCTATCATGGATGGACATTTGGGTTGGTTCCAAGTCTTTGTTTGCTATTGTGAATAGTGCCACAATAAACATACATGTGCATGTGTCTTTATAGCAGCATGATTTATAATCCTTCAGGTGTATATCCAGTAATGGGATGGCTGAGTCAAATGGTATTTCTAGTTCTAGATCCCTGAGGAATCGCCACACTGCCTTCCACAATGGTTGAACTAGTTTACAGTCCCACCAACAGTGTAAAAGTGTTGCTATTTCTCCACATCCTCTCCAGCACCTGTTGTTTCCTGACTTTTTAATAATCGCCACTCTAACTGGTGTGAGATGGTATCTCATTGTGGTTTTGATTTGCATTTCTCTGATGGCCAGTGATGATGAGCATTTTTTCATGTGTCTGTTGGCTGCATAAATGTCTTCTTTTGAGAAGTGTCTGTTCATATTGTTTGCCCACTTTTTGATGGGGTTATTTGTTTTTTTCTTGTAAATTTGTTTCTCCCATTCTGTAGGTTGCCTGTTCACTCTGATGGTAGTTTCTTTTGCTCTGAAGAAGTTCTTTAGTTTAATTAGATCCCATTTGTCAATTTTGGCTTTTGTTGCCATTGCTTTTGGTGTTTTAGACATGAAGTCCTTGCCCATGCCTATGTCCGGAATGGTATTGCCTATGTTTTCTTCTAGGGATTTTATGGTTTTAGGTCTAACATTTAAGTCTTTAATCTATCTTGAATTAATGTTTGTACAAGGTGTAAGGAAGAGATCCAGGTTCAGCTTTCTACATATGGCTAGCCAGTTTTCCCAGCACCATTTGTTAAACAGGGAATCTTTTCCCCATTTCTTGTTTTTGTCAGTTTTGTCAAAGATCAGATAGTTGTAGATGTGTAGTATTATTTCTGAGGGCTCTGTTCTGTTCCTTTGGTCTATATCTCTGTTTTGGTACCAGTACCATGCTGGTTACATTTTGGTTACTGTAGCCTTGTAGTATAGTTTGAAGTCAGGTAGCGTGATGCCTCCAGCTTTGTTCTTTTGGTTTAGGATTGACTTGGCAATGCAGGCTCTTTTTTGGTTCCATAAGAACTTTAAAGTAGTTTTTTCTAATTCTGTGAAGAAAGTCATTGGTAGCTTGTTGGGGATGGCATTGAATCTATAAATTACCTTGCGCAGTATAGCCATTTTCACAATATTGATTCTTCCTATCCATGAGCAAGGAATGTTCTTCCATTTGTTTGTATCCTCTTTTACTTTGTTGAGCGATGGTTTGTAGTTCTTCTTGAAGAGGTCTTTCATATCCCTTAAGTTGGATTCCTAGGTATTTTATTCTCTTTGAAGCAACTGTGAATGGGAGTTCACTCATGATTTGGCTCTCTGTTTGTCTGTTATTGGTGTACAGCAATGCTTGTGATTTTTGTACATTGATTTTGTATTCTGAGACTTTGCTGAAGTTGCTTATCAGCTTAAGGAGATTTTGGGCTGAGATGATGGGGTTTTCTAGATATACAAACATGTCATCTGCAAACAGGCACAATTTGACTTCCTCTTTTTCTAATTGAACACCCTTTATTTCTTTCTCCTGTCTGATGGCCCTGGCCAGAACTTCCAACATTATGTTAAATAAGAGTGGTGAGAGAGGGCATCCCTGTCTGGTGCCAGTTTTCAAAGGGAATGCTTCCAGTTGTTGGCCATTCAGTATGATATTGGCTGTGGGTTTGTCATAAATAGCTCTTATTATTTTGAGATACGTCTCATCAATACCTAATTTATTGAGAGTTTTTAGCATGAAGCGTTGATGAATTTTGTCAAAGGCCTTTTCTACATCTATTGAGATAATCATGTGGTTTTTGTCTTTGGTTCTGTTTATATGCTGGATTATGTTTATTGATTTGCGTATGTTGAACCAGCTTTGCATCCCAGGGATGAAGCCCAGTTGATCATGGTGGATAAGCTTTTTGATTTGTTGCTGGATTCAGTTTGCCAGTATTTTATTGAGGATTTTTGCATCGATGTTCATCAGGGATATTGGTCTAAAATTCTCTTTTTTCATTGTGTCTCTGTCAGGCTTTGGTATCAGGATGATGCTGGCCTCATAAAATGAGTTAGGGATGATTCCCTCTTTTTCTATTAATTGGAATAGTTTCAGAAGGAATGGTACCAGCTCCTCCTTGTACTTCTGGTAGAATTCAGCTGTGAATCCGTCTGGTCCTGGACTTTTTTTGATTGATAGGCTCTTAATTATCAGCTCAATTTCAGAGCCTGTTATTGGTCTGCTCAGAGATTCAACTTCTTCCTGGCTTAGTCTTGGGAGGGTGTATGTGTCCAGGAATTTATCCATTTCTTCTAGATTTTCTAGTTTATTTGCATAGAGGTGTTTATAGTATTCTCTGATGGTAGTTTGTATTTCTGTGGGATCGGTGGTGATATCCCCTTCATCATTTTTTTATTGCGTCTATTTGATTCTTCTCTCTTTTCGTCTTTATTAGTCTTGCTAGCGGTCTGTCAATTTTGTTGGTCTTTTCAAAAAACCAGTTCCTGGATTCATTGATTTTTTGAAGGGTTTTTTGTGTCTCTATCTCCTTCAGTTCTGCTCTGATCTTAGTTATTTCTTGCCTTCTGCTAGCTTTTGAATGTGTTTGCTCTTGCTTCTTTAGTTCTTTTAATTGTGACGTTAAGGTGTCAGTTTTGGATCTTTCCTGCTTTCTCTTGTGGGCATTTAGTGCTATAAAATTCCCTCTACATACTGCTTTAAATGTATCCCAGTGATTCTGGTATGTTGTCTCTTTGATCTCGTTGGTTTCAAAGACATCTTTATTTCTGCCTTCATTTTGTTATGTACCCAGTAGTCATTCAGGATCTGGTTGTTCAGTTTCCATGTAGTTGAGTGGTTTTGAGTGAGTTTCTTAATCCTGAGTTCTAGTTTGATTGCACTGTGGTCTGAGAGACGGTTTGTTAAAATTTCTGTTCTTTTACATTTGCTGAGGAGTGCTTTACCTCCAACTATGTGGTCAATTTGGAATAAGTGCAGTGTGGTGCTGAGAAGAATGTATATTCTGTTGATTTAGAGTGGAGAGTTCTGGAGATGTCTATTACGTCCGCTTGGTGCAACACTGAGTACAATTCCTGGATATCTTTGTTAACTTTCTGCCTCGTTGATCTGTCTAATGTTGACAGTGGGGTCTTAAAGTCTCCCGTTATTATTGTGTGGGAGTCTAAGTCTCTTTGTAGGTCTCCAAGGACTTGCTTTATGAATCTGGGTGCTCCCGTATTGCGTGCATATGTATTTAGGATACTTGGCTCTTCTTCTTGAATTGATCCCTTTACCATTATGCAATAGCCTTGTCTCTTTCAATCTTTGTTGGTTTAAAGTCTGTTTTATCAGAGACCAGGATTGCAACCCCTTCTTTTTTTTTGTCTTCCATTTGCTTGGTAGATCTTCCTCCATCCCTTTATTTTGAGCCTATGTGTGTCCCTGCATGTGAGATGCGTTTCCTGAATACACCCCACTGATGGGTCTTGACTCTTTCCAGTTTGCCAGTCCATGTCTTTTAATTGGAGCATTTAGCTCATTTACATTTAAGGTTAATATTGTTATGTGTGAATTTGATCCCGACACCATGATGTTAGCTGGTTATTTTGCTTGTTAGTTGATGCAGTTTCTTCCTAGCACTGATGGTCTTTACAATTTGGCATGTTTTTGCAGTGGCTGGTACTGGTTGTTCCTTTCCATGTTTAGTGCTTCCTTCAGGATCTCTTGTAGGGCAGGCCTGGTGGTGACAAAATCTCTAAGCATTTGCTTGTCTGTAAAGGATTTTATTTCTCCTTCACTTATGAAGCTTAGTTTGACGAATATGAAATTCTGGGTTGAAAATTCTTTTCTTTAAGAATGTTGAATATTGGCCCCCACTCTCCTCTGGCTTGTAGAGTTTCTGCCGAGAGATCTGCTGTTAGTCTGATGAGCTTCCCTTTGTGGGTAACCCGACCTTTCTCTCTGGCTGTCCTTAACATATTTTTCCTCATTTTAACTTTGGTGAATCTGACAATTACGTGTTTTGGAGTTGCTCTTCTCAAGGAGTATCTTTGTGGCGTCTCTGTAGTTTCTGAATTTGAATGTTGGCCTGCCTTGCTAGGTTGGGGAAGTTCTGGATAATATTCTGAAGAGTGTTTTCCAACTTGGTTCCATTCTCCCCATCACTTTCAGGTATACCAATCAGACATAGATTTGGTCTTTTCACATAGTCCCATATGTCTTGGAGGCTTTGTTTGTTTCTTTTTATTCTTTTTTCTCTAAACTTCTCTTTTCGCTTCATTTCATTCATTTGATCTTCCATCTCTGATACCCTTTCTTCCAGTTGATTGAATTGGCTACTGAAACTTGTGCATTTGTCACGTAGTTCTCATGCCATGGTTTTCAGCTCCATCAGGTCCTTTAAGGACTTCTCTGCATTGGTTATTCTAGTTAGCCATTTGTCTAATCTTTTTTCAAGGTTTTTAACTTCTTTCTGATGGGTTCGAACTTATTCCTTTAGCTCAGAGAAGTTTGATCATCTGAAGTCTTCTTCTCTCAACTCGTCAAAGTCCTTCTCCATCCAGCTTTGTTCCATTGCTGGGGAGGAGCTGCATTCCTTTGGAGGAGGAGAAGCACTCTGATTTTTAGAATTTTCAGTTTTTCTGCTCTGGTTTCTCCCCATCTTTGTGGCTTTATCTACCTTTGGTCTTTGGTGATGGCAACATATAGATGGGGTTTTGGTGTGGATGTCCTTTCTGTTTGTTGGTTTTCCTTCCTTTTTTTTTTTTTTTTTTTTTTGAGGCAGAGTCTCGCTCTGTCGCCCAGACTGGAGTGCAGTGGCGCAATCTCGGCTCACTGCAAGCGCCGCCTCCTGGGTTCACGCCATTCTCCTGCCTCAGCCTCCCGAGTAGCTGGGACTACAGGCGCCTGCCACCTCGCCCGGCTAGTTTTTTGTATTTTTAGTAGAGACGGGGTTTCACCATGTTAGCCAGGATGGTCTCAATCTCCTGACCTTGTGATCCGCTCGTCTCGGCCTCCCAAAGTGCTGGGATTACAGGCTTGAGCCACTGCGCCCGGCCTGTTAGTTTTCCTTCTAACAGTCAGGACCCTCAGCTGTAGGTCTGTTGGAGTTTGCTGGAGGTCCACTCCAGACCCTGTTTGCCTGGGTATCACCAGCGGAGGCTGCAGAACAGCAAATGTTGCTGAACAGAAAATGTTGCTGCCTGATTGTTCCTCTGGAAGTCTCATAGGGGTACCTGGCTGTGTGAAGTGTTGGTCTGTCCCTACTGGGGGGTGCCTCCCAGTTAGGCTACTCAGGGGTGAGGGACCCACTTGAGGAGGCAGTTCTCAGATCTCAAACTCCGTGCTGGGAGAACCACTACTCTCTTCAAAGCTGTCAGACAGGGATATTAAGTTTGCAGAGGTTTCTGCTGCCTTTTATTTGGCTATGCCCTGCCCCCAGAGGTGGAGTCTATAGAGGCAGGCAGGCCTCCTTGAGCTGTGGTGGGCTCCACCCAGTTCGAGCTTCCTGGCCACTTTGTTTACCTACTCAAGCCTCAGCAATGGCAGGCACTCCTCCCCCAGGCTTGCTGCTGCCTTGCAGTTCGATCTCAGACTGCTGTGATAGCAGTGAGTGAGGCTCCATGGGGGTGGGACCCTCTGAGCCAGGTGCGAGATATTATCTCCTGGTGTGCCGTTTGCTAAGACCATTGGAAAAGTGCAGTATTAGGGTGGGGTGACCTGATTTTCCAGGTGCCGTCTATGTCACTGCTTTGCTTGGCTAGAAAAGGGAATTCCCTGACGCCTTGTGCTTCCCAGTGCTTCACCCTGCTTCGGCTCACCCTCGGTGGGCTGCACCCACTGTCTGACAAGGCCCAGTGAGATGAACTCGGTAGCGCAGTTGGAAATGCAGAAATCACCCGTCTTCTGCATTGCTCAAGCTGGGAGCTGTAGACTGGAGCTGTTCCTATTTGGCCATCTTGGAACCGCCTCTCCGGCAGTGGGATTTTCTTCCCTTCCCTGTGTTATAGTGGACATCATTGAATAATTCATAGGCTTCTTCCTAGTTTTCCTTAGTCCTTCTAGCATGCAAGTTAGCAAATGTCTGTGGCACCAATCTCCAAGTTCTGATTCTGTGTCCCAGTGAGGGTGTACACTGGGAACTGCCTGCTGGCCTGCGGGGAATTGTTCTCTTTCCTCTGTTGTCATCCTATCATTGACCTGACTGAGACACCAGAGATCGCCAAACTCTCGGGCTGCAGTTATGGCAGCACTTCTCTCATGTGGGGTTAATATCTGATTTAGCAGTAACATTTTATCTCTCCATGTCAGATCAAAGGATTGTCCTAACCCTTGTAAAACATCAATATAGCCAATCAGGGTTATCTGAGAATTTACCTAGGTCTATTTTAATTTGCTTTAAGTCTGAGAGAGAAAAGGGTACATGCACTCTGGCTGGGCCAAATTCTCCTCCTCCTACTGCTTGGAGGGGGCATAATCGGGGAATACTGGCACTCTTTAGTTCATAGTTTACCCCTTGTCCATCTCCTTTGGGACCATTTGGGTTGAAGGGGGGTCCTTATTAGTTGGGGAAAGAGTCAGGGGGACACTGGGGTAGGGAGGGTTACCTCACTCTGAGGGCTTCCTGTAGAGCATAAATCACACTTTTTACATAATTGCGAGTTGTCTCTTAATGAAAAGAAAGTTTGTACATATGGCACTTCACTCCATTTGCCTTCTTTTCTACAAAAGAGGTCTATGTTTGGACGAACGGAGGCAAGATGGTGCACTTCCGGGTTCTTCATCCCCCCCCAACTTTTCCCGCGCGCGCGAAAATGCAGCCGACGCCCGGGAAGGTGCAGACCAACTGGGCATGCGCCAGGTGACGTCAATCTGAAGAGACCAAGATTTACCTGGTCGCACCTGCGGAACGCCCCCGGACACGCCCGTGCCCCGCCTATCGCCCTCCCACTCCCAGAAAAGCCGCTCTGGACGAGTGCTACGCGTGGACTTCCCAGCTTCCCCACTGCAGTCGGGACTGTCGGAACTCCGTCCGAGGGCAGCACGGAGAACTCTGTGGGCCTCATTTGCCGGAGGCCAACAGACCTCTCCTTACCCACCTTCTTCCCCTGAAGCTAGGTGACCAAAATAAACTTGCAGTTTTGCTCCTACCCTTGCCTAGTCGCTGGTTCCTTTGCGCCCGCTCTGGTGGTCTTAGAGAAAACAAAACAGTCTAGCTCTAAGATGGTGTTATAATTTATACTTCCCTCAGGAGGCCAGGTTTCTCCCCCTTGAAGAGGATATTGTAGCCAGGCAGTACTGCAGAAGAATGTAAGTCATTTCTTTCTTAGCATCTGAGGGTCAAATTGGTCCCAATTCTCCAGAATATATCTTAGGGGCATTTTTGCCTTGGGGGGAATATTTCCCATCTGAAAAATGAACATAGGGATGCCAGCACCCCTAGTCATTTTCCGACGAGCATTAGTCCTAAAGCGTCCTCTATGGTCCTAATGCTTATTCCTTTCCAGGGTGCATAACTACCCACGGACCTCTGCTTATCGGATTAGTTATGCTCACCGATGTAGCTGTCTTGCACCCCTTTTCCGGCCTTTCTTGACCGCAAAGAAAGGGGTCCGGGCTGCTGGATTCTAGTGGTCCTTTGCCAGTGTGCCCAACATTGCCTTTGTGCTCAGGGGTGAGTCCTAGAGCTGGGCTGGCTTCCAGAGTATTTCATAACAACCCAGCTGCCCCATCAAGATGCATTCCCATAAACAACAGTTCTTATGCAAAGTTATTTCAGAGAGGGTATAGGTAACACTTTGAGTCAGGATTGAGATGGTCTTTTTTGATTCTTTAAGTACTTTAAGGCTTGGCTGAGTGCAAACAGCTCACACATTTGAGGAGACCATTTATTAGGCAATTTTTCTTTTTTTTTTTTTTTTTTTTTTGAGACGGAGTCTCGCTCTGTCACCCAGGCTGGAGTGCAGTGGCCGGATCTCAGCTCACTGCAAGCTCCGCCTCCCGGGTTTATGCCATTCTCCTGCCTCAGCCTCCTGAGTAGCTGGGACTACAGGCGCCCACCACCATGCCTGGCTAGTTTTTTGTATTTTTTAGTAGAGACGGGGTTTCACTGTGTTAGCCAGGATGGTCTCGATCTCCTGACCTCGTGATCCGCCCGTCTCGGCCTCCCAAAGTGCTGGGATTACAGGCTTGAGCCACCGCGCCCGGCCTCAATTTTTCTAACTCTGCTTCCGCAAGAGTGTCCCTATCAATTACTGAACACCCACTGTGGTTTTTCCTCAGTCACCTGGGAGGAACCATCTATCGTACTGTCTTGAAGGGAGTTCCTCCTAGATCTGGTCGGACCTTTGTATGGTAATTAAGATTTAAATCCCCTGTTAGGAAATTTGCTGGGTTAAGAGAATTATCAGTGGTTGGTGTTAAATTACCTTTTTCTAACAGAATAGCCCCACATTTTAAGATTTTTTAGTAAGCTACCTTTTTGCATTTTTGACTTAGGATAGTTCTGAACTGGTGAGGTGTGCTCACAATGAAGTTTCCACTAACGGCTAATGTTCTACTTTCTTCTGTTAGCAAAGCAGTTGCCACTACAGATTGAATGCATTTGGGCCACCCACAGGTTCCTGGGTTAAGGATTTTTGATAGGAAGGCTACTGGTTGTCAGTGGCCTCAGTGCTTTTGGGATACGCTCTTATTTACACTGACAACAAAGTGGTACCGGAGTGTTATAGGGTCACGGAGAAGCTTCAATGATCAATTATAGATTTTTAATTTACCCTGGCTTTTAAAGGAACAGGGCACACTTTTTTTTTCTATTTCTTTCTCTTTCTTTTTCTCTTTGACTCCCTCTTTGTCTCTCTCTCTCTCCTCCGACTCTCTCTCCTCCATCTTTCTCTCTCTCCTCCATCTCTCTCTCGCCTCCGTCTCTCTCCTCCATCTCTCTCTCTCTCCTCCATCCCTCTCTCTCTCCTCTGTCTCTCTCTCTCCTCTTGGCCATTACAAACTTGGGGCCCTGGCAAGTGTGGTGGGAAACAGGTCCCATATAACTGCCCATGTTGAAAGCTGAATACCTAAATTGGGAGGGACACCAGGGATAAGACTCCCTGAGTTTATCATCTAGAGGCCTAAGGATGTAGCAGAGAGCTTCCTCACATTCCTTTGGAAATACAACTTGCTAGAGGAAATGAAAGTCTGAACCATTAGTACCTAGAAGGCAGGGATCAGAGGAAGTAATTTAGAGGTAAGGAGAATTTTGGGGCTACACTTTCAAGAAAGTCATGGTCAGGACCCAGGAGGTATGGGTCAGAAGGAAAGGTAGGGGCACATGCATGGGCGACTACAGTAGAGAGTTCTAGCTGCACCATGATCTCAACCGGCCAATGCCAGGAGTTTGAGATGACAGATTTCTGCCTCTAGTTGGCCCTCAGCTTCTCCAAGAAAATGAAAAGTGGAAGCTGGCTCCAGGCAGACCAACCAGCCGATAGGTACCCTGTATTTTCCTCCAATTCTAAGTAAGGAAGGACGGAACAGAATAGCAAGCAAAAGTGGCCCAATATTACTCACTGCTTTGGAGGTCCCTTCGTGGTTGCCAAATGTTACTGGGAGGTCCTTGCTCCCAGAGCTCCCAAGATGGTGATGGGCCACTTCCAAAATGGCAGCAGGCTGCTTCCAAGATGGTGGCAAGCCTTGTGTTCTCTGACCTGGGGTTCTTGGCCTCACGGATTCCAAGGAATGGAATCTTGGGCCATGCAGTGAGTGTTATAGGTCTATCAGAAGCCGTCAGTCAGTGAAGAGAACCATGGAACCCACTGACTAATTGGAACCCAGTGACTAATTGTTCAGCTCAATTAGGATGAACCCAGGCACTTAGCCATGCAGGAACAATGGCAAGCCTTTAGCCCAATAGGGAGCAGCAATGGGTGCCTCACTGGATCAGGAGCACAGCAGACACCCTGCCGGATCCGGAGGGATGGAAGTCAGCGGTGGGTCTGCGATGGCGGCAAGCAGCAGTGGTGGACGGCAAGCGAAATCTCAGCTTGAACTGTAACAAACACAGACCAGAAGAATGCAGTTGCAAGATTTAATAGAGTGAAAACAGAGCTCCCACACAAAGGGAAGGGACCCAAAGGTGGTTGCCTGGAAATGGATTTTAAATATGAGGTCTGTGTATGAATAGTGCAATATTGAACAAAGCAATTTTTTTTCAGATATAAGAGGTTTATTAAGGAAAGGCTCACAGACAGACCCATAAATGAATGGGAGGAGGATGGAGAAAGGAATGAAGCCCAGAAAGAGTGTGATTTCATATGAACTCCCAGCATTGGCCTGACTGCTAGGGGAGGGACCTATGGAGTATAAATTATGCCTCAGAGTGTGTCCCTCCTTGTGAAGGGAGCTGGGCTTTTGACTCCTAACCCTGTCAGTCAATGGCCTCAGCCAAGGGGAGTGGGAGGTGGAGTAGCCACAGGCACATAAAACCCCCAGACCCTGTTGCTTTCTATACAGACTGACTGACTCCAACACCAGGTCACAGATGCCAGCCTTTAACCACAAATCACTTAGTTAAGATTGCGCACAGTGAGCTGGCAAGAGACCCTAGGGTATCTGGATGGTCATAGCCAATAGTACTGGTCATAGCCTATACCTCCAATACTGCCTGTTCACCGCCAGGCACCAGTTGTGGGTCTTTTGTTGCATTCTGCCATAAGAGAAAATTAATATCTTTTGAAAGTTCTAGGTTGGCTTTTCTACAGACATATTTCCTTCCTCCAGTGAGTAGAAGTGGATGTCCCTCTGCAAGACTGAGCAGCCTCACAGTTAAAGATGACCTGGGACATTTGAAAACTATGGAGGGCATACTTTTGGCTCTCCTGGACTCTTAGTTGAGGGATTTCCTGAGACAGGCACTGGCAGACAGATGCAGAGAGTGGATTCCCAGAGGCTAACTTTGGATAGCTAAACATTTCATAGAATTTATCCAGAGATTTCTGAAGTCCATTATCCTCTTCTTTAGTCTCTGATTGGCCTTTCATTTAAAAGATGAAATCAATAGTTCTTGGCTGGGCACGGTGGCTCACACCTGTAATCTCAACACTTTAGGAAGTAAAGATGGGTGGATGACGAGGTCAGGAGATCAAGACCATCCTGGCTAACATGGTGAAACTCTGTCTCTACTAAAAATACAAAAAAATTATCCAGGCATAGTGGCGGGCATCTGTAGTCCCGACTACTGGGGAGGCTGAGGCGGGAGAATGGCGTGAACCCGGGAGGTGGAACTTGCAGTGAGCCGAGATCACGCTACTGCACTCCAGCCTGGGTGACTGAGCCAGCCTCTGTCTCAAAAAAAAAAAGTTCTCAGTGGTCCCAGAGTCATTTTGTTCAGTATTTAGGCTACTAGTGTCTGGATCCACATCAGAAAAGCAAGGAAAAGAATGGAATTTCACAGAACTAAAAGCCTTGCTGTTGGCCTCTTGGCTGGGTCTCTGCAGGACATAATCCCTCACATATAGGCTTATGGCAGGTCCAAAGTACTGCTCTCCTCTGACAAGGTGCCTGGGGTGGCTTGCTGGCAGCCATAGTCTGCCCTGCAACAGCAAGAGCCCAGAACTTGGAAGCGGAGGTGCACCATCTTTGCAAACCAAGGACATTTTTAAACTGTGACCTAATATTACTGGGACTTGTCTCTCTACCTTATGCCTTACAATCCATTATCCCTACAGACCAAAATAAGCTTTCTAAAATGAAAATGTGATTACTTGACATATACTAATTAACAATATTCATGTTGCAAGGCATAGAAAGCCTAAGTCATGTGGTTTTAAATATAATAAAAGGTAATTTTCTGTCTCAACTGTAGATTTAGGAGTAGAAGAGTTTCAGTTACAGCTTGATACATGAATCTGTTTATAATCTGTCACCAAGCTCCATCTCACAGTTCTGTCTTCTCTGTGTGTCAGTGTTACCTTAAGATTACTCCTATAGTGATAGCAACATGGCGGCAGCAGTTTCTAAGCATCACATAGTTACTCCAGCAAACACAGTAAAAGAGGCCACTTTCTCAGAAGCTCCAGCAAATGGAATACTGTGTCTTATTGACTCATCCCTGAACTAATCACTGTGGCCAATGGGATTAGGTTTGCTAAACATCTTAAGCCAAACGTCTTAAGCCAGACATTGCTCAACGTCTTAATTTGAGGCCAATTCCATACAAACTACATTGGTTGGAAGAAGGGTCAGAATAAAGATGGGAGGAAATAGGTGAGTAAACATCTGAAGTCAGCAGTCCCCAGCCTTTTTGGCACCAGGGACCAGTTTTACGGAAAACAATTTTTCCATGGATGGAGAGGGATAGTTTTGGGATGAAACTGTTCTACCTCAGAACATCAGGCATTAGTTAGAATCTTATAAGGAGCTTGTAATCCAGATCCCTCGCATGTGCAGTTCATAATAGGGTTCATGAGAATCTAATGCCACCACTGATCTTAAAGGAGGCAGAGCTCAGGAAGTAATGCTTGCTCACCTGCTGCTCACCTCCTGCTGTGCAGCCCAATTCCCAACAGGTCAACAACTGGTACCAGTCTGCCACTCAGAGGTTGGGAACCGCTGTCTGAAGTGATTTAAAATGCTTCATTAATCTCTATTGCTCTTGATATAAAGGCTGCTCTTTCCTCATCAGGGCCTGTACTACCGTGCACGATATTGTCTCTGTCACCCCTTTGGGCTCATCTTTCTCAATCATTCTTTCCTGGTGTTCAAACATGGTTTTTTTTTTTTTGTTTTTTTTTTTGGACAGAGAGAGAGAGGGGGCTTCATTCTGCCACTCAGGCTACAGTGCAGTGGTGCAATTACAGCTCACTGCAGTCTTGACTTCCTGAGTTCAAGCAATCTTCCCACTTCAGCCTGCCAAAGTATTAGGATTACAGGCATGAGCCACCATGCCCGGCCTTCAAGCATGCTTATTTTAGGTGCTGTGATGGTTAATGTTTTGTGTCAACTTAGCTAGGCCACAGTGCGTAACTGTATGATAAAATGTTATTCTGGATGTTTCGAGGGGGATATTTTTAGACGAGATTAATATTTAAATCAGTAGATTTTGAGTAAGGCAGTTTGCCCTTCGTAATTTAGATGGGCCTCACCCAGTGAATTGAAGGTCTAATTAGAACAAAAAGCTGACTTCCCCTGAGTTAAAAAGAATCTATCAGCAGACGGCCTTCAGACTTGAACTGCAGTGTTGGCTCTTCTTGAGTCTCCAGCCTGACAGCCCACTCTGCAGATTTTAGACTTGCTTGTCTTCATAATCAGGTGAGTCAGTTCCTTAAAATAAGCCTTTTTCTATACATCTACACATCCTATTGGTTCTATTTCTCTGGAGAACCCTGACTAATAAATGTACATTAGCAAAAATGAAGTTAAATTGTCTATAAATTCTTGAAGTTAGGTAAGAAATCATTCTACAACATCATACTACACAATAATAAGAGATATAGACTTCACACTGTAAGCAATGATGAACCTCTGAAGATCTTATATGGAATAGAGAGTATATAATAAAGGCCGGGCGCGGTGGCTCAAGCCTGTAATCCCAGCACTTTGGGAGGCCGAGACGGGCGGATCACGAGGTCAGGAGATCGAGACCATCCTGGCTAACACGGTGAAACCCCGTCTCTACTAAAAAAATACAAAAAATTAGCCGGGCGAGATGGCGGGCGCTTGTAGTCCCAGCTACTCGGGAGGCTGAGGCGAGAGAATGGCGTAAACCCGGGAGGCGGAGCTTGCAGTGAGCTGAGATCCGGCCACTGCACTCCAGCCTGGGCCACAGAGCGAGACTCCGTCTCAAAAAAAAAAAAAAAAAAAAAAAGAGTATATAATAAAAACTATGGTTTGGCTATTGAAAAACCAATAATATCTACCTTTCTCTTTACTTCTACTATTAAGGTTAAAATAACCAAAGTACCTAATTTCTCCACTTCCTTTGCAACTAGTCAAAAGTGCTCAAGGAGGGGTTCCCTTTATGGAAAAAGGCAAAGTCTTCTCGAGACTTTTTAATCCTTTTTGTCCTTTTCACCCTCTACCTTCTTCCTGCCTAGAATGTAGAAGCAAGGCCTGGAGGTGAAGCAGTCATCTTGCATTCATGCCACAACTAGCATGAGGGTGAATGTCTATATAGCAAGGATGGCAGAGCAGAAAGACGAAAAGAGACTGGAACCCTGGAAGCAATTTGAAGCCACTGTACCTAACCCCACATGTGTAATGGATGAGACAAATAAACCCCTATTTGTTTAAGCCACTGTAGTATAGTTTTATATTATTTACAGATGAACGCATTATGATATAGATTACATGGTACAAAGATAAACTTTCTCTTCTAGAAGATAAGTTGACCTGAGGAAAAGTTCTGCAACGCACAGAGAGAAGCCAATCAGAAGGCTCCTGCAGGAACCCAAGAAAAAGACAGTGAGGCTTTGAAGGATTTAGTATGAGAAAAAGGTAAATTATCACAATTTTTGTCATTTATAAATTTTTTCATAATTCTTATTATTAAAATAATTATATAACCACACACTTACCAAATATTAAATTGAAAATTATTTCCAGATAAAACAAAGTCTACTTGGTCTCAGTTGGATAAACCCAAGAGTAAAACAACAAAACAAAAACCTCGACCGTGTTACTGAGACATGAGAATTTCATTTTATTGCTGCTCTGAGAATACATCTAATTACTCAATCATGCCAATTAAATAGGAAATTCACCTGCTGACAAACAGCTATCTTGGGATATATCAGAATAAACCATAGAAATAATTGGATTTTCTAATCAATATTAACTTCTTCATATTATACACTTGCCAGTTTCCTTTGTATTTAGCAATGACAATTGTTTCTTATGTTTAGCCTTTCATTTGTGACAACAATCTCGTGGTTAAGAAGATAAAGGCTGGGAGCAGTGGCTCATGCCTATAATCCCAATACTTTGGGAGGCCGAAGTGGGTGGATCAGCTGAGTCCAGGAGTTCCAGACCAGTCTGGGCAACATGGTGAAAGTCTGTCTCTACAAAAATACAAAAGTTAGCCAGCCATGGTGTTGCATACCTGTAGTCCCAGCTAATTGAGAGACTCAGGCTGTAGGATCACCTGAGCCCAGAGAGGTCGAGGCTGTAGTGAGCCATGATCGTGCCGCTGCACTCCAGCCTGGGTGACAAAGTGACACCCTATCTCTCAAAACCAAAAGAAGAGAAAATATTTTTTTTCTTTTTGACCATGAGAACAGTCATCCCGTCTGAAGTATTTTTTTATATAAACTCTAATTATCCATTAATAGTATAAACATCCAGAGGGGGTAAAGATGGCTGACTAGATGCAAGTAATATGCACTTCCTCTACAGAGAGGAACCAGAACAGCAAGTAGATGCATTACAAACAGACCATCTAGGAGAGAATGCTAGGATTCACCAGAGAAGAGACAGGAAACACCAGAAGTAAGTAAGGATAGGCTATGAGGCAGCTTGCCCAGCTGGGGACTGACTGAAAATCGAAAGAGGCCCCTGGACATGGGAAAACAGTAGGGGAGAAACTCCCAGGGCTCCAAAGTGGGTTTTTACAATCTTGGCTATGGGAGAAACCCTTGGCCCAGTAGGGCCTTGGGCCCGATATATGAAGCTGCTTAAAAATTGCATGGAGACCTTCTTCCAGAAAGGAAACCCACACAGAATCCCACAGGCATCTAAGCGTAGGGCTGCCTCAGCTAGGTGCCATTTTGAGAGCTTAGATACTGGGGATCTACAGATACCTCTGTGGCCACTGCACTGATCCAGGGAAGGAGGGGGGATAGGTGCTCCCACATACCCCTACGAGGGTCCCTACATCCCTGCTGCAGGCTGCTGAGACTGAGATAAGAGCAAGCCATACTCCCCACAACTTCTTGCCTATGCTGCTCGACTGGGAGGCACCCCATCCTCTCTGGTCCCAGGCCCAAGGTGCCATTTTCAGAGTTTAACACCAGTCTGTGCCCTCCACTTGGGTTGAGTTCAGGCCAACGGGATTGTAGCCACCACCCAGCCAAGTAGAATCAGGGAAACCAAGCTCACCTACACATATCTAGGACAATACCCACTGCCCTGCAGTGGGCTGCTATGAGACAAGCAGACCTCAATCCCCATGGCTTTTTGCCTACACTGCCTGCCTGGAAGGGACCTCACCCTTCCTGGTCACAGGCCCAAGGCACCATTTGGAGAGTTTAATGCAGAGCCACATCTTGCTGTTGGCCTGAGTTTGAGTTGACATGGTAGCGGTTGTCACCTGGCCAGGGACAGCCAGAGAAACCAGGCTCTTCAATGCACACCTGGGACAATACCTAAAACCTCCCTGCTATGGAATGCTGTGAGACATAGACTCAAGCAGACCACACTCCCCACAGCTTCTTGCAATGCTGCTCACCTGAGAGGGGGCCCCACCTTCTCTGATCACAAGCCCAGAGCTGGCGCCATTTTGAGAGTTTAATACTGGGTTGTACTCTATCCTTGGGGTAAGTTCAAGGTGATGCAGCTGCAGCTGCCACTGAGCCATGGGAGAGACAGGGGAGATCAAGATCTCCTAAGCACATTTAGGAGAATACCCACCAGCCTGCTACAGGCAGCTAAGGGACTGGGAACTTGCCTGCTCAACCCATTGCAGCTTTCTGCAACACCAGTATGGACTGCTTGGCTCCAAGTGGATTGTTCCACCACTGCAACCACCATCACCCACATCAAACCAGCTGACCAGACACCTAAGAACCCATCTACACACCAGGTCCACTGCTCCCACTACTCGCTGCTAAACAAGCCACCTGGAGGTCTAAGAATCAGGACCCACTAACAGCAAAAGCCAGTGTAAGCTGCTCTGGGACCTAAAAACAGGCACACTCACACCATAGCTGCCACCATTAAGTCCTGAAGACTGGTTTAGTTGGTGTCCAAGTCCCCAGCTGATCTTCACTACAACCTAAACTAATAGCTGTATCCTATGTCATTGAGGAAATCACAGATACCACTGACCCTATATACTTCCTAAAAAGTCGCACAGAAATCACATTAGTGCAGGCACCCAAAATCAAAGTCAAAGCATTTTACTCAATCAACAACATATATATTTTTTCAGGAAATAATTATCTCCTGCAAAAATAATTTCAAAAAACTTGGAACAAGCAACTGCTACACTACATGCACAGATATCTATCGAAGGATACAGGAAACATAAAAAAGCAGGGAATTATGTCATCACCAAAGGACCACAACAATTGTCCAGCAACAGATCCCAATCAAAAATAATTCCTTGAAATGCCAGATAAGGAATTCAAAATACTTATTTTAAAGAACTTCAATGAGATGCAAGAGAAACCTGAAAAACCTATACAAAGAAATCTGAAAATCAATTCAGAATATGAATAAGAAATGTACCAAGGAGATAGACATCCTTTAAAGAAAAAAAGCAGAGTGCCAGGCACGGTGACTCATGCCTATAATCCTAGTACTTCAGGAGACAGAGATGGATGGATCACTTGAGCCCAGGAGCTCCAGACCAGTCTGGGCAACATGACAAAACCCTGTCCCTATAAAAAATACAAAAATTAGCTGTGCATGGTGGTGTGTGCCTGTAGTCCCAGCTACTCAGGACACTGAGGTGAGAGAATCACCTGAGCCTCGGGAGTCAAGATCACACCACTGCACTCCAGCCTGGGCATTGGAGTGAGACTTTGTCTCAAATTAAAAGAAAAAATAAAGCATAAATACTGGAAGTAAAAAATTCATTGAAGGAAATAGAAAATACGTTCAAAAGCTTCAATGACAGACTAGACCAAGCAAAAGAAAGGATCTCAGAACTTGGCTGCAGTGAGCTCGGATCACACCACTGCACTCCAGCCTAGGCAACAAGGCAAGACCCTGTCTCAAAAAAAGAAAAAAAAGACAAAAGTAAGAGGAAAAAGTGTAAGAAAGAATGAATAAAGCCTTTAAGACATCTGGGACTACATAAGGAGACTGAACTTATGAATTATCAGTATGCTCAAGGAGGAAGAGAGATCTAAAAGTTTAGAGAACCTATTTAAGGAAATAATTGATGAAAACTTCCCAAGTCTATTAAGAGAGTTACACAACCAGATATAGGAAGCCCAGTGCATGCCCAGCAAATACATTGTAAAAAGAATTTCATGTGGCATATTATATTCAGAATGTCTAAAGTGAAAGTGAAAGAAATAATTTTAAAATTAGCATGAGAAAAGTGCCTAGTCATCTATAAAGGAAATCCCATCAACCTAACAGTGGACTTTTCGGCAGAAATCTTATATGCCTGAAGAGGATGGGATAGCATTTTCAAAATGCTGAAAGGAAAACACTATTAGCCAATAATTTTTTATCCTGCAAGAATATACTTCATAAATGAAGGAGAAACAAAGTCTCAGAAGAAGAAGCAGGCAAAAAAAAAAAGAAGAAGAAGAAGAAATAAAGAAATATAGTATTTCTCAGATAAGCAAATTCTGAGGGATTCTGTTATCACTACACCAACCCTACTGAAAATACTTAAAGGGGTCTTAAGCATGGAAACAAAAGGTTGATATTTACTATCATGAAAATGCATTGAAAGATCAAACTCAACAGTTTTCATAAAACAATCACATAAAGGAGGAATAAAAAGGAATGAAACGGCAACACAAAAGAATTTCATCAAACCGCAAAGACAAAAGGAGAAAAAGAAAAACCAACAAAGCATTTATAAAAGAACTTGAAAACAGTTAACAATATGACAGGAACAAAGCCTCACATATCATTATTAATCATGGATGTAAATGAATTAAATGTTACACTTAAAAGATATAGGTTGGCAGAAAGGATTTTTAAAACATGATCCAACTATATGCTCCCTACAAGAAACTCAGTTACCCATAAAGATACATATAGATTAAAAGTAAAGTAGTGGAAAAACATACTCTACACAAACAGAAATGAAAAGCAAACAGGAGTAGCTATACTTATATCAGATAAAACAGGTATTAAATAAAAACCAGTAAAAAATGCAAAGAAGGTCATTACATAATGATAAAGGGGTTAATTCAGCAAGAGGATATAACAATCCTTTGTATATTTGCACCCAATATCAGAGCACCCAAATTCACAAAACAAATATTACTAGACCTAAAGAAAAAGATAGACAGTAATACAATAATAGTGAAATACTCTAACACCCCACTCATAGCACTAGACAGATCATTGAGACAGAAAATTAACAGAGAAACATTGGGGTTGAATTGGACTTTAGACCAAACAGACTTAACAGATATTTACAGAACATTGTACCCAACAACTATAGAATACACAGTATTTTATCAGCACATGGAACATTCTCTTAGACCACAAAACAAATCTCAACAAATTTTTAAAAGTCAGAAGCATATCAAGTATCTTCTCAGACCACAGGGAATAAAGCTAGAAATCAATGCTAAGAGGAACTTCAGAAACCATACAAATACATGGAAATTAAATAGCATATTCCTGAAGGATCACTAGGTCAACAAAGAATTGAAGGTAGAAATTAATTTTTTTAATAAGTGAAAATAGAAATACAATGTACCAAAACCTGTGTAATACAGCAAAAGTAGTGCTAAGAGGGAAGTTTATAGTATTAAATGCCTACATCAAAAAAGTAGAAAGATCATAAATTAATAGCCTAATGTCACACCTCAAGGACCAGAAAAACAAGAACAAACCAAACCCAAAGTTAGTAGAAGAGAAGAAATAACAAAGATCAGAGCAGAACTAAATGAGAGACAAAAGAAAATCAACAAAATGAAAAGTTGGTTCTTTGAAAAGATGAACAAATTGATAAATCATTAGTAGAATCATTAGTAGACTATGCAAGAAAAGAAGAGAGAAGATCCAAATAAACACAATAAGAAAGGAGACATTAAAACTGAAACCAAAGAAATATGAAAGAGACTATTTTGGACAACCATATGCTTACAAACTAGAAAACCGAGAGGAAATGAATAAATTCCTGAAAACACACAACCTCTTAAGACTGAACCAAGAAGAAATAGAACTCTTGAACAGGTCAATAATGAGTAGTGAGACTGAGTAAATAATTTAAAATCTCCCCATTAAAAAAAAAAAAAGCCCAGGTCCAGATGAATTTTCAGCCAAATTCTACCAAACATACAAAGAACTAACGTGAATCCTCCTGAAACTATTCCTTAAAAAATTAAGGATAAGGGAATTCTCCCTAGCTCATTCTACAAGGCCAGTATTACCCTGATACCAAAACCAGACAAGGACATAAAAAAAGAAAATGACAGATCAATATTCCTCATGACACAAAAAGCCTCAGCAAATCCTCAACAAAATACTAGCAAATCAAATGCAACAGCACATCAAAAAGACACTACACCATGATCAGGTGTGATTTTTCCCAGGGATTAAAGAATGGCTAAACATAGGCAAATCAATAAAGATGACATATAACATAAACAGAATTAAGGACACAAACCATATAATTATCTGAACAGATGCAGAAAAAACATTCAATGAAATTCAACACTGCTTCATAATAAAAAATAAACTAGGCATAGAAGGTACATAGTTTAAGATAATAAAGGCCATATACAACAAACCCACAGCCAACATCATACTTAATATGGAAAATTTGAAAGCATTCCCTCTCAGAACTGCAACAAGACAAGGACGCCCACTTTCAGCAATTTTATTCAACATAGTACTGGAAGTCCTTGCTAGAGCAATCAGACAAAAGGAAAAAAGGTAAAAGGCATCCAGAATGGGAATAAGGAACTCAAATGTTCCCTGTTTGCCGATAATATGACCTTACATCTAGAAAACCCTAAAGAGTCCACCAAAAAACTCTTACATTTGATAAATGAATTCAGTAAAGTTTCAGGCTGCAAAATTTACATACAGATATCAGTAGCATTTCTATACGCCAATAACAATCTAGCCAAGGACTAAATCAGGAAGGTAATCCTATTTACAATAGCTACAAAAATAAAATGTCTAGAGATATAGTTTACCAAGGAAGGGAAAGATCTCTATAGGGAGAACTACAAAACATGGATGAAAGAAATGTAGATAGGACGGCTGGGCATGGTGGCTAATGCCTGTAACCCCAGCACTTTAGGAGGCTGAGGCCGGTGGATCGCTTGAAGTCAGGAGTTCAAGACCAGCATGGCCAACATGGTGAAACCCTGTCTCTACTAAAAATACAAAAATTATCCAGGCCTGGTGATGAATGCCTGCAGTCCCAGCTACTCAGGAGGCGGAGGTTGCAGTGAGCCGAGATCATGCCACTGCACTCCAGCCTGGGTGACAGAGAGAGACTCCGTCACAGACACACACGCACACACACACACACACACACACACACACACTAGACAGTACAAATAGAAAAGCATCCCATGTTCATACAATGAAAGGACTGATATCACTAAAATGACCATACTGCCCAAAGCAATCTACCGATTCAATAAAATCCCTATCAAATTACTAACATCATTTTTCAAATATTAGAAAAAAAATTCTAAAATTCATATGGAACCAAAAAATATTTGCTGAAATAGCCAAAACAATCCTAAGTGAAGAGAACAAAGCTGCAGGCATCACATTATCTGATTTCAAATTATACTACCAGGCTATATTAACCAAAACAGCATGTTACTGGCATAAAAATAGACACATAGCTGAATGGAACAGATCAGAGAAGCCAGAAATAAAGCTACAAACCTACAACAAACTGATCTTTACAAAGTCAAAAAACATATACACTGGGGAAATGACACTCTATTCAGTAAATAGGGCTGGGGAAAACTGGATAGCCATACACATAAGAATGAAACTGTACCCCTATCTCACAGCATATACAAAAATTAACTCAAGATGGATTAAAGACCTAAACATAAGACCTGAAACTGAAAATCCTATAAAAAGGAGATACTTTTCTGAACATTGAGCTATGCAAAGAACGTATGACCAAATCCTCGAAAGCAAACACAACAAAAACAAAAATAGAGAAATGAAACTTAATTAAACTAAAGTGCTTCTATGACCAGGCACAGTGTCTCACTCCTGTAATCCCAGCACTTTGGGAGGCCGAGGTGGGCAGATCACCTGAGGTCAGGAGTTCGAGACCAGCCTGGCCAACATAGTGAAAACCCATCTCTACCAAAAATATAAAATTAGCTGGGTGTGGTGGCACATGTCTGTAATCCCAGCTATTTGGGAGGCTGAGGCAGGAGAATCACTTGAACCGAGGAGGCGGAGGTTGCAGTGAGCCAAGATCACGCCATTGCACTCCAGCCTGGGCGACAAGAGCAAAACCCCATCTCAAAAAAAAAAACAAGTGGGCAATGAACATGAACAGACATTTTTCAAAAGAATACATGCAAATGGCTAACAGCCACATGAAAAAAAAATGTTCAACGTCACTAATCACCAGATAAATGTAAATTAAAACCATATTGAGATACCATCTTACACCAGTCAGAGTAGCCATTATTGAAAATGTCTAAAAATAACAGATGTTGGTGAGGATGCAGGGAAAGGGGAATGCTTATACACTGTTCGTGGAATATAAATTAATGCAATCTCTATGGAAAACAATATGGAGATTTCTCAAAGAACTAAAAATAGAACTACCTTTCAATTCAGCAACCCCACTACTGGGTATATACTTAAAGGGACAGAAATTATTGTATCAAAAAGATACCTGCTCTCCTATGTTTATCACAGCACTATTCACAATAACAAAGAGATGGAATCAATGTAAGTATTCATCATGGGAGGACTACATAAAGAAAATGCGACATATGTGTGTATATATATACATATATATGGATATGTGTATATATATACATATATATGGATATATGTATATACGTATATATATACACACACACACACATACACACCATGGAATACTACTCAGCCACAGAAAAAAATGAAATCATGTATTTTTCAGCAACATGGATGGAATTGGAGACCATTATCCTAAGTGAAATAATTCAGAAACAGAAAGTGAAATGCCACACATAAGTAGGAACTAAACAATCAGTACACATGGACACACAGAGTGGAATAATAGATACTGGAGACTACAAAATGTGGGATGGTGGAAGTGGGGTGAGGATTGAAAAGTTACCTATTGGCCAGGCACGATGGCTCACGCTTGTAATCCCAGCACTTTGGGAGGCCGAGGCAGGTGGATCACCTGAGATTGTGAGTTTGAGACCAGCCTGATCAACATGGAGAAACCCTGACTCTACTAAAATTACAAAATTAGCTGGGCGTGGTGGCGCATGCCTGTAATCCCAGCTACTGAAGAGGCTGAGGCAGGAGAATTGCTTGAACCAGGGAGGCGGAGTTTGCAACAAGCAGAGATCACACCAATGCACTCTAGCCTGGGCAACAAGAGGGAAACTTTGTCTCAAAAAAAAAAAAAAAAAATTACCTACCTATTGGGAACAATGTTTACACTACAGGTGATGAGTACATTCTCAAAGCTCACACATGCAATATACGCAAGTAAAAAAATCTGCACTTGTATCCTCTAAATGTATTTTTAAAAGTCAACCCCTTTCCCATTTAGAAAGAAAAACAGTGCAGCTCGCTACCAGCGCTCATTTAACTTTACATAAGCGCGATCTTTGAGGCTGAAGCAAATCTGACCAATTTTCAATGTGAAAATAAAATATAAAAACTGTTAGTGATTTCTAAACAGAGGTAACATTAGAATCGCCTGAATCATCAGAATCATCTATTTCAGAAAAATTGGATTAATCAAAGGAATCTTTGTCCAATAGCTGTTGGAGAACAATGTTAACCTCATGATAGGAACGCTACACTTTCCAGGATTTGATGTTTTCGGAGATCAAGAATTAATGGAAATACCACTACTAAAAACAGAATGCTATGAATAGAATGATGTCTTTTGTTTCCAAAGTTAATATACTAGAGCAATGTGAAAATAATAAATGCATGATATTTTGTGGCAAAGTTATTGCCAGTAAACACCCCAGCCACAAGCGCCACCAGTAAGTATTTTTAGGGCAAACAGGAAAAAGGTTAAAAAGTATAAACTTCTGGCTCGTGCCTGTAATCCTAGCACTTTGGGAGGGGAGGGGAGGCAGGCAGATTGCCTCTGAGCTCAGGAGTTCGAGACCAGCCTGGACAACACGGTGAAACCCTGTCTCTACTAAAATACAAAAAATTAGCTGGGCGTGGCCGCAGGCGCCTGTAGTCCCTGCCACTTGGGAGGCTGAGGCAGGAGAATTGCTTGAACCTGGCAGAGGTTGCAGTGAGCTGAGATCATGCCCCTATACTCCAGCCTAGGCCACAGAGTGAGACTCCATCTCCAAATAAATAAATAAATAAAAATAAAGTAAAAACATCCTACTTTAGCTGAAACCTCAGTACTATACCTTCTAAACATCATAAGTCCATTTTCTGTATAAATTCCAGTAATGACTTATCATCAAACCACTTCTATAATTATTCTTGAAGTATTCTGCTCACCCATGCATACATGAAAGAATACAAAACTCACGAAAACTGTTCAGTTTTCTCAATTTCTTCTCTCTGGAATATCTTTCTCCCGGTAAAACAGTAGTGTCATGCTCCATACTGAGAAGTGATCATTTCAAAGGCTCCTGACACTTGTCTGCTCAAAACCCTTGAGTGACTATCTCAGTCAGAGTTAAAGCTAAATTTGTCACCACAAACTTCTAGCCCCTGCATGTTCTGGCCCCTGTTCTTCTCCAACCTCATCTCCTGCTACCCTCCTCTTCCCTCAACACACTCTGGCCACTGGCCTCTGCCAATCCCTGAACCCCAGGCATGCTCCAGCTTCAGTCCTTTGCCCTTGCAGTTCCCTCTGCCTGGAATGCTTTTCCGCCAGCATGCACCTAACTACCTCAGATCTGTACTCAATTATCACTTGAGGAGAACTCATCTGTAAATCCTGGCTCTCTCCATTTCCTTTTCCTGCCTTATTTTTCTTCTTAGCACTTATCACTATCTAACTCACAATATGTTTTTCTCATTTAATTTACTGTCTATCTCCCTTCCCAATATGTTCCATGAGGATAGGGATTTCTACTGTTCTTTTGACTGCTGTCACAGAGTCAGGCATATGGTAGACCACTCAATAAATGTTTCTTCAGTGAATGAATTTCTGCCAATTGAGGTTGGCCCTTAGAACACCATTACTGTTATTGTTGTTTAGTTTTGTTTTTAACCTTGGGTCTCTTTTTGGTCAATGTCGTTCACTTATTAATACTTTCCTGAAATGCCAAACATGGCTCCTAAAACTGCAAATACAATGAGCATGTCTCAGAGTCACATAAGCCAGGTTGCTAAAGCATCTTTGCCTGGGGCTTCAGCTCATCAACAAAATGGGACTCTGTCTGACCTCTTGAAGCCCAATGCCAGGATACAGGACTCAGAACTGCACTTAGTTCCTGGTGCTCCAAAACAACTAGATTCAATAGAATAGTGGCATATTTAAGCCTTGTTGTACCTACATACATATCCATATGCACATACATACACACATGCACAAAAGCTTGGAATTTGCTATCTTAAAAGTCAGGAATGGTCAAAGACAATCCTAAATGTATATTAATATGAGAAGGGATAAATATATGAAGGTACATCTAAAATATGTCAGGCTAAGTAGAAGTTAAAATGAATGAGGAGGAACTTTCTGTACAGCCAAGAAACTATCTCAAAGAAATATTAGGAGGAAGAAAAACTTACAAAATAACATCTTAAGCATATGACCTTAATAATGTAAAAATAAATGTATATTATTCTGTATTCCTCTATTCTATATAACTATTAACAAATAAGTTAACGATACAGTAGCTACTAAGTGCAAAGGAGAAAAATAAAATAGAGAAGGAACATATGAAACGACAGGAGAGGTACTGAAATGCATTTTAGCAATGTTCTCACAGTGTTTTATATAAATAAATGAAGTGTTCAAAAATTTGTAATTGAATAAATAAAAAGTCAAAAAGGCAGGAATGGTACATCCCTCTTCTTTTTGCTTGGTAAGCAGATATTTCTAATCAGGGTTTCTGGTTCTGGGTCTAAAATGATATTCAGTGGATGTCTCAGTCAGCCCCTGCTCCCCAAATAAGGAAAAATGGGCACTTTTTAAGGAAATGGGCATTATTTTTTAGAGTATAAATTAGTGCATCTCTGGCAGGCAATTTCACAATATTGAACACAATGTTATTTGCATATGCCCTTTGATTCCCTGATTCCATGGTATTTACCCTTCAAATATATAAATGTTCACAAAAATGCTCACAACAGCATTGTTTATAACACCAAAACACTGGACCGGGCGCGGAGGCTCACGCCTGTAATCCCAGCACTTTTGGAGGCCAAGGCGGGCAGAACACCTAAGGTCAGGAGTTCGAGACCATACTGGCCAACATGGTGAAACCCGTTTCTACTAAAAATACAAAAATTAGCTGGACATGGTGGCACGCACCCGTAATCTCAGCTACTTAGGAGGCTGAGGCAGGAGAATCGCTTGAACTGGGGAGGTAGCAGTTGCCGTGAGCCGAGATCACACCAGTGCACTCTAGCCTGGATAAAGAGCGAGACTCCGTCTCAAAAAAAAAAAAAAACAAAAACAAAACTGACAGTCCCTTTGCTTGCTTATACAACTGCAACATGGTAGTGTCACCTAAGCTGTAAACATCACTTTCTTCTGATCGAGCTATTCATGTGGGAAGGAGCATAGGAAGTTGGAGGCACTGAATGACTAGCTGTATGGATGCAGCACCGATGCCCCAGTCCTGTTTTCTGGCATAATCTTTTGTTCAGGAAATGGGAGTACTGTCTACAATGCACAATGAAAGATCTTAAGAAGATGCATAATCTTTCTCTTTCCTTATTTCATAATAAATTAAGTGAACTTACATATTTCCATGTTACTAAGTCCAAGTACTTTTGAGTTGCAAATAAATGTACTCAAAGGTATGAGCTATCACAGCCTAATTTAGTTGTTTGAAAGCAAGACAAAACTAAATTCTCATTAACTTGAAGTGTGGCTCATATTGCATTACTCTGAAACAAATTTGAGGAAAATGTGAAATAACCAAATACATCTAGTTATTTTAGATATTTAGATTTGGAACCATTTACCTTCGTGGGGAATGTTCAGGATCTCTACTGTAAAAACAAACTGCTATTGACCTTGGGTCTGGGGAAAACAATTTTTTTAGCATTAGTTTCTACAAAACAGAAAAGAGAGTAGAAAGATGTAACCAACCCCTCATTTGCAAAATAGACAATAATGTAGGCTACAACCAGAGTTTAACGTAACTGAAAGTGTAAACATGATAACTCATAGACATGTTTAGGGTGAACATTTGATAAGGGTGCCATCCAAGTAGCTTGGTTAGTCAAAATACTGAATTAAAACAGATGAATGCAGCCAGACGCCGTGGCTCATGCCTTAATCCCAGCACTTTGGGAGGCTGAGGTGGGTGGATCACTTGAGATCAGGGGTTCAAGACCAGCCTGGCCAACATGGTGAAACCCCGACTGTACTAAAAATAAAATAAATAACCAGGGATAGTGGCACACACGTGTAGTCCCAGGTACTCAAGAGGCCGAGGCAGGAGCATTGCTTGAACCCGGGAAATGGAGGTTGCAGTGAGCCGAGATCACACCACTGCACTCCAGCCTGGGCAAGAGAGTGAGTCAGACTCCATATCAGAAAAAAGCAAAACAAAACAGATGAACGCAAAAAGCAGCATGAACTTTTATGCAGCTTTTACACTACATTTGATGCTAATTCCATATAATAAAGTCATTTAATTCAGTGGATGGCTATCCCATTGTGTGTTTTAATAGCAAATGCACATTCAAGTCAACTTTTTTTTAACTTGAAAAACCCCACCCCAATAAAAGTACCCTTTGTATTTTATGGTGAACCAAATACCATCTCTAAAACTGTGTGTGTGTGGCGGTGGCTCATGTCTGTAATCCCAGCACTTTGGGAGGCCAAGGCAGGTGGAAGGTCAGGAGTTCGAGACCAGCCTAATATGGTGAAACCTCGTCTCTACTAAAAATACAAAAATTAGCCAGGCATGGTAGTGCATGCCTGTAGTCCCAGCTACTTGGGAGGCTGAGGCAGGAGAATCACTTGAACTCGGGAGGCGGAAGTTGCAGTGAGCAGAGATGGTGCCACTGCACTCCAGCCTGGGCTACAGAGTGAGACTCCATCTCAAAAAAAAAAAGGAAAAAAAAGGCCGGGCGCGGTGACTCAATCCTGTAATCCCAGCACTTTGGGAGGCCGAGACGGGCGGATCACGAGATCAGGAGATAGAGACCATCCTGGCTAACACAGTGAAACCCCGTCTCTACTAAAAAAAATATGAAAAAACTAGCCGGGCGTGGTGGCGGGTGCCTGTAGTCCCAGCTACTCGGGAGGCTGAGGTAGGAGAATGGCATAAACCGGGAGGCGGAGCTTGCAGTGAGCTGAGATCCAGGCGCTGCACTCCAGCCTGGGCAACAGAGTGAGACTCCGTCTCAAAAAAAAAAAAGGAAAAAAAAGGCCGGGCGCGGTGACTCAATCCTGTAATCCCAGCACTTGGGAGGCCGAGACGGGCGGATCACGAGATCAGGAGATAGAGACCATCCTGGCTAACACAGTGAAACCCCGTCTCTACTAAAAAAAATATGAAAAAACTAGCCGGGCGTGGTGGCGGGTGCCTGTAGTCCCAGCTACTCGGGAGGCTGAGGTAGGAGAATGGCATAAACCCGGGAGGCGGAGCTTGCAGTGAGCTGAGATCCAGGCGCTGCACTCCAGCCTGGGCAACAGAGTGAGACTCCGTCTCAAAAAAAAAAAAAAGAAAAATCCTTGGCACATGGATTGGTTTTAACATCGAAATTGAACTGAGATGTTAGGGACCTTCTGTAGATCATTCCCCTATTCTTTTTTTTTTTTTTTTTTGAAATGGCGTCTTGCTCTGTCACCCAGGCTGGATTGCAGTGGTGCAATCTTGGCTCACTGCAACCTCTGCCTCCCAAGTTCAAGTGATTCTCCTGTCTCTGCTTCCTGAGTAGTTGGGTTTACAGGCACACGCCACCACACCCAGCTAATTTTTTTTTTTTTTTTGTATTTTAGTAGAAACGGGGTTTCACTGCCTTGCCCAGGCTGGTCTCGAACTCCTGAGCTCAGGCAATCCGCCCGCCTCGGTCTCCCAAAGTGTTTGGATTACAGGCGTGAACCACTGCACCTGGCCCCCCTATTTCAAACATAAAGGTTGCTTCCTGTTTTACATTATAACTAAAGTTATACATTTTCCATTTTTAGCATTTACCTTGCTTCCAATTTTTTTCTTCTTGCTTCCAATTTTATACTATTATAAAACATGGTATATAACATGGCAATAGACATTTTCACGAACATAGCATTCCATATTTTAGATTATTTCCTCATTTCAGTTCTCAGAAGTGGAAATACTGGTTCATGAAGCTTTGACAGCTGAATCATTTTTGGAGTATTTCAAACTTGCTTTTTTAAAAAGGTTGTATCAATTTATAATGCTGTGACCAAAGCAGCACAGTAATAAGAGAAGCAGTTTTATTTTCTCGTCACATGACCACACTTTATAATTAGTACTTTCAGAGTTTGAATTTATGATTCAAATGATATTATATAATCTGCAAAGAGGTACCCATTTTACACAATAAGGCTTTTAGCATGTGATATTCATGGAAGCAATAAAAATGTAATACGAAAATTCATTCTTTAAGAAAGTAACAAGTCACGTGAATATGAACATGCTCCACCTTCTGATTTTCCCCTAGTAGCTCAACAGGGCACTTGATTCACAGGACTTTAAAGGCAAACCCCATCTAGATTAAAATAAGTGTACTTTAGCCTGAGCACGGTGGCTCACACCTGTAATCCCAGCACTTTGGGAGGCCAAGGCAGTTGGATCACTTGAGGTCAGAAGTTCCAGACTATCCTGGCCAATATTGTGAAAACCTGTCTCTCCTAAAAATACAAAAATTTGCTAAGCATGGTGGCAGGTGCCTGAAATCCCAGCTACTGGGGAGGCTGAGGCTGGAGAATTGAAATGAGAAAGTTGTTATTTTGTGGAAAATATTAACTACAGGATGTATGATAAAACAACACTAAATAGTGTTGCAAAACTTTTGAAGTCACATACTTAATGCAAAATCACACCTTCTTGGAAAAAGATATTAATTTTAAAAGTCACAAGCTATTAATGTGAAACCTTTAGGGTTTGTTTTCTTTTTCTTATTTTCTTTTGTCATCCCCATCCCCTGGCCTCCCTCTCCACTTACAAGTTTTGCTGTTTTTATAAGAGTAGTTTAGGTCTAAAAGGAAACCACTGTTCGCTGAAAATTGAATTAAGAAGTGAATTAAAGGCCGGGCGCGGTGGCTCAAGCCTGTAATCCCAGCACTTTGGGAGGCCGAGACGGGGGATCACGAGGTCAGGAGATCGAGACCATCCTGGCTAATACGGTGAAACCCTGTCTCTACTTAAAAATACAAAAAACTAGCCGGGCGACGAGGCGGGCGCCTGTAGTCCAGCTACTCGGAGGCTGAGGCAGGAGAATGGCATAAACCCGGGAGGCGGAGCTTGCAGTGAGCTGAGATCCGGCCACTGCACTCCAGCCTGGGTGGCAGAGCAAGACTCCGTCTCAAAAAAAAAAAAAAAAAAAACTAGCCGGGCGAGGTGGCGGGCGCCTGTAGTCCCAGCTACTCGGAGGCTGAGGCAGGAGAATGGCCTAAACCCGGGAGGCGGAGCTTGCAGTGAGCCGAGATCCGGCCACTGCACTCCAGTCCGGCGACAGAGCGAGACTCCGTCTCAAAAAAAAAAAAAAAAAAAAAAAAAAAAAGAAGTGAATTAATTTCTAGCAATGTTCCTCCCCAAATCTGTAAGGAGACAACAGTTAATATTTTCTATTTCTAGATTATTAATGTTTTAAGACTATATTCTACCTCCTAGCACTTGGAGAAACTGCTGGCTTTTCCCAGTGAAAAGCTGGATTTATTCTCATCTGGAAGACAATCCACCAACATTGGGAAACCAGATATATTAGTCAGGGTTCCCTAGAGGGACAGAACTAATAGGAGATAGTTCTATTTATTTATTTTTTTATAGTTTAATGTATTTTAATAGAAAACTTACAGGAACAGCACAGAAGACAGACAACATTAAAAACATGTACTTGCATGTAGGACAACTCAGTTAGAAAAGTATAGTGAATGGATGGAATCTACTGTATGATAAAAATGCTACAAACACCATTTAGTTGCCGTCAATAAGAAACTTACTTGTTTTAAAAAAATCCAAATGCTGGCATTGTCCAGAGAAATTTAACAGGTTTATTTATAATTATTATAAAGTTGAACTGCTGAAACTTGTTCACTGAAACATTTTAACTTGCATTAATGCTTTACGCCTCTGCATTTATATTAAAAATTCACACACAAATGAAAGTGGAAAAACTGCCAACACCTGATTTCTGTCCCCTATTTTTCCACTCGCAATCATATACTTAGGTACTTTTTGACCCCATGGAAAAAAAATATCTAACGTTCAGAACTACCAATAACAGGAAGAAGAGAATTTTTTTTTTCTTTTTTTGAGAATGAAATGTTTCCCATCATAGTGGATTCTTAAGCACGTTCTCCACGTATGCGGCGTGCTAGTTGGATGTCTTTTGGCATAATTGTTACACGTTTGGCATGGATAGCACACAGGGTGGTGTCTTCAAAAAGGCCAACCAGATAGGCCTCACTTGCCTCCTGCAAAGCACTGATAGCTGCGCTCTGGAAGCGCAGATCTGTTTTAAAGTCCTGAGCAATTTCTCGCACCAGACGCTGGAAGGGAAGTTTGCGAATCGGAAGTTCAGTGAACTTCTGATAATGTCTAATTGCAGGGAGCACCACAGTACCAGGCCTGTAGCGATGAGGTTTCTTCACCCCTCCAGTAGAGGGCGCACTCTTGCGAGCGGCTTTTGAAGCCAGTTGCTTCCAGGGTGCTTTACCACCAGTCGATTTGCGGGCAGTCTGCTTTGTACCAGCCGTGGTACAGAGACCTCCTTACTTACCCCCCTTCTTCTCCTGGAGCTCGGCGAGCGAGAGGCGGCGCTGGCGTTAGAGAGCGACTGCGGCGCGGCAGCGGCTGCGAACACCGATAGTTCTATTTATATTTCATATATATAAATATGTAAAAATACATATAGCTTTTTATGTATTTATATATAATACATTATCTATATATAATATAATATATATTATATATATTTATAACTATATATAAAACTATATATAACTACATATATGGGAGTTTATTAAGTATTAACTTACATGATCAGAAGATCCCACAATAGGCTGTCTGTAAGCTTGAGGAGCAAGGAGAGTCAGTCTGAGTCTCAAAAGTGAAGAACTTGGAGTCTGATGTTTGAGGGCAGGAAACATCCAGCATGGGAGAAAGATGGAGGCTGGTAGGCTAGGCCAGTCTCACCTTTTCAGGTTTTTCTGCCTGCTTTATGTTCACTGGCAGCTGACTAGATTTTGCCCACCAGATTAAGGGTGGGTCTGTCTTCCCCAGCCCCCTGACTCAAATGTTAATCTCCTTTGGTGACACCCTCACAGATACACCCAGGAACAAAACTTTGCATCCTTCAATCCAACCAAGTTGACACTCAGTATTAACCATCACAAGTCCACCCCTTGTCAACTTGAACCCATACACATCTCCTGAGATCATACATAATCTTCAAATAAAGACAATAATAAGGTCATTATTACCCCTAACATAATACCACTATCCTTTGTACAACCAGAAATGCACCAATCCCCAACTCAAAAACTGTTACATAAAGTTTACTATACTTAAATGCTGCTATGAAGTCAATAAATCTTATGTCACATGATAAAGGAAAAGGAAATAAAATGAGGATATTTGCTTAGTACAAGTGTATACACACACAAACACGTTTTTTAATAAAAGAAGGAGGAAATATTCATGAGAGTTATAGTCCTCGTTGCTGCAGTTGGTCATGTGGTCATAGCTGGTCTTGATTACTACATTCTTCTACTACCCATTCAATATTTCCTTTGCCTTCAGCAAGCACCTCAACAGGTTGTGGTTTCTTTCCTGGTGGAGTGGCCCAAACCTTCATTCCTGAGGGGTCTGGACCATTTGTAGCCCTCCCTGGATCGAGCTGTTGGAGTTTCCCATTGACCTTTATCACAGGGCATGGTAATACTAATTGATGCCCTAATGGGTCTCCTCTATTCTATGCATACTCTTCCTTACCTCTATTATGGAGTAGTAGATTGATTTAATCTTGATAGTCCGGGTCAATCACCACAGTCAACACTGTAATTCCCTTCTTAGCCTGTTGACTTAAAGGTAGGAGGAGCCCAAAGTGTCCAGGTGGCCATCTTAACTTCCAGTTTAATGGCGTCATTGTTGTGTCTCCTGGTGGCAGCGTTCCTCCTTCTGGAACTAAGACCTCTAGGCCAGCAGAACATAATGTCGCAGGAATAGGAAGCAAAATTTTTGCTAGTGGATCACTAGGGGTGACGGTGAGTGGTGCCACTTCCACCTCCTCCCCTTGATTCCTGGATGCATGAATCCTGACTATGGGAAAAACAGTACCATATATTGGACACTGATTCAGAGCATACATGGCCTTCTGGAGAACTTTGCCCCACCCCGCAAAGTTTTGTCACCTAGTTGGCATTGTAATTGTGACTTCAAAAGGCCATTCCACCATTCTGTCAATCCAGCTGCTTCAGGATGATGGGGAACAAGGTAAGGCCAGGGAATTCCATGAGCATAAGCCCACTGCTACACTTCTTTAGCCATAAAGTGAGTGCCTTGGTCAGAGGCAGTGCTGTGTGGAATATCATGACAGTGGATAAGGGATTCTGTGAGTCCACGGATGTTAGTCTTGGCAGAAGCATTGCATGCAGGATAGGCAAATCCATATCCAGAGTAAGTGTCTATTGCAGTGAGGACCATGATGGAAGAGGTCCAATATAATCAACCTGCCACCAGGTGGCTAGTTGATCACCCCAAGGAATGGTGCCATATCAAGGGCTCAGCGTTGGTCTCTGCTGATGGCAAATTGGGCATTCAGCAGTGGCTGTAGCCAGGTCAGCCTTGGTGAGTGGAAGTCCACGTTATTGAGCCCATCCATAACCTCCATCCCTGCCCCCATGGCTACTTTGTTCATGGGCCCAGTGGGCGATGACAGGGGTGGCTGGGGAAGGAGGCTGAGTGGCATCCACAGAATGGGTCATCCTATCCACTTGATTATTAAAATCCTCCTCTGCTGAGATCACCTGTTGGTGAGCACTCACATGGGATACAAATATCTTCACAATTTTTGACCACTCAGAGAGGCCCATCAACATACCTCCTCCCCACATTTCTTTGTCACCAATTTTCCAGTCATGCTTCTTTCAAGTCCCTGACCATCCAGCCAAACCATTGGCTACAGCCCATGAATCAGTACATAATTGCTCATCTGGCCATTTCTCCTTCCATGCAAAGTGCGCAACCAGATGCACTGCTTGAAGTGCTACCCACTGGGAAGATTTGGCTTCACCGCTGTCCTTCAGTGTTGTCCTAGAAAGGGGCTGTAGTGCTGCAGCTGTCCACTTTCAGGTGGTGCCTGCATATCGTGCAGAATCATCTGTGAACCAGGCCCTAGTCTTCTCTTCCTCTGTCAGTTGACCATAGGGAACTCCCCATGAGGCCATTTACGCAGGCTAGGGGAAAGAAGACAGGGGGGCAGGAGTAGAGACTATGGGCATTTGAGCCACTTCTTCATGTAACTTACTTGTGCCTTCAGGACCTGCTTAAGCCTGACCACATATATACCACTTCCGTTTGATGATGGAATGCTGCTGTACACGACTCACTTTATAACTAGATGGATCAGAAAGCACCCAGTTCATGATAGGCAGTTCAGGTCGCATGGTGACTTCATGACCCATAGTCAAACAATCAGTTTCCACCAAAGCCCAGTAACAAGACAAGAGCTGTCTCTCAAAAGGAGAGTAATTACCTGCAGAAGATGGCAGGGCCCTGTTCCAAAATCCTAGAGGCCTCTACTGTGATTCACCTATGGGGACCTGCCAAAGGCTCCAAACAGCATCCCTATCTGCCACTGACACCTCAAGCACCATTGGATCTGCTGGGTCATATGGCCCAAGTGGCAGAGCAGCTTGCACAGCACCCTGGACCTGTTGCAGAGCCTTCTTCTGTTCTGGACCCCACTCAAAACTGGCAGCCTTTCAGGTCACTCAATAAATGGGTCAGAATAACACACCCAAATGAGGAATGTGTTTCTTCCAAAATTCGAATAGGCCAACTAGGTGTTGTGCCTCTTTTTTGGTTGTAGGAGGGGCCAAATGCAGCAACTTACCCTTCAACTTAGAAGGCATATTTGGTCAGGCACCATACCACTGGACCCCCAGAAATTTTACTAAGGTAGAAGGTCCCTGAATTTTAGTCGGATTTATTTCCCATCTTCTGGCATGCAAATGTCTCACCAATAAGTCCAGTGTGTTTGCTACTTCTTGCTCATTGGATCCAATCAGCATAATGTCATCCACGTAATAGACTAGTGTGATATATTGCAGAAGCAAAAAGCCATCAAGGTCTCTTCGAATAAGATTCTGACACAAAGCCGGAGAGTTGATATATCCCTGAGGCAGGACAGTAAAGGTATATTGCTGGCCTTGCCAGCTGAAGGCAAATTGCTTCTGGTGAATCTTTTGGACAGGAATGGAGAAAAAGGCATTTGCCAAATTGGCTGCATACCAGGTACCAGGAGATATGTTAATTTGCTCAAGCAATGAAACCACATCTGGTACAGCAGCTGCAATTGAAATCACAGCTTGGTTAAGCTTGTGATAATCCACTGTCATTCTCCAAGATTCATCTGTCTTCTGCACAGGCCAAATGGGAGAGTTGAATGGGGATGTGGTGAGAATCACCACCCCTGCGTCTTTCAAGTCTTTGATGGTGGCATTAATCTCCGCAGTCCCTCCAGGGATGTGGTATTGTTTTTGATTTACTATTTTTCTAGCTCTAATGGCTTCCATTTGGCCTTTCGCACCATTATAGCCCTCACGTACCAGTCAGGGAGCCAATGCGGAGGTTCTGCTAGCTGCTAAGTATGTCTTTGCCAATTATCCATTCTGGCCTGGGGAAATGACCAGAGGATGAGTCCAGGGACCCACTGTAAGTCAGACATGAGCTAAAACTCCATTAATTAACTGACCTCTATAAGCCCCTACTTTAACTGGAGAACCACATATGATGTTTTGGGTCCTCTGGAACCAATGTCAGCTCAGAGCCAGTGTCCAGTAGTCCCCGAAATGTCTGATCATTTCTCTTTCTCCAATGCACAATTACCCTGGTAAAAGGCTGGAGGTCTCCTTGGGGAAGTGTGGGAGAAAGATTCACTGCATAAATTGTCGGTAATGTAGTGGGGTCCTTCCTCAAGAGGATCTGGCCTCCCCTTCATTCAAGGGGTTCTGGGTCTGTAAACTGGCTCAAGTCTGGAAGTTGATTGATGTGCTGTGATTCTCTGTTTATGTAATTCAAATTAGTCTTCAGTCCATTCGACCTGAAAGTTTTCTGCTTATATAAATTAAGTAGGAATGCAGTAGGCTTCCTAACAATTTCACTTCTAGGAACACCGTGGTTAATTAGCCATTGCCAGAGCTCTTCACAAGTCAGACTATTCTGATTGCGGCTTTGTCTCTGCTGTCCGTTATGGTAGCTATGCCCACCTTGCCTTTGATGGTTGAGTGCCACCACTTGGTCCCTACCACCTCGGGATCCAATTATTCCCATCGTATTTAAATTTTGTAGCTGGGTTCTTGCAGTTCCCACTGTTAGATCTGACATACAGAGAAGAGCAATTATGGAGCTCTTCAAAGATGCAGGTGCTGCCCTCACAAATCTATTTCACAAAGCGTTGGTCTAAGGGTGTATCTTCTGGACCCTCCCAGCTGGGATGAGTGGGTCTAAAGTGACTAATCCACTCCACCATCCCAATCTCTCTAAGCCTTTGGATCCCTTCCTCTACATTAAACCAAGGGAGATCAGATGTTTCCAACTTGCTCACAGTGGGCCATCTTCTAGTCCATCTTTCAGCTAACCAAGCATATAAACTATTAGAACCTTTTATAACTCCCTGAGCTGCAACATTAGATGTAGAGTCCCTACTTAGTGGGCCCAAATCAATAAATTCAGCCTGATCCAACTCTATGTTTCTTCCACCATTATTCCATACCCTTAATATTCATTCCCATGCCTGTTCTCCAGACTTCTGTTTATATAAATTAGAAAACTCAAGCAGTTATTTTCAAGCATAGCATACCTCCTCATGGGTCACACTCTCAACCTCATCTCTAAGGGCCCTCCAGGACTTTAGTCTAGTTATAGGTCTAAAAGCAAACAGGGGTGTTGGGGGTGGCTCTTGAGGAGAATCAACTATTTTTTTTTGCCTGGCAACTGCCTCAGGGGAGGCCATCACTGTAGCTTCAGGCAGCACAAGGTTCATCTCCTCAGACAAAGGTGGAAAGGCTGATGGTAGCATGAGTCAGGGAGGGGACGTTGCCACTACTAGGGATGGAAAAGCTGATTCTTCTGGCAAACAAGGTTCATCAGAGTTTACAAACTCAGTGTCCCCAGCTTCATCAGGGTCCTCCCACACATCCCCATTCCAAGTTGCAGGGTCCCATTCTTTCGACTTCCTCACTTTAACAGTAGACACTTGGCAAGGCTGTGCATGCACCTTTCATTGCATGTCAGTCACTCACATAAAAGCTTGTGTCTGTTTTTCCATAATTTCAGCTATTTCTCTATAGGACATAAAACTCTCACTAGGGCTGGGCATGATGGCTCACGCCTGTAATCCCATCACTTTGGGAGGCTTAGGCGGGCAGATCACAAGGTCAGGAGTTCAAAACCAGCTTGACAAACAAGATGAAACCCGTCTCTACTAAAAATACAAAAATTAGTTGAGCATGGTGGTGTGTGCCTATAATTCCAGCTACTCAGGAGGCTGAGGCAGGAGAATCGCTTGAACCCGGGAGGTAGAGGTTACAGTGAGCTGAGATTGCACCACCTCACTCCAGCCTGCGTGACAGTGCAAGACTCCATCTCAAAAAAAACAAGACTCTCACTCAGGGCAATCTTAGCAGAATCTGCTTCTGAAGCCAGGAGACAGAATTCCTAAGTTCATTATTTTCTTTCATCACCTTGTCCACTGAACTTAGGAGCAACCAACCAGCTTCATAATGTTCCTTGGTTCTCCACATATGGTCAAAGGTATTATGCATAGAGACACTAAGCTCCTTGCCTCTCACAAGCAGTGAATCCGGAGTGTCAAATGCATTCATTTTGCGTAACTCTCTAAACAGTTCACACCAAGGACTATCAGTGTTCTCCACACTATTAGAAGTAGAGTCCTTAGCATTTTTGGGTGTAATCATATTAAGCAGTCAACTCCAGAAACCCCCAAACCAATGAAAGAACTCCATCCTTCATATTCTGTTCCTCTAGAACCACTCCTGATACTAAAATCTGTATTAGTCAGGGTTCCCTAGGGAGACAGAACTAATTATATATACATATACATATACATATACATAGGAGTTTATTAAGTATTAACTTACATGATCAGAAGTTCCCACAATAGGCTGTCTGCAAGCTCGAGGAGCAAGGAGAGCCAATCGAACCTCAAAACTGAAGAACTTGGAGTCTGATATTTGATGGCAGGAAGCATCCAGGACAGGAGAAATATGTAGTCTGGGAGGCTAGGTCAGTCTCGCCTTTTCAGGTTTTTCTGCCTGCTTTATGTTCACTGGCAGCTGACTAGATTGTGCCCACCAGATTAAGGGTGGGTCTGTCTTCCCCAGCCCCCTGACTCAAATGTTAATTTCCTTTGGTGACACCCTCACAGACACACTCAGGATCAATTGTTTGGCAAGCTCCAATCCAATCAAGTTGACACTCAGTATTAACTATCACACCAGAGTTTCAAATAAAGAAATAAATACAACAGTTAAATTCAGGATCACACCATGCATGCAAGTACATTTAGCAATGGGATATGAGCCAAGCACATTTCAGTTTAGGGAGCAAATGATCCGACAAACTCAAGTGTCCTTGTGCAGACAACTGCCTAGAATATTTTGGATCACATGTGCCCCACAAAATCAAGTCCACATGATGGCTGCAGTTACACTGCTTGTGGAATCTATTTCTTGATCTTAAAATCTCTATAGCTCCGCATATTGCATTGCTATTAGGAGATATGCTGCATGGATTCTGGTGCCAATTTGTCGGGGCTCCAATCCCAGCTCTGCCATTTACTAGCTATGTAATTCGGGCTAGTTTCTTAACCATTCTGTACCTCATTTTCTCCATCTGTGAAGTGGGGACACTAATGGTACCCAACTTATAAAGTTGTTGGAAAGATTGAATGAGTTAATATATGCAAAGCCTTAAAATAGTACCTGGCACATAAATAAATACTATATGAATGATTGCTACTATTCTTCATATCACTATTATTAATTTTGATTACGACTTCTACCTAAATTTAAATACAATTTTATAGCCCTTATTTAAAAATCAAAAAGATAGTAAATACTTCTACAAATATAACATGTATTTTCCGCAGCACAGTAATTTGGGCCTTAAAATATAGTCTTGCAATAACAGTTACATGGTATGCATGCACAGAAGCAGGAAAAATTTATTTTATTTATTTTGAGACGGCGTCTTGCTCTGTCACCCAGGCTAGAGTGCAGTGGTGCGATCTCAGCTCACTGCAACCTCTGCCTCCTGGGTTGAAGTGATTCTCCTCCCTCAGCCTCCAGAGTAGCTGGGACTACAGGGGCCCACCACCACGCTTGGCTAATTTTTGTGGTTTAGTAGAGACGGGGTTTCGCCATATTGGCCACGCTAGTCTCAAACTCCTGACCTTGTGATCTGCCCACCCTGGCCTCCCAAAATGCTGGGATTACAGCCATAAGCCACTGTGCTTGGCCTTTTTTACTTTATTATTTTATTTTATTTAGACAGTTTCACTTTGTGCCCAGGCTGGAGTGCAGTGGCATGATCTCAACTCACTGCAGTCTCAACTTCCTTGAGCTCGGGTGATCCTCCCACCTCAGCCTCCCAAGTAGCTAGGACTACAGGGACATGCCACTACACTGGGCTAGATTTGTAGAGATGGGGTTTCTCCATGTTGGTCAGGCTGGTCTTAAACTCCTGGGCTGAAATGATCCTCCCACCTTGGCCTCCCAAAGTGCTGGGACTACAGTAGTGAGCCATCATGGGCGGCCATAAGCAGGAAAACTTTAGAACCAGTTGTTTCTGGCTGTGAATTCTACCTACATCACCAACTTATTGTGTGACCCTGGGAAATTTACCTACTTGACTTCTCTAAGCCTTTAGAAGCAAAATAATAATCTTGACTGACAAGATAACCAAGAAGTAGATAAGATAAAATGTGAGGTGCCTGGCAGAGGCCTGATGCATAAAGACCTGGATAGAGTCTACTTCAAATAACTCAACTATTTCTTTTTTTTTTTTTTTGAGACAGAGTCTTGCTCTGTCGCCGGGGCTGGAGTGCAGTGGCCGGATCTCAGCTCACTGCAAGCTCCGCCTCCCAGGTTCACGCCATTCTCCTGCCTCAGCCTCCCGAGTAGCTGGGACTACAGACGCCCGCCACCTCGCCCGGGTAGTTTTTTGTATTTTTTAGTAGAGACGGGGTTTCACAGTGTTCGCCAGGATGGTCTCGATCTCCTGACCTCGTGATCCGCCCGTCTCGGCCTCCCAAAGTGCCGGGATTACAGGCTTGAGACACCGCGCCCGGCCTAACTCAACTATTTCTTGTAGCTTCTCCAGGGACCCTCTTTTTTTCACTCTCTGGCTCCCGCCCACCAAGCTTCTACCACACGGCATGAGGCGTGTGAGGAGTGTATTACTCTTAAAAATAGAAAATGTAGCTGTCCTATTTTTAAGAATACAACCTTGGACACCTGTACTGCAAAACCTCCATGTTAGAGATCTATTCCAGTCAGAAAAAAACAAAAAGAAAAACTTAGATGCAGAAATAATAAAGCCAACTTCCAAATGATAAGCAATCTACATTGCTTTCCAATTTCTGTGATGCTCCACCAGCCTCCCAGTCCCTTTACCTCTGTGCACTGCAATACCGGTATCCTCATAATACTGTGGAGGGGCAAGTAGGGGTGAGGGGTATTTCTGCATATTGGAAGTGTGAAATTTGGCTTCCACAGTCTATTGCACTGCCTCAGCTTCAGCAGGGCCTTACTCTTTTGCTTGGTGAAACCAAAATAAGAAGTAGGCCCAGGACCATCCCCAGCTGAAAACTTGGTGTGTTAAGATATCACTGTTGACTTGGTAAGTATTATATTGCTATGTAAAAAAAGGTTTAAAAGTCCATATTTTTAAGAGATGTACATAAATGTATATATGGGGTCAGGTAATAGATAAGCTTTGTTTTAAAATAATTCAGCAAAAGGAGAAGTAAAGAGAAGGATGCATGAAACAAATGTGGCAACATCTTGATAATTGTTTAATCAGGATGATGGGTATGATGGGGATTTATAATATTATTCTCATTATTCGGTCCCATTTTTGGGTTTGAACATTCTCATACGTAATTTTAAAATCTGAAAATATTAAAAAACCTTCACATTTTTAGGAACAATACATACGGTCTTGTAATCAACAGGCACATGAGGCTTGTCTAATACCCTAGGCATCTTTCTCCATCTCCAAAAGAATCTAGTAGGATCTGGTCTGGTCATGTATTCCATCAAATCCTCTGTTCTTCCTAGTCCAACAGAATATGTCTTTTAATTTCCAAACACATATTTCAGAAGCCTTGAATAAGCTGGGGAATTGCCGTCTTCTCTAACATCACCATCCAGACACTTATATATGTTTTCAAAAGTGAAACCATGAGGTAAATCCAATGAACCTCTAAAGCATTATGACAGGTAAAATAATCCTGACACAAAAGATGACATATTATATGATTCCATTTACATGAAAAGCCCAAGAAAGGCAAATCTATGGAGACAGTAGATTAGCAGGTCATGGGGCTGGGAGTGGGATAGGCACATACTGTAAATGGGCAGAAAAGATCGTATTGGGATGATGGAAATGTGCTAAAACAGGATGTGGAGGATGGTTATACAACTCGGTTGCCAAAAATCATTAAATTTTAAACAGGCGAATTTTACTGCATGTAATTATATCTCAATAAAGTTGACTTTAAAAAAGAAATATAGGTAGGTCACAAGCATTTTTGTTTTTTTGAGATGGAGTTTCACTCTGTTGCCCAGGCTGGAGTGCAGTGGTGCAATCTCAGTTCACTGCAACCTCCACCTCTCAGGTTCAAGCGATTCTCCTGCCTCAGCCTCACAAGTAGCTGGGACTACAGGTGTGCACCACCACACCTGGCTAATTTTTGTATTTTTGGGAGAGATGGGGTTTCACCATGTTGGCCAGGCTAGTCTCGAACTCCTGATCTCAGGTAATCTGCCTGCCTCAGCCTTCCAAAGTGCTGGGATTACCGGCGTGATCCACAATGCCAGGTGGGTCACAAGCATTTAAAAATCATTTATTAGTCATGTAAAACATTTTATACTTAAAATGAACTATAGCACATCAACTTGAGATTTCACAGTAGTGATATAAACTTTTTGAATAACTTTCTAAGTTAAAAAGATGAGTTAATTTAAACCATTGTTTTAATTAAATTATTTTAATTTACATAATTAATTTAAATAAGTTATTATACAAACCAGAAGTTTTGGTGAATGTTAGTTATTGATTCCCAAGTGATAAAATCTCAGCTGTGTGTGTGTGTGTATTTTAACCTCAAGATCAATAATAAATATTAAATGGGATTATGTTGATTAAAATGCTTTGTAAATTGCAAGTGCTGTACTAACAAAAGAACACGAATGTCTTACCTAAGCTGCCTTCTATTTTAATACAAAAGAAATTCTTACAAGTTTATGACAGACAAGAGACTCTCCAGGTGTGGCAGGAATTGATTTAACCAGTAATGCTGCCTCCCTTTTCTAGGGTTTCAATTTCTTCCTTCCACAAACATTATTGAATGCTTATCATGAATCCACCAGGTGCAGGTCCATGTTCTGGATCTCAAGAGATGCACAGTTGTCTTATTCCTCCTCTTCCTCCAAGCTAAGATGCTTTACCATGAAACCTCTACTGGACTGAGGTGCAGCAGCCCCAAGCCCTTTTCTGCTTGCACTTGACACAGCTAAAAAGGGTTGGCATTTTTCAAACTTTCCCAAATATTGAGGGAGGAAAAAACCCCCACAAGAGTACAGTCAAGTTATTAAAATGACAGAATTACAAAACAGAAGATTGGGGTCGGGAAACAAAAAAGAAATGCTCCCCGGTTCCCACCTAGATTTGAGTTCCTGAAATCCTGCCTCTTGCACACCCTTTTTTCTAAGGAAGCTAGTATCTCCCACCTTCTCAAGAAAACAATGAGTGCTCGATTACATTTAAATCCCATCCCCAAAGAAAGGAAGCAGTCTTCTAAGTTCTCAGCCCCATGAAAACCACCAAGCACTTTCTCTACCAATCCTCATATTTTCAAGACTAGTTTTCTCCTGCAGTGTTGTCGCAGGAGAAAAGGGTCTGGAGGCAGGAAACCTAAGGCCGATTCACACTGATTTCCTAGAACTGAATCAAAAAGAAAACCCCAACTTTCCACACCTAAGTAACAAAAGAACCAGAGGCTACTCCCTTTGCAACCCCCTCCCCCCCACAACCCCCCTACAACCCCCTCCACATACAATGCCCCCCCAATACCCCTCTCTCAACACCCCTCCCCCCAACACACACACACACTTTTTCTGTGTGGCAGACGGGAAATTGAAAGTATCTCTGATTGGTTGCAGAAAGCAACCAATCAGACATTTGCATAGGAGAGTAACTTTGTAACTTCACTTTAGCCTCTGATTGGTTGCTTTCCACAACCAATCAGACTGATTGTGGAGTCACTACTTCATTTACATAGGGTGTACACCAAGTAACCCATGGGAAACCTCTAGAGGGTATTTAAACCCCAGAAAATTCTGTAAAGGGAATCTTGAGCTCCTCTGCTCTGGTTGCTGCCCCTCTGGGGAGTGTACTTTCGTTTTCAATAAATCTGCCTTTATTGCTTCATTCCTTCCTTGCTTTGTGCGTTTTGTCCAGTTCTTTGTTCAAAATGTCAAGAACCTGAACACCCTCCACTAGTGTTATTGTTGTTAGTAGTAGTGGTATTACTATTTTAACGTTAATTTGGCTAATAAATCTAGAGATATTTTGCATTATCTAGATGTTCTGCCAAGTTTTCTATATGTAGCTATCAGCCAAATTTGCAAAGGCCATGAAAAAAAAAATAGAGTATGACCCATATCGTCGTGCCTCTCATGCACACATTGGTCTCACGTAATTTTGTTTCATCTCCTGCCAATTCTAAAAGGGTATGCAAGGCAAGATCCTATAACCTATATAAACCTACATACCCTGTATCAAAAGGACGTGCCTAAGAAGATAACATGCTAGTTGATGACAGAGCCTGAAGAGACACCTGTTCTGGATGACCTAAGTGAATTTCTCTTTTTATTTTGAATTCCTTAGAAAGAATCACCCTTGTGGCACGTAAGAACCGGCTCAAATGGGAGTGCCTGAAACCGGGTGGGGTACTGGGGCGGGGGGGTGGCCGTGAGAAGGTGGGAGAGGAAGGGGGTGGTTAGACTTTTAGGGATGCAGGCTTTGGCACCACTACGAAGCCAGGGTTTTCTTCGTGTTTTAACTCTGTCAGATTGAGAGTAGCTCTGTTGTAGCCCCTTTGCAGGGTTCCCATGAGACTCTTCCTAGGTAGTTACGTTGACTCGCTTAGCAACACAGCAAATTACAGAAACGGAGTAAGAACGTAAGAAATCGCAAAACGCGTGACGTATGGGATCGCACTATTCTTGGCCCTTCTCCCGACCCGTAGCCCCGCTCTGTTACGACTGCGTGGATGAGTCGTCTATAAAAGCTCATCTCTGCGCGTCTCTTCGCCACACTCGCTTCCTGTTTTCGGGTGATCTGTTGTGGCTTGTTTCGGGCACCGCAGTGGCCGTGAAGATGGCGTCTACCAGTCGGTTAGTATGTCCGGCTGAGCCCGGCGAGCTGAGGGGCGGGCGCGAGCGCTGCGGGCTTTCAGGCGGCCTCCGGGCAGCCTCGTCGGACTAAGTACCCAGGGGTATGGGAGAGAAGCGGCGGGACTGGCCGACCGACCGGGACAAAGGCACTTCCAGACGGCAGGACTGTCAGGGTGTCGCGGGGGTTACCCAGCTGTTGACGTCTTATGTCGTCGTCTCATGTAGACATCACCCTTTGTGGGTCCTGGTGGGCTTCTGTGTCCCCAGCCCTTGTCCTCGTGTCTTTACCGAATGTTTCAACCTCCCCTTATTTTCTTCTCCTTCTACCCCCGCCCCTCCCCCAGCTTGTTTTTTTCTTCTACGGCCCAAACAACCCGAGGGTCCGTAATTTCTCCTTTTCAAAGGAACGGGAAACAGTTGGTTCTGGGTCCCTATCGATCTGACAGCTAGGAAGTTGGGAACGTCAGCATTGGTAAGCCAGATGGAACCAGGTTACCATCACAGCGGGCCTCGAAAGTGAAGTTAGAGCCATCGGAAGAGTTGATTAGTTCCATGCTAAAGGATTTGTTTACAAATATCGTTGCCTGTGTCCTTCTGAAGAAAATCTTGCATAAGAAATTTAGTTATGTGTGCTGGGAGGTTGCTCTTCAGTATATATTTAAAAATGCAATGTACTTATATCTACAGGAAATGCATGCAGTACCCTCAGAGACAGCCTTTAATCTTGTGGCCTGAAAAATGCTTGCAGACCCTAATTATATCTCTCATTACCACTATGAGGTAGATGTTAGTATTTTTGCGTAAGTGTAAACTGAGTCATGCCAATGTTGACTTTTCCAAGGATAGTGTTAGAGTGTAGAGTCTAAGATAACCTGTTTCCTGTTATCCACGCCTGGCCTTTGGTTAGCTAATGCTGTGTTAAAAGTATCAAATTAATTCTACAGGTTCTGGAACTCTGGCACCATTTTTCTGGCACTATCAGCTGTGGAATTGGTTAATTTCACAGTGAAAGCCGTTTTTACAAAATAGCCTTTTCTGGTAACTGCCAAGACTTACATTTTATGGTTAGAAAAAAAGAATTTGGGGTGGGAGGCAGCTTTAGCTAATGTACTGTTTGAACAGAACTCGTAAAGCCAGTGACACTCTTGTTTACTGCTTCTGATTCTTGGATTGGATGCTCAGTCATTCTATCTGGGTGGTGGTCTGTCAGGTGAGGCCTCCTTGTAGGTAAATGGAAAACTTTGGCTCCCCAAATCACTCAAATACGACTTAAATTCTGTCATGGCTTTTTAAGTCTGAATTTTTTTCTAGATATGTGCAATTTATGTATCATGGCAGTTATTGCTCAAGTTTTTCTATCAGTGACAAAGTTAAATGTAGAATTTTTTATTTTTTGGAACAGGGCTGGGCTGAAGTGCAAGTGGCACAATCATGGCTCACTGCAGCCGTGACCTCCCCAGTTCAAGTGATCCTCCCACCTCAGCCTCCTGAATAGCTGGGACCATAGGTGCACACTAATTTTTTTAGTGTGCCTGGCTAATTTTTTTATTTTTTAATTTTATTACTTTTTATTTTTGTAGAGACAAGGCCTAGTTACATTGCCCAGGCTGGGCCCGAACTGCTGGGCCCAAACAGTCCTCCGACTTTGGCCTGCCAGAGTGCTGTGGTAACAGGCATGAGCCACTGTGCCCAGCCTAAATATATTATTTCTATCTTTTGCATGTTTTTCCCTCAGGAAGATGTATTGTTACTAGGCCTTGAAACTGGCTGGTGACCTCACAGAAGAATACAAATGTTTTGAGTTCAAATGTAAGCTTGGCCACTTACTAGTTCCATGACTTCAGGCAAATCATTCTGTGAGCATAATCTTTTAAAATGGGAAATAGGCCTTTCTTTCAGGATTGCTGTGGAGATTGACAATAATAAATGTATAACACCAGCAATACAGTGCATACCCAATAAATGATAGCTCTAAAATGGGGTTTGGGATTATCTGGTACTTTAGACGTTTTAATGTCAGTGGTGGTTGTTTCCCTATTCCTCCCCATTGTTTCTCTCTGTTACCACCTCCACCACCCCATTTGTATGGTTCCTCTTTTGTATTGTGGGTAATTTGGTTAAAAGTTTACTAATTTGGCGTACTTTTATTTTGATAGGTAACGCATACAAATGTTCCAAAAGCAAAATTGCAGTAGACTAAACCCATGAAAAGTAGTCTCTCCCCTTTCCTAGCTTCCAGCCATCTAAGTCTCCCCAGATCAGCCATAGTTACTAGTCTTTTGGTGTTTTCCTCGTGCTTACGATTTAACAAATGTATACAAATAGTTCTAACTTCTCTTCTTCCCAAAAGTGACCTAATTTAAACTCCATTCACTACCTTGCTTTTACCTTTTTTTAATGACATTAGCACGCAGATTTTAAAAGTGGGCAGCTCAGTCACAAAGTGAGCACATATATAGCTACTACCCAGGTAAGGAAATCAGATACCACTAGCACTAGCTAAGACACTAGCAAAGTCTCTGTCCTCAGTCATTCCCCCTCCCTTGAGAAAACCACATCCTGATTTCTAACACCATCAATTCGTTTTGCCTGCTTTGAAGTTGGCATAAATGGCATATGTATTCTGCTGTCTAGCTTCTGTCAGTATTTTGAGGTTCATCCATGTTACAGTGTATGGCTAGTTCATACTTTTCAGCTTTGTATAGGTTTTCTACCTTACTCCTCACTCTTCATATCTTTGAGATGTTTCTGTATCATTACATGAACTAGAGTTTTCTATCTACTTTTTAATAGTGCAGAGTGTTAGTTCTTAGTACTGTGTTTAACATGGCCTCCTCTTTTACTAATTTGTAATTAGTGTTACTCTGCTAACATTTTCCTTTATTTCAACATGGTTTTTCATAATTGATATCAACTGTTTAATTTTGTCATAATTTATTAAAATATTTTCCTTAGAGGAATTTATGGAGTAATCACAAATATGAAGTAATACTTACCCACGCGTTTTCCCAATGAGAAGATTCAAGACATGTTCTGGTTAAGCTGACTAGATAAGTTTGGAGGCGAATAGGGATGATTTTATCAGTTTTCCCGTAGATACCATCTTCTAAGTTGGGAGTTAACTTTCTGAATTGTATTTGCTAGCATGAGAAACTTTACCCCAAACCACAAATAACTATTTACATACTGTAAGAACAGTTGATTTTTGTCTTTTACGTGTATCTGATGTCCATAACCTAACCATTTATTGTATTATTTCAAATGATTTTTAAAAGGGCCTTATTTGCTGTGCTACCAAACATTTGTGATTGGGAGGTCATACCCCCTGAAATAATGATCAAATATTTGTTGCTTTTACAGCTGATTCTGTCAGATCATTTACGATTAATGTGTAAAAAAAAGATGAACGTGTCTTCTGTAAACTGCTTTGTTGTTCAAAATAAGATAAATTGAGCTAATTATTAATATCACAGATAAATTTACAAGTAGCTTTTGAAACCATTTGTTGAATGATAAAAAATTCAGTAAATTCTGGACTAAAGGAAATCATCAAGTCTTAAGTTCAGCAGAGCAACTTCTACCATCCCTCATTTCTATACTTACTGGGTTCAGCGTACTATTTAAATCTGTTACTAAAGTAGTTAACAAGTAGAAAAATACAGAGAGAAATTGTTCTCTGACTAGACAAATAAGTGGCAAAGAGCACAAAGTGGATGGTAATGTAAATGCTACAGGTTATTATGGTAGCTAGTCATTACAACACTAATCAGCATTTTAAAAAATCTTACTGGCCTACATATTAAGAGAAGAAACTAATTATTTTCTATTTATGTTTTGAAAGCCTTCCACAATAAAATATGAATTCCAGTGGAAACTACTTGCCAGTTACTAGCTAGAATTTAAAGTAACCTAACTGGGATGTTTACTTTGAAAATCTAGCTCACACATGTTATAATCGTATGTATTGAAGAATGTTCACAATCTTTGTCTTCCCCATCCCCCATCCCAGGAGATTACTGTGATACATGTTGGTTGGGAAGATGTAAAAATACAACTTTTTTCTTTTAGTTTGGATGCTCTTCCAAGAGTCACATGTCCAAATCATCCAGATGCGATTTTAGTGGAGGACTACAGAGCCGGTGATATGATCTGTCCTGAATGTGGCTTGGTTGTAGGTGAGTTGTTATTATGGTTTTAATTTAAATTACTGTTTAGGAGGCCAAGCACCATGGCTCATGCCTGTAATTCCAGCACTTTGGGAGGCCAAGGTGGGAGGATCACCTGAGGTCAGGAGTTCGAGACCAGCCTGACCAACATGGAGAAACCCCATCTCTACTGAAAGTACAAAAACTAGCTGGGCATAATGGTGGGTGCCTGTAATCCCAACTACTCGGGAGGCTGAGGCAAGAGAATGGCTTGAACCCGGGAGGCGGAGGTTGCAGTGAGCCGAGATCGCATTGCACTCCAGCCGGGGCAACAGAGCGAGACTCCATCTCAAAAAAAAAAAAAAAAATTGTTTAGAGTTCTTCACTTTTGCATAGTTTCCAAACTGTCATTTAATGAACACATTTTGACTTTCTTCCCCAACAAATAATTTATTGCCAAAAAAAAAAAAAAATTTGGGAAACAGAAACGAGTAAAGTTATTTAGAAACATATTTTATTGTATATCCAAATTTATGTTTTTATAATGTGGAGTGGGAGCTAATCCAGAAGAAATGAAAAGGCCACAGTAATTTCCTAAATCCTTAGTCTGAAATAACTTGGTGGAGGACTGGGGAGATGGGCTGACACTCATGCATATTAAATAATCAAACTTTTGTGACTTTTTTATATGTTGAGAAGTAGATAAACATGATTTTTGAGTCTCACCTAAAGCCTTTTAGTCCAAAAAAAAGATTTATTATAACTTCTATATGGAATCATTTATTGATGAATGTTTAGTATAAAATTATTGCCAAAAATGCTACTTAAAATTTCACCTTGTTCCTACTTGCGCACTAATCTAGATATGCAGCAGAACTTCAGACTACAGATAGTCTGTTCAAAAATTATTCTTGTGGTGGAGTTGCCGCATCTGAGAATCGGGGTAATACTTAGCAGTTTGAATTACTCAAGAATGAAAATTCTAGGAGGATTGTGGGCAGTATAACAGAAGCATTAGTAGTGGCATACTGTGGAATTGTCTTACTTGGTCCAAGAAGGCTGCTTGCCTCAGACCTACAGTGGGAGTTTTAAAGTATAGAGTTGCTAATAGGAATTGAGAATCATTTGCTACTATATTCTGCTGAGTAAGGAATAGCCAATACATTTACTATATACTAGGTACTATTCTAAATGATTTACATATTTACTCAGTTTATCCTCACAACAAACTTGTGAGGTGAGTACTAACATTATCTTCACTTTACAGATGAGGAAACTGACGTTTAGGTAGTCTAGAAGATTGACTCATTGTCTGCATGGGAGGCAGATTTCTATCTTGTATTGCCTTTCATAATAATAAAATTTTAATCTGGGGTCATCGAAGTACAACCCATCACCTGTCTTTATATGGCCTGTTTGCTAATATGGCTTTTACATTTTTAAATGGTTGAAAAAAATCATTATTTTGGGACATGTGAAAATACAAATTTCAATATCTATAAAGTTTTTCTTCGTTTGTTTTTTGAGATGGAGTTTTGTTCTTGTTGCCCAGGCTGGAGTGCAATGGCACAATCTCAGTTCACCACAACCTCTGCCTCCCGGGTTCAAGTGATTCTCCTGCCTCAGCCTCCCAAGTAGCTGGGATTACAGGCATGTGCCACTGTGCCCAGCAAATTTTGTATTTTTTTTTAGTAGAGACGGGGTTTCTCCACGTTGGTCAGGCTGGTCCTGAACTCCTGACTTCAGGTGATCTGATCACCTCGGCTTCCCAAAGTGCTGGGATTACAGGCGTGAGCCATTTCGCCTGCCCAAAGTTTTTTTTTTTGATACGGAGTTTCGCTGTTGTTGCCTAGGCCGGAGTGCAGTGGTGCGATCTCAGCTCACCGCAGCCTCTGCCTTCCAGGTTCAAGTGATTCTCCTGCCTCAGCCTCCTGAATAGCTGGGATTACAGGCGCCCACTACTATACCCGGCTGACTTTTTGTATTTTTAGTAGAGACAGGGTTTCAGCATGTTGGCCAGGCTAGTCTTGAACTCCTGACCTCAGTTGATCCACCGGCCTTGGCCTTCCAAAGTGCAGGGATTACAGGTGTAAGCCACCACGCCTGGCCTGGTATCTATAAAGTTTTATTGGAATATAGCAACACTCAGTTGTTTACATAGTGTATATGGCTCTTTTCACATTACAACAGCAGAGCTTAGTAGCTGCAACAGAAACCACATGTGCAGCTCTCATCACTTGTTCTGCTCCTCAGCATGCTAATTGCAGTGATGCAGTTATAACTCAGCAACATGTTGATCGCCACATATGTTGCCATATTGCACTGTTTTATTTATTTATTTTTATTACCATTACATATCCATTACACCAAAATAAGAAAAGTTAGCTTTGAATGTCATGCTTTTAAGGCCTGGTGGAGTGTGGATTATTTTGCTGCTGAATTAGATGGCAAAACAGTTGTATTTATTACACAATGATACTATAGCTGTGTTAAAAGAATACAGTAAGCGTGGACATTACCATACTGAGCACTCATTAGAATATTTCTGACTCAGGAAAACAATAGAAGATAATGTAAAATATAATATCTTAACACAACATAATTTTTTCACAAAAATAAAAGAATGAAACTGCGGCTGCAACTGAAGTTTCTAAGTGGCTTATTTCTTGGCCAATCAAGGAAAGCCATTTACCAGTCATAAGTTAATTAATTCATATTTGATTGCAACAGCTGAATATATGTGTCCAGAGAAAATAAATTTATTTAAGACTGTTAGCATCTCACCAAGAACAGTTGCTTGAAGAGTTGAGGACAGTGGAGCAACATCAGTAGTCAGTTGAAAGTCAAGGTAAATTATCTCAGGTATTTTTCTTTGGCTCTTGATGACTAGATTGATGTTATTGGTACTTTTCAGTTGTTTATTCAAGAAATCAGTGCTGGGCTGGGCGCAGTAGATTATGCCTGTAAACCCAGCACTTTCAGAGGCTGAGGGGGGTGGATCATGAGGTCAGGAGTTCAAAACCAGCCTGGCCAAGATGGTGAAACTCTGTCTCTACTAAAAATACAAAAATTAGCCTGGCATGGTGGTGGGCGTCTGTAATCCCAGCTACTGGGGAGGCTGAGGCAGAGAATTGCTTGAACCCGGGAGGCGGAGTTTGCATTGAGCCGATATTGCACCACTGCACTCCAGCCTGGGTGATAGAGTAAGACTCTGTCTCAAAAAAAAAAAAGTCAGTGCTGAGCTTGACAGAAGAACTAGCTCCAGTGGGTTGTCTACATGGAGCAGCTATAGGAGAAAATAGCTTCAAAGCAATTGCGAAAGTGTTAATTCAGTATAACCTGAAGTGGAATCTGCTAAAATTTATTATAACTGATAAGGGTAAAAATATATGTGGAGCAGAAGATTTAGTGGGACAGATTTGCCAAGATTGAAAATGTAAGGTGTTTAAACAGCCTGTTTATTATATTATTCATCAGCAGTACTTTGTTAGAGAAGACTTTAATCTACCTGGTGTTATTGAACCAGTAATTGTGAACAATGAACTTCATTCACTCTTGTGGACGTAACTATCAATATCAGTTCTGTGACTTTTTTTTTTTTGAGACAGATTCTCTTTTTCAGGCTGGAGTGCAGTGGTGCGATCATAACTCATTTCAGCCTCAACTCCTGGGCTCAAGCAGGACCCTGGCTAATTTTTTTTTTTTTTTTTTGGTAGAGATAGGGTCTCACAGTGTTGCCCAGGCTCGTCTTGAACCCTGGCCTCAAGTGATCCTCTTGCCTTTGCCTCCCAAAGTGCTGGGATTATAGGTGTGAGCTATCATGCTCGGCCAGTTTTGTGACATTTTTTGTTAGAAATAAAAGCTGAGTATTTCTAACAAAATATTGTTAGGGTGACTTGTCTTAATGACACACTAATTTGGTGATTTAGCAGTAGTAAAGTTTTGTTATGATTTTTCTGAACTCAGGGGACAAGAGTAAGATTTTTCTGAATCAGTACTGCCTTCAGCTACTGCTGTTGAGCACTGGATGGTTTTGAAAATTAGCTTTTGCTGCAAACTTGCTAATACTTCTTAATGAATTCATCATAGAGTTACAAGGCAAAATACTGCTTTTCTGTGAAACATAAACTGCGGTAAAGTCAATTTCACAAGTTAATATTTGAATCATAAGTAATGTCAAATTGCTTTTATATACTTTATATACTTCCAGTACTGTCAGAAGTTAAAATAGGATATTCATTACCACATAGATTTGCAGCAGATATATTTTCCAGGCTCAAGCTATATTTTCAGCGGTGTTTTTCAGACCTGAATCCAAATGCAAAGGAAATTTTCATATTTCAAAATTTGTTTTCACTGCACAGTTAAGGGGGTTCCAGCTAACCTTCAATTGGTAGTGACTAATCTGCAGGGTAACAGTATGTTAAAAGACCATTATCAGGAGAAGAATGTGATACAATTCTATAAATGCCTTCCAAGCAGTAAATATGCTCAATTAAAATCATATGCTTGTGGATTAATTATCGGTATTTGGCAGTACTTATCTATGTGAAAAGAAAGTGAAATATATAAAATCTTGTCAGTACAACATCATTGACACATGAACATTTGTCATTCATTTTGATGATAGAGAGTATTAACTTTGAACTCCAGTTAAATGAAATGTTATCCCCAAAAAAGAGAATTTTATTCTTCTCATTAGTAGGCATGTATTACAGTAAATTACCTAATTATTATATTTTAAATTTCAACAATAAAAAATAGTGGATTTTTTTCTTATTTTATATAAGTACCTACTTAATATCCTTAGTTTTGCCTCTTGACCCACAAAGCCTAAAATACTTTGTCACCCTTTACAGAAAATGTTTGCTTAACCCTTCAGTTAAATGAGAGCCTTCCAATTCTTCCACAATGTTAAGATCAAACTGATAATGTGTTACGAGTGAGACAGACAAAACTGAAGATAATTTCAGCTTCTTAGCTCTCCTAACCTCTGTAGCCTTTTTTTTTTTTTTTTTTTTGGAGTGAGAGTCTTCCTCTATCCCCCAGGCTGGAGTGCAGTGGCACGATCTCTGCTCACTGCAGCCTCTGCCTCCGGGGTTCAAGCGATTCTTGTGCTTCAGCCTACTGAGTACCTGGGATTACAGGCGTGCACCACCACACCCATGTGTATTTTTAGTAGAGACAGGGTTTCACCATGTTGTCCAGGCTAGTTTTAAACTCCTGGCCTCAAGTGATCCAGCTGCCTTGACCTCCCAACGTTCTGAGTTTATAGGCGTGCGCTATGGTGCCTGGCCCATTTTTAAAAAACATGAAAGTATCCCATTATATTTTCAGCCTTCCCACCAGCCTCACTTCCGCTTTAACCAGCAAGACAGTTGAGATTAATCAGCCGGAAAAGGAAGATATAATTCACAGGACTTGTATGCTTTCTTGTGCTTGGAATTCCTAATTTTTGCTTGTACTTTTCTGCTGTATCAAACCAAAGGAAGTTAATTTTGTTTTTGTTTTTATTGATTTATTCATATCAAACACCGTGTTAAATCTTGAGGTCTGAAAAAAATATCCAATAAAACTTACTTTCTATGATATATGACAATATTTCTTTTTGATACTGATTCTTCTGACATAAAATATAACCAACACTTAATTTAAAATACACGGTAGGCTCATTCATAGATAATTTGTGGTTAAATGTGTAATATATTGTGTAAGTGAAGAATCCATTCCATTACCAAACAAGGACAAGTGTAGAAGAGTCTAGTAGCAAAGTTCTGTTTTGCTGAGACTATCATCAAGCAAATTAAGTTGGAAATACCTAAATTGAACATAACACTGCACGAGTATAAATTAATGACATATATACCTGTATATATTAATGTCATATATCAATAGTGAATTTAGATTGCATTAAAATCATGTGTCACTTGGTGAGGATATATTCTGAGAAATGCATTGTTAGATGATTTCATCATGTGAACATCATAGATGGTACTTATAAAACCTAGATGGTATAGTCTGCAACACACCTAGGCTACATAGTATAGCCTATTGCTTCTAAGCTACAAATCTATACAGTGTTATCGTACTGAGTACTGTAGGCAGTTTTAACTCAGAGGTAAGTATGTATCTTTTTCTTTTTTTTAAATACATACCTAGTATTTATTGTTCTGACTTCTGGAGCTTTCGGCCAAACTCTTATTCTAGTATATGGTGTTTTTAACATCCGGTTCAATGTAGGCTTTGTGGGGCATGTCTGACCAATTGTACCTTCTCTTACTAGTTCTTTTTTTTTTTTTTTTTTTTTTTTTTTGAGATAGCGTCTTGCTCTGTCACCCAGGCTAGGGTGCAGTGGCATGAGCTCGGCTCATTGCAACTTCCACCTCCCAGGGTCAAGTGATTCTCATACCTCAGCCACTCGAGTAGCTGGGATTAAGAGTGTGCACCACCACTCCCAGCTAATTTTTGTTGTTTTGGTAAAGACGGGGTTTCCCCATGTTGGCCAGGCTGGTCTCAAATTCCTAGCTTCAAAGAGATACCCCCAGCCTCGGCCTCCCAAAGTACTGGGATTACAGGTGTGAGCCACTGCGCCAGGCCCCACTTACTACATTTTTGTAGGTACTCAGGTACATTAACTTACCCAGTTTACCTATGAAAAGTGGGAGAAAACTAGTATCCTTTCATCCTATTGTTCTGTGAGTTGTCAGGGTGCGTACAGACCCTGCCATATATGTGAATGTGTTCAGCTCTCTCTTATATATCGAACATAGAAAAGGTACAATGAAAAGACAGTATTATAATCTTAAGGGACCACCATTGTGTATATAGTCCATTCTAAGCCAAAATGTTATGCAACATGTGACTGTATATGTAATTGAATTTGCATCAGCTCAGTGGTTTAAAGGCATTTGCTCTTTATTGCCAGCTCAGTGCAGCCTTTGCCTCTTACACCTAAGAAAATGGGGAAGAAATCAAGCTGGGCAAATATTCGATAGCCCACTAAGGGATAGCATTTGTGACTTTTTTCTTATTTAAAATACTGTTTTTCATGGGAATTTGAATCCAGACATCAAGTGTTTCCTAATAAATTATCTTGGCATACATGATTTGATTATGCTTGCCATAAAATTTTTACATTGTCTGAAACATTTTAGATTAAACCGTATTAATTTAATAAACATTTTCTGAATTGTTTTTGGACAGTCTCTTTTTTCTTTTATTTTTATTTTTATTTTTTATTTTTTTGAGATGGAGTCTCGCTCTGTTGCCCAGGCTGGTGTGCGGTGGCACAAACTCTGCTCACTGCAACCTCCACCTCCCAGGTTCAAGTGTTGTCCTGCTTCAGCCTCCAGGGTAGCAGGGATTTACAGGCACACGCCAGCACGCCTGGCTGATAGATTTGTATTTTTAGTAGAGACGGGTTTTCACCATGTTGGCCAGGCTGGTCTCGAACTCTTGACCTCAGGTCACCCCCACCCCCCCGCCTTGACCTCCCAAAGTGCTGGGATTACAGGTGTGAGTCACTATGCTCAGCTGGACAGTCCTATATTTAATTAATGTTTAATTTGTGCTCTAAAATTAGAACAGCCCATTGTCACTAATTCCTCTTTAATAGCAAACTCAAGTGTAGATATGGCCCAATTTTCATATTCAGAGCCGTATGTCACCCCTCCCATCTGAGTTAGCAACTAAGAGAGCCCTTTACTATTACTTTTTTTTTTTTTTTTTAAAGACGGAGTCTCACTCTGTCACCCAGGCTGGAGTGCAGAGGCTCACTGCAGCCTCCGCCTCCCAGGTTCAAGCAGTTCTCATGCCTCAGCCTCCCGAGTAGCTAGGACTACAGGCACCTGCCACCACACGTGGCTCATTTTTTGTGTTTTTAGTAGAGACAGGGGTTTCACCATATCTGCTGGGCTGGTCTCGAACACCTAACCTCTGGTGATCTGCCCACCTCGGCCTCCCAAAGTGCTGGAATTACAGGCGTGAGCCACCGTACCTGACCACTGTCACCTTTTTAAATGAAATAATTCATAACACCAAAAGTATATTTATAAGTTTATATCTTACACCTTATACCTTTTTTCCTGCCTGTAATAACATTTATCTCATTGTCTCTCAAACCGTCACCTCATTCTTCCTGAGGCCAACCTACCACCAATCTCAAAACAAGGGCAAGTGTTTTTGATTTTTCTTAAAGTAACGTAATACTTCAGGAACCAATTTTTGTTTCATTTACAGTTACATTACAAACTACCTCAAAACTTAGTGACTTACAACAGCCATTTTATTTTGCTCATGATTTTATGAGTCAGTAATTTGGGAAGGACTTATCTGGGCAGTTGGCATTGGCTGGACCTGTAGGATCTGCTTCTTTGATAACTTCTTCACTTGCATTTCTGGTTCCTCTGTGCTGCTTGACCTCCGCACATGAATCTGTCATCCTCCAGGGCCTCTCCGTAGTTGTCTCACAGTAGTCATATTTTATACTACATGGTAGTTGGCTTCTAAGAGAAGTACCTCAAGAGCAAGTGTTCTGAGAAAGGGGAAGCTAGACATGGGTGGTAGGTAAGGGTTATGCCTAGAACTGGCACAGGATCACTTCAGTATTCTATTTGTCGTGGCCATAATAGGACTTACCTGAGTTGAAGGGAGTAGAGAAATAGGCTGTACCTAAACGTGATAGTGACAAGGTCACGTTGCAGAAGAACATGTGGATGGGAGATGTTGCCATCTTTGGAAAATACAAATTGTCACACATTTGCTGCCTTTTGATAATGTGTGTTTTTTTTTTTTGAAACGGAGTCTGGCTCTGTCGCCCAGGCTGGAGTGCAGTGGCCGGATCTCAGCTCACTGCAAGCTCCGCCTCCCGGGTTCCCACCATTCTCCTGCCTCAGCCTCCCAAGTAGCTGGGACTACAGGCGCCCGCTAGTTTTTTGTATTTTTTAGTAGAGACGGGGTTTCACCATGTTAGCCAGGATGGTCTTGATCTCCTGACCTCGTGATCCGCCCGTCTCGGCCTCCCAAAGTGCTGGGATTACAGGCTTGAGCCACCGCGCCTGGCCCTTGATAATGTTTTTCGCCAGTATTTAAATAGCTGTATAGTGTTTAGTGTCCTTTAAAACTTGTTTCCAATTTTTGTAGCTATAGTTAATGCTATTTTTAATGCTATTTAACATGTGATAGTTGCTTAATTGATTCTCTTTTATTTGAATTACAAGATTTGTATTTGAAACGTGAAGTGTTATGATTTGGTATTAGCTGCCCATTTCATCATTGATCCTTAAGATACTGCTAGTGACTCTTAAAACGACAAATTTTTATTTTTTATTTTATTTTTGAGACAAGATCTCACTCTTTTACCAGGCTGGAGTGCACCGGAGTCCTCTTGACTCACTGCAACCTCCACCTCCCTGGTTGAAACGATCCTCTCACCTTAGCCTGCTGAGTAGCTGGGACTACAGGCACACGGCACCACACCTGGCTAATTTTTGTATTTTTTGTAGAGACAAGGTTTAGCCATGTTGCCCATGCTGGTCTTGAACTTTTGGCCTTACACAGTCTACCCGCCTCAGCCTCCCAAAATGTCCACGCCCAACCTGGCCCAATTCTTAAAGCAAAGTTTTGTTGTTCCTACTATGAAACTGGTTTTTGTTTGTTTTGTTTTGTTTTTGAGACCGAGTCTCGCTATGTCGCCCAGGCTAGAGTGCAGTGGCTTTATCTTGGCTCACTGCAACCTCTGTCTCCTGGGTTCCAGCGATTCTCCTGCCTCAACCTTCTGAGTAGTGGGATTACAGGTGACGACCACCACCACGCCTGACTAATTTTTGTATTTTTAGTAGAGATGGGGTTTCGCCATATTGGCCAGGCTGTTCTCAAACTCCTGACCTCAAATGATCCACCTGCCTCAGCTTCTCAGAGTGCTGGGATTACAGGTGTGAGCCACTGTGTCCAGCTGAAACTGTTTGTTCTAACAGTACTTTTTTGTGGGGTTTTTTCCCCAGATGCCAATTGTATGATTATGTCGTTTTAAAAGTTGAACACTAGGTGGCAGTATTATTATATTTAGATAATCCGTTTGTTCATAAATTTGACCTTGTACATTTCCCATAAATTGATTTTTATAACCAGTAAAGTATTAGCTTATAATCTGCCATAATTGCTATTAAAACATAAAATTGGGACCGGGCACGGTGGCTCAAGCCTGTAATCCCAGCACTTTGGGGAGGCCGAGACGGGCGGATCACAAGGTCAGGAATCGAGACCATCCTGGCTAACGCGGTGAAACCCCGTCTCTACTAAAAAATACAAAAATCTAGCCGGGCGAGGTGGCGGGCGCCTGTAGTCCCAGCTACTCTGGAGGTTGAGGCAGGAGAATGGCGTGAACCCGGGAGGCGGAGCTTGCAGTGAGCTGAGATCCGGCCACTGCACTCCAGCCCCGGTGACAGAGCCAGACTCCGTCTCAAAAAAAAAAAAAAAAAAACAACATAAAATTGGTCTATCATGACTTCTATAAGTTATTTCACAATGAAGAGTTGTTTGAAACTAGTAGTATTTCTAGTTAAAGCCACTTTTTTGTGTACCATTTAAATCTAAATTATTTGTATGTAAAAACAATGTAAAGAAGATACTGGAAAACAGTTTAAGTGTATTTGAAAGAGAAAAATGAGTCCATTTGACCTTTCCCTTCTTCTAAACTCATTCTGCATATTGTTTATACCAGCGAATCTGAAATATGAATGTATAAATGTGCATTAAGAGTCAGCTGGGGAAGGCCAGGCGCGGTGGCTCAAGCCTGTAATCCCAGCACTTTGGGAGGCCGAGACGGGCGGATCACAAGGTCAGGAGATCGAGACCATCCTGGCTAATACGGTGAAACCCCGTCTCTACTAAAGAATACAAAAAACTAGCCGGGCGACGATGCGGGCGCCTGTAGTCCCAGCTACTTGGGAGGCAGAGGCAGGAGAATGGCGTGAACCTGGGAGGCGGAGCTTGCAGTGAGCTGAGATCCTGCCACCGCACTCCAGCCTGGGCGACAGAGCCAGACTCCGTCTCAAAAAAAAAAAAAAAGAGTCAGCTGGGGAATGTGCTTAAAACGATTCTAGGCTCCATTTGCAGACATTCTAATGTAGGTCATATATTGGTAACATTGAGGAACACAAATCTGTACTCTTTACAGTTTACCACATTCTTTTAGATTTTCTGTATGTTTAGATTTTTTACCTTCATATTTTCCATGTCTTCACACCTAGACTGCAAATTCCTGGGGGCATATATTTTATAATTGTGTGTCTCCATTGCTCCTAGTATAGCTAGAAGTTACTGTCTCTAGAATTGAGGGTTGGCTTTACTAATTGATAAGCTGTGTAACTATAGTTGAGTTACATAATTTGTTCAAGCTTAATTTGTTTCATCTGTAAAATAAATATTTTTTTCTTCCCCCATGGAAGACTGATACCATACATCTCAGAATTGCTGAGTCCAATGAAATAATATGTGAATACATAGTGGAATTTTAGTATAAGATTTCACTGATACGTATTGTGGAGATACAAGTGCTTTTTTTTGAGGCAGGGTCTCGCTCTGTTGTCCAGGCTAGTGGCATGATTATGGCTCACCACAACCTTTACCTCTCAGGCTCAGGTATCTTCCTGCCTCAGTTTCACAAGTAGCTGTGGCCACAGGCTCATACCACCACCCCCAGCTAATTTTTAAAAAAGTTATTAATATTTGTAAAGGTAGCATCTCCCTGTGTCGCCCAGGCTGATCTCGAACTCCTGGGCTCAAGCAGTCATCCTGCCCCAGACTCCCCACAGTGCTAGAATTACAGGCATGAGCCACTGTGCTCAGCCTCCCCCTTGTTTTTTTTTTTTTTTTTTTTTTAAACCTTGTAGAAAAAGAGGGTGATTCTAAGTCTGAAATGCCACATTTCATAGCATGTCAGTTGCAACAAATGTTTGAGTGATTGCTGTGGGTCTGGTATATTTAATGCTCCAATTATAGTATGTTGAAGATTATTGGGTAACCATCTTTCAATTAGCATTAACGGTGTTTTCCAAAGGGAAAAATTAAGTTTGGTTTAATATGGCCAAGTTTTTAAAATAAGCATATTTATATTCACTTACAAGTTATTTCTTTGGCATCCCTTGTAAGCCTTTAGACACAGCCTTCTTGCCTAATTTACAGCTTTTAATTTGGGTGCAATTTTTCTCTTAAGCGTCAGAAAATTACTCATTAAGTACTTGAGTAGCAGACTGCCCTTTGAGCTGGTTTGTTTCCATTTTACAGAAGGGGAAACTGAGACTCAAATTGCTTAGGTAATTAGCTCAAGATTCCCATCTTATAAGCGACAGAGCCACATAAATCCAGGTCTGTGAGACTTAAAAAACTTTTTTTAAACATATGGCTCTGTTAATCACTGTGCTGGTTGGTTACTGAGAGTGACAGAAAGATGAGAATGCTGTGAGCAAACCCTGGAGCCACTCTTTGGATAGTGTATGAAAGAGAGTAGGGTAACTTAATACTGGATCCTGCAGTTAAAGCTACATTACAGATCTTCCAAATATGGTGACATCCTGAAGACAGTACTGTTGAAATTTGAGTGAAGCACAGTTTTTAAGAATGAGTAAGGATTTATGGAGAGAAAATTATTCCAAGTAAAGGGAAAAAGAAACCTATGCCATAGGATAGAGGCCTGAACAGTAGTAGTATGTGAGTGGCCAAATGTATTGTGGCCAAATTTAGGATACACTTTCAACCAGTGCATCAGCTCCTCCTCTTAGATGCTGCTACTCCTATCGACCTACTTGTATTTGAGGAAAATTGAAATATTATAAGATATCCAGGGATGGAGCTTACAATGTATTTTCCTCACTGTTTTCCACTGTTTCACCTTGAACAGTTTTCTTTAGGGTCTAAACATCAGGGGCAAAGTAGGCTTTTATGGGCTGGTCTGGGAAATAAACTGTGATATGCTTTGTTTCTGGGAGATAATTCATGTTGAGTTCCTACTCAATTTATGGCAACATAAACTGTGATTTAGAGACTGGTAATTTAGAGACTTGCTATGTTATTAATAGTATTTCTTTATGAAGTCAGCATTCTCTTCAAACTTGAATGCTCTCATTCAAGCTGACCATTTCTTGGTCAGCATTCTCTTCAAACTTGTCTAATGTAAGATTTCAGTAAGAATGTGTAGTGATCCTGGACTAAAAAGGAGGATTATTTGACATGTCATGAGAAGGAATCGTAGAAAGGATTAAATGACCACAGAAAGTGTGGAAGCTAATGATACATTTCATCATCAACGTGAGACTTACTGTTTACAGCATGTTGACTTAAAATAGTTTTCCAAAGTACCTTGAAATTTTTTTTTTTTTTTTTTACTTTAAACGTAAAAATATGTGATGCTTAGAGTTTGTCCACCTTGAATAATAATATGTTCAGATTCTTGAACTTCTAGACTTATCAGCACGTTTGACAGCATTTGTAGTTTTTAAACTAAATGAGCCCTTGAGGACAAGTAATTTGGGGTTATTCTGAGACTTCTACTTCTGAATTCTTTACTACAGGTTGTATGCCACAGTGATTAAGATTAGTTTCCAGGAAGACAGCAGAAAGAATTGAAATTCTGGGAAATTCCTCATGTTCCTGTTCTTAAAAATTCCTTTATGAGGAGCTGGGGGCTTGTGCCGTAATCCTGATAACTCAAGAGGCTGAGGCAGGAGGATCACTTGGGGCCAGGAGTTCAAGACCAGCCTAGGCAATGTAGCCAGACCGTGTCTGTAAAAAAAGAAATTTTTTTTTAGTTAGCTGTGTGTGGTGGCACAAGCCTATAGTCCTACCTGCTTGGGGGAATTAGGTCCCCCAAGTAGCTGGTGAGAATCGCTTGAGCCCAGGAGTTTGAGGCTGCAGTGATATGATTGTGCCACTGCACTCTAGCCTGGGTGACAGATCAAGACTCCACCTCCAAAAAATAAAACAAAATTTTAAATTCCTTTATTAAATTACAAAAATAAGAAGCAAAAACACTTAAGAGTCTAGGTCAGGCTAGAAAATCAGACTCTTCTCAGTATTTGCTTCCTGGCTGGTTTTGGTGTGTTGCAGTTTCCCCTGCACGATAAGCCCTTCTGGTTTTCACGTTGTACTATGAAATACCTTTGGTTGGATTTCCAATTGCTTGCATGGTAAAGAGGATAAATGTCTGTTTAATTTGTCTTTCTTTGTGGTTTGCTTCAGAATATGAGGCAGAGTACCCTGATTTTTCTGGGCATTCTTTCTCACTTCTCCTCTCCCCCATCCTATTATTCCTTATAGTTGAGACTGCGGGTTATTTGCCAACATCCATTTCCCCATTCTTTCATTAGTGAGAGTCCCTGAGTTTTATGTATGTGGCTGCTCACCTAGACCCTATTTCCCAGTTTCCCCTGTAGCTAGGTATGCCATGTGGTTAAGTTCTGACCAGTGGGTTTATAAGTATTAGAAGAGATGTGTACAGCTCTAGATCCTGCCTTAATAAAAGATGTATCCTTACTTTTTCTCCTTCCCAATGGCTAGGATGTAAACATGATAAAGGAAATTACCAATAGCTGTCCTATACTACACACTGCAAGCCATAATAAGGATATCTTATCAAAAAGATAGGAGGAGCTTGGGTCATACTAGCCTAGACTATTAAGTGTGGACTGTTAACATGAGAAACTTCTATCTTAAGTCACTACTATTTTTTATTTAATTATAGCAACCCTACCTGTATATCCTTCCTTAAAAACTTCTGGAATCCTGGCCAGATGCGGTGGCTCACCCCTGTCATCCCAGAACTTTGGGAGGCCGAGGCGGGCAGATCACGAGGTCAGGAGTTTGAGACCAGCCTGACCAACATGGTGAAACCTTGTCTCTACTGAAAATACAAAAATTAGCTGGGCATTAGCCAGGCGTGGTGGTGTGCGCCTGTAATCCCAGCTACTTAGAAGGCTGAGGCAGGAGAATTGCTTGAACCCAGGAGGTGGAAGTTACAGTGAGCCGAGATAGTGCCACTGCACTCCAGCCTGGGTGACACAGCAAGACTCCGTCTCAAAAAAACAAAAAAAAACAAAAAAAAAAAACATGGAATCCTGTGGGAAGTTTCTCGTTTGGGTCATCTATTAGTCTGCTAGGGACTGTGCTACTGCCCAGAGAGACTGATAGTACTGGTGGTAGTGACGTTGGAAGATTTTCTGGATTGGATTGGATTGACAGTTCTTTATTATAGATAGAATGAATAAGCTTAAAAATCAATATGAGGCTTATGAATATAAAACTATAATAAAGAGAAACAGGGATCCTATGGACTTGGCAGAAAACTGTGCCCATAACATAGTTTAATTACTCAGAGAAAGTTACAGAAACCAATGTGATCAATGAGCTAAAGGGTCCATTATTGAAATATTATGGAAGATTTCTATTAAATGTCAGAAAAAAGTAACACAGCACAAGGAGACCAACACGATAAAACTGGTTTTTAGGCACTAATTGGCAGACTTAACACTCTAAAAAACTAAATCAGTAAAGCAGAGAACAAACCTGAGATACACCCACAGTGTGCAAGACGACAAGATATCTATTAGGTTAGTAAGACAAGGTACCCACTATGGTACTACTTGAAGATCCAGGTGAATAAAGTAAAGTATTAAAGATAAAAGAGAAAAAAACTTTACATTCCTAGCAGAAGAGCTCAGGGCTACAAATCAAGAATTGTGCACACCACTGGGGATTGCATCCTTTTAATATTTTAAAAATTATATTAATAGAAACTTGTAACCTACCACTTTCTTTCTTTTCTTTTCTTTTTTTTTTTTTTTTTTTGAAACAGAGTTTCGCTCTTGTTGCCCAGGCTGGAGTACAATGGCACGATCTCGGCTCACCGCAGCCTGCACCTCCCAGGTTCAAGCGATTCTCCTTCCTCAGCCTCTCAAGTAGCTGGGGTTGCAGGCATGCAGCACCACGCCCGGCTAATTTTGTATTTTTAGTACAGACCGGATTTCACCATCTTGGTCAGGCTGGTCTCAAACTCCTGACCTCAGGTGATCCACTCACCTTGGCCTCCTAAAGTGCTGTGATGACAAGCGTGAGCCACCACACCGGGCCTAAAAAGTTACTTTCAAAGGACGTAAATCATGTTGACAGATTACTTCTCTGTGACAGTTGCTGAAATACAATGAAGTTATCCCTAATTCTTCAGCTTGTCATTTGGTACAAAAAGGAAGCCATAGAACAATCTTCTGAGCCAGACGCAATGGCTCGTGCCTGTAATCCCAGCACTTTGGGAGACTGAGGTGGGTGGATCACCAGAGGTCAGCAGTTTGAGACCAGCCTGGCCAATGTGGTGAAACCCTGTCTCTACTAAAAATACAAAAAATTAGCCGGGTGTGGTGGTGGATGCCTGTAATCCCGGCTACCCGGGAGGCTGAGTTAGGAGAACTGCTTGAACCTACAAGGCAAAGGTTGCCGCCAGCCAAGAGCCAGCCTGGCCAACAAGAGCGAATCTCCATCTCAAAAATAATAATAAATAAAAAGAGCAATCTTTTATAAGGATTTATACATAAATCTTCAAAAATACAGTGCCGAATTATCTTTGTTAATTGTCGCTTGGAACAGCACTAATGACTATTCGCTTAACATTTTTGGTTCTCCTTTAGGGTATATGATGTAATTGTATTTCTACCCTTTGAAGCATGACCACTTGACTGGCTTTGGCCAGTGGCATGTGAGTGGAAATGTTAGTGTCACTTTTGGTCAGAAGCCGTTATGAAGTCTGTGTATAATTTCCCACATTCCCTTCCCCATCCATGGTAACTGGCAATATCTCAGGTGATAAAGATCCTGTCACCTTGAATAAGGATGGTGTAAGAAGCTTCCAGCTATCCCTTTATAGACATGTAATGTGAATAAGAAATCTTCATTTTAAGCCGCTGAACTTTAAAAATTGTTCCTCCAGTATAACTTGATTTATCCTAACACATAAGTATTAAAGTATAATAAATCTCAAACAATTGTGGTTAGCTTTTTACAACATAAGACGTGGTGGCTGGGCGCGGTGGCTCACACCTGTAGTCCCAGCGCTTTGGGAGGCCAAGGCGGGAGAATCGCTTGAACCTGGGAGGCGGAGATTGCAGTGAGACGATATCACACCACTGCAGTCCAGCCTGGGTGACTGAGCAAGACTCAGTCTCAAAAATAAATAAATAAATAAATAAATAAATAAATAGGGGGCGGAGCAAGATGGCCGAATAGGAGCAGCTCTAGTCTCCAACTCCCAGCGCGAGCGACACAGAAGACCGGTGATTTCTGCGTTTTCAACTGAGGTACTGGGGTCATCTCGCTAGGGAGTGCCGGACAATCGGTGCGGGTCAGCTGCTGCAGCCTGACCAGCGTGAGCTGAAGCAGGGCGAGGCATCGCCTCACCTGGAAGCGCAAGGGGGAAAGGAATCCCTTTTCCTAGCCAGGGGAACTGAGACACACAACACCTGGAAAATCGGGTAACTCCCACCCCAATACTGCGCTTTAAGGAAACAGGCACACCAGGAGAATTTATCCCACACCTGGCCGGGAGGGTCCCACGCCCACGGAGCCTCCCTCACTGCTAACACAGCCGTCTGCGGCGATCTATCCGCAAGGCAGCAGCGAGGCTGGGGGAGGGGCGCCCGCCATTGCTGAGGCTTAAGTAGGTAAACAAAGCCGCTGGGAAGCTCGAACTGGGTGGAGCTCACAGCAGCTCAAGGAAGCCTGCCTGTCTCTGTAGACTCTACCTCTGCGGACAGCGCACAGCTGCAGTCCATTAGGGGAAAGAGCGGGGGCGGTGCAGACGCGAGCGACTCTGTCTGACAGCTTTGGGGAGAGCCGTGGATCTCCTAACGCGGAGGTTGAGATCGAGAACGGACAGACTGCCTGCTCAGGTGGGTCCCTGACCCCTGAGTAGCCTAGCTGGGAGACATCCCCCACTAGGGGCAGTCTGACACCCCACACCTCACAGGGTGGCGTCACCCCTGAGAGGAAACTTCCAAAGAAAGAATCAGACAGGTACACTCGCTGTTCAGCAATATTCTATCTTCGGCAACCTCTGCTGCTGATACCCAGGCAAACAGGGTCTGGAGTGGACCTCAAGCAATCTCCAACAGACCAACAGACAGTCCTTCTGACTGTCAGACGGAAAACTATCAAACAGGAAGGACACCTATACCAAAACCCCATCCGTACGTCACCATCATCAAAGTCCAAAGACAGATAAAACCACAAAGATGGGGAGAAGCAGGGCAGAAAAGCTGGAAATTCAAAAAATAAGAGCGCATCTCCCCCTGCAAAGGAGCGCAGCCCATCGCCAGCAACGGGTCAAAGCTGGTCAGAGAATGACTTTGACGAGATGAGAGAAGAAGGCTTCAGTCCATCAAACCTCTCAGAGCTAAAGGAGGAATTACGTACCCAGCGCAAAGAAACTAAAAATCTTGAAAAAAAAGTGGAAGAATTGACAGCTAGATTAATTAATGCAGAGAAGATCATAAACGAAATGACAGAGATGAAAACCATGACACGAGAAATACGTGACAAATGCACAAGCTTCAGTAACCGACTCGATCAACTGGAAGAAAGAGTATCAGCGATTGAGGATCAAATGAATGAAATGAAGCGAGAAGAGAAACCAAAAGAAAAAAGAAGAAAAAGAAATGAACAAAGCCTGCAAGAAGTATGGGATTATGTAAAAAGACCAAATCTACGTCTGATTGGGGTGCCTGAAAGTGAGGGGGAAAATGGAACCAAGTTGGAAAACACTCTTCAGGATATCATCCAGGAGAACTTCCCCAACCTAGTAGGGCAGGCCAACATTCAAATTCAGGAAATACAGAGAACGCCACAAAGATACTCCTCCAGAAGAGCAACTCCAAGACACATAATTGCCAGATTCACCAAAGTTGAAATGAAGGAAAAAATCCTAAGGGCAGCCAGAGAGAAAGGTCGGGTTACCCACAAGGGAAGCCCATCAGAATAACAGCAGACCTCTCGGCAGAAACTCTACAAGCCAGAAGAGAGTGGGGGCCAATATTCAACGTTCTTAAAGAAAAGAATTTTCAACCCAGAATTTCATATCCAGCCAAACTAAGCTTCATCAGTGAAGGAGAAATAAAATCCTTTACAGATAAGCAAATGCTTAGAGATTTTGTCACCACCAGGCCTGCCTTACAAGAGACCCTGAAGGAAGCCCTAAACATGGAAAGGAACAAGCGGTACCAGCCATTGCAAAAACATGCCAAAATGTAAAGACCATCGAGGCTAGGAAGAAACTGCATCAACTAACGAGCAAAATAACCAGTTAATATGATAATGACAGGATCAAGTTCACACATAACAATATTAACCTTAAATGTCAATGGACTAAATGCTCCAATTAAAAGACACAGACTGGCAAACTGGATAAGAGTCAAGACCCATCAGTCTGCTGTATTCAGGAGACCCATCTCACATGCAGAGACATACATAGGCTCAAAATAAAGGGATGGAGGAAGATCTACCAAGCAAATGGAGAACAAAAAAAAGCAGGGGTTGCAATCCTAGTCTCTGATAAAACAGACTTTAAACCATCAAAGATCAAAAGAGACAAAGAAGGCCATTACATCATGGTAAAGGGATCAATTCAACAGGAAGAGCTAACTCTCCTAATATATATGCACCCAATACAGGAGCACCCAGATTCATAAAGCAAGTCCTTAGAGACTTACAAAGAGACTTAGACTCCCATACAATAATAATGGGAGACTTCAACACTCCACTGTCAACATTAGACAGATCAACGAGACAGAAAGTTAACAAGGATATCCAGGAATTGAACTCATCTCTGCACCAAGCGGACCTAATAGACATCTATAGAACTCTCCACCCCAAATCAACAGAATATACATTCTTCTCAGCACCACATCGCACTTATTCCAAAATTGACCACATAATTGGAAGTAAAGCACTCCTCAGCAAATGTACAAGAACAGAAATTATAACAAACTGTCTCTCAGACCACAGTGCAATCAAACTAGAACTCAGGACTAAGAAACTCAATCCAAACCGCTCAACTACATGGAAACTGAACAACCTGCTCCTGAATGACTACTGGGTACATAACGAAATGAAAGCAGAAATAAAGATGTTCTTTGAAACCAATGAGAACAAAGATACAACATACCAGAATCTCTGGGACACATTTAAAGCAGTGTGTAGAGGGAAATTTATAGCACTAAATGCCCACAAGAGAAAGCAGGAGAGATCTAAAATTGACACTCTAACATCACAATTAAAAGAACTAGAGAGGCAAGAGCAAACACATTCAAAAGCTAGCAGAAGGCAAGAAATAACTAAGATCAGAGCAGAACTGAAGGAGATAGAGACACAAAAAACCCTCCAAAAAATCAATGAATCCAGGAGTTGGTTTTTTGAAAAGATCAACAAAATTGACAGACCGCTAGCTAGACTAATAAGAAAAGAGAGAGGAATCAAATAGACGCAATAAAAAATGATAAGGGGATATCACCACCGACCCCACAGAAATACAAACAACCATCAGAGAATACTATAAATGCCTCTACGCAAATCAACTAGAAAATCTAGAAGAAATGGATAATTTCCTGGACACTTACACTCTCCCAAGACTAAACCAGGAAGAAGTTGAATCCCTGAATAGACCAATAGCAGGCTCTGAAATTGAGGCAACAATTAATAGCCTACCCACCAAAAAAAGTCCAGGACCAGATGGATTCACAGCTGAATTCTACCAGAGGTACAAGGAGGAGCTGGTACCATTCCTTCTGAAACTATTTCAATCAATAGAAAAAGAGGGAATCCTCCCTAACTCTTTTTATGAGGCCAACATCATCCTGATACCAAAGCCTGGCAGAGACACAACAAAAAAAGAGAATTTTAGACCAATATCCCTGATGAACATCGATGCAAAAATCCTCAATAAAATACTGGCAAACGGATTCAGCAGCACATCAAAAAGCTTATCCACCATGATCAAGTGGGCTTCATCCCTGGGATGCAAGGCTGGTTCAACATTCGCAAATCAATAAACGTAATCCAGCATATAAACAGAACCAAAGACAAGAACCACATGATTATCTCAATAGATGCAGAAAAGGCTTTTGACAAAATTCAACAGCCCTTTATGCTAAAAACGCTCAATAAATTTGGTATTGATGGAACGTACCTCAAAATAATAAGAGCTATTTATGACAAACCCACAGCTAATATCATACTGAATGGGCAAAAACTGGAAAAATTCCCTTTGAAAACTGGCACAAGACAGGGATGCCCTCTCTCACCACTCCTATTCAACATAGTGTTGGAAGTTCTGGCTAGGGCAATCAGGCAAGAGAAAGAAATCAAGGGTATCCAGTTAGGAAAAGAAGAAGTCAAATTGTCCCTGTTTGCAGATGACATGATTGTATATTTAGAAAACCCCATTGTCTCAGCCCAAAATCTCCTTAAGCTGATAAGCAACTTCAGCAGAGTCTCAGGATACAAAATTAATGTGCAAAAATCACAAGCATTCTTATACACCAGTAACAGACAAGCAGAGAGCCAAATCAGGAATGAACTTCCATTCACAATTGCTTCAAAGAGAATCAAATACCTAGGAATCCAGCTTACAAGGGATGTAAAGGACCTCTTCAAGGAGAACTACAAACCACTGCTCAGTGAAATCAAAGAGGACACAAACAAATGGAAGAACATACCATGCTCATGGATAGGAAGAATCAATATCGTGAAAATGGCCATACTGCCCAAGGTGATTTATAGATTCAATGCCATCCCCATCAAGCTACCAATGACTTTCTTCACAGAATTGGAAAAAACGGCTTTAAAGTTCATATGGAACCAAAAAAGAGCCCGCATTGCCAAGACAATCCTAAGTCAAAAGGACAAAGCTGGAGGCGTCACGCTACCTGACTTCAAACTATACTACAAGGCTACAGTAACCAAAACAGCATGGTACTGGTACCAAAACAGAGATATAGACCAATGGAACAGAACAGAGTCCTCAGAAATAATACCACACATCTACAGCCATCTGATCTTTGACAAACCTGAGAGAAACAAGAAATGGGGAAAGGATTCCCTATTTAATAAATGGTGCTGGGAAAATTGGCTAGCCATAAGTAGAAAGCTGAAACTGGATCCTTTCCTTACCCCTTATACGAAGATTAATTCAAGATGGATTAGAGACTTAAATGTTAGACCTAATACCATAAAAACCCTAGAAGAAAATCTAGGTAGTACCATTCAGGACATAGGCATGGGCAAGGACTTCATGTCTAAAACACCAAAAGCAACGGCAGCAAAAGCCAAAATTGACACATGGGATCTAATTAAACTAAAGAGCTTTTGCACAGCTAAAGAAACTACCATCAGAGTGAACAGGCAACCTACAGAATGGGAAAAAATTTTTGCAACCTACTCATCTGACAAAGGGCTAATATCCAGAATCTACAAAGAACTCAAACAAATATACAAGAAAAAAACAAACAACCCCATCAAAAAGTGGGGAAAGGATATGAACAGACATTTCTCAAAAGAAGACATCCATACAGCCAACAGACACATGAAAAAATGCTCATCATCACTCGCCATCAGAGAAATGCAAATCAAAACCACAATGAGATACCATCTCACACCAGTTAGAATGGCAATCATTAAGAAGTCAGGAAACAACAGGTGTTGGAGAGGATGTGGAGAAAGAGGAACACTTTTACACTGTTGGTGGGATTGTAAACTAGTTCAACCATTATGGAAAACAGTATGGCGATTCCTCAAGGATCTAGAACTAGATGTACCATATGACCCAGCCATCCCACTACTGGGTATATACCCAAAGGATTATAAATTACTCTACTACAAAGATACATGCACACGTATGTTTATTGCGGCACTATTCACAATAGCAAAGACTTGGAATCAACCCAAATGTCCATCTGTGACAGACTGGATTAAGAAAATGTGGCACATATACACCATGGAATACTATGCAGCCATCAAAAAGGATGAGTTTGCGTCCTTTGTAGGGACATGGATGCAGCTGGAAACCATCATTCTTAGCAGACTATCACAAGAAGAGAAAACCAAACACCGCATATTCTCACTCATAGGTGGGAACTGAACAATGAGATCACATGGACTCGGGAAGGGGAACATCACACACTGGGGCCTATCATGGGGAGGGGGGAGGAGGGAGGGATTGCATTGGGGAGTTACACATGATATAAACGTCATGCACATGTACCCTAGAACTTAAAGTATAATAAAAAAAAATAAAATAAAATAAATAAATAAATAAAGACGGTGTGTAAGAAACACAGTGGTCTGGTAGGAAAACAGACATTTAATAAACTCAACACTTATTCCTATTTAAGGTACTTAAGAGTAGAATAATGCTTTAATAGACTGTTTCAGTTGTATGCATAATGTTGAAATGTTTCAGTTTAAAATGAAGAGCATTATTTTGAAAGTTTTGACTAGTGATTTAGATATAAAATATAAATGAAAGTTAAGCATTGGAAATGGAATGTGGTTTTTTTGGAATATGTTTTTTGCCACTGATGGGGTTCTATATCTAGAAGTCAAATTAAATTTTAAAAAAGTAATAGTCTATTAAAAGTGACTGAATGTAAGCATATAAAATATAGCAATTAGTAGTTAGAAAATGAGATTTTTAACATAAAAAAATCTAGGTCTAGTCTTAAGCATGGCATACATAATACTTTGAAATCTGCAAGAAGACCTTGAGGAAAGAGTATTCCCTTGTTGAAGAAGATAAGAATTGTTCTGTGGTTCCCAAAATAATATATAGATTTGGTGTCATTTAATTCAAAATCAGTAGTATATTGGTGGGAATGAGTTTTTAATTTTTAATTTATTGAACTGTAATTGCATACCATAAAACATAGTTTGAATTTTGACAGTGCATGTATTGGTGTAACCCACACCCTAATCAAGATATAGAGACTGTTTCCCTCACCTTAGAAGTCATTTTGGCAGCTGGGCGTGGTGGCTCGTGCCTGTAATCCCAGCACTTTGGGAGGCCGAGACAGACTGATCACAAGGTCAGGAATTTGAGACCAGCCTGGCCAACACCGTGAAACCCCGTCTCTACTAAAAATACAAAGTTTAGCCAGATGTGAAGGTAGGCGCCTGTAATCCCAGCTACTCGGGAGGCTGAGGCAGGAGAATTGCTTGAACCTGGGAGGCAGAGGTTGCAGTGAGTCGAAATTGTGCCACCGCACACCAGCATGGGTGACAGAGTGAGACTCCAGTTGCGGGGGGGAGCGGGGAAAGAAGTCATTTTATGCCACTTGCCAGTCACTCCCACCCAGCAGTAGCCGTGGAACTGATTTCTGTTCTCATAGATTATTTTCCGTTTTTTCAACTTCACTTGAATGAAATCATACAGTATGAACTATTTTGTGACTGACATTTTTGGTTTGAAATAATTTCAAAAAGTTTTGAGATGTATTTGTTATTGCATGTGTGAGTAGTTTATTTACTGAAGAATATTCCATGGTGCACATTTTTCTGTTGATGGGTTGTTTCTAAGGGGGAATACACTCCATCCGTCAGTGTCCGTGGGGGGCTAGTTCCAGGACCTCCCTTGCATACCAAAATTCGCAGATGCTCTAGTCTCTGATACAAAATGATGTAGTATTTGCCTATGCACATCCTCCCATATACTTTAAATCAGCTCTAGATTACTTCTGTAGCGTAAATGTATGTAAATAGTTGTTTATACTGTGCTCGGAATAATAGCAAGAAAAAAATGTCTGTACATGTTCAGTACAGGCGTATTTTTTCCCCAGATGTTTTCAGTCTGTGGTTGGTTGAATCCGTGGATGCAGAATACACAGATACAGAAGGCCAGTTGTACTTAAGAATGGAATTGCCAGATTGTAAGATAGGTGCCAAAGTGACTAAACCACTTAAAACTGGTGCGAGTGATTTTTGACAAGTATTCTCGGTTTCTTCTTGAAAAATAAAGAGATGGAATTCGTATTCTCTTCAGAATATGGTAAAATGTTTTAGTTAATACCCTTTAGACACCACGCTAATATATGGATTGAGAGCTATACATGTGTGAAATACATAAATACACATATTGGGTGTGTTTACTTTTTTTTTTTTTTTTTTTTTTTTTTTTTTTTTGAGGCGGAGTCTCACTCTGTCGCCCAGGCTGGAGTGCAGTGGCCGGATCTCAGCTCACTGCAAGCTCCGCCTCCCGGGTTTTACGCCATTCTCCTGCCTCAGCCTCCCCAGTAGCTGGGACTACAGGCGCCCGCCATCTCGCCCGGCTAGTTTTTTTTTGTATTTTTTAGTAGAGACGGGGTTTCACCGTGTTAGCCAGGATGGTCTCGATCTCCTGACCTCGTGATCCGCCCGTCTCGGCCTCCCAAAGTGCTGGGATTACAGGCTTGAGCCACCGCGCCCGGCCTTTTTTTTTTTTTTTGAGACGGAGTCTGGCACTGTCGCCCAGGCTGGAGTGCAGTGGCCGGATCTCAGCTCACTGCAAGCTCCGCCTCCTGGGCTGATGCCATTCTCCTGCCTCAGCCTCCCGAGTAGCTGGGACTATAGGCGCCTGCCACCTCGCCCAGCTAGTTTTTTGTATTTTTTAGTAGAGACGGGGTTTCACCATGTTAGCCAGGATGGTCTCGATCTCCTGACCTCGTGATCCGCCCGTCTCGGCCTCCCAAAGTGCTGGGATTACAGGCTTGAGCCACCGCGCCCGGCGTGTTTACTTTTTTGGATGGGGAACTTGATTAAAAGTGTTAAAGATCACACTCTAGATGGAGGGAGGAGTTGTGCATATAAATGTATTATAGTAGTGTAAAGTTTTCTTTGATACTATAAATATTCACATAGACTACAGTGTGTGGTTAAGAAGGAAACTAGTGGAAGTTCATATGTTTCTCGGTTTCTAGAACATTAAAGGATATGTGAAGTTTTGTGTATTTGCTAATTGGCTGACTTCTTCCTTTTCAAAAGTTGATTATAGGTTATACCCAGGCATGGCTGCCTTGTACCACTTAGCCCTAGAAAAAATTTTGTCTTGCAGCTTTCTTCCAGAGCAACTTTTAAAAATACTACTCCATTTAGATTTTCTTCAAATGAAAATTCTTTATTCTAATTTTTTTCTGAACGGACTTGCCCTGTTTCTTGTTACTCATGCACTTAATCTGCTGGACTAGTTGTAGTTGCATGGTATGCTAATTGAGTTATTTTGGAAACTTCATTCCTTATGAATGCTCTTTTGGGTTGTTAAATATAAAAAGAGGGAATGGTTCTTAGCACAAACCACAGATTCTTGAACGAGTCATTTAGATCATTCCTATGTATGTGGAAAAATTACATCACCACCCAGTGTTGTGTTTTCTATTTATACTATACTACCTTAAAATAATCCATCTTAAAAAAAAATAAAAAATCCATCTTGTCATTATAAAAACAATATAAAGCAGGCAGCAAATGGAGCTCATGGTAAGGTATTTCAGAAAACGCTATGAAATGAAGCATCTTAGCTAACTAATGGTTTATCTTTAGATTTCTAGACAGACTTAAAAGGTGTGGGCATACCTTCTGCCTTTTCACTTATGCCATTCTCTTGATACATTCATATATGTTAATAAAAATATTGCAAGTTATTGAAATGACATTTGATGATTTTTTTTTAGCTTAAAATTTAGTAACTCTGGGTTTGAAGGCCACAGTGATTTTTGTTCTCTGCGTGTTTGTGTTTTTATTTTGCGAAATAGTAAAGTTAGATTGTCTTTTCTCTCTTTGAAAACATAAGTGCGGCCGGGTGCGGTGGCTCAAGCCTGTAATCCCAGCACTTTGGGAGGCCGAGACGGGCAGATCACGAGGTCAGGAGATCGAGACTATCCTGGCTAACACGGTGAAACCCCGTCTCTACTAAAAATACAAAACACTAGCCGGGCGACGTGGCGGGCGCCTGTAGTCCCAGCTACTCTGGAGGCTGAGGCAGGAGAATGGCGTAAACCCGGGAGGCGGAGCTTGCAGTGAGCTGAGATCCGGCCACTACACTCCAGCCCGGGCGACAGAGCCAGACTCCGTCTCAAAAAAAAAAAAAAGAAAGAAAACATAAGTGCATGGGAACACCATGGTATCACTTTAATTGGTGGATGCTATTAAAGGGACTAAATTCTGTCTAAAAATACTGTGCTGGTGCTTATAAATTTAGTGAAAGCTTGCCATGAAACAGGCACAATATCTAAATTTTAGGAAAACATATAGGTGCATACATATGAACGAAAAACACAGAGCATATATGAAAATATAGTGTTTGTCACTGGGTATTGGGAATGCAGGTAATTTTTTTTTCTAACATATCTTTTAGTGAGCAAGTATTTTCTAAAAAGGAAGAAAACATGATCTCTTTGGTGTGATCTCTTTGAGACATGGATTTGTTGGTGAATAGTACTCACTGCACAGTGGTTTGGTAAGGTTTCAGTGCACGATGACAATTTGATACTTTTAAGTACCTTTTTAAAATCTGTGTAATTCACATTACTTCCTAAGTTTAGTGATGTTTATTATGAGGAAGAGGAAATAGAGAAATCCTTGTAATGCCATCCATCTAATGCTTTTCTCCTTGTTTCGGGCTACCTCCTCAATGTGATGTATTAAAATTGCCTTCTAACTTACCGCCCTGCTTCTGCCTTCGTTGCCTGTTCTCATTGCATGCAGGGATGGCAGATGGGAACTCTGCCTCTAATCTCAATCCCTTTGTAATGTGGACACATGGTAGTCCAACTGATAATCCACTTTTACCTTGGTGATTCAGCTGTTTAAAGAAAAGTTTTTCTGTTGCGTGCGGTGGCTCACCCCTGTAATCCCAGCACTTGGGGAGGCCGAGGTGAGTGGATCGCTTGACTAGTCTAGGTAACATGGGCAAAACCCCGTCTACAAGAAATACAAAAATTAGCCAGGCATTAGTGGTGCATATCTGTAGCTGCTCAGGAGGCTAAGGTGGAAGTATTGCTTGAGCCTGGGAGGCAAAGGCTGCAGTGAGCCGAAATTGCACCACTATACTCAAGCCTGGGCGACAGAGCGAGACCCTGTCTGAAAAATAAAAAGAAAGAAAAAAGAAACATTTTGTCAGAGGCTTCAGGAGTGAATCATTCTCTTGAGCATTTGCTTACTTTCGACAGGGTCTCACTCACCCAGGCTGGAGTGCAGTGGTGTAATCACGGCTCCCTGCTCCCTGCAGCCTCAATCTCCTGGGCTCAGGTGATCCTCCCACCTCAGCCTCCCTACAGGCATGTGCCACCATGCTCAGCTAATTTGTTTTTGTATTTTTTTGTAGAGACAGGGTTTCACCATGTTGCCCAAGCTGATCTCGAACTCCTGGGCTCAAGAGATTTTCCTGCCTCAGCCTCCCAAAGTGCTAAGATTACAGGCGTGAACCACAAGTGATTTTCCTGCCTCAGCCTCCCAAAGTGCTAAGATTACAGGCGTGAACCACTATGCCCGGCCTTTTCTTAAATCTATCACTAAGATTAAATTACATGATCACTATACTGTGGTTGTTTATGAGCATTTAAATTAGTTTTTATATACAAAATTAAAAAGTTAGCACGGTCTAGGTGGAATTCCTTCTGTTTTCTCTGTTCTTTGCTGTCCTCCTGATCAAGTACTTAGCAGAGCACTTGGAAACTTTTAAAGTCTTCTATGGAGATTGTTTTTGTTTTATTATTTGGGTTTTGTTTTTTTTTTTTTTTTTTTTTTTTTTGAGGCGGAGTCTCGCTCTGTCGCCCGGACTGGAGTGCAGTGGCCAGATCTCAGCTCACTGCAAGCTCCGCCTCCCGGGTTTATGCCATTCTCCTGCCTCAGCCTCCCGAGTAGCTGGGACTACAGGCGCCCGCCACCTCGCCCGGCTAGTTTTTGTATTTTTAGTAGAGACGGGGTTTCACCGTGTTAGCCAGGATGGTCTCGATCTCCTGACCTCGTGATCCGCCCGTCTCGGCCTCCCAAAGTGCTGGGATTACAGGCTTGAGCCACCGCGCCCGGCCTTTTTTTTTTTTTTTTTTAATTTGAGACGGAATTTCGCTCTTGTTGCCCTCTTGTTGTGATCTCGGCTCACCACATCCTCCGCCTCCTGGGTTCAAGCAGTTCTGCCTCAGCCTCCTGAGTAGCTGGGATTACGAGCATGCACCACCACGCCCAGCTATTTTGTATTTTTAGTAGAGACAGGGTTTCTCCATGTTCGTCAGACTGGTCTCGAACTCCCAACCTCAGGTGATCTGCCCGCCTGGACCTCCCAAAGTGCTGGGATTACAGGCATGTGCCACCATGACCAGCTAATTTTGTATTTTTAGTAGAGACAGGGTTTCTCCATCTTGGTCAGGCTGGTCTCAAACTCCTGACCTCGGGTGATCCGCCTGCCTTGGCCTCCCAAAGTACTGAGATTACAGGCATGAGCCACTGCGCTCGGCCGGAGATTAATGTTTTAAACTGATGCCTCTCCCTTATCTTCCCCACAAAAAAGGAGAAACTCAGAATATTTGCTATCTTTCTAATTTTCATAGCAGTAAATAGCGAATATTGAGCACTTAGTACTACTTTTTAAACACTTTACATGCACTATACATGGGTATTATAATAGCTTATTTAATCTTTATAATCTTTAAAATATGAGGTTAAGGAGAATTTTAGAGCTGAGGTAATAAAGACATAGAAATGAAGTAATATTCTAAGGCTAAGCAGCAAAGGGCGGAGTTCACACTCTTGACTATTATATTAATTGACTGTTAATACCATAACTCTAATTACTGCAGTAACTGGTTTCTGCCATTTGTTTCTGCTTGCTGTGTATACACAAAGATGAAATGGTCTGGTTCCTTCCTACTTTCAGCTTCATCACAATTCACTGAAAAAGCTCATGTTTTATAATTGGAGTGTAGAACAGACTCTGATGTGCATTTCAGTTCTAGCTATGTGATCTTAGGCTCGTTCATTGTATTTGTAAAGTGGCAGTAAAAGTGGTACCTCCCTTGATAAGGCTGTGAATATTGAGAACATGTACAAAAGGGCACAATGAGGAGCGTGTGTAAGTGTTCATTGGTAACTTTTGACTACTCTGAAGGTATTGCCAGACATTGAGATTTCTCACCAAAACAGTAATAATACAGTTTACTTGTGTCTGCTTTTTTTTGACATGATATATTTAGATGCTGCCTCTTTGCTTAAAGAGAAAAGTTTGCCTACCAGGCTTTCTTCTTACTGATTCTAGGCTTGAGTTTATTCTGTATAAATTATATCTAGGCTTGAAGTTTATTCTGTATAAATTATTTGGCCACATATATTTTTCATCAAATTGTTAACTTTGGGCCGGGCGCGGTGGCTCAAGCCTGTAATCCTGGCAGTTTGGGAGGCCGAGACGGGCGGATCATGAGGTCAGGAGATAGAGACCATCCTGGCTAACATGGTGAAACCCCGTCTCTACTAAAAAATACAAAAAACTAGCTGGGCGTGGTGGCGGGTGCCTGTAGTCCCAGCTACTCAGGAGGCTGAGGCAGGAGAATGGCATAAACCCGGGAGGCGGAGCTTGCAGTGAGCTGAGATCCGGCTACTGCACTCCAGCCTGGGCGACAGAGCGAGACTACGTCTCAAAAAAAAGAAAAAAAAAAATTGTTACTTTGAAACAGAAGCTTAGGCTTATTTTCTGCAAAGCATTTCCCGCCAAAACTTAGTGATGTTTTAATATGAAATTATTTGCATTAACACCATTCTAAAAAATGTTTTCTGGTTTTTTTCCCATGTCTGTTGCAAATTTTGTGCAAAATCTGGTTCTTAATCATTATTACATTGGATTGCCTTTGCCTCACATATGAATAGCTGTACTTTGCCACTTTTGACATTTTTTTTCTTCCAAGAGTTAGAATATCATAGCATAATGTTTCAAGAGGATTATTGTTAGACTGGCACAATAGTTAAAGGAATGCTTTAGGACAAATGTCTGAAATGTGATATTTGAGCTAGATCCTAGATGTCCATGTGGAGATTTCCTGGGAATAAAATGGCTTAGTTGGGCATTGGACAGTGTAGTTAAGTAAACCTTATCTTGACAAAATGATTCAGGTATGTGCTTATATTCTTAGGTGACCGGGTTATCGATGTGGGATCTGAATGGCGAACTTTCAGCAATGACAAAGCAACAAAAGATCCATCTCGAGTTGGAGATTCTCAGAATCCTCTTCTGAGTGATGGAGATTTGTCTACCATGATTGGCAAGGTAATAAGTCCATTTGGCGGGAAATACCAATTGCAGAATGACCATAGACCTGAGAGTTTGGGAACTTTGCAAAAGTATGTCACTGCACCAGTGGGGACTCTTGACCTGTCCAATAAGATTTGCCAGTAATATCATTGTGAATGATGGCTAACTTGTGTGTGTATTCCATCCTAAAGTGGGGAAGACTTTTAAATCAAATTAAATCCAAATTAAATCAAAATTACAGGGACTTTATATCAGGCCTTTTTTTCATAAATCACATTTTGTATACACACAAAAAATGAGTGTAGTGTGGCCTTCATGAGTTAATATTGATATATTCTTTGAATATCAAGAATGTCTCCTCGGCTGGGCATGGTGGCTCACGCCTGCAATCCCAGCACTTTGGGAGGCTGAGGTGGGTGGAGATCAGGAGTTCAAGACCAGCCTGGCCAAGATGGCGAAACCCCGTCTCTACTAAAAATACAAAAATTAGCCGGGTATGGTGGTGGGCGCCTGTAATCCCAGCTACTCAGGAGGGCTGAGGCAGAGAATTGCTTGAACCCAGGAGGCAGAGGTTGCAGTGAGCCGAGATCGCGCCACTGCGCTCCAGCCTAGGTGACAGAGAGAGACTCCATCTTTAAAGAATAAAAAAGAAAAACTTGTCTGGGCAACAGGCTAGAGTATAATGATATAATCAAAGCTCACTGCATGCTCAAAACTCCTGGGCTCCAGTGGTCCTCCTTCCCTGACCTCCCAAGTAGTTAGGACTACAGGCGCATACCACCACACCTGGCTAATTTATATTATTTTAAATTTTTTTGGCCAGGCTCAGTGGCTCACGCCTGTAATCCCAGTACTTTAGGAGGCCGAGGCAGGCAGATAGCTTGAGGTCAAGAGTTTGAGACCAGCCTGGCCAACGCAGTGAAACCCCACCTCTACTAAAAATACAAAAAAAGTTGCCAGGCGTGGTGGCAGGCGCCTGTAATTCCAGCTACTCAGGAGGCTGAGACAGGAGAATTGCTTGAACCCAGGAGTCGGAGGTTGCAGTGAGCCGAGATCACGCCACTGCACTCCAGCCTGGGTGACAGAGTGAGACTCTTTTCCAGGCAGGTCTTGAACTCCTGGTCTTAAGCAATCCTCCCGCCTCAGGCTCCCAAAGCGCTGGGATTACAGGCATGAGTTACCATGCCGAACCCTACATAGCCTGTTTTGTTTTTGAGACAGGGTCTAACACTGTCGCTCAGGTGGGAGTGCGATAGCATGATCTCAGTTCACTGCAACCTCCCCCTCCCTGGCTGAAGTGATCCTTCTGCCTCAGCCTCCCAAGTAGCTGGGACCACAGGTGTGGGCCACTACACCTGGCTAATTTTTTTTATTTTTTTGTAGAGACAAAGTTTCACCATGTTGCCCAGGCTGGTCCCAATTCTTGGGCTCAAGTGATCCACCCACCTCAGCCTCCCAAGGTGCTGGAATTACAGGTGTGAGCCACCATCCGTGGCCAAGATAGAAATATATTTAGGCTGCTAGATTTATCACATAATAAATTTCTATGTGTACTTGGACATATTTTTCGACTTTCTATTTTTTCCTGTCCTGGTCCAGTTAGTCAAATGCCGTACCACACTGTTCTAATATATAGTAGCACTAGTTTTCCCTCATTGCTCTTCTTTTTCAGCATTTTCTTCACTAGTGTTTTCCATTTAAAGGTTAAGTTTGTTTCATTTTTTAAAAAAGTTTAGGTTTGTTCACTTGCATTTTTTGTACCTTTGGAGTTGATCATATGATTTTCCTCCTTAGTTCTATTAATATGATGTATTATATTAGATTCTTTAATATATTTGTGGAACAGTCTCCACTTGGTTGATATTACTGCCTTTTAATACACTGTTGGATTCTGTTTTCTGTGGGGTTTTTTGGTTTTTTTCTTTTGAGACAGGGTCTCATTCTGTCACCCAGTCTAGAGTGAAGTGATGTGATCATAGTTAACTGCAGCCTCAAACTCCCAGGCTTAGGTGACCCTCCTGTCTCAGCCTCCCGAGTAGCTGATACCACAGGCGTGCGCCACCACACTCTGCCTGTTTTGTTTTGTTTTGTTTTTCTGAGATGGAGTTTCACTCTTGTCACCTAGGCTGGAGTGCAATGACGTGATCTCAGCTCACCACAACCACCTCAAGTCATTCTCCTGCCTCAGCCTCCCAAGTAGCTGGGATTACAGGCATGTGCCTCCATGCCTGGCTAATTTTGTACTTTTAGTAAAGGCAGGGTTTCTCTGTGATGGTCAAGCTGGTCTCAAACTTCCGACCTCAGGTGATCCGCCCGCCTCAGCCTCCTAAAGTGCCAGGATTACAGGCACGAGCCACCGCGCCCGGCCTGTTTTTTAATATTTAATGTTTTCACTGGGGTTTTGGTCAGATTCATTTGCAAATTGACAGAGGGAAAATTGACTTCTTCATAACAAATCTTGTATTCAAAAACTCATAATGGGCCGGGCACGGTGGCTGAAGCCTGTAATCCCAGCACTTTGGGAGGCCAAGACGGGCGGATCACGAGGTCAGGAGATCGAGACCATCCTGGCTAACCCGGTGAAACCCCGTCTCTACTAAAAAATACAAAAAAAAAAAAAACTAGCCAGGCGTGGTGGCGGGCGCCTATAGTCCCAGCTACTCGAGAGGCTGAGGCAGGAGAATGGCATAAACCCGGGAGGCGGAGCTTGCAGTGAGCTGAGATCCGGCCACTGCACTCCAGCCTGGGTGACAGAGCCAGACTCCGTCTCAAAAAAAAAAAAAAAAAAAAAACAACTCATAATACCTTTCCATTTCCTTAGGTATCTTATGTGTCCTTCAGCAGATGTTTGAAAGTTTTCTTCATGAACATCTCACATGTTTCTCAAGTGTATTCCAAGATTTTTGTTGTTGTAATTGAAAAATTTGCTTTTCTTGTCTTTTAACTGGTTGATTGTACTTATGAAGGGTATTCATTTCTATTTATTTTGACCTTGCTGCTTTAATGAATTATTTATAGCAGCTTTTTTTAAGTGATTTTCTTGCATACTCCAGGTGTATAAAGATACTATCTGCAAATAGTTTATCACCTCCTTTCCAATTTTGTACTTCCGATTTTTCTCTTGGTTAATTGGCTAGTTTTCCCGATCAGTGTTATAAAATGGTAGCAGTAGGAGGTGCGTTTGTCTTGTGATTTTGGTGATAATGCTGGTAATGTTTCTTCATTAATTATACTGGCTTTGGGCAGAGGAGAGTAGTTTTCTAATGTGAGGAAGTACTCATTTGTAGTGTCCTATGAGTTTTTATCAAAAATGAACTTTGAATTTTGTTCATTTGCCTTTTTAGCACCTTTGGAGATGATCATGATTTTTCTCCTTAGATCTAATAATACAATGTTTTACATTATTTGATTCTCTAATAATATCTTGTGGAACAATCTCCGGTTGGTCGTGATATACTATCTTTTAATATGCTGTTGGATTCTGTTTTCTAGTATTTGATATTTTTTATCATATTTCTAAGTGAAATTAGACTTCCTTTTTCCATGGTTTTGTCAGGTTTTTGTATCATATTTCTATTTATACACTTTAAGCTTCACATTTTCTATGTTCTTGAACAGTTGTTAGAATTACATATTCCTTTAGTATAGATGGGCAGGATGCACAATTCAGATTTCTAGTCTAGATAGAATCAAATCTTGTAAGTTATATTTTCATAGAAATTGTCCATTATTCATACTTTCCAAAACGTTTTTTCATAGTTTTAACTGTTCTATAGGGTACAGGAGCTGCAAGTTTTGATGAATTTGGCAATTCTAAGTACCAGAATCGGAGAACGATGAGCAGTTCTGATCGGGCAATGATGAATGCATTCAAAGAAATCACTACCATGGCAGACAGAATCAATCTACCTCGAAATATAGTTGTAAGTTCTTGTCTACCTCCTTTAAGCCATTCTGGCATTGACTTTGCATAATTTAATGAACACGTTAAATTTCGATATTGCAGCTAATTAAATGACATAGAGTTAACTTAAGTTTCTCTGCTTTGAAGGATCGAACGAATAATTTATTCAAGCAAGTATATGAACAGAAGAGCCTGAAGGGAAGAGCTAATGATGCTATAGCTTCTGCTTGTCTCTATATTGCCTGTAGACAAGAAGGGGTTCCTAGGACATTTAAAGGTAAGTTTTTAGCTTTGTTTTTTTTGTTGTTGGTTGGTTGGTTTGTTTGTTGAGATGGAGTCTCACTCTGTCACCTAGGCTGGAGTGCAGTGGTGCAATCGTGGCTCACTGCAACTTCTGCCTCCCATGTTCAAGCTATACTCCTGCCTCAGCTTCCTGAGTAGCTAGGATTACAGGCATGTGCCACCACACCTGGCTAACTTTTGTATTTTTAGTAGAGACAGGGTTTCGCCATGTTGGCCATGCTGGTCTCGAACTTCTAACCTTAGGTGATCTGCCCGCTTTGGCCTCCCAAAGTGCTAGAATTAACAGGCGTGAGCCACTGTGCCCAGCCTAAAATAGCATTTTCTACATCATATTAAAGAAACAGACCAATGTCAGCTTTTTTTTTTTTTTTTTTTTTTTTTTTTTTGAGACGGAGTCTCGCTCTGTCGCCCAGGCTGGAGTGCTGTGGCCGGATCTCCGCTCACTGCAAGCTCCGCCTCCCGGGTTCACGCCATTCTCCTGCCTCAGCCTCCCGCTCACTGCAAGCTCCGCCTCCCGGGTTCACGCCATTCTCCTGCCTCAGCCTCCCGAGCAGCTGGGACTACAGGCGCCCACCACCTCGCCCGGCTAGTTTTTTGTATTTTTTAGTAGAGACGGGGTTTCACCGTGTTAGCCAGGATGGTCTCGATCTCCTGACCTCGTGATCCACCCGACTCGGCCTCCCAAAGTGCTGGGATTACAGGCTTGAGCCACCGCGCCCGGCCCCAATGTCAGCTTTGACACTTAGAAGCTAAGTCATCTTTATTGTCACTACAGTAATCCACTTGAGCATCATTTGCCAGTGTCGACTTATTTTGTTCCTTGACAGCAAATTCATAGCATGTTCTTTTAGGCTGTTTTCCCACGTAGACTCATTTTAGTCCATGTAAGCCCACTATGTTCTTTGCTAGTGAGATCTTTTGATGGACTGTTATTTTGTGGGCTTTCAGGCCTGTAATGGTAAACCAAAGTAGGCCATTTACACATTTGGTTTACATGAAAACAGTTTCCATTTCTAGCACTGGTCTCTGTAGATGAGGGAGTCAAGCTTTAGAAAGTATCAGTGAAGGCCAGGTACGGTGAGTCACACCTGTAATCCCAGCACTTTGGGAGGCCGAGGTGGGAGGATCACCTGAGGTCAGGAGTTCGAGACCAGCCTGGCCAATATGGTGAAACCCTGGCTCTACCAAAAATACAAAAATTAGCCAGGCATGGTGGTGCGCGCCTGTAATCCCAGCCACTCGGGAGGCAGAGGTTGCAGCGAGCCAAGATCGCACCACTGCACTCCAGCCTGGGCGACAGAGCAAGACTTCATCTCAAAAATAAATTAAAAAAAAGTATCAGTGAAGTTTTTTCTCTTGAGGTATATTGTTTGCATTTTTACACTTCAGTTGGAGGCTTTGAAAGAACTGGTATTTTTCATACAGTTTGCAGTTACATGGGAATATGTAAGTTTGTTCAGTGTTGCTCACTGACTTACACTACCAAAGCCAGTTTAGCTGAAGACTATACTTAACCCTTTATTCATCCAGTGAGTATTTATTTTTTATGTTTTCTTATGTAAAAGTGAAGAGGTGATGGCCTTTATCATCATCTTTTTTGTTGTTTTTATAACTAAAACAGAGCTTTTGTCAAATTTCTTCTGAAAGTGTATGGTGGTTGCATCTGGGAATAACAGGGTCAAATATTTTATCTCATCGAGCTATATAGCCCATAATTGCAGGGATTTTATGTACACATGACACTGTGTTGCATAAGAGGCATCCTTTAGCTTGAGTATTTTCTTTCAGCTCCTTGATAACGCTGCTTACAACAGGTTAATATATAAATATCAATTTTTCATTTAAAGAAATTTACTTGCAATGAATTAATCCTTAGAGCAGTTAATATTTTGAAAGATTAAGAACTAAATTTAGCCAGGCTCAGTGACTCACGCCTGTAATCTCAGCACTTTGTGAGGCCGAGGCAGGTAGATCACAAGGTGAGGGGTTGAAGACCAGCCTGGCCAAGATGGTGAAACCTCATCTTTACTAAAAATACAAAAAATTAGTCAGGTGCGGTGGCAGGCGCCTGTAATCCCAGCTACTCAGGAGGCGGGAGAATCGTTTGAACCCGGGGAGCAGAGGTTGCAGTGAGCTGAGATGGCATCACTGCACTCCAGCCTAGACGACAGAGTGAGACTTCATCTCAAAAAACAAACAAAAACCCTATATTTAAAGAGTGAAGAATATTAGGCCTGGCGCAGTGGCTCACGGCTATAATTTCAGCACTTTGGGAGGCCGAGGCAGGAGGATCACCTGATGTCAGGAGTTCTAGACAAGCCTGGCCAACATAGTGAAACCCCGTCTCTACTAAAAATACAAAAGTTAGCCAGGTATGGTGGTGCCTGCCTGTAATCTCAGCTACTCGGGAGGCCGAGGCAGGAGAATCACTTGAGCCCAGGAGGTGGAGGTTGCAGTGGGCTGAGATAGTGCCACTGCTCTTAGTCTGGGCGACAGAGTGAGACTCCGTCTTAAAAAAAAAAAAAAGTGTGATGAACATTAAAGTTAACTGAGAAATTTGCAGTTATCTCTGGGGGGGAGTATCACTGAGAGAATTAGGGTTTTATCTTTAAGGCATGATTGAATGTTTTACAATTAGAATGTATATTATGTTTATAATTAGAAATGGTAGATTTTAAGATGAACTATATGGCTTAAGTGAATTATTTAATTTTTTTTTCTTTTAGAAATATGTGCCGTATCACGAATTTCTAAGAAAGAAATTGGTCGGTGTTTTAAACTTATTTTGAAAGCACTAGAAACCAGTGTGGATTTGATTACAACTGGGGACTTCATGTCCAGATTCTGTTCCAATCTTTGTCTTCCTAAACAAGTGCAGATGGCAGCTACCCATATAGCCCGTAAAGCTGTGGAATTGGACTTGGTTCCTGGGAGGAGCCCCATCTCTGTGGCAGCGGCAGCTATTTACATGGCCTCACAGGCATCAGCTGAAAAGAGGACCCAAAAAGGTAGGGTTCGTCATCAGGAAGTGTGGCAGTAAACTGTGAAATTTGCAGCATGTGATTGTTCTTCCATTTTAAGTTTGAACCAGGTAAATAGCAAGAACCCACATTTGGCCGGGCACAGGGACTCATGCCTGTAATCTCAGCACTTTGGAAGGCCAAGGCAGGTGGATCACCTAAGGTCAGGAGTTCGAGACCATTCTGATGAATGTGGTGAAACCCAATCTCTACTAAAAATACAAAAATTAGCTGGGTGTGGTGGTGGGGCTTGTAATCCCAGCTACTTAGGAGGCTGAGGCAGGAGAATTGCTTGAATCTGGGAGGTGGAGGTTACAGTGAGCCGAGATTGTGCCATTGCACTCCAGCCTGGGCGACAGAGCAAGTCCATCTCAAAAAAAAAAAAGAAACCCACATTTAAGACATCGTTCCTCAACATCAAAATGTTAAGAAAAAATGTTTTGCTTTTAAATAGCTCATAAAAAAAAATGTTCAGAGACATAACCCTGTAAACAAACCTATTTTTTTCCCATTTGAATTATTTTAGTTTGTACGTCTTTTATTCTTACAAGTTCTTTTTTCTCCCTAAATATATCCTCTTGATCATACTCTTTTCCTCCCTAAACTTACCTTTTTAAATCTTAGGGGTCAGGGAGGCATGCTTTGTTTCTCACTGCTTGGCATGGGATCCTGCAGATAGACACGCTGTAAAATATGTGTTGGCCATCAGCCTTTAATATTCTGTGAAGGTTGGTTTTTTCCCATCTTGTACAGTATTTTACAGTTTCTTAATACAAATTCTGGAGTAAGTAGACGTAAGTGGTTCAACTTTCTAAAACCATGTTTAAATTTAGTGTTGTAGGAAAACTTTCACCGGAAGTATTAAGTGAATTTCTTTTCCTTTTTCCTTTTTCCGTTTTTTTTGAAACAGTCTCCCTCTGTTGCCCAGGCTGGAATGCAGGGGCGCAATCTCAGCTCACTGCAACCTCCACCTCCTGGGTTGAAGCTATTCTCGTGCCTCACTGCAACCTCCACCTCCTGGGTTGAAGCTATTCTCCTGCCTTAGCTTTCTGAGTAACTGGGTCTACAGCCACATGCCACCACGCCCAGCTAATATTTGTATTTTTAGTAGAGATTGGGTTTCACCATGTTGGGCAGGCTTGTCTCGAACTCCTGGCCGCCTTATGTGATTCGCCTGCCTCCACCTCCCAGTGTGCTGGGATTATAGGCACAAGCCACTACGCATGGCCAACTAACTCCCTTTTAAATTTAGAAGTGACTACTCCTTTCTAAATCTTTGAGAATTATAGAAGTTATTCATAAACAAATGCATGTAAAGAAATTCATAAACTAGGTGTGGTGACCAGCCTCCTGGCCAACATGGCAAAACCCTGTCTCCTAAAAATACAAAAAAATTAGTCAGGTGTGGTGGCACACATCTGTAATCCCATCTAGTAGGGAGGCTGAGGCAGGAGAATCACTTGAACCCAGGAGGCAGAGGTTATAGTGAGCTGAGATCATGCCACTGCCCTCCAGCCTGGGTTGATGGAGTGAGGCTCTTTTTCAAAAAAAAAAAAAAAAAGGTGGCAGGACGTGGTGGCTCACACGTGTAATCCCAGCACTTTGGGAGGCCAAGGTGAGTGGATTGCTTGAGGCCAGGAGTTCAAGACCACCCTGGCCAACATGGCAAAACCCTGTCTCTACTAAAAATACAAAAATCAGCCCGGCATGGTAGTGTACACCTGTAGTCCCAGCTACTTGGGAGGCTGAGACATGAGAATCTCTTGAACCTGGGAGGCAGAGGTTGCTGTGAGCCTAGATTGCACCACTGTACTCCAGCCTGGGAGACAGAACAGGACTGTCTCAAAAAACAAAAACAGAAAGTGAGTTAGTGAATTACTGGCCTCCATAACTTCATAATACTCTATTCACAACAGCCTTCAGCTTAGGCTATATGTTGAAAAAATAATAAATGATAGGAATAATTAGAAAAAGGAAGCCAATCATTAGTTATTTAAAGGAGCCATTATCCATTCCCTTTGGCCTTCACTTACGTTTTAAGGAAATTTTGAGTCTTTTAGTAAAATTGAGAAGTTGCAGTTAGGCAGTTTGTCCTTGAGGTACATTTCTAGTTGTAAAGTTTATTCTAATGAACAACATAGAAACATTAATCTTGGTGCTTTCTGCTTTTTAGCTTTATATGAAAAGTCTTCAAATGTAAGGTCCCTCTCTTCCCTTCACAGCAGGCAGTTGACATTCAAATAGTTGCCATTTATTGGTATTTAGATGTAGAATAATGTAATGCAGTGTGAGATAAGGAAATTTAAAATTAGCTAATTGTACAGTGATGGCAGGCATTCACAGTGAAAATCACTAAAACCTCACTTGATTTGAATCAACTGAAAAGGTGATAAAATGAGTTTGTATTAAAAGATGTTTAGGCCAGGCATGGTGGCTCATGCCTGTAATCCCAGCACTTTGGGAGGCTGAGGCAGGTGGATCACCTGAGGTGACAAGTTTGAGACCAGCCTGGGGAGCATGGTGAAACCCCGCCTCTACTAAAAATACAGAAATTAGCTGGATGTGGTGGCAGGTGCCTCAGCTACTCAGGAGACTGAGACAGGAGAATCGCTTGAACTGGGGAGGCAGAGGTTGTAGTGAGCCGAGATCTTGCCATTGCACTCCAGCCTGGGTGACAGAGCGAGGTTCCATCTTTAAATAAATAAGTGATGTTTAAAAATCCATTTTAATAAAGCATTCATAATACTTAACCAAATATTGTAGTGGCAGTCCTTTGGTATTTCTTTTAATGACTTTGAAAGGAAAAAAGGGACAGTGACTTTAAAGGGTAAAAGTGGATCTATTAGGATTTTGTAATAGACTAGAAATGTTCGTTTGAGCTAAAAATATTTGCTTATGTGCTTGTATCAGTGAAAAACATCTCCATATGCTATAAGTAGCTGTTTGACCTCGATGTATTAAGTAAAAAAAAAGACTGTAGAACAGTATTTACAGTGTCACATTTTGTTTTTAATAGGAACCTCTTAACAGAAGTTAGCTAGGGGAGATTTTGCATGGGAGCTTTTAAACAAATAAAAAGTGAATTTCTTTACAAGAATGTATTTGTGGAGTACTTTGTGATCATCAGAAAGATTTATAAAGAAAAAGGAGCAGTCAGTTGTAAATATGATACCCAGTATAAGATAACACTCCTAATACTAAGTCCTGAACACTATTCATATATTTTATATTAGTTAAACCCTTTAAAACATTGACAGCTCTGTAAAGTAGTAACTACTGCTATCATTTTTATTGTTGTTGGTTACTGACTTTAGCTCCCGCCTTTTTTTTTGAGTCAATATTTGGTTAAGCATTATGAATGCTTTATTAAAATGGATTTTTAAACATCATTTATTTATTTATTTAGAGATGGAATCTTGCTCTGTCACCAGGCTGGAGTGCAGTAGTGCGATCTCGGCTGACTGTACCCTCCTCCTCCCGGGTTCAAGCAATTCTCCTGCCTCAGCCTCCTGAGTAGCTGGGACTACAGGCGCCCGCCACCTCGCCCGGCTAATTTTTTGTATTTTTAGTAGAGATGGGGTTTCACCATGGTTGGCCAGGCTGGTCTCGATCTCCTGACCTAGTGATCTGCCCAACTCGGCCTCCCCAGGTGCTGGGATTACAGGCGTGAGCCACTGCGTCTGGCCTAGCTGCTGCTGTCTACCTTTTAGTATGTATTTCCATTATCAGGTTTTAGAAATCACTTCTGGTTTTGTTTTTAAGTTGGGCGCTTTATACTGTATAATCATATCTCACAATGCAGGTAATGGAAAGGAGGTAGGATGGAAATGATGGTTAATGTTTTGATTTTTGTCTTTTAGAAATTGGCGATATTGCTGGTGTTGCTGATGTTACAATCAGACAGTCCTATAGACTTATCTATCCTCGAGCCCCGGATCTGTTTCCTACAGACTTCAAATTTGACACCCCAGTGGACAAACTACCACAGCTATAAATTGAGGCAGCTAATGTGAGATTCTTGAATACAGAACTTTGCCTGTTGTACATAGCCTATACAAAATGCTGGGTTGAGCCTTTCATGAGGAAAAACAAAAGACATGGTACGCATTCCAGGGCTGAATACTATTGCTTGGCATTCTCTATGTATATACTAGTGAAACATATTTAATGATTTAAATTTATCAAATTTCTTTTGTAGCAATCTAGGAAACTGTATTTTGGAAGATATTTGAAATTATGTAATTCTTGAATAAAACATTTTTCAAAACTAAAGTTTTTGTTATAATTATGTTACATTTAACTTATACATAATTATAAATAATGCAAATAATTGCAGCTAATAAAGCTTTATTTCCATTATATATACGTAGTTTTTATTTTAATAAATTCATGGAAAGAGCAAAAGCTTTTGAGAACCATTGTTAACATCGACATCGTATTTAGTGTCCAGTTTGAAAGGATTCATATGAGAGATTTATTAATATGTCTACTATTAAACAAGAAGTGATGAGCTTGGACCTTTTGAAAGGCACCAGCTTGACAGACATTAAAATGTTCTAAGTATGTGATTTTCTCAGTGAGCTTATTGAGCAGAGAAGATGATGCTGGTAAATTAATAGCAGCAGCAGATCAACAGATTTTAATTTCTGGATGTTAAAATCTTTTGTAGAATCTGCATATCCTTGGTTCTTTTTTATTCTTTGTTAGGCTTACTGGTATACTCACAGGCTAAAGAGCATTTCATTTATTATCTATTATTTTTTGATACAGTCTTGCTTTGTTGCCCAGGCTGGAGTCCAGTGGCCCAGTCTCAGCTCACTGCAACCTCTGCCCTGCCTCCAGGGATCAAGCGATTATCCTGCCTCAGCCTCCCAAGTAGCTGGTATTACAGGTGCCCACTACTACGCCCAGCTGATTTTTTTGTATTTTTAGTAGAGACAGGGTTTCGCCATGTTAGCCAGACTGGTTTAGAACTCCTGACCTCTGCCCACCCTGGCCTCCCACAGTGCTGGGATTAGAGGCGCATGCCTCCACACCTGGCCTAAAGAGCACTTTAAATGAAGATTACTGGGCCTGCAGGTGGCTTTTACAGGGGACTTGAATCCAAGCTAGACATCACCACTGGTAACTGCACTGCTCTGGAAACAGGTGTCACAGTTCTGAAACATCTGAAAAGAGGTTAGCACTAGATTAGAAAGACAATCTCCTGTTGTGGCCTGGTGGGCAGGGTCAGACTCTGGTTCATAGAGGGACTTTGCCAAGAGCCGACCTCCACTGCCATTCTGCTGACCATGGAGTGGGGATAAGTATTGGTGCCATGAAGACGTGGTATTTCTCCCTTGAACAAAACATAGGACACTCACCCAGTATTGTTTAGAGCTGGGGGAGAACACCGGAAAAATAATCCTGTCAGGGAGAACCTGTCCCACCCAGCGTGAGGCCTAGGAATAAGGAAGCTTCGGTCTGTATCTCCCTTCTGGACACATCTTTGATCCCTAGCATCACACATTTCCACATACGGACTAAGGAACAGTGGTGCTCTAGTGTTCCCCAGGTTCTAGTGACTAGCCACAAAGTTCCCCATTCAGTGACCACTGCAGTTACCAAAGTTTATTTTTGCACTTAGTAAAGGTCAGTACCTACACATACATAGAAAATTAGGAAAATACGTAAATAAGTCACCCAGAAATAACCAGTATGTTGGTGGGGTTTTTTTCTTTTTTCTTTCTTTTTTTTTTTTTGAGATGGGGTCTCACTCTGTAGCCCAGGCAGGAGTGCAGTGGCACGATCTTGGCTCACTGCAACCTCTGCCTCCTGAGTTCAAGTGATTCTACTGCCTCAGCTTCCTGGTACTTTTTTTTTTTTTTCATTTCAGCTTCTTGCTGTGCTTACTTTAAGAGAAAGGTTCTCACTCTGTCACCCAGGCTGGAGTGCAGTGGCATGATCATAGCTCACTATAACCTCAAACTCAGGGTGAACTGATTGTCCTTAGCTTCCCAAGTAGCAAAACTACAGGTTCAGGACGCAAAACTACAGGTTCAGGACACCACACCCAGCTAATTTTTTCTATTTTGTAGAGACATGTCTCACTATGTTGCTCAGGCTGGTCTGAAACTCCTGGCCTCAAGTAATCCTCCCACTTAAGCCTCCCAAAACACGAATTACAGGCATGAGCTACCATGCCTGGCCCACATTTTTTCCAGCATAGCTGATTAAGATGTAATACGGCTTGTTTAGTCTGTTCATTTTTCTGGTTAAAAAGATGTATTCATTAGATAGCTAGAAAAATTCAGATAAAGGGAAAATAAAAATCTGGCCCTTGCTACTCATGTGTCAACATCTTGGTCTGTTTTTTGTTGTTGTTTTTTGCTGCCTATACATTTGTAAAGCTTGGATCAGGAGAATTGATTTTGAAGATTAATCTGGGGTCAGAGGGTATGTTTGGGCTGTTTTTCTTTTGTTTGTTTGAGAATGAGGCATTGTTGTAGGCATTTCTTGAAAGGAATTAAAATGCTAGTTTTTATAAATCCTCCGTAAGCCACCCATATGGTTAAATCAGCTTAATTCCAAATACTGAAATAAGGAAAAATGCCTATTCGAAGGGTAACTAGTAGCACTGTGACCTGTTTTTTCCTTCCATCCCTGGCTTCACATGCTTGAGTGTTCTCAAAAGGGGTAGAAGTGGTTGGAATTGGATCCATTGTTAATAACCCTTTTGGGAAGTCATTAAATCTGACTACTGGAACATTCTCACTCTGAGCAAAGAAGCGCAGGGCTCCGCAGCAATTCTGTTTGGGGCTCAGGCCCCTCAAGCGTTCTTCACCTGAGCAGGCCCTAGTCCTTATTTGTCTATTTCTTTGAAGACTGTTCCATCTTTTAAATATAGAGGTTTATAGTTGGATGATTTTCTACTAAAATTCACTCAAGATACGGAGTGTTCATTCACAACTAAATCTTATTTATTGTGGCAAAATTGCTAATACTTAGACTTTTTTTTTTCTTTTGAGACGGAGTCTCGCTCTGTCACCCAGGTTGGAGTGCAGTGGCGCGATCTGGGCTCACTGCAAGCTCCGCCTCCCAGGTTCACGCCATTCTCCTGCCTCAGCCTCCTGAGTAGCTGGGACTACAGGTGCCTGCCACCACGCCCGGCTAAATTTTTTTTGGATTTTTAGTAGAGATGGGGTTTCACCATGTTAGCCAGGATGGTCTCGAGCTCCTGACCTCGTGATCCACCCGCCTCGGTCTCCCAAAGTGCTGGGATTACAGGCCAGGCCCTACTTAGAGTGAAAAGAATCTGACATACTTTGAAAACAATACATTGTAAATTAGTGATTCAATGTGACTTATCGCTTGAGTTGTGAAAAATCCTGTATTAAGTGGACACCCACCTTATTGAGAGATGAGCATACTTGGATCTTGAAGCCAGCTTCTTTTGGGGCCTACATTTTAGCAAGTAAGTAATATTACTGAGCTATGCAAGATAGTTTCTACGAAGATAACGTGGATCCGCTTTGTACATGTTAGCATTTTTTTTTTTTTTTTGAGACGGAGTCTCTGTCAGCCAGGCTGGAGTGCAGTAGCACAATCTCGGCTCACTGCAACCTCCGCCTCCCAGGTTCAAGCGATTCTCCTGCCTCAGCCTTCTGAGTAGCTGGGATTACAGGCGCACACCACCACACCCAGCTAATTTTTGTATTTTTGGTAGAGATGGGGTTTCACCATGTTGGTCAGGCTCATCTCAAGCTCCTGACCTTGTCATCCGCCCGCCTTAGCCTCCCAAAGTGCTGGGATTACAGATGTGATCCACCTTGCCTGGCCACATGTTAGCATTTTTAAACAGTTGAAGTCTTCACGAATATGGCTGCTTCCATTTGGGTATTTGAAACATTCACTGGAAGACACTTTCATTGATAACCTCTGGTATTACTCTGAGAGTTCAAGGATTTAATTATACGTTTCATGAAATCTTAGCTTCAGTGCTCTGGTCCAGTCTCCCCATTTGGTATATCAGAGCAGTGTAGAGAAATGAGAAGATTTCTTAGTAGCAGCGGAGATGAGACGGACTGAGGTCTCAGTCATTCAATCCAGTGTTTTTTCCACTGAACCACACCACTGAAGCTCACCTCACAGGACGTTGCAACCTGAGGACCAACTTCAGTTGTACCCTTCAAATATAATTCCATTCAGTTACTAAAGAGAACACTTAAAGGCAAAACTTGTATCTGGCTTATTGAGGAGACCTTCTGAGAGTTTTTGAATTATCTTTAAATCAGCCCAGGTGACAAAGAGTTAATAGCCAGAAATCGTTTAGCCTTTCCTCCAAACTTAAATGCTGCTTAAACTACATGCCTCTTGATAGTAAGCATTTGTGTTCAAAGCAACATTGTACTTTACCAATGGTTGTGTTTGGTTTCTGAGCTAATTTTGTTTCACAGGTGCAAGATTTACTTTAATTATCAAGATGAACAGCTGTGGGAGTCAGCCTATTACCCATATGGTCCTACTCCAGCCAAGAGACCTCTGTGCCTCATGCCAATATTTCCAATTGTCAGTGGCCCTGACTTCTCCTGTTGCTGGAGTTTTAATCTCATCTGCCAATTGTGGAGCTATTGAAAGATCTTCGGATCCCCTGAACACCTTCTCATTCTTCCCTTCCCAGATACACACACACACACACACACAGACACACACCCTTCATCAGAATCTCAAGATTGTAAGGCATCACTACAAGAGCCCATTCAGCTGATCTCTAGCCACAGAGACCCCGGCATCTTTCATTAGCATAAACTTCTATTCGTAATCCTCATTGGCATTTCTGGGGCAATATTTAAACTGGCATTTCAGGAGGCTCAAGCTTGCACTTGGTGAAAAAGGACGAGGGAAAAGGTGACTCGGAGAGGAAAAAACCTCTTTTTCCCTCTACCCACACACTACTAAACAACTCTTCTGACACTGTAATGTGGGGTATTTCCCCACACAAACTTAGCAATTCTCCCAGAGACACCAGCTGGGTGTCCTATAATTCCATTCTGCCGCTGTTTACCTGGAGATAGATGCATCAGATCCCACAGGTTAGGGGCTCATTCCCACTAAACCTGCCCCCCCTCACGTCAGACACCAATTGCAAGTAGTAGGTTGTCACCTATATCTTTGGCAAAACGTTGGGGCTCTCACCAGCCCCTCTTTGGGTTCCACTATTGTGCTAGGGCAGCTCGCGTGACTCAGAAACACGTTTAACAGCTTATTATAAAGGATATTACAAAAGATACAGTTGAACAAAGAGATGCACAGATCAAATATGTAGGAAGGGCACTGCTGGCCTCTCCAGGCACACCTCCCTCCTGGAATCTCCACATGCTCAGCTGCCTGCAAGCTCTCTGAACCCTCTTCTTTTGGGATTGTATGGAGGCTTCATTATGTAGGCAGGATGGATTACATCACTGGCCATTGGTATCAACTTTCAGCACCTCTGGACCTTGGTGGGGGGTTGGGACTAACCCCCCTAATCACATGGTTGGTTCCCAAGGCAACCTGCCCTCATCGGAGGCTATTCAGCAGCCTGCCAAGAATCATCTCATTAGGACAAAAGATGCTCCCATCACCCAGAAAATTCCAAGGGGTTTAGGAGCTTTCAGACTCCCTGATCATTCAGGTAATTACAGAGTTTCTATCCAAGTGCCAGTCTAAATACCAAGACCTCCAAGAAGTCTTCACTGAATTCACAAAATTCCAGGTTTGCTTGGAACTGTATAAAGTGCGCCTGGAACATCTTTTAGTTTTAGAAAGCAAGGAGGTACTCAAGACCAATGGGGTCGAAGTTTGGGACAATCTAAGCATCCAAGAAAAAAGTGTAATACATTTAAAAATCCATGCATTCACAGTAATACACAACCATACCAACCACAAAAGCAAAGAAAAACTGAGGGAAGAAAAAGCAAAAGCTTAAGAAAGAACAAGCTAAGAATGTCTGCTAATCAATACAGAAGGAATACTAGAGTTAGAAAATTATTTTGCAACTCCCAATGTAATGATTTATTCAGATGAAGGTATTTGGAAGGATAAAACCACTGAAAGGAAGATTTTTGGGAAATAGAATAATCTCAAGTATTATCTCAAGTTGCTTACTATTTACAAAGGAAAAATACATCTTTACAAAGAGAGTTCTGATGATCCACCTTAACCATGTGATTGAACTTAAATAATAGATACTTGACATTACATATCTCCTTATGTGATGCAATAATATGCCATACCACTGATGTAATATTCCTTAAAAATGTTTTAATTTTTATCTATTTTCATCTGATGTTTTTGGAAGCTGACTGTTGACTGGTCTAATTTAAAATCAATTTTTAAAAAGGTTTGCAGTGAGGCAAAAAAAGCACCAGGCAAGAGATTGGTCTTGGCTCTGCCATTTAGCAACCATGTGAGCCAGGACAACTGCACTCTACCCATTTCACAGGAGTACTCTTGAGGATTAAATGAGATCATATATATGAGACTACTTAATTATAAGATATTAGTATTTAATTGCTTTTTTTTTTTTTTTTTTTTTGAGACACGGTCTCCCTCTCACCCTCAGTGGTGAAAACTTGCTCACTGCAGCCTTGACCTCCTGGGCTCAAGCAATCCTCCCGTCTCAGTCTCTGAGTAGCTGGGCCTACAAGTGCACACCACCATGCCCAGCTAATTTTTTTTTTTTTTTTTTTGAGACCGAGTCTCGCTCTGTTGCCCAGGCTAGAGTGCAGTGGCACGATCTTGGCTCACTACAACCTCCGCCTCCCAGGTTCAAGCAATTCTCTGCCTCAGCCTCCCGAGTAGCTGGGATTACAGGCACATGCCACCAAGCCCAGCTAATTTTTATATTTTTAGTAGAGATGGGGTTTCATCATGTTGGCCAGGCTGGTCTTGAACTCCTGATCTCAAGTGATCCACCTGCCTCGGCCTCCCAAAGTGTTGGGATTACAGGCGTGAGCCACCACACCCAGCATTTTTTTTTTTTTTTTAATAGAGTGGAGGTCTTGCTATGTTGTCCAGGCTGGTCTCGAACTCCTGAGCTCAAGCAACCCTCCTGCCTCTGTCTGCCAAAGTGCTGGGATTACAGGCCTGCACCACAGCATATGGCCACTGTTTGGACAACGGAGGCAAGATGGTGCATTTCCGGGTTCTTCATCACCGGCTTTTCCCGCTCGCGAAAATGCAGCTGACGCCCAGGAAGGTGCAGATTAATCAGGCATGCGCCAGGTGATGTCAATCCGAAGAGACCAAGATTTACCTGGTGGCACCTGCGGAGCGTCCCCCCCTCCCCTGACACGCCCGTGCCCCGCCTATTGCCCTTCCACTCCTAGAAAAGCCGCTTCCGGCAGACGCGCCTGGCGGGCTTCCTCAGCCCCCACCTTTGTTGGGACTGCATTAGGAACTCTGCCCCAGAGCTTTACCGGGTGACTCTCTCGGCCTCCTTTGCCGGAGGCCGACAGACTTCACCCCATACCTTTTTCCCTGGAGCTAGATGACCAAAGAATAAATTTGCAGGTTTGCTTTTAGCCTTGCCTACTCGCTGGTTCTTTTGTGGTCTCTCTTGGTGGTCTTAGAAAAACAAATCAGCCACTATTTATATTTACTTTAAAAAGGTGAAAAATTCATTAATACTACAAGCAGGCAATGACTTCAGTGACCTGAATATGGGATGAGAAGCAATGAGTAAAGTTGATCTTAGTAGAAAGGCAAAAATAGGCAAAGTCTAAAAAGTCAACAAGAGTAGGAACACTTAAAGTGCACTAGGAGGCCGGGCGCAGAGGCTCATGTCTGTAATCCTAGCACTTTGGGAGGCCAAGGTGGGTGGATCACTTGAGGTCAGGAGTTCGAGATCAGCCTGGCCAACATGGTGAAACCCCGTCTCCACTGAAAATACAAAAATTAGCCAGGTATGGTTGTGGGCACCTGTATCCCAGCTACTTGGGAGGCTGAGGCAGGAGAATCACTTGAGCCTGGGAGGCAGAGGTTGCAGTGAGCTGAGACGCCACTGCACTCCAGCCTGGGTGACAGAGTGAGACCTGATCTCAAAATAAAAAAAAAGAAAAAAGTGCACTAGGTAAGCCTGGTGCCAAGGTGAGCTCGATATCCTGGTTTTCTGGTTCTATGGTTACATGTGTTCACACATGGGAGAGAAACAGTGCTGATACTTAATTTACACAAACGCAACTACAACTACTTGTCATGTGTATGCGTACAAGGGAGAAAGAAAAATGATTTAAATGGTATAACCGGTCTAGCCTCTTATGTACTAAACATCTCTTAACAAATCTTACCTTTCAGAATGAGCATGACAAGGGAGCCGAGTTTACTGAGTTACAGCTACTCGGGAGGCTGAGACAGAAGAATCACTTGAACCTGGGAGGTGGAGGTTGCAATGAGTCGAGATTGCGCTACTGCACTCCAGCCTGGGCAACAGAGACTCCGTCTCAAAAAACAAACCACTACAACAAAAACTTTAGTCCTTTTAATTTATGGAGACTTGTTTTACGACTAACCAGAGGCATCAGCATCTCCTGGAAATTTACCGGAAATGTAAATTCTCAGGCCCCATCTACTGAATCAGAAATTAGGGGTGAGGCTGATGTGTTTTAACAAGTCCTCTGAATGATTCTAATACACGCTGAAGTTTGAGAGCAACTACACAGGAAAGTTTAAAGAGTAAATACTTACTTCAAAATAGTGAGATGAGTTAGCACGGTTGTTTGGATGCAGAGATGAATTTAATAGGTTGGGCTGGGCACAGTAGCTCAAGCCTGTAATCCCAGCACTTTGGGAGGCTGAGGCCAGCAGATCACCTGAGGTCAGGAGTTCAAGACCAGGCTGGCCAACATGGTGAAACCTCATCTCTAATTAAAGAATACAAAAATTAGCTGGGCATAGTGGCAGGCGCCTGTAATTCCAGCTACTCAGGAGGCTGAGGCAGGAGAATCACTTGAACCTGGGAGGCAGAGGTTGCAGTGAGCCAAGATTACACCACTGCACTCAAGCCTGGGCAACAGAGCAAGACTCCATCTCAATAAATAAATAAATAAAAGAGGTTGGGCTTGAGGTTTTAACAAAGTTGCATAAAGAAATAAGAGTGGAGCAGGGAGCTGAGATATGTGGAATAGTGATTGTAAGGACGAGTTTGGGAATGAAAACTGAAAAAGGGAAGGCCAGTGAAATCACCAAACTGGAGGCTTCCCCTACTACCAATAACTTTAATCCTACAATGCACTTCGACAGATCTCATTCTTCTGCCTTCCCACCAAATAACCACCGTCTTTTATTTAACATTCCCTTACTTAACAAAGTTTTATTACTTCGTTTGGTAATAGACTTTGAAAAAGAATATCATATTGTATGTAGTTTTCTGTGATTAGCTTTTTTCACATATTTTGTTCTTTTCTATTGTTCCCTATAGCTGCAGTTACTTTTCATTGATCTATAATATTTCATGGTGTAAATATGTCATATTTTATTAAGCCGTTATCTCCCACTGATGGGAATTTAAGTTCCAGTTTTTGCTACTACAAACAGTGCTATGAACATTCTTGTTCATGACACTTGGTGAACATGTATAACAGTTCCTTTTTAATACAAGTGAAATTGCTGGGTACCAAAGTATGCATATGTTCAAACTTTATAATACCAAATTGTTTTTCCAAAGCAGTTACTTCTTTACACTCTCCACAGCAATTTCAAGGGAACACATTGTTGGACTCCATCACTTGATATCAAAATTTAAATTTTGTCAATTGAATGGGTGCAAAATTGTATCTCAGTGTGATCTTGATTTTAGTTCTCTGATTACCGTTGTGGTTGGGCTTATTTATTTTTTTTCTTTAAGTTCTGGGGTACATGTGCAGGATGTGCAGGTTTGTTACATAGGTAAACGTGTGCCATGGTGATTTGCCGCACCTATCAACCCATTACCTAAGTATTAAGCCCAGCATGCATTAGCTACTTTTCCTGATCCTCTCTCCTCCTGCACCTCTACCTCCACCTCCTACTGACAGGCCCTAGTGTGTGTTGTTCCCCTCCCTGTGTCCTTGTGTTAGTGTGTGTTGTTCCCCTCCCTGTGTCCTTGTGTTAGTGTGTGTTGTTCCCCTCCCTGTGTCCTTGTGTTCTCACCATTCAGCTCTCACTTATGAGTGAAAAAGTGGTGTTTGGTTTGCTGAGGAAAATGGCTTCCAGCTCCACCCATGTCCCTGCAAAAGGCATGATCTCATTCCTTTTTCTGGCTACATAATATTTCATGTATGTAAGTACCACATTTTCTTTGTCCAGTCTATCATTGATGGGTATTTGGGTTAATTCATGTTGTGCTATTTTGAATAGTGCTGCAATGAACATACACGTGCATGTATCTTTGTAACAGATTTATATTCCTTTGGATATACCCAGTAATGGTACTGCTGGGTCAAATGGTATTTCTGGTTCTAGGTGTTTTTTGTTTTTTGAGATGGAGTCTCTCTCTATCGCCCAGTCTGGAGTGCAGTGGCACAATCTTGGCTCACTACAACCTCTGCCTCCCGGGTTCAAGCAAATCTCTGCCTCAGCCTCCCAAGTAGCTGAGATTACAGGCGTGTGCGTCCACACCCAGCTAAATTTTGTATTTTTAGTAGAGACGGGGTTTCACCATCTTGGCCAGGCTTGTCTTGAACATCTGACCTCATGATCCACCCGCCTTGGCTTCCCAAAGTGCTGGGATTACAGGCGTGAGCCACCGTGTCTGGCCCAGTTTGTGCCTTATCTTTTAACTTTATGGTGTCTTTTGATAAACAGAAATTCCTAATTTTATTATAGTTGGATATATCAATCTTTCTTGCATTTTAGTGTTTTCTTGTAACATATTCTCAATGATTTGTTTTGCTTTTGACACTTCCTTTTCAATCTATTTGAGATGTTTATGTATGGTGTGACACAGGAATTCAATGTTGTTACATTTCCACATGAATAATTTTCCTAACTCTATTTATGTAGTTAGGAAACTCTGTAACACTTCTTCCTCCACTGAATTATGTCTCTTCTTCTACATGTTAAAATTCCAGATACATGTGGGCCTGTTTCTTGACTCTTTTGTCCTATTTCTAATATGCACCAATACTACACCTTTTAAGTCTTATGTTTATAGCTACATAATTTTATCTAATTACTTAATATATAGTTACATAATAGAATTACTACAATACTTGCCATATCTTTTTAAGTGTTGGTATCTAGTAGGGCAAATTCTCCTTTCTTCTTTAGGAATTTCCTATTCTTAATCCTTTGCACTTCTACAACTTTAGAGTGAGCTTGTAAAGTTCCACAAAAAATTATTGGGATTCTGATTGGGGTTGCAGAGAATCTACAGACCAATTTCAGGAAAACTGACATCATATCATAAAATGGGTATGTCTACGTTTACTTAGTTCATCTTTAATGTCTCCCAGTAAGGTTTTTCCTGTACAGGTCTTGTATGTGTTTTATTTATTTTTAGGTAACTTAGTTTGTTACCATTGTAAAAGTTGCTTTTTGAATATTATGCCCTCAAGGGCCGGGCGCGGTGGCTCAAGCCTGTAATCCCAGCACTTTGGGAGGCCGAGGCGGGTGGATCACGAGGTCAGGAGATCGAGACCCTCCTGGCTAACACGGTGAAACCCCGTCTCTACTAAAAATACAAAAAACTAGCCGGGCGAGGTGGCGGGCGCCTGTAGTCCCACCTACTCGGGAGGCTGAGGCAGGAGAATGGCGTGAACCCGGGAGGCGGAGCTTGCAGTGAGCTGAGATCCGGCCACTGCACTCCAGCCCGGGCGACAGAGCGAGACTCCGCCTCAAAAAAAAAAAAAAAAAAGTTATATGCCGTAATTCTTATGAAAATAATTTTATTTTTATGTAATTCTAGGTTAACCTTTTTCCCCCCAACACTCTGAAGGTCATATTCCACTACTTCCATGGTTGCAATTGAGAGGTCAGCTGTTAGTCTTTCCTTTATAGATATTTAGTCCCTTTTCTCTGGATAGTATCAAGATGTTGTCTTTGGTGATCTGCCATTTCACAATGGTTCTACGTATACATTTATATTTATCCCGTTTGGGAAATACTGTACAGCTTGGATATTTTTCATCTCCGAGAAACTTGCAGCCATTATGTCTTTAAACATTGCCTCTCATTGTTTCCTCTTGAGTCTCCATTCCATCTTCTGTATCTCTTAATCTCCCTTTTATATTTTCCATCTTCATTTGGGATTGATTTTTCAGTTTCCAATCTTCAGTTTTCTTCAACTGTCTAATCTGCTGTTTAATCTTTCCACTGAATTTCATATTAGAACAACTACATTTTTCATTTTTGGATTTTAAAAATGTTTAATTATGTTAAAATATTCATTTTACATGTTTATACTGGTAGTTTTAGGTATGTAAATATATATAGCTATTCTATAACTTGTATCTGGTAATTCTTCTTTTTTTTTTTTAAGACAGGGACTTGCTGTGTCGCCCAGGCTAAATACAATGCAGTGGCACAACAGCTCATTGTAGCCTTGACCTCCTGGGCTCAAGCAATCCTCTGACTTCAGTCTCCAAAGTAGCTGGGACTACAGGTGCACACCACCATACCTGGCTAATTTTTAGGTGCTTTTTTTTTTTTTTTTTGTAGAGATGGGGTCTCGCTGTGTTACCCAGGCTAGTCTCAAACTCCTAACCTCAAGCAATCTTCCTGCCTTCGCCTCCCAAAGTGTTGGAATTATAGGCATGAGCCATTGTGCCTGGCTGATAATTCTAATGTATGAAATCTCTAACAGGGATATCTAAATTTAAAATTTCTGTTGGTTCTTATTCAAAGTAACTTGCTGTCTCTCACAAATGTTTAGGGATTTCTGACAGTGAATTACTTGATCTTAACCCCACTTCTCTTGGGTGCCTGCATTTTCAAAACCAGCTCCTTGCCATTATAACTCCTATCTTTTCCAACTTCCTGCTGCTCTGCCATACTCTGTAGACTCAGCTTCCAGTTCTCTCAATATTCCTACTTTTGTGCTTGAGCACTCCCACTCTAACTCTTAGGTGCTGAAGCCCTAACTTGTCCAGACTCTGCTCAAGTTTATTTGCTTGTTTTGGGGTGAAGGGTTGCCACAGACCACTCTTACCTTTAATGAGATCGGCAAAACCTCAAATTACATATCTTACTGATGGTCTTCCACTAATTTTATACACGTATGTATACATATTATTTTTAATAACTTTAAAGCCTCTACCCATCATACTAATGTATAAAGCCAGTACCTCAGAAAAACCCTAGACCTCAAAAGATGGCTGGAAGGTAAGTAAGAATTCTAAATTTAAATTAAGATTATGATCTGTGGATTAGTATTTGCTTATTTGGATTTTTCATATTTACTCCAGTGGCTTTGGGAATACTGGTAGTACTTGCAAAAATCGTGTTAGACTTTAATCTATACGGCAGATTTACCAAGTCAGTATATGATTGCAATTTCCATTATGTCCTCAATTTGTGTTACAGGGAGAGCATGCATCATTTTATATTTCTAATATATTCCATTTGTAATTTTTTTTTTTTTTTTGGAGACGGAGTCTCGCTCTGTCACCCAGGTTGGAGTGCAGTGGCCGGATCTCAGCTCACTGCAAGCTCCGCCTCCCGGGTTCACGCCATTCTCCTGCCTCAGCCTCCCAGGTAGCTGGGACTACAGGCGCCGCCACCTCGCCCGGCTAGTTTTTTTTTTTGTAGTTTTTAGTAGAGACGGGGTTTCACCGTGTTAGCCAGGATGGTCTCAATCTCCTGACCTCGCGATCCACCTGTCTCGGCCTCCCAAAGTGCTAGGATTACAGGCTTGAGCCACCGCGCTCGGCCTCCATTTGTAATTTTTAAATAAGATTACTATAAAATGACTAGTATTCTGTTTTATTCATTTGCTTTTCTGAGAAGCCAGGTCCTCAATTAAAATAAGTTAACCTCAAACAAGAGAAAAGTATATACAATACTGGTGCTTCCATCTTAATATTGAAGCAGGCTGTTGTTGTTCTTCATTCATCAACATTTTGTTGCTTTAAAAAAAACCTTCCTATTCTCAGTATCTATACACAGTAAGCAGTCCATAAATATGTTTCAAATAAAAGATGCTACTGACCTTACAGGAGCAGAATACAAACTTTTCCCATTATTCCCAGTGAAGTGGACAATTTGCTCTGAATGTTCATAGTTTTCAGTCTTCCCTAGGACAAAAAGTACTTGCAAGAACGTTTACTCAGGTTAATTAGTCTTTGAGATTTTGAACACAGAAAAGTTAAAGTATATTTTAGTCATTAGGAAGTTTCTAAAAAGAAAGAATACTTAAAACCAAAGTTACAAATTTCAATCTATATAGACTTTAATTTGTGCATTTGTGATAATTTATGACTGCAAAACACTTGTTTTCTTAGAATGACATAGTGAAAGGCACATTTCATTTGAATGCATAGTGTACCATTCTAAAATATCCTAATTTCTTTACAAAGTGCTTGAGCAGTCACATACACATACAGTAATAGCAAAATATATTTACACTCTATAAAGCTTAAAATTTTAAATCTGACTAAAATATATATATTTTTTAAACTACAAAAAATTAGTGCTTTCTTCAGCTTAATTGTGTAAATAGACCCTGCCCTCTAATTTTTTTAGTGATTGACTTCAATTAAAAAAAAATTCTGTACACTGTGTAGTTACAAAATGCTATGTCAGTTTTTAATGCTAAAAGCCTATTTTAGACATTACTTTCTTTGCTATTTGAGAACCAAAAAAGTGAGCAGACTGTACCTCAAAAGTATTTAGTGTTTTATTTTAATGTTGTATTAACACTGTTTAAATTAAAGCCAGACAATTAAGCTAAGTTCCTCTACTGTCCTTTGCCAAGGAAGTTAACTGGCATTTAACAATAACTTTAAACCACATATTGTTCCCCCTTTTTATTAAGATTTTCTCCCAAAGGATCTTGGGTAATTAACAATTTGGAAGGTAATATAAATGATCTCTGGACAATTTTAATTGTTCTCAGAGTACAATGAAAAGATGCTAAAACATCCCAGCAAATATTTATAAATGTTTTTAGCTCAACTCTCCATAAATCAGTGTGCTTTTTTTCATGTTTCTCATAAGATTTACACCTGAACAATTTTTAAGAGATGAGCTCACTGTGATTAAATAGTTAATTCAGTATGGTTACTTAACAGAGCTTGCTATTCCTGAGGTATAATGACCCTAACATGCTAAGCACAGGATCAAAGATGCTATTACTAAACTAAGAAAAAACAATAAAGTCATAGATTAGGAGAAAAAAATATAAAATCAAACCAAACCAAAACAAACAAGAAACTACAGGCAAGTGGAAAGTCATGGTTTGCAAAAAGACAATCCTAGAAGAGTATAAAAAGCCACAGACGGATCCTTTGAAGAGTTGTATAAAATATTTGATCAAATTATTTTTGAGACTTTTGAGGTACAGCTTTAGTGTTATAATTAATTTTTTTATAAAATATAGACTGTTTTATCAAAAATATTTATACATTCTGTTACAATATATTGCTTTTGCCCTCAGTAACTGCCAATATAAAATCTGGATCCAGTGGCCTAAAATATACAAATGCACTTAATGTAAATGCTGGAGTTTGAGGTGTCTGCTTGGCCACTGTACAAAAGTGATGAAGTGGTAAAATTAAATAATAAGCCTACAACATAGAATACATTAAAACTTGCACATATACATGTTCACAGCATGTATACAATGATAATCTCTACGGTTTAACCAAGGTATAGTTCCCTTCTACAGCAGACACAAAACCAAGGTGAACTAGGTTGGCAGATGTAGAGTGAGTATCAAAAAAGGGGTAATCGGTTCACTGATTCTGGAAGATATGACTGAACATACTGAGCATCTAGACTTTGGGAATGCATACAGGTAACAATATCTTGGTTCAGCTGATTAAAAGTCCTCATTCTTAACATCTTAAGTAAATGCTGATCTTGTTTGTTTCAGCATTGTTTAATAAAAAAAAAATAGTTTGGCAAGCAGCTCCGCTGGAAAGCTATAAGCCTCTGTTACATGGTTGATAAAAGTAAGGCAATATAAAGTTTTCTCCTAATAAATATAGAACATTTATAAAATAAGACATGAATTCATTCTGTTTTTTTAAAAGATCAAGCCCCAAATTGTATACAAACTGCCACGTTTTTTGATATTACAGTAATGTCTTTAAAAAAGAGCATTTGTCTTATTCAAACAGAATCATACTTTGTGTGAACAGTAATAGCATTCCAAGCCCTTTTTTTCTTTTTGTAAAACATAGTTAAGTGATTAATTTTCCTTCCACTTAAGGCGGGCATATGGCAAAGCTAGGGACTATAAAAAAGTGGTTTCTTTTTTCTTTCTTTTTAAAAATAGACTATTGATCCAAAAGTATTTGTGATGGATTTTCATAGCCGATGTTCACTCAAACTCCATGAAACTGTTTCCAGTGCTCATATTTACGCTGAAGTACAATGAGAAGCCACTTTTCAAGAAGTATTAGAATGGTACTTTTAAACAAATCTTCACGTGTTTCAATTAAAAAAAAAAACATACTCAGAAGCTATTGGTGGCACAGAGAGCAAATGAAGGGTTGCTATTTTTAAGAGGTCTTCTTGTAAGTCAGTCAGCTTGATTTCGCAGTGTCTAGGAACTTAACACCAATCAGCAATGTAGTCAAAATCTCTGAACATTTCCTGCTCCTCTTCCGAAAGTATCCTAGGTTCTCGAGGTGGAGTCAGAATAGGTGCTTCTGAGGTAAATTCATCATCAAAATTACTAACATCTTCTCGTCCTCTTATGGTAGGTATAAACGGTGGCTTTACTTTTTTGTCCATCAGAGCGCTCCAATCAATTAGCTGGATCATAAAATACAAAATGACTACTTTAGTTTGTTACATCTAATCGCTCTAGTTTAATAAAAAATTTTAAATAGTCACACTTACCCGGAAAAATGGGTGCTTTTTTACATCCTCTGCATCTTTCTCGCTAGCCCCAAGGCGCCGCTCAGGATTTCTTCTTAACAGCTAGCAAAATGTAAAATAAAAAAGTTAAAATAAAATCAACAGAATAAAATTCACTGATAAGGATTATTATTTTTAAAAACTCAGATATATTTTGTCTGTTTTTGTCTAAGCCATGCAACATTTATGAACTGCAAAACAACTTCTAAAGTTCTACTGGGAAATTTTCTTTAATATAAAAAATTAAAGTAGTCTTAAAAAAATTCTTATCCTTAATTCTTACCCTTCTCATTATAGAAATGGCTTCTGTAGATAAGAACCTTGGATACCTTACTTCATCATTTACAATACTGTCAAAAACTTCCTCTTCATCATCACCAGGAAAGGGAGACTAGAAGAAATACCTTTAAGTAAGTTAAAGCAAGTTTTAAGGCAGTAAAATCTTATCACCTATTCAAAGTACAACCAAGATCCAGGCAGTGAAAAAGAAAAAAACAAACAACAAACCCATGCCTACCAAAACAACAACAACAAAAGAACTATAAGAAGTGACAATAGATATGTATCTATTACAGAGGGAATATACCATATACTCTTTCTGAAGTCTTTAAATTTTATAGAACATTACAAAAAACTTGTCTATCTCATATATGATATGGCTTTTCATTTCATTTCATTCCACTCCAGTCCATTTTATTTCATTCACCCAATCACCTATTTGGCCAGTTTTTAGAGTGTCTAACAGAAAGTAGGGAATATTTAGATAATAGAATCCTGAAGAACCTCAATCTTATGGAAAGACAGAAGAAAATGGATAAGGTTAATATGGTAATAAATGTTATAATAAAGGAAAGCAATCTGCAGAAATACATCAGATATAAATGTGCTTTGGATTTTAAAGTCAGTCAATTAATGGTGGTAAAACACAATTAGAGATTAGTAGGCATAATGACCGTACTAAGCAGCTGCCAACAAAATTAGACTGAAAGGAACCCAAAAAGCACACATTGACAGGCATTTTTAATGCTCTAAACACAAAAAGTTTTAGGGCATTTCAATAAGCACAGTATTAAAATCATTTTTCATAATGACCCTGAGACATAAAAAAGTAGTTACATTATATTCAGTATGACAATTTGATTCACAAAGAGATAAACTTTCAACTACGCTGAAAACATGTCTATCAGATGTGACTGCTTGCCTCAGAATTTCAGATGGCTTAAACATCACTCAGTCATTTTAAAAATCAGGACACGAATGTCTAAATATCATTTAATTCCTTAAAATCACTGAAATGAATCAGTATCTTTAACCTTATTTTCTCACTGGCTATTGAAATATAGGCTTACTTAGCCTCGTTAGATTTGATTTGGCTGCTTGCTTCCAATTAAGTTTTAAAGAATAATAAGCAGAAAGCAATATCCATGGAAAGTGAGCAATCTTTAAGGAATCTGTGAAAATAAATTCAGAATCCAGCTTCTGAAGGCTGAGCTTCTAATCTTGCTCATAGCTAAGAAAATTTCAAAGCTTTCAGTTACCAAAACCTTAGTTTGTTCATTCACTCACTCAAAATACATAAATCAAATATACTACATGGGACAATGTAGTATACTCAAAATACATAAATCAAATGTACTACATGAACAATCTAATTTCTTTTGGGGACTTAAACAGTAAGGCAGGAGAAAATTTTATTTTACTAGGATTCTCAATGGGAATTTCAATGGATAATGCAAAGAGAGCACTTTTGTCTTCTGCTTGAACAATTTTTACTTGAAAACTCACTCTCCAAGTCTGAATAGCAAAGAAGTATCTATACATTTGTTAAAATGTGTAGTATCTTTTTTTCTCAAATAGATTGTAAGCAAACAGGGCTAACAACAGAAAGCTAACAAATGTGTTTTAAGCACATTTAAAAGAAACCAACAGTCTGTTCAGATATCAACAGTGATAGTATCTAAAACCATGTCCAGCATTACATTCTATCTCTCTGTTATCTTCACTCCCATCTGCGACAGGAAAAAGGGGACTTGGGATATTTGTTTATTCCTGGAGTCTTTCCAGTAATCAAAACTAGTAGAAGTATACAAATTTGAACATGTATGATATATCCAGCAAGTTTACAATTATTTGTAATAATAGAGAAATCTGACATAAACTTTAGCCACACCTTACTTTCATCATAGTTAAAAAGGAGTTATCACTAGCATTTCATTAATGCTATAAAATTATGAAGTAGACGGATGAGTTTTAAGTTTAGTTCTTTTCCCAGCTACCCTCTTGTGGAGATAATAAAAAGAAATTGCAAGAAACAACTAAGAAATAGCCAGATCCACTGTCTTTTATCTTCTAGGTAATTAAGAGCTCAATCAATTAGCTCTCTTAAAAAATATGAAACAGGAGCTTCCTTGTTTTCTGTCAAACCCTCCAGTGGCTTTATAATGGGAGGGAGTAGATTCAGCTGGCGATTAATTCTACAGTATTTTGTAATAAACTCATATTTTGCACATGTCATCTCTAATATGGAGAGTAAATTTTAAGCAAGCACATAATTCAATCTCATAAACCTCATACTTACTTGAATATTACACTAAACAAAACAAAACAAAACAAAAACCCAAAATGTTACTTTTAAAATAAAGGAAGGGGGTGGGGAGGAGTTCAAGTATGACAGAGCTTACAGAAGATTAACTATTTTATGAGAACTTCTGGCACTCTCAGAGAGTAAAAGCCACTGTGGACTGGAGCTAAAATAAATCTTTCCAACCTAAACACTGCACAACAGCTTTTCTAAATAGAGGTGAAAAATTCAGATCTGGACCACTAGTCTTAAGAACAGAAACAAGGCTGGATGAATTGAAGATCCTATCCTGGAGCAGCAAAGCATAATGCTTTAGAGATATGTTCTGGAGCCAGAGTGACAAGGTTAAAATGTCCAGCTCCACCATATGAGAGCTATGTGACCTTTAAGCAAGTCATTAATCTCTTTGTGTCTCTATTTACACCTCTGAAAATGGGCATAAGATCAGTACGGAGCTTATCAAAGGCTGTTACAAAATTAAATGAATGAATATTTAAGGCACACAGAACAGTGCTTAGCTTAGGACATGATAAATTTTATTTTAATTAGCCATACTTCTCCTCCTTTCCCAAAGAATCCACTTCAAATTGACACACCAAAAGGGGCTATCCATCCGGAGAAACTAAAACCATTTGTTTGTTTGGGGTAAGTGCCAATAAATGACCAGCATAGAACTAAACTTTAGAAATTTCTGATACTAAATTTGATAATTCATTCATTTAGCCACTAACTTCTTCAAACTTGTAAGTATACAAGGGAGGTTGCTGGCATGGGGAAACTGCAGAATAATGAACCAATCCCTTAAAATAATTTTTCTTGCATCTCCAGTTCAAGTCCCTTCAAGTAATCTTTAATTACTTATTAAAAGATTTACTCTTTCCCAATTTCACCCCAATTCAACATTTCTAACAATTTATAACATAATATATTATTAGAGTCCTATTATTGCCTTATTTAACATAACTCACTGTTTCCTAATGGTAGTAATTTCTGTGTACAACTCAATTATCCTCAGAAATTTAACTTAATCGACAGAAAACAGAAGGAAAAAATGCTAATCTTTTCAACTCTACCATTTTTTAAAGTAACATTTCTTTCATTTTTTAAAATTATATTTTATTTAACAATCTAGGAAGTTCACAGCCAACAGCAGTTCTATTGCAACTTCAGGTGCAACTGGGAATTCAGGAATCTCAGTGGAGCTGTTAGTGTAGCGAACCCTGTACATAAAATACATGCATATTTTTGATAGCACATGTGAAGGTATCTCTCTAAAATTGACCTCATTGGTTTCATTCTCAGCAAACTGACCTGGGCCACTCAACATGGCTTTTATCATGCCTGATGTTAATGCACGTACTGTTTTTACAACAAATTCATGGCCATCGGATGATACCAATTTGACATACATGGCATCAGGGCCTTCACAGCCACCATAGCTTTTCTCCTCTCCATTCATTTTGTTCCTATGAAATTCTACTTTGCTTCCCCAGGAACTTCAGTCATTTCCTGGTGAAGCAAGGATGCAGTGTGTGTTGCTCACTTCCGTCTGGAGGAAGTCGAAGGTAACATTTATTTCTGACCAATCTATAGTGGGCTTTTCTTTACAGGTACAGAGTACATTCTTTTTATTAGTCTTTGTTATTCCATTCCCTATAAAATGACTATGTCTTAAAATCAGAAAACATAACCAAAGCACAACACTGAAATAGAAGGAACCATTTTCAAAGTACTGATAATGCATTCCGCAAACCATATAAAAATCTTTATTGAAGGTATTACAGAAAGATAGCTGACTACTAGTACACCATAAATATTTATAAAACTTAAATTCCACTCAAACTGAAGACAGTATTAGGTGGTTTTATAAATGACATGCTTTATTATTTCAATCATCCTTCCTCTTTTCTCTTACCTATTTCACACTGCTTACCTCACCAACAAGCATTTCATATATAAGTACGCCAAGGCCCCACCAATCTACAGCCCTTGTATAAGAAGTTTCTGTTAGTACTTCTGGGGCAAGAAATTCAGGAGTGCCACAAAATGTGCTTGTTCTATCTCCATATCCCATTCCTGGAAAAGATAAAATTTAAACATTTGTTAGCAAAGAAAACAAATCCAGTATATAAAAAAAATCAAAGCTATCTTTGGGAGGCAAAATTAAAGTTGCAAATTTGTGTATGGCAAAAAAATTCAGACATATTTAAGACATTTCAAGAAAACAATAAGGACTAGTATAGCAAAAACTGCAATAGCAACTATACTATCTAATTAATGGGTAAATACAAATAAGATATCCATGTTTCTTTTCAGTTACTTTTTCTTCTTGTCATTACAAGGGAGCTAAGAAATTACAACAAAATGAACTGATTGTGAAGTTCTATCATCTTTCCAATTCAATCTTAAATAAGTTTATTTACTTCACTATAAAAAAACATTATAAAAAAATAACAGTTTGGAAAATACCAAAAAGCAAACCCTTGGATAATCAGGAGCTGACCAAATGTGTCATATAATACAGAGAGATAGGGCCGTGAGTGGTAGCTCATGCTTGTAATCACAGCACTTTGGGAGGCTGAGGTGGGTGGATCACCTGAGGTCAGGAGTTCAAGACCAGCCTGGCCTACATGGTGAAACCCATCTCTACAAAACAAACAAACAAACAAACAAACAAACAAACACTGGCCGGGCATGGTGGCTCCCGCCTGTAATCTTAGCTACTTGGGAGGCTGAGGCAGGAGAACCGCTTGAACCTGGGAGGCGGAGGTTGCAGTGAGCCGAGATTGTGCCATTGCACTCCAGCCTGGGTGACAAGAGCAAAACTCTGTCTCAAAAAACAAAATATATATATCTATATTATATCTATATATATATATGGAGAAAGGAAGGGAGGGAGGGAGGAAGGGAAAGAAAAAAGAAAGGAAAAGGAAAGGGAAGGGAGGGTGAGTACAGGTTGAACAACCCTAATCCAAAAATCCAAAATCTAAAATGCTTCAAAATCTGAAACTTTTTGGGCACCAACATGATGCCATAGAGAATTCCACATGTACTTAACACAAGATTAGTTTCATGCACAAAATTATTAAAAATAATATGAATATTTATATTGTATAAATATAAATTTACCTAAGGCTATATATAAGGTATATATGAAACACACATAAATTTTGTGTTTAGACTTGGGTCTTAGCCTCAAGATATGTCATTATGTATATATGCAAATATTCCAAAATCCAAATAAATCTGAAATTCAAAACACTTCTCATTCTAAGCATTTTGGATAAGGGATACTCAGCCTGTATTAACATTTTAGCTAACTAGTTTTGAAATGTATGTTCCTCATAATTTATTAATATGTTAAATATATAGTCTACATATTGAAGATGCTGTCTCCATGTATTCCAAAGTGTTAAAAACTTGTCGTAAGTGTCATCTTTTTTTCTTTGAGATGGAGTCTCACTCCGTTGCCCAGGCTGGAGTGCAGTGGCGCGATCTCAGCTCACTGCAAGCTCCGCCTCCCGGGTTCACGCCATTCTCCTGCCTCAGCCTCCCGAGTAGCTGGGACTACAGGTGCCTGACACCACACCCGGCTAATTTTTTATATTTTCAGTTGAGATGGGGTTTCACCATATTAGCCAGGATGGTCTCGATATCCTGACCTCGTGACCCGCCTGCCTCGGCCTCCCAAAGTGCTGGGATTACAAGCGTTAAGAATTTTAAAGAAAAGCTCTCAATTCTAAATTAAGAATAATTAGGTATGCATATATAGAGACTACAAAATAGAAATGAATTTGTATGTCTATGAACCAAGACTTGAAGGGCACAATTAGATACATTAGCACACTGAAGTGGAGAAATTTTTTTTGGCAAAATTTCTTTAACACTATCATAATGATTTTTATTTTCTTCAATAAAATATTATTTTAAAAAACAGTGATATAGTATTAATATTTATATGAGTTCTGCACCAGCCTTTTAGTAACTTGGCCAAAACTAGGAAAAAGTTAATTAACAAAGAAATAGAACTCATGTTTCTTACAGACTGGTAAAGCTCCATGGAAGTGGTTAATATCAGGCTCTAGATTAATAAATACCTGGTTTAAGTTCCAGTTCTGTCATTTGTTAACTGTGAGAGGTTGGGAAAGTTGTTTAACATCAAAGCCTAGGTTTCTTCATCTGTATATGAGGGTTAATAATACCATCTACCAGTGTGGAATGATAAGACAAGGAAGACTCAGAAGGGTAAGGAGGTGGGAGCGGGGTGGATGATGAGAAATTACTTAAAGGGTACAGTGTATGTTATTTGGGTGATGAGTATCCTAAAAGCCCTGATTTCACCACTATGCAATTTACGCATGTAACAAAATTGCACTTGTACCCCATAAATTTATACAAATAAAAATAAAAAATAAAATATTTCCTTCAAAAAAACTATCTACCTTCATACGATTGTTATGAATTACAGGAGATATGCATATGAAGCATTTGGCAAAATTCTTGGCATATGGTAAGCACTCAAAAGTTGTTAGCTATATTATTATAATCTACTAAATATGTTTTTATGATAATGCATTAAGAAGTCTGGTTATTCAACACACATATTTTCTGTACCTTTTATGTTCTAGGCACCTGTGTCAAGTAGCGGGAACACAAAAATGAGAGTTAGACACGGTTCTTTAAGGGGTTTACAGGAGACTGGAGGAAAATGGATATTTATTGATAATTTTATAATAACAAGGGAAGAGCAAGATAATGTAGAATAGTGAAGAAGGGCTCCTAAAGCAGAGTTGGGAGTTAGGGTAGTAAAAGGGAATCTCTGGTAATTTGCCTGTAGAGGTTACACTTGAGTTGAATGAGAAGGATGTGCAGATCTTAGTCAGCAAATAGAGTTGGGATGGGTGACAGTGCTAGAGAGACACAGACTATAAGCAATTCATTGTTGCTGGAGCAAAAAGTACTAAACAGAGAGCAGCAAGAGATGAGGCCAGAGAGGAAGGAAGGCAGGCAGATGAGGAAGGGCACTCTATGTCACCTTATCCTAGACACTGAAGAGTTTTCAGCAGGTGTGTGCCATGGTCCGATCTGTATTTATATGGACTCCTTAAACAATTCAGCAATTACATGGCAGATTGATTTGGGATAGAAAAAGACTAGAAATAGGAACAATTAGGAGATTATTATACCTGTCTTGTCAAAACAAGATGATGGCTAGCAGGAGTTGATTGGAAATGATAGATTTCAGAAATATTCAGGAGGTTAAGTGGCAGTAGAATTTTTTGAATAACTACATATGGAAAGTAGAGAACAGGACAGAATGCAAGATAATTCCTTGCTTTCAGATTGAAGACTGAGGGGATTGTGGTACCAACAACCAGACTACCTGAGGAAAATAAGTGATTTTTGTTTGGGTAGTGTTTGAGGTGTCTCTTCACTGTTCAGGCAGAGCTGTCTAGTAGATAGTTGAATACATATCTTTGGAATCCATATGAAAGGAAATAATAGATTTAAGAGTCATTAGGATATAGCTGCTAGTCAAAAAACTGCAGTGAAGAGCAGCTGGCTAAGGAGAGATGCTGAGAAACAAAAGCATTTAGATCAACAGTGTCCAATAAAAAGAAGCCCAGTTAAAGAAAAAAACTGACTTGATTCAGCAATTATGTCAGTGGGTATGTGATGGGCATATATCTACAGAGTTCATTCATTTATTCGTCCAGCTACTTATTAATCAAACACTCACTGAATACTTAAGACGTACCATTCCCTGTGTTATGTACTATGGAAACAAAGCTAAATAGCAAACAGAAGCCAGCAGTGCAGAGGGAGATAGGCAATGTTAGTACTAGTAAACAGAAATAACTATGTCCTTTTTTTTTATAGTTGGAGAAGTAAGACTCAAAGAGATCAAAACTAAGTTTTCCAAAGACAAAGAGCAAATAGTGGCAAAGCCACGATTCAAACCTAAAACTCTTTGGTTCCTAAGCCCATGATCTTTTTCCTTTCTTATGTTACCTGATTCAAATTTCCCCAATTTACTTATTTACTTTTGAATATACAAAAAACATACTTGAGATACCTATCTCTATTTATTTTCTATTTTTAAATGTTTCCAGTTTTAAGAAGCTGGAAGTAAATTATCAGGCCTATGAAATTCACTGTGTACAGTCTCACCGGAATAAACGATTTTGGTGCTTAAGCAATACTTCCTTAAAGTAGTGACAAAATTATTAATCACGCAGAGAAGTTTACTATGATTTCTATACATCTAATCTTATTTGTATTCACAGAACAAATTCTTAATGTGATAATTAGGTTATATAAGCAATGTCTTCATTATATCTACAATGTCTTAATGAAGAATAAAGTTAAAAGTACAGTTTGTTTTCCATAGACAAACTTGAAAACTACTGATGCACAAAGAAACAGTAATTTATCAGAAAAGAAACTTAAAAACATTCGATTACCTTCTTTGCAAAGACCAAAATCAGCAATTTTCACAAAGCCCTCTGTATCTAGCAATAAGTTATCCAATTTCAAATCTCTGTTCAGGATTAAAAGATACAGCATAAAAAAAAAAAAAAAGAAATCAGTAGGTTATACAGTTAAAAAAATAATTTCAACTGGAACTGTACTTTCTCTTTATTAAAAATGGGATTTCCAAGTTATGATTTGAGATTTAAATACTATATCACGTTGTTTTCCTCCTTTTAGTAAGCCTATTGCTCTATATAAGGTAGCTTATGAGAAATTATTCTCCTGTTACATAAAAAAGGAAGAATGTATTTAATTTGTTATTTGTGATAATCTAACTTAATCCACTTTTTTTTTTTTCTTTTGAGACTGAGTCTCACTTTGTCACCCAGGCTGGAGTGCAATGGTATGGTCTTGGCTCATTGCAACCTCCGCCTCCCAGGTACAAGCGATTCTCCTACCTCAGCCTTCCAAGTAGCTGGGACTACAGGCATGTGCCACCACATCCGGCTACCTTTTGTATTTTTATTAGAGAGGGGGTTTCACTATATTGGCCAGGCTGGTCTTGAACTCCTGACCTTGTGATCCGCTGGCCTTGGCCTCCCCAAGTGCTGGGATTACAGGCATGAGACACCACACCCAGCCCTTTTTTTCTCTTTTTTTAAAGACAAGAGTCTCACTCTGTCACCCAGGCGGCTGGTGTGCATTGGCGTGATCTCTGCTCACTGCAACCTCCACTTTCCAGGTTCAAGCAATTCTTGTAGTAGAGATGGGTTTTCACCATGTTGGCCAGGCTGGTCTCGAACTCCTGACCTCAGGTGATCCACCTGCCTCAGCCTTCAAAAGTGCTGGGATTACAGGCGTGAGCCACTGCGCCTGGCCAACTCAATCTAGTTTTGAAGTTTGCTTATATACCATCCATAAGAAAGAATTGTAAAGCTAACAGTATTAATAAGGCATCAGAGGGCAGGTTTCATCTTCTGAAAGAATAAGAGAAAGCTATCCATCCATACTAATTGATTACAAATTAGGCAAATTGACAATATTTTATCCATTTTGTTCAATTTATTTTTTATTTTTGTGATACAAGGTACTCACTCTGTTGTCTAAGTGGGGTGCAGTAGCATAATCCTGGCTCACTGCAGCCTTGACCTCCCAGGCTCAAGCAATTTCCCCACCTCAGCCTCCTGAGTAGCCCAGATACAGGCAGATATCATCACTCCTGGCTGATTTTTAGATTTTTTTGTAGAGACAGAATACCACTATGTTGCCCGGGCTGGTCTCAAACTCCTAGACTGAAGCAGTCCTTCCACCTTGGCCTCCCCAAATGCTGGGGTTACACGTTTGAGCCACTGAGCCCAGGAAATATTTTATCCGTTAGGTAAAACAGAACTTTATCATGAAAACATCATTAGAACCTTACCCGACTGGGTGCGGCAGCTCACAACCGTAATCTTAGCACTTTGGGAGGCCGAGGCGGGTAGTCACCTGAGGTCAGGAGTTTCAAGACCAGCCTGGCCAACACGGTGAAACTCTGTCTATACTAAAAATACAAAAGTTAGCTGGGCATGGTGGTGGGCACCTGTAATTCCAGGTACTCAGGAGGCTGAGGAAGGAGAATTGCTTGAACCCGGGAGGCAGAGGTTGCCATGAGCCGAGATCGTGCATTGCTCTCCAGCCTGGGCGACAAGAATGAATGTCTCAAAAAAAAAAAAAAAAGAAAAAAAAAAAAAACAACTTAAATAATCCAGTGTTTATAGTCTTCTAATTCTGACTAGTCTTCTCATATCTGCTTGGTTTTGGGCAGTGAGTGCTAGTCAAAGTGTGGTTCACAGACTAGCTGCTGGGCCACGAATTACAGAGATCAGCTACATCACCAATACACTATTTAGTTCAGTTGACAAAAAGGCTTCGTAATGAGGGAAGCAGTGTGATGTTTTATACTCTAACACAAGCTACTTGTCTCATCATGGACATGTTTTTGGCAGTATTGGTCTATGGAGGTTTTTTGCAATGAGTCGTTTGAATGCTAAATATTCACTAGGATGAATATTGTTGAGAAATGCACTATCATAGACCAACTCATAATTTGACTATTTTAATTAGAAAATGTGCTATGGATTAGGAAACAAAAAGTTCATCATATAATCATAGTGCTAACCACATGTCTTTCAAAATTGGGGTATGACTTATCAGATGAAGGAGAAAACTAAGAAGCTAGTTAAACATAAAATGTTTAAGAAAAACAAAACACTATCTTTAATTCTAAATCACACCAAAGCAAGCATTAGAAAAAATTAAAAATTAACTTACCTATAAACAATTTTGTGTTCATGTAAATACTGCAACCCAAGAACTACACAAGCAGCATAAAATCTGTTTGAAGAATTAAATCAATAGGAGTTTAATACATTTTATTGCTCTTGAATCCCAGCTTATATGTTTATACTTCAAAGCAGACCTATCATTAATTTATTTCACAAATTTTTTTTTTAGTCCCCACTATGTATCACACATTGTGCTAGATATTAGGGGTAAAATTTAAAAATGAGAAAAGTACAGTTTTGACAATTAAAGCCATTAACACTGCCTAGTGGAGTCACTGAGAACCTCAGAGGGGACATTTGATCTGGTTTTGCAGGAGGAATTACAATATACCATAAGGACAAAGGACAGTGTGACAGGCAGAAGTTTTGTGGGGGAAAAATACTTACCTGAGAGAAAAAAGAAATAGAGGTGCAAAAGGCGTTAGCACGTTTGATAACAAGTAAGTCTGGTGTGGCTGAAGTAAAGGATGGGTGTATCTGGGGAAGAAGTAGGAGATTAGGCTGGAAAGATAACCTGGGTGAAGGACCTTGAATGTCATATTATGGATACTGAAATCTTTTCTCTTAGTGACAGAGAATCAAACCATTTTAATCAGAGGAGAATGATGGCATTTGTTTTCTGGTAGCAATTCGAAGGATGGAGAAGTAGGCAGAGATCCAGAGGAAAAAAGAACAGATAAGGCTTTTATCCTAGTTTAGATGAAAAGATCATGATAATATCTACTGTAGTGGCAACAGAGATACAGATTCACAAGAACTTAAAAATTAGCATGACAGAAGGTGGTATCCCATTACAGGATAAGGAAGTGGGAAGGGCTACAGGTAACTTGCAAGGTTTCCATCTTAGTAGAATGAATGAATAAAAGAAACATAGAGGTAGTCAAGGTTTTGTGACAAAACTAAGTTTGGCATTTGACAGGTTGCCTTTGTCTGTGGAGCAGGTGATGATATGTAAAAGCTGGGTATATGGGTTTGGACCTCAGAAACCCTGGGCCGAGAGAGAATACTAATTCTTGAGGCAGAGGACCATGTTTGTCTTTTTCAGTTTTTATCCTAAGTTCATAGCATAATGCCTGATATACATGATAGGCTTATTGAACAAGGAGGAAATAAATGAATAGATTTAAAAATGCAAATGTCTTCAGTGTAGAATAGCCTATAAACAGACACTTAGGATAATTAGTTTTTAATTATAAAAGTAATAACATGAATATTTTCTCTATAAAACATATAATACACTTCTCTCCAAAGTACAGTATTTCACCCATCTATCTCCATCTCACCTCATTCCACTGCCGTTCATACAGATAATAATTCTTGTTACTAACATTATTCCAAACTTTCAGAATACATTTACATTCACATGTAGATAATACAGCTATGTTTTATATTTACCTATTTTTATTAAAAATGGGTAAGTTTTATTTATTTATTTAATTTTGTTTCTTGAGATGGAGTTTTGCTCTTGTTGCCCAGGCCAGAGTGCAATGGTGCGATCTCAGTTCACCGCAACCTCCGCCTCCCAAGTTCAAGCGACTCTCTTGCCTCAGCCTCCCGAGTACCTGGGAATATAGGCATGTGCCAGCATGCCTGGTTAATTTTGTATTTTTAGTAGAGACGGGGCTTCTCCATGTGGTCAGGCTGGTCTCGAACTTCTGACCTCAGGTGATCTGCCCACCTCGGCCTCCCAAAGTGCTGTGATTACAGGAGTGAGCCACTGTGCCTGGCATTTTTATTTTTTTCTATTTATATATATATATATATATATTTTTTTTGGTTTCTGAAAAGATTTATTTACTTTTAAATTATACTTTAAGTTCTGGGATACATGTGCAGAACGTGCAGGTTTGTTACATAGGTATACACGTGCCATGGTGGTTTGCTGCACCCATCAACCTGTCATCTGCATTAGGAATTTCTCCTGGCCGGGCGCGGTGGCTCAAGCCTGTAATCCCAGCACTTTGGGAGGCCGAGACGGGCGGATCACGAGGTCAGGAGATCGAGACCATCCTGGCTAACACAGTGAAACCCCGTCTCTACTAAAAAATACAAAAAACAGCCGGGCGAGGTGGCGGGCGCCTGTAGTCCCAGCTACTCCAGAGGCTGAGGCAGGAGAATGGCGTAAACCCGGGAGGCGGAGCTTGCAGTGAGCTGAGATCTGGCCACTGCACTCCAGCCCGGGCTAGAGCGAGACTCTGTCTCAAAAAAAAAAAAAAAAAAAGGAATTTCTCCTAATGCTATCCCTTCCCTATCCCCCGAACTCTGATAGGCCCCGGTGTGTAATGTCCCCCTCCCTGTGTCCATGTGTTCTCATTGTTCAACTCCCACTTATGAGTGAGAACATGTGGTGTTTGGTTTTCTGTGTTAGTTTGCTGAGAATGATGGTTTCCAGCTTCATCCATGTCCTGAAAAGGATATGAACTCATCGTTTTTTATCGCTGCATAGTATTTCATGGTATATATGTGACACATTTTCTTTATGCAGTGTATCATTGATGGGCCTTTGGGTTGGTTCCAAGTCCTTGCTATTGTGAACAGTGTTCCAATAAACATACATGTGCATGTGTCTTTACAGAATTATTTATAATTCTTTGGGTATATACCAAGTAATGGGATGGCTGGGTCAAATGGTATTTTTAGTTCCAGATTCTTGAGGAATTACCACACTGTATTCCACAATGGTTGAACTAATTTACGCTCCCACCAACAGTGTAAGTGTTCCTATTTCTCCACATCCTCTTCAGCATCTGTTGTTTCCTGACTTTTTAATGATTGCCATTCTAACTGGTGTGAGATGGCATCTCATTGTGGTTTTGATTTGCATTTCTCTAATGACCAGTGATGATGAGCTTTTTTTCATGTTTTTTGGATAAATGTCTTGAGAAGTGTCTGTTCATATCTTTCGCCTGCTTTTTGATGGGGTTGTTTTTTCTCTTGTAAATTTGTTTAAGTTCCTTGCAGATTCTGGAATTAGCCCTTTGTCAGATGGATAGATTGCAATTTTTTTTCCCCATTCTGTAGGCTGCCTGTTCACTCTGATGACAGTTTCTTTTGCTGTGCAGAAGCTCTTTAGTTTAATCAGATCACATTTGTCAATTTTGGCTGTTGCCAATGCTTTTGGTGTTTTAGTCATGAAGTCTTTGCCCGTGCCTATGTTCTGAATGGTACTGCCTAGGTTTTCTTCTAGGGCTTTTATGGTTTTGAGTCTTATGTTTAAGTCTTTAATCCATCTTCGGTTAACTTTTGTATAAGGTGTAAGGAAGGGGTCCAGTTTCAGTTCCCCACATATGGCTACATATGGCCACATATGGCTAGTTTTTCCAACACCATTTATTAAATAGGGAATCCTTTCCCTGTTACTTGTTTTTGTTAGGTTTCTCAAAGATAGATGGTTGTAGATGTGTGGCATTATTTCTGAGGCCTCGGTTTTGTTCCATTGGTCTATATATCTGTTTTGGTACCAGTACCATGGTATTTTGGTTACTGCAGTCTTGTAGTACAGTTTTGAAGTCAGGTAGCGTGATGCCTCCAACTTGGCTCTTTTTTGCTTAGCATTGTCTTGGCTATACGGGCTCTTTTTTGGTTCCATATGAAATTTAAAGTAGTTTTTTTTTTCCTTTTTTTTGAGATGGAGTCTCACTCTGTCGCCCAGGCTGGAGTGCAGTGGTGCGATCTTTGCTCACTGCAACCTCCACCTCCTGGGTTACAGCAATTCTCCTGACTCAGACTCCCGAATAGCTGGGATTACAGGCGTGTACCACCACCCCTAATTTTTGTATTTTTAGTAGAGACGGAGTTTCACCATGTTGGTCAGGCTACTCGCAAACTCCTGACCTCAACTGATCCATCCGCCTCAACCTCCCAAAGTACTGGGATTACAGGCGTGAGCCACCACACCCAGCCTAAAGTAGTTTTTTCTAATTCTGGGAAGAAAGTCAATGGTAGGTTAATGGGGATTGAATCTATAAATTACTTTGGGCAGTGTGGCCATTTTCACGATATTGATTCTTCCTATCCATGAGCATGGAATGTTTTTCCATTTGTTTGTGTCCTCTCTTATTTCCTTGGGCAGTGGTTTGTAGTTCTCCTTGAAGAGGTCCTTCACATGCCTTGTAAGTTGTATTCCTATGTATTTTATTCTCTTTGTAGCAACTGTGAATGGGAGTTTATTCATGATTCAGCTCTCTATTATTGGTGTTTAGGGATGCTTGTGATTTTTGCACATTGATTTTGTATCCTGAGACTTTGCTGAAGTTGCTTATCAGCTTAAGGAGATTTTGGGCTGAGACAATGGGGTTTTCTAAATATACAATCATGTCATCTCCAAACAGAGACAATGTGACTTCCTTTCTTCCTATTTTAATAAACTTTCTTTCTTTCTCTTGCCTGACTGCTCTGGCCAGAACTTCCAATACTATGTTGAATAGGAGTGGTGAGAGAGGGCATCCTTGTCTTCTGCCAGTTTTCAAAGGGAATGTTTCCAGCTTTTACCTAATTCAGTATGACACTGGCTGTGGGTCTGTCATAAATAGCTCTTATTATTTTGAGATACGTCCCATCAACCCCTAGTTTATTGAGTTTTTAACATGAAGGGTTGTTGAATTTTATCTAAGGCCTTTTCTCTTCTGTTTTTTTTTTTGAGATGGAGTCTCGCTTTGTTGCCTAGGCTGGAGTGCAGTGGCGGATCTCGGCTCATTGCAACCTCCGCCTCCGTGGTTCAAGCGATTCTCCTGCCTCCCAAGCAGCTGACACTGCAGGCGTGCGCCACTACACCCAGCTAATTTTTTTGTGTTTTTAGTAGAGACGGGATTTCGCCATGTTAGTCAGGCTGGTCTCGATATCCCAACCTGGTGATCTGCCCGCCTCGGCCTCCTGAAGTGCTGGGATTACAGGCGTGAGCCACTGCACCCGGCCTTTTTTTTTTTTTTTTTTTTTTTGAGACAGTCTTGTTTTATCACCAGGCTGGAGTGCAGTGGCGAGATCTCTGCTCACTGCCACCCCCTGCCTATCGAAGGCCTTTTTTTACATCTATTGAGATAATCATGTGGTTTTTGTCATTGGTTCTGTTTATGTGACGGATTACGTTTATTGATTTGCATGTGCTGAACCAGCCTTGCATCCCAGGGAGGAAGCTGACGTGATCCTGGTGGGTAAGCTTTTTGATGTGCTGCTGGATTTGGTTTGCCAGTATTTTATTGAGGATTTTTGCATCAATGTTCATCAGGGATATTGGCCTGAAATTTTGTTGTTGTTGTTGTTGTGTCTCTGCCAGGTTTTGGTATCAGGATGATGCTGGCCTCATAAAGTGAGTTCGGGATGATTCCCTCTTTTTCTATTGTTTGGAATAGTTTCAGAAGGAATGGTACCAGTTCCTCTTTGTACCTGTGGTAGAATCTGGCTGTGAATCCATCTGGTCCTGGGCTTTTTTTGTTGGTAGGCTATTAATTACTGCCTCAATTTCAGAAAAATATGGAATGCCTCATGAATTTGCATGTCATCCTTATGCAGGGGCCATGCTAATCTTCTCTATATCGTTCCAATTTTAGTATATGAGCTGCTGAAGAGAGCACGGGTCTATAATTTTTAAACGTGGGGCTGGGTGGGGGAGGGGTGTGGTGGTCAGGGTCCACCAGGCAGTTTCATCAGGGCTTAGACTCCCCAACACAGAAATAAAAAACAAAAACAAAAATAAAATGCAACTACTTAGAAATACTTACTTGATTGTATATTAAAAATTATATAACTTACCAGAAGTTTAAAGGATCTACTGAAGTTTATTAAAATAAATGTGAGTTTAAAATTGCTTAAGATGGCCAGGCATGGTGGCTCACGCCTGTAATCCCAGCACTTTGGAAGGCTGAGGCAGGCAGATCACCTGAGGTCAGGAGTATGAGATCAGCCTGGCCAACACAGTGAAACCCCGTCTCTACTAAAAATACAAAAATTAGACGGGCGTAGTGGCACACGCCTGTAGTCCCAGCTATTTGGGAGGCTGAGGCAGGATAATCTCTTGAACATGGGTGGCAGAGGTTGCAGTGAGCCAAGATCGTGCCACTGCACTCCAGCCTGGGCGACAGAGCAAGACCGCCTCAAAAAAAAAAAAATTGCTTAAGATCGTTAAACATAATTTTCTTAGCAAACTTATTTTAGTGACAAAACAATACTGTAACAATTATAAAAATACATTGATTTCTCTTTTTTTTTTTTTTTTTTTAAATTTGGGGGGTCTCACTCTGTCGCCCAGGATGGAGTGCAGTGATGTGACCTTGGCTCACTGCAACCTCTGCCTCTGGGGTTCAAGTGAGTCTTCTGCCTCAGTTTCCCGCAATAGCTGGGATTATAGGCGCCTGCCACCATGCCCAGCTAATTTTTGTATTTTTAGTATAGACAGAGTTTCACCATGTTGGCCAGGCTGGTCTAGAGCTCCTGAGCTTAAGTGATTTGCTAAGTGATCTGCCTGCCTCTGCCTCCCAAAGTGCTGGGATTACAGGCGTGAGCCATGGCTCCCCACTGATTTCTTTCTTTGTAAACAGACTGCCTTGATTAATTGGGTATACTATGTAAAATACGTATTTTATTGAATGCTCCTGTTTGTCAGGTATTGTGTCAGTTATTTTCATTTATTAGCTTACTTAATCTTCAATCAAGCCTTAAGATAAATATTTTACAGAAGCAGATAATGAAGCTCAGAAAATGTAATTTGTCTAAAGTTAGACTACAAAACAACAAAGCTAGAAATCAAGCTATTTTGATTCTATGGTTTCAATCAATAAAAATTCACTGATTGCCTAATATGTTCCAGGTATTCTTTTAGGTGTTTCACTAATAAACAGGACAGATATGGTCCTTGCTCCTCTCTTTTAAGTGAAATAAGACCGACAATAAAAATTTTAAAAATAAATCAGATTATTTCATGTAGAAATAAAATGATATGAAAAAGATAATACAGAAAAATAGAGTGAATTGAATTGGTTAGTGATGTGATATTTTAGCTAGGGTACTCAGAAAATTACCTTTAAAGAAATGACCTTTGATCTGAGAAATGAATGATAAAGGGAGGTACTTCAGATTTGGAGTTCTGTAACGTAGCATTGTATTCTTGTATTTTCACTGGATTTTATGGTTTTATTTGTATATAATTTACATTCTCAGCAAAAATAACAGCTTCTTAAGGCAAACTACATTTATATATTATTTTAAAAACAAAAACAAGCATAAAAAATAAAAGCAAACAAATTCCCATGGCAGCATGGGCTAGGCTTAATCGTAATGCTCTGCCTTATTGAGGGAATGAATTATTTGAAGCCTTCTACTACTTTCTGGCTTTTGCCTCCTTTTAAAATGCTTCAGTACCCATTTGAATTAACCCCCGTTTCCCTCATCTGAAACTTCAAGGTTATGACAGAATTACAATTATCTGCTTTAAATACCTCTAATGGTTATGACAAGAATCAAGTGGAGGAATCAAAGTGAAAGTACAACACGGCTGTCAGTTGCTATTTCATCAGATTATAGACGTGGGATGAAAACTAGAGAGTAAATACAATAGAGATTTACTACTAGATTTATGCTTCCTATGATTTGGGATATATTCTACAGGTGGAGTTGACTGGACTTGCTAATAGTTTGAGTGTTGAAGTTAAGGGAAAAAGAGCATCAAGAATCACTTCTTGTGTTCTGGCTTGAATCTGGTTAATAAAATAAAAGATTAAGAGTAGCAGGCCTGGAGTATAGTAGATGAGGTAGATAGAAAAATGGAAAATATCAGTTCAGTTTAAGTTGTTAAATAAGACACTTAGCCACGCAAATGGAAAACTAGCTGACCACTGAATATTATTAGAGTTGGAAGTTTAGGTAAGAGGATGGGGCTGGAAACACAAATTTGGTAAACACCAGCATGCAGGGTGTAGGTATTAATAGCACTTTCCTAGGTTCAAATCTTAGCTCCACCATTTAACAGCTATAAAATTAAGATACTAACAGGGAAAATATACATACATGTATATATAATTTCAAGTGTTTACTATTATTCTTACGTATTTGAATAAGCCAAACCTTGACTTCAAAAACTACAAAAAGAGTTTACAATGAAAAGTCTGCACTTTATCCCTTTGTCTGGAGGCAACACACATAACCAGTTTCTTTTATATTTGTTCAGAGATATTTTAAGCACAAGGATGCAAATACTTGATATTCTTTTAAATTATTCTTTAGAAAGGCAAATACAAATATTTTATGTAAATATATGATACAGACTCTTCTGTACTTTCTTTTCAAAAACTTAACAGTGCATTTTGAGTATAATCTGTCTTTAAAGCTGTAATTCTGGATGGCATTCTCTAGTGAGAAAATCTAGTAGCACAAAAAGAAATTTTACTAAATTGAATCTACATTGTTTATCTAAAGAATTAATTGTGGTTTAGGATAATCCATGACGTTTTCAACACAGACAACAGAATACATACAAAAAGTATATGGTAAAAAAGTAAGTAAGGAGTTCTAATATTTCTTGCAGAGATCTATTTTCTGTTAGGAAAAAAATCTAAAATTCAAAGAATCTCTTTTCCTTCCCACATGAAATCAGTCATGGAAAAACTCAGACAAATGTCTAAAGCATACTCACACAGCTCTTGGTTCTGAAAAGACATCAGTATGAATGTGCATCATTAGGTCCCCACCGGCAGCATATTCCATTACAAAGCAAACATGCTCTTTGGTTTGGAAACATGCAAAAAGGTTCACCAAAAAGGGATGCCTTACACTATTCACAGTTTCAAAAATTCTTTTTTCACACATCAAGCTGTAAAAGAAAATATTTAAAAATAAGCAGATAAAAAATAATTCTAGTTGGAAATAACATTCTTTATAAATTACTAAACTTAAAAATAAGCAAAATTTTAGCTATAACTTAAAAATCCTAACATGTGTCTTAGTTTTGCTATATGTGCTATGAAAATTGATCTACCTAAAATACATAACTTTAGTTGAAATATATTAATAGAAACTTTAAAAGATTATAGCGTTCACATTGATAGTCTATAGCACATATATGGTTAGTGGTTATAGTTAATTTTTTAAAAGGCTTAATTAAGGGTGAATTATGAAAATTATTCAGGAATTGGTCAGAGAATTTAGCAATTTAAAGCATACTATGAAAAATTTAAAGTTTGTGGTGAAGGTAATTTCAAGGACAGTATCTATAATTCACAAGCTATAGTATTCAATTTTTTTATCATATAAAATTGATATGAAGTTGAGAGGTACAGATATGCTGCATAAAATTTTAATTTAAAAGACTAGAAAATAAAGACAATACATGACAAAGTGTCTAAATGTTACTACAAATTAAGGCACTATTATAATAAACTCATAGAAGATTAATTAGTTAATAGTTTTTATTTTTGTCATCATTTAAATTTACTACAAAATAATGTACTTAAAAATTGCCTTGGACAAGATCTGTAAGACGTATTCTAATACATCTGCTTTATTAAGCCAATCTGAATTTTGGCTAAATGTAGATAAAATAATCAGATGAAATAAGACAAAACTAAGATGTTTTGGGCTTAAGTAGATGACAAGTACGTTCTCTTCATTATCTATAGTTGTGTGTTTTTTTGAGACAGGATCTTGCTCTGTCTTTCAGGAGCTGGAGTGCAGTGACATAATCATGGCTCACTGTAACCTTGAACTCCTGGGCTCAAGTGAACTTCCTGCCTCAGCTTCCTGAGTAGCTGGTACTACAGGCACATACTACCATGCCTGGCTTTTATTTTTTGATAGGGACAGGGTCTCACTATGTTGCCCAGGCTTGTCTTGAACTTCCGGTCTCAAGCAATCCTCCTGCCTTGGCCTCCCAAAGTACTGAGATTACAGGTATGAACCACCATGCCAGGCCCTGTCCCTAGTTTTTATTTATGGGTGACTCGCTAATTCATTATGGGTGAACTTATGAATGAAACAACTGTTCTCAACTGAACAGGTGTTAGAACTGGGTGGAACATATAAATGGTATAAAACATTTGAGACTCACTGGCTGGACTACCCCTTGAAATTATTTTAATGTGATTCACAGGAATTATTTGAATTACAATAATGATGATACATCTGCATAGATGTCTTTGAACAATGAGATAAAGGAGCAAGGCTCTTTATAGATCCAAATTGACACAATAATTTTAATTTTATGCATTTTATAGCACACAAAAAAGCTATTGCATACGAATCTTCAACTTGTCTCACATTATCTAATTTGTGTATTGTCCCTAAAAGTCCATGCAACAGTCCAACTTTATGTAAAACTTTAAACCTTATTCATCCTGTTCAGAATATTTCCCTCTAAATTGTCATCACTCTTCTCTCCTTATTCCCAACTAACTTGTCTACCAAAACCCAGCAAAAATCCAACCTCTTTTATAAGACTCTACCTAAATCTTGCTCTAAATATTTCTAATAATGATGACAAGAATCAAATAAAGGTGTCAAAGTGAAAAGTGCAACACAAATGTCAGTTGCTGTTTCATCAGATTATAGATGTGGAATAAAAATTTAAGAGTAAATACAACAGAGATTTACTATTGGTTTTATGCTTTCTATGATTTGGGATAAATTCTAGAGGTGAAGTTGACTGGACTTGCTAATAGTTTGAGTGTTGTAGGTAAGGGGAAAAGAGCATCAAGAATGACTGTGTCTGGCTGGAGCAACTGGTATTGCTGTTTAATAAAATAGGGAAGACTAGAAGAGTAGCATGCCCAGGGAGTAGTACACTATATATACTATGTGTAGTAGTGCACCAGTACACTGATTTCCTCCTAAGAACAGCTATTGTTTGTATTGCTTATTTTAACCTCGACTCTATCTAGTCACCTTTATTACATAATGTATTTATGTCTTGTTTCCGTAAGTTACTAGTTCCTAACATGTTTTGTGTACTTCCTTCAAAGTTCATTACATTTTTAGATAAGTTAGAAACCTGAAAACTTATATAAGTAGTCATTTTAGTCAGGGGAAAACATCATTAATAAAACCAAGGTCTTAGAATTGAATCCTACATAAGCTGGTTAGCTGTGCTTTCTTCTACAAACACAAAAATATACTTCCAACCCTATTCTGTTGTGTTGAAATATAAATTGGTAAGAAAAGGAAGCTGAGTGAGGAGGCATTCCAATAACATAAACGTAATATCATTACTCAGCAATCGAAGGGCAGACGGGACTTAGAGTGTTTTACTAATGGTAGGTACACAGAATATGATCTTTGTTCATAAATTATCTAACACTTTATTTTAAAATCCATAATTTGTGTTCACTTAAAAAGAGGCTGATTTGAAATTTTCTATGATTTATAATTTCAAAGTAAAATAATATAATACAGACTATAGAAAGAATAAATTTAGACTATGAGAACTGTCATTAAGAATCATAAAGTAGGCCAGACACAGTGGCTCATGCCTGTAATCCCAGCACTTTGGGAGGCTGAGGGAGGTGGATCACTGGAGGTCAGGAGTTGGAGAACAACCTGGTCAACATGGTGAAACCCTGTCTGTACTGAAAATACAAAAATGAACTGGGCGTGGTGGTGCACTCCTGTAATCCTGGCTACAGGGGAGGCTGAGGAAGGAGAATCGCCTGAACCTGGGAGGCGTAAGTTGTAGTGAGCCGAGATCACTCCACTGCACTCCAGCCTGGACAACAGAGTGAGACTCTGTCTCAAAAAATATATATATAAAGTATTCTAGGAACATCTATTAAAAAATAAACAATAACACGAAATTCTATGGCTTAAAAAGATAAGCTAGGAAGTGGACAGTAAATATTTAAAATTCTGCTCAGTTACAATAAGTTTAGCTTAAGTTATTTACCATTTATACTTGCAAGTAATGAAATATATTACTTTTAAAAATATGCTAGTCTTGCCCAGGTACAGTGGCTCACGCCTGTAATCCCAGCACCTTGGGAGGCTGAGGTGGGCAGATGACCAGAGGTCAGGAGTTTGAGACCAGCCTGGCTAACATGGTGAAACCCCATTTCTACTAAAAATACAAAAAATTAGCAGGGCATAGTGGTGCACGCCTGTAATCCCAGCTACTGAGGAGGCTGAGGCAGAAGAATCGCTTGAACCTGATAGGCGGAGGTTGCAGTGAGCCGAAATCGCGCCATTGCACTTCAGCTTGGGCAACAAGAGCAAATCTCCATCTCAAAAAAAAAAAATAAAATAAAATAAAAAATAAAAAAGCTACTCTTAAAAAAAAAAATTTATAATTTTTTTTCTCGCCTTCTTTCAGATATGCTAGAAATTTAAAAGTACTCCTTTTTCATATCTTCATTCCTCAAATTTCTCTAAGAGTGTGTTTTACTTCTCACTCTTAGATTTTTCTTTTCTCTCTTTTTATACCAGTTCTACTTGAGATTTTTAAATTTTCATGTTACTGAAAAGTAGAGATTTAAGTTAAGAATGGGTGTGGTGGTTTACACCTATAATCCCACACTTTGGGAGGCCAAGGAGGACCGCCTGAAGCCAGGAGTTTGAGACCAGCCTGGACAACATGGTGAGACCCTGACTCTATGGGGGAAAGAAATGTAGATGGATCAGTTGTATGCACCTGTGGTCCCAACAGGAAGCTGAGGCAGGAGGATGGCTTGAGCCCAGGAACTCAAGGCTGCAGTGAACTAGGATCATGCCACTGCACTCCAGTGTGGGTGACACAGTGAGACTCTGTCTCTACACAAGACTAGATTAATTTTCAGTTGAGATTACTAATGGCCTAGATTCTGGCTACAGCACCATCTTGTGATCTGAACTTTCTGTAGATTTAACTAGAAAGCATTTCTCCTAGAAAGATTTAGCATAAAGTTGTAACAAGGTAGCAGAAAAGCCACATAAATCAAGATTAATAGAAGTAGTAAACAGTTTCCTATTATTTTAGAAAATAAATGAATTTACCATTTAAGAATCTGGAGAAAAGCAAATATTCCTTCAGGAAAGGAAAACATTTGACCCTTCTATTATTCCAATTATAAACAGACTTAGAATCAAAGACTTGCTTTGGTGGGATCACAGACTTGCTTTAATTATCTGCTTGTATAACATAAAAATAATTCTAAACATGTAATATGGTGCTCGGAATATTTTATAAATATCCAGCAAGCTCTTTAGTATTAGATATCAAGAAAGCATTGATTTTGATGTGATTGAGGTGTATGAGAAACAGTGAAAAGAAACAAAGGTGAAAAATAGGAAAATCCAAAAGGAAAAGTTTATTTAACATAAAAAGACAAATCTCAATCTTTTGAGGCCTTTCCTTATTCTAAGAACTACCCATATGGTGGAAAAAAACATTAAAACTTGCAATTTGGCATCTCTATGTATCAGTACAACTCAGTAAGGCAAGTATTACCAAACCAAATATATTTTTAAATATATGAGTTAACTGGGGCTTAAAGATGTTCAGTGAAATGCCCTAGGGTCAAATCCTTACTAAAGAGGAGCAATGAGGACTAGAAACGTCAGCCTTCTCAGTCATAGCCCAGGGCTCTCTTCATTGTGCAGGGCTGTCTACCAGTAATATTAATATATGCTTCCTAGTGGTATAAGAAAAATGTCCAATGAAAGCCTTTTTCTGTGATAAATATGCCATTTTTATACAATAATGTCCATATTTAATTATTCTGCATTAAGACAGTCATTTCTTAAAGTATATTCTCTAAGTGAATTACAATCTTAACCCCCTAAATCCTTGCATTTTAATAATTATGGGGCCGGGCGCAGTGGCTCATGCCTGTAATCCCAGCACTTTGGGGGGCCGAGGCTGGCAGATCATGAGGTCAAGAGATTGAGACCATTCTGGCTAACATGGTGAAACTCCATCTCTACTAAAAATACAAAAAAATGGCCAGGCGTGGTGGCACGCACCTGTAGTCCCAGCTACTCGGGAGACTGAGGCAGGGGAAGTGCCTGAACCCGGGAGGTGGAGGCTGCAGTGAGCCAAGATGGCACCACTGCACTGCAGCCTGGGAGACAGTGAGACTCTGTCTCAAATAAATAAATAAATAAATAAATAAATAAATAATAAAAAAACTGTACAAAAAGATGTATCCACAACTTAATTAGACCCAGATGTTAGGGTCAAATAACATGTTTTTAAGAAAAATAGAGGGAAAAAAATAACACATTCTGCTTTGTAATATACTTTAAACCATTCCATTAACTGTAGATTATTTGTAAATGACTTTTTATCATTTCCATTAAGATAGAATGAAATATAGCCCCACCAAACAACAGATGAATAACAGTTTCTATTCCATATAAACACTTGAACATTTTCATATATAAACAACTTAACAGAATTAGTTTAAACATTTCACTATCTTTTTTTGGTATCCATTAACCAGTTAATTGTCACAGGAAGGGTAAAAAGGAAGGGGCAAAAAGAAAAACTAATGCCTACCTTATGTCAAATATAGATACATTAATTTCTTCACATATTACTGTAAAATCGTGATAATTTTGCTGTTGTAATATATACATCATTTCTTTTAACTTACAAATTCAGAAAAATAAACAATTTCATTTTTAAAAACTAACCTGTCTACTTCATCTCGAGCCACAATATCACCTTTCTTTAAGGCTTTTATAGCAAACATCTCATTTGTGTGTTTATATTCAGCTAAAAGCACCTGAAATAAAAATAAAATTATTATTTTCCACTTGAGTTATTAATGTTGTAGATATTCCAAAAAATTCCAAAAAGATTACCTTTCCAAAATGTCCTCTTCCCAAGACAGCACAACACCTGAAATCTTGTAGATTAAACTGAAACCTTTGCTGAGATCTGAAAAGAGAAACGTCAATTAATAATAAGACAATTGAGTATGGTACCAAACATGTAGTAGCAAAACTTGGTATATATTCTTTACCTTTTATCCTCAAGTTCTTGAATACCACTATATTCTAGGCCTGACTGAGGAGTATCAGGCTTGTATTCAGATTGAGATTTTGGAAGTATACTATTTCTGTCATTCTCAATATCAAAAACAGTCTCTGAATCCTGTAAAATATTAAATACACATTAAACCATAGAAACACCCAGAAAACAACTTATTTCGTAATGATAAAATTAAGGAAAAACATTTCAAAAGTCAATATAAATGTTGGAGTGAAAAGTAAAATTCAGATATTCATTCTTTAAAATTTCTTTTTTCTTTCTTTAGAGGTGGGTCTCACTATGTTTCCCTAGAGAGCTCTTGAATTCCTGGCCTCAAGCAATCCTCCTACCTCAGCCTCCCAACTAGCTGGAGCCATTACTTTTATATTAAACTTATCTAAAAAATTCAAAAAACTGGGCTGGGCGCGGTGGCTCATGCCTGTAATCCTAGCACTTTGGGAGGCCAAGGCGGGCGGCTCACCTGAGGTCAGGAGTTCGTGACCAGCCTCACCAACATGGAGAAACCCCATCTCTACTAAAAATACAAAACTAGCCGGCATGGTGGTGCATGCCTGTAATCCCAGCTACTTGGGAGGCTGAGGCAGGGGAATCACTTGAACCCAGGAGGAAGAGGTTGCAGTGAGCCAAGATCATGCCATTGCACTCCAGCTCTTTAACAAGAGCAAAACTCCATCTTAAAACCAAACCAAACCAAACCAAAACAAAACCAAAACAACAAAAAACTAACACATTATTATGTATGTTAATCAAGTTAGAAGAAGAATAGTATTTCAGGCAGTATGTCGTGTAGTATCAACCACACTCCTATGTTACCTCTAGCTTAAGCAGCCTATTCTATCTCTTCTGGACCATGAGCATCCAGAGGCTAACGACAATTTCATGCCAACATTAAGAAGTTGGTTATCTCCTATCAACTCAGTCTAATTTAGCTGAGACTAGACCATAAGAAACACAAATTCAGCTGGGCGCAGTGGCTCATGACTGTAATCCCAGCACTTTGGAAGGCAGAGGCGGGCAGATCACCCGAGGTCAGGACCAGCCTGACCAATATGATGAAACCCCATCTCTACTAAAAATACAAAAATTAGCCGGTCATGGTGGCATGTGCCTGTAACCCCAGTTACTTGGGAGGCTGTGATAGGAGAATCGCTTGCAGGAGGATCCCTTGAACCCGGGAGGCAGAGGCTGCAGTAAGCCAAGATCATGCCATTGCATTCTAGCCTGAGCAACAAGGATGAAACTCCGTCTCAAAAAACAAAAACAAAAAACAAACAAACAAAAATTCACACATTCACAGTGGCAATTTTAAATGGAAAGACACGCCTTATTCGCTATGATGCTTTCACTGCTAATTCATTCGGTGAAAAGGAATTATGCAAGGTTTAAAATGGCTTGCCTGTCTTGGTGTATCCAAAACTCTTAATTCAGAAGATTCATCTATTTCTCCAAGGGACGAAGCTCGTGGTGGGGCTGGAGGAGGTTCAGGCTCAAGATCAAAGTCCAATTTGGTTACTGTAGAATCACTTATAGAAGATAAAGTAACTCACCAAAACAGTAATAGAAAGTCTGTATTTTAAACTACTTTAAAATTAAAGCAAACAATTTACTTTTTAAGTACACAGAACACTACTTTCAAAATACTACTTGGGGAAAAAAACAAGACTCAGTACACCTGCTATAATCAGTATGTAAGAATGTCCCAATAACTTTGCATAAGATATGCTTAAAATCTCAGACACATACCTAGCTGGAGGTGCTAGTTCAGGGATGCGTACATCAACCACTGGCACTGTAGTAGGCACAGGAGCTTGAGGGCTGAAGGTGCCAGAATGATTTACTGTAGGAATAGCTCTTCTTACTAGCCTTCCCCAAGTGGCAATATTAATATTCATTTGAGGAGCTCTGAGAAATGTTTTGCCTGTAGATATTGAAAATAACAAAAATAGAACAAATAATTTATGTATAACCAAAAGTCATAATTTAAAAATTCTTACTCATTAGTTTATAATCTATGAAGAACAAACCAAATTTGTCACTTAAAAAAACTAGTTTTTTACTATTTGCTAGTAAAGGCTGGTGCAAAATAGCATAAGTAGTTTTAAAAATAAATAGGTAAGAATTTTTTTTTTCTCTTTAAGTCTAGAAGTAATATGTGGTTAAGGTTTTAAAAATAAATCTTATCTTTTACAGATATAAACTATAATATTTATGAATAAATCAGTAGGATGTCTGGGTTTGCTTCAAATTTGAGAAAGTAGTGAGAGGATGGCATATGGATATAATAAAATGAGTTGACTATTGTTGAAGCTGGATGATTGTACATTCCACTAGTCTCTTCACTTGTGGATACATTTAAAATATTCCTTAATAAGAAATTAGAAATAAATGAATAAACAACAACAAAAAAACACAGATGGCTATTGCTTTTTAAATGGTAATTAGATGTTTAAGAAAATATCAAAATGCTATGTATTTGATTGTTAGTAATTACCTTGTTGCTTTGAAAAAATTTTCTTTTGTCTTTGAAGTTTTGGTCTTCTTTCAATAACTGGATTAAAAAAGGTAACCTGCAGTGAAGAAAATTCAAGTTGACATGAAAATAGCATTGGATTTATGGTTCATGAAATCCACTAAACTTATAAAATTTGAAAGCTTAAGAGAATCTTAGTTATAGTTTAGTTCAGCCCCTCATTTTCTAGATGACAAAAAAGACATAGGAAGAATAATTGGTTTGTCTCAAGGTTACATACCTATTCAGTGGCATAGCTCAGCCAAAACTCAAGTCATCTGTCTCTCAGCCTAACACTCTTTCCATTTCTATATTATGCTGCCTACATACGTAATTTCAATTGCAGTTATGCACATTAATAAAATACATTTATTACCTCTGCAAATAAAGTACCCTGTGGTTCCAAATAGAGACACATGCCATGCCGTTGGTTGTCTAAAAAATCTTCTAACCTCAGAAATTTTACAGCACACAGAGACCGCCAATCACGCCAATAAACTGAAATTTCCAGTTCACGTGACTAGGATAATTAAAAAAAATAATAAAGAAAACAGAAAAGACATCATTGGACACACACTTGAATAAAATATCACAAATATGAAATACAAATACAATAAACAAAAATTACACACACAAAGGTCACACTGTTTTAAAGAGGTTTGTAATGTTTCTCAACTGTATATTACTTTATCAAACTTACACATTTTAATTCAAAGGAAAAAAACTTACATTGTGACATTTTCCAGCTAAGGTATTCCTAAAGTATACTTAAAGAATACACAACTGGGAATAACCAGTACAGATGAATAACCACCAAAACTTCTTCTCTTACAGCTTCAATCTTTTGGATTTCCCTCCTCTGTTTGTCATCATGTGCTATGTTACTACCCCAATGCTTGCTTGCTTCAAATAACTCATTTGAAACCTTTTTATTTCTTTGTCTCATTGCTGAGTCAGAAAAAGTTCTGCAAATAGCATTTATTCTGTACTTACAATGTGCCACATATTGTGCTAATAAGCACTTTAAGAATATTAGGTCATTTAATTTTCAAAAGAATACCACTGGGTAGCAAGACCCATTTTGCGTATGTAGGGCAGAAAGGGGAAATTCAGACCAAGCTTTATACAGAAAGATATTTACTTATTATAACAATAAAACATAATTTAAAAAGCAAATTAGCAAAAGAAAAAGAAAAAAAAAAGCAAAATAGCAAGAATTTGAATGTTCAAAAACCAGGGACAAGTCAATTATACCAAAGCTATATGAGAGAATACACAGTAGACATTGAAAATGCTCATGTGGGGAAATACATTTAAGGTTTTAATAATCAGTGTTTAAATGCACCTGTAGAACATAGTTCCTAAGCTGGGGTCAATTCATATACTGACCACTACCTATATGTTTTAATGAATATATATTTTAATCATAAAGTACTGGACTTTTCTATTATTTTGTTTTTTAGGCTTATGTACACCATCCACAAAAACAGATAAATGTTTCTCCTTTTAAGGCTCTACAAAGCAGTAAATTACTTACTTTATATAACAAATTTTAATTTATAAACTTATGCATCTTATTATGTAAAGTCTTGGTATATAGAGTAAAAAAAATCTATTGACCTTAAATTATAAATCTAGTTGATGCTAATGAATACAAAAAACACCTATAAAAAATGCAACATGAAAAGAAATGAATCAAAACACAATGTGCCAGAGGGTTTTATAGCCAAACAGGAAACCAATTAGAAAAATACATCTATGGCAGTGAGAATGTGATCTCAGGGACTCCCACCTCATTTCTTCTCTCTGACTCATAATTAATATGGGAGATAATTGTCATGAAAGAAGTATGAGGGGAATATAATTATTTTAAGACTAGCAAATGGCATACAGAAGGGATGGGGTAGTAAGGCTGTAATATTCTATTCAAGTTAGAAGTGTTAAGTATTTTGGAAGCAGCTATTTTGGGAAATAAACTGGAAGAATCATGTCAGAATTGGTAATTTAGACTCCATTTTTTTAGATTGGAGGAAGAGAGGTCTACTTTCTCCTGCCTTCTTCCACTGTTGCAAGGAAGACTCGTTGTGAATCAGGAAGATGCAAGATGCACATATGCTAGAGACAGAATTAGTACTTGTTAAAAGTTCTTATTACACTTTTACACTGGCTGAAATGGTAAGATTTTGTCTTACTGTGAATAAGAGAAGATCCAGTCACCTCATTTGCTATTTATTACAGACACTCTGGTAAAACTAACATATTGACTAATTTCTCTTTCCTCTGTATCTTCCTTCCATGCTTCAAACTAAAGTACATTTCAGGCTGGGCAAGGTGGCTTATGCCTGTAATCCCAGGACTTTGGGAGGCTGAGGCAGGTGAATTACTTGAGGTCAGGAGTTCGAGACTAGCCTGGTCAACATGGTGAGACCCCATTTCTGCTAGCCAGGTGTGGTGCCATGTGCCTGAGGTCCCCACCTCTTGGGAGGCTAAGGCATGAGAATCACTTAAACCCGGGAGGCAGAGGTTGCAGTGAGTCAAGATCATGCCACCACACTCCAGCCTGGGCAACACAGTGAGATCCTGTCTCAGAAAAATCAAAATTAAAATGATCTGAGATTTAGGATAAGTCACCTCATAGACCTTAAGCTAGCTTTCCTAGAATTATACATTGAAGTTTTATGTAGAAAGTAGAAAAGTTCCTCTTCAAAGCTCATCTTGGGTTAAAAATAAAAGACACTAGGAATAATTGCTCCTTACTCTAAAGCCTCCTATCAACTATTAGTTCTTACACTTTAGCCCAGTTAGTTGCTTTGGCTTACTCAGGCATGTCTGGGCAGGCCCAGGCAAGTCTTAGCTCATAGCTTATGCCCCTTCCTTATTTGAAAATGTTGTTGCTTCCTTAAACCTTTCATAAGCAACTTCCTCTTCCTCTTTGTTCTCCTTTGCACTTACCTATTTAGGAAAGTTTTAGGTTATTAGCAAATCGGTAATCAGTTTAAGACTGTGAGGTCCAGCTCCAGCCAACGGATGCAGGACACAGCAGTGAGGACGACTCAAATGCATAAGGCATATATATGTATGTCTGCTTTTCCTTTGTTCTGGTGTGCTCTCGCCATTGTCCCATCTGCGAGGGGCACTCTTTCTGTAGAAAGTAAAGATTGCCTTGCTGAGAGATCCTTTGTCTCCGTACTGAGTTTTCTTCACGGCACCGATTATCTGTTTCTAACATTTTACATATAAAGCTCTTCACTTTTTGTTACTTTGCACTGTTCCCAGTGAGTGATACTTTCTTCAAAACTTAAGTGGGAGAGTGGCTGTGATCTAGAGATATTTTATGTCAGTACTCCATCACTTGTGTCCAATCCCACTTTAAATCCTAACATCCAGCATGGTTTGAATAAGTAAACTAGTCACATGGTATCTGAAAAACAAGGTACCATATAGATAGACTGAAGCTTCTACATAAGATGTCACTGATGTTTACAATTTACTTATTTTTTGTTTTTTGTTTCATTCGCTGCCCAGGCTAGAGTGTAATGATGCAATCTCAGCTCACTGCAATCTCCGCCTCCCAGGTTCAAGTGATTCTCCTGCCTCAGCCTCCCAAGTAGCTGAGATTACAGGGACCCGCCACCACACATGGCTAATTTTTGTATTTTTAGTAGAGATTGGGTTTCACCATGTAGGCTAGGCTGGTCTCAAACTCCTGACCTCAGGTGATCCACCCGCCTTGGCCTCCCAAAGTGCTGGGATTACAGGTGTGAGCCACTGTGCCCGGCCCAATGTTTAGAATTTAAAACGCAAGTGTGATTGCTGGTATGCTGGCAATTTTCTAGATGAAGCAGGTCAGTTCTATAAGGCAAGGGCGTGCTGTTAGATAATTTCAAAGTCTAGGACCAACAATATTCTAGACGGAGTGAAACGACCACCAAAAAAAGCTGAGCAGTATGAGTTGAGACAGGTACTGTCCCAACTTGTGTTTCATTTTGTCTTATTATGAATTGAATCTAGGATCAAAAAGAAAACTGCTTGGTGTAGACCTAAGGAATCTGCGTGTCTTATCTGAAGTCTAAGATCTGAAAGTAAACAAAAAAAGGTAAGAGACACACTGCATCAGCCTTATGTGTGGTGGAAAGCAACAAATTAAAACGTGTTGCAACTGAAAAAAGAACAGTACACATCTATCACAAAAGAATTAGCACAAAGAATGCTGAGGTTCCCAAATTGTTCGCTGAGGAGCCCTGGGGTGCCAGAGAGTATTTTCACTTTTCATAGGAAATACAGCAACATCTATGGGACACTGTGAGAACTACTAGCACAAGGCAGTTCATAGTTTCAACATTAGAATACTCCATATTTCTTCCGGTGATGTCATATCTTTGCTAAGGTGGGTTTTCAATAATAATAAAAAGCAACTTCCTATGAGGAATCATTGTGGAAGAAGAGATGAGAGTGCAGTTATCCTTATGATCCCAAGGTTTGGGAAGTTACATAGTGAGAACAGGTAGACATGTCCCATTAGTTAATTTTAAGTATGTACTAATGGAATAAAAATACTATGTTTTCGCTCAGTATTTGTGTTTTTCAAAAACATCTGTTTTAAGACTTAAATACTAACTAGTAAGCACTTCTTAATATATGGAACTGTTGGGTATTTCTTTAGGTCTAGGGACACATTGCAGAAACATTACAAAGACACTGAGGACACTGAACTGAGAAAGTTTAGGAACTTTTTAGAAGTAATGGAGACCTGGGCTCTACTACTGAAATGAAAAGGGCAAAAGAAGAAAATGTGAACCAGGCTCCACTGCCAAAAAGAAAAGAAAGCTCAAAAAAGCTTTCTGTTGCCACTTAAAAAGAGAATAAACTCAATGCCTGGAAAACTCAAGAGCTGAAGAAAGGTCAGATTTCTGCAAACGTGTACACGAGAGATGATACTCACTGGTCTTCAATGTGCTTCTGAGGACAACATAGGCTTTGGAAATTTATCAGTTAGGGTCCTAGCAGCATGCAGATAGTACACTGGAAGAGTTTAAGCAAAGAGTTTTTAAAATTGGCTACTTATGGAGATGTGATAAAAGTTAAACCAACAAGGAATGAAAAGAATCTGAGGACAAGCAACAGTAGAAATCCATTATCACTCTTAGCCTGAAGGGGCAAGAGGAATTATTAATCGTTGCCAGAATCTGATTTAGACTAAATTTTAAAAAAGGAACTATCCAACAGGAGTTGTGGCCATAGATGAATGCTGTTATGAAAAGCAAGGCAAGGCAAGGAAGGAGAAAGGGAAATACACACCGCGACTTTCCTTTCCTCCTGCTCTTGCATGTCCTAACAGTGTATCTCATCATTCTAAGTCATAGCCAAGTAATTTGAGTAAACTTGGTAGTCATCAGCCCACAAACAGGGTAGGAAGCGAAGGAAGGAGACTGGAATCCACTGGGGAAAAAGAGAAAACCACCACCTCAAGAAACAATAATATATGTTTTCAGTTCAGCAGTCCAATGAGAGTGATTCTCCAGCTGGAACAAATGTTTGACAAAAAGAGGGAAACTTTGGGATCATTTGGGAGGATGAGAAATACAGAGAGAAGAGTAGGAGACAGAGATAATGGAGAATATAAGGCCATGATCTTGCCAGGAAAAGTCGGCCTGCTATAGATGTGGGTTACTGCCTCTGCTCCCTTTATAGGAAAGACACAAATAACTATGATAGAAACTACTATGCTGTATCAACTATGCACAACTGCTTCCTATGTCAATCCACACCATATAACAAGTTCCAAAAACTCCTAATTATTCCAAACCTATTGTATACTTTTCTGCCTCCATGTCTTTATATATATAGTTTCTATTTCTAATCTTTTATCTTATTCTCCAACTCAAACATATATTGTTATATAAGATTTTCCTACTATTCTTTCCCCCATACCAGTCCAAATTTTCTCTTCTCATCAAGGGCAAGTTAAACATCCATCTCTTCTACAAAGGCATCCTTTAAATCCAGCCCACATTTTTCCCCCAAGGTTTTTTAGATGCAGCTATCTTTTTATGTATCCTTGTAGGAACTTATGTTTTCAAATCTGAGGACTCATGGTTGTCATCATTCTGGAAATTACTGGCTACTATTCCTTCAGACATGGCCTCTGCCCCATTCCTTCTAATCCCTACTTCTGGAACTCCACTCCACGTGTTAGTCATTCTTAGTTTATCCTTCGTGTTTCTTAATCTTTCTTTCATATTTTTCATCTCTTTGTCTTTTTGTGTTGTATTCTGGGCAACTTCTTTAGCTCTTTCAGGCCACTAACTCTCTCTTCTTTTCTTTAACTATGCTCTTAGTTTTCCATTTCAGAAGTTTTATTTCCTATTTTTTTAGTTCTACTTGGTTCTCTTTGTCATCAGCATCAACAATCTAACAATAATGGTCAATAATGTTTCATTTCCACCTTTCCCCCATAATTATTTGAAGCAAATTTCAGACATCTATAATTTCATTTTATTTATTTATTTTAAAACTCTGCTTAGTCTTTTTGGCTCATCACCCATCCTTTGCTCATGTTTTCAAATTCTTCTATTCTTTAAATACTATAATCATTTAAATATTTAAACACAAACTTTAAAATATTTTATATTATACATTTAATAATCCCAATATCTGCTTCTGCTTGGTCATGGTGGCTATATCCTCATATATTTTAAAATTTTGGATGCAAGCTCATGTTGGTAGAATTATTATTCCCTAAGCTTCTGAAATACAATGTAACAGTTTTTTATTTTGTCTCAAACAATTTATTTTTAACCTACCAGGCCTTAGGGTCCTTTATGCAAGGAATACCTATGGCGCTTTTGCATTCTTTTGCATTTCTTTTTAAACATTTTTCTTAAAATTTCATTATTTTTTAAAATTGTTTTCTTTTTTGTTTGCATTTATTTATAGAATAGAGATAAGGTCTCGCTGTGTTGCCCAGGCTAGTCTCAAACCAGGTGTTTGGTCTCAAACACCTGATCTAGTGATCTGCCCACTTCAGCCTCCCAAAGTGCTGGGTTTACATGCATGAGCCGCCACAACCGGCCCACATGCAGCTTTAAATTGGTTACTTTAGTGTCTCATTCTTAAGAAAGCCATGGATGGCCACACATTTGCCCAAATATACAATATGACAAACAGAGATCTTAAAAGAGATCTCAGTAGTATAGACAATTCAAGAAAAAAATTTAAAACATATTCTCAGTTTTAAGAGACGATATTATCTCCATGAGAGAAAAACAGGGTGTTTTGCAAAAACTAAAGAACAAAAATGAACTTTTAAAAATTAAAAATATGACATCAAATGTAAATTTTTCAGTTGTAAAAATTTCCTAGAAAGTGGAAAAAAAGACAGAGAAACCACAGACAAAAGAAAATCACAGGATTAATCTAAGAGGTTTAATTATGAAGAGAAAACACTAAAAATGGAGATGACAAAATTATCAAATAAATAAGTCAAGGAAATTTATTGGATCGGAAACAAATAAGCTTTCAAACTGAAAGTGCCAAACAATATCCACCAAAAAGAATGAAAGATACCCTAGTAAGATATACTACTGTGAAATTTCAGAATACCAGGGAAAAAAAGATAAAATCTTAAAAGTTTTTAGAGATCTAGCAGATCTAACAGATCATGATCAAATACTAAAAATCAAGGGAGACACAGAATTCTTGACTATAATACTGAGGCTAAATAATAATTACACAATTCAAAATTAATGAAAGTAATTTCCAACCTATTAGGTTGATGCAAAAGTTATCGTGGTTTTTGCAATAGAAAGTAATAGCAAAACCACTATTACTTTTGCAGCAACCTAATAGAATTCTGTACCCCAGGTATGATAGTAGAATATACATATTTTCAGACATATATCATCTCTAAAACTTTATTTCATTCACCCTTTTCTCAGCATGAAAATGGAGGATATGATTCACCAACACGAGGAAGTAAAGCAAGAAGATAGAGTGATCTAAGACTTAAGTGATCCAATGTAGAAGAGAGTTCTGAAGACGACAGTAAAACAAAGTCTCAAGATGAAAGCTGTGTAGCAAGTATTTAAATTGGAGCAGAAAGATGTAAGGCCCTAGAAAGGATGTTTCTAATGGGGAAGAAATGTGGACTAACAGATAACCAAGCATACCTGCTTACATACAGTTGTTTTAGAGTCCTTCTGGAGCTTTTGGGGATAAATAATAGGCATGCAGAAAACTAAGCAAAACAAAACAAAGAGGTATTTAGTGGCCCTAAGGGGAGGAAAGGTATTAAAAAGGAAATATAATCACAGTACAGAACATGGTTCATCTATGGACAATCTTTATAGTTATAATAAACACTAGATTATTGATTTAACATAATTATTTGGGAGAATGAGAATAGGAGTGTGGTGGTTTAAAAGTTAAATTCCAACCTTCTTTCATGTAGTGAGTCAAAAATTTCTGAAAATTAGAAACCAATAAATGAAAAGTCTCTTGGGTTCTTATAATCTTATTTTGTTGTTATTATTATTATTATTATTATTTTATTTTTGAGATGGAGTCTCGCTCTATCGCCCGGGGCTGGAGTGCAGTGGCCGGATCTCAGCTCACTGCAAGCTCCACCTCCCGGGTTCCCGCCATTCTCCTGCCTCAGCCTCCTGAGTAGCTGGGACTACAGGCGCCTGCCACCTCGCCCGGCTAGTTTTTTGTATTTTTTAGTAGAGACAGGGTTTCACCGTGTTAGCCAGGATGGTCTCGATCTCCTGACCTCGTGATCCGCCCGTCTCGGCCTCCCAAAGTGCTGGGATTACAGGCTTGTGCCACTGCGCCCGGCCTGTTATTATTATTATTATTTTGAGATGGAGTCTTGCTCTGTCACCCAGGCTGGAGTGCAGCGGTGTGATCTCGGCTCACTGCAACCTCCGCCTCTGGGGTTCAAGCAGAGCCTAAGCCTCAGTCTCCGAAGTAGCTGGGATTACAGGCATCTGCCACCGCACCCAGCTAATTTTTGTATTTTTAATAGAGATAGGGTTTCACTATATTGGTCAGGCTGGTCTTTAACTCCTGAGCTCAGGTGACCCGCTTGCCTCGGCCTCCCCAAAGTGCTGGGATTACAGGCATGAGCTACTGCACACAGCTAACTTCTTAAAATCTTGTTATTTACCTCACCTTGCCCTTTTACTCCTGTCATCATACTGTCATACCAGGAACTATAATCCTTTCACAATCTCAACTGTCTGCATACTTCTCTCTGAACATTATCTCCTAACATTCTAGTTCACTCTAATACCTCAACATCCACTGATACAACAATCCCACTGTTAGTCCCAATCCATGAATCCTACCACCTTTTCACTTGTCCTAACTGCTTTGATACTCTCTTCCCTCCTTTCCCAGTGATCCGTCAACATTTTCTATAGCTCTGCTCTTAACGACACTGAAATCTGTTAAAATTGTTCTAAGTTTTGTTTCTAAGGACAGGGCTCTTCTCTGTTTCTAATATTGATAAAGAACTTTTACTATTATGTTAGTAAAGTTACTCTAAAGGAAAGGTGCAAAAAGTTAAGTAACATTTTGTCTTTTATTTCAATCTCTCATGGGAGTTTAAGCTTTTTATAACAGGAAGGCTGAGGGAATTCAGGGAAAATGAAACATTGCATAGCTACAAGAAAATATAAAAGAGTAACCCGACAGAATAGAAAGAACACAGAGCTGGTAGTCAGTAGACTTCATTAAAAATCCTGGATTAGGCCAGGCACGGTCTCAAGAGTGTAATTGGATTAGGCCAGGCTCAAGAGTGTAATCCCAGCACTTTGGGAGGCCGAAGTGGGCGGACCACCTGAGGTCAGGAGTTCAAGACCAACCCGACCAACATGGAGAAACCCCATTTCTCCTAAAAATACAAAATTAGACAGGAGTGGTGCATGCCTGTAATCCCAGCTACTCGGGAGGCTGAGGCAGGAGAAGTGCTTGAACCTGGGAGGTAGAGGTAGAGATGAGCCGAGATTGCGTCATTGCACTCCAGCCTGGGCAACAAGAGCAAAACTCCATTTCTACAACGAGGAAAAAAAAAAAAAATCCTGGATTATACCCTAGACTAGTTATTTAGCCTGAGGGCCAAAATTTCCTTAGTTTGTAAAATGGAGCTAAATTATACCAACAATTTAAAAATGTTTTTTCTAATAGCAAAATCCAAATGATATTTTACATAAAATCCCAAAACAACAACAAAAAAGACTGTGTTGCCTCTTGAGACAACTCTGCAGAACACTGAAGCTCCACAGAACATAATTTGAATTTTTCTAGATCATTCTAGATCTAGATCATTTCTAGAACTATCCTACAAGTCTAAAAAAAACTATGAATTTTTTATCTCGAAACATTACAGACAACTTAGTTCTGGAATGCCATAGAAGACAAAGTTGACATATGAGACAAAATGCTGGAAACAAACATGTCAGTTTAAAGCAATATTTCCTATAAATTTTTTCTTCTTTTTTTACTAAGGCCGCTTGAAATGTTTCTATTGGTACATGTTTTTATAAACATTTTCTATAAATAGTCTATAAATATAAGGGATAAAAGAATAGAAAGCACATGAAAATGTAAAATATCCTATGTAAACAGAAGGAGCTATTTTAATAGGGAATGTGGTCTCTGCCAAGGAAAAGTTTATAATCAAATTAGGGGTAAGAAACAGCCTATCAAGAACCTAGAGGATCTGCTTAACATGCACAGTGTCTTCCAAGTTTTAAAAGGAGCATTACTCCAAAGTGAGAAAAATGCCTGATGCCATTGAGGCGAAAAACATTTTTAGGTGAACAATACGATGGTAGGTAAAGAACAAACAATAGTTATCACAGTCTTTTATTGTTCTAAGCTTGTAGTTTAGGTAATTTAAAACCATATTATCTATTCCAGGCACTCATCATCTTCTGCTGTCTCCTCCTCTGTGCTACTGTTATCTTTCTATCTCATTCAAATCATCAGACAGAAAAAGAGCAACCATTTAAAAGTTAAGACACTGAAGGTCTAGTACCAGTCCTGAAATTTATTGGTATGTAACTAACCTGGATCCTGGTTTCCTCAACTACAAAATAATGGTAAGATTCTGAATTACTTGTAATTTATCTTTTCAATATAAAACTTTATTAACAATAACCTTTTCATAAGAAAAATCTCCTAGTCATTTTCCTTCTAATAACAATTCTTTAAGTTTCCTTTTTATATTACTCGATAATTACCTTAAATAGGCTCTGAAATGAAAGAAAATGACATTAGTTAGTTAGTTCAACCAGTTAGTTCTCCATTCTCAAATCCCCTTTCATTATATTCAAATTCACAGCCATACTTCAAACCCTAGGCTAAAAGAAAGAATACCCCTGAATGGCTTAAATGTACCAGGCAATGCAAGGTATTTTACATACAGTACCCTGGTTTTTCATTGTAACAGTTCTGTGAGTATTACATTCTTAACTCCACTTTAGAGTTGGTAACACATTGAATGCTTTTAAAATGTTTTGGGGATTACCGTTCTAGCCACTACTTTTAAAATTGGGAAATAATTAAAATTTAATGCTTTCCCAGTTTTAAAAGTAGAGCCTTAGAATAGTAAACATTTTCCCCAAACATTTTCACAGCATACATTGTTAAGCATCGTAAATTTGCTTTCATTAACATAATTAATTTTTAGAATAACATATACCATCAACCTAAATACCAAATAATAAAAAAGTTTAGTATCTTTTATTTAGTTTTTAGATAAAATTACGATTATGTAATTTTCCTCTCACAATCCAATGAATGGATTTGAATTTAAAAGTTATCACTATGCATTTAAATCTACTGTGGACCAAGTTAACCTCTGTTGGGTTCTATGGCCACAGACTGAATTCTAGTTATTCAAATTATTCTTGAAAGACACTGAAACACATAGAAGGCTGGGTGACCAAGCCTAATAGCTCATTTCAAATATAGCTTGAGTAAGATATCCTACACATGGTGAGCCAGAAGAATCGCCTTAGTTGTTAGACAGCGCATTATTAAAATCACCTATATGCTTCAATATTACACCTTACTGATCTTTCAGGTTGCTATGAATGAAACATTTTCAAATTACTACACAAATGAAAGATCCTACAGCTATCTGATATTCATCTCTATATTAAGGTAGACTTTATAACTCATTGAATAAGAAATATAAAAAACAACTTAAGTCCTATTTTTATTCTTGTTAAGAATACAACTTGTTGAAACCTTCTAAAAAATATAACTCACATTTAAAATGAATTATAATATAATTAATATTCAAGTAAAAATGTTAGTCCTCTTACCCTGTCTAGTTCCAGTGTAAACTTCTGGTCCCATGACTGATTGGAAATGGGTTTCCAGCTAGTTTGGCCAACCACAGTATTATCAAGCTTCAAAACAGCACAGACATCATCTGTAATTAAAATTTACAAACTTGCTTAAAAACTTTAAACCTTTATAAAAAACAGAAGTACTGCTGTTTAATTAGCAATAAAAGTCTTAAGACCCTTTGAAAATAAAGTTTTTCATAATCAATATTAAAACTTTTGAATCTTAAATGGCTAGTTTTATATATACCTACACTCCTACTAGACACTCTCAAATTGTTTGTGTTTGACAAAAACACAAATAGTGACTGCTATCTCTTTTGTTTACATTGGCATGTGACTGAAAGAACAGATAAATAGTTGTTTGCCACACTGTGTTTGTGTGAATATCAATCAGTTTTTCTTTCTCTATCTGATATTTACAGAGCTTGCTGCCTTAAACAATTCTCTATTTTCACATTTTTCTTAAAGCCTCTCTCTATACACAGGAAAGCACAGGCAAATTCACTTTTGTATTCTATGGTAGGTTGAACTGTCACATGCTTTTCCCCTGTTATATATCTATATGTAGTTTATGCTTATACTTCAGAATTTCTCCCCAGTGCTTTCCAAATCTCTTGCATTTTACTCTCCTCGAACGACACCCCTACCATCCCCCATCTCAGTGGACTACCAGGCTATTATCTCAGTAAACACATCTGGATCAGCAGTTAGATTACCAAAATTTCAATGTTACTATTAAGGTGTCAATAAACCATTAAAAGAATCAAGGCTGGAGATGGTGGCTCACACCTACAATCCTAGCACTTTGGGAGGCTGAGGGAGAAGGAAAGCTAGAGTCCCTGAGTTTGAGACCAGCCTGGGAAACATAGTGAGACCCTGTCTCTAAAAAACAAAAAAATAGCCAGGCATGGTGGCACGTGTCTATAGTCCCAGCTACTTAGGATGCTGAGGTAGGAGGATCACTTAAGCCCAGGAGGCTGAGGCTGCAGTGAGACATGATTGTATCACTGCACCTAGCCTGGGCAACAGCAAAACGCTGTATCAAAAAATAAAGAAAAATAAAGGAATCAAGATATGATTCTACAAGAAGAACCAGTCTCATAGCTTCTGTACACCTTCAGTTTGGCATCAGAGTGATGCTCAATAGTTCATTCTTCCAAAAGAACTGATGTTATTTGTCATTCAGTTTTCTAATGTATTTTTAACAAAATAGAATGTGTTGCCTTTTTGTTTTCTGTCATCAAAGGTTTTAATATTTTAAAATAAAATTATAAAAACCATAATTTTAAAGTGTTTTGTCCAACTTGAACACTTCATATTCTTCTCTATCCCCATTCAGAAATCCCTTCTATAAGCACTTTAGTTTGTTACACGATTTTTAAAAATCTGGTTACTGAACTGGACAAGTCATCGGTTTTTAGAAGATTTCGACTACTTCCGCTTTTACTTTTACTCGTTCTGCTCATGAAAGATGATCTGGTTTCACTTGGACTCCAACCAGGCAGTGCAACTGATGTTGCTTTTGACCGTCCAGGGACATTCTCTAGGATATCTTGGCAGCCCATAAGACGAACTTCCAAAGTACCTGTTAGCATACATAAATATCAAATAAGAACATCAATCCTTAATCCATGGAATCCTTAATCTAAATCTGTTACCTATTCAAAAAAAGAAAAAAAAAATCTGGTAACAAAAACTCTTCTCCCAGAGGATTTGTGAGGTAGTTATCATCTTTCCTATTTTAATTAGAGAAACCATTACAAATTCCTTAGACAATTAGAAGAAATTTTATAGAAAAGAACAGCACCTTCTGGCTGTGCACGGTAGCTCTCTTGCCTATAATCCTAGCACTTCGGGAGGCCGAAGTGGGTGGACTGCCTAAATTTAGGAGTTTGAGACCAGCCTGGGCAACATGGTTAAGACTCTGTCTCTACTAAAAATACAAAAAATAGCTGGATGCGGCAGTGTGCGCCTGTAGTCCCAGCTACCCAGAAGGCTGAGGCACGAGAAGTGCTTGAACCCAGGAGGCAGAGGTTGCAGTGAGCCGAGATTGCGCCACTGTATTCCACCAAGACTCTCTCTCCAAAAAAAAAAAAAAAAAAAAAAAAGGAACAGCATCTCCCAAAAGCTGTCTGTCTGTAGGGCATAAAACAAAACAAGTTACATAAACTATGTTGGTAGAGGTATGGGAGGAGAAACATAAAGCTAAATAATATGCCATTAAAATGGCACATGAAAATTGGAAATAAGGAAGTCTCACTATGTGAAAAGGAACTACGTTTAATAGTTAACACAGAAAAGAACTTTACAAGGTTTTTGATTAACTAAATAAATTTGTGTTCTATTTGATGTAAAATGACATTATCTTTCCATTCTGTTAGTTTAATTAGCCAAAAAATTATGGGTTGTAATTAAGCATAAAATAACTTCAATCTATTAGGCAAAAATATACTAAAGATGTTCAAAATGAAAACGCAGAACTATGTTAGGTCCTCTGGATATATGGCTTTGTCATTATATGGGCTAGACACAATATACTAGAATTTAAATAATGCTTCAGTATTAACATTTTAGATACTGTACACTAAATAACATTTTAGGAGGAGTATTTCTGGTAAAAGTTGTTCCATTAATTTAAATAACTACTTAATTTTACTTAAAGTTTTAAATTGTTTTTAATAATACTGAAGTACTTATATATTTCTGTCCAGGTAAGTAACAAAGCTTCCCAATCCAAAATACAAAAAAAAAAAAAAAAAAATCAGACAAAATATATGAAAAAAAGGGTTAAAGACACTGGACATCAGGCAATGAAGAATAGTGATCCCCCAGAGACAGGAAACAAATGAGATGAGCCCTAAGATTGCTCCAGCTTACTGTCTTAAGAGTTTCTAGGACACAGCGCAGAGAGGGGGGAAACTCAGGGGAGCCAAGTTGAAGAAACAGAAATGAGAGTACAAGGAAACCAAAGCAGCTAGAGTCCACAAGGCAGAATAAAGGAGAGAGCTGTTCATAGAAAAGAACTCCTGAGATGGTCAGAGGGTTTTCAAGTATTCATCAAAGTACTAATCAGTTGGCTGGGCGCGGTGGCTCATGCCTGTAATCCCAGCACTTTGGGAGGGTGAGGCGGGCGGATCATGAGGTCAGGAGATCGAGACCATCCTGGCTAACACGGTGAAACTCCGTCTCTACTAAAAATACAAAAAACTAGCCGGGCGTGGTGGTGTGCGCCTGTAGTCCCAGCTACTTGGAGGCTGAGGCAGGAGAATGGTGTGAACCCGGGAGGCGGAGCTTGCAGTGAGCCGAGATGCGCCACTGCACTCCAGCCTGGGCAACAAAGCGAGACTCCGTCTCAAAAAAAAAAAAAAAGTACTAATCAGCACCTGCCTATGAAGAAAATACCTGAGGCAGGGTAAAGAACCAACTGAAAAAGTTAGAAAGAACAATACTCAGTGCATAAAGGCAGGAATAGTGTTTGCTACCACCAACCAGGCTTGAAAATCTCAACTCATGAGGTACTGAAGAAAATCTCCAAAAGAGTCTTGCCCCAGCAGTAGAGAATAATTACTCCTAAACTAAATGATTTCACATAACAAATCTTTAAAGCAGTACCCAAAAGGGCCATATTGTTTCCAAGTAACTGTGTCCTAGTACAAAGCTCAAGAATATTTATAGAAATACAAAAATATTCAGCATCTAACAAGGGGAAATTCAAAATGTCTGCCATTTACTCAAAGATTCCCAGCTGTATTTGTTTTCTACGGTTGCGCTACAAATTATTACAAGCTTAGTGGCTTAACTGACATAAATGTTAGGATTAAAAGGCAAGGACATCAAAACAGTCAATCTACTGAAAATGTGGCACAGACACATGGAAGAAATGAAAAAGACCTAAACCAAATTTCTAGTGATTAAAAAATGGCAATATCTGAGATTAAAAAAAAAATACACTGGATGGGACTGCAGGCAGATTAAACATTGCAAAAGAAAGAGTATTGTTCTTGGAGACATAGCAAAGAAATGATCAAAAATAGAAGACACTAAGGAAAGATGGGAATAAAAAAAGAACAGAGCATATATTAACTGTGAGTTTAATTTCAAGTGGCCATATATGTGTAATTGAAATTTCTCATGAAGAGAGAGCAGAAAGAATTGGAGACACAAAATGTATTAGAAAAAAAAAAAAAAGGCCATGAATTCTCCACATTTGATGAAAACTATAAACCCAAGAAGTATCCAAGAAGTTCAATGAACACTAAACAAAAGAAACAGAAGCAAGCCATACTAAAGCACACCATAATCCAATTTCTCCAAACCAGTCGTGAACAAAAAACACTAAAAGTAGCCAGAAAAAATCATGTTACATAGAGAGGAACAAAGATTAAGATGGCAGGAGATCTCTTATGCAAAACAATGAAGGCAAGACCATACACTTAACATATGTATAGTTTCTGTATGTCAATTACTCCTCAATAAAACTGCCCTATAAACTGGATACTGATGATGGTGAAATAGGCATGTATATTTACTATAAAAAAAACTTTGTATATTTAAAATGAGTGAATTCTATGGTATGTAAACTATATCTCAATAAGGCTATTAACATTGGGAGGTGGAGTGTCAATAATGTTTTGTTAGACTGTGGAAATCTTATCTTATTCTATAGTGATAACACATTAAGTAGAATATCATTTTGAGTTCAAAAAATTTGTTGTGTTTCTTGTTTTGTTGTTGTTAAACTGGCAAATTTAGCTAATTTCCACTGCAAATGCTCAGCTGTAAAATGCATCCTGGGGAAACTGAAAACATCTGGCTACTACTTCAAACTATGGTAGCTTATTAAATATTTTAGTAATTTCAATATATCAGAACACGACAATGCTCAACACCTGCTTTCATTTAGGAAAAAAAATCTAGAGGGAGATCTTTATTAAACATCTAGAAGTTTCTTTATGAGGTGACACAATTGCATATACACACATTAGAAATAGTTTAAAACTACATTCATAAAGCACAATATGAAATTTTTAAAACAAGCAAATCCAAGAAGTAAATGTTGGTATTCAGAAGTAATAACTATGAATTGCATTAGAACAAGTAAATGCTTTAACATTTTTCTTTCAGCTTTCTGGAAAACTATTTTATACCTATTTCACTAATTTGGTATTTCATCATGGTATGATTAGGCAACTTTTAAAAAATTCTGTAGAAATATCCTCTTATAAAAACTAGTGAATTTCTCAAAACGTGAAGCAAAAAAAAAAAAAAAAAAAAATCAACTTTACCTTATTTGAAGTAGCAACAAATTTGCAAATTTCAGTAGTATAATCATGCAACCACAAAAGAAAACGGAGTATGAGATGAACCACAAATAACAGCATGCAGTGAAAACTTCAGAACAGCAAATGCTCTTACTATTCATCCATGTTCATCTTTCGTCATGTGTAGTCTTCTATTAATGTCAGTACTACTTCTCTCCCTAGTTACTTAAAATTTAGTTTATGGTCCAGTAGAAGCTTAAATAATTTTTTAAAAAAATGTCTTAAGAATTGAGCGAGACTCTGTCGCAAAAAAAAAAAAAAAATACTTCTTTTTTGGTTGGTGACTTATATAACTTTGAGTAAAGTTTAGTAATGGAATGACAAACAGGGGAAGAAGGAACTGAAAAGAGGGAACAGGAGACTAGAAAAGGAAAACAATTCCAGTCAGCTCCAGCTGAGTTTCTAAAATGTGACTTTATTACTTTTCTAGAAATATGGTTAATTTCCAAATATTTGACAACCATATTTTAATCAATGGGTCATTCAGAAGTGCTTATCAACAATGTGTTCAGCATTGAGCCAAAGGTGGTGAAACTTAGTAGACAGTAAGTACAGTCCTTGCCTGAAGTACAGTCCCTGCCTAATTGTCAGATACTATTTACCAAATACTTGTCGAATGTATCAAATATCCAGTGCTGGAGGCGAGGATATTATGTAGGTAGACTTGTTCTTTACAGGTCTATATTCCAGTTTTGATTTAAAAATACATATAAGAAGAAGATGAATACTAAGGTAAAGACATTTAAGCAGTGTAGAGGAGGCACCGGGCACAAACCAGTTTATGACAGAAGATTCATGGTAGGAGTTACACAGATATGACTGGAAAGATAAATAGGTATCAAATATGAAAGAATTAGATCAGAGGTTCCCAAGCTTTCTCAGTTCATGGTGCCCTAATGTTTTAAACTATTTTTTAACTGTGTCCCTAGGCCAAAAGATATATCTAATAGTTCTGTTTATTAAACAGGTCCAAACATAGGATACGATTGCTTTCCTAACAAATTAATAGCTATTTGAAAAAAATACATATAACTAAAAGAACAAGCATTTTCATTTCATTCTTAAGCAAGATTACTTCCTTTTGGAAACTGTATAATTTCTTTTTTTTTTTTTTTTTTTTGACACGGAGTCTCGCTCTCGCCAGGGCTGGAGTGCAGTGGCCGGATCTCAGCTCACTGCAAGCTCTGCCTCCCGGGTTTACGCCATTCTCCTGCCTCAGCCTCCGGAGTAGCTGGGACTACAGGCGCCCGCCACCTCGCCCGGCTAGTTTTTTGTATTTTTTAGTAGAGACGGGGTTTCACCGTGTTAGCCAGGATGGTCTCGATCTCCTGACCTCGTGATCCGCCCGTCTCGGCCTCCCAAAGTGCTGGGATTACAGGCTTGAGCTACCGCGCCCGGCCGGAAACTGTATAACTTCTAAAGCTTTGGAATCAGTTTGGAAACTACCACACTGATTTCCTATTCCACACTGATTTCACACAGCACTTTAAAAAAAACCAAAATCACAGCAATCGAGGAAAACCCAGCTTCATAAATACAAGACACCATTGAAAGGAATGTAGCTCCACCTAACGCTGACACTGTAACTACCTTGAGCTAGTAGTCTGAATGGTGACTATAGGAAGTGCAGTTAATACTGTGCTTCCCTCAAAAACTTAAAATATCCTGATGTGGCCCTGTGAATTCACTTTGGTATCCCAGATTGCCTCAGATTTAAGCACTCAATTTGTGAACTGCACCTTTAGACTGATCCTAATTAGTGGCAACAGCGAAATTTAACTGTAAATTTGTCCTTCGTGTTTTGATGTATAAGTTTGACACAGAATAAAACTGAATAATTAGATACTCTTAACAACCAGAATGTGATAGTATGCTATGCAATATTGAAGAACACTTTCATAACTTCAAAAATTTTAAGGTTTGTTGACATTAATATTCATAAGAAATTTAAAGGATTCTGGAAAGTCATGTAACAAAAATGTCATATTCACATGGCCCATAAAAAAGAAGCCTTTGTGGGTGATGTCAGAGAAAATGATGGAGTAAGAAAGTCCTCATGTGGTACAGATCAGATCACATAGCATCTAGTATTTAAGATGGACATAATTGCAGAATTAAGTATATTCCTTTAATAAATCTGGCCTTGTGAAATTGTTTTTTAAAAAGATATATGTAATGAATCCTAAAAAAAAGAAGTACAAAGACAGTCTCTTTACAGAAATAGAAAAAGAAACTGACAGAAACTTTCAGAATTGAGTTTATCAGAACTCTGGAAAACATTCAAAGGTTTACCACAAATAAGCAAATGTTTAATCAAAATCCAAAAAGCAAGGGACACTCCGGAGAGCTCTGTGGAGTTTTCACTTACCTTTGCCTCATCCCTCTCTTAACTCCCAATAGCTTGGGGGCAGTATTGAAGATGGCAGCCTGCTGTAAGGAGGGAGCAGAGATCTTTTTCTCAAATAATTGTGGTCACCTGCTTTGACTTGTCTGAGGGCTCCTTAAAATACTAACATCAACAGCTTGCCATTATTTCACATAACTAGAAAATCTTTGGCTGGGCGCGGTGGCTCATGCCTGTAATCCCAGCACTTCAGGGGGCCGAGGCGGGTGTATCACGAGGTCAGGAGATCGAGACCATCCTGGCTAACAAGGTGAAACCCCGTCTCTACTAAAAATACAAAAAATTAGCCAGGCATGGTGGTGGGTACCTGTAGTCTCAGCTACTCTGGAGGCTGAGGTAGGAGAATGGCGTGAACCTGGGAGGCGGAGCTTGCAGTGAGCTGAGATCGTGCCACTGCACTCCAGCCTGGGCAGCAGAGCAAGACTTCGTCTCAAAAAAAAAGAAAGAAAATCTTTGAAGGCAGAGAAACAGCTAAGTGGAGGGCATCTGTCAAAAACAATGGAAGGCAAATGAACCAGTTTCTGCAAACTAAGGAAAAAAGAAGATCAGTTGGGGTAAACAATAGAAAAGCCAAAGAATCTGGGAGCAACAGCTAGCAGAGGAAATGCTTTGGAGAATAAAAGACTTTGCAATGCTTGTACATATTATTGGGAAACTAGAAGGCTAGGTGCAAGCAAGAGGCATCCTCGGAAGAGATCTGAGAACACCCTAAGCTCTCACCTATGATTCACTCTCAAGCTCTGCACAAAGCAAATGCAGAGTTGTACAGTGTCTGAGTGAGTGCTCAAGCACAGGGCCCAGCTGCAAAGACTGGGCAATCTTTTCTTCTTCAGGAATTAAAGGAAATGTCTGTTGAAACACCTGATGACCACTACACAGTAAGCCAAAAAGTATCTGAGACAGGTCTCAATTTAGAAGTTTATTTTGCCAAGATTAAGGACATACATGACACAGTCTCAGTAGGTCCTGACAACACGTGCCCAAGGTGGTTGGGTTACAGCTTGGTTTTATACATTTTAGGGAGACATAAGGCATCTATCAATACATGTAAAATGTACATTAGTTGGGTCCAGAAAAGAGGGACAACTCAAAGTGGGGATTTTCAGGTCACAGGTGGACTCAAAGATTTTCTGATTGGCAATTGATAGAAAGACTTTATCTAAAGACTGGAATCAATACAAGGGAGTATTGCAAGAGTGCCATTAAGACAAGGGGTTGTGGAGACCCAGGCTCTCATTTTGTAGATGAAATCTCCAGACAGCAGGCTTCAGAAAGAAGAGACTGTAAATGTTTCTTATCTACTGAAAAAGTCTGTTCTGTCAGTCTTAAGGTCTCTGTTTTGATGTTAATGCTGGTCTGCTATGCCTGAATTCCAAAGGGAGGAAGGCATAATGAGGCATGTCCAACCACCCATTCCCAGCATCACCTGAACTAATGTTTCAGGTTTACTTTAGAATGCCTTTGGCTGAGAGGAGGGGTCTATGCGTTCGGTTGGGTGGCTTAGAATTTTATTTTGGTTTACAATGTATTAATGAAATAGACACCTCAGGGTTAATACATGAGAAAGAATACAGTCTCTACAAAACAGACTATAAAAGTTGCTAAGCAAACAAGTACATTCAACATATAGCAGAAAAACAAAATCTTTGGGAGTAGAATCTGATTTGTGAGTAAGCATACCAGGGAAAGGAAGTACTTGAATTATGAAGCAAGCACAGTAACAGAATATGGTCAGTTCACAGAAAAAAGAAATTAACAGAAACTGTCCCTGGGGAAGCCAAGATGTTGGACTTACTAAATTAAGTTGTTCAAAAATCTAAAAGAAACCACGGACAAATGCTAGGGGAAACAAGAAAAGTGATGTGTCAACAAGTAAGAGAACATCAATACAGAAAAAAAAAAATTATAAAAAAGAACCAAACAGAAATTCTGGAATTGAAAAGTATAATAACAAAAATGAAAAAATTTACTAGAGAGGTTCGATACAAGATTTGAGCAGGCAGAAGAAAAAGTGAGCCAACTTGAAGGCAGATCAATTGAACTTGTCTAGTCTTAAGAGCAGAAAGAAAACATAATGAAGAAAATCAGAGTCTAAGAGAAATACCATAAAGCACACCAATGTAGGCAAAAATCAAAATCTCAGAAGGAGAAGAAAGAATATTTGAAGAAATGATTGGAAACTTCCCAAATCTGAAGACAGACACGAACCCACACATCAAGCTCAAAGAATCTAAGCAGAATTCAAAAACATCCACTTTAAGACACATTATAATTAAACTGTGAAAAAACAAAGAAAATCTTGAAAGCAACAAGACAAAAATAATTCATCACTTACAAGGGATCCTCAGTAACATTAACGGTTGATTTCTCATCACAAAGCATAAAGGCCTGGAGGGAGCAGGAGGACTTTTTTTGTTTGAGACGGAGTCTCACTCTGTCACCCAGGCTGGAATGCAGTGGCACGACCCGGCTCACTGCAACCTCCACCTCCTGAGTTCAAACGATTCTCCTCCGTCAGCCTCCTGTGTAGCTGGAATTACAGGCATACGCCATTACGCCTGGCTTATTTTTGCATTCTTACTAGATGGAGTTTCACCATGCTGGCCAGGCTAGTCTCAAACTCCTGACCTAAAGTGATCCACCGGTCTCGGCCTCCCAAAGTGCTGGGATTATAGGTGTTGAGCCACTGTGCCCAGTTGGACATTTTTTTAAGTGCTGGAAAAAAACCAAAATTGCCAGCCAAGAGTTCTATATATATAGCAAACTATCATTCAAAAAAGAAAAAAAAAAAAAGGTTCCTAGGTAACAAAAGCTAAGGGAGGTAGACACTAGGAGACCCGCCCATAAGAAATGCTAAAAAAGCCTTTTAGATTGAAATGAAGGATATGGGAGGAGAAGGCGGGGGTCAGGAAGGGGAGGGAGGGAAGGGAGGCAGGGAGGGAAGGAGGGATGGAGGGGAGAAAGGGAGGGAGAAAGGAAGAAAGGAAGACAAATGCAGGTAAAATTAACTACATAAGTAAATATAGAAGCCAGTATTTTTGTTTTTTTTTTTTTTTGAGATGGCGTCTTGCTCTGCCGCCCAGGCTGGAGTGCAGTGGCGCAATCTTGACTTACTGCAAGCTCCGTCTCCTGGGTTCACGCCATTCTCCTGCCTCAGCCTCCGGAGTAGCTAGGACTACAGGCGCCCGCCACCATGCCTGGCTAATTTTTCTTTTTTTGTATTTTTAGTAGAGACGGGGTTTCACCGTGTTAACCAGGATGGTCTCGATCTCCTGACCTCATGATCTGCCCACCTTGGCCTCCCAAAGTGCTGGGATTACAGATGTGAGCCACCGCGTCCGGCCAGAAGCCAGTATTTCTATATTTTAAGTAACTCTTCTTTTTGTTTCCTTTATGATTTAAAAGACTAATGCATAAAACAATATTTATAGCCTATGTTAATGGGTATATGGTGCATAAAGACAGTTTGTGACAATATATAACAAGGGCACAGTGAAGGAGTTTTGTAGGCTACTAAAGATAAGATTATAATAAATTTAGGACATTAGTTATAATCACTGGGGTAATCACTAAGAAAATAATAAACCTGCACACAGATGTTTATAACAGCTTTATACATAACTGCCAAAACCTAGAAGCAACCAAGAAGTCCTTCAGTAAATGAAAGAATAAATTATGGCACATACACACAATAGAATATTATTCAGCACAAAACCAAAAATGAGCTATCAAACCATGGAAAGACATGGAGGAAAGTTAAATGCATATTACTAAGTGAAAGAAACCAATGTGAAAAGGCTACATACTGTAAGATTCCAACTATATGACCATTCTGGAAAAGGCAAAAACTACAGAGGCAGTAAGGTGAGTGGTTGTGAGGAGTTAAAGATTTAGTGAAAAACCAGGCATAGTAGCTCATGCCTGTAATCCCAGTACTTTGGGAGGCCAAGGCGGACAGATTGCTTGAGCCCAGGAGTTGAAGACCAGCCTGGGCAACACAGAGAAACCCCGTCTCTACAAAAAAAATAAACTGAGTGTGGTGGTGTGCACCTGTACTCCCAGCTACTAGGGAGGATGAGGTAGGAGAAAAAAAAAATATATTTATCTCAGAAAAGGGAGCAAGAAGAGAATAAGAAAAGTAGAGTAGAAGCTGGGCATAGTGACTCACGCCTGTAATCCCAACACTTTGGGAGTCTGAGGTGGGAAGACTGCTTGAGGTTGGGAGTTTGAGACTAGCCTGAGCAACACGGTGAGACCTTACTCCTAGCAGAAAATTAAAAATTAGCTAGGTGTGGTGGCATGTTCCTGTACTCCCAGCTACTCAGGAGGTTGAGGCAGGAGGACTGCTTGAGCCCAGATGTTTGAGGTTACAGTGAGCTATGATCACACCACTGTACTCTAGCCTTTGCAACAGACAGAGATCCTGTCTCGAAAATAAATAAATAAAAATGGAGTAGAAAAATTCAATTAAAACCAAAAGAAGGTAGTACTAGAACTCAGAGAAAAAAAGATAAACACTTGCAAAAAAAACAAAAACAAAAACAAAAAACAAAAAACCTGCAAAATGCCAGAAGCCCAATCATTTGGCTGGTTTTTGTCCCTGGTTTCTGGAAGACAGCCTCTAAGTCTAAACCTCTGGAATTTCCCCCAGTGATAGGAGTGCCTTTGTTATTCATAGTGGATACCTCAGACCACACCTGATAAGGTGACTCATGGTTGGCCTGTAGACAGTTTCAGGATGGGGGGCTGGCCATGCCAGAAAGAATGATTGTATCTTTAGGAGGTGGAGGCTTTAATCCACATATCAATCAGCCTGACCTCCTGACCTAGGGAGGGGCACAACGCTGGAGACTGAATTCAATCATGTGGCCAATGATTCACTCAATCACACCTATGTAACAAAGCCCCAGTGAAAATTCTGCACACCCAATGCTCAAGTGAACTTCCTGATCAGTGACAGACACTGATGTGTTAGGAGGGTGATATATCCTAAGGACGCATAAGGTTTGTGTTTGAGATCCTCTAAGATCTTCCCCTTTATGTTTATTTACTTTTTGCCGCAGTGAGCCATGAAGATCCTAATTTGTATCCTTTATAATAAAAATGTAATCCTAAGTATAGTGTTTCCCTGAGTTCTATGATTTGTTCCAGCAAATTACTGAGCTGAGATGCTAGTAGAAATTCTGGAATCTGTAGACAGTTGGTCAGGAGTGCACGTGGCCTTGGAAACTCTAAGTTTGCTGCTTGCTTATGAAGTGATGGTAGTTTGTGGGGGACTGTGTTATAAACCTATTAAATTTAACCTACCGCTCAGTAGTTACCACCAGGATTATTACATCCTATTGGTAATTACTTTAAATGTTTCTCTCTTTCTTTCTTTCTTAGAGATGGAGTTTTGCTCGGTCACCCAGGCTGGAGTGCAGTGGTAGAATCACAACTCACTGTAGCCTCAAACTCCTGGGCTCATGTAATTCTCCTGTCTCTGCCTCCCGAGAAGCTGAAACTACACGTGTATGCAACCTCACCTGGATAATTGTCTTAAACTATTAAATTAAACAGCAGACACTGGTCAGATGTGGTGGCTCACACCAGTAATCCCAGCACTTTGGGATGCCAAGACAGGCAGATCACTTGAGGCCAGGAGTTTGAGACCAGTGTGGCCATCATGGTGAAATCCCATCTCTACTAAAAATACAAAAACTAGCCAGGTGCAGTAGCACATGCCTGTAATCCCAGCTACTCGGGAGGCTGAGGCACAAGAATTGCTTGAACCTGGGAGTGGGAGGCTATAACGACAGAGTGAGACTGTCTCAATAAAAATGAATTAAAAAAAAAAAAAAAAAAGCACAGACTGACAGAATGGATCTTATAAAACAGGACACAATAATATATAATCTAAAAGAGACTCATTTGAACCCAAAGACAAAACCAAAACAAAGTAGGGGTAGTTGTTCTAAAATCAGACAAAACAGACTTTAAATCAAATATTATTACAGGAGAGAAAGAAGGACATTATAAAGGAGTTAAGGTAAAGGTAAAGGAGTCAATCCATCTAGAAGATATAAAAATTATAAACATACATGACCTAGCAACGGAGCCCACAAATATAGGAAACAAAAATTTACATAACTGAAGGGAGAAACAGAGACGGTTCTACAGAAACAGTTAGACATATTACCATACTTCCAATAATGGACCTATTAGAACATGATCAAAGAAGAATGAAAGAAAAGTAACTATTGGTGAGGATCTGGAGATACTGAAACCCACTTTATACATTACTGTTAGAAGTATAAAATAATGTAAATGTTGTGAAGAACAGTTTGACAGTTCCTCAAAATCTTAGATATAGCTACTATTTGACCTAGCAATTATACTCCTAGGAACCCCCAAATTGAAAACAGATGTTCAAGCAATAAACCTGCACATAAATGTTCATAGCAGCACTACTCACAACAGTCAAAAGGTAGAAAGAACCCATATTCTCTGACAAACAGGTCAATCAAATATGGTATACAGGTTGAGTATTCCATATCTGAAATGCTTGGGACCAGAAGTATCTCAGATTTTGGAATGTTTATATTATATTATACTTACCGATTAAGCATCCCTAATCTGGAAATCTGAAATCCCAAATCCAAAATGCTCCAATGAGAATTTCCTTGGACATGACCTTTGAGGATCATGTTGGGTGCACAACAAGTTTTGAATTTTGGAATAGTCCCACAAGTGGAATACTATTCAGACATTAAAAGTAAGTGAAGTACTCATACATAACATGAATGAACCTTGAAAACAATATGCTAAGTAAAAGAAGCCAGGCAAAAAAGGTCACAAATTATATAATTTCTATCATATGAAATATCTAGAATAAACAAATCTGTAGAGACAGACAATTAGTAGTTGCTGGCAGCTAGGAGGAAGGGGGAATGAGGAGTGACTGCTTAACGGGTATGCGTTTCCTTTTGGAATGATGCAAATGCTTTGAAACTAGGTAGTGGTGATGGTCACACAATATTGCGAATATACTAAATGCTTCCAAATTGAATAACATTAAAATGGTTAATACAACAAGTTTTATTCTATGTGTATCTTATCATAATTGAACAAAATCTATGCACAAGTTTTTCAATTATTAAATCAGAACCAGTTATAGACAAAAATACACACAAAAAACAACGGATATACACTACATACCTGTTAATGCTGCTGGTTTGGATAGTGTACTATATTGATTTTGTGTAGATATCATACTTTGACGTGGACTTAGTGTTGGTGATGCAACAAGTGAAAGTTCTTCAATAATAATACTGCTTTTGGGATGATTCTTGGGGAGTTCATTTAATCTCTGCTCTAATGAATACTTTAAAAGGTCCAACTTCTGACTTGATTCGTTAAATCTTGCTTGAGCCTTGCACAGGGAAAAGACAATTGTTGTCACTTAAATAATCACGTACTTTGAATAATGTATTTATTAAACCAAATAAAAATTTTATTTAGAATTACTTCTGAAAGTGCTTTTCTGTCTGTTACTTTTCCTGAGCCAAGTAATTTCATTACATTCTTTGCACCTTCTGCTACTGCAAACTCTATCTTAAAATGATGCCTTAATTCTTCCATCCGAAGTTCAAGAGGACTTATCACAGGTTTCGCTAGAAGGGAAAAAAAAATTTTTAATTGCACCATTTATTTGACTTTCCAATTTGCAGTGATTAAAATCATGAAAAGAAATGAATTCCCGTAACATTACAATAATTTAGTCCTTACATCAATAAACACTGAAATAAAAGTATTTGATATGATATTGAAATTCAGTCTTTCATTTTTGTCATTATACATCTAAATTACAAATCTGAAAAAAATATTTTAGAGGTGAAAGATATCCAAATATTGTAACACTGGGAGACTGCAAGTTTCTACTCCTCTTAGCAACTAGCTGTAAAGATTTCTTCTGGAATTAAAAATAAATAAATAGGCCGGGCGCGGTGGCTCAAGCCTGTAATCCCAGCACTTTGGGAGGCCGAGACGGGTGGATCACGAGGTCAGGAGATCGAGACCATCCTGGCTAACACGGTGAAACCCCGTCTCTACTAAAAATACAAAAACTAGCCGGGCGAGGTGGCGGGCGCCTGTAGTCCCAGCTACTCGGGAGCCTGAGGCAGGAGAATGGCGTAAACCCGGGAGGCGGAGCTTGCAGTGAGCTGAGATCCGGCCACTGCACTCCAGTCCGAGCGACAGAGCGAGACTCGGCCTCAAAAAAATAAATAAATAAATAAATAAAACAAAACAAAAAAAAAACCAAAAGAAAACAAAGTCATACTCTTAAACAGGTAACAGATTGTTTTAAAAATACAGACTGATTGTAAGTATTTGATAATCTATTTAAATGAAGAGATACACTCTAGATCAATATCTTCTTGAAATATACGGGCCAAATATCTAAAAGCATCTATCTAAGTGAAGAGTCTAAAACTCAAGATTAAAAAAAAAAAGACAGTAATAATAATGCTTCCTCCCCCTTAACTTTGAACCACTGCCCTGTTCCTACATAAGATTATTTAGCACCATTATGCTCATAAGAAGGAGGACAATTTATTCCATCACCATTATCAAAAGCCAATTCATTAGTCTGGACTGCCTGAAGAATCTGCATTCGTATGACTTCTATTTTTGTCTTGCTATCCTGGAGCAGTTGCTGAGCTGTACCATGGAGTTTCCGATCCTATTAAAAAAAAAGTTTGCAAAATTAAGCAAATAAAGGAGAAAATGAAACATTTTCATATCTTCTAAACAGATCAAGTGATATATCAGCAAGTGAAAAACAGTTAAAAGAATGCTGTTAGTGCTATAATATATCTTATTGATACATTTACAAAAAAAGAGCCATCAAACTTACAAGGTGATAATTGTGAAAAACAACTCCATTAGTTAAGACAGTTTGGGAGAGAAGTAAATCTTATTATGGCTCTGTTTTTAAAATTTATTTTTTATTGTATATACTTGCAGTGTACATGATGTTTTGGTATGCATACATACAGTGAAATGATTATTACAGTCAAACAAATTTACTGATCCATCACCTTCTACAGTTACCCCTTTCAGGTGTATATGTATTACGTGTACCTAAAATCTACTCTCTTAGCATATTTTTGGTATATAATATTAACTGTAGTTCATGCTATATATTAGATCTCTGGACTTATTCATCCTACCTAACTCTAAATATGTACCTTTTGACCTACTTCTCCCCATTTCTTCTTCCTCCCTATTGCTGGTAACTGTATTCTACTGTGTTTCCATTTATTCAGTTCTTTTTTTTGGATTCCACAGGGAAGTGAGATCATACATTATTTTTCTTCCTGTGTCTGGCTTATTTCACTTTGCATAATGTCCTCTGGGCTCACCCATGTTGTCATATATGGCAGTATTCCCTTTTTTAAGGCTGAACAATATTTCATTATGTATATACAAATCATATATACACACACACAGCACAATCCATTTATCTGCTAACAGATACTGTAGGTTTGAATCTTGTTACTATTTTTTAGAAAATCAAAATCCAAATTCACATTTGTAATTTTCTTATTTTTGCTATACACAAAAAATACAGAATTTTTCTTTACTATGATCAATAACTCTAAGATTCAGAAACATAGTATGAAATGAATGCCTCCATGATTAAACCTAAAATAGAAACCTAATCAGATAGCATTTGTGTTCCAATTAATTGCGCTAAGAGAGGTAGAAAACAGCATTTGTCAACCCTGGTGACAATCAGAAAGGTCCCTAGAAAGACTTTAATGTCAAAAAATGAGACCTTCTTAATAAAGCTGGAGAATAGACTTCTGTCATCTCTTAAGATTTCAAAAAAAGCTCTGAATTAAGTGAAATTACGTTAATGCCTGATACGGTTTGGTGTTTGTCCCTCCAAATCTCATTTTGAAATGTAAGTCCTCAGTGTCTGAATCGAGGCCTACTAGGAGGTATTGGGGTCACAGGGACAGATCCCTCATGAATTGCTTGGTGCCACTCTCACAGTATGAATATGTTCTCATTCTATGAGTTCACGTTGGTTGTTGAGCTGTTTGTTCAAAAGAGCCTGGCACTTCCTCCTCTCTGTCTTGCTCCCTCTCACCAGGTGACATGTTGGCTGCCCTTCATCTTCCATCATGACTGTAAGCTTCCTGAGGCCCTCAACAGAAGCACATGCCAGCACCATCCTTCTTGTACAGTCTGCCAAAAATAAACCTTTTTCTTTACAAATTACTCAGTCTCAGATATTCCCTTACAGTAACACAAATGAACCAATGCAATAGCATACCATTGCTTAGTTCCAGTAACACTGAATGTGAGTGACAGAAGGAAATGTATGCCAAATAATGACCTCCTCAAAGATGTTCATGTCCTAAGCCTCAGTTAGCTTACATGGCAAAGGAGATTTAAGGTAGCAAATGGAATTAAGGTTGTTAATCATTTGACCTTAAAATACAAAGACTGTCCTTGATTATCCAGATAGGCCCAATGTAATCACAAGGGTCCTTAAATGTAGAAAAGGGAGGAAGAAAAGGTCAGAGTGATGTGATGTGAGAAAAACTGGACCTGCTATTGCTGGCTTAGAAGAAGCCAGGAGCCAAGAAGTGTGAGTAGCCTCCAGCAGCTGGAAAAAACAGGGAAACATTCTGCCCTACATCCTCCAGAAGGGAATGCAGTCCTGCCAACACCTTGATTTAAGCTCAGTAAGATTCACTTAAGACAAAATAACTATAAAATTATAACATAATAAATATCTGTTGTTTTATACCACTAAATTAGTGATACTTTGTTACAGCAACTATAGAAAACTAAGAAATTTTAAAAAGAAATATTAGAAGTTAATGCTACCTCCTGTTTTTAGAGTTGTATCAGTTGTTAAAGACTGGTATCCACACACACATACACACACAAATTGATTAAGCATCAAGTTAGAAAGTACTTACTCATAAGAAAGGACAAGCTTTGCATTTTATTTAAGCATCTCTATTTTTAATAACTAAGGCAATCAGTACTAATTTGGAAATAAAATAGCACACAATCAACCTGTATCCTCCCGGAGATTCATGTCTCTTAGAACCCAAGAGACACGCTTGATGACGGCAGTATTATTTCAATAAATCAAACACACACTATTTGACACTGAATAAAGAAGAAAAAGACTGGAGATAAGGGGAATAAAAGTGAGCTGAGATATACTCTGCTGAATACCAAACTCAGGTTAATATACCATGGAGGAAAAAATATTGCATATTTATGAAATTAAAAAATTTTTCTTCTATTTCTCTCATATTCCCAAAGTCAGTCATTTAGAAAACAGCTTCTGGCCAGACTGCTGCATAATGACATTTAGGTCAACAATGGAATATATACACCTATGTTTAGATATATTTAGATATGCAAGTACTTACCATTGTGTTACAATTGCCTACAGTATTCAGTATAGTTACATGCTGTTACTACAGCCTAAGTGCAATAGGCTATACCATATAGTCTAGTACCTTCTAGAATTGTGTAAGTACACTCTATGATATCCACACAATGATGAAATCACCCATTGATGCTTTTTTCAGAATGTATCCCTGTTGTACTGCAATGCATGACTGAATTTCTTTGAGATCAGACTAGAGTAAAAGTATTCCAAAGCCCATAATTTAATGGGACAACCGTATTTTGCAGTCAGACAGACTTGAGCCCAAATCTTATTATACATAAACTTGGACAAATTACCTATTTTCTGAAGGCCTTAGGTTTCTTGCATAAACTATGTAAATTGTGATACCATTCTCTTCAATATAAAACTTTTATTACCATTAAACTAAAATTATCTTGCCTAGCACATAATTGGCATTAAAATGTTCTCTTTAGGACAATAAAAATAATGATTAAGTGTCTTGAAGTTCTAATGTAAAAGTATAAATATTAAGTAAACCATATAATATTACCCTCTTCAATTAAGCTACTTCTTTTATTATTTTATTGTCATGCAAAATGACAGCAGTTCCATCATTTTACTTCTTTGGAAATACTCCTTTCTTCACTATTTCAATCCAACAAGCAAGAAACAGCACTTGTATTTTATTTTAAAAATCGGTGAATTTTCCCACAGAAATTTCTGGAGGATCTGCAGGATGTCAAAATATGATGAAACTTTTAAAATGGACTTTGGATATTATCTATCACAGGCAATACATAGTTATCACATATCAGTTTTATGTTTTCAGGCATTCAACGGAATTTTTATTGAGCACATAATACGTACAAGGGAAGAGATAAGGCTGGAGTATATGAACTGGTTTATATATTGGAGAAATCTGACTTATGTTGATAAAAAACTTTGGGAAAGTTTTTACATATATAAGGTTGAACTACATGAAAATGACAATGTCTGACTGATTTTGAACTAAAAAAACAGCAATTTTATATGGCTCAACCTAATAGACTAAAGTAATGAACTATTAGTAATTGGCACTCTATAATGCTGGTAATTATATTTGGAATAAATATTTTACAATTATAAGAATAACTAAACATTTATACTATTTTTAAATTATATGTTTTTTATTTTACAAAAAAATAACATTTTGTTTTGCAAGCTACAGTGGGACATTACAACACATTACATCACACAGAAAACTTTCAAATAAGCCAATCACTGTTCTTATTAGTACCATCTAGGTAATAAATAGGCCAATCATTCTTATTTTTTCATCATGCATTTATGTTAAAGCAACATATAGGAAGCAAGCCATAAATTACATGCCAGACCAGTGAAAATATAAATATTAATCAATCAGAATGTTACCCTATGAAGCTTATAATTTGCTAGAAGACATAAATGATTATTATATGCACTAGGAAGTTAAAAGTAGCTGAAGAAAATTCCCAAGAAACATGGAATCAGGCCAGGGATGGTGGCTCATGCTTGTAATCCCAGCACTTTGGGAGGCTGAGGCGGACGGATCATCTGAGGTCAGGAGTTCAAGACCAGCCTGGCCAACATGGTGAAACCCTGCCTCTAGCAAAAATACAAAAAATTAGCCAGGCATGGTAGTGTCCACCTGTAATCCCAGCTACTCAGGAGGCTGAGGCACGAGAATCACTTGAACCTGGGAGGTGAAGGCTGCAGTGAGCCAAGACTGCCCCACTGCACTCTAGCCTGGGCGAGAGAGTGAGACCCTGTCTCCAAAAAAAAAAGGAATCAATTGTAGTTGAGGGAATCCAGAAAGCCTTCCCGAGTCATTATAATAAATAAGTGTGGAATATGTCAAGACTGGAGATTTTCTCATGTTAAGTCCTTTTACAACGACAACAACAAAAACAAAAAAAACAAAAACAAACTTCCACTAAAGAACCCAAGGGTACTTTTGCAAGTAACCTGGTTGTCATGGTGGTATCACATATGCATACACATGTACAGAAACATCCTAATTAATCGAAATGTATAACTAAATGTCTGCAACTTTTTTCTATATAAATTAGATCTCAAAGCTTAAACAAACAAGACTGGAGGATTGGCGGTTGGGGAGACCTGGATGGACAGTCTGGTATATCCATATGTGGAGGATTGGGGAACACTTAAAACCAATGCAAGATGCTGGTAAGAACCCCAAATTTTAATAAATACCTTGGTTTACTGCCTGGATATATGAGCAGGAGACATGTCTTTATTTTTATTATTTATTATTTTTTTTGAGACGAAGTCTCAAAAACTCCCAGGTTCAAGTGATTCTATAAACAGGAGACATGGCCCAGCACGGTGGCTCACGACTGTAATCTCAGCACTTTGGGAGGGCCAGGTGGGGGATCACTTGAGGTCAGGAGTTCGAGACCAGTCTGGCCAACATGGTGAAACCCCATCTCTACTAGCAATACAAAAAATTAGCCAGGCATAGTAGTGTGTGCCTATAATTCCAGGTACACAGGAGGCAGGCTGAGGGAGGAAAATCGCTTGAATTTGGGAAGGGGAGGTAGCAGTGAGCCGAGATTGCACCACTGCACTTGAGCCTGGGCGAGAGAGCGAGCCTCTGTCTCAAAACAATAACAACAACAACAAAACAGCAGGCATGTCTTTAACATTGTCTCATGAAGCCCCCAGAGATCATTTCAAATGATAAAAAAAAACAACAAACAATGATGCTGCTTAAAGCCATACTACCAAATAAGAAAATGGCAAGCTATACTACTTATGTAACAGGGTAAAATAACTGCATCCCATTCCTCAGATCCTTGCGCTGACAATAAAAACATGTTAGTCATAAAAGGGATAATATGAAAATAATTACAGTACACACAGATATGAAATAAGAAAAAGAACAATGTGTAAATTATGGGCCAGAGGAAGATAAATGGCCATAAATGGGCAGTGAAGCGGTATCCATTGTTTTAACAGATACTTATTGAGTATCTGTAGCAAATTACTTCAATGTAGTATTGTTTTAGGTATTGAAGACATGGTAATAACCAAGATAATGTCTCTGCCTGCATGAAATTTATATTCTAATGCTGAAAACTGATGATAAACTGATCACATAAATTATAATTTAAGGTAGTGGTAATGCAATAAAGGGATAAGAAGAGACAGAGGTTGCTATTTATCTTAGGATAAGTAGTGAAGAGCTTGCTGAGGTGGTAGCATCCAAGTAGATGACTTAATGAAGGGAGAAAGCCACAAAAGTACTTGGGAGAATAGATACCTAGGCAAAGATATTAGCAAATGCAAAAGCCCTGAGGTAAGAGTGTGGTTGCTATGTTAAAGGGATAGAAAAGAAGCTAGTGTAGCTAGAGTGTAATGAGAGATGAAGGTGTTTTAGAAGATGAGATCAGAAGCTATAGGTTTTCAGAGTCAGAATAAGATTTTGAATTTTAAGTATGGGGGAAAACCACTGGAGGGTTCTGAAGCAGGAGGGTGAAAATATCTGACAAATTTAAAAAGGACAGCTCTGATCATAACATGCACAAGGGTAATAATTTAATCATGTAGAATCCAATAACCAGAGTCCTGTTGACAATTTTTACTGCAAAACTGAATTAATCATCCCTGTCCCTAAATCTGCTCCCCCTCATGAATTCTCTATCATTGTGAAGGGCACCATAATTTATCAGTCTATCCACATAACCAATCTAAGAATAATCTTTGACTCTGCCTCCTTCCTCATATCCAAGATACCAAAAGTATGACTCTTATCCTCAAAAGTATGACTCTTATCCTCACAGTTTTCACTGCTGTTACAAGAGAAAAGAAGCTATTTAACCTGTACTACTGCAAAACACTACTTAAACTTACTGCCTGCATATAAGACCTTCTTTAATTAATTCTTTAAGTCTGAGGAGGATGGATGTGAACTTTTTTTTTTTTTTGAGATGGAGTTTTCCTTTTGTTGTTGCCCAGGCTGGAGTGCAATGGCGCGATCTCGGCTCACCGCAACCTCCGCCTCCCAGGTTCAAGTGATTCTCTTGCCTCAGCCTCCCAAGTAGCAGGGATTACAGGCATGCAACACCATGCCCAGTTAATTTTGTATTTTTAGTAGAGACAGGGTTTCTTTATCCATGTTAGTCAGGCTGGTCTCTAACTCCCAACCTCAGGTGATCCGCCCACCTTGGCCTCCCAAAGTGCTGGGATTACAGGCGTGAGCCACCACACCTGACCAGATGGATGTGAAATTTCCAAACTTGAAATCTGATTGTGTATTTTCCCTGCTAAAAGGAGCTCCCTGCTTTCAGCAGCTCCATCTATCTTGTAAGATAATCACAACTGCTTAATTCTGTGCAAACTACCATATAACCTGGCTTTTCTTTCAGTTACGTTATATCTCTCACTATGCCTCACCCACTTAAAACTCCACTGGTGGGGAAGGGTAAGAAGCCCTAATGGAATCACCTGGAGGACTTTTCCCAAACAAAATGAATGTCTTTCTGGAGATTCAGATTGGTTTCCCTATGGCTTTTAATTGAAAATGACTGCTAGAGTTGACAATTCTTACTATCAGAAGTACATTTTACCTACCATCAGATATGTTAAGTAAGAAATATGCTAAGAACTTGTGCTACAGCCACACCAAATCACTTTCATTCCTTAGAATAAGCCAGGCTATTTCACAGTTCCTTACTGTGTATATACTGCATTCACCCACACCACCATCCCTAAAAAGTAATTTTTCATTAAATGCCAAATCATCTTTCAAACATCATACTAAAACTTAAAAGATTTCATTCTGGCAGTTAAATGATTATTCTCCACTGTGCTTCCAAAGTCAGTCAAACAAATCACTATTACACACTGTAACTATTTACACATGATATATCTCCTTTTAAGATAGTGGGTCTCTTAAAAGCAGGATATTATCTATTAAGTACCTAGTATGTAATAAGGACCATCTTTATTACACTTATACCCCACAGCCTAGCATAACGGCTATCAAACTTTTAACTAAATCCTTAAAGAACAAATTAATATTCCACATAATTACAATTTATAATTTTCCCTAATCTAAAACGATGTACTCTGACCCTTTGAGAAGTTTAAAGATGAAAAATAAAAACAGTTAAGGTGGAATCTAGACAGAAATAACTGGCAGGCCTATCTCAGAGACAATAGTAGTTGCAAATGGGCTTTGGACATCCATTTGAGTCCCTCTCAAATTAATAAATCTCATTAAAAATAAAAACCTATGCAAAATTGACATATCTGTTTTAACAGGATGCTCACAGCCTTGTTCACTTTGAATCTGTGGTTGTTTTAGGTTATCTATTTGTTTTACTTTTAATATGTACAAAACTGTTCAACTTAGAGTAGTGGTTAGTAATCTTTTGTGGATTAAAGACCACTTTGAGAATAAGGTGTAACCTACAGTACTTTAATCCATACAACTATCAACATAGACACTTCCTTTTCCTATAACTTCAAAGGGTTCATAAACCCCTCAAACCAATCCCTCCACCCCAGATTTAAAAACTTTACTCCAAAGGTAGTAGCTGGGTTAATTTAAAAATGCTCAGCATAATGTACTAAAATCGCAGTTCCAGGAACAAAGTATTTACTTAGAAAAAAAAAAGGTCAAAATAACATTTTATAAAAATATAAAATCCCTAAAACTAAATGTCAGTGGTAAAAATAAAAGCACAAAAAATAACTCTATCATCCAATAAGAAATGTTCAAAGTTAGTGAAATAATATCCTATCAAATATCACATAAGTAAATAGGAACAAATACCTTTCTCTAAAAGTAACAAAAAATTCTTTTGAACATAAAATCTATGCTCATAATTAACGTTAAAACATTTTTTATAAAAAGTACACATTGGCGACGAGGCAGGCGCCTGTAGTCCCAGCTACTCGGGAGGCTGAGACAGGAGAATGGCGTGAACCCGGGAGGCGGAGCTTGCAGTGAGCTGAAAGCTGGCCACTGCACTCCAGCCTGGGCGGCAGAGCCAGACTCCGTCTCAAAAAAAAAAAAAAAAAAAAAAGTACACATTTCTTTCTTTTTGATATCTTCCCTAATGTCTTTTTTTCTTTCTCTTTAAACAATATTTTTTTTTTGGAGACAGGGTCTTGCTATATTGAGCAGGCTGGTTTCAAACTCCTGGCCTCAAGGAATCCTCCTGCCTCAGCCTCCCAGAGTGCTATGTATACAGGTGTGAGTCACCAGGCCTAGCCTCAAATTTCATTTGGGGTGAATAGCTAGGATGCATGACTAAGAAAAAAAAATTTCCCTCTGATTTCAAATTCTTTTTAAACTGAAACAAATAAACAAAATACATAAGAACTTTTATTATGAAATTATTTTAAAAATATCTATTAAAATATAACAAATTGATTTGCAGAGATAAAAATATTTAAAATACATGAGTTGAAAGTAAAAAGGTATATTTTATAACTTTATATCCTTCTCAGAATTTTTGGAAATTATTAAAACTATAGAACCTTAGGCTGAAGAGAACCTTGAGGATAATCTGGTTCAGTGGCTTACAACATTTTTTTTTTTTTTTTTTTGCTGCATTATACCTAATAACAAGGACATGTTCCTATTAGAATTGTTCCACATAACACTGATTTTCAGTTAGGAGTTATATGCCCATACCAGATTCCCAAGAATGCACAGGTCTAGGCCAAGCAATTATTGATGACGCCAAAATGTCCCATCTTTTCATTTGCCCTCTCCCAAAAACTTGGGAGTGTGGTCTATAATGTGGAAAACTCATTATAGACTAAATTTTTTTAGATAATTTCTTTTTAAATAATTTTAGATTTACAGAAAACTTTCAGATATGGAAAGCTCTGTGTATCATTTACCCATAAGGTCAAATTTTTGATTAACTAGGTCTTGGTAGGAATAAACAATTTTTAAAATGTTACCTAAAAAAAAAACCCACGAAACAAAACATGTTTCCAAATTCTTTTATTCACTCTTTCAAATTTTGAGGTCAAAATGATCTCAGATGTCATAATATAGTGTTTAAACAGTGAAATTACCAATTAAAAGCACAAAAATGTGAAAAACACAGCACTAAACAGATCTCAAAAAGGATACTTTTTAGTGTATCATAGCTTAAGGCGGCAAAATCACCTTGTTAGACCTCAGCTGGAAATAAGCACATCAGATAATTCTAATTTCCCCCACTCCAGGCATGTACACAAATGACTGCCAAAGTGCCATGCCACCAGTACTGATGTTGGAGTTACAAATAAATTTTATTGAGTAGGTAAATTTATAACTATGGAATCTGCAAATAATGACTAAGTAGTTACATTTATTTACTACACTTACCTTTGAAGATCCATTTGAATACATCTGTATCATATTCTCTGCACCTTGTTTTACTTTAAGTTCTATATCCAATTGTTTTTGTAGAGCCTTTAATCTATTGTTGCTAGTAGAACAACGAGGGTCACTATTTGGAGTATCTGGAGTCCTTGGGCAATCTGTAAATAAAATATTGTTAAAATTACTTATTAGAATGAATTGCTGCTTAAAATTGGAAGTTAATATTTTGCAAATAAACAGCGTTTTTCAAACTTTGAGATGGGCCTAAATGAAACCTTCTTATGCTTATAGATAATCCATGAATTCAACCAATTCATGCAAAAAAAAAAAAAAAGTATTTGAGTTGCGACACTACTTCCCAGGGTAGATTCCACTTAAAATATAAAAGTGAATTAAGTTTGAAACTCAGTTAGAAGATCGTCCATGGTTTCTCCAACACTATTATTTTTAAATCAACTTGACTAGTCTATTCAATAATTAAACTAAATTTCCTACTATAACCTCATTAGCTGGAGAATAAAGCATATTCAAACATGATACAAATTCAATTAAGGTAATTCTTTTTAAAGAGAACTAAGGTTATTTGAAATACAGTGTAGTAATGCTTCAAAAATATTGATCCATTAATATCAAATTGATGCAGGGCAGAAGGAGGTTACAGAGGGATGAAAAATTCAAGTCCATAGCCTCTCATAAAGGATACTGTGTTGCTTCTATTTAAAAAATAAAAATAAAACTTCGCAGAATAAGTTAGGGAGGAGTCCCTTCTCAATTTTCTCGGATAGTTTCTGTGAAATGGTACCAGCTCTTCTTTGTACATCTAGTAGAATTTGGCTATGAATCCATCCGGTTCTGGGCTTTTTTGGTTGGCAGGTTCTTCAATTTTGGAACTTGCTTTTGGTCGGTTCAAGGGTTCTATTTCTTCCTGGCTCAGTCTTGGGAGGGTGTATGTGTCCAGGAATTCATCCATTTCTTCTAGATTTTCTAGTTTATATGCATAGAGGTGTTCATAATATTCTCTGAAGCAATTGCAACAAAAGCAAAAATTGACAAATGGGATCTAATTAAATTTAAGAGGTTCTACACAGCAAAAGAAACTATCAACAGAGTAAACAGACAACCTACAGAATGGGAGAAAAAATATTTATACAAACTACACATTTGACAAAGGTCTAACATCAGCATCCATGATGAACTTAACAAGGAAAAAATAACTACACTGAAAAGTGGGCAAAGGATATGAATAGATACTTTTGAAAAGACATACATGTGGCCAACATGCACATTAAAAAAAGCTCAACATCACTGATCATTAGAGAAATGCAAATCAAAATCACAATGAGATACTATCTCACACCAGTCAGAATGGCTTTTTTTTTTTTTTTTTGAGACGGAGTCTTGCTCTGTCACCCAGGCTGGAGTGCAGTGGCGCCATCTTGGCTCACTGCAACCTCTGCATCCCAGGTTCAAGCCATTCTCCTGCCTCAGCCTCCTGAGTAGCTGGGATTACAGGCGTCCGCCATCATGCCGGGTTTATTTTTGTATTTTTAGTATAGGCGGGATTTCACCATGTTGGTCAGGTTCTCGAACTCCTGACCTCGTGATCTGCCCACCTTGGCCTCCCAAAGTGCTGGGATTACAGGCGTGAGCCACTGCACCTGGCTCAGAATGGCTATTATTAAAAAGTCAAAAAATTACAGAGGCTAGTGAGGATGCAGAGAAAAAGCAATGCTTATACACTGTTGGTGGGAGTGTAAGTTAGTTCAACTATTGTGGAAGACTGTGGAGATTCTGCAAAGACCAAAAGACAGAAATACCATTCGACCCAGCAATCCCGTTAGTGGGTATATACCCAAAGCAATATAAATTGTTCTATCATAAAGACACATACATGTGTATATTCATTGTAGCAAAGACATGGAATCAAACTAAATGCCCAGCAATGACAGACTGAATAAAGAAAATGTGTGTGTGTATATATATATAAACACACACACACACACACACACACACACACACACACCCACCCCATGGACTACTATACAGCCATTAAAAAAAAAGAGAGAGATCATGTCCTCTGCAGGAACATGGATGGAGCTGGAGGGCATTATCCTCAGCAAACTAATGCAGAAACACAAAACCAAATACCATATGTTCTTTCTTATAAGTGGGAGCTAAATGATGAGAACACATGGACACACAGAGGAGAACAACAGACACTGAGGCCTATTGGAGTGTGGAGGGTGGGAGGAGGGAGAGGAACATGAAAAACAACTATTGAGTACTAGGCTTAATACCTGAGTGACAAAATAATCTGTATAATAAACCCCCAAGACACAAGCTTACTTATATAACAAATCTTCACGGGTACCCTTAAACTTAAAATAAAAGTAAAAAAAAAAAAGCATAATATGTTGCTTTACAGATTTCTATGATTTTAGGAATGGGAATATTTTCAAAATCTCTGTGTTAGTAAAGTTCCTAAAAATTCAAAACATGTGCCATTTAAAGATTAGCTTCATGGAAATAAATTTGTTCTAGAATAAAATAAAAATGGGAACTATTAATGCATAAAAAATCAATGCCTGCAGATTTTGAAAATTATTATTTTCCAAGTAAATAATTTTCATTTTGCAAAAACAAATAAAACTTCAAAAGGAACCATCTTATTCTGGATAATCCAGTATTATTGAAACACTTCTTTTTTTTTTTTTTTTTTTTTTTGAGACAGTCTCACTCTGTCGCCCAGATTGTAGTGCAGTGGTGTGATCTCGGCTCACTGCAACCTCCGCCTCCTGGATGCAAGCAATTCTCTGCCTCAGCCTTTCGAGTAGCTAGTATTACAGGCGTCTGCCACTACGCCCGGCTAATTTTTTGTATTTTTAGTAGGGACGGGGTTTCACCATCTTGGCTAGGCTGGTCTTGAACTCCTGACCTCATTATCCACCTGCCTCAGCCTCCCAAAGTGCTGGGATTACAGATATGAGTCACCACGCCCGGCCTGTTGGAACACTTACCTTCAATCAAAATTCTTCATATTTTAAGTTTAGTATTTTGTATTTTTATCCACACTAGGTCCCTTTACTTCTAAAAAAGCTAGAAGACTAGGGTACTACCCTGTTTTAGATGATAAGTAACTTGGTCATCACTGGAAAACTGCCTAAGCTGCAAGTTACTTTACCTTTGTGCTTCAAGGTTCCCTTCACTCCTCTACAATATAAGATGGTGTGACTAACCATTTTAATGAACGTATTTCATATTAAGTTTTATATTCTCTTAAAAAATTCACTAATTCAAACACATGCAATTATAATTTGTTAATTAATACAAAAATATAGATATTAAGGCTGAGGCAGCAGAATCACTTAAGGCCAGGAGTCTGAGACCAGCCTGGGCAACCAAGTCAGATGCTGTTTCTAAAATAAACAGATAAATAAATAAATAAATAATAGAGATACTAGGCTAGGATGTAAAATAATAGTGCTTTAATGATATCTGCCCAAACACGTGTATGTGTGCATATAAATCCTTAAAATAACCTTTTGAGACAGATATTATTCATACTTTATACATTAGGAAACAGCAAAGCCACACAATTAATTCAGAAAAGGTTTCTGTTCTAATTGGATTCCCCAAATTACAAATGGGCTGCCCAAAAAAACTGATATAAAATGTAGGCAAGTTTTCAAATCAAATCACAAAAGAGCAACTTAGTATATGTCTAGTATAGTGGTTAAGACTGCCCAGGTTTGAGTCTCAGTTTTGATACTGAGATTCAGTACAAACCATGTAATATAGGGTAAGGTACTTCACAGTTCTGTGCCTTATTTTCTTCATGCGTTAAATGGTGAAAACAGCATGTACCTCACAGGATTATAGTGAAGATTAAATAAATTATATCTACAGAGCTTAGAAACAGGTGTGGTACATAGTAAAAATGCAATAAATATTAACCAGCAGGACCCACTGTAGAAAGAGTATCTCTGTTGAGTCCATAAATGAACTACACATTATAACAATGATTGAACAGATCTGGGAACATTTTAATTTTCTTCTCTCTTTTTGTATAAATGATATCAGAATCTTGTAAGAAATGGAAATTACACAGAATTTGGTATATAAAGATAGATTATAGTAAGCACATTTTTTTACAGAACTGGAATGCATTCAGAATAGAAGGCCCTTAGTTGAGTATGAAAATGTGTTGTCTGTAAAACAGTTGATGGTGTGTTTAGCCTAGGATGGGAAGGAGAAATGATTCTTGTCTAAACATTTAAATATTTGTCTATGAAAGCTGTCCACTTACTATTTCCCCACAAGAGAGAGAATTACAACCAATGAGTAAAAAGGTAGTAAGGGCAAAATTTTTGTCACAACATAAATTCCTTATGTTTTGGGTTATCTAACAATAAAATGGCTTGTCTTTAAATGTAATAAAGTCTCGTCTCTGGAAGCACTTATACAAAAGACAGATTACAATTTGTTAGAGACACTATATAATAGATTCTTAAACATTACAGCAGGTTGTACTAAGATACTGAAATATTCAGCTGGGCACAGTGGTTTACGCCTGTAATCCCAGAACTTTGGGAGGCCAAGGCAGATGGATCACGAGGCAGGTGGATCATGAGGTCAAGAGATCAAGCCCATCCATGCTGAAACCCTGTCTCCACTAAAAATACAAAAATTAGGTGGGCGTGGTGGTGCACGTCTGTAGTCCCGGCTATTCGGGAAGCTGAGCAGGAAAATCGCTTGAACCCAGGAGGCAGAGGTTACTGTTAGCCGAGATTATGTCACTGCACTCCAGCCTGGTGACAGAGCAAGACTCCGTCTCAAAAAAAAAAAAAAAAAAAAAAAGATATATCCATTGATCTGATAGTCTGTGAATTTGTAAAAATGCTACATAACACTGTTCTTAAGGAAAAGTATGTCCTCAGTTTTAATAATGATTACGGGAATATAACAAATGAGAAAATGGTTAAGAACCAGGGCTCTGAGGTCAGAATGCCTGGGTTAAAATTCTGTGGTTGCTACTCATTGGTATGGTCTTGATTATATACTTACTTAACATCTCTGTGCTACGGTTTCCTTAGCCACAAATTGAGGGTTACTGTAAAAACAAAGCCTATATAGTGCTTAGGTCGACGCTTAAAATGTAATAAGGGCTCAATAATATTACAAGTCAGGGCTCAGCTAAGTAGCCAGTATTTCTGCTCATTTAATCTTCCCAAGAACTCATAAAGGTTTGCAATATAACTTCATTTTACAAATAAAAATATCTGGGCCGGGCGCGGTGGCTCACGCCTGTAATCCCAGCACTTTGGGAGGCCGAGACGGGCGGATCATGAGGTCAGGAGATCGAGACCATCCTGGCTAACACAGTGAAACCCCGTCTCTACTAAAAACACACAAAAAAATTAGCCGGGCGTGGTGGCGGGCGCCTGTAGTCCCAGCTACCTGGGAGGCTGAGACAGGAGAATGGCGTGAACCCAGGGGGCGGAGCTTGCAGTGAGCCGGGATCGCATCACTGCACTCCAGCCTGGGCGACAGAGAGAGACTCTGCCTCAAAAAAAATAAATAAATAAATAAAAACTAAAAAATAAAAACAAAATAAAAAATCTAAAACTTAGAGAATTTATTTGCAAAGGTCACAAAAGTGTACACCAAGGCAGAAATTTAACCTTAAATATGTCTTATATGAAGTAAACTTGATAAAGTTCACTATTTTTCCCATTTAGAAATCAGAGAAACACTGTTGTCACCCTTGGATTTCATCTATTTTCCCCTTGAACCTGCTTTCCTACACACTACCTTTCTTCTTTCCAATTTTCTTCCTTGTACTTTATAGTAAATTCGAGCATGATAAAACATATAGTTGCCAGTATATTTCTTAAACTTTTTCTCATAGTGAAACATATTGCAAAACAAGGATAACTAGAACTTCCTACTCCCCATTAATACTCTCACCATTCAAAAAAAATTTAAAAACTCTATAAAATGGTTATTTTTCTACTCTTAACAACTGCCTTTACATTTAAAAAGAGGTGAATCTGCTCTTAAATACATACTTTGCTGGCTAAAGAAACTAAACCCCATGATTACAACAAAAAACAAATTTCCATTTGCTGCATATATTGCTAATATTACTGAAAAAGTTTTCTCGGGGGTATTATAAGAAATTATGCATGCTTCTAACCTTCTAAACATTATACAATTCAAAATGTATGTTATACAAATTCAATAAACTTGCTTTGATGTTTACATATTAGATCAAAGAGATTTTAGGCATGTATAAGTTACAGTAGACAATGCACTGGAGATAAGCCCATAAAGTCACACCTTTACACACATTTAGCCAATATAAATTGTTGTGCTTTAAGATGGAAAGTAGACAAGATTAATTTCTCCACCAAAATATTTTTAATAGCCATGTCACCAAATACAGTCTCAACTTCACGGTTAGGCATTAAAGGTCTTAGGCTATCTAGCTCCAAGCTAATTCTCCACTACTATTTTTCCTTGTCAAATTCTGTGTTCAAAACCTTTCTAATAAAATGCAATTGCTTTCTTTAATACTATTGTTAGTTTAGGCATTACTTTCTCCAGAAAACCTTCCCTAATCATTCTCTAGTCTACTACATCTTCAAAGTATACTTTCGTCCCTCCATTGAAATGTGTACTACACAGTATTATAATGATCTGTTTTCACATCTGTTTTTCCTGAGACTATAAGCATCTTGAGTGCTGTGTTCTTAGCTATTTTAATGACTGAGTTTAACAGCAGACCAGACACAGAAAAATAGCAGATTAATACTGAAAAATAGCTAAGTTTTTTAAAAAGAGAAAGAAAGGAAAAATGAGACATAAAGAGACACAGAGGAAAAAAAAATAAGCTCCAATATATCTTATGGTGCTATGGAAGAAAAATAGTGACTTGAAGACAAGATATAAAGAAATAATGACGATCACCTTTTAAGAACTAATAAAAATGCCAATCCGTAGATTCAAGATACCCAATCAACCCCAAACACAAACATATAGGGAAAAAAAGTTCATACTTGGACATATCACAGTGAAACTTTAGAACATCAAAGACAAAGTGTTCACAGCAGTCAGAGAAAGGGTACCTTCAAAAGAATTACAGTTAAATTTATGGCAGTTTTCAGCAACAACACTGAAAGGTGGAAGAAGGTGAAATGACAGCTTCTTTATGTTAAAGGATACAATCACCTATGGTTTGGATCTGTGTCCCTGCCCCAATCTCATGTCAAACTGGGATCCCCAATATTGAACGTGGGGACTTGTGGGAGATGACTGGATCATGGGTGTGGGTCTGTAATGGGTGGTTTAGCACCATCCCCTTGGTGCTGTTCTCACGATAGTGAGATCTGGTTGTTTAAAAGTGTGTAGCCCCTCCCACTCTCTCTCTTGCTCCTGCTCTGACCATGTAAGACGTGTTTGCTTCTCTTTCACCTTCCACCATGATGGAAAGTTTTCTGAGGCCTCCCCAGAAGCCTAGCAGATGCCAGCATCATGCTTCCTGTACAGCCTGTGCAACCATAAGCCAATTAAAGCTCTTTTCTTTATAAATTACCCAGTCTTGGGTATTTCTTTACAGCAGTGTGAGAATGGACTAATAAAGATTGTATATCTCCAATGAAAATATCTTTCAACAGTGAAGACAAAATAAAAATATTATCAGACAAAGATGAAAACAGTTTTTCACAGACTCATTAAAAATTTTAAAATGCGGCCGGGCGCGGTGGCTCAAGCCTGTAATCCCAGCACTTTGGGAGGCCGAGACGGGCGGGTCACAAGGTCAGGAGATCGAGACCATCCTGGCTAACATGGTGAAACCCCGTCTCTACTAAAAAAAAAAAAAAAAACAAAAAACTAGCCGGGCGCGGTGGCGGGCGCCTGTAGTCCCAGCTACCCGGAGGCTGAGGCAGGAGAATGGCGTAAACCCGGGAGGCGGAGCTTGCAGTGAGCTGAGATCCTGCCACTGCACTCCAGCCTGGGCGACAGAGCGAGACTCCGTCTCAAAAAAAAAAAAAAAATGCTAAAAGGATGTACTCGGCCGGGCGCGGTGGCTCAAGCCTGTAATCCCAGCACTTTGGGAGGCCGAGACGGGCGGATCACGAGGTCAGGAGATCGAGACCATCCTGGCGAACACAGTGAAACCCCGTCTCTACTAAAAATACAAAAAACTAGCGGGCGAGGTGGCGGGCGCCTGTAGTCCCAGCTTCTCGGGAGGCTGAGGCAGGAGAATGGCGTAAACCCGGGAGGCGGAGCTTGCAGTGAGCTGAGATCCGGCCACTGCACTCCAGCCTGGGCGACAGAGCGAGACTCCGTCTCAACAACAACAACAAAAAAAAAAAAAAAAAAAAAAAGGATGTACTCTGGGAAGAAGAAAAGTGATTCTAATTGGTAGGTCAAAAAAGAACAAAACAGATAAAGTGGCTTAGATGTGAGTGATTTTAAAGGACCACTATATAAACCAATAAAAAAGTCATGAAGGGGTTTTTAAAAAATAGAATTACAATGGCAAAAACTGCAATTAATTTTGCACCAACCTAGTAAGACAGTAAAATATAAGCTAGGGTGTAGGTAAATAAAAGCATTCTAAAGCCTTCAAATTGTCCGAGAGATAAAAACAGCAATCAGACTACTGCCTTTGATAAGTATGCACGATGTACTATCTAAATGAATCAATTTCTAAAACAATCGAACTTTTAATAAATGATTCTTAAAAAATAGTCTAAAAATGGCAAGAAAAGAAAGAAAAAGAAACATTAAAGGCACAAAATAAGATACTAAATATAAACCCAAATGCAATAGCAATCATTTAAATAGGCTAAATGATCCAGGTAAAAGAGATTATTAGATTAGGTAAAAACAAATGAATAAAATAAATCCAACTATATGCTATTTTAAGAAACATACCTAAAACATAATACAGAAAAGTTGAAAGTAAGGAAATGGAAGAAAGGTATTCCACACAATCACTAACCTCAACCCACAACCTGTATTGATAACAGACAAAAGATACTTTAAGGCAAAAAATACTTCAAGACAGAAAGATTACAGATAAGTCATTTCATTATAATAGAAGGTTCAATTCACCAGAAATATGCATCAATTCTAAATGTGTAGGTGTTCAATTATGTGGCAACAAAATAAATAACTGGCAAATTTTTAAAAAAATATAGCAAATCTGCATTCCACTAATACAGACAGTTCCAGCACATAATTACAAATTACAAAGCTCAATCAGAAAATAAATCCCCATGAGAAAAAAATTACAGGATTAGCCTTGTAAAGATTTCACTTATTGTATTTATCCAATATAGACTGTGAAATAAGTATGTTAAATATGTAAAGCTATATGCAAGGGGTATCAACTGGGACAAGAGACAATCAAAATTACCAAGATTAACAAAATAGAACCTCTAGCATTAAAAAAATATGTAATAACAAAATTAGAAACACAATATTTGATAAAGAGTAAGTTTGATACACAGGAGAAGAAACTATTAGAGAAATGGAGACAGATTTGAAGAAATTAATATGTATCTAAAGTTCCCAAAAAACTACGTAGAAGGAAAACAGGAGGTACAACAATCAAAGGGACAGAGGCTAACAATTTCCCATAATTGATGAAATACATAAATCTCAGATTTAGGAAACCCAACAAATCCCAAGCAAATCAAATGAAATGAAATCTACGCCATTATACTTGAAGTCCAGAACACTGAAGACAAAGGATATCTTAATAGAAACTAGACGATCTACATGGCTTCAACCATGAGACTGGCAGCTGTTTCCTCAATAAGAGTAGAATCCAGACAACCACGAAATAATAGTTTCTAAGTGCTGAAAGAAAATAAATGTCAACTTAGAATTGTATATAAAGGTGAAATCGTCTTTCTAAAGTATCTACTGTACTTTAGGAAGTACAAGAAAAGATCATTCTAGAAGGTAGGTCTGAGAAGCATGAACAAGGAAAATGGTCAGCATGTGGGTAATTATAAATCAACAATGACTATATAGAACAATAATGTTTAGATCTAATTTGTGGAATTGAAGCTAAAATGATATAAATAGAACATGGCCAACAACAGCATGTAAGTATTCTAAGTTTATTGTATAGTATAGAAAGGTGATTTGTCATTGAACAATCTAGTTGACAAACAAACTATGCAAGTTATTTTGGACAGAGGGAACTTAATACAGGGAACTAGTTATATCATATGTTGCCAAGTATTATGCAAAGAACAACCCTGTGTACAGGTGGCAAAATTCCTCTTCTCAAAGAGGTTAGATTCAGGTGTGTGTGTGTGTTTATGTACATGTGTGTAAAAATATAACATATGTGTATATAAAAGGGACACCTTATATGTACCTGTATGGATATGTGTGTGTCTATATATACCAGAGTGTATGTGCGTATATATGAACATTTTCAAACATACTGCAAAGTTGAATTTTACAGTGAGCACCCATATACCCATTACCTAGATTCTGCTAATCTACACACATACATGTGCATAAGCATAGAGAGGTAAAAAAAGAGGTAAAAAAGAGAAAACATAGGGATAGGAGAAAAAAATTAGAGCTGGGATTAGCAGCAGAAAAAGTTGAAATAATAGAGGCAGATGCCAGACCATTTGAAAGGCATCTCTACCATGCTGCAAATTTGTACTGTACTCTGTAGCAAATGAAGATCCACTGAAAAGTTTAAATCAAGTAACTAACAGGACTGAATCTGAATTCTAGATTTTAAAAAATGCTGACAGCAGTGTTTATGTTGAATTAAAGAAATACTGAACTTGTACTCTGTGGCAATAAAGATGGAGAGGAGATACAGATTTCAGTCCTGTTATCAGAGGTAGAATCTATAAGGCTTGGTGACTTACAAACTTACAATGAAGGTTGAAGGTGGGGAAAAAGGTTTTAAAAAATCAGGTTTTAGTTATAGATTACTGGGTCACGCCACTAACAGGGCAGAAAACACAGAGAAAGATTCAGAGATAGTGGTCCAAGAAAAGAAGAGTTCAATTTTAGACACGATGAGAGGCAAAGCCAACAGGACATACAGGTAATAATCCAAAAGGGCGGCTATAAACTATCAGATGAAGCCCAGAAAACACAGCCTAGCTGGAGATACAGCTTTGGAAGTCACCAGGAAATAGGATATGATTAAAATTTCCTTAAGGATAAGATTTGCCAATGCCAGAATAACGAGTAAATACTGAATTTGTTAGATTCCCCCCAAATGTGTAGAGCAATAGATTGCTGTTGCTGGTGCTTTTCGTATTTTCTCTAAAACCACAACTGAGCAGTTGGCTTACAAGATGAAACAGAGTTCTAGAACACAGGAGCAATCCCGATCCTTCTTAGAGGACTTCTGACTACTTAAGGTCTAGCCTTACCCTGATTCCTTGATTGTCTTGGAGATTAGGAATATGGTTGAATTCTTCAGTCTTTACTTCCCAGACCCAGGAAAGCCTCCTCAGACTTTATTTTACATCCAAATGGGGTTTCATGTTCAGACTTAGATGGCCTTGGATGTCTCATGCTTTTCCTCAAGCTATCAAAATACTGCGTTCACAAAACACCCTAGAGAGGGTACATATTGTCTGTCCCTCTTATTCTACAAATGAGAAAACCAAGGTCTCGACAGATTCCAAGTGGTATACACCACACAACAATTTAACAGTGCAGCCAGATGACATCTCAGATAATATAACCTTTAGTCTTTATTTTATAGCAAGCTGGCTCTCTATGTCCAATATTCATAAAGTGGTACTTGTATAGCCAGAATGCCTGCTTATGAAACACTGTTTACTGCATTAAACAATTAAAGGGAAATATATTAATAGTTGAAATAAACTTAGCCAAATCTAAATTAATAAGGTCAATATTATACAAAATCACTAGCTTACTATTTATCTATATTCTTAACATACTTCCTCCTGTAAGTCTCTAAGTTACTATTTTAAAAATAAACTGCTCCAGAATCTCGCCATGTGTTACCATTACGTTAACTTTATACATCTCCTAAAGTCCAACTTTCTTATTTAAAGAAAGATACTTTACCTTTTATAGCCATCTGGAACCTGCTCAGGTTGTAATGAATGCTCAATTATTAACGGAGGCTTAATTGGCTATTTTATATACTTGGGATAATCCTTGTCATATATCACCAACTGAACTAATTTTGGTTAAATATTTTATAACTAATACAACCTCTGGTTTAAGCTTTCTTAATATGTTACAAAAATAGGCAGGGGTAACACTGTGAGTTAGAATTTTTTTTTTTTTGAGATGGAGTCTCGCACTGTCACCTGGACTGGAGTGCAATGGCTCAATCTTGGCTCACTGCAACCTCCACCTCCTGGGTTCACGTGATTGAGTTAGAATAATTTTTAAGGTAAAACAAGCAACCTAGGTAGAAAAAATACAGAACTGCCTCTATCTGCAATATCTTAATGTTTGAAAACTGCACCTATCATTAGAGGAGACTTCTTCATTCTGTACATAACTCTGTACCTAGGGCATGCACTGTTCCTTCATAAATTCTCTTTAAGATGGTGCTGCTCTATTTTTCTTAATTTCCTCTATGACGATAATGTATATTAACTACTACATACTTGTTAGACTGGTTTAAAAATATATGAATAATATCAAGTGCTGGAGAGAATGTGGAACAACTAGAACTCTCATTCACTGATGGTGGGAATGAAAAATACCACTACTCTAGAATACATTTGGCAGTTTATTTCCTTCTTTTTAAAGACCAGGTCTTGCTCTGTTGCCCAGGCTGGAGTGCAGTGGCACGATCATGGCTCAATGTAGCCTCAAACTCTCAGGCTCAAGTAATCCTCCCACCTCAGCCTCCCAAGTAGCTGGGATTACAGGTGCACACCACCATACTTGGCTAATTTTTAAATTTTTCGTGGAGATGAAGTCTCACTATGCTGCCCAGGCTGGTCTCAAACTCCTGAGCTCAAATGATTCCCCCACCTCCACCTCCCAAAGTGCTGAGATTTTAGACATGAGCCACTGTGCCCAGCCATCTTCTTACAATGTTAAACATAGGCTTCCATATGACTCAGCAATCCTACTCTTCAGTATTTACTACAGTGAACCAAAAACTTTATTCACACAAAAACCTGTACATGAATATTTATAGCAGCTTTACTGATAATTGCCAAAAATTGGAAAACCACCCTAAAGTTCTTTGTGAATGGATAAATTATAGCACATTTATACAATCAACTATTGCTCAGGAATAAAAAAAAATGAACTACTGATATACACAACAACTTGAAGGAGTCTCAAAGGCAATATGCGGAGGGAAAGAAGTCTCAGAAACTTATATACTTTATAATTCTATGTACATGACATTCTTCAAAAGAGAACTATAGTGACAGAACAGATCAGTGGTTGTCAGGGCATACAGAGGTGAGGAAGGGTGTGACTATAAAGAAAGAACATGGCCGGGCGCGGTGGCTCAAGCCTGTAATCCCAGCACTTTGGGAGGCCGAGACAGGCGGATCACGAGGTCACGAGATCGAGACCATCCTGGCTAACACGGTGAAACCCCGTCTCTACTAAAAAAATACAAAAAACTAGCCGGGCGAGGTGGCGGGCGCCTGTAGTCCCAGCTACTCGGGAGGCTGAGGCAGGAGAATGGCGTAAACCTTGGAGGCGGAGCTTGCAGTGAGCTGAGATCCGGCCACTGCACTCCAGCCTGGGCGACAGAGCGAGACTCCGTCTCAAAAAAAAAAAAAAAAAAAAAAAAAAAAGAAAGAACATGAGGGAGATTTATAGGGCATTGGAAGTATTCCTTTTTCTGAATGTGGTGGCAGTTAGATGAATTTATCTTAGAATTCATGGAGAGGTATACTAAAAATATATATACAATTTTACTACATATTAACTGTTTTAGAAAACACATCATAAAAAGAATTCAAGTATTAGGGAATCTATACATTTAATCTCAAGATTTTAAAGATGAGGAAACAAATCCAGGAGTTGAAAAGAGCAACTTACTAATGATCACACTATTGAAATGGGCAGGGCAACAGATAAAAAGAAAATTAAATCTTCATTTCTATTCATCCAAGACCATAAACTATTCTTTAGTCATGAACAAAGTTCCCTCAATATAGATATATTTTAGGAATTTAGAAGAATTTGCTAAGATTAACCCCACAAAATCCCAATATAATATTAGGTATATTATATTACTAAATTAGTATTTCCCTTCTGAATATTTCAAATATTAAAGAAAACATTCACCAAATAAGTAGAAACCAATTTAAGCTTGGTGGGGTTTGAAAATATAAGAATGGCACAAGAAAACTGAGATGAAAACAGAGACTATACACTACCCACATTATTATCTATACTTAATAAAACATAAAAAAAGTTCTTATAGTCTTCTTCAGTGATTATATACCTAAAGAAACCAAGATTCAGGAAACTGGCTCTTTCCCAAATGAGTGTTAGGTTCCAACTAAGGCTTAGATTACCACTCCATTTTACAGAAATGAGTAATCTTTTTTCATAAGGTACATTTAGCCTCAGCTAACCATCACTGTAATTTCCACATATGATGACAACAATACCCCTTTAAACAATTTTTATTTCTAATCAACAAATTACATATTTATGGGGTACAATGTGATGTTTCATTACATTTATACATTGTAGAATGATCAAACTAGGCTAAGGTATCTATCACCTCAAATATGTATTTATTCACAGTGAGATTTAACAACCTTTCTTTTAGCTATTTTGAAGTATACAATACATCGCTATTAACTATAGACACCATGCTGTGTAATAGATCACCACAACTTATTCCACCTGTCTAAAACTTTTTAACCTGTGACCAACATCTTCCTCTTTCCCATTTACCCATCCTCCTCCTCCCCAGCTCAAGCCTCTGGTAATCAGCATTCTCTTCTACTTCGATGAGTTGGTCTTTTTAAGATTTCACACGTAAGTGAGATCATTAGCTATTTGTCTTTCTGTGTCTGGTTTATTTCATTTAGCATAAGGTCCTCTAAGTTCATTCATGTTGCAAATGGCAGAATTTCCTACATCTTTAAGGCTGAATAGTATTGCACTGTGTTTATATACCATGTCTTAAAAATACATTTATCTGTTGATGGGCACTTCAGTTGTTTGGATATCTTGGCTATATAATGCTGGAATGAACATACGAGGGCAGACATCTCTTCGACATGCTGATTTCAATTTCTTTAAATATATACCCAGAAGAGGAATTGCTGGATTACATAATAATCCTATTTTTAGTTTTCTCAGAAACCTCCACACTGTCTTCCCAAGTGGCCATACTAATTTTACAATACCACCAACAATGCACCAGGCTTCCTTTTCTCCATATCCTTGCCAACACTTATCTTCAATTTTTTTGACAATAGCCAATCTAATAGGTATGAGGGGGTATCTCATGGTGGTTTTAATTTGCATTTCTCTGATGGCTACAGATACTGATCATTTTTTCATATTATCTGTTGGCCATTTGTATGACTTCTTTTGATAAATGTCTACTCAGGTCCTTTGCCCATTTTTAAAATAAGATTATTTCTTTTCCTTGAATTCAGTAGTCTGAGTTCCTTATTGACCCCTTATCCAATATACAATTTATAAATATTTTCTCCTATTCTTTGGGTTGTCTCTTCACTCTGTTGTTTCCTTTGCTGTGCAGAAGTATCCAGTTTGATGCAAACCCAATTTATCTGTTTTTGCTTTGGTTGCCTCTGCTTTTAAGAAATCACTGCCTTGATCAATGTCAAACAGTTTACCATCTATATTTTCTTCTAGCAGTTTTATAGTTTAATGACCGACATTTAAGTCTTATAAATGTATGAGGTAAGATAAAGGTATAAGGTATAAAGGTATAAGGTTTAAAGGTATAAGATATAAAGGTATTATGTATAAGGGTAAGATAAAGGTCCATTTTCATTCTTCTGCAGGTGGATATCCAGTCTTCCCAACACCATTTATTGAAGACTGTTGAGTCCCCACCATGTGTTCTTGGCAGATTTGTCAAAAATCAATTGACTTGAATTGTGTGGGTTTATTTCTGGGCTCTCTTTTCTATTCCATTGGTTAAATGAGTCTATTTTTTATGTCATTATCATGTTGTTTGGATTACTATAGCTTTGTAATATTTTGCAATTTGGTAATGTGATGCTTCTAGTTTTGTTCTTTTTGCTCAAGACGGTGCAGAGTCTTTTCTGATTCCATACAAATTTTAGGATTTTTTTTTCTAGTCCTGTGAAGAATGATGTTGGGATTTTGATACGAATTACCTTGAATCTGTAGATCACATTGGGTAGTCTGGACATTTTAACAATATTAATTCTTCCAATTCATGAACACAGGAGATTTTTCCATTTATTTGTACCATCTTCAATTTCTTTCATCAATGTTTTATAGTTTTCTATACAGAGATCTTTCAATTCTTGGTTAAATTTACTAGGTATGTTTTATTCTATTAATGAGACTGTTTTCTTAATTTTGTTCTGATATTATATAGTTAGTATATAGAAATGATACTGACTTTTGTATGCTGATTTTGTATCCTGCAACTTGACTGAATTCCTTTATTAGTTCTAACAGCTTTATGGTGGAGTCTTTAGAATTTTATACATATATGTAAGATTGTGTTGTTCGCAAACAGACAATTTCACTTCTTCCTTTCCTATTTGTATATCTTTTATTTCGTTTTCTTGCCTAAGTGCTCTAGCTAGGGGTTAGAGACTATGCTGAAAAGAAGTGTTGAGAGTGGGCATCCTGATCTTGTTCTGATCTTAGAAGAAAAGCTTTCAGCTTTTCACCATTAAGTACAATGTTAATTGTGGGCTTGTCATATATAGACCTTCTTGTGTTGAGAAACATTTCTTCTATACCTAATTTGTACACAGAATTTTTTATCATGAAACAATGCTGAATTTTCTTAAATGATTTTTCTGCTCCTATGGGGATAATCTTATGGGCAAAAATCATATGATCATCTTTAAAGTATATAGAAGATGAACAAGAAGCTCAGAGTATCATGGGCATGATGAGAAAAGAAATAATTCATTACCTACTACTATTAAGAATGAATACATTTAATATACAAATAACTTTCTCAAACAATCAGACCTTGACATTACAATAAGGAACATTTCAGAGTTTTATAGTTTAAAAGTTCACCTGATAAAAATCCTTATTTTACAAACAACAAACTAAAGATTCAAAGAGATCATTATTACAGAGGTGAATTAAGAACAAGTCCCTGGCCAGGCGGGATGGCTCACGCCTGTAATCCCAGCACTTTGGGAAGCCAAGGTGGGCGAATCACAAGGTCAAGAGATCAAGACTATCCCGGCCAACATGATGAAACCCTGCCTCTACTAAAAATACAAAAATTAGCTGGGGGTGGTGGCGTGGAGCCTGTAGTACCAGCTACTTGGGAGGCTGAGGCAGTAGGATCACTTGAAGGCGGGAGGCGGAGGTTGCAGTGAGCCGAGATTGCACCACTGCACTCTAGCCTGGTGACACAGGGAGACTCCATCTCAAAAAAAAAAAAAAAGAAGAAAAAGAAAAAAAAAGAACAAGTCCCCTAACCACTTAGTAATGCTTTACATAATGCAGATTTAAATTCTGTCCCTCTTTCCTTAAGTCATTTGTTCTGCTTACTAAGCTTATGTACCCACAAGACAACAGGAATTAGTCAAACACTTCTGTTATAAATCCACTCATACCTTTCAGAACTGAAAGCAAAGCACAATGTCCTTGAATCTTCTTGCCAGACCTAATCTAAAATAAGTTTACCTTAGTGTGCAAGGTAAAACATCTAAAATTTTATGGCTAACTGGCCTACAATTAATGACATTAATTTTAATCCTCTATGTTGTGATTGTTGCTTTTTATGTTGTTAAGTTAGTAAAGCGGGAAAAAGAAAAAATAACTTATTACCAAGTTGTGTAAATGTGCCATTTGCAAACAGAATTTTTTTAAATAAAATAAAAATCTGACGAACTCATCAAGTCTAAACAAACTGAAGTATTAAGAAGTCACAGTATAAAGTTGTATTTCATGTATCATCTGCCCTCCAATTATCTGAAATGTCAGTATTAAAAATGGTCAGTATAATAAGTTTCTGGCTTAAGTCTTTGTTTTCTAAGTTATTTAATGTTTCAAGTGTCATAATAACTAGGCTTTGATACTAATTCTAAAGACTAATGTAAGATGTGGATTTGCTGGGTGTTTTTCTATTTTGAGATATAATATTCACAAGTGAACACCTACTATGTTTCAGTTTCTGTAATAAGTCTTTAAAATAGATGAGTGAACACATGTCCCTCCCCTCAAGGAGAAGACAGTTTAGTAAGTGATATAAACATGTACAGAAATATGTTACAATGCAACAATGAATGGATAAAGTAGCACAGAGAAGACAGAGCAGAAAATGTCATGGAAGGTTTTATAGTAACACCTAAAAATTGGTTTTTAAGGGTGCTCAGGAATTTGATAGGACTTAAAGGAGGTAATTTCTTTATATAAAACACGAGGAAAGACAAATTCAATCTAAAGTGATAGAAGATGGATCAGTGGGTTCCTACAGCCAGGGTTGGGGATCATGGTTTAGCTGGGAAGGAATATATGAGAACCACTGAAGTGATGAAAATGTTCTGGATCGATTGTAGAGATGGTTAGCTGGGTGCACACACACATTTATTAAAAATCTTTAAATCATGTACTTAAAATATGTGCATTTTGTCATATGTAATTTATACTTCAATAAACTTATTTTTTTTTTTGAGACAGAATTGCTCTCTGTTGCCCAGGCTGGAGTGCAGTGGCACGATCTTGGCTCAACACAACCTCCGCTTCCTGGGTTCAAGAAATTTTCAGGCCTCAGCCTCCTGAGTAGCTGGAACTACAGGCACTGCCACCACATCAACTAATTTTTATATTTTTAGTAGAGACAGGGTTTCACCATGTTGGCCTGGCTAGTCTTGAACTCCTGGCCTCAAGTGATCTGCCTGCCTTGGCTTCCCAAAGTGCTAGGATTACAGGCATGAGCCACTGTGCCCGGCCACAGTAAAGTTAACTTTTACAAAAGGAATGGGGAAACCAAATGGGCTCCTCGTGTTGATAAAACTCTTCTATATTCCAGTGAATCACAAGGTAGTTATCAGTATTCTGTGAGGAAGAAAATTTCTCTAAATAAACAGAGTTTAAAGCTCCAGTGCTGTTTCTTATTTTAGACTGCTCTTAAAGATGTAACAGGCAAAAAAAAAAAAAACAAAAAAAACAACGTAGAGTTTGGCAGAGTTCCATGGAACAGGCTATTTCTAAGTTTATATAATATTACTAAAAACAGCATTTTCGTAATACATTATTTCCATTTATTAACATAATTATTGAGTGCGTAAGGATACTAGATGAAGAGCTGAAGGGTTCTTTTTAACTAGATTGGTGATTCTGAAAAAATTAATTTACATCTTTGGGATTATTTCAATCTAAAATTAGAAGGTGGGTTTCCTATTACTTCTTTCATTTTAAAGTTTCAATTATTCTTACAAGGTTGAAATCTCTACATAGACAGCCTCCTAACAAGAGCCCTAAAACCCAGATGTTGAAAGTGATGTCGAAAACCAAGTTTTAACAAGAACACTAAATATCAGTAGCGTTTTCTGCAACTTTTGAGATGGTAAATATTTAAGGTTCTTAGCCAAATTTATGTATTTTCTTAATCAAAATCAAAATTACTTATATCTATTATTTATTAGCTAATCACACAGGTTCTTCTAAATTTTCTACCATGCTATAGCTATATTACTCTATACACTCTCATACTCTTTTTCTTTGCAAACAAAAAAATTGACAGTTATAGAGATTGATAATGTCTTGAGACCTTGAACCAAATGCAAATATCCTTGCAATTATTATTGCAAGGATAAGACCAAATGTATCTTACATAAGTTTTTGTATAAAAAGTTAAAGAAAGACTATACATACTGATGGGTGAATATTGGCACAAACAGAATTTTTTTTATCTGGAAGGATATACAACAAAAAGTAATGTTACCTTTAAGGAGACAGTCTAAGAAAGAAAGAGGTGGTTTTTAAATTTTTACTTTCTGTACCATTAAAAAAATTCCAACATAAATATTAATTCTATTGTTTAAAAATTATGTTTTTATATTGAAATCATAGGTTATATTTTCCCTTTTATTTTCTATACTTAAAGAAAATAAAAGCAATGTGTAACAGTTTTTTCTATTGTTTTTCTTTGTGAACATATATAGTGTTTTTTTTTTTGAACACCATGCCTAGTAGTTTAGTTGTTAATTCAGTTGCTTAGAGCACAAAGAATGAAGGCCATAGGTCTGATTAATTACATCTGCAAAGAATAAAACCATCTCTTGTTCAAAGAACACAGTTTTAACTTTAAGTCAGCTGGCAAACTTGTGCTGTTGATTACAGGATAAATCAGGTAAGAGCATGTGATTGACTCAATACAAAACATTAATACTGGAGACTCATTCTAAGTAATGTCCTACCAACAAAGAGTAAGAGAGAATACATTAGGGTTATTAAATTCTAACTAAACATTTCAATTTCCATACCTATCAACTTCTGCCCTTCTGAACAGAATATAAATAAGACCTTAACCAAAAGAGAAAAGTCTGTGTACTTTCAGAAAAGCTAAAAACTATTCATGTACCAAAACTTACTATTTTCTAAAAAGATACATTTTTTTAAATATACCATATAAACATCAAATAAAGCATTACTATACCTGTAATATCTTCTGGATCTGATACAACAATATGTGCATTTAATTCCTGTAGCTTGTGATGAAGTTCTTCTAATTTTTTATTTGATTTTTTCAAAATGTTGTCTACGTAAGCCAAACTTTTTTTATCTGTTGTGACTTTCCTCAGATTTTCAGCTCCTTCTTTGATTTTCAGTTCTTTCCTTATTTCTCTCTTAATTCGATCCTTGATATCATCCAATTTCTGTTGCACCACTGTATCTGAAAAGTCTAATTTTTGAACAGCACTCACATTCTCAGAAAACGGAAGACTTCGGGAATCCCCCTACAGAAAAAAATAAACATACAAATGTGGGAGTTTAGGAGAGTTGGCTGCTCAGTAAATATGCAGTGTTTTCAGCCTAAGAGAGTCTTTCTTGATTACATTACATTTAACTATATTTATCTCCTTAATAAGCAACAGACCAACTACTTATTGACTTTTATTATAACCACACAAAATAATAAATTCAAGAACTCACTGGCCACTCACTAAATAGCATTACTTGACAAATAGATTTATATTAAAATAAAGTGAACACAACACATCTACACACAAAGGCTGTGTAAAGATAGCGGATTTTGGTATCTTAGGAACCCAGGTTAGATCCCAACCCCTACACTGTGAACCCTGGGCAAGTTACTTAACTTTTCAAATACTCAGTTTTAATAGTCTACAAAATCTAAATAATAATAGTGGCCACCTTTTAGAGATATTGTGATAATTCACAAATATTGTAAATGAAGTTCTAAATACAAGTACTGGATCACTGTAGTCACTTAATAAATAAAAAGTACTATTAAATTCTATAGGTAAACACTAAAAGCTCAGACTTCATCACTACACAATATATTCATGTAACAAAACTGCACTTGTATCCCTTAAATTTATACAAATAAAAAAATTCAATACGTGAGTAATTTCATCTTCTGTAAGAAACTTCTTAAAAATAATACTGGCAAAATAGATACCCTTATGACCACTTTTTAGTTAATAAATTAAATGTACTAGGGCTTGGGAAAACTATATTCAGAGCTCCATTTATACAGTTGTTATTTGTTATGTGTGGAAGGCTGGTTCCAGGATCCCACTATATACCACAATCTAAAGATGCCCAAATCACTTATATAAAATGGTTTAGTATTTGCATATAATCTAAATACACACCCCATACTTTACTCTCTAATTATTTATAATACACAATACAAGCGGTAAGTAAATAGTTGCTATGCTGTATTATTTGTATTATTTTCAGTTAATTTGTTATTTTTCCCTAATACTTTGAATCTGCAAATGGTTGAATCTGCAGATGAAGAATCCACAGATATGAACGGCCAACTGTCTATTTCAAGACAAAGTACATCAATTGGTAATTTGGTTGACTCACTACAAAAGTATCACTACTTGAGAACACCTCTAAACTGTGTTCTATTGATGGAAGCTAAGACAATACACAGCACAGTCACTTTAAAATGAAAATCCAATTAGTTAAGCACAGCTAATCTACATTTACAACAACCAAAGTTATGTTCTAGCTATTTCTATATCATTTACTGTTTCAAAGTCTATTACTATAATACCATTGGATTTAAAATGTTTAAATTCTGAAACACAAGAAACCACAGATAATGGTTACCTCTGGGGAGCGGACTTGAGTTATGAAGGACATAGAAAAGAAAAAGAAATACTGCAGCCTTTTTGTACCTTGAATCACAGACCTCATTAATTCAAAGATATTCTTTAATTTTTTGAGAATTCCTTATACCCATATAGATAAGTTGATGCGAATACTTTCTACATTCATTCTTAATTTCTAAAAATTATATATCATGCAAAATAGTGAAAAAGGTGAGCCAATGGGTGATATGGGATCTAGTCTTCGTTTTCATATCAATTTACCTTATGCCTGCAGGTGTATTATGCAAAATATGAAGTAGTTGATTAGTTGATTTCTATAAATCTCTCTCTCTCTCTCTCTCTCTTTTTTTTGGTAGAGATGGGATTTTGCCATGTTGTCCAGGCTGATCTCAAACTCCTGGCCTAAGTGATCCTCCCACCTTGACCTCCCAAAGTGCTGGGTTTACAGGCATGAATCACATGCCCCGCCTGTTTCTAGCTAAGAATTCCTTTGAAACTCCAACAAAAAACAGTACAAAGAAAATTTAATGTTGTTATATATAATTACCAGGTTCCATGGATCCTAGGTTAAGAATTCCTAAAATAGGTAATGTGCACCTGTTAGAAATTATATTTCTGACCTGTCACTCTACAGATAAACAGTGATCTTCTACCTGAGCCAAAATACTGTCTAGATTTTTCAGTATTTATAATGGAATATAAGTCCTACGATCCATTTGGCTTCCAAAGTTTAAGTGTCTACCCTTGGCTAGTTGTCAAAAACACTAACACATATCTATTGTCAAAGAATAAAATCCCAAATTCCTATTGTCTAGTTTCAGGTAAAGTGGACTGAGGCAAAAAATGCTTAGATAAAAAAATAGTTTAAGCCAGTTCCATTCCTCCAAATATTTTTGTTTCAATCCTTACACATTCATCAGAAAACACTTTATGAACCGCTTTCACAGATTTGTTCTTTAATATTATGTACAAAGCCAGAGGTCTGCAAAATTTCTTTGTTCATGATACTCTTAGTATCTCAGGAAATTATTCCTTATTTCTCACAGGCCAGAAGAAATACCTAACAGTTTCCTTTACTGCCTACTTCAACTGCCATTTATTTGCACTTTGTTCCTTAAACTCCAATTGTATCAAATTATAAAACTTTACTTCAAGAAATCATCTCTCTTGGCTCAGCCACTAAGCATGCTGCACCTTTGGTATGCACCATCTCTCCTTTCTCCTTCAGTTTATCTCTTTCAAGTCTCTTCTTGGCCCTGTTAACTTTTACTTTGTTTCAAAGATGAAGAACAACTCTTCCTGGGAAACAATTTCCCCTCCAATGCCTTTCTTTAGAATTTAGTTGAATGCCTCCTTTGTGTGCTCTGATATTGTGTATCTTATTGAAACAATTACCCCCTTTTTTATCTGATCACTCTTCAAAGACTATGAGCAATTTGAGGGCAGGGCTTATGCTTGCCAGATTATTTTTTTGTTTGTTTTTTAATGACTTGTCCATTATGTTATTTAATAGTCTCCCTTTAGAATTAAGGAAAACCTGTCACTGCTGAGGAACTCATGCTTTCCTCTATCTGATAAATAGAATTTGGAGAAGAGGCAGAGTCAAGATGGCAGAATAAGACTCTCAAGTGACTGACTCCCCACAGAAACATCAATTTGAACGTTATCTATGCATGAAAGTAACTTCACAAGAGCCAAGGAATCAGATCAGAGATGACTGTTTCTGGCTTTAGCATTACTAAGAAAAGATCAACTGAAGAGGGGAGGAAAGACAGAGGTGCAATGCCTGAATCACCTCTCCCCCAACTATAAGCACAGCACACAGAGAGACACAGCCCACTTGGGGTAAGGAGAGGAAGTGACTGCAGGACTTTTGACTTGTAGCTCAGTACCGGGCCTACCGCGGTAAAACCCAACACCGGGCAGAAACCCATGGCCCTTAACCGCAGACCAAGGTACTCAGACAAGGACCCATCCTGCCAATATGTGGAAACCTGTGGCCTTAGTGTGACAGACGTGTGTCCTGGCATCTACAGTAGCCTCAGGCCATGAGTGAACTGCAGCAGCAGGAAGGCTATAGTGGTATGGGCCTGGTTGGTGCCCCGGGGATGTAGTAGTCCTGGTGGCAGGATTGGGCATTATCCTTCTTCCAACCCTAGGCAGCACAGCTTGGAGACTGACTCCATCTACTGGGGGAAAAAGAGGGATATAAAAGCAGGACTTTGATCTTGACTTGGTGACAAGCCTGCCATGGTAAAACTCCACACTGGGCAAAATCTGATGTCCCACTGACCCCTAGCTGGCAACCAAAGATCGTGCCTCTGAACTCACTTCAGTGTCAGGCAGAGAGACACGGCCTCAGTGGAATGGACTCTGGGCTACATCACTATGTCTGCAGTGGCCTTGAGCCACAAATAAACCACAGCAGGAGGCAGGCCATAGTTGCATGGGTCTTGAGCATACCCCTGTGCTGTGCTTGTCTTGGCAGCTGTGGTTTTTGGGTGTGACCTAGCATTACAGTGGCCATCTGGCCACAATATTGCCTGCTCCACCTCTTCCCTCAACCCCAGGCAGCACAGTGTGGAGACACTGATGCTTGAAAGGAGGAGAAGGGAACAGATACACAATGTTGTTTTGGAGCATGCCATGGTGAGGCCCAAGCACTGAGCAGAGTGACACAGTGCCTAACGTGTCCTGGCCCCAGATGGAAACTCACACACCCAGAGAGACAAACTACCCTCCAGTCTCTCCCCTAGTTGATCTGGGCCAGAACACAAACCAACTGTGAATTCACTGCAAACCTGGGCTTACGGTGCCATCTAGTGCTGAAACAGTGATAGTGGCCAAGAGCTCGGAGAACACAATAATTGCCCTGCTTAGAATTTCTGGAATAACAGGAACAAACCACGACCAGACTGTGAACGGGGAATACACAGCTAATCCCTCAATGTTCAGATGTTGTGGCAGGCCAAAGGCATGAAGAATACTCAGGGATCGGGCACAGTGGCTCACGCCAACAACTGGGAGGCTGAGGTGGGTGGATCACCTGAGGTAAGGAGTTTAAGACCAGTCTGTCCAACATGGTAAAACCCTATCTCTACTAAAAATATAAAAATTAGCCAGCAGTGGTAGTACATGCCTGTAATCTCAGCTACTCAGGAGGCAGAGGTTGGAGAACCGCTTGAACCTGGGAGGCAGAGGCTGCAGTGAGCCAAGATTGCTCCACTGCACTCGAGCCTAGGCAACAAAGTGAGTGAGACTCTCTCAAAGAAAAATTTTAAGAAAGTATTTAGGAACCACAATTTCATGAAACAAACAAAATAAGGCACCAGGAAACAACCCTCAAGTGATGGAGATGTGTGATGTCTCAGAGAGTTCAAAATAGCTGTTTCAAGGAAACTCAATGAACTTCAATAAAGCACACGGGAAGAATTCAGTGATTTATCAGAGAAACTTGAGAGATTAAACAAACTGAAATCCTGGAGCTGAAAAATACAATGAACAAAATGAAGAATGCAATAGAGAATATCAACAGCAGAATCTATCAAATAGAAAAATCTGAGCTTGAAGACAAGCTGTTTGAAAACACATAGCTGGAGGAGAAACAATTTTAAAAAGGGTAAAAGGGATGAAGAAAGTTTACAGAACCATGTGACAGCATCAAAAGAGCAAATATTTGGGTTACTGGGCTTCAAGAGGGAGTTGAGAATGACAAAGGGGTAGAAAGCTTATTCAAAGAGATACTAACACAAAACTTCCCAAAACTAGAGAAAGATACAAATATCCAGGTATAGAAAGGTCAAAGGTTACCAATGAGACACAACCCAAATAAGGCTACCCCAAGAAATACTATAATCAAATTCTCAAAGATCAAAGACAAAAAGATTTTGAAAGCAACAAAAGAGGCAAGTAACATATACGGAAGTTCCAATCTGTCTAGCCATAGATTTCTCAGTAGAAACCTTGTAAGTCAGGATGAGTAAGATGATATATTCAAATTGCTAAAGAAAAGGAAAGGTTGGGGGTGGGGGGGGGGGGGGGTGGGATGTCAACCAAGAATACTGTACCCAGGACAGCTATCCTTTAGAAATAAAGCAGAGATAAAGACTTTGCCAGACAAATGAAAGCTAAGAGAATTTATCATCATCAGATATGTCTTACAAGAAATGTCAAAAAAAAAAAAAAAAATAGGCCAGGAACAATGGTTCACACCTGTAATCTCAGCACTTTGAGTGGCCAAAGTGGAAGGACTGCTTGAGCTCAGGAGCTCAAGGCCTTGGGTGGCATATCAAGACTTTGACTCTACTAAAAATGAAAATTAAAAAATCAGCTGGCTATGGTGGTGTGTGGCTGTAGTTCCAGATACTTGGGAGGCTGGGGTGGAGGATCATTCAAGTCCAGGAGATCAAGACTGCAGTGAGCCATGATTGCACACTGCCCTCTAGCCTGAAGGACAGAATGAGACCCTGTCTCAAACATACAAGCAAACAAAAAATGCTAAAAACAGTTCTTCAAATGAAGAAAGGGACTCTGACGTGTAACAAGAAAACATCTTAAAGGTATAAAACTCACTAGTAAGTATACTGGAAGACAGAATACTGTAATACTATAAATGTGGTACATAAACCACTTACATCTTTAATTATGAAGGCTGAAGACAAAACTATTAAAATAGTAACTATTTTAATTTGCCAAGAGATGGGCAATTTAAGATGTAAAATGGGACATCAAAAGTTACAAATGTGGGAGAAAATGGAGTTAAAATGTAGAGCTTGTTTTTTATTTCTTTTCCTATCTTTATAATCAAAGTTGGGTTGCTATCAGTTTAATATGTCTCATTTTAAGATTTTTTTTCATAAGCTTCATGGTAACTGCAAAGTAAAAATCTATAAGAAATACACCAAAAATAACAGGCAAACCATCAAAACACACTACTAGAGAAAATCACCTAACCATAAAGAAAGACAGCTAGAGACCATAAACAGCTAAAGCAATGCAGAGCAAAAAGAACAAAGCTGGAGGCATCATACTCCTTGACTTCAAAACACACTACATAGCTATAGTAATCAAAACAGCAAGGTACTGGTATAAAAAAGACACAGAGATCAATGGAACAGAAGACAGATCAATGGAACAGAAGACAGCCCAGAAATAAATCCATACATCTACAGTTTATTAATTCTTGACAAAGGTGCCAAGTACACTCAATGGGGAAAGCGCAATAAGTGGTGTTGGGAAAACTGGATATCCACATCAGAAGAATGAAATTAGATTCTTACCTCTCACCACAGGCAAAACTCAACTCAAAATGGATTAAAGACTTAAATGTTAAGACCCCGAACTACAAAATCACAAGAAGAAAACATGGGGGAAATATAGAGGAAAGCTCCATGTCACTGGTCTAGGCAAGTATATTTTGCACAAAACCTGAAATGCACGGGCAACAAAAGCAAAAACAGTTTGACCATTCTAAATCCAAAACTCTAAAATGCTCCAAAATCTTTTTTTTTTTTTTTTTTAAGGTATGGTCTCACTCTGTTACCCAGGCTGGAGTGCAGTGATACAATCATTGCTCATTAGCAACCTTGAAATATTGGACTCAAGTGATCCTCCCACCTCAGCCTCCAAGTAGCTAAGACTACAGGTGTGCTCCACTATGCCTAGCTAATTTTTATTTTTTGTAAAGACAGGGTCTTGCTACGTTGCCCAGGCTGGTCTTGAACTGATGGCATCAAGTGATCCTCCTGCCTTAACCTCCGCAAATTGTTAGGATTAGAGGCGTGAGTCATGAAACCTTTTGACTGCCAACACGATACTCAAACTAAATGCTTATTGGAACATTTTGAATTTTCAATATTTCAATTTGGAATGCTCAACCAGTAATTATAATGCAAATATTCCAGAACCTGAGAAAAAATCCAAAATCCAAAATCCTCTGGTTGTAAGCATTTCAGATACAGGATACTTACTTAATCTGTACAGACAAATGGAATTGTATCAAACTAAAAATCTTCTGCATAATTAAGGTGACAATCAACAGAGCAAGGATGCCAGTCATAGATTGGAAGAATACATTTACAAACTATACAACTTATAAAGGGTTAATACCCAAATACAAAGACCTCAAGCACTCAGTAACAAACAAATAACCTGATCAAAAAATGGGCAAAAGGCCTGCTAGACATTTCTCCAAAAAAGAACATACAAACAGCCCACAGGTGTATGAAAAAATGTTCAACATCACTAATCATCAAAAAATACAAGTCAAAACGATATCACCTCACTCTAGTTAGAATAGGTACTCTCAAAAAAATCAAAAGATAGCAGGTGTTGATGAGGGTATGGATAAAAGGGAACCCTTATACACTGCTGGTAGGAATGTACAGCCATTATGGAAAACAGCATGGAAGGATGCTCAAAATATTTTAAACAGAACTACCATATGATCCAGTAATCCCACTACTGGGTATATATATCCAAAGAAAATGAAATCAGTATGTTTTAGATATCTGCACTCCTATGTTTATTACAGCATTATTCACAATAGCCAAGATATGGAATCAACCTAAATGTCTATCAAAGAGAATAACTATTTTTATGTTTCTTGTTACATATTCCCAACTTTTTCATACCCATTAGCCCATCTTTCCCTACCCCTTTATCCCCGCTCCCCTCTCGTCCTCTCATAACTACCATTCTACTCTCTACCTCTGTGAGAACAACCGTTTAGATTCCACCTATGAGTGAGATCATGTGGTATTTGTCTTTCTGTGCCTGGCTTAGTGTCTTCTAGGTACATTCATATCATCTGAAATGACAAGATTACATTATTTATGACTGAATAATAATCCACTGTGTATATATACTATATTTTCTTTATCCACTTACCAGACTTCATTTAAAAAGTTGGGAATATAAAACAAGAAATGTAAAAATAGTGTTTCTCTTTGACCTAGCATTCTAATTCTAGAAATCTAACCTAAGATAATAATTAGAAATTTTTGTTATATAGAATGGTCAATTCGATAATTTTTAAATTAATCAATAATATGTGCAATGCACTGTATTGGGCACAGACAGACTTCCTTACAAAGCTTACAAATATCAGGGCTTTAAACCAACTTTAGAAAAGAGCAAGTTCAGGATGCTACTTAAGTGTCGTAACAAAAGAATTTCAAGTCAGCTAGGGAATAAAGAAAGGTTTCCCTTATTTATGCCCTTGATTAGTTAACAGCAGTATATGCAGCTGATATATTGCTGTGTAAACATACTTTTATTTCAAGTTATGTTAAAAATAAGAACTTTAAAAGTAGAGGGAAAGATAAATTAGGAGGGATCTCCATTTTATTTTTCAAAGTTTTCCATGTTTTCTCTATTTTTTTGACAATAAAATTTTCTCCACTTTTTTTTTTATCTTGTCTAATAAGGAAAAAGACATTATTTAAAAGAGACCAAAAGAACCAAAAGTAATATTAACTTTATTTCACTTTTGGAAAATGTAAAAGCTTATAATCATATCTTATACTACATTATATCTGCTACTTAACCTTGCCACTTTCATTCAACACAATTTTCTACTATAAGGGACCAAACTACAGACTACACAGTCCATTGTAATTAAATTACCTCATGTGCCAGTCAAGTATTTCAAATACACAAATGTGATAATATGTATTTGGTAAATACAACTTTTACTTTATAAAATAATGAAATTCTTATTTTTAGACCCAAACATAAACAGACATTTTCAATTTAATATACTTCAACAAACTCAAAGTAAAGTTAAGAAAAACACTGAAATAAGAATAAGACCGGATTCAAAGAACAAAATGAAAATGGACTATCACTCGTGACCAAGTACTTCATTTAGGGAGAGACAGGAGAGGATGTTTACTCCTCATTGGTCCAGTTCCCAGAGAAGTGAAAAAGCTGTTACTCTCTCTACATTTCAGAAATATAAAACAGTCTGATCTGATAGATGCCAAGAAATGTCAGAGTACCCATAAAAACTCACTGGATACAATGATTCATATACTATGTTAGCTAGAAGGAATTTCAAAAACCATTTAGTCTAACTTTCTTGATTTTAGTTTTGGGGAAAGCATGCTTAAAAGAGCTAAGCAACGAACTGTCAGAGACCTGGCTGGGTTCAGCTTACTAGTCTTCTGACTCCTGGTAAATTGCTTTCTTATTTACTCCATACCACCTTCTTAGAGGGGCCCCCTGAAACACCCACTTATCTATATTTGAACTACATCTTGACCAGACTGATTTGCATTAATTAATAGATATTACTGGCCTTAAGTCAGGGATATTGGCAGAACACATTTCTTCTTCTCTAATTTCACCCTAATCCAACATTCTGTGCCTCAAAAGGAGAGTGCTCTCAACTAGAAAGAAAGAAACCAATTCAAACACAAGCCCAGTACACTGGCTATGCAATTCAAGCATATTATCCTGTCTATCTATACCTGTTCGCTCATCTATCTTTTGGTTTTCCTATCATACAGGGTTTAAAAAAAAAAACAACTTTATTTATTTATTCAAAACACGCATTGAGTTCTAGGCAATGAAATATAAAGATAAAAATGACCTGATCCTTCTTTCTTTCTGGTATTCAATTTATTAAAGAAGACAGACACGAAAACCAAATATAATTTAAAAGAGCAGCAAAGGCTTCCCACAAATGTAGGCCATATTGTGTTTTTTGTTTCTTTGTTTTGAACAGGAGGCTCAGTTAGAATGTTGTGTTATGGAAAAAATGAAGCATTTGGCATCAGAATGACCATGTATAAATTCTGATACTGCAATCATGCTAAAGCTTCGATTTCCTCATCTGTGAAATGGAATTATTATAACTGCCTGACCATATTATTTTTAAGTCTCATAATGTCCATGTCCACTGAAAAAATATGCTTTCATAGCAACAGTACAGTTTCTGGCACATAGTTGGTACTGAAGCAGGTAGCGCTGGGTGCCTACGTAATACCATCCTCCTATTATCCTCACTTAAAAAACAACAACAAAAAAGAAAACCTCCCATTTTGTTAGATGCAACAATGTGTACAGCTAAAATTCTCACTTCACCAGGCTCTCCTGCAGCTAGAAGTAACCATATTACCACATTTCATCAAAGAAAACTAAGCCGAGGATTTTGATACAAGCTTTTACTTCTCCTTTTCTTTTTGCCTGGAATGCAGACCCAAGACCTGAAAGTACAGCAGTCGTCTTTTAACAATGAGGAACAAAGAGGACAAAACCCAATACACTAAGGATAGCAGAGCAGAAAGAGAGAGAGTCTGGGTCCCTGATGGCCTTACTGGGCACTGCTACACAAGCCCTAGACTGGCTACCCTTATACTTCTTGTTTCAGATGGAAAATAAATCCCTATTTGATTAAGGCAAGATCATATAGGGCCCTGTAGGCCAATATAAAGACTTTGGCTTTTATTTTGAATGAAATGGAAACTCAAGGCAGGGTTTCAGCAAAGAAATGATATAGTCCGACCTGTGTTAAGAAATAATAGATTCAAGGAAGGCAGGGAAACAGTTGTGAAGCTATGGTAGATTGTTATAGAATGGCCTCAAGTGAATCCTGCCTCTCTGCATTCACACCCTTCCACACTGACTCTGGGGTAGTCTTCTGAGGGACTCTCAATGAAGTGACATTCTACTGATGTATATGAGTTCCAAGTACAGGCTTCAAGAGAGCTCATAGCTTGTTTTTGCTCTTAAAAACCAACTGCTATGTAAAGAAGTCCAAACTATTCTGCTTGAAAGAGAGACAACATGGAAGATGAGAGAAACCATATGGAAAGAGACTATGTGTATGAGAACAAAAGCTTTCCAGCTGTTCTAGCCTTTCCAGCTGAGGCACCAGACATGTGAGTGAAGCCACAGTAGGCATTCCAGTCCAGCTTAGCCACCAGCTGAATACAGCTGCATAAGTGAGTCCAGTTGAGATCAGGAAAAGAAACACCTAGTATACCCAAAGACTCTTGAGATGAGTTTGCTATGCTGCAAGAGACACATAATAAAGAGGCTACTGTACTAATCCAGGCAATAAATGATGATAGTTCTAAGCAGTCTTTTCAAATACAATTATTATCAATTACTTTCTGCGGACTTCTACCGGATAACAACTGCAACAACTGAATTTAAAAGATGGGGATGTTGGCCGGGAGCAGTGGCTCATGCCTGTAATCCCAACACTTTGGGAGGACGAGGCGGGTGGATCACCTGAGGTCAGGAGTTCAAGACCAGCCTGGCCAACATGGAGAAACCCCATCTCTACTAAAAATACAAAATTAGCTGGGCATGGTGGCATATGCCTGTAATCCCAGCTACTCAGTAGGCTAAGGCAGGAGAATCGCTTGAACCCAGGAGGCGGAGGTTGTGGTGAGCCAAGATCGTGTCACTGCACTCCAGCCTGGGCACAAGAGTGAAACTCTGTCTAAAAAAAAAAAAAAAAGATGGGATGTTAATAACATTATCACTGGACATTGGATATAGACTTGTGGGGGGGAAAAAGACATGATCTATATTAAGCTAAATATGAGTTCATAATGATGTCTCCAACTTGAATCTATCAGAACACAGATCATTCTAGCCTCCTCCTTTTGCTTATCTGTAAATCCCAATTCCAACAGTGAGAAACCTGGCTCCTACCATCTACCATCCATTTACTAAATCATTCAGTTCCAGTAAAATGCATAGAAGGATCAGAATTGTTAACCCATGCCCCCATGGGAAACAACTTTATCAACTAAAGTACAGTAGTTACATGGTTATCTATTTTTCTGTAAATCTAAACCTGTTCAAGAATAAAGTCCATTAAAAAACAAAAACAAAATAACCCTTACACTCAGGAGTGTATGTCTAGTGAGAAGACAGACATTAGATAAGCAAACCACAATTAAAAATTTTGATAATTGCAAAGAATGAAAAGCCTGCTTGTAATTTAGGTTAAAATATCAAGGAAAGTAGAATTTATTTTCCTTCTCCTGGAAAGTAGTAGTTTTTGAGACCTGAGAGATGACTGAGTTATCCAAAAGGAGAAAAAGAAACATGTGCCTGCTTGAAGAACCAAAACAAAAATTAGAACTGTCAAATTTCTGGTTCTTGACAAGATTGAATAGGTTTGTATCTCTTCACTCCAGCTCAGGTAAATTCAACTAAACACCCTGGACTTAATACAGCAGAGAAGGTAGAAAGGAAAAAACAGACCAGTTAGGAACTTCAGGTCTTGAGGAAGACAAGATATGAATTCTCTGGGTTTTCCTTTAACAGACTTCTCCGGATTATGCCAGAAGTCTGTAACCTAAAACCAAAGAATTAAAAAAAAAAAAAAAAAAAAGTCCCAAGAAAAACCTGCTTTCTTTAGCCAAATAACTGCAAAACAGGGCAGTCCAGTAGGACAGAAATCTTTTTGACAATACCAACCCTACCCCAGCCAGGCATCTCAGATGCCTCCTACCTTGCTATGTTAGAGGGTATTGAGTGGGGATCTGGACTTCCCATCTGGCACCAGTCAGTGGTCCAGGTTAGTATTTTCAAGTTGGAAGAAAAAAGTGTAGAGTAAACTGGAAGATTTCTACACTTGACTTATGTGGAGAATGTCAATACTAATAATCTGATAAATTACACATGCATATTATAATACCCAAAGGAACCACAAAACAAATTAAAAAAAGAGTGATAGAGAAATACTATAAGAAATCAAAATGGAAAACTAAAAAAATACATATGTAGCTAAGAAAAGGGAAATGGGAATGAACAGAAAACAAACAATAAAATAGCAAACTTAAGCCCTCACATACCAATAATCACTTTAAATACAAATGGTCTACACATAAAAATTTAAAACACAGATTGGTACAGTAGATTAAAAACACATGGCCTTGGGCCAGGTGCAGTGGCTCCTGCCTGTAATCCCAGCATTTTGGGAGGCCAAGGTGAAAGGACTGCTTGAGCTCAGGAGTTCAAGACCAGACTGGGCAATATAGTGAGATACCATCACTAAAACAAACAAACAAACAAACAAACAAAACATATGTTACCTAAAGGAACATCGTTTCAAAATATCATGACATAGGTAGGCTAAAAACGATGGGGAAGAATACACCATATAAACATTAATTTTTTTAAAAAAGTATCCTTATTACTACCAGGAAAAAGCAGACTTCAAAGCAAACAAAATGGAAAAAACAAAAATCGTCATTAAAAATGATAAAAAAGTCTATCCACCAAGATGACATAACAATACTACTTCTGGAAACAACACAGCTTCAAAACACAGCAAGCAAAAACTGATAGAACTATAAGGAGAAATTGAAAAATAGACAATTGTAGTTGGGGACTTCAACATCCCTCTCTCAGAAAGACAGAAGTTGTAATAGAAAACCAGGAAGAGTACAAAAGAACTAAACACCACCATCAAAAAGGGAATTTAAGTAACATTTATAGAAATGTTTCACCAAACAATAACAGTAATACATATTCTTTGCAAGCACCCACAAAATGCTCACTATGATAGATCACAGCCTGCATCATAAAACCTAAAGAAATGTAAAGAAACATAAGCATACAGAGTATGAATCAATAACCTAGATGAAATGAACCAATTCTTCAAAAAAATACCACCAAAACTCACCCAATATGAAATAATTTGCATAGTCCTGTATTATACAATATTTTCCAGAAAATCAGAGGGAATACTTCCAATTGCTCTTATGAGGTTGGTGTTACCCTGACAGAAGAAATAAAGACAAAAACTAATTTATCCCATGAATTTAGATGTAATAATCCTCAACAAAATATACTCAAATTGAATTGAGTACAGAAGAAAAAGAATTATACAGTACAACACAGTAGGGTTTACTCCAAGGATATAGGACTGGTTCAATATGCAAAAATCCACCAATATTATCCACCATATATCAGGAGAATAAATATTTAAAAAATCACATGATCATGCCAATTTATGCAGAAAAATTATGTAACAAATTTCAAGAGCTATACATGGCCAAAACTCTAAGCAAACTAGAAATAGAACTTCAACTTGACAAAGAGCATCTACAAAAAAACTTACAGCTAACATCATATGTAATGGTGAAAAACTAAAAGCTTTTCCCTAAGATTGGCATTAGGACAAGGATGTCTGCTCTCAGCACTCTTATTCAATGCAACATTAGACATTCTATCTACTACAGTAAGTTAATAAAAAGCATATAAACTGAGAAGGAAGAAATAAAATTCCCCCATTAGCAGATAATAGAGTCATGTACATAGAAAACCCCAAGGAATGTACTAGAAAACATCTACAATAAGGGAGTTCGCAAAACCACAGAATACAAGAGTTATACACAAAAATAATCATTCTTCTATATACTAACAATGATCATGTAGACAAGAAAGTTAAAAACACAATACCAGTTACAATCTGTCTAAAAAATTAAAACATAGATAAAAACCTAACAGAATATATACAGAATTGATATGCTCAAATGAATCATAGATCTAAATGTAAAAACCATGAGAAAATCTGTGTTTTCCCCTTTATCTTTTAGAAAAAAATGTAGGAGAAAATCTTCATAACCTGGGGTTAAGCAAAGAGTTCTTAGGACACCAAAAGCATGATCCACAAAATAAGCAAACAAACAAAAAAGATCAATTGGACTTATCAAAATGTAAAACTTTTGCTCTTCAAAAGGTGCTGATAAGTGCACACCATAATCGAAGAAAATATTTGGAAATCACATATGTAAGAGAAGATTCGTATCTGGACCATATAAATAACTATACTCAACAGTAATAAAACAACCAATTTAGAAAACAGGCTTGAACAGATACTTCACCAAAGAGGATATACAACAGCAAACAAGCACATAAAAATATTGCCAACATCATTAGCTCTTAGGGAACTGCAAGTTAAAACCACGATAACAGATGTCTAATAAACACCTATTAAAGTGGCTAAAATAAAAAAAACACTGACAATACAAAGATTCTTGTGAAAATGCAGCACCAACTGGATCTCTCTTACATTGCCCTATGGAATGTAAGATGGTACAGCCACTCTGAAAAGCAGTTTGGCATTTTCTTATAAATTTAACCATACATATTTAAATACTATATATATCTAAACAGTAACACTTAACATGACCTAGCAGTTACATTCTTGGATGTTTACCCTAAAGAAAGGAAAACAAAACTATACAAAAATGCTCAGAGTAACTTCATTTGTATTAACCCAAAAGCTGGAAATAACCCAATGTTCTTCAATGCGTACATAGGGAAAAGGATAAAGGATAAACATATTGTGGCATATCCACAAAACAGCATGCTACTAAGCAATAACAAGTAACTACTTACAGGCATATGCCTGTAATCCCAGCTACTTGGGAGGCTGAAGCACAAGAACTGCTTGAACCTGGGATGGGGAGATTGCAGTGAGCTGGGATTGTGCCACTGTACTCCAGCCTGGGTGACAGAGCAAAACTGTCTCAAAAAAAGGGGGGGGTAGGGAGTTTGGACACAGTGGCTCACACCTGTAATCTCAGCACTTTGGGAGGCCAAGGCGGGCAGATCACAAGGTCAGGAGTTCAAGACCTCCCTGACCAACATGGTGAAACCCCGTCTCTACTAAAAAAAAATACAAAAATTAGGTGGACATGGTGGCATGCACCTGTAATCCCAGCGACTTGGGAGGCTGAGGCAGGAGAATTGCTTGAACCCGGGAGGCGGAGGTTGCAGTGAGCCGAGACTGCACCACTGCACTCCAACCTGGGTGACAGAGCAAGACTCCATCTCAAAAAAAAAAAAAAAAAAAAGTAATCCCTTGGAATACTGTTTAATGCCACTTTCTTCAATGTTATACATAAATTTAATGAGATCCATTATTAGTTTTACCAGGAAAAAGTAAATCAGAAGTAATGAATCAAAAAAATAGGTCGCATAACAAGATAACTTGAAAACAAGCAGTATGTAACAAGAGACATTTGCACTAAGAATTCAAAATATAGAGACACCTGGAACTATTTAATATAAGGATAATTTCCCTGATACACAAGATTCAAGGCTTAGGAGACAAATCATACAGTGGAACTAATGAATATAAACTATCAAGAAACTATAAGAAACAATGTAAAATACATTAGACTAGGAATCAAAACACCTGGGTTCTGGCCTTGTCCTAACACTTAATAGTTATCTAACTTAAAGCAAGTGACTTGAGCTTTCCTTAAGTAAACAGTTATCTAACTTAATGCACGTGATTTGAGCTTTCCTTAACTAACTAGTTATCTAACTTAACTAAACAGTTATCTAACTTAAAGCAAGTGACTTGAGTATTTCCTTATCTCTAAAATTGAAAAAATAATGCCTACATCTCAATATTATTATGAGAATCAAAAGAGAAAAAATAGACGAGAAGGCATTATATTATTTAAGAAGGGGGTGTATATGCTCAGTACCCCGTGTTTTAAAAGGAATGGACAAATACATGCCTTTTAGATTTTAAAACTCCATGAATGCTGCTTAAAATACAATTTTGATAACTAAAAATATTATGCCAGCTGAAATGAGGCAAAAGTACATTGAAATGAAAACATAAAAAGGATATTTGGATTTACACTTTGGGAGGCCAAGGCAGGTGGATCACTTGAGGCCAGGAGTTCAAGACCAGGTGGGCCAACATAGCAAAACCTCACCTCTTCTAAAAAATACAAGAATTAGTTGGATGTGGTGGCACATTCCTGTAATCCCAGCTACTTGGGAGGCTGAAGTACAAGAATTGCTTGAACCTGGGATGGGGATGCTGCAGTGAGCCGAGCCGGCGCCACTGTACTCCAGCCTGCGTGACAAAGCAAGACTGTCTCAAAAAAAAAAAAAAAAAAAAAAAAAGGTGGAGGGGTGGCATTGGGTGTGGTGGCTCACGCCTGTAACCCCAGCATTTTGGAAGGCCGAGGTGGGTGGATCACCTGAGGTCTGGAGTTCGAGACCAGTCTGACCAATGTGGGGAAACCCCGTCTCTACTAAAAATACAAAATTAGCCGGGCGTGGTGGCTGGCGCTTGTTATCCCAGCTACTCTTGACTCTTGAGGCTGAGGCAGGAGAATCACTTGAACCCGAGAGGTGGAAGTTGCAGTGAGCCGAGGTTGAGCCACTGCACTCCAGCCTGGGTGACAGAGCCAGATTCTGTCTCAAAAAAAAAAAAAAAAAAAAAAAAAAGATACCTGGATTCAAATATTCAAAGAACCATGTTTGAAAGGAACAGTTTGAACAGTTTTCCTCTGATAAACTCCTTATCCTTCAGGTCGAGGTGGAAAGCGATCCTTGATCTCACCTATATTGGTTAGATGCTCCTGCCAGGTGACCCACAGCACATTCCACTTACATTTCCTATCATATCTCTCATCACACCTTTATTTATTTGTCTTCCCTGATTGATAAGACAGCTTTCTAAGTGCAGAGGCAGAATCTTTCTTGCTCACTACTATGTCCCCAGCACATCATAGTCAATCAATAATTTTTTCGTTTCTTTTTTTTATTTTTATTTTGAGATGGGGTCTTGCACTGTCACCCAAGCTAGAGCACAGTGGTACAATCATGTCTCACTGCAGTCTCAACCTCTCAAGATCAAGTGATCCTCCCACCTCAGCTTCCTGAGTAACTGGAACTACACAGGCACGTGCCACTGTGGTTGGCTATTTCTTTTAATTTTTTTGTAGGGATGGAGTCTCACTGTGCTATGTTGCCCAGGCTGGTCTTGAACTCGTGGCTCAAGCAATTCTCCTGCCTTAGTTTCTCAAAGTGATATTTTTAAGGCAATTCTTTACATTTCATGGGAGATACAGCAATCCCTCATATCCAAATCCAATCTCCACCTCTCCCTGCCTCCAAAGGTCTAGTTATAGAAAACATTTTAGGCAAAAAGAAAACACATGTATTGGGAAACATAAACAGGTAGAATTAGAAATAAAGACAGTCCTCATGTTTATAATATGGAAAGGGCTTTCATGCAGAAGTCATTGTTCCTTTCCATTTGGTCGCATACATATTCAAGCATAAAAGACTATTATACAGTGAGTAAAATCTGAACGTTATTAATAATTGTCCTCTTAATGATGACTTAACAGACTAATTTCCCTTTCTTATTTTATCTGCACATTCCGCATTCTTATAATCTTATATGCTTGAAACAGAAATAATTTTACTTTATAAGTATTTTAAACAAGAGGGCTCGGCCGGGCGCGGTGGCTCAAGCCTGTAATCCCAGCACTTTGGGAGGCCGAGACGGGCGGATCACGAGGTCAGGAGATCGAGACCATCCTGGCTAACACGGTGAAACCCTGTCTCTACTAAAAAATACAAAAAACTAGCCGGGCGAGGTGGCGGGCGTCTGTAGTCCCAGCTACTCGGGAGGCTGAGGCAGGAGAATGGCGTAAACCCGGGAGGCAGAGCTTGCAGTGAGCTGAGATCCGGCCACTGCACTCCAGCCTGGGTGACAGAGCAAGACTCCGCCTCAAAAAAAAAAAAAAAAAACAAGAGGGCTCATTATCAAGAGACAAGTACTAGAGCCTACCAATGACTTTAGAGCATCTGATCACCATGCCACCGATCAATTCTATCAACTTTCCTCTAGTAGTGTTTCTTCAACTGTTGCGTATATGGAGTTGGGGTGAGGAGTGGGGATGCAGATTACAAATCTACTATGGGATCCTGATGAAAGCAATGGACCTCAGAAAATTCCATGTGTACAACACACACACACACACACACACACACACACAGAGTGGTAGGAGGTTTCATGAGGTTCACAGATTCCTGAGGTTTATCCAAGCACCCTAAATTCAAAGCCTACATAGATGTACCCTCTTGTCAACCAGTTACCTTCTAGCTATCAGCTATTTCTTGTGAGCCTAATATGCAAAAAATACTTTTTAGAAAAATGCACTATATTCACAAAAGGGTATCCAATAAGACCTTAATTAATTACCTTACCATAATACCTGCTTTATATAAAATCAACCATGTTAAAAACTTAAGTAACTTCAAAGATCATATTAAGCAGACCTCCCAATGATCAGAAAATCCTTTCTTAAGGTCTAGATTCTATTTGTACTCACACTTTTTTCATTCTGAACCTTCTCCCATCCCTGGAATTCCCAGTAGATAAAACAGGCAAGCCCCCCACTGTGTCCACAGTTCTAACAATATAAGAAATAATGATAATTAGTTCCATACACCTATTACTAACCAATATAATTTAACTGAGACCCTTAAGAACAAAGGGTCAAAAACACAATGCGATACCACCTTACTCCTGCAACAATGGCCATAATTTTAAAAATCAAAAAATAATAGATGTTGGTATGGATATGGTGAAAAGGGAACACTTCTAAACTGCTGGTGGGAATGTAAACTAGTATAACCATCATGGAAGACAGTGTGGGGATTCCTTAAAGAACTAAAAGTAGGTCTACCATTTGATCTAGCAATCCCACTACTGGGTATCTACCCAGAGGAAAAAAAGTCATTATATGAAAAAGACACTTGCACACGTTTATAGCAGCACAATTTGCAATTACAAAAATACGGAACCAGCCCAAATGCCCATCAATTAACACGTGGACAAAGAAAATATCTTGTGTGTGTGTATGTATGTATGTGTATATACACACACACACACACACAGACACACACCATGGAATACTAAGTCATAAAAAGAAATGAAATAATGGTATTTGCAAGCAGCCTGGATGGAATCGGAGATAACTATTCTAAATGAAGTAACTCAGGAATGGAAAACCAAACATCGTATGTTCTCACTGGTAAGTGGGAGCTAAGCTATGAGATGCAAAGGCGTAAGAATGATACAATGGATTTTGGGAACACCACAGGGAAAGGTGGGAGTGGGGTGAGGGATAAAAGACATACACTGGGTACAGTGTACACTGCTCTGGTGATGGGTGCACCAAAATCACAGAAATCACCACTAAGTAACTTCTCCATGTAACCAAACACCACCTGTTCCCCCCAAAATTTATTCAAATAATTTAAAAAAGAGTCATGAAACATTTTTTTAAAAGGGCTACTTATACATTATATTTTTCTTCCATCTCTAAATGTGAGTTAAAAGTCCTTACCCTTAGCCAGAACTTCTCAATGGGGCTGTATCACCTCCTAGGGGCATTTTGGAAATATGTAGAAATTCTGGTTCTGAAGACAACAATAGAGACAAACAGACATGGAGACAGGTTGGGAAGTGACTCCAACAGAGGCAGAGACTCAGTGAAACAAATCTAAACAACTCTTAAGAAATCACGAAGCCTATGAGTATATCAGAACAATTAAGAACAAGTTTTGGTCAGGTGCAGTGGCTCACAATTATAACCCTAACACTTTGGGAAGGAGAGGCAGGAGGATTGCTTGAGCCCAGGAGTTCAAGACCAGCCTAGGCAACATGGTGAAACCTCATCTCTACAAAAGTTGCAAAAATTAGCGTGCACCTATAGTCCCAGCTACTCAGGAGGCTGAGGTGAGAGGATCACCTGAACCCCAAGAGGCTGAGGCTGCAGTAAGCCGTGATTGGTGCCACTGCACTCCAACCTGAGCAACAGAGTGAGACCTTGTCTCAAAACAAACAAACAAAAAAAACACACAAAAAACCAAAAAACATTTTGACTGCTAGTTCAAAATCTCAGCTCTATCACTTACTACTTGTGTGAATCTTAGCAAACTACACACTCAATAATCTCAGATTTTTCTTACCTCAAAGAATTATTAAAATGATTAAATAGTTTATATACATCTTAGTCACAGTATCTGGTGCTTATCACTTACACGATTATCAAGAGAGACATTATTATCATTATTACTAAATATAGCCAAAAAGCGCCCAACAGATAGTAAGAATAAGAATGTTGAAAAGATGAAACATAAGAATGTTGAAAAGATGAAACTAAAATTATTTTTTATGTATATGCTTAATTTAGAATAGATCTATCATAAAATCCGCAATGTGCTAGAGTATTGATTATTTTTTAAATAAGCACAGACACAATAGAAAACACAGTAGCATACCTATTTCAAGAATAATGATAAGAAGTATTTGGCTTAAATAAAGAAATATATAGTAAGAGGAAAAAATTATAAAATAAAAGCCCAGAGATGTCTTTGTTGTTTTAGTATATAATAGAACAACAACCAAACTAATATTTTAAATAGATGGATGAATGGATGGACAGATAGGAAGAGACAGAAGGAGGGAGGGAATTAGATTTGGGCTTCTCATTAAATGTTTTATTTTACTCATTAGATTGAAGAAATAAAAGCAAGTTGTCAGTTACTCCGAGCTGGAAGGTAGAGAAAGGAACAATGAAACTATATGGACAATATAAAACTACATCCCTGAGGAAATAAAACTAATTAGTTAAGTACAACATAAGTAAAAGATATTTACAAATAGAAACAATAAAAGATCCAAATGACTTTGGTGAAACAAGTTAAAAATTGGTGAGCAATAAAATCTTCTACTGGCAATTTGACATACATGTGATGTAGGAAAACAAGTGCAACCTTTCCATTGTCCTCATATCGGTCTTCATATATGCTAATGACACAAGAAAAAATATTTTTAAATTACCATGAGGGTTTGTAAGAAATAATTTCTGATGTGGAAATGATATCACATTCAGCATAGTAGCTGGGGGTTTAGGAATGGGGAGGGTAAGAAAGAGAGAGGTATCCAGGAGGTTTCATTCAACTATACTGGTAATGTTTTTTTATTTATTTATTTGATGGCTGGTCAATACAACAGTGTTTTTATTACTCTCTATGTACCTTCAGTATGTCTACAATATTTTACAATAAACAGGGAAGAAATGATACAAAAACTAAAGGGGGAAAGCTATCCAATAGCAAATACTGGATTTCATTACTGGGGAAGTAGTTGTGAAACGCTGCAGAATTCCCTGAAGGTTATTAAAATATAGGATAGTCCTCTGTCTGGAATTTAGATGCTGCAAGTGAAGGCAAAGACCTCTCAACCTTTTAAAATTGTTTTATTCTGAAACCACATTTCCTTGAAAACATGTTAAGAAATTTTCAGTTCAAATGTCATGTTATATGGTATATTTCAATATATGAGAAATACTAGGATATATTTAAATTTATACTCAACCTAATACATAAGCTTTTAAAATCTCATTCATTTTTCCCATTGTAAAGTTGGTCTCCACTAATTTTAATACATCAAAACAAAACTATTCAACGAGGCCTGCCTGCCTCTGTGGACTCCACCTCTGGGGGCAGGGCATAGCTGAACAAAAGGCAGCAGAAACTTCTGCAGACTTAAATGTCCCTGTCTGACAGCTTTGAAAAGAGCAGTGCTTTTTCCAGCACAGAGTTTGAGATCTGAGAATGGACAGACTGCCTCCTCAAGTGGGTCCCTGAAGCCCAAGTAGCCTAACTGGGAGATACCTCCCAGTAGGGGCCAACGGACACCTCATGCAGCCGAGTGCTCCTCTGAGACAAAGCTTCCAGAGGAAGGATGAGGTGGCAACATTTGCTGTTCTGCAATATTTGCTGTTCTTCAGTCTCCACTGGTGATACTCAGGCAAACAGGGTCTGGAGTCCACCTCCAGCAAACTCCAAGAGACCTGCAGTTGAGGGTCCCGACTGTTAAGAAGGAAAACTAGCAAACAGAAAGGAATAGCATCACCATCAACTCCATCTATAGGTCACCATGATCAAAGACCAAAGGCAGTTAACCACAAAGATGGGGAGAAACCAGAGCAGAAAAGCTGAAAATTCTAAAAATCATAGTGGCTCTTCTCCTCCAAAGGATCACAGCTCCTTGCCAGCAACGGAACAAAGATGGCTGGAGAATGACTTTGACTAGTTGACTGAAGTAGGCTTCAGAAGATTGGTAACAACAAATTTCTCCGAGCTAAAGGAGGATGTTTGGACCCGTCACAAGGAAAGTAAAAATCCTGAAAACAGATTAGAAGAATGGCTAAGTAGAAAAAACAGCATAGAGAAGACATTACATGACTTGATGGAGCTGAAAACCATGGCATGAGAACTACGTGACACATGCACAAGCTTCAGTAGCTGATTCAATTAAGCAGAAGAAAGGATATCAGTGACTGAAGATCAAATGAATGAAATGAAGTGAGAAGAGAAGTTTAGAGAAAAAAGAGTAAAAAGAAATGAACAAAGCTTCCAAGAAATACGGGACTATGTGAAAAGACCAAATCTGCGTTTGACTGGTGTACCTGAAAGTGATGGGGAGACTGGAACCAAGTAGGAAACCACTCTTCAGGATATTATCCAGGAGAGTTTCCCCAACCTAGCAAGGCAGGCCAACATTCAAATTCAGGAAATACAGAGAACACCACAAAGATACTCCTCGAGAAGAGCATAATTGTCAGATTCACCAATGAAGGAAAAAATGTTAAGGGCAGCCAGAGAGAAAGGTCAGGTTACCTACAAAGGGAAGACCATCAGACTAACAACAGATCTCTCGGCAGAAACTCTACAAGCCAGAAGAGAGTGGGGGACGATATTCAACATTCTTAAAGAAAAGAATTTTCTACCCAGAATTTCATATCCAGCCAAACTAAGCTTCATAAGTGAAGGAGAAATAAAATCCTTTACAAACAAGCAAACGCTGAGAGATTTTGTCACCACCAGGCCTGCCTAACAAGAGCTTCTAAAGGAAGCACTAAACATGGAAAGGAACAACCAGTACCAGTCACTGCAAAAACATGCCAAATTGTAAAGACCATCGATGCTAGGAAGAAACTACATCAACTAACAAGCAAAATGACCAGGTAACATCATAATGATGGGATCAAATTCACATATAACAATATTAACCTTAAATGTAAATGGGCTAAATGCCCCAATTAAAAGACACAGACTGGCAAACTGGATAAAGAGTCAAGACATATCAGTGTGCTGTATTCAGGAGACCCATCTCATGTGCAGAGACACATATAGGCTCAAAATAAAGGAATGGAGGAAAATCTACCAAGCAAATAGAAAACAAACAAAAAGCAGGGGTTACAATCCTAGTCTCTGATAAAACAGACTTTAAACCGACAAAGATCAAAAGGGACAAAGAAGGCTATTACATAACGGTAAAGGGATCAATTCAAGAAGAAAAGCTAACTATCCTAAATATATATGCACCCAATACAGAAGCACCCAGATTCATAAAACAAGTCCTTAGAGACCTACAAAGAGACTTAGACTCCTACACAATAATAATGGGAAACTTTAACATCCCACTGTCAACATTAGACAGATCAACAAGACAGAAGGTTAACAAGGATATCCAGGACTTGAACTCAGCTCTGCACCAAGAGGACCTAAGAGACATCTACAGAAGTCTTTACCCCAAATCAACAGAATATACTTTTTCTCAGCACCACATCCCACTTATTCCAAAACTGACCACATAGTTGGAAATAAAGTAGTCCTCAGCAAATGTAAAAGAACAGAAATTTTAACAAACTGTCTCTCAGACCACAGTGCAATCAAACTAGAACTCAGGATTAAGAAACTCACTCAAAACCACACAAATACATGGAAACTGAACAACCTGCTCCTGAATGACTACTGGGTACATAACGAAATGAAGGCAGAAATAAAGATGTTCTTTGAAACCAATAAGAAAAAAGACACAATGGAGCACAATCTCTGGCGCACATTTAAAGCAGTGTGTAGAGGGAAATTTATAGCACTAAGGCCCACAAGACAAAGCAGGAAAGATCTAAAATCGACACCCTAACATCACAACTAAAAGAACTAGAGAAGCAAGAGCAAACACATTCAAAAGCTAGCAGAAGGCAAGAAATAACTAAGATCAGAGCAGAACTGAAGGAGACAGAGACACAAAAGAACACTTAAAAAAAAAAATTCAATGAATCCAGGAGCTGGTTTTTTGAAAAGATCAACAAAATTGATAGACCGCTACCAAGACTAACAAAGAAAAGAGAGAAGAATCAAATAGACACAGTAAAAAATGATAAAGAGGATATCACCACCGATCCCACAGAAATACAAACTACCATCACAGAATACGATAAACACCTCTATGCAAATAAACTAGAAAATCTAGAAGAAATGGATAAATTCCTGGACACATACACCCTCCCAAGACTAAACCAGGAAGAAGTTGAATCCATGAATAGACCAATAACAGACTCTGAAATTGAGGCAATAATAAATAGCCTACCAACCAAAAAAAGTCCAGGACCAGATGGATTTACAGCCAAATTCTACCACAGGTACAAAAAGGAGCTCGTACCATTCCTTCTGAAACTATTCCAATCAATAGAAAAACAGGGAATTCTCCCTAACTCATTTATGAGGCCAGCATCATCCTGATACCAAAGCCTGGCAGACACACAACAACAAAAAAAGAGAATTTTAGACCAATATCCCTGATGAACATCGATGCAAACATCCTCAATAAACTACTGGCAAACCGAATCCAGCAGCACATCAAAAAGCTTATCCACCATGATCAAGTGGGCTTCACCCCTGGGATGCAAGACTGGTTCAACATACACAAATCAATAAATGTAATCCATCATATCAACAGAACCAAAGACAAAAACCACGATTATCTCAATAGATGCAGAAAAGGCCTTCGACAAAACTCAACAGCCCTTCATGCTAAAAACACTCAATAAACTAGGTATTGATGGGATGTATCTCAAAATAATAAGAGTTATTTATGACAAACCCACAGCCAATATCATACTGAATGGGCAAAAACTGGAAGCATTCCCTTTGAAAACTGGCACAAGACAGGGATGCCCTCTCTCACCACTTCTATTCAACACAGTGTTGGAAGTTCTGTCCAGGACAATCAGGCAGGAGAAAGAAATCAAGGGTATTCAATTAGGAAAAGAGGAAGTCAAATTGTCCCTGTTTCCAGAGGACATGATTGCATATTTAGAAAACCCCCATCGTCTCAGCCCAAAATCTCCTTCAGCTGACACGCAACTTCAGCAAAGTCTCAGGACAGAAAATCAATGTGCAAAAATCACAAGCATTCCTATACACCAAGAACAGACAAAAAGAGAGCCAAATCATGAGTGAACTCTCATTCACAATTGCTTCAAAGAGAATAGAATACCTAGGAATCCAACTTACAAGGGATGTGAAGGACCTCTTCAAGAAGAACTACAAACCACTGCTCAATGAAATAAAAGAGCACCAAACAAATGGAAGACATTCCATGCTCATGGATAGGAAGAATCAATATTGTGAAAATGGCCATACTGCCCAAGGTAATTTATAGATTCAATGCCATCCCCATCAACCTACCAATGACTTTCTTCACAGAATTGGAAAAAACTACTTTAAAGTTCATATGGAACCAAAAAAGACCCCGTATTGCCAAGACAATCCTAAGTCAAAAGAACAAAGCTAGAGCCAGGCTACCTGACTTCAAACTGTACTACAAGGCATGGGGATGGTACTGGTACCAAAACAGATATAGACCAACGGAACAGAACAGAGCCCTCAGAAATAATACCACACATCTACAACCATCTGATCTTTGACAAACCTGACAAAAACAAGAAATGGGGAAAGGAATCCATATTTAATAAATGGTGCTGAGAAAATTGGCTAGCCATATGCAGAAAGCTAAAACTGGATCCCTTCCTTACACCTTGTATAAACATTAATTCAAGATGGATTAAAGACTTAAATGTTAGACCTAAAACCATAAAAACCCTAGAAGAAAACCTAGGCAATACCATTCAAGACATAGGCATGGGCAAGGACTTCATGACTAAAACACCGAAAGCAATGGCAACAAAAGCCAAAATTGACAAATGGGATCTAACTAAACTAAAGAGTTTCTGCACAGCAAAAGAAACTATCATCAGAGTGAACAGACAACTGACAGAATGGGAGAAAGTTTTTACAATCTACTCATCTGACAAAGGGCTAATATCCATAATCTACAAAGAACTTAAACAAATTTACAAGAAAAAAATCAAACAACTCCATCAAAAACTGGGCAAAGGATATGAACAGACATTTCTCAAAAGAAGACATTTATGCAGCCAACGAACACATGACAAAATGCTCATCATCACTGGCCATCAGAGAAATGCAAATCAAAACCACAATAAGATACCATCTCACACCAGTTAGACTGGCGATCATTAAAAAGTCAGGAAACAACAGGTGCTGGAGAGGATGTGGAGAAATAGGAACACTTCTACACTGTTGGTGGGAGTGTAAACTAGTTCAACCATTGTGGAAGACAGTGTGGCGATTCCTCAAGGATCTAGAACTAGAAATACCATTTGACCCAGAGATCCCATTACTAGGTATATACTCAAAGGATTATAAATCATGCTGCTATAAAGACACATGCACATGAATGTTCAATGCAGCACTATTCACAAGAGCAAAGACTTGGAACCAACCCAAATGTCCATCAATCATAGACTGGATTAAGAAAGTGTGACACATATACACTATGGAATACTACGTAACCATAAAAAAGGATGAGTTCATGTCCTTTGCAGGGATATGGAAGAAGCTGGAAACCATCATTCTGAGCACACTATTGCAAGGACAGAAAACCAACACTGCATGTTCTCACTCATAGGTGGGAATTGAACAATGAGAACGCTTGGACACAAGGTGGGGAACATCACACATCGGGGTCTGTCACGGGGTGGGGGGAGGGGGGAGGGATAACATTAGGAGATATACCTAATGTAAATGACGAGTTAATGGGTGCAGCACACCAACATGGCACATGTATACGTATGTAACAAATCTGCACGTTATGCACATGTACCCTAGAACTTAAAGTATAATAAAAAAATAAAATAAACAAAACTACTAAGATGTCACAAATGTATCATTTAAGTAATAGTCAAGTGGAATCTTCACAAGTTAGTATCTTAAATGGATTCTCATTTACAACCTTAATTTAAAATATTTTACATTTTATGGTATATTATATTAATGATTTTAATAATTTGTAACACACCCTGATTATTTTCTGTCTGAAAGAATCACATACATCATTACATTCTTAATAATTCACAATACAGTATGCTTCACTGTTTTGAAGTATGCAGAATCATCTTGTAGTATGGAAAATCATAATTGAAAGTACATTTCTCCTACAGAAGTCATATTCCATAGATAATATAAAAGCAAATCTGGGAAAAGTTAACAGTGGCCTAAAATAGTCTGATCAGATATAAATTATAATTCAGTTTTTGGCATACAGGTACTGTGATAAATCATCTATCCTATACTTAGAATATAGTTTTTTTTCTAAAAAAATTATCTCATTTAGCAACAATTAAATATCTATTATATATGACATCCTATTCTCGTCAGTGGTGATATAAAGAGCAAGTCACTCTTTCTATAAGTTGGTGGCATAGATCTAAGTTTACAGAAACATATTTAATATAACTCGCTTTAAAAATGTATTCATATGATATTGGAAAATAGCTGTGACTTTTAAGCCCATAATATATTCCTAAAATATCTTATGTAAAACAAAAATAATTTTTTAAACCAATAATGTATCACTAAAGTTTATTCACCTTAGCACTAGAATTTGAAGGCTTAGAGGGAAAAAAGTCAAAAATAATTTCCCCACATTGAAAATAATGTTTCTATCTCTCTTGCCAATTCAATATATAGACATACATATATACGTACACTCACATATACATACTAAATATAATTTATGATCAAATGATATATGTTTATATTAGAACTGTAGAGGACAATATAAGAAAATTACATAAAAAACAGTTCCTTCCTCCTGAAATTTTGACTGCCGTTCCCCAAGTATCATTTATCCCTCCAGCGTTGAAACTTCCAGAGATTTTACCTCTCTACTTATTGAGCAATATAAATGACCACATTTCTACTTACAATTGTAAACTTTCTTTATAAGCATTGTACAAACATTCCAAATACATATACATTAAAATGCACTATATATCCAAAATGAGAACTTAAATACCTATGATTTAATGTCTACAATGTAAACACCTCATTAATATGAAGTCAATTTTTTCAGCCCAATCTTATTTCACATTTAATCAATACTACCAGGATTACCATTGGTAGAAATGACATCTCAATAAAAAATAATTAAAAATCGTATCTACTCCAATTGACAGCACGTACTAAATCTGAGGTTCTCACAATTCCAACACAGAAACATGTATCAAAACCCAAACTGTCCAGACTGATTAAGCAAAGGTGGAATATTAATGGCGGGAAGTGGAATGATAAATAAGAAAACCTTAAGTTCTTTTTTTTTTTTTCATTTCTCTCTTTAACTTCAAGGGTAAAAGTGCAGGTTTGTTACATAGGTAAAGGTGTCATGGGGGTTTATTGTATAGATTATTTCATCACCCAGGTAATTAAGCCTAGTACTCATTAGTTATTTTTCCTGATCCTCTACCATCACTCCCCACCCTCCAAAAGGCTGTTGTTCCCCTCTATGTGTCCACATGTTCTCATGATTTAGCTCCCACTTATAAGAGAGGATACGTAGTATTTGGTTTTCTGTTCCTGTGTTAGTTTCCTAAGGCCTTCAGTTCCATCCATGTCCCCACAGAAGACATAATCTCATTCTTTCTTATGCCTGCATAGTATTCCATGATGTCTATGTACCACCTTTTCTGTATCCAGTCTATTACTGATGGGCATTTAGGTTGATTCCATGTCTTTGCTATTGTGAACACTGCTGCAATGAACACATGCACGAATGTGTCTTTATAACAGAGTGATTTATATTCCTTTGGGTATATACAAAATAATAGGATTGCTAGTTGAATGGTATTTCTGTCCTTAGGTCTTTGAAGAATCGCCACGCTGTCTTCCACAATGGTTGAACTAATTTACATTTCCACCAACAGTGTATAAACATTCCTTTTTCTCCACAACCTCGACAGCATCTGTGATTTTTTGACTTTTTAGTAATAGCCATTCTGACTAGTGCTAGATGGTACCTCATTATGGTTTTGATTTGCATTTCTGTAATGATCTGTGACGATGAGCGTTAGAAAACTGGTTTGTTACAAGATCTATGGCAAATCCTTAAATTGTGTGTTTCAATTATGTCTTTTCTAAAACAGTGATAAATTCAGCTACACTAATTTCAAATAATTATTATGATAGCTTTTAAACATAAAAATACCATAGAATGTAAAGAAACAATAAAAGTAGTTCTTATGCAAAATTTCTCCTCAATATATTAAGTATAAAATAGGAGAAAAAATAGCCCTGGAAAATTTTTCTCCTTTCTAACAGATCTTAATCATAACCCACTTCCAGGAAGATTCCTTCAATTAATCTCTTCTTTAAACATATCATTCCTATGTTCTATACTAATATGGCACTTAATACATTCTAATTTATCTAATAACATGATTCAAATATTACCCAATGACTTCCCAAAGTGCATCTCCACCTTGAATCCCAGAACCAGTTTTACATTTCTAACTGTTACACATCACCACTTGAGGTAGTCTATTGATTTCAAACTCAGCATGCCTGAAAACAAACACTTCATCTGTCTTCCTCGTCTCCCTATGTCTTCTGAAGATGCCAAAATCCCTAGTCACCCACCTTCAATCCTAAGGATCACTTTTTACCTGTCCCTTCTCTTGCCCTCCACATCCAATTGGATGCCAAACACCACATATCTACTTTCCATTCCCTTCCCTTTGCAAGGTCTCTGATACATTCTCAAAGTCAAGTCTATGTGTGTGGAGAAGGAGAACGTGTAACTGATAAGTGGCACTGTTCAACTGGAGACCAAGCACAATTTTCTTCAGGTTCTTGGAATAAGAGGCAATAATACACAATTTTAATAAATAATAACATGTAGGCTGTTCTTTTGTTCAAGTGATATGTTTACATCTAGTCAAGTACAACTAATTTTCTTAACCCTGTATCTTTTTACTCAGTGACATTTTTAGAATGATCTATATGTTCCTAATATGGTTCTAATTTTAACCCTAAGTTTATATTATGTCCATTTTGAATCCTGTAAACAACTTTTGCTTAATGGTGATTTGGGATTGTATGCTTCTTTCCCTTCATTATCCCAATTCAGCAGTTCTCAACGTGTGATCCACTTGCCCCAGGGAGTCTCAATATCTTTGCTTCATCACTTAATGTCTATCTTCCCCTGCCATATTTTAAGGTTCATGAGAGAAGAAAGTGTATTTGATTATTCTTAAATATTTTGACGGGCCGGGTGCAGAGGCTCATTGTAATCCCAGCAGTTTGGGAGGCTGAGACGGGTGGATTACTAGAGGTCAGGAGTTTGAAACCAGCCTGGCCAACATGGTGAAACCCCATCTCTACTAAAAATATAAAAATTAGTGGGGTGTGATGGTGTGCACCTGTAATCCTAGCTACTCGGGAGGCGGAGGCAGGAGAATTACTTGTACCCAGGAAGTGGAGGTTGCAGTGAGCCGAGATCATGCCACTGCACTCCATCCTGGGTGACAGAACAAAATTCTACCTCAAAAAACAAACAAACAAACAAAAAACCTTGATTATTATTATATAACCAGGCCCCAGAATAATGCTTTGAATATAGCAAGAGCTCAGTGAATATTTGCTGAATGAATGGAAAAACAGCTGCTCAAAGTTGAAATACAACTGGGAGAAAAGAAAAAAAAAAGAATCACACTAACCACAAAGGCCATTAGATACAGAAACAAAGACTGCTACTTGCCTAAAGAAAAAGTCAAATTATCTACCTAAATTCTGTAAATCAGGCAGCAAAATGTGACATATATTATATAAATGTAATCTCCAAAAACGTTAAAAATCAATGCTTTAAGGGCCGGGCATGGTGGTTCACACCTGTAATCCCAGCACTTTGGGAGGCTGAGACAGGCAGATCACCTGAGATCCGCAGTTCAAGACCAGCCTGGTCAATGTGGTGAAACCCCATCTCCACTTAAAAAAAAAAAAAAAAAAAATTCAACGTTTTATATGTTTAAAGGCCTGAGATTAATTTATTTGCAAAATACACTTCATTTCTCATCAATGAGGCATTACACTATGTTGACTATAATAAAACAAAACTACATTTTAATCACAATTTAGGATTAGTAATGTTGAAATATGACTTATTGTATCATCAAGTCATATATTCCAAAATAAAGAACCATTTTTTTCCATGGATATAAGCAGTACCCCAAAGAAACACAAATAGTCACAAGACTTTGAAATATCTTATACTTTACTATTAAATGGAATAAAGTTTATAAAATGACTTATTTCATTATGAGCAAGGGTTGGACAACAAAAACCTATAGAGAACCAGTTAATACCCGTAACTAGTTTCCTTATTTCTATTCACACAATACAGGAAATACAGGTTTAACAGGTTCAACCACAAAACCATATTAGAGTTTAACAGGCAGGCCAACACTGCACATCTACACAATGTCACCGGGTATTTACGTATTAAGGAAAGCCTTAATAACGAATAATTTCAACATTTTTTTCTCTAGGTTAACAATCTGCATTAGTGTTAGTGATGCTACGGAATAAAACCAAACAGCAGTCTTATTTCCATATACTACTAATACTGTCCAATAAGCTGGATTTCCTTCAAATACACAAAATAAATAAAAATGCAAAAGAAAAATACTAGAACAATTATAGACCCAAAAACCATATTGATTTGAATATAAGTTACACATGGATTACTTTCACCATCATCTAAGAGTGCTCTGAGATAAAGAAATGTAAAATGTCATTTGAGTTGCGTTCTCTCAATATTCTGGTTAGAAAAATACCATCAGGTAATTCATAGAAAAGGGATCCAGAATGGAAAATAAGCAAATGAAAATATACCAATCCTCTGTTATAATCAGGAAGATACAATTAAAATAATGAGGTATATTTTCTTACCAAAATGATTGGAAAAATATTAAAATATAACCTGTAAGGAAAAGGAACTATAATATGGAAAACAACTTTGCAATCAACATATGGCTAACTGGAAGATACTCAGAATCAGCAATTCCATTTCTAGACGCATATAAACTATAAACACGTATATCAAATGCAAGATGTTTGTCATACCATTGTTTGTGATAGGAGAAAAATCATAACCAAATTATATAACCATCTATACAAAAAAACAGATTTATCATATATGCAATGCTATGAGACACTACACTGTTGGTAAAACCAATCTATTAACATGTACCTCCCTTGAATAAATATGGAAAAGAATTAAATTTTAAAAATCTTGTAAAAGAATATAATGAATGTAAGAAGACTTCATCTACCACATTTTCCTGTGCACAACGAGGAAAGGTAGTAGGCAGTAAGATGAAGAATGTCAAAAAAGTAGGGCTTACATCTATAAAACATTAAAAAAAAAATACAATGTAAATTTTGCAGAACTAACATTTACTCAAGGAAAAGAGATATAAATTATTCTCAGCCTTTTGGTACATGTTTGAAATATTTCCTAATTTAAAAAAAAAGTGTATGAGAGGAGACTGCTACTTCTGACCAAGGTTAAGTAGCCATGGGCAGATTTACCCTTCCAGCTGAAACAAAACAAAATCGAAAACAGACAAGATATATACAACAACAGTTCCCAAAATATCTGACAAAACATAAAGTGAGACTAGGGATGAGAAAAAAATGAGGTGTCCTTTGACCAAAATGGAACTAAATTAGAAAGGAATAAAAGGAAGATATCTGAACAAACGTCCACAAATTGGAAACTGATGTACTGCTCATTAACCTATGGGTCAAAGAGAAATCAGCACATATTCTCAACTGTTTGAAAATGAAAACATATCAAAAATTGTGCAGTGATGCTAAAAAAAGAAGGAAAACCATTATTGTCTCAATAGAAACAAAAAATAATTAGATAAAAATCCAACATTTCCTCCCTCATAAAAACATTAAGCAGGAAAAGAAGCAAACGTCCCCAATGTAATTAAAAAGCAAATACAAAACTCATACAACTAATCTTACATTAATTACTTAAGACTTGCATGCTTTCCCCCTAATATCAGGAACAAAATAAGGATGGCTACTATCACCACTTCTACACCATATTGGAGGTCATAGCCAGTATAACCAAACAAGAAAAATAAATAAATAAAAGGCACTCCAGATTACAAAGAAGTAAAACTCTTTAAGCAAAGACAGCATTATTGTTCATAAAAACACTATGGAAACTATAAAAAAAGCTACCAGAATTAATAAATGTCAGCAAAGTTGCAGGACACAAGATCTACATGCAAAAATCAGTTGTACTTCTATATACTAGGAATGATCAGAAACAGAAACTTTTTAAATACCATTTAAAATGGCATCAAAAACATGTAGTACTTACAGTCATATCTAACAAAAGATATACAAGACCCATACACTGAATACTACAAAATACTGCTGAAATAAATTAGAGGAAATCTAAAGAAATGGAAAGACATATTTTGTATATCATAGAACAGACAACTTAATATTGTTAGGAAGTCAGTTCTCCTTAAGTTAATCTAAGATTCAATGCAACCCCATTTAAAAATCCCTACAGACTTTTTCTACAAATTGGCAAGCCGGTTTTGAGAATTATATGGAAATAGAACCTAGATAGTCAAAACAAATTAGAAAAAGGAGAGTCAAGTTGGAAGACTAATACGCCCAGATTTTGAGACTTATAAAAAAGCACCAATAATCAAAACAGCATGGGACTGGCAAAAAAATAAAAATAAATATAGCATGGACTGGCAAAAAATAGTAATAATAAACATAGCAATGGATCAGGACAGAGCAGAAATTGTCCCACACATATAGGAACAACTGATTTTTTGACAAAGATACAAAGGCAATTCAGTGGAGAAAGAAAAAATATATATATACACACACTTTTTGTTTTGTTTTGTTTTTGGAGACGGAGTCTCACTCTAAGGCACCCAGGCTAGAGTGCAGTGGCGCGATCTCTGCTCATTGCAAGCTCTGCCTCCTGGGTTCACGCCATTCTCCTGCCTCAGCCTTTCCAGTAGCTGTGACTACAGACGACTGCCACCACATCCGGCTTATTTTTTTTTGTATTTTTAGTAGAGATGGGGTTTCACTGTGTTAGCCAGGATGGTCTCGATCTTCTGACCTTGTAATCCGCCTGCCTCAGCCTCCCAAAGTGCTGGGATTACAGGCGTGAGTCACCGTGCCCAGCCAAGAATATATTTTTTAAATAAATGTTGCTGAAACAAATATATGCCCATATGAAAAATATGAACTTTGATCTATACCTACCACCATTAACAAAAATTACCTCACAATGGATCATAAAACTAAATGTAAAACCTAAAACTAAAATTCTAGAAGAAAACAGGAGAATAGTTTTATCTTGGATACCAAACCAAAAACACAGTATGAAAAAGAAAAATGTTGATAAACTGGATCCATCAGAATTAAGAACTTCTGCTCCTGGAAAGATACTGTTAAAAAAAAAAAAAAAAAAAAAGATAAGCTACAGAATTGAAAATTTTTGCAATTCACACATCTAATAAAGGTACTAAAATCAGAATAAAAATTCTCAACATTCAATAAAAAAACTCAATTTTTAAAAATGGACAAAAGATTTGAATAGATACTTCACCAAAGAAGATATATAGATAGCAGATAAGATCATGATGGTTCAACATCATTAAGTAAAGGCAAATATGCAAATTAAAACCAGTGAGATGTGACTACAAATCTACTAGAATAGCCAAAATTAAAACTATTAACTGTACCAAGTATTGGTAAGAATGTAGAGCAACTGGAACTCTTTTTGCTTTCTTTTTTTTTTTTTTTGAGACAGGGTCTTGCTGGAGTGTGCAGGCACAATCACATCTCACTGCAATTAATCATCCTGCCTCAGTTTCCCAAGTGGCTGGGACCACATGTGCAAAACACCACACCTGGTTAACAACCAGAACTCTTAAACACTACTAGTGGAAAAGTAAAATGATACAGCTACTTTGGAAAATCATTTGGTAGCTTTTTAAAAACTTAAACATGTACCTGCTATATGCTTTAGCCATTTTTCTCTTAGGCAATTTACTCAAGAATAATGAAAGCTTAAGTCCACTAAAACTTCTTTATTTGTAATATCTCAAACCTGGCAATAACCCAAATATCCATCAACAGGTAAAGATACATTGTGGTATTATATATCCATATAATGAAATACTGCTCAACAACAAAAATGTTTGAACTACCGATACATACTGCAGCATGGTGAAATATCAAAATCACAATCTGAATGGAAGATGCCATGCTCCCCCTCTCCAAAGTACACACTGTATAATTCTTTCTATATAAAAAACTCCACAAAAGGCAAATTCATCTACAGTGACAGAAAGTAGGGACTGGGAGAAGGAGAATAATGACAGGAGGAGATTAGAAAGAGACACAAACTTTTGGGGTGATAAATATGTTCATTATATTGTTTGCACTGACAGTTTCAAAGTTGTTATCAGCATGTTAAACTTATCAAATTGCATAATTTAAATGTGTGAACCTTACGTCGATTATATCTCTTTAAATAAAGAAGATTAAAAAAAGCCTTTTTAAGTCTCTTATTCCTTTTCTGTACACAGGATTAGTCTCCCTTTACTAATATCAAGGATGTTCATAAAAAATTATCTTCTATTAGAGTTAGGATATCTTGGTTCTAGACTCAATTCCTCTACTTAATGATAGTAAATCACTTAAACCTCTCTGGGTCTCATTTTTCTAACCTGTAAAATGAGATTAAGCTAAACTGATATATGACCATCTCAATACTTCATGGAACTACAGACTAAGTAGGCTTTGCTTTTTACCACATTATGTTGTTCCCAGAACTCTACAGTAAAATGTCATTCTATAAACCAAGTCACATTCTGTGATGGAAGGCAAATGCTTATTACAAAATATATCAATAAACCCCTATAATTATTTGAAATATTACAATACAAAATACCCACAGAAAAGATCATTAGCCTGCATTTAGACAGACCTAGTTTCAAATGCCAGTTGGGCTAACTTGCTATGTAACATAGGCAAGTAACTTTATCTCTCTAAGCCTCACTTTAAATATATATAAATAACAAAAATAAACCAGTATCTCTTAAGATTATAAAATAAAACCAGCACATGTTTGATATATGGAAGTTATTTAATAAACAGTAATTAAAATGTCTATTAATAAGATCGTGCTTTTACATCATAAAAATATCTGTATGCTTTACATCACAAAAATACCTGCACACTTTAGACTTTATTGTAATATATGAAAATTTGCCAGAGAATTAACATAAAACAAATTACCACCAGTTTACAAGGATCTCTCACTATACATTAAAAACAAACAAACAAACAAACAAAAAAAACAAATGGTTGCTCAGCATGAATGAAGAAGGTTAGGCAAGGATATTTATGTAGTGCACATTAAGTATCATTTACATAAATAACTGCTGCATTTTATTGAACCTACAGAATAAGCCAAGAAAGCAGAAAAGGGACAGGGAGTGCTGGAAGGTAGAATCAGAAGTACTGCTACTTTTATATAATAAGATCATCAGGGAAATGCTCTCTCATAAGGAGACACTTCAGTGGGGACTTTAGTATATTTTAATTCATTAAAAAAAAAAGTTTACACAAAATATCACTGCATCATTAAAAACTTCCCTGTCCACAACAATAAATTTACCTCTTTAAGCACGGAACAGAATATGAAATACTTCAAACACAATGTTGCAAATGAAATCTAATTCTCCCAAAGATGAAACTATTACACAGAAAAAAAGTTTTCAATTGAAACTAGTACACCTCATGAAACCTGTGCAGTCGAAAGTTTTCATTTACTTTTCTCTATAGTTCCTTGACTTAAATTATCTTTCATCATACTAGAAAGAAAACACATAACTGACTAAAAAGCTTTTTTAAGTAGTGAAATCTGCACTATTCCAAGTAAAACAGAATAAATATGGGATAAAATAAAACAATTCTTTGTTTACATTCTTTACATCTTTTTTCACTGTTGATCTCAAAGAATAAAAATAACACAATGCCTTCCTTCTCAAGCTTCTGACCAAAGTTTAGAACCAACAAATATATCAAGGCCAAATTTAGTTATTAAATAATTTGCCTGTCAAAGTAGGAAAAAATAACAAGGACATAATTTGGAGCAGTCTTCTGAATGAAAAATAGAAAATTTTCTTTAATTTTTCTGCTTGCATGCATTTGGTTCCTATTATCCTACCCTCCTTAAACATCTTTTCCTGTTAGAAAATTCCAACCATCCCATTTTAAGCTTATCTTAAAATAAAAACTGCGCCCAATCTGGGCACAGTTGCTCATGCCTGTAATCCCAGCACTTTTAGAGGCCAAGGCCAGCAGATTGCCTGGGCTCAAGAGTTCGAGACCACCTTGGGCAACATGGTGAAACCCTATCTGTACTAAAATACAAAAAATTAGCTGGGCGTGGTGGCACGCACCTGTAGTCCCAGCTACTCGGGAGGCTGAGGCAGGAGAATCGCTTGAGCCTGGGAGGCAGAGGTTTGCAGGGAGCCCAGATCGCGCCACTGCATTCCAGCTTGGGTTACAGAGTGAGACTCTGTCTCAAAAAAACAAAAAACAAAACAAAACAAATGACCACTCCCTCCTCTAAAGTCCTACAGCAACTGTTGTACAATTCACTTAGAAATTGTATGTGACTTCAGAATTGGAAAAAAAGGCTTTAAAGTTCATATGGAACCAAAAAAGAGCCCGCATTGCCAAGACAATCCTAAGTCATAAGAACAAAGCTGGAGGCATCACGCTACCTGACTTCAAACTATACTACAAGGCTACAGTAACCAAAACAGCATGGTACTGGTACCAAAACAGAGATATAGACCAATGGAACAGAACAGAGTCCTCAGAAATAATACCACACATCTACAGCCATCTGATCTTTGACAAACCTGAGAGAAACAAGAAATGGGGAAAGGATTCCCTATTTAATAAATGGTGCTGGGAAAATTGGCTAGCCATAAGTAGAAAGCTGAAACTGGATCCTTTCCTTACTCCTTATACGAAAATTAATTCAAGATGGATTAGAGACTTAAATGTTAGACCTAATACCATAAAAACCCTAGAAGAAAATCTAGGTAATACCATTCAGGACATAGGCATGGGCAAGGACTTCATGACTAAAACACCAAAAGCAATGGCAGCAAAAGCCAAAATTGACAAATGGGATATGATTAAACTAAAGAGCTTCTGCACAGCAAAAGAAACTACCATCAGAGTGAACAGGCAACCTACAGAATGGGAGAAAATTTTTGCAATCTACTCATCTGACAAAGGGCTAATATCCAGAATCTACAAAGAACTCAAATAAATTTACAAGAAAGAAACAAACAACCCCATCAAAAAGTGGGGAAAGGATATGAACAGACATTTCTCAAAAGAAGACATTCATACAGCCAACAGACACATGAAAAAATGCTCATCATCACTGGCCATCAGAGAGATGCAAATCAAAACCACAATGAGATACCATCTCACACCAGTTAGAATGGCAATCATTAAAAAGTCAGGAAACAACAGGTGCTGGAGAGGATGTGGAGAAATAGGAACACTTTTACACTGTTGGTGGGATTGTAAACTAGTTCAACCATTATGGAAAACAGTATGGCGATTCCTCAAGGATCTAGAACTAGATGTACCATATGACCCAGCCATCCCACTACTGGATATATACCCAAAGGATTATAAATCATGCTGCTATAAAGACACATGCACACGTATGTTTATTGCAGCACTATTCACAATAGCAAAGACTTGGAATCAACCCAAATGTCCATCAGTGACAGACTGGATTAAGAAAATGTGGCACATATACACCATGGAATATTAAGCAGCCATAAAAAAGGATGAGTTTGCGTCCTTTGTAGGGACATGGATGCAGCTGGAAACCATCATTCTTAGCCAACTATCACAAGAAGAGAAAACCAAACACCGCATGTTCTCACTCATAGGTGGGAACTGAACAATGAGATCACTTGGACTCGGGAAGGGGAACATCACACATCGGGGCCTACCATGGGGAGGGGGGAGGGGGGAGGGATTGCATTGGGAGTTATACCTGATATAAATGACGAATTGATGGGTGCTGACAAGTTGATGGGTGCAGCACACCAACATGGCACAAGTATACATATGTAACAAACCTGCACGTTATGCACATGTACCCTAGAACTTAAAGTATAATAATAAAAAAAAAAAAGAAATTGTGTGTGACTTTGAGCCATCTCTTCTATTGCTATCCAAATGTAATTTAGACTTTTCATAATTGTCCCAGCAACTGAATTTAGTTTCTAGAGTACCACCGTCCAGTTCAGTAGTCATTAGCCACATGTGGCTGTACACATTTCAATTTAAATTTAATTAAAATGTCAGTTCCTCAGGTATACTTAGCCACAATTTCAGTGTAGCTAGCCACGTGTTGCTAGTGGCCACCATACTGGATGGTTACCAAATGGATCTGTAACAGTTCTATCATTGCAGGAAATATTATTCAACAACTATAAAAGGTAGGGGCCAGGTCCACAGTTTGTGTATACTACATAGTTCTTAACATAGTACATGAATATGGTAGGCACTTAAATATTTGATTTAATAAAGACAAATTACTGTAGTGGTAGAGATAGCCCTACAGATATGTCCTGTTTAGTCAGTAGTATTTTATAAAATTGAGCCAATATTTTGGCATCGGGAAGACTATCCCCCAATAAAAGGCAATAGCATGGCAACGAATGACCACAGCTAAAAAGTGATTGCCACCTGCTTCTTTTATATGTACTTACCACTTTCCAGACTCACAGTCATTCCCACAATTATGTATATCACTTGTACTTACCTGCTTCACTAATTTATGTTACTTACTTAGATACCCTGAGGACAAGTTAGCTGTGACCTTGGCTTACTATTGCATGGACACTTAAATGTTTTGCTAAGTAATATAAAGATTAATTCAGATAAGTTTTATGAAAACATAAGTAGTATATTTAAAATAGTATGGCTCAGTTTTGATACATAATGCCTTTTAATAATGCAGGCCATTAAGTAAACTGCTTTTTTTTAATACAAAACAAAGGTTCTAAATAAAAAATTATCATTTGGGCCAGGCACACACCTATAATCTCAGCACTTGGCAGGAGGTCGCTGAGCTCAGGAGTTCAAGACCAACCTGGGCAGCATAGTGAAACCCCATCTCTACTAAAAAATACAAAAATTGGCTGGGCGCAGTGGCTCACACCTGTAATCCCAGCACTTTGGGAAGCTGACGCAGGTGGATCACGAGGTCAGGAGTTCAAGACCAGTCTGACAAATACGGTGAAACCCCCGTCTCTATCAAAAATACAAAAATTAGCCAGGCACGGTGGCATGCACCTGCAGTCCCAGCTACTCAGGAGGCTGAGACAGGAGAATCACTTGAACCCAGGAGGCGGAGGTTGCAGTAAGCCAAGACTGCGCCACTGTATTCCAGCCTGGGTGACAGAACAAGACTCCATCTCAAAAAAAAAAAAAAAATTAGCTGGGTGTGGTGGTGTGCACCTGTAGTTCCAGCTACTTGGGAGGATCACTTAAGCCCAGGAGGTCAAGGCTGCAGTGAGCTGAAATCATGCCACTGCACTCCAGCCTTGGTGACAGAGTGAGACCTTGTCCCAAAAAAATAAGTAAAATAAAATAAAATAAAATAAAAAATAAAAAAATAAATTCATTTGGTGTCTAGTAGTCTAAATGATAAGAATTTATGGCCTTTCGGCCAGGCGCAGTAGCTCACACCTGTAATCCCAGCACTTTGGGAGGCCGAAGTGGGTGGATCATGAGGTCAGGAGATCGAGACCATCCTGGCTAACATGGTGAAACCCTGTCTCTATAAAAAATACAAAAAAAAAAAATTAGCTGGGTGTGGCAGCGGGCACCTGTAGTCCCAGCTAGCTACTTGGGAGCCTGAAGCAGGAGAATGGCGTGAACCCGGGAGGCGGAGCTTGCAGTGAGTCCAGATCACATCACTGCACGCCAGCCTAGGCAACAGAGTGAGACTCTGTCTCAAAAAAAAAGGAATTTACGGCCTTTCAGAGTAACTCTCAAAAACACATTTGCATTATTAACACAGTTGCATTATTATCTTAATAATGCAACTTTTGAAATCAATAAGAAGTTTAGCTGGGGACTACTGAAATGAAGAGAATGAATGAGTCTATTTTAACTTCATGACAATTACTACCACAATTCACCTGCTCATATTTGATTACAGTAGCAGGTAGATAATAGGTATTCACATTGACTGAATTAATTACAGTCATGAGTCCCTTAACAACTAGGGCATGAGATACATTTTGAGAAATGTGTCATTAGGAAGTTTCATAGTTTTATTCATCAAGTGTATTTACACAAATCTAGATGGCATAGCCTACCATACATCTGGGCTATATAGTACAGTCTATGGCTCCTAGGCTATAGACCATTATACCATGTTACTGTAGGAAACTGTAATGTGTATCTAAACATTTCTAAACACTGAAAAAGTACAGTAAAAATATATTATTATAATCTTACGGGACCAATGTCGTATGTGCAGTCTGCTGTTAACTGAAGAAATGTTATGTGAGGCATGACTGTGATTACATTCTTGCCTAGATATGGAAAAAAAAAAAAAAACTTGTTGCAAGTATCAGATAAAAACAAAATGTTAATATTCAAGTAGTGAACTGTGAAAATCTCGTTTGGTAACTTTTGTGAACTCAATCTTTGTTATTTATTTCTGCTATTTGTATAGTAGAAAGTCTGTAGTCTGGGAATAATTTTCCTTTTGGTACCTACATGTGCTAGATTTTGAAAATTTTCAAACTCAAAAATTAGCAGCTTCAGCCACTTCTCATTAATACACCAGCTGATCAATTTTAACTCTATTAGGCCAAGTTAGTAACAGAAAAACAAAAGTTTCTGTTTTGCGTTTTGCAAAGAGCTAAAAATATGAACTGGTATCCTTATTTATCTCAACTCCTATAATTAAGCTGAAAAGGATACCTACTGCACAGGTGCTTATTATCAATATCATTCCTTTCTCTTTCCACAGGGTCAGAATATGGGACAAACAACAGTCTAGGGTTTTATTCCTTAATATTTTTTATGCCTGGAAATTGCTTTTAAATTAGTAAGTAATAGCCAAAAGTGCAGATATGGTGAAACTCATCAGATAGATAAAAATGAAATTGGATAAATTTCTTCCTACTCTTAAAAAAATATATAAATGATATTCTTAGAAATAAGGGATTTTATTCTTTTGGCTTAAATCTTTCAAGGAACATACTCAAGGAAGTAATAAGTTTGTAAAATTATTTTCAAATGCTAGATTTAAATAAGTTCTCAAGCTTGAGCAATTATTCAGCAAATTAAAATAATTTTTACATATAGCCGGCAATTTTAAAAACTTGAAGCATTTAAAAAATGTATCTCCGGGCGCGGTGGCTCAAGCCTGTAATCCCAGCACTTTGCGAGGCCGAGATGGGCGGATCACGAGGTCAGGAGATCGAGACCATCCTGGCTAACACGGTGAAACCCCGTTTCCATTAAAAAATACAAAAAACTAGCCGGGCGAGGTGGCGGGCGCCTGTAGTCCCAGCTACTCGGGAGGTTGAGGCAGGAGAATGGCGTAAACCCAGGAGGCGGAGCTTGCAGTGAGCTGAGATCCAGCCACTGCACTCCAGCCTGGGCGACAGAGCGAGACTCCGTCTCAAAAAAAAAAAAAAAAAAAAAAATATATATATATCTTCTGAAAAGTAATTTAATTTTCTTTTGTTTTTGTTTTTTGAGATGGAGGCTTGCTCTGTTGCCCAGGATGGAGTGCAGTGCACGATCTCGGCTCACTGCAACCTCTGCCTCTCAGGTTCAAGCGATTCTCCTGCCTCAGCTTCCTAAGTAGCTGGGATCACAAGTGCAGGCCACCACGCCTGGCTAATTTTTGTATTTTTAGTAGAGATAGTTGGCCAGGCTGATCTCAAACTCCTGACCTCAAGTAATCCACCCACCTCCATCCCCCAAAGTGCTGGGATTACAGGCGTGAGCCATGAAAAGTCTTTTAATAGGTCAACTAGTATTAAAACACACAATCCATACTAATAAAGGAAACTAGACACACCATACACACACCAACATACACCCTGCCCCTCTAATTCCCTAAAGATGGCATTGGGCGCTGTCAGCAAAACAATACTTCATCTAATCTCAGTAACAGTAAAAATGCTCAAGAGTACAGAATTTCTAGGATAAGATGTTTTAAGATTAACACACAAAAAACTGGACAAATTACTGCTAATCATCATTTGCTGTTTTCTACACCTGAGATCAATTATACTTCTCCTCCTAAAAAAAAAAAGTAATTTAATATATATACCCTTAACTAAGAGAATTATATAAAATATTACTCCAAACTGTTATCTTTTTCTCTGAATCTTCGAATGACAGTTTATAACTTTTTGATGTATTAAACTTCTAAGACCTTATCATTTACTCCACTTGAAAACCAGTTTTATTTAAAAATCATCCAGTAGAAAGTATTTTAACACTTTCTCTTCAGGATGTAAACAAAAACCTCTGGACTCACTGCGAAAAATGCATTATTTAAATATAATTAATTTCTAAGGGACTTTTCTGTCGTCTCTAAATTCAAGGTATTAAACAATACACCTCTGTATTCCTTATCCAGAGTTGTTCAACAGAACTAAGATGATCAAAATGTTCTGTGTCAATGCTGTCTAATATGGCAACAACCAGCCATATATGGCTACTGAGCACTTAACATGTGGATAGTGACCAAAGGATTGAATTTTCAGTTTAATTTAATTAATTTAGAATTGAACAGCTACACATAGCTAGTGGCTATCACTGAAAACACAATTATAGACTATCAAATGATCATGACGAGGTATGATAACCTCCAACAGTGCTGTATTTATTAAAAGAAACAACACAGAAGGCAACCCAAGTGTCCAGTGACAGATGAATGGAAAACAAAATGTGGTATATAAATACAATGGATTACTCAGCATTAGAAAGAAATTCTGACACATGCTACAACATAGATAAATCTTAAGGATACTGAGCCACGTGAATTAAGCCAGTCACAAAGGGACAAATACTGTATAATTCCACTTATGAGGTACCTACTCAAATTCAAAGACATAAACTAAAATGGTAATTGCCAGGAGCTGAGGGAAGAGGAGTAGAGTTTTAGTTTTACAGGATGAAAAGAATTCTGCAGACAGTAATGAAAACTGTACAGAACTGTGAATGTACTTAACACCACTGAAGTGTACACTTAAAAATAGTTAAAATTTACAATTTAAAGTTATATATATTTTAAAAGCATCACAATTCAGTCAAATAAGTACTTCTGATATAACAGCTAACTAGAAATCTAAAGTCATCAATAAATAAAATAGATGCTTCTCAGAGATGGAAAATCAAATTTATTGAAAAAACAATAAAACAAAACCCAGTTACAGTAATCTCAAAATAAATCAAATTGTATTATTATACATTACTACACCATACCCAAGAGCTGGGCTTTATGGGATCTAACTGTAAAGAGTAAATTGGAGCTCTTTTAAGAAGTCACAAGGCTAGACAAAATAAAATCAGAATACTTAACACTTTGTTGTTTTTTGTTTTGTTTCATTTTATAGGCCCTGACAATAGAGCTGGCCTTGAGCAAGTCTCATATTAAGCAACCAGAAAAACAAAACTCAAAAAAAGGAACTGTATACAATTATTTTAACTTCCTTAAAAGATAAGGCTAACTCTAGTAGAAGGGCTTAATAAAAGTATAGCTCTCAAGCTGTAAAGGAAATACCGGGGATAAGACACAAGAATGCCACTATTAATAAGAAATAAATGCATGCGCAAGAAAGAAGGTAAAAATCAATGTAAATAACAAAAGAGATCACCCTTTTCCTCAGAAATCTAAATGTATTTGGTTTCCAACTGCTGTAATTACTAGTAGTGTTAACATATTACCACAAAATACTTTAGGAAAGTTATCAAGCGAAAAGGGATGATAAAACGAATTTATTCTCTAAGGCTTCAAAAAATCTTTTTTATTTAAAGCAGTTTATCACTATAAGTTCTTCACTCCCACAAACAGCCATAAATTGAAAATAAGTACAAATAAAATTTAACATCAGAAGAATATTAAAGGTATATTATTCCTTTAAAGCCATAAAAGTATTTTTTTTAGTGCACTGAATTACCTCACACATCTACAATATTTACTTTGCAAGTCTCCACTGTGGGTAACATTTTTGGTCTCTTTTAACTTACATATAATTTAACTGATTTTAATTGAAAACATCACTCAACTTCATTAGTAATAATTTAATATATATATATAGTTTTTGGAGACAGAGTCTCACTCTGGCCCAGGATGGAGTGCAGTGGGGTGATCTCGGCTCACTGCAAGCAACCCCCACCTCCCAGGTTCAAGCGATTATCCTGCCTCAACCTCCCAAGTAGCTTGGACTGCAAGCCTCGCTAATTTTTGTATGTTTAGTAGAGATGGGGTTTCGCCATGTTGGTCAGACTGATCTTGAACTCCTGGCCTCCAGCGATCTGCCCACCTCAGCCTCCCAATGTGCTGGGATTACAGGTGTGAACCACCACACCCAGCCAATAATTTAATGATTTTAAAATTTTACATAACTGTAAACCATGATAAACTTTCCAGAAGTTACACAATACTGCTGCTGGAATCACCACACCTCTACAACGTTTTCACCTTACTATTAAGTATGCCAAAGAATTTTGATACTGCCATAAAAACCCACAACTATGCTGCAAATCATATATTCCTTTTTGTAGTTTATTATTGGTTCTCTTGTAAAAAATTTTTTCACAATTGCTTTTAACATAGCTTTGAAAACTTTTTTTTAAGGTACACTTAAAAAAAAACAGCTTTCTATAATCTAGCACAATGAACTTTTCTGTCTTCTCTAAATTCAAGGTATTAAAATAGACCTATGTATTTCTTAATCCAGAGCTGTTCAACAGAACTCTTAAGGTGATCAAAATGTCCCATGTCAATGCTGTCCAGGATGGCAGCCACTGCCCATACGCAGGTACTGAGCACTTAAAATGTGGACAGCTGTAAGAGCTGACAATACTAGAATTGTGTAGAGAACTAAAATGAGGGATAGGAGTCAGAAGATAAGCATTCAGATTAAAGCAGACACTAGTTGAGGAAACATGAACATCTGTATATTGGGTACAATAACACTTTCCATCCCTAACTCAACAGGTCATTTTAAAAATAAAGTAGGGCCAGGTGCGGTGGCTCACGCCTGTAATCCCAGCACATTGGGAGGCCGAGGTGGGCAGATCACGAGGTCAGGAGATCGAGACCATCCTGGCTAACACCGTGAAACCCCGTCTCTACTAAAAATAGAAAAAATTAGCCGGGCGTGGTGGCGGGCGCCTGTAGTCACAGCTACTCGGGAGGCTGAGGCAGGAGAATGGCGTGAACCCAGAAGGCGGAGCTTCCAGTGAGTCGAGATTGCGCCACTGCGCTCCAGCCTGGGCGACAGAGTGAGACTCCACCTCAAAAACAAAAACAAAAAATTAAAAAATAAAAATAAATAAAGTAAAATGACTGGGCACAGTGGCTCATGCCTCTAATCTCAGCACTTTGGGAGGCTGAGGCAGGTGGATCATTTTAAGCCAGAAGTTCAAGACCAGCCTGGTCAACCCGGTGAAAACCTGTCTCTACTAAAAATACAAAAATTAGCCAGGTATGGTGGCATGCTCTGGTAGTCCCAGCAGCTACCCCCGAGGCTGAGGCACTAGAATCGCTTGAACCAGAAAGTGGAGGTTAAAGTGAGCCAAGATCACATCACTGTACTCCAGCCTGGGTGACAGAGTGAGACTGTCTCAAAATACATACATACATACATAAATACATACATACATACATTGAAATAATTACATGAAAAAGTGCTTAATAACTCAAAAATGCTCTACAATGATATTATTATTAGTAATACTATTCATATTTTAACATAGTTTTTATTTTGTTTAAGATACCTTTATAATCAACATCAATTCCTTCTCTATAATTAGCACTGTACTATGATAAAATAATAATCCACCATCGTTGCCAACCTCAAAGAAAACAAGAAGAAAGGTCCACCATTTTTAGAGATTTGGTAAAGCAAGCATGTTGTTTCAGATCTGAAATTTAAAGTTCTCCATTGATTATAAGAAAATCCTTACTATAAGGTTTATATTATAAGACTTATTATAAGGATGAACCAAAATTTAGTGTAGAATTTTTGTAGGGCTTCTATGAGGTTCCCACACAATGAAAATATACATCAAAACAAAAATTTATAGTAAAATGAACATTCTCCTGATGCTGGAATACAAAGATAAGGTTTCCATAGCAACAAAATGGAAATTCAATGATGCTAAGCAATAGCAACAAACAATTGGACACTTGCTATAATTTGCAAATCAAAGCTCAAGCATATGCAATTACATTGTTGCTATTATTTACTAATATTCGGAAGTGTATTGCCAAAAATCTGTTTTTCTATAATTGAAATGTACAGGTTTTTGGACTCTGCAGATATATAATCTTAGTCCAAATTTACAAAACGTCCAAAGCCTCTGAGAGGACAAAATAAGGATCTGAATTTTTTTAAGTTGCTCCATGAAGTTACTGAATGATGATATAATAGCTCAATATTTATAATGCATAATGCACAAATAACACACCATAGATTCTTATATAAAAACTCAATCCTAGAAGATAATCATATATAAACCTATGATTTCTTTATTCTTGCATATAATCTCAACATATTATTTTAAATTATGACAATCATGGAAATATTTACACCATAAGAAAGTTATTCTTACTGTCCCCTCTATGAAGCAGAAGAGGAAAAAAAGCAGGGGGGAAAGTGAACCTAAGAAGTATGAGTAGTTCTCTAGGTGTTTAATTTCCAACTCAGGCCAGCCTGTCCACTATAAATATTAAGTATTGAAAAAAAAAAAAAGAAGTAATCTTAAAATTTAAACCAGACAAGGAAGAACTACTTAGTGTCTCCTATAACCAGGCACTTTATATACATCATTTTTTAATACTTATAATAGTCTTTTGAGCCAGAAGGTATCCTCATTTTTATTAAAAAAAATGATGTGCCTCATGTAGCTAAATAATACATAGAGAGCTAATGGGTGTCAAATATAGTATTTAAACCTAGGTCTGTATGATTTTAAAACTTGAGACCACCGGGTGCAGTGGCTTGTGCCTGTAATCCCAGCACTTTGGGAGGTTGAGGCAGGCGGATCACCTGAGGTCGGGAGTTTGAGACCAGCCTGACCAGCATGGAGAAACCCCTTCTTTATTAAAAATACAAAATTATCCGGGCATGGTGGCACATGTCTGTAATCCCAGCTACTAGGGAGGCTGAGGCAGGAGAATCACTTAAACCTGGGAGGCAGACGTTGTGGTGAGCCGAGATTGAGCCATTGCACTCCAGCCTGGGCAACAAGAGCAAAACTCTGTCTCAAAAACAAAAAAACAAAAAAAACTTGAGGTCAGCCACAGTGACTCATGCCTATAATCCCAGCACTTTGGGAGGTCGAAGCAGGCGGATCAGGACGTCAAGAGTTCAAGACCAACCTAACATGGTGAAACCCCATTTCTACTAAAAATACAAGTATTAGCCAGGCATGGTGGCATGCATCTATAATCCCAGCTACTCAGAAGGCTTAGGCAAGAGAATCGCTTGAACCTGGAAGCGGAGGTTGCAGTGAGCCGAGATCTCACCACTGCACTCCAGCCTGGACGACAGACCAAGACTCCCTCTCAAAAAAAAAAAAACAAAAACAAACAAACAAACAAAACTTGAATTATTTAGTAGACGAGTGATTTCACCTAGGCTTTGAAATTACTAATCAGATTTCCAAAAGGAAATTTGGAAAATATATGTAAGGTTACTTTTTTAAAATTTTGCCAGTTAGGATATTACTATCAATTCCTATCATTTTTTAAAAATACACATTTTAATATCTATGAAGAAAAGAAGTTGAGAGGCAGAAATGGGCTTGGCACAGTGGTTCATGCCTGTAATCCCAACACTTAGGGAGGCCAAGGACAGAGGATCACTTGAGCCCAGGAGATCAACACCGGCCTGGGCAACATAGGGAGACACCATCTCTAAAAAAAAATTTTTTTTTAATTAGCTGGGTGTGGTGTCACACGCCTGAGGCTGAGGTGGGAAGACGACTTGAGCCTGGGAGATTGAGGCTGTAGTGAGCTGTAACTTTGCCACTGCACTCAGGCTTGGGCAACAGAGGGAGTTACTGTCTAAAAAATTTTTTTTAAAAATGAGGGGAGATGTTAATGCTTAGGCATTTTACAACCACCAGGTCATGAATCAGTGCTGCTCATGATGGTATTTTCACACTAAGAATAATGTTGTATGAGTATATATTCTGTATGTGTTGGTATAAAGGTTTGGCAACTTTATATCAACATTTTAAAGTTTCATTTTGTTTGCTGAACACTCGATAAATTTGGTTATGTAGTCTGAGAGGAGGAATTCGAGGGAACTGTTCTTCCTTAGAGGGAAAGAAGAATTTAGAGTTTCTAGGGCACAAAAGGAAGAAAGGGTTGCACAAATATGAACATAAAGAAGAGTGAGCCTTAAGATATGGAACTAGGTATTCTACGGGGAGAAGCATTGAGTGAACTGTGGGCATCCTTGTTGAAACCAGTTATGTGTTTATACATAACGTGTAGAAACAGAAACCCAGGAAGCAGGGGTTGCCATAAGAACTTACAGCCTGCTGCCCTAGAAACACAGAATTCTTGGGGAGATTTGGAATTCCCATAGGGTACAAAATTGTGGGTTTGAGCCTATCATATCTAAAACTTGAAGCTAAGATTTCAGCATGAATTTGTCCTTCAGATCAACTGGATAGTCATCAAGAATGGTTCTAGTGAAAAAGCAAGTACTGGCACTGTTGAGGGAGAAGGCAAGATACAAAATAACGAATGCTGCACACAGTGAAGGCCAGGGTAATAACCTGAGGAGACAGGAGATAGGATGTGGTTACTGAGGTGGGAATGAGGGATGGAGAAAAGTGACAGAACAAAATGCCCCAAAATGCCAAAAAGGCAATAGAATATAAGGATTAAAAGGAATTTGTGTTCTCAAGACAGAGAGATCTTGGATATGTATCTTGGTTCAAGCCAGTTCCGTGACCATAGAGAAGTTACTTAACTTAAAAGGAAGTTTGGCTTCTGATGTAGGTGCGCTAGCTCACATCTGTAATCCTAGCACTTTGGGACGCCAAGGCGGGTGGACTGCCTGAGCTCAGGAGTTCGATACCTGCCTGGGCAACATGGAGAAACCTCGTCTCTACTGAAAATGCAAAATATTACCCAGCCATGGTGCTGCGCACCCGTAGTTGCATCTACTCGGGAAGCCAAGACACGAGAATCGCTTGAAGCCAGGAAGTGGAGGTTCCAGCAAGCTGAGATTGTACCACTGCACTCCAGCCTGGGCAACAGAGCACTACTGTCTCAAAAAAAAAAAAAAAAAATTAAAGAAGAAAAAAAAGAAAGTTTAACTTCTTTAATCTTCAGCTCTCTTGCCTGTAGAGATAAGAGCCTTACTTCAGCTGAGTTGTGTTTGAGATAGTCTCACTCTGTTGCCCAGGCTGGAGTGCAGTGGCCTGATCTTGGCTCACTGCAACCTCCGCCTCCCGGATTCAAGCCATTCTCCTGCCTCAGCCTCCCGAGTAGCTGGGATTACAGGCGCCTGCCACCATGCCCGGCTAATTTTTGTATTTTTAGTAGAGATGGGGTTTCACCATGTTGGGCAGGCTGGTCTCAAACTCCTGACCTCAGGTGATCCACCCACCTCGGCCTCCAAAAGTGCTGGGATTACAGGCATGAGCCACTGCACCCGGCCTCAACTGAGTTGTTTTAATGATTAAGTAACATCAATATGTATTCATTATCATTTGTTTTTCATAATAAACATTACTATTATTACCTACTTCTGTTGTGTCTGGTGACAGCTCCTTCTGTTGGTAAAAATTCTCAGTCTGAGATGTGGGAATTCAATTATTATACGACTTACGGTAATAAATTATGTACCTGCCAAGGGAAAAATGATATACTGCAGTTCTGCTCCCTCATAAATACCAAAACAAAAGCAGAAAAAGTTTAAGTAACAAATTAAAAATGGAAGATTTTCGGACATGAGACTGTTATTTATTTAACAACCATTAATCAGCAGCCACTGTCAGAGAGAAGGGACCACTTCCTTTGTCCTCTGAAGGTTTGTTGAAAATCACTGAAAAGAGGCAGATAAATAGAAGAAAAGGCATACAGATTTATTTGATCATAGTTTTATGTGACACAAAAGCCTTCAGAATGAAGAGCCAAAAATACAGGTGAAACTGTCCTTTTTTACACATAGGTTCAACAAAGTATGGACAGCCGTGCAGAAATGTGATTGGACAAAAAGGGAATGATCTAATGTTAACAGACTGAGATCTAATGTTAATAGACGGAGTGGGGAAACCATGCAAGACCTGTCTCATTTTTTTGTGTTTGTGTGCCTCTCTGAGTATGTATTCTTTACTTTCGGGTATGGAGAAGGATTCTAAAATAGGGATCTCATGATCTATGGTCAAACAAAGCAGGTCAGGTAATTTTTTTTGTGACCGGTGTTACACACACACACAAAAAAAAAAAAGGGAAGAAGGAAAAGTTAGAATAATATTCTTAGGTTTTACGACTGACTTTTTAAAAGGGGTTCTGCATTGTGGAAGACAGTGTGGCGATTCCTCAAAGACCTAGAGGCAGAAATATCATTCAACCAGAAATCCCATTACTGGGTATACACCCTAAGGAATATAACTGGTTCTATTATAAAGATACATGCATGTGTATGTTCACTGCAGCACTATTCACAATAGCAAAGAAATGGAATCCACCTAAATGCCCATGAATGACAGACTAGTTAACGTAGTACATATACCCCATGGAATACTATGCAGCCATGAAAAAGAACGAGATCAGCCAGGTGCAGTGGCTCATGCCTGTAATCCCAGCACTTTGGGAGGCCAAGGAGGGTGGATAACCTGAGGCTGGGAGTTCAAGACCAGCCTGGCCAACACAGTGAAACCCTGTCTTTACTAAAAATACAAAAATTAGCTGAGTGTGGTGGCACATACCTGTAATCTCAGCTACTCGGGAAACTGTGGCAGGATAATCGCTTGAACCCAGGAGGCAGAGGTTGCAGTGAGCAAAGATTGTGCCACTGCACTATAGCCTGGGCGACAGAGCAACACTTCATCTCAAAAAAATAAAAATAAATAAAAGAAACAAGGTCATGTCCTTTGCAGGGACATGGATGGAGCTGTAAGCCATTATTCTCAGCAAATTAAAGCAAGAACAAAAAACCAAATACCGCTGTGTTCTCACTTCTAAGTGGGAGCTGAACGATGAGAACACATGGACTCATTGAGGGGAACAACACACACTGGGGCCTACTGGAGGGTAGGGATGAGGGCAGGGAAAGCATCAGGAAGACTAGCTAATGGATGCTGGGCTTAATGCACCCCAGAACTTGAAAGTTGGAAATTTTTTAAAAAAGGGAAAAAAATTTAAATTACATTAAATAATTCTAGCCTATACGCAAAAAAGAAAACAAGATATTTATGTAATTAAAAATACATTTGCAAAAAGGCAGTGAATGGGCTGCACAATAAAATATATACATCTGAAGACAGTGAACAGAAAGAAAAATAAAAGCAATCTCCCCAAACAGAGAAAATTTAAAGAAATAGGAAATACGAAGGTAAGTTTAAAGACATAGAAAACAGTCCAGGTGATCCAACCTATGTTCGTGAAGTGTTTAAGAAAGATGTTGTAGGAACTATGCAGGAGAGGGGTCAGGGAGAAAAAGACAGAAACAGGAAAGAAGGAAGGAAGGAAAGAATATAATAGAAATATAAACCTTGTCAATGTAAAAACAATACAATACAATACAATAAATAAAATCAGTGCAAGGGAAGTGAATAGTGGAAGTGTACTGAAACTCTCATTTTTGTGCAGAGTTAATAGATGCTGTGGCTCTACAAATCAAAACATAGTTGTAAAGGAAACTACCAGAAAAAAACTAAAAATAATAATGTAACTAACACATTTAGGAAATGAAGAAGGAAAAACAGATTTTGGTTATTGTCTTTTGTAAACCACTTATAAATCACTGGGTTAATGCATATGGTCTAAAGTTGATAAATCAAAAATTTAAAATTATAACATCAATTCTAGAAATAATAAAGGGCATTGTGACTACTTCTGGGGAGTAGGACTAACTGAAGAGAAAGTACTAAGGAAGAGATCTTTACTTCTAATTTTACACATTTCAGTATCTTTGGATTTATCTGTGCATATGTATACACGGATTATTTTCAAAATTTTTTAAAAAGTTAAGCAATGTAAGAGTCTATGAATACTGTCTTTGATGCCTCTAAAAGATTATATAACGAAGCACTTGGTGAAATCTAGGTCCTTCCAGAATTGACTTCACTAAGTGCTAACATTTGGTGTTAAAACCACCATAAACAATATTTTCTTGCTTACTGTAAAACTGTTGTTGAGGACATTGTTTATGCATGAGTCATTGTTCACTGTATTGGGGGGTCCTTGGGTGAATCTCTTTCAAGGTCAGTGCTAAATAAAGCTTGCTTCTGCTGGGGAAGAAAGAAAAGGAAGGTGGTGGTTCTGGTTTCTATGACCCACCTTTAAAAAGATGGATTCTAGTTTATCTGGCTAGCCTTGGAGGAAAAATGAAACTGAGAGACAAGAGGACGAAAAAAGGTAAAAAATAAAACAGCCCTTTTGTTTCTGAGACTACTTCTAAGACCTTCATTGTAGAGTATTGTTTTCTGAGTCTCAACACTGCTATGTGCAAGTTACTTTCTTCAGGACTAAAGGGCTAAAGGGGTAAAAGATGAAGATAAAAAACATAGTCCTTTCCTTCAAAGATTTTAAGCATTAAGCTTGGAAGAGAAAATTAGGCAGAATATAAACAACTACAGTACAATGCAATATATAATAAATGTCATGAGATAGAAAATATCCTTAAGTTTTGAGGAGAGACTGGACATGAGTAGGGGAAAATAAGGAAAAAAATAAATAAGCAAAATTTGAATTTGGCCTTAAAGAAGTATTCCAGTTGATAGAATGTAGTAAAAATACAGGTGAGGAAAAATCACTAATCATAGCATGCCTGAAAATGTAAGCTGCTTACATGAGTAAGACTTAAGAATGAAAAGTATTTTAGGGCTACAACAATGACAGCTTGGATTGCCTAGCTAAGGAATTAGGACTATATCCCACAAGAATTAAGGAGTCATTGAATGCTAGGGACAATTTCTGAATCTAGCAATTGTACATAGTTTAAATAAAAGCAGAATAAGACAAAAGAGGTAGAGGCAAAATATCAAGATACTATAATCATCCAAATGATAATGAAGGCACTTAGACAATGGCAAAGGAATGAATGAATTCAAGATACAGAAGTAGAAGAAACAACTGAAGAGGCTGAAGCAACAATAGTCAAATAAAACTGACTAGCAGATTTCTAGCAGCCAGGGTAAGAATAGCTTTTGGAAATTTAGAGAAGTCAGGTCTGGCAGATTGGTCATATAATTCTTTTTTTTTTTTTTTTTTATGAGACGGAGTCTCGCTCTGTCACCCAGGTTGGAGTGTAGTGGCCGGATCTCAGCTCACTGCAAGTTCCGCCTCCCGGGTTCATGCCATTCTCCTGCCTCAGCCTCCCGAGTAGCTGGGACTACAGGCGCTCGCCACCTCGCCCAGCTAGTTTTTTTGTATTTTTTAGTAGACACAGGGTTTCACCGGGTTAGCTAGTCATATAATTCTTTTTTAAATCTGTTCATTTATTTATTCAAGCATTTATTAAGCATAAGCTATATGTCAGTTGCTAGGGACATAAAGAGGAGTAAGACCTAGTTCCTGTCTTGAAAGTAGTAGAGACATGTAACAATTACCATATTAAGTGATATGTTCAATAACAGGAGCTATAAAATTGGAGGCTAATTTGCAAATGTATCAAAATGCTGCATGACCAATTTCCTAAATTTATTAATCAAAAATATATCTTCAGTAAAACCTTTATTAGATATAAACATATTCATATATTCAATAAATATGATTTTCTTATCAGAATTTTAAGGACTGTCCAATTTGTCAAATGCTGTTCAGACAAGCAATATTAGTATTCTTAAAGTTAGAATCAGCATTTGCAAAGATAGGGAGTATGGTTCAGAGAAATGTAAATAGTTTAATATTCTAGAATGTAAGATAAATAGGGAGAAAAATCAGAAAACATTGGGGTCAGATGATGAAAAGTACAAATACATTTTATTCTATAATTGATAGAAAGTTGCTGAAACTTTCAAGCAGGAGAATCCCTAGAATTCTCAACCTAGAATCCCTTTTCAGAAAATAGTCTATCCCAACCTCACAAGAGGTTTCTTGAAGCCATACTGATACCAGAGAATCTCATCCCTCGATTGCCATAGTTAGATGGATCAGGGACACATGTTCCACTGACTAAGGCTACTCAGATTTTCTCATCTAAGTAGTTAAAATTGTGACATATAGCAACTCAGTCAGTCAGCTGTGGTCTATGTGCCCTGAACTTGTAGAGTTAATGTAAATTTAGAAGTTAGGAGTGCCACTCAGAGACCACAGGCAAGAGAGCAAAGAGAACCAGTATACACAGATACAAAGCAGTACACACACTTAAAGAAAGCAGAACATGTAGCCCCAGAAAGAAAGCATCCAGTTTCCTGTTTAGTACTCATGGGATCTGGCTATACATCTTATCCTTAAGTGATAACGTCCCCATAGCTTTCCAAAAAATCCAATTTCTGCTTAAGCTAATTTAAGTGGTTTTCTATTTTTCACAACTGTTACTAAACAAGGTTTTGGTGGTTAATCAGATTCTGGTGGTTAATCTGAAGGATAAATTAAAGGAAAAATAGACTAGAAATAGGTGGAACATTAAAGGTAGAAAAGGAGTTACCAAACAAAAGCAGTAGTAACAAACAGAGGCAGGTATGATGAAAGAAAAGTAACCAATATTGTGCAGGGTCTTCAAAGTTTAATTAACATTAGTTTCAGGAAGCTGGAGCAGTATCAATTTCCTCTAAAGACTAGAAGCAACAGAATGTCATGATACCTTTAAGAAAACTATTTCAACAGAATAACTGAGACAGAAGTCATATATGAGTAAGTTAAATAAATGGTAGACAAGGCAACTAAAAAATTTCTTATAAAAAGAAAGAAATTTGTGGGTACAACAGTATTAAAGAGTATAATAAAAACATGAGACGTGAACTTATTTTTAAGCCAAAAGCTAGTGGATAATGAAAAGCCCCATCCTGCAAAAGAGTAAAACATGATATTCCAGAGGAAGCAAAAGTCCAGGAAAGTATAACCTTAGCAAGAAGAAGCAATTTTTCCTTAAAATTCAGTAGAAATAAAAAGGATGGCTAAAATTCCAAGAAATTTGAAAGTAAAGACAAGAAACTTGAGGAAACTCACAAGGTTGAAGAGCACGTATCACTTACTACATAGAGATGAGTGATATGCTGAGAAGAAAGGAGCAGGAGTAGGTTAGATGACAGAAAACAACATAAAAAGTATGAGCCACAACTGGAGAATGGGATGGGTGTCAACAAGAGCTAAGACAAGGATGACTTTTACTGACCCAAAGCTTCAGGAGATAAAATAAAAAAAAAAACAAAAGAACCACCAACTGATATAACAAGGAAAAAGTGAGGTATTACTGAGCTAGGTAAGGATAAGTTCAGGTACAGTTCAATACATAACCTAACATGATGTAACTCTAACTGGCAAAAATTTATCAAATTTGCAAGTCAGAGTTAGGCTAATAAAGCTATTTGCAGATGTTTCTATCCTAAAAGCTGAAAAGTGCTCTATTTTAAATTTGCATTATAAAGAAGTCTGGTAGACATTTCAAAATAATGTTTTTAAACATTAAAATAACTCAGACCTATCTCCATATTCAAAAATCAAAGCTATTAAATAAATAGCAATGAGATGCCACAATATACTTATTAGAATAACCAAAATCCAGAACACTGACAACACGAAATACTGGAGATGGTGTGGAACAACAAAAACTCTTATTGTCGGGAATACAAAATAGTTCCGCCACTTTGGAGGGCAGTTTGGGAGTTTCTTACAAATCTATTCTTATCGTACAATTGGACACCCTGGTATTTAACCGAAGGAGTTGAAAAGTTGCATTCACACAAAAACTTACATAGGATGTTTATAGCATTTTATTCATAACTGCCAAAACTTAGAAGCAAGCAAGATGTCCTTCAGTAGGTGAATGAATAAACTGGGGTACACACAGACAATGGGATATTATTCAGCACTAAAAAGAAATAAGCTATCAAGTTATGAAAAGACGTGGAGGAAAATTAAATGCTTATTTCTAAGTGAAAGAAACCAATGCAAAATGGCTACACATTGTATGATTCCAACTGCAAGAGATTTTCCCAAAGACAAAACTATGGAAATTGTAAAAAGATCAGTGGTTGCCAGGGGATGGAGGAGAGGGAAGGATGAATAGGCAGAGCACAGAGAATAAGCTTAGTGCAGTGATACTATCCTGTTTGATACTATAATGCTGGATACACGTCATTATACATTTGTACAAACCCATAGAATGCACAACACCAAGATGTGTGCACTCTGGGCTCTGGATGATGATGATGTGTCAATATAGGTTCATCAACTGTAACAAAGGTACTCTCGTGGTAGATGTCGATAATGCATACATACATATGTAGGGACGCAGGTTTTTGAGAAATCTCTAGATCTTTCTCTCAGTTTTGCTGTGGACCTAAAACTGCTTTAAATAAATGAAGTCTATTAAAAAACAACTCCAGATAAGCTGACTTAAATCTGAAAAATAAAACTGCAAAATTCTTAGCAGCAAACTTGTGTGACTATCTTTTAAACCCAGGATAGGGAATAATTTATTTAAAAGGGCATGAAAAGCAATTACAGTAAGTCCTCACTTAACACTGTTGATGGGTTCTTGGAACTGTGACTTTAAGAGAAACAATGTGCTGCAGGTCCTTTAATAAAGCTGTTTTGCTCAATATCATTTCTTTTCTTTGAGACAGGGTCTCACTACGCTCCCCAGGTTAGAGTACAATGACCTGATTCCAGCTCACTGCAGCCTTAACTCTTGGGCTCAAGTCATCCTCTCACCTCCACCTCCCAAGTAGCTGGGACTACAGGTGTGCATCACCACTTCTGGCTAATGTTTCTTTGTTTATAATTATCACTTCCTTATAACATTGATGAGAAAAAAGAAACTGGTTTCATTATACGTTGTTTTGCTTAAAGTCAGTTCCCAAGAACCAATCAATGACATTAAGTGAGGACTTACTGTATGATAAACAAAGGACAAATTTGACTTAAGAATTTTTTTTATCAAAAGATGCACAGCAATGACAAAAACTGTATTTAGGATTCTGAGTTTGTAAATACTAGTAAACTGTGCAGATGATTAATATTTTGCTTTATATCCAGTATTAAATCTGATCAACTCCAGCATTTTAATGGCAAGCTATGAAAATACCTAAATAACTGCTCACACAACCTTATGGAATATACTGCCCTTTAAACAAAAGAATAAAATATTATTAATGACTAATAATAAGTAGTTTGCAACAGAGAGATATGGAATTGGAAAATAAGCAATTGATGAACTGTATAAGTTTTGCTATTTCTTTGCTTCTGAATTTACTCGTTAACTAAATCAACCTAGCATTTCAGCGCCTAGTATGTGTGAAGCAATACACTATTTTATATAACTTCCTATAGTTGTTCATTTGGATAGTTTACAAATCCCCAGGCCATAAACTATTAATATAACTTTATCCTTTCTATACCAAATGTACAATAGATAGTAAATGCAAGCCTGTTGATGATAATGACGTAAATTATTCCAAATATTTGCCAAAGAAGGTAAAAGCATTTAAAACTGTCTCTCCCACACAACCCCAAAAAAAGAAAGTGAAAAAGTTAGGAACTGAAAGACATTCACAATGTACACACAGGATTAACATAAGCAATATGAAGAACTCTTATAAACCAATAAGAAAAACAAAAATAGGCAAGAGACATAAATACGAATTTCACTGAAGAACCACATGAACAAGGCCGGCAAACATAAAAAGAAGTGTTTTACATCAGTGACAACCAGGAAAATGTGCATCAAGACCAAAAATAAGGCAACATTTTACACCCTTCTGATGTGTAAAACCTAAGAAGAGAATATCAAGTGTAGGAGAGGATGGATAACCAAAGGATCTTTTATTTTATATATTGCTAATATGAATATAAATTGGTGCAACCATATTGAAAGTTCTGCATCATCTCTTAAGCTGAACATTCACCTACCCTATGAGGTAGCACTGCTACCTCTAGGTGTATAATAGGAACTGTGGCACATACACAGCAGGAAACATGCACAAACTGTCCATAGGATCTTTGCTTATAATTACAAACAAAACAAAACAAAACAAAAAACAGAAAATAATTGCCCAACAAGGGAGAATGGATAAATATCCAAACATCCACCAAAGGAGAGTTAATGAATATTTTACTCAATGAAATATTATACAGCAATTTAAATGAATGACTATAGCACCATGCAAAAATGTGGATCAATCTTATTTATAACAGGTGAAAAATCAAGTTCAAAAAGATTATATTCACCACAATTCTATATAAACAACTAAAAGACGTTTAGATTTATATGTCCAACTATACACAGTAGTCTCCTTTTATCCACCGAGAGACCCTCAGTAAATGCCTAAAACCATGAACAGTACTTAACTGTATATACACTTTTCCTTTAACATGCATACTGATGCTAAAGCTTAATTTATAAATTAGGCACAGTAAGTGTTAATCAACCAATAATAAAACAGAACAATTATAACTATACTATAATTACAGTTATGAGTGTGGTCTCTCTCAAAGTATCTTAGTACTTATAAATATCTTACAGTACTATACTGTACTCACCTATTTTTGGACCACAGTTGACCGTGGGTAACTGAAACCGCGGATAAGGAGGGACTACTATATAAGGAAGAGAATGAACACAGGACTCAAAAATGATGACCTAGATGACAAGAAGGTGGCAATAGAGGGACAGAATAGAGGAAAACTATAGGTAGGTTAAAGTTCCTAGCTTGTTTTGAGAAAGGGGGAGTGGTGGTCCATGAGTACTTACTAAAATGATTGATAGATGATTAATCCAAGCAGTGTGCCTGATGTTTAATACATTTTTTAAAAATCCAAAAGTTGCATAAAATTTGTTCAATGAAAATTCTGAAACAGGGAGAACAAACACCTCCTTAGAGAATCCCTAAGGTAGCAACTACAGGGAAGGGAAAACAACATGATTAATGTATAAAATATACGATACTCAGGCCAGGCACAGTGGCTCACATCTGTAATCCCAGCACTTTGGGAGGCCAAGGCAGGTGGATCGCTTGAGTCCAGCAGTTCAAAACCAACCTGGGCAACATGGCAAAACCCCATCTCTCCAAAAAAATATAAAAATCAGCCATGCATGGTGGCTCACACCTGTAGTACCAGCTATTCGGGAGGCTAAGGTGGGCAAATCACTTGAGCCCAGGAGGCAGAGGTTGCAGTGAGCCGAGATCACATCACTGCACTTCAAGCTAGGTGACACAGCAAGATCCTGTCTCAAAAATAAAATAAATATATATATAACTTTCAGCACATGTATTGGGTGGTATGTCTTCTATAATCAAAAATAAATTTCAAATTTTGTCATAACTACATTCCATTAAATTAAGGTATATATGAGCCAGGGCAGTAAAACTTTCACCAATTTGATAAGTCACTGTCAAATTTCCACAAGAGATAAATCCTAACAGTATTATATAAGTCTTGGATATCCACTCATCTTTATGAGGCACTTCAACACTACCTTCACATCTAAGGTGTTTACTGTCATCAAGTACACTGTCCCATGCTTTCCTGATCTTCATGTTTTACAGGCAATATTTATGTATATAATGTTACACAAATTTCATTTTTGTGATTGCAAAAAAAGGCAAGTATGATAACAGAGCTAGTTTCAAACAAGATGTTATCAGATAAAATTAAGAGAAGCTAGACATGCATCAAGATAAAGGTTCTCTCTCTCTTTTTTTTTTTTTTTAGTAGAGACGGGGTTTCACCGTGTTAGCCAGGATGGTCTCGATCTCCTGACCTCGTGATCCGCCCGTCTCGGCCAGTCCCAGCTACTCGGAGGCTGAGGCAGGAGAATGGCGTAAACCTGGGAGGCGGAGCTTGCAGTGAGCTGAGAACCGGCCACTGCACTCCAGCCCGGGAGACAGAGCGAGACTCCGTCTCAAAAAAAAAAAAAAAAAAAGATACAGGTTCTCTATTTCTGTTTCATTAAGGAATTACTTTTTCATTAATATATTTTTCCCACTCTAAATTTTAAATCTTTTTGAAGCTTTTAACCAGTTTTCAACTTTGCTGTCAAGTTTGAACTCTGCTGTATATCAAAAGTTAATCATGTTAATGTCATATACTCTAGAGTAAAACTGGTTTTTGAAATAATATAGACATTTGACAATTATCAGCACACTATATTTTGAGGGAATAATGTATAATTAACTGTTTTATTCAAATACCATTTATGATATAGAAGTAACATTATTTTAGGTGATATTTACAAACTACTACTCTGTTTAAAAGTAAACATGCTTCTGATGAATGGCATGAAAATTTACCATTGCCAAATTCGAAAAGCAGAAATAAGAGAGCCCAAGGAATCAGATGCCTAGCTCTGGGATAAAGAGATGATATCTAGAAGGTGTCCCTACTTCTCCCTATTTCAACACTATGTAAATGGTAGGAATTGCATGACCCTAGACCTAATCTCTATAATAATAATGAGAGATGACAAAAAAACAAAAACAAAACATTGTAGAGCCATCATTTAGTAACACTAGTTTAACACAGAGACTTTTATCTTGGTAGTCAATAAATATTTAGGAAGGTATTTAGCATGTTTAATTCAGTAAAGTATGCGCTGCAAATTACAAACATCGTGGTAGTCTATAAGAGCAGCATCAAACCTAAGCTGAAAAAACACACGGTATTGATATATTGTTCAAAGAAATTGTTGCTATACTTCATTACTGTCTATTACTAAATCCATACTACTGCATTTTCTTTGAGACAGGGTCTCACTCTATCACCAAGGCTGGAGGTGCAGCCGCATGATCTCTGCTCACTGCAACCTCCACCTACCAAGTTCAAGCGATTCCCATGCCTCCGCCTCCCAAGTAGCTGGGACTACAGGCGCACATCACCACACCGGGCTAATTTGGTATTTTTAGTAGAGACAGGGGTTCACTATGTTGGCCAGGCTGGTCTCGAACTTCTGACCTCACGTGACCCGCCTGTCTCAGCCTCCCACAGCACTGGAATTACAGGTGTGAGCCACCGTGCCCAGCCTGCACTTTTCTTCTTAATAAAGCAGTGACTCATAATTGAAATATTCTGAGATTTAAAAAGTAAAAAAAAAAAAAAAAAAAAAAAAAAGCTAATTAGATCCACTCATCTAAAACCAGTGGCAAGAAAATTTTTTTTTACCCTACTGTGATTTCTATCTTAAAATTCTCTGAGCTTCATTTTTCTTCAAAATTCTAGTAAGTAAAATGAGATGAAAAAAAAGAAAAAATGGACTCTATGGCCATGGGACTTTTAGGTGGGAAAAGTCCGTCAGTCTTTAAGTGACAGAACTATGAGCAACTTTTATTTTCTTTTGTGCTTTTCCACATTTTCTGGATTTTCTGTAATACATGTGCATTACATTTCTAATTTGAAAACAATGTAAAGTCTGTCTTAACTACCCGGCTTACCTTCTCATACTACCATCCCCCAAACCACCCTAAAATTGTAATCCTCCCAACTCAGACCTTCCACTTTCCAGTGTCACTGCAAAATTAGACGCCACCTTCTAATTTTCCATTAAATGAGTAAGCTACCAGTGTGCTATATGGAAGAATGATGTAACTACTATAGAAATCCCTTTAGTACTTTTAAAGGGAATATTTTTGGGAGAAGGGATTAGAAATGTAAATTAAAGAAAACTACATAATTTCGTATGTCAAAGATTATAATGAAATTCTCTTAAAATAATCTAGACATCCCTCATCCTAGGTGACAAATGGAGCCTTCTCATCAATGTATTGCGCACCTATTAAGTGTCAAACACAGAGCTAGGTTACATATGAGCATAAAATTTTAAAGCAAAGCACAGACAGTCTACAGAGTAATGTCAAATCTTTTGGGAAGTTTTGGGCAAGCATGTGACACCTTTCATGAGAAACAGTAATTCTTAATGAAGAAATCCTGTAAAAAGATTATTTGTACTATGATTCTTTGCGAAATATTAGACCGTATTTACAATAATAAAACACTGCTACATTATAGACTACCAAGTTGAATGTAGAAATCATTTTTCCTTGTTACAGATGGAGCTAACAAGTTAAGTTAATATTGGTAAATTACATTTTTGGCCAATCTGTAGAAAGTTCACACAACTATAACATTAGATGCAAAATATTTATAGTTCCCCAGAACTGTGGCAATTTAAAGAATGGTACAGTGGGGCCAGGCATAGGGGCTCACACCTGTAATCCCAGCACTCTGGGAGGCCGAGGGAGGCAGATCATGAGGTCAGGAGTTCAAGACTAGCCTGGCCAACACAGTGAAACCCTGTCTCTACTAAAAATACAAAAAATTAGCCAGGCATGGTGGCAGGTGCCTGTAATCCCAGCTACTCGGGAGGCTGAGGCAGGAGAATCGCTTGAACCTAGGAGGCGGAGATTGCAGTGAGCAGAGATCGCACCACTGCACTCTAGCCTGGGTGACAGTGCGAGACACCTTCTCAAAAAAAAAAAAAAAGAAAGAAAGAAAGAAAGAAAGAATAGTGTAATGGGAAACATACAGACCTGGGTTCAAAGTCAGACACACAATGTAACCATAAGCAATTTACTTAATATTCTTGAACTTAAGTTTCCTGATCCGGCCGGTCACGGTGGCTCAAGCCTGTAATCCCAGCACTTTGGGAGGCCGAGACGGGCAGATCACGAGTTCAGGAGATCGAGATCATCCTGGCTAACACGGTGAAACCCCGTCTCTACTAAAAAATACAAAAAAAACTAGCCGGGTGAAGTGGCGGGCGTCTGTGGTCCCAGCTACTCGGGAGGCTGAGGCAGGAGAATGGCGTAAACCCGGGAGGTGGAGCTTGCAGTGAGCTGAGATCCGGCCACTGCACTCCAGCCTGGGCGACAGAGCGAGACTCCGTCTCAAAAAAAAAAAAAAAGTTTCCTGATCCACAACATGGAAATAACACCTACCTTACTGGATTGTTGTAAAGATGAAATGAGGTGTATAGGATATTAAGTACAATGTCTGATATGTAGCAAATAATTTTTAAAATGTTATTTGTACTCTCTTGTAATTATCCTCCAGTACAATTATCTATACTCTCTTCTGGAAAGCAAAAACCTATCTTGTCATCTTTATATCCTCCAACATAGCTTTGGTAGGTACTACATAACTGGTGAAATTAACCCCCGTAATTTAAGGGTAACTATCTCAACTTTCCACTTGAGCAAGTTACCTCTAGCTAAATAAAATCTGCTGAGAATGGAATTTAAAATTCCCAGACCAACACTTTATTGGGCATTTTGATGAAGAAAATGAATCTCTAATAATCAACAAGATAGCTTTATTAGTACACTGCTCAATATTTGGTCTGCATTCTACAAAATTACCATTGTAGCCAACACTTTCATTTTGAGATTCTTTACAGTTTTCATTAATCCAGTTTCCTTGGAAATAAACTTTAGTTTCTTTGGCATTGCAAAAATGTCTAAGTTTTCTGCTATACTTCAAATAAAAAATAGAGGCCGGGCGCGGTGGCTCAAGCCTGTAATCCCAGCACTTTGGGAGGCCGAGACGGGCGGATCACGAGGTCAGGAGATCGAGACCATCCTGGCTAACACGGTGAAACCCCGTCTCTACTAAAAATACAAAAACTAGCCGGGCGAGGTGGCGGGCGCCTGTAGTCCCAGCTACTCGGGAGGCTGAGGCAGGAGAATGGCGTAAACCCGGGAGGCAGAGCTTGCAGTGAGCTGAGATCTGGCCACTGCACTCCAGTCCGGGCGACAGAGCGAGACTCCGCCTCAAAAACAATAAAAAAAATAAAGAGAATACAACATAACAAACTAGTTATGAGATAAAAATTATAAATTGGTCATTTTAAACAGCCAATTTTTATTTTTACTACGGTAAATAGTCTTCCTTATACCTTGAAACCTTTAGCCACCAAAGTTTACATAGTTTATTAACGCTTCCTTGTTGAATAAGCCTCCTGAATTACTACCAATACTTAAAAACATTACTCCATGCTATTACAGTAATTAACAAGACAGAATACTGTAGTTTCAGATTTTGCCTTTCCATGACCAAAAGCTAATTCCAGCTCAAGCAGTGGAGTATTTCAAATTCTACAATTTGAAAAAATAATGAAAAGCTGGATATATTTCTAAACAAATGTCAATTTCATTAAAGGTAGGTTGTAATATGTAACTTTCAGAGTAAAACAAGTATTCCTGAGACAGGATACATAGCAAAGTAACAGTTTTAACCATTAAATACATCTTAAAACTGGTTACAAAATTTCTTAAATACTTAAAATCTGCATGGCAGAAAAGAATTAAGAATGTCACATTAGCCAGGCGCGATGGCTCATGCCTGTAATCCCAGCACTTTGGGAGGCCGAGACGGATGGATCACGAGGTCAGGAAATCAAGACCACCCTGGCTAACACGCTGAAACCCCATCTCTACTGAAAATACAAAAATTAGCCGGGCGCCGTGGCGGGCGCCTGTAGTTCCTGCTACTTGGGAGGCTGAGGCAGGAGAATAGCGTGAACCAGGGAGGCGGAGCTTGCAGTGAGTGGAGATCGCGCCACTGCACTCCAGCCTGGGCGACAGAGCGAGACCCCTTCTGGGGGCGGGGAAGAATGTCATATTAAACAGTATTTCAGTCTAAGTTCGAACAATTTAGAAGCTTTTAAAAAAACTGATTTTTGCAATGAAAGTTTAATAAATACTTGGTTACTGTACACCAAGTTTCAGGACCCAGTGAAATAAAATGTTTGAACAGATGGAAATATTTGGTGAAGCAAACTTCATGACTATCTTTAATGTTGATGTAAGTAATATTCTCAAAAATTTTAATAAACATGATAAAGTTTAAATGCAATAATTTTTATCAAAACTGGGAGTCAAATAAACCAAGAAAATGACTTGGATATATGACAACCTATAAGGTAACACTTAATAAAAACTAGTCTTTTTTCTGGAAGGGGTTATATTTCAGTTTATCTAGAAGCTTTAACTTCAGGTGTGCCTCTATTTTGGTCGTATTTCTAAGTCATCATATTGAAAATTTCTTCCTTCTTTGCTTGCTTCCTTGTTATTACCAAAATTGATCTTATTAATTAAAAGATCCTAAATATTGTATTTTAATACACATGAAAATATAATTTTCAGTTCCAGTGCCGAAGTAGGTGTCTTTTATGCCAACTTTCTATAAAATACAAGTAACAATGCCAAATATATTATAACTCTAACACTGCTCAATTCAAAAGAAAAATGACCCTATCATCCTTCTCAGTCAAAACCAAAGTATGTTTTTCATGGTTTAAGACCAGGCAATGTAAAGTATTTCTCACTTGCCTCACATCATCTCCATTTTAAAAGCTGATGCAAATTATTTACTATTAATAAAATAGTAAATTACATTCATTTAGCAAATGTGGTATGCTGTAAGATCTGCTTATAAAAGGCTAACTGTAATTAAAATATTACATAGCACCATTTTCAATTATATGAAATTCAGCTTTGCATTACCAAAGGATTCTAAATGTGCAACACTGCATTGGTATACATTGTTACAATCTCTATTTTTGTGGAGGAGTATCAACTATTATACCAACGTTTTCAACCTTACGTCTGACTGCACAAGAAACCAAACTTATAAAGAGTTTTCTTAAAAAGTGCATTTAAACAAGAAATTTAGATGCAGTTGCAATACTTAATTTTGACATCAAGAATCAACTGTTTCAGAATTTCTAGATTTAGTCTTTCTTTAAAAAAATTAACTGTCCAACACACAAAAAGACACGCAAGCATGCTATTTTTTCTCTAATTCCCATCTACAATCTTCGAGTAGCTAAAAGATAACTATATTAAAATAAAGTAAAATAACTTTTAAGTCAAAAAAGCATGAAATTTTAACATCTTTGTTAAAATTCAGATGTAAACACTTCTGGAACACTGCCAAGTAATGAAAAACGCGACAGGGTAGCTTAAGTCCCCATGTACAACATAGAGATTTAAAAACGAAAATCGTGCCTACATCATCAAATATTTAGCTGGAAATGGGAAAATAATAATACTGCTACTGACTAAGCGATTGATTTTGCTCTTATCTTTTGCAGACATGTGGTGCCCAATGTTTTCCCTTAGTCGACTGCTTTCTCATTAGTAAACAACTTATATAGCTCTTTCTCTGGTGCTCAAATGAGAGGGAAAATGAAAGTCTGAAAAGCATCAGCATCTGAGCTTCCGGATCTGGGCAGGGGTAGCCGAGAAAGGCACCGTGTATCTATCACTTGGTTTAAAAAAAAAAAAAAAAGAAAGAAAGAAAGGAAAAGAAAAAGATAACCCTCAAAATAGAGGAAAGAAACTCTGTCACCTGAAGAGGGCTGGCGAAGTGAAGCAAGCATTTGGTGAGACTCGTTTTTTTAAAAAAAGCTTGTCTAGGGGCTGGAAGTTATGGGGGCGCTCTTTGTGCGGAGTCTGAGGGGAGGGGGAGGGACAAGAAAACAGCTTGGGAGTCATTCAAAAGAGTTTAAGGAGCCGAGTACGGAGGAAAGGCGGGGCGGGGCCCAGCCGCGCGAAGGGAGGGGGCGACAGGGGCGTTCGCGGGCAGCTCTGACACCGCGGGAGGGGGCGACGGGCCGGCCTCTCCAGAGACTGGGCGAGAGCAGGCTCCAGCTGCAGCAGGGCTGCAGAGATGGGGTTCCCTCTGGTAGGCAGAATCAAAGCAAAGCGGTGGCAGGCTAGGGCTTTGGCGGGGGAGAGAGTCCGGCTCCCGAGGGAAGCGGTTCCCCGAGGGAAGCAGTTCCCGAGTGACATCCCGGACTTTCCGCACTTAGCGGGCTAGGGGCGCGGCGGCCGCAGGGCTTTCCTTGGTCCCCGACGCCGCGCGGGGCTCTCTCCCTGTCTCCTCCGCCAGCGACTCTCGCCAGGGCCGCGGCCCTTACCTGCAGTTCCGTGAGCATAATCTCCCCTCGTTCGGGGTTGGACGCCATTGCGCTCCGGTATGGACTCCGCACCTGGAGGCGGCCGCCGCTGGCAAAGGGAGAAGGCAGGACGGGGCTCAGGGTGGGGGATGAGGAACGGGGAGAGAAAGAAAAAAAAACAAAAACTAGGAATTCATGGAGGCGCAGCTCCTACTGGAGGCGCGGCTTAGTCCGTCCGGTTCATCGAGAGCGGCGGGGAGCGAGGGCACTAGTAGCGGGCTTCCTCTCGCCGCCCGCCCGCCGCCGCCGCCGCCCGCACCGGACTGTTCGCCTAGTCGCTCCCTCTGGGCGACGCCAGGAGCCGCCTCAAGCCTCTCCGTGCGGGGCGCTGCGGCCGCGGCTGCAGCTCCTCCTGTCGCACCATTTGGCTGTCACCGCGTCGCAAAAGCGGCCTCACTTGGCGGCTGCCAGCACACGTGACGGCGGCAGTCACTGCCTCTCATCGGGCAGGGAAGGTGGGGCAGAGGGGTTCCCCAGGGCCAGCAAGGCGAGGGGGCGGGGCGGCTTCCGACCCGACTCCGCGGCGAGGGCAGCCATTGGACTCGGCTGGGGTGAAAATGAGGGGAAAGGACTGGGCTCGACTCTCTGGGGAGGCGGGAAGAGGAAGAAAACACACACCTACTTTCCTGCTGCGTTAACGGCCTCACTGTGAACGCTAGAACTCGGGACCCTGTTCGCTGTTGTTTTTTTAGTTTTTTTTTTTTTTTCTTTTTCTTTTTTTCCCCCCAGTTCCACCTTGCCGAAGCTTGGGCCTAACTTTAACAGGCACTTTTCTAACCTCCACAACCCAAAAAGCTTCGGAACTCAGATCTTACAGATTATTCCTCTGTTCTCCCCTTGCCCCGCCATCCCCATCAACCCAAACTAATAATCTTGCCTTTTGCTCACCCTCTTTTCCCAGCCCACAGCGCGCCTTCTGGACCAGTTAAGGTGCACAGCTTGCTAAACGGGTCTGGTCTGTACTTTTCATGAAATGTAAGCGGCTGGATCCCTGGCAACTTTTAATGCACAGCCTTTAAGATGCCTTTTTCTTGAGGCTGAACTACTGTTTCTTGTGCTGGAGAACTCTAGAGCTGAGAATAAGCTGGTTTTTTGGATTGCTTTAACTTTATTTAAAGAGGGAGGAGGTGGGAGGGGATTACCCTCGGGAAAGGAAAAAAGCCAGCTTTCCTTGTCGTGGTAAGCATTAAAGCTAACCTGACTACTTAGTAACATGTAGCAAAGTAGAGTAAATCTAGGTGTTTGTTTTTAATGACACTGTAGTATTAAGGAATTTAGAAGTCTCCTACAGGTAGCTTTTGTTTTTGTTTTGTCTGAGCAGTGAATGGATAGGTAAACACGTAACTTTCAATTTTTTGAAGCTGCGGTGCAATTCGTTTGTTAAAAACTACCTGGAGAAAGTGGTAAGGGTTATTTAGGTAGGTTGCTACTTAGGAAGGGCATTCGTTGACATACTTCTTAGGAAGCGTAATATTATGTACTTGTCACACGCTCCATGTAAATCTGTTGGGCTGATACTAAGACTTATGTTTATCCTTTTGCCTTCTCAAGTCTCATATATCAATTCAGCAAACATCGATTGAAGATCTGGAGTTCTGTGGCCACAGTTTCTGAATTCTAACTCATATGTGTGTGATAAATAATTTTTCTGGTGTGTACTTCACAAGTCTTACAATTATTTATATATCTAATAGATTGCCTTGGTTGAAAGTGATTAAATTTACGTGAAAGAACACTTGGAAAGGCCGGGATATGATTACCTTTCCTGGTAACTAGAAGCCAGATGGTGTCCTAGGCTTTGGAGTTACAGCAAGGATTAAGAGTTCTAATCCCAGGACTTTGGGAGGCCAAGGCAGGTGGATAATCTGAGGTCGGGAGTTCGAGACCAGCCTGGCCAACATGGTGAAACTCTGTCTCTACTAAAAATACAAAAACTAGCTGGGCATAGTAGCGTGCGCCTGTAATCCCAGCTACTCCGGAGGCTGAGGCAGGAGAATTGCTTGAATCTAGGAGGCAGAGGTTGGAGTGAGAGTGAGACTCTGCCTAAAAAAAAAAAAAAAAAAAAGAGGTCTTTATCCTTGGAGTGACTGGAGAATTCTTTGGGGAAGCCAACTTATGTCTAAACAACAATAATTTTAAGTAATAGATACAAAGTGTTAGGGGAGCACTGCATGCTTTTGTGTGTGTGTGTGCATGTTTTATTGTGGTAAAATGCATAATCAAATTTATTGTAACCATTTTAAGTGTACAATTCAGGGGCATTGAATGCACACAGATTTATTTATTTTTGAGACGGAGTCTCGCTATGCCACCAGGCTGGAGTGCAGTGGTGCCATCTCAGCTCACTGCAACCTCCGCCTCCCAGGTTCAAGTGATTCTCCTGCCCCAGCCTCCTGAGTAGCTGGGACCACAGGCACGTGCCACCACGCCTGGCTAATTTTTGTATTTTTTTTTTTTTTTTGAGACAGAGTCTCGCTCTGTCGCCCAAGCTGGAGTGCAGTGGCTGGATCTCAGCTCACTGCAAGCTCCGCCTCCCGGGTTCACGCCATTCTCGTGCCTCAGCCTCCCGAGTAGCTGGGACTACAGGCGCCCGCCACCTCGCCCGGCTAGTTTCTTGTACTTTTTAGTAGAGACGGGGTTTCACTGTGTTAGCCAGGATGGTCTCGATCTCCTGACCTTGTGATCCGCCCGCCTCGGCCTCCCAAAGTGCTGGGATTACAGGCTTGAGCCGCCGCGCCCGGCCAATTTTTGTATTTTTAGTAGAGACGGGGTTTCACCATGTTGGTCAGGATGGTATCGATCTCTTGACCTCGTGATCTGCCCGCTTCGGCCTCCCAAAGTGCTGGAATTACAGGCATGAGCCACTGTGCCCGGCCTACAGATTTATTTTTGTCACAGCTTACTGCAGAATGGATTTGAGATGGCTGTCATACACATAGAAGGTGATTAATAATGGTGTAACTAAGAGTTAACTGTGCAAGGGCTTAGAAATACAGTCAATGAGCAGTCTTTGTAAAAATTAATTTAGATATAAATGTTCACATTTTAGCATCATGTAATTTTAGAACTAGAAGTGACTTGAAATACCTAGCTTAACTCCTATTATAGGTAGGAAAAAAATAACGAATAGTTTCCTTAGCTATTTAGGAGCAAGACAACAGTATTACTTAGTGGCAGAGGTGGGGACTATTACCTAAGTCTCCTAATTGCCATTCATGCTTGTTTTAACCTTCACCATGCCACTATAGTAACTTTAAATCGATATTAAACTGAAAGCATTAAACTCTTAAATTTTTACCATAGAAAAAGACTTTAAATTTTACACACTTCTAATGTTAAAACAATGTTAATAATTTAAAAAATTTTTTTGAGACAGTCTTGCTCTTTTGCCTAGGCTTGACTGCAGTGGCATGATCATAGCTCACCGCAACCTCAAATTCCTGGGCACAAGGGATCCTCCTGACTCATCCTCCCAAATAGCTGGGACTACAGGTGCACACCACTGTTGATAAGGAATATTAATTTTACATTTCACCTGTAAATTTAAGCAACAAATATACAAAGTTTTAAAATTTATGGAATTATTTCTGAGATTAGCCGTGCTAGGGAAAGTAGTACAAAATGGAGGCCAACAATATTAAAACTACTTGATAATCTGAAATATGTGATGATTTAAACAGCAAATTAGTTTCATTTAAGCTAAAATTTACTATCCAGGCAACATTCTCTGTTGAGGGGGAAAAAACGTAATAGGACATGGATCATACTTAACAGACTGCAGCACACTTGAAAAAGTTTTAATAGAAACACATACCAGCTTGATTCAGATGGGTTGTATTGGGCCCCTATTTACAAATGTGTTTAGGGAATCCTCAATATAGGTCTGAAGTTGTGGTCTAATTTACATTAACAATAAAAAAAAAAAAAAGAAGAGTTTTTTTAGCATCTATTTAAGAGGACAAAGTCCTTAAAATTATCTGGATTGTATCACTAGTTATGCGGGTACCTTTTTAAATTTTTCATAAATACTTTAAAGGTCTTTAAGAAGTAGAAATGACCAAAAATCTAGACTGAATAGAAAGTGTTATCTTTTTTTCTTAAAGATGAGATGTTAGAGGAAAAATTCTAGAAAAGCTAACAATTTTTTTTTTCTTTTTCTGTGCTTTTGAAACAGATATTCCGATAATATGGGCCTTCTTTTTCCTTAAATTTCAAGTGAAATGAGACAGGAACCATATATCCAGGGAAAGGGCCAGAAACCTTTATTTTGTGAGTCACATTTTTTATTGCCTTCCGTTGTGTATTTCCCTGTTGCTCTTCCTTAATAATTGTAAACTGTGCAAATTCAAACTTGTCCCTACAGTATGATGGAGAATCAGTACGAGAGTTTTGTTTTCCTTTCGTTGTTGTAGTTTTCCATGTTCATGTTAGAAGAAAAAGCCCACCCCTGCTTCCAAAAGATTAGAATGAAGTAGCAGTGGTAATCAAAGTAAGAGTGCCTAAGGAAAGGCAAAACTCCAGAGGACAGAGTAAGAATTACTTGGTCACCACCCTTTTCTTAAGAAACCCCCTTGTAGAAATCATTCTCTTGTATGCGCTCTGAAGATAATTTTGAGAACAGGGTTCTTAAGATAAAGTCAAGAACACAGAAGAATAGTCAGTAGTCAGCTATAGTGACTACAGTAGCTGCTTTTTAGAATGTCAGCTCAGTCCACATCCACTTGACTGAGAATTCCTCCTATTCCCAGAGATATCTCTGAAGCCATGTTGACTCTGCTTAACATACCTCTTCCAGTAAACTATAATTAGATCACTGATAGACCATATCCAGGTTTAGGTGATCGGATTTTCCCTCTAAGACTTTGGAAACAGATCATTGGAATGCTGATCAATTGGCAGTCTAGAGTGGCAAGGTGTTGTTCTATGGATTGGATAGCCATTTTCTGCCAGGTACACAACGATGCAGAAAAACTGCTCTTTGGAACGAGAAAAAAATTTAATTCTTCCTGTCACTGGGAATATAATGATTACCACAGCATACCTGGTCGCTTTTGTCATGGAACTTGCAGTTTGGTAAAATAGTTATAATGATAAGGTAAATTCATAATACTTTAAACATAGGGCAGAGAATCTTTTCCTAAGTACTTCACACTTAAGCTGAGTTCTCATAAGTGTGTAAATGTTAACTGGGGGAAAAAAAAAAGGTGTAAACAGCCTTCCAGGGAGAGAGAATAACATAGATAAATAGTTCTAATGTGGGCAGGGGAAACTTTATTGTAATTACTGCAAGGTTAAGTAGGTTATAGCAAAGAGATGGGGGAATAAGTAAGAGTGTGTAGACCATATGTATCAGGATAGGCTAGGTTATGCTGCCTAACAGAATACTCCAAAAGCTTGTCAGTAGTCTACAGGAAGGTTTATTTACCTCCCATCCTGCATGCTTAACGTGGCTCTGCTCCATGTCATCTTCACTCTGGACTGAGGCTGACTGAGCAATCTAATGTCATTGTCATGGCAGAAAGAAAAGTGGTAAAGCATGGATCTTAAAGAATAGGCTCACATTTTTTTTCTCTTTTCAACAGCCAAACCTTTGCCATGCCTGAGAGCAACAAGGGGGCACAGACAGCAGTACCACAATGAAGGGTACTGAATGTGGGTGAACAGTAATCCAGTTCCATGTTTAAGATTTTGAAAGCCAGGCAGGGCGGCTTGTTCTTGTAATCCCAGCAACTCAGGAGGCTAAGGGAGGAGGATCATTTGAGGCTTGGAGTTAGAGACCAGTCTTGGCAACACAGCAAGACCCTCTCTCAAAAAAATAAAATTTAAAAAAGATTTTGATGTTTATCATAGCAGTAATGGAAATACCATTGAATGAATTTTTCATTTTAAACAAGTCAAAATGGCTGTAATGAGCAAAACAGTTTTGAAATGGCCAAGAGTCAATTTGGAGAGAAAAATTAGGGGGCCGTTTTAGTTTTCTAGGCAGAAAAGGGGTGGGTAGTACTTTAAAGTCGGGTCATGGCAGTAGAAATGGAGAGAAGTCAATAGATTTAATAGATAGGAGAATCTAGGCATGTTCAAAGAGAAGCAGAGATGAGAATATGTGGTTGCAGGATGGCAGAAGAAATATAGCAGGTTTGGTTCTCGATGTCTGAATAGTTGCTGGCTCCAGTCTTCCAGGAAGTCCAGCTACTCTCTTCTTTGTTCTTGGGTTCCTTGTATTCTCCTCATGAATTTCCCTTCCTGCTTAAGCTTGCGTGTGTGTGTGCGTGTGTGTGCTTAAGCAAACAGCCATAACTAGGCTATTAAGCCAAGGAGATAACCATCAGAGAAAGCATGACACCACAGTTCTGCCTACAGGATACAAGTAAGTAGGACCAGCAACACAGTTTAACTGGTGTTATCTCTTCTTCCAGTGACTCCGTCTCTACCCATTCTGCTTATTGTTCCCAAAGGATCTTGACACCAGCAAATGTACAAATTATAAACAATGAGTACATACTAGATCTCATATGAACCTTCCCATAGTACTTTGTTTATACATCTATTTGGGTAGTTTTTTCTCTGCACGGTTATTGGATACAGTCTTGCTCTCACACTAAACTTCAAGCTGCTAGAGAAGGCCCATGTGTCTTAGCCTAGTATAGTATCTCTTATGTAGTAGATATTTGTGTGTGTATATATATGTGCATTTCTGTATGTATTACAGAAATTTAGGTTGTTAGCTAGGGACTCCATGGCCCTCAGAAAATTAGGTAAGCTTGCCTTGAAGGCCCAGTTTCATAGCCTTTAAAGTCAAGAGCCTCTTTTCTCCTAGTCCGTTTGAACCCTGAAAAGTTATTCACAAATACTTTCCTGCTTCTCTCTCCCTCCACATATATTCCCACAACACTCCTCTATCACCTTTGTTCTTTGACTATGCCTATATTGATAGGGACCAGAAGCTCAGCCCATAACTTTTAACTACCAAAACCCTCTGTCCTTAAGCATTTCATGAATTCATTAACTTTGTACCAGACATTTAAGAGGGATCACACTACAGGATCTGATGGCTTTCACCCCGATGTTGGGTCCATTGCTCTTTTTCCACCCACAATAAATTAACAAGCAAATCCTGCTCCTTTCCCTGCTACAGTTTGATCATACTCAGGTTTTTCTGATTCTTAGCTGTTATCCCAAATAAGATTATTTGGACATCTCTTCAAAATATAAACTGTTCTTTTGAAAGGGGTACCAGAAAATACCATTTTTTCTAACTTGGTGCATAATCAACTGAATGAATGCTAACTGTCTGAGTTGTATGCATTTGAAATAATGAAAAGAAAGTGTGCTTTAATCACTATTGAGAAGTTGAACTTTTTATTCTTACCCTTGGTGTTACATATTGAATATTGTCCTCTCCAAATTCATATATTGAAATCCTAACCTCCAATGTGATAATATTAGGAGGTGGGGGCCTTTGGGAGGTAATTAGGTCATGAGGGTGAAGACCTCATGGATGAGATTAGTGCCCTTATAAAAGAGTCTTCAGAGAGCTCTCTTGCTCTCTTTCTGCCATGTGCGGATGCAATGAGAAGTCAGCAGTCTACAGCGTGGAAGAGGGCCCTCACCAGAACCTGACCATGCTGCACCCTGATCTCAGACTTTTAGATCCAGAACTGTCTGAAATAAATTTGTTTTACTCATAAGCCATCCAGTGTATGGTTTGTTACAGTAGCCCAAACAAAGACACTAAGGATCTCTTTATACTCTTTGAAAATTACTGAAGACCCTAAAGAGTTTTGATGTGGGCTATATATTGTGATGTTCACTGTATTAGAATTTAAAACTGAAGAATTTTAAAAACCAGAATATACCAGCTCACATTTCATTAGCCATCAGAGTGATGGCCTCATTCTATGTCACACAACCTCTGAAAAATTCCACTGTACCCCTATGGGAGAATACAAGTGAAAAAGACAAGTGATATCTTAATTAATTAATTAATTTTTGAGACAGAGTCTTGCTCTGTCGCCCAGGCTGGAGTGCAGTGGCATAATCTCGGCTCACTGCAACCTCCGCCTCCCGGGTTCAAGTGATTCTCCTATTTTAGCCTCCCGAGTAACTGGGATTACAGGCATGCGCCACCATGTCCAGCTAATTTTTGTATTTTTAGTAGAGACAGGGTTTCACCATGTTGGCCAGGCTGGTCTCAAACTGACCTCAGGTAATCCGCCTGCCTCGGCCTTCCAGAGTGCTGGGATTACAGGTGCGAGCCTCCGCCTCCGACTGTTGACATCTTAATATTATTACGAAAATAGGTTTAACCTTACAGACCTTCTGAAAAGGTTTTTTAGTGGTCCCCAGACCACACTTTGAGAGCTGCTGCTCTAATCTATAAGGCTGCCTCTGATGATTCTGGATTAGTAATATTTTTCTACTTGTAAATATGGGAATATGTTCTCTGTGCTTCCAGAGTTTAAGATCTATGGTGCCAAAATACAAGCTTCTGAAGTTCTATGAGCTGAAGTACAAGCTTCTTGGCCTTTCAAGTGAAATGTTGGTGCTATGTGTGGGAAAATTTGGCCGGCCATGTCAAAATGGAAAAGGAATATACGTATGAAAAATTTTACATGATAAACATGACCATTTTACTACTAGTGCTTCCTTTATTAGAAATGTCTTCTGCAACTTAAAAATAGCAATAAAAGTCAATAGATACAAAAATATTGACCATACCAAACATTTTAAAGGGTTTGGTTCGGGGAGGTGGAAAACAGGGAGCTTGCTTTCCCTACCATCATTTCTTCAACATCCAGCTATCATTCAATCATGTGTGTGTACTATCTGAATTAGAGTAAACATAAACTTTTCTATCAAAGAGGACCCAAAACACTATGGCTTAAAGGACACTGAAATTTGCTTCTTTCTCACAAAGACTGTACCGGGAACCCAGGTTTTTTCTATCTTATTTCTGTGCACTTTCTAACTTATTATCATTCACTATGGCATTATTCTCAGCAGCATGGTTGAAGCTGGGTCAAGGAACTCCATGATCTACCTCATGTGAAGGAAAAAGGAGCTCGGAGGATTGTATATCTAATGTCTTGAGGCCCAGGCTAAAAATTACACATTTCTGTTCATATTCCATTCTGAGAATGTCACGTGGCCACACTTAGCTTCAAATGAGGATGAGAAATGTCATCTCTAACTGTGTCGTTATGGACCTTGCTACAACTCTTCCTTAAGAACAGGGACAGGGTGGAGTTTGATGGACAATTCACAGTATCCACTTCATAGGTATTTGAGTCAGTGATTTTTGCCATTGGTAAAGCATTCTACTTCTCAGGCTTTAAAATGAGAGCTTCAGAGAAAATGTATTATTTGTATCAGTTATATAAAAAAAAAAAAAGACAGTAAATTCTTAGAAAACTCCCTCCTAGCTTGAACCTTCTTAGAACCCAGCCACCGTTCTGTAAGAAGTCAAAACTTCATGGAAAAGCCATATATATAGGTGTTGTGGTTGATAGTCCCAGCTGAGCCTAGCCTTCAAATCATCCCAGCCCAGTCACCAGACAGGAGAGTGAAGACCTATTTTCCTCTTGGTAAGAGATCTTCCATTCTCAGCTCTTCCAGCCTCTGTCAGTTCAAGTTGCTTCCAGCTGTTGGAAGCATCCTATTTGAGGTCCTAGACATCATGGAAAGAGACAATCCCCACTAGGCCCTTTACAAACTCCCAAATCATAGAGTTTGTAAGCATAATAAAACGGTTGGTTTGGTTGGGGGTTGGGGGAACAGAATAATAGATATACATGGCAATAAATACATGGCAATATTTAACTAGAACATACATTCCAAGTCAAATATTTAAATAGACCCTCTTCTCAAACTTCCTATGATAGAATTTTTTGAAATATTTAAATTATCTAAAGTGAGTGATTAAAAACAGTTTAGCTTGGCCAGGAGGAGTGGCTTACACCTGTAATACCGGCACTTCAGGAGGGCGAAGCAAGCAGATCACCTTAAGTCAGGAGTTTGAGACTAGCCTGGCCAACATGGTGAAACCCTGTCTCTACTAAAAATACAAAAAAAAAAAAAAAAAATAGCCGGCATGGTGCCACACACCTGTAGTCCCAGCTACTCAGGAGTCTGAGCCAGGAGAGTCACTTGAACCTGGGAGGCAGAGGTTGCAGGGAGCCTAGATCACACCAGTGCACGCCAACCTGGAAGACAGACTGAGAATCCATCTCAAAAACAAAACAAAACAAAACAAAAAACCAGTTTAGCTTTTACAATTCATTCACTCATTTCATGAAATTTATGGAGTATCTAAAATTTACTGGGGTTATACCTGCATACACACATTAGGACCCAGTTATATTCACTCCTGTGTTTCCCATGTAGATTTTGAGCTTCTTGAGTGAAAACAATATTACTTCTGTAATCTTCACAGCATCTAGTAAAATATAAAGTTTAATATGAGTAGAAAGTGCTTGATAAGAACTTGTTTGATGATTTTTAAAATTTATAATAGAAGTGTATATATGTATCCATTCTTTATGTGCATACATACCACTTATTCAGGTGTGGCTGAAAATATGTGTATTTTCTAATTAAAAGTAACAACTGCTAGTTGTAAGTACATATAAAATATAAAAACGATTTTAAAATATGTCACTTTATAAAGATTCTTATGAAGGGTTTCCTATCAAAGATGCTATTTTGGCAGTATTACAGTCATTTGCATATTTATTTTTATATGCTGGTAATTCACATGATCTGTGTATTGCTTTTACAGTATAACTGGAAGCCTCTTGCCAAGTGAAATTTTGTTTTTAAAGTATCTTATCACTACACACACATATGCAAGCAGTCTGAATTGTATAAAATATAAGATCCACATTTCAATTGCTTTACTTTGTTGCCTATCACAACTAGAGCTTCCTAAAATTCTTTATTAGAGCAAAATGTGCCTGATTCAAATATCATGCTTCAGCTGCCTTCATCATTTGAATGAAATAAGCTCCCAGCAAGATGTATTCAAGAAACTATGGTTCAAACTGTGTTATCCTGCTATAAAGCAATCTGCTAAACATTTCTGAAGCAATTTAACTGTGACTTAGTTGCAAATAATGTGAACACTTAATCTATAACTTGAAAATTCAAGACTTTTCTCATGAGTTCACTTGCTTCAGAGAAAGATACTTCCTATTTTCTTATGAGCTAAGAATGGAAAGCTAAGAACTATTGACTATATTAGAACAATGAAAATGATCAACCTTATAAGTTGAGTTTGTATTAAATCTGAAGTATTGTAGATATGATGATATTATGTCACCTATTGTAGGTATAAACATATTGTAAGGGCTTTTACCCAAAAGAATAGGACTTTCTTTTAGATTTATTCTGGGTTGTATTTGTCTTACCATAAATTCTTCATTAATATATCCTACCTATATTATTAACATCATTTTTTCACTGTTTTCTCATGCTGATAAACTCTGTATTTAGAGTAATTATTTGCCTAAAAAATGCATGCCATCTTCATGAGGTCAACATTCCAAATATATGTTTTGCACTGAGTTAATAAAATATGTTACATTAATGAACTATACAATAATCTTTAATACTGATCAAACCATGTTTAAATTTGAAATTCACTATATTTATCAATAGGTGAATAAAGACAAAGGAAAATGGACACAGGTTTATCAAAATAAGGGAAAGTAAATCCTCATTATTATTTCACGTCAGTTATTTTTAAAGATGTTATTTAGGCTATGACTAATATGTCAAAACTTACCAGGTAGACATCATGTGGGTATAACTGTACAATGTTAAAATTCACTTACATTTGTTTAAAATAACTGTTGATTAGCCAGATTTTCTTACATTTCAACCTCTTGACTTGGCATTGTGTGAGTAGTGTAGTAATAGAATAATAATAAAGCAAATAATTTTTTGTAGCCTAACTCAATTTTTCACTTTTGAACTATCTTTCTAAAACCATTAACCTTCAAATGCATTTTTCTCTTCCAACTGATTCATGATGTAGGCTAACATTTTAGTTACGGCAGCTCTGAATTAATCATTTTTCATTAGTACCTGTTTTACTTACCCTAGGTACCATGCTGAAAGTTGATCTCAATTTGGGCCTTTTCCTATCACTTAAATGCTGAAAGAATTTAAATTTCTTAGTTATAATGATAAACTCAACTCATTTGTTTTTATTTGAAAGGTAAATGAGGCCAGAAGCTATAAAGACTTTTATGAAAATAAAAAGCTTACTCAAAGTGTTAGATTTGATTTGTTTGGTATGCAGTGTTTACAGGACATCCTTTGCCTAAGGCAGTATTAATGGATGAAAGTCAGGACATTCCTGGCAGAGATTTGAGGTGTTATGGTGAAGATTTTCTATATATTCATTCCCTCTACACTTGCTGTGATATTGACGTGGTCTTTTGGATAGATATAGCTTGTACACAAATCATAGTTACATCTGTAATTGGCAAAGTATGTTTTTCAGCGTACCATCATTTTTTTCTCCTGCTCTCCTCTACTTACCTCCTTCTCTAGCCCATGTGGTTAGAAATTACTTTCAACAGATTGGTGAAGATGTGTAGAATAAGGGTAATATTCCATAAGCTACAGCATCCACTCTTTTTATGGTTTGAATTTTTTTTCTCTATCTCTATATACTTCTGAAATCTGTAATTCTTGTGTGTTTTGAACCTAACTCATCCCCCAAAAACAATTCTAACTTTAATATCCTCCCTCAATAATCCATATCTTCCTTATCAGTTACAGTCTTAAAATTCTCCCTTTTGTCAAATCTATATACAGTTGTTCATGAGTGATTGTTTTCAGGACCACCCCCTCGTATCCAAATCCACAGATGCTCAAATCCCTTGTGTAAAATGGCATAGTATTTGCATATACCCTACCCTGTATATTTTAAATTTTCTCTAGATTACTTAGAATACCTAATAAAATATAAATGCTGTGTAAATTAATTGTTATACTGTACTGTTTAGGGAATAATGACAAGTAAAAATGTCTGTACTTGTTCAGTACATATGCAACCATCCATTTTTTAAAATGTTTTCAATCTGATGTTGGTTGAATTCAAAGATAGGAAATTCATGGATACAGAGAGCTCTCCACTATCAACTTTGAAAATAGAATAGCTGAGTTTTACATTTAGCAATTGAAAATAGGAGAAATAATTTGCAGATATAAGTATGTATTAGATTAACTGGATGACTTCAAATCTCTGTCCAGCAATTGTCAATTTCTTTACATGTAATCCAAATCCAATTTTCTTAAATATCAAGGGATTGCGTTAGAGTCCCATTTGTTTCTTAATTTGAATTGTCTTGTGAATCAGCCAAGGTACAGAAAATAAAATATGATAAGCCAAAGTACAGAAACATTTTTATTTTCATTTCAGGCAGGCAGTCAAGAGTATTAAGATTTGAGCTGTAACTTTAGGTCAAATTGCCCCTACAATTCTACTGTTATTTTTACCTATTACACTACTTAGCATATCTCTGTTTCGCAGTATTGGCATCTGTTTAATGAGACCACAAACAGTAAAACAGTAAAGAACAAAGAGATAAGGAGAATGAAACAACAGTAGAATTTAGAAGTTAAATAAAACACATTCAATTTTACCTCTTTCCAGAGGAGCCTATACCAGCTCTAAGTTCAACTGCCTGAGACCGAAGTGATGATTCTGTCTATCTATTTGCCTTGGTTAGTATACTTACTTGGGCCACCCATTACATATGACAAAAGATAACTTGTATGTGTTGCATGTGTGTGTGTGTGTTTACATGGGTCAAATACATTGCTTATGTCAATAATAATAATAATATAGTAAGCATTTATGCCAAATACTGTTCTAAATGCTTTATAGTTTATCCTCCCAATGACCCTACGAAGTAAATACTATTAGTACTTATCTTTTATAGGTGAGGAAACCGAGACTTAGCAGGGTTAAGTGAACTGCCCATAGCTTCACAGATGCAGGAGGCAAAACCAGAACTCAAAATTGCCTGGCTCTACTAGTCTATGTTCTCTCAATGCCAACACTCACTTATGCAACTATGAACTCTGAAATCCATTGATTAATAGGTTGAGGCAGAACAAAATTAACAAAATAGAATTATATTTTACTTGATTCTCTAGTCTATTCAAATCTGTGTAATAGATAGAATATCTATTTTATATATAAAATTTTTATATCAACATTTTTTTCTAAAAAATTTTCCAAAGTGAATATAGTATTTTGTGTTAAAACTACTCAAAGGAGTTAGGAGATCATTATGACCCTTTTATCCCTACCTTTTCACTTCAAATCATGTCCTTAGGCAGGAACACCACATGTATGTTCTACTGGCATGTAAAGGACATATAAAAGGCATATTCTCATATCCCCAGTGTACTACTTTTGAAATACACCCTTTATTACTGTGGTGTTTTCCTAATTACTCATTTCTAATTACATTCACAAGTCATTATTAATAATGACATCTTATTCCTTATTCAGTTAAACATTTGCATAATGTTCTTTATACAATTAAGCATTTGCATAGGTATTTTGGATTACACTATGTACCTAGATCATTTAACACTGTATGTGAAAAAACATATCTCATTTGTCTAACTTAAAACTAAAAAACAGAAAATGCAGAAGTGATCTTGAAATTCTTCTTTAAAAAACATACTGTGAATAGATTTAAGGGAAAAAAATGTTATGTGAAGACCGCATATTCTTTCAGTATTGGCTGGCACTCTGAAATTTTAATGTACCTCGCAATAGATTTAGTTTATAACACTATGACAAAGTTAGGAGCAGCTTTCTGTTATTCAAATATTCTCTCTCTGTGTATTTAAATTTCTTAATTGAGCTAATCTAATTCCAAAATTCAAATTCAAACCAAGTATCCTTGGGTGCATTGTGTCTCAGTTGTAGGCAATAAATGATCACCAGTTCAAGGCAATAATTGTATATCTTCCATCTACATATTTAAGATTAATAAGTAAAAACAAAGGAAAAGACAGCCTCACACATCTTTGAATCTCAGCACCTCCCTTGGTGATCTCATCTACTCTTCCAGCTTCCACTAACTCCCAAATTTAGAATTCTATCCTTGACTTGTCTTGTTATCTTCAACCTCACATTGAATAGTCTGAATATTTCCACTTACACATTTCACTTTCACCTCAAACTCAAATTATTTAGAGCCGAACACATCACCTTTAAGCAAGTCTCCCCTTTCAAATTTCCTTATTTCTATGAAAAGTATCTTCATTCTTCTAGTTATCCAGACCCAAAATAAGTGATTTTCGACTCCTATCTCTCTACTCTTTTTTTTACCTCACCCACTGTTGATTGCAAGTCTTTTCTGTTTATTACTTTATTAATGTTTCTTACATCCATCCCTTGTTTTTTCTACTGCCACATCCCCAGTTAAGGCCCCCAATATATTTCATAGGCTCACAATGTACTAAGTATTCTCCCACATCACTTAGGATGTTTGCATGAGCTATTGCTGCAAAATCAATTGTACTATTTTCTGCTGCTGGTACCTGCTTACTGTTGACAACATCAAATTCTTCAGTAAGTTCTCTACAGCATGTTTTTTTTTCATGGCTGGTTTTCTTGTTTTCCAGTCATTTGGAGCTAGCACCTACACTAGTCTAGATTCCTTGTTTTTCTATTCACTACATCTCATAGCAGAGACTACTTCTCTCTTTGTAATTCACTCTTAGCCTTAGATTGCCTTTGTTTGAAGCTCACTCCTGAATTACCAGAGGAGTGAGCCATGATCTCAGAGACAGATCGTTCTCTCTTCCCACCCACAATTCCTAATCCCCTAAACGTAACCTCAGTCTTCTCTTTCTAATCATAAGGTGGAACATCCTTTCCTAAGAGACTACTGATATATACTAAAGTACACACAGGGCCCCAGTTGACCAACAAATTAATCTCATTTAGCACTTCACATGAATGGTGAAATCATTTGCATGTTTAGTGATGACAATAAGTCTCTACTCCCTATCCCGTTCAAAGCTTTACCATAATGTCTATCTGCATTGGGGTTATACTTTCAACATCTGCTGTTGCTACACATAAAAGATGAAGTTCAAGTGTGTGACACATATACTTAAATAGGCTTCACATTATGTGAATGAATCTGTAGTTCTGAGCCTTTTTTCTCCCATTCTATAAAGGATTCACGAATGTGAGAGAGAGAAACAGAGAGAATGATCTCATCATTGGGATGACCTTAAATCTCATAAAGAAGAGCACTTTAGAAAACGTTAGAAGTGGCCGGGCGCGGTGGCTCAAGCCTGTAATCCCAGCACTTTGGGAGGCCGAGACGGGCGGATCACGAGGTCAGGAGATCGAGACCATCCTGGCTAACACGGTGAAACCCCGTCTCTACTAAAAAAAAATACAAAAATCTAGCCGGGCGAGGTGGCGGGCGCCTGTAGTCCCAGCTACTGCGGAGGCTGAGGCAGGAGAATGGCGTAAACCCGGGAGGCAGAGCTTGCAGTGAGCTGAGATCCGGCCGCTGCACTCCAGCCCGGGCGACAGAGCGAGACTCCGTCTCAAAAAAAAAAAAAAAAAAAAAAAAAAAACGTTAGAAGCACATCTATTTCTAGGAAGAAGTGTTACTTAGGATATATATTCTTCACAACAGGTAAATATACTATTTTCCTATGACCATGGAGTTGAGAACATTGCCAAAATAGTGAGTTTACTTTTATTTTTTTCAAAAGCTTTACAAGAAAGGAGAGGTTAGACTTCTTACTCAACCTCGCAAAGGTACATTTAAATAGAGGTCCCCCTTCTTTTCATCAGAGACCATACTTGGAAAGTCTCTATAAGGTAGGTGGATTATGTATATGAGTGAAGTGCAGGATGTAAGAAAAACAATATTGTAAGCTTGAGGATAAATGACAACTGACACTGAACTCTGTCTGGGAGATATTAAGGGATGATAGGGACTCCAGAACATGGTACAGCCCTGCTATGGCCTGAATTTTGTTCCCCTCCCTGACAAATTCCAGTGTTGAAATTCTACCCCTCAAGGTGATGGTAGTAGAAGGTGGGGCCTTTGGGAGGTGATGAGAGTATCCCCTCATGAATAAGATTAGTGCCCTTAGAAGAAGCCCAAGAGAGACCTATCATATCATCCACCACGTGCGAACATAGTGAGAGGGGGCCATTTATGAACCAGAAAACTGGCCTTCAGCAGACACTGAACCTACTGGCTCCTTGATCTTGAACTTCCCAGCCTCCAGAACTATGAGAAATCAATTTCTTCTGTTTGGCAGCACCCAGTTTATGATATTATAGCAACCTGAGTAGACTGAGACAAGCTTTATCTCAGAAATGAAGTTGCTACATGGGATGGAATTCAGTGCTAAGGATGGCAGAGTGGAAAGACAGGAGGAACTTGGATCCCTGATAATTGTGGACCATACCAACCCAGGACTACTACCTCCACACAAAATTGGTAAGTCCAGGGAAGTGGTAGCTTCAGCATTTCAGACCCAAGGATCAGCAAGGCTCTTTCTGTCTTTCAGGTCTGTCTTGCCTCTGCTTCTCCTAGCATGCTTGCTTCTGTCTCTCTTGAATAGAATCTCTCCACGTGGTGGGAAAAGTGCCACCAGCAACTTTTCATTTGGCACTTCACATGAATAGTGACAACATCTGCATGCTTCAGGCTCCATACTTGAAGCTTGTGATCCTAAAGCAATACCAGGATACTCCTCCCTTTTATACCTCTAGCTGAAAGTTCTGGGTCATTGGATAGGCCTGGGACAGGTACATGCCCATCCCTGAACTAGTATGATTGGCCTTTCAGTTGAGTAGAGGAATTATTTCCTGAAGGAACTAGGAGGAGGCAGACAAAAACTATACTTTCCATAATCTATTGCATCTCCTGTATTGCAATTATCTTTTGAGTTCTCCATCTCCTCTACTGCTTTGTAGGGCCTTGAGGGCAAAGACTGTGCCTTATTAATTTTGTACCCACCCAGTCAAGACTAGGACCTGGTATATAGTAGACCTTCAGCAAATAGTTGCTGAAGAAAAAAATGAACAAACAAATGCAGGCAAAGAATTTCATAGGAGTAGGTTAGGAACCCATGACAAAACTATAAGCAATAGGTAAAAATACCAGCAATAAGTAACGGCATTATGACCACTAAGCTAGCCTCAGGTCTGAGAATTTTATACAGTTCTGGCAGAGACAGGAACTTACTATAATGTAACCAGTTTAGACTGAATAAATGTGTAATTGGCATATAAACTTGTATGCCTAGGCAAGCAAGTATTTTTTTTGCAAGAAGTTCCTAAAAGCCTCTTATAATTTGTTGTTTAATCTTGTTAAAAATTTTAAAATGTCATATTTGCAAATGTGGGTCAGGATGATAGAAATGTAAACCACTATCAGAGAAATCAGTTTGACTGACACAAATGATAGGGATAATTTTAGATTCAGAATGGCTGGGGAACTACAAGATCATTTCATAGTAGACAAGTCTTGGTTTTATTAATGCCTTCCCAAAGCATTAGTTCAGGTAGGGCCACGTAATTTAATAAGAGAATTGTGCCAAGATAAGAAAATATATAAAAATAAAAACGAACATGAATGAGGTTCAAAATTGGCTTCTTTGGGAAATTGAGATGAGATAGCATGGGAGGGAGACTTGTGGTAAGAATTGCTGTATTCAGGGTTATGTGTGTATAGAAGGATGAGAAACATTCCACAGAGAATTAGCCACAGGATCACTTTTGAGGAAAGAAGCCAGACAGGGGCCGTCAGTGTTAATCTTAGGAAGAAATCATTTGTTGAGGAGGTGAGCAGAATAAAATATAGCCTTGTGAAAAGGATAGAGGTAAAATGAGTGAAAGATTTGCTTTAAAGATGCGATTTTATGCTCAGATTTTGAGTAATATCTCTATTCTATAATATATAGACTATCCTGGCATTTGTTGAATGAGTATACCTTCTTACTCAATTCTTAAGTATTTGGTTTATTTTAAGAATTAAAAAAATTAAGATGCACTGAGCTTATTTTTATACTAGATGTTATCCAGATCCTATATGATGTTACAGAGGGCAAAAATATCATATTGTATTCATTGTATATTCATCTCTGTATTTCCAAAACCTAATAAAGACTACAGCCGCACAGTAGACACTCAATAGATGGTTACTGAGTGAAAGATTCCTTAACTTCTGTAGCACTTTACAAATTCCAAAGTAGTTGCATACATATGATCTTATATAATACTATAATAGCCCTTTGAGGTATTTATAATACATTTTTCAGATGAGAAAATAGATTTAAAAGAGGAAAATGACTTTCCAAGTCACAAAGATTTTGAATCCAAATCTTCTTCCTTCTGTTTTAGTTTAGTCTAGTCACAATGCTTCCCTTCTATGAGTAAAGTATATTTTAAATCACTACACACCCAGAGACATACAGAGATATAGAGGCTATCTATAGGTTTGTCTGCTTAGCACCACACCTCCCTTAGGGGACCAAATGCTGCCATTCATACTATTCTTCCCTTCTGGTCACTGGAGTATGAAAATGATCCGTTTCAAGCCCATAATAGTACTCCAAGCTATTCCAATTTTAGTCCTTCTGGAGAATTTTTCAATTTAGAGGTAAAAAGGGTTATTGTCCTTTCAAGTTTCGGAGCCAGAAGAATGGAAAGTGAGTGTGGTCTGTTTATGGCCATGGAGGAAGAGTATTGTAGTTGCAGAAAAATAAGGCAAGCCAATTGTGATGTATAAAGATATAGAGCCCCAGACTGATCATGCCAAATAGGTCAGCTTCATCCTACATATATTGAACCATATGAAATTGCCATTTTTTTGTAGGTCAAAAATGGCTAAATATCGTTTTCATTTGGCTCAGTCTAACATCCAATATTATCCAGAATCTTAATAATAGAGATTAATCACTTAATAATAGTGATTTCCAGCTCTAGACTCTCTTGCGATAAATGGGAAAATGAAGGCCTAGAAATGTCAAAAGACTAGCTAAAGGTTAGTACTAATGCAGGTTTTCTGAATTTCAGTCTAGGACCCTGTCCATTAAGCATAATAAGTCTAAAATTTTAAACTAATCACTTTCAAATTTCATAAACCAGTTGCTCTTCACCACTTATTTTAAATTTAGATTATTTTCTTCTTTATTAAGCCTAGGGAAAGGGAAATGTGCTGTATGACTCAAGGCAGACAGATTTACTTGTTATAAGCTTTTCCAGGAAAAATAATTGATAGATTTTGACTAGTATCATGAACTTTAAAACCAAAAGAAATAACCTGACGCAAGTTAAATGTATGGTCATTTTAAAGGCAAAATTCACATATGCAAAATTCTGACTACTATATTTTTTCTTTTTAGTTAGATCTTCCAAGGAACGTCACAAACTTCTGTGTTTATAAGAAATAACTGGAGTTGCTTTTTCAACATGCAGGTTCCTGAGCCCCATTCAGACCATTGAATTAGTCTTTGGGGATGGGCATAAGCACCTTCTTTTTTTACCCCATGTAGAGATGGAGATCTTACTATACTGCCCAGGCTGGTCTTGAACTTCTGACCTCAAGAGATCCTCATGCCTTAGCCTCCTGAAGTACTGGGATTACAGGCATGAGCCACCTCATCCTGACTTTTAACAAGTTCACGAGGGGTTCTTATACACTCAAGTTTATGCAGTAGTGTCTTAAGTATTGCCATTCTCAGGGATTCCGTCACTTAATATGCTTCTTTACACTGGAAGGTGAGAATATTGAGAACACATCCCTTTAAAATGACTACATTGCCACACTTATCAATAGACTATGATGTAGGACTCAGGTGTATTGAGTGGGAAGTGATTAGCAAATGGGTATTCCACACGTGGGGCAACTCAGCAGCTCCTATTAATTAGCTTATCACCTACACATGGATGTCTATATTGCGCAACTCTTTGTCTTAACAACATAATGTTTCTGAAGAGCAATTAAGTGTTTGTGGCTCAGACCCTATGCATGTATCTTCAACTGAACTCAATATTATTGTTTTCCTGAAATCTGCTTTTACTTCTACATTATCTACTTAAGTTAATTGTACTATGAATCACCTGTCTAATCAAGCCAGAAAACTCAGAATGGTCCTCATGTCTATGTTTCTCATCTAATTAGACACGTAGTCGTGTTGTTGAACCTACTTTTCAAACATCTCTTGCTCGGATTAGTCTTTTTTCTCATAAGCCTTATTGCCATTGCCATAAGGCCTTCCCTTAGAGGTTTATCATCTCTTCTGGGCTTGTAAAATGCCTCCTAGAAGGCTTCCCTGTCTCTAGTCTCAAGCTTTCTGTAGTCCATCATTCACATTACCATTGAAAATAAATTCAAAATGCAAATCAGATTTTGCCACTCCTAAGATAGTTCCTCATTACCTGCTAGATAACGTCCAATTCATTTGCCTGGCACACAAGGCCATTTGTGATCTGATTCCACTTTTCAGTACTGACTCCGGGCAGTTCAAGGGGCAACATCTCAATGCTAAATATACCATTAAAAAAAATCTACTTTTTTTTTTTAATGGAGCAAGGAATAATTCTTTAGGCTCTGTTATAGTCCTTGGCACTGCAGTTGTCTTTCCTGACGCATTCTTAATATTTTCTTTAAGAGATTACACTAACCTTAATGCAAGTCCTTTGATCCAAAATCTCTTTAAGTTAATTTATCCCTCTATACCAGCATCCATCTGAAAATCCTAAAGGTTTATTTCTCAGCTGCTGAAAGTCTCTTCCTTGCTTATTCTTTGGGCTAGTTAAGAGATACATTTGTATTTGATCCTACAAGATCCTACCTTATTTCCAAGTTGCTTCTTATCTATCCTTTATAAAGCACAGCAGGCACCAGAGACTAGGCCTGGAAGGTTGCTGGGTGTAAACATCCTGTGTCCCTCTTCCAATAAGCACTGTAAAAAAAGGTTCTGATTTTTCCCAGCCACTATAAAGTCCTTTTGTTTGCATTCAGAAGTAAGGTGACTGATTTACTTTCTTAGCTGTGAATAGCTTAGCCACTAGGATCTTTAAAAACAGCCTGAGATCACTTAAGTTGTCCGCATTCTTAGAATCCAGTAGCACATTAAAAAATTAATAACACTGCCACAACCTCATGTGTCAGTTTGTTTTAATGATTAATAAACCTGCTGTCTGAAAACACTGACCTTGAAAGCATGACTTCATGTTGTGGGTTAAGGCTGTTTCATCTTGTTTTGTTGTCAGTGTATATGGACAATGTTGGGCATTAAAGGACATTTCCTTTATCCTTTTTGTAAGTCCATCTTCTAATCTTTTTTCTTTTTTTAAACCCTTACACTCGTTTTTACAGTGTTCATATCACTTAGGTTCTAAGATCTCTATATTTCTCTTCAAGTGGTGGTTGTCAGAGTTAGAGGATGTCGTGTTAGAGGTTTCACTGTCACTGAAAACACAAGGAAGCTTGCTTGATGGTCCCTATACTCCAGATTTCAATTTTATCAGTCAGAAAAAAGTACAGTGCCTTGTGCTCACTCATGGTCAGTTAATTATTCTTTTCTTTTTGATAATCTGTTTTGTTGTTGTTTTCTGTCATACCTGCCACCACTCAATACTATATCCTTTGTTTTGAACATTTTTCTAATTGTCTAAAGTCATTGTGAATCCCAACCATTACAGTTAATGGTTACCCGTGACCCGAGATGTTTGGGGGCATCACTTCTATCTTCTTATACAGGTCTCACAGAGAATATTAAACCCTAGGCCCATGAAAATTTACTTATATACCAACAAATACCTGTAAGAAAATTCAAGGAAGAGAATTTCACCCACATAGCAACAAACCACGTAAAATACCTAGAAACAATCTGAAGAGGAAATGTGAGATTCATTACAAAGGGAAAAAAATACAAAACCACTGAGATAAAAAGAAAGTTTTAAAAATAGATTTTGTAGCTGAGAAAGACCTAGCATTCACCCAGAAGGCCTTAAAGTGAGTGAGTTAAGGAAATGAATGCCAGAGTCTGAAGAATCTGTGCTGCTACTGGAGGACCTGGTGCTGGGAAGCCACAGCCACTTTGTGACTTTGGCTTTCTGAATAGACCAAAATCAAGAAAGCTTGGTGAGTATTATACCACCTGCAACCCAAGTTACAATAGGAACACTGATTGCAATTAGCATTTGGTCAAGCTACAGTGTTTTTTCTAGGTAATATTTTCTAATTTCATTTTATGAGAAAATATGGCCATTTTTGTTTAGTATTTAAAAATCATTGCAAACTCTGACAGATTTTAAATGTGATTATTTATTGAAGGTCAATAAACACTCGGCTTTAAAAGGTCAAACTTTACATAACAAATTGGACATTTTAGCTTCAGTATGGTTCGTTTTTAAAAAACCTTTACATGACTCTTTTTGGGAGAGAGTAAAACTGAAACTTTCTGGCATACTGAACACCCAAGAAATAATTCTTAAGGTAGTTTCATTTGCTACAAGTTTCAAAAAAATTTAAAAAATAACCTAAATGAAATTTTTCTTTGAAGTGATTATATATCTCCCTGTCTCTGAACAGAATATTCCAAGCACACATTAAATTTCTTTGGATATCACAGGTTCAGAAGAACAGGGGAAGTAAGGAGCTTTCTATGCAAATTCTGTCCAGCCATTCAACAGCTGTGCACTTTGGGCAAGTCAATAAATCTCTCTGATCCTTGTATTACACACAAAGTGAGCTGTTTACTTTGCCAGGTTCTCATATGGGAGAAAATCAGAGCATGGATTATACACAACTACATATAGCAGTATTGTTTCAAGTTAAGTCTGGGATTCAAAAGAAAAGATAACTAACTTTTTTTTGAGTGATACTTTTATGCCAGGCACTTCACACGTTTTATCTTCTTTAATATTCATAACAACTTGATAAGGTAGTTATTATTCTCATTTTATCAATCATTGAGATATGAAAACTTAGAAAAGCTAAGTAACCTGCTATTTGCAAACAATGATGAGAGAATTAGAACTAAGTGGGTCAGGCATTTTATTCATTTTTGAGGGGTAAATCAAGGTCCATAAGGATTATTTGAATTTGCCATGGTCACGTACTCATCAAAACTAAGATTTAAATATAATATTTTCACTTGTCAGTTTATTGGAGGATTTTTGTTTTTTTTTCAGTTTTTGCATCGCTAGAAGAAAGTATATAACTGCACATTTCTTGATATGATAGAATTAGTATTAATTTCAAGTGTGATAGTGATATTATGGTTAATATTTTCTAGAGTCCTTCTTTTAGAGATACAGTCTAGAATACTTATGATTGAGCAGTAAATGATGTCTAGAGTTTGTTTTAAAATTGCCTGGAGGTAAAGGGGATTGTGTGTGGTTTGAGGGTACAGACGAAACAAGACTAGCATGAGTTAATAAATTTTGAAACTGGGTCATGAAATCTAAATCTACTTAATTTCAAAGCCTAAACATTGTTGTCAGGTGTAGCCCCTAAATACCATCAATTACAACACTGTATTTCTAGGTCTTTTCTAAATGAAGTAAAGTAGTGATTTTTGAAAACCACCAATGATGATGCACTCTTCCCATCTTCTGCATTTGAGTGTATGCGTTCCCTCTGGGTAGCACTCTCTAGCATCTCAGGCCACTCTCACTACCGACTGACATCGTCCAGATTCATGCAGTTCCTCTTTTACTTTGCAGATAAAGAGATTTATTCACCCAGCTAAAGCCTCTGAATTGCTGCTGATGCTGTGTGGCTTACTTTGTTGAGACATGAAGTGATTCCCAAAGTCTCCAAATGGCTATCTGTGGAAGTCTTCCGGTAGGCAGCTAGCTTCTGTTGCCCACACAGAAATACTCACTACTGAGCTTTCTGCTGGTTCTCAAATCTGCATTGGAAGTTGTCTGCTCACAGAGAAGTGGGTTTATCATGAAGTTATCAAAGCTTAAGTTTTTAGGCTCACCACCTGTGTGGGCTGCGTCTAAGATCCCAGCAATACGATTAGAGTGTTGTGAATTCAAAGAATTCTTTACTCTAGTCCTTGCCAAGAAAACTTGAATTTTCCTGAAATCTTATAGCTGATTTATGATAAAAGCTCAATATTTTCCAAATGTGATAACAGTCCTAAAATATGGAAAAAAGCATTGCAGATTATGTTTTAAAATTAATTAGTAAAATATTATGTTATTTTTCTGGATGCTTGTGGTATATGTCAGTTTTTCAAGACTTGTAATTTGTTGTGATTTCTTTTCTCCTTGTCTATGAGTTTTCATTTTTGAACCTAATTGTTTGTATTCATCGTTTTGAGTTTTCTTAAAAAGCGTATTCCTAAATTATGTTGGCTTTAGGGATCATAAAACCTGGACCCATGCATGTACCCACCCCATTATCTTGGCATCATTTGTATATTGAACTATTTGCCTTTCTCTAGAGAGTTTATACAGCTCCCCAAAGGCTCTCTAGTTCTTTCTGTCTTAGGAGAAAGGGGGACTCACCCTGAAAAGTGGGCTCAGGGTGTTGATCCCGGTGGATCCAGACAGTAGTATACCAATGTTCTCGTGCTTCCGCTTGTCTCATAGGAGTGGGGCTGTGTTTTCACAGCTTTTACCTTTCCTCTTCTGAGACATATGATCGGGTCTAAGTCACATTACTGTCTGTGAGGACTGACTCCTTAGTATGCTATGCATACCCACAAATCCAGTAACTCTAGTTCACCTGGTCCGGTGGGGCACATGCCCTGCCATCTTAACAAGATAATAGTATCTTCTCTATAAGCCTTCCCCTTAGTGGAGGCTATCTGTGTGTACTCTTTAGACTCCAGCCTCTTATTAGGAGAAAGCGGGGCCATTATCTCAGGGTCCCTAGTTTGGGGAGGAGAGGCACACAAATGACTCTCAGAGAACTTAGGAGTCCATGATGTTTCCTACCAGGATGCAATTGGATTCACACATAGACTCTCATAGTATCTGAGCTGCATTGTAATCATTGCTAGACTGTCCTACATGCCGAGTAAGCTTTGGGTAATAACTATATTTTCTGAGTTGAAAACCGAAAAACTGGGAAATTTTTGAGTGTCCTTTTTTTTTTTTTTTTTTGAGGCGGAGTCTCGCTCTGTCGCCCAGGCTGGAGTGCAGTGGCCGGATCTCAGCTCACTGCAAGCTCCGCCTCCCGGGTTTATGCCATTCTCCTGCCTCAGCCTCCTGAGTAGCTGGGACTACAGGCGCCCGCCACCGCGCCCGGCTAGTTTTTTTGTATTTTTTAGTAGAGACGGGGTTTCACCATGTAAGCCAGGATGGTCTCGATCTCCTGACCTCGTGATCCGCCCATCTCGGCCTCCCAAAGTGCTGGGATTACAGGCGTGAGCCACCGCGCCCGGCCTGAGTGTCCTTGTAGGGGTTATAGAAATATGTAAAATATGAATTGTCCTGGAAAATCTGGAAAAACATGTATTTAAAGAGCAGTTTACTGGTGTTTAAAATGACCCTAGGGTGCTGTGCACTTTGAATTCCTTTAGCTGTTCTTCATGTTTCATCTCTTCCTTGCTGTCAGGTTAGTAATGATAATTTCTTGTTGCTGTCTATGAGTATGCCAGTTAACAGTCTTTCTTCATAGTATAGGTAGTGGTTTTCATAGTGAGTCTGGAGCCAGGCTGTTTGGGTGGAAATCTCAGATCTGCTATATAAAAGCCATGTAACTGTGGGCAAGTTACTTAACCTTTCTGCTCTTCAGTTTTCTCATGTATGAAGTGGCAGAAAATAATAGTACCTATGTCGTAAGGTTGCTATGAAGATTAAGTGAAATAAAATGCTTAAAACAATGCCCTGAAAATAATAGGTGCTCAATAAATGTCTGTTATTGTTATCCTCTTTCTCATTTGTTGTTTTGAATCTCCTAAGGACTTGGAAAACAGTCAACTCCTTCAAACTCTAAATAAGATACAAATTCAGCCAAGTGTGGTGGCATGTACCTGTAGTCACAGCTACTCAGGAGACTGAGGTAGAAGGATCACTTGAGGCCAGGAGTTGGAGGCTGCAGTGAGCTAAGATTGTACCCCTGCACTCCTGCCTGGGTGATAGACAAACTCTCTGTCTTGAAAGAAAAAAGTAATAATTAAGTTTTAAGAATAAATAAGAGAAAATTGCATAGTCTTTGAGTGCATAACCAAAAAGCCTAATTAGTAAAGTGGTTGAGTATTAATGTGGCTGTCCCATTCAGGCAGGAAAAAGCTTTAATGAAGAACCTTCTTTTTTTTTTTTAAGTGCTGCTCACCTCACCAGTCTTTCTGATTAACAGAATCTTGACCCCAATTATCAGTCTAGACAAATAATTTTTTGTTTGTTTGTTTGTTTCTGTTTTGAAAGAGAGTCTCGCTCTGTTGCCCAGGCTGGAGAGCAGTGGCACGATCTCTGCTCATTGCAAGCTCTGCCTTCTGGGTTCACGCCATTCTCCTTCCTCAGCCTCCCTAGTAGTTGGGACTACAGGTGCGTCCGCCACCTCGCCCAGCTAATTTTGTTTTTGTATTTTTAGTAGAGACGGGGTTTCACCGTTTTAGCCAGGATGGTCTCGATCTCCTGAACTTGTGATCCGCCCGCCTTGGCCTCCCAAAGTGCTGGGATTACAGGTGTGAGCCACCGTGCCTGGCCTAGACAAATAATTTTAATGTTTTACAAAGTAGTATTTAATTTAAGTCTTTATAATAGTGACAAAAAGATGAAAATGACTTGGCCTGAAATATGAGCATATAACTTGCAAGTAGCTATATTAAATACAGTGATGCTCAGAATAAATTTTAAATAATGTTCTGTGTGGTTCTCATGTTGATTTCTAATGTTCTATGTATAGCAACTAGTGACAACTTTAGTCAATAGAGGATAAAGGAAACATTTCTGTCCTCGTTCAGTGTAGATTCTTTTCTTTCATCATCCTGATTTTCACAAGCTTCAGGCAGTTACTAATTCTAACTATCCTTCCTCCTTGTTGGTCCCCAGCAGACCCATGCAAGGCTGCAAATTTCAGGGCATGATCAACCTTGAACTAATTCTGAGACAATATCTTTTGTCTCTGTGATGAAAGTGACTGAAGATTATGAGGCTCAGCACATAGAAGTCTCTCAATAAATACTTATTAAATGAATGAATGATTGATTTGGTTTTCAGTGGAAGGAGAATAATACACATGATCTATAAAAACTCCCTGAATTGCACAGGAATCACTAGGCCTACACTGTTGTTTCTTGTGTCACACTGTTAAACATCATCCTGAGTCTTTCAGCCAGAACTTGTATTGTTTGGTGCATGCATGAAATCATATGTGCACAAGGCTATATATTCACAAACTGTGTGATACTTGTTCTGGTAGGTAAGAGGTCTTTTTGCTTGGTTTAACTGGATGGGTAACATTGTGAGATAGTAGATTGCAGACAGGAAAGCAGTGAATATCATTGTTAAACATGTTAAAATTCATTTAAGTTAAAATTTTTTATTTTGCTTTAATTCCTGAACTTTTATTTGCCTATGGTCAATCTTTTTTAGGTTCCTTTTGTCTCAGTAAACTTTGTTTACAAGCATTCAAGGCACTAATAGTGACATTGTTTTTATTACATTTTCTGTATTAGAGATTATAATATGCTTCTAAACATCTGATAAAGAAAAAGAAAAGGGAGCAGTTAAATAAGTGACCTAAAATCAGGACTAAATTCAAAACAAGCTTAAAGGTTTGCCGTGAACGAAAAAATTTAAAATTTAGTTGCTCCATCTAGTGGTGAACTGTTATATGACTTTAGTGAAAAGATTTTAGTTTTTCATGTTGAAGATTCTATTCAAATTTTGTTCTGGTAGGTAGAAAAAAAGTATTTAATGGACTTACTATCTTATTTTGCCACTTAAAATAACAAAATTTACCCAACATGAGAAGAAAACCACTACTTAATGAATCTAAATAAACGTAAAGACACATCTGTAACCAACTCAAATTTCATATAATTATTTCTTTCTCAATCAGTCTAGGAACGAGCATCAACATTTATATCTGTATCTATACTCAACCTAAAATTATATATCACCCTGAAAGTTTAGGCCTAGCCCGAGTTAATAGGAGAGAAATGTTAATAGGGAGATCAACCCCTCTGCAGTTAAGATCATGGACTTTTTGATTCAGGCCTTAATAAGGCCTGAGAAATGTTCTAAGTTGTATAAAAATATCAACTTAGCCAAAAGATATTTAGAAATCAAGATTACATGTTTACCTGAATGGAATACGTTGCTGTGGTTAACAATGGGTTCTAAGCCAGGCTACTTGAGTTCCAGTTCTGGAAAGTGCTTATTAGCTGTGTGGCCTTTGTGCCTTGGTTTCTTCATTTATGAAATGAAAATACTACTACCTCTCTCACAGAGTTATAAAGTTAAATGAGATGCTGCCTGGAAGGTACTTGGAATTGCACCTGACACAGAACAAGTACTCCAATAAAAATATTTCTGGTATCATTACTGACTTCATTTTCTGTATTTGTGATTTTTTTTTTTTTTTGGTATGTAATTGAACTGTGCCAAGTACTCAGACAGTTTGTCAAGACATTGGGAATCTCCTGCTTCTCTGACTCAGTGAAGTGTTCCCACCCTAGGAGAGACAGCAGTCCAAAATCCCATTGTACCACATTGTGTTTTTTTACACATTATTATTATTATTTTAGAAATGGAGTCTCCCTGTGTTGCCCAGGCTGGACTCAAACTTCTGGGCTCACACCGTCTTCCCATCTCAGCCTCCCGAGTAGCTGGGACTACAGGCACCTGCCACCATGCCCGACATAAACATTATTGATATGGTCATTCATTTTCCAAATTCAGCTCTCTTTCCCAGAATTTCAGCATTCACTGGAAAGCAGAAATAGTGTGCTTGCTCCTGGGCATGCCCCAATGTCTGTTTATTTCCTCCTCAGTACTTCAAAACCATGATTTGATTTTAGTCTTTTCTGACAGCAAAGCAAAAGTTCTATCAGAAAACATGGAAAGACAGATTCCATTAGAATCTGGAGAAAATAGCATGCTGGGTTGAGCACGTTAGACTACATTTTTTGGAAGGGTGTGAGCCATGAAAATATCTTTTTTTCCAGGATCTAATTGCAAGTTACCTTGTACGTATCTGAAAGTGCTTAAAAACACTGACTGTGGAGCCAGAATTCCTAGTTTTAAAGCTTATCTCTACCAATTTGTTAGTTGAATAACTTTGGGCAAATTATTGACCAAGTTTTTATATGAGCCAGTTTTTATGCACTTGTAAAAGCTAAATAAAAGAACCTATCTTAAAAGTTGTTCTGCAAATTATGTGAACTAATATGTATAAAGTATTAATAGCTGGAATACTGCATGGTGTGTAGTAAGTACTGTGTAAGGGTTACTTGTTACAGAGTCATTATTTGTGGATGGTCATTATTCTGTGGAGGATGAAATATTGTATCCAAATTCAACATAGGAAGAGACTTATTCTTTGCCTTTCATCTTTTTGTGATATCTTTCTATATACTTTTTTCTTTCTTTTTCTTTTTCGAGATAGAGTCTTGCTCTGTTGCCCAGGCTGGAGTGCAATGGCATGATCTCAGCTCACTGCAACCTCTGCCTCCCGCATTCAAGTGATTCTCTCGCCTCAGTCTCCTGAGTATCTGGGATTACAAGCACCCGGCATTATGCACAGCTAATTTTTGTGTTTTTGTAGAGACGGAGTTTCACCATGTTGGCCAGGCTGGTTCTTGAACGCCTGACCTCAGGTGATCCACCTGTCTCTGCCTCTCAAAGTGTTGGGATTACAGGTGTGAGCCACCGCACCTGGCCTATACTCTTTTCTTGACTCTGGTCTTGAATTTTCTTTGCCTCTTCCCAGCCTTTTACTTCCAGTTTTTCTTCTTAGATGGTACTGTTGACTTCAGGAACTCTTTTCTCCTATTCATACACTTTTCTCTAACCTTTTGAACTTAACCAGGGAACCTCAAGGTTCCCTGGTCATGTCAAGAACATGAAGTATGTTTGTTCTATATGTGTTTCCAGTGCCTTGCAGGGAGCTATAGTAGGTGCTCAATAGACACACATGAGTGAAGTATACAGAAAAACCAGCTTGCAGCTGTTGGCTCACGCCTGTAATCCCAGCACTTTGAGAGGTCAAGGTGGGCAGATCACAAGGTCAGGAGTTCAAGATCAGCCTGGACACGATGGTGAAACCCCGTCTCTACTAAAAATACAAAAATTAGCTGGGCATGGTGGTGGGCACCTGTAATCCCAGCTTCTCAGGAGGCTGAGGCAGAGAATTGCTTGAGCCCAGGAAGCAGAGGTTGCAGTGAGCCAAGATTGTACTACTGCACTTCAGCCTGGGAGACAGAGTGAGACTTAGTCTCGAAAATAAACAAACAAAAACAAATAACAACAACAAAAAATTAAAACCAGCTTGCATTTGCATCTGAAGTTTGTGATTGTCTCTGAAAAGGATACCTACAATTACAACAACTATTTTTATTTACTTAGCAATCATAAATGCCAGGCACTGTAGCAAGGATTTCATGTAGCATGATCTCATTTAATGGCAATTTTTAGGGTGGGGAGGAAATCCTGTAAGTTTCTTTTAAAAACATTTTAATTGACAAATAAAAACTATGTATTTATCATGTACAACATCATTTTGAAATATGTTTACATTGAAATGACTAAATCAAGCTAATTAACATATGCATTACATCACACATTCTTTGTGTGTGGTGGTGAGAACACTTAAAAGCTACCCTTTGAGCAATTTTCAAGAATACAATACCTTGTTATTAACTATAGTCATCATATTGTACAATAAATCTTCTGAACTTATTCCTGCTGTCTAACTGAAATTTTATATCCTTTGACTAACATCTTCCCTACTACTCCCCACCCCCAGCCTTTGGTAACCACCTTTACACTGTCTACTTCTATGATTTCAACTTTTTTACATTCTACATATGAGATCATATGCTATTTGTCTCTGATTGCCTGGCTTATTTCACTTAATGTTCTCCAGGTTTATTTTTCCACGTTGTGGCAAATGACAGGATTTCCTTCTTTTAAAAGGCTGAATAGGATTACATTGTGTATCTGTACCACATTTTTTTGGTATATTCATCTGTTGATGGACATTTAGGCTGATTCTTTTAGTTATTATAAACAATGCTTCAGTGAACATGGGAATACAGATATTTCTTAGGCTTATTCCCTATCTTAGCTATTATAAATAATACTGCAATGAACATGGAAGTGCAGCTATCCTTTCAATATACTGATTTCATTTCCTTTGGGTACATAACGAGTAGTGGGATTGCTGGATCCCTATTAGTTTCAGTTTACAAATCAGGAAGTTGAGTTTCAGAAAATATAAATTACATGCCCAGAGTGTCATTTGCTAATGACCAAAGCATCTTTCTTCTGAAAGAGCCCCCTATTTGTTATTGGAGAATGCCTTCATTTTTTAATTCCTCTTAATATGTTGGATGCAGCTATAGTTTTTTCGTCTACTATCTCTTACCAGGCAAGCACGTTTGCTGAACTTCCCTAGAGAACTACACATTTGAGAGGTTGCAAGTTCAAATATTATAGGAGCCATACAGAGAACATCAGGAGTGAGGTATACCAAGTATTTGTTGTATGAGGAGTATGGACTGTGTCTACATGGGAGCAGTTCTAACTTAACTCCAACCCAAAATTGTCAGCAAAAAAGCAGATCCAATGTTGACATACATTCTGAGTTTTCAAGAGCAGCTGGAAATCTTGAGTTTTATGTGTAACCTCTGAATTCCACACCTGAAATTTAAGTATTGTCTCAAAGAAAGAATCTTATATAGGCCACACAGAATGGGCCCATAGGCCATATCTAGCCCTTGGGCACCTATACACTAAAAACAGTGGAGGCCCTGGTTCCTCTACTCTGAAACTAAGCTCCAGGCCCAATGACAGGGACAAGCATGAGCTGCAAGTAGTTGTCATCAGTCTGGGGAATGCATGTGCATATGAGGAGCAGAGGCTTCTCCATCAGCAAATAAGTTGTTGTGCAGTTTTTTTTTTTCTTCTTTTTGATGCTGTCTCTTGACTGGGAACTTGATAATTCCTATTGTTAGCAAACTCAAGCAAGTGCTTGACTTGGAATACCTCCCTGTCTCTTTAGGTTTCCTAAATAAGCATTTTTTATTTTAATTCTCTGTGAAGAAAAACAACTGTGCATAGTAATTCATTCAATAGGGTGAGAGACTGAATATAAATAATTGCATCTCTTAGAAGGTTAAATATAAAAAGAGCCCCACTGAAACAGAGAGAGAGAGAGGATATACACCACCATTCCAGTTCTAGCCACCAAGTCTAGCAGATTGGCTTTCTTCTAATCTACATAATCCTCTAGTTGCCTGACTCCAAGCTTCATGATGGGAGGGGCCTTGTCTTGTCACAGCAGTATCCCCAGGCTCTAGTACGTCGTCTTAATACAACGTAGGGGTTCAATAAATATTTGTTAACTCTCAGCCTTTCAACTTAGATGACATCCTGTCACCCTAAATTTAGTATGTTCAAATCTGAATGTCTCCAAATCAGCTCCCTTCTGGACCTCCCGGTTTGTATAAATGGCATTGTTATTTTCTTATTCATGCAAGCTTGGAAGCTTCGAGTCACCTTGGAAATCCCTTGTTTTCCTCATCCTGTCAGTTGCCAGGTCCTGTTAATCCTCAGTGAGTAATGTCGGTTATATCCTCGCTATCCTTCCCTTCCCCGTCCACGTCACTCTAGCCTAAGCCCCCCGTGACCTCATGCCACAGGGACCAGTGCAATCGTTGCTTAACTGCTCTCCTTAGTTTTATGCCTTCCTCTCCCTAATATGTTTATCACAGGAAAACAAATTTTTGAGGACTTTAGCCTTTGGAGTTTCTCATTATTTATTAGAGTCTAGACTTAGCTTTTCATTGCAGACAAGTCACAATTTATTCACACTTAACACACCAGTCTTAATATCCATTATGCCACCACACATATCCTCTCTTTTAGTCACACTGGTTCCATGAGTAGTTCCTGAAAACACTGAGCAGAGGTTTTCTTTTTCTTTTTTACATTTCATATTTCCTTAGCTGCTTCTGGTTAAATAAATCTTTCCCCAAATTTCTGTTCTATACTAGTCTTTTGGTGAGACAAATGCTTGTCTTTTTTTCCCCCAATATAAATCTCACTGACATTCTAGCACACTAATTAGATCATGAATATAGAATGTATTCCATATACTGTTTTATAGAAAGGCAGTAGAGTATAGTAGTCAAACATAGCCCCTGGAGCCAGGCAGCTGACTTCAAATGATTTCAATCCTACCACACACTATCCCGGTGACTTCGGGCAAGTAACTAAATCTCTCTGTGCCTTAATTATCTCATGATGCCTATTTTGAAAGATTGCTAAGAGAATTAAATGGGTCACTGCATGTATAACAATGCCTAGCCCAGGATAAGTACCATAAAAGTGTCAACTATCATCATCATCTTCACTATCATCATCATGTTATTCTTTTATGTGTATGTCATTTCTCCATAACTGATTTGTAAACCCTTTCAAATCAGAAGTTTCCACATATCCCTCTGCTTTGCACATAGGAGACTCACAGAAAAGCAGTGTGATGCAAAGCTTTGTGGTAGTCAAGACACCAGGCCTGTCAGATTAGGCAGGTCTCTCCACTTCTTTGAGACCCCATTTGCTTATGTGTAAAATAGAAATATTTGTTTCTTAATGTTTATGTTGTGTATTCAGTTAAAATGTTTCATAGACAATAACTCATTGATTATCTGCCTGCCTACCTCCCTCACATATGAGATAATTTATGGAAGCACGCTGGAAATGGAGGCATGCAGATGTAACCTGTATTACCAAGGTGCTCAGTAAGTGCTTTTTGATGAATGGGATCAAATGCTCCACTGTCTTTATTTTTTTCCAATGTAAACTCCATTTAAAGTGAATTAGAAGAATTTCTTTTTGATGTTTTTCATCGATAGTGTCCCAATTTTCTCGTGAAGCCCCTCCCTCCTTTCATTCCAGGGCATCATTGTTTCTTTTAAAGCGGCAGGTAGTGACTGTGAATACAGGCAGCTGGTTCTATGGTGTGTTGGTGCCTGGAGAAATCGTACAGACTGAAGATATCTCTTAAAATAATATGTTTTAACTCTTATTCCAAAGTGTTTAGGATTTTTTGCCTGCTGTTTATCAGAATGATCACAATCCTTTTTCAGAGTAAAAAGAGATGCTAGATTTAGGGGAAGGGGAATAGAATAATGAGGTATAGAAAACCAAATATTATCATGGGAGAAAAGAAAATCAGAACAGGAAACTGACGTAAGAACAATAACTGTATTAGATTAAAAATAAACTAAACGGGGGAGTCATGTAAGATGAATATGATTTCCTTTAGTCAAGAAACTGTGGCTTGTTTAGTTTTTGTGAAGTGTAATATTACCAAAACCATAGTAAAAATACTGAGTACAGAGGGGTGTATGATACAGCCAGCTGTGGGAATTTCTAGGCTGGCTTCTGTGCTAATTATTAAGTACCCCAGCTCTCATCCTATATTCAAACCAAGCATCCATAAACTCTAGCAGGATGAAGTATAGGAAGATATTGAAATACCAAAGTAACTATGGAAATGGGAGGAACAAAGAGAATTCTTGGAAGTCTCTGGGTAAAGATAAAAGGAAAACAGAATAAAGAAGATCTCACAGCAGGGGCCTGTGACAGATCTTCAAATCAGGAAGTCAGAGAAGATGAAGTGAAGCAGAGCCAAATCTCCACATCCAGGGAGATGGCCCGTAGATTATAACTACCCTGTTAACTTTCAGGTAACTCACACAGGAGAACAGAACTGGAAACACATAAAACATAAGTTTAATTCTCTCAGTAAATGACGCAAAAAAAAAAAAAATAGCAAGAATTTTGAAAATGATCTTACATTTAGGAAGATTTTATAGACTGCCTGAATGTCTTAACCTGGAGAACAGCATTTCTGGATTAGCCAAATTCTAAATGTAAATTTTTTCCCAAAATGTTAGGAAACCATGCTTGCTTTGCCTATAAACTTGGGGGATTCACAGACATATAGATGAATAGAAAGAGATATATAGAGATGCCAAACAAAAGTTTTTTGAAAGAAGATTATAGTTTTGTGCCAAACTAAATAAAACACAATGGGCCACTGCATTTGGGTGATGTATAGGTTATTTACTTCAATGCAACAAATGCCTTCAAATGTAAGTGTCTTCACATGGTTTCTTATTTTTTGTTAATTTGCTTGTTCATGAGGTCTCTCAAGGCCTAGGCTTGGAATTCACACACAGTCATTTTCTTTCATTCAGTCAAATGAAGTCTTTATCAGCTCACATTCATGGGGTGGGAAAATTGACTCCTCCTCTTCATGGAAAGAGCTGCAAAGAATTTCTTTTTTGGCTATTTTAATCTATCTTAGGTGTTTAACTCTATTACAAAATCAGACAAGAGATGTGAAACAATTTGACTTAAACTGAAAACTTCTAAATCATTGCAAAGTATTATTATTACATAGCTGACCAATTGTTCCTCCTCTCCTTTTACAGTGTCTTCTTGGCATATGTACTCATGAGGAACTTCAGGACAGGATACTGCAGGCATGCTGAGCCAATTGGCAGGGTATTAGGCCATGCAACACCTCCATCTTTTTGCTCTTTGCGATTCAGTAGCTCAGGCATGTGTCTGCTACTAATTCAATGACGTGTAAAATGTACTGAATTTCTGAAAGTTTTCTGTGTGCTGTAAATCTTGTGATAATATTTATCACTAGCTCAAGTACTGATCTCTAGATGTCTAGTTCCAAGGAAATTTACATTTCAACTAAGTAAGATAGGTTTTTATCTTCTTAAATTTTGGTACCAGAGGGCCTAAAGATAAATAACAGAACCAAAAAAAAAAAAAAAAAAAAAAGAAGAAGAGAGAAAAAATGTTTAATTACCTTGTTTATTTAGCTCTGTGACATCCTCTCAAAACTCAACAATGAAAATGGGCCCAAGGGCTCAGTGCTTGTTTGTAGTAGTCATCTCTTGAGGTGGCTCTACAATGCAGGGTTCCCCTTTTCTGAGGAGCTGCCATCATGCACAGACATGTCCTCTGCTGACCTTTGCCCTGATAGCTGTGTCTACATTAGCCATCTTTATTCCCTGGACCATGACTAATTGGTTCAGGTCTGTCACCTGACCTAAGCTGGGCCAATCAGTTTGTCTCTTTTGTGCACTGGAAGTGTTGCAAGAAGAGAAACAGCATAATTTGAAAGTTGTTGGTAGTTGAGACACATTGTAAAACGCTGGAAAGGAGGCCCACAACCTCCTGCAGAGCAAACACCCTAGTTCCTAACCTTTCTGATCCAAGTTTTCCTTTGATCCTGTAAGCTATTCTATTATTCTTCCAGTACATTCTCTGTTTTTTTCAAAACTAGTAGAGTTAGTTGTTATTACTTGTTATCAAGAGAAACTTAGCTGACAAAGGATACCCACATCCATGGCTGAATAGTCAGAAGAAAATGGTTTATCTGGGTGCTATTTCATTCATTCATTCATTTGACAGTCATTTATTGAGGGCCTATTACATATCAGTTACAGAGATAGGCACACGAATAAGATAGAAGGAGGTGTGAGGATAGTCACACCTACCTACAATTCCACTAAGTTGTGATAATACTAAAGTGGAAATACTTGCAAAGTGATGTGGGAGTACAGATAAGAGTACAAATGAACTCTTTGTGTAGGTTGGGGAACTGGGGTTAATCAGCTTGGTCAAGGATGTAAGCTAAAAACTAAATCAAAGCTACACAGAAAATATAATCTCATTACATTACAGTGGTAACAAATGAAGAATTTCTACGTAGAAACTGAAGACCAGCTGTTCTCAATATCAACTCAGCTCTGAAGAGTGAAAACTGATTTGAACAGCAGCATGAGAGATTTAGATTACAGATGGAAGCATTTCCTGACAGTGAGAGTTGTTAACGTTGGGAGGTTGTAGAATCTTCTCTTCTGGAGGTTTGAAAAGTAATAGTTCTTCATCTGCCTAGGATGATGTTATTGTGATGCTGTCTAAAATAGGGAGATAGAAGATAATCACTCAAGGTCTTTTCTAGCTTAGAAATTTTTTTTTTTTTTTTTTTTTTTTTTGAGACGGAGTCTCACTCTGCCCCCAGACTGGAGTGCAGTGGCCGGATCTCAGCTCACTGCAAGCTCTGCCTCCCAGGTTTATGCCATTCTCCTGCCTCAGCCTCCTGAGTAGCTGGGACTACAGGCGCCCGCCACCGTGCCCGGCTAGTTTTTTGTATTTTTTAGTAGAGATGGGGTTTCACCATGTTAGCCAGGATGATCTCTATCTCCCGACCTCGTGATCCGCCCGTCTCGGCCTCCCAAAGTGCCAGGATTACAGGCTTGAGCCACCGAGCCCGGCCAGAAATTTTTATAACACTGTCATTTGAAAAAAAAAAGACTTCTTAAAAAAGCATTTTTAGGTTCAAGCAAAACTGAGAGTAAGATACAGAAATTTCCCTTGTACCCTCTGCCCCCACGTGCACAGCCTCCGCCGTTATCCATATCTCCCACCAGCATGGTACATTTCTTACAGCTGACAGACCTGCCTTGACATATCATTATCACCCCAAATTCGTAGTTTACTTTGGGGTTCACCCTTGGTGTTGTACATTCTGTAAGTTTGAACAAATGTATAATGACATGTATCCACTATTATAGTATCGTAGAATATTTCACTGCCCTAAAAATCCTGTGTTTCGCTTATTACTCCTTCCCTCCCCCTCAACCCTTGGCAACTACTGATATTTTTACTGTCTCCATAGTTTTGCCCTTTCCAGAATGTTACATAATTGTAATTAAACAGCATGTAACTTTTCAGATTTTTTTCTTTCACTTAGTAATATGCATTTAATTTCCTCCATGTCTTTTCATAACTTAATGTCTCATTTCTTTTTAGCACTGAACATTATTTCATTGTTTGGAGGTACCACAGTTCATTTATCCATTCACCTATTGGAGAACTTCTTGGTTGCTTCCAAGTTTGGGCAATTATGAATAAAGCTGCTATAAATGTCCCTGTGCAGCTTTTTTTGCATGGACATAAGCTTTCAGTTCCTTTGGGACACTGTCGATTTTTAGGAAAACTGTATAAAATGGATAAAAAAATAAAATTAGGGGCAGAAAAGTAATGCCCAAAGTAGAAGAATAATCAAATTAACTATTCCCTCTTGAATCAGGAATGTGAGAAGTGAAGAGATTCAAGTCTTCAAGATTTGTTATTTTGGAAATTGTTTTGAAATCACATAGTCCATTGGTTGTTCTAGAACCTCTTGGTTGGGACTCAACTGATGGTCAACTAATAGAGGCTCCTGTCTTTTCCTTCCCAGCCCAGAGTCCTTTAGTTTCTCCTAATTCGGTTTGCAACTATCCCACCCATGATGAGATGACATTGCTGCTGCCTCAACCTGTAACTGGAGCCTCCTCATCCTGTTCTCCAAAGGCCCACCCAGGTCCCTCTCTCCCTTCCTCCCTCCCTCCCTCCCCCTCCCTCCCTCCCTCCCTCCCTTCCTTCCTTCCTTCCTTCCTTCCTTCCTTTCCTAAATAGTATAACATGAACTTAAAATTAAAGCATGTGCTCAGAGAATGAGTCTAATTGGACTAAAGATAAGGTATATGAATAAAAAATAAAAATAGAACATGGAGTTAGGTAAAAATGTGTGGATTTGCTAGACCACAAAGTTTAGAGTTCATTGAGTAGACATCGAAAAATTAATGAACATAACATTTGGAGGATAAGCATGTAAATGGTGTGTAGTGAAAGGCTCTTGAGAATTGTTAACAGATAGTTTAAAAAGTCAAAGTGGGAAATCATTCCAAATGTTACATTAACATTTTATTTTAGATTAACACCTAAAAGTGTACATGCATGCAGCCCTATTTTGAAGTTGGGTTAAGGCCTTGTTTAATTTTTTTTTTTTAATGTGGATACAGTTATTGATGTTCTAAGTTGTCTTTTTTGGTTCAAACGTAACTATGATGCATTGCCTACAATTTTAGTTTTGGTTTCTTGAAAGCTGAACAAAACTTTAAAGATATTTGTAAAGCAGGCCAGGTGCAGTGGCTCACGCCTGTAATTCCAGGACTTCGGGAGGCTGAGGCAGGTGGATCACTTGAGGCCAGGAGTTCGAGACCAGCCTGGCCAACATAGTGAAACCCCTGTCTCTACTAAAAATACAAAAAATTAGCTGGCTGTAGTGGTGCACACTTGTTATCCTAGCTACTCAGGAGGCTGAGGCATGAGAAAAACTTGAACCAGGGAGGCAGAGGTTGCAGTGAGCCAAGATCGGGCCACTGCTTTCCAGCCTGTGCAGCAGTGAGACTCTGTCTTGCAATCTTAATATAATATTCACTGAGATTTGTAATGCTTTTATCCATTCTTTTACGCTTGTCTCAACTACACTTACTTTGACAGCAAATTTTTTAGCCACTGCTTTTACCTAGACTTCATCAAAGCATTTAGCTTAAGTTTTATAAACACAACTTTCTTTTCTCACACATACTTCATCAGTTTACAAAATTTTTACCTCAAAAAAGCAATTAGAATAGTGAAAATGGGCCGGGCGCGGTGGCTCAAGCCTGTAATCCCAGCACTTTGGGAGGCCGAGACGGGCGGATCACAAGGTCAGGAGATCGAGACCATCCTGGCTAACACGGTGAAACCCCGTCTCTACTAAAAAAATACAAAAAACTAGCTGGGCGTGGTGGCGAGCGCCTATAGTCCCAGCTACTCGGGAGGCTGAGGCAGGAGAATGGCGTGAACCCGAAAGGCGGAGCTTGCAGTGAGCTGAGATCCGGCCACTGCACTCCAGCCCGGGCGACAGAGCGAGACTCCGTCTCATTAAAAAAAAAAAAAAAAAAAGGAAAAAAAAGAATAGTGAAAATGTACCTAAAAGTAATTATTGATAAGCATACAACCTAGCCAATGGAAAGAGAAGTATGGGGATGTAGTGGAATATAGCCTACTAACCAGGATCAATATGATATAAACTATTCAGTGTACTTGGACTTAAGTCTTATATTTTAGAGAGAAAATGGAGAACATTGGTTAATTTGGCAAGCCAATTAGAAGAACTTAGAGAAAGAGAAAAGAAGATTGGAATCTAGTTTTGAGAGTTTTTCATCAAAAAATAAAAGTTCATTTTTTGGTGCCTCTATGTGAGTCTGACATACTATCTTTATTATATTACACTTCTACCCTTCTTTTTGCATTTCATACACATTCAATTTGTAATATTTTTTTCTTAAGATTCTGGAGCATAAAGGGGAAAAGAGGATGATAATATTTCAATGCCCTAGGTAGTACTTTCCTCTGGGATGAAAACATTGTTGACAAAGGGAGAAGGTTTTATTATACAGATTACAGAGGATTGAAAGGGAGATTATTTTGTGTCTTGGATTGGAATCTCCTCAAGAGACTTTATCTTGTAATCCTTTTTTATTGTTTTCTAGATCACACTTACTAGTGGGAATATGAGGGCTAGAAAGCAATTCAGAGTTTTTTTGTTTGTTTGTTTGCTTCTTTTTTTTTTTTTTTTTGCAATTCAGAGTTTTTGACTTTTCTTACAGAGCTCCTGGGATAACTAGGTCATCAACATCTCCATCTAGTGGATTTTTCTTTCTTTCTTTTTTTTGAGACAGAGTCTCACTCTGTTGCCCAAGCTAGAGCAAAATGGTATGATCAAGGCTCACTGCAGCCTCTGCCTCCTGGGCTCAGGTGATCTTCCCACCTCAGCCTCTTGTGTAGTTGGGACTACAGGCACACATCACTACACCCGGCTAATTTTTTTGCAGAGAAGGGTTTTTGTCATGTTGCCTGGGCTGGTCCAGAACTCCTCGACTCAAGCAATCCACCTAGCTCGGCCTCCCAAAGTGTTGGGATTATAGGTGTAAACCACCACCCCCGGCCAATCCGGTGGAATGTAAAAGGAAAAAAAAAAAGGCCAGGTGCAGTGGTTTACGCTTGTAATCCCAGCACTTTGGGAGGCCGAGGCAGGTGGATTACCTGAGGTCAGGAGTTCAAGACCAGCTTGGCCAACATGGTGAAAACCCATCTCTACTAAAAACACAAAAATTAGCTGGGAGTGATGGTGCGCATCTGTAATCCCAGCTACTGGGGAGGCTGAGGCAGGAGAATCACTTGAGCTTGGAGGCGGCGGCTGCAGCAAGCCAAAATCACAGTACTATACTACAGCCTGGATAACAGAGCGAGACTCTGTCTCAAAATAACAAAATAAGCAAACAAACAAACAAACAAAAAGAACAAGGAAAAAATCTCCCTTTAGTCCTCCTTAAGGTATATAAATAAAAAAACATATCCCTGTTCCAACTTCCTCCCTGAGTTTAGTTAGGACCCTTGGAAACCTTTAGAAAGTAAGACTTTCCTAGTTCAATGCTGTACTTGGTACTGATTCATATAGCACTTTGCATCTTGGGAACCAAAACTTCAAGTACTGTGGTAACTGATCCTGTGGAAATAGTATACGCTTATTTGTTGAAAAAGAAAGATATAAAATGATGAATTATTTTGCTTTAAGAATAAAATCAGGCTTAACTAAACAGTTGAAAGGACTGGAATGTATCCCATGGTGTAGCAGAAAATTATTCAACCAGTTACAGTCTCGAGGGACAATGAAGTTATCTTTTGTTGCTATTTTTTTCTGATAAAGATAAGGAATACAGTATTGTCTAAAACCTCAAGAGGTGCTATTTATTTCAAGTGGAATGGAGGGAATTGCTTTGATGGATTATACAAAATGAAGAACAGTTAAAATAGTCAAACATCCATTCCCATGATCCACATGGATATGGCAGTCCTAGGCTCTGGGGCCAGAGCAATGATTCTTGGGATGGACTATCACAAGGATTGGGAATATTGGACAAAACTGCTTTACCTGAGTAAAGTGCTGTCTGGTGGTATTGGTGATGTTTTCTTTTGACAGCGTGTATTGGGGATATGCGTTTATATAAGTTCACCATCTAGGTCACTTACCAGTGCTTTGAAACTGATGAATAAACTGGGCTTCTCACTTGCATGGGCCTTTTAGTATGCTCATATGGTCATACATATAAATGATATTTGAAAAAGTAAGATAAGTTAACTGCAATTTATTAAGATCACTAGGTCATTCTGGTTTGACTTCCATTGATGATTAATTTTATGTGTCAACTTGACTGGGCCATGGGATACCCAGATATTTTGTCAAACATTATTCTGGATATGTCTATGAGGATGTTGTTGACATTTAAAATTTTTAATTTAATTTTTATTTTTTTAGAGATGGAGTCTCACTATGTTTTCCAGATTGGTATCAAACTCCTGGCTTCAAGTAATCCTTCTGCCTTGGCCTCCCAAAGTGTTGTGATTACAGGTGTGAGCCACTATGGCTGTCCTGGTTTGTGGATGGTATTAACATTTGACTTGGTAGCCTGAGTAGAGCAGATTGCTTTTCCTAATGTGAGTGGCCCTCATTTAATCAGTTGAAGTCCTGAATAGAACAAAAAAGTCTGACCATTCCTCAAGTGCGAGGAAACTTTGGTATGACTTACTGGACTGGAACATCTCTCTTTTCCTGCCTTTGGAATCAAACTGAAGAACTAGATCTTCATAGATCTTAAGCCTACTGGGTTTTGGACTGGAACTACACAATTTTCCTGGGTCTCCATCTTGTCAACTGCAGATCTTGAAACTTCTCAGGCTCCATAATTGTGTGAACCAACCCAACTCCTATAACTCCTTTCCAGCTTTCTTTTCTTTTCCTTTTCCTTCCTTCCTTCCTTCCTTCTTTCCTTCTTTCCTTCTTTTCTTTCTTTCTTTCTTTCTTTTTCTTTCTTTCTCTCTGTATATATACGTGTGTATATATATATGTGTGTGTATATATATATATATATATATATATATATACTTATGAATATTTGGGGTACTTCTCTGTATGTATTCCTATATATATGTGTGTGTATGTCCTGTTGGTTCTGCTCCTTTGGAGATCCCTAACTAATACAGATTTTGGTACTGAGAGTGTTTTTAGAGGAACAGAATTTTAAAAAATGGATTTTGTAAATTAGTTTGAGGATTTCTGGAATTGGCTGTCTAGTCTGATTAGATTTAAAGGTGCTAATAACTTTATTTCCAGAAGTAAAGAGAGAACTGGTAGTTCATAACAAGGTCTACCGATAAAGATACCTAAAATATCACCATTGGATACTCCTAATCAACTACTCATAAAATGCAAGGGTTTCGGTGACTGTGTATATGCTACTTTTGAATATTTTTGGCAAACTAATGAGTATAATGAGATTGGCTGATTGCTTCTAATGTCACTAGACAAATTGGGGAAAGAAAAGGATGAGGTCAGGCATTTGAATTACCAGCTCAAGTACTGCATAAATGACCTGAAAGCTTCCATGTGTGCCCCAAAGGACAGCCTTATCTCCTGTATTGGCAGGGCTGAGATTATTGAAAATCAAACCCAGAACCTCTATCCTGTGACTGGCTGAATTACAAGACAATTTAAACTCCCAGCCTTGTAGAATGTCTGTTGTTAAAGTCAGAGCATTGATTGGAAAGGGAGAGTGATATGATATGGATCTGTGTCCCCATCCAAATTTCAGGTGGAATTGTAATCTTCAAGGCTGGAGGTGGCGCCTGGTAGGAGGTGATTGGATCATGGGGGCGGTTTCTCATGGTTTAACACCATCTCTGTTTTGGTTCTGTCATCATAATAGTGAGTTCTTGTGCAATCTGGTTGTTTAAAAGTATGTGGCACCTCCCTCTCTAGTGGGACTCTTTGTGTTTTGGAGGCAACATATTTCTCATTCAGGTGTTACTCCTGGGTGAGCTGGAAAGCTGCAAGTTTTGAGTGGGGCCAGAACAAAACAAGATTCTGCAATAGATCCAGGCTATTTTGCAAGTTTCTCTGGCACTTGGGCCATATGATCCAGCAGATCCAATGTGTTTGAAGTGTTGGTGGAAGATAGGGATGTTGTTTGAAGTCTTTGGCAGACCCTTATAGATAAATTGCAGCTCAGTACTTTAGGATTTCGGAGCAAGGCCCTGCCATCATTCTCAGATAACCACTCTTCTTTTGAGAAATCACTTTTGGTCTGCTGTCTGGCCTTAGTAGAGATTAAATGCTTAACTATGGGCCAAGTTATCAAACTACCATGTGATCTGAGGTGTCCATCAAAAACTGGGTGTTATCTCACCTACCAAGCCATAAAGTAAGGCATGCACAGCAACATTTCATTATCAAATGGAACTGGTATATATTGATTGGGCTTGAGCAGGCCCTAAAGGCACAAGTAAGTTACCTGACAAAGAGGCCCAAATGCCCATGGTTCCTACTTCGGTTACACTCCTTTCTGTCTTCCAGCCTGCACCTATGACCTTGCAGATAGTAGTACCCTATTATTAACTGACAGAAGAAGAAAAGAATTAGGCCCTGTTTACATATGGTTCTGCATGATATGCAGGCACTACCTGGAAATGGACAGCTGTAGCACTACAACCCTTCCCTGAGACATCCGTGATGGACAGTGAAGGGAAATCCTCCCTGTGGGAAGAACATCAAGCAGGGCACCAAGTTGTCCACTTGGAGGAAGTGGCCTGACGTGTGATTACATGCTGATTTATAGGCTGTGGCCAATAGTTTTGCTGGATGATCAGGGGGCTGTGAGGAACATGATTGGAGAATTGGTGGCAAGAAAATTTGGGGGAAGAGATTTGTAGATAGTCATCTCAACATTGTGCAAACAACATGAAGATATTTGTGTCTCATGTGAATGCTCATCAAAGGGTGACCTAGGCAAAAGAGGATTTTAATAAGCAAATGGACACAATGACCCATTTTGTGGATACCAGTAAGTCTTTTTTCCCAGCCACCCCTGCCGTTTTCCAATGGACTCATGGATAAGTTGACTATGGTGGCAAGGATGGAGGGTATGCATGGGCTCAGCAACATGAATTTCAACTCACCAAGGGTGACCTGGTTGTGGCCACTGCTGAATGTCCAATCTGCTAGAAGCATAAATGAACGCTGAGTACTTGATATGGCAACAATTCCTGGAGTGATCAGTTAGCTACCTGGTGGCAGGTTAATGACATTGGACCACTTCCAGCATAAAAGAGCAGTATTTTGTTCTTATTGGAATAGACTCCGACAGGATACAGATTTGCCTTCTCTGCATGCAATGCTTCTGTCAAATTACTATCTGTGGACTCACAAAATACCTTATCTGCTGTCGTGGTATTTCACACTGCATTGTTTTTAATCAAGGAACTCACTTCACAACAAATGAAGTATTGCAATGGTTCTGTGCTCATGCAGTTCACTGGTCTTACCATGTTATCCACCATCCTAAAGCATTTAGCTTGACAGAACAATGGAATGACCTTTTGGACACTCAGTTCCAGCACTGGCTAATGGCAATACCTTGCAGAACTGAGACAAGTTTCTTTAGAAGGCTGTATATGAAGGATGTATATTCTCTGAATCAATACACAATATATAGTGCTCTTTTTCCCTTAGCCAAGATTTGTGGGTCCCAGAAGCAATGGGTGGAAATGGGAATAACACCACATACTATTATCCCTAATGACACATTAGCAAAATTTTGCCTCCTGTTTCTATGACCTTAGGCTCTGTTGGCCTAGGGGTTCTAGTTCCAAAGAGAGGCATGCTCCCAGAAAAGGCACAACAATGATTCCATTGACCTGGAAGTTAAGAATGTCACCTGGCCACATTGGCAGTTCTCATGCCTCTGAATCAACAGGCAAAGAAGGCAGTTACTGTGCTGGCTAGGGTGATTGATCCTAAATAATCAAGGGAGAACTTTGACTACTACTTCACAAAGGAGGCAGGGAAGACTATGTGTGGAATACAGGAGATCCCTTAGGGGATTTTGTAGTGTTACCATGCCCTATGATTAAGGTCAATGAAAAACTATAACAACCTAATTTAACTGAACTACTAATGGCCCAGACCCTTCAGGAATTAAAGTTTGGGTTCTTTAGCACTAGCAAAAGAGGATTCTAATAATCAAATGGATAGAATGACCCATTCTGTGGATACTAGTCAGTCTCTTTCCCCAGATACTCCTGCCATTGTCCAGTGGACTCATGGATAAATTCACCATGGTGGCAGGGATGGAGGGTATGCATGGGCCCAGCAACATGCACTTCAACTCACCAAGGCTGACCTGGTTATGACAACTGCTGAATGTGCAATCTGCTAGCAGCGTAAATGAACACTGAGTTCTTTACCACCAGGTAAACAACCATGACCAGCGAAGATTTTTTCTAAAGGCAAATGGTAGCAGAAAAATGTAGTTAAAAATACCCATGACCAGCCGGGCGTGGTGGCTCACGCCTGTAATCCCAACACTTTGGGAGGCCGAAGCAGGTGGATCACGAGGTCAGGAGATCGAGACCATCCTGGCTAACACGGCGAAACCCTGTCTCTACTAAAAATACAAAAAATTAACTGGGTGTGGCAGCGTGCTCCTGTAGTCCCAGGTACTGGGGAGGCTGAGACAGGAGAATAGCGTGAACCCGGGAGGTGGAGCTTGTAGTGAGCCAAGATGCACCACTGCACGCCAGCCTGGGTGACAGAGCGAGACCCTGTCTCAAAACAACAACAACAACAGCAACAACAAAAACCCATGACCATGTAATTAGTTACAGAAAGGAAGACGGTAATTGTCATGAGCATTTCCTTTGTATTTTGTTATATGACAAGGGATTAAGAGAAAAAGAAAGTCTATGTTTGATACATATTTATACATACACACATATTTATAACTAGGATGTATTGGCTTTATTTAACAGTATCTAAATATTGTTAATATTTCATCATAGTATTTAAGTTATGAGATGTCAAAAAGAAGAATAAACATTACTCAAATTATTCAAGGGCTTTAACTCCACTCCTGGGGAAGGGTCAGTGAGATTTTGGCTATATATAGGATTGTTGTACCATGTTAGGTGGAGTTATGCCTTTTAAATTATCTTTATTTGGCAATTAAGTATGGTTTAAGGAAATGTGCATGGATGTCAAGTTGATAAGAAAATGGACTTGTGAGGGTTAATTTTACGTGTCAACTTGACAGGGCCATGGGGTGGCCAGATATCTGGTGTATTAGTCCATTTTCACACTGCTGATAAAGACATACCCGAGACTGGGCAATTTACAAAAGAAAGAGGTCTATTGGACTTACAGTTCTACATATCTGGGGAGGCCTCATAATCATGGTGGAAGGTGAAAGGCACATCTCACATGGTGGCAGAGAAGAGAAGAGAACTTGTGCAGAAGCCATCAGATCTTGTGAGACCCATTCAATATCATAAGAGCACGGGAAAGACCTGCCCCCATGATTCAGCCATCTCCCACCAGGTCCCTCCCACAACACATGGGAATTATGAGAGCCACAGGATGAGATGTGGGTGGGGACACAGAGCCAAACCACATCATCTGGTTAAGTATTATATCTAGGTGTGTCTGTGCATGTGTTTCCAGAGTATTTAGCATTTAAATTAGTGGAATGAGTAAAGCAGCTGGCCCTCCCCAATATAAGTGGGCATCATCCAATCCATTGAGGGCTTATAAAAGGTAGAGCAAAGGAGAATTCTCTCTCTCTGACTGCTTGAGCTGGCACACCAGTGTTCCCCTGCCCTCAAAGTGGAACTTACCCTATAAGTGCTCATGGTTCTCAGGCTTCAGACTTGAATTGGAACTATATTATTGTCTTTTTTTGAATCACCAGCTTTCAGAAAGCAGACATTGGGACTTTATAGCCTCCATAATCACATGACACATAATCACATGACCTCCATCACTACATAAGCACTTACAATCTCTCACACTCTCTTTCTACACACACATACACACACACACACGAGCTTCTCTGGAGAACCCTAACTAATATACTTCTTTTCCTTTATATTTACCCTTGAGTTTGGTGACATTGGAGGTGTTTTGGGGATCTGGCTAAGAGGAAGTTGAATTGGCAAATCATTTAGTTGGGTATATTTATGTAGTTTATGGTCATTACAGTGTATAGCAAACTATATCAGTGTGGGAGTGGCTTCCAGCATTACTAATGTGCCTACTTTAACAGTCTACCTGGCAATGTAACAGAAGATGCAGGGGTAGAGGTGTATACCTATGAAAATGTCCTTTGGTACCTAGCCCTGAAAGTATGGAGTTGGTGGATAGAAAACAATGTCAAAGACTCACCCCATGTGGTAACCCCTGTCACTTATAGGGAATGCACATATAAGTGGCAAGTAGGGTACTGTAGCATTTGTTCCTTGAAATCAATACAGAAATGCTAGGGTAACAGGTGAGAAGTGTGCAGCATGGCATAAAGGAAGACAGAATAAGGTTGTGTCTGCACTAAGTCAATTGTTGCAGCAGTACCCCGAACACTAGACAGGCATGCCATAGATAGGTAAAACTGAGATACATACTAAAGTGGTGTATAAGTGGTTCCTCCAAGGACATAGGACCAACCCACCTGGTGCCCACTGCCACTAGTGACTTTGCCTTCCCAGTCCTGTGGCCACCATACACCATACATGCTCCCCAATGACTGAGGACCAGCTGGCCCAGCACCTGCTGCCACTGGTGACCCTGCCCCCACAAGTGCCCAAGCCATCAAGTACATGTGTACTCCCTGTTGACTAAGGATTGACACACCCAGTGCCTGCTGCCTCTGCCATCATTGTCCCTGCAACTGGCAGAGCCACTATGTCCAGCATGTGCCACCCTAGGACCTGATAACTGGCCCTCTCAGCAGCCCTGCCCCAAGCAAAGCCACACCACTGCCTCCACAAACGCCCATAATCTAGGCCACTAAGGCACTTGTAGACATTCCTGCTGTTGATTACAACCGAAGCAATCACATGGAGACTATACTACCGCACCCATCCAGAACCAAAGCCAAAACACCTGAGTGTATACAACCGACATTATGGGACCCAGCTACAGGAAAAAAATCTTTTCCTCTGAAAGCTGCTCCATAAAATTGGAAATGGTGACTGTTCCTCCAGATGTACCTATTAACATTGGGACATATAATATATGAAAAAATAAGAAAATATGACACTTCCAAAGGAACACATTAATTCTCTGGTAATTTCATAGATTTCGAGAAAATGAAATATATGAAATGCCTGCAAAGGAATTTAAATTAATGATCCTAAGGAAACTGAAAGAGAATACAGATAGACAATTCAACAAAATCAGGAAGACAATTCATGATCAGAATGAGAAGTCCAACAAAGAAGTAGAGATCATAAAAAACAATCAAACAAATCATGGAACTAAATAATTCAATGAATGAAATAACAGATACAACCAAGAGCTTCCTCATAGACTAGACCAAACAGAAGAAAAAAAATCTCTGAATTTGAGGAAAGCTCTTTTGTAATAAACCAGTCAGACAAAAAGAAAAAAAAAAAAAGAATTAAAAAGAATGAAGAAGAAAGCCTTGGTACTTACTGGACACCAATAAGCAAACAAATTGTTCACATTATGGCAGTTCCAGAAGGGAAGAGATGGGAAGAAGCATAGAAAAACATATTTAATGAAATAATAGCTAAAAAATTCCCAAGTATTGTCAGAGATATAGACATCCAGATCTGTGAAGCTCAAACGGTACCAAATAGATTAAATCCCGTAAAGGTCCTTGCCAAGGCACAGAATACTCAAACTGTCAAAAGTCAAACACAAAGCAAAGATTTAAAAAACAGCAAGACATAGGTGTGAAGTCACATATAAGGAAATTTCCATTAGACTACCAGCAAGTTTTTTTACAATCAAACTAATAGGATAGGTGAGAATGGGATAACATATTCAAAGTGATGAAAGGAAGAAAAACCATTGCCAGCAAAGCCATTCTTCAAAAATGCGGCAGAAATAATGTTCCTAGACAAGCAAAAACTGAAGAAATTTATTACCACTACAACAGCCTTACAAGAAATACTTAAGGGAGTCCTACATTGAGAAGCAAAATGATAATAACTACCATCATTAAAATACACAAAAATGTAAACTCACTAGTAGAGCAGGTACATAAATGAGAAAAAGAAAGGAATCAAACCTTATCACTACAGGAAACCATCAAGTCACAAAGATAAACAATAAGAGAGGAAGAAAGGAATGAAAGATCTACAAAACAACCCCAAAATAACAAAATGACAGGAGTAAGTCTTTACCTATCAATAATAACCTTGAGTGTAAATAGATTAAATTCCCCAATTAAAAGATATAGCATGGCTGAACAGGTTTACAAAAATGACTTAACTATATACTGCCTACAAGAAATTCACTTCACCTGTAAAGACACACATATAAAGCAAAGGGATGAGGTGGGCAAATCGTTTGGGCCCAGGAGTTTGAGACCAGACTGGGCAACATGACAAAATCCTATCTGTATAAAAAAAATGAAAAAATTACCGAGTGTGGTGGTGCACACCTGTAGTCCCAGCTGCTTGGGAGGCTGAGGTGAAAGGATTGCCTGAGCTTGGGGACATAGAGGCTACAGTGAGCTGTGATTGCACCAATGCACTCCAGCCTGGGCAACAGAGCAAGACCCAATATCAAAAAAGAAAGAAAAAATAATAAAAGAAAGAAAGAGGGGAAAGAAAGAAGGGAAAGAAAGAAAGAAAGAGAGAAAGAAAGCAAGAAAGAAAGAAAAGAAAAAGATTGAAGAGATGGCAAAAGATATTTTACACAAATGGAAACCAAACCAAGCAGCAGCAGCTGTACTTATATTAGATAAAATAGACTTTAAGTTGAAACTGTAAAAAGAGATGAAGATCATTAAATAATGATAAAAATATCAGTGTTGCAAGAGGACATAACAATTGTAAATATACATGCACCCAATACCAGAGGACCCAAACTATAAACCAAATATTATTTCAGCTAAAGGAGGAGACAGACTGTAGTATAATAATAGTTGGAAACTTCAGCACCCCATTCTCAGTGTTGGGTAGATCATCTAGACAGAAAATCAATGGAGAAACATTGGATTTAAACTGTGTTATAGATCAAATGGACCTAACAAGCAGTTATAGAACAACGTTTTATCCAACAGCTGCACATTTTTTTTTTTTTTTAGACAGGATCTCACTCTGTCACTCACCCAGGCTACAGTATATTGACACAATAACAGCCTGAGCCTCCTGAGTAGCTAGAGGTTACAGGTGTGGACCATCATGCCTAGCTAATTAAAAAAATTTTGTAGAGATTAAAGATGGGATCTCCTCATGTTACCCAGGCTGGTCTCAAACTCCTGGGCACAAGCAAGCCTCTCATTTCAGCTTCCCAAAGTGTTGGGATTACAGACACGAGCCACTGCAGCTGACCAGAATACACATTCTTCACAACAGCACATGGACTATTCTTCAACATAGATCATATGGTAGGCCATGAAACAAGTCTCAACAAATTTTTAAAAATTGAGATCATATCGAGTATATTTTCTGACCATTATACAATAAAACTAGAAATCAACAAGAACGTAGGAAACTGTATAAATACATGGAAATTAAACAACATGCTCCTGAACAACCAATGGGCAAATGAAAAAATCAAGATGGAAGTTAAAACATGTTTGGAAACAAATGAAAACAGAAACACAGCATACCAAATCTATGGGCATATGGAAAGCAGTAGTACTAAGAGGAAACGTTAAAACATGGTTACATTAAAACAGAATGATTTCACATAAACCACCTAATGATTCACCTCAAGAAATTAGAAAAGCAAAACAAACTATGAGATGAGCCTTGACCAATGAGATTCCAGAGTAGGAAACGATAAGGTAAATTCTCAGTTCATCTCCTCTCCGCACACTACTCTGAGGTGAAATTTCTTCTCACGGTCCCTCAAAAAGACTGGCAAATACGTGTGATGAATAACCTGTTCTGTTGCTTTGTGGCTCATTATGAAGAGGCAATCAGTGCTTCAACACAGCTTTGCATCTCATCTTGTCCAGTTTTCCCTTTCCTCACCCTCACTTCCCTGGGCTTGAATCTCACAGAAAAAGAACAGTGTTTTAATCCTACTTCAGGCTCTGTTTCCTAGAGATCCTGTGCTAAGATAATTATTATAAAAAACTTTCCCTCAATGCTACATCTCTCCTTGGACTCTCCTTATATCTCACCTCCTTTGAAACTTTCCAAAAGAGGTATCTTTATCCTTATCTCCCTATCTTTGTTTCCTTATCTGCCATTCATTCCTCAGTCTTGCTTCTCTCTACCATTTCTCTGAAACTGCTTCACTAAGATCAATAGTGATTTTTTTTTGTTCTTAAATCCAAAGGATAATTTTCAGTCTTTATCTTACCTAGTTTTTCTGTAGCACTTGACACTGACCTCGCCTCCTTCTTCAAATATTGTCTTGCCCTGACTTCCAGACAATGTACTCTTGGTTTTTATCTTGCCGTTTTAGCTGCTCCATTTCAGTCACCTTTACATATCTTATAAGTATTGATATTTACCAGAATTCTGTTCTCAGTCCCCTTTTCTCCCCTCCTCTCCCCTCCCCTTTGCTTGCCGTCCCTCTCTTTCCCTCCCTAATATTTGTATAAACTATCCCTGGACAGTCTTGTTCATTCGCATACATAGCCTCAAGTGCTGATAACTTTCAAAACTATATTTTAGATCTAACTTTCCCTCTTGAGTATCAAATTCTTAAAACAATTTGCCTACTGGATATTTATTCTTGGAATGCTATTGGCTCCTGAAACTGAACATGTTCAAAAGTGAAACTCAGCATCCTCTTCCCACCTGAATCTGTTCCTGTTGCTGCCTTTCCTATCTCATGGACTGATGCCTTCATTCCTAAGCCAGAAACGGGGTCCCAGTTTTCTCAGGACTTTTCTGGTTTTAACATGTGGAACCCCTCAGTTCCATGCAAACTGGAATGGTTTGTTCAGAGCTGTCTCCACTTTTAAACTGGAACTGCCACGTTGTAGAATCCCCTTAGTTCTGAAAATACAAGGAAGATTGGTCAGTCTGTTTACCACATCCAATCAATTACTAAGACTCATTTGTTATAACTTTTAAATATGTCTAGTTTGTCTATTTCTCTCCATATCTACCACCATTGTACCAGTTCAGGCTATTAATATTTCTTACCTGGATTGCTGCCAACTTTCCTTCTGCCTCTAACATTGCTTCCTCCAACCCATTCTCTGAATTGCTGCCAGAAGATTCTTTTATTTTTTTAATTTTTATTTTATTTATTTATTTTTGAGATGGAGTTTTGCTCTTGTTGCCCAGGCTGGAGTGCAATGGCTGTGATCTTGGCTCACTGCAACTTCTGCCTCCCGGGTTCAATAGATTCTCCTGCCTCAGCCTCCTGAGTGGCTGGGATTGCAGGCATGCACCACCACGCACAGATAATCTTTGTATTATTAGTAGAGAAAGGGTTTCACCATGTTGGCCAGGCTGGTCTTGAACTCCTGACCTCAGATGATCCACCTGCCTTGGCCTCCCAAAGGCGTGAGCCACTGCACCTGGCCAGAATATTATTTTAAAATTATAAACCTGATGATGTTGTTCCCCTCCTTAAATATTTTTAACTGTTTCCTATTTGCCCCAGGATAAGGTGCACAATTTTTAAGATTGCTCTCATAGCCCCTCATAAAATTGTCCTGCTCATTTCTCCAAACTCATCCCTTCTCACTTTCCTCGTACACTGTACGTAAGCTCAGATGCCAGCTGTTCCCTGTCCATTATTTTTAAAAATATTACACCCTCATAGACATAGAATTCTTGCATGTCGTTACATTATCTTTCCCAAACCCACATTTATGAAAGTCTTAGTGAGAAACAGGGAATTTATGGGGAGATGAGGGAGATATTTTATTATACTTGGTATAGTAATAACCATTTGAGATTTTTTTCCCCAAAGCTTTTTCTTAGCTGTGGCACTCCAAGGACTGTTTTTGTCTTTATCTTCCTCCCACGGCATACAGCCTTTTTGGATCCAGCCCCTATCCTCACTCCAAGTTTTTTACATTCATCTCTTTATTGTACTGAGCAATTTGGCTTTACCCAACTCCATCAAAGGGCTCACCAAGACAAAGTGTTCTTCTACTTCCAGATTCCATTCTTGTTTAGTTACCATTATTTTTAGCTTGACTATGTCCCTTAAGATCTTGTCTCTCATCCCATGTAGTTTATTAAAATATTTCTTTAAAATATGGTGTTATATTCTTAGAGGAATTCTTGTACTAGTTGCCAAAAGAGTAAAAGTTTCTTCGTTTTGTTACATGTGTTTTCGCCACATTGGTTTTCCTGCAGTTCCCATAGTATTCCTTGTTCTCTCCTACTGTGTCTTTGTATAAGCTGCTAAGTTTGTTTGGGATACTTTAAAGTGAACCAGTTTTAGATGTAGTTCATAGGTTTGACTTGGATAAAAAAATCTCGAATTATATCATGAGTCATTTCAGCATTTTGAATCATCATGGCATGATGAATTTCACTGCATTGGTCTCTAGGGGATTAGGACAAAAACTAATTTCAGTTTTTGAAAATGATTTTCAAGACCTCCAATGAAAGTATGTAAAGGACATTAAATGGGCCTAAGAATTATACAGCTTTCAGTTTGATCCTAAGTTCGAGAACTAGTCCAATTAATCAAAATTGCAATCATAGTCCCCTTGAAAACAACAATATGCAAAACACATGACCATTGTGCACAGTACACACGATCATATTAGTTTGCAGGTGGGTCATATTCAATTAACTTAATTTTTTTGATAACATAGTTGAGTGTATCTTTATTCTTACTAATGCAAAGGTTTGAAGATTTTAAGATGGCAGTAGATTAATTTATTGTTTTTTGTATTAAGAGTCACACTGCTAGGCCAGGCGTGGTGACTCATGTCTGTAATCCTGGCACTTTTGGAGGCTGAGGCGGGTGGATCACAAGGTCAGGAGATCGAGACCATCCTGACTAACATGGTGAAACCCTGTCTCTACTAAAAATACAAAAAAATTAGCTGGGCGTGGTGGCAGGGGCCTGTAGTCCCAGCTACTCAGGAGGCTGAGGCAGGAGAATGGTGTGAACCCGGGAGGCGGAGCTTGCAGTGAGCCGAGATCGTGCCACTGCACTCCAGCCTGGGCGACAGAGCAAGACTCTGTCTCAAAAAAACAAAACAACAACAACAAAAGAGTCACACTGCTTGGTTTTCTTGGTAGCCTTTCTCAGTACTTGAGCCCTTGATCTTCAACCACAGAGGTGGAGTAGTACCTATAAAATACAGGAATACAGGACAACAAGGCAGCTAAAACGTTTATCATTGAGATGAACATATTCATCATCTGATTTGAGTCATTAAGAAGACTTTGCCTGAAAACATTGCCAATATCACCTTGAGAATAGTGTAGATGAACAAAAAGAGTACAGAGTGAGATTTCAGAAACAGATTTCCCCTCCAGTTAGGTTTTCTTATGTCACTTTACATGCTACATTTTCTAATCTTTTAACAGTCTTTATACTCATATTTTAAGAGCAAGATCTTCTCTTGTTTCTTTATTCACTCAGAAAGGTATTATAAAATCATGGGTGTGAAATACTTTGAAAAACTAAAAATGCCTTGCAATCGTAGGTGGGTCTGTCAGCTTTCAGATTTGCAAAGGACATCCATGAAGAGACTAACCATACCTATCTATTAATCCTTCCTACTATACAACTATCCAACTATGTTTCTCTCCCTCCCTTCTTTCAACAAGTGTTTATTGAGCACTTCATATCTGCAAACAGCAGATATGTCCTTCTGGAACTTATACTCTTGTGTAAGTAAATAGTATGTAGAAAATTTAAATCCAGATTGGTAATGGCTATAACTGGGAAGAATAGGGAACTGTGGAATGGTTGGATTGGGTAGGGTGGGTGGGGGTTAGGGAAGATTTTCCACAAAAGGTGGTATGTAGACTGACAGCTGATCCTTTCATTGCCATGGGAAACTGTAGGAAATATTTCAGGTCTTATGGGATATATGGGTAATAGGAGGGCAACAAGAGATGCTAGAATATTCAAAGTAAACGCAACATTGCGTCCAAAGGCCCTGAGACAAGAGTTAGTGTAGTTCAACAAATATCTCAAGGTAGATGTTCTGCTAGGTCAGAAATCTTCACTTTAATTGCTTATGGACAATGTAGTAGCTAGTGTCATAGAATATCTGATGTGTGAAATGTGTAAAGTTTATCCATTTGCAACTCTGGCCTCAAGTCTTAGCAATGAATCCCTTCCTTCCCTCCCTCCCTCCCTCCCTCCCCCCTCCCTCCCTCCCTTCCTTCCTTGTTCTTTTTTTTGCAAGCAATCATTTGTGTAGTGGATTCCTAATATTTCAGAGTTGTTGGTGTTTAAGGCATTACACTTTGAATTGAAATATGGCAATTATCATAATATGCAATACCATAATTTGCATTTCTTTTCATTTTAAAGAGGAGGAAATTAGGGCACAGAGAGGTTAGATATCTTTTCCTAGGTTACACAGCTATTAAATTGCATGCAGGTTAGATCTGGGGTAACATGGTCTTCACACATTAAAATCAGGAGCATCGGCCAGGCATGGTGGCTCACAGCTCTAATCCCAGCACTTTGGGAGGCTGAGGCGGGCAGATCACAGGCTCAGGAGTTCGAGACCAGCCTGACCAATATGGTGAAACCCCGTCTCTACTAAAATTGCAAAAATTAGCTGGGTGTGGTAGTGGGCACCTGTAGTCCCAGCTACTCAGGAGGCTGAGGCAGGAGAATCGCTTGAACCTGGGAGGCAGAGGTTGCAGTGAACCAAGATCGCACCACTGCTCTCCAATCTGGATGACAGAGCGAGACACTGTCTCAAAAAAAATCAGCTGTAATACAAGATCAATAAAATATAAGATCAAGAACAACCACAGAGGCTGAATATTACTTATAAAATACAGGACAAAAATAACTAAAACTCCTAATTATCATTGAGACAAATGTATTTGTCATCTGATTTGAATGGTGAAGAAGACCTCTAGCTTGAAAACATTGCCAACATCATCTGCCATAGCTCCTTTCTGACATTCTATCAGAGTAATATTGCTTTGAGTCTTGAAAGCATGTGTTGTCTCTGAGAATTCCTTTGAAGCTGGTATCTAGTTCAGCACAAACTAGAGTCTGGGGCAATGGTTAAGAAAGATAGCAATATGAAACCCAGGAATAAGAAACAGGCAAGTGAAGTGGAAGTTTAAGAAACATTAATGCAAATTTCTGTGTGTCTAGAACTGATAGTTTATGATGGATTCCTAAGGAAACTGAGCAATTGAATATAATCATAATAATTGCTAGACATCTCTGGCCTTCGCTAACAACGAATTACTGAGAAAAACAACATTAAGGAAAAGTAGAATCCCCCTCCAGCTTGATGATTTGAATACTGGGTAAGTTAAGTATGGTGAGGAGAAGCTAGTGTATCGTGTGAGAGCAGCAATGCTACTTCTAAAGTCTCAGGGATATATATTATACTAAGAAATATGAACGATTCGGATCTCTTGACATCCACTTCCCCTAGCACATACATATCAGACAATGGCAGAACTTCTGTTCTCATTGTTTTCTTGCCACAGGAATCTTGCAGATGATGTCCTAATCCTTGAGTGAAATAAAAAGGTCCTAGAAGTGAAACTTCTTCTGTCAGATCCTTCTCCTGTCAGATTTTTTTTTTTTTTAACCATAAAACTCTCTGTACCTGTTAGGATTCTTTCAGTTGCAAGTGACAGAATACCTAACAAAAATTTGTGTAAGTACGAGGTTAGGAGATCGGGAGCAGCCTGGCCAACATGGTGAAACCCATTTCTACTAAAAATACAAAAAATAATCAGGTGTGGTGGAGCGTGCCTGTAATCCCAGCTGCTCGGGAGGCTGAGGTGGGAGAATCGCTTGAACCCTGGAGGCAGAGGTTGCAGTGAGCCAAGATCGTACCACTGCACTCCAGCCTGGATGACAGAGGGAGACTCCATCTCAAAAAAAAAAAAAAAATTGTGTAAGTAAAACATTTATTGGCTCATGTATTTGAAAGAGCCGGAGGTAGGGCTTATCATAGATGCGGTTTGATCTGGGGGATCAAATGATGGGTTTCCCATCATCTTTCAACTCTTTCTTCCTTTGTGATGCCAGCTTTATCATTGGGCTGCTTCCCTAATGAGACAAGATGGCTGCAGCACTTCATCTGAAGTGCCACATCTTCATCTGAAAGATCCGTTGGAACAGTGCAAGTCTTTCTCAGAGTCAATTACTATGGCCAAGGAGTTGGAGTTTTGCTTAAGTCAATCACGGTCCACTGTGGGGGTGGTTATCGGAGTCATTCCCTTCCAGACAACATGGCAGGGAAGAAGGCTGGGAGGATTTCCTTAAAGGAAGTTCTGCTATTAGATACATGGGGAAATGGAGACTAAATAGTAAAGAAGAGATTTCTGTCCCCTGTGATTTTTAAATCCATTCTTTTTTGGCAGTCCACCTAAAAGGACTCTTAGTCAAGTTTAGCTTCTCTGTTGGTTAGGATATAGCTTCAGGTGCATAAAATAGAGACTCAAAATACCAGTAGATTAGACAAGATAGAAGTTTATTTCACTCCCATTTAAAGCCTGAAATGATAGGGTGACTCTGCGCTATGAAGTTATGAGGCACCAGCCTGCTATTTTGCTCTGTCGTCTCCAGGATGTTGCTTCTCTCTCTGTGGCCCAATATGGATCACTCCTATGTCCCAATTCCAACCTGATAGAAGGGAAAAAGAAGGAAGTGGAAGTATCTTTCCCTTTTAAGTCAAGGTTTCTGACCATCAGACTATTGATATTTTCGACCAGATAATTCTTTGTTGTGGGAGATGTCCTGTGCATTGTAGGATGTTTAGCAGCATCCCTGGCCTCTACTCGATAGGTGCCAGGAATGTCACCTCCCTGTCCCCAGTTGTGACAATGAAAAATGACTCCAGACATTGTCTAGTGTCCCCTGGGAGGCATATTTTACTTCTGCTTGTCTTCTTTGACTAGATCTGAGTCACATGGTCATACATAACTGCAAAGGAGACTGGGAAATGCAGTCCTTTTCATTTTTAAATGTTTAAACTTTTATTTTAGGTTTAGAGGTACATGTGTAGGTTTATTATATAGGCAAACTCACGTCACAGGAGTTTGTTTTACAAATTATTTCATTATCGAGGTACTAAGCCTGGTACCAATAGATATTTTTTTCTGACTCTCTTCCCTCCTCCCACCCTCGAGCCTCAAGTAGGCCTTAGTGTCAGTTGTTATCCTCTTTGTGTTCATGAGTTCTTATCATTTAGCTTCCACTTATAAGTGAGAACATGTTTTGTTTGATTTTCTGTTCCTGTGTTAGTTTGCTAAGGATAATGGCCTCTAGCTCCATCTATATCCCACAAAAGACAATCTCATTCTTTCTTATGGCTGCATAGTATTCCATGGTATATATGTACCACATACTCGTTTTTCAATCTGTCATTGATGAGCATTTAGGTTGATTCTATGTCTTTGCCATTGTGAAGTTGCAATGAGCATATGCATACATGTGTCTTTACGGTAGAATGATTTGTATTCTTTGGGTATATACCCAGTAATTGGATTGCTGGGTCGCAGGGTAGTTCTGTTTTTAACTCTTTGAGGAACTCCTACACTGCTTTCCACAATGGTAGAACTAATTTACATTCCCACCAACAGTGTATAAGTGTTCCCCTTTCTCTGCAACCTCCCTAGCATCTGTTATTTTTTTCACTTTTAAATAGCCATTCTGACTGGTAGGAGATGGTATCTCACCAATCAAAACTGATGGTTTTGATTTACATTTCTCTAATGATCAATGATATTGAGCTTCTTTTCATGTTTGTTGGCCACATATATGTTTTTTTTTTTTTTTAAGATAGAGTTTTACTCTGTCACTTAGGCTGGAGTGCAGTGGCATGATCTCAGCTCACTGCAACCTCCACCTTCCAGACTTAGGCGATTCTCCTGTCTTCGCCTCCCAAGTAGCTGGGACTACAGGCATGTACCACCATGACCGGCTAATTTTTGTATTTTTAGTAGAGACGGGGTTTCACCATGTTGGCCAGGCTGGTCTGGAACTCCTGACCTCAAATGAGCCACCCACCTGGGCCTCCCAAATTTCTGGGATTACAGGTGTGAGTCACTGTGCCCTGCCTATGTCTTCTTTTGGAAAGTGTCTGTTCATACCCTTTGCCCACTTTTTAATGGAATATTTTTTTTCTTGTAATTTGTTTAAGTTCCTTACAGATGCTGGATATTAGGCTTTTGCAAATATTTTCTCCCATTCTGTAAGATGTCTATTTACTCTGTTGATAGTTCATTTAACTATCAACAGAAGCTCTTAACTTTAGTTAGATCCCATTTGTCAATTTTTGCTTTTGTTGTGATTGCGTTTGGTGTCTTCACCATTAAATCTTGCCATTTCTATGTCCAGAATAGTATTACCCAGGTTGTCTTCCATGGTTTTTACAGTTTTGGGTTTTATATTTATGTCTTTAATCCATGTGGAGTTGATTTTTGTATATGGTGCAAGGGATCCAGTTTCCCTTCTTGCAGATATAGGTAGCCAGTTATCCCAGCACCATTTATTGAATAGGGAGCACTTTTCCCATTGCTTGTTTTGCTCAGCTTTGAAGAAGATCAGATGGTTGTAGGTTTGCGGCATTATTTCTGAGCTCTCTGTTCTGTTCCCTTTGTCTGTGTGCCTGTTTTTGTACCAGAACCATGCTGTTTTTGTTACCATAGCCCTGTAGTATAGTTTGAGACTGGGTAATGCAATGTCTTCACTTTTATTCTTTTTGCTGAGGATTGCCTTGGCTATTTGTGCTCTTTTGTTATTCCATGTAAATTTTAAAATAGTTTTTTTTTTTTTTTTTTTTTTAAATTTCTTTGAAGAATGTCATTGGTGGTTTGATAGGAATAGCACTGAATCTGTAAATTGCTTTGGGTAGTATGGCCATTTTAATGATACCGATTCTTCCTCTTCATGAACATGGAATGTTTTTCCATTTGTTTGTGTCATCTCTGACTTCTTTCAGCAGTGTTTTGTAATTCTCATTGTAGGAATTTTTCAACTTGCTCTTTCCTGGTTAGCTGTATTCGTAGGTATTTTATTCTCATGTGGCAATTGTGAATGGGATTTTGTTCCTGATTTGGCTCTCAACTTGGCTGTTCTTGGTGTATAGGAATGCTAGTGATTTTTATATGTTGATTTTGTAAACTGAAACTGCTGGAGTTTATCAGCTGAAGGAGCTTTTGGGCTGAGACTATGGAGTTTTCTAGATACAGAATCATGTCATCTGTAAACAGGGATAATTTTATTTCTTTTCTTCCTATGTGGATTCCTTTTATTTCTTTCTGGTTCCTGATTGCTGTGGCCAGGACTTCCAATGCTGTGTTGAATAGGAGTGGTAAGAGAGGGCATCCTTGTCTTGTGCCAGTTTTTAAGGGGAATGCTTCCAGCATTTCACCATTTAGTATTATGTTGGCTGTGGGTATGCCATATATGACTTTTACTCTTTCGAGGTATGTTCCTTCAGTACTTTTTGAAGGTATTTATTAAGGTGGAAGTTTTTTTTTTTTTTCCTCACTCTGTCATCTAGCCTGGAGTGCAGTGGTGTGATCTTGGCTCACTGCAACATCTGCCTCCAAGGTTCAAGTGATTCTTGTGCCTCAGTCTCCTGAGTAGCTGGGATTACAAGCATGTGCCACAATGCCCAGCTAATTTTTGTATTCTAGTAGAGATGGGGGTTCACCATGTTGACCAGGCTGGTCTTAAACTCCTGACCTCAAGTGATCACCCCTCTTTGGCCTCCCAAAGTGCTGGGATCACAGGCGTGAGCCTCTCTGCCTGGCCTATTGAGAGTTTTTAACATGAAGGAATGTTGAATTTTATTGAAAGCCTTTTTCTGCCTTTATTGAGATAATCATATGGTTTTTGTCTTTAGTTCTATTCATGTGATGAGTTACATTTATTGATTCACCTATGTTGAACCAAACTTGCATATTAGGGGTGAAGCCTACTTGATCATGGTGGATTAGCTTTTTGACGTGCTGCTGAATACAGTTTGCAAGTATTTTGTTGAAAATTTTTGTATCAATGTTCATCAAGGATATTGGCCTGAAGTTTCCTTTTTTTGTTTTGTCTCTGCCAGGTTCTGGTATCAGAATGATGCTGGCATCACAGAATGAGTTGGGGAGGGCCCCCTCCTCCTCAGTTTTTTGGAATAATTTCAGTAGAAATGGTATCAGCTTTTCTTTTACATCTGTTAGAATGTAGCTGTGAATCCATCTGGTCCTGGGCTTTCTTAGGCTGGTAGGCTATTTATTACTGAATCAGTTTTGGAGCTCATTACTGGTTTGTTCAGGGGATCAGTATCTTCCTGGTTCAGTCTTGAGAGGGTGTATGTGTCCAGGAGTTTATCTATGTCTTCTGGATTTTCTAGTTTGTGTGCATAGAGGTGTTCACAGTAGTTTCTGATGGTTATTTTTATTTTTGTGGGGTTAGTGGTAATATCCCCTTTGTTGTTTCTAGTGTTTATTTGTATCTTCTCTCTTTTGTTCTTTAGTCTACCTAATGTTTATTTGTATCTTCTCTCTTTTGTTCTTTAGTCTACCTAACAGCTTATCTATTTTACTTGTTTTAAAAAAACCAACTCCTGGATTTATTAGTATTTGAGTGGTTTTTCACATCTCAATTTCCTTCGGGTCAGCCTGATTTTGGTTATTTCTTGTCTTCTGCTAGCATTGAGGTTTGTTTGCTCTTGCTTCTCTGGTTCTTTCAGTTGTGATGTTAGGTTGTTAATTTGAGATCTTTGTAACTTTTTGATGTGGGTGTTTGGTGCTATAAATTTCCCTCTTAACACTAACTGCTTTAGCTGTGTCCCAGAGATTCTGGTATGTTGTATCTTTGTTCTCATTATTTTCAAAGATCTTCTTGATTTCTATCTTAATTTCATTATTTGTGCAAAAATTATTCAGGAGCAGGTTGTTTAATTTTCCTTAATTGCATGGTTTAGAATGTTCTTTATTAGTCTGGACTTCTATCTTTATTGTCCTGTGGTCCAAGAGTGTGTTAGGTATGATTTCAGTTCTTTTGCATTACCTGAGGATGGTTTTATGTTTTATTGTGTGGTCAATTTTAGAGTGAGTGCTATGTGGCAATGATAAAAATGTATATTCTGTTGTTTTGGGGTGGAGAGTTCCATAGATCTCTATCAGATCCATTTGGCCCAATGCTGAGTTCAGGTTGTTAATATCTTTGTTAATTTTCTACCTCAATCATTTGTATAATACTGTCAGTGGAGTGTTGAAATCTCCCACTATTATTGTTTGGGAGGCTAAGCCTCTTTAAAGGTCTCTAATAACTTGCTTAATGAATCTGGATGCTCCTGTGTTGGGTGCATATATATTTAGGATAGTTGGGTCTTCTTGTTGAGTTGAACCCTTTACCATTATGTAATACTCTTCTTTGTCTTTTTTGATCTTTGTTGGTTTTTGAGATTAGGAATGCAATTCCTGCTTTTTTCTGATTTCCATTTGCTTAGTAGATTTTTCTCCATCCCTTTATTTCCAGTATCATTGCATGTGAGGTGAGTCTCTTGAAGACAGCATACTATTGGGTCTTTTTTTTTTTTGAAATGGAGTCTTGCTGTGTCGCCCAGGCTGGAGTGCAGTGGTGCATCTCCGCTCACTGCAAGCTCCGCCTCCTGGGTTCACGCCATTCTCCTGCCTCAGCCTCCCACTAGCTGGGACTACAGGCACCCACCACCACACCTGGCTAACTTTTTGTATTTTTTTTTAGTAGAGATGGGGTTTCACCATGTTAGCCAGGGTGGTCTTGATCTCCTGACCTCATGATCCACCCACCTCAGCCTCCCAACGTGCTGGGATTACAGGCGTGTCCCCACAGCCCCCGGCCAGGCCTTGCTTTTTTTTTTTTTTTTTTTTTTAAATCCAGCTTTTCACTCTTTGCCTTTTAAATGACAATACTTGGCCCATTTACATTTGAGGTTAGTATTGATATGTATGACTTTGATCCTGTCATTGTGTTGTTAGCTGGTTATTATGCCCACTTGTTTGTGTGGTTGCTTTACAGTACTGGTCTGTTTATTTAAGTGTGTTTTTGTATTGGCTGGTAATGGTCTTTCCTTTCCATATTTAGTGCTCCTTTCAAGATCTCTTGTAAGGAGGTTCTGGTGGCAATGAATTTCATCAGCATTTGGTTACCTGAAAAGGATCTCACTTCTTTGCTTAGGAAAGTTAGTTTGACTGGATACAAAATTCTTGATGGAAGATTTTTTTTTCTTCAAGAATGTTGAATATAGGCCCCCAATCTCTTTTGGCTTATAGAGTTTCTGCTAAGAGGTCTGCTGTTAGCCTGGTGGGGTTCCCTTTGTAGATGACCTGCCCTTTCTCTCTACCTACCTTTAATATTCTTTCTTTCATTTTGGCCTTGGAAAATGTGATGATTATGTGCCTAGGGGATGATCTTACTGTGTAGAATCTTTCAGGGGTTCTCTGTATTTGACTCTTGGCCTCTCTAGCAAAGTTGGGGAAGTTTTCACGAGCGATATCTTAAGATATGCTTTCCAAGTTGTTTGCTTTCTCCCCATCCCTTTCAGGGATGCCAGGGATTCATAGATTTGGCCCCTTTATGTAATCCCGTATTTCTTGGAGGTTTTGTTCATTCCTTTTTATTCTTTTTTCTTATTGTTGTCTGACTGTCTTATTTCAGAGAGCCAGTCTTCCAGTTCTGAGATTCCTCAGTTTGGTCTATTCTGCTGGTAATACTTGTGATTACATTGTGAAATTCTTGTGGTGTGTTTTTCCAGCTCTGTTAGATCAGTTAGGTACTTTTTTATACTGGCTATTTAGCTCCTGTATCCTTTTATTATGATTCTTAGTTTCCTTGGGTTGAGTTCTGCCATTCTCCTGAAGCTCAATGATCTTTATTCCTATCCATGTTCTGAATTCTATTTCTGTCATTTCTGCCAACTTAGCCTGGTTAAGAACCTGATATGATTTGGCTCTGTGTCTCCACCCAAATGTCATCTTGAAATGTAATCTCCATATGTTGAGGCAGGGGACCTGTGGGAAGTGATTGGATTATGGGAGTGGATCCCCCACATGCTGTTCTCATGATAGTGTGTGTATTCTCATGAGATCTGATGCTTTAAACGTTCTTGGCAGCCCCCCTCCCTCACTCTCTCTCTCTCTCTCTTGCTGCTTGCAAGATGGTGCTTACTGCCATGATTGTAAGTTTCCTGAGGCCTCCCATCCATGTGGAACTGTGAGTCAGTTAAACCTCTTTTTTTTTTTTTTTTTTTTAAATAAACCACCCAGTGTTGGGTAGTTATTTATAGCAGAGTGGAAACAGACAAATACAGAAAATTGGTACTGGGAGTGGGGCACTACTATAAATGTGGCAGCAACTTTGAACTTGGTAATGGGCAGAGGTTGGTACAGTTTGGAGGGTTCAGAAGAAGGTAGGAAGATGTGGGAAAGTTTGGAATTTCCTAGAGACTTGTTGAATGGTTTTGACCAAAATACTCACAGTGATATGAACAATGAAGTCTAGGCTGAGGTGGTCTCAGATGGGAAAGAGGAACTTACTGGGAACTGGAGTAAAGGTCACCCTTGCTATTATTTAGCAAAGGACTGGCAACATTTTGCTCTAGCCCTAGAGATCTGTGGAATTTTGAACTTAAGAGAGATGATTTAGGGTATCTGGTAGAGTAAATTTCTAAGCAGCAAAGCATTCAGGGTGTAATCTGGCTTTTTCTGAAAGTGTTCAGTCATATGTATTCACAAAGGGATGGTCTGAAATTGGAACTTATGTCGAAAAGGGAAGCAGAACATAAAAGTTTGAAAAATTTGCAGCCTGACCATGTGATAGAAAGAAAAACCCATTTTCTGGAAAGAAATTCAAGCCAACTGCAGAAATTTGAATAAGTAATCAGGAGCCAATGTTAATAGCCAAGACAATGGGAAAAATGTCTCCAGGGTATTTTAGAGATCTTCACAGCAGACCCTCTCATCACAGGCCTGGTGGCCTGGGAAGGAAAAATAGTTATTTTTGCACCAGGCACAAGGCCCTGCTGCTCTGTGCAACCTTGAGACATGGTGCCATGTATCCCAGCAGTTCCAGCTCCAGCTGTGGATAACAGGGGCCAAGGTACAGCTCAGACTGTTGCTTCAGAGGGTGCAAGACCCAAGCCTTGGTGGCTTGCAGGTGGTGTTGGACTTGTGAGTGCGCAGAAGATAAGAGTTTAGGGTTGGGAACCTCCATCTAGATTTCAGGGGATGTATGGAAGTGCCTCGGTGTCCAGGCAGAAGTCTGCTTCAGGAGTGGACCCCTCATGGAGAACCTCTATTAGGGCAATGCAGAGGGAAAATGTGGGGTTGGAGTCCCCACACAGAGTCCCCACTGGGGCACTGCCTAGTGGAGCTATGAAAAGAGGGTCACTGCCCTCCAGACTCCAGAATCATAGATCAACTGACAGCTTGCACTATACACCTGGAAAAGCTGCAGGCACTCAATGCCAGCTTGTGAAAGCAGTTGTACGCTGCAGAGCCACAGGGACAGAGCTGCCTATGGCCCTGGAAGCCCACACCTTGCATCAGTGTGCCCTGGATGTGAGGCATGGAGTCAAAGGAGATCATTTCAGAACTTTAATATTTAATGACTGCTCTGCTGGGTTTCAGACATGCATGGGACCTGTGGCTCTTTTGGTCAATTTCTCCCATTTGGAATGGGAATATTCACCCAATGCCTGTATCCCTATTTTATCTTGGAAGTAACTAAATCGTTTTTGATTTTACAGGCTCATCAGTGAAAGTGACTTGCCTTGTCTTAGATGAAACTTTGGACTTGGACTTTTGAGTTAATGCTGGAATGAGTTAAGACTTTGAGGGACTGTTGGGAAGGCATGATTGGTTTTGAAATGTGAAAAGAACATGAGATTTGGGAGGGGGTAAGGGTGGAATAATATGGTTTGGCTCTGTGTCCCCACCCAAATCTCATCTTGAATTGTAATCCCTACATGTTGAGGGATGGACCTGGTGGAAGATGACTGGATCATGGGGGTGGTTTCCCCTGTGTTTTTCTCATGATAGTGAGTGAATTCTCAGGAGACTTGATGCTTTAAAAGTGTTTGGCTCTTCCCCCGCTTGCCCTCTCTCTCTCGTGCTGCCTTGTAGGAAGGTGCTTGCTTTTCCTTCTCCTTCTGCCATGATTATAAGTTTCCTGAGGCCTCCACAGCCATGCAGAACTGTGAGTCAATTAAACCTTTTTTCTTTATAAATGACACAGTGTTGGTAGTTATTTATAGCAGTGTGAAAACAGACTAATACAGAACCCCTGTTGGAGAACTAGTGAAGTCATTTGGAGGACATGGGATACTCTGGCCATTTGAGTTGCTGGAGTTCTTGCATTGGTTCTTATTCAGCTCTGCATGTGGGTGTCCCTTTAACTACATTATAGATTGAGTACTGCCAATAGATTTCTTTTCTAGATATTTTCCCAGGGCTGAGGCTTTGTTCAGGGTCTTTATTTGTAGCTGACTTCTTCTCTTTAGTTTCACAGAGGTGTATGTTAGCAACGTATTTTTGGTGTTGAAGCCTTGGGCTGCGATTTAGTAGGTGGTGCTTAGGGGTAGTGGTTAGTTGCTAGGTAGGCTCTTGTTCAGTTGTGTGAGTCCCCTACATTTCCTCATAGTTGTAGCCATTCTCCCTGTCAATGCTCTGTAAGTCTGGGCTTCTCTCCCACTTGATTGTTGGCTGTAGATCATGGCTTGTCACTCCCAACTGCTCACCTGCTTGCCATATCTCTGGGGTGATCTCAGGGTTTATGTTTCCTTCCCAACTTAGAGGCAGCAGAGGAAAGGGCCCAAGTAGTAGTTGTGGCTGAGGGCCTTTTGCTTGTCTCCTGGGGGCTTCCCCCCAGAGAGATGCAGTTAGCAAGCCACTCAGTACAACCAGCATGGGGGGTCTGTGATGTGGGCCCAAGCCAGGGGTTCCCTGCCTGGTGATGAGCAGAGGAGAGGAGGGTGGGACCTGTGGCAGATGGACTGGCCTCCTTTCCTTGCGTTGACTGCAGCTTGCTGGAGGTATGGATAATGCACTTAGAGTCTTTTCTCCTTTGTTGGTCTGAGGGTAGCAGGGGTAGTACCACTGCAGAGGTAGTGGCAGGAGGCCTTTCAATTACTTCTCAGAACTCCGCCTCTGAGAAATGCAAAGCTGTTGTAAGGGAAGGGTGTCAAAGGTTCACTGGGAGGGGAGACTGGTCTCCTTTCCATATGGTGACTGTGGCGTGCTGTAAGCTTGGGTGTAGTCTTCAGGCTCCATGTTTCTTCCCCAGACCAAGAGCAGAAGGGATAGAACTGTTGCTGTGGCATTGGTAGATGGGTTGTTGGATGCCTCTGGAAGTCTATTCCCAGAAAAACCCTGGGCCACCACCAGTGGGTGTGTTCAGCTGTGGGTGGGGTGATTGTTCTGTGGTCGTGAGCCGGGAGCCCTGCCTGGTAAAGACTGGGAGTCAGGAGTTGCCAGGGACGAAGGGCTGGACTCCTCTGTGTATGGTGGCTATGCTGTGCTGGAGGTGCCAGCATAGTGACTAGACCCTTTGTTCCTTTCCCATCCTGACAGCTGTTAGGGTGATCCCCTCCTTGGAGGAATGCTGGGCTGCCTCTGATTGAGGTGATCAAGCAGGAGCAGTGTGGTTGTGCTTAAGTACCAGGTCAGGCACTCCTGCCCAGTGAGGAGAAGTGAGGACTGGGACCTGTATTGAGAACAGTCTGTCCACTTTTCCATGAGATGGTTGCACTGTGCTGGGGGTCCAGACCAGCCCCTGGTCCCTGTGGACTCTCCAGAGCCTGGAGACGGCAAGGGCCAAGGCTCCAAGTCTCTCCCACTGGGAGCTCTGTCCCAGGGAGTTGTAGAGCTACTACCGGCTCGATAGCCCTAGGAGGGGGCGGCTGGAGACCCAGGCCTGGAGGATCTACCCAGTGAGGAGATATGGGATTGGGGACCCATATAATGAACAGTCTGGCCACTTTTTCATAGAGCTGCTGCAGTATGCTGGGAGTCTACTCCAGTCCCTAGTCACCTCCAATTTTCCAGTATAGCTTTGCCGGGCAGGGGAGGCTCCCCTCGCTCTGCATTGCTCCCAGGTGGGCAGCCATCCTGCCTTGCTTTTCTCTGTTCTCTGTGGGTCAAGCTGTTTCCTTGATGAGTCCCAATGCATGTATCTGGGTGTTTCAGTTGAAGGTGCTGCATTTACTTACCCCTTCCATTTCTCTCCATGAGAGCCGCGCACACTAACTGCTTCTAGTTTGTCATCTTGGCCAACCTCCCTTTTATTTTTTTCTTGATAACTTTGTACTATCAAGAATGAGAACACTAACAGTTTATGTCACAGTGTTCAAATGTAAGTATGTCATTTCCAGTGCCTGAGTTGATATAACCCAGGAATACAACGATGATAACAGATAATATTTTTTCACGTTTTTCCTTTATTCACCTTCAGGATTACACAAACTTACCCCCAAATACTTCCAAAACTCTTTAGGGGACATTTCATATTTGTGAACATCCTTTTAGATTTCAACTATGGGAACCTCAAAAACTTGTGAAACTATATTTAGGTGTCTTACAAATGACATTTTCACCGGTGTCCACTTTTGATGGCAAAAGTAGGCTGTTAGGGTGGTACCGCTGCAAGTATAGTGATGGAGGGGTTGCGGATTGACTATGGGATTTCTGCCTTGGAGAAATGCTTGGCTGCCTCTGACTGAGGGGATCAAGCAGGAGCAGGGTGGTTGTGCTGGAATCCCAGATCAGGCAACCCTGCCCAGTGAGGAGAAGTGAGGACTGAGACTTGCATGGAGAACAGTCTGGCCACTTTTCCATGAGGTGGTTACACTGTGCTTGGAGTCTAGTCCAGCCTCAGAATTGCCAGAAATTGATGGCAATTTCTCACAAGTGCAATTTCTAGTCACTATCGAAGATTTCTTTCCAAAGCTATGGTGTAGCCTTTTGTTTGTCATTGACACTAAAGTCATTGGTAACAACTAGAGCTACCAACCTTCCTGTTATAAGTCTCTCCCCACCCCCAGTCTTTGGTCCTGATGCAGTACTGATGAGGGCTTCTGACATGTTATAGACATTTTAGTGAGTTTAGCTTTTACACATAGCTTATTTTCTCTTTAGAACTTCACAGCAAGCCCGTGGGTGTTGGGATGGAAGACTATTCTGAATAGCACAAGCCTTGTTGTACTCGAAATCATTCTTCCATTCTCTGATTACTGAGAAATTGTTATTGAATCAAGCTTATGTGCTTGACACTTCTCCTATTAGACTTGTTTTTCAGATTTCTCAGTCCCATATGTAAATAGAATTCAGCTGTAATATCCCATAAACTTTCTTGACCAGTCCAAACATGTAGAGATCCAGTTTAGGCTCAAGCTGAATCCCTTTGCTGTTTATTTACTCACTCATTTTAGTCATTCATTCTTTTCACTTATTTATTCAATCAACACATATATTGAATGTCTGCTACATAAAGGCATGTGCTGGGTCTTAAGAGTTGCAATGGTGAGTAGCACTGAGAGGGTCCTTCACTTACACAATCTAAGGGGCTGCTGGATCAACAGCTTTCTCCTTTTCCACATTATTGGTTTGTGGATTGCACATTTGTCTATTCTTTTATTGGCAAATTTTAGGTTAGACTAGAATCTCTCTGCTACCCAGTCGCTTTTGGTGGTGTGTGCTTAGGCAATGCAATATTTGTGTAGGTACACAGCCAACGAGCACATGAAAAAATATCCAACATCACAAATCATTAGAGAAATGCAAATCAAAACTACAATGGGATATCATCTCACACCAATCAGAATGGCTACTATTAAAAAGTAAAAAAATAACAGATACTGGTGAGGCTGTGGAGAAGAGGGAACTCTTATACACTCCTGGTGGCAGAGTAAATTAGTTCAGCCCCTGTGGAGACCAGTTTGGTGATTTCTCAAAGAACTCAAAGCAGAATTACCATTTGACCCAGCAATCCTATTATTGGGTATATACCCAAAGGAATAGAAATCATTTTACCATAAAGACATGTGAACATGCATGTTCATTGCAGCACTATGTCACAGAATCAATCCAAATGCCCATCAACAGTAGACTGGATAAAGAAAATGTGGTACATATACACTATGGAATTCTGTGCAGTCAAAGAAAAGAATGAGATCATGCCCTTTGCAGCAACATGGATGGAACTGGAGGCCATTATCCTAAGAGAACTAACACAGGAACAGAAAATAAAATGCTCCATGTTCTCACCTGTAAGTGGGAGCTAAATGTTGAGTAAATACAGACACCAAGAAGGTAACAACAGACACCAGGGCCTACTTGAGGGTGGAGAGTGGGTGGAGGGTGGGGATAGAAAAACTACCTATCAAGTACTATGCTCATTACCTGGGTGATGAAACAATCTGTACAGCAAACCCCTGCAACACACAATGTTATATAGGTGTATAACAAATCTGCGCATGTACCTCTGAATTTTAAAAATAAATAAAAATAAAGTGATAATAAATAAAAAAAATTTGTGTGGACCAACCCTACTGATGAAGACAGTTCCAAGTAAAAATCACTCCATCACACATTCTCAAGTTAAGTAGAATGTCTGAGTTACTAGGGATATTGGATTGTCTATAATTTGTTGAATCTGATCTATTCTTTTTCTTCAGGAGCTTTGGGCAGACTGAGGGTTGACTGTATTGCAATGTCTGATTCGCTTTGTAAGAGCTCCTCTTATGAAATGCTTTTTTTTTTTTAAAAAAGAGTTACTGAATTTCTTTTTTGTGGTCAAATACACACAATGTGAAATTTACTGTTTTAACCATTTTTAAGTGTACAGTTCCATGGCATAAAGTACATTCACATTGTTGTGCAACTATCCTCACCATCCATCTCCAGGACCTTTTCGTCTTCCCTAACTGAAGCTCTGTACCCATTAAATGTGACTGCCCATCTCCCCTCTCCTCAGCCCCTGGCAATCACCATTCTACTTTAGGTCTCTATGAATTTGACTACTCTAGGCACCTCATATAAGTGGAATCATATGGCATTTGTCCTTTTGTGACTGGCTTATTTCACTTAGCAAAATGTCTTCAAAGTGCATCCAGGTTGCAGCATGTATCAGAATTTCCTTTTTTTAAAAGGATGAATAATATTTTATTCTATGTATACTCTAATGGATTTGTATATTCCTTCATCTGTCAATGGACTGAAATGCTTTTCTCTGCCATTTAGGTGAAACCTTATCTTGAATACTAAAATCTACATGCCCCCAAATCTTGCATTAGTAAATGTAAACATTTTAAAGTAAGGCATTTAGCTCTGTGGCATTGGTGAGATAAGCCATAAAATGTGCAATTGTTGTTTAATAAGAAAATGTCATTTTGCAACAAATCAATCACTTAGCAGTAGAAGCCCTAAAATAGAATTATAAAATTATTGTTTTATGAAAAAAAGTCAGTTTAAGAATTTTAGCATGGTATATTTGAAATTTCTGAAAAAGTAGATTTTAAATATTTTCATTGCAAAAAATAAGTATGTGAGGTGAGACTTGTTAATTAGTTTGAAATCATTCCACAATATAACCATATATCAAAGTACCACATTGTATATTATGAATCTATACAATTATTATTTATCAATTAAAAATAAAATAAAAAAGAAAAATCAACAAATAAGAATTGTAGCAGCTTTAATGCCATTAAGAATATTTAAAAATGGCTGGGCGTGGTGGCTCATGCCTATAATCCCAGCACTTTGGGAGACCAAGGTGGATAGATCACGAGGTCAGGAATTCAAGATCAGCCCAGCCAACATGGTAAAACCCCATCTCTACTAAAAATACAAAGATTAGCCAGGCGTGGCGGTGCGCACCTGTAATCCCAGCTGCCCAGAAGACTGAGGCAGAAGAGTTGCTTGAACCCGGCAGGTGGAGGTTGGAGTGAGCCGAGATCATACCACTGCACTCCAGTCTGGGTGACAGAGGGAGACTCCATAAAAAAAAAAAAAAAAGGAATATTTAAAAATAATGAGAAATCTTTCTGTTATGTGGCTGCTGCTATCAATATAGTAGCTATCAGCCAAATGTGAGTTTTAAATTTTAAATTCATCAAGATTAAATGAAATTAAAAATTTACTTTCTTGTTTACATTAGCCACATTTCCAGTGCTCTATTGCCATTGCTAGTGGCTACTGTATTGGACAACACAGATGTAGAACATTTCTATCATCACTGAAAATTTGATTCCACATTGCTGATTGTGTTAGCTAGGATTTTATCCCCCAGAGTCAGTAGAGACCATTTAAACTTCATAAAATTCATTGCTGCCTAACAGAGTGTGATATTCTGAGTGCTCCTTGGGTTTACCAGCCAGCACTCTGTAGGTGAAAAACAGGACACTGTAGATCATATGAACAGTATCAATACAGTCTTGTTGCACCTCACCCACATAGGTGCACAGAAACCAGTGTGCATACAGGAAAGATGAAAGGTGAAACTCCAATAAGGTTGAAGGAGATAGGAAATGAAGATTATGCTCATCCTAAGTTAATAGCATTATAAGTTTTTATGGTTTATGAAATTTAGTTTGCAGCCTCTCAAACCCCCAGTAGTAAAAATGCACATAGATGAAAGCCCTCAAACAATAAAGAACACATTTGGACCTAGTAACTTTTAACTCTTATGATGGATACTTGAAAATCTAGTATAAAGAGACTCCTTTGGGATATAGCAAATGGGACTTGATTATGACGCAGGCAGATTCCTTTAGACTTTCCCTCTTCTTTAGAGAGGTGATTTTCAACTTATTTTTGCAATTGAGATACCCTAGTGATAACAGTTTATTATAATTATTTTATTATTCTGTTTATATGCCTTCCCCCACTCTTAAAGTACGGCAAGCAAATTTCACTTATAGCATTTTGATATACCTTTGACTCATTGGGACAGGGGCTTTTCTTAGCTGCATGCCCTATACCCAGAACCTGGCACAGTCCTTGCACATAATTGGTGCTTAATAAATGTTGAATGAATGAATGAATGTGAGCATTCCAGAGTTCTAGAAGGCTGGAATTGCAAATCCCTTCTTTAGGACAATTAATTTTTCCTCAACAGAGACTATTCCAAACTTGTTCATCAATAGGTCTGCAGTATCTTTCGGTTGACAAGAAAGTAGCATAGGATAGTGGCTAATCTGATGGACATATATACGAGATGGTTTGGGTTGAAGTTTCAACTTAGCTGGGTGAACTTGACCATATTCAACTTTTAATCTGTTTCCACATTTGGAACACAATAATAACTATCTAGGATTTTTGTGAGGTTCAAATAATTTAAGATACTCGAATTGTTTAGTAAAGTGCTCAACACATATCTAGCTCTCAGTATATGTTAACTTTCAAAAAGAGGACACTTTAAACATTTAGCTTAAGCTAAAAGAGAAGAAGAGAGTGAGAGTGCTGGTAGTATGAGAATTTCAAAGAAAGAGATAGCCTGTGGTATGGTCCAGAGTTCAGACTGAAGGAGATGAAGGGGTTGTACAACTTTGTTGCAGAATGGGCAGCTGGAAATATCCCTGCTGCAAAGGAACTATCATATCCTGAGTATCTGCTGGGTTCTCGAATGGTCAAACATGCTCCAGTCTCTAGGCCTTTGCCTCTTTTTCTCTTTGCTTAAATAGTCTTTCTCCAGATATCTATATTGTCCATCTCCCTGTTCATTCAGGACTCTGTTCAAATGATGCTCTTGCCCAGCAAGCCTATCACAAAAGGCACCTTCTGCTCATAAAGTAAAATGTCTCAGAGCAGCCTAAACTCATTATGCTAAAGGGAAAGTTGACCCTGGAGACTTTTAATTTTTCTTTACATCCTCTCTAATTCCCTATCTTTAATGGTAATGATAACTACATACTTTATTTTTCTTCTCAGCACTTTCACTATTGATATTATGTCTTTTATTACCTACTATATTATAGGTACATGAGTGCAGAGTGTATTCTATTCACTGAGACTAGAAGAGTGCTTGTTCATGGTAGGCATGCAATGAATTGTTTTTTTATCAAATCACATACACTTTTATCATTCGAACCTCGCAAGCACTCTGCATGGTAAATGGGTATAACCTCAGGTTGTGGGGCAACACATGGTGTTTAGAGAGTTTAAACCACTTGCCAAAGATCACAGAGCCAATGAGTCTTAGAACCAATATTTATGATTTGTTTTAATAATCTTCCCACTGTATCTCATAGTTTATGACATTTTATTTATTTTGAGACAGGGTCTTGCTCTGTTGCCCAGGCTGGAGTGCAGTGGTGTGATCATAGCTCACTGCTGCTTGAGACTCTTGGGTTCAAGCAGTCCTCCATCTCGACCTATAGATTAGTTTATATATATTTTTTAAAGTTTTCAAAAGGAGTTGGGTCTTCCAGATTTAATGGAAGTACACATTATGTACAATAAGGCAAATAGGAATAAAAAAAGGACAGAGATCCTATACATAAAATTTAAAACACAGATGCCCTGTGGCATCTGAGATAAATACAATGTTGCCACAATTCTTTTTTTCTGGGCCCATGGTAGATGGTAGAAATGTGCAGATTCCCACTGACCTTGGCCGTCAATCTCTTATTCCAAGAATTTGAGTCCCAACCTCAGAAGGTGGAATCATCAAGTGAGCCTGTTTTCTTTGCTTGATTATAAACTCTTTCAAACCAGTGACTGTCTTAATCTCTGAACCCCTTACAACCTTTAGCATGATGTCTTGCCAGATGGTCAATGTCTGTAGACTGTCAAACATCCATACTTGCATACATTGCAAGGGAAGTTGGGCTAAATGCTTCTACCATTCTGCCTTCCTCTAAGAGTTAATGATTTTTTTTTTTTTTTTTTAAGACAGACTCTTGCTCTGTCACCCAGGCTGAATGCAGTGGTGTGATCTTGGCTCACTGCAACCTCTGCCTCCCAGGTTCAAGTGATTCTTGTGCCTCAGCCTCCTGAGTAGCTGGGATTACAGGTACCTGCCACTGTGCCAGGCTAATTTTTGGAATTTTTAGTAGAGACGGAGTTTTGCCATGTTGACCTGGCTGATCTTGAGTGATCCACCTTCCTTAGCATCCCAAAGTGCTAGGATTACAGGAATGAGCCACCGCACCCGGCCTTAATCTTTTAAAAAGGACTTGAAGTGTTAATATGTACTTATTAAAGTAGAGTTATATACGTCAAACACCAGCATGAGGGAAGTTGAAGTGGGTAAGAGTGCCAGTTTATATGGGTCATATATTCTTGAACTCCTGACCTCAAATGATCCACCCACCTTGGCCTCCCGAAGTGCTGGGATTACAAGCATGAGTCACCGCACCTGGCCAAGGGGCATATATTTTCACTGTAACAGGTGCCCAACCCATTCGAGCATGAACATGAGTAGTACCGTAGGTGGAGCTCACTTTCTGCCCTGGAAAATAACTTTGACTTAATGGCTGAGTTAGAGCTCTAAAAATTCTGTACTATATACCATGGAAGAGGTAACTGTAAGCAGATATAATTTTAGAGCAAATGTGCTATTTGATTCTTTATCAGTAGATACTAAATTTGGCTGTTTGTAATAGAAAATCCAAGTGGCAGTGTCTTGAGTCAAATAGAGGTTTATTTTTCTTAAATAAAATGAAAAGTCTGAAAGAATGGTATACAAGGATGGTGTAGAGGCTCAAGGAGAGCATATCTCTCAGATCTTTGCAGTTTCTCTTGGCCTTCCCCTTGTGGTCAAATGCAAGTGGCTGCTGCAACATTTGCCGTTATGGGTACAGTTTAGGATGCATGAAGGAGAAAGAACAAAGGGCACAAAGGACCCAAAGGGCACAAAGGGCCTGTCGCTGAGTCTGCCCCATCCCTCTTTGAGGAATTTTCCTTTTTCCTGCCTCCAAACACCTGCTTGTATCTCCTCGGGCAGAACAGTGAGACATGGATACCTGTATCTATAAAGGTGGCTGGGAAATTTAGTATTTATTAGCTGGGCAACTTTGCCCTCATGCCCCAATAAAATGAAGGTTGTATCACTGAGGGACAATGCGAGAATAATTGGATGTTGAACAAACATCTAGCAGCCTTGCAATAATTATCCGTTAAAGAACTTCAGCATAGTCCCGTGGAATCCCTTAAAGAACATTAGATTTTGGTGGATCTTCTGATGAATTAGTTGCAGAATACTCTGAAGTAGCTGTATGAGTTTATTTTTTGATGGGGATATTAAAAAGTATTCTTCCCTGAAATGCTGAGTGCTACACAGAAGGAGTCTTGAAGGCTGGGCATGGTGGCTCACGCCTGTAATCCCAGCACTTTGGGAGGCCAAAGCGGCAGGATTGCTTGAAGCCAGGAGTTTGATAACAGTTTGGGCAACAAAGTGAGACTCTGTCTCTATAAAAAATAAAAAACATAAGCTGGGCACAGTGGTGTGTATCTGAAATTCCAGCTACTGGGGAGGCTGAGGGAAGATTGCTTGAGCTGAGGATGTTGAAGATACAGTGAGCTATGATTGTACCACTGCACTCCAGCCTGGATGACAAAATAAGAACTTGTCTCAAAAAAAAAAAAAAGAAAAGAGAAAAAGGAGACTTGGACTTGGGAGTTAGAAGGAATGGGTTCAAAATAGGTTCATTATGAGTCACTTTGAGGTTCCACTCAATTATATGTATAAAGGAGATATGACAAACTAATTTTAAAATTTATAGCCAAGTACAAATGATTGAGAGTAAACAAGGCATTTCTGAAGAAGCAGTACAGAGTAGAATAACTTGCTTATCAAAATAAAGAATTTATTATAAAGCTCTATTTCTTCAGACAGTCTGAAATAAGGTGCAAAACTGTACAAATTGACCAACAAAGGAGAAAAGAGAGCCCAGAAATAGACCAATACAAAAAAGGAAATTTTATTCATGACTGAGATGACACTGCAAATTGTTTAGGAAAAGATGACGTTTTTAATAAGTGGCACTGGAACAACTGGTCGTGTGGTTGCGTGAATTTAAAAACTGAAATTGGAACCTTATCTCACACTATATATAAAACACCAAATCCATGTGGATTAAGACTATGCAAGGCAAAACTATAATGTTGAGCAGAAAGAGTAAGTTTCCAGCATGTTTCCATTTTAACAAAGTACAAAAATATGCAAAACCACATATCTTGCTTAGCAAAACAAACATGGTTAAATGTAAATAAAAACGAGGGAAGGATAAAGAGAAAATCCAGGAAAGTATTTCTTTTTTTTTTTTTTTTTTTGAGACGGAGTCTCGCTCTGTCACCCAGGTGGGAGTGCTGTGGCCAGATCTCAGCTCACTGCAAGCTCCGCCCCCCGGGTTCACGCCATTCTCCTGCCTCAGCCTCCCGGGTAGCTGGGACTACAGGCGCCGCCACCTCGCCCGGCTAGTTTTTTGTAGTTTTTTTTAGTAGAGACGGGGTTTCACCCTGTTAGCCAGGATGGTCTCGATCTCCTGACCTCGTGATCCGCCCGTCTCGGCCTCCCAAAGTGCTGAGATTACAGGCTTGAGCCACCGCGCCCGGCCAGGAAAGTATTTCTTAGGGGAAATGAAAAGGGACACAGAGGACTTAAATGTCCTTGTTCTTAAGTTGGGGACATCTACACAGGAGCGTGTTATACTTTATACACCAATTTTATAAGAATTCCTTTGTACCTCCATATTACTTTTAAAAATTTAAAAAGTAGGCCGGGCATGGTGAGTCATACTTGGTTTTGTTTTTTTTTAATTTTTTTTTTTGAGATGAAATCTCACTCTTGTCCCCCAGGCTGGAGTGCAATGGTGCGATCTTGGCTCACTGCAACCTCCGCCTCCCAGGTTCAAGCAATTCTCCTGCCTCAGCCTTCTGAGTAGCTGGGATTACAGGCGCCTCCCACCACGCCTGGCTAAGTTTTAAATTTTTAGTAGAGATGGGGTTTCACCATGTTGGCCAGGCTGGTCTTGAACTCCTGACCTCAGGTGATCCGCTGGCCTCGGCCTCCGAAAGTGCTGGGATTACAGGCATGAGCCACCGCGCCTGGCCTATACTTGTAATCTCAGCACTTTGGGTGTCCCAGGCAGGAAAATCACTTGAGCCCAGGAGTTCGAGACCAGCCTGGGCAACATGGAGAAACTCCGTCTCTACAAAAAATAAAAACATTAGCTGGGTGTGGTGATGCACTCCTGTAGTCCCAGCTACTTGAGAGAGTCAGACGGGAGGATTGCTGGAGCCTAGGAAGTCAAGGCTGCAGTGAGCTGTGATCGCACCACTGTACTCCAGCCTGGGCGACAGAGTGAGACCTTATCTCAAAAACAAAAAACAAAAAACAAAAACAAAAAACAAAAAAAATTAAGTGTGGACAGTAAAGACATCAGCCTCATTGAATTATTCTGAGTATCAAGTATGATGGTACATGAAGAAACATTAAATATATGTAAGTTATTCACTATACTATACTTCTTGAAGACAAAATTATTTCTAATTCATCATTATATCCTTAGCACAGTGTCTGAAATACAGTGTGTACTTTACTGTTTTTTGAAAGAATAAATGAATGAGAAAGCAATTTTTATATTAACATATATTAATACAGGGTTTTAAAATGTGATATTATTAGAACTAATAGAACTATCTCATTCTATTATTAGAACTAGATATTATAAGAACTAACTATGATATTGTTGGAACATATATTAATACAGGATTTTAAAATGTGATATTATTAGAACTTCTTTAAAATGTGATTTATTAGAACTAGTTCATTTTAGTATTTACTAATAAACATATTACTCTACTCATTCACTCATTTGTTAATTTATTGATTCTTTAAACATTTGTAAAAGCCTGTAATGTTCCAGATACCATGCTAGTTACTGGGGGAGCTGAGGTGAACTATACGTGGTTCCTATTCCCAAGGGGCTCACAGTCACGTGGAAGAGACAAACAGGTACCTGGATAATAGATAATAATAGTTGCTTCTTTAGACCATTTCTCAGTGTAATACAACTGTGTCTATGTATCCGGTTGACTGTTTATTTTCTTTAGATAATGGAGATATTTTCAAAGTTTGACTTAATGAGTGCATAGTAACTCAGCTCTATTTCACAAGCATTGCAGGGAAATGAGATTTTAATGTCTCATGTGAACTAGAGGCTGGAGAGTAGGCACGTTCTTGGCTTTGAACTGAGTTTAGTTCAGACTGGAATGAGTTGTGAATAGGAACGGAATCTATTTAATCAACACCTGTGAAGAAACTGGCACTACCTGGAGAGAAGTGCGTTAAGTGCAGAGAGTGCACATTGACAGACTTCAGCACCTGGCTAGTAACGTAATAGCAAGTGCCAACATGGGATTTGATAGTCCTGGGGAATATGAATGCAGCAAAGATGAAGTCCATAATGAAGAGTAAAGAAGACTGGAACTTCAGATGACTTGACACTAAGGTGATTACATTCAACAAAATGGAAAAGCGTTGAGGACAAGATTTTCCAAATCGTATTCCTTGGAATGTCATTCCTTCAAAGATGCTTTATAAGAAAAGAGATTCAAGTATGTTCAATAAATGTTGATTCCATTTTGTTTTTGTAGATTCACAATGCAGAGTATTATATAAAAAAGGCACCCATCAAACCTATTTAACTTTGTTTAGATTTTTGATACAGGGTCTTGCTGTGTCACCCAGGCTGGAGTGCAGTGGTACAGTCACGGCTCACTGCAGCCTCGACCTCCCGGCCACAAGTGATCTTCCCACCTCAGCCTCTGGAGTAGCTGGGACTACAGGGGTGTACCACCACACCCGGCTAATTTTTAAATTTGTTTTGTAGAGACGGGATTTCACCATATTGCCCAGGCTGGTCTCGAACTCCTGAGCTCAAGCGATCCACCTGCTTTGGTATCTCAAATTGCTGAGATTACAGGCATGAGCCACTGCACCCGGCTTCTATTTTTAATTATGCCTTATCTGCCCAACGAACATTTCTTGAGTGCCTATAGTTAGGCAATGGAACAATTGGCTATTAAGTTGTTAGTGATGTGGGGAAGGTGAAATAATTTTTACATGAAAAAACTATTGAACTAAGTTATTGTCTCTAGAGTCACAGCAGTAAGTACATATGGCTAACTTAAAAGGTCTTGAACATCTGCTAGAGAAACAGGGTACCATCTAGTGACAATTCCTGAAAGTGCAGTTATATGCCATAGGTGGTTTTTCAATCTTTGGGCAAATGGAGATAGTGACCTTTGCACAATCTGAGGTCCCTGAGAAGTAAATAAAATTTGGGTGGGGCATTCATTTAAAAAAATCGTGTTGCAAAAGTAATACATATTAATTGTAGAAAATTAGAAGAGACAAATTGGAAAAAGGAAAATAAAAATAAATCAGGAAAAAATATACACACATACATATACATATTTTTCCACATTTTTCTATGTATTTATAGGTACTATATTTTATACTATAATTTGTACTGTAATTGTTATTTACTATAAATGTTCTTTTGTAACCATATTATATATAATAATCATATATATCTATATATGTCAATGACTATATACTATTTTAAAATTGTTGTATAATATTTAATTATGTGGGTACATCATAATTAACCTTTTCCTACTGGTAAATATTTAGGTTGTTTAAGAATTTTCATGATTATGAATACCATTGCAATGAACATCCTTTGTGTTCTTGACTGATTTATGTTTTCAAAATGAATTTTTAGAAGGGGAAATGCTAGTCCCAAGGATATACACATTTAAATTTTGAAAATTTCCCCCAAATAAGTTTATATCAATTTACACTCCCACCTGAGTGGTTTTGCATGCTTTTCTCCCTATATCTACACCCACTGAATAGTATTCGCAAAAAAAAAAAAAAAAAATGAAGAAATGCAAATTCTTCATTGAAGGAATGCAAATGCAAATATCTTGTCATTTATATTTGCATTTCTTTGGTTAATTACTGAGTTGGAACCTTCTTTCTATGTGTTTGTTACTGGCCATTTGTTTTTTTCTTTTATGACTCGCTTATTCCTGCTGGAAATAAGCTTTTTTTTCCTATTGGGATTTTGGTGATATTGCTGGTTTAAAGTCTGATTGCTTTGCAAGAATTTTTGTTTGTTTGTTGTTTTACCTTTTTATTTTGAACTACTTTTATACTTACAGAAAATTTATTAAAAAATAGCATACAGCGTTCTTGTATGTCCCTTAGCCAGCTTCCTCCAATGTGTTAATCTCATGTAACCACAGTACAGTTAACAAAACCAGGAAATTAACATTGGTGCAATACTGCAAAATAACAAACCTTATTCAAATGTCACAAGGTTTTCCGCTAATTTCTTTTTTCTGTTTCGGGATCCAATCCAGGATCCCCCAGTGCATTAGTTAGTGGCTATTTCTTCTTTATCTTCTTTATTTTGTCACTGTTGCTCAATTTTTGTCTTTCCTGATCTGGATACTTTAAAAAGAATTGATCAGTTATCTTACAGAATGTCCCTCAATTTTGGCTTGTGTAATGTTTTCTCATAATTGAAATGAGGCCATGCACTTTGGATAAGAAAAACATAGAAGTGACATTCTGCCATTCATAGTGTATCATATCAAGGGGTTTATGGTATTGATATATCTTGTTACTGGTGATGTTATTACTTGGTATCTGCTGGGTTTCTTTACTGTAAAAGTTATCTTTATCTTTTTTTGTTAATATGCTTTCTTAGGGGAGATACTTTGAGATTAAGCAGTTTTTCCTCAGTTAATTAAGTTCTAGCTTCAAACTGAGTAAATTGAAACTGGAAAATGTATATGATTAATTATGGATAGGTTGTTATAAGACAGACATTTAGGATAACAGTTACTGGGCCCATTCTCAAACAAAAGTATTTGGCTCAATATTAAAAAAAATTAGTAAATAGGCCAGGTGCGGTGGCTCACACCTGTAATCTTAGCACTTTGGGAGGCTGAGGCAGGTGGATTGCTTGAGGTTAGGAGTTCGAGACCAGCTTGGCCAACATAGTGAAACCCCATCTCTACTAAAAATACAAAAATTAGCCGGGTTTGGTGGCGCACGCCTGTAATCGCAGCTACTCAGGAAGCTGAGGCAGGAGAATCACTTAAACCCAGGAGGAGAGAAGGCGGAGGCTGCAGTGAGCCAAGATCGCGCCACTACATTCCAGCCTGCGTGTCAGAGTGAGACTCTGTCTTAAAAAGGAAAAAAAAAAAAAAATTAGTGAATAAACGTACGTTAATGTTTTCAAGCAAAATAAAATACAGTATTTATTGTATTTTAAAGGTTTTGTACTTTGACCTCTGCCATTAACAACCTAATAGTGACCCTGATAGCATTTGATAAAAAGACTTTGACTGTATTAGAAATTTTATTTAATATTGCTTGATTAAAACCTTAAATCTGTGGAAGATCTTTTGAAGAAATTTTAAATGCTGAAAGAATTGTGGCTTTCTGTTTATTTGTAAGCAGATCAATTAAAATCTTATGAGTGTTGTCATTGCGATATTCTCTTTTTGCATGTCTTCTATCCCTGAAGAGAAGCAATAACTTCAGAGAAATAGTTCAGTTGTCCAGGAAAACCTACACTGTGCTTGAATTCTAAGTTTGCCTCTTCTTAGTCATATGACCTTGGGCAAATCAGGTCACCTCTCTAAGTCTCAGATGCTCTACTTATTTCACAGGGCAAGTTCAATTGACAGAACCCTAGCAAGAGAGGTTTGTGAACTAAAAAACAATGAACACATACAAGGGATTATTAATACCATATTATCTTTTATTAGCTCTTAAGACCATTCTCAGATGTATAAATGTTGGTTACTGTGATATCAGTTTTGTTTCTAGCGGATAAAGGATTATTACGAAGTATATGGCATGTACTGTAATATATTTTGTTTTTGTAATATACAGTATTGCATTTGATTCATTTCTGTATTATTTTCCTGGTGCAACTTCCTACCACACTTTGACAAACAAGGAATGAGCTGCTTATCTAGTAAAGATTTATAGCATAGGGATTCTATAGTCTTGGGAAGATGTCATTGGCAGTGCAAATAGCAAGGTTAACATGGTTGTTTATGAAATAAATACAAACTTCAGTTAGTATTTCATTTTGAAAACCAGTTTAAGTGCTCTTTAGATAACCTCTTATAATTGAAGTTCTTTTATAAGGTTGGCCTTTATATTGAGTTTTGTCAACTTCAAGGTCAGGGAGAAGTTCTGACTTTAATCGGTTCAAAATTGTGGCTATTGTCTTCTCATAAAATGTACTAGCTGTTACTTGCCTTTCTATCATCTTCCCTTTTCTTCTTGTATCTCATATATATAGGTTTTTTTTAAAAAAAATAATTCATTAAGTTGAATTAGTCACAGTGGAGAAGAAGTTCTTGCCTTTTCGTTTAGTGAATGTCTTCTGACTTATTACATCCACAGTCAAAAGCAGTTCATTCTGATTTGATAAATGCATTGAAAGCATCTGAAATTGTTTCATCCTTTTTCTTTCTTGCCTTTTCATCTTTTGGAGCAATCAAATGAAATATCCTCTAGCTTTCCTAATCGAGGCTGTCTGCTCTGCCCTGGTGTTAAAAATGCATGTTTCAGTAAGTGTTCTTCTGTTGCAATAAGTTCTTCAGTCTTTTAAAAGTATTTTATACTAAACTTTTAAAAGAGAGCACCCTAAATCAATTTCCAACATATTTTCAAGTTGTGCATTTATTGTTAAATCAATATGTATATTTTATATACATATATGTACTTACTGTATAGTGCACATAATAGAATAAGATAAATTTTATTTATTAGTAGCTCTGTTTAGTACAGCATAGGCCATGATAACTTCTGTTCTTGCATTTTTGTGTCCATGATTTTAATGCTATTACATATTAATGGAATTATGATCTAAAACATCATTTAACTTTCAAGATGCTCATGCTTGGACATTAACAGCATAAAAGCAATCACTTGACATTACTTAATAGAGCACTTGTTAACAATTAATTTGAAGGACATGCATATTTAGGGTTAACTTTTTTTTTTTTTTTTTTTAAGATAGGCTCACACTCTGTCACCCAAGCTGGGGTTTAGTGGTGCAATCACAGCTCACTGCAGTCTGTACTTCCCTCAGCCTCCCGAGTAGCTGGGACCACAGGAGAGCGCCACCACACCCATTACATTTTTGTATTTTTAGTAGAGACAGCATTTTCCCATATTGCCCAGGCTGTAGGGTTAACATTTGACATAGGATTTTAATTTTTTATTTTATTTTATTTTAATTTTTTATTTTTGAGATGGAGTTTCACTCGGTCACCCAGGCTGGAGTACAGTGGCACGATCTCGGCTCACTGTAACCTACTCCTCCCCGGTTGAAGTGATTCTTCTGCCTCAGCCTCCTGAGTAGCTGGGACTACAGGCACCCACCACCACATCTGGCTGATTTTTTTTTTTTTTTTTGTATTTTTAGTAGAGACGGGGTTTCGCCGTGTTGGCCAGGCTGGTCTCGAACTTCTGACCTCAGGAGTTCTGTCTGCCTCGGCCTCCCAAAGTGCTGGGATTACAGGCATGAGTCACCGTGCCCAGCCCGACATAGGATTTTTAGTCTGTGAAACTGTACTTCCAGTATAACTTCAATATAAAATGCCCTTATTGTCATAATTACTTTTTGTTTTGTTTTCAATAAATGTTGAATTCACTTTTGCAGTGATTTTTCTCTTTTGACCAAAAAAACTTTTCTATCATAATATCATAGTGATCTCTTCTGTGATATCTTTTAAAAATATTATGCAGTCACTTAAAGAGGAAAATCACATGTTGCTGAAATATATACGGTAGCACAAAATACCACTAGGGCCCCCAAATAACTTGCTGAGAATATGGTGCCAATATAATGTAGTAATTTAATAATTGTTTGCATGCTTAACAAAAATGAGAAAGAGCTGGTATAAAGGTGTGGCAGTACTTTGAGAAGACATGCACCTGTCATCTGATGGTGGTGTGATGGACAGTTAGTGAGAAGCTGAAATATTGTCCAGGCTACCTAGGCCACCACCAACATAACTAGATGCTGAAATTATAGGGGTTCCTGAGTGTTAGAGCTTTTTATTGAAATTTCTGTTAAGGAATCAGCAGGAAGGAATATCCTAGCTTGGATTCATTTCATGAGAATAATTTCAACAGAAAGTGTTGAGTATTTTCTATATCTATTCCTACTTGTACACAAAAGGAATAATTACTTATCTACTACAAATGGTTACTTTAGTGTTTTTTAAAATTTAAAATTCAAGTTAGCTGGATACAAAATGTTTTAAAGATTCTTTAAATTTTGGAGTTGATAAAATATTGTTCTGCCATGCTCAACCACTTATTACTTGGATATATGATTCAATACAAATTTATATTATTAAAGCTTTTTAACTGGCTCATTAAATGTAGCATCTACTATGTGTCAGGTGCTGTGCTAGGTGCTGCAGATGGATAAGACCTCTGTATTGGTCAGCGTTCTCTAAAGGGACAGAACTCTCTCTCTCTCTACACACACACACACACACACGCACACACACACACACACACATATGAAGAGGAATTTATTAAATAGTATTAACTCACATGATCACAAGGTCCCACAATCCCACAATAGGCCATCTGCAAGCTGATGAGCAATGAAACCAGTCCCAAAGCTGAAGAACTTGGAGTCTGATGTTTGAGGGCAGGAAGTATCCAGCACGGGAGAAAGATGTAGTCAGGGAGGCTAGGCCAGTCTTGCCTTTTCGTGTTTTGCTGCGTGCTTTATATTTGCTGGCAGTTGATTAGATGGTGCCCACAAATTAAGAGTGGATCTGCCTTCCCCATCTCACTGAATCAAATGTTAATCTCCTTTGGCAACACCCTCACAGACACACCCAGGATCAATACTTTGTATCCTTCAATCTAATCAAGTTGACTCTCAGTATTAACCATCACAAGTCCGCCTTTTGTCAACTTGAACCCATGCACATCTCCTGAGATCATATATAATCTTCAAATAAGGACAATAATAAGGTCATAATTACACCTAACGTAATACAACTATCCTTTGTACAACTGGAAACACACTAATTCCCAACCCAAATGCTATTCATAAATTTAACAATACTTAAATGCTGATATGAAGTCAAAAAATTTTATGTCACATGATAAAGGAAAAAGGAAATAAAATGAAGATATTTTCTTAGTGCAAGTGTACACATGCACAAACATGGAAATACTCATGACAATGTCCTCGTTTCTGCAGCTGGTCACATGGTCGCAGCTGGTGTTGATGACTAACTTCTACTACCCATTCTGTATTCCCTTTGCCTTCAGCAAGCATCTCAGCGAGTTGTGGTTTTGTTTCTGGTCGAGTGACCCAAATCTTCATTCCTGAAGGGTCTGGGTCATTTGTTGTACTGCCTGGATTGGGCTGTTATAGTTTCCCACTGACTTTAATCACAGGGCATAGTAATGCTAAGAGATGCCCTGATGTATCTCCTATGTTCCATGCATACTCTTCCTTACCTCCGTTGTGGAGTAGTAGACTGATTTCATCTTGATAGTCAGGGTCAGTCATCTCAGCCAACACTGTAACTCCCTTCTTAGCCTGTTGACTTAAAGGTAGGAGGAGCACAAGTGTCCAGGTGGCAATCTTAACTTCCAGTTTAATGGAATCGTTGTTGTGTCTCCTGGTGACAGCATTCCTCCCTCTGGAACTAAGATCTTTAGGCCAGCAGAATGTGATGTCACAGGAACAGGAAGCAAAAATTTTACTAGTGGATCATTAGGGGTGATGGTGAATGGTACCACTTCCACCCCTTGATTCCTGGATCTGTGAATCTGGATATGGGAGAAACAGTACTGTATATTGGATACTGATTCAGAAGATACATGGCCTTCTGGAGAACTTTGCCCCAGCCCTGCAAAGTATTGTCACCTATTTGGCATTGTAATTGTTACTTCAAAAGGCCATTCCACAGTTCTGTCAATCCAGCTGCTTCAGGATGATGGGGAACATGGTAAGACCAATGAATCCCATGAGCGTGAGCCCTCTGCTCCACTTCCTTAGCTGTACAGTGAGTGCCTTGGTCAGAGGCAATGCTGTGTGGAATACCATGATGGGTGGGTAAGGCATTCCATGAGTTCGTAGATGGTACTCTTGACAGGAGCACTGCATGTAGGATAGGCAAACTCATATCTGGAGTGTCTATTGCATTGAGGACAAACCTTAGCCCTTTACATGATGAAAGAGGCCCAATATAATCAACCTGCTACCAGGTAGCTGGCTGATCCCCCTAGGAATGGTGCCATATGGAAGGCTCAGTGTTGGTCTCTGCTGCTGACAAATTGGGCATTCAGCAGTGGCTGTAACCAGGTCAGCCTTGGTAAGTGGAAGTACATGTTGCTGAGCCCATGCTTAACCTCTATCACTGCCACTGTGGCCACTTATTTCATGGGCCCATTGGGTGATGACAGGGATGGCTGGGGAAAGTGGCTAAGTGGTGTCCACAGAATGGGTCATCTTAGCCACTTGACTATTAAAATCCTCCTCTGCTGAAGTCACCCGTTGGTGAGCAGTCACGTGGGATTCAAATATCTTCACAGTTTTTGAACACTCAGAGAAGTCCATCCACCTACCTCTTCCCCACCAATTTTCCAACCATGCTGCCTCCAAGTTCCTGACCATTCAGCCAAACCATTGGCTATAGCCCATGAATCAGTATGTAATTGCACATCTGACCATTTCTCCTTCCATGCAAAGTGCATAAGCAGATGCACTGCTTGAAGTTCTGCCTGCTGGGAAGCTTTCCTTTCACACTGTTTTTCAAGGATGTCCTAGAGAGGGGTTGTAGTGCTGTATTGGGTGGTGACTGCATATCGTGCAGAACCATCTGTGAACCAGGTCCTAGTCTTCTCTTCTTCTGTCAACTGATCATAGGGAACTCCCCATGAGGCCATTTCAGGTTAGGGGAGAGAAGGCAGGTAGCAGGAGTGGAGACCATGGGCATTTGAGCCACTTCCTCATGTAACTTACTTGTGCCTTCGGGACCTGCTCTAGCCTAGTCACACATACACCACTTCCATCTGATGATGGAATGCTGCTGCATACGACCCACTTTATGGCTAGATGGGTCAGATAGCACCCACTTGATGATAGGCAGTTCAGCTCACGTGGCGACTTGATGACCCATAGTCAAACATTCAGTTTTCACCAAAGCCCAGTAACAGGCCAAGAGCTGTCTCTCAAAGAGAGTAATTATCTGCAGAAGCTGGCAGGGCCTTGCTCCAAAATCTTAGAAGCATCTGTTGTGATTCATCTATGGGGGCCTGCTCCATACAGCATCTCTATCTGCCACTGACACCTCAAGCACCATTGGATCTGCTGGGTCACATGGTCCAAGTGGCAGAGCAGCTTGCACAGCAGCCTGGACCTGTTGCAGAGCCTTCTCCTGTTTTGGACCCCACTCAAAACTGGCAGCTTTTTGGGTCACTTGATAAATGGGCCAGAGTAACACACCCCAATAAGGAATGTGTTACCTGCAAAATCCAAATAGGTCCACTAGGCATTGTACCTCTTACTTGGTTATAAGAAGGACCAAATGCAGCAACTTATCCTTCACCTTGGAAGGAATATCTCGACAGGACCCACACCAGTGGACTCCTGGAAATTTTACTGAGGTAGAAGTTCCCTGAATTTTAGTTGGATTTATTTCCCATCCTCTGGCATGCAAATGTCTCACCAATAAGTTCAGTGTGTTTGCTAGTTCTTGCTCACTGGATCCAATCAGCATAATGTCATCAATATAATGGAACAGTGTGGAAGTGAAAAGCAATCAAGGTCTCTCTGAATAAGATTATGACACAAAGCCGGAGAGTTGACATACCTCTGAGGTAGGACAGTAAAGGTATATTGCTGCCCTTGCTAGCTAAAGGCAAATTGCTTCTAGGAATGGAGAAATGCATTTGCCAAGTTGGCTGCATACCAGGTACCAGGAGATATGTTAATTTGCTCAAGCAATGAAACCACATCTGGTACAGCAGCTGCAATTGAAGTCACAGCTTGGTTAAGCTTGTGATAATCCAGTGTCATTCTCCAGGATCCATCTATCTTCTGCACAGGCCAAATAGGAGAGTTGAATGGGGATGTGATGGGAATTACCACCCCTGTGTCTTTCAAGTCCTCGATGGTGGCACGAATCTCCACCTTCTCTCCAGGGATGCATTTATTATTCTTCTAGGTAGAGGAAGCTCTAATGGCTTTCATTTGGCCATTCTCACCATGATAGCCCTCACTCTACCAGTCAGGAAGCCAATGTGGGGGTTCTGCCATCTGCTAAGTACATCTATGCCAATTGTGCATTCTGGCACTGGAGAAATGACTATAGGATGAGTCTAGGGACCCGGTGGACCCACTGTAAGTAAGACCTGAGCTAAAACTCCATTAATTACCTGACCTCCATAAGCCCCTTCTTTAACTGGTGGACCACAGTGACCTTTTGGGTCTCCTGGAATCAATGTCAGCTCAGAGCCAGGGTCCAGTAGTCTCAGAAATGTCTGATCATTTCCCTTTCCCCAATGCGCAGTTACCCTGGTAAAAGGCCAGAGGTCTCCTTGGGGAAGGATAGGAGAAAGATTAATGCCATAAATTGTCAATAGTGTAGTGGAATCCTTCCTTAAGGGGACCCGGCCTCCCTTTCATTCAAGGGGCTCTGGGTCTGTAAACTGGCTCAAGTCTGGAAATGGATTGAGGGGCCATGACTCTCTCTTTTTATAATTCAAATTAGTCTTTTATCCATTCAACCTGGAAATTTTCTGCTTATATAAATTAAGCAGGAATGCAGTAGGCTTCCTATCAATTTCACTTCTAGGAACACTGTGATTAATTAGCCAATGCCAAAGCTCTACATGATTCAGGCTATTCTGATTGCCACTTTGCCTCTGCTGTCCATTCTTGGTAGCTACGCTCACCTTGCCTTTGACGATTGAGTACTGCCACTCAGCCCCTGCCACTTTGGGGGTCCGATTATTCCCATTGTATTTAAATTTTGTAGTTGAGTGACTGTGGTTCCCACTGTTAGATCTGATATGCAGAGAAAAGCAATTACACAACTTTCAAAATTGTAGGTGCTGCCCTCATAGATCTATTTCACAAAGCATTGGTCAAGGGTTTATCTTCTGGACCCTCCCATCTGGGATGAGTAGGTCTAAAGTGACTAAGCCACTCCACCATCCCAATCTCCCTAAGTCTTTGGATCCCTTCCTCTACACTAATCCAGTAGAGTTCAGGCATTTCCAGCTTGCTCACAGTGGGCCATCTTTTAATCCATATTTCAGCTAACCAAGCAAATAAACTATCAGAACGTTTTTTAACTCCCCGAGCTGCAACATTAAATGCAAAATCCCTATTTAGTGGACCCAAATCAATACATTCAGCCTGCTCCTACTTTATGTTCCTTTTACCATTATCCCACACTTTTAATATCCATTCCCATGCTTGCTTTCCAGATTTTTGTTTATATAAATTAGAAAAATCAAGCAGTTCTCTTTGAGTGTAGCACACCTCCTCATGGGTCACACTCTCAACCTCATCTCTAGGGGCCCACTGGGACTTTAGTCTACTTATAGGTCTAGAAGCAAACAGGGGTGTTGGGGGTGGCTTCTGAGGAGAATCAACATTATCTTGCCTGGCAACTGCCTGAGGGTAGGCCATCACTATTGCCTCGGGCAGAAGAGGGTTTATCTCCTCAAACAAAGGTGGAAAGGCTGAAGGCAGTGTGGGTTGAGGAGGGGATTTTGCCACTACTGGGGATGAAGAAGCTGTTTCTTCTGGCAAGAAAGGTTCATCAGAGTTTATAAGCTCAGTGTCCCAAGCTTCATCAGGGTCCTCCCACACATCCCTATTCTAAGTAGCAAGGTCCCATTCTTTTCCAATCAATACCCTCACTTTAACAGTAGACACCTGGTGAGGCCGTGCATGCACCTTTCATTGCAGGTCAGCCACTCACATGATAAGAGCTTGGGTCTGATTTTCCACAGTTTCAGCTCTTTCTCTACAGGTGACAACACTCTGACTCAGGACAGTCTTAGAATATTTGAGGCTTAGTATCTGCTTCTGAAGTTGGAAGTTAGAATCCCTGAATCCCTGAGTTGATTATTTTCTTTCATCACTTTGTCTAGTGAACTTAGGAACAACAAACCAGCTTCATTATGTTCCTTGGTTCTCCATATATAGTCAAAGTTATTATGTATAGAGTCACTAAACTCCTTGCCTCTCACAAGCAGTGAATCAGGAATGTCAAGTGCATTTGTTTTGGATAACTCTCTAAACAGTTCATGCCAAGGGCTATCGGTGTTCTCTATTAGAAGTAGAGCCCTTAGCATTTTTGGGTGTAATCATATTAAGCAGCCAACTCCAGAAACCCCAAAATCAACTAAATAACTCCATCCTTAATATTTTGTTCCTCTAGAACCACTGCTGGCACCAAAACCTGTATTGGTCAGGGTTCTCTACAGGGACAGAACTAATAGGATATAGATATATATAGATGTATATATATCCTTATATCTTATCTCCTTATAGTCTCCTTATAGTCTTATTTCCTTATAGTCTTATCTACTGTCCTATTATATTATAAACTCATATATATATATATATATATATATATATGTGAAGGGGAGTTTATTAAGTAGTGTTAACTCACACAATCACAAGTTTCCACAATCCCACAATAAGCCATCTGCAAGCTGAGGAGCAATGAAACCAGTCCAAGTTCCAAATCTGAAGAACTTGGATTCTGATGTTCAAGGGCAGGAAGAATCCAACACAGGAGAAAGATGTAGACTGGGAGCCTAGGGCAGTCTTGCCTTTTCACGTTTTTCTGCCTGCTTGATATTTGCTGGCAGCTTATTAGATTGTGCCCACCCAGATTAAGGGTGGGTCTGCCTTCCCCAGCTCACTGACTCAAATGTTAATCTCCTTTGGCAATAGCTTCACAAACACATCCAGCATCAATACTTTGCATCCTTCAATCCAATCAAGTTGACACTCAGTATGAACCAACACTACCTGGTTCATGCGTTGGTTCTTGTCCTTAAGAAATATGTTGCATATAGGGGTGTGGCAGGATGAAATTCTCTTCTTATTCAGAAATACAAATGTGATGGAACATCTCCACGTTTGTATAATGTAAACCCTTTGTTATCTGGCTTTGAAACAACCAGAACATATATAATGGACTCTTCTATTAAGCAATAAAGCCTGTGGTTGCAAAAATGTAATATGGTCAAAGTGGTCTGTTATAGCAATACCCAAAAATCCCACAAGACGGGGATATTTCCTGCATTTCAAAAGGAAATAGTGACTCATACCATTGTATGAGGAACCGAAGAACAAAGAACCTTCTTTCACTGCTTTTATGAGGCCCCTTTGACCCTAGTTTACTATTGTGAAATATTTTTTGAAGGGTTAAGAAAGAAGCACCAAGAAAGATGTCCATCTTTTCCATTGATCTTGAAATTCTATTTTCTGTTGTCTGTGTTGTACATTGCATTGTTATTGCATATGGCAAGCACATATAATCTCGTTGTATTTGTCTATTTGCTCACATTTCATTCTTAGTTTAAGCAGGGTGGCCTAGTTAGGGAGTGGGTTTTGGAGTCTAGTTAGGCTGTGGGTTCAAATGATGGTTCTGCCTCTTATAGCGTGATCCTGGGCTTGAACTTCAGCTTAGTCATAAGCAAATTGAGGTATTAATACCTACTTTACTGTGTTTGAGAATTAAGTGAGATAAAGTATGTGAAGCATTTGTCACATGAAAAATACTGAAATATCATTTTCCCCATTAGAAGAAGAATTTAAACATTTTAGCTTTAAAAACTTCCTGCTAGATTCTAGAATAGTAGTTCTATACACATAACCTAGAGAGAGTTAAGTGGTTATAAATGATCTATCTATATGTATTCTGAATAATTGGGTAGATGGAACTTGAAAGAAAGTGAGATTTTTCCACATATAATATTAATTTGGTGACAAATAAACTATGCATATTTAGATTAATTCATATGTTTGGAGGGATGGTAGCTGGAGATGATGTTTCTTACAATAAATGGTGGCAACCAAGTAAATGTAAGTGAGTCCATGGGCTCTGGAGTCTGGCAGACTTGAATTCTAATAATTCCTTTGTTTCTTATTAGCTTCGTGACCCTGGCAACTTATTTAACTCCTTTTTTTGTGACTTCATTATTTATAAAGTTGGGCTGATAATTAAATACCTTCCTGATAGGATGGTTGTGAAGAATCAAAGAGGCAGTACAAGCAAACAATTTAACACAAATGTCTGGCTTATGGTGTATGCTCAGTAAAGAGTTGACAGTACTATTACTATTATTATTTAAGTTGTTCCATGCTCCTTTTTTGGTTGATAGACCATAGGCTGCCTAATTTCAGTGTTCCCTCTATTGTTTGTATTGCTTTTGCATGTGTCAAAAGTATCTTAGAGGTTTCTGTTTCTTAATCACGAAAAAAATGGAATCCTCCTGAAAATGGTCATTTGTGTGAAGAAGATGAACTGATTTTATATAGATATACTTTACAGCTTTTGTCCCCAAATTATGATACAATGGAGTGACATAACATGACATTGTACGTAAAGCATACATAATACAAGGATATGGCTGAAATACTTAGTTATATTTCATTGTGTTTTAATCAACTTGAAGAAGCAGCTGGTTTTAAAATGAGAGAACTTGCAGTTGCAATTGGGGTTCAGAGAATATATTTAAAAATGTCTTTTAATGAGCTTGTTTTCTTTATTTATTTGGTCAAAATATGAATTATGCAATTATGCTTTGGCTTGGGTGTTGAAACTAACCATCTAATTAACTACATGACACAGTTGACAATAATAAGGTCTTTTGTTGTAGAATACCTCATATTTTATAAAGTACATTTACATCTATTATCTTTTATAATTTTTAATTTTCGTGGATACATAGTAGGTATATATATTTATAGGGTACGTGAGATATTTTGATACAGGCGTACAATGTGTTATAATCACATCAGAGTAAACGAGTTATCCATCACCTTAAGCATTTATCCTTTGTGTTAACAACAATCCGATTAGACTTTTTTAGTTATTTTAAAATGCATAATTAAATTATTATTGACTATAGTCACCCTGTTATGCTATCTAATACTAGTTCTTATTCATTCTTTCTATTTTTGTACCCATTAACCATCTCCACTTAAGCACTTATTTCACTTAATATAATGATCTTCAGTTCCATCCATGATGTTGCAAATGACAGGATCTCATTGTTTTTCATGGCTGAATAGTTTTCCATTGTGTATATGTATCACGTTTCCTTGTCCACTCATTTGTTGACGGACAATTAGGTTGCTTCCAAATCTTGGCTGTTGTGAATAGTGCTGCAATAAATGTGGGAGTGTAGATATCTTTTTGATATACTGATTTTCTGTCTTTTGGGTATATACCTAGTAGTGGGATTGCTAGATTATATGGTAGCCTATTTTCAGTTTTCTGAGGAACCCCCAAACTGTTTGTTACAGTGGTTGTATTAATTTACATTCTCAACAGTAGTGTATAGGGGTTCTCTTTTTTCATATCCTTGCCAGCATTCATTATTGCTTTACTTTTGGATATCCACAAATTTAACTGAAGTGAAATGTTATTTCATTGTAGTTTTGATTTGCGTTTCTCTGGTGATCAATGACACTGATCACCTTTTCACAAACCTGCTTGCCATTTTTATGTCTTCTTTTGGGAAATGCCTATTCATATCTTGTGCCAATTTTTTAATTGAATTATTCAATTTTTTTTCTTATAGAGTTGTATGAGCTCCTTATATACTCTGGTTATTAATCCCTTGTCAGATGAGTAGTTTGCAAATATTTTTTCCCATTCTGTGGGTTGTCTTTTCACTTTGCTGATTGTTGCCTTTGTTGTGCAGAAGCTTTCTAACTTGGTGTGATCCTATTTATTCATTTTTGCTTTGGTTGCTGGTGCTTGTGGGGTATTACTCAAGAAATCTTTGCCCACTGTAATGTCTAGAGAGTTTCTCCAATGTTTTCTTTTTCTTTTATTTTCTGTTTCTTTTCATTTTTTTTTTTTTTTTTGAGACGGAGTCTCACTCTGTTGCCCAGGCTGGAGTGCGATGGCTCGATCTCGTCACTGGAGCCTCCACCTCCTGGATTCAAGCAATTCTCCTCCTTCAGCCTCCTGAGTAGCTGAGATTACAGGCACCTGCCACCACACCTGGCTAATTTTTGTATTTTTAGTAGAGATGGGGTTTCACCATGTTGGCCAGGTGGGTCTTGAACTCCTGACTGACCTTAGGTGATCTTCCCACCTTAGCATCCCAAAGTGCTGTGATTACAGGTGTGAGCCACTGCTCCTGGCCTCCCCAAAGTTTTCTTGTAGTAGTTTCACAGTTTGAGGTCTCAGAATTATGTCTTTAATCAATTTGGATTTGATTTTTATGTATGATGAGAGATAGAGGTCTAGTTTCATTCTTCTGCATATGGATATTCAGTTTTTCCAGCAGTATTTATTGAAGAGAATATCCTTCAATAAATGTCTGTTTATTGTGTATGTTCCTGGAATCTTTTTCAAAAACGAGTTAACTGTAGATGTGTGGATTTACTTTTGAGTTCTTTATTCTGTTCTCTTGGTCTATGTGTCAGTTTCTACGCCAGTGCCATGCTGTTTTACTTACCATAGCTCTATAGTATAATTTGAAGTCAGGTAACATGATTCCTCCAATTTTTTTCTTTTTGCTTAGGATACCTTTGGCTATTCTGGGTCTACTGTGGTTCCACATAAATTTTAGGATTGCTTTTTGTATATCTTTAAAGAATGTCATTGATATTTTGATAGGGATTGCACTGAATCTGTAGACTGCTTTAGGTAGCATGGATATTTTAACAATATGGGTATAGAAGCAACATACCTCAACATATTAAAAACCATGTTTGACACACCCACAGCTAGCACCATACCAAATGGGGAAAAAACTGAAAGTCTTTTCTCTAAGATCTGGAACATGACAAGAATGACCACTGTCACCAATGTTACTCAACATAGTATTGGAAGTCCTAGATAGAGCAATGAGATAAGAAAGAAATTAAGGGCATCAAAATTGGAAAGAAAGAAGTCAAACTATTCTTATTTGCAGATCATATGATTTATATTTGCAAAAACCTAAAGACTCCACAGAAAACTATTAGAACTGACAAACAAATTACGTAAAGTTGCAGGATACTAAGTCAGTGGCATTTCTATCTGTGAATAATGAACAATCTGAAAAAGAAATCACACAGGTAATCTCATTTATAATAGCAACAAATACAATAAAATACCTAGAAATGGACTTAATCAAAGAAATGAAAGATCTGTACAATGAAACTATAAAATATTGATGAAAGAAATTAAAGAGGACATAAAAATGGAACAATATTCCATGTTCATGGATTGGAAGAATCAATATTGTTAAAATATCCAAATTTCTTTTTCAGCATCAATTGAGATTGTCACATGATTTTTGTCCTCCATTCTGTTGATGTATCACATTGATTGATTTGCATATGTTGGGCCATCCTTGCATCCCTGGGATAAATCCCACTTGGTCATAATGAATGATCTTTTTAATGTACTGTTGCATTTACTTTGCTCATATTTTGTTGAGGATTTTTGGATCAACATCCATTAGGGAAATTTTTCTGTAGTTTTCTTTTTTTGATGTGTGTCTTTGTCTCGTTTTGATATCAAGGTAATACTGGCTTTGTATAATGAGTTTGGAAGTATCCTCTCCTCTATTGTTTTGGAATAGTTTGAGTGGGGTTGATATTAGTTCTTTAAAGGCTTAGTAGAATTCAACAGTGAAGCCATTGGGCCCCAGACTTTTCTTTGCTGAGGAGACCTTTTATTATGACTTTCATCTTGTTTTTTGTTATTGGTTTGTTCAGGTTTTGTATTTCTTCATTGTTCAGTCTTTTTAAAAAATTTCTTTTTGTTTTTTTGAGACAGGATCTCATTCTATTGCCCAGGCTGGAGTACAACGGCGTGATCACGGCTCCCTGTAGCCTTGCCCTCCTGGACACAGGTGGTCCTCCCACCTCAGCCTCCCGAGTAGCCGGGACTACAAACATACGCCACCATACCTGGCTAATTTTTGTATGGGATTTTGCCATGTTGCTCTGGCTGGTCTCATACTTCTGGGCCCAAGCAATCTGCCTGCTTTGATCTCCCAAAGTGCTGCAATTAGAGGCATGAGCCACCATACCCAGCCTATGGCTCAATCTTGATAGGTTGTATGTGCCTAGGAATTTGTTTATTCTGGATTTTTCAATTTATTGGAATATAGCTGCTCATAGTAGCTATTAATGATCCTTTGAGTTTCTGTGGTATTGGTTGCAATGTCTCCTTTTTAATCTCTGATTTTATGTATATGGGTCTTCTTTCTTCTTTCTTAGTCTGGCTAAAGGTTTGTCAATTTTTTTATCTTTCCAAAAAATCAACTTTTATTTTGTTGATTTTTTGTATTGTTTTCTTTGTTCCAATTTCATTTATTCCTGCTTTGATATTTATAATATCTTTTTTTCTACTAATTTTGAGTTTGGTTTACTCTTGCTTTTCTAGTTCTTTAAATGCATCATTAGGCTATTTATTGAAGTTTTTCTTTTTTTAATTTTTATTTTTATTGAGGCAAGTTCTCATTTTGTTGCCCAGGCTGGAGTGCAGTGGCATGATCTTGGCTTACTGCAGCCTTGACCTCCCAGGTTCAAGCAATCCTCTCACCTCAGTCTCCTGAGTAGCTGGGACTACAGGTGTGCACCTCTGTGCTTGGCTAATTGTTTTGCCTTTGTACAGACAGGATTTCACCGTGCTGCTCAGGCTGGTCTTGAACTCCTGAGTTTGAGCAATATGCCTGCCTTCACCTCCCAAAGTGCTGGGACTGCAGGCATGTGCCACTGCCCCACTCTTTTCTTTTTTGATGTAGACACTTATGACTATAAATTTCCTTTTTAGTACTGCTTTTGCTGTATCCCGTAGGGTTTGGTATGGCGTGTTTCCATTATCATTTGTTTCAAGAAATTTGTCAATTTTCTTCTTGATTTCTTTATTGACCCACTGGTCATTCAGAAGCATATTATTTAATTTCCATGTGCTTTTATAGTTTCCAGAATTCCTCTTGGTATTGATTCCTAGTTTTATTCTTAGGTTAGGGAAGAGAATATACTTGATGTTATTTCAATTTCTTGAATGTTTTAAGATTTGTACTGTGACCTAGCATATGGTTATCCTTGAGAATGATCCATCTACTGAGAAGAACGTGCATTCGATAGCCATGAGATGAAATGTTCTGTAAATATCTACTAGGTTCACTTGGTCTGTAATGCAGATTAAGTTCAATTTTTCTTTGTTGATTTTCTGTCTGAAAGATCTGAAATTGAGGTGTTGACATCTCGAGGAATTACTGTATTGGGGTCTATCTCTTCCTCTAGCTCTAATACTTATTTTATATATCTGGGTATTCCTATAGTTGTTACATCCTCTTGCTGATTGACCCCTTAGTAATCATATAATGACATTCTTTGTCTCTTCTTATGGTTTTTGTCTTGAAATCTATTTTGTCTGATGTAGGTATCACTACCATTACTCTTCTTTGGTTTCCATTGTCATAGAATATCTTTTTACATCTCTTTACTTTCAGTCTATGTGTGCCTTTATAGGTGAAGCGTGTTTCTTGTGTGCAACAGATCCTGGAGGCTTGTTTATTATTATTATTATTATTTTACTTTAAGTACTGGTATACAAGTACAGAATGTGTAGGTTTGTTACATAGGTATGTGGTTTTTGTCAGTGGTTCTGTTTATGTGCCATGGTGGTTTGCTGCATGTGTCAAATTATCATCTATTAGCTATTTGTCCTAATACTCTTCCTCCCCTCGTCCCCCACCCCGACTGGCCCTGGTGTGTGGTGTTCCCCTCCCTGTGTTCATGCGTTCTCATTGTTCAGTTCCCACTTATGAGTGAGAACATGCGGTGTTTGGTTTTCTGTTCCTGTGTTAGTTTGCTGAGGATGATGGTTTCCAGCTTCATCCATGTCCCTGTAAAGGACATGATCTCATTCCGTTTTAAGACTGCATAGTATTACATGTTGTATATATATATCACATTTTCTTTATCTAGTGTATCATTCTTGGGCATTTGGGTTGGTTCCCTGTCTTTGTTATTGTAAATAGTGCTGCAATAAACATATGTGTGCAGGTGTCTTTATAGTAGAATGATTTATAATCCTTTAGGTATATACCCAGTAATGGGGTTGCTGGATCAAATGGTAGTTCTGGCTCTAAATCCTTGAGGAATTGCCACACTGTCATCTACAATAGTTGAACTAATTTACATTCCCACCGACAGTGTAAAAGCATCCTTTTCTCCACAGCCTTGCCAGCATCTATTGTTTCTTGACTTTTTAATAATCACTATTCTGACTGGCGTGAGACGGTATCTCATTGTGGTTTTGATTTGCATTTCTGTAATCAGTGATGTTGAATTTTTTTTCATATGTTTGTTGGCCACATAAATGTCTTCTTTTGAGAAGTGTCTGTTCATATCCTTTGCCCACTTTTTTGAAGAGGTTGTTTTTTTCTTGTGAATTTGTTTAAGTTCCTTGTAGATTCTGGATATGAGAATTTGTCAGATGGGTAGATTCTTCCATTCTGTAGGTTGCTTATTCACTCTGATGATAGTTTCTTTTGCTGCGCAGAAGCTCTTTAGTTTAATTAGATCCCATTTGTCAATTTTGGCTTTTGTTGTCATCGCTTTTGGTGTTTTCATCATGAAGTCTTTGCCTATGCCTATGTCCTGAATGGTATTGCCTAGGTTTTCTTCTAGGGCTTTTATGGTTTTGGGTTTTACATTTAAGTCTTTAATTCATCTTGAGTTAATTTTTGTATAAGGTGTAAGGAAGGGTCCAGTTTCAATTTTCTGCATATGCCTAGCCATTTTCCTCACACCATTTATTATATAGGGAATCATTTACCTATTGCTTGTTTTTGTCAGGTTTGTCAAAGATCAGATGGTTGTAGATGTGTGAGGTATCTGTTCTGTTCCATTGATCTATATGTCTGTTTTGGTACCAGAATCATGCTGTTTTGGTTACTGTGGCCTTGTAGTATAGTTTGAAGTCAGGTAGCATGATGCCTCCAGCTTTGTTCTTTTTGCTTAGCATTGCCTTGACTATACAGGCTCTTTTTTGGTTCCATGTGAAATTTAAAGTATTTTTTTTCTAGTTCTGTGAATAATGTCAATGGTAGTTTGATGGGAATAGCATTGAATCTATAAATTACTTTGGGCAGTATGGCCATTTTCACGATATTGATTCTTTCTATCAAGGAAGATGGAATATTTTTCCATTTGTTTATGTTCTCTCTTATTTCCTTGAGCAGTGGTTTGTCAGTTCTCATTGAAGAGGTCTTTTACATCCCTTGTTAGCTGTATTCCTAGGTATTTTATTCTCTTTGTAGCAATTGTGAATGGGAATGGGAATTGTTAATGGGAGTTCATTCATGATTTGGCTGTCTGCTTGTCTATCGTTGGTGTATAGGAATGCTTGTGATTTTTTATATTGGGCTGAGATAATGGGGTTTTCTAAATTCTCAATCTTGTCGTCTGCAAACAGAGACAACTTGACTTCCTCTCTTCCTATTTGAATATGCTTTATTTCTTTCTCTTGCCTGATTGCCCTGGTCAGAACTTCCAATACTATGTTGAATAGGAGTATTGAGAGGGGGCATCCTTTTCTTGTGCTGGTTTTCAAAGAGAATGCTTCCAGCTTTTGCCCATTCAGTATGATATTGGCCGTGGGTTTGTCATAAATGGTTCTTATGGTTTTGAGATATGTTCCATTAATACCTAATTTATTGAGAGTTTTTAACATGAAAGGATGTTAAATTTTATCAAAGGCTTTTTCTGCATCTATTGAGATAATCATGTGGTTTTTGTCAGTGGTTCTGTTTATGTGATGGATTATGTTTATTGATTTGTGTAAGTTGAACCAGCTTTGCATCCCAAGGATGAAGCCGACTTGATCATGGTGTATAAACTTTTTGATGCACTGCTGGATTCAGTTTGCCAGTATTTTGTTGAGGATTTCTGCATTGATGTTCACCAGGGATATTGGCCTGAAGCTTTCTTTTTTGGTTGTGTCTCTGCCAGGTTTTGGTATCAGGATGATGCTGGCTTCATGAAATGTGTTAGCAAGGGGTCCCTCCTTTTCAATTGTTTGGGATAGTTTCAGAAGGAATGGTACCAGCTCCTCTTTGTACCTTGGTAGAATTTGACTGTGAATCCATGCGGTCCTGGGGTTTTTTTTTGATTGGTAGGCTAATAATCACTGCCTCAATTTCAGAGCTTGTTATTGGTCTATTCAGGGATTCAACTTCTTCCTGGCTTAGTCTTGGGAGGGTGTATGTGTCCAGGAATTTATCCATTTCTTCTAGGTTTTCTAGTTGATTTATACAGAGGTGTTTATAGTATTCTCTGATAGTAGTTTGTCTTTCTGTGGGGTCAGTGGTGATGTCTTCTTTATCATTTTTTTAATTGTGTCTATTTGATTCTTCTCTCTTTTCTTCTTTGTTAATCTAGCTTGCAATCTATCTATTTTGTTACTTTTTTCAAAAAACCAACTACTGGATTCATTGATTTTTTTGAAGGGCGTTTCCTGTCTTTATCTCTTTCACTTCTGCTCTGATCTTAGTTATTTCTTGTCTTCTGCTAGCTTTTCGATTTGTTTGCTTTGCTTCTCTAGCTCTTTTAATTGTGATGTTAGGTTGTTGATTTGAGATCTTTCTAGCTTTCTGATGTAGGTATTTAGTGCTATAAGTTTCCCTTGTAACACTGCTTTAGCTGGGTCCCAGAGATTCTGGTACATTGTTTCTTGTTCTCACTAGTTTCAAAGGACTTTTTGATTTCTGCTTTAATTTCATTATTTACCCAGGAGTCATTCAAGAGCAGATTGTTACATTTCCATGCAATTGTGTGGTTTTGAGTGAGTTTCTTAATCCTGAGTTCTAATTTGATTGCACGGTTGTCTGAGAGACTTTTTGTTATGATTTCAGTTATTTTGCATTTGCTGAGGAGTATTTTACTTCCAATTATGTGGTCGATTTTAGAATAGGTGCCATGTGGCACTAAGAAAAATGTGCATTCTATTGATTTGGCATGGAGAGTTCTGTAGATGTGTATTAGGTCCACTTGATCCAGAGCTGAGTTCGTCTTCAACATCCTTGTTAATTTTCTGTCTTGTTGATCTGTTTAATATTGACAGTGGGGTGTTAAAGTCTCCCACTATTATTTTGTGGGAGTCTAAGTCTCTTTGTAGGTCTCTAAGAACTTGTTTTATGCATCTGGGTGCTCCTGTATTGGGTGCATATATATTTAGGATAGTTAGCTCTTCTTGTTGAATTGGTCCCTTTACCATTATGTAATGCCCATCTTTATCTATTTTGGTCTTTGTTGGTTTAAAATCTGTTTTGTCAGAGACTAGGGTTGCAACCCCTGTTTTTTGTTTTTTTTTTTTCTTTCCATTTGCTTGGCAAATTTTCCTTGGTAAATTTTTAAAGAAAATCCATTCAACCACTCTATGTCTTTTAATTGGAGAGTTTAGTGTATTTACATTCAATGTTATTATTGATAAGAAGGACTTACTCTTGCCATTTTGTTATTTGTTTTCTGGTCTTTTTCTTCTTTCCTTCCTTCCTGTCTTCCTTTCAGTGAAGGCAACTTTCTCTGGTGGTATGATTTAATCTTTTGTTTTTGTGTATCTGTTGTAAGTTTTTGATTTGAAGTTACCATAAGGCTTGCAAATACTATCTTATAACCCATTATTTTAAACTAATGACAACTTAACACTGCCTGCACAAACAAACAAGGAAAAAGAAAACTAATAAAAACTCTACACTCTAACTCTGTCCCCCCTGCTTTTTAACTTTTTCTTGTGTCTATTTATATCTTATTGTAATGTCTAGATGTTGAAAAATTGTTGTAGTTATTATTTTTGATTGGTTCATATTTAGTCTTTCTACATAAGACATGAGTAATTTACATACCACAGTTAACAGTGTTACATTATTTGTGTTTTTCTGTGCTTACAATGACCAATGAATTTAGTATCTTCAGATAATGTCTTATTGCTCATTAATATCCTTTCCTTTCTGGTTGAAGAACTTCCTTTAGCATTTCTTGTAGGGCAAGTCTGGTGTTGATGAAACACTTCAACTTTTGTTTGTTTGGGAAAGTCTTTATTTCTCCTTTATGTTTGAAGGATATTTCTACTGTATATATTATTCTAGTGTAAAAGTTTTTTTTCCTTCAGCACTTTAAGTATGTTATGCCACTCTCTTCGGCCTGTGAAGTTTATACTGAAAAGTCTGCTGCCAGACATATTGGAGCTCCATTGTATGTCATTTGTTTCTTTTCTCTTGCTGCTTTTAGGCTTTTTTATCTTTGACCTTCAGGAGTTTGATTATTAAATGCTTTGATGTAGTCTTATTTGGGTTAAAGCTACTTAGTGTTCTATAACTTTCTTGTACTTGCATATTGATATCGTTCCCTAGATTTGGAAAGTTCTCCTTTATTATTTCTTTTGTTGTTGTTGTTGTTTTTGAGACAGGGTCTTATTCTGTCTCCCAGACTGGAGTGCAGTGGCACAATCTCATCTCATTGCAACCTCCATCTCCTGGGTTCGAATGATTCTCATGCCTCAGCCTCCTGAGTAACTGGGATTACAGGAACACACCACCTTGCCTGGCTAATTTTTGTATTTTTTTCATAAAGATGGGGTTTCACCATGTCAGCCAGGCTGGTCTTGAACTCCTGACCTCATGTGATCTACCTGCCTCAGCCTCCCAGAGTCCTGGGATTACAGATGTGAGCCACCATGCCCAGCCCCATTATTGTTTCTCTGAATAAACTTTCTACCGCTATCTCTGTCTTTACCTCCTCTTTAAGGCCAGTAGCTCTTAGATTTACCCCTTGAGGCTATTCTCTAGGTCTTCAAGGTATGCTTCATTCTTTTTGCTTTTGTCTCTTCTAACTGTATATTTTCAAATAGCATGTCTTCAACCTCACTAATTCTTTCTTCTCTTTGACCAATTCTGCTGTAAAGAGACTCTGATGTGTTTTTCAGTATGCCAACTGCATTTTTCAACTCCAAAATTTCTGTTTGATTCTTTGAAATTATTTCAATCTCTTTGTTAAATTTATCTGATATAATCTGAATTCCTTCTGTGTTATCTTGAATTTCTTTGAATTTCCTCAAAACAGATTTTGAATTCTTTGTCTGAACAGTCACATGTTTCTCCAGGTTGGTCTTTGGTTCTTTATTTAGTTTGTTTGGTGAGGCTACGTTTTCCTGGATAGTCTTGATGCTTGTGGATGTTAATTGGTGTCTGGGAGTTGAAGAATTATGTGTTTACTCTAGTCTTCACTGTCTGGGCTTCTTCGTGCCTGTCCTTCTTAGGAAGGTTTTCCAGGTATTCAAAGGGACTTGGGTGTTGTGATGTAATGTCTATATTAGGGGCACCCCAAGGCCAGTAATACTGTAGTTCTTGCAGACTCATAGAGGTACTGCCTTGGTGGTTTTGGATAAGGTCTGGAAGAATTCTCTCAATTACCAGGAAGAGACTCTTGTTCTCTTCCCTTACTTTCTCCCAGAGTCTCTCTCTCTCTCTCTCTCTCTCTCTCTGTGCTGGGCCACCTGGAGCTGGGGTGGGTTGACATGAACAGCCATGTAGCCACTACCATTGGGACTATGCTGGGTCAGACCTTAAGTCAGCATAGCACTGGGTCTTGCCCAAGGCCCACTGTAACCGTTACATGGCTATCACCTATATTTGCTCAAAGCTTTAGGGCTCTACAATCAGCAGGTGGCAAAGGCAGACAGGCTTGTATCCTTCCCTTCAGAGCCATGAGTTCCCCCAGGCCCTGGGTGGACCTAGAGATGCCTTCAGGGCAGTAGTCTCCCCTCTGGCCCAGGACATAAAATGCCATCCAAGAGCCAACAGCTGGTATCAGGGACCCCAAGAGACTGCTTGGTGCTCTACCCCACTGTGGCTTAGTTGTTACTTAAGGTGTAATACAAAGTTCCCTTTGCTTTTCTGTCTGCTTTTATCAAACAGAAGGAGTCTTTCATTATAGCCACCATAGCTGGGAATGTGCTGGGTTTCACCTGAAGCTAGTACAGCTCAGAGTCTCACCCAAAGTGTATGACCTGGGTATTGCTGCTCATTCTTCAGAGCCCAAGAGCTCTGTAGTCAGCAGTTGACAATGCTGCCAGACCTGGGTCCTTCCCTTCAAGGCAACAGGTTCTCTTCTGGTGCAAACTGTGTCTAGGCATGTTGTCTGAAAGCTAGGGCCTGAAATGGGGACCTCACAACTCTGCCTTGTGCCCTGTCCTACTGTGGCTGAGTTGATAGGGATGCAAAACTCCTCTTTACTGTTCCCTCTCCTCTGTCAGTAGAAGGAAGAAGCTACTTTTATTGCTGCAAGCTGGACTGCCTTGGGTTGTGGGTGGGTTGGTGCAGGCTCTCCCTTAGCTGCTCTAGTTGGTGTCTCACTAGTCTGCATGCCCCCAACATCCCCTGGCTCTGAGCCCAGCACAACACTAGGAGTTGCCTAGGAACTGCAGTCCTTGTGGCCAAGATTGCCTTTCAGGCTTATTTAGAACTCCAGAGCAGTTTAGCCTGTGGTGGTGAGGCTTGTCAAAACTCAGTTTGCAACAACTAGGATGGACAATTCTTTTCTTGCTGGGGTTGGTTTACATAGTCTCTCCATTGGTGGGCATCAGCTGAGTTTAGCCTGGTTTTGCTTTCTGCCATGACATGGCAGCACTGAGTTGCTGCAGGAAGTAAGGGACCCTGAATGGAGGGACCGGCTGAAGCCATGGCAGAAGAACATAAGTTGTGAAGATTTCATGGACATTTATTAGTTCCCAAAATTAATACTTTTATACTTTCTTACACCTGTCTTTACTGCAATCTCTAAACATAAATTGTGAAGATTTCATGGACACTTATCAGTTCCCCAGTCAATACCCTTGTGATTTCCTAAGCCTGTCTTTACTTTAATCTCTTAATCCCATCATCTTTGTAAGCTGAGGAGGATGTATGTCGCCTCAGGACCCTGTGATGATTGCATTAACTGCACAAATTGTTTGTAGAGCATGTGTACTTGAACAATATGAAATCTGGGTGCCTTGAAAAAAGAACAGGATAACAGCAATGTTCAGGGAACAAGGGAGATAACCTTAAACTCTGACTGCCAGTGAGCCGGGAGGAACTGAGCCATATTTCTCTTCTTTCAAAGCAAATAGGAGAAATATTGCTGAATTCTTTTTCTCGACAAGGAACATCCCTGAGATAGAAAATGATCCCTGAGGGTAGGCCTCTGAAATGGCCCCTTTGGGTGATGCTGTCTTTTACGGTTGAAGACAAAGGGATGAAATAAGCCCTGGTCTCCTGTAGCGCTCCCAGGCTTATTAGTATGAAGCAATTTCTGCCTAATAAATTTTGGTCACACCGGTTGTCTGCTCTCAAACTCTGTCTCTGATAAGGTGTTATCAATGACAATGCATGCCCAAAACTTCATTAGCAATTTTAATTTTGCCCCTTCCTGTGGTCCTGTGATCTCGCCCTGCCTCCATTTGCTTTGTGATATTTTATTACCTTGTGAAGCATGTGATCTCTGTGACCCACACCCTATTTATACACTCCCTCTGCTTTTGAAAATCGCTAATAAAAACTTGCTGGTTTTATGGCTCAGGGAGCATCACAGAACCTGCCGACATGTGATGTCTCCCCCAGACACCCAGCCTTAAAATTTCTCTCTCCTGTACTCTTTCCCTTTGTTTCTCAGACGAGCCGACGCTTAGGGAAACAGAAAAGAACCCACGTTGAATATCGGGGGTGGGGTTTTCCCCGATACTGAATTCAGTGCAGATTCCCACAATCACTGGGCGATCTCCCTGTCCCAAATGCATGGATTCTCTGTGCCACATGGCTGCTGCCAGGGGATGGGGAGGGGTGGCATTGGTGATTCAAGACTGTCTTTCCTACTCTCTTTAGTGCCTCTTTCAGCAACATGAAATTAAAACCAGGTGCTGTGATTGCTCATGTGCCTTTTTGTTCTTAAGAAGGTGCTTTTTTGTGTGTAGATAGTTGTTAAATTTGGTGTTCCTTAGTGGGGGATGATTGGTGAAAGCTTCTATTCAGCCATCCTGCTCTGCCCTCTAGTGATTTTTTTTTTCACATCCAATATCTTATTGATCTTCTTAGCAACTGATAAGGTAAGCAGGCAGATGGTATTATTAACATTATGCATATAAGGAAATCTGTGTCTTTTTCCTGCCTAAAACTCTGAAATGGCTTCTTGCTGCACCTAGGATAAAGTTCAAAACTGTCCTTCTGATGTGCAAGGCCCCGTGTGATATGGCTTGCTCCCTGTGTCTCTGCTTTTCTCTTACTATGTAGCCTTCCTTTAGTTCTACGAACAAGTATAAAGTTCCTTCTGTCTATAAATCTCTCTCCCCCTTTTCATCTTGTTAAGTTTCATCTGTTCTTTATATCTCAACTTAAATGCCATTTCCTCAAGGAATTTCAGGCATCCTAGGCTAGGTTAGGGCCTTCTGTTCTATATACTCATGACACTGTGGCTTTACTCTTCAGAACACATACCACAATTGTTAGTCAAACAATTATTTATATCATGACTTGTTTAATGTCAGCTTTCACCATTAGGTTCTGATTTTCTTTTTTTTTTTTTTTTTTTTTTTTGAGGCGGAGTCTCGCTCTGTCGCCCAGGCTGGAGTGCAGTGGCCGGATCTCAGCTCACTGCAAGCTCCGCCTCCCGGGTTTACGCCATTCTCCTGCCTCAGCCTCCCGAGCAGCTGGGACTACAGGCGCCCGCCACCTCGCCCGGCTAGTTTTTGTATTTTTAGTAGAGACGGGGTTTCACTGTATTAGCCAGGAGGGTCTCGATCTCCTGACCTCGTGATCCGCCCGTCTCGGCCTCCCAAAGTGCTGGGATTACAGGCTTGAGCCACCGCGCCCGGCCTAGGTTCTAATTTTCTTGAGGATTGGGGCTGCCTGTCTTCCTTATTCTTTCTGCTCAGAATAATTGAGTGCAATTTCTGAAACACCCCAAGCACTGTACCATATTTGCTAAATGAATAAAGTGAGTAATACAAAGTCACATAAAAAAGCTAAACTAAGAAGTCTAGATTCCTGGTTCAGTAGTTCTTCCAAGTATATAAGGCAGTAGATTGATAATACTGATGATGTGAAGTTTTAAGAATTTGTAATTATTTCTCAGTAGAAACTGAATGAAATAGTAGGCAATGAATTTTTATCATTTTATGAAAGAAGAAAGATAAAATTTAACAATAATGTTGATTTCCTAGAATGGGAAAGTATGTTTACAAAGTAATAAAACAGCTGTTTAAGTAAATAACTACAAAGATACAGAGTATAGGTATTTACATGGTCTGGATGACTTTTTAGTTTTAACATAAGTTTTTGAAAGACAACTTGGAAATTGAAATTGTGGATTAAACATTAGGGCAGCCATGTGAGTTTTGTTTTTCAAAGTTATAAAATCTCAGTTTACAAAAAGCCTTTGCATCCAGGTGTGGTGACATGTGCCTGTAGTCTCAGCTACTTGGGAGGCTGAGGCAGGAGAATCAGTTGAGCCCAGGAATTTGAGGCTATAGTGAGCTGTGATCGCACCTGTGAATAGCCGTTACACTTCAGTCTGGGCAACATAGTGAGATCCCATATCTAAAAAAAGCCTTTGTTGTAAAAAGAATATGTCAAGGAAAGATTGGCCACTCTAGGTATAGCTGTTACAGGTCAGATTCTCTGGGAAGAAAGTTCAGAGATTAGCATGCAGAAAGTTTACTAGGGAATGTTCTTGGATCAACACCTATAAGGGGATGAAGAAGACAGGATGATTGAGAGAGAAAATTTGAACTGTATTATAGTCACAACAGATATCTCAGCTGACTCTCAGGAACTATGGAGCTAAAATGGTCCTGGGCCAAGGGCAGTGAGCCTTTGTAGCCCTGTATTGATCAGTCATTTGATACCAGTTGCCCTGGGAAGGGAGCATGACATTGGAAGAGGTGGCTGTCATTAGCTGAGGGCAGTATCTTGAGGAATGATATTGAGGAACAGCTGTGAACTGTCCATCACTAATACTCATGGTAGCTGGGGGAATGAGTGTTTCTGGCCTGAAGCGAAGGAGTGATCTGGACAGTGCATTAAAATGTCTATTAAAGTTTACTGCTTGTGCTGCTCAGATCCATTTGCCGGTAAAAGTTCTGGGAACAACTCCTTCAGGTTTTTGGTGGGTTTCTTTTCTGGGTGAAAACTTTTAAGAAAGATTACTGGGATGTATCCCACTGCTGCAGCTGTCTTGAGACTGGACAGAATCCAGCTCATGATGAACAGTCCTGACAGCATTGGTTATTTACTGTTCTGTGGATCATGCTTTCATTTCCACCAGGGCCCAGTAGCATATCAAAAGCTGTGTTTTTTGGAAGGTACCTAATTTGCCACTGCTGGTAGTATGCCTTTGCTCTAGAATGCTAGGGATTTTTTTTTTTTTTTTTTTTTTTTTTTTTGAGATGGAGTCTCCCTCTGTCGCCCAGGCTAGAGTGCAGTGGCGCGATCTTGGTTCACTGCAACCTCCGCCTCCCGGGTTCAAGCGATTCCTCTCCTTCAGCCTCCTGAGTAGATGGGACTACAGGCACCTGCCACTACACTCAGCTAATTTTTGTATTTTTAGTAGAAACGGGGTTTCACCACGTTGGCCAGGATGGTCTCGCTCTCTTGACTTTGTGATTCGCCTGCCTTTGTAGAATGCTAGGATTCTTTTTTTTTTTTTTTTTTGAGATGAAGTCTCGCTCTGTCGCCAAGGCTGGAGTGCAATGGCATGATCTTGGCTCACTGCAACCTCTGCCTCCCGGGTTCAAGCAATACTCCTGCCTTAGCCTCCTGAGTAGCTGGGATTACAGGTGCCTGCTGCCACACCCAGCTAATTTTTGAATTTTTAGTAGAAACGGGGTTTCACCATGTTGGTCAGGCCGGTCTCAAACCTGACCTCGTGATCCGTCCGCCTTGGCCTCCCAAAGTGCTGGGATTACAGATGTGAGACACCAGGCCTGGCCAAATGCTAGAATTCTTAATTGTGATTCCCATATTATGGCTTGCTATTAGCTCCACACAGGGTTTTTTTCCCATCACAAATACCTGTAAGCCCATAGAGTCTGTTGTGTTCTATTGCCCAAGTGGCAGGACTATTTGTATCATGACCTGGACTTGGTGCAGAACACTATCCAGCACTGGGTTGCCTTTAAAATTGTCAGCCTTTCATGCTTTCTGGTATATAGGTTAGAGTAATATTCTCAAGTGTAGAATATGCTTCCTCCAGAACTCAAGAGGCCTGCCAGACATTTTACTTCTTTCTTTGTGGTGGGAGGCAGAAGATGCAATTTCTTCTTTTATTTTGAGAGGATGTCCCAGAATGATCCCAGGTCATTGGACCCCCCCAATATTTTACTGATGTTGCAGACCTTTTAATCTTTGTAGGGCTTCCCTCTGCCCATTAGAATGATACATTTGTTTTTAACATAATATCAAAATTGTATTTTCTTCATAATAAAACAAAAGATGATTCTTAGAACTGGATATCACCTGGCCCTTTGTTTTCTTATTTCCTCCCAGTTCAAAATGCTTGCATCTCTTCACAGCCAGCATTCTCTTAGATCTGCAGCTGGTCTCAACACACTGAAGCCTCAGCACAATCTTCTTTGCACTTTTAGCCTTTTTCTAGAAAACCAGCTTAGTCTGCCCACCATAGCCACTCTGCTGCCTGTCATAATGTCATTTTTCCTGGGCATAAGGAGAATCCTTGCCCTTCTTGTACTGTATCATTTTGTGGGGTTGGTGCTTGCCATACTTCTTACAGAATGTCGGGTGGGTTTTAAGACTGTTTGCCATGTTTGTTGGAGCACTGTCAGCATGGAAAGCCAACGTGTTATTTATTTTACTAAAGCTTCCAACATGCTTGTTACTTCTCGATATTCTGGCCCAATTTGCATATCATTGATATAGCAGACCAATGTGATGCTCTACAACACAACAGCATGATCCAGGTCTCTTTATACCACATTGTTGTATAGAGTCAGAGAGTTAAGTTAGCTCTTGGGCAAGGTTGTGCATGTACACTTTTGTGAGAACTATTTCTGATAGAGATGGAAAAGAATGCATAAGCCTGATCAATGGCTGCACATCATGTACTAGAGGCTGTAAATCTGCTGTAGCACCTGGCACAGTACCTGCAATGAAGGCTAGTGCTTGGTTGAGTTTGTGGTAGTTTACAGTTATCCTTCAGGATCTACCTGATTTTTCAGGGGCCAGACTGGTAAATTGAATGGAAATTAGGTGGTGACACCACCCCTAAGTCCTTTAGGTCTTTAAGGGTGGCACAAACATCTTTCAGTTTCCTCAAGATGTAATATTGTTTTTGATTTACTTTCTTGGCTGTCCAAGAAACTAATGCTAAGGTTGTGCAACTACCAAAAAAGTCTTCTCCAATTGGAGTACCCACTGGGAGAGTCTATGGATTCAGTGGACCGTCTGTGAGCTGGAGTCTTTTTTTTTTTTCAAACCATGTCTCTACTCTAATAGAGGGTGGTGACTGATGCTTTGAGTTCTTAGGTATAAATGTCAGCATGGACCCTGGATCCAACAGTCTTCAAAATATTTGAAATTACCCTGTCCCCAGTATATGGTTGCCTGAGTAAATGGCTATAGGTCCCTTTTGGACTGGGGAATCATTACTATGTATACTTGCATGGTGTTGCAGAGCCTTCATCCTGGGGACCCAGCATCTCCTTCAGTCAGTCAGTTCTGGGCCTCAAAACTGCTTCAGGTACAGAAACTGGGCAAGGGATTGGCCTTCTTAAGTGCCCACAGCCTCCTGATCATCCATCTCTGATTTCTTTTGATTATGTGAATTGAGCAGTACCCTTGTTGCCATCCCATTTATATTTCCCTTAGGAATGCTATATTCTATTAATGATCCCCATAGCACTCTGTGAGTCAGACCCTCCAGCCTGCCATTCCAATCTTGAGTGTTCACCTTACTTCTGATGGCTATGTTCCACTACCTGGTCTCCATTATTTTAGGATTTTATCGTCCAGTCTGCCATCAAGGGGCCCAGTTTTATAATGGAATTTATTTCTGTCAGCCCTGGCCAACAGAAGACAGCCACTACTGAGCTTCTCAGTGATGCTGGTGTCCCTGTAGCCAGTGCATTTCTTATTGTTTTAGTAAACAGAGTCCTCTGGGCCTTGCAGCAGGCCAAAGCCAGCTGGTGGTTTTTCTGGCCTTACTTAGTATATGTATGCTAGTATACCCATTTTTCTAAGTCCTTTGATCCCTCTTCTACCATCTGCCATGGCAATTGGAGCATTCTTTACTAGATTTTGTTTTCTCTAAAGTTCAAAGGATCATCCTAGTAGTGTGCTAATATGCATTTCCAGGGTCTTTACTAGGATGTATAATCCTAACAAGGGCTTCAAAATAAGTAACTTTTCATTTATCCAACTTCATATTCTACCTCCTTTGATCCAGCACTCTCAACATCCAAGCCCATATGTACTTTCTTGCCTCCTGTTGGTACATGTTGTCTAGATTCTGCAGCTCTTTGCAGATACCATCTCTTTCTGCTCAGCAGGCCCAGCTCAACATCATCTATGTTTTGTTGTGACTTAATACTAGATAATCATTGAATAGCCAGGGAGACAAGTTGGGGAATGTTCTGAGGGGATCCATGCTGTCTTGCAAGGCAGGAGCCTGTATATCATCTTCAAGCAGAGGGGAAATGCTAGATTTTTATAGGGAGGAGTGGGTTACTTCTGGAAGTCCAGAGAGTTCAGGAGAACCTGGTGATTCATGATTTTCAAAGATATGCTATTCCATATCTCAGGGTCTCATTTCTTCCAAATCAGAATCTTGGCCTTGGCATGGTGACTTGGAGGAACCAAGAATTCAACTCTGCTACTTGTGAAGTTCAAGTTCTGATCCTCAGCTTTTTGTCCCTTGACTGAAGGAGATGAGACTCTTTATATGCAGGATTGAGGTGCTCCGACTTTGATAATTAGCCTTCAATTGCTGATTAATCACCCTCAGCCTTTCATTATTTTTCTCCGAAATCACTGATTGCCCCAAGAAATAGCCTTCACTATCCTTACACTTGCCATTTCTCCCATATTTCTCAAGTGCACGAGACATTACACCTACCAGTCATTTTCTTCCAGTGGTTTACCATTTCAGTTCTCCAGTGGTGGAAATTTTAACAATAGCACCACTGACACATGTCAGGGGCCATTTATGCTCCATCTACCATAAGTGAGGAGATCAACAACAACTGGTCAGTTGGCAATTTGGCTCAAAATCCCATTTAAGAACTTTCTTTCTTGTCCCATAAGATTAATGTCTATGACAGAGTGAGGAAGCAGGAGTGGACAGTCAGTTTGGGTTCAGGGGCTGGGATGGTCTACACATGATGGGGGCACTGTTGGCTCTGCAATGAGGCTTGGACTTTGCACCCATGCGTAGATTAGTTGTTGGATGTAGGTTGCTCCTGGGGAGGGAGAATGACCTTGGGTGAGGTGGTATCTGGGTGATGTACTACAGTGTTCACTATGACAGTCTTTCATTTTCTACACAGTGTCCTTCTCTACCTTCCTCCTCTTAACAATTAGGATGGGTACAAGAATGACTAATAAGTTGTTGTCCGTGTTGACTCCCCTTTGAAAACTATCCTGAAAAGTTAAAAATATGCCAGGCTAAGTTGTTTCCTTGTAATGTAAATACCCTAAGTGCTTACGGGCAACTGGATCTGCCAATCGATTTTATAGGCTTTGCAAATGTGAGGTGCTAAAAAAACTATTTGTTGCATAATTAAATGAACAAATAACCAAGTGCCTACTGTATATCTGTGGTAAATCATTCCTTTAACCACAATGATTGGTAAAGAGCTGAAATTAGATTCAGAAATCACCCAGACCGAGTTATATGATCTTTAACTCTTCCTTGGGTAGAATGGAAACAGAAAGAGAACTGCATTCAGACTCATTAGGCCTGGATACATGTTTTGACTCAGTTATTCATTATTCACAGGCTGTGGGAACTTGAGCAAATTACTTAGCTTCCATGAGCTTTAGTCCCTTTATCTATATATTTAGTGCAATACCTGTCCTGTTTTCCTTAGAGTGTTCTTATAATAATTAACATGAAATATTAGTAGCTAAAACATTAAAAGCTACAGAACATTATTATTATTATTACTGCTACTAATATTGGTAATTCCCTTGCCTGTTGTAAGAAGTAGGAATGAGTCAGGGAACACAGAAATGGCCAAAATTTAAAGAAGGAGAATAGGAAGCTTGCACAAATAACTTCAAACTATGAATTATAAAAAATTAGCATGCAAATGGATGTTCCTAGCAGATGGTTTTGGGGCCATTTGTTATGTCTTAGTTTTTTAGTGGGAATAATATAAAAGAATGACTAAATATTTGATTATTCAGTTAAACATGTATTTGTAATATTCATCTTTGTATTAAATTGAATCTCTTGCAGCATTTTCTTTTATATCATCTTTATCATTCACAACTTCTGTTTCTCCCATGCGTCATATAATGAGGCTCATTGTCAAAAGGGTGTTTATCTGGTGTTGATTTTTATCAATCTCTGTTAATTGTTCAGAGATGAGTACTCCATGCATGTGTTATGTTACATTATTTCTTTAAACCATACCATTAAGATTATGGATTTGGGTATCAATGAACATAAAATACCTTCATTGAAGGAACTGTTTTATATCCTCATACAAAGACCTTATGTTATGCAATAGCAAGTAATAATAAAAATCATTGTTTCAAAAATACCTTTGTTGACCCTGAAGCATAGATGTTTTTTGATTGGTCAGTATTCCACATGTTCTTTTGTGAATGTTCAAATCCAACTTGTTTAAACTGTTACTTGTGTGATGGAACTATAAATAAAATAACATATATTTAATATATTGTGTATACACTATACACTACATGCCAAACCATTGATAGGCAGTATATGTATATATAGTCATATATACCTAAAGATATATATATATATTTAAATAAATTATTCATTGCCATGTGTCTGGATTATCAAAGGTAGAATTCTACAGTCACCTTTTTCATTCTTGCCCTTTTTTTCCTGTCTTGTTTTGAGACACAGAAATCAGGTAGGAGAACAGAGCAGTTCAGTTTGTGTTACAAGCTGACAAACTTCACCCACCAGAATACATTAGCAACGTGTTTATTTTCTTGATTTGATTTCCATCAACCTAAAACGTTCCCTGAAAAAGAAATGTGTTCAGCACAACTCAGGTTCATCACCCACCATGAACGCAATCACCACAGGCTACTTAAAAACAGGAAATAAATGTTCCTATCCCCAGGATCTCAAAGCCTAGTAAATGACTAATAAATAACTACAAAAGAAGACAGGCAGAAGGCAGGCCTCCTGAGAGCCTCAGGAGGGGTTTCAACTAGTTGATGGAATCAGGTAGAAGAAGATATTAATTTATACTGTGTGGGGTAGGGGTGAGGTGTGGGAAAACATCTTGTGGTAGAGTTTAGGATAAACCTAGACGGTCATCCTTAACCATTATTGTGTCTAACGACCTGTTCTCAAAATAATGTTTGGAATGTATAAAATGAAAGAGAAAGGATTATAATTGAAACCAACTGTATCAAAATAGCTATTGAAATATAAAAAAATTGTGATATAATAATAAGTACATTTCTTTATTAAGGCATTAAATAAAAAATTTCATTTGCAGGTGTAATAACTATTGTGATTTTAAAGTAGTAATGAGCATAAGTAATAATTCAAGATATCTGTAATGACTATAATGTGATATGGATATATCTGTGATTTCTATTTGTGACAAAGTCTTATGTACTTCTAGTATTTTTATTGTTTGTTGCCTAGATTCACAATAAAAGGAAATACTACATTTCAGTTAGGAATGATTGGAAATGGAAATGTAATTTTTCTCCCATCCAAATCACAAATCTCTTAATTTTACCTCTGGACCCTTGGGGGTCTATGGAGTACAGGTTTGGAACCACTCACCTAGAGGATGAGTAGGACATTGATAGGTAAATGGAGAAGAAGTGTGAGAGGGGAGGACCTTCCCGGTATGGTAGAACAACTTTGTTGAGGATGGAGCAGCAGAGGGCATGTTTGAGGAGTAAAGAGGTGTGTCTAGAGGCTGTGTGAATGGAGTGTGCACTGTGTGGGGCAGTATGAAAAAATGATGGATGCACAGGAAGAGGGGAGATCATGGGGCTCTCTCAGAGGCCTTGGCATGCCAGAAGGGGGAATTGCACCAGTGAAGAGCCATCAGTGTTGTCTTTGAGCAGGAAACTGACATAAATATGTTGTTTTAGGGAAGTAATTTGCAGCATAATGGGAGTTGTGTTAAAAAGGCTTGAAGCAGGAAGCCTCTTAGCAGCTTATTACATTGGTCAGGAGAAATATATTGAGAGCTTGAACTAATTCAGTAGAAGTGGAAAAGAGAAGAGGTAAGCAAAAAACCATCGATAGGCAGACTGAAAGGACTTGGCAACGGGAGAATAGGGTGGGGGATGCAAAAGTGAGGAGAAAAGCTGATTCTAAATGCTTAACTTGTCATACAGGCATGATGGTGAAGCAATGAACCAATACAGAGAACACAGCAAGAAGGGTAAATTTATGACAGAGGACTAATAAGTTCTTTTTGGGTATATTGAAAGTTGAGGTATTCATGAACTTTTCATGTGGAAATGTTCAGCAGGCAGCAAAAGTGAATCTAGAATCTGGACAAAAGTTCAAGAATGGAAATGCAGATTTGGTAATCATAATGAGAACAGCTGAAATCAAGGGAGTGAAAGAAATTGCCAAAGAAGGGCAAAGGTGCTGAAGACTGAATGTTGTTTGACTTCTCGGCTGTGCAAAATATGTTTCAAGAAGAACTGCTTAGCAATTTTGCACAGTTAGTCCTTACTTCTTTAGTTGCATGAAATGAATAATGTGCCTATTTTGTTTCTGATACTCTGCTTTTTCAAACATCAATAAGATATTGGTCTGCTTTCAAGGAATTAATATTTTGAGTAGAGAAGCTGATATATGAACAAATAAATATAATTAAGCACAATAATAGAATTACGTACACAGTAGAGAATGATACAGAGAAGGGCAGGATTAACTTCAACTGGGGTGGGAGTAGGGAAGGCTTCCTAGAGAAGGTGACAACTGATTTGGGTTTTGAGAGTTGAATAGTAGTTTGCCAAGTGGGAAAGGTGTTTTAATTAGAGTGGGGATGTACTGTGCAAAAGACTGGTGTATCCAATGAACTGCTTTCCTTCTGTTGTTTCTTGTGACTAATCCCCAACTTGTGTTATACAAGATTTAAATGTTGGCAAGACCTGAAATCCTTTCTCTCTGTGAGTAGCCCCTCTCGTCATCTTAATCTTAAACAAGACCCCTCAAATTTGGCCATGAAACAATTTTGTGCTTGATCTAATCTTTTAAGTTGAAGTTTAACTTCATTTTTTCTGGTTTTGTTCTTTCAAAAATGAAGATAATTCTGTAATCATCCTCTATCAAAAAAAAAAAAAAGGTCTACAAAGTGTCCAGTAAGTACAGCATTAAAAGTAATGGCATGTTTAATGGAACATAATTTATCCAAAGTTCTCTGTTTGCCAGCCCTTTTTTGCGTCTGGATTATGTTCGCAATAATTTGTACTCTTTCATGGAAATTAAGGCTTGTTGGGGCTCATGTTTTCGACTGCAGCCTGTCAGCATTGTTCATGTTACATCCCAGCTGGTTGAAGTTAGCTTCATAGTAGTCATTAAGAAGTATTTGTTAAATAGATACATAATTTTTAAATATGAAAAATCTCAATGTCATGAAAATTAATTTTTAAAATTTTTCCTACTTTATATCTTTATGGTATTGTATCAAGACAGGATTTTCTCCTCCACCTCTTTTTTTGGGGGGTCAGAGTTCTAACTATACTCTCTGGAGTTCTGGCACATACCTATCAAGGATGACAGAAAAGATTCTTTGGAAAAATAAAGAAATCAGAACAACTCTGTAAGCATATCAATAGAGTCTGCTTGAATATGCAATCAGACAAAAGAAATATTTGTCTTTTACATATTTAATTTTGAGTTGGACAAGGAATGATCATTTTCCTTTATTTTCTCGGTTACCCTGGAGCTGTACAAGTCGTACACAGCTCCGTTGGAGAGAAAACTGGATGGAACCATTTGGCTGAAAATCCATGTCCAAGGCCAACAAGAAAGAGCTGAGACACTGCTGAAAGAGCAGGAATAAATAAAAGGTGAAGACAGACAGAGACCAGACAAGGAGGACTCAATTACAGACTGGTAGAAGACTCAAGGAAGAAAATGAAGGTTTATAACTTCTAGATTTCTTGTATAGGCTTGTCTATCTAAAAAGATACATAAATCATATATATTAGCATATATCAGGCATTTATCTGTTCAGGGGAGACCACTTCACAAAAATGCTAATACTCCATGCTTGCAAGGTTCTGAAGAGTAGAATAAATATCTATTTAGGGAAAAAATTCTATTGCATTTTGTGTGGTCTTATACATATTGCAGAGCTTGGGGGAAGTGGAAACAACCTTCTCCTAGAAACCTTCTTTTTACAAATGCAAGGATGGCCTGGAAATGGACCTAAGGTCCTTATGGAGCCACTTTGTCTAAAATGCTAAAGAAGTGGCTCTCACATTGATCCACATAACTAGAACCAGCTGAAGTCTGGTTTAGCCTATTATGGCCTTCTGACTTGAATTAATTGATCAAATAATTAAACATTTATTAAATTATGCAGCATCCTCTATGTTCCATGTCCTGTGTAGGGTCTTAGGAAACAAGGATGAGGATAAACATCCTTTCCTTGAGAGGCTGAGGAGCATTAAATGTAAAAAAAAAAAAACCCCGCAAAAACAAAAATCAAAAAACTATCCTTCCACCCACTGCAAAAAAGAAGAAAAAAGGCTATCAAGTCATTGTTTTGGAGTTGATGCATTACTGGTGATTGAATTTTTATGAGTGTGATGTGTAGCTACAAAAGGCCCAGTTATGTAAAAAAAAAAATTCTGGTATGAATCTTCCTGAAGCCTAAACTTGGCTTATGTCTCCTCTCTGGTTCCTAAATTTTATTAAACAACTTTTTCTTAGCCTGTTGAATTTCCCACGTGAAGACCCCTTCAATCCACAGTTCAGGCTGTCAGGAGTCTAATCTTCCTGGAAGACAGTGACAGCCACAAATTCAGGTTGAATCTTTATTCTTCCTTACACAGACCAATGCCACTGGAAAGAACTGCATTTACCTTAACTCGTTGGCAGGGATAGTAGTGAACATATGTACTCGCTGGACTTTTATTTCCAGGCCCAGAATTGGACTCTCTATATCCAGTTATTCCTCTTTCTAATCTGTTGCATTCACTCCCATGGTCTTCTTAAAACATAGATCTGATTGAGTAATTCATAGGGAAATGATCCAGTCCTTAGCATGGTCTCTGTGGTCTCTACCATTTATGTCCATCCTAACTTTACAGCTTGATCCTCTAGTCCGGTGGCTACTATGGGATACTTGTATTTTCTAGAAATACTGAACTGAATGCTTTCATGATCTTTACATTTGCTGTTTCTGTTCCCTCCACTTCTCCCCCCTTTTTTTTTTTTTTTTGTAACTGGGTCTCACTATGTCATGCAGGCTGGAGTGCAGTGGTATTATCATAGCTGCCTGTAACCTCAACTCTTGAGCTCAAGCTATCAGTCTTCCAAGTAACTAGGATTACAGGCATGTGACACTATGCCTGGCTAATTTTAAAAAATTCTTTTTTGTTTTTTGGTAGAGATGATAGGGATCTCACTATATTGCTCAGCCTGGCTCAAACTCCTGGCCTCAAGCAATTCTCCTGCCTCAACCTCCCAAAGTGTTGTGATTATAGGTGTGAGACACTGTGCCTGGCCTTTTCCTCCTAGACAATTAAATATCTCAGGCTGTTAAAATCCTGCTCATCTTTTAAAACCTGATTTAAATATCACAAATACTCTAGAAGAGCCTTCAGAGTTTCCTTTCTTGGTATTAATAATTTCTTTCTCTGGGCTTTCACAGAACTTTACTAATACTTCCTATAGCACTAAGGTTATAGGCATTAAACTAAATGGTATAAATCACAGTATTTGGCATAATGAAAGAGTTAAATAAATATTAGTTATTAGTTTTACTTATCACATTGTGCCTAAGATAAAATTTCTTATATATGTGTACGTAATGTATAAGTAAGTCCTCCACTAATCTATAAGTTCTTTAAGAATAAGAAAAGATAGGCCGGGCGCGGTGGCTCAAGCCTGTAATCCCAGCACTTTGGGAGGCCGAGACGGGCGGATCACGAGGTCAGGAGATCGAGACCATCCTGGCTACCATGGTGAAACCCCGTCTCTACTAAAAATACAAAAAACTAGCCGGGCGACGTGGCGGGCGCCTGTAGTCCCAGCTACTCGGGAGGCTGAGGCAGGAGAATGGCGTGAACCCGGGAGGCGGAGCTTGCAGTGAGTCGAGATCCGGCCACTGCACTCCAGCCTGGGCGGCAGAGCGAGACTCCGTCTCAAAAAAAAAAAAAAAAAAAAAAAAAAAAAAAAAAAAAAAAAAAAAAAAAAAAGAATAAGAAAAGATAGTAACTTACCGCTTTTAGTGCCTAAAATCTTAGATTTGTGCTTTTTACCTTGAAAAGCACAAAAAGCACTTGTTGAAACACTGGTTGAATGAATCTGTTACTAGAATTTAGAGAAAGAAATATAGAACAGAGCAACTTTTCACCCTGATATGTGCCAAGGTATTCTGTTGGGCTTTATGTACTTTACCTCATTCAATCCCCACAACTACCCCGTGAAACATATATTGATCTTGCTCTATGAGGAAATTGAGACTCAAGGAATTTAAATAATATACCACAAGTCAGCACCTAGAAAGAATCAAAACCAGAATTCAAAGCTATTGCATTTCTGACTCCAACTCCTAGGCTCTTGCTCCCATAATATTTTGACACTAAGTGACATCATGTTGTCCGTAAGCGGGCTAGTATGTGGACACCAAAATGGCTCCTAGCAAAGATTGCTAAATACAGTTCTCAGAGAGATTTCAAACAGTTTTAAAAAGTGATCATTTCTTCTTGTTTTTTTTTTTGTCTGAGATGGAGTCTCACTCTTTTGCCCACTGGAGTGCAGTGGTGCCATCTCCACTCACTGCAACCTCCGCCTCCTGGGTTCAAGTGATTCTCCTGCCTCAACCTCCTGAGTAACTGAGTTTACAGACATGTGCCACAATTCCTGGCCATTTTTTTTTTTATTGTATTTTTAGTAGAGACAGGGTTTCACCATGTTGACTAGGCTGGTCTTGAACTGCTGACCTCAGGTGATCCAACCACCTTGGCCTCCCAAAGTGCTGGGGTTATAGGCGTGAGCCACCACACCCAGCAAAAAAAGTCATCATTTCAATCAAAAGTTAGATTTCTAGTTTTTTTTTTTTTTTCTTTTCTTTTTTCAAAGGCGTCTCCAGCCCCTTCAAGTTATGCCTTTGGGATGGACCATAAAACGGCATTAAAATTGTAAGTTCGCATGGGAGTAAATAAAACTTTTACATAGTAATATGAATGAGTGTGTTGTCAAGAGGATTCTAGGTGTGTATAAATCCTTTAATTACAGTTTCTAGTGTGAATGTTTATCCTTTAATTAGAGGTGTGTAGTAGGCTTCTTTGTGGGGGCAGAGGAGGAAACTGAAACCATATGGTTGCTGCCTCATTTTCATGTGAGCCCTTCCAGGGATTGTAAACCTTAAAATGGCATTGGAACTCAGCACTTTCGAATCTGCTAAGAAAGGCGGGAACAATAAGTCTTTGTGCAAAGGTTGAATATACATAAGGGAAGTGTAGCCCTAAACCTGTTTGCTCCCACATTTCTTTGCCCCATTTTGCTTTGACTAATTATATGATCTGCAACATAATAGAACCAAGTGATTTTACCTGTCTTGCTGATTACATGCTTTGGGGTAGCCTTTTGGTATGAGGCAGCTTTTAATTTGCTTTAGATTTGGAACTATAAACAATAGGACTTCCCTGAGAGAGAAAACCATTGAGAAGACCAGAAAGAGAGAGGGGCAGAAAGGAGAGAATTTGATTTTGGTGAGGTAAAAACAGCTCAAGCCGTGGGTAGGAATTTTTATTTGCTACTTATCTGCTCTGTGCTTGGCAAGGTTCAAATCTCTCCGAAATTCAGTTTCATCATCTACAAAATGGGGATAATGACCCCTTCCTTGCCAGGCAATAATGAGATTTAGAGATACTGTGCGTGAAGTGCCTGGAATCTTGGAAGCCCAAGAAAAATGTCTGATGTAGTTATTACAGGTTTTTTTATTTTATTTTATTTTATTGAAAGGGCTCGTTTTTCAGCACTGTAAGCAGTTCTGAAAAGAACCAGGGTTCAGGACAAGTATGATTACTGCTGATGATAACTTTCTTGGTACCTTTTTCTTATTTCCTTGCCCTTTTCATGTCCCTTGTTTTCCTCTGATTAAATTAATGTTCCAAATTTACCCTTATAAGCATTTTTTTTCATACTTTTAGAAAATTCAAAATAAACTGGACGGGTTGATAAGACCAAATGATTATAGACAGGCTTTGTTTAGAAGTCAAAAATTACCTCTTCCCTTTGCCCTGACAACTTTCCTCCTTCTGGTCTTTTCTCTCCGTACATGTCAGTAATAAAATATATTGTTAGACAGATCAACAGATGAATTACCTTGACACTTTGGTGGGTGAAGACGTAGATTTGGATAACAGACATAGCTGAAATGTTTTCCTGGGGGTGTCCAGTTCTCTTGTTTACACAACAATTGTTATCCCAGAAAACAACTGGTATATACCTCCTCCAAACTAGGACAGTTCTTACAGATGTGGACTAAGGAGCTATTTTCCTAAGGGATTCATTAGATTTTGATTAACTTCCAATACATTTGCTCCAAACAACATGGAGGATTTCCCTCAGGCCAGGCTGGGGTTGCCAGCTGTGACAGAGATGGACATTTAATTTGTTTGTGATTGGGTTGTCAAGGCTGGATATTTGTCATTTGAGATTTCTACTTTACTCCTTTCCCTCAAATCTACTTCTAACAAGAGAAATCTTTAAAACGAGGTAGATTAAAAATTGATGATGTAGAGTGTGTACTGGATTGGTTTCTATTTTATTTCACTTAGGGAAATCATAATTTGGGGGTCAGTGATTAAAATTCCTTGCTACGTACGGACAAAGCTCACACTGCTCACAAAACACCCCAGCAATCTCATCCCATTTCTTAGGGAAGATTTAATAGCAGGTCTGTTCAGTGAGGCACATACAAGTTCATTGCCTTTATAAAACACTCTGCAGGAATTTTACTAGTGTCCAAGGCAGTGCTGTTAATGGTTTCCATCCACACATTTCTATAAAAGAACAAAAGACAGCTTGTGTTAACCTTAATTTCTTGGTCTTTTTTGCTTCCTTGATAATTTTCTGAATTCAAATATTTACACGGAGTCTTCCAATCATTTGTATTAGTTAGCAACCTGCTACTATTGCAATATTTCACTGTCCTTGTGGTAAGAGTTATTCTAAGACTGCATTGTCTAAACTGGAGTTGGCTGCTTCGTACTTAGCTTCATGTCACATTTCAGCTGAGACACAGGCACAGTTTCTGACTTATGCTGCTGCATAGAAGGGTAAACTGAAATTTGTGTTACTCAAATATAATTTCTCAAAGCCAAATTGGGCAACAGCAATGCTGGGTGTTTGTTTTAGTGTTTTCTGTGGCCTTCAGTTTAGGTCTTTGGTAATCGCCTGTCAGATATCAGGTGAAGTATTGCAGTTGAAATTTTCATATACTTTTCAGAAATTAAACTATGTCTTAACGATCTTTTAAATTTGTGTTTTGAAACCTTTTTGGTGGACCCAGTGTGCTCTGGGACTTAAACTGTTATTCCCTTTCCTTCCCTGCTGCCATGGCTTCTGTCTGCTTTGGTTCTGAGCTCTATGTTGAGACATTTTAAATTGTAATACTTCTTTTAAATTTCAGTTCTCAGATTAGGTTGGTCTAGTTAGGATGCAGGTTTTATATTAAATAAATACAATTTTGATCTTGTTTGTTTGGATAAGTAGACCCTGTGTGAATACCCATGTAGAATATAAATGACCAATGTTTGACTCCATCACCAACCAACTGAGTGCCCACAGGGTCCATTCAATTTGCACTATGTGCTCTAGGGTCTAAAGAATCCAGTTTGATTCCTATTCCAGTCTTCAAGAAGAGGGAAGATTGATCAAGTTAGCAGAAGTGTGAGAAATTATGAGCATGCATCACAAAAAGCATCCGTTGACACACTAAAATGAGCACATGAGGTTATTACAGTGACATCTTGTGCATTTTTTCTTCATAAGCCATTGCTGCTAATGATGTGGTAGAAGGAGCACTGCACCTGGAGAAGGAAGATTCTAGCTATGGCCTTTTCACTAACTTGCTGTGTAGGCTTGTATAAGTCATTTAATTTTTTAAAAACTCAGGTTAGATGTCTGTCAATGAGCAAGTTGTACTGGGTGATTTCAAAGGTTCTTTCTAGCTCTAAAAAAAAAAAATCCTATGATTATCATACAGAAATGTTTTATTTGATTGTGACATTTCATTTGGCACCTAATTCTGTACAGATGTCTTAACTCGGAGTATTTTGGTTCTTATAGATTTAATGCATGGAATTTATCATTCTATTAATGTACCTTGGAGTGAAAAGCATGTCTGTGTATACATCTGCTCTCACATTTATAATATGTATTACATCTTTTTAAGGTACATCATGAGAAATGCCAGTGGACCTAAATGAAATATTACTATTGTTGCATTCATTTTTATGAACTCTGTCAGGCTAAATGAATTAAATAAGGTGCAACATGTGCTACAAAAACTACATTTACCATATACTCAGGTGTCTGTGTACTGCATAAGCACAGATATCGAATATGCTTTGGGTTTTCTGTTACCAAGAGCCAGAAAAGTTTCTAACGTAAAGATAAATTGAAAATCAAATGGATGTTCTGATTTTTAAACATGAGCCTGAGCTATTGTTACAGCACCTATTGTCTTTGGCAGACAGCACAGCTGGGGACTTTGTAGTTCCTTTTGTCCTATGCCTGGTGATTGAGCAGGTGAGAGGGAAGTGAGCTGGATGTGAGAGGTTTATAAGAATATGAATAATGGTGGGAATGATGAACTGAGGATCAAGAAACCTGTGGGGACTCCCTTGGATGGACATACTAGGGATCTTTGATCTTCAGCTCTGTATATATTTCAGAACATTTTACATCTTCCTTCTCTCTGTCCTTTTTTTTTCTGCCAGCTGTCTGGACGACTTCTCATCTTACTTCTTCTCTATAAAGGCATTACAATCTTTTTTGGAAATCTCACTTTAGCCTGAATGTTTCCAGACTTGAATAGTAAATTCACCCTAGGAAGAGTTCTACCTTGACATTTTTTTACATGAAGAATATATAAGGATTTGGGAGGCAAGGACTGGAGAATAGGACATGGGCTTCCAATTTGGGAGGTGATACTTAAAGTTCACATTAGTAGTTCTTGTTCTAAGTTGTTATTTAAAAAATGACTTAGGGATGTCAGAATGTTTTTGCTTTGTTTTGCTTTTTAACTTTTTGTAAAAAATTGCAAAATAATCTGCATAAAGTGCACAAATCTTAAGTGTACAGCTCTGTGATTATACACACACATGTATACACACACGTTGATATGGTTAGGCTTTGTGTTCCCACCCAAATCTCATCTTGAATTGTAATTCCCATAATCTCCTTAATCCCCAGGTGTCAAGGAAGAGACCAGGTGGAGGTAATTGAATCTTGGGGGGCCATCTCCCCCGTGCTGTTCTCATGATAATGAGTGAGTTCTCACAAGATCTGATGGGTTTTTTTTTTTTTTTTTTTTGTGAGACGGAGTCTTGCTCTGTCGCCCAGGCTGGAGTGCAGTGGCCAGATCTCAGCTCACCGCAACCTCCGCCTCCCGGGTTCACACCATTCTCCTGCCTCAGCCTCCCGAGTAGCTGGGACCACAGGCGCCCACCACCTCGCCCGGCTAATTTTTTGTATTTTTAGTAGAGACGGGGTTTCACCGTGTTAGCCAGGATGGTCTCGATCTCCTGACCTCGTGATCCGCCCGTCTCGGCCTCCCAAAGTGCTGGGATTACAGGCTTGAGCCACCGCGCCCGGCCGATCTGATGGTTTTATAAGGGGCTTTTCCCTCTTTGCTCAGCAGTTTTCCTTCCTGACGCCTTGTGAAGAAGCTACCTTGCTTCTCCTTCACCTTCTGCCATGATTGTAAGTTTCCTGAGGCCTTCTCAGCCATGCTGAACTGTCAGTCAGTTAAACCTCTTTCCTTTATAATTACCTAGTCTTGGGTAGTTCTTTTTTTTTTTTTTTTTTTTTTTTTTTTTTTTTTTGAGACGGAGTCTCGCTCTGTCACCCAGGCTGGAGTGCAGTGGCGCGATCTCGGCTCACTGCAAGCTCCGCCTCCTGGGTTTACGCCATTCTCCTGCCTCAGCCTCCCGAGTAGCTGGGACTACAGGCGCCCGCCATCTCGCCCGGCTAATTTTTTTGTATTTTTTAGTAGAGACGGGGTTTCACCGTGTTAGCCAGGATGGTCTCGATCTCCTGACCTCGTGGTCCACCCGTCTCGGCCTCCCAAAGTGCTGGGATTACAGGCTTGAGCCACCGCGCCCGGCCATTGGGTAGTTCTTTACAGCAGTATGAAAATGAACTAACACACATACTCCTTGGAATGACCATCAGATTAAGATTTAGAATATCCTTAGCACCCCAGAAGGCTACTTTTGTGACATTTCCCAGGATATAAACTCATCAATTTGTATTTACTAATGTGTTGCAACATGTTTAGAAGGTTTATTGTTGTTTAACTCATGGACATCACCGTGAAAAATATACCCTAATAGTGTTATTTTAAGAAACAAACCCCAAGGATCAGAAAACTTATTTGGATAACATTGTAAGTGTGGGGCACTATTTCCAAGGGAAACTTACCATGATCTACAGGTATCTTTTTATTGAGGGTCATTGCAAGACACAGTAGAATTCCAGCAGTCTCATTTACAATCACATTCATCCTCAATAGCCATATTTATGGCTTCCTGTGTAATGAGGTGATTTATCATGCTGTGTCAGCCATAGAGAGTTCAGTATAAATGAATTTGGTTTCTTAAAAAAAGGTATTTATATCTAAACACTTTTACAATAATCTGACATTGCTCTTTAAAGGTAAGCACATATTATGTGATTTGCATATGAAGAAACCATGCATTACTCTTACTTGACTGACTGTCAGTTTCAGCAGCTGCACCTGGTAGTGCCCAGGTCTGTCATTGTTTCCATGATAGAGCTCATTTTTCAAGGGTTAATAACATAGACTTTAACATTCACTTTGGGTTGAAACTTGGCAACCACTATGAGTTTATAGCCTTAAGAGCTGATTTTAAACAAAAATGGTTTAAATTGATTTACCCTTTTCAAATTACAGTATGTCAAAATAATAGTACTTTGCATCAGTTCTAATGCTTTACATTTATTTAATGTTAAAATTTGTAAGCTACTATTCCCGGGTGATGATTTGGGGGATGCGAGCTATGAGGCAAGTTAAATGAACGTTGGTTTCCATTGAGAATTCCAAAATAAATTTGCCAACTTTGATTATTTTTCTTTGGTAATATCATTGCTATTCTAAAAGAAGAAATGCTATTGCTCTCACCTTTATTAGAAGAGAGCAGTTGTGGCCGTGAATGCAATTTGAAAAGAATGATAGAAATAAAATGTTGGAAGTCATGTTTAGTTGTGTAACATCCTGATGTCACAAAGGATTTCTCTCAACTCAGCACCGCTGAGTGGTATTTGAACTAAGATAAGCTGGGGTGTGTGTAGTTGTTCATGGTCTTAAGCTCTTCAGTTTTGAAAACTCCACTCAGAAAGAAGAGGATATTTGTATTTCCACTGTAGCACACATTTTTGTTACTTCATTGAAATGTACATTTTTATTTTATATACATTTATTTAAAATATGAACACTCCCAGCCTCTTTACTGAGTCAACAAAAGTTAAAACAACACATTCATTTCTCTCCCTTTAAAATTACTTAGATGTCAACATATTTGTATATTTAATGTACAGCCACATACTAAAGAAAAAAATGCTGCTGGGCTACATCTATACTGAAGCCATCTTCTCAATGAGAGAAGAGCTGGACTAATGAGGACATCATACTGTCAATTTTTAAACTTTGATCAATTTTTGACTGAGAATGATACAGACAGAAATTTGGAGAAAAAGTTCTCACGTATATTAGACACAATGAGACTAGGACATCATGTATCAAAAGCTGCAACTTTGTTCTTGTGTTGAACAAAGACAAGGCTGAAGAATAAGAAAAGCTATAAAGTAGTTAGTATTATAGAGCGTTCTGTAATAAATTACAGACAAGAGGATGAACAAATATAGTCTAGATGTAGCAAAGGTACAGAAGGAGTAGGATTAGCCTTGGAACCAGGAAGTTTTTGATTAGAATTCTTTTATCACTTATTAGGTCACTTGGGCAACCTTGAACATACTAATTTTCCTTGTTGATTTTCAGTAAGGTGTGAATAGTGACTGACTTCCAGTGTATTCATAAGAATTAAAATAATGTATGTAAAGTATTTGTCACCTAGCCGTTGCTCAGTAAAAGGTGAGTGTTATGATGGTGTAACTGTAAGAATTTAAACAGTGAACTTACATCTAAGACCATACCACCCTGAATGTGCCCAATCTTGTCCAAAAAGTGAACTTACAAGTCATAAAAAGTTTCTGCCAGTTATATTACCTTCTCTTGAGGGATCTCAGAGTGCACTTATATCCAAAGTCTTCTTGGTAGCAGATTTTTCAAAAATCTTCATAATTTCTCTATATGAAACTCACACTCAGGACAAGGACACTTCGGGGGATAATGCTTCTCAAAGAGGTACCTACAATATCTATACACATGGTATCTGACCAACCAATCTGATCCTCTCTTAGGGAAAATTTAAATTCTGATCATACATAAAATGATAAGGCAGGTATGAGGTAAAACAGAAAGACATGCAGAGAGAAGACAATAAACATCCATGAACTAGAAAAGAGAATAGAGAAAAGCCACAGTATGGTGATAGTAAATAAATCAATTGTGCCCAAACCAGTAAAGCAGAACCACTATGAACAGTTGGACCACCATAATGGTAGAACAATTGAGCCATGAATAGATACTTCTAGAGGGGAATCTGTGAGTGGCCATGGAGTGCTCCCCACTGCTCCTGCCCTACTAGAGTTAATGTTGTATTTAGAATGATATTCCAGTGCTCCCTTAGGTCTGGCTCTGTGTTGCTTTTGTGTGATTTCCTGTCTCTTATTTCCCCAGTTATGTTACCATAAAGCTACTTTAACTGAGCCAATTTGAGTATGTAATCCAAAAAAGGCTGACAAATATCCACAGTTTGACTGATAGATCAAAGTCAAACTAGAGAAGGACCCCACATATCTTCCCTTAAGTCCATGTGAAGTCATGGATGTGTGAAGAAGAGTGGTATTTGTGAGAAATTTTGAAGTGTTTCTAGATCATATAACATGAGTAGGAAGAAGTGAGAGATGAAGCTGGAGAGATCAGTAGGGGCAGAGAGCTCTTTAAGGTAAAGTATGCAATGTGAAGGAGCTTAGAAAACTGTGGAGAGAAGTAACTAAAGGGTTTCTAAAAAGGGGAATGATATGGTTAGGCCTTTAGGTATATCAGTCTGTGGTTTTGCAGAAGATTGTTTGAGGGCAGCAAGACCAAATAAAGGCAGACAGATACAGAGACTGTTGAAGAGACTAGGTTCTGATCACCAGGGCTTTCACTAAGGGAGAAGCAGTAGGGATGGAGAGGAGAGTATGATATTCAATAACGTTTTAATTGACTAAGTCAGAAATGCTTGGTTAATGTAGAGAATGAAGTAGCCAGTCAAGGATGATTCCTAAGTTTCTGGTTTGGATGTCTCAGGGGATAGAGGTGATATTAATTTAGAAAGAGGATATAGCAAGAAGAGATGAGTTTGGGAGAATATGATAAATGCCACTTTGGACATGCTAAGTTTATGATGTCTACAGGACATTCGGGTAGAGTTGTTTAGTGGGCAGTTATATATATGAATAGAAAAATCAGGAGAGAAGTCAGTGTTGGAGGTAAAGGACACATCCACTTTTATGTGGTATTTAGAGTCACAAGGATGAAAGAAGTTTTATGAGGGTAAAGGAGGAATAGTATTTAGAAGGTGAAGAAACACCACTGAAGGGGTACGTAGAGGAAGATGAGCCAATGTCAAAAGGAGAGAAGAAATAGTGAGTGGATTGGAGAAAATCAGGAAAGGATGGTTCAATTGAAGTCAAGGTAGAATAGAGTTTCATTAAGGAGTAGATAATTATTAACAGAATTCAGTATAACTAGTGAAATACAGAAATATGACTACTGAAATAAGGAAAATTTCAGTAGAAAGGAAGGTATAGAGGACATTGCAATGGAGCTGTGAATGAAAATGATGGATGCTGATGTTTTGAAAAGTTTAGCTGGAGATATGGTGGGGTGGGGAGAGAAGCTAGACCATAATTTGGGGCAGATATGGGGCTAAGGGAGATATGGAATTGAGGGATAATCTTTTTCCACTGATGGGAGCAGCTTGAAGATGTTTATATGCTGAAAAGGAGACAGTAGGAGAGAGAGAGAGAGAGAGACTGGCTTGAGATGTATGTGAGAGAGGTTCACCTGATTAAATGATGCTCCCAGAGGAAGAAGATGGGTCTTAAAGAAAGGAAAACTCACCTTTTTCTCTGAAACTGGAAGAAAAGTGTCAATGTGTGTGGCCATAGATACACTTGTAAGTTGTAGTCGGTACAATGAGATAGAAAGCTGGATGTTGGGATCACACCAATGAATTCAATTTTCCTGATGAAGAGGGAAGCAGTATTAACTGCTATGAATGAGAGGGGCAGGGTTGAGCCTCTGTGGAGACTGAAGAAAGTCTGGAACTACCAGTTACTTTCAGGAGTAGAGGAGGATGCTGATTATAAGCAGTTAAAATGCTCTTAGAGCCAGAGGGAAGAGAAATTCAGACACTATGAATGTATAGTTAGGCCCTTCTACAAGGTTATATGATTTTTTTTCCCCAGGCAGTACTCAGCTGCCTATAATTAGGCTTATATTTTAAAACTGCACTCAAGTTTTTCATGTGTGGTCATTCAAATAAGAATTTTTGTCTTTGGTTTATTTTAAATGTAATTTTGAAATGAAAGTCAGGGGACCTTCACACTGAGATGGTAGCATTTGGGCTGGGCACTGTGGAGTGATTCTTAATCCTATTTCGTATTTAGTTAGACTTTTCACCTCATGCTGTAGTGTCTTGTGGAGAGCATATATTTAGCTTTTAAATAAAGTGCATTCAAATTTGGGGAGGAGATTTTAAAGAAATTATTATCATTTATTGGGGCACCTTGGGTTATCTAAGAACCAATATCATTGCTGCAGCTACTGCCACTTGTTTCCTGACAGAAAACATATTTGAGCATTAGCTCAAGCAAAAACACCCAAAACAAGTGGATTTATGGTCTTTAACACTTGGATGTAACTGATTTGCTAGCTGCATCATCCTCATTATCAGTTTAACTTCCAAAGACAGAGAAGTAGTTTTATATACAATAAAGGCTTATCTGAAACTTTGCCCCCAGCTCCAACTGAATATCAAATTTGAGTTTGAAAATGCTAGCAGAAATCTTTTCTTACAATAATTTATCACTTTTATTTTCTCTTTTGCTCCTCCAACTTCTAGCTGGACCTGTGAAGAACTGTCAAAACAACTATAGAGGAATTGTGTTGGAGGCAATAATGGCCCCTTTAGTATCAGAGAACAGAAAGATCTCGAAAACAAAGCCTGTTGTCAGGAGACTTGCACCTATCCTGGCCTACTTCCAAGTGTGAGTAAGGTAACATTTAATTTCTGAAGTGGAGACTTGAACCAAATAATTAACCTCTCAAAGTTTAACCAACAAGAGGTGATGATGATGTTTTAAAAAAATTAAATAAAAAGTGTCTGTTTTATGGTAATAATTATAATATAACACTTACTCTTCTTAAATTTCTTGTCTTTCATTAAATTTTGCCTTAAATTACCACTCAAATTTTTCATGTGTGACCATTTGGAAGTAGAATTCTTTCTTTGGTGTTAGTGTGTTATAAAATTTTCATAGTTGCACACACTGCTTTTAGATATTCAGTTTGTTTGATTTGGAAACTTTACCAAATAATTTGCCTCTAAATTTTGATTAGCAGAAGACTTATCTACAGTAACTTTACTAATAAAGTGGCCAAAGTGTGTTGATTATCAGACTGTAAGGAATTATCTGTTGCAAAAAGGCCAAACCAAAACAGATAAGTGGCTTGTCATATAAACATTTATGAGCCAATGGAATGACAGTCCTCATTTGAAAGCAACTAGTATAAATTTGGCCTATACCACAGTGGGTGTGAAAATTGCAAGGTAAAATAAAACAGATGAGACCATTTAAGTTTGAAATGGAAGAAGAGATCACTGGCAACAGCTATTTACTTTCACAGTCACTAAAATAGGGTGTTTTGTTGTGAAAACTATCAATACAGGGTGATGGATACCCTGCTTAAAGTGCCAATATGATGCCATTCTGAACTGCAAAACGATTTCACTACAAGTGTATGGGGAACCTTTAAACATGACATTACGATGCGACTATAATGTAAGATAACAATGGAAAAACAATTTCAGAGTAAGTGTAAGGAGACTATAACCATGCAGTTAGAAGGCCACTGGAATGTGAGATTATAATAGCTCAACATTAAAATGCTGAAAAGGATATGGCCAATTGCTTTTTTTTTTTTTTTTTAAAAAAAACTGGGAATAGCCTAGACAACATTTATACTCATGAATAGTAAAGTCATAGAATGTATTTTAGGAAGGAGGGAAGCTCAGCACTAGTATATCCAGCTCTTATCCCCATTCTGAAGTGTATTCCATTTTTTTTCCGTTTCCTGAGGTTAAGTTGGAGGCAGTTTTTGTTCGACCTTATCGCTCTCCTTCAACCATACCACTTGGAAGCTCTGTTACAAGTTCAAAAACATTTTCTTTCTGACTCACATCTAGCCCTATGACTTGGCTGCATTAGCCACCCATGGGATATAATTTGAGTTCAACTAGGATGATTTTCTACTGCTTATTTTATCTCCCTGGCTTCCAGTTATTACTGGACCTCAGCTGAAATCTTACCATTAGAAATGTATTTCTTTGAGTCTAAAATGATTAAAAAATTTTTTTTGAGAGTATATAATAAATTCAAATTTAACAAGTACTTATCAATGTATAAAATATAAGTACTGGTTAGAGGAGTAACATATTAAACTTGAACAGTCTAAGAAGAACAGACTTTGTCATCAGACAGACCTGAGTTCATATTTCAGCTCTTCTACTTAGCTATGTATAAATATGGGCAGGTCCTTACTTTTCTAAGTCTTGAGTTCCTCATCTGCAAAATGGGGTTAATACCACCACTGAATTCTTAGGGTAATTGTAATATGAAATAGATACCACGTATGAATGCCTTGCGCAGTGCCCAGCCAATATGAGGGGCTTGATAAATATTCTCTCCTTACAAATATAGAAAGGGATAAGGGATTGGGTCAAGACGCTAGAGAGTGGAGTAAAGGAGAGAGAACAGAGCATAGTCACAACGGCGATGTGATTAGGGATAAGGTTTCTCCCTAAACTCGACCTATTTACATTTTATTTTTGAGCCACTCCAATTCAATTCTAATTACGCAGCCTCTTAGTCTTGATTATCTAAGGTACGCTTGAGTTTTCTTATCTCTTCCTGTTCTTCTGCATCTTTGGATTATTGTGTTTGTCCACAAGTACTGCCACATTTAGTACTGCTCTATCTATGATAGTGGGACATTCTGTCCTTGGGAGATGACTTGTGGCCACTGTCTGAGCTGTTCCTCACTGGGCCTCTTTCCCTTAAGCTTCTATCATGCATGATGCTACCTTAAATAATCTCATCTTGGGTCACAACCTGGGGTGGTGATTTCCCAGCTCCTGAGGTTACACAAAAGTGTGTAAACAGGAATTTTATTATACCACTGAACCAGTTTTAAATCTATCCATCAATCATACTCAAAAGACCAATCCACTAATAAGATCAAACACAGTTTTGTGAGTGTAGAATGTAACATTTTCTCCCCAGATATTTTCTTCTGGTAAGAGTCTTGATTTTAGCTGTAGTATTAGTTTTTGTCTAAAGACCTCATAGCATTATCAAGCATTCTCATGAAGGAGGTACCCGACTCTAAAAATATATTATTGTATTACTCCGGTTTAGTGACCCCATTCACCATATGATTGGTTAATTTCCTTAAAAGTCTTTCTATAGGGATAAGTCACCAAAGAAATAACTCACTCAGAGTGCAAGACCCCTGTTGAACATATTTTATGGCCCTAGGCACTAGCAGTGCCAGTTATTGAAGGTGATTCATAAAAGATTTTTGGAGTAAACTTCATGTAGACTACAAACCAATCCAAATTATTCAAGGCAGTATAATCTGGGTGACATGGAATGCAATGCTGTGACACAACTACTTTGCCTTTAGCCCATAATGAGCACCAAGTATGAGAAAGATGTGAAGATAATAATTTTCTCACATGGAGATAAGATTGGGGAAGAAACATATTTGTTGTGTGTCTCCTGTATGCTAGACTTCATATGCCTTACTTCATTCACTTACTCTTAAAAACAACCCCAAGAGTTGTTTTGTCAATTTGTCATAAATATGCGTTATCATCCATATTTTATAAAGAATGAAAACTAAGAGAGGTTGAGAGACCTGTCTGAGGTGATATACATGGAGTATTGAAGCTAGGATTTGAACATGACTGTCCGGTTACAAATCCTCTGCTATTTACACTCTATCACATTGCTCCCCCTTGTGTGAATTCAATTACAATCCTCTAGAGGAAAAAATAAAAGAACATAAAGGACTGGATGGCAAAGTAATCTGTGATAAGTGCCATGTGAGTGGAATGAAAAGTACCAAAGGATTTGAAGGAGGAAAAGATTACTTCTGCCTGGGTTCTGCCTTCACTGTGGCATTTATCTTTTTTTTTTTTTTTCATATGCTCTTTGGGGATGCTGTTTTCCCTCACTGGTGTGCTCTTCTCCATCTACCAAGCAATGGTCAACACTGACTTCTTAAACTGCCTAAGCCAGTAATTTTTGCCTAAAATAAAAAACCAAGTCCCTAGACAGCTTGTTGTGTTCCAGATCTCCTCTGTTCTCATTTTTCCCCAGAAGTGTTTCCCCTGGATGACTCTTCTATCTCCACAATGTGTTAAAAGTATACATGTACCCTGGAACTTAAAGTATAATAATAAAAGAAAAAGAAAAAAGTATACTTACTCTTTAAGGCCCAAGTCAAATGCACTTTCTGGGAACTCTTCCCCCAGCAGAATTAGCGACAATTTCTCTCTTGTCTCTCAGCACACTGGCTATACAACTATTGGATATGTGTTACCTATTGGTTAGCATGGTGGAGTCATGCCAAGCATCAGGTCAAGTTATGTTTTCTTTTGGGATTTGGACATTTACTGGCACATCTGTTGTATTAGTGAGGTGGACCTGATAGAAGTCCATTTAGCTGAGTGATCGAGAGGTGTCTTTTGCGGGCAGGGATGACATTAGGTAACAAAAGAATCCAAAACACAACCTTTGTCTAAAAACCATCATCCTTATGGTAAGAAGGTGGAGTTTCTTTGAAGAATTCAGCTTTCCTTCTGCCAACATGCAGTTGTGTCTGGGGCAAAAGGTGGTGCGGTGTGAAACAGGATATGACTAAAATATCTGAAAACTATTTTCATATAAACCGTGAGATTTTGGGGGCAAGAAAATAGCATTGCTAGAAACTGACAGAGTTAACATTGTATGAACATGGCATCATTCTTATGGCATAATACAGCAAGTGCATTGAGACTGTGGAGGTCACAGCCTAGTTTTAGGTCATCACAGACTTCAGCACAGTATCTCTGTACCTGAAGTCTGTAGACTTCTGGGGAGGGGTTAGGCTCCATGGCAAAAGGTCTGCAATTCCATAAGCACATGATATATTGTCAATGGGCAAAACAGTGTTTCCTGAATGAATGCACTACTTCCTTTCAAATATACGTAGAGATTCTTATGATGAATAAATATGTTTATTGAAAGGATTACTGAATTTACTGTCATATGTGTCATTAAGTATTTTTTCAGTTAACAGACACTAAAATGTACCTATTTTGGTACAAATGTGGTGAATAGGAAACCTTTTAAGGTTAAAAAGGTATTTCCATACTCAGAGTGGATTATTGGTGAGGGGTGGAGTTAGTGACATCTGGTGGTGGCAGCTCCTACTGATCAGCTCCGTGAGTACTAGCTCTTCTTTACCATCTATTACACAAACATTGGTGACTGGCATTTAGTAAGTCAATTTGGAATGAATGAATAAGAGAATGAATGAACAGTTTTTGGGTTGAGAAATATCTACCCCTTCTACTGCTGCATTCTGACCCATTACATAGAATTCCATGTATAGGCCAGTCTCCATGAAAGTAAGAAAAAAGGTAAAAAAAAAAAAAAAAAAAGAAAAAGAAAAAGTTTACACTTTTCATCCAGTTAGTACACAAATATTGGGATAATTTATATCCCAATTGTACAGTCATGTGGACCAGGATCAGCCCCTATATTGGCATGTGAACTTATTTCTACCCAGTGAGTCAGTTAAGATGGGAATAATAATTTAATTTAGTGTACTTCACTTGTGACTGTCACAATAAACCCTGATGTATGTATATTAGTTGCAAGAGAAAGATAATCCATGTCATTTGAACTTTCTTTCGCCAGCTTTAAAATGTGGTTTGTAAAAAGTTTTGATTGACAATGGAAAAACTCTGTTGAAATTTTCAAAAGGAGTAAATCATGTTCTCGGGATAATTTCAATTAAACCATTTTCTATGAAGATGTGTCAGCTTTGGGTATGTCATGAGCCAGGTCTCTTCATATGCTTTCACACATAGGGCAAAGATTTGCTGCAAACTCTGTGAGTAGGATAAGTCTAGGCAGGTTTTTTCATTTCCCTTCTTCTTTACTTGTGGGACTGTCAACTCTCAGAAAATCTAGAAAATCTAATCTCAGAAAACCTAATTTGTAAACATTCAATGTATCCTCATACTATTGAAGCATCATGGGAGGGGATATTAAGAGGAAGTAGAGTCAAATTCAAAGAGAATTCCACATGGTTCAAGATGAAAGGGAGCTTAGAGATCGTCATAGTCCAATCTGTTCATTTTACTGATATAGCCCAAAATGTGAAGTGACTCGTACAACATTACATTTCTAGTTAGTTGTAGAGTTGGACCACCAAGACTTTTCCTGTTTCAAAATCTCTACTTGCTCTGGTCCCCATTAAAAAAATTTTATGTGGATTTTGGCTCTGATATTACCTCTTCCAGCACTGGATGACTTAATAACTCTCTGTGCCACTGTTCTCCATTTGCCACTCTTTAGAGCCTTTTTCTACCTGTGTCAGGAAGCTGACCTTTAAGGAAAGCAGCAGAAAGCTCCATTGCCTTCTGGCTTCTGGTTGGGTTTGACCAGCGGGAGACTTGGCAGGGTACTCTCAGAGGAGAAAGAGATCAATGGATTTATGACCCTCCAGGCCTGGACTGCAAGTCACTGGTGGCTATGTTTGATGCTGAAAACCAGAGTTCTTGTTGGAAGATCCTTTCCTTTAGCTATAGTTTTTTCTTTGTGTTCTGGTAACTGCTCCTTTCCCTCTCTACTGAGGCCTACGGGTAGTAGTAGTGACTTTCCACTTTTACTAGTTCTAAGGTGTTTTGCTTTCCCTTATTGGTTTACCTTAATACTGTCCACACATTTTATAAAGTCCCTTTATTAAACTCTCATCAATTACCTCATTGAGTATAAAATCTGTTTCCTGCTCAAACACCAATTGATATACTCCATCCTCTGTCACCTTATTTTTTTTCCTTCGTAGCACAAATTACAAGCTATGCTCAGCTTTAATAAATGTGTTTACTTATTTATTACCCGGCTTTCCTGACCAGAATGTGTTTCCATGGCTTAGCGCAGTGCCTGACACATGGTAGATACTCAGTACATGTTTGTTCACTGAATGGTTCCAGACATAAAAACTTCTCGTTCAAAATTCTTTCTACACATCACAATGAGAATAACTCTGTAGAACTTTTAAGGGATGAATCTGCCTAAAGGGAAATTTTAACTCATTTCAACATCAAATATAAACTGTATAGGCTTTTATGGGTTAGTAGTTGCTATTTAATATATTGTTTCTATGGTAGAATGTACTCCAGATCAACCCATTTTTTCCCATTAGATTATAGTTTCATGAAGGCAGGAAACAGATGTATCTTTTCCATGGTTGTATGCGGAAAGCACAGAGGTAGTAAGTTCTTCTTTGTGCTGAAGACCAAGCTAAATACTAGTGACTTGGAGATGTATGAGGCAGGATCTCTCTCTTTGAGAGGCTCATTGTCTTACTGAAGATATTGACAACAAACAAGAATCGCAACGTAAGCAATAGGTGATACAATGGAGGTCACAGGAAAGTGTCTTGGCCTTACAGAGAAGGGAGAGAAGCCAGGGAACTCTTGACAGACGATCTGCGTGAGGGGAGTGTGGGGTGGCCTCCAGGACTTTCCTTTTCTGAAACAGCTTATTCAGGGGTGTATGGGGTGTAAGTTCAAAACTAACAGATTCTAAAATAAAATTTTTATCCCCAGTCCATTTAGAGCTGAATATTTCATATAAAACAGAACTTTCCTACTTCTTGACATTGGCTATTTTCCTTCTTTTATCCTTTTATTCAGGAAAAAAAAGTAAAAGGAGTAAAAATGACTTTTGAATCTGGATTTTCTGGGTGTTGATCATGTCAAAAGAGAGCAAAATCTGTTCAAAAGATGATAAACTGATTATCCAAGTGTCCTCTTTTAAAGCATCATGAAACTTAGCTGAAATTGACTGCAGGAAAAAAAGGAAAGAAAAACTTGTTATATTCCCCACCAGAGGGAGACAATTTTTTTCCTTTTGACTTTCAAAACCTAAATTCTGATTAATGCAGATTTGAAGAGTACAATACAAGGTTTACCGGGGCTGATTAATACCCAAGGGGAAAAAAACAAACTTACAGTCTAATTTGTTTACTTTTGTCTTTTAATATCAAATTATTTTCGAGATCTAAATTCTGTTCTGCCAGCACAGTAAATGCCACTTAACATGCATGGAACTTTAAGAGCTACTTGTTATTTCAGTGTCGACTCTATCTCTAATTATATTAGTATGGATTCAGATAGGACACTGATAATATAACAACATGGAATAATTTAGCATTAATTATTTTATATAATAAGACATTTACAAATCAACCCTAAACTAAGAGAGACAAGGGGCATGGTGGTGGTGGAGGAGAAAGTGATAACAATGTCTCTTTCTATTGGCAAGACTGTAGATACTGGAATAAACTGAAACCAAGTCAGCCAATTTTCAATATGCCACAACTCTACAAAATTTAAGAAATAAATTAGCTTACAGTAGTTGCTAATTTAGGAAAAATGGTACATGAGCAATAGTTCCTTTCTATGACATATCTGTACTTAGTATAATTAAACATTTTATCAAAAATATAGAAAATTGTCTAGAGATTTATAGTGTAAGACCTACTGTACTTTAAAAAAAGTCCAATTTCATGCCCAATTTAATAGATACAGTGTTAGATCTACATGTCCAGTGTAATTACTTGGACATTTCATTCTTCCCTATGGTTCTTTTTAGAAACCAGTTCAGATCTGACCTTGTGTAAATGCTTTTTAAATTACTCTGAATCATTGTACAAATCCAATTAGTGCACAGTCAAATCGCCTCAGCTCACCTCATTTGACACAGGGTGCTGCTGAAGTAGCTTTACTGCTTATTATGATTCCTATTTACTTATTCTTTGTCATTTTCAGAATATTTACAACAAAAATATGGAATAATTCTCAGAAGCTCACATTTAAACATGGGATAATGTGGAGGCATCAGGTAAAATATTTGTCTGGTTAGGAGCATGAGTTTCTTGTCATAATTCAGTGGCAGTAAATGGATGCTTTGGAAAAGCATAAAGTGTCACTTAAGTTTCACTTGCCTGAGGTATCATTTAATCAGCAAGCGCAGTTAATAATTTTGCTTTTCTATTTGTCAAGATCTCAATATTTTTTCAATATGAAGTCTGCTCCAGTGTACTTTACATGACACTTTATAATTAGTGGTACTTGAGAATTTGGCAGTTTAAAAAATTCATACAACATTCTTAGTTACAATTTATAAATGATTTTAAAGTATAATTAACATTCATCTTTACAAGTTATATGCAAACAAATATGCAAATTTAGAAATAAATATGCAAACATATAAAATGTTTTTGAATTAAGTAGTCCTTAACATTTTTAATGAAATCAATATTTTATTCATATTTTGCACACAATTTTGAGTCCTTACTGATTTGGGGGGGTCTACAGCATACATGCTTTTGCATATTGTAACCTCTAATACCAGCAACAGGAAGGAAATGAGAACGAATTTTTTTTTCTTTTTTGGGATGAAAACCAAGGCTAATTTAGTAGACAAATCCAGTAGGTGCTGTTGAGTGGATTATTGATGCAATTAAAATGGTCTTTTGCTCCTTGAACTCTTAACCTTCGATGACACAAAACTCTTGCGGATCTCAAGAAGACAAAGCGGAGGGCATCAACAAGCTGTCCCCTACTTTCTTGTGTGGCTATAAAGGCCAACACATTGAGTTGGTAGCTGTGGATTTTTAACGTAGTAAAGTCTGAAAGCAGAAGAAAGCAGAGTTCAGTATAAAATGAACAAATAATTATTGGGAAAATGCACCTTAGATGGAGAAGTCGCTATGCAAAAGTACAGATTCAAAGTTTAGTTATTATGATTTTAAAAACAATCTCTTCTAAAAAGTTAACTGATTCAAGATCTTAGTTCACTCATTCAACAAACGCTCATCTTTTTAGGCTCGGTTTCCATTCTTCCTTTGCAAGGAAGATTTCTCACTACCAGAGTCCTCTGTCTCTGAAATAATGTTGCATTATAAGTTAACCAGGCAATGATTTTTATGTGGCCACCATTGGCAAGGAATACATTCATTGCTAGCGGGGGTACAAAGAAGTATCAGAAATAATTAACTAGCATCACACAGTTTAGCTCTAAAATGTTCTCCAATTTTTACAGGTATGCATGCTTTATTATCATTTTCAAATGACAAAATTCTTGAGGGAAAAACTTCATTTATACAAGGGATAATGAGAAGAATTTGTTTTTTGAGTGGCATCTCTGATGAATTAGTAGTTGCTCACTGGTATGCTCTGTAAAGAACGATTCTGAGGCTGTGGCATTAGCAGTACCAGCATTGCCACATTTTTGTTATTCCTGCTCAACTTACCATCTTTTTAAAAGAAATAGCTTTTTTTTTTTTTTCATACTAGAGAATGAGGGCTTCGTGATCCATTTAATTTCCCCTTTGTAACTGCTAGAAATTCAGCAGGGAGTTTTGATATACATTTCTTCTTCTCTTTTATTGCTTGACTTTTTTTCTTTTATTTTGTATGCCATGTTACTGTACTATAGTTTGTTTTTGACAGCTGGTTGCTTTAAGTCTTTTTGAAAGAAACAAATCATTGCATATACTTACTTCTTCCTATAAGTTTTATGGTGCCTAGCATAGGTCCAGGACCCTAAGGAGGCATAGAATAAATGCACTTTGCATGGAGAACACTGAACTTGATGCTATGGAGGTCCCATATGGTAGGTGCACAACGATGCATGAATGAGTAGGTGAATGAATGAATGAGTGCAGAGGGAATTTAAACCGTGAGAAAAATCATGATGGTTTGTGACTTATGAAGGAAAGCATCTGATGAATCTTGGCTGATGCCTTAAAAAAGGCATAGAATGATGATTGGAAGAGGAGGAAATGGCTTAGAGGAAAATGGAGGTTTACCAAGAAGAATTTAAAAGGACAGGAGCCATCATGTAATAATATTTGACTCCTCTCCATGGGCCTATTTGCTTGTATGGAATGTAAAATTTCAGGGAACAGGAATTTTAAAACATTAATTTGGAACACATTAGTGTGCCTTTCCACAGAGTATGCCAAAGTGTTTTTAGGTTGTTTGAAGATGAAGATGATCCTCTTACCTACATTATTTCAAGTTCAAAAATTAAAAATTATAGGGCATGGTAATTTCAACTTGTAGATTTAGGGTAAAATAATTCATTTAGATGCATCACAAATTAATCTTCCCTCATAGAATCGGAACAAGAAATTGAAATTCTGTTTTGTGGCAAGCTGCTCCATAATGTCTGTGGGGACTGGTTTTGTTTATTTGCTGCTATATGATAGTCTTAGGTAAACAACATACAGCTATATCTATGTGCATCTGGGTAGGCTTAAACATTTTTATTATGCAACTTAAAAATGAAAAAGCCAAATCTGCTGCACTTAACGAAACAGCTAAATCCCATTCAGTGTAAAACAAACCGCTACCACCTTCTTGTCAAGTAACCTTGGCCTTTAAAGACCATCCCCACACAATCAGTCACTGCCATATGCCTTTCATTCTTCCCATAATCTAGGATTTTTTTTCCTCAACGTTTTGTTTCTCTGGGCTGAATCTCATCTCAGTTGATTGCCCAATTCACTTTTCATTCACTCATAATTGTTTTTTGAATTGTCTTAAATTCTCAAATGGATTATGACAATTTGAAAATTAACAATGGCGCCTTAATTGCATGGGGCTGTGTGATCCACAAAACCCTGTTGGCTGATGTTTTTACCCCCACCTGTAGTTTTTTTTTTTTTTTTTAAACCGAATGTGAAAAGGTAGAGACACATATAAGCATAAAACACACGTGGTTGTGATTTACAAAAATTGTTGACTTTCCAGTATTTGGAAATTAACCACGGACACTTGCAAAACCATTTTACAAAAGAAATTATTTTAAAAATTAGATTGGATTTTCTTTCTCTCAAAGTTAGCTTCTTTTGTGAAAGCAGCAACATATGCAAGCAGGGCAACATTTTCTAGATGTGTATGGAAATTAAGATTCAGGAAATATAATCATTATTCTTGAATTATGTAACTTTGGCTGGGCTCTCAATGCAGCTTGGCAATCCTCTCACTTGTCCCCAAAGGACTTCCTCTCGAGTTCCTCTTGAGGCAGCTGTTTGAAACCTTTAAACTCGTGCCATTCTTCTCATGCCCCTCACTCTGAGCCTTTACCCTTACTTCATAATTTACAGAGACTATAGCAGCTCCAAGCTGTCTCCTTGGACTCCCTTCGCTTCCACCTACAGGCTCACCTACAGAAGCACACATCTTTTTTTTTTTCTTTGAGATGGAGTTTTGCTCTTGTTGCCCAGGCTGGAGTGCAATGGCGCGATCTCGGCTCCACCTCCCTGGTTCAAGCGATTCTCCTGACTCAGCCTCTGGAGTAGCTGGGATTATAGGCATGCGCCACCACGCCCAGCTAATTTTTGTATTTTTAGTAGAGATGGGGTTTCACCATGTTGGCCCGGCTTGTCTTGAACACCTGACCTCAAGTGATCTGCCAGCCTGGCCTCCTGAAGTGCTGGGATTATAGGTGTGAGCCACCGCGCCTGACCAAGAAGCACACATCTTTTAATATTTCTTCTTCAGTCTTAAAGTAAGAGGGTTTTTCTTTCATCCCAGTATTAACTTTTTGGGTTCATTGGATTCTATCTCCTGTGACCTCCTCCTTAGATGTACATTTTTTTTCTTTCTCTTGTCTCTGATTCCCTCTCTTCAGCCTGCAGACATGATCAAATCTAGTCTTGCCCATCTCCTATTGCTTCAACCTCCTCCCAACTCTCATCTCATCTACCTTGGCCTTTTGTGTGCAGCCGGCCTTCTTTTGCTTACCATCCTCCTCCCCACCCACCATGCATTGGGAGTTAGTTAAAGAAGGCCACACCTATTCCCAGTAATCACCTAGGAGCTCGTGTCCTGTCCTTTTCTTTTCTCTCCTAGCTCATAATCTTTGTTCTCTATTACTTGGCTTTACACCCTGTCTTCAGAGAGCTGTTTCTGGATACTCAATTTTTGGTTTTATGGTTTCCTCGAATTGTAGCTTTCATATACTCCTCACTTAAACTAGGTCTCAACCTTAGTTTTTGGGCCAAAGTTTGGCCCTTTCTGCCAGGAAATGGGGTTTTAGGCTTTTTTCTGAACTATGAAACCTTTTAAAGTTGTGCTTTGGAGTACTCTTTCTGTTCTCTACAAAACCACTGTCCTTGTTTCCTCAGCTCCCACTCACTTCTTATCCAATTGAAGCTGGTCTTGCTAAGATGACTAATAAGTCCTCTTTGGCCCCCACAAGCAAGATGACTTCCTGATGCTAGATCCAACAGCCCATTGGCCAACACTAGGCCAAGTGGCCCTTTTCCAATTTTCAATATTGTCTCGTCTTTTGACACTATCAACTACTTCTGACTTTTTGATATTTTCCAACTGTTGGCTTCCAGCACATCTATCAGTATGCATATTTTTACTGATTATCTACTACTCCAAGTCTTGAGATACAAAGGGGAATGGAACATGGTCTCTGCCCCCACAGATAGTACAATGTAGGGTAGAAGAAAGACAAGTAAATAGGCAAATACAATTCATGATGTAAAATCTACACATGGAAAACACTCACTCCTATGCTTGTGGGGGTCAAAGAGGACTTATTTCTAGACAGAAGCTTGAGGGATGATTAGGAACTATCTAGGTCATGTGGGACCAAGGGTGAGAGTTCCAGGAAGAAGGAGAAATTCTGCCAAAATTCAAAGGAGAGAGGACAGAAATGTTCAGATAACTCCAAGGAGGTCAGTGTGATTGGAGCACGGGGGTTAGGGTGTATATTGTAAGAAATAGGCCTGGACAGGAGGCAGGGACCAGGTCATGGAAGGCCACATGAGCCATTTTTAAAGAGTTTGGAAATTGTATAAAGGCAATGAGAAACTACTGAAAAATGTTAATATTAGACAGAGGAGTAACATCATCACAATCATATTCCGGAAATATCACTCTGGTTGCTGGGCTAATAGATTTGGTGATGGTAAGAGTGGTGGCAGGAAGTTGGGTTAAAACGCTGTGGCAGAAATCTAGGCAAGATGGCCTTGGTCTGATCCCGTAGAGTGGCAATATGGATATATGGAGGTAAAAATAAATGGTGGGTTTTAGTGCTATCAAAGAACAATAATGGAAAAGACTTGGTAATGGATTGAGCTATCCCTTTCAATTATCTTCAGTTCCTTTCTATCCCATCGTGGCACACTTACCCATAAAAATGATAGCATTTCTCGCATTTTATGTTATTTTTCTGTTATAGTATAGGGTCTATAACTAGGGCTCTATTTGATTAATCTCTGTCTCTATTGCTCAGCTTGATGCTTTGTGGATAACAGATAAAAAATCAAGGCTGGTTGACTGAGTGACTCAACTTCCCTGGGTTATAATGTTTGATATTAATTTGTAGTATATACCTCTGTCAAATTATCTTCCACCCCCTCACCCTTCCATTCATTATAGAACCATAAAGAATGCTTCCCAGTTTGAACCTTAAAAAAAAACCCTGCAAGTAAAAATTTATTCTTATGTTTAAGCTCTTTATAAATATTTATTTTTAATAATGTGAAGCCAGATACTCTATCATCCCTTTATTAGCTTTCTATTGCTGCTGTAAAAATTACCAAAACTTAGAGGCTTAAAGCAACACAATTTATTATTTCACAGTTTCTACAGGTTAAAAGTCCAGGATAGCTTGACTGCGTTCTATGTTCAGTGTATCACAAAGCTGAAATCAAGATATTGGCTGAGCTAGGGCTCTTATATGGAAGCTCTGGGAAGATTCCATTCTAAGGTTGTTTGGCTGTTGGCAAAATTTAGTTCCTTGCAGTTGTAGGATGGAAGTCCCTCTGTCCTTACTGGCTGTCAATTGGGGGCTGCTGTTAGCTGCTAAAGACCACTCAAATTTCTCTTCACCTGGCCTCTCCCTCTTCAAACCAGCCATGGCAAGTCTTGTTTTGATTCTGTCAGATTTCACCCGTTGACCTTGCTCTCAGATTTTTAGGACTCATATGATTACATTGGGACCACTGGTATAATCCAGGGTGATCTCTTAATTTTAGGGTCAACTGATTAGCAACCTAAATTACATCTGCAAAGCTCCTTTTGCCATGTGATGTAATATATTTATGGGCATGATATTTTGTCATATTCACAGGCTGGAGACTAGAATGGAACATTTTAGAAACTCTATTTAATACATTCCTATTTTAAATTGGGAAAAGTTATATAATAAATTAGACACCACTATAATGTCATATTGTAAATTAATCAGTAGTGTTGGCCATGACTTTTTCCAGAAAGTGTCGTATAATCTTATCATGTCTATCATTTGTTACATATTGAGTTTTTAGATTTGTTTTTTAACCTTTCCACCCTTCTACCCGAACCTACTACGTTGAATGGGTAAAGGATCGGTTTTCAGTAGCCAAGATGCCCAGATAATAATGTCCCAATGATGCAAAATATACGAATATAATTTTCTGACCAGAAACAATTATAGAGACAGATTTTTAGCTCTGAGGAAGGAGAGAGGAGGCAGTGTGAACCTGTTGTAATCATACCAAGCCCTTGTGATTTCTGATCCTGAGGAATGGAGAATCAAAACTTTTCATTTTGGATAATTAAAATTCCTTGATAGCCCCCATATTCAGATATGACTTTTTATTTATTTAATACATATTTAATGAGCATCTGTCAGGTTCTCAGACACTATTCTGTGCACTAGGAATATGATGTTGGATAAGGCATGCCAGGTTCCTGTCTTCTTGGAACTTCTTGTTGCTGTGTACTTTGGCAGACAAAGGAGTAAAATGGCAAAAAGAGGAGAGATGGGGGTGGTGATCTCTTCTCATATGAACCAAATGCTCTCCTCATATGCTCAGAGAGCTTCAGATACCAATTTTTCTCTTTTACTGAGAGGCAGCTGATATAGTTTGGATGTTTGCCCCTCCATATCTCATGTTGGAATGTGATCCCTAAGGTTGGAGGTGGGGCAGATCATGGGGTAGAGGTTTGAATCATGGGGCAGATCCTTAATGAATGGCTGAAGGCCATCCTTTTGGTAATGAGTGAGTTCATGCAAAAGCCATTTGTTTAAAAGAGCCTGACCCCCTCCTCTCTCTCTCTCTCTTGCTCTTTCTCTTGCCATATGGTATGTCTGCTCCCCTTTCACCTTCTGCCATGATTGTAAGCTTCCTGAGGCCAGAAGCTGAGCAGTTGCTCATGCCACACCTGTACACCCTAAAGAACCATGAGCCAATTAAACATCTTTACAAATTGCTCAGCTTCAGATATTTCTTTATAGCCATGCAAGAATGGCCTAACACAGAAGCCTTGAGGGCTGAAGGAGAGACCCCACAGGAGAGATGGCTTTGACCAATATGACCTAGCAGGGATGTAGGTCATAGAGACAGATAGAGTTGGAAAAATATTCTGATTAAACATTAGTGAGTTTTCTTTTTTCAAAAAGTTTAGCATGAGGACAAAAACGCCTAAAGAAAATGTTTCAAGGATGACTTCAAAAATTCAACTGACAAAGTCCCAGTTTGATGTGTAGATTATTGGGAACATTTGGTGGCACAAGAAATAGTTAATGTTCTTTGCTTTTGTATTATCACCTTGTTTGGTGTACTGAGGCCCTGATGAGTTCCCAAAGAATATCAGGATGTGAATACAAATTGCCAATCTTGTAAAATCAGTTTACCAGTCAAATAAAAAAAAATCCGGGCTTGTCTTTCTTTCATGCAATGCTCAGAACACCAGTGCCATTGAGCTTGTTTGAGAATAAAGATGAGGAAATTGTCAGTCATTAGGTATAGCACTAGCAAATGAAAACAATATTTGAGAGACCATTTATTACCAATTTCAATTCAGCTTCATTTGTGGATACAAACATATTGTGAGTATTTATCCATTTCTTCTTATTTTTTAGAGAAACAAAAACAGAAACGAAGATATCCATGGCACCTAATGTTATAAGAAGAAGAAAGCACTTGTAATCACAAGGGTACTGAGAAAAGGTAACAGACAAATTTATATTTGTGGAACCAGGAATCTTTCTGATGACTTTTGGAAAGGGTAGACATACAAATAAAAATCAACGTTTTTCTTGGTAAGGATTTGACCCTGGTTCCATATTAACCCAAGAGTTGATAAGCACAAATCTGGAGTCCAGTTTTTATGCAAATATAACAACTCTGCTTATACCTTGAATTACTTGTATGAAGTGGGGAAAATTTTTTACTCTCTCTGAACCTGTCATTTTAAAAAATCTGTATGACTTGGATAATAAACCCACTTCCTAGAATTTTTATGAATATGAGATATTGTGTGAACTACCTAGTATGCTATTGAGCATATGGTTTGTGTTTAACCTGTGGAAGCTAGTATTGCTATTATTGTTGTTTTTATAAACAATAGCACTTCTATCTACATAATTCTCAAACTTTCCCCCTGAAGCTCAAGATGCTTTAGTACATTAATTATTATTAACTTCAATGCACAGATTGAGAAACTGGCAAAAAATTTGCCAGCCACAGAGTGGAGAAAGAAAATTCCAGGTGTCCATATTCCTTGTCGTATAATTTGCCACTGTAATTAGATCTTCTACATGATGATGACCTTTAGGGGACTGCCTCAGAGTGCTGAATTGTTCAATTCGTTAGAGTGGCACCATCAAAATGACCTGATAATGTTAACACAATTGTCCTTGTACCAAGCAGAAGAATCCTTTCATTCCTTTTCTGCCTGTAGTTCCATGGCTACACAAGTCCAGCAAAAAGCATAAGCAGTGAATGAACAATTATTTGGGATGATGCTAACGGCTGATGTCTCAGAGGAGGCAAGCACCCTTCCTCAGACAACCCAATTTCTTGAACTCTCAGCTTTCTTTGGTTTAACTTTGAATTGTTAACCCGTTACTGCCCGAAACTGTGTCTAACTCCCTGTGCCTTTGGAGTATGAAATTTCCAGTGTATCATCTGCATTCATTTTGGTTCCTGTTTCATAAGCTCTGCATCACAGACCTTTGTCTTGCAGTTATCCATGGTCTGGATGACTAACTTCAGCCTTAAAACCAGGAGCAGACTTTTGCAATCAACTTTTGCAAATTCAAGGGGAAAGAAAGAAAAGGACCATGTAGGAAAGGAAGGATATAGCTTGATATTTTTACTGCAGTCTCCCCAAACCTCTTACCCACCATGCTTCCAACATCATTATTAATCCATACCTCCTCTGGAATTTTATGGGCATGTTGAATTCATTGTCATCTCCAGAAAAGAACACAACATAGTGTGGGCAATTTAAAACCACATTCAGTTGCTTTATTTTGGCCAAAAGTTTAAACATTTTTGTTCTTTCTTTATTTTTTTTTTAGCTTGTTAAGCCATTTGCAGAACTACTGCTATAGATTAAACCTGACAGGTCTGAGCACATAGTACAATTGTGTGATGCACACATGTGTGTATTCCCTTCCCTACACACACACACATACACACACACACATGCACACACACACATTCCATCAGCATGTCAGATTTATGGAATTTGAAATGTTTCTTTCTTTAGAGAATGGTATAACATTTACATAAAATATCAGCTTACATTTTGTGAAATTTGACAAATTACTCATAAATCTTTCTCCCTTAATCTGTTCTTGACATGTCCCCAAAAGTTTTGAGATGGCCTTAGTGATACATCTTATACTCATGTCAAGTATTTTGTTGACATCAATAGGAATTTTACTCATGTAAAAAGCCCTGAATTGGGTTACCAGACACATGAAGCAGACAAGAAGCATTCAAAAGTTGCCAGTGAATAAGAAGTGTCAAAAAAGTGTCCACCACAAGAGCAGATATCCTTGGGTATCCATTAAATTCAATAAACGGAACATATTTGGCAGTGTGCTGCTGTTCGACATGGATTTACAAAGGAGTTTGCCAAATCATTTTTTTCTTTCTCTCTGTGAAATGTCGGTGAAAGAAAAAATAGGGGGATGGTGGTCCCATTATCAGATAACTTCTATAATATTGTATAAGAAAGATAGGTTATTTGATATTCAAGATATATATAGTGCACAGAGGCACCAGTTTGGCAGGGAATTGATGACTCTTTCACCAATCTTCTAAGCACCGGCTTATACAAAGCCAGTCCTATGACTTATGGCCCCATTCTTGAGTAAAACACATTAGTTCAATATCTCTTGATTGGTATCTTAAAAAATTGTTTAAAACAAATGTTCTTCTATTTCTGTTTTAGCATTTACTTTGTTTGCATATGACTGAGTCTGTTTCTTTTTGGTAAATTTAATTTGCTACAGTTTGGCCCCTAACACTGAAAGAAAGGCATCCTCTGAGATAGGGCTGCCAACTATGGCAAGCAGCATTGCAAAGCATATAAATTTGCTCTATATACTTTTCAGACTTCTCAGATGCAGTCACTGACATTTGGCCTGATCAAGGAAACCCTGGGGATTGGAAAAACACAAAGCATATTACTGTACTGACATGCAAAATGTCTTATAATCTGTCTTTACCTTTCATGGCTGCAGTGGTCTGGATAAATTAGACCAAATTGGGCTAAACACTGTCCTTGGCTACACTCATGTAGCTGTTTTCAACAGCTAATAGGAGCTGTGTGTGCACATCCAAGGACAGGATTTGGCCCCCTTTGTCTTTGCACAAGCAGTTGCTTTAGTTGATATGATTATTCCTGAATGACTGTTTTATAAGCAGTGTTTTTGCCCCATTTAAATCTTTTTTCACTTTATTCTTCATAGTTAAGACATTTATGAATATGGAAATGTGTAACCTAAAATCTTCGGTTTCTGGAAAAATAAAAATCTCCCTAATAAAACCTGTGAAATTTGCAAATGAACTGGGAAAGAGGTAAAGCAAGCCATATAAACATTGACAAAAACACAAGTAACACTGAGAAAATGTGTTAACACTCGTTAATGGTAACAATCTGATTAAAATTTTTATAGCACATCGATCCTTGGCCTTTCAAAAGGGAATCTGTCATTAAATAATATTTTCAAGGAAAATACATGTCACCAAATACATTTATTTATTCAGATGCAAAAAAGCTGAAGTAAACTCTCAATGTAACTCCACCCTCTTCCCTCAGAAAATTATTACATAAATCTCACTATTTTCCAGAGGATAAACCTTTTGAAATAGAAGAGAACCAGTCTGACAGAAAAGTTTTTATTACTGAAAATTGCAGCCTTGGCTCATCTTTGAATTTTCTCCTAGAAAATAATAAATACAATCAGCGCCTTAAGGTTTTGGAAGGGACTTCTTGCATAAATCAATATAGGATACGAATAAAAAGGAAGACACAATAATTTCTTGACTTTTTGAGGCATTTGCAAGGATTAGCTCATTTCCTTTGTGCTTTGAGTAAATCTTATTTATAGTTCCTTATTGCCCATTCGCTGAAGATGATCAGTTTAAGAATGTATTTAGTTATACATTGGAACAGGGACTTTTGAAAGTTCATAAGTATATACATTATCCATGCCAATATAGAAATAATTTCAAGTTAAATATTTCCACTTTTTGTCGGGTCATAATCCTTTATACAATAATTTAAGCAAAATAATCCCACTGAGTTCTTCAGTCGATAATTTGTCTAAGATAGTGGACTTTTTTTTTACTACCTGCCAATGTGAACAGGTTCCAGGTATTTGAGATCTGTCATATCTTTGCTTGAAACATTTTGAATACCAACTCCAAAAACTCGACATTAATAAAACATTAAAGTTCCAACTTATGCCCATAAAAGTCAAGAAATACAGAGTTAAGGTCGACCCAGGTCTCTTAACTCTGTTCTCCTGCATGCATGCATGGGTGATGGGGCAGCAGTGTGAACTGTTGCTTAAATCAGTCTTTCTGCATAATCTGAAAATGTAATTGAATTAGTGCATAAAGTATTTACATACCCTGCAGTAGAGAGCCCCACACACTATATTATCCACATTCCCTCTCAGGGCCTTCATTTTAACTCCTCACTGCACTGTTCCTGCGAGGCTTCCTCAAACATTCAGAAATTGGACTTGCAAATACAATTTCTCTTCTTTTATGAGGCTTCAAGATGAGTGATGCACACTCAGCTTTCCTAGTTGCTTTCAGCTCCTGGCCAGACAGATAGAATTTGGGTAACATTCTTCCTTTTGGTTAATATCCTCAGAGTTTGCTAGGTGTTAGACAATGTCATTCTGTGGCTAAGGATTATTTTATGCTCTAATTCAACCAGATGCAGGACTGCTTGCCATATTAATATGAAAATTAAAAACATCAGATTGAATTTAAAAACATAGTCATATAGCAGACTTTGGTTTCAGGTAGATCTATGTTCCCACGGAGTCCTTACTCTGCCACATACATTAGTTAAGCTTTCCAAATAGCTGTTTTTTTCCTCTATAAGATGGGGATAATAATCATCCTCAAGATTTTTTCGATTCAGTGAGATTGTGAGAATTTAAAGAGAAATGTATATAAAGTGCTTGGTATATAGTAAGCACTTAATAATTATTTGCTGTTGTTATTAGCACTCATTTTGGTAGGAAATAATAACATATTGCTTCAATTCATTTTTTTTTCTTTCATCTGTCATAGAGAATGGGACAGGGGCCTTCAGCAGAGTTTGAATGTTCAGAAATGTTAAAAATGAAGTTGAACAATAACCATAAAAAGAATGCTCATCCTCATCCATAGTTCAATAAATGTGCAGAAATATCATTTTTCATCATTCAGATGGGCAAAGATGAAAAAGAATGGTAATATCCAGTGCTGAGTATGAAGAAATAGACTTTCTCATACACTGCTATAGTACTAGTGAACTAGTGTGCCATTTTAAAAGGCAGTTTGGCAATGAGTATAAAAATTTAAAACATGCATCTTGTTTGACTCGGCAATTCTGCTCTTAAAAATTTATCTTAAGAAAATAACCAAGTAAATGTTCAAGAATAGTCATGAAAGTCCTACTGAAAATTGGAAAGAGCTTAAATGTTAATATGGGACTGTTAAACTGTAGTGCAATCAGACAATGGAATACTATAAAACCATTAAAAATGAATGAGTTTTACATGTGTGATAGGTTGAATTGAATAGTCATAAATTGTAGGGCAGACACTTGAAATGGTTCCTGTTTTTTTTTTTTTTGTTTTTTTTTTTTTTTTACCTTAATAACTGTTGCCACTGCTCTCTGTAGAATGCCCTTTCTTTCTGAGAAGTGGGTTTCCTTAACCATATCTCAGTCTTTTTGCAGAACTTTTCAGTCACTTTTGGTTATTTAAATAGTTTGATTTAGTTTATTGAGACCCAGGGTCAGCTTCATGGGTGTGTGAACTGTGCAGAGTCGCAAAGAGCCCTGTGCTCAGAAGGGCCCCATGCTTGGTTTAATGATCGATTGTCACTGTCTTGAAATTCTTAAGAATTCTATCTTTGAAGTCATGTTTTGTTAGACTAGTCTGATGGGACAACGGAGCATGTGCATGAGCAGAGAAGACACATGCAATATGCATGTCTGCCATTCTTTGCCACCCCATTTGCACATAGCATTTTCGATGTCCGTGGGCACAGAATTCCCATGGAGCCATGATGCGTGGGAGGTCAAAGTGAATAAAAGGTAAGGGAGCTCCATCTATTATTCAGCAAATGGGGTCCCTGACAGCCCCAAGAGGCCACTCTGTTCACTCAAACCAGAACTTGCTTTGAATAAGAAAGAAGACAACGACCTTCTAAGAAACAAGAATGTTCAAGAAACCCTATCATATCCTTTCATACTTGTACTTCTGTGTATTTGACAAGCACTTATGCTAAAAGTGATGACAAAGAAGTAAAGGGAAAGAAAGGCAACATATAATTACTTTTTCTTTAAATCTTACTTTACTCATCAGTAAGCTGAAGGTAGGAAGTGTTGTAGAAGATGCACACACCAGAAAGTGAAATGAAAACAGTTGAGTTCTGCTAAGAATGAAATACATGTGCATTCATGAACTACAAAATAGGAATTGTAATTGATTCCACATATGAATTAAAAACTTCATATTTGGATTTAAAAACAACATAATGATGAATGATAAAGTTCATGCTAATAAGTCAAATTTAGATTTTTTCTTTACATTGCATAGCAAAAAAAAAAAAAAAAAAAAAATACCGTGATAAGTTGAAGAAGAGGCTGCAGAAAGATGGAATTAGTAGACTTAGCATCTTTTTTTTTTTCTTTTACTGCCGTTTGAACAAGAAGCCCCATATATTCCTTTTGCACTGGGCCCACAAATTATGTAGCTAGCCCTGATGCCAAAGATGAAAGAAGAAAACGTATTGGGAACATTTGTTGTTTTTGCTTATTAGCATTCATTGACCCTTCTGTTAATAGTCCCTGATTTTCTGGGGGCATCCCCTATGAGTCAGTTTTTTAGGAAGGAGTTGACATGACAGCTGGCTCTAGGGGTGCCGTGAGACTCACACCTGGCCAATCAGAATATTTCATTTTCTTGGTCCTGTTGATTGGTTTGAACCATGTTTGGTCTATACAAATCATAAGACTTGTTTAAGAATTAGCAGGAAGAGATTCTCTGCCTTTTGTTGCTGGAATGTAATTCAAAGGGCTGTGAGCCTGGAGCTGCTGGAGGTTACCACATGGAGTCTGAGAATAGCCCAGGTGAGAGATGGATAGAAACCAAATCCCGATGATATCATCTGAGTCTGGATCAACCTGTGCCTGAAGTTAGCTAGATGTGTATCTGGAGTTAGTTATGTGAGATATTTCATTTTCAAGCTAGTTTGAGTTAGATTTTGTCACTTGAAACAAAAACAGTCTGATGCAGCATGCTATAAGCTCTCATTAGGGTTGTAGAGAACAGATATCTCCAAAAGTACATACAAAACAGCTAAGAGTGAATATCCTGGTCAGGGAAGATTATGAAAAGGCCTTTCATTTATAGCTTTGTACTGTTTTCTGGTGTTAGATTTCATAAAGCAGATATTTATTACTCTAAATCCAGCAAAAGCAATAAACATGTTTCTAACTTGGGGGAAAATCAGTGATGCTTAGTCTTTAAAAAAATTTTATTGTGGTAAAAATACATAATATGAAATTTATGATCTTAACTATTTTTAAGTATATAGTTCAGTGGTATTAAGTATGTTCACATTTTGCAAAACAGCATGATGCTTAATCTTAATGTAATAATTTCCCAGATGGACACAAAAGCAGATGTCTTAAAGTAGATGCTTACTAGAATTGTTTAGTAATGGGAGCCAGTATTCTGATGCCACCTTTTTACAGAATGACATGGGCACGCAGAATAGCCCTGGCGTGATAACACAGGCCTTTCACCAGCAATTTCACTGATTGGTGCCGTGTAATTATACTGCAGAATACAGCAAATAGGAGAAGATTAATGAGTTTGGCCTTACTAACCACCTAAAGGTGAAAAATTTAATTCTCAAAGTAGGCAATCTTTTGTCTTACTGTGTTCTAATGTATGTATATGTGAATAGAAGAAGAAAATTTGCGTTCACAGCAGTATCAAAAATGGGACATTGAGAACGCAGAGTAGTAACATCAGTCTAAGCTTAGAGCAACTTCATGGAAAGCATTCAAAAAACCTTGCAGAGCACACTTTCACTAGTCCAGGGTCCTGCTTGATGAAATGGCTGTACCATTTCCTTGAAGATATCTAGTGTCAGTGTTTTATGTGTATCATTGTGCTTAGGGTTCGAGCAGACACCAGCAATGTCAGGAGGGGCTGGGGGCCAGGATATTGTTCTCTCAGCCTTCCATCCAGAGATGTGTTGGGTCACTCCCAACCTGGTACCCAGTGGGCTGCTGTCTAGCACAGCATCCCATAAACTTGCTAACTCTTGTGTCTGTGATCTCAGCTGTCCTTCACTTCCCTGCCTAGATACTCCTCTTCCCCTGAACAGAAAACACGCATAATCATCTTCTCCAACTGATTGTTTAATACAGGTGAATTTGTTTTCAGTGTTCTCACAATGAGGTTTTGAAGGGACTGTTTCAATCTGACACTGTTTTTTGATGTGTATGTATAAAAGCAAAACTGTTGTTATTTATTTATGTTCAGTAGATCAGATAGTTTCTTGGAAACTTGCTCTGACAGGATGAAACCTGAGGACACTGGCTGAGGTTGAGAGGACAGGGGTGAAGAGGGATCCCCATGAGACAGCAGGAGCAAAGAGTGAGGGTCTGGGACTCTGGAACACAACTTTTGCTATTGCACCATTTCACCAGGGCAGACCTTTGGGATGGGTGTGGGTTGTTACAGCACTGAGAGGGGGAAAACATGATTTAGTTATCTCTAAGTTGTTATCATTGTTGTTCTTGTTATTAAAGTAATGTGGGTGTCAAGTAAAATGTTCAACTGGAACAAAAGAGAACCCCAGTGGAAAGTAGTTCTCCTTCTCACTTCTACTCCTCCTCTTCTATCCTCAGAGGCCACCACCCCTGTCTTGTGCATTCTTCAAGATAGCTTGTGCCCAGTTCAATGCCCTGTCTAGTTCTTCACTTTGGTTTTACTTTGACTTTGACCTATTAAGTAAGGGTCTGAACTGAAATTAGAAGATGACACTCAGCTCTGCATTTTAGCATTCTTTCCTTAGAAAAAGTAATGAATAAAGAAGCACATGCAAGAGCTCGAAAGCTGTCACTCTGAGTACGTTAACTCCTATACCTGTTTTTCACACTTTCTGTGCCATAAAGCTGAGCAGGTGACTGGTACATTCTCTCTTTGTGCAGTATGAGATATTACCAATTCACTGAAAAACAAATTCAGACTGCTAAAAAAAAAAAGCTAGCTTTTAATTATCTTCAGATCCAAGTTGCAAGAAGGAAGCCTGACATTGCTCATCAATGAGATCAGTAAGCTGTGACGATACGTGGTCAGATATGTCTGGTCATTAAGGTATACAGTATGATCAGATGTCATCATAATTGTTATTATTACAGGATCATAAAACTTTATAGTAGCAGCAAAAGCAAGGCACCTTTGTTTGAAAGTTCAGCCAAAAAATCAAACTGAGCTCATCAATAAAACATATGCAAGAAGATGAGCATTTATAAGGAATTCTAATGAAAATACATAAGCAAAGACTTTTTCAATAATGTTCACATTTAAATTAGGAAGTAGGGAAATGAGGTCTTAGTGGATTACTTTAGATTGAATTAAATATTGAAATTAATAATAGTAATGTGGTTCTAATGTCTGTAATTAACACAGGCTAGCAATATAGATTGGCTTTCTCAGATAACACTGTGTGTTTGGCTAAATTTCCATGATTTATATTTTACAAATTTAAGCAATGGGTACACGTGTAATTCTAAAGTGAAGAATTTAAGTTTTCTACACAAAGCAGTAACAATGCATTTTCCTTTAAAAAAAAAAAAAGTGTTGTGTGTCCACACACGCTCTACATGCTTTGCCCAGAGATAATCAGGAGAGTAGTTTCAAAAGGATCTTTTTCTTGCTCTAGTGTCAGATCTTAAAATAAGATTTAAGAGCTACAGAGTCTGATTGAAGGGGACTGAGATGTGATTTCTAGTAGCACCGCTTACCAGAGCATGGAGAACAGAAAATGCTCTTTCTGTGTGTTGGAGGTTAGACATTTCTGGACAGACATATTTTAATTCAGTCTTTTCTTTCAAAATCAAATATATGCTGTAGCTACCTTGAGATGTGCAGTTGCTTATTACAGTTAATGGATTGTTCATCCTCTTTGTCCTTGAGATAATCCTAAGTATGTGCATAAAACTGAGCTCATGCTGCCCATAAAAACCAATCAGCCCGGAGTTGGTCCACAAGGTGTTGAACATTCACTAGAGCAGATGGGAAAGATAATGTTTAATAAAGAGTTAGAGGATTAGGTGGTACGAAACAAACTAAGAGAAAGGGATAATTTCATTTCAGGTGAACCTCTGTGACATTTCTTGTACCCAAAGACAGATTAAAATGATCCCAGAGCTATGACTTTTGGCTACTTTTTCCCCAGTGCTGGCCCTGCATACATTGTCAGCTTTTGACTCTGCCAGCATCATCACCTGAATCTGTGAATAACTCAAAAGATAGTTTCTCAGGTTTATGAAGATGTATGAAGTGAGTCATTCGCAAATGAATATACATATGAGGAAATGACAGAATTCTGCTAAATATGTTTATATTTGAACAACTGATTCATCTGAGTGTGATTTAGAATGGGATGTGCCTAAGTTTATATAAATGACAGTTAAAAAGATAACTGTCACAATGTTTACTGATGAGGTTTCCATTTCTCTTAACGTTTAGAAGTTAAATGAAAAATGGATTGTGGATTATAGCCTGAGCAGATTTGAGCCTAAATGTAATATAACAACTTGTGGCAAATGGAGGTGGCAGGAGAGTACAGTCAGCTAGCCAAAAATCCCCTGGAAAGGTAAGGTTAGGAGGCCTTTGAAGGCTTAAGTACAACCTCATTTATTTTTCATCATGTTCACTTAATTAAATGTAGGCTGGGGAGGTGAATTGAAGTAGCTGTTTGTGACAGGCTGGTCTGGGTACTGGCGTTCATTCAGAGGGTCACGGGTTCAAGTTATAGCCATGGACCTCAGAAAGCATTTCAGTGTGTGACCTGCTGAGGGGCTGGAACATACAGGGGGTGGGCACATCACTGCTCCTGCTTTGCTTTTGGTACTGGGACCTGAGTCATGCTCTTTGTTATTATTCTGTTTAGTTTACTATAAAAATGGTGAGGCACTTCTCATTTTAGCTTGTTGCAGTCTCAGCTCTAATAGCCTGGAGGAAGTTGCCAAACAAATGTAACCTCTCCTGTTGGCCCAGCTACTCTATCTGTGTTTGCGGTAGGGCTGGCTATTTGGCAGTGCACTTATGTTCTCCAGAAATGTGCTATGGGAGGTGTTAAGCTGAATTGGGGGATATTTCAAACCATTCCTTAAATAATAGAATTGAAATATTGTGCGGCTGAAGTGGCCTGGGATGGAAACTTCTGAGCCAAAAGTTAGATCCTGGTTTTCTTGAAGATGTAATGGAGCCCTGGGGTATGTGGTTTTCAGGCTTTCTCTATTTGTTAATTTTGGAAATGGACTTTTCACAGGTTTACTTCCCTTTTGTGTTAAGTCTTTGGTTTTGCTTCTGTATGCAACTTGGATTGAAAACTCAGGAGTGTTCTTTTTACCTTGATTCTAGTCAATAGGCCCGGAGGCAAAGCAACCATGATATGGCCATTAAGAACCGTAAATAAACATTAGTTTTATAATATAATCAGTTTCCTTAACATAGTAACAAACATAAAAGAGCAGGATCCATTTGCCTCCCTGTCCTCTGAACCCTTTGCCTCAGTTCTGCTTTCCAGAGCTGCAAATATACATATATTCTCTTTTAAGTTAGAATTTTAAAAAATTAAAGAAAATTTTCCCATTTTTTTTCTAACTTTTCTCATTTCCGGGTGAAACTGAAATCATTCATTCAAAAAGTGTTTACTGAGTAGCTTCAAAGAGCAAATATTAGGTTAGATGCAGTGGGTGATGTAAGAATATTCAGACAACTATTTCTCATGGACTTTGCTTACTGAGCCATCAACACACTGGCCACCTTTTTCTAGATGAAGTATCCCATCATTTCATTCTGGATTGAGAACTCTTTGAGAGCAGAGACCATGGCTTCACCTGAGTATCCCCAGAGCCTGATGTTCGACAAGTAAATGGATGCTCAATAGATGTTTTCTGACTTTTCTCCATTATTCTAAAAATGAGGCCCCTAGATCTGATTTTAGTTTTATTCCATTGACTTGATCAGCACAGAGCAAGTGGAGGCATTATAATGCTTGACTGGATGTGACACAGTGTGTGTGCACATGGACTGCTGTAAGACTATCTCATAGGTTATTTCATTTAAACTGCCTGGCAATCCTGAGAGGCAGATAGTGTTATGGCCAGTTTTCAGATGGGAAAACAGAGGGAGACAAGGGAGTTAAGCTGATTCAAAGCATAGGTATTCTCTAATTTTATGTTTGGGCCTTTTTTTTCATAAGGACCCTAGCTCTGGTTATCTATCATTTTCTAATTTTGTGCCTGTGCATTTGATCCCAATGTAGATCTATACTTTTATCCTCACTAAATTATATTTTGTTAGTTTTGTCCTATAATTCTAGCCTCTTGTGTCCTTCAGCAATCTTAATACAGTCATTTTGCCATCTCAGATATTCCTCTCCCTTTGTGCACTTGTTACTAATTATCTAAGCTTATTATTTTACATATGCGGATAGTATAAAGGTCGAGAGCTGTGTCACCCATGAGAAACCTTACTCCAGGATGACACTGATCTGCTATCACTGCCTTGGGTACATCTGTTCAGTTATTCTACCATTTAGTCTACATTTTTATGTCTTGACCATAAAGATAACATGAAAACCATTGCAAAATTAAAGCATATTTTGTTTAAATCAGGTGTTTTTTAATATAGGTACGTACGTATATGTACACGTAATGTACATATAACACTTAGTCTTCCACATAATAAACATATAACATTAGTTTTTTATTTGCCAACCCAGAGAATAGGTCCTAGTCCATTTTATATTTTAATCTGTATACTAATGAGTAGTGTTTTTGAAAAACTACATTCACAGATGTAACTTTTATTATCCTTTTTCAACTTTTCATATTTTTTGTTTCCTTCCTGCCTCAACATATCTCTATGTACTATACGTTTTAAACTTTGGAGTAAAGGTGTATTTAAGAGACAATGAAAACCTTGATGCAAATTATATTTTCCCAACAGAAACACTTTTTCATTTCAATGTATGCATGCACAACTTTAAAAGCCTGATTTAAAAATGTATGATGCAACTCTATCATGTGGAGGATGTTACTTAGGAGCTGAATTACAGGATTTGCCTCTCTGTTTCTCTGGCCTTGGGCAATCTAGTCTAATTACAGTCACTTGCCTTTCATTCTGTTTAGTGTTTTTCAGCTATGCATGAAAAAGTTAATCAAAAAATAAAATGAAAAACTGTGATGGCTAATCGAAGTCCCATAGATTTCTACACTAGCCTGTCTTTGGGGATGAACACTCAAATGTTACCTTCAAAGCATCATTAGATGTACTGTGCCTATTGGTCTCTACTTCTCTTAAAGAAAAAGATTCCTTTGATTTTAGAATTTTTCAAAAGTAGAAAATGAAAAGAAAATTGAGGCTTTTCCTATCTTCATTTATTTCTTACCTGTAATTGTTGGGAGGTTGTATAACCACAGAAGACACTGGACCAATAATCTCAGGGATGGGTTATATCTCTCTTTAGAACAGTTAGAGGAAGGCAATTTACCACCCATCTTTGTCCTCTAGTGTGCTTTGGAAGGACATCGTGTTAAGAGAATTGCTGAATCCTGGCCTATCTTCTATCTGAATCCCTTGCCTAGACTGTAGATCCAAATGCCAACTACTGGAACCAATGCTGGCTGCGGTTTTGTGCATGTTTTTCCTGAAGGGCTGACATGTTGTCTTAGTTCATTTCAAATTCCTTCTTTGACAACCCTACTGCAAACCAAAAACAATGTGATAAAATTTGTACTTTTAGTACCTATTATTAATTAACCTTGATAAAAATCACCGAGTTGTTTCTTTGTTCTTTGGGAGAAGGAAAAGGTATGGAAGAGGGATGGAAGATGAAAGAGCCCTGAAATCATCTGGAAGGGTTGATGGCGGTGGGGGTGGTAGTAGTGGCAGAGGTATGGAGCACAAAAACAAAGTGTTATCAATGCAAATTTGTGGCATATTTAGCTGAGGCTGTCAGACAAAAGATTTCTGGATGGTACATATCAATTGCTCCTATGGCTGAAACAACCCCATCTTTCTCAGTTATTTAAAGTGAGTGATGTTGAGAAGCAACATATGCTTCTTTTCCTCCATGCAGAGCAGTGAAATTTGGAAATACGTGCTGAGAGAGAAGCATAGTTTTCCATTGCAATTTATCTCTAAGAAAGGACCACTTTCTGGGATAGTGATAATGGTTGCTAAAACCTCATTGAGAAAAATAACTTAATTGCCCAAATTGGGCTTAGAACATGCTGCAGCTGGCTCCGTAGAGTGGCAAGGGACTATCAGTCTGCTTTGGAGGAAGTGTCATGTTTGAGAATCATGTGGATGTAGCCTTCCTTTACTGATAATTGGATCTCACCAAAGAGTCGTAAGGACTTTCAGAATAGTATGTACTATTCACACAACATGGCATTTTCAGTCTCAGAAGTTTCTTTTCCCCCTTTTTGTTTTAAAGCTATTTAAACTTAGTTTCATAACACATTGAATAACATGAAAAGTATGTTAGAGTCTATTGAGGAGCTCTGCGAATGCTTGATCAATAACAGCAATGTGACTAAAGTTGTGCATACTTATGTTTTCTGTTAAGCAAATGAAAGCTAGTTAATTCAACATGTAACATTCCTATTTTAACTTCCTGGGTGAGACAATTTTGGTATTCCAAATTTCAGCCAGCAGCTGGCTCAATAACTGGAAAGCCAATTTACCAAAAGTTTCAGCTTTGATTGTTTCAAGGTCATAGATAGGACATATCAAAGAATCAGATATGTTAGGCCTCAGAGAACAACTAACAGTCTTGAGTAAATGACAGAGTCTGGAGCTGTTGAGCAGGTGAGAAAAGAGAGGTATTTTTCATATCAGATTCAGTGAATTGCCCAGTACTCCACTGAGGTCCCTTTGTGTATTATTGTGAAACTTTTGGCCACATGAAATTAGAATAATGCTAATTACAAAATCAGCAGTGTGCTGTTATGAAAAGATCATTAACTCAGGAAATCAGGAGACCTGAGTCTTAGTCCCAGCTAATAATCCTTAATCATTATCTTAATTTCTGAGCAATTACTATGTTACTCTTTGTTTGGCATCTTTGTTTACATTTTCTCTAGCCTGTGCAACAACGCAGCCAAGAATATAGTATTACCCCACATTCAAGTTGGAGAAACAATTTCAGAGAGATCAGGTGACCCTCCCACAGTCACCAAGCTAGTAAACAGCAAAATTAAAATGCAGACTCTCAACTGTGTCTTGAGGCTCCATCTCTGCAAAATGCTCCATATTCTTTCTTATATTGGCTGTTTCTCCTTCTTGGAATACCTTCTTTGATCATCTCAGTCTGTGCAGCTTTTAGTCATCCTTCATGCTTGGCTCAAGTCTAGCATTCTTAGGGAGGCTTCCAGGAGCGTTCCCAGCTTCTAGTGTCTCCCCAGTGTAACTTCTCAGCCCTTCTTACTGCGCTGCTCATGTGGCACCTGCCAACCTAACTGACCCAATCCCTGTAGCCTTTGGGACTTCCTTCTACTGTGAGTAGTATTTTGAGTGTGACCTCTCTCTCTTTCTCTCATTTATACATTTGTAAGACATTTGGAAAAAAAGTTATAGGAAAGCACTATGTAAACTACTACCCCCAAATGACACAATTTACCATTTAAAAAATACTGACTTTAAGTATTTTTCTTTATATAAAGAATTAGCTCCCTACTGATCAAGTTGAAGTCTACTTTATACACTTTTCAATTCCACTTGCCTCCTGCCTCCCCTGTGGCAACAACTAATTTGAATTTGGTGCCTAACCTTCAAGTCTATGTTTTTCATTTTTTGTTATATATTCTCATATTTGTGATACAAAATGACATTTTGTAAGAGAACTGTGTAATTACTGCATTTGCATTTTGAAAACTTGTTTTTTACTCAATTTTTAAAAGAGTAATATTAATACATTTAAATCAAATTTATTCATTTAAATTCATTTTAAGTGCTGTGTAGTATTCCATTTCATGAACATAAATATTTTATTTATCTAGTCCTCTTTTTATGGACATTCAGGTTTGTATATGAAACTTTTTTCACTGTATTGGTTTCCCCTTTACTATTAGACACTAAGTTCTCTGATTGAGAGACTGTGGGTTATGCTTCTTTGTGGTTAGGACTATGCCTGCAATTTAATAGGCATTTAATAAATGTATGCTGGGTGAACTGATGAAGCTAACTGGGGAAATGAAGGTCTTCAACTTCCAGAAGATGAACATGATTAGTAGGTAGAGGGTGACTGCAAGAATGTTAGTTAAAATAAGAGTTCTTTCTTGGGTTTATGGAGATGGGAAAGTAGGATAATAAAAAGCTCTTTGAAATGATACTGAGATGAGTATGGTCAAGCTAGTACAATTTTTTTGTCATGCTAATCATTTTTTGTAAAAGACTAGTAATAGGAAATATATAAAATAATTAATTAAACTATGAGCAAAAATACTTATAAACATGCTTAAGTGCATTGGGCGGGCTAGTACCGATTTATGACTGGACAGCAAAAATTCTATATATATTTCTAACTAGGTCATCTCCATAATTCACCTTGGAGAGATCTAATTACCCTTGAGTATTTGACCTTCAGTGTGTCAACATAAATATTTCCTCAACATGGCTTCATGGAGATATGGCAGCTGTGTTTGACGGAGATAACATTTTTCTTTAGAAATGTTAAGGGCTATGGTTTACTTCCTTAGTTTCAAGTCATTCCTTCTGACCCATTGCACTTTTTTGTTACTTTCTGAGTGTTGTCCAGAAGAAACTCACCCAATAATTAGGCTAGAGATGTGAGGTCAGGAGTTAGGTGTTGTTGCAAGGAAGAAATGAATTTATACTTGTGAAACCTTAGGATAATGTCTGGCATATAGAGCTCAATAACTATTAGATACTACTCTTGTCATTTACATGTCTTATATCAGAAATGTGAGGTAATTATTTTATAGGCTTTATTGTAAATCACCCAGGATGGGTCTAGAGCTCTTTATATCTTTCCAATCCAAGGTATGTCTTGTTTTGAGGTTTTGATGGGTGAAAGGTCAAGGGTTTCCACAATGGAGAGACATGAACTCCAAAGACCATCTCTCCATCAGGAACGATCAAAAAGCAGCAGCACGATTGGGCATTGATTAGATAATTAAAGTGAGGCTTTACAGATTTCATATGTAGCTTCTCATGTTGTTGGTGATAATCTGATACCTACAGGACCATGCTCTGTTTATCCATTTGCTTATAAATCCATTTAAGAAATATTAAGCACTTACAAGGTACCTGGGATAGTTCCCAGGTACTTGGAAGATATCAATGAGCAAACAAAGAGAAAAAGATTCCTGCCCTCCTGTGGCTTACATTCTAGCATGAGGAGACAGAAAATAAGCAATAAATATAACAGGTAAGTTACGTACAACATTGGAAGGTGATAACTGCTATAGGACAAAAGGGTAAATCAGGCTCACAGGGATGAGGAATGCTTGGGGGGCAGTTTGCAGATTAAATAGGATGATCAGGATAGGATTCATTGGAAAGATGAGAACTGAGCAAAAACTTGAAGAAGGTGAGGGAGTTAGTCATGCAAATATATGCAGGGAGAAAGAGAGCTAGCACCAAAGCCATGCCTCACATATTTGAGGTAAGGAGGCCTATGTGACTGGAGCGGAGGGAGCAAAGTGGAGAGTAAGAGATGAAATCAGAAGAGTATGGAGGGCCAGATGATGTAAGGCCTCATGGGCTATTGTGAAGACTCTGATGGTCCATCAGAGGATTTGAGTTAGTGTCTTTAAAAGACCACTGTAACTTCCGTGTTGATTACAAATTCTAAGGGAGCAAGGATGGAAGAAACAGAGAGACCTCTTAGAAAGCTATTACAGCTCTCCAGGGGAGAGACAGTAATGGTGCATAGCAGGAGGGTGGCATTAGACTTGAGAAGTGATTAAATTCTGATATATTTTTAACCTAGAGCCAATGTCCTAATGGATTAGATGTAGGATATGAGAGAAATAAAGGGGCCAAGGATGCACCCAAATATTTCTTTTTTGGTGAAATATCTGAAAATATGGAGCTTCTATCAGCTGAACTAGTTGGATTAGGTTTGGGCAATAATGTCATGAGTCCTTTTTTTTAGGGGTCTGCTAGTCATCTGGATGTGCAAGTCTTGAGTTCAGGAAAGTGTCTTGGCTAGATACATAAATGTGAGAGTATTTGGCACATAGATGGAGTTTAAAGCCAAAGAGTTGGGTAAGATTAATAAGGAATTACGTTCAGATAGAGAATAGGACCCAAAACTCAGTACTTGAGGCATACCAACACTAAGTGAAGAGGAAGCAGTGAAGAGGAAGAACTAGCAAAGCAAACTGAGGAGTGATCAGTAGGTAGAGAAGTGTGTGAGTCACAGATGGTAAATGAAGAAAGTATATTAAGGAGGAGGTGATCAAATATGTCAAATGCTGAAGACAGGACACATATAATGAGGAATAACAATTGACTACTGGGTTTAACTCTCAAAGTCATTTGGTGACCTTGATGGCAGTCGTTTCATTGGACGTGTGGAAGTAACAGCCTACTTGAAGTGGGTAAAGGGGAGAATGAAAAGAGATGAATTGTAGACAGCAAATGCACTAGTAGGTAAGACTAATCTCCTCAATGAAATTTGCTCTTCTCAAAAACTCCTCCATTAGCCTGCTAACATGCCAAAAATATCAGTTAGGATTTTTTAACTTCCCTTTGGAAAGCCCTTATAATTCAGCCATTGAAAATGTAAACATTTTGGAATGGATACCTCAAAGTTATTAACACAGATGCACGAATTTGTTTGCACTGAGCTACTGGGGTGGTGATAAAATTGTAGAATTTCAGAGCTATAAGGGATCTTAGATATGACATAACCAAACTCCTATTGTTACAGGTATATAGAGGAAAAAAGTGACCTGCTGAAGGTCACATAATTGATGAATGATAGCAATGACACTAGAGTTCAGGACTTTTGTTCTACTGCTTTTTCCACTACACAATATTTATTCTTGGGTTTGATTCCACATGTACGTAGGACAAGGGAAGACTCAGGAAATGTTAGGTAAATGTCTGTTAAGTAAATGAATGAATAAAGGGATGAATGAGTTAACAGATGAGCAAAGACAAGACAAGGTTTGAAACGTATGGGAAAACCGGTTGAAGGCCCATGTGGCACAGAAATTTGGAGATTTGCTCTGAGATGCAAGGAGAGAAGAGAGCCAGGACGAGGAATTAAAATAGTTGAGGGAACAATAAGTGAGCACTGCAGACTGATGGGTGAGTGCTTTCTACCTTGAAAACATTGTAAGTGTTTAAAATTGTTTTAAAAGTAAATTCAGTCAGATGTAGTGGCTCGCGCCTATAAAGCCAGTGCTTTGGGAAGCTGAGGTGGGAGGATTACTTGAGGCCAGGAGTTTGAGACTAGCCTGGGCAACATAGGGAGACCCTCATCTCTACAAAAAAACAAAAAAAAATTAGCCAGGCATGATGGTGCGTGCCTGCAATCTTAGCTACTAGGGAGGCTGATGTGGGAGAATCATTTGAGCCCAGGAGTTCCAGCCTTCAGTGAGTTTTAATTGCAACATTGCACTCCAGCCTGGGCAACAGAGTGAGACCCTGTCTTAAAAAAATGCAAACTGTTAATGAGAGTTAATGGAAGAGAGACTGAAGATGGAATAGCTCATTTCTAGCTGGCATTTTTTTTTTTTTCCATTCTTACTGTTAACATAAGAAAATTACCAACTTGGTGGCAGCAGGTTTACAACTCCAGGAAAATAACCAGATACAAGAGGTTTCAACTTAATGGAGCTCTTACACGCTTGAATGACTCCTGGAACAAAAGAAAGCTGTGCGTGATTGTTTAGGAAAAGTACAAGATAAACAAAGCGTATGTTTTCTAACATCTACTGAAGATAATCTGATAGTCATGTTATACTGGTCTCTGCTCACTTTAGGGTTATGTGATGAAGATGACTTTAGTGGTTCTTAAGTTAGGCATGTAATGCACCTCAATTTTTCATACATAGTTGCTGCTTTTCTTTTGGAAAGGAAAATACATGTTACTTGTTCTCTTGGAAACATTCCATCCTTTTTTATGCTTTTCCTTTCTCTTTTGAAAGATCCCCCTCACACCACATAAATGGAAATGTCCCTGAGATTCATTTGATTTCATGGATGGCAGAGTACTCATTTCAGATAACTTGGGGAGAACCAGATAAAGTAGCTACACTATACTGCATTACCTGATTTAGTGCTGGGGAGTGTTAGGGGACTAGATGGATGTGGGAAACTGAAATGGGAAACTCAAGTTAACTTTCACTTTAAGTTCAGTGCTTTGAATCCAGCAGAGTTCAGGGTAGTTAAAAGTTATCACTATCTGATTTGACTGTTCACTGTTCCAAGTGAAATAAGTGAGTTGTCTCTGTTTTGCTGGTAGTCAGGAAAATACTCCTATCACCTTGGTGCTAAATGGCAGTTCCTGAGCAGTATCTGCAGAGAACTGGCTGCAAAAGGTGACTTGTTCTTTCTTCCTTGCAGCCATTACTTTGTCAGGGTGAAGGCGTATTGGAGAAGCGTTGGGGGAATCTTACACCTCTGTTTATCAGGCTATATCTGTTCTTGGGAGAAAAAGAAGTCATCAGTTTCCAAAGTTGTCAATCTGGCACCCCCAGCCACTAGTAAAAGCCATTTCAATTTATTTCTTCAGTTTTTTTACACTGTGCAGAGAGTTTATTGTAAAGATGTATTAACCAGTAAGGTGCCTTTAAGATAAATTACATTTGACTTTGGAAAGGATAGCAGCTTTTGCAAAGGTACAAATGGTGGTTTAAGTAGAAGAAAAAAGTAATAGTGCTTAACACTGCTAGGAGCAACATTATTTCCATTTCAACCTTTCTTTTTATTTCTTTTAGAATTTAGTTATAGTTTTGTGTTTACCTGTCTTCTCATTTGTTCTTTTTTCTTCATATTTAACTTTGTTTCTGCTTATTCACTCCTACTTTGCTTTTTATTTTTATTCTTTTGTTCCTCCACCCTGATTTTTTCCCCACCCATAAGGAAGAAGCAGGCACTCATATAATAATATTGAATCTATCACCTCATCTATGTAAGATTATAACCAGAGCAGGCTAGCATTCCCGGAGCAAGGATATAACCCTTGATCTTACTAGCTAGGATTAGTTGATTCCCCCTGGCTTCAAGTTGTTTACATGGAGTTCCAAGGGAAACTGAGTAGGGCCAGTGTCCCCTGGCAGCCAACACGAAGTTTGAGGCTGAGAGAAAAATGATGTTTTGTCCCTTTTCCTCTGCAAACCTAGGAATCATTCATGTTAAGTCTTACTGTTAAAGTGTAAACGAGCCCTTAAAAGTATTCTAGGCACAAAACCGTATTCTGAGGCTTGACTGAGTCACGGCTGTGGCCTAGAAGGTTGTTAATATAGAGAATTCAGGAATCAGAGTCACCAAGAAAGTATGGTCATTCCCTAAGAACTATAGAGAGTACAGTGAAAAAAACAGTTGCTTTTGTTAGCAAGAGGAATAATGTAAACTTAGAAAAAAAAATATTGTGTGTTTTGGCGAACAATTTTAGGTCTCTCATTTTATTTTTATTTTGAGATGGAGTCTTGCTCTATCGCCCAGGCTGGAGTGCAATGGCGCGATCTAGCTCATTGCAACCTCTGCCTCTCAGGTTCAAGCCATTCTCCTGCCTCAGCCTCCTGAGTAGCTGGAATTACAGGTGCGCGCCACCACACCTGGCTAATTTTTGTACTTTTGGTAGAGATGGGGTTTCACCACGTTGGTCAGGCTGGTCTCGAACTCCTGACTTTGTGATCTGCCCACTTTGACCTCACAAAGTGCTGGCATGAGCCACTGCACCCAGCCAGGTCTCCCACTTTAAAAATGATAGAGAAATGAAAAGATGATACAAATATGTCCACATGACGTGTCTTGGGTATCAGCTGAATTCTGAGCAGTACCGATATACCAAGGTTGGGAGCACCAAACTGAGACATAGGCTAATGTATGTAGTCCGAGGTTTATTTGAAGTTCTGAAGCATTTTTGCAAATTATTGGAAAATGGCCATATATGAAAAAGTAGAAGAAAACCTAAATATGGGCCATTATTTTGGTTGTTCTTTATTTTGTTTTTCTTTAGATTCTTAAGGAACTTCTGAAGAATTTTGTTTCTACTATTAATTATTTCTTCCTTATGTCACTGAATGTGCTTATGAAGCTTAGAAAATGTCCAAGGGCTACATTTCATAGTCATGACATTCAAGTCTTTTAACTGTCTTATCCCTTAGGACTCCAAAGCACCATCTGGGTAGAGATTAGTTTCTTTAATGCCCCGTGAACAAGCCTCAACCCTAGGATTTTAGCCCACCTGCTTAGAATCTCGACTTAATTATGCTTCAGAGATTGACATCTTCTAGTACTTTAGGTATCTGTTCAATACTTGCTTTCTCCAGTTGCACCAGAGTTTATATCCTCTAGATTGAAATAGTCAAGTCACTCCTGTCTTAGTTCAATGCCTGCCTTCCCAGTTGTTCTAAGTCTCTCTTCTCTTTTTATGAATAATTATGGCATTTAATATTTATATCATTCATTAAATTAAAAAAATATATCCTTACATTTTTACCAAGCAGTTTTATGTTACAGTAAAATGAACTCCCAAAGGCTGAAATGATGTCCTGTAAAATATCCATCAGACACCTCACCCCACACTCAGTCTAACATAATTCTGGCTTCATGTTGATTTGGTGTTCAAAGAACACTTAATAAATAAGTGAATACATGGCACCTAGTCTCAGTTAAAACCTCAGCCCAGAACTGAGAGTAGGTGCCAAAATACTTCTCTCTCTTTTTCCCTCCTTCCTATTTTTTTCTCTCTCCTTCCTCTCTTCCTTCCTCCCTTCCTTCCTTCTCTCCTTCTCCTCCTCCCCTTCCTTCCTTCCTTCTTTCCCTTTCTTTTCTTTCTTTCTTTCTTTCTTTCCTTTCTTTCTTTCTCTTTCTTTCTTTCCTTTCTTTCTTTCTTTCTTTCTTTCTTTCTTTCTTTCTTTCTTTCTCTCTCTCTCTTTTTTACTTTCTTTTTCTTTTCTTTCTTCCTTTCTTCCTTTTCTTTCTTTCTCTCTCTCTTTCTTTTCTTTCTTCTTCTTTCTCTCTCTCTTCCTTTCCCCTTCCTTCCTTCCTTCTTCTTTGTCTTCGTCTTTGTTGTCATCTTCCTCCTCCTCCTTCTTTTCTTTTCTTTCTTTCTTTCTTTCTTTCTTCTCCTTTCTTTCTTTCTCTCTCTCTCTTTCTTACTTTTTCTTTTCTTTCTTCCTTTCTTCCTTTTCTTTCTTTCTCTCTCTCTTTCTTTTCTTTCTTCTTCTATCTTTCTCTCTCTCTTCCTTTCCCCTTCCTTCCTTCCTTCCTTCCTTCTTCTTTGTCTTCGTCTTTGTTGTCATCTTCTCCTCCTCCTTCTTTTCTTTTCTTTCTTCTTTCTTTCTTTTCTTCTCCTTTCTTTCTTTCTCTCTCTCTCTTTCTTACTTTTTCTTTTCTTTCTTCCTTTCTTCCTTTTCTTTCTTTCTCTCTCTCTTCTTTCTTTCTTCTTCTATCTTCTCTCTCTCTTCCTTTCCCCTTCCTTCCTTCCTTCCTTCCTTCTTCTTTGTCTTCGTCTTTGTCGTCATCTTCCTCCTCCTCCTTCTTTTCTTTTCTTTTCTTTTCTTTTCTTTTCTTTTCTTTTCTTTCTTTCTTTCTTTCTTTCTTTCTTTCTTTCTTTCTTCTCCTCTTTCTTCTTTCTTTCTTCTCCTCTTTCTTCCACTTTTTAGATTTGGCTCTTTTCTATATATCTCTTTCTTCTTTTGAATTCATGATATTAATTTTTGGCTTAGTATTGTATTCGGGGTAAGAATTCAAAGCACATGGGAAGAAAATTATTCTACATCTTCTATTCATTAATTAAATGTTTTCTGCTCTGGACTTTAAAAGCTTCAGTGAATAAATGTAAAATCTACCTGAAAAACAATTAAGAACTCAAAGACCATTTAAGTGAGCCTGCTGTGATTTAGAATTTTTTTTTTTTAATTATTATACTTTAAGTTCTAGGGTACATGTGCACAATGTGCAGGTTTGTTACATATGTATACCTGTGCCATGTTTGTGTGCTGCAACCATCAACTCGTCAGCACCCATCAACTCGTCATTTACATCAGGTATAACTCCCAATGCCATCCCTCCCCTCTACCCCCTCCCTATAATAGGCCCCGGTGTGTGATGTTCCTCTTCCAGAGTCCAAGTGATCTTATTGTACGATTTCCACCTATGAGTGAGAACATGCGGTGTTTGGTTTTCTGTTCTTGTGATAGTTTGCTGAGAATGATGGTTTCCAGCTGCATCCATGTCCTTACAAAGGACATGAACTCATCCATTTTTATGGCTGTATAGTATTCCATGGTGTACATGTGCCACATTTTCTTAATCCAGTCTGTCACTGATGGACATTTGGGTTGATTCCAAGTCTTTGCTATCGTGAATAGTGCCGCAATAAACATACGTGTGCATGTATCTTTATAGCAGCATGATTTATAATCCTTTGAGTATATACCCAGTAATGGGATGGCTGGGTCATATGATATTTCTAGTTCTAGATCCTTGAAGAATCACCATACTGTTTTCCATAATGGTTGAACTAGTTTACAATCCCACCAACAGTGTAAAAGTGTTCCTATTTCTCCACATCCTCTCCAGCACCTGTTGTTTCCTGACTTTTTAATGATTGCCATTCTAACTGGTATGAGATGGTATCTCATTGTGGTTTTGATTTACATTTCTCTGATGGCCAGTGATGATGAGCATTTTTTCATGTGTCTGTTGGCTGTATGAATGTCTTCTTTTGAGAAGTGTCTGTTCATATCCTTTCCCCACTTTTTGATGGGGTTGTTTGTTTTTTTCTTGTAAATTTGTTTGAGTTCTTTGTAGATTCTGGATATTAGCCCTTTGTCAGAGGAGTAGATTGCAAAACTTTTCTCCCATTCAGTAGGTTGCCTGTTCACTCTGATGGTAGTTTCTTTTGCTGTGCAGAAGCTCTTCAGTTTAATTAGATCACATTTGTCAATTATGGCTTTTGTTGCCGTTGCTTTTGGTGTTTTAGACATGAAGTCCTTGCACATGCCTATGTCCTGAATGGTATTACCTAGGTTTTCTTCCAGGGTTTTTATGGTTTTAGGTCTAACATTTAAGTCTCTAATCCATCTTGAATTAATTTTCATATAAGGATAAGGAAAGGATCCAGTTTCAGCTTTCTACTTATGACTAGCCAATTTTCCCAGCACCATTTATTAAATAGGGAATCCTTTCCCCATTTCTTGTTTCTCTCAGGTTTGTCAAAGATGAGATGGCTGTAGATGTGTGTTATTATTTCTGAGGGCTCTGTTCTGTTCCATTGGTCTATATCTCTGTTTTTGTACCAGTACCATGCTGTTTTGGTTACTGTAGCCTTGTAGTATAGCTTGAAGTCAGGTAGCGTGATGCCTCCAGCTTTGTTCTTTTGACTTAGGATTGTCTTGGCAATGAAGGCTCTTTTTTGGTTCCATATGAACTTTAAAGAAGTTTTTTCCAATTCTGTGAAGAAAGTCATTGGTAGCTTAATGGCAATGGCACTGAATCTATAAATTACCTTGGGCAATATGGCCATTTTCACGATATTGATTCTTCCTATCCATGAGCATAGTATGTTCTTCCATTTGTTTGTGTCTTCTTTGATTTCACTGAGCAGTGGTTTGTAGTTCTCCTTGAAGAGGTCCTTGACATTCCTTGTAAGTTGGATTCCTAGGTATTTTATTCTCTTTGAAGCAATTGTGAATGGAAGTTCATTCCTGATTTGGCTCTCTGTTTGTCTGTTACTGGTGTATAAGAATGCTTGTGATTTTTGCACATTAATTTTGTATCCTGAGACTTTGCTGAAGTTGCTTATCAGCTTAAGGAGATTTTGGGCTGAGATGATGGGGTTTTCTAAATATATAATCGTGTCATCTGCAAACAGGGACAATTTGACTTCTTCTTTTCCTAATTGAATACCCTTGATTTCTTTTTCTTGCCTGATTGCCCCAGCCAGAACTTCCAACACTATGTTGAATAAGAGTGGTGAGAGAGGGCATCCCTGTCTTGTGTCAGTTTTCAAAAGGAATGCTTCCAGTTTTTGCCCATTCAGTATGATATTGGCTGTGGGTTTGTCATAAATAGCTCTTATTATTTTAAGATACGTTCCGTCAATACTGAATTTATTGAGAGTTTTTAGCATGAAGGGCTGTTGAATTTTGTCAAAGGCCTTTTTTGCATCTATTGAGATAATCATGTGCTTTTTGTCTTTGGTTCTGTTTATATGCTGGATTATATTTATTGATTTGCATATGTTGAACCAGTCTTGCATCCCAGGGATGAAGCCCATTTGATCATGGTGGATAAGCTTTTTGATGTGCTGCTGGATTTGGTTTGCCAGTATTTTATTGAGGATTTTTGCATCAATGTTCATCAGGGATATTGTTCTAAAATTCTCTTTTTTGGTTGTGTCTCTGCCAGGCTTTGGTATCAGGATGATGTTGGCCTCATAAAATGAGTTAGGGAGGATTCCCTCTTTTTCTATTGATTGGAATAGTTTCAGAAGGAATGGTACCAGCTCCTCCTTGTGCCTCTGGTAGAATTCAGCTGTGAATCCGTCTGGTCCTGGACTTTTTTTGATTGGTAGGCTATTCATTATGGCCTCAATTTCAGAGCCTGCTATTGGTCTATTCAGGGATTCAACTTCTTCCTGGTTTAGTCTTGGAAGAGTGTAAGTGTCCCGGAAATTATCCATTTCTTCTAGATTTTCTAGTTGATTTGCATAGAGGTGTTTATAGTATTCTCTGATGGTAGTTTGTATTTCTGTGGGGTCGGTGGTGATATCCCCTTTATCATTTTTTATTGCATCTATTTGATTCTTCTCTCTTTTCTTCTTTATTAGTCTTGCTGGCGGTCTATCAATTTTGTTGATCTTTCCAAAAAACCAGCTCCTGGATTCATTGATTTTTTGGAGGGTTTTTTGTGTCTCTACCTCCTTCAGTTCTGCTCTGATTCTGGTTATTTCTTGCCTTCTGCTAGCTTTTGAATGTGTTTGCTCTTGCTTCTCTAGTTTTTTTATTGTGATGTTAGAGTGTCAGTTTTAGATCTTTCCTGCTTTTGCTTGTGGGCATTTAGTGCTATAAATTTCCCTCTACACGCTGCTTTAAATGTGTCCCAGAGATTCTGGTATGTTGTATCTTTGTTCTCCTTGGTATGAAAGAACATCTTTATTTCTGCCTTCATTTCGTTATGTACCCAGTAGTCATTCAGGAGCAGGTTGTTCAGTTTCCATGTAGTTGAGCGGTTTTGATTGCGTTTCTTAGTCCTGAGTTCTAGTTTGATTGCACTGTGGTCTGAGAGACAGTTTGTTATAATTTCTGTTCTTTGACATTTGCTGAGGAGTGCTTTACTTCCAATTATGTGGTCAATTTTGGAATAAGTGCGATGTGGTGCTGAGAAGAATGTATATTCTGTTGATTTGTGGTGGAGAGTTCTATAGATGTCTGTTAGGTCTGCTTGGTGCAGAGTTGAGTTCAATTCCTGGATATCCTTGTTAACTTTCTGTCTCGTTGATCTGTCTAATGTTGACAGTGGAGTGTTGAAGTCTCCCATTATTATTGTATGGGAGTCTAAGTCTCTTTGTAAATCTCTAAGGACTTGCTTTATGAATTTGGGTGCTCCTGTATTGGGTGCATATATATTTAGGATAGTTAGCTCTTCCTGTTGAATTGATCCCTTTACCATTATGTAATGGCCTTCTTTGTCTCTTTTGATCTTTGATGGTTTAAAGTCTATTTTATCAGAGACTAGGATTGCAACCCCTGCTTTTTTTTGTTCTCCATTTGCTTGGTAGATCTTCCTGCATCCCTTTGCTTTGAGCCTATGTGTGTCTCTGCATGTGAGATGGGTCTCCTGAATACAGCAGACTGATGGGTCTTGACTCTTTATCCAGTTTGCCAGCCTGTGTCTTTTAATTGGAGCATTTAGTCCATTAACATTTAAGGTTAATATTGTTATGTGTGAACTTGATCCTGCCCTTATGATATTAACTGGTTATTTTGCTCGTTAGTTGATGCAGTTTCTTCCTAGCCTCGATGGTCTTTACATTTTGGCATGTTTTTGCAATGGCTGGTACCGGTTGTTCCTTTCCATGTTTAGTGCTTCCTTCAGGGTCTCTTGTAAGGCAGGCCTGGTGGTGACAAAATCTCTAAGCATTTGCTTATCTGTAAAGGATTGTATTTCTCCTTCACTGATGAAACTTAGTTTGGCTAGATATGAAATTCTGGTTTGAAAATTCTTTTCTTTAAGAACGTTGAATATTGGCCCCCACTCTCTTCTGGCTTGTAGAGTTTCTGCTGAGAGATCTGCTGTTAGTCTGATGGGCTTCCCTTTGTGGGTAACCCGACCTTTTTCTCTGGCTGCCCTTAAGATTTTTTCCTTCATTTCAACTTTGGTGAATCTGGCAATTATGTGTCTTGGAGTTGCTCTTCTCGTGGAGTATCTTTGTGGTGTTCTCTGTATTTCCTGAATTTGAATGTTTGCCTGCCCTACTAGGTTGGGGACGTTCTCCTGTATGATATCCTGAAGAGTGTTTTCCAAGTTGGTTCCATTTTCCCCCTCACTTTCAGGCACCCGAATCAGACGTAGATTTGGTCTTTTTACATAATCCCATACTTCTTGCAGGCTTTGTTCTTTTCTTTTTCTTCTTTTTTCTTTTGGTTTCTCTTCTTGCTTCATTTCATTCATTTGATCCTCAATCGCTGATACTCCTTCTTCCAGTTGATCGAGTCGGTTACTGAAGCTTGTGGATTTGTCATGTATTTCTCGTGTCATGGTTTTCATCTCTGTCATTTCATTTATGATCTTCTCTGCATTAATTATTCTAGCTATCAATTCTTCCACTCTTTTTTCAAGATTTTTAGTTTCTTTGTGCTGGGTACTAATTCCTCCTTTAGCTCGGAGAAGTTTGATGGAGTGAAGCCTTCTTCTCTCATCTCGTCAAAGTCATTCTCTGACCAGCTTTGATCCGTTGCTGGCGATGAGCTGCACTCCTTTGCAGGGGGAGATGAGCTCTTATTTTTTGAATTTCCAGCTTTTCTGCCCTGCTTCTTCCCCATCTTTGTGATTTTATCTGCCTCTGGCCTTTGATGATGGTGATGTACTAATGGGGTTTTGGTATAGGTGTCCTTCCTGTTTGATAGTTTTCCTTCTAATAGTCAGGACCCTCAGCTGTAGGTCTGTTGGAGATTGCTTGAGGTCCACTCCAGACCCTGTTTGCCTGGGTATCAGCAGCAGAGGTTGCAGAAGATAGAATATTGCTGAACAGCGAGTGTACCTGTCTGTTTCTTACTTTGGAAGCTTCCTCTCAGGGGTGTACTCCACCCTGTGAGGTGTGGGGTGTCAGACTGCCCCTAGTGGAGGATGTTTCCCAGTTAGGCTACTCAGGGGTCAGGGACCCACTTGAGCAGGCAGTCTGTCCGTTCTCAGATCTCAACATCCGTGTTGGGAGATCCACTGCTCTCTTCAAAGCTGTCAGACAGAGTCATTTGCGTCTGCACAGGCCTCTGCTGCTTCCCCTGTTGTTTTTTAGCTGTGCCCTGTCCCCAGAGGTGGAGTCTACAGAGACAGGCATGTTTCCTTGAGCTGCTGTGAGCTCCACCCAGTTTGAGCTTCCCAGCGGCTTTGTTTACCTACTTAAGCCTCAGTAATGGTGGGCGCCCCTCCCCCAGCCTCGTTGCTGCCTTGCGGTTAGATTACAGACTGCTGTGCTAGCAATGAGGGAGGCTCCGTGGCCGTGGGACCCTCCCGGCCAGGTGTGGGTATAATCTCCTGGTGTGCCCGTTTGCTTAAAGCGCAGTATTTGGGTGGGAATTACCCGATTTTCCAGGTGTTGTGTGTCTCAGTTCGCCTGGCTAGGAAAAGGGATTCCCTTCTCCCTTGTGCTTCCCAGGTGAGGCGATGCCTCGCCCTGCTTCAGCTCTCACTGGTCAGGCTGCAGCAGCTGACCAGCACCGATTGTCTGGCACTCCCTAGTGAGATGACCCCAGTACCTCAGTTGAAAATGCAGAAATCACCAGTCTTCTGTGTCGCTCGCACTGGGAGCTAGAGACTGGAGCTGTTCCTATTAGGCCATCTTGTTTCGGGATATTTTTTTTTTTTTTTTTTTAATGCTTATCTTTGCTTAGCAGTGCTCAGGTGAGAAAGAGGAATAGAAAAGTTATGAAAAGCTACTTGGTCTAGGAGAAAGAACACAAACCTTAGAAGATAGTAAGAGGTGAATCACATTTTAGTATTATATTTAATATTATTTTCAAGCCTCTACATTAGGTATATTAAGTATTTACATGAACACATCAACCTATGAGGGAGGTGTAATTAATCTTATTCTACAAAAGCAAATTAATTAGTTTGACTCCCAAAATCCACACTCATTTTAGTGTATCATAGTCAAAGCTATATCATAATTTCTGTGGGAATCTACTGGACACAGGCTTCACTTCAGCCTTCTGAATTTACTAACTTATACCTGATTATCCTGTTGTATTTGTTCACGCTTTGCCGGAGGGAACGCCTATGAAATTCTGCTATCATAGGCCAAAAATCAGAAGAGAAATAAGATATTAGAGTAATTCTTAAGGTTGGCAATAATAACTAGGTAGTGGGACAATATAAATTAAACATGATACAAACTTTGAGGAAATCAAATTAAGGTTCCAACACTACCTTGGGAACACTGGATCTCTGCTTGGGCTTGGCTAATATTTGCTCATTTTCTGACTTTATATTTAATCTGATAAGTAAGTTTTGTGGGGAAAGTTCTTACTTAAGAGGTTCATGCTGCGGACCTCTTCTCAGTGAAGTTTAGGAAAGTCTTCTTCAAAAATATTACTATTTCTGCAGTTCTGAAAACTTCATTTATCTGACCAAAATCTTGATCTAGTCAAAACATCAGTCTATTTGGGCTTCATTTTTGTGGGGGGAATTTTAATCAGTTTTGTGTAAAAGCATACTGGCCATAATGGGCTTTGTTGTTAGATGTCCTGGAGGGGGTGGTGAGAAACATATTATTTTCTGTTTTCATGTTGGTCTTTCATTTCTTTGTCTGCAAATTGAGGAACTTAGACCATGTAAGTGTTTTTTAACCTTTTTGGGGCCAGGCTCTCCTTTTAGAAAGTGATAGAATCTATTCTCAGAAAAATGCACATACTTGCAATTTCAGGGGGTTCACACACTACCTAAGGGACTTCTAGGAGGCCAGGGACTCTTGGTTGAGAATCCCTGGACTAAAATGATCTCTTGGGTCCCTTATAATTAAAATATTCTATTATTCCACATTTTATGTGATGATTTGGTTGATTGTTGTGATGCTAGTAAAAATGAGATATGAACTATTTAGGTAGATTTAACTTTTGTAGCTATAAATGACAAAGTGTCATCTAATAGTTTTCTTCTTTTTTAAAAAACAGTCTTTCTGAACCTTGTCTGCTCTTTAGAAACACCTGGGGAGCTTTTAAAAATCCCAGTGCCTGGCCACACCCTAGATCACTTAAATCAGAATCTCTGGGGGTAGGTCCCAGATACCAGTTTATTAAAGCTCCCCAGGTGGTCCCACTGTGAAGCCAGGTTGAAAGTCAGTGCTCTAGCATGATTAAAACAGCTTCAGAAGTTCCAGATAACAGAAACATCAACCACCAGCTGAAGATAAAAGGACATTCCATTCTTTCACTGCTTTCAAATGTCTGGTATTGAACACTGTATTTCCAGCTCAAAATAAGGGTTTAAAAACTCCTGTATCTAATCATGCCTTTAAATGTGCCACTCTCTTAGGTAAGCTGGGCAAGCGTTACAAATATAGAATGGTCTTCCTGGTACTGTGTGGATGTGGGAAGGGCTATATTAGGTAGGACATGCCCTGCTTTGCCACAGCACACATCATAAAAGGTTTGTTTTCAACATAAGAACAATTACCATTGTCATATTCCAAACTGTGTGCAAATTGTTTTATTATAAACTCACTGTTGGTCCCTATTTAACTGGAAAATCATTCACTCTAAATTTATCTACTCTGTATGGCATTGACATTTGTTGGCAATGCCAGGCCTGCTTCACTTATAAGAAAGAGATTTTATGAAAAACAGGCAATGCTGTCTTCTGACTGATTAATAATATCTAGAAGATCTTTGGAACCTTCTTGCATGTTAACTCTTCCTGTTCTGTTGCTAATTTTCACTTTTTATTGAACTCAGAGACACAAACAGTGGTTTTCATGAAATGGAGCAGTAAAAGCATTCTTCATCAGACCAGCTCTCCAAAGTAAGAATGCTCCCTGCCAAAGCTTGGAGATGAGAAATGAGATGTATAATGAAAAGTTGTTTGTTTTCTGGAGTTTACAAGTCAATTTGGGATACTTCATCAGCCAAGTTTTTATCTCTGTACTAGGCAACCATTATGTGTTTTCAATTTGAAAAAATGTCCATTTTTGCTTTCCATGGCATCTGTGCTATATTCAAACCACTCTGCAATTTCATGCAGACAAAGACTTTCCAAGTCACATGGTCTATTCGACTAATAGGAGTCCATTAAGAATGAACAGAGACAACCTGTATTACAGTGATTTCTCCCTTTGTGGGTTTTGCAATTTCCCTACCAAGCTTTGGTGTTTGAAGATGACATTTTGAAAATTGGATTTAACTACCTGAAAACTTGCCGGCAACCAATTAGTAGCCTGGAAGGACCTCACTGACTCATGACTGTCTGTTTATCACTTCTTTTTAGGGGAAGGATGAACCTAAGGGAGAATGCCTGATTTATAGACATCTTTTTGTTATTTTCCTTAGAAATGCCATTCAAATCCAGAGCTAAGGGAAAAGTCAGATATGAATCCTTGGAGTCATTAAGTGGCACAATCTGAGTGTAAATTTCATGGCACCAGCCAGGCCTCCAGATCTCAGTGGTAACTGTTGCTAACCCAAATATTGTCACTGAGAAAATGACACCCATTAATAATTACTATTCCAAACACATGAAAGCACCTGGGAAATGTTCACTTCAGACATGGTACTTTTGACTACAAAGGGCGATGGTATACACATGTATGTGTAATTGTTTCTTACATATGTTACATTTGAAAACTCACTACAATTTATGTTTCCCAGTCTTTCTAGAAGCTAGAAGAAATAACCCAGCAATTAAAAGGAAATCTAGGTTAACTTACTTGCCAAAGGGCTGACTTTTGATAGCTATTATTCACCAGAAAACAAAACACTGGCTATTATGTGGGCTTTGCTAACAGCATGGCGTGTAGTAGGCTTTACTATTCATAATAAACATAGAATAAAATGGATGAAAGTATCCGTAATTATACTGGAACATAAGAATCAAATTTTGAATAGATTGTATGTGCTTTCTTTTCTCTTAATATGTATAAAATTGATATCAAAGCTTATAATTATTACTACAAGCTTTTGTTGTGAAATGATTGCCCCATCTACTCAGGTTACTTTTAATGTTGTCTTTGTCCATGCAACTATGGCAACATCTTTGGTATCTATACCTCATGCCTTGATTTCACCTTCTGCAGTGGGTCTTCAAGCTGCATCATTCATAACAGAAATCATCTGAGGGCACAGACAGTCTCGGAATGAGATTATATTTGCTACCTCCTTCTGTTACGGACTGAGTTTATTTTAAAACTTCTTTGTTGAAATCCTAACCCTCAGTATCTCAGAATGTGACTATATGGAGATAGGAAGAGGTAACTGAGTTAAAATGAGGTATTAGGTTTGGCTCTAATCCAATATGACTGGTGTCCTTTGAAGAAGAGGAAATTTAGACACAGACATGTACAGAGGGAAGACCACATGAAGACTCAGGGAGAAGGCAGTCATCTGCAAGCCAAGGAGAAGAGCCCCAGAAGAAACCAAATCTACTGACACCTTGATCTCAGATTTTTAGCCTCCAGAATTATAAGAAAATAAATTTCTGTTGTTTAAGCCACCCAGTCTATGGTACTGTGTTATGGCAACTCTAGCAAACTTATATACCATTTTTGTTTTTCTAAATTTGTACACTTCTTTCCCAAATATCACTAGCCCTTGAAAGTTTGAGATATGTCCTAAGCTTCATGTTATATGCAAAACGTAAAGTTTGTTTGCTTTCTCTGCACCTCCTAGAGCACTAATAAATCTGACCACGTGATTTTTCCCAGACTATCTCCTTCTCTAATATTAACAGCTGCATATTTCCTAGTTTTTGCAACATATCAAACAGGAGAACTTTCAAGAAGTTCCTATAAATCAGAAAGGGTTTATTCATCATATTCTTAGCTAAGTCATCTGAAGAAGATTTTCTATCTATGGCATGTATCTGTATCATTTAAAATGGAACTTGTGCAGAAAACATCAATAGATCTAGGTTCATTTAAACTTTGGATATGCGTGGATACACACACACACACACACACACACACACGCACATTTATTTTTACCTTTCTTCAGCTTGCCCATTCTAACACTCCATAGCAATGCAGAAATACAAAGACTGAAGCAGAAAAATGATTACAATTTTGTATTTGGCATAGGATGAGAGTATCCACTGATATTCACCTTTAGGGTGGGGAAAATCATGGTCAGCCTAGTAGAGTAAGCAGCTAGGAAGGTAATGAATTGCTAAGGGGGCACCTCATGTCTTCCATATCTCTCCTTAATTCATAGTCCAGGATAGAAAAGTTACCATTAGATAATCTATGTTTTGAACCAGGAAAACATTCAGTCATTAAAAATTTCTTCAAAAATCCAAATTCTGCCTAGAGGAGCTAAACAGTGTTTGGCCCTATAGTGGTAATGTGATGTAAGTGACTTTGTTTAGGGTTATCTTTAGTTTGAGAATTTGGAAAAACAAATGAAAGCATCTTTTCCTTTGGCAGGTGACAGGGGTTACTGCAGTTCATGCCTAATTAGTAATTAAAAGTAGTAGCTCTTTGGGGATTTGGATGTTAGGCTTGGACCCTGTGTGCCCTGGAGTTTAAAGGGTAAGTATGAAGATGAGCATATCACACTCTTATGCACTGAATAAGTTCTGTTCTAAAGGCTTCATGTGAGGGCAATGTGCAAACAGCCCTGTAAAATTATGCTTAATAAAAAATCACGCTTTAATGTTCAATCATGAAATGGTTGCTTAGATGTCATGGAAGTCTGAAATTTGTCATGTTCCCGTAGATAGAATGTACATGTACAGATATATTCTTTGTTATTACATTAATCATAAGTCTCTGATAATAGACACTTCTGATATATTGATAATTAAAGGATAATTAATGTGTATAATGATGACCTTAGGGCATGGCAAAAAATGTTTTCCGGATCTTCAAAGAGACTAAATTATGTTTCTCATGTTCCAAATGTATTTGTATCATATTTGAATTCTCCAGAAACTAGTAATTTGTATATATTGTGATATATATATTCAGCATGGTGAATTAAAGAGTAGGAGCTTTGGAGTTAATTTGATTTAAATCACAGCTTTTTATTGGCTAGCCAAGTAACTTCAGAAAAGTTAGGTAACGTCTCTCCACTCAGTCTTTGCATCTGAGAAATGGGTATAACAATACCTACCTTGCAGGATATTGTGAGGACTGAATGATATGAAATACAATGGACCATGCTTGCCACATACAAATGCTTAAAAATGTTTAATTCCTGTCTTCCTGGTCAAACACATCAATCAAGGCATTTCACTTGCTGATCACATCAGATAAATAACTTACTCTGCATATATAAATGTAGGGGCATGCATAAAGAGAATAAGAATAGTAGAAGAGTGTGTTCCTTGTAGGGAGGGCTGTCTTTTACCATAGGCTTCTTTTCAGGGTGCTGGCTGCTTTGGCTTTAATTTGCAGGCTTATTTTCTTTAGGATAATGAATTTTTATTTAAATTTGGTGAATTTCCTTTGAGCTCCTTTTAAGTCATCTGAACACAGGAAACACTTTTTCATGCTTTTAGAGTTTTTCTGATTGACTTTGTTCTCCAAAAAGGGCTGATTTTAATATTCTACGTGATAAAAAGTGCCTTTGACATGATTGAAGCAATTTAATTAGTAAATCCGGAAATTATAAAGGATTGGAAATCACACCCTCCATGCTTTTAATAAAACAGAGTAGTGAAACTTCTGATAGGTGCATACCATGTGTTGAAAGAATTCTGTACCACACACATTGAGAGAAATGCAGAAATTGAGAGAACCTTGCAAGGGACCTACTAACGAAATTATATGACCAGGTGATTATGTGGTCAGTATACCATGAGATCAGTATACTGACCACATAATCACCTGGTCATCTAATTTCCTAGTAGAAACTTCTGCAGCAGTCAGAATTTACATACAGTACATGTTGAGCATTTAACAATGCAAAATAATTAAAACCACACATGGAGATTCAACGTTTTAAATAGGAAAAAATAGTAGCATAATTGTGAGGCAGTCTATCTTTGAATTGGTTGACCTTGGAGTATCTTAATCTTGAAGTAAGAAATGTACAAAGGATAATTTAATGTTGTAGCTAATAGGATTTTTAGTGTCAGGCTGTCCATCTCATGATGATGATAGTGTGTGAATTATTTCTAGTCAGTTTACCATAAGAGTACTCTCTCATAGTATGTCATCACTAAACAGGGAACATTGCTATAACTGCTAAGCATAAACATAATAACATGTTCAACTGTAAAACTATCTACAGTATATAAATACTGATGCTGTACTCAAAAGCACCATCATTTTTTACTGCCTCGGTAATGGAGTGTTCCAGAGAGACATGTATTGGATGATTAGTGATTGGTGGATTTTGTGCCAGTATCTTCAAGTGTTTAAGAGCAACCGTGATCACCAGCAGTTAGGGGAATCAAAGACCAGCTGATTCCTCTTTAAAAAGCAAATCATAGAGCAAACTCTGATTATGTTTTACCCTAAATCATAGGTAATAATAAGGAATATCAACAGGTATACTTCAACTATGGTAGATTAAAAAAGCATAGAACTATTATTACTAATATATAAGGTATTATTATAAGAATTACAATGTATTTTTACTCAGAATAGTAGCTCATAACAACAGAGATAATTGTATAATATGTATCTTTTTCAATATTATATTAATGGTATTTTTATATATGATAACAATAAACGATAGATAATAAAATGTTTTAAATGTAAGTAGAATCAATGGCAGGATATGTTTAAGAGACATTTATCAATTTGTCTTTATTTTTGCATATAGAACAGCCAGCTAGAGAGCTAAAAGGTTTAACCAGAGGAAATTAGGCATGTGCACGGGATTGAGAATCAGAAGGCAATTGTATTAATGAGGACAAGATGTGTTAGGCCTTGACTCAATTCTAATCCACAGTGATAGTTTCATGATTTGTTTCTTTAACACTGGACCAACTCTGCAAAATGTGAGTATTTGGGGATGGAGAATGTCTGAAACGAGTGGATCAGTTCTGGGAGCTGAGCAAGGCTTATGAGTCACAGTGAAATTCACTGAAACTTGATGGGGTCAAGCTGACTTTTATGACATGCTGTATAATCTTTTTGTGCCACTGTTATGCACAGATAGAGCTTGTGCACGATTTGCTCATTTGAAGGGTCATTTTTTGGTGCCTTCTGAACAGGAAAATTCCTTTGGATCTTCATTTGTGTTCAGAGATGCCACATTCTCTAGCCAACATCTTGTCATATATATGCAAATTGTGACCCCATACAGGTTATTACTAACATAAGAAGAATGTGGTTTTTGACCTATTACCAGTATTTTAAGCTTTAGTCCTTTTTGGTAATTGCTATAAATCTTGGTTGTCGTCCAGATATATGTGCCAACTACTTTGAATGTTCTTTGTAGGTAATTAAGTTTTCCAATTCCAAGGCAAATTAAATGAAACCTTTTCCCAAATTAAAAAAAAAATATAGTAATTTTTGGACAGTGTAATGAAGAATGTGGAGGTCTTTCAAACATGTGAGTACTGTATAAGGCCACTATAAAAACTGCCTCTAGATCACTGTACATATTTTTGATAGCACACCTTGATAATAAAGAATTACAATCTGTGCATATCACTATTGAGATTTGCTGTAGGAACTAAATTTCCTTTAATATGTAGCTATACTTCCATTAATAAAGATTTGGGCTGGCACATATGGTTTGCCTAGAGCTGGTTGTTTCATTACTTCCTTTTTTTTTTAAAGTTTGCAATGAGCCCTAATTTGCTCCAGCTGCTGTAAATTGGTTTCTAGTAATTTTCACATCTTCTTCAACTTGCACTGACATCTGTAAATATAAGGGTACATATTAAATCTTCAGTTATATTTGTGGAAGCCCATGATCGACTAGGACTAAAGTTTGTCTCAAAGATATCTGTAGGCATTTTCCTCCCGGCATTATGCAACAGAAATCAAGGAGACCCAAGTGGGAATAAACATTGTCCAACTGGGAAGAAATTAGTTTCAGAGAAATAGATTTTATCTTAAGCACCATAGTGCAATTATGAATCACATGACACTTTATGAAATGTCTTTATGTTATTTTCTAGAAGCCTGAGGGCGCTAAAATGATAAATAAGAAAAGAGAAGAGAGTAGCCTCTTTGTGGGAACCCAGGGGCAGAACTGACTCTCAGCAGAGCTGTGAAGGAAGGTAGTATTTATCTTTGGCACACTCTTACTTCTTCTTTTAGGGCCCCATTTCTCTTTCAGAGCGTTCTCTTCTTTGCTCTCAGCTACAATCCGTTAAAGGCCACTAAGATTAGCTGAAAATGGTTTAAATTTCCTCTTTGGAGGGGTATCTGCAATTTAGTAAAAATGTTTTGATAATTAAAAAAACTTTAAAATAGAAAAGAAATGCTAATGGTGGAATTTCAAATTCCATGCTTGATACTTAGGTACAAAGGGAGATACCTGTCAGATGAAATCACTCTGATTATAACTTACTCCAAATGGGCCTTGCTTCAGCAAAATTATCCACCAGGAGCCCATGACACACGCTTTAGAATAGGCATGGCTGCTGAGGGAACTGAAGCGTTTGCTGTATGCTGACTGGGGTGGGTCTTAGGTAGCATGATCAGGTAATTCATCATCCTATTTATGAAGGCCTGGCCATCTTGTCCCACCTGGAGGTAACTCCAAAGGCCATTTCAGACCCAGAGCCCCCTTTGAAGTTGGCTGAGATTGTTGTTTGGGCCTGTATCACTGATTGACTTCTCCCCTGCACTACTGCTTTCCACCTTTCCCTTCCACAGGCATTGATCCCTCGCACACTCCTTCATAAACAGCACACATGCTAAACTCCATGTCAGAATCTGTTTCTCGGATAACTAACTTGCTACAGACAAGAAACAGATCTGCATACTCAGAAATCCTGTTAGGTTTCCCCAAAGTTGGTGATGGTGGCTGACAAGGAGAGCACTCAGCATGGGACAAAGGAGGCAGGCAGACATCCACCAGCTCAGATGAAATCCTTAAGAGAAAGTGGAGGGGATGAGATGAGCCCATTTAGGAAACTGATGTACTTGCTCTGGAGCCAGACTGCCTGAGCTCACAATCTGGCTGTGTTACTTACAAGTTTGGTTACTGGGCAGGTTACTTAACCTCTTAGTGCCTCAATTTCCTCATTAGTAAAATGGAAATAATAATAATGATGATAATGATAATGTGAGATTTAAGTGAGTTGACATGTACAAGGGCTTATAATTGTTCCTGGTACATAGTAAGTGCTAAATAAAAGTCTGCCAATATTTAATATTGTTATTTCTCCATAAGGGCTCATATTAGCAAGAAGTCTGCAGAAGCAGAGCAATTCCTATGTGGTAGCTGAGATTCCTGAGCTTTTTCTCCCCCTGCACTTCCAAATAGATTACTTAGAAATATTACCATTGTTATTTAAGTCAGTAAACTTTTAAAACACCTTGAGGACATGGTGTTGACAACTTCGATGCTTTCTTCAGATGCTGCCTTTCGGTTATGATAATATTTTATTCTGAGTTAACTAATAACCTATGCTAGAAAAAAAGAAAAGCAATTAATGAAAATAACCTATTTTACTCCTGGTTCATTTAGGCTCATTTCAAAGGATTCAGGAGACTTGTAAATGTACATTGTTTTCTTTTTAAAAACTAAGTCCATGCTTTATTCATATCTCTTGTTTTAACCCAATGTCTTTTCCTTTTTGTGTTCCCAAATACCATCCAGGATATATTACATGAGTTGTTATGTCTTCTTAGACCCCTCTTGGCTGTAACTCTTTCTCAGACTTTGTTTTTTAATGTTCCTGACAGTTTTGAGGAGTACTGGTCAGATATTTTGTAGAATGACCCTCAGTTGGAATTTGTCGCATGTATTTCTCATGATTAGAGGGAGGTTATGGGTTTTTGAGAAGAAGTAAAGTACCATTCTGAAAGCATCATTTCTCAGAGCATCATCTTATGTCAAGGTGCATAATTGTCAGCATGCCTTATCACTGTTGATGGCAAACCTTATCACCTGGCTGAGGGGAGTGGGTTGTCAGGTTTCTCCATGGTCTAGTTTTTTTCTGTTTCCTTTCTGTGCTGTTTAGAAGAAAGTCACTTCCTTAGCTAACACCTGAGTGGGGAGTTTTGCTTCATTCTCTTGCAGGCAGAGTATCTACATAAATTATTTGAAATTCTTCTGTGTGGGAGATTTGTTTCTTCTTCCTCATTTATGTATTTATTCAATCATTTATTCACATCAGTATGGACTCACAGATATCTGTTCTATATTTTATATTACAATCCAATACTACTTTATTTACTTTATTCAAATTTGTTTTCTTTTTCTGATTTCTGATTTTAGAATACAGATGTCTAAGTAAAAATGAGATAAATCCTTTTTTTTCTGTGGCTTGTGGATCTCAAAGAATCCAGAGAGAGAAGGTAATCAACATTGGCAAGTTTTCATTTTACCTGTGGAGAAATAGCATTTTTAAAATAAAGAAGATGGCTTCTTTTAATTTTTAATATTTCTCACTGAATTAGAAAGCATTTGTTTTTTCTCTTCTACAGTTCCAAGCTTTTGTCTGTTTGATTTGAATTGTATTTGAAAGTAGCTCTCTTGATGTGTAGACATTTTTGTTGTTTGGAAGAATTAAGTAGCTTAGGCCTTAGTAAATATTAGGGCAATGATTATGAAGTAGTATGACTGAGTCAGTTATCACCCAGAGGTGATTTAAAGTTAAATGTTAAAAGGGCTGCTTACGAATTTGATTATGATTAGGATAATTAACAGGTTTAGACTGGTACTTTAGAAAGTACATTATGAACACTTAATTTGAGTTGCAGTGGTATGACACAGTCTATATGTTTAAACATTTTTGTATTGACAATTCAGAGATCATGCATATTTATAAATGACCCAGGGTGACACCTTGCCACTTTATCAATAGCAATTTTTTTTCACACATCCACAAGGTTTGTGAGCCACTTTTCAGTGCTGGTTTGTATTAAAACGTTTTGAACATGGCAGACCAAAATGATATACTTGTAGATATTTAGAAGTAAATATGAATGTACACTTCTAAAAGGTGATAAAACAATACTCAGCTTTGGTATTTTAGATGAATATAGTTCACTGGCATTATTTGGAAATCATTCATGATTCTTTTTTTTTTTTGTTAAGACAGAGTCTCGCTCTGTCACCCAGGGTGGAGTGAAGTGGCATGATCTCAGCTCACTACAATCTCCGCCTCCCAGGTTCAAGTGATTCTCCAGCCTCAGCCTCCAGAGTAGCTGGGATTACAGGTGCCCGCCACCATGCCTGGCTAATTTTTGTATTTTTAGTAGAGACAGGGTTTCACTATGTTGGCCAGACTGGTCTCGTACTCCTGACCTCAAGTGATCTGCCCTCCTTGGCCTCCCAAAGTGCTGGGATTAAAGGCATAAGCTAACATGTTTGGTCAATAAATCGTTCATATTCTGAGTAGGTAACATTTTTTGGTTTTGTAGATATTAGATTGGTCACAGGATACCAGCACTCCAAACATTCATTATCATGTTAATATATACTTTCTTTGAGTGTCTAAAATGTGCTAGGCACTGCTGAGGTACTTTGCAAATATAATATGTAATAATGGTCCTGCTATTGTTAATCCCACCTTACATATGAAGACCTTTGTCACTCAAAGAGAGCAAGTGCAATGGCCTATTTCTTTTCTTTAAACCACACTTGTTCCAACTTTGGACCACTGTACTGTTCTCTTTGCTTTGAACACCCTGCCCCCTCCCAGCCTTTGCATAACTGGCCCTCTATTTTATTTCCATCTCAAATGGGACATCACTGGCTCTTCGAGCTTTCTCTAACCACCTCAACATGCTATATACCATTGTAACCCTCACTCTGTTCACTCTTTACAGACTTAACATTATCTGAAAATCTTTTGGTTTTTTATTTGATTATTTTCTTCTCCTTACCGAGAGGATTTAACCTTTGGGACGTAGGGACCTTTGTGTTGAAACCATCACTGTATCTGCTGCCCTGAGTACCTGTACATTATATATTTATTGGCTGAATTAACAGATAAATCCTATAGAGTAAGTGAGTGGTACAGCTGAGATTTGAACCCCGTTCTGTTTGGCTTGAAGGTCTATAGGCTTTCCATTCTATCACTTTGCTTTCCAGCTGTGTCTAGTGATTGATGTCTTAAAAAATATCAAATATCCAGCCTTGATCCAGGATATTTTATCAAAAGCATATTTGAATTTTGGCAAGTAATTAATGCTAGTAAAAAATTAAAGGGCTGATTGATTCAGATTTCAAAGATAGGTCTCTATTTGCTAGTGAAGAAATGACCCAAGTTAACAGATTGTTATGATAATGCTAAATATTTATTACATTTTAAAAATTTGCCATACACTCTGAGCACTTCAAAAAGTGATTCTTGAAGATGGCCGAATAGGAACAGCTCCAGTCTTCAACTCCCAGCGCGAGCGTCACAGAAGACCGGTGATTTCTGCATTTTCAACTGAGGTACTGGGGTCATCTCTCTAGGGAGTGCCGGACAATCGGTGCTGGTCAGCTGCTGCAGCCTGACCAGCGTGAGCTGAAGCAGGGCGAGGCATCGCCTCACCTGGAAGCGCAAGGGGGAAGGAAATCCGTTTTCCTAGCCAGGGGAACTGAGACACACACCACCTGGAAAATCGGGTAACTCCCACCCCAATACTGCGCTTTAAGGAAACAGGCACACCAGGAGAATATATCCCATACCTGGCCGGGAGGGTCCCACGCCCACGGAGCCTCCCTCACTGCTAACACAGCCTTCTGCGGAGATCTATCCGCAAGGCAGCAGCGAGGCTGGGGGAGGGGCGCCCGCCATTGCTGAGGCTTAAGTAGGTAAACAAAGACGCTGGGAAGCTCGAACTGGGTGGAGCTCACAGCAGCTCAAGGAAGCCTGCCTGTTTCTGTAGACTCTACCTCTGCGGACAGCGCACAGCTGCAGTCCATTAGGGAAAGAGCGGGACCGTGGCAGACGCGAACGACTCTTGTCTGACAGCTTTGGGGAGAGCCGTGGATCTCCTAACGCGGAGGTTGAGATCTGAGAACGGACAGACTGCCTGCTCAGGTGGGTCCCTGACCCCTGAGTAGCCTAGCTGGGAGACATCCCCCACTAGGGGCAGTCTGACACCCCACACCTCACAGGGTGGAGTCACCCCTGAGAGGAAACTTCCAAAGAAAGAATCAGACAGGTACACTCGCTGTTCAGCAATATTCTATCTTCGCAACCTCTGCTGCTGACACCCAGGCAAACAGGGTCTGGAGTGGACCTCAAGCAATCTCCAACAGACCAACAGACAGTCCTTCTGACTGTCAGAAGGAAAACTATCAAACAGGAAGGACACCTATACCAAACCCCATCAGTACGTCACCATCATCAAAGACCAGAGACAGATAAAACCACAAAGATGGGGAAGAAGCAGGGCAGAAAAGCTGGAAATTCAAAAAATAAGAGCGCATCTCCTCCTGCAAAGGAGCGCAGCTCATCGCCAGCAACGGATCAAAGCTGGTCAGAGAATGACTTTGACGAGATGAGAGAAGAAGGCTTCAGTCCATCAAACCTCTCAGAGCTAAAGGAGGAATTACGTACCCAGCGCAAAGAAACTAAAAATCTTGAAAAAAAAGTGGAAGAATTGACAGCTAGACTAATTAATGCAGAGAAGATCATAAACGAAATGACAGAGATGAAAACCATGACACGAGAAATACGTGACAAATGCACAAGCTTCAGTAACCGACTCGATCAACTGGAAGAAAGAGTATCAGCGATTGAGGATCAAATGAATGAAATGAAGCGAGAAGAGAAACCAAAAGAAAAAAGAAGAAAAAGAAATGAACAAAGCCTGCAAGAAGTATGGGATTATGTAAAAAGACCAAATCTACGTCTGATTGGGGTGCCTGAAAATGAGAGGGAAAATGGAACCAAGTTGGAAAACACTCTTCAGGATATCATCCAGGAGAACTTCCCCAACCTAGTAGGGCAGGCCAACATCCAAATTCAGGAAATACAGAGAACTCCACAAAGATACTCCTCCAGAAGAGCAACTCCAAGACACATAATTGCCAGATTCACCAAAGTTGAAATGAAGGAAAAAATCTTAAGGGCAGCCAGAGAGAAAGGTCGGGTTACCCACAAAGGGAAGCCCATCAGAATAACAGCAGACCTCTCGGCAGAAACTCTACAAGCCAGAAGAGAGTGGGGGCCAATATTCAACGTTCTTAAAGAAAAGAATTTTCAACCCAGAATTTCATATCCAGCCAAACTAAGCTTCATCAGTGAAGGAGAAATAAAATCCTTTACAGATAAGCAAATGCTTAGAGATTTTGTCACCACCAGGCCTGCCTTACAAGAGACCCTGAAGGAAGCCCTAAACATGGAAAGGAACAACCGGTACCAGCCATTGCAAAAACATGCCAAAATGTAAAGAACATCGAGGCTAGGAAGAATTGCATCAACTAACGAGCAAAATAACCAGTTAATATCATAATGACAGGATCAAGTTCACACATAACAATATTAACCTTAAATGTCAATGGACTAAATGCTCCAATTAAAAGACACAGACTGGCAAACTGGATAAAGAGTCAAGACCCATCAGTCTGCTGTATTCAGGAGACCCATCTCACATGCAGAGACATACATAGGCTCAAAATAAAGGGATGGAGGAAGATCTACCAAGCAAATGGAGAACAAAAAAAAGCAGGGGTTGCAATCCTAGTCTCTGATAAAACAGACTTTAAACCATCAAAGATCAAAAGAGACAAAGAAGGCCATTACATAATGGTAAAGGGATCAATTCAACAGGAAGAGCTAACTCTCCTAAATATCTATGCACCCAATACAGGAGCACCCAGATTCATAAAGCAAGTCCTTAGAGACCTACAAAGAGACTTAGACTCCCATACATAATAATGGGAGACTTCAACACTCCACTGTCAATATTAGACAGATCAACGAGACAGAAAGTTAACAAGGATATCCAGGAATTGAACTCATCTCTGCACCAAGCGGACCTAATAGACATCTATAGAACTCTCCACCCCAAAACAACAGAATATACATTCTTCTCAGCACCACATCGCACTTATTCCAAAATTGACCACATAATTGGAAGTAAAGCACTCCTCAGCAAATGTACAAGAACAGAAATTATAACAAACTGTCTCTCAGACCACAGTGCAATCAAACTAGAACTCAGGACTAAGAAACTCAATCAAAACCGTTCAACTACATGGCAACTGAACAACCTGCTCCTGAATGACTACTGGGTACATAACGAAATGAAAGCAGAAATAAAGATGTTCTTCGAAACCAATGAGAACAAAGATACAACATACCAGAATCTCTGGGACACATTTAAAGCAGTGTGTAGAGGGAAATTTATAGCACTAAATGCCCACAAGAGAAAGCAGGAGAGATCTAAAATGGACACTCTAACATCACAATTAAAAGAACTAGAGAGGCAAGAGCAACACATTCAAAAGCTAGCAGAAGGCAAGAAATAACTAAGATCAGAGCAGAACTGAAGGAGATAGAGACACAAAAAACCCTCCAAAAAATCAATGAATCCAGGAGTTGGTTTTTTGAAAAGATCAACAAAATTGACAGACCGCTAGCAAGACTAATAAAGAAGAAAAGAGAGAGGAATCAAATAGTCGCAATAAAAAATGATAAAGGGGATATCACCACCGACCCCACAGAAATACAAACAACCATCAGAGAATACTATAAATGCCTCTACGCAAATCAACTAGAAAATCTAGAAGAAATGGATAATTTCCTGGACACTTACACTCTCCCAAGACTAAACCAGGAAGAAGTTGAATCCCTGAATAGACCAATAGCAGGCTCTGAAATTGAGGCAACAATTAATAGCCTACCCACCAAAAAAAGTCCAGGACCAGATGGATTCACAGCTGAATTCTACCAGAGGTACAAGGAGGAGCTGGTACCATTCCTTCTGAAACTATTTCAATCAATAGAAAAAGAGGGAATCCTCCCCAACTCTTTTATGAGGCCAACATCATCCTGATACCAAAGCCTGGCAGAGACACAACAAAAAAAGAGAATTTTAGACCAATATCCCTGATGAACATCGATGCAAAAATTCTCAATAAAATACTGGCAAACCGGATTCAGCAGCACATCAAAAAGCTTATCCACCATGATCAAGTGGGCTTCATCCCTGGGATGCAAGGCTGGTTCAACATTCGCAAATCAATAAACGTAATCCAGCATATAAACAGAACCAAAGACAAGAACCACATGATTATCTCAATAGATGCAGAAAAGGCTTTTGACAAAATTCAACAGCCCTTTATGCTAAAAACGCTCAATAAATTCGGTATTGATGGAACGTACCTCAAAATAATAAGAGCTATTTATGACAAACCCACAGCTAATATCATACTGAATGGGCAAAAACTGGAAAAATTCCCTTTGAAAACTGGCACAAGACAGGGATGCCCTCTCTCACCACTCCTATTCAACATCGTGTTGGAAGTTCTGGCTAGGGCAATCAGGCAAGAGAAAGAAATCAAGGGTATCCAGTTAGGAAAAGAAGAAGTCAAATTGTCCCTGTTTGCAGATGACATGATTGTATATTTAGAAAACCCCATTGTCTCAGCCCAAAATCTCCTTCAGCTGATAAGCAACTTCAGCAAAGTCTCAGGATACAAAATTAATGTGCAAAAATCACAAGCATTCTTATACACCAGTAACAGACAAGCAGAGAGCCAATCAGGAATGAACTTCCATTCACATTGCTTCAAAGAGAATAAAATACCTAGGAATCCAGCTTACAAGGGATGTAAAGGACCTCTTCAAGGAGAACTACAAACCACTGCTCAGTGAAATCAAAGAGGACACAAACAAATGGAAGAACATACCATGCTCATGGATAGGAAGAATCAATATCGTGAAAATGGCCATACTGCCCAAGGTTATTTATAGATTCAATGCCATCCCCATCAAGCTACCAATGAGTTTCTTCACAGAATTGGAAAAAACGGCTTTAAAGTTCATATGGAACCAAAAAAGAGCCCGCATTGCCAAGACAATCCTAAGTCAAAAGGACAAAGCTGGAGGCGTCACGCTACCTGACTTCAAACTATACTACAAGGCTACAGTAACCAAAACAGCATGGTACTGGTACCACAACAGAGATATAGACCAATGGAACAGAACAGAGTCCTCAGAAATAATACCACACATCTACAGCCATCTGATCTTTGACAAACCTGACAAAACAAGAAATGGGGAAAGGATTCCCTATTTAATAAATGGTGCTGGAAAATTGGCTAGCCATAAGTAGAAAGCTGAAACTGGATCCTTTCCTTACCCCTTATACGAAAATTAATTCAAGATGGATCAGAGACTTAAATGTTAGACCTAATACCATAAAAACCCTAGAAGAAAATCTAGGTAGTACCATTCAGGACATAGGCATGGGCAAGGACTTCATGTCTAAAACACCAAAAGCAACGGCAGCAAAAGCAAAAATTGACACATGGGATCTAATTAAACTAAAGAGCTTTTGTACAGCAAAAGAAACTACCATCAGAGTGAACAGGCAACCTACAGAATGGGAGAAAATTTTTGCAACCTACTCATCTGACAAAGGGCTAATATCCAGAATCTACAAAGAACTCAAACAAATATACAAGAAAAAAACAAACAACCCCATCAAAAAGTGGGCAAAGGATATGAACAGACATTTCTCAAAAGAAGACATCCATACAGCCAACAGACACATGAAAAAATGCTCATCATCACTCGCCATCAGAGAAATGCAAATCAAAACCACAATGAGATACCATCTCACACCAGTTAGAATGGCAATCATTAAGAAGTCAGGAAACAACAGGTGTTGGAGAGGATGTGGAGAAATAGGAACACTTTTACACTGTTGGTGGGATTGTAAACTAGTTCAACCATTATGGAAAACAGTATGGCGATTCCTCAAGGATCTAGAACTAGATGTACCATATGACCCAGCCATCCCACTACTGGGTATATACCCAAAGGATTATAAATTACTCTACTACAAAGACACATGCACACGTATGTTTATTGCGGCACTATTCACAATAGCAAAGACTTGGAATCAACCCAAATGTCCATCTGTGACAGACTGGATTAAGAAAATGTGGCACATATACACCATGGAATACTATGCAGCCATAAAAAAGGATGAGTTTGCGTCCTTTGTAGGGACATGGATGCAGCTGGAATCCATCATTCTTAGCAAACTATCACAAGAAGAGAAAACCAAACACCGCATGTTCTCACTCATAGGTGGGAACTGAACAATGAGATCACTTGGACTCGGGAAGGGGAACATCACACACTGGGGCCTATCATGGGGAGGGGGGAGGAGGGAGGGATTGCACTGGAGAGTTATACATGATATAAACGTCATGCACATGTACCCTAGAACTTAAAGTATAATTAAAAAAAAAAAAAAAAAAAAAAAAAAAAAGAGCAAAAATAAAAAAAAAAAATAAAAATAAAAAAAAAAAAAAAAAAAAAAAAAAAAACAAAAAGTGATTCTTGTTAGACGAATTTGAGTTAACAGATATAAAAAGTAGACAAAAAAGGCCTACCTTGCATTTCTATAAAATCAAAATCCAGAATTTTCATGAACTTGAATTATCTTTCCCAACAGTTAGATGGAATTAATGAGGTTTCACTGAATTTCTAAACTCTTTTTTACTTACCAACAGATGTGTACAAATGTCTCTTTTGGAGGAATGTAAACCATCATGGTTTCAGGAAACTGGGCCATGATTGAGACATTTCAAGGAAAACAAAGTGTTGAAGAACAGCTGACTGCATAACTAAGAAATCAATCATTGCTCAGGATGCTTTATTGGCATAATTGGCAATGATTTATAGAATGATGGCAACAGTCCAGTTGGGCATGTGTATCCTTAATATCCTTAGCACTCTGGCATGGAATCTTTGTTAAGACAACATAATTGGACTGAGGAAGAAGTTTTAGAGGTACCTATTTAAATTAGCTAATAACCAAGAAAAAAAATCCTATTAATCTATTTTGTCTAATACTGTGAGCATTTGTAAGATTTTAATGGAATCTGGAAGCAAAGTTGTGCTTAAAGCAAATACATCAGAAAATATCTCTCAAGCAGTTGTGTAATATGTAGTATTTTGCATGTAACTAGTGTGATATTGCTTTATTAATCAATATTGTTACATAAAAAAGTTGTGTACAGAAAATATGTCTGTTGAATCCTGAGGACACGAAAAGGGACATACAGGCAGTGAGTGTGAAATTGGCCAACTGATAGATTCAGTTCATTTAAAAGGAGTAATGTAAGGTTTATCTACTGCGTTGCATCTTGTAACTTACTTGTTAAATTTATTCAGGAAAGATGGCTTTAGTGATTTTTCTGGAAACTAACTAGTGGGTTGTGAGAGATAATTAACAAAACTTCCTGTTTCTTCTCTTGGAACAGATGGATATTTTTGAAATGCAGCAGAACACTGAGCTCAGTTTGAGGGCATGCATAGTTGAGTTGCTTCTATTTGTATAATGAGGAGCTACTTGCTTGTATTCCAGAGGTCTACAGCCTTTTATCTGCAGAGTCGTGCCACTCATTTCCAGGGAACTAAGCTGCTAAATGCAGCAGGCAACATTGGCCTCAGGAACAAACTTAAGGACGCTGACCCAAACAGCTTTATTATTATCCTTTTTTTCCTGTTTTTTTTTTTTTTTCTTTCTACCTGATGGAACACATCTCTTCTACTTTATTAGCTATATGGCTGCCAGCATTTGAAAATGGCCTCACTCTCTGGGTGGACCTTGTGGAAAGGCCAGATATGAACCAAGGATTCATTGTGAGTTTTAAGTGTTGGGTCTGGAATCTAGGACTAGTAAAACAGTTCAAAGCAAGAGAGGGAGAGGGGTCGGCAATCCACAAGTATTTTCTTGTTGATTGAATATTCAGATGAGAGTTTCTCCCTGTGACAGTCAAGGTTTTGGCAAATGTGGGCTGATTATAACAAAAAGCAGGAACCTTTTAAGGACCTCCATATTTTTGACGTATTTCTTATATCCAAAATGGCCAATGTAGGTGTAAATTTTATTGATAACTCTTAATTAAAAGTGTATTGCATATTTATATATTGGATACGTATGAGAGGGGTATTTGCCATGAAGCTAATAGAGCTTAGCCCTTTATTTATAAGTATGCTTTTCAAGTTCTTCCAAGAAGAAAAGCTAGGTATTTGTATGTGTAATTTTGTGTTCCTTTTTTCTTAAAGGATTTTTCTCCTTCTCAATGAATAAACTGCGTATCCAGACAACTTGGATCTGCCCCTGTTCCTGAGAAGGTAGAAAGGGCAATAGAAACCCTTTTCTAGTTTCCAGAACACAAATGACGTCTTGATAGTTTCCACGGAAGAAAGATTATGGGTTGACTTAAACCACTCTCTCCAAATTAACTTGAATCACTAAATGAGAAGCCCCATGAAGGGGATGGAGAAAATGCAGAAAAACTCATGAGATTATCATAAGATTTGGTGCCTGTTCAACTTCACTATCATTGAATGATAACAGAGAAATATATTGGGGGCTTATAGGGCTACTTTTGGTTTTAACTTTCGACGATGAGATCCTTGAGGGCAAGTTGAACAAATGTTCAGTTTGATTGAATTTGAAGAGAATGCTGAGCAGCAGTCTCCAACATCAATATTTAAAACAAACCATAGTGACTCATTTAGATAACCTAGGTCCCTAATTAACTAAAAGAGAAATGAAGCTGAAGTTGCTTCAAGCCAAGTAATATACTTCCTGATGTATGCAGTATAATAAAGAGTGGGAATGCACACTTTGGGTAAAACACACATGTAATTATGCCTCTTCCCTGCTCAAAAAATTTGGATAGCATCTTTATTAGTTAAAGTCCAAATTCCTACTATAGCATTAGGCTGTAGCATAACTTTTCCGTTTTCTATCACTCAGCTCTCTCCTGTGTATGTTCCCTTCTTGTCAGAATACATAGCATCTCAAATTATTCTAACCTATTTTGACACTGATTCTTGAAGTTAAATGCCTTTAAGTCCTACCTGCTAAGTCTAGTATCTTGGACATGATAAACTCACAATGAAAGTTTGTAATATTATTACCTCATTTATAAAAAAACCCAGAACTTCCTTGAAGAGAGTATGAAGGAATTGCTCTTATGCTGAGCATAGTTCTTTATGTTTCAGAAGAAAGTCCACATTCCTTGATAGGGTATCCTGGTTGCTTTTGAATCTAGCTCTTGCTCCTTTCTCTAGCTTCATCTCTCACCATCTTTGCTTGTGACTTTGGTTCATGACTGGTCCTGCCTCTAGGCCTTCACACATATATTCTGGTTGCCTGGAATGTTCCTTTTATCTCCCAGGACCCCAATTCCTTCCCTGGATAATTCATCCCCATCTTTTGAGTCTCAGCTCAGGAGTCACCTACTTGAGAAGCCATCTCTCACCTAAACTGGCCCCCTTCTCCTCCACAAGGTTCATTCTCCTTTTGATATTCTTTAATAGCATCTTATATTTACTCCACAGGATAATTGATCACATTTTTGAAAATTTGCTGTTTCCTAATTTGCATCCCTTTATTAGGCCCAATAGTTCTTCAAGCATATGATGTATTGTTTACTATGTATCTTGGGCGAAATATAGTGCTCAGTACAAATATTTATTGAATAAATATATTTCAGTCATCAATAAACAACTAGATAGGAGAGTCACAAATTTATAAATTTATGTTTTGCTTACATATTTTTGGGTTCACTAGAAGCCTACTTATTTGAAGAAATGTTACTATAGAACTTTATTTATAGCCAAGAGTATGTAGGCACATGTATTAGTCCATTCTCATGCTGTTATAAAGAACTGTCCAAGACTGGGTAATTTATAAAAGAAAGAGGTTTAGCTGACAGTTCTGCATGGTTGAGGGGAGGCCTCAGGAAACTTACAATCATGGTGGAAGGGGAAGCAAACACATTCTTCTTCACATGGCAGCAGGAGAGATAAGTGCAGAGTGAAGCAGGGAAGAGCCCCTTGTTAAACCATCAGATGCACTCACTCACTGTCATGAGAACAACATGGGGTAACTGCCCCCATGATCTAATCACCTCCCACAAGTTCCCTTCCTGGAGAGATGGGGATTACGGGAACTACAATTCAAGATGAGATTTGGGTGGGGACGCAGCCAGACCATATCAACACATAACCCTTCTACCTCTCCTTTGGCAGAAAAAATCAATCTCCTGCTATTACAACTTGTATAATAATAATACGTTAATATCATGTTGGGTAACATGTCTTTAAAGAATCAGATATTGGTCCAAGGACACATGGAAAATCTCTACAGAAACTCATTTAAGTTTTTGTACAAAGAAGCTTTTAAGATAGCACTTAAATTAAAAAAAAAATGTTTTTAAAACTATGTGAGTTCAGGAGGAAAGTGAAAAATAACAGAAGAAAAATAGTACTCTATTACTTTTTTTAAGAAAAGAAAAGGAATGTATTTTGCTCTTTGTATCCTATCTTTACAATGATAAAATACTTAGATATTTAAACGTGTGTTTTGATGTTACTTAAGTTGTATAACATATTCTTATACTTAAAAATAGCACTGCTGAGAAATTGGTGCAGCAGTTTTATTTCGACTGTGTCACCCAAGGTAAACTTCAATGTTCTGGCAAGATGGCAGACAGAACACAAAGGTTGGAAAGGAAAATATAGGATATACAAAGGAATAAACTAAGAGAAAGAGAGGGATGCCATCTGTGGATGAGGTATTTCAACATATTTCTAGAGGATGGAAGGAGAACATAAGCTTGTGGATGGACTTTTTCGTTTTTTTAAATTGAGAAGATGATGTCAGCCTAGGACACTCAGGCAGGGACTACAACAATGCAAAGAACTGATCTGCCAGAAGCTTCAGCTGCTCAGAGTTGTCAAATACAGTGAATCCATCCAGATTTAACCTTAACTAATAGGTGTACTGGAAAGACAGGACAGCAAGAAGAAAATCATTAAACAGTAGAAGAAACATTTCCAGAGCTGAATAGAAAGAGACAAGTTTTTGTTTTTGAACCCTCACCCCCCACCCCGCCCACCAACTCCGAGGTATTAAGCTCAGCAAGTGAAAAAGACATACATCTAGACAGCATCATGGAACTTCAGATACTGAGTCTGAGAAGTTTCCAGAAAGAAAATATAGGCTACAAACAAAAGGAACAAGGATCAGCCTAACATTCAGCAATCTCAAATGTATGAGATCTTGAAGGCAACACAGCCTGCAATGTTCTGAGAAAAAATTACAGCCAAAGTATGAAGGAAAAGCAGACTTTTTCAAATATACAAGCACTTGGACTTGGAACATTTACTTGCAGTCACTTTTACTTAGAAAAATACTTTATGGTGGCCAGGCACGGTGGCTCACACCTGTAATCCCAACACTTTGGAAGGCTGAGGCGGGCGGATCACCTGAGGTCAGGAGTTCGAGACCAACCTGGCCAACATAGCAAAACCGCATCTCTACTGAAAATAAAAAATTAGCCAGGCGTGGTGGTGTGCGCCTGTAGTCCCACCTACTCAGGAGGCTGAGGCAGGAGAATTGCTTGAACCCGGGAGGTGGAGGTTGCAGTGGGCCAAGATTGTGCCACTGCCCTCTAGCCTGGGTGACAGAGCGAGATTCTGTCTCAAAAAAAACAAAAAAGCAAAAAAAAGAAAAATACTTTATGGTATACTCTGGAATGATGAAGGTAAGATCCGTGAAAGAAAAAAAAAAAGGGGCATAAAAGAAACTGTGGCACTGAACCAAGAGTCCAAGGGAAAGACACTGTAGCATGGCAGTTGTGCTAGAAGCTTCAGAAGCCCCCTCGAAGCATGACTCAAGTAGAAGAAAGGAACCGATTCTAAAGATTAGATAGAATGGATTAAAAGCTGCTGCCCATTGCAGCTGCCCTGGCAGCTCAGCCAGAAGCACCGGGCAGTGTGGCCATGGAAGGCAGCTCAGACGAAGAGGAGGATGCAGAAAGTACAGACAAGGAAACGGAGACACTGATGAATGGAGGAATGAAGGAAATGCTCAGCCTCACTGTATGTGCCAAGACAGAGACTGTGGTCTTTAAAAGTGAGGAAGGAAAACTGTCTACCTCTCAAGATGCTGCTTGTAAAGACTTAGAGGAGAGCCTCTGAGACCTCAGAGGTGAAGTGTGCTGGGACCAGCCCCCAAGCAGTAGTCCTGAGCAGAGTGGTGTAGAGACTCCAGCACTCCAAGGACAGTGGAGTCAGCAGTAAGCCCTGGGACAGGTGGCAAGGGTGGCTCCCTTGACCTTTGCACACCTCCTCAGGAACCCTCTTTCCCTGGCAAGCTCCTCTCTGAAGAGACTGTCCTCCGGCCTTCTCCTCTGGAACCAACATCCCCAGAGGACGGGGTTCCTGCCGTCTCAAAGCTGCCTGACTTGGGTGGCGTTGGACCTCGGGGATTGCTGGTGGATAACACACTAAGGTCTCGCCTGGTGGTGAGTTTTGCTGGCCATGAACAGGATTTGGCTCCAGTGATGGTGCACGTGGTCTCTGCGGTATGGACCTAGTGGCTTCTCCATCCCACCCAAGGTAACAGTGTCTTGCTTCGTCCCACTGACTGCTAGAGAGAGAGCATCTGGGATTTTTCTTTGGAGTGGCATTTTGTTTTTTTGTCTTTTGCAACAGGGAAAGGATATGATGACCGGGAGGACAGTTCTTTTAAGGGTTGGAGGGTGCCAACCAGAGGACAGGAGCGAGTGTGCCCTCATTTCGTTTCTACTTTAATTTCTGTGTATCGGCCATACTGAATCGCGAGACTAACAGCTGTCTATAATACAATACCTGTATTAAAAATAACAAAAATAAAGCCTGATTCTGTTTCTAGAAAAAAAAAGAAAAAAGCTGTTGCCATGAACAACAGGGTGAAGCAGGCATGTTTATTCCTTTATAAGGAAACAGAAAAGAGAATTAGAAAAGGAGAAACAACTGCATAGGAAAGTTACAATGCAGATATGAAGCAAACAAAAATGTAGCATGATTTTCAGCAATTACTGTAGATACAGAAAAAATAATACATTTGACTTGGATGCTTGGAATATTTTCCTTTTAATTGCCAGGGGTTATATCTAATCCTGTATCAATTAGAGTTTGGCTACAAGTGACAGATACCTCCAAAAAACATAGACCCAAGAAAGAGGTATTCCTCTCTCACATTAAAGGAGAAACTTCAGGGCTGATATGGTGGCTTGAAAATCATTGAGGGGTCCAGGATCTTCCCATATTATTGCCCTCCCAACTGCCACTATGTCTTCTATTTTTGTCTTCTGTCATGGTCAGAAAAATAAAAGTCAGAAACTATTAAAAGAGGCTGTTTCAGGAATTGGGGCTAGGATGAAGAGAGTTGGGGCAGTAATTTTTTTATTATAAACTTTTTGGTATATTTTTATTTTGTACTATATGCATGTATTATTTTGATTAAAAATAAAACAAAGAATGAAAGAAATAGGGAAGGAAGAAATTCATTTAATACCCCTTAAGTTCAAATGTTACTTTATCAGAAAAATCCTGTTGATAATCCTTCCAAAATGTTACAATCACTCCAGGAAACTGTCTAGTTCATTATCCTGTTTTTTATTTTTGTTCATTAGCACTTACTTTTTTATGTGTAAATTGGCACCTCCCCTAACTATAATGTAAGTTCTACAAGGAAAGGGACATTTTTAAAATTGCTCATTTCCATGTTTCCAAAGTCTACACTTAGTGCTTGGAACATAGTAAGCATTTAATAAATATTTATTGAATAAATAAACTCATAAATAAATATTTAGAAGTCATTAGAATCTGAGGGAGATTAAAAAGCTTGGATATGAGAGCTATCATTAAGAAACCTATAGTTAGATATCTGTGAGTTTAAATTAAAATAAAAAAGAAACCTGTAATTTACATTGATATCAAGAAAATATTATCAGAAATGCCTTAAATTGGAGTTTCACAATGTATGTTCTAGTTTGTTGAGATATTTTTGCAAAATGTTTTCTGTGATTGAAGTAACTTTTGGAAATGATACATACTATATACACCGTAGGAGATTTATAATGTGTACTTATACATAAAAAGTGTTTCTTTTTTGAGAGGAGTCTTGCTCTGTCACCCAGGATGGAGTGCAGTGGCGCGATCTCGGCTCACTGCAACCTCTGTCTCCTGGGTTCAAGCGATTCTCCTGCCTCAGCTCCCCAAGTAGCTGGGATTACAGGTGCCCGCCACCAGGCTGAGCTAATTTTTTTTTTTTTTTTGTATTTTTAGTAGAGACAGGGTTTCACCATATTGGCCAGGCTGGTCTCTAACACCTGACCTCTGGTGATCCACCCTCCTCGGCCTCCCAAAGTGCTGGGATTAGAGGTGTGAGCTGCTGCACCCAGCCTGTAAGAAGTTTTCATGAGAACTGCAGTAAATACGTTTAACCTGGCAGCAATATGAAACTCTTTCATATCATAATAAACTTATTAACATCTTGTGGAGCTGGACCTGTGTGGAGCACACTTTCAGAAATGCTGCTAAATGTGTTACTTAAAGATAACATAGGAAAAACTATATATAATATGAGCAGTACAGATTCAAATGTAATGAGTTAGTGATCATGGGGTTCTTGTCACCACATGTGAAAAAATAAGAGGTGTGAATTTATCCTCATATTTCTCTCTCTGGCCAAGTACTGTTGTGACTGGAGAAAAGAATTTTGGGATGGAATTGGATGGCTGAGTGTGCAAAACAGTTTATCATCCTCCCAGATCCAGAAGGCCATACTATCAGCTACTTATTGCACTTTAAGTTCAGAGAAATATATTTAGCATATTAGATTCAACATAATATTTATCCTTTAATTGTTACATCACTCAATCTGGAGCACACTAAATAGAACTGGGGCTTTTTATGTCTTTTAAGACAAAAATTTCAAAACTTAATTGGAAACATGTAGCCATTCTGGTAAACTTTGTACTCCCCCAAAACACTCACAAAAGCTTTATCCTAATCCTTTGTTTATCCCCAAAGATTTTCAAATAAGGTTAATGTGTTTTTAAATTATACATCTCTTTGATTTTTATTTTCTTAGCATATGATTTTTTTGTAGCAGTTGAAATTGGCAGTTACCTTCTAAACTCTGCCACAGCCTTATTATTATGTTATACTAATAATAATTGCCAATCATTTTGGTCATATCTTTTGTGGATCTCTATTTTATGGATCATGATTATAGTATTAAGCACTTATTAAGTATTGCTTAAGGATTCTTTTCATGACTTCTAACTTCTGGGGGCAATCCGTATTTGTTTCTCCATTTCATTTCACAGTGTAGGAAACAAAAATCTTCAACCATTCCAGTTAAATTTGGTCTATTAAAAATCCGAAGTCTTTATCCAATAATATTAAACCTCTTCTTACATGCTGTCACACTTAAGTTGTATTGACTAATTTACGCAGTAACCAAAAAAAAAAAACAAAAACAAAAACCCAGTCCAGAGAAGCAAGGATTTCGGATTTACTTTTTTCTTGTGGGTAGTCTGTCCACATATAGGACTCAACAACTGGTTGACTCACTTGAGCCAGTGGTACCACTTTTCTGGGCTTTTATATCAAACCTTATGCATAAGAAAAAAGTTTGATTCTTCAGTTAGAGTTCATCCTAGACTGACTTTGAATCAACTCCCTGAATTCTTGGGATTTGCAAGGAAATTTCTCAATCTGATCAACATATATAAATTGAACCATTTGAAATTTCCACACTTTCTTGGCCAAAACTGGTAGACTATCAGCAATTTAGTATGCTTCAACCTAATGAAGGTAGAGTTCAAGAACCATCTTAGTCAAATTGGTACTGGGGCGAAGTAATCTCACATACTGATCAGTTTTTGCTGGTATCCATTCTGGTAGTGTGCTTAACAACTAACAAATTAAGCAATACAGAAAGGGTAGGGCATGTTTTGGTGAAAAATGGTAGTCAATTTTCCATGTTTAGTGAAAAAAGAAGACAATTATTTAATGATGAATAGGGAGAAAGTGGAAGCCTAATGGTGTAGCCAACTAACAGAATAACAGATTGACCTGGAGAAATATTTCAGGAAGGATGTTGGTGTGGCAAACTGTATTTATTACAAAGATGGATGCAACACTATCTTCATATCCAAAGCGTATCTTCATATTCTTGTACTGACAAATACTGTCACTTTTGACTATTGTGCTGAATATACCACATTAAGTAACTTAAAGGAAGAACTTTAAAGGAGAACTTTCCAAGGCCTCACTTACAGTTCTCTGGGTTAAAAAGGATTTTAAAATCTGATTGGATTTATGAGTTACATTTGCTTGAATGTCTAGAGGATGGCAGAAATATTGTTATGTGAATTCCTCCAAATTCACCTAGGTTGCTGATATGTCTGTACATGGTCTTGACACCAGGTTACATGAAATATGAATGTGCTATCACATTATTTCAGATAAAACTCAAGTAGAAATGCATCCAAAAACATTAATATTTTTGGTGAGCCTTTTCTAAGTTTTGGTCATAGACATGAATGTTTCAAGAAAACTGTAAAAGTTTTATTATATACCTTTTTGACTCCATGAAGTATTATATACCTTTTGACTACATGAAGACTTGCAGTTCCACAGAATAAATGTGATTTTGTGGGGACGAAGAGCAGAGGACAGACTCCCTTGTTGTTAAGAACAAGAGAATGGTGTGACAAGATCTCTGTTTTGGCAGCAGTAAGAATAACAGATTGACCTGGAGAAATATTTCAGGAAGGATGTTGGTGTGGCAAACTGTATTTATTACAAAGATGGATGCAGTACTATCTCCATATCCAAAGTTATTCTATAGCTATGTCACTCCTCCATTAAGAATTGGCTTGTATGTCCCCTTCCCTTGAAACTGAGTGGGAAGCAATTTGTGACTACCCTAACCAATAAGTTTGGTAAAAGTGTTGCTCTGTGACTTCCAAGGTTGGGATATAAAAATGTCATGCACTTTCCCTGTGGGATGTACCTTTTTGGAATCCAGACATCATGCTGGGAGGAAGTCCAAGAAACCCGTGGAGAGACCCACAAAGAGTAGAGCTGAGGGTCATGGGCACAGTCCTGGCATAGCTTCAGCCAATAGTACCATTTTGCAAGCATGTGAGAATCACTGTGAAAGTGGATCTCCCAGCCTTAGCTGAGCTGTTGCAACTGATGCCATATGGATCAGCAAAGAGCTGTCCCCAGCTGAAGTCCTGACCCAATTAAAGATTCATGAGCAAAATCAATGCTTTATATTATTTTAAGCCACTATATTTTGGAGTGATTTGTTACACAGCAATAGATAGCCGGAACAGCTAGTTTTAGTAAGGCCTTAACTGAGGAATAGACATGAATATAAAAGAAACAAACTGTGCATTCACCTCAACATATTTTACCCTTTGCATTCTTTCACTAGTCTGAATTATCCCAGTTCCTATTGCCTTTCCTTATATCACCTACTTATTTTTCATTGTTTTGATTACTCTTCCCTAAATCCCCTCTCAGGTTTTAAGACCCCAAGCTAGACACATTATGTTAATAAAGGCTTGATTAAAGCTGAGAGTAATTAGAGGATTAAGTATAATTCCTACATTCTATTATCTTATTTATAGAACTTGATGGCAGGCTCTAAATTTTAACAGCAAGTGCTGAATTTAGGACTTAAACCGATGAGCTCCTTCTGACTTTAACACACTTTAGCATTTTTTGTTTAAATGGAATATTGCAATTATTCACCAGAAAGTTATAGAGACTACAGCAAACACCCACCTAGTCTCTCTTGTAGCAGCTCTTAATGTTTTGCCATACTTTCTAAAGATTTAAAAATAGTAATAAATAGTATATTAATTGGCTAGCCCTCTTCAATATTGTGTCATCTCCTGGAAAAATCTATCCTAAATTTGTTGTTTATTATTCCCATGAAAGTTTTATACTATTATGACACACACACACACACATACACACAAATACTATGTGATTTTACTTTATTTTAAACTTTATATAAAGGGAATTCTTACACATTTTTCTTATTATTATCATTATTTGGATCTATCCATTTGAGCTCTTTGATGGTATTTTATTGTGAGACTATGACCATAATTAATCAAATCTATTGTTGATAGATATTTAAATAATTTCTAGATGTTTTGCTATTACAAATCATGCTGCTGTATACATTCTTGTACATGTCTTTTTGTGCACATGTGGAAAAGCTTCCTCAGGGGCTACACCAAGAAGAAGAATTGCAGAGTGTAAGGATATACACAGCTTTCACTTTAGCAGGTATTACCAAATTGCTTTTCAATATGTCTCTGCCAATTCATTTTCTACCAGCAGTTTTGAAAGTTCTTGTTCTTTCACATTTTTACCAACATGTGTGATTATCAGACTTTGTAATTTTTGCCAATCAAATGAGTATAAAATGAAATTTAATGACTTTTTGCATCTATCCAATAACTGTTGCTATTTAGTTGTTTAGTGTCTTTTATATGTTTATATCCTTTGTCTATTTCTCTAATCAATTTTGTCATTTTCTTATTCATTTGTAGAATTTCTATATGAAGTTTTTATATTAACTTTTTGTTAATGTGCATTGAGAATATTTTATCTTAGCCACAGATTGCATTTTAACACTGTGTGATATCTTTTATTGAACAAAAGTTTAGAAAATGTAATGTCAAATTTATTCATATTTTCCTGTATGGTTTGTGCTTTATTCTGTCCTACTAAGTGGATTAATTACTTCCTAGAAATCATTAAGGTATATTCTCTATTTTTTCTAAATTTTTTTTACATCTGGGTCTCTCACTGTTTTCCCTAGATTTATTTTTTGACATAACATGAGGTAGGGATCTATCTTTTTTTCCATATGGATAATTTACTTCTCCTAATCATGTTTTCTGAATAATTTTTATCCCTTGATTTTTTTTTCCTTTTTGAGACGGAGTCTCGCTCTGTCACCCAGGCTGGAGTTTAGTGGCATGATCTCAGGCCACTGCAACTTCCGCTTCTGGGGTTCAAGCGATTCTCATGCCTCGGCCTCCTAATTCGCTGGGATTACAGGCACCCACCACCAACACCTGCCTAATTTTTGTATTTTGGTAGAGACAGGGTTTCACCATGTTGGCCAGGCTGCTCTTGAACTCCAGACCCCAGGTGATTCACCAGCCTCGGCCTCCCAAAGTGCTGGGATTACAGGCTTGAGCCACCGTGCCCGGCGTATCCATTGATTTTTAACACCATCTCAGACATACACAACATTTTTATACAGGTTTATGTCAGTTTCTGGTCTCCCTCTTCTGTTCCCGTGTTCTATTTTTCTTGCCTTGTTTTAAAAATCACACTATTTTAATTAATATAGCTTTATTCTAAGTTGTCATATTTGGTAGAATAAATCTCTGCACCTAAATTTTCAGAGTTATTTTACTGATTCTTGGTTCTTTACTTTTCTCCATGAATTTTAGGATCAGCTTGTCAAATTCTGCAAAAATACTCTCAGGGATTTTGCTGGGATTAATTTGTGGTAGAATTGACATCTTAAAAGTTGAGCCTTCCTATTAATGACCATATGCCATCTCCATTTATTAAGATCTCTTTTTTTTTGTCTTTTCATGAGGTTTTGTAATTTTCTCCGTAAATACAATTAGTCCTCATTATTCAAAGATTCCGTATTTGTGAATTTGGCTACTTCCTAAAACTTATTTGCAACCTCCAAGTCAATACTTGCTGTGCTTTCGTGGTCATTCACTGACATGAGCAGAGTGCTGAAATATTTGAGTGTCTGGCACACATGTATGTTCTCAGCTGAGTTCCCAACAAGGTGGTGCTCTGCCTTCTTGCTTCTGCTGTCATAATGAAAACATGTCCTTTTTGTGGCTAATAGTACCATGTTTTTTACACTTTTATGTTTTTTATTGGTGATTTTGCTGTTTAAAATGCCCCCCAAGCATTGTGCTGATCTGCTGTCTGTGTTTCTCAGTGCAAGGCAGTTGTGTTGTGCCTTACAGGAAAAATACATGTGTTAAATAAGCTTTGTTCAAGCCTGGGCTATAGTGCTGTTGGCTGTGACTTCAATGTTAATGAATCAACAATATTTATTAAATAAGGAGTCTTTAAACAGAAACACACATAAAACAAGGTTTTGTATTGATTGGTTGACAAAAATGTTGTAGCCAGAGGTTCACAGGAACCTACTCCTGTATTTCCCCTAGGAGCAATAGTTCAGTTTTTGCTACTTCACTGTGTATGGCAACTTTATGGAACATAATCACTACAAATTATGAGAATGGACCGTATCCTGAATGTTATTTCTTAGATTTATTTGTTTATATCACTTTGTAGTTATGTAACTGTGAATAGTATCTGTTTGATGCTCTATTTTCTAATTTCGTTGTAACTGATGTGCAGAGTGTTGATGTTGGTGGGCTGATCTTATGTCCTGGCTCTGTCATTTTACTAACTGTGTGACCCATGACAAGCTTGCTAGTTTCCTAGAGTTGTCATGACAAAGTGCCACAAACTGGGTGACTTAAAGCAGCAGAAATGTATTGTCTCACAGTTCCAGATGCTAGAGGTCTGAAATTAAGGTGTCAGCAAGGCCATCTCCCCCTGGAAACTGTAGGAAATCCCTCCTTTTCTTCTTCCTAGCATCTAATGGTTGCCAGCAATCTTTGGTTTCCCTTGGCTTGTAGCTGCATAACTCCAATTTCTGCCTTCGTTGTCACATGATGTTCTCCGGTGTGTGTCTGTGCCTAAATTTCCCTTCTCTTACAAGGACATCAGTCATATTATATTAGGGCATACCCTAAAATGACCTCACCTTAACTTGATTATATCTGCAAAGACCTGATATTTGATAAGGTCATACTCACAGGCACTGAAGGTTAGCTTCAAAATGTCTTTGGGGAGCACAGTTCAACCTATAACAGCAAGTTGCTTAACCTTCCTTTGCTTCAGTTTTCTCTGACATAATTGTATCAATTACTCTGATAATAACCGTATTATTTTCAAGGACTGTTGTATTAGATTAGTTAATATTGTTAGTCAAAAATTTATGGAAAATCCTTAAAACTATGCCTGTTCCACAGTAAGAATTCAGTGTGTAATCTAGTCAAGTGACTTTTATTTAGCAATTTTGCTGAACTCCTATTGGTTTCAATAGTTTGCAGACTATCTTGAATATACTGTTTAGATAATCACATTGTATAGAAAAGGTAATGTTGTCTTTTCTGATTTTATATATTTTATTTCAGTTTCTTACCTTATTATTGTAGGATAAGCCTTGTTATTGTTGTAAGACTTTCAATATAATGTTGAATAGCAGCAGTGATAGTAAGATAATGAGCACCTCGTTTTGCTTGTGATTTAAATGAAAAATATTCTATAATTTTATCATTAAATGTGATGATTGCTACAGGCTAGGGTGTTATCATTTCTCAGGTTAAGAAAAGTTATTTTTAGTCATAATTTTAGTAAGTTTTCAAATTACATTCTGAATGAGCACTAAATACTTTTTTTTTTTTTTTTTTTTTGCATCTGCTAAGATACTTATATGTTGTTTTCCAATATCAAGCCGGAAAGGATAGGAATGGAGTAGCAAATGAAAGTTCAGGCTATGGGTTAGGAGTTGAGTGGAAAGTTGTTTGGAACACAGCCTGGGTTGAGGTCAAAGCAAGAAACAAACAAACAAAAAAACACAGGAATGGCTGTTTGCCTTTATTGTTTGGCAGGTGAAAATATATGGATGTAAGAACTAGCTTAAAGGTGGTATTAATAGTAATAATAACATGATTGATAATAGTTAACATTAACATTCCTCACCAGATCCCTCAAAAACAATAGAAATAAAAGGGCGTATGTTTCATTTTGTAGTATACAGAGCATAGTTATTCTGTGTTTTTACGTGAAACGCCAGCATGGGAAAAAACAAAAAACAAAAACTGGCACCCAGGAGGTCAAGGCTGCGGTGAGATGTGATCACGCCACTGAATTCCAGTGTGAGACATGATCACACCACTGCATTCCAGTTGGGGCGATTTAGTGAGACCCTGTCTCAAAAACAACAACGACAAATAAAAACAAACAAAAAAACACAAAAAACAAAAACAAAAAAGACAAACAAACAAAAACCCTGAAGGGTAAGTATGCACAACACTTTGGTGCTGGAGGCAGTATAATTCCAGCTTCATCTTTAGTCATAAAATGATCCCATATAGCTTGTTGAAATTCAATCTGTAATATGTGCAGTTTCTCCTTGACCCCAATGACTCAGGCTCTGTTTGAGTCATTGGAAGGCTCATCATTATTTTCCCCCTTCCATCTTATAATCAAATCATTTTTATTGTTATTTGAAAGTTTATGGCACTGGGATGGATCAACTTTTTGGAATATGGACAAGGCAAAAACCTGGCTCACAGCCATAGAAAACATTCCCAAACCTGTTTGTGATGAATGTTTGGGCAGGCTTTGGGAATGATCTGTCTCTTTAGATGACAACTGGGTCCTGGCCTGGACCTTTGCCCTCATCTTCTGTTTATATCATCTATGAATAATCTCGAGTTGTTTACACCTTAAGGGTTGCCTCTTGACTTCAAATCTTTGGGGTGAAAACTGTAAAGGGGAACCAAGGAGGTTGTGGTAACTGGATTCATTTCAGAGTTTCTCTGAAGTGAGGAAAACTCAGTTTTGTTTACTTATTTACTTCTGAGTTATTAGTCTAAGTTGTTGGCACCAGAGTTATTTATGATGGAAGACAGTAAGTGCAAAAATCAAAAGGTAATTTGGGTGTGTTTCAGCCTGGTTTGGGACCTGCCTCAATAAATCCCAGTGAAGAAAGGAATATTTCTACCTGTTCAACTAGTTCTCAAAATGACTTATAGGAAAGTGCTCAGTATAAGTGATAATGAAACTTTCTTCCTTTCTTCCCTTTCTCCTTCCTTCTTCCTTCCTGTCTTCCACCAACACACATTTATTGAGTGTCCATTATATATGTTAGAGACAGATGATGAGTACAAAGTACTTAGCATGATTTCTAGTACATAGTAAGTGCTCAATAAATGATTATCCATAGTGAGATTAATACAAGTTTTGGTGTCATTTGTTACCATAAGCACAGAGAACCTTACTAAAGAGTCCCTTAATGCCTTTTTTTAGTAGGAAGCTGGTGTCTCTAATAGCACAGTCCATTGGTTGGAAAAATGACACTGAGAACAACAAATGGATGCTAAATCCAATTTCTAGTGACATCTCTATAGGAACAAGGAGACAAAAATCCAAAAATCTATCTGAAAGCCATGATTCAAACATTGGGTTAATGATGTAAAGTGGCAATAGGCAATATGAAAACTATATAAAAGTTTAATAGGCAGCTACTTAAATAACATGTAAAGATTTTTTTTTTTCCAGTTTTGAGGACTGCTGTTTCTAAGTTCGCACACAAATTCCTCTCTATAATGGGTGAGCTGCCTTGTTCTCAGCTGCACACTGTCATTTCTAAACCGGCCTGGCACTAAAAATTTTTAGTGCTGTCACCCCAAATTGCTAAACACTACTTACTCTTTAATTTGTCTGTCACTCTTTCTGTCACTCCCCTTGCACTTTACGGTGAGGCATTGGTTCAACTGTCATATCTTGAGACCCGTTGCAATAAAAAGAGAGGGCCTCATTTTACTCTTGTGATGGCCCGAGAGGTCACCTACAGCTGCCCCGAGTTATTTTGACTTGTAGATTTGGGGGTGAATACTGCTGACAAGCAGCAAGGAAAGTAACAAATCTTAACTCTTTTTAGATTAATGATTCCTTACCTAAGCACTTTTAAGAAGTGACAAAGACTAGACAAATAAGAAGCAAAAAATGGAGGTAAATTTAAAAGCCAGTCATCCCAACATTTTATTATGACTGCACATTAAGCAAATGACTTGCTGTAGCGTCATGCACCACAATCATTCATAGAACGTTTCTCAGAGCAGCTTGTTGTTTAAGTATGGGGATTCTGTTTGGATTCCACATTTCAGGTTGAATTCTCTGCTACTTTAGACGCCGCTAATGAATGCTACATGTTCAGAGGAGGAAAGAGAAATGCAATTCGAATGTTCTATGGCAAACAATCAAGGCTTTGTAATAGGGCCCCAGGAAGAGTCACAAAGAGTAAATTTTCGTTTAATCTCTTTCACCCATGTCCTAAATCCTTTCTGACTTTTGCAAGAAGTCTCTGAGTAGGGATGGGGTAAGGGAAGATAGTCTTCTGTATGGCAATGTTATGACATTATCTCTTCCTGTTCCCAAATGCGGACGGGACTGTGACACCTCTATCACATTAGGTGTTGCCATAGCTGCATACCCATGCAGCCCCCAGTCCCTGTCAAAGTGGATGCACACCTTCCTCTCACCTGTGTCAAGGCCACAAAACACATTTGGCTTGGGCTCTGTTTCTTACAGAGCCTTCAATAACACAGGGCTTTCTTCCACTCATTGGTTATTATGGGTGTCTCATATCTGTGCCTTTGGCTGTGGACTCTGGCGAGGAGGTGGGGTGCAGGCAGAGGACCATCTTGTTGTTCCATATCGCGCTATTCTAAAAACCAGTCTCTCCTCCAGCCCTTGCCCCTAGACGGGGAAGTCAGCCTGACTCTCTTCCTCCTTGACCCTTTCCCACACTGCCTGGGTGGACACAGGGGTCCTTGATCTCCACTGAGCTCAGAGTCTTCCTGAGGAGGAATGCAGAAGAGTTGGGGTGGACTGATCTCCAGTACCACCACCGATGAGACGGAGTTCTAGACAAGTTTGATTTTGCAGTGAGTGCACATGTCGGGACTTCGTTCCAGGATCTCTGCAACGATAGTGGTCACTGTCTTTCCTAGCTATTTAAATGAACTTGATTTTTAAGGTAAAACGATTCAAAGAAATAAAATCAGAAGAATTCTAGGGACATTAAAATGTAATAAACACTCCGTGTACTGTTGATTTTGTTTATTTTTTTCTTAGTATGTCGGTTAAGTGTTTGAGATGTAAACAGGGTGACTTTTTCCAAGTCTATAGTGAAAGGATCAACAGTTGGCGACTACATGCTTCCCTCTGTGACAGTTATTTTCTGGGCAACTATGTAGGATGTGCTAGTATTAATTTTATGTTAGTCTCATGTAGAAATGCTTGACAAAAACAGATGATTCCTACAGCTTGGCATAAGTGGCCTTCTGACAGTGGACAAATATAAATTTGCCACCTGACACAGGGGCCCCATCCATCCCTCATTCCAAACCCATGTGAGGAACTAATACTTTTCTGACTTCCTTAATTTCTCTCCTTTTCCTTGAGTTTTAGTTAAGGTCCATTTTGGAAACTTGTGCTTATAGTTTAAGAAACTTTATTGATGAGAGGCTCCACTCTAATATATAATTAATGAGTCAGAACCCCGTGTCCAAGTTGCTTTTGAGCACCAACAGTATTCTAATTTATATATTAAAGTCTTAATTTTGTTCTTAAACCTTTTAGACTTGCATGGTGCATTTATCAAGTGTGATTCTGAAAGTTCTTATATGAGCAATGTGTAGTGTGGGTTTAACAGATAACATTAATAAACTCACACTTAATAACCACACTAAAAGCAGCTTCCATCTGGATTTACTGGCAATAAAGGGAGACATTACAGAACTTTGGGAATTTGATCAAGGCGCCAAATACTAATCTTAGATTACAAAACCGTGGAATCTAACTGCTTAAGTATGGGAAAACAAAGCAATCAAGGACAGGCTTTTGGTAAAAGCTTTGCACTGTGGATTAATAATTAATGTGTAAAATGTACTTCATAATAAACTACATCATAATGGATTACTTTTGATAGCTAAATTGGCAATGATATCCCAGTATGGCTTCATTGACTCAATCCTTCAATTTTACTTGCTAGATGTATTGGGTTAAACTACAATGAACAATTATAGGCCTATTTTAACTTGTTTAGAAATCATAATTAATTTAAAAACATTGATGGAGACCTCAAAATTATATAAAAGTTGGCAAAAGTACATAAACAATAATAAGACAAGGTCTTTAAAAGAGAAAGTGGCATAATCTACCTTTAAGGTAATAAGCAGCGTTCAATAGGGAAAAAGCATTTTAAAAAAGCCAACTAATGTTATTCATGCAAGGAAATCTTGAAGTTAGTGCTATGTTATCATACATGGAAAATAAAGGTAAAATATTCAGTGAAGTAGTTTAGAAATAGTCAAATGTTTTAGAAACAAGTAGCAATGAATTATAATTTACATCAACTTTGACATCAGAATCTAAAAGTAGATACAAGAATTGACTGTCTAGAAGACTAAGAAAATATCTTGTTTTGTGATGTTCTGAATGTATAACTCTCAGCATTTTTTTTCAGAAATTGAATATAAATCTTACCAGAATCCTTCAGAACACACGGAGAATGGCAAACGAAATAGACTATCTCTTAGGAAAGTTAATTTTATCTTCCCAATCTTTGCCTCAAACTTAAGGAAATTGCGTTTATTTCTAATTTTACAAGGCACTCCATTCTCCAAAGAGGGATATTCAGGGTAATTCTGAAGTTAGGCTACACAGTTACTGGAAAACTGTGTAATTTGTCATCTGTTTTGAATCCCTTAATTCCTACTCTCAAGTAATAATAATCTCACACACAGACAGAACTTTACATATCACAACGTGTTTTTGTTTTTAATATTATGATGCCATTCACTATTTTAAAAAGCTCATATAAAATAATATGATATTTTCATGAGTATATTTACATAGCTAAGTGAAAAAAATACACCACTGGTAATACTGGTAACTTCTGTGGAAAGAATAAAGATTTAGGTATTTGTCAAAGGAGACTTTAGCTTACAAAGCCTTTTCACATATACTATTTCATTTATCTTTAAAAGAACCCTGTAAACTCTTATAAACTGCAGTTTGTATAGGAAGTTTCTCTATGTTCATTTCACAAATAGATGGGAGTCTGTTGTGTTTCAGCTACTTCAGATATATCAATGACCTCATAAAGATGACACTCTAGTGGGAAGTACAGATAACAAATAATAATGTAAAAAAGGTAAAAATTATATAGGATATGAGAAGCTGATAATTACTATAGAAAAATAAGTAGAATGGAGTGAGGGGCATATGGAATGCGGAGCATTGCTAGATAGAATATCACAAATAGAATACTTGGTATTGGCTTCATTGAGAAGCTGACTTTTGAGCAAAGCTTTGAAGAAGTTGAAGGCTTAATCATGGGGATATCTGGGTGAAGAGCATTCTAGATGAGGAAACAGCCAGTGCAAAGTCTCAAGCAATGAGCATGGCTGGCAGTTTAAGGAAATGCAAGGTGGCTGGTGCAGTTGGAGCAGAGGGAAGAGATAAGGTTGGACAGATAATGTGTGCCATTGTAAGGTTTTTGCTCTTTCCTCAAAGGGAAATGGGGAGCCACTGCAGGATTTTGAGCAGAGAAGTGATGCAACCTAAGTGGGTTTAAAAACCTGACTTAGGTTTTAAAAGTCACACCCAGCTGCTGTGTCAAGATAAGAGTGCAAAGGGCAGGGGTAGCCGAGAGCTCAGTCAGGAGACCAAGGCAGTAACCCAAGAAAGGGGTGATGGTGGCTCAGAACAAGGAAGGGGCAGTGGAAATAGTGAGAAATGGCCACATTTTGAACTTATTTTGAAGGCAGCGCCAACAGAACTTCCTGAGAATTGGTTTAAGGTATGAGAGAAAGACATGTGGGGGACTCTGAGGTTTTTTGGTTTCCCGAGCACCTGGAAGAATGGAGGTACCATCTATTGAAACGAGGGAAGTGTGCAGGTAGAGCAGATTTGGCAGGGGGAAGGTCAGGAGTTTAGAGGTGTGAAGTTTGATAGTTCTATATGTATATTGAGGTCAACTGTTGAGCAGGCAGTTAGATGTATGAACCTGAAGTTTGGGAGAGAAGTCTGGAGTGCATCTGAGAATTGTCAGCATGTTGATGGTATCTAAAGTCCAAAGACCAATGAAACTGCCAAGGGATTAAGCATGGACAGAACAAAAGGACCAAGGACCCAAGGTCTCTTCATGCTGTACGTGTTAAACACACACATACAGAAATAAACGTGTGATTGCAATTGTAACAAAATGCTATAAAGGAAAACCTCATGGAGGTAGGGAGTAAAAGAAGTTCAGGATGAGCCTCTCATAGGATGTGGCTCTTTCAAGGATACATAGGAAGGAGTTAGTCTGAAAAAGGGAGGAGAGAGGTTGAGTGAAGGAGAGTGAGGGCAGAGAGGTAGCATGAGCAAATTACCTAGGGCAGGATGGGGTGTGTTTGATGAACACAGTGCGGGTAAGTGTGGCAAGAACTTTGTGTGCCAGGAGGAGGGTGACGTGGCATGAAGTTGAAGAGAAAGGTAGGGCCAGATCAAGCAATGGCCATGTGAGGATTTTGAACTCTATGAAGCCTTTCAAAATGCTAAGAAGAAAAAGACTATAAAGCAATGAATTAAAATCCTTTCTCTGGAAAGAACTTGATAATAAAGTGTTTCAAGGACAGTGTAATGGAAGTTTCTGCTAAAAGTTTATGTTAAAGATGTGGGAAAAAGCAGGATGAATGGCAAAGTTGCAAAGTGGGCTTATGAGGTATCAATGATTTCAATCAAAACAAGGTAGAACTGTAAGTAATATTTAATATTACAGTCATTTTATTTTTAAATTATGAAAGAAACACAAAAGGCTGAAGAGATAATAGAAACCAAGTATGGTGTAACCCTCAAATTGAGAGTTGTGAAAGCCTTTTTAAAACTGGATAAAAGAACAGAACCAGGCATGTAAAATAATGAGTGATAAGGAAAAGACCAGGTGGCTGGTCCTGTTTGTCCTATGTCAAAATGTTAGAACAGGTCATAGTTAATGAGTGGTGGTGACAAGCTATTTTCTATCTACCCCGAGAATCCAAGAGGAAAAGACTCCTACTAAGGATTTAGAAGGGGTAGGAGGAAGAATTTTTTGACATTATAAGGTGTTAGAATGGATTTTTCTGGGCTTACCTTTTCTGAAGGTCTTTGGAGGATGGACAGACCAAAGGTTGACAATGCGTAAGATAAACAACTATGGTGAATCTTAGTGTATTTTGCAGGTTGACTTATTAGTTAAAACTGCCCCTGTATTGGTTTTCTAGGGATGCCATAACAAAGTACCACAGACTCTGTGACTTAAACAACAGAAATTAATTTTCTCACAATCCTGTCAGGTAGAAGTCCGAGGTCAAGGGGTCAGCAGGGTTGGCTTCTTCTGGGGCTCCTCTCTTTGCCTTGCAGATGACTGCCTTCTCCAGGAGTCTTCACATGGTCTTCTGTTTCTATGTGTCTGTGTCCTCATCTCTTCTTATAAGGAGCCAGTCATATTGTATTAGGGCCCACACTACTGACCTCGTTTTAACTTAATTACCTTTTCAAAGAATCTATTTCCAAATTGAGTTGCATTGTGAGGTACTGATGGTTAGAGGACTTCAACATACAGATTTTTGGAGAACACAGTTCAGCCCGTAACAGCCTCAAACTAGAAAACCATTCCAGAAGTGTGGGAGAGCAGTGTATATGAGAGGTAGGAGAAGGGATATCTGGAGGTCTGCAGTATTTTGTAGGAAGAATGACTTGGGATGATGAGGAATAGCCATAAAAGCAGTAGTGTATCATTCATGAAGATCCATGGGCTTTCCCCACACACTATGCATTTATTATTATTATTATTATTATTATTATTATTACTGAGATAGGGTCTCACTCTGATTTTCCAGGCTGGAGTGCAGTGGCATGATTTCTGCTCACTGCAGCCTTGACCTCCTGGGCTCTGGTGATTCTCCCACCTCAGCCTTGCAAGTAGCTGGGGACTACAGGTGTGTGCCACCATGCCTGGCTGATATTTTGTATTTTTTGTAGAGACAGATTTTCACCATGTTGCCCAGACTGGTCTCAAATTCCTGGGCTCAAGCAATGTACCTGCTTTGACACACACTATGCATTTAAACATATGAGACAGAATCTCACCTTCTTGAGAGGGTACATGAAACAGGGATGGACATGTTTTTGTGAATATAATGGACAGCTAATTCTGAATCAAAGGGGATATTTGAAAATCTGTTAAGAAGTCTGAGATTTCTTGATAACAAAATACAAAATAATCCTCCAGAAACATCTTGAAGAAAATGCACATTAGCTTATTGCTATGGCCTAAATGGTTTGTGTCCCCCTAAAATTCATATGTGGAAATCCTAACCCTCAAGGTGATGGCATTAGGAGGTGGGGCCTTTGAGAGGCGATTAGTCATGAGGGTGGAGATTTCATGAACGGGATTAGTGTCCCTATGAAACCCAAGGGAGCTTGTTTGACCCTTCCACTAGGTAAGGACAGTGACAAGGCACCATCTATGAAAGAAAGTGGGTCTTCAACAGACACTGAATCTGCCAGCACCTTGATCTTGGACTTCCTAGCCTCTAGAACTGTGAGAGATACACTTCTGTTGTTTATAAGCCAACCAATTTATGGTATTTTGCTATAGCCGCCCAAACAGACAAAGATACTCATTCATTCAAAAATGGTAATTGAGCTTTTCCTGCTTGTGCCAGGAACAGCACTCAATGCTTGACTGATCCCTGCCCTCGTGGAGTTTACTCTAGTGGGGAAAAGTAATGAATGAGGAAATAAATTTGATTTGTCCTATAAAACTACCATACAAGCGGATGTAGAAGTCCTGGGTTGGGCTGGAGAAGGGAGGCCACATGGGATTGGGGGATCAGTGCAGGTTTATCTGGTGAGGATACATTTGAGCTGAGATCTAAGAACGAGGACCATATAGTCCAAGGTGTTAGATCATCCCTAGTGCAGTGGTTTCAATTTAATTTTGACCTTTTCAAAAATCTCCTTAAGTGGTGATGCCTTTATGTCAGTTTACGGCAACTTTCAGAAAGCCTAACAATCCTTCCACTGAAGTGATAGCTTTGATTTACTTTCAGGCACAATCTTTTATCAATGCCTATTTATAACTATTCTAATGCTATGGAAGCTTGCTATCTACACCACTATACTTCCTAGTACAGGTTTAATAGGAAAAGGATCATTTGCTAAATAAAGTATTCACAAACAATTTGCATGTTCAACTATAAGGAGAGTGAATATTCATAATAGGAAAAATGCCACTGCACAAAGTGAATATAATGGTTACTAGGGATTTGGAAACCTGGAACTATCATCAAAATATAAATATTAGTATATTACCATGATTGCATATTATTCTGTTATTAAATCAAAATCTCAACTTTTACCGCAATCAGGTTTTTGAATGCTCAACATTCTCATGCTATTTAACTAGAACAGTTTTCTAGATACAAATGGATATATTATTTTCCATAAAAATGTTATCTTTTTACAGTATATTTCAGATCCAGTTTCTACTTCCACTAAAATAATTGCTTATGATACACAGACTCGATTTTATATGACTAATTAGAACAGTGTATGGAAAAAAATAGGTTTGCAGGTAATATTGAAATTAAATATGTTAATCTGTACCTCAGTGTGCACATTTTATGTGAGCTTTAATTTGCCAAATAAATTATAGTTCTGTGTTTATAAGGTGTCCTTGAAAGAGTGTCCTATTTTTGAGCACTAATACCATGGGGAAACAAATATACAAAGCTTTTAGCTATAGGCTACACTTGCATAAATTAAGGCAAGAGCAGTTGGTTGGTAAGTGGAGCTATGGTATCCTTAGCTTTTTAAACATTGAATTGTTAACATGATTTTTTTTAGTGTGGTTACTAATATTAAGATAATAAATAATATTTAGTTTCAATATAGCACCCCTCAGCCAGGGCGTAAATTCATTTTGAATGCTGTGTTGAATTAATGTATAATAAACATACTGCAGTTTGCTATCAGGAATTCTCGATGAAATGCAGAAAGTCAGTTCTTTGCTTATGCATTAGCATTGCCAGTCTTGCTCTGTTTAATTTTAGCTGTTTATAAAATTGCTCTACGGACAGTCCTCTTTATTTTAATGTGATTGTTTTAAGGTTAACCAGAAATGGTATGGTGTGCTTCCTGAAGTAGGTTATAAGTGTTGATGTAGGAATATGGGTCCCTCACAAAAATCCCTTTCACCATTAGCCACCTGCAATCAGGATACTCAGTTGCCTAATTGGGCAAATCATGGTGTCCCCTGTGGGGCAGGGGACTGCAAAGTCACTGTGTATACCTGGAGTTATTGAGTATCTGATAAAGCAGTTGGATCACAGAGGACTTGTAAAAGAAAACAATGTTGCTGACAGAAGTAGAATCTGAAAGCAGTTGTAGCAATTGTCACTTAAGTCTCAGACAAAGGGCAACTGTATTTAAAATGTTCTGTATTCTTGTCTAACAGGTTAGTTCCTTTTTATGATATTTATTGACATAACAACTCACAAGACTTTGGGCTTCGAAGTGGTTCCAGGTCTTAAATACTGAAGTAGAGAAAATTCTCCAATAGCACCCACATTTTCAGCTAAAGGGAGAAGCTAGAGAGCCTTCAAAAAGGAAAAAGGTAGCCAGCAAGTGTAGCCCCAGCAATTCAGGTGGCTGAGGTGGGAAGACTGCTTGAGTCCAGGAATTCTGGGATGTAGTGTGCTATTCCAATTAGGTGTCTGCACTAAGTTTGACATCAATATGGTAACCACCTGAGAGTAGGGGACCACCAGGTTGCCCAAGGAAGGGTGAACCAGCCTAGGTCAGAAATGGTGCAGGTGAAAACTCCTGTGCTGAGTGGGAAAACTCCTGTGGGATTGCATCTGTGAATAGCCACTGCACTCCAGCCTGGGCAACATAGTCAGAACCCTGTCTTAAAAAAAAAAAGTCAAAGACAAAAACAAAAACAAAAAAAGAAAGAAAAAAGCTAGTATTATTTTGTTATCCATCAGCTTAGGCTGCCATAAGAAAGTACCATACACCGGGTGGCTTAAACAACAGAGAGTTATTTCTCAGAGTTTTGGAGGCTGGAAGTCCAAGATCAGGGTGCCAGCATGGTTAGGTTCTGGTGAGGGATCTCTGCCTGGTTTGCAGACAATGGGCCCTGGCCCTGTGTTCTGACATGGCAGAGAGAGGGAGTGAGGTCTCAGGCTTCTCTTCTTGTAAGGACACTAATCCTATTGATTCAGGGCTTCATGGGCTTATTATCTCATTTAACCTTGATTTCTTCTTTAAAGGCCCTATCTCCAAAACAATCACATTGGGGGTTAGGGCTTCAACATATACATTGTTTTTTGAGGGGAGATAATTCAGTTCACACCATACTGTAAGTTTTAAAACAGGAGTTTATAATGTTTTTTGGTGCCAAAGACCCTTTGGCAGTTTGGTAAAACCTGTGGAGTCCCTCTCAGAATAAAGTTTACAAACATATACATTACATAGGTTTATAAAGAAAACTATATGTAAAAGCAGTTGGCAAACTGTTAAAACACTGTGATACAGAAACAGATGAGTTTCTTTATTATTAATACATTAAATAACATGCTCTAGTGGTTGCTCTAATAACCACTATAATTTTGATATAATGATGGATAAAACTGATATTTTGAAATATTGGTAGTAACTGTAATAGAATTTGAAAATTTCTGTGATTTTTATTGGTGACAAATTACAGGTATTGCTAACACTATTGTGACTGATTCTTAACATTCATAATGGAAGAAAATGCAAAATTTTAATTAGAAGTTACTAAAATGAAAGTACAATTTTTGTTTTTATCCAAATTTGAAGACTTTAAAAATGTTATGCATGAACCCCAAGTTAAGAATCCCTAGACAGGTTACCTTTTAAGATGTGTTTTCAACTAAAAAAGTCTGTTTTAAGAATTTAACAATGCTATGATCATAAAAATGTCAGTTATTATTATACTTAAGAACAAATAATTGTTCATTATTCATTATTATTATTATTATTTGAGATGGAGTTTCACTCTTGGAGTGCAATGGCACAATCTCGGCTCACTGCAACCTCCACCTCCTGGGTTCAAATGATTCTCCTACCTAAGTTTTTTGAGTAGCTGGGATTACAGGCACCCGCTCCCACACCCAGCTAATTTCTGCATTTTTAGTAGAGACAGGGTTTCACCATGTTGGCCAGACTGGTCTCGAACTCCTGACCTCAGGTGATCTACCTGCCTTGGCCTCCCAAAGTGCTTGGATTACAGGCGTGAGCCACCATGCCTGGCCTCATTATTTTTGTTATAGAGCAGTTAAAAAATATATTTTAAAAGTTGTGGGTTTCAACTAGAGCTGAATGGACTACTAATTGTGTAAGGTAGGGTTAACATGATAAAACTATTTACTAAGTAACTCCACTTATGAAGGGATTGTAACAACATTTTACCTGCCAAATACAGTCATACTTCTTTTTCATAACTGACTGATTTAGGAAAGCTATGTATTCTGTGGGTATTAGTAAAATTCCCATCAAGGAAAAAATAATCTGGGTTCACTTCATATGAAATAGGGCATCTATGATTTTATCTCTCAGTAGTTTCTGAGCTTGGTCCTTTCAGAAAAAGAAAATGTGTAACCAAAAAGCAAAACTATTTCCTTACTAGAGACAAAAGACTGCTTCCCAAATAAACCAACCTAAGAGGAGACTGTATCTTAAGGAAGCATGGTTGGAATGTTGAGACCTACTTCAGTAAAATTATAAGATGCCTTTAGGGAGTTAAGCTCTAGGCAAAGAATTTGGGGTATGTTTTAAAATGTTTAAATAGCCGGACTGTGTTAAGGGGCAGAAGGCTTGATGACCTGAATCAGTTAAGAAATACTTTAATCCCAGAGGCATACTCAGCCTGTAGTTTCTTTCAGCACAAGAAAGACATGTAACAAGAAAACCCACCAGGCCTATACAGGCTAAGCTTGAGGATATAGGGCCTTTTCAGTGAAATGAGCATTTAGCATTTTGTGACTTCCTATTCTGTGTTCCTGTCCTCAGAATCTACAAAAAATGATTTGGCCTCTTCATTTGTATTTATCTTTTTAGGTATTTTATCATCAAATAAAAGAACCTATAACAATGCTAATTTGTGTGGCACCCAAAACTTTTAAAAGAAATATGTTGGTCTTCATTGTGTTTACTGATCAGATGATACAATAGAGACTCCAGAGGTTTAGTGGCTTGGCTAAGAGCACAGAACTAGAATGTTGCAGTATCAGTATTAAGACTAGAACCTAAGTTATTTGTGTCCAAATCCCATGTCTTTTTTACTAGAATTTGTGGCCTTATTTAAAGCCACTGTAAGGAATAGACAGCCCCTCACTTTCAATAAATATTAATCAAAAAGCTACAGTGTGACAGGTAATGTGCCATGCACTTGCATTACTGTCCTGAACAAAACAGACATGGTCTCCATCTATGTGAAGCTTACAATTAAATGGGGCAGGTTTGAACTATGTAATTACAGTAAGGTGTGATGATGCAAGTTTGCTACTTAGGAGGAGCTGTTCCTTTTTTAATGTATGTCAATACTTGAGCATACTGAGTTGTGACTTTCCTAGTATCTGTCTCACTGCATATGCACATAGCCTCATCATTCAGAATATGGACTTTGGAGTCTTTCTGCCTGGCTTTAAATCCTTGCTCCATCATGTACTTGCTGTGTGATCTTGGCCAAGATTCTTAACCTCCTGATCCTTTAGCTTCTTCATCTGTAAAATATGATACAATATACCTACCTCAAAGAGCTGTTGTGGAGATATAGTGAGAAAATCTATTAAAATGCTTAGAATAGTGCTTAATACATAGTATTGAAAAAATGGTATATATTATGATTGTTATTGTTTATTCTTTCCTTAGCATGCAGCAAGTATTCCCTTGAACTTGCTCTTATAGTTTGCCCTGGGTTAATGTCCATAGCTAATATTTGCTAATTCTGATGCCATCTGTAGTCCTGGCTAGGCCCTGATGTTGTGGTTTCAAAGTGAAGTGCCTTTGCAAGTCTTATATCAATATGATCTGGTCCATTTCATAAAGCTCTGCCTAATATTCCGGTTAAGAATCAGCTTTTCACCTTTAGTCTTAAAGAAAGCAGAGATGGATCTCAGATCTTTGTTGAAATTCTGCAATATGCAATTTAAAGTTAGATTGACCTTCAAGCTGACAAAGTAAAATAAACAATTTTATAAATGAAAATGGCTAATCTGAAATAGATCACAGCTAAGAACTTCATTTTTTATTCATTCTCTTCATACAAGAGTGATATCATACAAGTGAACATCTAATATTGTACTTCATTGTGGCGCTCAGTGAAGATGCAGTTAGAGGAAATTAAGGACACAATGAATTGGCAGAAACCAGAGAATAAGTCTATAGTCCCTTATTTCAAAGAGTTACTTTATTTAAATATGGGTACGTCTGATTTCAAAAAAAAATAGTTGCCACATAAATTTTGCTGTTGGATTTTTTAATCTTTTGAACTGTTCTGGTTTCCTAGAAGTCACCTTTCACTGAAGTTTTTTTTTTTAATATGTAGAAGAACCTCACATACTTCCGGAAAACTGCATGAAAAGTACAGGTTAGTTGCTTCAAACTCACATCTCTTTAAGTGTACTGTGTAAACATTTTAATTTTTTTCAGGAAAGAAAATCTATTAATTAAGAGCTCAAATATTTACCAGAGAAAATACAGTGAAAGGAAAGAATAAGTTTTTTCAATAACATGAGAAAATAAAATCACATGATCTAAACATTTCCTCCCAGTTGCCCGCATGGTAAGTCTAGTACCTTTGTGGACTTAAAGGAGCAGCTTTAAGACTGGACTAAGGGCCTGTGCTCACTGGGCAATCTGGGGAATCGACCCTTGTTCTGGCTTTGCAGCTCTAAGTTCAGGGAAGACTAGACCAGGCTGTATTAGCAGGGAAAGGCTGAGGGTGATACATAAGCACTGTGCTCATGCCTGACCAGACTGTACTGAACTGTGTAGTCATATTATACATGGTATGCTACTGACATTGATGGCCTAGAAGAGGTAGTCCCCTGCACATTGCCAGAGCAGCCTCTTTGTAGGTCCTTATGCATGTGTGTGAACACACACACACACACACACACACACACACACAAGCTGAGCTTGTAGGGGGTCAGTCTATAAAGTCCCAGTAAGACACACTGGGTCTCACTCTCACTCATATGTTATCATCTTGGATCTTTGAGTTTTGGGTCCAGAAGCTCACAACTCCAGCTGTCCTGGGAAATACTATTTATCCCTTTTGCACTTATTTTCTTCTGTATATCTTTGAAAGTAACTTCTTGGTTTACCCAAGTGGTGTCTATGTCTGATCTTTCTATCTAGCCGAATATAACATTTTTAATATGATAATTTTATGAGTTTCAAGTCATAGATGCTTAATAAAAGTGAATTGAATTATACTCAGTTAAGATAAAATAAGTAATGCTCAAATGATGCACCATCTAAATCTAGAACTATTAAAAGTATGTCTAAATAAATTAAATCCAAATCCATAACAATTGAAAAAATAGGGGGAGATTCTAGGAGTGATATATAATATAAATATGTATTTAGTTACTGACCTATATTCATATCTAAAAGTCCAACCTTCTTATGCAGTGTACTCTTGGTATTCCTAGAACACTGAGTTCACGTAATGTGTTGTTTTTTCCTTTCACTTTTTGTGTTAACTTTCCAAAAGGGATACAACCAAAATATCATCATTGATTTAAATCTCTCTGGAGACACCCTGTACCACTGATTGTCTCTTCCTTCCAATTCTCTGCAGAAATTCAGTGTCCAGATGTTTCAGAATCCAGATGGCCTAAGAATCCTCTATCACCCAGAAAGGAGGAAAATGTGCATGAAAGTGGAACATTTAAAAAAAAAAAAAATTTAGCTTTGGCTATGTAGTGACAACATACAGAGCTCGAGAAAAAGCTTCTTCTCCTAAAGCAGCAACTTAATAAAAGGCATGTTATAGGCTTTATCGATAAGCCAAAATTTCAGCCTTGCCTCTTCTTCCCATCGCCATTAAGAGGCTTGCAGAGGTCCACACTCTTTAAAGGGCAGACAGCATGGAAGAACTATCATGTACAATTTAAAGTAGCAGCTAAAATTGGAATGGTCACGAGAAAGCCTGTTTCTTTGCAATTAAATTGACAAGCTGTCTATGATTACCCTAGGGAACTTGGCAGCTGAGTGATAAAAAGACTGCAGTGTGTTGAAAGGTCTAATGCAACTTACTAGGTGGACAAAGACCACATCTGCTTAATATACTGATTGGGAGAGTTGTGGAATGTACTTGGCTATATTAGCTGAGGAGAGATGCTAAGGACACTTTTTCTTCTCTAAGACCCTGCTTAGAACCCATTTTAGAAACTACCCACACATATTTGGAAGCATGTATGAAAAAACAGTTTAGCACAATATCTGATGTTATTCAGCATGAACCTACCATTACAAATCACCAGAATTGAGCAGAAGTTTTGAAAGAATTAAAAATACCTTTAATCTAATTATGTTCGTAAAATTGTATATACTTGATACAAAAATTGGGTACTTGAGAAGATTTATTGTGGTAACAACTAAAGAGTTGAAAGAAAATGGATGATTTAATACAAAATATTAGGTAATAATTACTTGGGATATTCATCAGTGGACAGCCCTTGAGTTGGGCAAAACGGAAACTTAGGTTATAAAGGAGAAAACAATAACCAGCTTTTGGGGTGGTAGAAATTTGTGAAGACAGGCCGGGCGCGGTGGCTCAAGCCTATAATCCCAGCACTTTAGGAGGCCGAGATGGGCGGATCACGAGGTCAGGAGATCGAGACCATCCTGGCTAACACAGTGAAACTCCGTCTCTACTAAAAAAATACAAAAAAACTAACTGGGCGAGGTGGCGGGCGCCTGTAGTCCCAGCTACTTGGGAGGCTGAGGCAGGAGAATGGCATAAACCCGGGAGGCGGAGCTTGCAGTGAGCTGAGATCCGGCCACTGCACTCCAGCCTGGGTGACAGAGCTAGACTCCGTCTCAAAAAAAAAAAAAAAAAGAAATTTGTGAAGACTAACAAATACACCAATTTCAGCAATGTCTTCTTAATTTTGTTATATTCCTTAAAAGGGCAAATGCATGTAAAAAGCAAATGTTTCTTTTAACAGATTTAATAGATATTAATAGCACTCTATACTACATAGAGGATGACCATGTCTGCTTGCCTATCAGTTCTTTCTGAATCCCAAGAACCATTTATTTCAGCAATCTTGAAAAATGGTTTGTGACTACTTCCAAAGGAGGATTACCATTGGCAGGATTTCTGAAGTAGAAGTGTATTATATACTCCCTTGGCTTTACTTCAAAAACCAGAGATTTTCCAGTGAGCTGGCCATCACTGACTGGTCTTTGAGATCAGACCATGTGTTACTTCAACAAAATTATGCAAAGCTCAAAGTCATTCAAATGCTCAATGATGTCAACACTAGACAAAGATTCCTCAATATTATTTTCAGATTAACAAAACAACAATACCTTATATTAGTATAACACATTACATTTTACCAAATGATTTTATATCTAAAGTGACTTTATTCTTCCCCTTAACAACCCCATGGCATAGATTTTGTTGTCCCCATTTTAAAGACGAAGGAAGGGAAGGAAGTTCAGAAAGATGAGTGACTTGCCTAAAATCATAGTAATTAGCAGAGCTAAGTGTCTTTGCACTACAATTAAAGGAAGTTGGAGAGCAGGGCCTAATGTGGAGGATAGCATGAGATGTTTAAAAAAGTCCCTCATTTGCAAAACCTAAGTCAACACATTTGTGTAAACTGAACATTCAAACTTCCCTTTTAGGATAACTGGATGAGATGATATATGTCTGCTGATGCCTTCAGCCAGACTCTTAAGAATGTGAATCAAATTATTGAGGAAAAAATACTTGTACTCATTCCTCCCATCATGTTGAAGGTTATAGACTTATGTACTCATTACTTGCCTTTTCTAAGAAAATGTGCATCTGGGAAGAGGCTGCTATACCATTCATTGCTTTTTCCAAATGTCCCCACTGCTATGAGCTAGTACAGTGCCTTGTACAAAAGTTGGGTTGAATAAATGCTTTTTGATACTAATTATCATTTCTGACAGATAGTAACCAAGTCGTGCTCCAAAACAATACTTTGCGATTCATCCAACTCTTGATAATTCACTGGAAAGAGGGGCTAGAAACAGCATGGATAATTGAAATCCATAGACAAACATAAACCTCATTTTACAAATAGCTTCAATCTCCTCCCTCAGCAAACCTTTAACTGGAGCTGATAACATAATTAGGTTGACTGGTTTGAGCTGGTTAAATGATAATTAGCGTCAAAACGCATTTATTCAACCCAACTTTTGTACAAGTTTGGGCTTTATCTTCCTCCACCTCCACTCTGGTTGAGGTACTGCTAAATGGAAAAATAGTTTAAAAAATAGCTAACAGATCGGGTGCTGTGGCTCATGCCTGTAATCCCAGCACTTTGGGAGGCCGAGGCGGGTGAATCACCTGAGGTCAGGAGTTTGAGACCAGCCAGGCCAACATGGTGAAACTCCGTCTCTACTAAAAGTACAAAAAATTAGCCAGGCATGGTGGCAGGCGCCTGTAATCCCAGCTACTCGAGACAAGGAGGCAGGAGAATCACTTGAACCTGGGAGGCGGAGGTTGCAGTTGAGCTGAGATCGCGCCATTGCATCTAGCCTGGGCAACAAGAGTGAAACTTCATCTCAAAAAAATATATATATAGCCAACAGAATTAATAAAATCAAGAGTTCACTCAAGTAAAACATCTCTTTTATTTTGACAACTGCACTATGTGCATGTGGTACTGAATGCTTTTTAATGAGACAGATATACAGTGCTAAACATATATTGTCCACCTTACTCTTCTACTTCTTTTGCTGACCCACATCACAATCCTGCAGTTACTTAACTACTTTCCTACCTGTCTTGTGTATTAAGCCATTTCTTGCCCAAACTGGTCAGTCTTATTTAAAAACAAAACAAACAAATTTAAAAAAGAGAGAAAAATGCTTTTATTTATTTATTTTATTTATTTTATTCATTCATTTATTCTAAATTAGCCAACAAACTTCTGGCAGTAGGATGGACACAAACTCCTTCAAAAAATGTAGCATAGTGTGAGATCAAGATCCAGAATAAAGTTTAAATATATATGTTTAAACCTATATATATGTGTGTGTGTGTATATATTTAGTTATAGTAATATTGGCTGTATGGACAAGCCTTCAAAAATGGTCAGGCCCCTTGATACATTTACAAAAACATTACCTTCTGCCCAAGGAAAGTGATGATATGTGAAAGTGATGATAAGTGAAGATACGATGAAAATTATTTAGAATCTTTATTTTACAACAGCAGTACATGGAATTTAAATACAAGATAGTTGTACACACTAGTTTGTGTCAGGGGGATACTTATAAGAACTGGAAACACTAATTGAATCAACACTGGTTCTTTACCAATATCCGTTTCCCCTTTTTTCCTTACCTGGATTTGTCTGGGACAACTACGTGCCCAGTTAAAATTTCTCACTTCCCCAGATTCTTTTACAGTTAAGGCTGTGTGATCTAGTTTACCCAATAATTGGTATGTAAAACTTTACCGAGTGAGGCCCTGGGCAAGCTATTATTTTCTTATAAAAAGGAACAAACTCAGATCACACACACCTTTTCCCCGTCTTTATTCTTTCTGCTTTGAATGCAGAAAAATGCATGGAGGTAAAGCCATCCATCTTATGACTATAAGGAAAAAAGCTACATGGTAAGGGTGAGGAACAAGAAAGAGAAAATTAGGTCACTGATGGAATTGTGGAGCTGCTGAACTAGCCCTTGCATGCCTCCCCTTAAAAGAAAAACAAATCCTTATTTGGTTAAGCCATTTTAGTAGGGTTCCTCTTAGAGGTGAAGGCAATAAGAGTCTGGCACACAGGTTTGTTAGAGCATTGTCTTTGCAGATACAGGTTCGTGGCACTCTACTTTGGCAGTCACTTACATTTTCTTCATATCCCTTAAAGTTATAACACACTCCAGCTGTAGTTTCCTGCAGCTATTGATCATATGTTTGTTGGACAATCCTCTCAGGCTACAATGATGTTTATAATGCCAATCACAAAGTCCAAGAATTTCCACCAATTACTAATTGCCTGATAATTTTAATATTTGGTTTCTTAATGGCATCTCAAGCCACGGTGAAACTTGTAATTTAATATCCAGAGTGAAACATGTAGATATTTAGGTATACATAGGTACATATCTAAATATTTCCAATATACAGTATATAGCAACTTAACAAATCAACATTGTATAGGAGAATGCTGAACAAGTTGTGCTAGATGAAGAGGTCATTCTGTGGGACAATCTGGAATGAAGTCTGTGATTGTCAATAGCCTCCTAGAACTGTTAATAAGTGAGCCTCTTCATACCTGTTGAAGGTGAGGGATTATAGGATTTGTGGTTGGAAAAAAATCATCACAAAGTTAACAAGGAGGTCATGAATTAAGCTACCACATAATTTTCCCATTTTCTTCTCATGACACCATCCCAGAATTTTGAGGCTCTGATACAACATTTACTACGTTACATAAACGTTATCTGTGTATATGTAGGTACCCAGGTGGGGGGAAACTCCTGGAGGGCAGGGCCCATATTTATTCACCTGTTTTCTGAGTGTCTGTCACATGGTGGGTGCTGAGTACACATTGAATCAAAGCTGGTGTGATAGGGAAAAAGAAAGAGTAGAATTTAGAATTGCAAGCTTTTCTTTTAATTCATTTTCTTTATGGTTTCCCAGTTAGAGGGAAGGGTAAATAACAGGGCAGATGCAGGGGTTTTGACACTTGCTTTTAGCGGGTGGTAAATAAATCCTGGGAAATCCTGAACAAATCAGGGAAGATAAATAATTTGTGCTTTAGCTTGGGAGGAGCATAGATGGCAAAATTATCACGAAAAAGAACGAACAACCAGTAGAGGAAAATCTTGACTCATTTAAAGTGTCTATATATCCATAAATTATGCTTTAAATGGCTTGTGGGTATCCTACTTAAATATTGCCTTCTTTAGTTTATATGCTAATTTCTTAATCATTTCTGAGTAGTTTAATAAAATTTTCTGTTTCTGTAAGAAAAGTTTAATTGAATGGGAAAACGTAATAGTTGTAGATAATTAAGACTAGGGGAAACTTGCTATTTGGACCATGAGTTCACAACAAAGACATCATTATTCATTAGAGATAAATTATTTGTGAGGAAATAACTCTCGATTATGTGCAAATTCCATCTATAAACAAACTGAACATCATAGGATATGAGTACTTTCATTTGTCAGATTACCAACAAGTTCTGCCTGGTGCTCTGTGTAAGATGAGCTGGCATCTAACTCTCCTTGAATAATCTTTGATTTTTTTAAGAATCAGACAATGGTTTATGATGTATGTTGTCACTATCAGTTAACCATGGTACCATGGTAGCCGGTCAGCCAGAACATCATATTTTGTACCTATACGGAATTCAGCTAGATTTCAGTCTCCATAAGGACAGCTTTTGCAAGTGATGAAGACCCACACAGCATCCCAGAACCCAGGGTTTCAGAAACATTGTTGCAAAATTTACCTGCTGAGAGAGCATTAGGCCCTTGCCCAAACTGGTCAGTCTTATTTAAAAACAAAACAAACAAATTTAAAAAAGAGAGAAAAAACCCAAGGAGTTGGCAATAAACACTAACTTACTTTTCCATCACTTTAGTGGTAGCCAGGAATAATTAGAATAAAGCATAACTGTTCAATTAGCTTTCAAGACTGACCAATTGCACTAAAATTTATTTTTATTACATTTGGGTAGCCTAGACCTTTCCAAATGTAGCTGTTTTCAAGTAATAACCAAGATCATTCCTTTCTTTCATAAAAGTTAATAAGCTGAGGAACAAATTCTTATTTTATACACTGGGGGGATTCGAAATGGAAATCAACAATTCTGAGTTTCTCTTCGGAGCCCTTCCCAATGACCAATTCCAAATCCTAACTAGGAAAGTGGCATATTCCATGGGCTTGCAGTAGACGTGGGATCAGAAAGCCTGAATTTTCTCTACCTGGCATTGAACTGCTAGGTGACATTGGGTGGCATACTTCTCCACTTAGGGTCTGACTGGTTTTAGGACACTGTCTCTGAGCAGATGAAGCACCGTTGACGTGCAGCAGGCCCTGGCATTCTCATCATGCCCGTGGGATGAAACTCTCACAACAGCCTACAATTCACCTTGACTGCAGCCATTCCTTGTGTCTCTCCGTCCTTCCGGTAGTTCATTCTCATGAGGCAGTTTGTCACCCTTTGTTCCTCAGAAGTGTTGCACATAAAGAATCTTTCAGATACCAATTCTCTCACAGGCCCTTCTTCACGTCCTGTCCTTTTGTCTGTCTACAAACGCTCCCAGGGACTTTTTCTTTCTTCTCATGGTATAATTTTGACCCCATGTTTAAGACATCTTAAAAAACACTTACTTTCTCTCCACAGTCCTTATTTTGCCAGATTCTTCGTCTGTACAACCTCTGCCCTTCCTCTGGCTTCCCTATGACCATCAGACTTCTGTTCTTTGAAACTTGTTCTATCACCTGGATTTATCATTTCGAACTCTTCCCACATTCTATTCATTTTCCTGGAATGTTGCTGTTGAGTCCTGTTCCCGTTTCCTTCCTTTGCTGTTCATAAGTGGCTGGAGGTGGGGAGAGACCACGGGTCTGGAAAGAAAGAGACCTGGAAGATGGCGGTAGGCCCATGTGAGAGTGGGCAGTTAATTAATTTCTCTTAGTCTCTGTTTTTTTCCCCACGTAAAGTGCAAGGGTTCCTATTTCTTTGTACTTAGGGGAGTCAGGAAAACACAAAGTGATTGTTACACTAGGGACACTAACCACAACACAAGCCATTTGCTTAGCAAAAACAAGAAAATCACAGGTTTATTTGATGACATGGCAATGAGAAAGATGGAATTTGGGGCTATTGACCTAAGTAACAGAGAGAGGCTGTCTAAAAGGAAATGATATTTATTTGGGAACAGAGCATTGGAATGGGAATACACATGCCATAGTAAACTATAGGCATGCAAGGAGGTAAAGAAAGACAAAGGCTTTTAAAGGAAAAATGAGGATTATATCATTGTTTTGAGATAATTATCCTTGGCTATAAAGATCCATAACAATAACAAGGGTGATATCAGTCCAAGGCTGGAGAGGCAGTCGCTGGGTGGATGTTCTTGCTGAAGTATTTTTCGTGTAAGGCTGTAATGGTCTTTGAGCAAGGACTGTGGTTTTTGCAGGGTCTTTTGTGATAATTTTTGTTATCAGGCATTTATGCATGAGAACCTTTTTTTTCATAGCCTTCTGCAGCTATATTTGTCAGGGTTCTCTTAATTAATTTTTTAACACAAGTGACTCCATTTTGTTTCTGACAACTTTCACAGGCTCAGGGCAGCATATTGGCTTTTTTTTTTTTTTTTTTGACACAGGAGAAAGCTCATGGTTTATTAGATTGGATTAAAGCTGGTCGAGTTAAGTAGATTCAATTGGACTTTGCCAATGAAGTAAACATGAACTCTCTGCTTTTCCCAACTCAGTAGCGGAATTTTTAAGTTATGTTTCATGGATGTCTAGGATAGGTTTCCATTCTGTAATAATGGGAAATAATCATGACCTTTATTTTAAACAAAAACCATTGTGGAGGTGGATCCAGGATGCAAATAAAAATTATGCATCATTTTGCATAGTTGACATGATGCATTTGAAGCATAAAACATTGCACACACTATAAACAAATGAAAAGCCCGAGTCAGTCCTGTTAGGCCCGGGCTATGACTGATTGCAGCCTGAGGGCCGTGAAGTAAGTAACAGTCTGGAACTATGGTTTATCAACAATTTCATTTTCCTGAGACAACTTTATCCTAGAGAGCTGGAAAAGTGCGGCGCCTCGATTGGAAGAGGATCGTGTGTTTTTCGAAGTATTTTCAGTTTCATCGTCTCAGGTTTGCACGCAGCAAAGTTGCTTTCACAAACTCCTGCTTAAAACGTATTTGGGCATAATAGCTTCCAGAGATTTTATTACCCCTAGAGTTAGCCCTGAGAAGAATACACTCGAAAATGTCAGTGGCAAACTGGAAAATGTTATTTTGATTCCAAAAAAAAAAAAAAAAGACAAAATCTGAAATACCCAGCTTACCTTTGTGGGTTTCTTTCTCTTTCCTTTTTTCTTCGAGGGAAGGGAATTGGTGGGATGGGAAGCATTTTTATTTTGCCTCCTGTTCTTTTCTGAATAGGCATTTAAAAGTGCATAACAAACTCATCCCTTTCAAGGCCCATTCTTTTTGTGTGATAGGGAGAAAGGAGAAGGAGGAGGGCCTGGGCTTTTACAGCGCGGTTTCCCATTTCTCCAAGAGTGGCTGCCCGCGTGGGCCTCCCCGGCACCTCTCACCTCCCTTCCTGAAAAGAAACTCCGAACTGCCCAGAATCCCAAACTCATCTAAGCGCGGGGGCACGCAGCCGACTGGCATTTGAGTCACCCACCACCTTCCCCAGCCGGCCAGCTAATTGTTTTGTCAGTTTATTAGGCGTCAAAGAAGTGAGGCCGGGCTGGTAGCGCAATCCTGGGCCTCCCGCCACGGAGGCGCGGGCCGGGAGCCCCGGCTGGAGATCTGGGAGTGCCAGGGGCGCTGGGCGGCCGTCGCCCCGTACGCGGCCCCAAGGAAAGGCAGCGGCGAAGTGGTTAAGGAGCGAGCGCGCTGCTGCGGGGCGCGAGCGGGCCGGGCGGAGGCGTGCTCCGGCTGAGCGGCGCCCGCGGCAGCCCCAGCGGCAGCTGCGGCGAGAGGAGCGCGGGCGGCGTAGGGAGCGGGCAGGACGCGCCCAGAGACACGCAGAGAAAGGGCAGCGCCGCCGCCTGCTGCAGTCCTCGGCGCGGTTAATCACGCGCTCCCCTCTCGCTGCTGATTTGCAAGAGCAGATTAATCAGAGAGCGCGGCTTGATGAAATTTGCTGTTATTGTGCCCATTTTTAGCAACATCTTTTATTATCTTCATTATTCATTTACAGGGGACCGGCATCAATTATGCAAATGAGTTCACAGACTTTGCAGATTACTTCATTTGCCGCTATTGTTTGTGGAAATTTAATTATTAAATATTATTAAGCTTGCGTTTTCTTCAATTTTCCAAGGCTTAGTTTCATTTGATTTTTCCTCCAGCTGCTCTTCTTTCCTTTCAGTGCCAAAACAGCTCCTCATCAAAGCGGCTCTGGCATGTGAAGACCAAATAAAATCTCCTCAATTTAATAATTTTGATGTTAGTCCCTTGTTCTCAGCTGCTTGCTCAAAGCAATGCAGAGAGGAACGCAGAGCACATTCAATTTAATGAGCAGAAATTGAATTCAAGTTTGTTCGGAATTGACTTCAATTAAGCAGAGTCTTAATGATAAATTAATCTCTTTTCTTTATTCCCCAGAATTTGTTTTTCAAAGTAGGAAATTGGACTACATTGAAAGACCAAATAAAGAATACCAATTTTAACTAGATCATGGAACTGATAGCAAAATTTAATTCTTTATAGTAACGTACTTGGACAAATAGCATTCTTTCTATGGCGTGTATTATAATTTATATTCATTGTTACCACTTACACTTCCATGGCGTGGATGAAATGGCAGTTGAATTAAATATGGGCTTGTAATAGACTTCAGAGTTTTAATCTTTATTAAGAAACTCTAATTGAATGCATAATTAGCTTTTCAGGCTTTAGGAAATTCGGTTTAATATCTATGTGAACTGAAAACATTGATCAGGAATTTTAAAGCAATTTTTATGAATTTATTTTTGAGGAGAAATTATCAGGCTGTACATAAAATGGCATTTTAAGCTGAACAGCAAGAATACGAGAGGCAAGGAATTAGGTTCATCCTGTGTTGTTACAGACACCCAGCCAGCGCTTCCTTGGAACCAGGACCAACAATGGTAATTTTAAGTTCCTTTTATTAAAACCTCTAATGTTCCTCCAGGCCACCAAATCTATTATTCCTGTCCAGACCCTGCTGAAAATCAAACTCGCAGCTACTGGGGGATTTTAATGAGGGCGTTCATATTGATTGTTTGGTTACACTGTTTGGGTTTGCTGCCACTGTCAAAAATGTACCTGACATTTTTTTCACCTGAATCATAGATCATCTTTTCTGGAACATGCCGAGCACAATTCTCCATGCTCCAGTCTGCAAAGCACTCTATCTGCATATGCCAAATGTTATTATTGCAGTTCCTTCAGGAGTGACCTTAGAAGATGTTTGTTCCAAAGAACTTCAAGCTGTTCACTGTGGTATATTCATAGTCGCAAATTTAAAATACATCAGTGAGAGAAAATACATTCGGGCTGTGTACTCTTTCGCAGAGTGCATGGGTCCCCTCTGCCTGCTTCCTGCTCCTTTCACATACTTGTTCTATTACTCTTGGCCACTCAGACATAGTGCGTGCAAATTCGACTTTGCTGTGATTTTTAAATTGAAATGCATGTGATGGAGATTATCTTCCTTGTGTGACAGTACAGTATTGTTATTTCCAGTACTTTTCAGAGTCTACCTGCTCTATGTTAGAATTAAAGACTTATATAATAATATAATATAAAAATGGACAGCGCTCTAAAAAATCACCTGGTTCAACTCCTGTGTTTTAGAGATGGCTTTATAGATGAGGAAACTGAGGTCCGTGAATGTTATGTAAATTTTCCAAGGCCACAGAGTCAGTCAGAGACAGAGACAGTCTAAAACTTGCAGGTATACTAACTTCTGGACCAAGAAATGCTTTTTCACTATTCAAGTTTTTCACTCCAAGTTATATAGTGACATCTTTGAGTAAGTAGAAACTAGTTTAAAAAAGACAGGAATTAATTTATTGTCTTGTTCAAACTGGGAAATATATTGATTAAAGTGCATAAAAGCACACACAAATGCGGTAAGCCTATTTATCTGCATCTCAGACAATTGGGAAGCCTAAATAAATGGGATTGTTTTGTGCTCTGCTTTAGTGAGAGAGGAACAAATGAAAAGTTAATAGGCTAGTATCAGAGAGTTTTTAAATAAAAAAAGCAAGAAACACTATAGTGCTATATGCTCTGTGCATATGAAGTTCTATCTTTAATGGTGGGGAATGGCAACATTTTAAATTACTATTTTCATTATTTTTTTATCCCACCTCTACTGAGATGTGGGTGTCCCAAACCCCTTTCATTTCATTGCAATCTTTCATTTGTTCAACCTTAATGGGCTGAGAGCACCAGACAATTTGCTGGATGTTGAAAATATGAAGACTGATAAGTCTGGTAAGGAGGTTATAGTGCAGCTAGTGGGGGAAAATACTTATTATTGTATGAAATAGCAAATGTTCTAATGTGCGCACAGAGCACTGGGGGGCCACACTGAGGGGGTATCTAAGGCGGACCAGGAGACTAGGAAAACTTCTCCATGCAGTGATTCCTTGAGCCCTACCTCCAAAGGCAGCTTACCAAAGTGAAGAAGGCGGTGATAGGATGGGGTAGGGTTGATGCAAGGAAGGCTTCACCAGATAGGAGGAAAATCCTGTGGATGGGTAGCTGAAGTTTTGTGCCAGGAAATGTTGGGCGGTTGAATTACGAGGCCGAGGGTCAGGAGACCCTTAAGTCTTTTTTGTATTGAGGATAAGTCATTTAACCTTTCAGTTTGGAGAGCCTGTTTAAGTAGCTTCACTGAGTACAGATATTCCTTGAATCATAGTTATCTCATTTTCATCCCTTATTAACTAATATCTTAGTATTGCTTAGTACTTCAGCAGTTATTAGCTGGAATGTAAAGGAGGTTAGAGGAATTTGGAGGATGGAATGGGAACAGGAAATGGGAGGATGAAAAGAGAATGAGGAATGAAGACACTGATGAAGGTGGGAAGGAGGCACCTGAAATAAACTGTCTATCTCGAGCTTTGCCTAAATTTGAACCCTTGGTTTGTTAAAATCACCTCTGCCCCTTCTGTTCACAGATAATGGCTAGAATTTTACAACTTCTACCTCGGAAACACTATATAGTAAGAATTTGTAAAGTTTGTAATGAACGACTGTAAGAGCTCAATGCCCCAATGAAATGAAAACAGATAAAGTCATATATTATGTCTTGGAGTATCATATCCAAGTTTTTAAAAATCAGCCTTCAATTTTTTAGTGAGCAGAGTTGCTCAGTTAATTAGAACATTGAGTTAATCAGAATACCACATTTCCCCACCATTCTAAATAAATTAGCTTACTAAGTCTATTTTCTTACTTTCAGACCTATAAAATTGAGTTTTCAATCCTCTGTGTGAGAAAACTAAGGTAAATATTAAAGTAGCATACATAAAAGCATTACAGACAAGACCAATGACATTTTCTTCCAATTAAGATAAAAAATTTCAGACACAATTACATAATTTCAATGATAAGAGTTCAACATGTTAAAAAATTGGTTTAAAAATATGTTAAAGGAAGCGGTAGAAAATTAAACAAAAGTCTTAAGAGATGTGATATCACTTGAGAGTGAAGGTTATGTTTATTATTTATAGTTGATTCAATTCAGAGACACTGATTTAAAGATCTGCTCAAGCTTCAGTTAAGGGTAAAAGAGTAAGGATTTTCTTCTGCACCTGTCACCTTAAGCTGAATGAAAACAACTGCTCGGAAAAATTCTCAATGTGTGTAAGTGCAACTTGAATCTGAAATGATGGGGCTTTTAGATGGCCAGTGAATCAGGTGTAATGTTAGAACCCCCACTGATGGACGTTAGCTGGGGACCACTGATGAGAGAACATCTCTTCACTACTTTTCTTCTGAGGACTTTAGCAGTTGTCTTGTCAGTCTTGAACAATACACATTTTTCTACCTTATTTATCAGCTTTGCAATCCCAAATCCACCCACTGGGTTCTCTTGTCTTTGTGTTTGCATCTCTTACAGGTTCCTCTTGAAAGATCATTTCTCTTGACCTGCGCTCTCAGTTTGAGGCAGTGTAAGTGATATTTGGACTTTGTGTCTCTTTTCTTTCTGTGATAATCTAACTGCCTTGCCACTTCTTCTTATAGAATAAGACAGCTTTTCTAAACCCAGCATTATTTATTGTACTTTCATGGTTAATTTAATTAGATGAAACCAACATTTATCGAATCAGTTTTTGTAAGGCACCATCTGAAGGATCTTGAGAGCTACAAACATGGCCAGGAGGGCTACTGTGCCCTCAAGCAGTTCATATGTGAGTGGTTAAGGTGACAGAGAAGGAAATATTTATCATCAATATAATAATAAGTGTTATAATGGAGACAGGGCTCTGAGGAAAGAAAGAGTAGGATCACTCAAGTAGGAAAGAAATGTAACCTGAGTGTTAAAGAATCAGCTAGAGTTTGTCAAGCCCTAGATGGCAGTGATGGAGAAGAATGGAAAGAGCATGGCTATCCCAGTCAGAGAGCTGGGTTAGGATCTGCTGCATACCTGCTGAGCCAAGTGTTTCACCTTGGAAACTCAGTTGAGAGAATGGCATCTTCCCTGCAGAGCATGTGGTCATATATTCCTTGTCTCTTAGAGTACCACCATCTGCACTTCCTGCTCAAAGTGAATTTGGCCTCTGGGTACTATCTCTGCCCTATATTTTTCCCCTTCAGTGTACCTAGAGGGAAGTCATATTTCAGGGTGAAGTCTACATAGAGGCAGGAACTGAGGAGCAGAGGAGAGTGGAAGTTCATACATGCTTGACTTCTGTGTGTGTGTGTGGTGTGATGTGTGGTGTGTGTGTGGTGTGTTGACTTGACTTCTGTGTGGTATGTGGTGTGTGCATGGGGCATGTGGTATGCGTGGTGTCTGGTGTGTGCATGGGGTATGTGTATGGTGTGTGTGGTGTGTGGTGTATGGTGTGTGTGTGGTGTGTGTTGTGTGTGGTGTGTATGGTGTGTGTGTGCTGTATGTGGTATGTTTGGGGTGTGGTGTGTGTGAGATGTGTGATGTGCAGTGTGTGTATGGTGTGTGTGTGGTGTATGGTGTGTGGTGTGTAAGGTGTGTGTGGTATGTGGTATGTGCATGGTATGTAGGGTCTGTATGGGGTGTATGGTGTGTGGTGTGTGAGGTGCATGTGGTGTGCAGTGTGTGTATATGGTATGTGTGTTTTTGGTGTGTGATGCATGTGGTGTGTTCTTGGTGTGTGGTGTGTGTTGGAGTGTGTGATGACTTTGGGGTGTGGGGTGTGTAGAATGTGTATGGGTGTATGAGTGCATAGTGTGTGTAGTGTGTGGCTGTGTATGGTGTACATGGTGTGTGGTATGTGTATGTGGTGTGTGTGGTATGTTTGGGGTGTGTGGTGTGTGTGAGGTGTGTATAGTGTGCACTGTGTGTGTATGGTGTGTGTATGTGTGAGTGTGGTGTGTGGTGTGTGTGGTATATGGTATATGCATGGTGTGTGCGGTCTGTATGGTGTGTGGGGTATGTCGTGTATATGGTGTGTGTGTGCTGTATGTGGTATGTTTGGGATGTGGTGTGTGTGTGTGTGTGAGGTGTGTGGTGTGCAGTGGGGGTATGGTGTGTGTGTGGTGTATGGTGTGTGGTGTGTAAGGTGTGTGTGGTATGTGGTATGTGCATGGTGTGTAGGGTCTATATGGTGAGTATGGTGTGTGGTGTGTGATGTGTGTGTGGTGTACAGTGTGTGTATATAGTGTGTGTGTTTTTGGTGTGTGATGCGTGTGGTGTGTGTGGTGTGTTTTTGGTGTGTGACGCGTGTGGTGTGCATGGTGTGTTTTTGGTGTGTGACGCGTGTGGTGTGCATGGTGTTTTTGGTGTGTGATGCGTGTGGTGTGTGTGGTGTGTTTTTGGTGTGTGATGCGTGTGGTGTGCATGGTGTTTTTGGTGTGTGATGCGTGTGGTGTGCGTGGTGTGTTTTTGGTGTGTGATGCATGTGGTGTGCGTGGTGTGTTTTTGGTGTGTGATGCGTGTGGTGTGCGTGGTGTGTTTTTGGTGTGTGATGCGTGTGGTGTGCGTGGTGTGTTTTTGGTGTGTGATGCGTGTGGTGTGCGTGGTGTGTTTTTGGGGTGTGATGTGTTTGGTATGTATGATTTGTGTGTGGTGTGTGTGTGTGTGTGTTCTCGCCCTTCGATTTTTTTCTGTACTGGTTTTCTTGCAAAGAAAAGATAAGGAATACATTTTGGAAGAAAAAGTAAAAACATATGAAAACCTTCCCCCTTATATCTTTCCACCACCCTATTGTTTGTATGCTTAAACTTCCTGGCAAACATTAAGTACTCAATAAATTTATGATGAACAACAACAACAAAAAAAGTTGAGAAACAAGCAGATGGAACAAAATGAACCTAATTCAAAGAGGTTCTTAGAGCTTTAGTATTTTTTGAGAGTCAAAGTCATTAATTTTATTCTGCCTCCCCTACCCCCATCCCATCAGTGGCTAATGGCTTTCAAATAAACAGGGATATCATGTGAAAATGATCTTAACTTGGTGTTATTTTGGACACAGAAAGAGTGTGGTATGAAAGAGTTAACTTTGATTTAAAAAATACCAACAAGGAATCAACTATGCTCACGGTAAATGCCCATGTGAATATCATGACAAGTCTATGGGAGAGTGAAGTGGTAAGATGTGGAGATAGAAGGAAAGTGGAGGAGACAAAGATGGGAAGAGAAAAAGAGACAGGGGAAGCAGGGAGAAAGAAAAATAAACTGGAAGGATGGAGGCAGAATGGGAGAAAGAAGGAAAAGGAAAGAGGGCATACAGGGTCTGAAGTTCAGGAAACCATATATTTTTCAGACTTAGGAACTCATTTCTGGAGTTGGTTTCACCGTGTTGTCACCTCATCATATTTCCTCAAAATTCTCATTAACCACTGTTTATAGCTGTTTAACTGCTGCTTACCTTTGGATTTTCAAGGGTTTGATTCATAATGGGATAGATAATCAGAGAAGCCCATCACGGGGAAATAATTATTCTCTTGGTGTATTATCTCTGGCACGTATCTGGGCCCTGAGCAAAGGGTTTCCATGTTCCTACATTAAGAAGTTGGAGGTTTATTGAGATTGCTTCTATTCAATAGCAGGATTTGATATTTTTTCCCCTAAGATGCCATCATATTTCATAATTAGCTAAGCATTACATATTCTCTCACTTGGTTGCATTTTTGAAATGCTACATCTTGTTCATCTGGTATTACCTTCTAGGGAATACCAGTCCTAAGTCGCAGGAAAACAGCAGGACACCAGTTTGGAAACCCTCACAAGGGAGAGGGCTGCTCTGGGGTGAGGTTGGGGCTGCTTTGCAGGAAAGGTATTTATGGTAAGTATCAGTTTTTAGTTTAAAAATTATTCTGTTAAGTGAGTAAATGAGCTAAAGTAGAACTGAGGAGGAAGAATCATACTGAAAAAATAAAAGTGTGAACTTCCTGTTTTAAAGAGTTTCATGAATTTTTAGGAAATGCCTTGTGACAGGAAGAACTGCAGTTTCAATGCAGCTTTGAAATGTAGGATGAAAACATGGAGATTTTTCTGTTTGTTCTTCTGCTTGTTTCCATTTCCATGAATAGCTTTCTACTTTGGGGACCTTCTCCCACTCCAGCTTGCCATGCTGTTTTAGTTGGCTTTTGAATATCGATAACCAAAGATGTTTACTGTCCTTTAGTGAAAAAAGGAAAAAAGAAATCTTGCGTTTATTTCTTAGGTGAGGAGGAGAGGGTTGCCAACATACAGTTTTGGAGTCCGTATTTCAAAAAAAGTCACCCTTCTTATTTAGCATTGTCCTTCATAATACAAATTGCAAATAAGGCAGAGTGCCAGTACTGAAAAGTAATTTCAATTAAAATTCCCAGGGCTTTTCAGGGCCGACACAGGAGTCAGCCTTAACACAGTGTCCTTGAGTCTGGACACAGCTTACCTGAAAAGCTTCAAAGAGGGACAAGTAATTTTAGTGTCACCTCTTTTGTACCCCCTGCTTTCCCAACACCTTCACCCTACCAAGCCATAAACAAGGCTGATGACTGCCCTTTCCAGTAAAAAGGAGGCTTGGTGATTGTTTGCCTGGAAAAGCTGGTAATGGACTACTAAATAGTTGTTTGTGAAATCACTGCACAGTACAGTGTTTACTTGTTGCTGCAAAAATATTTCTATTTACCCAGTTGTGGATAAAGAGCAGATCATTTGACAAGGCCTCAGAGTAAATGATATCCCAATATTCCCGTCTGTCTTCTGGTGCGGGTTCCTGCATTTTCTGTTGTTGTGCAAAAGAAGGAGACACTACAGGATAGCGGCCACAGCAAGCAGGGCTGGTCTACTGTGATGGAATATCCTGCACTGCAAGTTTGGTAGCCTGGTCCAATGGCACTGTGTCCCCTGCCATCAAGAATCCACACCTTGTCATGGCATTTAAAAATCACACAATTGGCCGGGCGCGGTGGCTCAAGCCTGTAATCCCAGCACTTTGGGAGGCCGAGACGGGCGGATCACGAGGTCAGGAGATCGAGACCATCCTGGCTAACAAGGTGAAACCCCGTCTCTACTAAAAATACAAAAAAAAAAATTAGCCGGGCGAGGTGGCAGGCGCCTGTAGTCCCAGCTACTCAGGAGGCTGAGGCGGGAGAATGGCGAGAACCCGGGAGGCGGAGCTTGCAGTGAGCTGAGATCCGGCCACTGCACTCCAGCCTGGGCGACAGAGCGAGACTCCGTCTCAAAAAAAAAAAAAAAAAAAAAAAAAAAAAAAAAATCACACAGTTATGCTGTCCTTTAACATTAAGGCTACTGATAAAATCAAGAGTTGCTTTGGAGAGGGGGACATTAAACTGATATCCATCAGTAACAATGAGCCCCAATAATAACTAACACTCACTGACGATTTATGTGCCAGTTACTGCGCTAGAGGCTTTACCTTTATTATCTCATTTAACCTCAGATGAGTGCAATGAGGCCAGTACTATTATTATTGTTAGGTTGCAGATGGGGAGACAAAGGCACATAGGACGTTATTTTATTTTATTTATTTTATTTTGCCAAGTTTTATTGTTGACAAGAAGAAGAGTTGTGGTTTGAACCTAGATTCGCTAACTCCTGAGCCCGTGTGTTCATCAGATTTGCATTAACAGAGAATGGGGTCCAGAGAAAAGAGAGTACTACAGGACAATTAAACTCGCATGTGGTCAGCTGGAGATAGTGTTGTTCAACAGACAAGGCTGGGTAGGGGAGTGTGGACGAGGGGAAGACTAATGGGCAGAATGAGTGGACCATCACGGAGAGGTTGAAAGGGAAGGACTAGTGGAGATGAATATAGGAAAACGGGAGAAGCTAAAGTGGTCAAAAGTTAATTTTACAGATTTGTTTATGGCTAACTTGACAGATTCATTTTCTTAGATGTTCTCTTGATCCTGAAATTGTAGGATCTCTATCCTTCTTTCACCGTTGTCAAATACATGTGTCAGTCACATAGTTTGCATGTCATTCTGTATCCATGAGGTCTTATGATCCTCACAGGCATTCTAATTCCCTTTTGCAGCAGAGTAATCCAAGGCAAAGGATTGGTGGCCAAGGTAAGACTGGAACTCATGTTGTTTGCTCTGATCTTGGTGCTCTTTCCAGCACAGCCCAGACAGCCTCCTATCTGTTGCCCTGGAATGTCTTGCAGGCCTCTTCTCTTTCCTCTCATAAATACCTTGCATCCCCTTCATTTTGGTCTGCTCTTGTTTTAGGCATTTTATTTTATTTTTTTTAATTTCTAAGGTATGGTACAAGTTAGACACATCCTACTCCAATCTTGGTCTGATATTTGGGTTCTGTTAATTCATCGTTATGTGGAGAATGCCTTCAGTGAAACACAACAAGCTGCAGAAAATATAATTCTCCCTTAATGTATATTTACTAAGTGTATTTATTATTCATCAGGATGTGCATTTTAAAATGTGAGTCTAGATTCCCTCACTTTTAATCCCAAACAAATGTTAAAAGATTTATTTTTATAATAATCCTGGAATGAGAGCTAAGTAAGCCTCCCTGAACACAGCTTGCCAAGTGGTGGATGTTAGCTCTATATATCCACACTAGATGCTCAATCTGCAGTTGCTTGTCGTCTCTTACTGTTTCTAGTGGTGATGTACAGAAGCGTATGAGCACACCAGGGCCCGTCAATGGTTGTAATTTGTTGGCACCAAGTCTAGGGAAAGAGTACTGCAAGCGAAAATGTTAAAAGTCCCTTTTCTTTGCAAGATATGGATAGATATGGTGGGAGAAATAAAGGCAGATGGACAAAGAAAAGGGAATATGTGGGCCAGGAGACAAGAAAATGCCCAAAAATAAACATCAAAAACCTCAAGGTACTATCCACATGAAAGTGTTCGAATAGCGTATGAAGAATTAATACGAATGCATTAAGCATGAGGAATGAATAATTCCTTGTTTCCCACTTTGCAAGAAGAGAAGGCTCTCGAGAGCAGGTGCCAGTGTGGGGTTGGTACAATGGAGAATTCTTAGTAATTGTCAAAGGCCAGTTTACATGATGATACAATGTTATCTCTTCAGTTAGGCTAGAGATCCCTTTGAACAGGGTGCTTCAGATGACTTTAGTAAGAGCCTTCACTCATTAGTGGTCTTTGTTACCTTTCCAAGTGATCATTCATTCCTCAGGATTCCAGCATGTAGAAGATTCCTGCTAATTGGTTTCAGAATCCTTTCTCATTTGTGAGGACCACTGAAGAGCTTCATTTCTGCCCAAATAATTTTTTCTTTAGTTAACCCACAACACCCATAATATATTAATAATTAATGTTGATACCTGGGTTAAAATAGTTCAATTAAAAATAGTTCAATTTAAGATGTCATTTAATATAGATCTTGGAATATTTTCTTCTTTGAGGTTGAGCATCACTATATCTAAAACATAGTATGGCCAGTTTTATAGCTACAGATATAAACATAGTAAGTGTGGAAGTTAATAAGAGAGTGATACCCCAGTTTTATGAAACAATTTTTTTCTTACATTGGGTAAAATCAATGAAACTAAAGCAGAGACTGATCTCTATGATTTTGAAAATGCTCTCAAATGAGTAGAGGCAAAGATGGAGGACAAGGAATCCCATTGTCTTACAGAGATGCTGAGTTCTACAAACACATCCTGTTACGATAAATTCTTCTGATATAATTCCAGTGGAGAAAAGTACTTGAGGAAATACTTGCATTACATTAAAACTTTATAGCCGGGCGCGGTGGCTCACGCCTGTAATCCCAGCACTTTGGGAGGCCGAGGCGGGCGGATCACAAGGTCAGGAGATCGAGACCACAGTGAAACCCTGTCTCTACTAAAAATACAAAAAATTAGCCGGGCGCGGTGGCGGGCGCCTGTGGTCCCAGCTACTCGGGAGGCTGAGGCAGGAGAATGGCGTGAACCCGGGAGGCGGAGCTTGCAGTGAGCCGAGATCGCGCCACTGCACTCCAGCCTGGGCAACAGAGCGAGACTCCGTCTCAAAAAAAAAAAAAAAAAAACTTTATGGTGTGCAGTACAGTTAGGAAAATTGGACATAGCTTTGACCTACCTTTCAAATGTAATCCTAGTGTGTATATAGTGGCATACCAGTTAGATAATAATTAAGGTAAGAGTTAGATTTAATCAAAGAATCATTTTTACCCATGTAATATAACAATTTGCAAAAAAAAACCCAAGTAAAACAATTTTAAAGAAATAATAGAAAATAACCACTTTCTAAAATGAAAGGAAAGAATGACAACAAATCAAATCAACTAACTGTACTGTGGTTGCTCTTTGGCCTCTGTCTCGAACTTCTCTGTTCAATGCCACAATTCTTTCTCTTCTGGCAGACTTCTTGTTGACCAATGCCTTCCAAGTTAACTCATCTGACTGGGAACAAAACTGTTCTCCTCACTGTTAGATACTAAGTGACATGACCTCTGCATTCTTACCATAGCCCTTAGCATTTGATAAAAGAATTAAGTAGAAATACTTTGTTATTTTTTGCTGAACTTGATGCCTGTAATAAATGTCACTGGTGTCATACAAAATAATTTATAAATTATTTTTGAAAAGAATTATTCCAACTACAGAGCAGGCGGGGAAGGAGACAAATGGGAATGATCTGTGAGAGGGCATTTCTATAATGACGTCATAAGAGCCAAGAGGATTTCAGTAGCAATTCTATTCATGCCAAGAACAGGAAAAAACAATGTAGCAGGCTTGATGATTCTGTTTGTTTTTTAGTTGTTTTACCCTTTCCTAGGTGATTGGAGAAAATAAAAGGAGTGGTGGTATGGAGACTTCAAATCGGCTTGTGTTAGTTTACTTGTGTGAATTTATATTACCTCCTACTAAGTTTTATGAAACCCCTTTGCTAACCAAAAGAACAGTCAGGGACAAGATTACTTGGATTTTATAATCCTTTGTCTCAAAATATTGCAGATGTGAAAGTAACAATGGTTAGCAAAGCATGCCGCACCAAACAGGTTTTACATTTTTAGTAAAATTTCCAAATGAGCATTGTATCACTGAAATGTTGTCAAAGGTTATGTTTAGTTCATGAGACAGGCTCAAAACAATGAAGTTTTTCTCCCATACAAATTCCCAAGATGAGAAAGAATTAAAAAGGCAAATTAAGTGGAGAGAAGTAAATGTGACATTATTTCTCTAAAGTTGTTTTATTGCCTGCCAGGAAAATATCTTCAGGAGATGGACTGAAAAGGAAAAGACTTTTGTAGTGAGCATCTGAGCCACAGCAGATTTGTGGGTATTATTGGCTTTTTCAGACATCAAAAGCAAACTGTGTGAAAGATGATGGAGGTGCTCAAACAGGAATGGGGAATGAAAATGAGCAAATAGAAGATCATGCTCAATAAAAACACAAAACGATAATCAGAATAAATGAGACTATCAGTGCACAAGTAGAAGAAAATCAACTAGGAACATCTGTTCAGGTGAGGCTGAAATTAAGAGAATAATCAAGCTCTGGTCGTGTGCATTTGGAAAAAGTCTATGCAAGATATGATGAGTAGCATCTTATCCTTCACCCATGTGGAATGATCATATACTACCTTTGTACTTTCGTTAAAATTGGGATTTGTGGCTGTGGATGTTATACCTTCCCAGAAGCATACGTCTGTGGCAAAAATGCAATTGGATATGCTTTGGAGATTATGAAAATTTTAATGATAAAATGAAAAATTCTCAGAGAAATATGCAAAGATACAGTAATAATGAAAAACATTTCTAAGTGAACCCTGAATGAGTGAAATCACAATAGTATCAGACCATAAAAATTTTTGGAGAAATAATAAACATATAGAGAACATTCACATCAAATATATTAAATTCTGGTTCTGAAAAAGATAAGATACACACACTTCTCTATTCCTTCTGCTAAGTGCTATTACAAATTATGAACATTATGCATAAAATAAACACAAGCAAACTCTGAAGAATGGGGAGAAGACAGATGAATCAGGGACCTTGGAACCTGAGGAACAACATCTCAGTGAACTCCCTGAGTTTTAGTTTTGCCATATATATCCCAGAAGGCAGTAGCATAGAAATGCCAAAAGTGCAAACAGACAAAAAAAGCTCCAATAAAAGCTTTGTCTATTTAGCCAAAGAACTAGGAAAAGCTCATTCTAGCAAAACAGAAAAATTTTAGAAATTTGTCTCCCTACTGTATCCATACATCACAGAAAAAATGGTGGTCCTATTTCCACCCGTGTTGGCAAAGGTTGAATGGGAAGTCTGGACTTCCACCCTGACCTGGAGATAATGGGGTACCTCTTCCACTGGTTGCCGGGGTGTGTCAGAGTGTAGAAAGTAGGATTTGCTTCTTTTCCCAGAGGTCATGAGCCAGTCTCTTTCCATGGTGCTATGAATGGAATCTGAACTTCCACTGCCATTCAGCAGAAATGAGGCAGCATCCTATTCCCCTGTAGTGTTGTGTTAGAGGAAACTTGTTAAAACATAAGATTTAAATAAGATACAAAGTCTAATAAGATAATAAACATGATGTCCAGAATACAGTAAAAATCACTTGTCATACCAAGAGCCAGGGAAACCTAAATTTGAATGATAAAATATTATGAACAGAAGACAACACCAACATGGTATAGATGTTTGGATGATCTGACAGGGATTTTAAAGCAGCCATCATAAAAATGCTTCAGTGAGCAACTATAAACACACCTCAAACAAATGAAAAACATGGAAAGTATCAGCAGAAAAATAGGAGATATAAAGAAGAACCAAAAGTAAATGTTAGAACAGAAAAATACAGTAAATAAAATTAAAAACTCATTGGATCGGCTCAACAGTAGAATGGAAAAGACAAAGAGAAAAATTAGCAAACTTGAAAATAGAACAATAGAAATCATCCTATCTAAATAACAGAGAAAAGATAGATTAGAAATAGTGAACAGAGCCTCAGAGACCTGTGTAACTATAAAAAATGATCTAATAATTATATCAACCAAGTCCCAGAAGGAGTGGAGAAAAACCATGGGGTTGAAAAAGTATTTGAAGATATGTAATAAGAGCTGAACACTTCGAAAGTTTGACAGAAGACAAATCCACAAAACCCACAAAACCCACAAACCTACAAAAACCTACAAAAGACAAATTCAAGAAGCTGAACTGACCCCAAATAGGAAAACCCAAAGAAGTCCCTGCCAAAACACATATTAAGAATCAGCCTCAATTAGTAGATTACATTAATGTTCATGACATTGAGGATACAGAATATCCTTCAGGGACTTCATAAACTGGAAATGCTGTTTCAAAGCATGTTTTTGGATTGCAATGTTTTTCTTCCCGGTTGTTAATCCTGTGAAATGGGACATAATCTCTGTTGATCACATTTACACAAATCAATGTATTTTAATGACTTTATAAGTAAAAGGACCTACTTTTGAAAAACAATAACTCAGAGTGCATCATAGACCTCAGTATAAGAGCAAAACTGTAAACTGTTAGAAGAAGACAGAGAAGTAAATCTTGTGACCTTGGGTTAGGCAAAGACATCTTAATTATGACACCAAAAGCACAAGCAACAAAAGAGAAAATAGATAAATTGGACTTCATTAAAAATTTAAAACTTTTGTGCTTGAAGGTTACCATCAAGAAAGTGAAAAGACGACACACAGATGGGAGATAAAAAGCAAATATCTGATAGGAGACTTGTATCTGGAATAGATAAAGTACTCTTACAACTCAATAATAAAAGGACATAATCCAACTGAAGATGGGGTAAAGATTCTGAATAGACACTTCTCCAAAAATGGTATAGAGAAGGCCAATAAAAACCCAAAAAGATACTCAGCATTCTTAGCCATTAGGGAAACTCAAATCAAAACCACAATGAGAGACCACTTTATACTCACTCCGATGACTATAATGAAAAGGACAGACAATAACAAGTGTTGATGAGAATGTGGAGAACGTGAAATCCTCATACTTTGCTAGAGGGAATGTAAAATCATGCAGCTTTAGAGGGGATTTTATTTTCAGAGACTTACATTCTAGTTATCATTTTTATATAGATTTTCCTGCAACAATTATATTAGTAGGAATTAGTAGTCACAATGGCTGTCAAAACAATCTGACAGTTCCTCAAAAGGTTAAATATAGAGTTACCATGTGACCCAGCATCCTATTCTGAGGCAATTGCCCACAGGGATTTAAAATATATGTGCAAACAGAAATGTGTACACAAATGTGGAGGTTGAGGGGAAGTGGAAAGTGATAGCTAATGGATACAGGGTTTTATTTGGAGATGCTGAAATGTGCTAAAATTGATTGTGGTGATCACAAAACTCTGAATATACCAAAAGTCACTGAACGGTATAATTTAAATGGGTGAAATAGTGTGTGAATTAGATCTCAGTAAAGTTGTTATTTTAAAATATCAAGTAAATCATATTAAATTATTATCTATTTCCTACTATGTTCAAAACATTACAATTACTCTCATCTGAACATCCCATCTGTTATTTTGGTGAAAATATGTCTCACTACATCAGAAAGTGAATACTGGTTGTATTTTGTCCCAGAAGCCTCAATGAAGTGAAGAAGAAAGAAATGGGTAGAAAAAACAGAATTGAGAAGGAATCACAATTCCAAATTTTGTGGGGGCATTAATAGATATTACTCAAAACAGTATGCAAAATAATGGAATTATAAAGTCAAGACCATACGTTAATGTAGACATTATCATTCTTAGTACTCATGGCATAACCATATTATCAGAAACCTGTAAGATACTTTTGAAAAACAGGTTTCATTTCCTCACTTCAACAATATATTTTCACCTCAAGGGTGAGTCCAGATCCGATGGCTAGTTATGGGAGGTGGAGGGGAAAGAGACTGCATGTTTACTCTGATAACATTTTCCTGGCAATTATGAGCTATTTCTGCCACTGTGCATCAAACACTTCTCTAACCCTGAGAATGACAAGTTATTTGAGCTACTCTACCTGTGTTTCTCCAACATGGAAATAGTTTCCCAAGCTTGCATGAGTACAGAACCACAATTTCATGCAGAGCTGGGGCCAAGAGACCATGGATATGCTTTTACCATTGACAGAGTGCTCACTTGTGTTTGAGCTTATTTGATCCTCATGCTAAAACTAAGTTAGAAGTGATGAGGTTAAGACCCAAATGTAGATACTCAAACTCTAAGTCTGGATCTTCAAAGGTCGAAAGCCCAGATTGATGTAGGCTGTTAGCACATTTGTTATAGAAGAATCAATCATGTTAAAGAGAATTTAAACCCACTTCTTCAACAATCGCATAGAGTTAAAGCTTCGTGTGTGCAATGGAGAAAAATGACGTAAACGATATACCATAAAGGTTTAGTTTAAGTATTACAAAGCCCTATGTCAACACGAACTCTATAAAAATTCATGGTTCTCAATAATTTAAATCTGCTTTTGAAAGTGCATATTTATATAAAAAAAGAGAGGAACATTAAAGCAGGCATAATACTGTCAGCTGTTGGCCATATGGAAAAATTTAAATTGTCATAAAAGCTAGCCAGTTATAAAATGTTTTAGATAGATTTTTTTTAAAAAAATCACATTTTAAGCATTCGAGCAATATGCTCAAAAATATATTGGTGAACTACATTAGTAATTGCTGTGATTGTAACTTCATATAATCCTTCCATATGTAATTAATTGTTTTTTGAACTGACCCTTGCAACAGGCAATGAAATAAGTTTTTGGTAAGGATAAAGGTATTAAAAGGGAAATTTTTGCAAAAAATATATTTCATAGTTTTCATTTATAAATCCTTATGTCTAGTATTAACTGAATGTAGTTATTCTAGGGCATCATTTATTGATTATCTACTATGTGCACAGCACCATGCTAAGCCCTGCAATGTAGCCAGCGTTATATGCACGAAGCAACAGGATGAGAAGGTTGAGGAAGTTGTGCCCAAGCCTAATTTCAAACCTAGGTCTTTCTGGTTTTAATACTAGTTTTTTTCCTTTGTATTTTGATTTTAAATTATTTTTATGAAAATAATCTTACCCTAAAAATAAATATTTTTTCATTGTAGAAAATTTAGAAAATATTGAAAAGAGCAATTACAAAATACTGAAAATACATATCATCTGTAATTCTATCAAGAAACAACAAATTACTTAGTATTTTGATGTGTTTTCCACTCTTTTTTATGAATATGCATATAGAATTTAAAAAATTGGTGGTATCTCTGGAACATCTTTTTAATTTCATTGAATGACAATTTTTACTAGCTGCATAATATTCCACTCTTTGGGTATGCCATAATTTAACTAACCACTCCATTATTTTGGATGTATAGAACATTTTAATTTTATTATTATTATAAAAATTATCCTATCTTTATCAATAAATCTTTATCTGATCATTTTCTTAAGATATATTTGTAAGCATAGAGTTTTTGGATGTAAACGTACAGCATATATTGTAAATTATCCTACACAAATTTATCAATTTACATTTTCACTGGCAGCAGATGATAGCTTCTCTTTTATTTTTCTACATTTTCATTCACTCTGGGTATTTACAAAATTTTTAAAACTCACAGCCATTCCATGCTGTCTCTCTATGCATTAAAGTTTTAAGTATTTACATGAGGCATTATCGATACAGTTATCAATCATCATAGATTTCATTTATTAATTCACTAGTAAGTCATTTAACTAGTGCATATGTAATGAACCCTTGATATATGCCAGACTCTGTTTTAGGTGCTGGGGATAGAGTGGTGAATGAGATAAAGATCTTGCCTTCAGGGGAATTAAATTCAGGCAGGCTTTGCTGATTTTGTTGAAGAATCATACCTGATAATATAAAACAGTGAATATTTTATATTTAGACACATTCCTTGTCACATATAATATCCTTCTTACTTTAATCAGTGTGTCTTGACAAGTAGAGTGATTCATAGCCAACGTTTAGGCTAGATGAATTTATAAAATGAGTGTGATCATTAGATTATGTATTGAGTTTAGTTATCTGATTATTACAAGATGACAACTCAAGTTAGAAACAGGTTTCAATACACATCTAGTGACTTCATAACATGCTGATCAGTGTTACAAGTTACTTGGAACATTAAGTTTGTGAGTTTAGTTAATAATATACAGAATTGATCTGGTGCGGTGGCTCACGCCTGTAATCCCAGCACTTTGGGAGGCCGAGATAGGTGGATCATGAGGTCAAGAGATTGAGACCATCCTGGCCAAGGGTGAAACGCCATCTCTACTAAAAATGAAAAATTAGCTGGGCATGGTGGCGCATGCTTGTAGTCCCAGCTACTGGGGAGGCTGAGGCAGGAGAATAGCTTGAACCCGGGAGGCAGAGGTTGCAGTGAGCTGAGATTGTGCCACTGCACTACAGCATGGTGACAGAGTGACACTCTGCCTCAAAAATAAATAAATAAACAAACATACACACACACACAATTAACAGAGGAAATTGTAGTCTCTTGCAAAAAGGTGACTTTTGGAAATCAGAAGGAAATCAGCATAAAATGTCTTAGGAAAAAAGGGAGAAATAATTAATAAACTTGACAACCTCCTAGTGCTGCCCATCAGAATGTCTGTAACTAGGTCAAACAATGTATTTCAAATAATGTCCTGACATGAAAAAAATCAGGGAGTAAGAATGCCATGGGCTTAGGCTTGTGTTGTAAGGCTTAACTAAGTGTTTGAAATTCTGTTTTTTAAATATATGTGTGACTGAAGTCACATAGCTAAAAGAGATTGTGACAGTAGGAATATGTTCCACTTTTCCCTATTCAGGAAACAGAAAATCATCACAGATAGACCTCTGTTGCAATTGCTTTCATGTCATTTTCAAGAAATTTCCTATTTTTGTTTTTTTTAAATGAGTATTTGTTTATTTCAGAGAAAGATAGCTAACTTTAAGAGAATGTTTCAATCTATTTGCTACCTTAAAATGTAAAACGTGCCTAGCACTGTTTTCCTGCTTCCTCCTATGTGTTTTATAAATGCTAGATGGTAAAGTGATGTATTAGCTTGGGACTGTATTTTCTGTCCCAATGATTTGGCTTTACTCACCAAACATACTGTACACCAGATTTTACAAACCACAGGAAAACTGGCACAAATTTTGAGTATTTTGCTTTATAAAATGAGATACTGTATTTACTAAAGTTTAAAAATGTTTTTTTGATATTGTTTCAATAAATCTCTGGCCTTAAAACAAATGCAAATAAAATAAAATTTAAGCATTTACTATAAGTAAACTTTGGTATGCTTTTCAAATAATCAGGATCAGCAAGAATGCAATTAAAGCCTAGTTTTGTCTTTAAGATTTCCAATGCAAAAACTGTAGTAGTTTTGTTTGAATGTAGAAAACATTATTGAAGTGTTTGGTTTATAGATAGCAGCCAGAAGATTAGATAAAATTCTGCTGTTAAATTTATGTTTTGAAGACATATCTAGTCTGTAGTGGCATGAAAAATGTAGTAGAGGTACATGCTGCTGAAAATCACTGTAGCATCACACGTAAACACTTAGAAACCAAAGCAGTTAATATAATTTATATATACATAAACTAAATGAAAGCTGTACTAGAGATTTCTTGGATACAAGCACTTTTACCCAGTATTTTAATCAAGTATGCTATCATGTCTGCTCCATTCGAGTCATGCAGCACACAAATTTGCTGATGTGTGTTTCACTTAATGGATCTAATATGTGTAATGTGCTATTAATGTCTATTAGAAATACATGTAGTAGGGAGAAGTCACTTTAATCAGAAATGGTTGCCATTTCTTGAAATAGGAAAGATCAGAGTAACAGTGAGGCAGGTTCATTCAATTTCATTACTATAGCTATATAATAAAAGTCTTGAAATTGGTTATATTGATTCTTCACAATTTACTCTTTTTTTTTCTTAAGAAAATTGTTTTAGCTGTTCTATTTCTTTGCTTTTCCATGTAAATTTTAGAAAGCTCTTTTCTATATGTACAAAAAATCTTGCTAGGGGTCTGGTAAGAACTGTGTTTAACCTATATATTAATTTGTTGAGTTTTCCTATACATAAACATGATATATTGCTCCATTTTTTAAGATTTGCTTTGGTTTGTTTTATCAGGGTTTTGAAGTTTTCAACATATAGTCCTATACGTATTTTCTTAGATTTATTCCTAAATATTTCATTTTTTGATCAATTAAGTAGTATTGTACTTCAATTATAATGTTGACATATTTATTACTATTTATTATAGACATACAATTGATTTTTTGATATGTTTATCTTGTATCCTCTGAGCTTTCTGAGCTCACATGTTAGTTCTGGGAGGTTTTGTAAATTTCTTGAGATTTTCTTGGTAGACAATCATGTCATGTGCAAATAGGGCTAGTTTTATTTCTTCCTTTCCAATATGTATGCCTTTTATTTTGTTTTCTTGCCTTATTGCAGTGTCTAGAGCTTTCAGTACTATGTTGAATAAGAGTAGTGAGAATGAACATCCTTGCCTTGCTCCTGATTTTAGAGGGGAAGCATTCAGTCTCTCACCGTCAAATGTAATATAGACTATATGCTTTTTAGTAGATGCTCTTTGTGGATAAAGTTGAGGAAGTTCTCCTCTAATCCTATTTTTCTTAAAGGTTTTGTCATAAATGGATTTTGAAAAATGTCTTTTCTGCATTGATTGGTATAATAATGTGCAATTTTTCTTTAACTTGTTAATGTGGTAGACTACTCTGATTGATTTGTTGAATATTGAACCAGCCTTGCATCCCTGAAATAAACCACACTTTGTTATAATGTATAATTGTTTTTACATATTGTTAAATTCTATTTGGTAATATTTTGTTAAGAATTTCTGTATCGGTACCAGTACCATGCTGGTTTGGTTACTGTAGTCTTGTAGTATAGTTTGAAGTCAGGTAGTGTGATGCCTCTAGCTTTGTTCTTTTGGCTTAGGATTGTCTTGGCAATGTGGGGTCTTTTTTGGTTCCATATGAACTTTAAAGCAGTTTTTTCCAATTCTGTGAAGAAAGTCATTTGTAGTTTAATGGGGATGCCACTGAATCTATAAATTACCTTGGGCAGTATGGCCATTTTCACAATGTTGATTCTTCCTATCCATGAGCATGGTATGTTCTTCCATTTGTTTGTGTCCTCTTTGATTTCACTGAGCAGTGGTTTGTAGTTCTCCTTGAAGAGGTCCTTTACATCCCTTGTAAGTTGGATTCCTAGGTATTTTATTCTCTTTGAAGCTATTGTGAATGGGAGTTCATTCCTGATTTGGCTCTCTGTTTGCCTGTTACTGGTGTATAAGAATGCTTGTGATTTTTGCCCATTGATTTTGTATCCTGAGACTTTGCTGAAGTTGCTTATCAGCTTAAGGAGATTTTGGGCTGAGACCATGGGGTTTTCTAAATATACAATCATGTCATCTGCAAACAGGGACAATTTGACTTCTCCTTTTCCTAACTGAATACACATTATTTCTTACTCTTGCAATGGAACAGAACAGAGCCCTCAGAAATAATAACACACATCTACAGCCATCTGATCTTTGACAAACCTGACAAAAACAAGAAAGGGGGAAAGGATTCCCTATTTAATAAATGGTGCTGGGAAATTTGGCTAGCCATAAGTAGAAAGCTGAAATTGGATCCTTTCCTTACTCTTTATAGGAAAATTAGCAGTGAGGCTGGGGAGGGGCGCCCACCATTGCTGAGGCTTAAGTAGGTAAACAAAGCCCCGGGAAGCTCGAACTGGGTGGAGCCCACAGCAGCTCAAGGAGGCCTGCCTGTCTCTGTAGACTCCACCTCTGGGGACAGGGCATAGCTAAACAAAAAGCAGCAGAAACCTCTTCAGATGCAAATGACCCTGTCTGACAGCTTTGAAGAGAGCAGTGGATCTCTCAACACTGAGGTTGAGATCTGAGAACAGACAGACTGCCTGCTCCAGTGGGTCCCTGACCCCTAAGTAGCCTAACTGGGAGACATCCCCCACTAGGTGCAGACCGACATCCCACACCTCACACGGTGGGGTACGCCCTTGAGACGAAGCTTCCAGAGCAAGAATCAGACAGGAACACTCGCTGTTTAGCAATATTCTATCTTCTCCAGCCTCCGCTGCTGATACCCAGGTAAACAGAGTCTGGAGTGGACCTCAAACAATCTCCAACAGACCTACAGCTGAGGGTCCTGACTGTTAGAAGGAAAACTAACAAACAGAAAGGACAGCCACACCAAAACCCCCTCAGTACATCACCATCATCAAAGACCAAAGGCAGATAAAACCACAAAGATGGGGAAAAAGCAGGGCAGAAAAGCTGGAAATTCAAAAAATAAGAGCACATCTCCCCTTCCAAAGGAATGCAGCTCATCGCCAGCAACGGATCAAAGTTGGACGGAGAATGACTGACGAGTTGAGAGAAGATGGCTTCAGTTCATCAAACTTCTCAGAGCTAAAGGTGGAATTACATACCCAGCACAAAGAAACTAAAAATCTTGAGAAAATAATGGAAGAATGGATAACTAGAATAATCAATGCAGAGAAGGCCATAAACGAACTGACAGAGATAAAAACCATAACATAAGAAATACGTGACAAATGCACAAGCTTCAGTAACCGACTCCATCAACTGGAAGAAAGAGTATCAGCAATTGAGGATCCAATGAATGAAATGAAGCAAGAAGAGGAGTCTAAAGAAAAAAGGGGAAAAAGAAATGAACAAAGCCTTCAAGAAGTATGGGATTATGTGAAAAGACCAAATCTACGTCTGATTGGGGTGCCTGAAAGTGAGGGGGAAAATGGAACCAAGTTGGAAAACACTCTTCAGGATATCATCCAGGAGAACTTCCCCAACCTAGTAAGGCAGGCCAACATTCAAATTCAGGAAGTACAGAGAATGCCACAAAGATACTCCTTGAGAAGAGCAACTCCAAGACACATAATTGTCAGATTCATCAAAGTTGAAATGAAGGAAAAACTGTTAAGGGCAGCCAGAGAGAAAGGTCAGGTTACCCACAAAGGGAAAGCCCATCAGTCTAACAGATCTCTCAGCAGAAACTCTACAAGCCAGAAGAGAGTGGGGGCCAATATTGAACATTCTTAAAGAAAAGAATTTTCAAACCAGAATTTCATATCCAGCCAAACTAAGTTTCATAAGTGAAGGAGAAATAAAATCCTTTACAGACAAGCAAATGCTTAGAGATTTTGTCACCACCAGGCCTGCCCTACAAGAGACCCTGAAGGAAGCACTAAACATGGAAAGGAACAACCGGTACCAGCCATTGCAAAAACATGCCAAAATGTAAAGACCATCGATGCTAGGAAGAAGCTGCATCAACTAACGAGCAAAATAACCAGCTAGTATCACAATGACAAGATCAAGTTCACACATAACAATATTAACCTTAAATGTAAATGGACTAAATGGTTCAATTAAAAGACACAGACTGGCAAATTGGATAAAGGGTCAAGACCCATCAGTTTGCTGTATTCAGGAGACCCATCTCACATGCAGAGACACACATAGGCTCAGAATAAAGGGATGCAGGAAGATCTACCAAGAAAATGGAGAACAAAAAAAAAGGAGGGGTTGCAATCCTAGTCTCTGATAAAACAGACTTTAAACCATCAAAGATCAAAAGAGACAAAGAAGGCCATTACATAATGGTAAAGGGATCAATTCAACAGGAAGAGCAAACTATCCTAAATATATATGCACCCAATACAGGAGCACCCAGATTCATAAAGCAAGTCCTTAGAGACTTACAAAGAGACTTAGACTCCCATACAATAATAATGGGAGACTTCAACACCCCACTGTCAATATTAGACAGATCAATGAGACAGAAAGTTAACAAGGATCTCCAGGAATTGAACTCAACTCTGCACCAAGTGGATCTAATAGATATCTACAGAACTCTCCACCCCAAATCAACAGAATATACATTCTTCTCAGCACCACATTGCACTTATTCCAAAATTGACCACATATTGGAAGTAAAGCACTCCTCAGCAAATGTCAAAGAACAGAAATTATAACAAACTGTCTCTCAGACCACAGTGCAATCAAACTAGAACTCAGGACTAAGAAACTCAATCAAACTGCTCAACTACATGGAAACTGAACAACCTGCTCCTGAGTGACTACTGGCTACATAATGAAATGAAGGCAGAAATAAAGATGTTCTTTGAAACCAAGGAGAACAAAGATACAACATACCAGAATCTCTGGGACACATTTAAAGCAGTGTGTAGAGGGAAATTTATAGCACTAAATGCCCACAACAAAAGCAGGAAAGATCTAAAATTGACACTCTAACATCACAATTAAAAGAACTAGACAAGCAAGAGCAAACACATTCAAAAGCTAGCAGAAGGCAAGAAATAACTACGATCAGAGCAGAACTGAAGGAGATAGAGACACAAAAACCCTCCAAAAAATCAATGAATCCAGGAGCTGGTTTTTTGAAAAGATCAACAAAATTGATAGACCGCTAGCAAGACTAATAAAGAAGAAAAGAGAGAATAATCAAATAGATGCAATAAAAAATGATAAAGGGGATATCACCACCGACCCCACAGAAATACAAACTACCATCAGAGAATACTATAAACACCTCTATGCAAATCAACTAGAAAATCTAGAAGAAATGGATAATTTCCGGGACACTTACACTCTCCCAAGACTAAACCAGGAAGAAGTTGAATCCCTGAATAGACCAATAGCAGGCTCTGAAATTGAGGCCATACTTAATAGCCTACCAATCAAAAAAAGTCCAGGACCAGACGGATTCACAGCTGAATTCTACCAGAGGCACAAGGAGGAGCTGGTACCATTCCTTCTGAAACTATTCCAATCAATAGAAAAAGAGGGAATCCTCCCTAACTCATTTTATGAGGCCAACATCATCCTGATACCAAAGCCTGGCAGAGACACAACAAAAGAAGAGAATTTTAGATCAATATCCCTGACGAACATTGATGCAAAAATCCTCAGTAAAATACTGGCAAACCAAATCCAGCAGCACATCAAAAAGCTTATCCACTATGATCAAGTGGGCTTCATCCCTGGGATGCAAGACTGGTTCAACATATGCAAATCAATAATCGTAATCCAGCATATAAACAGAACCAAAGACAAAAACCACATGATTATCTCAATAGATGCAAAAAAGGCCTTTGACAAAATTCAACAGCCCTTCATGCTAAAAACTCTCAATAAATTCAGTATTGATGGAACGTATCTTAAAATAATAAGAGCTATTTATGACAAACCCACAGCCAATATCATACTGAATGGGCAAAAACTGGAAGCATTCCCTTTGAAAACTGGCACAAGACAGGGATGCCCTGTGTCACCACTCCTATTCAACATAGTGTTGGAAGTTCTGGCTAGGACAATCAGGCAAGAAAAAGAAATCATGGTTATTCAGTTAGGAAAAGAAGAAGTCAGATTGTCCCTGTTTGCAGATGACATGATTATATATTTAGAAAACCCCATGGTCTCAGCCCAAAATCTCCTTAAGCTGATAAGCAACTTCAGCAAAGTCTCAGGATACAAAATTAATGTGCAAAAATCACAAGCATTCTTATACACCATTAACAGACAGAGAGCCAAATCATGAATGAACTTCCATTCACAATTGCTTCAAAGAGAATAAAATACCTAGGAATCCAACTTACAAGGGATGTAAAGGACCTCTTCAAGGAAACTACAAACCACTGCTCAGTGAAATCAAAGAGGACACAACAAATGGAAGAACATACCATGCTCATGGATAGGAAGAATCAATATCATGAAAATGGCCATACTGCCCAAGGTAATTTATAGATTCAGTGCCATCCCCATCAAGCTACCAATGACTTTCTTCACAGAATTGGAAAAAACTGCTTTAAAGTTCATATGGAACCAAAAAAGACCCCGCATTGCCAAGACAATCCTAAGTCAAAAGAACAAAGCTGGAGGCATCACCCTACCTGACTTCAAACTATACTACAAGGCTACAGTAACCAAAACAGCATGGTACTGGTATCAAAACAGAGATATAGACCAATAGAACAGAACAGAGCCCTCAGAAATAATACCACACATCTACAGCCATCTGATCTTTGACAAACCTGACAAAAACAAGAAATGGGGAAAGGATTTCCTATTTAATAAATGGTGCTGGGAAAATTGGTTTGCCATAAGTAGAAAGCTGAAACTGGATCCTTTCCTCACTCCTTATACGCAAATTAATTCAAGATGGATTAGAGACTTAAATGTTAGACCTAAAACCATAAAAACCCTGGAAGAAAACCTAGGTAATACCATTCAGGACATAGGCATGGGCAAGGACTTCATGTCTAAAACACCAAAAGCAATGGCAACAAAAGCCATAATTGACAAATGGGATTTAATTAAACTAAAGAGCTTCTGCACAGCAAAGGAAACTACCATCAGAGTGAACAGGCAACCTACCAAATGGGAGAAAATTTTTGCAATCTACTCATCTGACAAAGGGCTAATATCCAGAACCTACGAAGAACTCAAACAAATTTACAAGAAAAAAACAAACAACCCCATCAAAAAGTGGGCAAAGTATATGAACAGACACTTCTCAAAAGAAGACATGCATGCAGCCAACAGACACATGAAAAAATGCTCATCATCACTGGCCATCAGAGAAATGCAAATCAAAACCACAATGAGATACCATCTCACACCAGTTAGAATGGCAATCATTAAAAAGTCAGGAAACAACAGGTGCTGGAGAGGATGTGGAGAAATAGGAACACTTTTACACTGTTGGTGGGAGTGTAAACTAGTTCAACCGTTGTGGAAGACAGTGTGGCGATTCCTCAAGGATCTAGAACTAGGGATACCATTTGACCCAGCCATCCCATTACTAGGGATATACCCAAAGGATTATAAGTCATGCTGCTATAAAGACACATGCACATGTATGTTTATTGTGGCACTATTCACAATAGCAAATACTTGGAATCAACCCAAATGTCCATCAGTGACAGACTGGATTAAGAAAATGTGGCACATATACACCATGGAATACTATGTAGCCATAAAAAAGGATGAGTTCGTGTCCTTTGTAGGGACATGGATGCAGCTGGAAACCATCATTCTCAGCAAACTATTGCAAGAACAGAAAACCGAATACCGCATGTTCTCACTCATAGGTGGGAATTGAATAATGAGATCACTTGGACATAGAAGGGGAACATCACACACCGGGTCCTATTGTGGGGAGGGAGGAGGGGGGAGGGATAGCATTAGGAGATATACCTAATGTAAATGATGAGTTAATGGGTGCAGCACACCAACATGGCACATGTATACATATATAACAAACCTACACATTGTGCATATGTACCCTGGAACTTAAAGTATAATAAAAGAAAAAAGAATTTCTGTATCTATATTTTTGAGGATATTGGTGTGTAGTTTCTTTGTTTGCTCTTATGCTATTTAGTTTGTTTTTTGTATCAGGGTAGCACTTGCTTTATAAAAATGAATGTAGAAGTGTACCCTCGTCTCATATATTATGAAAGGTATTGCATAGAATTGACGTTAGTTTTCTTTAAATATTTGGTGGAATTCTCCAGTGAAACCATTTGGACCTGGAGATTTCTTTTTGGGAGTATTAAAATCGTGAATGCGATTGTCTTAATAGTTATAGGGCTATTCAAATTGTCTATTTTATATTGGGTTAATTTTGTTGCTTGTGTTTTTGAGGAATTAGTCCCTTTTTGTAAATTACTGCATCAATGTAAGTGGGATTGTTCGTAGTATTTTCTTATTGTCCTTTTGATGTCTGCAAACTCTGTAAGTCATATCCCCTGTTTAATCATTGGTACTGGTAATTTTTTATCAGTCTTGAAAAAGTGTGTCAATTTTTTGGATCTTTTCTAAGACCCAGCTCTTTGTTCCATTGATTTTCCATATTTTTTGATTGGCTTAATTAATTTCTGCTCTTATCATTATTGTTTCTTTCCTTCTGCTTGCCTTAGGTTAGGTTTATTTAGTCTTTTTTTTTCTTCACCTACCAGGCAAAATGACCACGATTATTTGGAAAAATCTCACATTCTACCTGCTAGGTTATTCTTCCCATATATCTACCCATCAGTGCAAGATATTAGACATAAATGGATGCAACAATGTGTTTCCCAAAGTCTGAGGTATTTATTCCAGAATAATGTCATGGGGCTAGGCAGAAAAATTTTTATTTTTCTTTAGGTAGTTTTCTTACTAGCTTTTGGTCATAATTGATATCTTGCAAGATACCTGCCTAACCCATTCAGGGATTAAAAAGTTGCTTCTCCATTTCTTTGTTGTCTGTGTTCTTAAAAAGAGCATGAGTATTTTAAAATCTTTTTATTGTAAAATAAAATGCAGGTATAAGAAACCACACTAAAATACATAATTAGCAAATTATCATAAGGTGAACATTATTGTAACCACCATCTGGGACAAAGAAATTGGAACATTTACAGAAACCCCATTACCTTCTCCTCATCACAGTCTCATCCTCCTTCCAAAAGTAGTTATTTTCCTGACTTCTGCAGTCATCACTTTTTTTGAAATCTTTATGGTTTATTACACAACTGTGCTTCCTTAAACACTACAGTTTAGTCTTGCCCATTAAAAAAATTGATTTGCCTTTTATGTCACTTTTATTCTGCAATTAAAATTTTATAATTTGTCTCTTTTCCTTCTCCTTCTCCTTTTCCTTCTCCTCCTCTTCTTCCTCCTCCTCCTTTTCTCTTTCTTCTTCTTCTTCCTCTTCTTTTTCCTTCTTCCCTCCTTTTCTTTCTCCTTCTCCTTCTTCCTCCTTCTCCCACCCCTCCTCCTCCCCCTCCTCCTCCTTCATCTTCTCCCCCTTCTCCCCTCCTCCCTCTTCTTCTCCTCCTCCCCCTCTGCTCCCTCCTCCCCTCCTTCCCCTTCTTCTCCTCCTCTTCTTCTTTCTTCTTTCCTCCTCTTCCTCCTCCTGCTGCTCCTCCTCCTCCTTCTTCTTTCCTCCTTCTTCTCCCTCCTCCTCCTCCTCCCCTCTTCTTCTTCTTCTTCTTCTTCTTCTTCTTCTTCTTCTTCTTCTTCTCTTCTTCTTCTTCTTCTTCTTTTTCTTCTTTCCTCCCCCATCTCTCCCTCTCTCCCTCCCTCTTTCACCCTCTCCTCTCTCTCTATCTCTCTCTCTCTGTCTCTCCCTATCCCTATCTCTCTCCCATCTTTCAAAGAACTGGGCTTGGAGAATTTCCCACAGGCAGAGTTTCTTGATTACATACTTATGAAACAGGTCTACGTGACACCCTATCCTTTACATTTCCTACAAATTGGAATTTGGATCAAGAGACTGATTGATATTGGGGTTTAATCTTTTGTCTGTATTATAGGTGGTATTACATTCTTTTATCAGGAGACATGATGTCTGGTTTTTGCTCTTTTTTGGCTATTGTTGTTAACAGCTATTGATGCTTATACCTGGATCTCTTAATTCATTATACAGGGTTGTATTCTAATTTTTTCAAGTTGCTTATACTTATTAGCTGTAATAATTTTATAAAAATATACTTCCCTTTATCTACTGTTTGGTTACCCATTGGTACAGTTCACATAGAGAAAACAGGATAAATTCTTGGTCTTTTCCCTTTGTTTGTTCAGTTTTCAAGATAATGAATCAATTTCTTGTCATTCCCAGATGGTGATAAAATGTGTGTTTTTGTTCATAAATATTATTGTTAACTCATGGATGAATTTAAGCATAATTTATGGATTTCAATCCATTGCAATATTAGCATTATTAAAGCTCAAAATTTTCTATCTTGGAACTGTTGGATTCCGTTTTTAAGTTGTCTCCTGAGTTTTATTTTGTTTTTGATAACACTCTGATAGTCTTTGACAATTTTCTTGCTATCTGGTATGTAAAGATATTCCAGGTCAATCTTGTACATTTATTGTCCCTGGCCTGAAATTAGCCATTGCTTTAAAAGGTTATGGTTTATTTTAAAGGGAAATTATATGATGACACCAGTCTGGGCCCCAGGGGTGCTCATTGATTCTGGATTGGCCATAGTTTCTATACATTTTAGTGGACTGATCTAGGAAATATATGCGTGTGTATCTACCTTTAGCATTTAAATGCCTCATGAGTTTATACTGATAATTTCAATTCAAATTGAGAACTAAAAGACTTTTTCTTACTCTGTTTTTCTTTTATTTTTATTTTTTTTTTTGTGAGTACATAGTAGGTGTGTATATTTATGGGGTACATAAGATGTTTTGATACAGGCATGCAATGTGAAATAAGCACATCATAGACAATGGGGGTATCCATCCCCTCAAACATTTATACTTTGTGTTACAAACAATCCAATTACACTGTCTTGGTTATTTAAGAATGTACAATTAAGTTATTATTGACTATATTTACCCTGTTGTACTATCAAATAGTAGGTCTTATTCATTTTTATTTTTTGTATCCATTTACCATCCCCACTTCTCCCCTTCCCCCTGCCTCCCACTACCTTTCCCAGCCTCTGGTAACCATCCTTCTATGATCTATGTCCATGAGTTCAATTGTTTTGATTTTTAGATCCCGCAAATAAGTGAGAACATGCAATGTTTCTTTTTGTGTGTCTGGTTTATTTCTCTTAACATAATGATTTCCAGTTCCATCCATGTTGTTGCAAATGACAGGATCTAATTTTTTTTTAAGGCTGAATAGTACTCCATTGTGTATATGTGTTACATTTTCTTTTCTATTCATTTGCTGTTGGACACTTAGGTTGCTTTCAAATCTTAGCTATTGTGAACCATGCTGTAGCAAACATGGGAGTGCAGATATCTTTTCAATACACTGATTTCCTTTCTTTTCAGTATATACCCAACAGTGAGATTGCTGAATCATATGGTAGCTCAAGTTTTAGTTTTTTGAGGAACCTCCCCACTCTTTTTCATAGTGGTTGTACTAAGTTAAATTCCCACCAACAGTGTATGAGGCTTCCCTTTGCTATACATCCTTGTTAGCATTTGTAATTGTCTGACTTTTGAATAAAAGCCATTTTAACTGGGGTGAGATGATACTTCTTTGTAGTTTTGGTTTGCATTTCTGTGATGATAAATGATGTTCAATGCCTTTTCATGTGCCTATTTGGCATTTGTATGTCTTTCTTTGAGAAATGCCTATTCAAATATTTTGATCCTTGATTGGATTATTAGATTTTTTTTCCTGTAGTGTTGTTTGAACTCCTTATATATTCTGGTTATTAATCTCTTGTCAAATGGGTAGTTTGTGAATATTTTCTCCATCCTGTGGATTGTGTTGTAATTTTGTTGTTTCCTTTGCTGTGCAGAAGCTTTTTAACCTGATGTGATTCCATTTGTCCAATTTTGCTTCAGTTGCCTGTGCTTGTGGGGTATTGCTCAAGGAACTTTTGCCCAAACCAATGTCCTAAAGTGGTTCCCCAATATTTTCTTGTAGTAATTTCATAGTTAGAGGTCTTAGGTTTAAGTCTTTAATACACTTTGATTTTATTTTTGTGTATGACAAGAGATAGGGATCTAGTTTCATTCTTCTGCATATGGATATCTAGTTTTCCCAGCACCATTTATTGAAAAGACTGTCTTTTCTGCAGTTTATGTTCTTAACACCTTTGCTGAAAATGAGTTCACCATAGGTGTAAGGTTTTGTTTCTGAGTTCTGTAATCTATTCAATTGGTCAACATTTCTGTTTTTGGCCAGTGCCATGCTGTTTTAGTTACTATAGCTCTGTAGTATAATTTGAAATCAGGTAATGTGATTCTTCCAGTTTTGTTCTTTTTGCTTAAGGATAGCTTTGACTATTCTGGATCTTTTGCGGTTCCATATAAATTTTAGGATTTTTTTTTCTATTACTTTGAAGAATGTCATTGGTATTTTGATAGGGATTACACAGAATCCGTAGATTGCTTTCTGTAGTATGGACATTTTAAAAATACAAATTATTCGGCCGGGCGCGGTGGCTCAAGCCTGTAATCCCAGCACTTTGGGAGGCCGAGACGGGCGGATCACGAGGTCAGGAGATCGAGACCATCCTGGCTAACACGGTGAAACCCCGTCTCTACTAAAATATACAAAAAATTAGCCGGGCGAGATGGCGGGCGCCTGTAGTCCCAGCTACTCCGGAGGCTGAGGCGAGAGAATGGCGTAAACCCGGGAGGCAGAGCTTGCAGTGAGCTGAGATCCGGCCACGGCACTCCAGCCTGGGCGACAGAGCGAGACTCCGTCTCAAAAAAAAAAAAAAAAAAATACAAATTATTCTAATTTATGAACATGGAATATTTTTCATTTTTGGTGTCCTCTTCAATTTCTTTCATCATTGTTTTGTACTTTTGATTGTAGATATCTTTCACTTCTTTGGTTAATTCCTAGGTATTTAATTTTATTTGTGGCTATTGTATTTGGGATTACTTTTTAATTTCTTTTTAAGATTGTTCACTGTTGGCAAATTGCAATGCTATGGATTTTTGTATGTTGATTTTGTATGCTGCAACTTTACCGAATTTGTTTATATGTTCTAATAGTTTTTCTCTGGAATCTTGTTTTTCCAAATATAGGATTCTATCATCTGTAAACAAGGATAATTTTACTTCTTCCATTTCAGTTTGGATGCCCTTTATATCTTTCTCTTGTCTGATTTCTCTACCTAGCACTTCCAGTATTATGTTGAATAACATTGGTGAAAGTGGGCATACTTGTCATATTTCAGATCTTAGAAAAAAGGCTTTCAATTTTTCCCCATTCCATATGATACTACCCATGGGCCTGTTGTATATGGCTTTTATTATGTTGAGGTATGTTCCTTCCATACTCATTTTTTGAGCGTTCTTATCATAAAGGGAGGTTGAGTTTTATCAAATGATTTTTCAGCATCAATTGAAATGATCATATGGTTTTTATCCTTCATTTTGTTGATATGATGTATCACATTCATTGATTTGTATATGTTGAACCATCCCAGGAATGGATCCCACTTCGTCATGATGATGATCTTCCTAATGTATTAAGTTAGGTTTGCTAGTATTTTGTGGAGGATGTTTGCATCAATATTCTTCAGATATATTGGGCTGTAGTTTTCATTTTTTTATGTGTCTTTGTCTGGTTTTGGTATCAAAGTAATACTGGCCTTATGGAATTAGTTTAAAACTATTCTCACCTCCTATATTTTTTGGAATAGTTTGAATAGGATTGGTATTAGTTCTTCTGTAAATGTTTGGGTAGAATTCAGCAGTGAAGCCATCAAGTCTTGGACTTTTCTTTACTGAGAGATTTTTTATTATGGCATCAATCCCATTATTTGATGTTGATTTATTCAGGTTTTGGGTTTCTTCATTGTTCAGTATTGGTAGGTTGTATATGTCTAGGAATTTGTTCATTTCTTCTAGATTTTCCAGTTTATTGGCACATAGTTGCTTATGGTAGCCACTAATAATGCTTTGAGTTTCTGCAGTATCAGTGGTAATGTTTCCTTTTTCATTTCTGATTTTATTTGTATCTTCAATCTTTTCTTCTAAGTATGGCTGAAGATATATCAATTTTGTTTAACTTTTCAAAAAAGCTGTTTTTTTTTAAATTTCATTGATCTTTTGTGTTGATTTCTTCATTCCAATTTCATTTATTTCTGTTCAGATCTTTATTATTTCCTTTATTCTACTAATTTTGTGGTTGCTTTCCTGGTTCTTTAAGAGGTATCATTAGATTGTTTATTTGAACTTTGGAGGCACTTATGGCTACAAGCTTCCCTCTTAGTATGTTTTCACTGTGTCCAATAAGTTTTGGTACATTGTGTTTCCATTATCATTTGCTTAAATAAATATTTCAATTTTATTCTTAATTTCTTCATTGACCCATTGCCATTCGGGAGCATATTGTTAATTTCCATGTATTTGTATAGTTTCCAAAATTCTGCGTGTTATTAATTTCTAGTTTTATTTCATTGTGGTCAGAGAAGATGCTTGATATTATTTCAATTTTCTGAATGTTTTAAGACTTGTTTTGTGATCTAACATATAATCCATCCTTTATAATAATCCATGTGCTGAGGGAAAGAATGTGGATTCTGCAGTTGTTGGATGAAATGTTTTGTAAATATCTATTAGATCCATTTGCCCTGTAGTACAGATTTAAGTCCAATGTTTCTTTGTTAGTTTTTGTCTGGAGGACCTATACAGTGCTGAAAGTGGGGTGTTAAAATCTCTAGCTATTATTGTATTGGGGCTTATCTCTCTCTTAGCTCTAATAATATTTGTTTTATATATTTGGGTGCTCCAATGTTGGGTGCATATATATATTTAAACTTGTCATATTCTATTGCTGGATTGACTCCTTTATCATTATATAATGATCTTTTTTGTCTCTTTTATAGTTTTTGTCTTGAAATCTATTTTGTCAGATATAAGCATAGTGACTCCTGCTCTTTTGGTTTCCCTTGACGTGGGCTATCTTTTTCCATCTCTTTATTTTCAGTCTATATGTGATTTTATAAGTGAAGTATGTTTATTGTTTTGATTGGAGATTTTAGTCCGTTTACGTTCAATGTTATTATTGATAAGTAAGGACTTACTCCTGCCATTTTGTTATTTGTTTTCTGGTTGTTTTGTAGTCTTCTCTTCCTTCTTTCTTTTTTCCTTTCTTCCTTTAGTGAAGGTAATTTTCTCTGGTGATATGATTTAGTTTCTTGCTTTTTATTTTTTGTGTATCCATTGGACATTATTTGATTTGAGGTTATATTGAAGGTCGCAAATATTTATAACCTATTATTTTAACTTGATAACAACTCAACACTGTTTGCATGAAACAAACAAGCAGAAAGAAAACTAATAAAACTCTATGCCTTAACTTTGTCCTATGCTTTTTAACATTTTGTTGCCTCTATTTGTATCTTATTGTACTGTTTATGTCTTGAAAAGTTGTTGTAGTTATTATCTGTGATTCATTCATCATAGTCTTTCTACTTAGGATAAGAGTAGTTTATACACCACAGGTACAGTGTTATCGTATTCTGTGTTTTTCTGTGTATTACTGTTATCTATGAGCTTTGTACCTTCAGGTGATTGCCTATAACTCATTAACATTCTTTCTTGCTGATTGATGCACTCCCTTTAGCATTTCTTGTAGGACAGGTCTGGGGTTGATGAAATCCCTCAGCTTTAGTTTTTCTTTCTGGGAAAGTTTTTATTTCTCTTTCATGTGTGAAGGATATTTTCACCAAATATGCTCTTTTAGGGTAAAAGTTCTTTCCTTCAGCACCTTAAATATGTCATGCCGCTCTCTCTTGGCCTGCAAGATTTCCACTGAAGAGTCTGCTGCCAGACGTATTGGAGCTCCATTGTATATTATTTGTTTTCTTTCTCTTGCTGCTTTTAGGATTCCTTCTTCATCCTTGTTTTTTGATAGTCTGATTATTAAATGCTTTGAGGTAGTCTTCTTTGGGTTAAATCTGCTTAGTATTCTGTAACATTCTTGTACTTGGATATTGATTTGTTTCCCTAGGTTTGGGAAGTCCTCTGTTATTATCCCTTTGAAAAAATTTTCTACCTCTATTTCTTTCTCTACTTCCACTTTAAGGCCAAAAACTCTTAGATTTGCCTTTTTGAGGCTATTTTCTAGATCCTGTAGGTGTGCTTCATTGTTTTTAATGGTTTTTTCTTTTGTTTACTCTGTGTATTTTTAGATACCCTGTCTTTAGGCTCACTAAATCTTTCTTCTGCTTGATCAGTTCTGCTTTTACGAGACTCTGATGTACTCTTTAGTATATTAATTACATTTTCCAGCTTCAGAATTTCTGCTTTTTTCTTTTTAATTATTTAATTGTCTTTGTTAAATTTATCTGGTATAATTCTGAATTTCTTCTCTGTGTTGTCTTCAATTTCTTTGAGTTTCCTAAATAAAGCTATTTTGAATTCTCTCTGAAAGTACAGATATGTCTGTTTCTCCAGGATTGGTCCCTGGTGGCTCATTTAATTTATTTGGTGAGGTCATGTTGTCCTGGATGGTGTTGATGTTAGCAGATGTTTATTGGTGTCTGGGCATTGAGGAGTTAGGTATTTATGTAGTCTTCACTCTCTGGGCTTTTTTGTACCTGTCCTTCTTGGGAAGGATTTCTAGATATTTGAAGTCTTGGGTATTGTAATCTGGCTATATCTACTTTAGGATGCACCTCAAGCCCAGTAACACTATGGTTCTTTCAGATTCATAGAGGTAACACCTTGATGGTCTTCGACAAGATCTGGGAGAATTCTCTGGATTACCAGGGAGAGACCCTTGTTCTCTTCCTTTGCTTTGTCCCACACATAGAGTCTCTCTCTCTCTCTGTGCTAAGTCACCTGCAGCTGGGAGTTGAGTGACACAAGCACCCCTGTGGCTACCACCACTATAACTGTGCTGGGTGAGACCTGAAGCCAGCACAGCATGGATCTTCCCCAAGACCTGCTGTAACTACTCCCTAGCTACTGCCTATGTTTACTGAAGGCCCTGAGAAAGCCAGCCACACTGTGCCCCTCCCTTCTTGGTGGTGTGTTCCTCCAGGTCCCAAGCAGGTCCAGAGGTGCTATCTAGGAGTTAGGGACTAGAGAGAAAAACCCTAGTCTACCTGCTGTTTTATTGTACTGTGGCTGAGTTGGCACTCAAACCATGAAGCACAGCTCTTTCCACTCTTTCCTTCCCTTTCCAAAGACAGAGAAGCTTCATCCTGTAGCCACTGCCACCATAGGCCCTGGGGAATACTGCCAGACTACTGCTGATGTTCTCTTTAAGGGCTCTTAAGTCAGCTTGTGGTGAATGTTGCCTGGCTGGCCTCACCCTTCAGGGCAATGGGCTCCTCTCTGGCTTAGGGCAGGTCCAGAGATGCCATCCAAGGTGCAAGTCCTGGAATTGGGAGCCTCAAGGGCTCACTTGGTTCTCTACCCACCTGCGGCCATGCTGGTACGTAAAGTGCAAGACGAGGTCCACTTTATTTTTCTCTCTACTTTTCTCAAGCAGAAGGAGTTTCATCCCATAGCCACCACAACTGGTTATGTGTTGAGTCTCACCTGAAGCCAGCATGTCTCAGAGGGTCACCCAAGGCCCTTGAGATAGTACCTGGATATCACTGCTGGTTATTCAGGGCCCATAGGTTCTTCAGTTTATTCAGCAGTTGATGAATGCTGCCAGAACTAGGTCCCTCCCTTCAAGGCAGCAGGTTCCCTTCTGGCCCAGTGTGGATCCGGAAATGTTTTCTGGGAGCTAGACCCTGGAATGAGGGCCTCACAAGTCTGATCAGTGCCCTGTCCTGTGGTGGCTGAGCTGATATCCAAGATGCAAGATAAAGTCCTCCCCACTCTTCCCTCTCCTCTCCTTAAGTGGAAGGAAGGGGTCTCTTTTGAAGACTGTAGTTTTGCAGCCTGGGGTGAGGTGGGGGGTGGTGCCAGCACTCCCTTAGCTATTCCAGCTGGTGTTTTAATAGGTTGTATCCCCTTCCCCACCCCCAGCCCCAGCCAACACACACATACCAGTATACTGTCTCTGAGCCCAGTTTAGCACCAGGACTCATGTAAGAGTTGCAGTCCTTATGGCCTAGACTACCTTTCAAGTTAACTTAGAGACCCAGAGCAGTTTAGCCTGCAGTGGCCAGGTTTGTGAGAACTCCAGTTTGGATTGCTAGGATCAGTGATTTGCCACTGTTTTGGACTATTTTAAATGCTCCCTCCTTGGATGGGTGTCAGCTGTGTTTGGTCTGGTTTTCCTTTCTGCTTTAACGAGACAGCTCTGAGTTTGATGCCTCACAATTACTGTGTTCTCCCTCCCTCAGCATCCAGAGACACTTTCTGCACCAAGCCACTACTGCTGGGGTGAGAGGGGTGTCATTGGTGAGTCAAGACTGTTTTTCTATTGTTTTTAGTGCCTCTTTTAGCAATGTAAAGTTAAAACCACGCACTATGAGGGGCTTACCTGATTTTTAGTTCTTATGAAGGTGTTTTTTTTGTTGTTGTTCTGTGTAGATAGTTGTTAAGTTGCTGTCCTTGTTAGGGGGACAATCAGTGGAACTTTCTATTTCACCATCTTTCTCCACCTCCACGCACAGTTTTTCTTATAGTTGTATTTATTTCTTTTATTCCGCCCTAAGAATGATGTTTCTAAAGGACATAGAGATGGATAGAATTAAAATATTTCATAATTACTAATATATACCTAAGGTTGTTCTAAGCTGACATCTTCAGATGTCATAGTGTATTCTTTCAAGATATAGTTTCAATATTTTTAAAGAAATTTTTAGTTACAGCTTATAGTATTTGTTCTGTTCCTCTGCTTTGATCATATTCTTTGGTGACATATATGTATATTGGATCTTCTTTGCCTTTCCTAAATATTTCTCACTCATTGTTGCATTGTCTTAATAGTTATAAATTGAAGTATTTCTGTTTTTAAAGTGATTAATAAAAAATACATACGGACTCACACACATCATTTAGCCACAGGAACTTCAGTTTTTGGGCTGAATTGTACATTTCTTGGAGTGCAATTGTTTTGGTTGCATGGGGTCAGAATATTTTGCTACAATACAGTTCATTAACTCAACAAATATTTGTAGAGAGCCTACTATGTACCAGGCAATGTCCTAAGCCAGTTATGAGCAGGGCAGAGTGGAAATACACTTTGTAAACATAGAGATATTGACCAAATAACTAGTGTAATTTACAATTTGAACAAGTTCACCCCAAGTTGTCCTATGATAATTTATACTAAAGGGATGTGCTAGTTTTCAAGTGCTGCTGTAACAAACTGCCACAAACTTTATGGCTTAAAAGAACATACATTTATTATCTTAAAGTTCTGGACATTAGAAACCCAAAGTGGGGCTCACTGGACTAAAATCACAGTGTCTGGAGGGTCTAGGGGAAAAACTGTTTTCTTGTTCATTCCGCCTTTTAGAGGTCATGTGCATTGCTTGGCTTGCGACCCTGTTCATTCATCTTCAAAGTTAACGATGGTGGGCAGAGTTATTTTCATATTTACTCTGATCCTCTTCTGCTCCCTTTTCTGCAGCTGAGTGATTACATTGTACCCACCTGGATAGTCCAGGATAATCTATTTTAAGGTCAGTTGGTTGGCAACCTTGCTTTCATTTGCAATTTTATTTCCTTCTTTTCCATGTAATGGAACATGATCCACTTTCCATGGATTAGAGCATTTTGGGTAGGGGAGGTCATTATTCCACCTACCACATGGGTCATAATTTATCTACAACAAGAGTGGTCAGGAAAGGTTCTGAGATACTGACATTTCCATTGAAGCTCAAAAAATACATGGGAGTTGGATAGGTGAAAAGAAAACAGAAATACAGAGAAGGTTGCAGGTCACCAAGTTGGAGGCTATTACAGTAGTCCAGATGGGAAATAAGGCTGGCTTAGGCAAAAATGGTGGCAATAGAACTGGAATTGGAGAGAAATGGATAGATTCAGGATAGTAGTAATCCACCTTCAAGCACTGAAATAAGAACTTATTACCTTTAGTTGTGATTTTATTTATTATTTTCAATCTTAAAAAATTGTGTTAAATACACATAACAAAATTTATGATCTTAACCATTTCACATGTACAGTTCAATGGAATTAATTACATTCATAATGTTGAGCAGCCATCACCATCATCAATCTCCAGAACTCTTTACATCTTGTAAAACTGAAACTCTATACCCATTAAACAACATCTCTCCGTTGTCCCTCTCCCTCAGCCCTTGGCAATCATCATTCTACTTTCTGTCTCTAAAAATTTGACTACACTAATTGTCTCAGGTAGGTGGAATTACACAGTACTTATCTTTTTGTGACTGGCTTATTTCACTTAGCATAATGTCCTCAGGTTCATTGGTGGTGTAGCATATATTAGATTTTTCTTCCTTTTTAAGGCTAAATATTATTCCACTCTATATGTATACACTACATTTTGTGCATCCATTTAGCTGTTGATGGAAACCTGGATTGCGTCCATGTTGTTAGCTATTGTAAAACATACTGGTATGAACACAGGTGTACAGATATCTCTTTGAGACCTTGCTTTCAATTCTTTTGAGTATGTATCCAGAAGTGAAATCACTGGAGCGCATAGTAATTAAAAATTGATACATGATATTTTACATACGAATGGGATACATGTGATATTTTGCTGCATGCATAGAAGGTATAATGATCAAGTCAGGGCATTTAGGGTATCCATCACCTTGAGTATTTGTCATTTATTTGTGTTGGGAATATTTCAAGTTCTCTCTTCAAGCTACTTTGAAATATATGATACATTGTTGCTAACTATAGTGGAATGACTATTGGTGCTAGTTATTCCATTTTCTACTTCCATAAGGTAAACTGTTTTAGCTCCCATATATGAGTGAGAACATGAAAAATTTATCTTTTTGTGTTTAGCTTATTTCACTAACACAATGACCTTTAGTTGTATCCAGGTTGCTGCAAATGACATGACTTCATTCTTTGTTATGGCCAAATCATATCCCATTATGTATATACACCACATTTTCTTTATCCATTCACCCATTGATAAACACTTAGATTGATTCTATATATTTTCTTTTATGAATAGTCCAATAAACATTACAACATACCCCTTTGCTGTACTAATTTACATTCCTACCAACAGTGTATAAGAGTTCCCTTTTCGCCACATCCTCACCAGCACCTGCTATTTTATTTTTTTGTTGTTATTGTTGTTTCTGAGATGGAGTTTCACTCTTGTTGCCTAGGCTGGAGTGCAATGGTGTGAGCTAGGATCATTGCAACTCCCGCCTCCTGGGTTCAAACAATTCTACCTCAGCCTCTCAAGTAGCTGGGATTAGACGCACATGCCACCACGCCTGGCTAATTTTTGTGTTTTTAGTAGAGATGGGGTTTTGCCATGTTGACCAAGCTGGTCTAGAACTCCTGACCTCGAGCGATCCACCCTCCTTGGGCTCTCCAACGTGCTGGGATTACAGGAGTGAGACACTGTGCCTGGCCCATTTTTTTTTCAATAGTAACCATTGTAATTGGGATAACATGATATCTCATTGTGGTTTAGATTTGCATTTCTCTGATGATTAGTGATGTTGAACAATTTTTCACATATCTGTTGGCCATTTGTGTGTTTTCTTTTGAGAAATGTCTATTTATGTCTTTTCTCCACTTTTTTTGAGACAGGATATTGCTGTGTTGCCCAGGGTGGAGTGCAATGGCACAATCATAGCTCACTGCAGCCTCAAACTCCTAGGTTCAAGTGATCTTCCTACTTCAGCCTCCTGAGTAGCTGGGACTATAGGTGCACACCACCATGCCTAGATAATTTAATTTTTTTTTCTTTACAGACAGTTTCTTGCTCTGTTGCACATGCTGGTCTTTAACTCCCAGCCTCAAGCAGTCCTCCTGCCTCAGCCTCCCAAGTAGCTAGGATTACAGGCATAAGCTACCATGCCCAGCTTTTACCCACTTTTTTAAAAACAGGATTATCATTATTATTTACTGTTGAATTCTTTTAGTTCCTTGTATATTTTGAATATTAGCTCCTTGTCAGAGAAATAGTTTACAAATATTTTCTTCCATTCAACAGACTGTCTCTTCTCTATGTTGATTGTTTCCTTTGCTGTGCAGAAACTTTTTAGTTTGATATATATAGTCCTGTTTGTCTATTTTTGTTTTTGCTGTCTGTGCTTTTGAAGTCTTAGCCTAAACCAATCTCCTGAAGTGTTTTCCCTAGTTTTCTTCCAGTATTTAATCGTTTTGGGTTTTGTGTTTAAGTCTTTAATCCATCTTGAGTTGATTTTTGTATACGATGAAAGATAAGGGTTCAGTTTCATTCTTTCGGATATGGATATCTAATTTTTCCCAGCGCTATTTATTGAAAAAGTTATCTTTTTCCCAGTGTATGTTCCTGGCATTTTTTAGGAAATCCAGTTGACAGTAAATATGTGGACTTATTTCTGGATTCTCTATTCTGTTCCATTGGTCCATGTGTCTGTTTTTATACCAATACTGTGCTGTTTTAGTTACTATAGCCTTGTAATATAGAGTAAAGAATTGTGATGCCTCTAGCTTTGTTCTTTTTGCTCAGGACTGCTTTGGCTATTTTGGCTCTTTTTTGGTTCAGTAAACATTTTGGGATTTTTTTTCCATTTCTGTAAACAATGAAGTTGGTATTTTCATAGGGATTACATTGAATCTATAGATTGCTTTGGGCAATACAGTTATTTTAATATTAATTATTCCAATCCATAAGCATGAAATGTCTTTCTATTTATTTGTGTTGTCTTCAATTTTTTTTCATCAATATGTTGTACGTTTCCTTGTAGAGGTCTTTTACATCCTTGGTTAAACTTATTCCGAGGCACATTTTTTGGTAACTCTTTTATATGGGATTGTCTTCTTGATTTCTTTCTTGGTTACTTAATTGTTGGTGTATAGAAATCATACTGATTTGGTATGTTGACTTTGTATCTGGAAGCTTTACTGAGTTCATTTATCAAATATAAGAAGTTTTTTTTTGTGGGGGGGGAAGTCTTTAGATTTTTCTAGATATAAGGTTATATCATCAGCACTCTGTCCTGGCCTGTAAGGTTTCCACTGAAAAGTCTGCTGCCTGATGTATTAGAACTCCTTTGTATATTATTTGTTCTTTTATTTTGCTGCTATTAGAATCCTTGGTTTTTGCTGGTTTGATTATTAAATGTCTTGAGGTAGTCTTCTTTGGGTTAAATCTACTTAGTGTTCTATAACCTTGATCTACTTGAATATTGATATTCTTCTGTAGGTTTGGAAAGTTCTCTGTTATTATCCCTGTGGATAATCCTTCTACCTCAATGTCTTTCTCTATCTCCTCTTTAAGGCCAATACATTTTAGGTTTGCCCTTTTAAGGTTATTTTCTAGGTGTTTTAGGTGTGCTTCATTCTTTTTTTTATTCTTTATTCTTTTGTCTCCTCTAACTGTATTTTCAAATAGCCTGTCTTCAAGCTCACTATTTTTTTCTTCTGCTTGATCATTTCTGCTATTAAGAGAATCTTATGCATTCTTCAGTGTGTCAATTGCATTTTTCAGCTCCAGAATGGCTGCTTCTTTTTAATTATTTCAATTTCCTTAATTAAATTTATCTGAGAGATTTCTGAATTCTTCCTCTGTGTTGTCTTGACTTTCTTTGAGTTTCCTCAACATATATTTTGAATTATCTGTCTGAAAGGTCAGGATCTTTGTTTCTCCAGGATTGATCTCTGCTTCTTTATTTAGTTTGTTTGGTGAGGTCTTGTATTCCTGGATGGCGTTTATGCTTGCTGATGTTCACCAGTGTCTTGGCATTGAAGAGATAGGTATTTATTTTAGTCTTTGCAGTCTGCACTTGTTTGTACCCTTCCTTTATGGGAAGGCTTTCCAGATATTTGAAAGGATTTGGGTGTTGTGATCTAAGCTGTGTCTGCATTAGGGGGCACCAAATTCCAATAACATGGTGGTTCTTGCAGACTTGTAGAAGTACCACCTTGGTGGTCTTGGATAAAGTCTGGAATAATTCTCTGGATTTTCATGAAGAGGCAGTGACTCTTGTTTTCTTTCCTTACTTTTCCCCAAACAAATGGTGTCTCCTTGTTCATGCTGAGCCACTTGTGGCTTGTGGTGATGTTGAGAGGTGAAGCTAGCTGGGCTTTTGGTTTGGGTGGGGACTTGGAGAACTTTTCTGTCTAGCTAAAGGCCTGTAAACACACCAATCAACAATCTGTGTCTAGCTAAAGGTTTGTAAATGCACCAATCAGCCATCTGTCAAAACGAACCAGTCAGCAGTCTGTAAAATGGACCAATCAGCACTCTGTAAAATGGACCAAGCAGCATTCTGTTAAATTGACCAATCAGCTCTCTGTAAAATGGACCAATCAGCAGGATGTGGGTGGGACCAAATAAAGGAAGAAAAGCAGGCCACCCGAGCCAGCAGCAGCAATCTGCTTGGGTCCCCTTCCAGCCTGTGGAAGCTTTGTTCTTTTGCTCTTCGCAATAAATCTTGCTGCTGCTCACTCTTTGGGTTCACACTGCCTTTATGAGCTGTAACACTCACCGTGAAGGTCTGTAGCTTCACTCCTGAAGCCAGCAAGACCACAAACCCACCTGGAGGGATGAACAACTCCAGACGAGAGGAACGAACAACACTGGATGTGCCACCTTTATGAACTATAACACTCACCGCAAAGGTCTGCAGCTTCACTCCTGAGGCCAGTGAGACCATGAACCCACCAGAAGGAATGAACAACTCTAGATGCACCACCTTTAAGAGCTGTAACACTAACCGTGAAAGTCTGTAGCTTCAGTCATGAAGTCAGTGAGATCATGAGCCCACCAGAAGGAAGAAACTCCAGACACATCTGAACATCTGAAGGAACAAACTCTGACACACCATCTTTAAGAACTGTAACTCTCACCGCGAGGGTCCGAGGCTTCATTCTTGAAGTCAGGGAGACCAAGAACCCACCAATTCTGGGCACATTTTGGTGACCCAGATGGGACCATCGCCTTTCGCCAAGTGGTGAGACTATTGCCTACCGCCAAGCGGTGAGTACCATTGGACCCCTTTCACTTGCTATTCTGTCCTATTTTTCCTTAAAATTCGGGGGCTAAATACCAGGCACCTGTCAGCTGGTTAAAAGAGACTAGCATGGCCGCCAGACTAAAGACACAAGGTGTGTCAGACTTTCTGAGAAAGGGCTCTCTAACAACCCCCGACTCTTCGGAGTTGGGAGCGTTGGTTTGCTCAGAATCAGCTTCTGCTTTTCTTGTACTTCTGGACTGAGCCAAGGGTCAACAGAGAGGAAAGCTATTCAGCTCCAGAGTCCCAACAAGTTGGTTGACCCTGTAGCCATGAGCAGAACTCTGAAAGTCATGTCGCCCAAGTGAGACTTGCCCATCTATTCTATCTATCCTGACCCTTGCCTCCTGGGTCCTAATGCCTGTCAGACAGACTTCCACTCCCCTCTCTTCTCTGAGGCTAGTCTCTCTTCTAAAAATCACTCTCTGTCTCTGGTGCTTTTCTAGTCTCTCCTGTAAGAATGATTTGTAGTATAAACTCCAGGACTCTGTTACCTTCTTTAGGCACCCTTCTTTAGCTCACCAACCAGAAAAACATAATTTTTTCCCAAAGCCCCATTGTAGGGGGACGATCTGGGATTTTAGGATCCCTCCTCAGACAAGCAGATCTAACAAAAGCTATTCCTGAAGCTAGGATATGGGGAGCCTCAGAAATTGTATCCTTCCTATTCATATAAGCGAGGACAAAAGGTGTCACTCTTCCAATGCTGGAGATCCCTTTCCTCCCTCAGGGTGTAGCCCTCCACTTCATTTTTGGGGCATAACATCTTATAGGACACAGGTAAAGTCCCAATACTAACAGGAGAATGCTTAGGACTCTAACAGGTTTTTGAGAATGTGTCAGTAAGGGCCACTAAATCTGATTTTTCTGAGTCCTCTTTGTGGTCTAGGAGGACAGGCAAGGCTGCAGGTTTTCAAGAATGTGTTGGTAAGGGCCGCTAAATCTGACCTTCCTCAGTCCTCCTTGTGGTCTGGGAGGAAAACTAGTGTTTCTGCTGCTGCATCAGTGAGCGCAACTATTTTGATCAGCAGGGTCCAGGGACCATTGTGGGTTCTTGGGCAAGGGTAGAAAGAAAACAAACCAAAACCATGGGCGGTTTTGTCTTTCAGATGAGAAACACTCAGGCATCAACAGACTCACCCTTGAAATGCATCCTAAGCCATTGGGACCAATTTGACCTGCAAACCCTGAGAAAGAGGTGGCTCATTTTTTTTCTGCACTATGGCCTGGCCCCAATGTTCTCTCTCTGATGGGGAAAAATGGCCACCTGCGGGAAGTACAAAGTACAATACTATCCTGCAGCTTGACCTTTTCTGTAAGAGGGAAGAAAATGGAGTGAAATACCTTATGTCCAAGCTTTCTTTTCATTGAAGGAGAATACACAACTATGCAAAACTTGCAATTTACATACTACAAGAGGACTTCTCAGCTTACCCCCATATCCTAGCCTCCCTCTAACTCCCCTTCCTATTAATGATAAACATCCTCTAATCTCCCCCACCCAGAAAGAAATAAGCAAAGAAATCTCCAAAGGACCACAAAAACCCCCAGGCTATCAGTTATGTCCCCTTCAAGCTGTAGGGGGAGTGGAATTTGGCCCAACCCGGGTACATGTCCCCTTCTCCCTCTCTGATTTAAAGCAGATCAAAGCAGACCTGGGGAAGTTTTCAGATGATCCTGATAGGTACATAGATATCCTACAGGGTCTAGGGCAAACCTTCAACCTCGCTTGGAGAGATATCATGCTATTGTTAGATCAAACCCTGGCCTTTAATGAAAAGAATGCGATTTTGGCTGCAGCCTGAGAGTTTGGAGATACCTGATATCTTAGTCAAGTAAATGATAGAATGGCAACTGAAGAAAGGGACAAATTCCCTCCCAGTCAGCAAGTCAACCCCAGTATGGATGGATCCCCACTGGGAGCTTGACTCAGATCATGGGGACAGGAGTCGTAAACATCTGTTGACCAGTGTTCTAGAAGGACTAAGGAGAATTAGGAAGAAGCCCATGAATTATTCAAAGATGTCCACCATAACTCAGGGAAAGGAAGAAAATCCTTCTGCCTTCCTCGAGTGGTCACAGGAGGCCTTAAGAGAATAGACTCCCCTGTCACCTGAATCACTCGAGGGTCATTTGATTCTAAAAGATAAATTTATTACCCAATCAGCTGCAAATATTAGGAGAAAGCTCCAAAAGCAAGCCCTGGGCCCTGAACAAAATCTGGAGGTATTATTAAACCTGGCAACCTCAGTGTTCTATAATAGGGACCAAGAGGAACAGGCCCAAAAGGAAAAGTGAGATCAGAGAAAGGCTGCAGCCTTAGTCATGCCCCCCACAGACAAACAAACCTTGGTGGTTCAGAGAGGACAGAAAATGGAGCAGGCCAATCACTCTGTAGGGCTTGTTATCAGTGTGGTTTACAAGGACACTTTAAAAAAAGGTTGTCCAGTGAGAAACAAGTCGCCCCCTCATCCATGTCCACTATGCCAAGGCAATCACTGGAAGGTGCACTGCCCCAGAGGACAAAGGTTCTCTGGGTCAGAAACCCCCAACCAGATGATCCAACAACTGGACGGAGAGTGCCCTGGGTAAGCACCAGCTCATGTCATCACCCTCACTGAGCCCCAGGTACATTTAACCATTGTGGGCCAGGAAATTGACTTCCTCCTGGACACCAGTGTGGCCTTCTCAGTATTAATCTCCTGTCCTGGGCGACTGTCCTCAAGGTCGATTACCTTCCGAGGAATCCTGGGACAGCCTCTAACCAGGTATTTCTCCCTCCTGCTCAGTTGGAATTGGGAGACTTTGCTCTTTTCACGTGCCTTTCTTGTTATGCCTGAAAGTCCCACACCCTTATTAGGGAGGGATATATTAGCCAAAGCTGGAGCTATTATCTACATGAATATGGGGAACAAGTTACCCATTTGTTATCCCCTACTTGAGGAGGGAATCAACCCTGAAGTCTGGGCATTGGAAGGACAATTTGGAAGGGCAAAAAATGCCTGCCCAGTCCAAATCAGGCTAAAAGACTCCACCACTTTTCCTTATCAAAGGCAATATCCCTTAAGGCCTAAAGCTCATAAAGGATTACAGGATATTGTTAAACATTTAAAAGCTCAAGACTTAGTAAGGAAATGCAGCAGTCCCTGCGACACCCCAGTTCTAGGAGTACAAAAACCAAATGGTCAGTGGACACTAGTGCAAGATCTTAGACTCATCAAGAGGCACTAATTTCTCTATATCCAGTTGTACCCAACCCCTATACCCTGCTGTGTCAAATACCAGAGGAAGCAGAATGGTTCATTGTTCTGGACCTCAGGGATGCCTTCTGTATTCCCCTGCACTCTGACTCCCAGTTTCTCTTTGCCTTTGAGAAACGCTCAGACCACACATCCCAACTTACATGGATGGTCTTGTCCCAAGAGTTTAGGGATAGCCCTCATCTCTCTGGTCAGGCACTGGCCCAAGATCTAGGCCACTTCTCAAGTCCAGGCACTCTGGTCCTTCAAAATATGGATGATTTACTTTTGGCTACCAGTTCAGAAGCCTCATGCCAGCAGTCCACGCTAGATCTCTCGAACTTTCTAGCTAATCAAGGGTACAAGGCGTCTAGGTCGAAGGCCCAACTTTGCCTATAGCCGGTCAAATATCTAGGCCTAATCTTAGCCAGAGGGACCAAGGCCCTCAGCAAGGAATGAATACAGTCTATACTGGCTTATCCTCGCCTTAAGACATTAAAACAGTTGTGGGGGTTCCTTGGAGTCACTGGCTTTTGCCAACTATGGATCCCCGGATACAGCGAGATAGCAAGGTCCCTCTATACTCTAATCAAGGAGACCCAGAGGGCTAATACTCATCTAGTAGAATGGGAATCAGGAGCAGAAACAGCCTTCAAAACCTTAAAGAAGGCCCTAGTACAAGCTCCAGCTTTAAGCCTTCCCACAGAACAAAACTTCTCTTTATACATCACAGAGAGAGCAGGGATAGCTCTTGGAGTCCTTACTCAGATTCGTGGGACAACCTCACAACCAGTGGCATACCTAAGTAAGGAAATTGATGTAGTAGTAACAGACTGGCCTCGCTGTTTAAGGATAGTTGCGGCGGTGGCTGTCTTAGTGTCAGAGGCTATCAAAATAATAGAAGGAAAGGATATCACTGTCTGGACTACTCATGATGTAAATGGCATACTAGGTGGCAAAGGAAGTTTATGGATATCAGACAACTGCCTACTTAGATACCAGGCGCTACTCCTTGAGGGACTGGTGCTTCAAATATGTACATGCATGGCCAGCAACCCTTCCACTCTTCTCCCAGAGGATGGGGAACCATCGAGCGTAACTGCCAACAAATTATAGTTCAGGCTTATGCCACCCAAGATGATCTCTTAGAAGTCCCCTTAGCTAATCCTGACCTTAACTTATGTACTGATGGAAGTTGATTTGTGGAGAATGGGATATGAAGGGCAGGTTATGCCATAGTTAGTGATGTAACCATACTTGAAAGTAAGCCTCTTCCCCCAGGGACCAGCTCCCAGTTAGCAGAACTAGTGGCACTTACCTGAGCTTTAGAACTGGGAAAGGGAATAAGAATAAGTGTGTATACAGATACCAAGTATGCTTATCTAATCCTACATGCCCATGCTGCAATATGGAAAGAAAGGGAGTTCCTAACCTCTGGGGGAACCCCCATTAAATATCACAAGGAAATCATGGAGTTATTGCACTCAGTGAAAAAACCCAAGGAGGTGGCAGTCTTACACTGCCGAAGCCATCAAAAAGGGGAAGGAGAGGGGAGAACAGCAGCATAAGCAGCTGGCAGAGACAGGGAAAGACCAGCAGAGAGAAAGAGAGAGACAAAATCAAAGACAGAAGGAAAGAGAGAAAGAGAGAGAAAGTCAGAGAGGGAGAGAGAGGAAGAGACAGAGAGACAGGGAGAGAGAGGAAGGAAGTCAAAGAGAAGGAGAGAAGAAGAGACAGAGAGACAGAAAGTCAAAGAGAGAGACAGAGAGAGGAAGAGACAGAAAGTCAAAGAGAGAAAGAAAGAGACAGAGACAAAGAGGGAATCAGAGAGAGAGAAAGAGAGACACAGAAAGTCAGGAAAGAGAGAAAGAGACGGGAAGTCAGAGAGAGAGAGAGGAAGAAACAGAGAGACAGAGGGAGACAGAGGAAGATACAGAAAGTCAAAGAAGGAAAGAGAGGAAGAGACAAAGAGGGAGTCAGAGAGAAAGAGAGAGACAAAGAAGAAGTCAAAGAGAAAGAGAGATGGAAGTAGTAAAGAAAAAACAGTGTACCCTATTCGTTTAAAAGCCAGGGTAAATTTAAAATGTATAATTGATAATTGAAGGTCTTTTCCGTAACCCTATAACACTCCAATACCACCTTGTTGTCAGTGTAAACAAGGGCATAGCCCAAAAGCACTAAGGCCACTGACAACACATAGCCTTCCTATCAAAAATCCTTAACTCATCAGGTTTCCTAACAGGGGATCTAAATCTGAAAGTCCGACCAGACAAAGGAGGAAGTCCCTTCAGGACAGGAGAAAGATAGGTCCTCCCAGGTGGGCCTGGGCGGTTAAGGAAGAAGACACAATGGGTCTTCAGTAAGTGATAAGGGAACTCTTGTAAAAGCAGTTAGGAAAATTGCCTTATAATTGGTTTGCTCAAACATGGTAGTTGTTTGCACTCAGCCAAATCTTAAAGTACTTACAGAATCGGAAAGGAGTCATCTATACCAATTCTAAGTTAATATGGACTGAACAAGGTTTTATTAATAGCAAAGAAAAATTAAAATCCCAAACTTACAAGGTTTTTAACAAAAGTAAAGTTTGCTGGAAGTTAACAGTGTAACGTGTATTAACCTACTACCACACACTGTCAAAGGATTTCTCAGACAGTTTGCAAGAAATAACGAAATCTATCCTTACTCTACAATCCCAAATAGACTCTTTGGCAGCAATGCCTCTCCAAAACCCCCGAGGCCTAGACCTCCTCACTGCTGAGACAGGAGGACTCTGCACCTTCTTAGGGGAAGAGTGTTGTTTTTACACTAGCCAGTCAGGGATAGTACGAGATGCCACCCGGTGTTTACAGGAAAAGCCTTCTGAAATCAGACAACGCCTTTCGAAATCTTATACCAACCTCTGCAGTTGGGCAACATGGTTTCTCCCCTTTATAGGTCCCATGGCAGCTATCTTGCTGTTACTCGCCTTTGGGGCCCTGTATTTTTAACCTTCTTGTCAAATTCGTTTCCTCTAGAATCGAGGCCATCAAGCTACAGATGGTCTTACAAACGGAACCCTAAATGAGTTCAACTAACAACTTCTACCGAGGACCCCTGGACCGACCCACTAGCCCTTCCACTGGCCTACACCGGAGGACACTACAACTGCAGGGCCCCTTCTTTACCCCATCCAGCAGGAAGTAGCTAGAGTGGTCATTGGCCAAATTCCCAACAGCAGTTGGGGTGTCCTGTTTAGAGGGCAGATTGAGAGGTGAAGCTGGCTGGTCTTCTGGTTCAGGTGGGGACTTGGAGAACTTTTCTATCTAGCTAAAGGATTGTAAATGCACCAATCTGCACTCTGTGTCTAGCTAAGAGTTTGTAAACCCATCAATCAACGCTCTGTGTCTAGCTAATCAAGTGGGGACTTGGAGAACTTTTGTGTCTAGCTAAAGGATTGTAAACACACCAGTCAGCACTCTGTGTCTAACTAAAGGTTTGTAAATGCACCCGATGAGCCCTCTGTCAAAACGGACCAATCAGCAGGATGTGGGTGGGGCCCAATAAGGGAATAACAGCAAGCCAGTCAAGCCAGTAGCGGTAACCTGCTCAGGTCCCCTTCCACACTGTGGAATCTTTGCTCTTTCCGCTCTTCTCAATAAATCTGCTACTGCTCACTCTTTGGGTCCACGCTACCTTTATGAACTGTAACACACCGTGAAGGTCTGCAGCTTCACTCCTGAGGCCAGCGAGACCATGAACCCACTGGAAGGAACGAACAACTCGAGACGTGCCGCCTTTAAGAGCTGTAACACTCACCGCGAAGGTCTGTAGCTTCACTTCGGAAGTCAGCGAGACCACAGACCCACCAGAAGGAAGAAACTCCAGTCACATCTGAACATCTGAAGGAGCAAACTCCGACACACCATTTTTAAGAACTGTAACACTCACTGCGAGGGTCTGTGGCTTCATTCTGGAAGTCAGCGAGACCGAGAACCCACCAATTCTGGACAGAATGTGACACAAGCACCCTTTGGCCACTACCACTGGGACTGCACTGGGTCAAACCTGACACCAGCACAATAATGGATTTCACGCAAAGCCCACTGTAACCACTACCTGTCTACCACCCATGTTCCTTCAAGGCCTAGGCCTCTGCAAACAGCAACCCCAGCTGGGCCCAGGGATGCTTCTAGGAGCTAGGGACTGGAGTTAAAAATCTTAGAAATCTACTTGGTGTTCTAGTCTACTGTGCTTGAGCTGGTTCTTAAACCATAAGATGTAGTTCTTCCCACTGTTTCCACCCCTTTCCACAGGCAGAGGAGCCTCACTCCATAGCCAGCATCACTAATGTCCCATTGGGAGTACTGCCAGGCTATCACCAATGTTCACTTGATGCCCACAGGCTTTTCAGTCAGCTTGTGGTGAATGCCGCTAGGTCTGGGACTCATTCTTCAGGGCAGTTGACTCCCCTTTGGCCCAGGGAAGCTCCAGAAATACCATGTAAGAGAGAGCCAAGTACTGAAATCAGGGATCCCAAAAGCCCACTTAATTCTCTGTCCCATTGTGGCCAAGTTGGTATCTAAGACAAAGCCTCCTTTACTTTTCTCTTTGCTTTTATCGAGCAGAAGGTATCCCTCATTGTAGCCACCACAGTTAAGAATATGCTGGGTCACACCTGAAGCCAGCGTGTCTTGCAGTTTCACCCAAGACCCATGACATACTACCTGAATATCACTACTGGTGTTTAGGGCTCAAGGGCTCTTTAGTCAGAAGGTGATGGATCCTGTCAGCACTGGGTCTTTCTCTTCTAGGTAGTGAATTTTCTTCTGGCCCAGGGTGTATCTAGAAATGCTGTCCAGGAGCTAGGGCCTGGAATGGGGGCCTCACAACTCTGGCCAGACCATATCCTACTATGGCTGAGCTAGTATCCAATATGCAAGACAAAAGGCTTCTTTACTCTTCCCTCTCCTTGAGCTGAAGGAAATAATCTCTTTTGCAGCCATGAGGTGTGTTGCCTGGGGTTGTGGGAGTGGTGGCACAACCACTCACTTAACTTCCCCAGCTGGTGTCTCAATAAGTCACAAGCCCCATAAGTCCACTGTCTCTGGACCCGGGAGGAGAGTTGCAGTCCTTGTGGTCTAGACTGGCTTTCAAGTTTATAGACATATAACATATAGACCCCATAACACTTCAGCCCTCAGTTTTCCCAGAACTCGTTTCTACTACCGCAATGGGTAATTACCCTCTGGCTAGGGCTGATCCGAATGCTTTCGGCATAGGCAGGTGTCAGCTGATTTCAGCATGTTTTGCTTTTTACTGTGACAGAGGAGCACTGAATTCAATGCAGTCTCGTAGTCACTGAGCTCTCGCTCTCCCAACACACAGCTCTCTTTGTGCCATGTGTCTGTTGTAGGAGGATGAGAGAGGGGTGGCATTGGCATTTCAAGACTGTATTTTCTGCCCTTTTCATCACTTCTTTCAGTGATACGAAGTTAAAACCAGGTACTACGAGTGCTCACCTGATTTTTTTTCTTATGATTTTTTTTTTCTTATGATGCTTATGATGGTGGTTTTTGAATTTGATATTCCTATCATTGGCGGGGTGAGGGGGAGTGCAGGGCTGGGAGGACAGTCAGTGGGGCTATCTATTCTACTATCTTACTCTACTCATTTTGTCCATCACACATTTATGATAGGGCTGTTCTAGTGATGGTGAAGTCCCTCAGCTTTTGCCTGTCTGAGAAGGACTGTATTTATCCTCCATTTATGAAGAATAATTTTCCCGGGTATAGATGCTGTGGAGAAGATCTTTTTGCAGTATATCTATTTGGGAGTCTTTGAGCCTCCTGTGTCTGGATGTCTATATCCCTTGCTAAACTTGGGAAATTTTAATCTATTATTTTATTAAATATGTTTTCTAACTTTTTCATTTTCTCTTTGCATTCTGGGACACCAAAAATTTGTATATTGGGTTACTTTATAATATACCATATGTCATAAATGCTTTGCTTATTGTTTTCTATTCTTTTTTAAATTTATTTTTTATATCACTGAACTATTTCAAAAGATTTGTCATTCTTTTTTCTGCTTGATCTAATCTATGGTTGAAGTTTTTACATGAATTTCATATTTCTTTCAATAAATTCTTTAGTTCCAGAATTTCTGTTTGATTCTTTAAAAATACCTGTCTTTTTATTAAATTACAAATTTGCATCCTGAATTATTTTTCTAATTTGTTTGTATTGTCTTTTAGAATTCTGTTATATCTCACTGAGCTTTAGAACCAATATTTTGAATTTTTTCTGGGATTTCAAAAATTTCTTTTCGATGGAGATCTGTTGCTGAATAATTATTGTGTTCCTTTGGAAGCGTAATTTTTTTGTTGTTTTGTTTTTTCATGTCCTTACACTGATGTCTGTGAATTTGGTGTAACAATCACTTCTCCCATTTAAAAAAAAAATTTGGTTTCATAGGGGAAGACTTTTTCCTAATGATTTGTCTATGGTGTTAGTAGGGTAGGGTACATTGGTTTTGGCTCTGAGTTGTGCAGTAGCATTTTCTCTGCATTATTTCTTCAACTGTGAATAGCATTAGTGATGTCTATAGTTTCCTTGGTGATTTAGGCTATGCTTATTAGTCAAGGTTGTGGTAAAATTTTGATGGGAAGTGGAGTGCCAGGTGGGCCTGTCTTCACACCCCATTGCTAGGAATGGTGGACTGATTGTTCCTGTTCTTTGCTCCCAGGCAGCATATACTGACATTGGTATCAGTGGCTACAGGCAGGCCCATTCTTGGGCTTCTAGGTGGCTTGTTCAGATGCTGTTAGTGGCAGTGGCAGGCTGGGTAGGTGGGAGGGTTTTTAGCCCTCCAGAAAGGCATGTGGCATGGACAATAGCAATAGTAGTGGTGGGGTTACTCTCTGGTTCTGAATGGTGTACATTGGTTTTGGCAGTGGTTTTGATGAGTTGGGCAGGCCAGTCTCCAGGCCCATAGGTGGTGTGTGCAGGTAGGTGCCAGCTATGGTGGTAGTGGCAGGGTGGATAGGCCCAACCTCAGGTACCTGGAAAGAATGCTCAGGTGCTAACAGTTTTGGACTGGGCTGGACAATCTCCAGGCCTCTGGACTACCTGATCTGGCACAGGTGAGGGTGAGCTAGGCTGAGCAGGCTTGTATTCAGGCCCCTTTGTGGTATATGCAGGCACCTGTCATTGTAGGTAGCAGTGAGGCAGTTCTCAGAACCCCAGCAGAATATTTGGGCGTGGGGCAGCAGAGACTGTGCTCTGACCTTGCCACTAGGGAGGGCAGGCTACCCTCAGCGGTGGCAGCCTATGCTGCTGAGTGGGAAACATGTACCCCTTTTGTGCCTCAGCTTTGGATATAGCAGCCTCTGCCTTGCTCATGCCTCAGTATCAGTGGCGGCAGTCCATGCTTTGCTTATGTTTCAGCCCTTGCAGCAGCCTGCACTTTGCTCATGCCTCAGCTGTGGTGCCACTGGATCCCAGAACAGTGCACAGTCTGTTGTGGGCTGGGCTCTCAAAATAGCACACTGGGCTGCTGCTCAGGACTCAGAAAAGTGTGGGACCCAGTGCAAGCTCCTTCCCTAAGGCAGTGCTGTCATGTAGTCTCCAGATACCTCTCTGTGTCTTATCTGTTTCAGGACCCAGTGGGTCTAAGTACTCTCCTGTGGCTAGGATTGCAGAGGTCTATGGTAGGAGTGTAGATCACTAGGGGTCTCTCACCATTTCCCAATACTGCAGAGTCTCTCTGGGCTCTTAGCTGATCCTGGCCAAGCAGGCTGCCTCATTTTCCTTTCTTCCTTGCTTTGGGTGTTTCCTGGCACCTTTCTATTCACCTCTAGTGTTCTCTCTTGGCTGATCTATTTGAACTGTAATTACTCACTATTTTAGTTGTTTTTAGTAGAGGAGGTGAGTAAGAGATGCTTGTTTTCAGCCATTTGAAGCTTCTCCCCTATTTTTAGTTTTTTAAGAAACTACTATCTTTTTTTTTTTATAATGGCTGAATCATTTTACATTCCCATCAACAGTGTGTAAGGATTCCAATTACTCCACATTCTCTCCAACACTTGTTAGTTTATTTTATTTTTGTGAGCAGCAAATATAAAACCTGAATGCATGTGATGTGGTGTCTCATAGTTTTGATTTGCTTTACTTAATGATTAGTCATATCTTCTCGTCTCATTTTTAGCCATTTGTGTATGTTCTTTGGAGAGATATCTATTGAAGCCCTTTGCCCATTTTTGAATCTAGATGTTTGTTTTTGTTATTACTGAGTTTTAGAAGTTCTCTCTGTATTTTGGGTGTTAATTCCTTATCAGACATATGATTTTCAAATATTTTCTCCCATTCTGTGGGTTGTGTTTTTACACTGTTGATAGTATTTTTTGACACTCAAAACATTTTACTTTTCATGGAGTCTGATTTATTAATTTTTGTTTTTGTTGTCTATGCCTTTCATATTCAAAGTCACTGCTAAATCCAATGGCATAAAACTTTTGCCCTATCTTTTCTTCTAAAAGTTTTACAGTTTTAGGTTTTACACTTAGGTCTTTAATACATTTTGAGTTAATTTTTGCATATGGTATTGGGTAAGGGTCTAATTTTATTATTTGCATGTGAATATTAAGTTTTCTTAGTACCATTTGCTTAAAAGACTGGTCTTTCCACATTGAGTGGTTTTGGCATCATTGTCAAAAATTACTGACTATATATGTAAGGTTTTATTTTTTTGTTCTCCCTTCTATTCCATTGGTCTATAAATCTTTATGGAGACATTACACTCTTTTGATTACTGTAGTATCATAGTAAGTTTTAAATCGTGAAGCATGAGTTCTCCAGCTTTATTCTTCTTTTACAAGATTGTTTTTGCTAATCTGCATCCCTTGAGATTTCAAATGAATTTTAGATTTTTTTTCTATTTGTGCTCAACATAATTGAGATTTTGATGGGTATTGCATTGACTCTGTAGATTACTTTGGTTAGTATTTTAGGCTGTTCTTGCCTTTTAAAAATTACTGAGGCTGGGTAATTTATAAAGAAAAGACATTTGACTGGCTCACAGTTCTGTAGGCTGTACAGGAAGCATGATGCTGGCATCTGCTCAGCTTCTGGGAAGGCCTCAGGAAACTTGCAATCATACTGGAAGATGAAGGGGGAGCAGACACATCATGTGGCCAGAGCAGGAGCAAGAGACAATAGAGAAAGGTGCCACACACCTTTAAAGGACTGGATCTCGTGAGAATTCACCCACTATCATGAGGACAGCACCAAAAAGATGATGCTAAACCATTTATTAGAAAACCACCCCCATTATCCAATCACCTTCCACCAAGCCTGATATGGTTTGGTTCTGTATTCCCACTGAAATCTCGTCTGCAATTACAATCCCCACATGTCAAGGGAGGGTTCTGGTGGGAGGTGATTGGATCATGGGAGTAGTTTCCCCCAGTTCTGTTCTCGTGATAATTAGTGAGTTCTCATAAGAGCTGACTGTTTTAAAGTGTGGCACTTCTATGCTCTTGCTCCTCCTGCCATCATATAAGACATGTCTTGCTTCCCCTTTGCCTTTTGCCATGATTGTAAGTTTCCTGAGGCCTCTCCACCTATGCAGAACTGTGAGTCAATTAATCCTCTTTTGTTTATAAATCACCCAGTCTAAGGTAGTACCTTTATGGTGATGTGAAATCGGACTAATACAAAGCTTCAATTCTAACACTGGGGATTATGTTTCAACATGAGATATGGGCAGGGATATCCATCCAAACTATATCATTTTGTTCCTGGCCCCTCCAAAATCTCATGTCCTTCTCAAATTTCAAAATGCAATCATACGTTCCCAATAATTCCACAGAATCTTAACCCTTTCCAGTGTTAACTCAAAAGTCCAGAGTCCAAAGTAGACTTAGACAAGGGAAGTTCCTTCCACTTATCAACCTGTAAAATAAAAATCAAGTTAGTTACCTCCAAGATACCATGGGGGTACAAGAGTTGGGTAAACATTCCTGTTTCAAAGGGGAGAAATTGGCCAAAATAAAGGCACTACAGGAGCCATGCAAGTCCAAAACCCAGCAGGGCAGTCACTAAATCTCAACGCTCCAAAATAGTAGCCTTTGACTCCATGTCTCACACCCAGGACACACTGATAGAGGGTGTAGGCTCCTGATATTGGGGCAGGTTGAAGATTCTCAGGGCACCCTCCTTTATATGCTTCCTGCATCTATCAGTAGTACTGACATCTTAGTACTGACATTAGTTCTGACATTAGTACTGACATTAATTCTTCCAACCCTTGAACATGAGATGCATTTTCAGCTATATATTTTAAAATTTATTTTAGCAGTGTTTTATAGTTTTTATCATGCAAGTCTTTCTCCTCCTTGATTAAATTAATTTCTAAGTATTTTATTATTTTTGATGTTATCATAAATGGAATTTTCCTAATTATTTTAGGTTGTTAATTGTTAGTGTATAGGAATGCTACTGATTATTGTGCATTGACTTTACATCTTGCTAATTTGATAAGTTCACTTATTAGTTTTAACAGTTTCTTGGTGAGAAATCTTTAGCGTTTTCTACATATAAGATCATGTCATGTGCAAACAGAGGTAATTTTACTTTTTTCTATCCAATGTGGATCTTTTTTATTTTTTATTTTTAAATGTTTATATTTTTAATTTCTGTGGCTACATGGTAGGTGTATATAATTATGGGGTACATGAGGTGTTTTGATACAGGCATGCAATGTGAAATAAACACATCATAGACAGTGGGATATCCATCTTGTCAAGCATTTATCCTTTGAGTTATAAACAACCCAGTTACAATCTTCAAGTTATTTTATAATGTACAACTAAGTTATTATTGATTATAGTTACCCTGTTGTGCTATCAAATAGTAGGTCTTATTCATTCTTTCTAACTACGTTTTTGTACCCATTAACCACCCCCACCTCCCACTACCAGCTTCCCACTACCCTTTCCAGCCTCTGGTAACCATCTTTCAACTTTCTATGTCCATGAGTCTAATTGTTTTGATTTTTTGATTCCACAAATAAGTTAGAACATGTGATACTTGTTTTTCTGTGTCTGGCATATTTCAGTTAACATAATGATCTTCAGTTTCATCCATGTTGTTGCAAATGACTGTCATTCTTGCTCGTGGGTGAACATTACTCCATTGTGCATATGTGTCACATTTGCTTCATTCATCTGGAAAATAAGGCAAGAAAAAAATAAGATAGAAAAGGCGAAAATGGGCATCCTTGTCATGTTCCTGATATTAGAGGAAAAGCTTTCAGTCTTTCACTATTATGAGCTTTCAGACTTTCACTGTTGAGTATGATGTTTACTCTGGGCTTTTACATATATAACTTCTATTATGTTGAAGTAGTTTCTATTCCTAGCTTATTGAGGGTTTTTATCATGAAAGATTGTTGAATTTTGCCAAATGCTTTTTCTGCATCAATTGAGATGATCATATTTTTTCCCTTCATTCTGTTATCATGGTGTATTACACTGATTGATTTATTAAGTTGAATCATTCTTACACTCCAGAATAAATACCACTTGTTCATAGTTTGTAATCCTTCAAATATGTTGCTGAATTCAATTTGCTAGTGTTTTGTTGAGAATTTTTGGCTCAATGTTCATAAGGGATATTAGTCAGTAGTTTTCTTGTTGCGTCTTTGTCTGGCATCAGCATCAAATATCTCATAAAATATTCTCACAGAATTTTAATCTTATAGAATGAACTAGAAAATGTTTTTTCTTCTTCAATTTATTGGAGGAAAAGTTTAACAAGTACTGGCATTCTTCTTTGAACATTTGGTAGAATTCATCAGTGAAGCCGTCATGTCCAGAGGTCTTTTGTTGTTGCTTTGTTTGTTTGGGTTGAAATACTTTTGATTCTAATCAATCTTCTTACCAGTTATAGGTCTACCCAGGTTTTCCATTTCTTTTTTATTTCACTTCATGGGTTTTGTCTTTCTAGGAATTTTTCATTTTATGTAGTTTGTCCAATTTATTGGTGTACAATTTTCATAGCACTCTCTTATTCTTTTAACTTCTGTAGAATCAGTAGTAATGTCTCAACTTTCATTTCTGATTTCAGTAAATAGAGTCTTCTCTCTTTTATTCTTAGTGCTTCTAGGTAAACATTTGTCAATTTTGTTGATCTTTTCCAATAATTGACTTTTGGTTTCATTGATTTTCTCTACTCTTTTTCTATTTCATTTATCTGTACTCTAATATCTATTTTCCTTCATTCTACTACCTTTGAGTTTAGCTTGTTCTTCTTTATATAGTTCTTTAAATTGTAAAGTTAGGCTGTTGGTTTTAGATTCTTCTTGTTTTTTATTTTTTTTTGTTTTAAATTTTTAAATTTTTATAGATATAAGAAGTACAAATGCAGATTTCTTACATGCGTTTCAACTCTGCAACTCTTTTGCAGAGTTTTGGAATCTGGACTTTTAGTGTACCCATCTCCTAAACTTTCTTATTTTTTAATGTTAGAATTTATAGCTGCATATTTATTTCTTTGCTCTAATTTCATTACATCCCATAAGTTTTTGTATGTTGTGTTTTCATTTTCATTTATTTCAAAGTATTTTCTAAATTCATTTGTGATTACTTATTTGATCCATTGTTTGTTTAAGAGTGGAATATTAAGTTTCCACAAATTTGTTAAATTTCTGCTGTTCTCTGTTATTGATGGCAAATTTCATCCCAATGTGCTCAAAGGAGGTACATTCTATGGTATCTACACTTTAAAATCTATTGAGATTTAATTTGCAGTATAACATATGGTCTATCCTGAAAAATCTGCCATATGCACTTGAAAAGAATGTGTATGCTGTTTTTGTTGGGTAGAGTGTTCTATATTATTCGTTAGATCTAGTTGGTTTATTGTGTTAAGATCTCTTTTTCCTTACTTATCATCTATCTGGTTGTTATATCTATTATTGAAAGTAGGACATTAAAATCTCCAACTATTATTGCAGAACTGTTTATTTCTCCCTTCAATCCTGTCAGTTTTTACTTTATTCTTTTTAATGGTGTGTCATTTGGTGTGTAAATGTTTATGGTTTTTTTTTGTGATATTGAATTTTGTATTAATATATAATATTCTTCTTTGTTTCTTGTGACCTATTTTGATTAAATGTCTATTTTGTCTAACCTTAATATAGCCATCATGCTTTTTTTTGGTTACTATTTACATAAAATATGCTTTCATTCTTTCACTGTCAATTACTTCGTGGTTTTGGATCTAAAATGAATTTATTGCAGACAGTGGTATCAACTTTTTTAAAATTCACTCTGCCCATCTTTGTCTTTTGATTGAAGAATTTAATCCATTTATATTTAAAGTAATTACTGATAAGAGGATACTGTTATTTTGTTATTTATTTTCTATATGTTTTATAGTTTATCTCCAGTTTCCTGCATTACTTTATGTTTAGTTGTTTTATATAGTGAAATGTTTAAATTATTTTCCTATTTCCTTTTGTGTATAATCTATAGCTTTATGTTCTTTGTAGTTACCATGGGGATTACGATTAACTCCCTAAATTTATAATACTCTAATTTGAATTTCTACCAGATTAACTTCACTATCACACAAAAACTCTGCTTCTTTATAGCTCTGTCACACCTCTTTCAGTTTTTGATGTAACAAAATTACATCCTTTTACATTGTGTGCCCCCCAAATAAGCTATTAATTATTTTAAATGTGTGATTTTCTTGAATTATGTAGAAAACAATGGGTGGAGTTATAAACCAAAGTTATAAAATAATGCTAGTTTTAGATGAAGAAAATTTGTTTTGAGACAGGGTCTTGCTCTGTTACCAAGGCTGGAGTACAATGGCCTAATGTCTGCTCACTACAGGTTTGACCTGTCAGACTCAAATGATTCCCCCATTTCAGCCTCCTGAGTAGCAGGGACTACAGGCACATGCCACCATACCTGGCTAATTTAAAATTTTTTTGTAGAGACGAGGTCTCACTATGTTGTCTAGGCTGATCTGGAACTCCTGAGCTCAAGCAATGCTCCCACCTTGGCCTCCCAGATGGCTGAGATTATAGGGGTGAGCTACTGTGTCTGGCCTAGATGAATAACTTTCAAAAAGTTTTAGAGTAAAACTTTTTAAATTAAAAAGTTCTAAATTAAAGATTTAAGATACAATATCTTAAATCATGTAGAAAATAAGAAGTGGAGTTGCAAATCATTTTTAGAAAATAACTAGCTTTTATAATTTCACATGCATTTTCTTTTATTAAGATCTTTATTCCTTTATATAGTTTTGAGTTATTGTCTGATGTTTTTTCATCTCACCCTGTAGGACTTTTCTTGCAGGGCAGATTTAGTCTTAATAAACTCTTTTCTGGTTTTATTTATCTGGGAGTTTCTTAATTTCTCCCTTACTTTTAAAGAACAGTTTTTCTGAATATAGGATTTTGTTGACAGTTTTTTTTTTTTTCCTTTAGCACTTTAAATATATTGGCACACTGCCTTATGGCCACTCAAGTGTCTGATGAGAACTCTGATGATAATCTTATTGAGGATCACTTGTATATGATAAATCACTTCTCTTGGTGCTTTTAAGGTTCTTTCTTTGTACAGGCCTATCTCATTTTATTGTGCTTTGCTTTACTTTTTACAAATTGAAGGTTTGTGGCAATCCTGAATTGAGCAAATCTGTCTGCCTCATTTCTTCAACAGCATGTGCTCACTTTGTGTCTCTTTATTCCATGATGGTAATTCTCATAATTTTTATTTCAAACTTTTTCATTATTGGTAAACCTCGGATGGTGAGCTGTGATCAATGATCTTTATTGCTACTATTGTAATTGTTTTGGGGCACCATGAATTGTGCTCATATAAGATGGTGAACGAATTTATAAATGTTGTATGTGTTCTAACTGCTCCATTGACAAACCATTTTCCCATGTATCTCCCTCTTGTCAGGCCTGTATATTTTCTGAGATACAACAATATTGAAATTAGACCAATTAATAACCCTACAATGGCCTGTCAGTGTTCCAGTGAAAGAAAGAATTGCATATCTCTTGCTTTAAATCAAAAGCTAGAAATAAGTTTAGTGAGGAAGGCTTAGTGAGTCAAGTTTTTGAAGGAACTTAAAAATGCTACTCCAGTGAACACACAAATGATAAGAAAGTGGAACAAGCTTATTGTTGATATGGAGAAAGTTATAGTTGTCTGGATAGATGATCAAACTAGCCACAACATTCCTTTAAGGCAAGACCTAATTCAAAGCAAAGCCCTAACTCTCTTTAATTCTGTAATGGTTGAGAGAAGTGAGGAAGCTGCAGAAGGAAAGTTTGATGCTAGCAGAGGTTGGTTTATAAGGTTTAAGGAAAGAAACCATCTCTAGAACATAAAAGTGCAGGGTGAAACAGCAAGTGCTAATGTAGAAGCTGCAACAAGTTATTCAGAAGATCTACCTAAGAAAATTGATGAAGTTGGATATACTAAAGAATGGATTTTTTTTTTTTTTTTTTTTTTTTTTTTTTGAGACGGAGTCTCGCTCTGTCGCCTGGGCTGGAGTGCAGTGGCCGGATCTCAGCTCACTGCAAGCTCTGCCTCCCGGGTTTACGCCAAAGAATGGATTTTTAATGGAGATGAAACAGCCTTATATTAGAAGAAGATGCCATTTGGAACTCTCATAGCTAAAAAGGAGAAACCAATGCCTGGCTTCAAATCTTCAAAGAACAGGCTGAATTTCTTGTTAGCTGGTGCAGCTAACAAGATGCAACTGGTGACTTTAACGTTAAGCCAGTGCTAGCATATCTTTAAAAAGTCCTAGGGCCCTTAAGAATTATGCTAAATCTACTTTGCCTGTGCTCTGAAAATGGAATAACAAAGTGTAGATGGCAGCACATCTGTTTATAGCAAGGTTTACTGAATATTTTAAGGTCACTGTTGAGACCTACTGCTCAGAAAGAAAGATTTTCTCCAAATATGATTGCCCATTGACAATGTACCTGGTCATTTAAGAGCTCTGATGAAGATGTATAATACAAGGAGATTAATGTTGTTTTCATGCCTGTTAACACAATATCTATTCTGAAGCCCATGGATCATGGAGTAATTTTGACTTTCAGCTCTTATTATTTAAAAAATATATTTCATAAGGCTATAAGTAGCATAGATAGTAATTACTTTGATGAATCTGGGCAAAGTAAATTGAAAACCTTCTGGAAAGTTTCACCATTTTAGATGCCATTAAGAATTTTTGTGATTCAAGGGAGGAGATCAAAATATTATCATTAACAGGAATTTTGAAAAAGTTGATTCCAATCTTTATAGATGACTTTGAGCAGTTTCAGAATTCTGTGAAGGAAGCAACTGCAGATGTGGTAGAAATAGCAAGATAACTAGAATTAGAAGTGGAGCCTGAATATGTGGCTGAATTGTTGCAATCTCATGATCAAACTTTAATGGATGAGGAATTGCTTGTTATGGATGAGCAAAGAAAGTGGTTTCTTGAGATGGTATCTACTCCTGGTGAAGATTCTGTGAACATTGTGGAGATGACAACAAAGGATTTAGAAGATTACATATACTTAGTTGATAAAGCAGTGACAGGATTTGAGAGGATTGATTCAAAAAAATTTTTGTGTTTTGAGATGGAGTTTTGCTCTTGTTGCCCAGGCAGGGGTGCAATGGCGTGATTGCGACTCACTGCAACCTCTGCCTCCTGGGTTCAAGTGATTCTCTTGCCTCAGTCTCCCAAGTAGCGGGAATTATAGGCATGGACCACCACACCCAGCTAATTTTGTATTTTTTTTAGTAGAGATGGGGTTTCACCATGTTGGTCAGGCTGTTCTCAAACTCCTGACCTCAAGGGATAGAAGTTCTTCTGTGGGTAAAATATATCAAACAACATTGCGTGCTACAGAGAAATCTTTCATGAAAAGAAGAGTCAATTGATACAGCAAACTTCATTGTTGTTTTATTTTAAGAAATTCCCACAGCCACCCCAACCTTCAGCAACCACCACCCTGATCAGTCAGCACTATTAATATTCAGGCAAGATCCTTTATCAGCAAAATGATTATGACCCACTGAAGGCTGAGATGATTGTTAACATTCACTAATGATAAAGTATTTTTAATTAAAGTATATACATATTTTTAGACATAATGCTATCGTATACTTAAGAGACTACAGTATAGTGTAAATATGATTTATATGCCAAAACCTCCGCAAATTTTGGGACTCATTTTATTTTGATATTCACTTTATTATGGTGGTCTGGAACCAAAGCTAAAATATCTCTACATTGATATTTATTTGTATGAGTTGATCTGTATGAACAAAAGAGATATACATGGTACTTCTGTTGGAAGTAAAATGGGAGAAGAAGGATGGAGAAACTTGGGAATATTAAGCACAGTTTCCTCTTAGACTCTAAGTTGTGAAGCAGAAGATGTGCTGTTGTGGGACCTAGATGATGGAATTCTGGAAGAGAAGGTATTCTCTCCATTTCTATGAAAGCTAACAAGTTTTCAGTGTAGTAAGGGTTGAAGAAAACATAGTCTTACTTGAACACTTTTACATTTGTAGTTTTGAGTACACTGGAGACAGCATCCTAGGCAGAGAATGTTTGTTTCTAAGGAGGGAAATAGAAGCAATACAGGCAAAATTGTCCTCAAGTGATTTCCTGAGCTTTAAAAATTCAGAAGTGCTTTTGAGGGGAAGAGGGCATGGAGAAGGCGGACTGTAAATCCAAGACATGTCATTTGTGAGAACATATGAGACAATACCCCAGTACTCTTAGAAATGTCTTGAGACTGATTGGATCCTGAGTTCCAGCATTATGTAAAGGTGACCATGAAATTTGGGTGGCTGCTCTTCAGATAACATCGTTAGCTGCAGTTTGGAGAGGCTTGGGGAAAGTTTGTATTATAATTACTATATGCCTGTCTTTTAAATTTAGAATAGGGGTTCATATTCTACTGAATGGATCATAGATAGAGACAGATTGGGACAATAATTTAAACTGTTAGTTTGGTGCCTGTATAACTCAGGGGTGAGCTCACAATTTGAAGAGTTGTGTTTTTAATCTAAGAGTAGTTGGCATATCCACAATTTGAGGCCTCAGTTATTTTGGAAAGCAGGAGAACAATTTTGATCTGTCTAGGAATCTAGATGTAACACGTTATCAAAATAATAGTGCCATACTCAGGTTACATTTCAAAACTGAACTAGTCATGCCCTTTAAAATAAAGATCTATAGTCTACCAGGTGATAGGAGCTTTATATATATTGTCCCCTTAGTTTACACAATAGTTGGAAGGTAGATGTTATCTCATTTTCAGATGTAGAAACTGAGGCCCAGACATATTCAAAAAGCTTGCTAAAAGTTACATAATTATTAAGACAGGATTAAATCTTGTCTCTAACTTCATGTATTATGCCCTGTTACCTCTTCTCTAAGGCAGATAAAGAGAACAGTGAAGAAAAGAACTGGTAGCAAGAGTGTCTACAATTAAACTGCATTCCTTCAGTATCTGGAATATGAAGTTTACCTTCTGCTGCTGTCAGTTGCATTCAGTCAAGTTTTCACATTCATCAAATTTCACAACCTACCTTCCCAAGTCATTGTAAGATGGGAATTTTATTTAAAAACAAATCGAACTTAAAAATCAATCTCTCTTCTCCCCACCATCCTCCCCATCCCCCGTGTCTTTGATAGAATTATCACTTTTTCTTGGTATAGTCAATATCTTCATTTCATGTTGAAACAAACACTTCTAGTCCAATCATTGCAAATGGTTTGGAAGCAATGGTTTCTGTGAGACTACTTTTTAATAGAACAACTACTTAATAGAACAGCTGTTGAAGTTTTGAGCTTAGCTTGTTACAATAGCTAGCATTATCTTCATTTACATGTATTATGTAATTTATATGCCTCCCCTTTAACGATGCACTTGAATTTGTTTCTTTGGCTGTATAAAAACAGAGGTCCACTTAGGTTGTCTCAAGAAAAGGAGACTTTTTCATGTGTAAATTGATGTAATGGCAGGAAGTCTCAGTAGTTCCTTGTAGCATATCTACTTCCAATTGAGCAACTGTATTCTTCTTGACTGATCAAGTTTTCCTCACCTTTTCTGTTCTTTTCCTCACCTTTTCTGTTCTTTTCCTCTTTGCCTTTTCTCTTCTTTCATATGTTTAGCTTCTAAGTAACTTTGGCCTGCCGTGGAACTTACACAATTTTGTGAATATTTTCACTTCAGCTTCATTTCTAAGTGACTAACCATGTTTGTTTTTTCAGTGTTCTCCAAAATGAAATCTGGTTTGCCTAGTTCATCTTTTTCAGTCAGTTAATGTGTGCCAAAGGTCTTCAGCTAGTCTGTGTGTATGTGCGTGCGTGCGTCTGTGTGTATTTGCCTTGGTTTAATGCCCTTTGATAACCTGAAAAGAGAGTAGCAGAGCTCACAAATATTTCAGGAGGAGCTAACAGCAGGGATTATGGTGCCTTCTACTATATACTGCAACTAAATATCAATTTATAATTATCCAAACTTACTATGCCTATGTTTAAATGTTTCAAAGTGGCCATATGGGCACTTTTCAAAATTTCTTGTAGATGGTATTTGAGACTGCTAAAATGAAATTATCTCAAGACCCAAATAATATGTATTTTAAATGGAGATGGCTGTTGGGGACCAGAAAGATACAATCTAGAATTACCAAGTTGAATGAAGTGTGGAATCTCTAAATTTGATGTTGAATTAGTATTTGACTCATAAGTTAAGTAGACTTTGGCTTTAATAATGTCCATTAATGGATTAAATTCACAAATATTTACCAAGCGACCTACTAACTTCCTAGAAAGTTGTTGGAGTTGGATGTAGAAGTTATTAACAGCAAAGTCACAAGTTGAGGATTGTTTGAGTCATTCAGTCCACTAGTATTTATTAAGCACCACAATGTTCCAGTTGGACTTGGGTTGCAGTGATAAATTATAGATAGCCCTTGTCCCATAAGTTGTCGGTAGGTAGGCATGAGGAGACAGACATACATTCCGGACTTCTACACTGTAGCATTATCTCTGCAATAATCAGGAAAAAGCACTGGGTAGTTAAGAGATAAAACAAGAGACACCTAAAAGAGACTGGATGAGTCACAGACAACTTTTGAGGCCCAAATTGAGTGTTGAAGGATGAATAGGTATAACCAGGTAAATGTGGAATTGGAGAAAAACATGAATTAGCATGGATATTGCTGTATATGTCTTACTTTATATTACTGCATTTTCATCTTACCAGCCAAAAATTAGAAAAAGAAAGAGTAGTATAGTATTTGTTAAGAATATTTGTTCAAAACCTAATCTAAGTAGAGCAAGTCTGGTAGTATAAGTATTTACCTTGTCCCTAGTAGCAAATGTCATAAAGATAGGGATTGTATATTTCTAATCCAGATATGACAATAAGTTACAAATGTAATTTCAACATGTCAAGTCTGAAAAAATTTTGTATGCCCTTGGAAAAATACCTAAAGGACTTCCAGATCTTTCACATTTATTTATTTATATTTTTTACTTTTATTGTCCACTTTCTTTTCATGACTGTTTTATTGATTTTTTAAAAGTATGTAGTTTTAATAAAGTTTCCCAAGTACTCTTAAGTTCCAAATGGATTTGAATTCATTTTATTTTTATGGACTGCTGGTCTTTAATCTCTTATCACAGAATCAGAAATGTACCTGCTACATACTGGTAAATTAGTTATCAATCCCTTGGGCAGTATATTTTAATATCAGTATTCTAGGGAAGATGATATAAATCTTGTGTACAGTATTATTAGCTTAGGCAGCTGCTGACTTAAAAAGGCCAGTTTAACAAGTCACCACTGTATTATGTTTAATTAGGTACAGTTTATATAATGAGGTGTTCAGTTCTAATGGAAAGACATGCTGTGAGCAGCACATCTGCAGGAATAACTATTACAATCAGCATTGCAGAGACCCATGGAACTGCAAATTAGACTTACTTATCTAGAAATAAATTACATCCCAATGCCTTCATAAAGCTCATTAATTAATTCCACTGGCATAAAGGTCTTTTTCTTAATTTCATGTTCCATTAGCATAATAAACACAATTTGAGTTACAACAGTATGATCAGTTTAATGGATGCTATTTATTTTAGTTTTTTATTTAAAGTCCCGGTAATGTAGAATTAACATCAATATGCTGCTTGGTCCTTTATTAAAAATTCCCATAGGATAACCAACACAGATGTTCAATACAGCATCATATATTTGCTGCATTTTATGACTGTACTAATTGGCCATATGGAAAGGTGTTGCTTGGGTGTAATTTTTTTTAAAATCTGCTAAATTATATGGATTGTAATAATTACAATTAGTTTATATGTAAAGTTGGATAGGTTAATACATATTGCCTGTTGCAGGCAAAATAAAAGTAAACAAACTTGATGTTGTGTAAATACCAGTTTGTTTAAAAGAAATTCTGTTGTATTTTAAATTTTGTTAAAATGATAAATAAGGTTAATTGAAGCCTGCACAGTCCCCACCTGTCTGTGGTTTGGGGCTGCTATCTGCCTCATAAAGCAAAGTGTAGGGTTTGTCTTCTCCGAAAAAGGCCTCCTACATATTGGGCTTTGTCATTTGCCAGAAATAGAAGGGAGGAGATTGAGGCCTCCTGAGTCTGAGTTTTCAGTTGAGATCATGAGAGAAGACAGGGATTGTAACCAGAAAATTCATAGTGGGATGTAGTTACCTCTAGAGCTCGTCACTGTTAACTCAGTCTGGCCTTCATGACAGTTGTAGAAATGGATTACTAAATAATAATAAAAAATAACTTCCTATCCACCAAATAAAATGATAAATAAGATTAACTTAGCTTGCATTCTGAAATTACATAAGATTTCCATTTGTGAATTATGCATTTCTAGACACATTTAAAAAATAGATTCTGTTCACTTTGTTATTATGTATGACTTTAACATATTTACAATGTTTGTACTATGAAATTCTAGGTTAACTATACTTGCTAACATCTAGTATGCAATTATCACATGTATTTTTTTAGTTAACTCATATACAGTTTTATTAATGTCCCAAATTATATCTTATTACTCAAAATACATTGCAGAGTACACATACATTTTCCTCTCTTCATTCACAATGTCTTTCCTCATGTCATATTTTCCATTTTGCTCAATGTAGCTTATCTGTTATAAAATATAATCTGTTTTCTTTATTATATTTTTACTTTTGAGTAATTGTCTATTTTCAATATTTGATTTATCTTATATTTCTGTATAGGTTCCTATCACTGTGTAACGAATTGTCCCAAAACTTAGTTACTCAAAACAACCACAGTCATTTATTATCTGTCGTGTTTTCTGTGAGTTGGAAATGTGGGAAGGGCTCAGCTGGGTAGTTGTCATTTGGGATCTCTCAAGCAACTGCAGTCAGATGTTGGCTAGGACTGAGGTGCTCTGAGGGCTTGATTTAACCAGGGGGTCCAATTTCAAGGTGGCTTAATCACCGGAGCTGACATTTGGCCATGAACCTTAGTTTCTATGCATGTGGACCTCCCTCCCTACAGGGCTGCTTGGATGCCCTCATGAGATGGTGACTGGCTTCCTCTGGAGCAAGCCTGTCCAACCCATGACTCATGAGACACATGTGGCCCAGGACAACTTTTGAATGCAGCCCAACACAAATTCATAAACTTTCTTAAAACATTATGGTATTTCTTTTGTGTGATTTTTTTTTTAAGCCCATCAGCTATCGTTAGTGTATTTTATGTATGTCCCAAGATAATTCTTTTTCTTCCAGTGTGACTGAGGGAAGCCAAAACATTGGACACCACTGCTCTAGAGTGAGAGATCCAAGAAGGTAAGGCAGAAGCTGAATTATATTTTATGATCTAGCTTTGGAAGTTATACATCATCAGTTCTGTCCTTTCTATTGGTCCTATAGGCCAGCCCTAATTCAATGTGGGAGGGTAATACATGAGGACATGTACACTAGAAGTAAAGGATCTTTGGGGTTAGCAATGATAGTCTTCTCTCAGGCCCCTGATAATTCACATCTCACCCAGATGCAAAATACAGCCTCCCTTTCAAGGCTCCAAAAATATCTAATCTCTCACAGCAGGGGTCTCCAACCCTGGGGCCACATACTGGTACTGGTCAGTGGCCTGTTATGAACAGGGCCACATAGCAGGTGGTGAGTGTCAGGTGAGCAAGTAAAGCTTCATCTATATTTACAGCCACTCCCCATCACTTGAATTACTCCCTGAGCTTCACCTCCTGTCAGATCAGCAGTGGCATTAGATTCTCGTAGCAGTGTGAACCCTATTGTGAACTGCACATGTGGGCATATAGGTTGCATGCTCCTTATGAGAATCTAATGCCTGATGATTGTCACTGTCTCCCATCACCCAGATGGGACTCTCTAGTTGTGGGAAAACAAGCTCAGGGCTCCCACTGATTATACATTATGGTGAGCTGTATAATTACTTTGTTATATATTAGAATGGAATATTAATAGAAATAAAGGACACAATAAATGTAATGCACTTGAACCATCCTGAAACCATCCCCTCCCTGGTCTGTGTAAAAATTATCTTCCGTGAAACTGGTCCCTGGTGCCAAATAGTTTGGGGACTACTGTCTTACAGCATCAGCTCAAGCTCTAGGTCCAGGATCTTGTCATCTAAATCAGATCCAGTGGTGAATAAGGCTCCACAACGAATTCTCCTCGAGTGTGGTACTTTTCTGAAGACATGAAATAGGAGCAATATGTTATCTGATTCTCCATCTAACCACCTTACAATGGTGTTCCACACAAGGGTAACCACTATAGAGTCTCCTGTACAAATTAGGAAAAAGAGAGGCACATAAAAGTCACTGTTCCAAAGCATTCTGAAACCTAGTTAGGCACATGTTGCCAGTCCCTTGATTAATGCTCAGTCCTACTGCCTGGGAATAATTCACTTTGGCCTCTGGGGCCTTGGTTCTACCTCCTGAGTTGTCCTTCCTTTTCAATAAAAAATTTGATGACTGAATCCCCAGGGACCACCTGACAGAAGTCACATGAGAGACTGCAAATGATTACTTTCCACCTGAGATCTTTCTGAATTCATAATCTACAGAAATCATAAGAGAGAATAAATTATTATCGTGGTAGTAAGTCACTGTGTTTTAGGGAAACTTGTTGCACAATGTAGTAATCGATATACATTCTGGTACCAGAAGTGGGGTTTTGCTGAATGGAAAAACTAAAAATGTGTCAGTTGCTTGGGACTGAGCAATGGCAAGTGGAAGTTGAAGGGTCTTGAAGGAATTGTTAGGGGAAGCCTTTGAGGAGGCTATTGGTGAGGGCTTAAAGCAAGTAAGAGAAATGTGGTTGTAAGCTGGAGAAAAAGGAATTATTGCTACATGGTGATAGAAAGTTCATCAATGGTGTCACTTGTGGCAACATTAAAAATGGAAAATGTGCTTAATAAACTGGACAGTCTAACTAAGGAGATTTACAGGCAGAGTGTTGAAGTGCCACCTGATCATTTCTTGTACTTACAGTAAAATGCAACAAAAGCAATATAAATTCCAAGAAGCTCAGTTAAATAGTAAGGGGCTGGGTTCAAAAAGTAACATTATTTCTTATTCTTATGCTCTCCAAATGGCAAATAATGCGAAAAATAAGAAAAGGCTTCTGAGAAAATATTATATCCAGGTATTGTCAGAAAAACCATAGTCTAAAGATGAACCCAAGTAGATGCCTATAAAATCATTGTAAAAGCCTCCAAAAGATTTAAGGTAGTGCCTTTAACAGAAAAAAGTTCCCATAAAGACTTTAAAGGCATTATTTGTAAAACTGTTTTATTATACAACAGAGGCCCTAAGAATTTTTAGGGTACTTTTCTGTAGCAGCATTACAGTAAGCTTAAGGCACAGAAGGACTTATTTCAACAAGATTTGTGGATATGGCTTTTGTCTCATAGAGTGAACCTTATAAGATTCGTAGAGCACCTACAAAGTTTTTAAGATAATTATATTTATTTATTTATTTATTTTTAAAATTTTTAGACACAGTATCACTCTCTTGCCCAGGCTGGAGGGCAGTGGTGAGATCTCAACTCACTGCAACCTCCACCTCCCAGGTTCAAGTGATTCTCCTGCCTCAGCCTCCTGAGTACCTGGGATTACAGGCATGTGCCACCATGCCCAGCTAATTTTTATATAGTTTTTTTTAGTATAGATGGGATTTCACCATGTTGGCCAAGCTGGTCTTGAACCCCTTGGCCTCCCAAAGTGCTAGGATTACAGGAGTGAGTCACCATGCCCGACCAGAGAATTATATTTATAGAACCATTGACAACTTGAACTAAAAGGGACAGGGAAAGTTCAAAATAAAATGGCCTTTGGAGTCTAACTACTATGAATAAGAAACAGGGTGAGGAAATTTGATTGCAAGGATCATGAAGAGCTCTTTGTAAGTATATATGGCATATTATGTTTATAGTATTTGTACTGTGAAATTCCACATTAATCATACCTGCTTATTTTTAAGTATATAGTAATTAGCTATACATTTTTGTTGATATCAAATGCAACGTCTTATTAAAGTCAAGTATTACCTATTGCTATAGAAAATGGCATTGCAGAACACATATAAATTTTTATTCTCTTGAAATCACCAGTCATAAAATTTTTCATTTTGTTTTCTGTTTCTCACTTCAGCCTTCCCTGCTATGAAATAAAATGTCCATTATTATATTATTATATTACATAGTTGAAGTTTTTCTCATTAATCCCACTAAAATTACCTATATCTAATATTTAGTTAATCCTATATTTTTCAATCCATTCTGCAAATCACAGGAATCACTCACTTTTATCACTTTCCTCATAGTATGTGCTAATATGTAACATTTTTTATGACTTGGTGATCTCCACAGAGCCATATATGTGGCTATTACGTGCTCTTAAATTAATAACTGACCACCAAGTTTGTAAACCTTGCCACTGAAGATATTCTGCATAATAAAATGGCCATTTGATTTTTCATTAAAAACAGGGTCAGTCAAAATATTCTTACCCTGTTCTCTCCTTGACTTGACCACAAATTCATGAATGTGCACATACAAGCTTGTGGTAAAAATAAAAAATTTTCAATGTAGTATGTCTGAATCCTATTTTTTCCCTCTGGGTTGTCCTCCTGTGCAGTGCAATCCGGTAGAATTTCTTTTTTTTTTTTTTTTTTTTTTTGAGACGGAGTCTCGCTCTGTCACCCAGGCTGGAGTGCTGTGGCCGGATCTCAGCTCACTGCAAGCTCTGCCTCCCGGGTTCCCGCCATTCTCCTGCCTCAGCCTCCCGAGTAGCTGGGACTACAGGCGCCGCCACGTCGCCCCGCTAGTTTTTTGTAGTTTTTAGTAGAGACGGGGTTTCACCGTGTTAGCCAGGATGGTCTCGATCTCCTGACCTCGTGATCCGCCCGTCTCGGCCTCCCAAAGTGCTGGGATTACAGGCTTGAGCCACCGCGCCCAGCCGAATTTCTTACTTAGATCATTTTTATGGGAATTAAGGTGGATAAGAATAAAGTCTTTGGATCGTGTTCACTGACTCACACATTTTATTAGAATAATTGCATTATTAGAATTATCCTTGGCATTTATTAAATATCTTTTGATTGCCAGGTACTGGGCTGGATGCTTTAAGTGTGTTATCTCATTTAATTCTTGAAATACATTACTGTATTATTATCTCAACTTTATGTGTGAAGAAATTGAGTTCTGGAAATGTAAATGATTATTCTATGGTCTAAGGTCATATAAAAGGTAGGAGAGCTGGGATTTTAAACTAGGCCTCTTATGTTCTTTGGGAAGTTCTTTAGGAAGACTGACATTCAGAGGTGGTTGTGTAATGAAGTCCTTTTATTTTCTTATGGTTTAATGAACAATTATACATGTCACAAAGCATGCTCTCAAAAATGTTCACAAAGCATGTCACACTGGAGTTTCTTTCTTTCTAATAGTATCGGGGTAAAATGGTCTATAGCTAGCTCTAAATTACCTGAAGAAATTCAGTCTTGCAAATCATCAAATGATGCTCTCCTCTGTAGTTTAAGCCTTTTTCCCCATCAAATCTTTTATAAGAATAGCAAAGATACAGCGTGAATCAATGGATTTGAATTTCATTTCCTTGGAATTTTCTTAAGACTTTGGTGAAGATGTTAATATCCAGTTAAGTGGGAAGGAAAAGAAAAATGCAAATTGCATGACAATAGTAACCTAGATAAACTGTTTTGTTGTTATTAAAAGTACTTCCAGTTCCTTTTATAATGTTTTGTGTTTCAGAAAGTGTAAAAAAATTGAAAATATATTTTGCGTTGTGCTTCAGAAACTAAGGTTATTTAAGGACATTTAATTCAGTAATTTGATTTCTTTATACTTAAATCATACATTCTATTTTGAAGTTATTTTGAATATCTATGAAGGTTAAATGTTTTGAAAGTATGGAAATATTTAGTACAGTTTCTCATTCTTTTAATCACTCAAAATGTTTTAAACTTAATTTGTCAAAACAAAATGGTGATGTATAAAGCAGGTTCAGAAGTTGGGAAAACTTGTTCATTTTGGCATAGTTTATACTTGATACAATAGCTTTTTAACTGGCAAGTACTTAGATGAGCAGGAAAAGTATCAAATTTAATTTTCAGCGCACCGTCCTGCAGATTCTGCCTTTGAGGCTGCTTATTTTTCACAGTGTTATGGGTACCAAAAAATGTGCCTGCTTTTTAATTGTGCAGGCTGTGAAAATGAGAATATGGTTGAATACAGTTTAAGTGATGGGTATAAGTTTGCAGAATCTCAGAATATGACAAAGAAAAACATTTCCAAAGGTCTAAATGTTTGCGCACTCAAGATACAAATATCTGAAAAAATTGCGTTGAACAGCCAAGTCAACATTACTCTACAGCTGTACTGTTTTTACCATATGGTAACTAATGAAGTGCTTCCATGCACCAAAGAACTATCATGCTGCAAAGTTGGAAGCAAAGTCACAATATGTGTAATCATAGAGTCAGAATGGAATAGGGCAACTCCATTATGTATTACAACTAAACACTATTTAAAACTTTCAAACTCAGAATGTCTTATATTTTGCTAAAATAAAAGTATCACATTGAATTTAGCCTTCCTAGGGCTGCTGGGCTTGATTATATGAATGTAGTCTCGGCATGGACTCTCTTCCTTACTGGCTGGATGACCTTGAGTAAGTTATGTAAACTCTTTGAGTTTTAGTAACCTAATTTGTAAATTGTGGACAGTATTACCAGACTCATAGAACTGGCATAAGAGTTAAATGAGATGATGCATGTAAAGAGTTTATCATTCAGAGATGTAGTAGATGAGCATCAAATATTATTTTTCACTCTTCCTTTCTTAAAAATTAATTCATCTGCTAGAGTTTGGGTCCAAAAAGAATTAAATAAGATGAGTTAAAAATCTGTAAATTAACAACACAATTGTGCATTAGCATTTTGGATAAAAGCTTTGGAGGACAATGTTGATAATGTTGACTAAAGTGAGGTCTGGGAATTAGTGCTGGGTTTTGTTAATTTAAATTATTCTTACCTTCCACTTCTGTTGATAATTTGGAAATGATTATAATAACTGAATTACACAACTTAATAGTAAGTAGCTTAAAACGTCTATCTGACTTTTATACTGGCTTATGCAATTGGTTTGATATTAATTCAGAGATTATACCCTCTGTAATTAATATACTGTCATGGAATACAATTTTAAAAGAAAAGTCAGTTTCAAATGTCAGAGTTCAAGCAAAGATTGAGCAAATACTTTCAAAATATTTTGTAGGGGACTTAGTGGCATAAAAATAAAGAAAACTTTAAAAATAAGCCATTGTTCAGCATGGCAGACAAGGTATTACATTTTATTTGTGCCTTAATAGCACATCCATATAGATAAAAGGTTGTTTAAAAATCTTGCAGAAAACCGCAGGTGTCACTTTTCCTAATAAAAACTGCATTTTCCCTGTAGTTTATGCCTTTGATCCCTACAAACTCAGAAAAAATAAATGAAAATTTCTTTGCTTTCATTTGCAGTGATATGATGCACATTACTGATCTTAAGGAAACAATATCCAGCACCACATTGGAGCCCTGGGCCTCGTGGCACCTATTGTGGAAGGTTGCTTTCTGCGTGTTTATTCTCTATATTTGTTACTTAGAAAAACAGGTGAACAGAAGATAGAAATAAATCATCAGATAGTAATGCACCAAGAAACCAAACAATAGAATGGATATGTTGATCTACAGGCTTGGTGACCTTTTGTGTTTGTTTAAACAGCTTGTTTTAATTAGTAATGGATATCGCTTACTCTTATGAACATTATTGACAATTGAAAACAGCACCTTATAAGCTAAGGAATTGGGGAAATTTAATATGAGTGTTTGAGCTCAGTTTCTTTAGGGGGTTGCTTTGTTCTTGTCACTATGCTTGAAGTTAATGGACAGCTAAAATGGAATGGCTTCACGTGTCATACACTGAGTGAAGAGGACTGACAAAAAGCCATTAGTGTCCAGGGAAGAAAGACAAAAACAGAAATTCTATCATTTCCAGATGAGTCCTTAGGATTCCCCAAACTCTTTATTAGGCAGGAATATTAATGTAAAGGTCAGAGAGAGTAATTTTAGCCAGATTTTTTTTTAATTGAAAAGGTAGTAAAAAATTATGTAGAATACTAGTTATAGAATCTAAGAGACGATCCTTTTAAAAAACAAATTTAGTGACTTCATGTTCTAAATGACAATTTTACCTGTCCTACTAAAAGGAAAGAACATAACTTTTCTTACCATTTAAGAATGAGCGTTACAAAAAGAAAACATTGAATTATGCTTATTTCTTACTTTGAAAGACTTTAAATAATTCTGATATTTGGCAGTTTCTTCTCTTTCCCAAATACAGTTATAATATTCTACAATAAAATCTGATAAAAATGTCATCATTATCAACCAGATGAAACATTAGGACCATTAAGTTTGTTCTAGTTAAATTATTCTAATGTATATAGCAGTACTATCATCTTTCCTGTATACAATATTTTAAAGTCACTCTAAAAATTACTTTCATAGAATTGGAAAGCATTTTGAGGGTAGCACACATTTGCCTCTTGTCTTTTGTCTCAACACATAGCATGTTTCAGGTAGGTGCTTGTGAGGTGAGGTTGTATTTTACTTTTTTCCATTGGCTAGTGCTTGATTGGAAAGGTTTTCTAAGGTATGCAATTTCCTTAGAAAAGTAAGCCATCTTGATCCCATTGGTACTGGCAACATTGAGACACTTTTAAAAAGAAACAAGTCTTGAATTTGTATTGAGAAGGCATAACTAGACCACCCTTTCTGGTCCTCACCATTCTTTATCACTGAAAGAAGTGTAGAGAGAGGAAACATTTTGTGAACTGAATTAGTCATCAGATCATTAGATAGATGACTGGGTGTGAGTTTCACTTTGGCTTGATTTTCATTTCTTCTTTCATAGCATTTTTACAAACGATGGTTACTGAAAATCTAGATATAGCTCTGCCTGTGTTATTTATGACACAGGAAAAAAAAAATCTAAAAGAAAAATAAAATAAGCCAAAAAGCAAGCAAACAAAACACCTCCAACCAGCGTCTATATCATTATAAGACACTGCTCTTTTTTTTTCTTTTCCTTTATACATTGTGGATAATTGGAATACTAACATGCGTATAGTATGGTAAAATATCACTGGATTGGTACTCAGGACAACTGGGTATCCTTTCTGATTGATGAATTAATTGGTTTTGTGACTTTTGAGGATGAATTTAAATTTTCTGGACTCATATTTCTTATCTCATGGTGATATTGCTCCCAAAGGTGTTGAAAATAGATATATAGCACATTAGTGAAAATAACACAGATATACTGTATATCTATTTATATAGTGAGTGTGAATGTATGCACACTCACTATATATGTATACACACTCACTATATAAATAGATATACAGCATATCTGTGTCACCAAAATAAGGTTTAAAAATGTTCTTTCTTTAGGGGGACAATAATGCAAAAAATGTTGAGAAACACTGCATTATCTGACAAAGAGAAGGTAATGTCTAATTTTTTTTCAGACTTAATTTCTTATATCTTCTGTAAGTAAAGCCTATGATCCCAGAGTAATCATTTTGAAGGACCTAAAAGGTGTATTTCAATTTTAAATAATGATTAGTGTGATCTTCTTATGGAAAGATATTCAGTATTCCTTTCAAAAATAAAACAGACTTTGTTTTTCTCTGGTTTTGGAGAGATATATGCTCTTATTGAAGATTTGCAAAATATAGAAGTGTAGAAAGAAAAATACAATCACTTGTGGTAGAATATACTATTAGCTGATGACCAACATCTATTCCCTTTTTTTGAATGCACTGTTATATTTCTGGCCTTCTTTGATGATAGATGCACATGTGACTGAATCTAGTCAATAGAACATAAGTGGAAGTGTCCTATTTCCAGGCCTGACCCATAAAAGCCCTGGATACAACCTCCCCTATGTTTTTTAATTATAGTTAAATGGAATGGCAATCCTCTAGGATAACCTTGGAGGTCACTGGAATGCTGGCTTCCTAAATGAATTCATATCTTGTTGCTTACAATGAGCTAGTTAAGACTCATCCATTCATATGATATGATATTATTTATAATATCACATATTACTGCTATCATCTGAATATTAGTCTTTTCTATAAATTCATATGTTGAAATTCTAACTCCCGAAGTGATGGTATTGGAAGGTAGGGCCTTTGGGGGGTGATTTGATCATGAGGGCAGAGCCCTCATGAATGAGACTTGTATCCTTGTAAAAAAAAAGCCCCAGAGAGCTGCCTTGCCCCTTCTATCATGTGAGGACACAGTGAAAAGGCACCATCTATGAGAAGGCAGGCTGTTACCAGACACCAGATCTGCTTGTAACTCGATTTGGGCATCTCAGCATCCAGAACTGTGAGAAATAAATTCTTTTGTTAATAAGCCACCTAGTCTATGGGTTTGTTGTTGTTGTTGTTTTTTTACAGTAGCTTGAACTGACTAAAACAGAAAGTAGTACTGAGAGTGAGGTACTGCTGTGACAAATATCTATAACGTGGAAGTGGTTGTGGAACTGGATAATGGGCAGAGGCTGAAAAAGTTTTTAGGTGCATGTTAGAAAAAGCCTGCATTGTCACGAATGGACCAGAAAGGGTAATTCTTGTAAGGGCTCAGAAGAGGTGAAGAGCTCTAGAAAAAACCCTCAATCTTCTTAAAGACTATCTAAGTGGTCATGAACAGAATGTTGATAGAAATATAGATGGTAAAGGCCATTGTGATGAAGTCTCAGACAGAAGTGAGGAACATATTATTAGAAACCAGAGGAAAGGAGATCTTTGTTATAAAGTGGCAAGAACTTTGCCTAAATGGTATTCATGCCTTAGTGTTTTGCGGGAGGTAGAACTTGTGAGTCATGAAATAGGATGCTTGGCTGAAGAAATTTCTAAGCAATGTGTTGAAGGTGTAGAATAGTTTCTCTTGAATGCTTATAGTGAAATATGAAAAGATAAATGATTTAAAGATAGAATTTTAATCAAAAGGGAAGCAGAATTATAAGATATTGACAATTTTCAGCCTGTCCATATTGTAAAATATGAGAAAGTATGTTTGGGAAAGAACACAAGGGTTTGACCAGGAGACCATTTGATAAGGAGATTAATATGGATGGGTCTGGTAGTATTCATCAAGACAATGGAATAATGCCCTAAAGACATTTCAGGGATCACTGGTGCTGCTATCATAACAGGCCCTGTCTTAGTTCACTTTGTGTTGCTGTAACAGAATATCTCAGACTGGGTAATTTATAAAGAATAGAAATGTATTTTCTCACAGTTCTAGAGGCTGGGAACTCCCAGACCAAGGTGCTCGCATCTAGTGAGGGTCTTCTTATTGACGCATCCCATAGTGGGAGGTGGAAGGGCAGAGAGCAAGAAAGAGAGAAAGGGGGCTGAATTAATTTCTTTGTAAGTAACTCACTCCAGTGATAATGAACCCACTCTTATGATAATGGCATTAATCCATTCATGAAGGCAGAGCCCTCATGGCCTAATCACCTCTTAAAGATCTCACTTCTTAATACTGTTATAATGGCCATTAAATTTTAACAGGAGTTTGGGAGGGAACAAACATTAACACCACAATGCTCCTATAGTGCCAAGGCCTTGAGGGCAGAATGATTTCAAAGGACAGATTGAAGGCATTTGGGGGGACTTCAGTGCAAGCTGCCTCAGGCTGCCACATGGCTCTACTCTCCAAATTCTTGTGCCACGCTGGAGCTCTTCATTTCCTCTAGGTTTGGCCCCAGTAGGCTTAGGTGCAGCACTGGCCTTGGTTGCTGCCTCTCCAGAGGGCACAGATGATAAACCATGGCAGTGTCAGTTCAGGTCTACCTCTGCTGCTCTCAGAGTGCGGAAGCCATGGTGTGTGTGTGGCTACCACCACCTAGATTTCCAAGGCTTGGGTCACCTGGAGCCTCAGGCATGAGACTTAGGCAGAGGACTGCTTAAGGGGTGAGGCCACAACAGAGAGTTTCCACTAGGACAATGCTCAATGGAACTTTGGGAGCAAGGCTACCCCTGTAACCCGAGACTGATAGAGCCATTGGCATGCAATTCCAGTTCAAGAGTGCTACAGGCAGGAGACTTCAACCTGTGAGAGCTGTAGAGAGGACAGGGCTGCCCAAAGCCATGGAGGCAGGGCTTTCTTGGGTCTTGGGGGCCCATCCTCTGCCCAGTAATACTGCAGAAGTAGAACCTCTACTCCAGTGGGCATGGAAGGCAAAGCTTCAAGTCAAAGAAGATTACTGTTAAACAGTAAGGTCTTGATCTTACTAGGGAACGGTTAACACTGTCTTCTCTATTTCTCCCTTTTGGTATGAGAATGTCTATCCTATACTTTTCCCACCATTATATTTTAGAGGCACATAACATGTTAGATTTCACAGGTTCACAACTAGAGAGCAACTTGCTTCAGAATGATTAGTAATTTGAGTTCCATCCATATCTGATTTTGATGATATTTAGATGAGACTCTGGACTTTAAACTTTTGTGTTGATATTGGAATGAGTTAAGATTTTGGGGGCTATTGGGATGAAATAAGTTTACTTTGTGTGTGAGAAGGACATGAGTTTTAGAGGCCAGAGGTGGAATGCAATGGTCTGAATTCTTGTGTCTTGTCAAAATTCATGTGGAAATCCTGACCCCCAAGGTGATGGTATTAGGAGGTGGGGGCTTTTGGGAAGTAGCTGGGTTATGAGGGCAGAATCCTCATGAATGGGATTAATGTCTTCATAAAATGGGCCCAAGGAAGCTCTTTTGCTTCTTCTACTATGTGAAGACAAAGTGAGAAGTCTTCGCCTATAAATCAGGTAAAGGTCCCACATCAGGCACTGAAACTGTTGGCGCACTGAATGAATGTCCCACTTCCAAAACATAAGCCACCCAGCTTATGGTATTTTATTATAGCAGCCCAAATAGACTAACACAATTAGTATATGCCAGGATTACTGTTCTATGTATATGAGACTGATGTGTGAACATCAGAACACACACATATACACACCTACATGCTAATATCATATATAGTAAAGATGTTGATCATCAATATGGTAGCCCCTAGTCATGTGTGACTATTTTTACTTAAATTAAGTAAAAATGTAATTTTTCAGTCGTACTAGTCACACTTCAAGTGTTCAATAGCCACACATGGCTAGGGGCTACCATATTGGACAGTACAGACACAGAACATCTTCATAATCATAGAAAATTCTAATGGACAGCACTGAGCTGTACTGTTGAATATTATGCTTATACAGGTACCAATGTACACTTTAAACACTTTGCATACACACACGAACAAACATACATATATTAATAGATACACATATACATATTTTACAGCTAGGAAGGAAAGGTAATGAATCCAAATACATAAATTGTGTTGTGACTATCCACAGTGTCCTTTCTATTGTAGACCAAATAATATGTTGATTTGAAGCAAAATTATGGAAATTCATGAAGGGGTGATGGGCGTTACTGTTAAGAATGGAGTAGAACTAAGTGAGTACAAGGCACTACTCTTTAATTTCTCTTCTCTCTCCTTAAACTGTCTATTCCATTTCATTGTCTAAAAATGAAAAAACTGCTGCATAGGTAAGCACTTAGTTACTTAATTAGACAACTGAAATGTGAGGATGAAAATACTATTCATCAGTAGAATGGTTCCTGCTAGATATGATTATTCCTTTCTATCAAGACTGTCCTAGTGGTGGTGACACCAAGTTCTTCCCAGTCTAGGTAGAAGAAAAGTAGAGGAGTGTCTGGGAAATTTTATCTAGTGTGACGGTTCTTAATTTGGGGATGGGAGCGTTACCTCTTAGGGATGAGAAACTGAGTCCTACATGGTACTGATACTCTCCACCCTCCTCCCCATCACTCCAATTCTTGCCCTTTATGTTATGAACCTGTGGTCTTATTGTTTGGTTTGTACTGAGCTTTATACCATGTTACATGCTAATGAGTCACAGAGTCTTGGACAAGGCTGGTCTGCACAGCTCCCAGAACAATAATAACTCTTGTGTTTTCATCATGGTTTCTAGAGTTTGATCTAACTTAAAAAAATAAGGAAGTAGATGAAAGTGTGTGGTGTTCAAGTGTGTGGTTTTCTTTTTTTTTTTTTTCGAGATGGAGTCTTGCTCTGTCGCCCAGGCTGGAGTGCAGTGGCATGATCTCGGCTCACTGCAAGCTCCGCCTCCTGGGTTCAAGCCATTCTCCCGCCTCAACTTCCTGAGTAGCTGGGACTACAGGCGCCTGCCCCCACGCCCAGTTAATTTTGTGTGTGTGTGTTTTTTTAAGTAGAGATGGAGTTTCATCTCTACTGTGTTAGCCAGGATGGTCTCAACCTCCTGACCTCGTGATCCGCCCATCTCAGCCTCCCAAAGTACTGGGATTACAGGCGTGAGCCACCGTGCCCCGCCCAAGTTGCGTAGACTTTCAAATAATCTAAGCAACATTGGGTTTCTTTCCCTTTAAGTTAATCCTCAGTTTTATGTCCTGGTGTTGGAACCTCAAAGGGAGAGAAAAATGGAAGGGTTGATTTAGTTTCCTGCCACACTACACTCCAGTAATTAGGACTATATAAAACTTTCAGGTGTCAGGATAGCCAGTAATTTTCTAATGATATAAAACGAATGCCTGGTGTTTTACTGGTTCTACATATTATATGACTGTCAGGAAAACAAGAGCCCAAACTCTTTCTTCTTAGCTTATTTACTGACTTAGGAAATCTAGTTGTCAGTCAGTAGGTATGAAAACTGGTGTCAAGGCATTATGAAACTTTCAATTAAAGGTCACAATTACCCCTCCCCCCACACCCGACTGCCTTCCGCCTTCCCCACACACCAGCTTTCTTTGCTGATTTAAAAGAAAGCATCTCTCCTTCAATGAAATGACATAAAAAGGAAATCAAAGGGTTGGGCCAGTACACCTAAATTTACATCAGAGCTTTCCAGAAAGCAATCTAAAAAGTTCATTTATTTTCATTCTTAGATTTTTCCAGCCTAAGAAAACTGCCAAGCCCTTTGGAGGTCCCTGCTGGGAGAATACCTATCTAATGTGTGATATGGGGCCCAATGCAATGATTCTTGAATGGTTTTCAAACTGGTTTTGAGGAGCTAGTGGGCTACTTTATAACTAGAAGCATTTAGAATCCTGACATTTAAAATTCTGCCCCCCAGTGTGCAAACAATAGAAGAAGAAAAGCCATGCCCTAGTTGGGCTTCTGCTGTGCTAATTACAGAAATATAAAGCCCAGCTGTGGTCAGACCAGCTCATCAAGGAGAGATGTGTTAGACTAAGAGAGCAAAAGAAGGACCGAGATGTTTTTCATTTTTATTCCTTGCATATTGTCTGTCAGAACATTCAGTTCTGCTTAATTATAAACTATTTCTTTTTTCCATTTACAAATATGTTATTTTCCCCTACATTTAATCTGAATGAAAATACTTTTAGACTAGCGTATGACCATGTGACTGGAGCTCAACAGCTAAGCTAAGGTTTCTTTAGCCTTTCTACATACAAATTAATAATAATATATAAACCCATTCTGTTTAAAAACTAAAGGTTCTTGTCACCTGTTCCAAATCCATAACAACCCTCCTCTACCTCACAAGCAAATCAAATCAACAAAACCAAACCAAATAGGCAAATTTTAACTTTCTAAGGAAGTTTTATTTAAAACATTAAAAAATGTTTTTCTGTAAGTTATTGGAGTACAGGTGGTATTTGGTTACATGAGTAAGTTCTTTAGTGGTGATTTGTGAGATTTTGGTGCACCCATCACCCAAGCAGTATACACTGCCCCATATTTGTAGTCTTTTATCCCTTGCCTACCTCCCAGTCTTCCTCATAAGTCCCTGAAGTCCACTGTATCATTCTTATGTCCTCAAAGCTTAGCTTCCACATATCAGTGAGAACATACGATGTTTGGTTTTCCATTCCTGAGTTACTTCACTTAGAATAATAGGCTCCAATCTAATCCAGGTCACTGCAAATGCAGTTAATTCATTCCTTTTTATGGCTGTGTAGTATTCCATCATTTACATGTGTCTGTCTGTGTATCTATCTATCCACACACTCTCTCTCACACACACACACACACACACATATACCACAGTTTCTTTATCTACTGGTTGATTTTTGGGCGTTTGAGTTGGTTCCATGATTTTGCAATTGTGAATTGCGCTGCTATAAAATACATGTGCAAGTGTCTTTTTCAGATAACAGTTTCTTTTCCCCTGGGTAGACACCCAGTAGTAGAATTGCTGGATCAAATGATAGTTCTACTTTTAGTTCTTTAAGGAATCTCCACACTGTTTTCCATAGTGGCTGTACTAGTTTACATTCCCACCAGCAGTGTAGAACTGATCACCACATCCATGCCTACATCTACTGTTTTTTGATTTTTTGATTATGGCCATTCTTGCAGGAGTAAGGTGGTATCACATTGTGGTTTTGATTTGCATTTCCCTGATCATTAGTGATGTTGAGCATTTTTTCATATGATTATTGGCCATTTGTATATCTTCTTTTGAGAATTGTCTATTCATGTCCTTAGCCTACTTTTTGATAGGATTGTTTTTTTCTTAGTGATTTGAGTTTGTTGTAGATTCTGGATATTAGACCTTTGTTGGACGTATAGATTGTGAAGATTTTCTCCCAAGCTGTGGGTTGTCTGTTTACTCTGCTGACTGTTCCTTTTGCCATACAAAAGCTCTTTAATTAGGTCCCAGCTAATATTTTTTATTGTATTTGTTTTGTTTTCATTGTGTTTGCTTTTGGGTTCTTGGTCATAAAATCCTTGCCTAAGCCAATGTCTAGAAGGGTTTTCTGATGTTATCTTCTAGAATTTTTATAGTTTCAGATCTTAGGTTTAAGTCTTTAATCATCTTGCGTTGATTTTTGTATAAGGTGAGAGATGAGGATACAGTTTCATTCTCCTACATTTGGCTAGCCAATTATCCCAGCACCATTTGTTAAAAAGGGTGTCCTTTCCCCACTTTATGTTTTTGTTTGCTTTGTCAAAGATCAGTTGGCTGTATTTGGGTTTATTTCTGGGTTCTCTATTCTGTTCCATTGGTCTATGTGCCTATTTTTATGTCAATACCACGCTGTTTTGGTGACTATGGCCTTATAGTATAATTTGAAATCAGGTAGTTTGATGCCTCCAGATTTGTTCTTTCTCCTTGGTCTTGCTTTGGCTATGTGGGTTCTTTTTTGGTTCCATATGAATTTGTTTTTTCTAATTCTGTGAAGAATGATGGTGGTATTTTAATGGGGATTGTGTTTAATTTGTAGATTGCTTTTGGCAGTACGGTCGTTTTCACAATATTGGTTCTATCCATCCATGAGCATGGTATGTGTTTCCATTTGTTTGTGTCATCTATGATTTCTTTCAGTAGTTTTAGGAAGTTTTAATTTCAGTTCAACAAAAGAACCTAATGTAGTTTAAATATATTTTCTTACCCCTCAATATTTCTTTTGTACTTGCTTTTCCTGGAAATCTAAGTCCAGATTTGAACCAGAAGTAGACTTTGCTGTAGCCATATGCTGGGTTTTCATTAATGTAAGAAATACAAGGCTGAGTGCAGTGGCTCATGTTGTAATCCCAGTACTTTGGGTGGCTGAGGCAGGAGGATAACTTGAGGTCAGGAGTTCAAGACCAGCCTGGCCAACATGGTGAAACCCCGTCTCTACTAAAAATACAAAAATCAGCTGGGTGTGGTTGGCAGGTGCCTGTAATTCCAGCTACTGGGGAAGCTGAAGAAGGAGAATCGCTTGAACCTGGGAGGCAGAGGTTGCAGTGAGCGGAGATCACACCACTGCACTTCAGCCTGGGTGATAGAGGGAAATTCTGTCTCAACAAAATAAAGAAAAATTTTGGGTGGCATTGGTACATATATATTGGCCAGTGCAAACATTTTTAACTGACTAGAAATTTTATCAGACTCCAAAATATTGAAAAGTACTTAGAAAACCATTTGTGCTCCTATTGTTTGCTTTGCTCATTTACAAAGTGCAAAATAATGGTACAGTAGAACTTTATTGTAGTGATGTTATATTATTGTCCGGGAATGGCAATATCAGTTACAGGCTTTTTGTATCAAGGACATATAGGCTGGGCCTTACTGTAGATAGTGTTAATAATAATGATCATAGATATTTCTTGAAAGCCTTAAAAGGCAAGGTAAGTCTTACTTATGAGGAAGAGGTTATTATCATATGTGGCTTTGAAGGTTGTGCACTACATACATTGTAAGGAGTATTATTCACATTGGTGGTTATAAATGTGGCTGTGTGTGCGTGTGTGGGTATCTATGGTTTAAGTTTGTCTCCACCAAAACCTATGTTAAAATTTTATCCCTAATGTGGTGCTGCTGGGAGGTGAGACCTAATGGAATCCCTCATGAATGGCTTGGTGCTGTTCTCATGGTAGTCAGTGAGTTCTCACTCTGGTGAGACTGAATTAGTTCTCAAGGGAATGGATTAGATCTGATGAGAATGAGTTGTTACAAAGCCAGGATGCCCCTCAAATTTTGCCTCTTTGCATATGTCTGCTTGCCCTTTGATCTTCTCTGCCATCTTATGATTCAGCATGAAAGCCCTGGCTGGAAGCTCAGCCATGCCCTTGAATTTTCCAGCCTGAAGAACTATGAGCTAATTAATCCTCTTTTCTTTATCAATTACCCAGCCTTAGGTATTCTGTTATATGAATAGCAACACTAAATGGACTAAGACAAAAAATTGATACCGAGGAATGGGGCTCTTGCTATACAGATATCTGAAAATGTGAAGAGGCCTTGAAACTGGGAAGTGGACAGAGGTTGGAAGAGTTTGGAGGAGGAGGCTAGAAAGAGACTACTGCAGTGACAGTGAATGAAGCATTAAGGGAGATTCTGGTGAAGGCTCGGAAGAAGACAAAAGGACAAGGGAAAGTTTGGTTGTCATGACCAAAATGCAGATAGAAGTGTGGACAATAAAGGCCATTCTGATGAGGCTTCAGATGGAAATGAAGAGTATTTGTCTGTACACTGGAACAAAGCTCACCCTTGCTATAAAGTAGCAAAGAGCTTGGCAGACCTGTGTTCATATCCTGGGGCTTTATGAAAGGCCAAACATAGAGTTATGACTTAAAAATATCTGGCAGAAGAAGTTTGTAAGTGGCAAAGCACTCAGGAACTGGCATGGTTACTTTTTAACAGCTTATGCTCAGCTATAACAGTAAAGGAATGCCTTAAACTCAGAATTTATAATGAAAAAAGAAACAGAGCGGCTGGGCACGGTGGCTCATGCCTATCATCCCAGCACTTTGGGAGGCCAAGGCGGGCAGATCACCTGAGGTCAGGAGTTTGAGACCAGCCTGACCGACATAGAGAAACCCTGTCTCTACTAAAAATACAAAATTAGCCAGGCGTGGTGGCACATGCCTGTAATCCCAGTTACTCGGGAGGCTGAGACAGGAGAATCGCTTGAACCTGGGAGGTGGAGGTTGCAGTGGTCCGAGATCGCGCCATTGCACTCCAGCCTGGGCAACAAGAGCGAAACCCTGTCTTGAAAAACAAAAACAAAACAAACAAACAAACAAAAAGAAACAGAGCATAAAAGTTAGGTAGTCAACTGGTTGTCAGTGTACTACTAGTATATTGGCCAAATTTGGCCAGGTAGAACCTTGAATTTTCATAACAATTATGGAAACTTAGAAGGCTGCAGCAATATTCATTAAATATAATAACTGAATATGTATTTTAAATGTTGTTCATAAGGCAGGCTTTTAATATCAATTAGGGTAGGCCTCAGGATTTATGAGAAATTAATTGATGAACACACAAAGGGAAATGTTGAGAAAATTGCAGGAAGGGAGGTGTCATTGATCCATGACTCCTTTCTGCCCTATTTGCAAAGCTTAGTATACCCAGTTGGCTAGCCGACAGTTCACGTTTTAGGGAAAAAGATTATTGAGAAGTAGATAATGGGGATAAAAGAGAGGTTTAGGTTAAATCAGGGAAGTAATAAGCTTTTGGATGCCAGAGGGACAGTTTGAGGTCATTAAACATACTGTATATTTTAAGGAAAACTAGGCTTGCTTCACAATTTGAGTTTTCTTTGCTTCTGAAATGTGTCTCATGAAGAGTAAGCTTCCTAATTGTGACCGTATAAGATTAATTCACCATTTCAATTGAGTATGTTGCACTCAATAAGCAAGTGTTGAATACTATTAATATTCAGAGTAACGTGTTTCACGCTGGGGGATTCAAGAATATGCAATAATAATAATCAATATTTATAGAGCACTCTAAAGTTTACACATTCATTTCTCGGACCTCTTCTCATTTAAAATCTTGGAAAGCAGGTATAATGGCTACCCCATTAACAGAGAAGAAAACAGATTCAGTGACTTGCCTAAATTTTGCAATGTAACAAGTGCCAGATTTGGGGATCCAACTCAAGTCTTCCAACTTTCGGATTCATCTTATTTCTAGTATATCAGATTCTCTGCCCTAAACAACCACATTAAAGTGAGAAAAACATACGTAGCCTCAAATGTGGGAAGAGTGTAATTGAAAAATAAATGTCATCTTAGTAACATTGTTTTCCCCCCAAATTATACCAGTAAACAGGAGATTACGGTGCCTAATTGGGTTACATATTCTGATAGCATGTTTTTAGGAGCAGTGTATCTTGCTTTTCATAAGTCTAGGTCCTATTTTTCTCAGTATGTTTTCAGAAACCATGTAGTTGAATTATGTTAGGTTTATGTACTTGGGAATTAGACCTCTTATTCTTTCTCACAAATACATAGACTGCTTTTCTCAACAAATATAGTGCTTAAAGAAAGCCTGCAGTAAATTCCTTTTGACCTTTTCAATCCATTTTCATGGATGATGTCTCTGGTAATATATTAGATTTTTGGCCTGTCTGCATTTTGATATAAGTTTTGTTGATTGTCTTAAATTGATAGATCTTCTTAAATAAGATATGACGTGTATATGTAAACTCATAAAAGTGACTAGTCCTCTGAGGATGAGTGACAATAAGCTCTTAAGTTTGAGAGAAGATTTTAGCAGATATAAAGTCTGCTCTGGTTCAAATGTGTGTTATGGGTATGTGCAATAGTGGTAAAAATTTAAGCAATGTCATCTCCAAACAGAGTCTGAAATTACTTGAGATGGTGGAATTCCATAACCCACCTACTGCTTTTGAAAGGTTGAAAAACTTTTTTATAAATATATTTGTTTTCAATGAGGTTTTATGAACATTTTCTACCTTTGATTATCTGTGATAGGTTTATTTGTGATGCTTTACAAAGCAGTATAGCAATTATTTTATACAATTTTCAAAATCAGTACTTTTTCTTAATCAATATGACATGGGTTGGAGAAGAAGGATGGGTTAGAGAATCTGAAGTCAGCACACAACACACTAGGATAGCATTTTCTCAATGGCGTTTTGTGATTTCCTATCAGCAGTCCTTGTAATGCGCATGTAGAAAAGTACTTGAGAATGGAAACGTTAGAATAAATAGGGGCTTGTTATAAAATTTGTTGAGAAACCAGCCATTGTGCCATCTGTTGCCCCACCCCAGGATTGCCCAATCAGTCCTCTGGGCCTGGACATACCCTCTTATGTAGAGGCTAGGGTGGTGCTGCTGCTTGGTTCCAGACTCTTCTTTACTATGAGAAAATCTTTCCATGTTCTGGTTACACAGCGAACTTATCTGCAGTGCGTAAGTGTGTGTGTCATATGGCACCTATATCTGCCTTACCACTCTTTCTGCCTCAGGAAAAAAACAAAAGAAAGAGGTCTTCACCAGCATGATGAGATGGGTGGCGTGCAGTACATCCCCCTTGGGAGGTGTCTGCTTGTCACGGGAGACCAGTGCACCCCACAGATGCTGATCTCGCTGTGTTTTTTTCTCCTTTGTATGAGCAAAGCTTTGTTTTAACCAGTGCCTGTGTGTTCTTCTTGGTAACTCTGTGCCCATGGGTGATGCAGTAAGCTGAGGTCTGTGGGCTCCTATTTCTGGTGGTTGGCATTGTTACACTCTTTGCCATCCTCAAAAGTTTGGGAATCCTTATCTGGGATTGATAGCTGGATCTTCCTGCTTGAAAAAAGTAAACAGAATTTTTTTAATTTAAAAATTTCGGTCAAGAATTGTTCGAAATTGTTGTGTGCACTTGGTGATAATGTAAAGTGGAGTTAAACATATCTTCTCACACTCTATTATTGGGAGATTTGTGATCAATCCTACTCAGGTTAATGCCAATTTTAATATCATTACATTTAATTTATAGTTGGAGTAGGGGTAGTTAAAGATGTCAAGTGTCTGCTGCAGCTAGATATCATTGTTGTGCTCTCACATGATTATCTTGGATTTTAAGAAGTCCAATAGTTGCCACTGTTTCTTTCTTTCTTTTTTTTTTTTGAGAGGGAGTCTCACCCTGTCGCCCAGGCTGGAGTGCAATGATGCAATCTCAGCTCACTGCAACCTCCGCTTCCCAGGTTCAAGCAATTCTCCTGCCTCAGGCTTCTGAGTAGCTGGGATTACAAGCACACGCCTCCATGCCCAGCTAATTTTTGTATTTTTAGTAGAGATGGGGTTTCACCATTTTGGTCAGGCTGGTCTCAAGCTCCTGACCTTGTGATCCACCCGCCTCAGCCTCCCAAAGTGCTGGGATTACAGGTATGAGCCACCGCGCCCAACTCCACTTCTTCTTTTAAAACTCAAGTGTACATACACAGTCACCAATCATATTCTCTAAACTATATTGTAAATCTATCTACTTACTTCCATCTTCTCTACTATCATTCTGGTCTAAGGCATCATCATCTCTCACCTGGATTATCGCAATAGCTCCCTCTAATTTATTCTCCACCTCATAGTCAAATTAATCTCATTAGCCAAATTTAATTTTGCTATTATTTTAATCAAAACCCTTCAATGTCTTCAAGTCATATTTAGAATAAAACCCAAGTTCTTTTTTTGGCCCATAGAGCCTGGCCTCTATCTTATACAAGTTGTTCTAGAGTATAGCAAAGGAGGAAAAGCTTCCAGATTCCTTTTATTCAGTAACTAAAACCTCATTACCAACACTTGATAAAGAGAGATCAAGGAAAGAGACTAATAAGCCAAGATCATTCATGGACATAGATGTAAATATCCCATATAAAATATTAGCTAACTGAATATTATATTATATTAAAACTAATATGTCATGACCAAGTAGTTTTTAATACCAGGAATTAAATGATTGTTTAAACTCAGATAATCTATCCATTTAATTCATCACATTAAGGAATCTTTAAGTTCTTTAATATCATATTACTTCCAAAACTTTTATATCTAATTCAGATGTTCCATCTGAACTACAAAATTTCTATATCCATCTGTGTAGTTGACATCTACATTTGGATGTTTTATAAGCATTCTCAGAATTAACATATCCAGAAATGAGTTACTGGTATTTTGTCCAAAACCTGATTCTTTCTTAGTGTTCCCTTACTCGGTAAATGTCCAGTCTTTTCATCGATTCCATTCAGAATCTGACCATTTCTGAACATCTCTGCTGTGACCACTGCAGCCCAAGTTGCCATCGTTTCACCTGGAGTAGTCTGTTAGACAGTCTTTCTGTTATCAACTTTCTGTTATCAACCTCCTCTACCTTCTATTTTTAACAGAATCATCCTGTTAAAACGTAAGTTAGATCATGCTACTCCTTGGCTCAAAACACGCCAATGGCTTTCTTTACTCCCTCAGAATAAAAGCAAGTACAATTGGAATGTTTGTAACACAAAGAAATGATGAATACTTGCTGTGGAGATGGATACTCAATTTAGCTGGATGGGATTATTATACAATGTTTGCCAGCATCAAGATATCTTGCATACCCCATAAATATATATACCTACTATGTTTTCAAAAGAGTGAAAATTTAAAAAATTAAAGAAACATAAAACCAAGTTTGGACGATGGCCTCTAAGACCCCTGTGATCTGCCTTCTTACTTTATGAGTCTCATGTTCTACCACTTTCTCCCCTGTCTTCCTCCCACTCAGCACTTGACTTTCACCAGGATGGATTGCTTTGCTCTCCTACCAGATATCCACACAACAAACTTTCTCCATTTATTCTGGTCTTTTTAAAATTTTTATTTCAATAGCTTTATGGGTACAAGTGGGTTTTTGGTTACTTAAATGAATTGTATAGTGGTGAAGTCTGAGATTTTAGTGCATCCGTCACCCAAGTAGTATACATTGTACCCAATATGTAGTTTTTAATCTCTCACCCCCCTTCCACCCTGCCCCCTTCTGAATCTCCAATGTCCATTATACTGCTCTGTATGCCTTGGTGTACCCACTTAGCTCCAACTTATAAGTGAGAACATATGGTATTTGGTTTTTCATTCTTGAGTTACTTCACTTAGAATAATGACTTCCAGTTCTATCCAAGTTGCTGCAAAACATTATATTGTTCTTTTTTATGGCTGAGTAGTATTCCATGGTATATGTATACCACATTTTCTTTAGGCAATCATCAGTTGATGGGCACTTAGGTTGGTTCCATATCTTTGCAGTTGTGAATTTTGCTGCAGTAAACATGTGTGCAGGTGTCTTTTTGACATAATGACTTCTTTTCCTTTGAGTAGTGGGATTGCTGGATCAAACGGTAGATCTACTTTTAGTTCTTTAAGAAATCTCTATACTGTTTTCCATAGAGGTTGTACTAATTTAGGTTCCTACAGACAGTATATAAGTAAGTGTTCTTTTATCAACACATCCACACCAACATTATTGTTTTTTGACTTTTTAATAATGGCGACTCTGGTTGGGGTAAAGTGATATCTCATTGAAGTTTTAATTTGTATTTCTCTGATGATTCCCTGGTGATATTCAACATTTTTTTTTCATGTTCGTTGGCCATTTGTGTATCTTTTTTTGAGAAATGTCTACTCATGTCATTTGCCCACTTCTTAATGGGATTATTTATTTTATTTCGTGCTGATCTGTCTGAGTTCCTTATATATTCGGGACATTAATCCTTTGTCAGATGCATAGTGTGTAAATATTTTGTCCCATTCTGTGGGTTGTCTGTTTACTCTGATCATTATTTCTTTTGCTGTGCAGAGCTTTTTAGTTTAACTAGGTCCTATTTATTTATTTTTGTTGTTGCTGTTCCATTTGCTTTTGGGGTCTTTGTTATAAACTCTTTGCCTAGGCCAATGTCCAGGAGAGTTTTTCCTATGTTTTCTTCTGGAATTTTTATGTTTCAGGTCTTATATTTAAGTCTTCAATCTATCTGGAGTTGATTTTTGTATATGATGAGAAATAGGGGTCCAGTTTCATTCTTCTACATGTGGCTAACCAGTTTTCCCAGAACCATTTATTGAATAAAGTGTTCTTTCTCCAGTTTTAGGGTTTTGTATGCTTTATTGAAGATCAGTTGGTTGTATTTGGCCTTATTTCTGGGTTTTCTATTCTGTTCCATTGGTCTGTGTGTCTACTTTTATACCAGTACCATAATGTTTAGGTTACTATAACCTTGTAGTATAATTTTGAAGTCAGGTAAAGTGATGCAAAAAGATCAAAAAGATTTGATCTTTTTGCTTAGGATTGCTTTGGTTATTTGGGTTGTGTTTTGGGTCTATATTAATTTTAGGTTTGTATTTTCTAATTCTGTGAAAAATGATATTGGTATTTTGATAGGAATTGTATTGAATTATAGATTGCTTTGGGCAGTATGGTCATTTTCACAATATTGATTCTGCCAATTCATGAGCATGGGATGTATTTCCACTTTTGTCATCTATGATTTCTTTCAGCAGTGTTATGTAGTTCTCCTTGTAAAGATTTTTCACTTCCTTGGTTAGATACAGTTCTAGGTATTTGATTTTATTTGCAGCTATTGTAAAAGGGATTGAGTTCTTGATTTGATTATTAGCTTGGTCATTGTTGGTGTATAGCAGTGCTATTGATTTGTGTATCTTGATTTTGCAACTTGAATCTAGGAGTCCTCAATCTAGGAATCTTTTGAAGGAGAAATGTTACCTTTCTAGTGAATCCATTCCTGGACACCCTATTTGAAATTGTCAGCTCTTCTCTTCTTGCCACTTTTTAAATATTTTTGCTCTGTACTATTAATATCTTCCTTTATGTATTTTAACATGTTTTTCAATTTCAAAATCTTGGTCTGTCTATTTTAATATTTATCCTTCTCTTTGTATCTGTATTGCAGTAATTGAAATAGCTGTGCTCCTTAATTGTCTTGTTATCTGGGCCTGCCAGTTCTTTTCATCTGGAAGTACCAGCTATGCTGTTACATAATACCAGCAGAGAAAGGCCAGGCCCTTGTTAAGATCAGCCCCCAAAAATGTCAGTGTATATGTGTGTATGAGTGTGTGTCTTTGTGTGTGTGTGTGTGTGTGTGTGAGAAATGTAGGGTAGTTAGATCAGATCTTCACACCTTGCACTCCAGGGAGAAGCAGCTTCAGTAAGAGATATGCATAGATTATAATTTACCAGCCCTGAGGGTTTAGAGGGGTAAGAGTGAGAAGCCACTTGTTTGAGGTTCTCATCTGTTTCTTACAGTGGCTGGCAAGCACAAGACTTTTATCTTGCTCTGACTTAACCTCTGAGAATACCTGGACAAGAAGTCTGAGTCCTGCAGATATGGGAGCAATGAGGATAGGCAGAAGCAAAACGGGAGGGAAAGCAAGAACAGAACCCCAGGAGAGTCTTCTCTCTTTTATCTTCTTATTCTATAGTCCTACCCATTGGCCTCCTGCCTCAGGCTAATGCTGATATTCCACATGAACAAGTTCAACATAATATTCCCTTTCCCAGCAATGCCCTAGTGGTTTTTTCAATATTGTGATTTTTTTTTTTTAAGTGGGATTGGATTTGTGGGAAAGGCCCAGAAACTGGGATACTTTAGCATCTAGTATATTTTACTATGTGACTTAATTACCTTGGTTTGTTTGTTTCTTTCTCTTTTTGTACAGATAGATGATACTTTTTGTACAGATAGATGATAACAGTGTGTCATAAGATCTTTGAGTGCAAGGATTTATGTCTGTTTTGTTCACTGTTGTATCTGCCGGTCCTAGAAGAGTGGCTATTACACAGTAAGTTCTCAATACTTATTGAATAAATCTATCAAAAAATAAGAATAGATGAATATTTGTTAAATTAATAAAGTCTATCCACTGAAAAAATACAGCAAGTATCATGTTCCTTGGAAAAATATTAAATATTTTCCTTTTGAGAATGGGAGCAAGACTAGAATGCCAGCAATCATTGCAACAAAAATCAGTAGCATCCCTTCAGTGTAGCAACCTCTAACTAGAGAATAAGACACAAGTCACAATTTATATGGGAAAAAAATAAGTTAACTAAACAATTTTAAAAACTAAGAGAAAAGCTGCAGAGGGTGTGATGGTTAATTTTGTGTGTCAACTTCAGTAAGCTAAGGGATGCCCAGATAGCTGGTGAACCATTATTTTGGGGTGTGTCTATGAGGGTGTTTCTGGAAGACATTACCATTTGAATTGGTAGAATGAGTAAAGAAGGTCCACCCTCACCAATGTGGGCCGGCATTACCCAATCCATTGGAGGCCTGAATAGAACAAGAGTAGAAGAAGGGCAAACTGACCCTCTCCTTGAGGTGGGACATTTATCTTCTTCTGCTCTTGCGCAAAGAATCTCTTGGCCTTAAGACTCTGGAGACTCACACCAGTACCCCCTTTGATTCTCAGATCCTTCATTTTCAGTTAAGAGTTACATTATTCGCTTTCCTGGTTCTTAGGCCTTTGGGCTCAAACCTAATTAAACCAGCAGTGTTCCTGTGTCTCTATCTTGCAGTTGGCATGTTGTAGGACTCCTTGGCCTTTAAAACTGCATGGGCCAATTCGTAGGGTAAATCTCCCTTTATGTATATCTCTATACATCTTATTGGCTCTGTTTCTCTGTAGAACTCTTACTAATTCAGGGAGTATACCCTATCAGATTGGAAAGCATATCACAAAACCATGGAACCATTTGCCAAAAATGGAACCAGTGCAGAGAGAGACAAGTACATATTTTCCATTGATCTCTTGGTTCCATTTTTGTCTATGGTTTTGTGGTAAGCTGTGACAAATCAAAGGGGAAAATCTTATGGGTTTGACAAAATCAAAATTAAAGATCTTTTTGTTAATTAAGAATACCGTAGCTAAATTAAAGACATATTACAGATTGAAAAAAGTTCTTATAATATCTAAAACTGAAAGAGAAATCTAGATTATGTAATAAACTACTACAAATGACTATCACAAACACAGGATCCAAAAGGAAAAAATATATAATCAACACTTCCAAGAAGGAAAAATTTTTAAAAAGCCAATTAATGATATGAAATGATGTTGAGCCTATAACTGTGATATATCATTTTATATCTATCAAATTGGCAAGGATTAAAAAGTTTATAATATCAAGTGTTGGCAAGGACATGGGGAAATGAGAACTTTTATGAACTGCTGATGATATAAACCAGTGCAGCCATCTTGAAGGGAAATCTGGAATTATTCCGTGAAACGAGGCATGTGCCAAAAAACCTACAAGTGGAAAGATATGTTCATTTCAGGATTATTTGAGGTAGTAAAGATTAGGATGTATTAAAAATGTGGATAAGTAAATTGTGGTATATGCATATGATGGAATGCAGAAGCCAGAAATCATACATTATATTTATACCTGGCAAACTGAATAGAACTAAAAAAAAAAATTTAGTGAACATATAAGAAACAACATGTGATTATTAGTACAATTAATAACTTGATGTTAATGTATAATAAAACCGTTTTAAATTTATTTACACTAAGCAACACTACTTTTCAAGGAAATTTGTGTGTCTAGGGACATATATGTCTAATATGGGTGATATATATATATATATATAGTGGGTGAAAAGGAAATAAAACGAGAGGCTTTTTGTACAGATAGATGATAACAGTGTGTCATAAACTAAAGTGTATAACTAAATTTTGTGCACTAGGGTTTTTTTTTTTTTTGAGACGGAGTCTCGCTGTGTCGCCCAGGCTGGAGTGCAGTGGTGCGATCTCGGCTCACTGCAAGCTCCGCCTCCCGGGTTCCTGCCATTCTCCCGCCTCAGCCTCCGAGTAGCTGGGACTACAGGCGCCCGCCACCGCGCCCGGCTAGTTTTTTGTATTTTTAGTAGAGACGGGGTTTCACCGTGTTAGCCAGGAGGGTCTCGATCTCCTGACCTCGTGATCCGCCCGCCTCGGCCTCCCAAAGTGCTGGGATTACAGGCTTGAGCCACCGCGCCCGGCCGGGGTTTTTTTTAAAAAAGGTAAGAAGTTGGGGATGGCATTGACTGTTTAGATCTCAGAGGCAGTAGCAGTATTTCCAGAACTGCTCCCAGACTACTGCACTGGTCTCTATATTAAATGGAAATGGAGAATTTCTAGGATTTGATTACTACAAAGTATTATTTTCATCATAGTAACAGTGGTTGCAGTTTCAGAGAAGGGATCAGCCAGCTTGCTAACTAGACTGCATTGTGGCCAGTTTTTAAATGTAAATTCGAATTCACTGAATTGCATTCCATCCCACTGTAAGAACTGAAGAAAAATGTTCACATGGAGATCCTGAGCTGGAAAACACTCCGACTGTAGAGATTCATACTAGGGATGGTGCTAGTCATTGGGATGTGAGAAACTGAGTAAGACAGAATCTCTGTCTTCAAAAAACGTGCAGTCTAGTGCGGGGGTCCTCAACCCCTGGGCCATGGACTGCTGCTGGTCCCTGGCTTGTTAGGAACCAGGCTGCACAGCAGGAGGTGAGCAGTGGGCAAGCCAATGAAGCTTCATCTGTATTTACAGCTGCTCCCCATTGCTCACATTACTGCCTGAGGTCCGCCTCCTGTCAGATCAGAGGCTGAATTAGATTCTCATAGGAGTGCAAACCCTATTGTGAACTGTGCATGTGGGGGATCTATGTTGTGCACTCCATAAGAGAATCTAATGACTGCTCACCCCCAGCCCAAGTCCATGGGAATATTGTCTTCCACCAAACAGGTCCCTGATGCCAAAAAGTCTGGGGACCACAGGTCTAGTGGGTCATCAGTGCATAATTACATAACATAAATACATAATTAAAATAAATGTGGTATATGCATTGGTAGATATTAATTGAAATTTAAAAAATAATGTTTAATATTCAAAATTTGACCTTTGTCAAATGATATAGAGTGACTCATAGATACTAATATGCATAAACCTATGTCTATCTATACGTGAAGGAAAAAAAAAAAAAACTCCTTGGTTTCCTTTTTTCATTGTGTAAAACCAAATGTTTCCAAAAAATTCCAAGGAAAATAGCCTTGTATGTTATCAGAATGCAGACGTAAACAGTATTCACTAAGTTAAGTTGAAATATGTTTATATTTCAAATGCACTAGCCTAGAAGGCAAAGCCATTGCAGTCTTAGCACTTAAATTGTAGAATATGCAAATCATTTTCCCAGATGATTTTTTTATTTGAAGGTTTACAAGTTTAATTTTTTAAAAAATAGCTCTGCATTACTCTGTATACTGAAGTGGCAAGGCTAAACTATTAGAATGGGTATTTGGGTAAAAATTTTATAATTTTTTTGTATTTTTGTATTCTGGTTCAATTAATTTCATAGTTCATGACATTTTAAACATAGAATTCCATTTTCTTCAAGATTTGTTGATAGTTATCAATGCTGGACTTTAACACTTTCCTCTCCTTTTTGCTTTGATTCATGCCGGTGTCTAAGAAGACAATCAAGCCCTTCATCTGGGAGCTGTAGCTCATTTATATTTGTAACGTGCTGAACTCTTGCTACAAAATGGTGGTGGGAGGGGACTTGTGTCACTCTCTGTGGAAGACAGGGAGAATCAGTGTGAAGGGCACTGAGATGTCCCAAACTTGGAAAGACTATATTCAATCAAAAGGAAAAGCTGAGTTCTTATGTTTTGCGGTTTGTGACTGTGGTTTGATGGAATTAGTACAGTGAGGATTAAAGTGCTTTATTGTTAAAAACTTTACCTGTGAGTTCTGTTTGTTTTAATTTTAAAATGCCATCCTCTGTCCCATGCTCTCTGGTCTGTATACTCGCACATTTCCTTGTACCACTCTGGCATGTTAGAGGGGCATTTATCACATGAGTTCGGCTTAACCACCCTGGGAGGGTCCGGAAGACATATCTTTCATACCATTGTGAGAAACAAATTTGTGAAGGGAGCCCCAGCATCCTTGAAGAGTCTATGGTCACTCTTATCTTTAAATCAGAAATTATAGTGGGAGCTGCTGCCCCTGAATTGGAAACATAAATGCAGTGGGGATCATTGGATCCCAGAGTGGCAGGGGCCATGTGGCAGCGCTTAATCACTAAAGTCAAAATGGGTGTGATTACCATAATGGATGCTGGAGTCAAAGCAGTTATCAGAAGAGTCTGACTTGCAGAAAATTGTATGTGGCGTTGGCCAGTTGCTCATGGTGTCCCTAGCAGTGACATAGGTGGCAGTCTACCAAATTCTTACTTGACTTGTATAAGTGGGAGAGTTCAAGGTCAAGTGAACAGAAATCAAACGAAAATAATCAAAACATAGAGTCACAGTCCCTCAATCAGTTCCCAGTCTTGAACCAGTTTACAGACACAGAACCCTTTAAATGAGGGAGAGGCCACATTCCTGTGAGGAAGAACCTGGATACACTGCCCAAAATTTAGACTGTTGACCTTTCTTTTAGCCTTCCCCAAGGGGATCTATGTCCTTTTACCAGGATTACTGCAAATTGAGGAAAAGAAAATAATCATGGTTTTGGGTGACTGCTGGGCTTTGGCTGTGAAACAACACTAATTCCAGGAGACCCCAAACGTCACTGCAGTTTACCAGTTAGAGTAGAAGCTTATGTAGGTCAGGTGATTAATGGAATTTTAGCTCAGGACAGTGGGTCCAGTGTGTTCACGAACTCATCCTGTAATTATTTCCCCAGTTCTGGAATTCATAATGGAATAGACATACTCAGCAACTGGCAGAATTCCATTCCAGCCTTTAAAAGGATAGTCTCATTTGTTTATGTTCAGAACAACGTAGACATGCCAATGAAATATCCCTTAAATTAAAAACTGAGGGGGAGGAGGGAACATGGTACTCAAAACACTGGCTGACCATTTAAGTTCCACCCAATGACCGATTAATGCATTACAAGAAAAGGTATTTAGTTGCTTATTTATTTATAGCATGTTTATTCCAGAAAGCATGTCTTACGGCTAACAGTGTGTAAAATACGACAAATTGGCAAAATAGTAAAAAAGGTCAGGTGAAATGGAGCTAGGAATAAGGTTCTAATTGATAACATGATGCATCAAAGAGGGTGGGTGGGCGAGTACAAATTTGTTCCTAAGCTTTCTGCTGAAAAACTGGCTCACAATTTCTGTGAAACACAGACATTCTTAAATTTCTTCTGAGTGAAAATGAGTTAAGTAAAATTAGTTTTTTGATGGTTTAACTAATTGGATTAAATCTTTCACTTTTCAACCAATTTTACCAGTGCTCGGGTATAGCGGGAAAAAGCTTGGGTTGATTTGAAATGCTGGCTCCTTCATTTGTTGGTTGTGTGATCTTGGGCCAGTTGCTTAAGCTTTCTGGGTCTTACATTCCTCATCTGTGATGTAGATGCAGTAGTATCTTGCTTGTGGGGTGGTTGTGACAATCAAGTGTATACAAAGATCCTTGTACTATCTCAATCCCCCTTCCCTTTCCTTCCTTAGAAGGAAAATGTATTTAGACATAATGCAAACAAATTAATTCTCTGTGAAAACCTGTAAGTGAGGCACAGATTGCAGAATTGTTGGTACAGGTAATATTAACACCAGCTGACTTCTGCTAAATACATGTTTAAGATAAAATAACTACTTAAAAATATACACAGCAGGCCGGGCGCAGTGGCTTGTGCCTGTAATCCCAGCACTTTCGCAGGCTGAGGCGGGCAGATCATGAGGTCAGGAGACGGAGACCATCCTGGCCAACACGGTGAAACCCCGTCTCTACTAAAAATACAAAAAATTAGCCAGGCGTGGTGGTGGATGCCTGTAGTCCCAGCTACTCGGGAGGCTGAGGCAGGAGAATGACATGAACCCGGGAGGCGGAGCTTGGGCAACAGAGCGAGGCTCCGTCTCAAAAAAAAAAAAAAAATGTATATATATATGTATGTGTGTGTGTGTGTGTGTGTGTGTGTATGTACACACACATATACACAGCAAAAGACACACACATATGCACACACACAGCCAGACCACATCACCTTAGGTGAAGGTTGGTCTCGTATATTTGATTCTTTAACATTCTGGCTGACATTCCTATTTTCTGAAGTATGAGTCTTTAGATACATATGTCTTAGATATTGTAGTCTCAAGAAAGCAACTGTGCAGAATTGCAATTAGGTAGAGAAAATTCTCTTTCTGTAGTGCACTTGTGACCAGTAAGCAAAGCCTTCAGAGAGTTCTTCCTCTAGAACTATCATGAAATAACTTTATTCATATAGAATTAAAAATTAATAGATGATTCATTTAAGAAGTATTACCTGTTTGCAAGACTCGAGTTAAATCCACCGTATCTCCTTACACCCATCCCTTTACCACCCTTCACATATTTGTCCAGGTGAAATTAGGCTCATATTAGCATCCCAGAGACATCTAGGATACAGCAAGGCACAAAGACATTCCTGTGATGTGTGGGTGGATGCCATTGGCACGCTGGTGATGGTGGTGAAATTATCACCTGACTACATGAGTAAAATCTTGAGGTCTCTTCCAGTACAAGGTAGTAGAACCATGTGCTTCTGCCCTTCTGACCATCATTCTGACTACTCACCCTACTCTTGAGGTAGTTGGCCTAATTTGTTATACCCTGGGAGTAGCTTTGATAATTGTTCTGGGATGTACCTACTATGGTCAACTTGAACATCTGTAGTTTATTGAACTCTAAACACTGACAGAATATCTTAAATGAAACTTATTTTGACTATTCTGTGATATTGGGTTCATTTTTTGGCTTATTTTTCTCTACATTTCAAAACATTGTGACATTGATGTATTGCCTCAAAAAGGTAAAAAAGAAAGGAATGTCAGATGCCATATTAAAGGTATCAGTTTGAAAATGTCACAGTACTCCTGTATTTTGTAAAAACCAGCAAAAGCATAAACTACCAAAGAAGTGATTCAAAAATGTCTTTTAATAAAAGTTTAAAGTCTTCAAAATATATTTGCCCCTGGAGCAAACTTTTTTCATTTAATATTGTGTCTGTTAATTAGTGCTTCAAATTTGCAAATTCTTTATTGGTTTATATCAATGTAATACCCAAAGCTCATCTCATTGCCACATTTGAATGAAATATGATCCTGTTTATTCTATTAAAATGAAGGCTTGAAATTGTTACCCAAATGCCACAGGAATTCTTGCCATTTTCTCATCAAATTCCTCATCAGATTTTTTGTTAAAGTCACATTGTTTTAGATTTTGTGCCTTGGCATTTAAATGAAATTCAATGTGCCCCACTGGAGGGAACATCTGTAGGGACATATTATGTACAATATCCATTCCAATCAAGCAGGAGTGTACTGAGTGCCTGAATGAGGAGCTTATTCTTGCTTCACACTCCTCTGATGTGGCTATTGAGAAGATCTATAAGGGAGAGAACATTTATAAAAATTAAACCAGCAGTGGAGCACAGCATTTTAAATGCTCAAATCAAATACTTTTTAAAGGCACAATATTGGTTTCAGTGAATGGATTCCTGCCTCTTTCTTTTTATATAACAGACTTTATATATATAAAACATCTGATTCAGACTTTGGACAGCTTAGAGTGTGGTTAGATTATGATGATGTTCAATGTCCATGTGTCCCAGTAAGCTTCTATTTACTTGATTTTAACAACCTAACATATCCCTCAACAGAGGCAGAGGCAGCCTTAGTTCAATACACTCTATATAACCTTTTATATTTACAATCTGCCACAAAACACCTGCAACTAGTGCTGTGTCAAATGGTCAAGGGATGTGAACAGTTCCTGTCCTATCTATAGACACACATGTCAATGGAAATTTTCTAAAATAGTGCTTTAATTTTCAATTAGAAAAGGAAGTGACCAGGATGTGATGGGTAGGACTCACATAAAATGGGAAAAATGATCAAATTGACCTCACTGGACTTCAAGATGAGTGAGGATGAAATGAATTACGTGTACAAAGCACTTATAGCATGGCACGTAGTAAGTGCCCAGTAAATATTAACCAATATTATGGTCAGGGATGACTTTACAGAGGAAGTAGGATTTGAGTTGGGGGGCATTGCATCAGCCTCAGAATAGGGCATTGACATAGCAGAAATGGTTTACACAGTGGCATGAATATAGGGAAGTAGAAAGTCTAGCAATGGAGGGAAACTAGACGAGTTTAGATGTTGCTGAGGCTTATGGTTATTGTCAGTTTGAAGTACACAGGGAGCCTATTAATGTGCAAGCCACTGAGCAACATGCCAGACACAAAGAGCACGATGTAGTTTCAACGTAGACACTGCTGCATTAGGTATGTTGCACATAAAAAGACATATTTCATTCCCAGGTATTTCAGCGTATAATTAAGTAAACAACATGAACCATTCAGCATTCTCCTGTCAAAATGCACTTAGATTCCTGTTGGAAGACAGAGCTGCTTCCAAAAGAAATAACTCATTCTCCCAGTACATACAAAAGTGAACTTTTCTCTCCTATTTTCACTCCTTTGGTCACTGTTTACCTTTGGTGTAGTTATGATGCATATTATGACATGAACATGGAATTATGTCTTTACTGTGGCATATTGTGTGACATATTGTAAAATGTACATTATAATTCTCATTTATTTTGGGCCTTTTAAAATTTCTTTCAAATCCAAGGTCTAGTTTTGTAGGGCTGAGTTTCTTCTATTCAAGTAAAACAACAACAACAAAACTATTGTGTGCTACAATTTGGAAAATGCTGGATTATATAAATTATGCAGACATTCTTAGTTTAGGACCTTCTGGAATCTTTAACATGCTAACGAACATTTACAGTCGGTAAGAATAAGATGTAGCATGCATGATTTCTGACACTTGTTAGGTATTTTTCTACGTAGCATGCTGGAACTTCTGCTTTTGGAATACACTTTGGGACATGATGTCCAGTCTTATGACTTTCGAGTTGAAGGGATATTTATCTGACAGCGATGGATACTAGTACAGACTGGGGATGACAGATAAATTTTAAAAAATACTTAAAGTAAGTAGGGTATAATACTTTATTTCACATAAGTTGATTCAATCAAGAAAATTAAAGCTTCTCCATTGACTTATGAACTTCTTAAATGTAGGATACTATGTTATTTATCTTTGGAACCTCAGTGTATACACAATCATCTTTTCACTGGGAAAGCTAAGTTTATAGGAGAAGATGACCAGAAGCCATTTCCTGTACTACATAGAGAAAGCTTACCTAAGAGGAAGAAGAGGAGAAAGAGGAAGTAGAGGAGAAGGGCTCTGCCAGACTGTTTAAGCTCCTGGATTTAGCTGTAGCTGATGCCAATATACTCTATACTTTTAAGTTATGTAAATTTATTACATTTCCTTTTACATTCAAAGTAAAGCTAGTTTGAATTATTTTTTTTACTTATAACCAAAAGTATTCTTACATATCTGAGCTGCAGATGACAGATTCTAAATTGCGGAATTGGTTAAGTAGGGGCGAGATGCAGCAATGTGAGGATTCTTCCATCCACGACTAATGTGAGTGTGGCAGACTGAGAGTTGACTACCTAATTCTATTCTTTTCTTCTTTATTGCTATCATAATCGAAATTATTTTTCCTGGTGGCAAAATGCCCAACTAAAAACACATTTCCCAGACTTCTTTGTCGACTGAGGACGACAATGTGATGCGGTTTTGGACAAGGAGATATAAACAGAAATCTTAGAGCAGGAGTCTCAGGGAAGTTCCTTAGATAACAGCCAAGCTCAGCTGGCACATTCTTTTCACCTCGCTCTTCTCCCTTCATCCTTTCTGTGTCCAAATCATAGTGTCTAAGGTTGTGCAGAGTGGGTCCATATCCCTAACATGTAGTGAAGAGCGAAGAAAGCTGTTGCACCGATGACGTCATGCTACTGCCACGCCAGCCCTGGACTGTCAACTTTGTGATCTCTTATTGTATGAAAAAAAAAGACAACTTTTGTTTGGTTTACCCACCATAAATTCAATTTTCTGTTGTGTGTAGCTGAGCCTATTACCAAAATGATATATCAAGGCAGTTACTTCACTTGTTGCTAGTGTATCTTTTTTTTTTTTTTTTTTGAGACGGAGTCTTGCTCTGTCACCCAGGCTGGAGTGCAGTGGCCGGATCTCAGCTCACTGCAAGCTCCGCCTCCCGGGTTTACGCCATTCTCCTGCCTCAGCCTCCCGAGTAGCTGGGACTACAGGCGCCCGCCACTGCGCCCAGCTAGTTTTTTGTGTGTTTTAGTAGACAAGGGGTTTCACCGTGTTAGCCAGGATGGTCTCGATCTCCTGACCTCGTGATCCGCCCGTCTCGGCCTCTCAAAGTGCCGGGATTACAGGCTTGAGCCACCGCGCCCGGCCTGGCTAGTGTATCTTAATACTCCATCCAAAGCCTACCCAGCCTGGGGCATTAGAGGGAGAACATGTAGGCAATGTGGGAGTACTGGAAGGTGTTGAGGACTTTCTGCAGTCCTTAGTAGGTCCTCTAAGAAAGAGATGATCTTCCATCCAGGCTGATTCTCATATATGCTCTTACAGAAAAAGTCCAATATCTGTATGTCATGTGGCTGAAATCCCAGGAGGCACAGCACCAGTTCACCACAAAAATTCATTGCATGAAAAATGGACATCCAAGATGAACACTGAAAAGAAACTCGAGTGAATTCAGGAAATTTAATTGACTCAGCCTTGGACTTACAAATGGGGAGTTTTGATATGTTAGGTTGATTAAATAGCTCTGTCACACTATTGCCCAATTATATGCTATGCTCATTATTGTCTATTATTTCATACAATTTAAAAAATGTTTCTATGGTTTTTGTCTTTTATTGTAGGATGATCATTTAAAACTTCTACACATAATGTAGTGGTTAAAAAAAAAAAAAGCATAGACCGAAGAGAAACTCCCTGGATTTGCTATGTATCAGCTGTTTGACCTTGTGCAAATGACTAAACCTTTCTCCAGTTTAGTTTCCTCATCTGTAAAAAGGGGACAATAATAGTACCTATGTTATAAAGTTGTCAGGAGGACTAAAAGCGTTAGCACATGTAAAGCACTTGGAACAGTGTCTGACTTTAATGAGCACTGTTAGTTATCATTATTTTAAAAGTTGAAAAAGCTTTTAGGCTTTTCTTTGAATTTAAATATAAAATTTTATTTTACAAAGTTAAATGGTTTCATAGTTGGAGTACTTAATGAGGTTGTTTCTGATATTTCTGATGTTTCTGAGTATCTGATGATGCGCTGGAAAATCGTTCTGAGGCCTACATTTCAAACATGCCCTGCTTTGGGAATTTATCGTAGCATGTGTACTAGGTAAGTTCTGAATAGATGCTTTCGAAGAGGTGATTGGTTTCACAGAGTGGGAAACAGAGACAAGGTGTTTGTTTCTATCAGCCATTTTATTTCATGGCAGGCTAATTAAATCACTTTCTTGGCTGAAATAAACTGAGATTGGTGTCTATAGGAAATATCCTTATGTTCAAGTGGACACCAAGCTTACCTCTATACGTAATCATGCAGCCACCTGCAGGATGTGCATCGAAGGGACAGGCTGGCATTGACTGTCATAGCAGGCCCTTTCCAGTTAAAGGCAGCCCCTACCTGAGAAGTGCTCTGCCTGATGACTGAAAACCATCTGGATAAAACACACCCCAGGACTGGTGTGGGGCAGAGATAGGAAATCACCCTGTTCTTCTATGACCTTTTCTTCTGCTTATATTTATTTAAGTTTCTGCTTCCTGCTCCTTAAAGATATTTTGAAATAAAATTCAGTTTTTCTTCTGCCCTCCATAGTCTGAGTTTGCAGGGGTCCAGAGGTTTTTTTTTTCTTTTTTTAAATCTCTATAAGAGTTGTCTTTTTAAAAATCTAATAATAATGATTAGTACACATCTGAGGATCAGACAATAATATCCAATCCTGAAACAGTGATATTAAGAGACTAATGAACCTAGATTTTTTTTGGGAGGACCAGAGTGCTAATATTGTGCCTAGTGTTTTCTAATTTCCTTGCATATCCATTCAATTCACACAGTTCTATTTTTTAGCCAGAACATCCAAATAGATGTTAGGTATTGGTCTCTAAAGTATCCCATTAATTTGACCCAAAATTAGTAGTCAGTTGGTATTTAAGAACTTGGTAACATACACATACATAAGCATATACTTCAATGTGTGATTAAATGTGATTGAGATTAGCTCTGTCTTTGATACCTGTAGGAGCACTCCAAATAGCAGCCTCGTTCTCATGCATCAGGGTTAGGCGCCCAGAATTATGTCTCCAGGCGGAACAGCTCTCAGCTCTGGGCAGGGCACTCTTATAGTTGAACCATATGAAAGGCCTGCCAAAGGCTTCATTCAAAGGTAATAGATATTTGGGAAAAATAATCTCATTTTCATATCTTGGATGGATAAACAGATATTGATGTAGGTAAAACTATGCAGAGCAAAATTCAAGCAGCTAAGATCTTTTTATAGTGGAGGTGAGGTGACATTAGTCCTTGTGGACTCATACGAGGTCATGGCTTCAATTATGTGTCTCTCATTTCTTTTGGATGAAAAATCTGTGACTGATGTGGGTTTCAAAATGTTTCCAACTTTGAAGATTAGTGGCTTGAGAACATGAGACTTTTTATTTTTTCAAGGAAGCACAGGTAGTGGTATCTTCCTAGGAATAGTTTCTCCAGATCAAAAATATTTCCTACTCTATTGTTTCTTACTCTAAAAAATAATAATTTAAACAGCATCAGCCATCGAACATGGATCAATGATCAATGTAACTATAACATTTGGGGAGGCTTAAATCCATTTATATGAAAATCAAGTTATAGTGGGGCTGGGTTTTTTTTCCTTTTTAAAAAAGTCTTTGTTTATTTATTTATTTTTACTGGAAACGGTTGATAACATTGCATCAGAAGACATTAATACAAAGAATTAATTAGCAAAATCTAATATCCAATCAATGTACTCTGCAAAAAGATTTCACGGATGGGTGATTGTGACATTGAATGTAGGTAGGAAGGTAAAGGAACAAATAATGTTTCTGAGTCAGAGGCTTTTCTCCTTTTATTCATACGCTCATTGAAAGAGCAATCGAGGGAGAGCCATGAACTAGGAAGACTTAGGTCCTCACGAGAAACAAATCACAGGCTTTAGGGAGCATCATAAAATAGCCATTTAGAACATTGACCTCGTGTATTTAAAGATTATGAGATTTTACAGTAGTTGGGTTATAAAATATCAATTTAGAGCAACAGCAAATTTCCTGATATTCATTTCAGTTTATAGGCAATTCCTGTTCTGACATAAATGTATAGGCCTGGGTGACCAAGTTCTCTGGGCCAGTGCTGCATTTTCCTTCGAGGTGGGGGTGTGGGGAAGGTTTCAATGGCTTTTACCCAGAAAATCAGTGGGCTCAAAGTCTCCTCCTTAGTCAAACCATTTGTATTGCAGGAGGCTTTAAAACAGTTCCATAACTTACTGAAACTCTCACAGTTGTTTCCTTTTCAGCGGGGGAATGGAGAATATCAGGAATGTTGGATTTACACGACTCCACTTTGAGGGGTTTATATAGCCTCTGAATCCTGTACATCATTAATTGCGACAACTAAAAATAAAGTATGACTAAAAGAATACTGCCATTATAAACCACTTGCTGTGTTAATATTCAGATGAAGAGTCTTTTTGGTTTGTACTTCATTGCAAAATTAGGCTGTTTTTTCCTGCCATAAAGATGTACGCTTATTGAATGTATTTAAATTACTAGCTAATTTTTTTCAGGGGGAAAAACCCTGAGGCAAGTGTAAAACTAGTAGCTACAGAAAGCTGGAGAATCAGATGTCTGCCGGGCAAATTGACAGAACTCATTAATCTTCGATGCAGTGTGCTATAGAGTCTGTCCTTTCGTGCACCTGCGCAAGCCTAAAGTCATTACACGATGGCACTATTAATACTGAAGAGCTGGAGTGGGGAGAGGGTTATCTTCTCTTCTTAGTAATTGATTGCCAGCTGATTAGTGGACAACATTTTTCTTGCAGCATAATTGCCTTTGTGCTATTGTAGCCTCTCTGACCCGAGTTTAGGCCATCTCACTGATTTTGAGGCCTTGACAGTAGCCCTGAAAGTAATGAACTGAAACTCAATCACTGCAAATTCCCCAAACAGTAGATGCCTAGTTAAATGCATTTCAATGATGTTCTGAATAACAGCAATCATACTATAGGTCACATTTCTTTTCCTTCTAAGAAAACCAAACCATAGAATTCCATTTGGAAAATGTGTATTTGAGAAGGAATAAATGAAGTCGTGATACATGTATTTTCATTTTTCACAGCTGTAATAGACCTATCAGAAGCGAATACTGTGGGATTTCCAAGGACCTTGTGGATAAATGCTGGTAATAAATAGATTCTTATTGATTCCGAGGCCAACATTTTGGATCCCAAGCAGAGAATTAGAAGATTTTAATGTCATTATATTGCATGATAGCTACAAATACCAAATAATGCCCTCTTTCTTTCCATAAAAATATTTGACTATGTCTTTTTTTTTGCCTTGTGTAAGATGCTGGGATAAGAAGGGGGAAATGGGGAAGTATATGTTTTAAATCCTTTAGCCTAATCGTTTAGTGAATGGGAAGTGAATGAATAGTGTAGGCTTTCTCTCTAAATGTCAGTGATACCGAGGGCTTCTCCACAGGTAACCTTCACATTCATGCAGATGGAAATAAAAATGTAACAATCTGCTGCCTAACTTGAAGAGTATTAAGCAGCACATCTCCAAACTTTTAAAGGAGAGGATGCTGCCTTATGGAAGAGAGTTAGGTAATCATTAAAATAAGATCTATCTCCTTAGAGTAAGAGGTCAAGATTTTCCTTATGTGAAAGCTGAGGTACAAATAAAACTATTGTAATGCTAGTAGACTCCATTTTTAGCCAAATACTCTAATTCTTTCAGGAACATAGCAATAGTTGCTCATGTTTTCTTTTCTTTTCCTTTCCTTTTCTTTCTTTCTTTCTTTTTCTTTTTTTTTTTTTTTTTTTTTTTGAGATGGAGTCTTGCTTTGTCACCCTGGCTGGAGTGCAGTGGTGTGATCTCAGCTCACTGCAGTCTCTGCCTCCTGGATCCAAGAGATTCTCTTGCTTCAGCCTCCCTAGTAGCTAGGATTATAGGCATGTACCATCACGACTGGCTAATTTTTGCATTTTTAGTAGAGATGGAGTTTCACCATGTTGGCCAGGCTGATCTTGAACTCCTGATCTCAAGTGAATCCACCTGCCTGGGCCTCCCAGCGTGCTGGGATTATAGGCGTGAGCCACCGCACCCCCACACCAGTTGCTCATATTTCTAATTGAGATCACTGACCCAGAAAGGCAGCATTATTAAATCAGCTAGTAACTTAGCAGAATTATCAAATGTGTCTTTCAAGGCTCAGAAAGGTATATTTTCACAAACCCTTGACCAAGACACCTGTGTACTAGTGCACACAATCCTAAACAAGCAGGTGTCGTATTGACAACAAAAAGCATGTTATCCTGTCATTGTCATTTGTGTAGGCCTACATGTTTACAGTGATCTTTAGTTTTGAGGAGTTTGGGGAATATTATTAATCACAACATAACAATAATTGCAATGTTGAAAATTCTAGTAAGGAGAGGTATAGGTTATGATGCAAACAGAGTTCAGATAATTAAAAAGTGGAAAGGGGTGAGGCAATGACAAGAATTGCAATATGTTGTGAATTACTCATTTGACAATGAGAAAATTCGGAAATACAGAGTGAATCAGTCATAATGCAAAAACGTACAGCACATATATATTCAACCATAATTAACAAGAGATGAAAAAATGTGATTGATGGAAAAATCTTTTGAGTGTGTGACTGGTGGATCAAAGTAAATTCTGAGTGCACATTATCTTAATGTAAATTCAATGGAAGGTTAAGAATTTGAGAACCTAAAAGCTAAGCATAGTGGAACACTGATGAAACTTTCATCAAGCCCCAGATGGAACTTACTCCAATCTGCACAACATCAAAGTGAGTGGTCAAAAATGCTGAAGGTGGAAATGTTACTGCCGAGAAGTTCCCTATTACCTTTGCTGTGATTATCACGAAAATATTTATTTGCTTCAATGGATCTTCAACATAGATGAAATTGATCTATTTTAGAATAAGATGCCTGAAAAATATGATATAAACAAGGTTTAAAGCTGTGATGGGCCAACTCACACTCCTATTTGATGGAAATGATCTGAAACTGCAGCTGAAACCCCTCATGCTTTTGGTGCAGCAAGTCTAAGACCCCTTCAGAATATTACTGGAGATCTATCTGCTGTTTAAAAAGCTAAATCAAGAGTATAAATTACACTTACTGTTTTTGAAGATTGTTTTTTCCACCACATCATTTCTCAGATGAAAAAAATGCCATAACCTGAATATGCTGCATTTTAAAAACTTCTTTGTTCTGATAATTCCCATGGCCATTTGACTTCTTTCCATTTTGTCATTTAATGATTATCATTCTAATATCTAGGCTATTTACATATGTCCAGATTCTACCCCAATTCTATAACCAAGGGTTTCATTTATTTTTGGTTTAAGAAATATTATCTGAGAGTGATGGTTAAAAATGGCTAAGTAAAAGCATTTTTTTCTATTTCTTTCCCTCAAAACCCAACAATAAAAACTGTAAGAATTTAAACTAGAAAAAGACACTCCATATAAAAAAGCAAAATATCAGCTATAACTGAAAACTTGCATACATAAGCATACCTCTCTAATGTGTAGTCTGAAAGAGAGTTGAGGAAGAGGCTGAGAGCCCATGAATGCCACTGTGAATCCCGAGCAGAGCCTATTATTTCCCTAATAGTAAGTGTCTTTTTACCGAAATGATCTTTTATAAGGATCTTTGCATCACAGATGAGATTTAGGAGTATGGGTGGCCCAAGAAAGAAGTGGGGAGATGGTACTGAGAGGCACAGGTCAACAAACGCTCTTGTTCTCCATTTTTTAACCCTCTATAATAAAGAAGTGATGCTGTCAGGTGAAGGAGAGGTGGTGCAAAGAACTGTAAAGGGGATCTGGCACAGTTTGATGAGCCAGCACAGCTTGAACATTGACATTTCAATTGTACAATAAGAAGACCAACCCCAAAGTCTTTTCATTTTAGGCTTCATTTCAACCTATTTTTAAAAATGTCATTGAAAGGTACTATTTTTTTGTATTTTAATGTGCTCAAGGGCAGCAACTCCTTTTGCTTATCTCTTTGCTATTTTTTTGAGGCAATAATAGACTTGTTAGGAGAGTGTTTAAGACACACATCCCATAGAAGTTACTGACTGTCTTGACTTAACGGTTTTCATTTCCTCACAGCTATTGGAAGCTATTCTTCCATAAATAGCTAGCTACATTTTAAGATGGGTAATAATCACAGAGGAACTAGCATGGGGCCTACAAACATAAACTACACAGCAAAATAGAAAAAAAATAATAAGAGGGCAAATGAAAAAATATAGGGCAGCAGTAATTAAATAGTGAAAGGCAAAAATTTCAGTTTTAAGAAAATGTAGGCCGCTTGATCTCTGTTCAAAAAAAGTCTCAAAAAAAACGCTAGTTTTCAAGGGGAAAAAAACAACCTAAAACAGCAGAAGCTGAGAAGAGAGGTTGCAGTTATCAGGAAAGAAATGAAAGAGAAAAATAAAAATATTGTAGAGATGAAAGCTCTTTAAGAAAGAAAAAATTAGTCAATATGACTGAAACACAACTCTAGTTAATGAAGAAAAAACTAGAAAAGGGGCACAGAAAAAATATAAAAAAGGTATAATAGCAGATAAATCTTTTGAAATAAGACCGGATGTACAGATAAACAGGGTTCACCCTATCTTACAAAATGATTCATGTAAAACTATCCACACAAAGATATATTCCAGAGAACTTCAGAGGTAAAGGAAGAATGCTTTTCTATCAGGAGAGGAAACATTTAACAATAAAATTATAGACAAATGTAATACTTGGTTAGCCGCAATCTCTTCATAGCAACGTCTAGTGTCATAGGGAAGCAGTGCAGGATCTGCCAATCTTCTCAAGGAAATAAAATATAATCAAGGAATTTTATACCAAACCATCTTATCCTTCAAGCTCAAAGTTTAAAGCATTCATTGTCTGTGAGAACTCAGGGAACACACCACTCAAGAGCCTTCAATGAAAAAATGTTAGATAGCTATTTTTTCCAGACAACCAAAAATGAATCCAAATTGTAAAACCCATGAATAAAGAAGCCATCGTAAAAAGGATTGGTGTTGAGCACTGAATCATAGAAATAACAACTCAAAAACTCTTGGAGAAAAAATATAAATGTTATAAACTCTGATGTAGTAAATTAAATAATACAGTAAATAAAATTTAGAGATGAAGAGAATGGGAGGAAGTGAGAGTATGCTAATTTCCTCATATGGTAAGGACAATAGAGCAGAAAGTTTTTTTTAAAAGTGACTCCAACCCTTCAAGATTTTTTTGATAATCTTTAAAAATAGGTGATTTTTAAAGAAGCAAATCTCTTATAAAGGAATTGTTCAATTTTAATTTTTAGTTTCTAGTAAATTCATATAATATTTAATAAACTAGTTTTTATTCTAAGATGTGATATAATATATAAGTGATATTATTCAATTTACAATGAGTCTTTTTCTGAAAGCCCTGCATCTATATATTTTTCTATATGTATTAGTTTTCTACTGCTGCCATAACAAATGACCAAAACTATAATTCTATAGGTCAGAAGCCTAATATGGATCTCACTGGGATAAAATCAAGGTGTTAGCAGACATGTGTTCTTTTCTGGAGGCTGGAGGGGTGAATCATTTTCCTCTCTTTGGAGTTGTTGATAGAATTCAGTTTCTTTCATTTGTAGGACTGAAGGCCTTGTTTTCTTGCTGTATATAAACTAACGGCCATTCCCAGCTTCTAGAAGCCACCTGCTTTCCTTGGCTTATGGCCTCCTTTCTTCATCTTCAGAGCCAGAGAAGGCAGGGCAAGTCCTCACATTATATCTGTCTAATTCTTCTTCCAATGTTGCATCACTTTGATAAAAATCTGGAACTATTCTCTGCTTTTAAGGACTCAGGTGATTAATTCAGAATAATCTTGCCATCTCAATGTTCATAATCTTAATCATCTCTCCAAAGTCCCTTTTGACATATAAGGTAATATATCAACAGGAATTGGGATGTGGACGTCTTTAGGGGTTCATTATTCTACCTACCACACTATCCACCAATCCATCTATCTTAATTTTTTCAGATATTAAGGGTAATTATTACTGAGTGGTGGATACTAAATGAGTTTTAAAAAATTTTCAACATTTTCCATATTGTTTAAAATATTATGTAATGAGTTTGTTTTGTTTCTACACAATGTATGAGAAGATGCTTAAATCAAGTTAACAAATGCGAATAATGGAAAGTTTTAAAAGGACTATGATATCTACAAAGCCAAAAAGCATCTTGATGCTTTCTTGTGTGAGATTGCAAACACAAATGTGAATAGTATATTAGTATACCTCAGTTTGTCAATGACTGTTATACTTTCGAAGAGTTTCAAGATGAGACTAGTCTTAAAGCATTTTTTTTTTTTTTTGAGATAGGGAAAGAAGTTGAACTTTCTGTAGGACAAGGATTTATTAAAATTAACTGGACCTATTTAGGAAATGATAAAGAGAATTTGATGGAACAGAAATCACAGAGGCTTAAAAGTACGATGCTGTTGAATCACAGGCTAAAGAGCCCTGAAGATGTTGTTTCATCTGTGCCTGTGTTTCATTTCTGTATTAGTTTCTTTTGGCTTGTTGTTTTAATGCCATTTCATGCGCCGATGTTAGGTACTTTTCAATGAGATGGGAAGTATGTTGAAGTTAAAGGCCATGTCTTTTAGTTCTTGGCTAAATATTTGCCTTATAAGGTGCTGTTTTCAAGCCAGAATTTGGTTTCTGAGCTTCTCGGTCCTTTGCCACATGGGATTCAGCAAACAATTCAAGAGCAAAAACTATACAGACTGTTTTGCAGAAAGTTCCATTTTCTCTGGGATTTTGGTCTCTAAGCCTTGACTGACTCAGGAATCTTCGACTTGCCTCTAAAAATCCCAAAAGCTCTGTGCTACTTTCTTCAGCTTGGCCTCTATGTTCTATGCTGCGAAAGGAAAAATTCACTGAAGTGAGAAATTGAAGGAACAGGTGCAGCTTCCCTCCATGTGCTTCCCTTTTCTCTACTATATGGACCCTTCCAGTCATGGCTACTTTGGTTACTGTCTATTAACTTCAAACAGCTGTGTTCTATAGTATATTTAGTGTTATAGATATTCTTGCAGAAGAGTTGATCTGATACAGTCTGTTCTGTCATGATCAGAACTAGAATTTGTAAGTGAAAATTTGTAAGTGAGACTGTTTTGAAGCATCACATTTATGCTTTAAAAGAGGATGAATATAGTAGGTAAGGTACATGAAGGACGAGAGTGAAAGAATGGAGGTGATGAATATTTGCTTAGTATAGAGCACAGAGCAATAGCAGGCCAAATCCAACAGCCGGATGACGAATTTTACATGTGCATTTCACAGGGCTAAGGGATGCCCAGAGAGCTGGTGAAGCATTATTTCTGGGTGTGTCTGTGAGGTGTTTCCAGAAGAGATTAGCATTGAATAAGTAGACTGAGTAAAGAAAATCAGCCCTCACCAAAGTGTGCAGTATCATTCAGCACATGGAGGGCCTAAATAGAACAGAAGTACGGAAAAAGGGGGAAATTTCTCTTTGCTTGAGCTGGGACATCTACCTTCTGCCCTCAAACACTGGTGCTCCTGGTTCTTAGGCTATCAGACTCAGACCAGGACTTATACCATCACCATCCTCTCAGGCCTTCAGACTTAGACTGAATTACATACCAACTATCTTGCTTCTCCAGTTTGTAGATGGCAGATTGTGGAAATCTAGTTCTCAAGCCTTTGAACTCTGGGGACTCCTACCAGTGGCCCCTCTGGTTCTCAGGTCTTTGGTCTCAGACTGAGAGTTACACCACCAGCTTTTCTGGTTCTTAGGCCTTTGGACCCGAATTGTACCACCGGCTTTCCTGGGCCTTCATCTTGCAGATGGCATATCGTGGGACTTCTCAGCCTTCATAACCACATAAGCCCATGCATATAATACATTTCTTCTATCACGCTCGCTCTTAAAAGTTGGTGCAAAAGTAATTGCGTTTTTTTGCCATTGAAAATAATGGCAAAAGCTGCAATTACTTTTGCACCAACCTAATATTTATCTATGCTGTTGATTCCTTTCTCTAGAGAACCCTGAGGAATATGCTGGTTTTGTAAATAAAGTTTTATTGGAACACAGCCAAACCCATTAATTTCCTAATTGTGTATGGCTGTTTTCAAGTAACAATGGCAGAGTTGAATAGCCCTGATAGAGACAGTACAGCTTGCTAAACCTAAACTATTTATCTGTATAGAAAATAGTATAGAAAGAGCTTCTCAAACCCTGACAGGGTAAGTCTAATAAACACATGTCTTTTAGTGATCTGTTTATTTCAAATAACTCATTATAGGTGGCTATATATATAAGAATGATATAATGGACTTTGAGGACTTGAGGGTAAACATGGGAGATAAGTAAAAGAGAAAAGACTACAATAAATAATACAAATGTATCAGTCTTCTATCAATGCTCTCCTTTCCCTAAATCCAATACTAAGCAAAAAGAACAAAGCTGGAGGCATCACATTACCTGACTTCAAATTATACTACAAGGCTATAGCTAACAAAACAGTATGGTACTGGTATAAAAATAGGCACATAGACCAATGGAATAGAATGGAGAACCTGGTAATAAAGCCAAATCCTTACAGCCAACTGATCTTTTACAAAGCATATGAAATATAATGTGGGGAAAGGACACCCTATTCGATAAATAGTGCTAGGTAAACTGGCAAGCTACATGCAGGAGAATGAAACTGGATCTTCATGTCTCACCTTATATAAAAATCTACTCAAGATGGATCAGAGACTTAAATCTAAGACCTGAAACCATAAAAATTCTGGAAGATAACATCAGAAAATCTCTTCTAGACATTGGCTTGGGCAAAGAATTCATGACTAAGAAACCCAAAATCAATGCAACAAGAACAAAAATAAATAAATAGAACCTAATTAAACTGAAAAGATTCTGCACAGCAAAATAAATAATCAGCAGAGAAAACAGACACCTCACACAGTGGGAGAAAATATTTGCAAGCTATGCATTTGACAAAGGACTAATATCCAGAATCTATAAGGAACTTAAACAAATCAGCCAGGAAAAAAAAATAATCCCATTAAAAAATGGGCAAATGCCATGAATAGACAATTCCCAAAAGAAGATATACAAACAGCCAGCAAACATATACAAGATACTCAACAGTACTAATTATCAGAGAAATGCAAATTAAAACCATAATGAAATACCTACCATTACCACCTTACTCCTGCAAGAATGGCCAGAATTTAAAAATAAAAAAATAATAGATGTTGGCATGGATGTGGTGAAAAGGGAACACTTTTCCACTGCTGGTGGAAATGTAAACTAGTACAACCACTATGGAAAACAGTATGGAGATTCCTTAAGGAACCAAAAGTAGATATTACCATTTGATTGAGCAATCTCACTACCGGGTATCTACCCAAAGGAAAAGAAGTCGTTATGTCAAAAAGACACTTACACCTATGTTCATTGCTGCAAAATTGCAAAGATATGAAACCAACCTAAATGCTCATCAGTGAACGAGTGGATAAAGAAAATGTATATATGAACCATGGAATACTACTCAGCCATAAAATGAAATGAAATAATGGTATTTGCAGCAGCCTGGTTGGAGTTGGAGACCATTATTCTAAGTGAAGTAACTCAGGAATTGAAAACCAAAGAGTATATGTTCTCACTTGTAAGTGGCAGCTGAGCTATGAGGATGCAAAGGTGTAAGAATGATATAATGGACTTTGGGGACTTGGGGTAAGCATGGGAGGTGGGTGAATGAGAAAGAGCTACATATTGGGTGCAGTGTACACTGCATGGGAGATGGGTGCTCCGAAATCTCAGAATTCACCACTAAAGAACTTATCTGTATAACCAAAAATCACCTGTACCCACAAAACCATTGAAATAAAATAAATACAGAAATAAGTAAATGTAAAAAAAACAAAAAATACTTCTCTTGCTCCAGAAATGATTTTTTGCATTCCCTTCTTTGGAATTACTTTTAGAGTCACAGAGGAAAACTTGTTTTATTATTTATAATCATTTATTTTATTTTTTAATCCCTAAACATTGCTTTTAAATCAAAGCATTTAGCTTTATCACCTTTCTTATTTATTATCACACATATATCCAATTAAGTTGTAACTATTTGGAAAATACATATTTGCCCAAAGGACAAAATTTTGTCAGATTTGAGGATATTCAAATGCAGCTGTTTTAATGGAGTGGTGGGCAAAAGTTACATAATTGTTGAAACTATAAATCATCATCCTTTCTCCCATTTGTTAGCTTTTTTGATAGATAAGTTCTAATTAATGCCTTAACTCTTGTTTCTCAATAATAAAGCCTCAATGCTGAGAAAGTTGATATTTTTGCACAGTTACCATGCACCAGATAATTTCTTTGAAATAGTTTTAATGCTAAGAAAGTTGACAGTTTTTTTCATAGTTACCATGCACCAGATAATTTATTTGAAGCAGTTTTATCTCCTATATGTGAACATGTATTGTTTTATCTGTTTAGTACCTCTGTCTCCCAATACCACTTCCTGGAATAGCATCTCTCTTCTTTTAATACTTTTTTTTCCCTAGCCTAACCATATATTTCCAGCAGGATGTGTCTTGTTCTTGCATAACGCTATGTCCCTGACCACAGTTGATTGGTCAGTGGTGGTGAGGGAATGTGGTGCATGACCCATGTGTTCAGTTGTAGCAGTCATTGATCATAGTTAATTGGTCCTAAGTTGAGCACCTGACCTAAAGTGGGCCCATTAATGTTGTTCTCTGAGATTTTGTAAACTAGGCCTGAGGATGGAAATGCTGGCTGTTGTGAGGATTGAGAGCTGCCACACATGCCCTATGTTTGCCACCATGTAGAGGACTCTGGTCTTCAGTAAGAGTGACAAAGTTGGTGTGCAGAGAAAAATCAGGTGATGATGGAGAAAGGGAATCGTAGCAGTGCAGTGCTTGAAGCCCTGGTACCATTCTTTCTTTGAGGCCTACCTGTACCCCTTCCTGCAATTTGATCGTAACTCTTCCTTGGAGTGCTAGAGTCAATCATGTCTCCTTTATCTTGTTAACTAGTTTGAATTTGATTTCTGTTACTTGCAATCAAAAGAGTCCAGATTCATATATGCTCATGAGAGAATATTCTCCCATCATCACTTACAGCACCAAGACATTTTGCCTATTCAGACGTTCTGTGTCATCATATCACATTCGTAGTCACATTTCATTGAATGTGAAGGGAAGAAGTGTAGGATGTTAGAGAAAGGCAGGGGTGTCGCAGGGATATTGTAAGTTTCCCAGTTAGAAGTGATTCTGAGTCAAAGCGGAAAGAGAACTCAGAGCAGACACTGAAGGGCTGAGGTGCTAGATGGCAAGAGAATGCAGAACATGTGCACAGTGGCTGAGGAAAAGGAGGAAACAGAGATGGCCTACCTGCAAGAGAGTAAGACTGCTGCCCCCAAAGTCATTTACTTCTTCTTTGGAACTTAACACTTGCCTTCAATTCATCGTTTTTTATCATTTGCATCAAATATATGCATGTGGCAATAAATCGTACAAGTATGCCAGTCTCCCGTCAATGCTCTCCTTTCCCTAAATTCTAATCTCAAGTCAATTTTAACTGTGTGTCTTCTTTCGGTACTTACTTTCAAAAGACTGGATCATGTATTTGTGCTTCTGTTTTATGATTTATAAGCTTTTAACAATATCTGTTAGCTCTCTTATATGAAAGATGAGCACCTGACTCATTTAGATCACCTATCTTCTAAATATTTACATTTATATAATTTTTACTTCTTACATTGGTTATCTTAGTAATTTTAAATGATATCCTTAAACACTTATTTTTTTTTTTTTGCTGCATCAATTTCCTCTATTATCTGTTGACTCTCAAAGTTGGAAGAAAATATTTTTATTTCTACTCTTTCCATCTCCTCTTCTCTTTCAAATACCATTTTCTTTCAGCTCTATTTTTATTTTTACATTGTCAAGACTACAAACAATATATTCTGTCCTATAGTCACAACCAAGTATTTGATTCTTTGTGGGCTAAATATAAAACAGTTGAAAAGCAATGAACAGCATTCGCATTATGATGGCTATTGTTTAATGCTGGTGCCACTAGGGCATGACATTTCCTTCTCTGTGGTACCAAGTGGGTTACTCTAGACACAAGAACATTCTTCCTGTTTTAAATACAAATAGAGTCTTTTTTCTAGAGTGCTATCAACTGCTTCAGTTTTCAACTTACTTTAGTTTGCATCATATTTGGAAAATTACTGGTAGGCACCTGAATTTTTAAATTGCATTTCTTTTTATTCTGATTTATTTGATTTCCTTTCCTCTTCTCCTGCTTAAATTACACATTCTCTTCTATCAAGATCCTTTTTTCCCTAAGACACTTTGTAGAGTCTTCTGTGCTGTGTCAGGCTGGATGGGTTAATGTGCAGTCACAATCCTAAGACTTCTGAATGATCTCCTTGGTTGGACCTGTGCTTTTCTGCTTTGCCTATTATATATTTCTTCCTTTTTGGGGGGTAGAGCCTAAGTGAATTTCTTGAAAAAGAATATATATGATAGATAACATTTCTGAATCCTTATATACTTGGAAAATGTCTATTATTCTTTCAAATTTGATTATAGGGGAGTTGAGTATGTAATTCAGAGATGAAAAGATTTTCCCTCAAAATTTGTTTTCTTGTACCCATTCAGGGGATCTTTTCAATCTGAAGACATTTTGTTTTCCTCAATGTTAGGAAATTCTCTTCTTATAATTATATTTTCTCCATTTTACTTCATTGTCTTTTCCTGAGACTACATTAGCTAGATGCGTTAATCATAAATACATTTTCTATGCCTTTTTCCTTTTATCTACTATGCTTTTTTTTTTTTTTGGTGGTCTACTTTCTCAGAGTCTATTTTTAGCCTCTGAATTTTTAAGTCCTTGGGAGTTTTGCCTGGAGCTTTGTTGTTAGAGACGAAGGAGGCGTATTGTGATAACTTACAGATGTCCCATGTGTAAATATTCAACTAGTACATGACTTCAACCCCCTCCCCACACCCTACTTTGCTAACCTTGAGTCCAGGGCCTCTGTGATGTTCAGGTGGAGATTGGCTTCCACCTTCACAGAAGTTTTCTTTTATAATTGTGAAGGCTGAGACTTGCTTTGTTTCATCCAACTGCCCGCTTCCCTACTCCAGAAATTAAAGTATCTCAGTCATGGGTCCCCTTCACCCCTAAGTCTCATTTCTGTTATGTATCTATTTCTCTTCTGGATTTTTTTAATGCTTTAATTCAGTGGAATCTTGGAAGGGGCAGAAAACAAATTCAATAGCCTAGTCTGTTACCTTAACCCAAATTCAACAACTGTGTACTTATTAGCAGCTGATTAAAAACTAAAAGAAAATGTAAGGGTTTAAATGATCTAAGGGCTTAAAATAATTTATGTTCATAACAAGATAATCCCTTTGCATTTAAGTTTGTTCAGCAAAACACTTTCCGTTTATGGTTTTAATAAGAATGCTAACTTCATTTTTATTTAAATAAGCATTTAAATTTATATTTCAGAAAAGAAATTGATGTGAAATTAGAATTTTGCAAGATCAAAACAAGATCAAATATCAACAATATCAAAACAGAAGATGCATTTTGAGATGTTAGTTTTTATAAGACACTGTTCTGAACTCAGGGTATAAAATGAAGCATATGGCCTTCTCACTCTCTAGGTGCTTACTGCTTTACTTATGAATAATAAGGATTTACTTTTTAATAAATGCTCCTAGCACACATAAGAAATGTATACATGCTTCCTTGTTGTTTAAGACCAGATCAGTGAGGAGAGACTCTATATGGCATTTGTAAAATACAGTATTTGTAAAGCTGCTGTGTAAATTGCTGTTGAAATGTAAACTAGTATTATTTTATAAAAAAGGGTGATAGAGTGAGCAAATGCATAGTAAAAGTAAAGCACAGGTCATTTCAGGCAAATTTAGCAAGGGTGAACATTGGTATCGGTAAGAACTGAGGCTGGAAACTTAGCCATACCTGCTTTGATGGCCCAAATGAATTGGTGGTGGACACAGGCCAACCTGGAGATGCTAGGAATAATTAAAATGTCTCTCTTAGTATTTTCCCGAAACATCAATTCTTTTTTAAGGAACAGAAATGTCAGCTGTCAAGTTGTATTAAACAATATTTGTTGAATTTTGAGCAGGGCCAGTATCTTTGATGCCAAAGATATTAATTTCTTAAATATAACTCCAAAAGGGGGAGAAGCCAGGTTGCCCTATAAGCTGATGGGAGTTTGTGATTCTAAGTCTTCATGGTACCCTTCCGGTTGGTCGTTTTATTGGACAAGTAATTTAAATTCAATTTTGGTTTTCTCTTCTGTAAATGTGGATAAAATTACTGAATTGCCTCACAAAAACATTACATTTGTATAGTGATGGGGGAAAACGTTCAAATGACTATATCCGGTGTCTAGATCAAAATATAAGGGATTCTGATTGCTATTCTTGTGGGTTTACAAGATAACTGCCCTTTCATTTTTTGTGCTTAGAGTATTTGCAGATTCTTAATATGATAACATTAGAAAAAGGAGTATAATTTTATGGTTTCATGTAGGTAGAATTCAGAAATTTAAGTGTTAAACTTTCTTTAGCCGCACAAAGATAGTAGTTTACTTAAATATTAGATCATGGTACTATTCACTTGGAGTGTGCATTAATTTTGTGTCATTTCCCTCTGCCTACAAATCCCAGACCATTAGTATGCACTAAAATGTGAATGTTCTCATAATGTTCTAAAAGTTAAATTAAGATTTCCCTGAAGACTAGTCTTTTGAAAACTGGGTGTCTATTGCTCCTTTTGATGAGAATGAGTAGAAAAAAGTACTCTTCCAGATTCACGTTGTTTCCATTTATTAAACAATAAAAAACTCACCTTAATTAAGCTAATTTAATTTAATTCCTTAAATCCCTCAGTCTCCAAAACTTTTCTGCATTTTGCAAACTGTTCACTAACCCTTCCCCTTATAGTTAGTTGTCATGGAAATGAGGAATCTCAAGAGGGCAAATTTAAATGATTTGAAGAAGGCTTGACATTTCTGGAGACTCATACTCTTACTTTCCAGTCGACTCCAGGAATAGGCCTTATTAGAGCTATGGGGTGGGATTTTGATGTTTGAATTCTATCACCCACTCCTAATCTGCTCCAGTGACATGTGGTCCATGGCATAATAGCAATATCCAAAAGGGAAGTGAGATATAATTTTTATTAATAGCTAGAGTGTCCTCATTACATCCAAGTGCAAATCTTCCCTGGTAAATGAAGCTGCAGCAGGAGTCAGATCTAGAGTCCTAAGCAGAGATTCTTATTCTACGTAACCTAGAACGTTAAGAATGGAGAACAGAACTCTATTGTCTCAGGTCAGGTGCCCCAGGAAGCAGCCTCTGAGTCAAATTTTGTGTGAAGAATGTTTATTAATGAGTGCCCATGGGATCCACACCTGTGTAAGGAAAAATAAGGAAGCAAGATGGACAGAGGAAGAAGTTGGGCTAGGGTACAGGCCCATGACAACATGGGCTGACTCCATGGGGGGTTCTGGAGATAGAATGGATCTTCAGGGTTTTCCTGGGGTAAAATGAGACCACCAGGCTTTTATATCCCTGTATCAATCAATTATTAGGTGTGGCCTGCCTTGGGAAGGTGGGACTGTGGATGCCTCTTTATACCTAAGGCAGTCCACAAAGGAGCTGACATCAAAGGCCATTGGCTACCAGGGATCTCAGCAGTTGGTATAACAAGTCCTTCCTTGAAGGGGAATCTGGGCAGTACATCACAGTGTCCACCACACCAACCAAACATTCTTATAAACAGTCCACATGGACAAAGCTGGCTGCTCTGTCTCTTAGACACTGTACCTACAACCTGGAAATCAGACTCAGAAGATAGTGTAGGAAGAGAAAAGAGAGGGTAGAGTCTGGCTCTATCTTAAGTCACCATAACATGATCACTAGTGAAATATGGCCATTCTGTACCCCAAATTATAAACAATTATCTAATAAATTTGCCCACCCAATCTCCATCAGATTCTGACTATATGTACTTTTTTCCATGTTCATAGTTATATTAAAACTGAAAATCAATTATTTTAAAACTTAGAATGAGTTTTATATAGAGATAGTTTATGGGCTTTCCCCAATATGGCATCTCAGAAAATGTCAGTGTCTTAATAGGTAGCATCCTACTTTAACAAATTTAAGTGCAGATTACAATGGAGTGTTTGGCTAAGACTTACTATAGGATTTGTTATTTTTATTGTTGTTTTGTTTTATTTTATCTTTAACTCATACCTTCTAGCTAGCTAATACTCCAATTCTGGTGCTGTTAAAAATAGGACACCTCAGTTTTTGGGTAATGAATGTAAGGGTTGATAATAGACTCTGTGCCTTTCTTTTTGGAGTTAGCAGTTGCCCTTTGCTCTTTGTTGCAGGGATTGTTAAGTTTCCATTTACGTAGACTCTGCAATAGTGAAAAAAAAACATAGAACTTTAAAGCTGTCTTTATATGCATCCAGCCAAATATAGCCTTCAAATACTACTCCCTGGGATGGAGGCTACACTGTCTTCAGGCCAAATCTGGCCTATTGAGTATCTTTAAGAGTTATTGTGCAAAAATGTAGAGGCTTTTTTTAATGTGCCAGAGTTCTGATATTTGTCTGCACTATATGAGAAATTATGAAATACTTAAAAGCTGTTTGGATTTTCAGCAATTGTTAATGAAATGTCATTATTATATGTGTATATGTGTGTAGATAGTATCCAAAAGTGCCTCCCATATACTTTTTATAATTGTTTAAGAGCCATGACTTGGTCAGATTGTCCTTTTCTGTCATGTTTCAGATGTTGAATCTTGAAAAACAAGCATGAGAATAACACACGGAGCTTGTCATTAGTAGATTAGTTGCTGCTACAAAGCCTTCTGTTGAGGATGAGGTCTTTTTTACTTGCCTAAAAAGTGTTTCTCTTAGAGAGCAATTACATCTGATTGACATGTTTTCATGTGCCTCCAGCCTTGGTGCATTTTTTTCTTTGGTACACTAAACAGGTCTAGATCAAGGACTGTTATTTTATTTTTTTTGCTCTTGTTGTTGTTTTACTGCTATTAACTAAAATCAGGATACCAGAGAAAAACTTCGACACCTTGTAAAGTGCAACTTCAAACAAATTATAAAATATGTATAAAGAGGTGTGCATTTTGTTGTTGGGGGTCACGAGACTATCGCTGAGCTAGAATTGCTAAAAGTCAATTGAAAGGCAAGAACATAACAGAGCTGGGCTTGTTAAAATAAGAAACCATTTGGATTTTCTGTATAAATGTAATACCTTACTATAAAAGGTATGCATAGTATTGTGTTAGAAGAAGGGCTGGAAACTTACGTTCTTCTCTCAGATTTGTTGCTAAGTTGCATATAATTTTGAACAAGGCACTTAACATTTATGGAATTTCTTTTTTAACATGTAAGAGAGAAACTAAATTATGTCTATGGATTCTTCAAACTCTTCATGACTACTTCATGTAGTACTTCATATAGTCTTGAGATGTTAGCCATTTCTCTGATTTGACCTTCTCACACAGAGAAGTATAGAAACAAATGTGGATATTAGCTGGTAAATGCCACGGAGTCAACAACTTTCTACACAACTGGCTAACAAAAGGAATTGATACTCCAGCTATGTCCATTCTGTCTCCTCCTTCGGCCTATAAATCTTCCTGAGGACAGGAACAATGTCTTACTTAGGCTTATAACCCTAATGATGGCTCTTTACCTTCCTACAATACCAGCACTCAAAAATATTTGACAAATGAACGATTGAATAATGGGTATTAGGAATGATTATTGCTCCCAACAATGAGCCAGTTCTTATCTTTGAACGATTATATTTAAGAGCAATTTATTGCGTTCAGTCAGAATACGTAACTCGGTTTTGCTGTGGCTCCTAATGATTTTAGTGTTCAGCATGAGATATCTCGCAGCACACCAGGTTTAGTTCGTCTTTTAAGGGCGATCTATGGATAAAAAGATTCTAGCCTAAGTGGGGAACTCATTTACTGTTTTTTTTTTTTCTCTGTTTGAGCCCTCTGACTTCTCTCTTCTTTTCATCCTCTATATTTTATATTGGGGTTTATGATACATACATATTATTTAAATGTCAAACATGGAAAATATTGTAATGTTGCATGGTATATTTTCAAACATAAAGTGTTTATATTCCATGTTATATAATAAAATGTAATACATATTCTTTTTTTTTTTTTTTTTTTGAGACGGAGTCTTGCTCTGTCTCCCGGGCTAGAGTGCAGTGGCCGGATCTCAGCTCACTGCAAGCTCCGCCTCCCGGGTTTACGCCATTCTCCTGCCTCAGCCTCCCGAGTAGCTGGGACTACAGGCGCCCGCCACCTCGCCCGGCTAATTTTTTTGTATTTTTAGTAGAGACGGGGTTTCACCGTGTTAGCCAGGATGGTCTCGATCTCCTGACCTCGTGATCCGCCCGTCTCGGCCTCCCAAAGTGCCGGGATTACAGGCTTGAGCCACCGCGCCCGGCCAATGTAATACATATTCTAATAGTGAAAATACTTTTCACTGCACACCTACCAAATGCAAGTCATTGGTCAAGGCACTATAAGGTATATGTTCTGTGTCTTCTCACCTTCAGAGAATTTTCAGTCCACTGAGAGACACAGACATCTAGACACAGGGAGAGCTTGGTAAGTACATGATAATGCCTACAGAGCACAAATGCCTGTCTTTATATGCATCTTATATGGTTTCTTATTTTAACAAGCCCAACTCTGTTATGTAAAGCTCATAGCCAGAACAGCATTGAATGTAGTTATAAATTCAGCATTCTCACTTCCTGTTTTGATCATTAACTTTTTCTGTGTGTTTTAGCCCAAACTGTAGACCTTAGCCATGGACTCAGGACAATTCCTGTGGTAGGAATCTTTTGTGGCTTGACACCAGAAGAAACGATTTTGCAGATGCTTTCAGAGGACATGCCCAATATGACTCCGTTTTGGGTGCAGTTACTGCACAGAACTCCAGATGTCAAAACAGATTTGTGTTGTATTTCTATGCTAATACATCTCTGCAGGGTTAATTTAAGTATACTGACTCCTTTTCTGTTGCTCAAACTAACTGTAAGAGTGATTAGCAGATATCTGGATTGATTAATGTTTCAGTGTTTTTGTCATTTCTTTAGGGAAAGCAGAATGTAGCAGTGTAGTAATGAGTACGAGGAAATTGTAATGAATAGTACTGACTTCTAAATTACCTTTAAACATTTTACCCTAGTTTGAATTTTTTTTTCATAAAAGTTTAGGATTTCATAATCATGGTGGTGGTTTTTTTCATAACAGGATAGCTCCCCTTCTACACTTAACAAGCATATATTGAATGTGTACTGTGTACACAAACAGTTTATAAACCTGAAATTGGGAATAAAGAGTATGGACTACAGGAGCACACATTCATCCTCTGAAAAAGCTCACAGACCTGGGGGAGTAGGGGGTGGCAGTGAACAATTATAAACAGGAACATGCTAAGGACTGTAACTCAGAAGCTAACGGCTATGGAAAAGTAGATTGCAAGCTCCACGAAGGCAGAAATGATTCTGTCTTGTTTGCTGCTGTAGTCCCCACTGCCTGATAAGAGCAGATACTCAACAGATGTGTTGATTTTATGGTTAATTCTGCCTGGGGTTTTACAGTGGAGTAACATTTGAACTAAGCTTTAAAGAGTAAATAAGATTTTCTTTATCAAGAGTAAAGAAAATTTAGGAAGAAACAACCACAGGAACAAAAGAATGTGAGTGGCTACCTGCAGGTACCTGAGCATAGCTACAGCCTAGGGATGGTCATGGTAGGGCCTAGTGGTGAGAGGTTGAGCCAGTGGATATTAAAATGGGACAGCAAGCAGAGGCTGTCTTTACTACTTCTTGCCTGGTTTTGAAATTCCTTACATCCTGAAGATTCCCGATACAAATGAGAGCAATATGACTAGCTCACAGACAAGATGAATAGTTGATGTTCAACTCACTTTCAAAGTATTTTTACTATTATTTCCCCATTAATTGTGTGAGTTAGGGGTTGTAAACTGGTAGATTATATGACATGTAGCTCACTGTGCTTGCATTGTTTTGTCAGCACGTTGCTGAACAAATTGGTCAGTCTTCTAAAAATCTGAAGTTTTGGTTTCTCCTGAAAAGAGCAGAAGATCTGATAATACCGTGCCCACATTTCAGCAGGAGAACACTCTGCTAGGATCCTGCCCCCACCCCACCTGGCTCGCCAGCTCCCATCTGTCACACGTGTGCTTGGGCTCTTTGCCTACCTGCTTGCCTCTTTACTTGGCTCACCTGGGCACTTGGAGTATTTGAGTTGAATCTCTTGGGGGTGGCCTCTAAGCTCCTATTTATCCTAGGGATGTGTATCAATCTATATGAACTCTACAGAAAGTAAAGACATCCCTTTAAATTAATGTGTTTTCTACTATTTTTTCACTGAGATGTGTTATCTTTTAATTTGCCTTTTAGTTTTCTAGTACAGTTTTTGCTTTTTGTATAGTTAAATGTATTCTTTTACTTTGCTATGGTTTTAGTTTCTTCACTTTCCTACTCTCCATCACTTCCTTCCTTCCTTTCTCCTCCTCTTTCTTCCCACTTTCCCTCCTCTTCCCTTTACCCTCCCTTCCTTCTTTTTTTCTTTCTTTTAAATAATTATTTTAGTTTATAAAAATTTCCAGTGCTTTTTCCTCTATTTACTGCCCCTTTCTCTTCCCGTTGACTTTTGCTTTAGAAAGTCCTTCTCTCTTAAGAGGCTTAAATGAGATTAAATGTTATGTTCCTCATGTAAGTAAGCTATGATTATTTTTGGTTAAATATGTCACACAGGCCTACTCAAATACTCACTGTGTATGTACAATGGGTTACGTTTTAGTGGGCTATTCTTCTCTACTGATCTGATTTTTCTTATGCTTGCAAACAAGGCCTGATTATTTTAGCTTTATGTGTTTTAATATTTTGTTAAAATTAGTTCTTCTTTAAAACAATTATTATTCCCCTGTTTATACTTTCAAATGAACTTTCAAATTATTTGGTCAATTTTAGGAAAAATTTTCCTTAGGATTTGAATTAGAATTTTAACAAATACACTAAACATTTTGAGAGAAAAACCTCATATTTTATAAAAATTAGTCTTCGCATTTAGGAATATGTCACCTGTCTTCTTGATATGGTTAGGCTTTGTGTCTCCACCCAATCGCATCTTGAATTGTTATCCCCATCATCCCCACATGTCAAGGGAGAGACCAGGTGGAGGTAATTGAATCATGGGGGCAGTTTCCCCCATGCTGTTCTCAGGATAGTAAGATCTCACGAGATTTGATGGTTTTATAAGGGCTCTTCCCCGCTTCGCTCGGCACTTTTTCTTCCTGCAGCCTTGTGAAGAAGGTGTCTTGCTTTCCCTTTGCCTTCCACCGTGATTGTAAGTTTCCTGAGGCCTTGCCCAGCTATGCTGAACTGTGAGTCAATTAAACCTCTTTCCTTTATAAATTACCCTGTGTCGGCAGTTCTTTATAGCAGTATGAAAATAAACTAATATGCCTCTTTTATCCATTTTTTATATCTCTCAGTAAAGTATTGCACTTATCACATAACACATCATTTCTTGTGATAATTTAAATTTTACTTTGTGATTATAAATGAGATCTCTTTTTAGTTTACTTTGTTTTATTGCCTTCTTGTTTGGTATGTAAGAAAATGTTTTGTCTGTTATAGCAACTGCTAATGAATTCAAACAGCTTTTCACTGGATTTCTTTTTGTTTTTATGTTCTAAAACCAAGTCACCTATAATCATATTTTATTTCTTTTATGTTTCTAATTTCATGTTTTATGTCTCAACTTTTTGAAATGATATAAAATAAATAACATGTATATTCATTAGCCAGGGCCTGGCATATTGTAAGAACTTAATGAATGTCAGATTGTTATTAATGATATCAATATTAAATGGCAGTAATTTTATGTATCTATATTTTAATCATATTTTAATGAGAATTTTTTATTTTGTCACTGTTAAGTAAAATGTTGGCTGATGGTTTGAATCACGTATCTTACTTTAAGAAGTTTAGAAGATATATCCACCTTTGAGATGATTACTTTTTGTAATTGATTTGAATTTAAGTCTACTGATATTCTATATTAGTAGGTGTTCTAATTTGGGGCTATTCCTGGATTCCTATAATAAACACAATTTGATTAGAAGTAAAAGATTAACCTTTACTATATTATTGAGTTATTTGCTGGCATTTTATTTAAGTTTCTAATTCCTTTATTGATATTTCAGTTCTATGTTTTTTCCTTGTATTTCTGTTAAGTATGTAAAAATTAGGGTATGTTTCTTAGAATGACCTGGATTACCTTTAATCATTTCCTGTTTTCTCACAGAACATATAATGTGGGAAAGATCTGTTCCTGAAAGTCTGAAGGAATTTGAAGGCATTTACTAGTAAATCTATGATGTCACTAAGTTCCTTTTCTAGGGGCATGGATGTAACCTTTGGATAACTTTCTCAATTTATTTTAATTTTTAACGTGTTGTGCTAATTTTGATATATTTTAGTTTACATAAAGCATTAAATGTATTGGTGTTTTGAAGTGTATTAACATACAACCATGTTGAACTCTGAAGTCTTCTCTATTTGTTGCATTTCATTTCTCATTTAAAAAAATTGTAACATTTTACCTTTTTCTCTTTATTAGATTTTTAGTTGTTTGTGTTCTCTGACCTTTTTGCCCTGCTTTTTTTTCTGTATCATGGTTTTTATAAAATTGTTTTTGGATAAATTTATTTTTGGAATGATTTTCTGTGACTATATTGAAACATCTCAAAACAATCAAGATTTTTCTCCCCACTTATTAACATCCTATTCACTAGTTTTAGAATCTCCCCAAATATCCAGGAGCATTGGTTATTTTGGAATAAAATCAACTTATTCCTATTAGTATTGCCTGTATTTTTCAGAACTGGCAATTTCAGCATATGCCCACAAATGTAACCCAATCAGATCTTTATGGCACCATTAGTCTGTAATTCTCTAGTTCTTATGATTAATGTGTAGGGCTAGACCTCATAAAACTATATTTTAATTCATCTTGAGACACCTTCCTTAACAAGCATTTGGTATGCCTTAAGATATCTTTTCTAATAAGCATGTACGTTTAGATGCTATTCTCATTCTTTAAAATGCAATGAGTGCAGCAGTTAATTAACTTATTATAATGCCATAAATCCCAGCTCTAGCCATGACCAGTGACTCCTCCCCCAACCTTTACCAAGAACATTTTCATTTATGATGAATTATCCCCTGGGTACTCAATGCAGAGGTGGGTGACCATGCAGAACTCAGGGTCAGACACAATAACACGATCCATACTGCTGGGTAATGACAAGGCTTCTACTCCTACCACTTAACTTCCTGTGCATGGGCGCCTTTATGCTTCACTGAAATCAGCAGACATTGATGACAGAATGAGGGAGTTTCTCTCCTCCAGATTTCAATTCTCTGGAAAGTAATATTCAGGATGATTTGTATGGGTAGATATATGGGGTTAGATCTCTGTCTTCTCTGGTAATTAAACTGCTCGTTTGAATACAAACAGGTCTAGTAACTTTTACAGTTTCTTTTTTTTTTTTTTTAGATGCTTTTTACATAGAGTGAATACAATTATGAGCTTTTCTGGGTGCTAATTCATTTTAAATTTCCTTCTTAACCTTGCTCCTGTAGGATTTTAAATATTTACTTTTGCTGAACGATGGATACTGATAGGAGTTTAGATTTCTATAGATATTCTTTCCCTGTGACTCTGTTTTAAAAATTGTCCATTTTATAATGTGTTTCATTTGATTCATTTTCAATAACCTGAATTGTTGAGGATACCCATTTTTTACGGGTTGAGTTGTATTCCCCTAAAAGGATATGTTGAAGTCTAACTTTCAGTACCTTAGGATGTAAACTTATTTGGAAACAGGGTTGTTGAAAACGTAGTTAGTTAAGGTAAGCTTATGATGTGGTTCAGTAGTAACTGAACGACTTCACCAGTTCTTGGTTGTGTGACCTTGGGCAAGTTACTGCACCTCTCTGAACATCAGTTCCTTTTCCATAAAATTAAGATATTGCCTACACTTTGAAGTAAAGAGGTAATGTTTACAATGTGCTTAATAGAATGCAGTCACTCCATTATCAAGACCTTATTGTGTCAAATATAAATAAAAACATAAATTAGTTGTCCAAAAAAAAAAATCTTCTCCTACCACAAAATAACCCTTATTTAGAATTTTAACACATTATAATATAAATATATGTGATGAGTTGGGCAGATTTTATTATTATCCTCATTTTAAAGATGAGATAAGTAAGGCTCTTGGTAATAGATCAAGTAATTTACTCAAAGTCACAACATTAAACGATGACCCAGGATTCTCATGTCTGATTTCCAAGCTCAAGCTTTCCAATTTCATTCTGCCTAATATCATAGAATGCTTAAAGCAGGAGGGCCCTTTGAGAGCATTACTTTTGAGCACCAAATATAAATGGCTTATTATCATACCTCATGTCTTTTTAAGAATTTAATATATTTCACCTGAATTATTATTTCTGAATTCTCTGATTTATTATTTGTCTAAACCAATTGTATAACTTCCTTCTAAAATTCATTAATAGAAAATTAATAATATAAATATTTATTGAGCACCTACTATGTTGCTAACACTATTCTAGTCACTGAGGATATAGTAGTGAACTATAAATGCCTTTTCATTATATAAATATTAGCAATAATAAAACAAGTATTATACATACTTATTACATGTACATTTTAAAATAAAATGAAAGTATTCTCTAAATATTTTGCTTTCTTTTCTGTTTCTTCCTGGGTGAGAATTGTCTACATTCATTTTCCTAGCCTATAAATCACATATTTTAATTGGAGAAATAGGCCAGGAACAGTGGCGCACACCTGTAATCCCAGCACTTTGGGAGGCCGAAGTGGGTGGATCACCTGAGGTCAGGAGCTCATGACCAGCCTGGCCAACATGGTGATATCCCATCTCTACTAAAACATACAAAAATTAACTGGGTGTGTGGTGGGCGCCTGTAATTCAGGTTACTTGGGAGGCTGAGGCACAAGAATTGCCTGAACCCTGGAGGCAGAGGTTGCAGTGAGCTGAGATGGTGCCACTGTACTCCAGCCTGGGCAACAGAGTGAGACCCCATCTCAAAAAAAAAAAAAATTGGAGAAGTATATATTTTTGTGTTCTCTCTTGCCGCAATTTGCATTTCAGCTGTGTCATCAGAACTACTTGAGTTCCTTCTCTTACCTGTAAGCTGTAAGAGAGTCAGGATAGACCCAGTTTATGGCTAGAATTTACTTTTATCTTTGTGAAGACTTTAGTTGGCCCCTGAAGAGTTGACACATCTGATCTCTTGACTTTCTGACTGTGGTCTATAACTATTGCAGTTTTATACAACCATTTTTTGGGCTGTGAGAGTCTCTTTCCCACCACAACTACTCTGCTAAGTTAGGCCCTTATTTAGACTGCCTTTTGCTTTCCTTCATGTGTCTTTGCAATGCCTTGTGGCCTGTAACGACTACTTTTTCACATTTAATACTCTTACTACAGGACCTGTAGTTCCATAATCATGATTATTATTCAGCATGTTGAATACTATTTTCCTGCCAAGCTTCTTGCAGTACCATTCAGACATTTAGGAACAATGAAGTATATTGAGCCCAAGTGTTCCTAACTAGGATGAAGATGACCATGAAGACAGATCTAGACATTTATGACCTAACAGAGAAAGAGAGAATCAGAGACACAGAAACAAAGAGAAAGATGAAGTAAATCTTATTTGGTAAGTAAACTTACCTATAAAATTGACTTCTTTCTAAAAAGTCACTGCTTTTTCTGATTTTTAAAAATAATACATCTACAATGTAAAAGGCAGTAAAATGTAAAACATAGTACATAGAATAAAAATTTCCCCCAATCATGCTATCCAGAAATAGCCATTGCTAACATTTTGGTGTATATCCTTCCAGATTCTTTTCTATGCATATGTCACTTAAAACAGAAAAGACACAGAGATCATGCTCGCATATTTTGTAACCTTCTTTTCTCCCTCAATATAGTGTGGACATGCTTTCCATATCAATAATAAAGATCATCATTGCTTTTAGTGGTTAAATTTTATATGTGGACCATGATTCATTTAACTTTATCCCTTTAATGGTCATTTATATTTAGTTTTAAATATTATAATAAATTTGTTTAAACATTTCTAATAAATATATTTACACACTTAACTGTTTAATGTTAAGGAAAAATGCTTAGAAGTATGATACCTGTGTCTAAAGAACCCATCTCTGCTCATCTCCCTTTCTTATAAGATTAAGTCCAAATTTCTTAGCATGTATACAAGATCTTTCAAAATCTAGTTTTAGGCTATTAGTCTTCTGGATTTATATCATTGCTCCAAAATATACATAACACTGATTCAGAATTTTTCAAAAGCTAATATACTTCTACATCTTTATTTTTATTTCTTGCTGTTCTATCTGGAATGCTTGCCTCCACATTTTCCTGTTCTATTTAATTTCTATTTATCCTTTAACATCCAGTTCAAATGTTCTTCTCTGTATCATCTTCTAATTCTTCATAAGTAAAATTAATTTCTCTTTCATCTGTCTCCTACATATTAATGAGTTATTGGATTGCAGGGTTTCTCAAAGGTCTTTCTTTCCCTCTATCAGTTGTCAGTCATGAAATCCTTAGTAAGCATCTATTAAGTGCTAGACCTTGTGTTAGATGAGCAAAACACACCCAACTAACTTATCTTATGCAGCTTATATTGTTCTATATTTTAGAAATATGTTCATTGCAAAAGTTTTTTGATAATGGTATGAAAAATGGAAGCAGCTGTATGTTCAACAGAGAATTTGTTAACTAAATTATGATCAATTCTCATAACATGATATCATTTTTAGTCTCTATCACTGGGCAGCATGAACAACAGAGGTTGTCATGACTACTAGTTGGGCCAGGGTTAAAATTACAAATAAATAGCTTTCTCTCATCAGTCAATAATGATAAATCATTAGTGGCTGATTGGAGTGTGTGTTGAGAATGATTAGGAAGTGCGGTCTGTTTAGTGGTCTAGCTTGGGACTGGGAGTATTTGCCATATCTGGGCTTGAAGGATGCATTTGCAGCACTTGCTTAGGGTTTGGGAACTTAAGAAGAAATAAAAAGACTGGGTGAAGAGAGAAAATTGGGTTAGGTGAAGGACTAGAGAAAAAACCTAAAGGCCTTGAATGTTGTGCAAAGCACCCTGAATTCTTCCATGGTTGGGGAGAAGACAGTAGGTAAAACCTGTCTTAAATATCCTCTTCTCTCTTCTTTATGGGCCATCATCTCTCAGCATCTTCCTAAACACTATCCATTAGGTTTAGGAGCCTAATGATTTTATGCTTTTCAGTTGCCAATTTTCTTCCACCATGTTGCCCTGCTAGAAAGTATCCTATCTCATATTCTAGACTCTTCTCTCCTGGCCAAACATTGCTGGCCTTTCATTCTGTTAGGTACTAATAATCTAAGTTAAATAGAGGTATCCACGTGGGGTTGGGATGCATAATAATTGGCATTTTTTAGATATGATGAACACTGTTGTTAAGGGTATTCCTAAATCTACAAACATTTATGGTTATTTCTTTAGGATGCCTGTAGATAGGATGATTATAGATATAGTCAGGATGACTCAGTACCCTCTTTCATCTTGCCATAAAAGTTTCTTTTGCCCACAGTGTAAATTGTTGGTGGTAAGAACTGCAGATACTCGTGAGGAGGGGCCTTTTTAGATTGGCTTAAAAAACTAAATAGGAAGAAACCTCTCCAATACAACCCTTAAGTCAAGAGAAATAGTGAAATAATTGGCGTGGGTGGGAATTACACTTTTACTCTGAGGTGGGAAAAGGAGCTATGAAACAGGAGGGGATATAAAGTATTTTTAATATGGAAATACATCTTATTAAACCAGTATATTTAATCATTTAAATTAAATCATACTGCGCTATAATGGCATGGTAACTACTTTGTTCTTTGGAGAAATACTCACTGTTGATTCAAGGTTATTATAAAAGTCTAGGAAGCTCATGACTGTTTTTGAAATTCCTTGTCATGTATTAGCATAAAACAATAATTACCAAAGTATGCGATAGTCTCAGGAACCACTCTTAAGAGCCTTGGAATCAAAATAGCTCCATCAGTATCAATAGATTCGATGTGTGGCTTAGTTTTAATTGCACTTAGGAGAACCTATTTGTTTTTAACATTTGAAAGCAAGTCTAAATTGTGTCCAGTGGGGGCACTTAGAGTAGCAGGCTTTGGCACCTGCCTCAGGTAAGAAAAGTTTTTGTTTATTTCATTAGCGCTTGATGCTTTGACAGACTATAGCTTTCCACTTACTGCATGAAGAGCTGCCAGCTATTCCTGCTGGGAGAAGCTAGTATGGGACTAGCAATGAACTTCTGAAAAAAGTTATTATGCCTTATATGGTTGATCTCCCATGCAAATAAAAGAAGCATCTCATACTGTAGCTAAATGGAATTGGTATTTCATCCAATGTAAATGTATGCCAGCGTGCTTTCTGGCTTTTATCAACCACTGCATCTCTCTCCAAAGCAGATTCCAAGTTCATCTGTCTACAGGGCAGCTGCAAGTCAGGGATGGAATGATGAAGACTCACGGATCTGTGTAGAATAAAAAGGGATCAATCAGATCAGCATGTATTTACCAATAATGCCTAAAGCATTTGTTATAATGCAGATTCCAGAGATGCAACGCCTTAAAGATTCAGCAGGTCTGAGTAGCTAATATTTATTGTGCTATTTTTTAAACACGTTAAGCCTGCTCTGCCTCTGGGCTTTTGCACTTGCTGTTTCCTCTGCACAAACCACTTTTCCTCCAGATATCTTTTTGGCTCACTCTTTTGTCTCCATCAGGCCTACAATAAATGTCACCTTCTCAGTTAGGCTTCCTTTCGTTGTATTAAAAATCACAACTTCAGAATTCCCTGTATTCCTACCATCTTAATTTCTTTTCCATTGCTCCTAAGTCATATAGTATCAATTTTATATTATATATACTTTTTTATCTAGAGTCTGACATGAAACCCAAGAAGATGGAAATTTTTGTCAATTGTGCTAAATCTCTAGTGCCTAAATAATGTCTAAGCTATAGTGGGCACTTGGTAAGCCTCTGTCCATTGAATGAAAATGACTAACATTTATTGAGCACTTCTTAGTTACTAGGTACTGTTCTAAGGGCTTTACATAAAATAATTAATTCCCTCAAGAGGTCTAGGAAGTAGGAATTATGATTATGTCTATACCATTACAGATAAGAAAACTGAAGCTAAATATTGTACCAGGTCATCCAGGTGGTACATGGTTGAGGCAGAATTTGAATCTGGGTAATCTGATTACAGATCTCATCCCTCTGACCATATGCTCTAGTGACATAGATGATGCCTTTAATATTTTCTCTGTGGAAAATCCAAAGGCAGAGTTCTTATGTTTGTTTCGTGTGGGTGACATTTGGAAAAGGCTAAAGGCAAAACACTAAAGCAAAGGTTAGCCTAGTAAATACTACAAGATTTCCCCCCTTGCATTCTGGCCTAGGGTAATCTTCTCCTTAATAGTCCAGTGTTATTTTTAAAGAGCCTGAATTTTTAGAATAAAGCCAATCTGACTTTTGTAGTTATAGTGTTGGCCAGGCTCTAGGTGGGAATAGGAATGTTATGGAAGGGATGGGGTGGCGTGGCGTGGCAGGGTCTCTGTCACTCATTCTCAAACCAGACTCATCCAAAATCTCGTGGATAATAGGGTGGTGCCATTCTTTTGAAGTTTTTGGAGTAAGAATGGATCACTGGCTTATATAACTGTACTGGCTGATTTAGCAAATCTGACTGACTACGTGGGTATCAGCCTGATCTTTTTCCACCCCAGGTATGTTCTTCCTAAAGTACAGCATTTAGTCAAAGAGAACTTTGGTTACCTCTGCTTTTCAACTCTTATAAATATTTTATTTGAGTTCTGACCAGGTCATTATGATGACCTCTAGGGTCCTTGAAAAGTCAAATTCTTACTGGAATCAGGTATGCTGGGAGAAATTTGCTGAATGTTGATGATCATCTTTCCAAATCTCTGTCACAAGTGAACAAAAATATACTAACTTCCCACTCTTAGAAGAATATATGTTATCTGTCTATATTTATTGATTGATACTTAAGTATGGCCCTTGACCCATATTGTTTTCAATCATTAAGGAAGATATTATTTGGTTATTAAAGAATGAAATCTATTTTTAAAATTTGTTACCCTTCTTAAATTCATTCAGAGGCCACAAGGCTGTTTTGACTTAATTTTGATTGAAAATGAACAGATGTGAATGACCTACTCTAGATTATCCTATAGTAAAGGAAGGAAAAGGGTTGAGATTTTTAAATCCCTGACTCAGAGTCCAATATTTCAGCCTCAAATATCTAACTAATATAAAATTTCTGACAACCACCTAACACAAACAGAAAGAAGCCTATGGAAACCTCATCTTCCACTGAGCAATATCACTTTTGTAAAGATAATATTAATACAAAATTTTAATGCTCTGTGGATCATTATCTGGCAACAGACCAACAGCAGAGCATAAAACATTAACAACTAAAAGTGGGTTCTGAGTCCTTGGAGTTTCTAATTGTTGTTCATTATAAAAAGCCACCAAAATCATCTTGAGCTGATTCATGGAGAATTAAATAGATTTGGTTTAATAAAAGTCTTCAGGTCTCTGAATAAATTATGAATGCATCTTGACTTTAGAAGGATACATCATCGGCATTAGGAAATGGTAATGAACAGGCATTCGAGGTGGGGGGACCCGCCTGCCGATCATCCCATTTGAAACCGATTAAAAGCTGATGAAATGAAAGTGTTTTCATAGATAGATGTGCAACAAGTCATGAGTTGTGGACTTTAATAATATATTTTCGTCACAAGCAATAACACAGCAATTAGGAGATGCTCATTGAGGTAGAAATAATGGCAACTGCTGTGCAGATTAGGTTTGCTGAAGGGAGCTCTCAGACATACACTAAAACAACATATTCTAGGTTCTTGTTGGTGTGTAATTTCTAGTTTATTTACTTATCATCTCAGTTAAAGAGGACTCTTGGCAGTAATGAGGCTACATAGAATAGTTTAAGATGTTACAAATTATATAAAAGATAAATCTAATGATTACCTATTCTAATGACAGTGCAATCTTGTCTTTCCTCGTGGGGAAATTGTATGGTGGTGAGACGCTCATAGCTGGGGAGACTGCCATGGTTAAAATGTATTCATTATTTTTCTGCCTGCTTTGCTTCTGCATGGCTGTTCATGAAAGCTGGGTAATTCACTCGAGCAGGAAACACTTACCACAAACCTTTCACTGGTGCTGCAGTGCCTGTAAGCAACCTGGTAAATATATAAAAATAATACGCTGGAAAACAGGATGGAAAATTTGTCAGCAACAGGAGAATGACCTACAATGGTGTTACCAAAATAAGGGAAAGAAGGGTCGGGGGAAATAGCATATTGCCTCCTCATTTCTATTTACTATAATTGCCTTGAAAGTAAATACTCATGAAAGACATATAATGAAACTTCAGAGCAGACCGTATTTCCGAGGACGTCTGCATTCACTGGCAGGAGCAAGCTGGAGGAAACACGGAAGACTTGAGCAGAATTTTGAGATTCACGGCTTGCTTGAGGACTAACTCCAAGTGGCAGAAGAAATAAAGATCATTTTTTTCTTTTTCTTAATTGTGTCTTGTTCCAGATCAAATGGATTTTTTCCCCATGAGAATCTCCCTTTCCACACTTTCCCAGCTAAATGCAGAAAAGCTTAGGAAAGTAAATAATAATAATAAACCTTCCCACTTAATGTGGGAAGATAGTTGGGAGAAATCTCTATGTGACAAATAAGTGGCTTGAAAGAAAGATGGAGCCAAACTTCTGGTATAAGGTCTAGTATTTATTATTTGGTGACATTCAGTTTATGTGGTCTTATGTTTTTTATTTTTAGTTTTTAATTCTCTGATTTAAACACTGCTCCTCACCATACCGAATCATTTGAAATTGGTGTTTAGGATATGCCTCTAATTCTGTTAATTAGTAGCAGCATATTTGATGGTGTAGCTCGTATTGAAAGCTGTTCCTTTCATACCCTTAAGGTAGAAAATGCTTTCTTATTATTCAGGAGAATAGCAGAGGTGTGGATGGTAACATCCACTCCAAAATTCCAATCCCATGGTAGGCGTTGTTAATTGGCATTGCCGCCGCTTTCTTTGGAGCCTGGAGGTGGCCTCTGAAGCTTTGCTTTCAGAACAAGCACCTGAGTCAGCTACTGTGAGAACAGGCAGGTGAGATGAAACCCATTTGCCTCTTCCTGCTGTAAGGTTACTCTAAGAGGGATCAGTGTGATGTCCTGAGCTCTAGACTCTGTTCTTGGTTCCTTATTCCTTTTCATTTCTGGCTACTTTCTTTAGTTCAAGCAGGGGAACAGTTCGATTTTGAATAAAAAGATACAAGTTCTGCTTTTGTCTTAGGATAAATTAATTGCTGTTAAAACCTCCAAACCTCAGTGGCTTAATACAATTAAGGTTTATTCTCATGCAGGTCCTAGACCAATCATGTATTGCTGTGGGGCTCTGCTCTATGCCACTCTACACTGTCTTCCATCTAGAGGCTCTGAGTTTTCTCTAAGGCCTTAGAATCTTCCACTGGGTCCTCTGCCTATGCCCCAGAAGAAAAAGATTGCAAACGAGATTTCGGGGAAATGTAGCTTGGTTGTGTGTCCAAAATAAGGATTGGCAAACCTTTTCTTTAAAGGGCCAGATGGGAAATATTTCAGGCTTTTCGGACAATACAGCCCCTGTTTCAACTCCTCAGCTCTGCTGTGGTAGCGTGAAAGCAGTCCCTGACAGTATGTAAATAAATGAGTGTGGCTGGGTTCTAACAAAACTTCATTCCCAACAAGAGGTGGCAAGCTGGATTTGGCCAGTGAGTCGTGATTTGTGAACATCTGGTCCGGGAGGAAAAGTAAATCGATTTGGTCAGCACGTAGCAGAGTACAGTGATTCTACAAGCTGTGTGATATTGGGCAAGTGACTTATCCTCTCTGAACTTTTTTCTCATCAGTTAAACAAGAAGGCTATAACATCTTCCTTGATTTATCTCAGTATTGTTGTGAAGATCAAGTGAGACAATAGATCATTAGAACTTTGTAAACTATAAAATTATATATGCATGTATTCATAAATGTACAGAAATACCCGTCAAAGATAGTTGCGTTGCAGCTCTGTTCTTCACATAGACACAGGACCACCCATAGATTGGAGCAAAACAAGGGGAAAAACACCATTATTAACACACTTGAGTAATATTGAAATTATTTCTGAAAATCCAATGGACTTAAACTAATCCAATTCTTGGTTTATTCTTTCCATGAAAATGTCAGCTTGGATCTAACTGGAGGATTCTGGGCAGTTAGAAAAATAAATCAATGTTTGATTGTAGCGGTCAACACAGAAACTTTACTAGAGGACTTGTTACAGATACAACTGGGAACTTCTTTGGAAAAGATCTTTGTTCTAATAATTGTTCTAATAATGAAACAAGTTTATCACTATATGCAAAGTTTGTTAGTTTGCCAGGGCTGCCACAGCAAAGGTTTAAACAACAGAAATTTATTTCCTTATAGTTCTGGGGGCTAGAAGTCCAAGATGAAGGTGTTGGCATAGTTGGTTTCCTCTAAGGGCCTCTCTCCTTGGCTTACAGAGGGTATCTTCAATTGTTTTCACATTGTCTTCCCTTTGTGCCTGAGTCCTAATCTCCTCTTCTCATACAGACAATGGTCCTATTGAATGAAGGCCCACCTATATGCTCTCATTCAACCTAATTACCTCTCTAAAGGCCCTATCTCCAAGTATCACATTTTGGGTTACTGGGGTTAAGGCTTTAATATATGAATGGATGGGGTGTGGTCAGGCACAATCCAGTCCATAACACAAAATTTCTGGTTTCACTCTAAAGAGACAAAGATATCTCTTAGGACCCTGAACCAATTTAATTGTTTTTGCCTTTATAGATCTGTCTTTCAAGTGGCTCCTTTCTCCCTAGCTACTACTGTCCTTTATTGCCTTTTTATCCTTTCTCCCCTTCATGTTATTAAAAAATCTTTCCTAAGTCATTTTGACACACAAAAATGGAGTTTGGATAAAGAGGGAAGAAAGAGAAGAACATTTGGTTCTCTGTCCCATTTTCACTTTTCTCTACAGTTTTACTTGTTGACCTTAGTAGTTTGAGTCTAGAGGGAACAGCTTTCAGGAAAAGGAAAGATAAAAATAGATATTAATTGGTGACAAAATAAAGCATTTGTATCTCACTACTATTATAGAGAAGAAGCTGTTCCGTCCATCCGTGTGTGTGTGTGGGTTTCCTGACCGTTTTATACCAGTATGATGAGTGATACAATGAAAGTTCTAAAAGCAGCATTATACGTATTAACTAATGATTGAAAAGCACTTTGAAAATGAAAAAGCATTTCTATGAGCAAATGCAAGGCCATATTATTATTGTCATACCAGTAAAAAAAATCAGCATTATGGCATGCTGATCCTTATCAAATCTGCTTGAAACTCCATTCTCAATGTATTATAATGCTCGGATTTTACTGTTTAAAATTCTGTATTATCAAAAAGTTATTAGCTAGGCAGGGTGGTGCACACCTGTAGTCACAGCTACTCAAGAGGCTGGGTGGGAGGATCGCCTAAGACTAGGAGTTCGAGGCCGCAGTGAGTGAGCTGTAAACGTACCATTGCACTTCAGCCTGGGTGATGGAGAGAGAACCTGTCTCTAACAACAATAACAACAACAACAACAACAACAACAACAACAACAAAAGGTTATCAATAAAAACATTGAAAAGCCAAAGCACTCTAGAAAAAAATAGACTGTGTGGCCTATTAAATCTAGTTCCTATATTGTGACTCAGATGAATACAATATCATGCTATGATTAGCATTTGATAATAATTTTGAGTTTTTAAAAATGCAAACCTTTTGCTTAAAAAACACCAATGACTTCCCATTGCTTATAAGATGAATCTATACTGTCTAACATGGCTTGTTTTCACCCTTTAACTCTGAATCATTCCACAAATACTCATTAAGCCTCTGTCATAGGCCAGGCATGATTGATCATGCTGAAGATACAGCAGTGATCAAAGCAGTCAAAAACCCTTGCCCTGCTTGAACTTGGTAATACCAGATTGTGGGCCTTTGCTCACACTCTTAGCTCTGCCTGAGGCTTTCTCTCTCTATCTCCCCATTATACTGCCTTTACATGATCAACTTTTACTCATCCTTCTAGTCTCGCTGTAGAGACTATATTTAGGAAGTATAATGGTTAATGTGTCAATTTAGGTGGGCCACAGTGTCCACATATTTGGTCAAACCTGATTCTGGATGTTTCTATGAAGGTGTTTTCTGGATGAAATTGAAATTTAAATTGGTGAACTTTGAGTAAAGCAGATTGCCTTCCATGATGTGTGTAGCCCTCATCCAATCGGATGAAGGCCTGAATAGCGCAATGACCTCTCCTTATCAAGAAGTGGTTCTGCTGTCCTTGGACTCAAAATACAACTCTTTCTTTAGTCTCTAGCCTTCTCACCCATCCCATCAGATTTTGGACTTGCCGAGCCTCTACAATCATGTGAACCAATTTCCTAAAATAAATCTATATATACACATCCTATTGGTTTTATTCCTCTGGAGAACTCTGACTAATACAACAAGGCCCTCCTGACTCTTCAAGTCTGCGTTAGGAGCTCTTCCTATACTTTCTCATAGCATTCTGTGCAGTTCCTAGCATAGATGTCATTGTAGTGATCTTTGTAAATGTATAGTAAGTACCTGTTTGCTTGTTGGTATCCCCTACTAAACTTTAAGTATCTTTAGTATAAGGGACATCTCTATTTTTCTCACCATTATGCCAGCTCCATAATTTTAAAATGGAAGGTATTTACCTTAAATAGAAGCTTCTGTCTTCAGGAAAATTTTGAGAAAGTTTTATTGCATTTATTTACAATTTGGTTGTGTATCATTCTTTGAACATTAAATTCTAATCTGAGTTCCAAACATTCCCCAAGGTGGCCTCGGTAAAGCTGAGATCAAGGGGAAGCCAAGAGTAATAGAGATGTGGGATTGCCCATGGTAATTTACTTGAATTCTATTTCTGAGTCTCTAAATATCCACTCTCAGAACCATGTGGGCTTTGACTATTTCCATGCATACTTCTTTTGTTTATTAAATTCAAGAATTGTATATAATTTATGGATCATTTTATCCCTTGGTGGCCACAATTCTTTTTCATAAGAATCTGCCTCCTTCTATAGTCATGGCTTGCAGAATCCTATTGCTAGGCCATCCCATCAGTGTCTACTCAGATCATTGCTTCTAAGAGAAAATTTTCTCTTGAAAAATGGCAAATTTTCTTTTTGTCCCTATTAATAACATCTATAACTGTATCACTGGCATGTCTATTTCAAGGCTGAGGCATACAAAAGAGAAAAAAAACTGTTCTCATGACAAACCAAAAAACTACTTGTGAGTTTTGTGGTAACATTATTCTAAAGTAGGATTCAATTATGTGTTTTGTTGATTTTGTGGAGTTCTCCCTTCTGATAATTACCATATCAGAAGGACTTTGTAATTAGGAGATTCATCCTATAAGATCTTCTCCTGCCTCCTTAGGACAGCACTACACTCAGTTTCTAAAAGGCTGATGAGATATCTGACTGCCTGCTAGCTTTTTATGTAATTGTTCCTTTGCCTTAGAAATGTTGACTTCCTGTTATCCACAATTTCAGTCTGTCTGAACTTAGGAAGTTAACCATTCAGGAAAGAAACATCAACATTCTTTTAGCTTCTTGCTGACTACAAATGATGTAAAGTAGTTTACAATGGAGAGAAGGCTGCTGGTGTAGCTATGAGTCATTCCTGCCCAGATCTCCTGTGACTCATTTTCCTTCATTAAACTGAGCAGAGTCAATAGCCCTTCAGTTTTCTGAACAGTAGATATAACTGCACTAATGACTGGCTGTTGAACAAGTTTATGTTCTAATTTATTTATTAAGCAACAGTAAAACAAGTATAAAGTACCCATCAATGAACAATGGGAGAACATTAGTGTTTCTGCCTATGAATTAGACCTAAAACAGAGCTGCTTTTTATAAAAATGAAGGTTGTGCTAGTCCCTGTCAACATAGCAAAAAAATTAACTTTTGAGGCTCTCATTCCTCCCATTTTTAGACCTTGTTCCAAACTGGTAGCTACCTGAGAAGTCCCATTGCACAGGGCTGACTTTCTTTGACCCAACAGTCATAGGATTTCCTACCCCACTGTTTCCTGCCTTGGTTTCCCCTTTGCATAACCCCTTTCTTTTGTCCCACTTCTTTCTCTCCATCTGAATACTTTGCCTATTGATTTCCTTACCCTTCATCCAACATTCCAATCAAACTTACTGATTTACATCTGAAAACCTCGGGGCTCTAATGTGCTAGCATTTAACCCAATCTGCTTATCCCTAATAGGAATAAAAAAAGTGAATTTTTTTTTTTTTTTTTTTTTGCAGTGGCCCTACATTTGTCATCTACCACAAAAGGTAATCTAACGCTGGACTTGAGAATTTAAGAGCAGAACTCTGGAATTAGATAGATCTTGGTTTGAATTCATTGCTTTCTAGATGAGTGACTTTGAGTACGTTGTCTAACTTTTGTAGGCCACAAGAGTCCTTATTTGCAAAACAGGGATAATAATAAGAATTTGTAGATGAACGAGGTGATGTACATATAAGAGTATTTATCAAGATGAGTAATAAAAATGTTCTCCTATGACTATGTGAAGTCTAGGTATATTTGTTTTCTGTCAAAATATATTTGGGGAATTTCTTAACCACTGCATAATCTTTGGTGGTTTTGAAATAAATGTCTAGCCAAATGATATGACTTCTTTTTTCTTTTTGCACAGAAGCCAGAAACAAGTTGGGAGAGAAATTGAACTGGTTGCTAGGAATATGATTGGTTTATATTCACTAGTGGGTCAAGTGATGGGGCACTTACGTAACATATAACATGCTTCCTTCAGTGTCTGGAACCTAGTAGGCATTCAATGTATGGTTATAGTTACTGTTACAATCATAGCAGGTGGGAAGAAACCATTTGGGAAGTAATTCGTTTTAATTTCTCTTCTAAGCCATCATTGTTTCAAAGATATTTATCAGTACTATTAATAGGTAGTTCCTTACTATTTTTGTATAGTGCTTTATTACCTACACAGGTGTTATTTTGTTTACTTCTGAAAATAATCCTACTACATTTCTGCTTAACGTTGTTTCTGATTTATAAGAAGCTGAGACTCAGAGATAAAGTGACCATATAATTTCTGGTCCGAACCAGGTATTTTGAGAGTGAAAGGGGCATTAAACTGGAATTGTCCTAGGCAAACTGGGAGGTTTGTTTACTTTATTCAGAGGGATCATGAATGTTCCAAAAGCCATCTATCTTGAAAAGTGACAGATTTTGGACTAGAAGGCAAATCTAATGACTGTATTTAAGACTCTGCTAGAATTTCTAGGCATGTAGGAAATTAGTCTCTTAAGGTCTGTGTGATCAGTACCATAAAGAAGTACAGAAAAAGCTGCCACACCAAATAGGTGCTGACCTGTTCTGCTAATGTGCTGGACTGGCCACAAGGATAAGGGATTGCAATCATATCATGAGATTCCCTATTCTTTTCTTACCTAATGAAGTCACTTATTTATTCATTGAATAAACCTCTATTGAACACTCACAGACTCACTTATCTATTGCTACATAACAAACCACCCCCAAAATTAATGGCTTAAAACAACAATACTTTTTTATTTATTCATGAATCTATGGGTATGTAGTTTTGACTAGGTTCAGCTCTGTGGTTCGTCTGCAGGTCTCATGTGGAGTCATTCATGAGGTTGCAGTCAGACATGGCAACTCATTTGTGACTGGATGGCTTCCAACGGCCTCACTCATGTGTCTAGCAATTGTTCTCACTGTCAAGTGTTTGGTGAAATACTTCTCAGCTGAAATAGCTCATTTTCACTCCATGTGGACTCTTATCCTTAAAAATGTTAGTCTAGGCTCTTTACAAGGTGGCAGCATCACCTCAAGAGAGTGAAAGCAGGAGCTTCACAGCTTCTGGAGGCCTTGGTTTGGAGCCGGCACACTATTATCCTGCCTCAATCTATTGGTCAGGATAAGTTATAAGCTCAACCTTGATTCAAAGGTTAGGGAAAGGAACTTGACCTCTTCATGGTAGGAGCAGCAGAGAACCCTGCAAGCAAAGTATGCTGCAAAGAGAAGCGTGGTGCACACATGTATGGGAGAAATTTATAGTTTTATATTATCTATCATCTATCCTAAAATATCCAAAACATACAAGTCTTTTTTATAAAAACCAGATCTGGAGACAGCCAGTATACTGGCAACTTGGCACTTGACCTACACACCTTCAATTCAGCATCAGAAAAGTAAGGTTGAGTTAGAGATATTCGATTTGGTAAGTGGCTTCAGCTTTAGCCAGGAAGCATTAGATTGAAAGAGAAAAAAAAACCTTGCCAGATAATAAAGCCAGTTAGATTTATTGTATTTATGACAGTAGGGAATTCCTTTAATCACATATTCTCAAGTGCCTTTGGGAACGTAGACAATAATAAAGTGTATGCTGAGAAGAATCAGTGACAGTATTCTCCCCAAGGAGAAAAAATGATACTGAAGCTCATCATTCCAATGTTTCTTGAGGGGCTCAGAAGAGCAAATCTTACAGCTGCCCACAACCTGGATACGTGGAGCTCTGGACTGGAAACTCCTTAGGAAAACTGTTAGGATACGTAGCCCGCTCTGTTCTGGAAAGCCAGTTTATTTAACTGTGTAAGGTAGTGCAAGGGACTTAGAGAAGGCGGCTGAATTGGATCTCCTCTCTTTAGTTAGGCAAGCATTACAAGCCATACCTTCATATATCTGGGTGGCTTTGTGGTTTGTGTCACTGGTCCTAATGGGGACTAGGTTCCAGATGGTTGGTTGCAAACTATACCATGTAGTGGCCCAGATGGGTCTAGTAATCAAATGCTGGCTATCAATCAATGTGCATATACTTAGCACCTATTATGTGCTGGACTTTGTGAAGAGACATAGAAATATAGGACTAGTTTTTTTTTCTCTCATTTAAATCTGTAGTCTAATTATAAGTTGTAAGAGCATGAAAGGACAAAAACAAAAGTCAACTTTTATTTCCATTTCTTTGACGATGTGTAAAATCAAACACGGGAGAAAATGACACATTTGTTTATAAAAACCATTTCTTAAAATTGTATTCTTTATGTGTGATGCATCAGAGAAACTGCTGAAATATCATCAAATGATTTCCATTGGTGTGGAGATGTAGTAGTGAGATGTGCAACATAAGCAGGATAACATTTTTGCCACAAGGGCTCAGAGTCTCATTTGTTAGCTTTGCTTCACTTATAGCCAATGATAATAGGCAAACTATGTTGAGGACTATGTACTGTGAACTCTTTTAAGTACTTCATGTTTATTATCTAATTTAACCTTGTTTCAAAGCTCTGAGATAGTTGCCATCACTATTCATTTGTGCCCTTACCTGACATGATTTGGCTGTGTCCTCACGCAAATCTGATCTTGAATTGTAGTTCCCATAATCCCCACCGTCATGGGAGGGACCTGGTGGGAAATGAGTGGATCATGGGGGCTCTTTCCCTCATGCTGTCCTTGTGATAGTGGGTGAGTTCTCACAAGATCTGATGGTTTTATAAGCATCTGGTATTTTCCCTGCTTGCTCTCACTCTCTCTCCTGCTGCCCTGTGAAGAGGTACCTTACTCTATGATTGTAAGTTTCCTGAGGCCTTCTCAGCCATGTAGAACTCTGAGTCAATTAAACCTCTTTCCTTTACAAATTACCCAGTCTCAGGTGTTTTTTCATAGCAGCATGAAAATAGACTAATACACCACCCAAATGTCATGTCAAATTGTAATCTCCAGTGCTGGAAAAGGGGCATGGTGTGAGGCGATTGGCTGTTCTCGTGATTGTGAGTTCTCATGAGTCTGGTTGTTTAAAAGTGTGTATCATCTCCCTCTTCACTCTCTTCCTCCCGCTCTAGCTGTGTAAGACATGCCGCCTTCCCCTTCGGCTGTGACTGCAAGTTTTCTGAGGCATCCCCAGCCATGCTTTCTGTATAGCCCAAGGAACCATGAGCCAATTAAACCTTGTTTCTTTATAAATTGCCCAGTTTCAGGCATTTCTTTATAGCAATGTGAGAATGAACTGATACACCTGGGAACATGTAGCATGCCCAAGGTCGCATAGTCAGGAAGTATCACAGGATCCCAGACATGGGCAGTCAAGAGTTTGAGTGACAACTATGTATTTCATTTGGCCTTGACCTTGTACAAATCAGGATTCTTGGTTGTAAACAGGGGAAATTGACTATTTAACTGAAGCAAAAAGGCAATGTGTGGGGGAAATATAAGGGATTTCTTTAGCCAGGAAGTCTTGAGAACCAGGCTCACAAAATAGGCAGAAGCCAAAGCATATTTGACAGCAGATTTTACAGAAAAATACCACAGAAATAGTCAACTTGGGAAGCTACTACTAAAGCTGCTGCCAGTGGCCACTTGCCCCTGGTCTCTGGGCTCTTCACCGACAACCACTGCCAATAGCAGCCCTTGGCCCTTTCAACTCCACAGCAAGCCCCAATATTATGCCTACAACTCAGTGCCTGGGAAGAGAGGAAAGGAATGTTGTTTCTCTCTTTGCCCCTGATTCCCACCTCTTTTGGAATTACTCTTGAACAGTGAAGGTGTTTGCATGCTGGGTGAGCTAACACACAATTGACAAATGTCCACTTCTGGTCTTCCCAACATGTTACTGGAACATGCAGGTCAGTTTCTTTTCACAGTCCCAGATGTGGAGATTTCCTATTCCTCAGTTACTGTTGCTGTTTTCTGTCTTGACACCACTCCTTACATAGCCATGCCTGTGTCCTTGCCCCATCTCCAACCTGTGTAAGTTCCCCCACTCTTGCTGTTGCCCCTGGAGCCATCTTAAGATGGAAAAAACTCCTCTTCCACGGAATTATATGTTTGTTCAATCAACCCTAAATGGTCAGGATTGAAGACTCTGGTTCAGGAATTAGAAGGACATTTGAGTAATAACCCTCAAATTCAAAAGTTTTTCAGAAGTTTAATGAATTCAGTTTAGTTCAAGAAGTAATTATTGAGTACCTACTAAATACCAGAACTTTGCTAGTATCTGGGGCTATAGAGAAGAATATATATCATTCCTGGTGTCAGGGACTTCATAGTTGAGTTAAAAAGATCCAAATGTACACTATAATTTTATACTTTACTTAGAACTGTTATTGCTTCTTCAATTCCTCTTGGTTAAAAGGATCTTACCATAAAGCAAATGCATTCTGGATGAAAGTAGTAGTACATATTAATGAGTACTTACTGTATGCCAGACAGTGCTCTAAATGCTTTGTATTTATTAACTCATTAAAACAACAGCAACAGTGATTTTTATTCAAATTTCTGCCACCCAGTGATGCTTAGCAGAGTGCCGGATATAAAGTAGATGCTCAATCAAAGTTTTTTGAGCTAATGATTACATATGCAGGAGTATGCAGCAAATAAATCCTACGAAGACCCTTTGGGGTTGAAACTTATGGAAGTTTCTAGTAAAGATAAAGTGGAAGAGCTAGCTTGAATGTGACATTTGGCAGCTGGATGTCCCTGCTTTCCTGTTGGGTGTCCCATCTTGGAAAAGTGAAGACCACCCACAAGGGGTCCCTGGGCAAATGCCCAAATTCACAGTAGGCTAGATTGACCTTGAGGGGAATTAATCTTATGTAAGCAGGACTACACTCATTAATCATTCACAATAAGCTCTTATTTATGCACTAATTTCAAATAGACATATTGAATCCATTTTCCCAAGCAAAAATGGAATTGGATAAATCATAAACAACTAAATTATAGTTTTGGCACATCACATGGTTTTGTTTCATATTTAGAGTTATTCGCCTCCTACAGTAACCTAATACAATGGGAACACTCTGCAAAACACTATAGAGAGGGAGTGTTTTAGAGACTTACATCTGATTTACATTTAAGGAGCATAAAACTAATTGCAGAGAGACTGTGCTACTAAAACATTAAACCTAAGGGACAGCTGTATACAAACACTTATAGGAATGCTGATATGACTGCTTTAAATTAAGATCTTCAAAATAAATTTCTACAACTAGAAATAAGGGTATTTTTAAATGTGCTCAATGGACATAGATGCATTATAAATGCTTCCTGGACAAAATAGCTGTTATAGAAGAACATCTTTCTCATATAAGATTAAAATCTGAAATTGCAAGTAGTAATAAATATATTCATCTGTATTAGTGTAAAAAAGTGACAATATTGTAAGAGCAATAAACAGGTAGGCAACTAATGGCCAATTTCTGAAATTAATCGACTTGTCATTACTGCAATCACTTTTATTCTCACTAAATAGCCCAATTTTTCTTTTTCCTGTAACCACGTGTACATGAGAGGGAAATTTTCCTCTAAATATATTATTATTTTTAAACTGCTTAAAATAACGTACCTAAAAAAATACCCTTCTAAACTTCTGCTGCATAAGTTAGTACATCTGGAAGTCTTTTATGATGCAAAATTGTCAACTTGGAAATTATATATTGCTTTAATATTTTCATTTTCACACATTTTGGGACCTTTGTTAGTAGTTACGTATAGCAACAGTTACTCTGAAAAGTAATAAAAGTAGTATCTTTATCCATCAAGAGTGTTTTATTATTCATCAACTCCCATATACTGTATATAGTCCTTTAAAACCATTTGCATCATGTATGTGCCTCTGTGTATATGAACACACATATAGTAATGGTGCATTTCCTTTGAACACTCTTTGTAGCTTTCTGCTACATGTCTTTCCTGCAGTGTTGTCTGTGAAAGTTTAAATGAAATTTATAGCATGCATCTTGTATTGTAAGTTTGTCTGTCATATAATAATCAGCATGCAAAAAAAGCCACATATTTGGACTGTATATTTAAATCTAGTAAGTAATCATATACAAAACAATGCAAAAATGTGAACATTGTATGGCAATTAATAACATCTCTGCCAGTGTAAATACATTTTTTTCCCCATAAATCATTTCCAGCTTGTCAAAATGGATCTGTGCTGGCAAAGAAACAAGGGTAATGTTTCAATTTTCTCCATCTGGCAAGAAATTTTCTGTTACATTTCTTCCTTCCCTTTTTCAGTTACAGAATTTATATGAGCAACTATATACAGTATGATTAAGAAAGGGTGCGGTATGATAGGCGCAGGAACAATGCCGAATATTAGGGACTTGACTCTGAATAACTGCCCCAAATTGTACATTCATGTCACAAATGCGTAGAACAGAAAATATTTGGTTGTTGAAGCATAAAAAGGATTCCCTTTGTAGCAAAACATTGCTCTCATTAAATAAAGCACAACTTTCTTTTAAAACATTTTCCCGTAAGGACTTGAATATATTTTAACTTGTTTGGAATAATTTCTTATACTGATTGATGATGCATTTAAATTTGAAAAAAAATTTATGTCATTGTAGAAATTCCGCATGCGCACGCACGCGCACACATACACAGATTCCCAATATGGATCTAGGGGAGAATCTACCCTTTCATGATCCAATATTTAAAACAAAACTCAATACAGCAAGCATACTGTATACATAGAGTGCTTACAGATATCTAGCAAAGCAAAGTATTAGTGTTTTTAACCACAAAAACATTTATAATTTACTCTGATCATGAGAATATGAATATATGCACAAATACCAAAATCCACTTATTTTCATGTACATGGATGAAAAATTTCCAACTTTCTTTTCCTGTTTATATTAAAATGTTCTCAGAGCTCATGCAATGTGTTATGCTGCTCAGCTACTCAGCTGTCTACAGTATGCATGGGAGAAGGTTTGATAAAAGTGATATATAGGCTGGACACAGTGGCTCACACCTGTAATCTCAGCACCTTGTGAGGCCGAGGTGGGTGGATCACGAGGTCAGGAGTTCAAGACCAGCCTGGCCAGTATGGTGAAACCCTGTCTCTACTAAAAATACAAAAATTATCTGGGCATGGTGGTGCATGCCTATAGTCCCAGCTGCTGGGGAGGCTGAGTCAGGAGAATCGCTTGAACCCGGGAGGCGGAGGTTGCAGTGAGCCGAGATTGTGCCACTGCACTGTAGTCTGGATGACAGAGCAAGACTCCGTCTCAAAAAAAAAAAAAAAAAAAAAAAAGTGATGTATATTTCAGTATGTGTGTGTTTTATGGGCAACCAAGCACAGTAAAACTCTGCCGAAAGGGTCCTGTGTAGCATCTTTTTCCCAATATCTCTGCATTTGGAAGGGCACAGAAAATCCAGAAACACAGAAACTCACTTATGTGTGATTTTACACTATATTGCAAGCTGCTTTAGCAAGTTCATTTTTCTCTCCAATTAAAAAAAAAAAAAAAAAAAGGTAGTATGATTAGATCACTAATTGTGCCCTGGAAAGAAGAGGGAGAGAGAGAGTGGGGATGTGCCAGATTCTGGTTTGGATAATTCATGGGCAGATAATCGACAACTGTGAGCGCAGACCTCCAGATAAAGTTGTACAATGAGTGAACTGTGAGCATTTCCCCCCCAGGAGGGTGGAGATCAACGCGGCCTCTTTAGGTCACACGATGAAACCAGCTGTGGGTTTTGTTTTTGTGTGTGACTTTATCCATCATGTAGGTCATTGAAAGGATGGCTCTCATATGTTGATATTAATCACTTAGAGCCAGGGTGCTTCAGTTGTCACTTACCCTTGTTGCGGATAGTTTTAGCTGCACATATGGAACATTATTTGTCATGCACTCTTCTGAGACCCCTAGAATGTCAGGACACAACAGATGATTAAAGGATTGAAAAGCAACCTTCACTCTGAATATCTTTGTCTCAATTGTCAAACCAGAGCTTTATTGCAATTTGACAGTTTAGTTTTCTTTCACCTAAGTTTTATGGGCATATGCCAAAAATAATTTGTACAAAACTTTACTTAGAAGAAGTGGCTTAAAACACATCTTGGAATATAAATGTAATCAAATAAATGGTTTCTTCTTCATCCAACCACCAACTTCCTCTTTCTTTTCACTTTCTTTTTCTCCCCATCCATAGGAGAATCTATTATTCTAAGGCTCTTATCTTCCATTTTTAACTGATCAACTCTTCACACTACGAGAATTAGCCTTGCCTCTCCTTGATCTTATTTTAAAAATGATTCTTGCCTGCACTGCTCTGTCATCCTGTTATATTCAAACACTCTTAAGTATTGAATTGTGCAGGATTCCTCAAACTGTGCCACAAGTGAATTACTAGAGCTATCCATAAATCAATTCCTTAGAATCAAAGCATACTTTTTTATTGATACCATAATAGAAAGCATATTTTAAATATATTCATAAAAGATTCTTGATTACAAAAATTTAATAAAATCATACTGAGCAATGGACTCAATATTTTCAAATTATAAATTTTAAAAAGAAAAAGAACAACGCTGATACTATATTTAAATGACATTGCAGAAATATCTAAACTGAACGTGCAGTGAGGCTGTGGTTACCATGGTGTGAGGCAATGATGGAGCACATTGGGAAATGGAGAGGTTGACTCTAGGGTCATCTACTTCACCCCAGGAAGGACCATTTTGATGTTTCAGGCTGTTACTCAGAGAGGAGCTGGGGAGACAGAAGGGACCCTTAGTCTGCCTTTGAACATCTCAGTAAAGTTTTCTCTGGTCTTTTCCTTTCCCCATTACTGGACAACATCCCTGTATAAATGTTCCATTTTTAAAAGGTCAGATCTCCTCACTTGCCTTGAATTGTTTTGACACTCACTTGCTAGAAGGCAGTAGGATGGAATGGATAGGTTCTCACAGTTCCTTTTAACTCATAAATGCTGTTGATTCTTATCTTCCCTAGTCTGTCATTATTATCTATCAATAGGGAAAACTGATTTGTATGGCTCTGTAAAGGCTCAAGGAAAGGTTTTTCTCCATTTGGGCCAATTCTCTGCTAATCTTTCCTTACCCTCTGATTTTTGATTACACTTGTGGAAAGTCAGGCCTGGATCTGGGCAGAGATGTACCAGCTGCTGATTTTCTTCTTGGTTTGGGGCTACTGACAAAAATTCATATGCGGAGCCTCTCTGGGGTTTCTAATTACTTTGTTACAACTTTCTTTTATCTGAACAGTTCGAAGGTTATCATAGACAATGAGTTAGCTATTCCAGATGTATAAATCCAAGGGAATTAAGATGCATTTTCCTATTAAAAAAGTAAAATCAAGTGAAAGATCAAGTTATGAACATGTAGAACATTTAATGAACTTGAGAATCAAGGCTTGCAATGTCATTACCATGCATAACTCTAGTATTTTATTAGAACTGACTTGTCTAGGCTTCTTTACAGAGGATGGGGATCTGTATTGTAGTTTTATAAGTCACTAGTTAACATTCACCTGGAGCAATTGAAAAGACAGAAACTAGAAAATAACGTGATCTAGTAAGATTTTAGCAATATGACTCTCTTATATAAAGACATAATTTTATTTTTTGTCACTAAAAATATGGTTTAGTCTTCCAAATCACCTAAAAGGTTAAGATAATCTAAGGAGGTACTATGAGATAGATCAATCTATTTTCACTTTCATTCGTAGGAAAATTGAGGCATGGAGTGCCCATGTGATCTGCCTGAAGTCAGTCCTTGAGACAGTCCTCAAATATACCACCTAAAAGGCTATAAAGCATAATGCGTATAAGCCCAGACTTTAAAGTCAAGCAGACCTAGATTCTGACTTCAGCACTTAGTTAACCTGGGCAAGTAACATTTGTCTTCGAGGATTTGTGTGTGTGTGTGTGTGTGTAACAATTAATATATAACCCCAAGTATAACTACAAGTGGCATATAGCTATATTTATTAATATAGCTTTTCTGTTTAATGTTATTTCATTTAAACTGTGCTCCCTAATTTACTAGACTTGATTGATCTATTGATAACATCTTTTCATTCTTAATAGTATTAATTAGAGTAGAAGAAGAAAAAAGAATGAAACTTAATTTCCCCTAGAGTCCTAAGGGATTTGTGTGGGTCAATTTATTAATGAAATGTGAAGAACATTTGGCAAACCCACCAAATGAGACAAAGCGTTGTAAAGAGCCTTTAGAAAGAATTGGTATCTAATGTTAATGTCGGTGGAATGGAACTGTCATGGGATAATGGCCTTTTGATGGTACAGAAAATGCCAAGGCAGAGATAAGACATTTATTTTGAAAGCATTAGACAATCACCTTTGGATAGTGTCCTTCCACCAGGTCTTTATTTCTAATAGACCAATAATTGATATGGATGTAATTATTTTTCTTGATAGATTTGATATATTAGGCAATGGCCTTGCTCACTCTGTACAATCATTAAGTTGCTGCATCTTTACTGGTCACCAGGACAAACCTTTTATCCTGTGTTCTCTCCAATCAGAATTCTGAGTATCTGTGGGCTTTTTTTTTCCCCCCCTCTAAATACCAAGTGCAGTAATAACATGAATGAGGAGATTTGGGGCAAGCTGAACTCCTGAGACTTGTAGTGATATAACCATAAGTTTAGGTACTTTTTAAGTCTCCTGGAAGCAGAAATCTACTTTTTTATGTGTGCAAGTGGCAGTAAATATTTTCAGTGTGGAGAATCAGATGTGCCAATGACTGATATTTTCTGTAAACCTAAAGTACAAAAGCTCAAACTGTGCAAATTTCGTACAACTAATTCTGTTGCAGAAAATATTTGCTGCAGGGTAATAAGATCAACAATAGAGTCAATTCTGTAAACCTTGTGAAATTAAAGCCCTTATTATCTAGAGAAAACCATCACTTTGTGTGTGTGTGTGTGTGTGTGTGTGTGTGTGTTCGCGCACACATTAGTGCATGTGACAGTCAGATGTCCAGCACCATAACTGGGTAGCTGGTTATTGATGCTGTTTTACAGAGAGTAATGAAAGGCCAGTGGAATGTCTTTAATTTGTTATTTTTAATCTTGTTTCAAGGAAACATGAGACAAGGTGGATGGTTTGGATTGACTTTTTATTTGCTATGAGTATGGTAATTTCACCCACACATTATCTTGAATGTACACATTTTAGCTTAATGGATTTCTTGAGTCAAGCTATGGCATTGCTACACTGAAGTTTATCCCACAGTACTGTAGGATAATACAAAAAAAAAAAAAAAATAGAAGTCCTTTGACCTCTCTTTCCAGGCTTACCTATAAAGTCCAACAGAGCTCGAATGGCAAGAGGAAGGTTTCATTTTTTGTCTCCTGTCCTGAACTTCTCTGATACATGTCTTGAATTTTTATTCAAATTACTTTGGGTTTTAATTTATTCAGTCAAATGTCATCCAAGTGTTGTTTATCCTGTGGATTACATTCATGCTCACTGCAGAATTCTCTAACATTTTGATTTCTAATTATTTTCTTGTTTATCCATGTGGTAGGATGTTTTGAATATTACCTTCTGACCACTGACCAGTTGGAATTAGAATTTTCTCTTTCCTAAGCATGGTAAGTAAAATTTAGCAAGTGTGTAGTCTTAGCACATCTATCAACTGCATTGCAACAACTTTTATTCCATATAATATTGTCTTCCTTTGTTATTTATTGTGCTTGAACAAGCCAATGTATTTTGGATATTGGAGTTGAGCCTTGTACACAATGTGCAACTGCAGCCTTTCTAAGATTCCTGTGTGAAAGGCTATACAAAGAGATATTGAGACACATCTCCAAGGAATTCCAAACTATCAGAAAAACAGTTAATTCAAGAAGCTGTGAAGCTGTTTCTATACCGGAGATCAACTCTAAACTCTTCTATTCCATTGTTTCCCACTCAGTTGTTTCCTTCTATTCTTCTCTGGATTCTATCCCTTTTCTCACTCCTTGTACATTATTTTTGGAGTTATGAACTAATGCTGAACTTCTCTATCCCTGATAACCATGCTGATTTAAACTTGGGATGGGAAGAGAAGCATGGTATTGGACAACGGTGGTGCAACCCTTTGGAAAAGGCATTAAATCAAAGAACAGGGAATCTGGGTTACAGCAGAGTGAAGGGGTCAGTCAGTACAGTTGGTGACATGTAAGGTCATAGTCTATTAAAAAAGGGAGTTTTGTGTGGTTAAAATGTACAGTATAAAGAAATAAAGTAGAGAGATAAAGCTTGAAAGCAAGTTTGGGTCCAGATTATGAAGACTTTGGGGTGCCATGATCAGGAATCCAGCATTAGCATCTCATGAGGTAGAGTCAGTGGAGGTTTCCAGCCAGATAGGGATACAATTAGATTTCTCTTTTAAGTAGAGATCTATGGAAACAGTAGGGAAAGGGGACTGGGGAAAAGAAGAAGCTGAACCAAGAAGACCCACTTAGGAGACTATTATCATATATACGGTGAGAGATGATACAGGCCTGAAATAAAGGGAGAGAAGAAACTGGAGAGATGTTTTTAATGTTAGATTGGACTGGATATAGTGACTCATTAAAAACCAAAAGAGAAGGACAAGGAGGAACCCAACATAGTTTTGGGTCAGTGGGTGTATTAGTTTGCTAGGACTACCATGACAGAATACTACTGGTTGTGTGGCTTAAGCAATGGAAGTTTATTTTTTAACATTCTGGAAGCTAGAAGTCCAAGATCCAGACGTCAGTCATGCTTTCTTTGAAGGTGTTAGAGAAAGATCTGTTTGAGATATCTCTTCTAGTTTCTCGTAATTCCTTGGTTTGTGGCAGTGTAATTCTGATTTTTCAAATTGCGTTCTCCCTGTATTCATACCTATCTTTTTACATGGTGTTCTTTTTATAAAGGTGCTAGACATTGGGGTAAGGTCCCACCCAATTCCAGTAGTATCTTGTCTTAACTAATTACATCTGCACCAAATCTATTTCCAAACAAGGCCACATTCTGAGGTACTGGGGGTTAAGACTTCAGCATATGAACTTTTAGGTGACAAAATTCAACCATAACAATCTATAATAAAGACTGAAGGCCGGGCACGGTGGCTCAAGCCTGTAATCCCAGCACTTTGGGAGGCCGAGACGGGCGGATCACGAGGTCAGGAGATCGAGACCATCCTGGCTAACACAGTGAAACCCCGTCTCTACTAAAAATACAAAAACTAGCCGGGCGAGGTGGCGGGCGCCTGTAGTCCCAGCTACTCGGGAGGCTGAGGCAGGAGAATGGCGTAAACCCGGGAGGCGGAGCTTGCAGTGAGCTGAGATCCGGCCACTGCACTCCAGTCCGGGCGACAGAGCGAGACTCCGCCTAAAAAAAAAAAAAAAAAAGACTGAAGTACAGAAATCCTACTGCATTTCCAGCCTACTCGCCCTGCCCTGTGGAATTTGATTTTAAACTGCAATATCAACTTTTACCTGAATTTCTAACCTGCCGTCTTTCCCTATGGATTTCAGGCTTATCAGCCCCTATCACTGAGTGAGCCAATTCCTTAAAATATCCACCTCTCTCTGTAGCTAGCTAGCTAAATAAAAATATAGATATATAGAACCATACAGAACCAATATGATATGGATATAGATATAGATATAAATATAGAGATAGATGGATGGATGGATAGATAGATAGATAGATAGATAGACAGACAGATGAGTCCACTAATAAATGTCTGCAACCCTTGTAATAATGTGGGGTAGATAAATTTCAAGACATACAGGACATACTTTTTAGTGAGGTAGGAAGCCAGGTAGCAGGTATGGTACAAAAAAGTAAGGCCAATCAGAGACATCTTGATGCACATCTGTCAACTCATTCCCTTCCCAGGAGAAGCAGTGCCAGCCTGCCTGAGCCCCACTAATCTATCTATCTATCTATCTGTCTATCTATCTATCTATCTATCTATCGATCTTCTATCTTCTACCTATCATCTATCTTCTGTATATTTCTTTCTTTCTCTCGTCTTTCTTTTTCTTTCTTTCTTTCTTTCTTTCTTTCTTTCTTTTTCTTTCTTTCTTCTTTCTTTCTTCTTTCCTTCCTTCCTTCCTTCTTCCTTCCTTCCTTCCTTCCTTCCTTTCCTTTCCTTTCCTTTCCTTTCCTTTCCTTTTCTTTCTCTCTCTTTTTTTCTTCTTTCTCTTTCTTTTCTTTCTTTCTTTCTTTCTTTCTTTCTCTTTCTTTTCTTTCTTTGTCTTTCTGTCTGTCTGTCTCTCTCTCTCTCTCTCTCTCTCTCTCTATCTATGTACCATCTATCTATCACCTACTTGCCTACCTATCAGTCTGTTTCTCTGGAGAACCCTGACATATAATGGGGAAGGCTGAGTACTTATGGAGGGGTTGAGGGGAGCTAGAAAAGGTAAAAAGAGACAGACAAACTTCTTCAGAGCAGGGCAGGATTCAAGCCCCAGAAAGGAGTGAAAAACAAAGGAGACGCATATTCCATGTTTTCTGAGGTCTTAGGATGTAGCACTGTAACTTCAATATTATTTCTACCTCAAATTGCAACTTCACAACTAGAACTAGGCTCAACTAACACTTGCTTGACACATTGAAAAACTGTGCTCTAATCAAACTGAAACATTAGGTCAAACCATATGAAATTACTAATATTTGACATTTATTTTTTGCTAAAAAACACAGTAATTTTATATAGTTCAATAGAATATAAATTAGATTATTTATAAATGTGGATTCTTCTTATAAATACAAGCTGTTTTCTTGAATATGTCAGGACCAAGTCCATGTGTGACAACTTGAGAGAGGTGGAGGCTATGTGATCAGGTATTAACCTTGTCCTGGTCAGGGGGAGCGTTGTTGGTTGGCCACCTGGTCAGCACATTTAAAGATATCCATTTAAAGGCAATAGTTAACAGTTGCTAACAGTTATTAAATGCAAACACTGTTAAGACAGTCTAGTCACAACACTTATAATATTATTTGTTTCTCACAAAATACTGTGAGATAGGTACTACTATCATTGCCATTTTACCGTTGAGGAAACTGAGGGCTAAAAAGTGGAAATGACTTGCCCAAAGTGGTAGATCCAGGAATGGAGTTCAGGCATATCTGGCTTACAGACCCACACCCTAACAACTCATGCTATACTGCCCCAGATACAGCATAAAATTACCAAGAGTTGGATCTAATGGGAACTAGAAATCTTAAGTCTATGGATATGACTCATCTAGGAAACAAAAGCTACTATAGATAAGAGCAGAGGATCAGGTACCAAGAATATCGGAAGAATTTTTCTAAATAGTTTTTTTCTAACTCCTACTATTATGTTCATTTCTTCTTTCATCCAAAAGAAAATTTATTAATACTATATGCCTAGGCATTGATCTAGGTAAGTGGGAATCATCTTTGATTCCCATCTTCCCATCTTTGATCAAGACAGGCAAAAATCTCTGCACTTGAGGAGCTTAAATCCTAGGTAGGGAAACAGAAAATAAACATAATAAAAAGAAATTATACAGCATGCTATACAGCGGTAAGTACAGTGTACAAAATAAAATATAGATTAGTACAGTGCTTCAGGGGGTACTGTGCTAAGGTAGGCGGGAGGCAAGATTCAGCATGAAATAGCATGGGCAGGATTACCTTTACTGAGAAGTATAATTTGAGGAAAGACTTGAAGGAAGCGAAGGGATGAATCAGGTAGATATCAAGAAAAGAGCATTCTCAGCAGAGTAAAGGCACTGAGACCAGAATGTGCCTGGTATGTTCTAAAACCGGTAACAAAACTCAGTCTGTCTGAAGCAGAATGAGACTCTCTCTCATGACAGATTGCTTAGAGGAAGGCCAGACAGCATTGAGCCATAGGCATTGAAATGACTCTGGCTTTTACTCTGAGTGAAATGGGAAATGAGAAACCATTGCAGGGTTTTGAGCAAGAGAGGGATATAATCTAACTTATCCTTTCAAAGGGATCACTCTGACTGCTGTGTTAGGAAAGACTAAATGTTCAAGAGTAGAATATAGGAAACCTGTTGGAGACTATTTTAATGATAAGACAAGAACTGCTGGTGGCCAGGACCAGGTTGTGGCAGTAGAGGAGGTAAGAAGTCATAAAATTCTGGATGTATTTTGAAGCTAGAGCAGCAGGAAGGTAAGAAAGAAAGGAATCCACGATGACTGCAAAGACTTTGCCTGAGTAACTGGAAGAAAGTAGTTATCAACTGATATGCATAAGGCTGCAAGTAGAACAGATACTGGAGGAAGCTCTTGAGCTCAGCTTTGAATTTGGTGTTGAATGTTTGTTATAATCTGGGCAAAGGTGTTAAACAGGCAGGTAGATATATACAAGTCTGGAGTTTGGAGAGGGAGATCCAAATAGAGATGTAAGATTGGAGGTTTCAACATAAAGGTGTTATTTAAAGCCATGAGGTATTATGTTATGTTACCAAGAGGAGACTCAAGAGGCTCCAGCAAAGGACCCCAAGCAGGAATGACCAGTGAAGCTGGAAAAAACATCTAGGGGGTGAGGTGCCCTGATGCTGGTGTGCAAGTAGAATGAAAACCTTGCACACATTTTCACTTTCCCAACCTCTGGTTGAATGGAAAGGATTCTGAGGACCTAGAGGAGGGGAATCATGAGATATAATGACCCTGGTCATGGGAGGACTGCATGAAGTCAAGGCACTCGCTCCCAACCTGGACTCTGATGAAGGCAAGAAGTAACATTTTATTGTACTAGGCCTCTGACCTTTGGGAATATTTTAAAACAACTGTTAACCTATTGCTAACAATAGCCTATTGTCAACAATAAAATACTATTTTCAAAAATAAATTTTCAAAAGTTTCTCATCAGATTTATGCTCTTTTGAACTAGGTCTGAAAAATTATTCCAAGTTAGAAGTTGTGACAACCCTAGGCTCTCAATATGTGTTGACCTGGCATTGGCAAAGCCTGGTTCCCATGTGGACATCTGTTAACTGGGATGGTCAATGGTTTGTTCCTGATGCTCACCTTTAATTGTCTCCTGAAAATAACTATTATGGATGGGAAGCTGTCAGTCGGTTTTTAAGGTTCATCATTAGGGTTGCTACATCTTTGATTGATTGCTATAGTTAAATAACAATGTCTATCTTCCCTCAAGTGCAGAGTTTGGAATTGCATTTGGAGACTTGATTGAAAAATTGTTGTGAACCTGAGGTTGATCTCATGAGCCTTTGTTGTAGTATAAGTATCCCAGACTATTCATTCTCAAGTTTGTAAAGCCTAGCTTAAAAAAGGTAGTGTCTGAATATCTATTGCAATGGTTTCCCAACACACTTAGCATAAAATCCGAGTGTCTTACCACCTCCTTCTTGCCGGCCTGTTGCTGTTACTGGAGCACATCTCACATGCTTCCTGTACAGACCTTCTGCAGTCCTTTCACACAGATGCTCACAGGGCTTCTTCTCTCACTTCATTCAGACCATTGGTCTCCCTGGCCACTCTACCTAAAGTAATAGCTCGCATTACTCTGCCCCCTTTCCCTGCTTCATTTTTATTCATAGCATTATGTCTAAGTTAGGGAGCTATCTGTTTCTTTGTTTATTGTCTGTTTCACCCACGAGAATGTAAGTTCCCCAAGTGTGGCAGTTTTTTCTCATTCAGTGCTATATTCCCAACACCTAGAACTGTGCCCAGGACACAGTAGGAGCTTGACAAATATTTGTTGAATAAATGAATGAAGGGATTAATAAGTGCTTATGGTCATCTGATTTCTCAAAACAACCTTATCTAATCTTAGGAGAGACTGACTGTTCTTTCCTCATAGTACAAAATACCGTGATGATAGCCAACCTAGATGCAGCCTGAACATAAGAAATTTCAGAAAATCTAGCAAAAAATGCTTTGGCCCCAATTTCTTCCACACTCTCCCATTGATCCCTGACTACTACTTTCATGTTTCATTTATTTATTCAATATACATTCAGCAAATGTATATTGAGCATGAATTCTTTTCCCAATTTAATAAAGAAAAAAATTCCACCTCTTTCCTGATATTACATTTAGTAGAGATAGTGTCATGAGTCAGACAGGCTTCCTTCAAAGGAGCAAAAACCCATTCGCTGTTGTTCAAAACTTTTCTGGGCCCAAAGAAAAAAATCAGAAACACAAAAAACAAGCCCTATCTGCATTAGTAACTATCTAATTTGTAGCCATGGAATCTGTTGGTTTTCGTGTTTCTATATATTTTTAGGTACATTAGCAACCACAAGAAAAAATATTAAATGTGGAAATGATTAGATATGTGTCAATAGAAAGTCAGCATATGAAATGCTTTCTGCCACACCGATTCACAGAGTGCTGCTGATTTACATGATTTTATAAACTTGGTTACCTGCTCACAAAGTTATCTAGTGCTTAAAATGTAATAAGAGTTAGAGGCTTTTTTTCTTTGTTTTTGCTGTGAAAAACTGTGTTTCCTTTAGAGTAGCTCACAATTTATATACTGAAAATATATAAAAGAATTATGTGTCAACAAAATGGTGTTTAAGGTTTTAAATCATCCTAACAGTCAGCCCTGAGACTTCCTCACCAGACATCTCAGAGACTTTATGAAAGTTTTATTCTACAATTCCCTGCTTGCCTTTACTCTTAGCTGCTTCTTCCAGCTATTCATATAGTTTGAAAAATAGAGTTTATATGCTTTAAGTTGCAAGGCATTTAGAATTTTCATAATCTCTTTATTGTGGCTGAAGCAGTCAAAAAAAATGAAGCCTACTGTTGATAATATTTCACTGTGCCTTTACTAGATTAACTGGGGCAAGAAGCTAGAACTTGTGGCATTTTAAAAAATACTCAAATTTTAAGGAAGCCTTTATTATGAGGAAGGTGCAGGATAATTAGTTTCAAAATACTTGGTGAAGATCAAAGAGTGGGGAATAACGAAGCTTTCTAAAGAATGGATGGTGAAGATAAGGTTCTTGAGATTAAGAATTTCACAGTTTTTGTTTTGTATCTTTCATTGCATGGAGCAATGTGCTAAGCACATAGTAGGGGATCATTAAGTCCTTGTAATATTAATTTATAAAAGTGTAATTGAGAATTATGCCTAGCATCAAATTTCCAGTCTTATTTTTTGTCAGATAGAGAGTAGTATAGAAAATTTTCCCTTGCATAATTATCAGTTAAGAATGAAATATGTTTCAGTAATTGATGAGACAAGTATATGTTCTCTTATTGTTTTGCATAAATTCTCTTAACATAAGTTTACCCATAGTATGTCTCCATCATCTGTTCCCTTTGGCCCTCCTCCCATTCGGTTTCTCATTCATGGGTTTAGGTATCCATTTTATTCAGTATTTACTGTCTTCTGGATACTTATTTCTTTACCCATTGGAAGCTCTTTGTCTAGTGGTAAAGACCGATGAGAAAAGAGGAAAATTCAATTCTGTTTTGATTAACCTCTTACATACTGGAGCTAAGACTCAGTTCAAACTTCATTGTGTGCTAGAAAGACTTTTATAGAGATTATTATAAGAAGATAAAACACAACAATCCAGGGAAATATGAGCCTTTTGACTTCAAGAAGAGCAGAAATGCAGGTTAGTTCTTGGTTCAGGTGGCCCTGGGCTGTCAGTAGTTTCAGAGCAAAGGTTCCTGAGTCTTCAGGATGTTCTCTTCGTTTCTGTGTCTCTTATCTTCTGCTTACTTGGGTTTCTCTGCTATTAAAACTTGTTATTGTGAGGGATGAATTATAAATTTTCTCTAATAATTGGCTTTTAAAATTTGCCCCTGATTCTAATTTTGTCTCTGCATTTATTGGTTCAAAATACTTAGAAAGATGAATGAATTGGCCCAGGCCATGTTTTTTCAAAGCAACCACGGATGCCCTTAGACACTCCATGCCCATCCCTAACTCAGTAAATTGTGAAAGGAGGGCAACATCACATAGTAAAAACAGGTCTAAGTACTGTCTGTTCATCAGAGGCTATCAAAGGAGGCATAGAACAGGCACTGTGTTGATATGTCTAGTTCAAATTTACCTTGTAAGTGCTAGGATGGGATGGTGCACAGAACTCTTTAAGGACACAGAGTTGGATCACTTGGTTAAGTCTGAGGATAGTCAGAGCAGACCTCTTGGGGAAGATTACCCTTGAGGTTGAATAGAATTTGATCCAGTGAAGAAGTGGAGAACTGTGTTAGGCAGAGAAAACACCACAGTAAGAAATAAGGACAGAAAGAAGTAAGTTTCATCGACGGAACCATATATGGTTTAATAAATGTTTCTGAAACTTGAATTGCTAAGTACAGAGTGGAGGGAGGTAAGAATAGAGCAAAACAGGATCTGTGTTAGAATGCATAGGGAAAGTAATATGAAAACATTACCTTATACAGGGGAGTGACTAGGTTATGTTTATGATTGAGATGCACCATCCTGGTGGCAGATGGCAGATGTACATAAACATGCCAAGACTGGAGGCAGAGACAACAGGTAGGAGGATAGTTCAGGTAAGAGATGAAAGGATCCCAACTAGAAGGTGCAATAGGAGTAGAAAGAAAGTATTATGTTAAAACAATATTTCTTGAGTAAAATTGATTCTACTTGGTGACTCATTAAGATGTGCAAGGTAAAGAGGAGAGAAAAGTCTGGGTTTTAGTTTGACAAAGTTGGTGGAGGTAGTATTGCTACTTGAGACGGGAAAGAAATAAAGGAAAGTAATTCTGGGGGAATGTGATGGGAGGAAATTGAAATAGAGAGATGTTATGTTGGGAGCACCTGGGAACTAAGTATGAAAGAAGTCAATGACTGAGATGAAGAGGAAGAGAAATAAATGGCATTTTAATCCATGAAGTGGTCTATCCAGCTTTTCTCTATATTACTGAGAAAAAGCACAGTTGGAAATGGAATGGGTGGGGGCAGGTGCAAAAGGGGATAACCAAAGGTTCATTCCAAAAGAGATTTAGCTTCAGTCATCCAATCACAGATGACTGCACTACCTGGTGTTCCAGCAGTCAGTTCCAGTCTAATGTTGGGAGCCCAGTGTGTTCCCAACATAAGACTTGCTGCACCTTCAGTAAAATTTATTCCCATTGACCCTGATGATATAATAGGAGGGTATTCATTAAACTAACAGGAAAGGGTAGTTTGGAAAAAGATGAATAAACACAAACACGTTATCCATTCTTTGAAAAAAAAAATGCCTACTGTATGGCAGACTTTGTTAAATAACTTAGCAAAATTTGCTTACTGCCTGTAAAGAACTTTGATAAATTGAAGATGTGTTTAGGAAAATAAAGTAAGTGGGAAAATATTCATGTTAGTAAACAAAGGAAAAAAAGAAGACAAACTACCAAGAGAATAGAATAAATGATTGATTTGCTTTAGGTAAGAATGACAGAAAAATATGGGTTAGAGTGGACTATAGATTGAACAGAATCAACAATGTAAATATAAAAGCAAATATGATATTGAAATACCTAAATAAAAGTATAGCATATAAGAACAGTAGTGGTTCATCTACTTCCTAGGATGTCGTATTCCCAATTGAATAGTGTATCTGTTAAAGTTCTTTGGTTTTTATCAACAGAAATAGACCCTGGATATTATTTAGGATGATTTCACTCATAAGTAATAGAAAATTCTATCAAAATACCTTAAACAACAAAGGAAATCTGCTGCCTCATATAGCTAAAAGGTTCAGGCTTCAGGCTGTTTACAGTATCTCCAGGGATGTGGTTTCTTTCCTTCCCCTGTAGTTTTCACAATGTTGGCCTCATCCTAAGACTGGTTTCTCTTGTGATAGTGAGGTAGATGCTGACACAACCAGGGCTTCATGTCCATGTCTGATTATTTTTAAATAATTCCCATTGATGATAGAAGTAACGTCTTTCCTAGAATCCCCAACAAACATGCCCTTTATTTGATGGGTCCAAATTCAGTTATATGTTCACTTAAAACCATTTGCTGTAGCCAAGGGAAGAGGACATGATAATTAGCTTGAGCCAATCCAGATCTGCTCCTAGAGACAGACATGAAGTCAATTCCACACCAATTGTATGACTAGATGTCTAGAGCCTTGTTAGGAAGAAAGCAAGGGAGGGAGGTGGTTTGTATGTGGGAGAGACAATCAGCTAATGTCTATCACATTTACTTAAGCAGGAAATGAATGTTTTGGGAGGCCTAGAGGGTAGCTGCGCCTGATGCTTCAGTTTCCTGAAGGAAAGGCTGGAGAATTCATCACACAAGTAGGACAGGAACTAGGTCAGCTACTGGGGTCTAGGGGTTGAGGTAATAGGAACCATTTGACAGGCATTTCAGATTATACTGCCAGAATGACCTAACCTCGTTGCTTTTCCATTCTTGTTTTACTGTGCACAAGAGTCAAAGTCACAGTGGAGAGAGTTGGCCAGATTTGGTTCATGTGCTCACAGTTCAGCTAGGAGAGCTCAGAGAACATTGACTGATGGTCCCACTGGACTGTTCATAATGGAGAATAGATACTTGCTCCCAGAGATATTGGGGGTAGTTTTCTAAATAGAGGTTAAAAGGGTCTGGTTTTCCAAGCATAAATGTTCACTGCAAGTATTATTAGATTCGAAATATAAAAGGGTATAAGGAACTCAGAATGGCTAGATTAAATAAAAAGGATAATTGCCAACAAATAGTTTTGACTGAAAATGTGTCTGTTCATCAGCTTTTTACTGAGTATCTCATGTATGCAATGTGCTATGTGGATGCTACAATGAATTATAGAGCTAGGAGGAAAGGAACTTTACCCATTTAAAGCTCCTTTAAATGCAATCTGACACCTTATTTTTAAGGTGAGGAGAGGAGAACTAGACAGGACAGTAGTGAGTATTAACAAAGATGGACTAGACCCCTAAACTGCATTATTCTAACCCATCTAGGGTCTTTCTCTTATGCTTTACATACTCACTTAGTTGCAAAAATGGTCGTAAACCAAACGAACTTCAGAGAAAGAACCCCAATACTATCCCATGTTGGAGGCCAGGCTGAGAAGTAATAGGAATGTCTTCCTCTTTATCATCATCAAAATGGGCAGCATCAAAACCCAGTATTAAGACCCTAACCATCCAGTCACTTCAAAACAAGAGTCATCAGTAACAGGGACTAGAGAACTCGCTTCAGCCAAAGGTCTGTCAGTAGAGAGGTGGTGGCCAGTGAAAGCAGTGCTTGGCACTTTTTTCCTGAGAGCTAAGAAAATTAAAAATAAACTACTATCTGCTTCAAATTACTTTCATACAGCTATGCAGCAGTACAAAAGAGGGTGCGAAGTGTTGGATCAGGCGCAGGTTCTCTAACTTCTAAAGGTGCCTTCTGCTGCTAAGATTCTGCAGCTTCAGGCTCTTTATTGTATTTTAGTTCAATAAGTTTTTAAAAATTTTTTTTAAGTCCGTTTGCTACTGTAGTACATTTAAACATCAGCAGATGGGGCCCTTGGTTCCCGAGAAGAATGCCAGGGCTTGAATTTGGTTCATGTCTGTGGTCTGCGTGAATTTTTCTTGTTGCTTTTACAGCATGTTAAATTTGTACTCTTTATAGTTCACAAACCTTTATATAATCAAGAAAAGTAAAACTCACTAATGGCAAGAAAACCTTTTTTTTCCTCTTCTACTGTTCTATAGAGATAAGTTAGATCTGTTTACAAATAGAAAAATGAGACTAACACAATACTCAGACAACATGATTCTGAAACAGCAACAGAAGTCAATGTTGTAATTAATCTGTTGTCCTTAACTCACGAAGCTGTGTGGGAGGCTTTTGCTGCATGGGACCACAGGTGACAGTTTGGTTGCATCCAAGGTTACTCTGATTCTGGATTGTTTTCTCTCCTCTCTCCTGAATTTCATTTTATGAGGACATTGTGTGAATTGGATGGTTTTTAGCACTTGCCAATGATTATTATTTTTTTAAGTGATGTTTGTCGATAGTCCATAAAGGGAACAACTGGTCATCTGGTCCTTGCACCTGTTCAAGTGGGTAAGTTTCAGCTTCTTAAAGGTGAGATTCTTTTCCTCCAGAATGTAACAGCCCTTTGAGGAAGAAGTGTAGTTTCCTGGGCAGAAGAGATGACAGCATTTGGTCCTCATGCAGTCCTCTCTTGATTTTCTCCCTGATTTTTAACGTGACCTTGCTCTTGAGGATTAATCACTGTTTTTCTTGTGCCTCCAAAATGGGATGACCCAGAATTTTATTTGGTGGAAAGTGCTGTGAAGTAAACAGAGCAAAATGGTTCCTATGTGCAAAGCTTGATTATGTAGATACTTATTTCAATGTGCTTGCTGCATCTCTGATTAGTATGATTTAATTGATAGATTGAAATAATCTTTATTAGTTTAATATTTATGTTGTAAATAAATGGTTATGCTTGGACAGGTCTTAGTGGTGTACTTAAAACACAATAAGAAGAAGACTAAAGGTTTATTGGTGATGGAAGAGAGAAAATTGGGTCTCTTTTTTTTGTCATTATTCTGAGTTTAAACAAATAGATCTGTTGTCCAGCATCATTGTGCCCTCTTAACAACTGACATTTCAGTTTGAAAGACGTCTTACATATTTTAAGGTATATTGAAGATTATACTCATTTCCAAATTTAGGCCTTAAATAACTAATCTTTAAGAATGAAGCATCTTCATTCAAAACATTCTGTGTGCGTGTATGTGTGTGTGTGTGTATATATATATATATACACACACACACATATTTATTTTTTGAGACGGAGTCTCACTCTGTTGCCAGACTGGAGTGCAGTGGCATGATCTTGGCTCACTGCAACCTCTGACTCCTGGGTTCAAGCAATTCTCCTGCCTCAGCCTCCCAAGTAGCTGGGACTACAGGTGTACACCACCACACCCAGCTAATTTTTGTATTTTCAGTAGAGGTGGGATTTCACCGTGTTGGCCAGGATGGTCTCATTCTCTTGACCTCATGATCCACCCTCCTTGGCCTCCCAAAGTGCTGGGATTACAGGCATGAGCCACCGCGCCCAGTCTATATTTTTATGAATGTGTTACCTAATGTGGCAAATTGAGATGCAGTTTGCAGATTTAGGATTTGCCGAGTTTACACTGATGAAACTAATGTATTACTTCTGGGTAGAAACGATGTTTGCCTGTGGCTAGCCTGAAGCAAATTTTAGGGAGGAATTGTTCATTTCTTTCCCCCTTTTGTACTGACAAGCTAAGTGATACATACGGAAATTGTGTGCACTACTTGTGCCTTAGTCTGAGGAACTGCTTATGGGCAAATTTCATTAGTACTTGATTAGTACTTGTGCTAATTAAGCCAGGCACAATTTTGCCTCTGGTCCTAGTATGATGAGTTAAGGCTGGACTGAAAATGTGGCCCTAAATGCATATGTTGGGAGCCTGTAACACCCATATAATCCCATAGAAAATTCTCACTTGACTCTCCCATCAAGGGTCTAACAAAATGGAACAGAGCACTCCAATTTCAGTGCAATTTGAGTTCACTCAGATATGTGATATGCTAATGTTTAGATTAAGCAGATGGCAAGAAAGGCAGTTCTTAGTTGAGGATTGTTTTTCTCTTTCTGTGTATTATTTTCAAACAAACAGTTTAAGAGGTAGGTTATTCTACCTCCTCCCTTTGCTTCTCCCTGAATTAAGAAACATTTAGAAATCCATGGTTCTATTGTTATCATCCTATGTGCCCATGTGCACCCATTTTCTTTGGATTGTGGTGTTCAGAATGGTCTCACCATTTGATGAGAAAGCTTTGCTCTTTTTGTGATTTCAAAGAAAAAGGAGATAGGTCCTGGATGAGGCAGGGAATAAAGAGGAGGTGAATTTGGAAACAAACCCTGCTTGGAACAGAACGGATGTTATGCCTCATTCTACATCTCTAATTTCTCCTCTGGGCTTGGCAGTACTGGCCCTGATTCTCCTACTTTTCTCTAGTCCTCTTCCTCCTCCTCTTGCCTTATCCAAAGTCTTTTCCCCCACTCTACTTGCCTTGCAATTTTGGAATTTTCCACCTTCATTTTTTATATGTGTTATGATGTGACATGTTAGTAACTATATAAAAAACAAGAAACTCTGGTAACCTTCATAATTCCTCCAAGCCTGTCTAGCCTCTTGTAAATGAAAAGGTGAAGTTTTAAATATCAAGTTTTATTTATACAACCATAAAATTTTAGAGCTAACGCTAGACATCGTTTCATCCACTCCATGTGTTTTTTTAGTAAGAGATTTTCTTGGGATTTTGGAGTGGCAGGAAAAGGTAGACATGGGGACAGGAGAGAGAGATGCGGGAGGGAGAAAGGGAGAAGTCTGGGCAAGTTTGGCTTTTATTGTGTGTTTTAATGCAATTCCCTGTGAGGATTTTTCTAGAAACTGCAAAAAATATTTAATTGCCTTTTGATTGTGTCAGATATAAGAGCGACATTTCTTTGAATGAAATTCCTAGCTATGGGCAGCTCCAGGGAAGTTTGGTTCAGTTGGGTTAAGTGAGCAAATCTGCAAATCTACCCTCACCTGCATCCATCTTCTTCTTCTTTCTTTACCTGGGTAAATATCTTTCTTTTCAGCCAAGACCAGTCCTCTCACTGGTGTCTGGATCTTCCTGAGTTCTTAAGAATACCAGTTACCCACCCTCTGCTCCCTCTACTTTGCTGCCTTGTCCATTTTTTTCTTCTTGACTAGATTACTCTCCTTGGCTTTCATATATGCAGTATACTCTAGATGCCTGCACCATGCATACTCCTTCTGATATCACCCTCATTTCTTTACCCTCGTTTTTAGCAACAATTTTCAAGAGTGTTGTCTATGCAGGTCATTGTGATCTTCATTGCCTTAACCGCCCATTTACTCCTTAACCTGTTCTAATCTGACTTCCAATCCCTCCACTGAAACTACTCTTGATAACACAATAAAATGTCTTGGTGATGACAGATCCAAATGGTGTTTTCCTGTTTTCATCTTCATTGTCATCTTAACATTCAACATATGGCTAGTGTAATTGAGGAACCAGAGCCATGACCCAGTTCCTTTTTGGAAACTTTCTCCTTTCTAGGTTTCTGATGATGCATGCTCCTTGTTGTCTCTAATATCTCTGGATCTTTAATTTTATTCTCTCTTTTTGTCAGAAATCAATGTCTATTTTGTCTACTACTTTCTGTATAATGGCTGGTACTGAATCTGGTATATAGTAAGCTCTCAAAAAATATTGATTAAATGAATAAATGAAATAGTTTCAGTACCATGAGCATCATGTTTTTCCCTCTAGAGATCTGTGCAGTATGGTAGCTACTAGCCATATGTGGTTATTTAAATTTAAATTAATTAAAATGAAAACTTCCTCAATTATACCCGCCATATTTCAAGCACTCAATAGCCACATGTGTGACTAGTGGCTAACATATTGGACAGTGCAGATTTTTAGAATGCTGCCATAATTGCTGACAGTTCTATTGGCTGGCGCTGTTCTAGTGAGTTTAAATTTAAGTGCAGTTGCTGAAGCCTGGGCCATGTAAGTCATAAGGTCATGCAGAAATTTGGGCAAATTATTGTATCTCTCTACAGGCCTACAAAAACATACAGGGCAAATGGTTGACTAGAACAAACAGGCCTTTCTACTATTATAAAGGAGGACAGAGTAGTATCCTAGTTAAATGCACAGGATTGGTAATGGACAGAATTTGAGACCTAGTCCTACTATAACAGTTGACAGTTATGTGTCAAGGGCAAGGGTTTCTTCCATTTTGCCTCTTTGTACTTCAATTCCCTTTACCGCAAAATGAGGTTACTAGTGGTACCTTTCTTATAGGGTTGCAGAAATTAAAGAAGTTGATGCAAATAAAGTAGTTAGTATTGTTGTCAGCACAAAGTGAGAGCTCAATAAATGGCAGCTAGTATTATTATTGTTGTTATTACACGTATCCCCAGGATGAAGGCACACACCTACACGTTTCTTCTTCGATTCCATCAGTGCTCTCTAACCCTGCTATAGTTTTTCAGGTAACATAACAATAGTGAGTAAAGGGTTATACATTCTAGGCCGACATGACAGGAGAACAGGATTGGAGTCTTTAAGAAGTTCAGGATTTGATTGAAAATATTTGCTACAGAATGGATAGAATCTTCTAGGACCCTGCATTTTCAGCTTGAATCTCTGCATGCATGCACTGGGAACAGACTCAGGAAGGTTGGCTTGAGCAGCTTCCACCAGGAGTCCACATGTTCCCCACAGATATTGCACTGTCAAATATCTATTCTCTTTGCCTTGACAGTACAAAGAAATGCTGTTGCTTTTGCCAAACTGGGAGAACATCTAATTGAAAGATAGACAACCTGGATTTCCAGTGCTCCTCTATTGGATCCTATCAGTTACTTTACAAAGGTATTGTCCAGTTCCTTTTAACATGTGGATAACCACCCACAATTTTTCAGTTTCATCCCAATAATGCTGGTAAGTTAGCTAACCCATCTTTGCAGCGACTGACAGAGTCTCTGAAGAAGCACTCCTGCAAGTGCTTGTCATTTGCGGTTTGACATTTCTGACTTACTGTGCTCCATGAGCATGAATTTGGAAATTCCTTTAGGAAGGATTTACATGTCACAAAATTTTAGGATAGGTCTGATTATCATTTGTAGTCTCAGCTTCAGATTTTCTTTCTTATTGGAGACTTACTCAGTTCAGGTCAGCAGCAGTTTCTATGAAAGGAATTGGTTTGCCAGATTTTAACATAGAAAGTGGTTCTGACACACCTGTTTAGGGACTTACTAATTTCTTGAGTGTAGTAATTTGAACAAATCACATGTGAAATACTTTTTTAGGTAACATCCATTAGTAGCAAGAGCCCTGATTGCCTCTCTTCCTATCCTCTGTAGCCCCAGACCCAGCTACTATTAGTAGATTCCACAATGAGCGGCTTCATTTTCAAAAGTTCTTATGGTCAGCTTTTTAAAAATTAGAGTGTTTTAATTCAGTCTGACATCTACTAGAACAGAAGATTGATTCAACTTAACTTTTGTTTTGTTCAGACGTGATTGCCAATGACTCATTTCCATATTTCTAGCCTTCCCATCACCTTCCTGATCTCTGTGTCTGCCGAGTTCACTGGGTTAGAACTTGAAACTAGTGTGATCCTCCAGCCCCAGGGTTCCATAAAGCCTTGCCTAATGGTACTGTCGCAAGAGGAACAACTATACATCTATATAGAGCATGACAGATCTTTCTTGGAAAACAGTTTTGGTGCTTGCCCTTCTCAAGATGGTTGAGTGCAACATCTTCCTTTCTAAATAGCAGCATATTCTTTAGTCTTTAACTGCAAAAAAATTGGATTTACAATTGAATTAAAGGCAGAATTTTTAACTGGGCCCCACAAAATATGGTTTTCTAAGTCAGTGAGAAGAAATATTAACTTTTAACCCTTCGGTTCTTTCTGGTAATAATATTTCCATCAGTAATCACCCTGAAAAAGAAAAAGCAAGTAACTTTGTGATTTGGAGCATGTGGAATGGTCTTTATATAGACATAAAAGATGAAAAAGATGAAATGTTTTCCTCTCTATTGGTGAAACAGCCAAAGAAAGAGAGGAGGACTGATCGACAGCAGCCTGTTTTCTACAAGGAATATATTAAATACCCTTGATAATGAGAATGTTAGCTCCAGGGACAAAGAGTTAGTTCATTTAAATGATTATTACTTTGTCTCGTTTGCTTTTTTTTTCTTTCATACTTTTTTTTTTTTTTTGGTATTTTTCTTTGAGCCACGGTTTCTGTCCTTTACCAAGTATTTACAATTTCTTTCAAGTGAGATCAAATGGGATTGCACTTCCTGTTTCATGGGGGTTGGCTCCACCATTGGAAATTATGGGTGCCAAGCAGAAAGAATCGGGTAACTAAAGGGAGATTTCTCCCTTTAGAAGGAAAAGCTTCATTTTAGTTGAAAAGGAAAGACAATGCAGCTGTTTTGAGTAGCTTACATCTTTAGAAATGCTAATGAATGTGATTGAATTTCACTGAAAGTGGGACTGAACAGTGCAAGTCAAAAAGAAAAAGGAGTTTTGAGAAACTAGTCTCATTTAGAGACAAAGATCTTATTTACAGTAACTTTATCCTAAGATCTCCATTTGCACTGCTCCTAATTTAAAAATATAGAGCCAAAGCAAAAATGTTCACCTAAGCTTTTGGCTCATCTTGGGTTTTCTCTGAATTTCTTTTTTTGGGAGAAGTATTGTTCTTAAATAATAACCAGTTCAAGAAATTTGGTGTCAGATTCTGCTAGTCCATCCTTGTTTAATTAAATAGGGTATGCAAAATTGAGAAACAATGCAGGCAGGCAAAAGGAGCCCCTTGCCTCTATGGAAGGGCTCTGGTGGTAATGGTAAAGTGAAGCTTGAGAGCAGTGGAGCTGTGTAATTGCCAAGGATTACTGTTGTTATTCTTCATTATACATGGATTTTTATGGATAACAATTGATCTATCCATGTCGGCAACCAGCTCTCAGTTTTGGGGGGATTTGGAGGGAAGTCTTAGATAGCTACAAATGGTAAACTTGGCCTGTTTTGGATTCTTGGACTTCCTGCAGAGATTCTGCTCATGGCTGGGTGTTAATGAAGCATCCAAAATAAAAGATGGCAGGGAAGACAGAAAGTTGGAGGCCCTTGCAAGGAAAAAGAAAATAGCTTTCTCACCCATCACTAGGTTCATGGGTAAGGCCCCATAATAAAAACTAGATTAACAAGAGAAAAGTGCAGACTTTATTTAATAAGCTTTACATAAGAGAGGAGCCTTCAGAAATGAGGATACAAAGAAACAGAGAAAACTATGTATTTTTATCCTTAAGTTTGATGAAGAAGTAATTAGTCATGCAAAGGCATGATTGGACAGAGTGGGTATGATAGAGAAGTGGTAATAAATTAGGGCAAACTTAGCAAAGCCTTTTTGATTCTTCTCTGTATCCCCCTATCTTCAGAAATACGGATGTTCCTTTCCTGCAGGTGTAGGGTGGGTACCTCTTGAATGAGGGTTTTACCTCCTGCATTAGGGGAAAGGAACAGGAGAAGCAAACTTCCTAGGTTTTATGACCTGCTTCAGGAAAGAGGGGATTATGAGAATGGCTTCTGCTGTTTTCTCAATGACAAGGTGCTATATTTTGGGGGTAGTACCGTCCAAACTCCATCACTCTGAAGAAACCTCTGATCTTTACATAATTCAGGTCCATCTTCCTGACTTCCTGTTCCAGGGTTTCCTTTCAGTCATCCTTTCTTTATCTTCATCTTCCCATTATCTGAATCAGCTTAGAGTCAGGAAAATAAAATGTAGAAATAAAGAATGTGGAGCAATTGCTTGTATCTATGTGCCCCCCAAGCTTTTTGCCTGGTTTTATATATTTTTGACACTGATAGAACCCTCAACTTAGAAAAAGTACCTGACCCTCAGTAAATACTTGTGGAGAAATGCAGAATAAATTTTGCTGGTAACTTGCTATCTCACCTTCATCCTGCCATGGGAGCCTCACTGGAGTGCGCTAGCTGGGAATATCTGGCTTTGAGCAGGATGACGAGGCCTCCTTGTACCTGCACATGATGAGCTCAGCAAATACTGAAGGAAAGAAGGAAGGAAGGGAGGGAGGAAGTTAGGTTACATTTCACTTCACACAGGATGACATGAATACATTTGTTTGGATGATAACCTCAGAAAAACAACTGAGATACCGAGGAAGAACATGTTATTACATCTCAACATTACGTAAAATATTTTGCACATTTTGGACAGATGCATTTCTTACAAATAAGTACAGCTTTGCTTTATCTGCTTTGAATGTTAGGGCTTTAATTGTCTCTGAATAGACAAGCATTTTGACCTTTGGTAGCACTGTGGGACTAGGTATCTTTGTACTGAAAGATGAGAATGCCGAGGAAGGCCTTTAAAATAATTTCTTAGGGTAGGTAGAGACATTTAAATTGAAATGAAGACACAGAGAAAGCAAAGTGACCGAAACGCAGTGGGTTCAATAAGGCACCTGGGGAACAGGAAGGCCTAGGCACTGGTTGCCTGTGTCTGGGTGTGAACTGGCAGGAAAGATCTACTAGGCAAAGGTGCAAGAGCACGGACAGTTCAGCAAGTATGTCAAGGGGCAGAGCAGGAACAGAGGAATCTCAGAAAAATCTTCCTTAGCAGAGACTGGCAAGGCATCTATGAAGAGGAAAGCATTAGATGGAGCTTCTGTCTTTAAGGGCCAACTGAATAGAATAAACTGGGGGGGAATGTAGAGTGCCATTCTCATCCATGCAGGAAAGCAAAGTATAAAGCAAACAAAACCTTCTAATATATTGAAGGAATTGTGTTGGTGTATCAAATCATTTTTGGCTTTCATCTTTGCTTATGGCAATTTATTCATACCATAAACCATAATCATGCTTTTTGGTCAGAGTGACTGAGTAGAGAGGTGAAGAGAGAATTGAAGAGAGCAGGAATGTCACATGTACTGAAAGAGTTTTGGAGACAGAACCTTGGTTACAGAAATAGACGTTATTTAACCAGAAGAAGCAGCATGCTGAATGTAGGGAGTAAAAATAGCCAAATTCCATTTGCCTGTAGTGGTGCTAGAAGGAGTCATCTTACTGTATAAAGGTTAAAAAATTCAACAGAGCTAGGAATGTCACGTTAGGGATCCCTCAAGGGATTATGGCATCTCATCTCTGGCCATCTCTGAAAACACAACTTTTGTCTTAGGTATTATTTTACCTGAGACATAAAAGCACACACCTAATGTCAGGTTGACATTCTTTACAACCCTGTGATTTTTATGAATTGAACTTGTTGGCAAATGACATCAGAAACCAGAGATAACTGGGCTTGAAAAACAACATGTGTGGAAAGTAAGATCAAGGACCAGGACACAGAATGTGACAACAGGGACCAAGGGTCTGCCTGATGTACCTACTATGGCACTACTGACCCCATAGACATAGTCACCTGCATGAGGTTTTGGTGCCATCAACACCCCATTGTGCCAAAAGCAAACAAGAGTGTGTTTACAGCTACATCTGGATTTGATCTTTATGCCTCGGACAGTCCAGCATTTGTTTTCATCATTGGATGTGGGCAGGTCATGCTTAACCTCTGTGAGCCAAACCTAAGAGATCACCCTGGCTTTGTTGTATTCAGCAGCTCTTGGAAAGCTACCTTGGTGTTTGGAGCTGCTGCCAACCTTTTTCAACATAAATTTAAAATTACGAGGCTTTGCCACTTCTCCCCATGTGTTAAGGAGTTGCAAAAAGCCACTCTGAGTTCACTTTCCTTTAAGAGTCCTTTTTTTTCCTTCACATCGAAGCTGTCAATTCAAAAAAGGCTTGTTATAAATGGATTAATTTATGGCAAGATTGTTGATTGACAGGAAAAAGTTTGTTTTGTGTGGATTTGACATCACAGCCATGCATAGCCAATTTTCCCACTAACAGCTTCTTTATGGAAGAATTCTTCCAGCCACATTGCATAAACAGCTGTTGGAAACACCTTTGCATCGATCATTTGTAATAGTTTATTAAAGTGATACCTGGCAACATGTCTATATAGTTAAAGGCTTGCTCATTACCAAACCCCATTTTTCAGGAATTTATTACTCAAGCTTTTCAAATCACATCAAACTCAAACCTCAAAAGTGAACACTCACTCTAGGCACTGTCTCCTTCTTTACTGAGGGTTCTGAAGCAGGGGTCTCATTTCTTAGAATGACATGTGCCATGATTGATTATGCATCAGCTTTCTGAATAATAAACAAAGAGGTTTTTTTTTTTGTAATCATTTTTCCCTCTGAAAATATGGTAGCTTTCCTTCTTCAGATATAAATATTTGCAGAAGAGATGTCCTAATTATCATAAGGATGACCTTCTGATTTTTTTTTTTTTTTTTTGAGATGGAGTCTTGCTCTGTCACCCAGACTGGAGTGCAGTGGCCAGATCTCAGCTCACTGCAAGCTCCGCCTCCCAGATTTACACCATTCTCCTGCCTCAGCTTCCCGAGTAGCTGGGACTACAGGCGCCTGCCACCTCGCCTGGCTAGTTTTTTTGTATTTTTTAGTAGAGATGGGGTTTCACCATGTTAGCCAGGATGGTCTCGATCTCCTGACCTCGTGATCCGCCCACCTCGGCCTCCCAAAGTGACCTTCTGATTTTTAAGTTTATATTTTTATACTCCTGTACCAGATTTGGACCCATCTCTTAATCCTTTGGATGCCTGCCATTTTCTCTCCTCTATTCTTTTTCTGTTTCCCTTTCCTCATACAACAAAGCCCTCCTTGACTTGCTTTCCTCTATGTCTTTAAATTGAATGTAACTTTCCTTCCTTAAAGTCTGTACTATAAAGCAGGTGAAAAGATGGATTTACTGAGACTAGCGTTGGAATGCCAGCACTTTCACATGCCTTGTGACTTTAGGCGAGATATTTTGCCGAAGTCCCTGATTGTTTTCTCACCTAAAAAAGTGGGGACTATAATAGTACCAATTTCTTAGGCTTGTTTTAAGGTCTAAATAAGCTGATACATGTAAAGGGCTTGGCATAGTGCAAGAGTTTAACTATATAGTGCCTGCTGCCCTACCAATACAGGCCAAGGTAGGATTAGGAGATGACCCTCATGTTTTTGGCCTGCTTGGGTCTTCCTCTAGTCTTCTTCTGAGGTCAGGGCACATTTTGTTACAAATATTGATATTTCTCAGCTCCTCCATGGGATACTGGCAGCTTTTTTTTTGGCAGCTTCTGCGGCAATGATGCCTCTTGCCCCAAACTTGGTATTTATGGAGCTTCCTCACAGGGGGTAGAGGAGGAAGGTGCATAATGAACTGTGATACTCCATTAGCCTGGATAAGCCCCAGAGCATATGAAGAGCTGAAGGAGCCAGCTGGCTCCCCAGTAAGCCCTGGTGCTGCCAAGACTTACTGACTGCTGACGAGGAAGCAAAGAGGAAAGGCTGGTGCTTGGAGGAGTGAGGAGGACATTCCCCCCACCAAGGTTAGAAAATGATTGGCTTAGGCAAATCATGAGGATTGAATGAGCTAATGAATGCCTTGAAATCCATCAACAAAGATTCTATTAAAATCCATTGTATTAGTATGTCATTTCTCATCTCCAGGGCAGTGGTCTTTGAACAGAATGGGAGCAAACTTTCTTGTGGATGAGTTGCAGTCCTTGAACTGACTTCTAGATCATATCCACACACTGCATGCAAAACATTGTGCTAGACTTCCTCCTCCAAAACGATCACACTTCCACAGCTGGATTCTGAAAAAGAAAAAGAAAAGCTGATTCCACAAATGTTGCTGGTAGGAAAAAACCCATGTAAAGTTTCTTTCTTTTCTTTCCTTTTAAAAAAAGTTTATTAAGAATGAAAAGTCCTCTGCAGTTGGACTTTACTTGTTATTTTCCACAGATTTAGGGGGAGATAGTCAAAGGCAAAGTAAGTAATGTCTTCCAGCAGAAATGGAGTATTTTTTCTTCTGTCCTCGCAAAAATGTTGCTATGTGTGTCAGTTATGGAGGGTACATCACCCTCCTTTCTTCAGAAAATGTTCCTTTTGCTGCTGGTAAAAATAAAAATTCTCCTCCTACTGTGCATGCAAATTCTCATGGAAATATGGTTTTGCTCCTGAAAAATATCAGAAAGTAAAAATTGAAAATGTCGTGACATGTTTTCAAATCTACCAAAAATGCTCATGTGAAGCAGCAGTTTTTGGAGTTACCATGAAAACCATATTCAGTATGAATGTGCAAAATTATGATTTTGCACACTATTGCTTTAGTGTACACACCTGAGAATTTTTTTTTTCCTATTTGATTTTCATGAGAGTCAAACTTCAAACAAATAGAACTAATCAAACCAGACAGTTCTCATCCAGTGCTTCAGTATAGGCAGTAATAACAGCTGAGGGATCTTATTTAAAAGTACTGGTAATTCATGAGCTCTGCTATGTTGATACTATTTGGTGATCTGCACTCTTGTGATGCCATTCTCCACAGTGACAAAAGGCAGAAAAATCAATGTATTTTGACATTATTGCAAAAAGCACTCAGGGAATAGTAAATTTTTTTAAAAGAGGTAGACAGAAAAGATTGGCATTTTTCAAAGACAGAAGTGTACCTTGATGATTCTGGTAGCACCACCATCTTTGAATCTCACTTGAACACGTTGGGAGGAAAATCATGGCTAGTGAAAATACCCATCAATTTCATCTCCTTTATATTGGGGGATGGTCCAATGCTTAAACAATTGCTGATGGGATCCCCCAGTAAGAGGTCATCTCAAAGTTTTCTGCTGAGTGAAATCACCACATTTGCAATCCAGGGACATATTCCATTTTCGTGACTATTTGAAGATATCCCAAATGGCAGCACTGGAAAGTATTTGGACCAAGAATGATTGACAGTGTCTGTAAGTACTTATTACGTCAGGGCTTTAGTTCGTCGATTGATGGGAAATGATGTATAATAAATTAGAATGATCACACATCATTTCCCATCGATTGAAATGCCAAATCCTTGACGGAGTAATGAGTTATGGCCAATACCACTCACTGTCTTAGGAGGAGATTGATTGCATATCCTTTCATCGATGCGATCAAACAACACGAAATTCTAAGTACACATCTAGCTCCCAAATTTTACTATCATTCCAGTGCAGAGCATAAAGTTAGTGTTGCCTTGGTGAGTACAGTGCCATGTGGGTATTGGAGCATGGATATTCTTCATCATCTGATGCAGTGAGAGCTTCATTCACCACAGAAATACAGATGCATCCTAAGTGCAGAGAGACTCAATGAAGCACCATTAGCCATCCTAGCAACAACAGAATTCATTTCCTTTGTAGAACAAAAAAGGAAGGCTCCCAGGTCTCTTCACAAAAGCAAAGGGAGCAAGTTAACAGTAAGCTCAACAGGATGAATATTCAGTGTGCTCAGGTAGCCAGTGAGTGGGTATTTTTTCCTATTTCTCTTGTGTAACTTATTCTCAGTATTATATGTTTTCTAAATCCTTCCAGTGGGTAAGACCAGTCATGTTCCTCTCAGGTAGGAGAAGCAGTTCTTTCTCATTTCATAATTAAATAGCAAAAGTCACCAGCTGTGAAAAATTTTTGTTTATTTAGGTGGCCAACCTGTTTTTCCCAGTGGAGGTGGGAAAGCTGGCATGATGCATGAAACTCACACTCTTTGTTTCTCAGTCAACATTCGATGATAATTTCTAAGGCCTTTTTGGGCTTGTTATGTCTTCATAGGCAATTTAAGGCTAAAATAAATAGAAGCCCTTTTAAAACGTTATTCAAATCATTCAATAAATGTGGTTTTGAGTAGCCACTATGTGCAACCCTTTAAAATGTGTGATACCCTTTAAAAATGTGTTTTGGCAAACACTCCAACGTAAAAACTCTGTCTCAGTTAGAAAATGTCAAAACAAACAAGAAAACCCCTTCTTTCATGCTTAGATAATGTAAACTGTTTCCCAACTTTCTACACAATTAGAAGCATTTGATCTCTTCATAAATTGAAAGCTGCTAGACTGAAAGTCTGATGAGGGTAGAGAATATTGTCTGTCTTGTTAATTGCTGTGTACTCAAAGCCTAGGGAAGTGCCTGACACATGTCAGGGAATCGTCTTGAATGAATAAATAAAAGAATGAATGATGTATTTGGAATTATAAGACTTTTCAAATACTGGTAACTTGATGAGTTTTTTTAGAAATCACCACCTCTATATTCACTTTTTTCCTCCTGGTAGAATTATAGTGGCCATTAAGATTATCTCCAACATGGTTACATAACATTTAGCTACTGAAGGAGGATGGAGTGGAGAGAAAAAGCAGGCAGATGGAAGTAACATTTATGATTCCCACCTCCAAGGTGTATTACACATATTTTCTTATGACCACCCTGTGAAATATGTATCATCCTCATTTTACAGATGTGACACCTGGGATCCTGAGAGATTAACTTTCTCCAATTTACTCAGATAGTGAGGAGGACTGATGACAGGTCAGCCAAACTCAAGTCTGCTGCTGACCTGTTCTTGGGGAATTGGGCTTCCAGAGACTTTAAGGTAAGAAGCCAGGGGACCAGAGCAGAAATCTGGCCTGAGGATTACAGTTAGAAACTCGAGATGTCACTGTTCCAAATAAGTCGGACTGGACAGACCTGGTGGCTCATGCCTGTAATTCTAGCTCTTTGGGAGGCTGAAGCAGGAGGATTGTTTAAGCCCAGGAGATAGAGGCTGCAGTGAGTTATGACTGCACCACTGCATTCCAGCCCTGGTGATAGAGTGAAAACCTGTCTCAAAAGAAACAAACAAAAAACAGATAAGGCAGGAGGATATGGATAATGCAAGGTCCATAGATACATATATTCCTGTCCTTGCAGTAGATACACAGTAACTATAAATCCTTCTCAAATGATTAATTGAATGAAATAATAGATTGAATAAATGAATGACCTATGAGACTTTTAAACTGTCAGGGAGCTAAAACATCAAAAGCACAATGCTTGACTCTCAATACCACTTACTTGTGCAGTCAGAAAGCAATTAGTGGGCATTTACTTGATTTTTACTTTATCCTGTAGCCACTACAGATTAATAATATTTTCCTTGCTCTCAGTGAATAATCTGTAAACAAGTATTTATAAGATGATAACATAAGTGCTAGTGGAGGTAAGTGCAAAACTATATAGGGGAGCAGGACGTGGAATACATAAAATTATATTTGGGCTGGGAGAGGAGTGGAGGACTTAGGGAGACCATGTAGATTAGCTTATATTTGCACATCCTCTGAGAGGAAGATGGGGATTTCCTCTGAGAGGCAAGGAGGGAAGGGTTTCAGGCAGTGGAAACAGAATGTGCAAACCAGTATGGCATATTTAGGAAATTACAAAATACACATTAAAATTTATTCTAATCATACCTTTTTTTCTAGAAAAACAGAATTAGGCTGGGTTTATAGGGAAAACAAGCAGACTCTAATATGACATAATAATATTGGTATTCATAAGAATTACCACAAGTTTCCACACAACTGATTCAGTCACAGTTATTAATTGACATACATAGAAATGGTTAGATGATCTCATTGCCTGGACCATAATTATTAATTTCTGAGTGATTTTTAAAAGTGGTTGCTCAGTTTGCAAAGAGCACTGAGCTTTAAGAGTAGAGTTATTAGCAATGAAGGAGGAAAAGGTCAATTCTATTGGCCTCTCCTCTTATTCAAACAAGTGGAATATGTCATCAAAATACTATGTCGTGAGATAAGCACAATATACAGTAACAGGACAACACTCAACTAAAGACCATCTACACCTAGGAAGGCTGAGACCCTTCCAAGTATACCAGAATTCCCAGTGGAGCATCCTGGGACAGCATTCGCTGTTGCAAATTCACCAGCAGGTAGTTCCCTGATTCTATCTTCAGGAAACCCAATCCTGATAGAATTTGCAACACAGTTTATATTTCATTGATTATATTGGTAATCCCTACCTTTGAGCAGAGTCAAAATCTAGCTGTCTATTTAACATTATTTTTTTTTCTATCCAAAATTTACTTTCCTATATAAAGAATATCATGTGGAATGGTTGGGTTCGGGAACTGTCCATTAAGCCCTGTCTAAACCATAGTGCACACATTTTGAAACCAGAAGAACTACCAGTTCAGGCAAATCATATTTCGATTACACTTGTTGCATGTAACAAGGTTTCAACAAGAATGTCTATCCGAGCCCAACCGAATACTGGGATCCATTTCCTGCAACAGTGACTTCTCTCCTGGCAAGAGTCCGTTCTCATAGTGTACCCATAGCTTATAAACTCTCTTCCTTTCTACATCTGCATAAAACTAGAAGCTCATTAGATCATCTCCTTGCTACATATTTTATATTAAGAGAAAAAAGGATGGTAACCTTTGTGGGTAGTAGGAAGTGGTTCTTCCTCCACAGTTTATGTATGTGGGTTGTTTGTAAACCAGGGAAAAGATATGCTGTTATGATCTTAATATACAGGGTCACAATAATGCATGTTCTCCCACTTCTAACCTTGGATTAATTTGCTTAGCATATCTGTTCAATTTATTCTTAAAGGCAGAAATTATAATATAAATGACACTTGTATAGTGATTTGAAATTTACAGAGTACTTTCACAACATTATTCCATTTAATGCCAACAATAGCCCTTTGAGCTGGGTGTTTTATCTTTTGAGGGTAACTGAGATTGTGATGTGAAGTGATGTACCCAAGGACCCACCACTATTAAATGATGGAACTGTGATTCTAAGCCAGATTTCTGATCAACAAGTCTAGTCTGTCTATGACATCAGACTGCATAGCAAAATTTATATTGTCAAAAGACTAACGGTTGAACACTAAAATCAAGTTACAGCATTTGTAACAGTCTTTCTTTTAGGAAATGGAGAATCTTTCTCAGCATTAGCTTGGGGTTTCTTTAAGCCCACCATTACAGAAACAATTGGATTTTCTGCCAAGAAACATTAAGGCTGATTTGACAAGAATGACGAGGCACTTTAAGAGTTGATTGACTGTTAGTATAAGGCTTTTAGAGCTTGCTAAAATTGCATCAACTATAAGTGAAAGAAATGGAAGTATCTACCCAGAGTTTCAAAGAAAAGCCTGTGATCTCAAGAACAAATGGTAGCATGGTCACATCTCTCTCCATTCATCCAACAACTCTCTGATTTCTATACTATACAAGTTTATTTGGTTCTTCTGCAGTGTTCTATGACCCTAACACTCAGGGACCTACTGAGGTCTAAACTGATCAATGAGAAAAAATCATTTTGTGTTTATTGAAAGACTTTCAGACCTATTTAGCTGAGACACTTGCTGAGATATATTTGCAATTCTGTCTTAGAACTTCCAATCTGAGGTGAATTTGCCCTCCTGTCACCATGTCGATAGGGTGTAGCAACACCTGAAAGCAATGAACAAGATCTTTGAAGCTGACAAGATCTCTGCTGAAACCAAGATGAGTGATAGAATCTTCCATTATGAATCTATACTTCTTGTGGACTCTTAGTGACTATAATTATTCTAAAATTATTGTACTTTTAAAGAAAAAAGACTAGGCAGATTTTTCTCTCCATCTCTTTTTCAAAGAATATATCAAACTAGAGTGCAGGTTAGTGTAACTGACAGATTTTTCATTGTTTTCCAGTTAAAGAAATGAACACAGACAAATGAGAAAACATCTTTGATATATGGTTGTCTTTAATCTCATAAAATTTTGGCTTTTAAAATAATTTTTAAAAGAAGATTCTTAACTGGATTTTCCCTAATCTTTGCATTTAATTAATGATCATTTATATTAGGATCTTCTCTGCCCCTTTTTAGGAATGAAATTCCAACATGAATATGTTAATCTAATCCTCCTATTACTGCAGTAATATACTTGGCCACTGACAAGCTTAGTGTTAGGAAAAATAACCAAGGAATAACCAAGCCCAGGGTTGGGGAAAATAACCAAATAAATGATCAACTATCTAAATAGACTCTGACCTATAGATAAGCCCATGTTGATTTCTAAGTTGTGTTACCTGCCGGATGCTATCACATTTGGTAGTGTGAAACAGATTTTTTAAACTGCCTTTGCTGAGATAATAGAAAATGAGGCTGGTACTTAAGGTGTAGAAGACTAATTTTACATGAATAAGCCCACATTAAATGAAAGACTTGTGGTAGCTAAAATCAGTGGTGATGTTCTAGACTTTTCTAAATGTTTTCTCACATTTTAGAAGATAAATTTCACCAACCATCACCCGAGCAAGTCTAGAAGCCAACTATTATTGTTCGAAGTTCAATACCATTAAAACATGTTTAAAGTTCTGATCTTCTAGCTATTCAGAGTTTCTCTCCTATAAGATGGTGCAATTAGAATACATTTTCTCAGACCTATGCTGTTGACATGTTGGAAAACAATTCTTTGTTGTGGAGGGCTGCTCTGTATTGTAGGATGCTCAGCAGCCTACTGGCTTCTACCCTGTATGCCAATAGCTCCTTCCCTTCCATTGTGACAATGAAAAATATCTCCAGACATTGCCAAATTTTTCACAGTTGGTGGCAGGGGAAGAGAGGGGATACATATGTATGCAAAATTACCCTGGTTGAGAACCATTGAGGTAGAAGCATAGATTTCTGGGTTCTATACCTTTGTAGCATCTATAGATATTAAAATTGAAGGTGAGTGGGCTTAATGACACATTCCAGATTACATAATTGTTTAGAAGCAGAGGTAGGAATCAAGCCCAAATCTTGTGATTCCCATAGTATTCTTCACATTGCAGCACATTATTTTTGAATATTGTTGTGGAAAGAATATTTCACTGACTCACAAACACTAAGTCATATCCAAGAACGTTCTGGCAGCATTAAGATGATGACCATAAGAACTGAGTCAGAAAGAACACATTATTTATATGAATGAAATGAAAATACTAAAAAAAAAAAAAAGCTATTTTTTGCTGTTACAGTTCAATCTTGCAGGTATTTGGGTAGTGATAAACAAACAATGTCTAAACTACTGACAAAAATTCTCTCCTTGACCAAACTCTATGCAGGGTCCCCTAGACTGTTTTTCAACTAGGCTTTCCTTTTGGGCTTCCATGTTTGTATCTCCGTTGTCCAGTTTTAGTGAGAATCCTGCTAAGTCACTTTAACTGGAACCCTCCCACCCTCCCACCCACCCCCTGTCCCATATCTGTTCTCTTTCAATAAATGTGTTTATCATCCTCCACTATCCCCCCAGGTAAGGTCTGGTCATCCTTGTGTGCCTTCAGCAAGAATCCTGTTAGGTTGGTATAGTCAGGATTCCCCACTGATCCCTGATCTTTTCTCATAGTAATTTTTCATTCACTGATCGCCCCTTGCTCTTTGGGTATAAATTCCTACTTACCCATGCTGTATTTGGAGTTGAGCCTAATCTCTCTTCCTCATTGCACAGTCCCATTGTGGTGGTCCCTAAGCCTATCACAGTAGTCCTCCCTGCACCTAAATAAAGTTTGCCTTACCATCTTTAAGGAGTGTTATGAATATGTTTTTCTTTAACACTACTCATATAGCATATATAAAGTGGTAACCATAATGAGATCAATCTGCAAAAGTCTCTTGACTGCTACTACCTCATTTGAGGTAGGAAATTGTTGCAAGTGTCATGCCACTTCCACATTTTGTAACTAAGAATAGAAAAAAAAAATGTGTCTGGCAAGAACAAAAACTACAGACTGAATTAACAGCCTGGGGCCACTGATTATGCCAGGATATATGTACTTAAGCTGTGATGGAGGTTGTCATCTTGGATTGACCCCATTAGCCCTCTCTGGTCCATCAACAAGAAGTAGTGGAGGCCATCTTCCTCCTCTAACGAAGATATTGCCAAGAAAGTACCCTGCTGTGCAACCAGGTGTTTGAGGAACTGAAGAGGGTGAAAAGAAGGTAGAAACAGAAGGGGTATATTTTGCATTTTCTACTTACATATGAATATGTACATATGATGGGGCAACTCTCTCACATATGTCTTGCTCTCCGTCACACACTATGCTAACCATTTGTCACACTCAAATATCAATTTATCCAAAAGTTTTCTGTGTTCTTTCTTTCTTAATCTCCCTTCTTTATACCATTTTTACTGAGCTATTTGGTTAAAAACGTGTTAACTTTTTATAAGACATTTTATATCTGATGCTGTATGGAAAGTGCTTTGTGTGAAGGGTATATTTGTTTGAAGCAAAGTTTATAGTGCATAGTTTGCTAACAGTCCTAATTGGCTTCAATTTAGGGGAGATTCTAGATAGTTCAAAGTCTGTGGGTGCAAGTGTTTTAAAATAATTTAAAATATCCAAGGAGTAAGGAATATACATCATATTGGAAAATATAAAAAGGAAGAATTATAATTGAACATAATTTTATCTGGAAATTATACTGTTAATGCTTTTTTCTCTCTCCTATACATATATGTATATGCGTGTATATATTTCAGATTATACAGTAAATATGGTTTTTGCTACTTTTTTCATATTGTTATGGTTTTTTATGTCTTTGATTATTCATGTATATTCCAATTATATGGAGATACCCTAATTTATGTAGCTATTTTTAATTTTTTTCATTGAATTTTATTTGTAATTTTATTTGGCTATAATAGTGAAATAAAATGCTATGTAATGCAATAATAAACTAATTATATGATTACTTTGTACCTTTAGTTTTTTTCTGATATATTATTTCCTACAAGTCAAATGCTGGATCGAAGACCATAAAGACTTATAGAACTCTTGAAACATATTGCCCTATTGCCTTCCACCAAATAGATTTGTAAAATTTCCATCATAAATGTATGGCAGGATTTTAATTTAAATAACAAGATGCAATTGCTGAATAAGAACATTTAATAATTCAACAATATCTTTATATAGATACTTCCATTGCTTTGGCACTGTAGATGTTTTCTTTAAAGTTAACAGATTTTAATGAGTAGGCAAAAATCAAAATTAAAATAATTTGCATGGGCTACCAAAAATATTTTCCATTAAAAAATAGAATTATTAAAGATATCTAATGTTCTTTCATATTTAATATTTTATATGTCAAGCTCAACTTTTTTCTCAATTCAAAATTTAATGACTTATTAAGCAACTATTGCATGCCACCTCTGTAATCTCAAATCTGGTTGGGGTGATAAGAGAAGTGCATAATTAACTGTAATACAATGACATAGATATTAAAATAAAGACAATGCAATGGAAACATGTGGTAGGGCAATGTTTAACTTTTTTCTGGAGGATGGAGCCCGTAAAAATGTTGCAGAAGACGTAATTTCTAAAGAGTGATTAGTAATTTTTTAGGAAAGGGAGAAAAGAGCTTTGGAACAGAACAATATCAAAGAGACACAGGGACATGAAATTATACAGCTTGTCTAGACAACAGTGGTAATGAGGTATGGCTGGCACATAAGAGGTTGTGGTGTTAACATCGAACTTTCAATTCCCCGTTAAGATCTTGTTTTGACTTATTCTGTAGTCAAAGAGGAGCCATTGAAGAGTTTTGAGCAGGAATATGAGCATGATTTTTTCTGTATTTGGATTCAAGTTGGAAGAGATTGGAGACAAGATAACTGGCTATTGGTGTTATCCAAGGAAGATGACAAGAGCTTGAATATCAGTGGTGGAAAGACTACACCTAAGGGGCAGAGTAAAATGTGTATCAAGTGGTCAGTCAACAGATATTAATTTTGCTTGAACAAGTTATCAGCATTTTCTGTGCTGGAAATTAAGAAGATAGAAAGTCTTCCCACACAGAACTTCCATTCCTTTGGGAGAATTGGGCAATAAACAAATATATACATATACATATATGTACATATATACATATACATATATGTACACATATATACATATACATATACATACATATATATACATATACATATATGTACACATATACATATACATATATGTACACATATATACATATACATATGTACATCTGTCTGTCTATAAAGCAACTGACGATGATGAGCACCATGGAGGAAATGATCGGTCACCATGAAAGAGAATAAGGGGAAGGGGGTCTTTTTAGTTAGGATGATATCCAAGTTGCCTCATGAAGGACGAGAGAAGCCAGCCATGTTAAGGGCCAGAGCTCATGTGAGAAGACTGCAGTGAGGACCTTTCTGAGGTAGAATAGTTAATAGGAAAGGCTGTGTAGTAGACGGGGTAATCATATTGCCTTTAGAGTCAGATGCCTTGAATATAAATTCAGGCCTTGCTATTTATAAGCCTCAGCTTCCTCTATTAAATGAGAATAATAATGTACACATTACAAAGTTACTGTAAAGATTATATAAAGGGATGTTATATAAATTTTAGCACATAGATTCTAGATAGAAAAAACTCAATGAAAATTAGTTGCTATTATCGTCATCATTATCAAGAAGAATAGGGAGAAATGGGGCACTTCAAATTTCTGTCTTAGGTGACTGGAGTGCATAAGGCAGCCAAAAATAGGAACATGTTGGGGTGTTCAGATAGTGAATCTGCTTTGAAGAACCTGTTGGACATCCAGCTGGAATTTGAAACTAGAGGTTAGGAAGGAAGTCCGCATATAAGGTATACGAGGGTCACTGACTTTGCTTGAAGAAGGTACACAGAGATTAAGGTGAGAAAACAGAAAACTCAGCACTTTATGAGGTAATTGTCTCTTTTTTAGAAAGCTCTGATTATTTGAAAAAAATTACTTTGAATGATTAGAAATCTACTTATAATTTACATTCACTGGCCCTGGTCAGACTTTCTGGAAATATGCAGAATAAGAACAGTCACTCTTCCAAATCAGAGCCTTCGTAGTATGTAAAAAATGGTTTGTTTGACTCCTCAGTCTTTATCTGAGAAAAATAGTCTCATATTTCAGTCATTCCTCATATATGGGGATCTTTATTATTATATCTCATCATTATAGCTGTTTTTTGGATATAATTTAATTTGTTCTTGCTCAGAACTAAACCCAACATTCCAAATGTGATTCGATCACCGTGATAGTTTCAACCTATTATTCTCATCTGTCAAGTCCTTTACAATCTTAATTCTATCATCTAACATATTAGTGATTCCTGCCAACTTTATGTCATATACCAATTTGATGAATGTGATTTCTAAATTTTTATCCAAGTCATTGATAAAGACGTTTAAAGACTAAGCTAATGTAAATTGAACTATCCCTGCGGTTGACTAGTGGGTGGACGTGAAACCTTTGGCTTCATTGACGAAGGGCAAGTTGTGCTTAAAGTTTTGACTTGAATGGGCTGAGTGAGATGGGGCATGAATAGCAGGAAGGGCAAATTGCACTTGAAAGTTTTGTCTTGAATGGGTTGAGTGAGAGGGAGCATGAATAGCAAAAAGGAACTGAAAAAAGGAGATGGAATAGAAATTATTTGACATAGAGGATGGGAGCTGTAAAATCTTGGACTGTCTTTGGTGGGAGTTATTTGGGGCTCCCAGAGGTACAGGTGGGAAAGAAGTTGCAGAGACAGACTCTGAAAGTGTTGTAGGTTGACTAGGCAAGTGACCAAGAGGGCTTAGTCATAATGGTTCTGAAAAAGACTAGTAATAGAAATTCCATATCTTGCAGGCAAAGCAATAGAAATGTAGCAGCTGGAAACAGATGGTAATTATCCAGAGATTTTGTACTGGACTCAGATAATGGGTCTAAGTATGGAACAACACTCCAGTCCTGGGAGGATAATATGGTTTGGCTCTGTGTCCCCACCCAAATCTCATCTTGAATTGTACTCCCATAATTCCTACATGTTGTGAGAAGGACCCGGTGGGAGATAATTGAATCATGGGGGTCAGTTTCCTCCATACTGTTCTCATAATTGTGAATAAGCCTCATGAGATCTGATGGTTTTATAAAGAGGAGTTCTCCTACACAAGTTCACTCTCTCTTTGCCTGCTGCCATCCATGTAAGATGTGAGTTGCTCCTCCTTGCCTTCTGCCATGATTGTGAGGCTCCTTCAGCCATGTGGAACTGTAAGTCCAATTAAACCTCTTTCTTTTATAAATTGCCCAGTCTAGGGAATGTCTTTGTCAGTAGCATGAAAACAGACTAATACAGAGGAGGATCATAAAAGCAAAGATAGAGAAGTAGGAGCTCTCTCTACTTCACCATAATTGGGCTGGGGTTCTGTTAGGATCCCTGTTAGATAGGGCAACTGATAAGGATGAGGGAGGAGAAGTGAATGTAGAAGTTGAATCCTGAGAACTAAGCCAGTAGAGGAAAGAAAGAAGAGTTGCAGCTTTGAGGTGAACAGTGAATATGCGTATAGAGTCATTATTCTTGAAGGCATTAAGTATTAGGTGGGATAGACCATTCAGAGGCCAAGGTCACAAGAGAGCCAAGAAGTCAAGACTGGATCAATATATTGTTGGGTAAATAACCTATTTTATATCCCAGAAAATTGAGGAACTGAGGCTGCTAGTGTAATTTTTATCTTCATCTACATTAGTTCAGGAACTAGATAAGCCAAAAATCAAACCAGAGTCTGTGGCACAATCTCGGCTCACTGCAACCTCTGCCTCCTGGGTTCAAGCAATTCTCCCATCTCAGCCTCCCGAGTAGCTGGGATTACAGGTGCACACGACCATGCCCAGATAATTTTTGTGTTTTTAGTAAAGATGGGGTTTCGCCATGTTGGACCAGGCTGGTCTCAAACTCCTGACCTCAGGTGATCCACCCACCTCGGCCTCCCAAAGTGCTGGGATTACAGGCATGAGCCACTGCACCCGTCCTATATTTTTCATCTTTAGTAAAAGATTTTTAAGGTCAGAGATCATATGAACAAGACTGCATGAACCACAGCATCCTTTAATATATTTTTAATATACAATGAATACTTAATAAAGTAAGTATTTGTTACGTAAGTATAAAAGATTATCTTCAGATCCTCGAGTATTTCTAATTTTCATGTCTATAACTTCTTGATGATGATGCTGGTGATGTTAATCATAATATTAACATACTGGGCACTATGTCAGACACACTGATAAGTGCTGAAACTCGTTTAATTCTCACAGAAACCTTGTAAGGATACGTTCTTATTTTTTTCACTTTTTCAGAAGAGTAAATTGACCATTATTAGAGTAATTAAAAAATCCAACCAGAGTCACACAAACAGAATGAATGAATTGGGGATTTGAACCCAGGCAGTATAATTTCAGAGACAGGAAACACTATATTATATTGCTCCTTTCTTTTATGACAGATAGTGACTCATTTTTAGTCCATGTCACTTTCAACACCAGTTACCTTTCTTTTAAGGGGCACAAAGAAAGCAAAGACGTTATTACTGGATTCAAAAACATGATTAGAAAGCAGCTAAGTTAGGATGAGGATTCTGAGCAAGTAACTAGGCTTGCTCACTAAGTCATTCTTCCTGCATACCAATTTCAGAATGAACATGAGCAAACATTTTATTATTTATTTTTTTTAAGACAGGATCCCATTCTGTCACCCAGGCTGGAGTGCTGACGTGTGATCTTGGCTCACTGCAGACTTGACTCCCCAAGCTCAGGTGATCCTCTAACCTCAGTCTCCTGAGTAGCTGGGACCACAGACATGTGCCACCACGCCCAGCTAATTTTTTGTATTTTTGGTAGAGATGGGTTTCACCATGTTGACCAGGTTATTCTCGAACTTCTGTGCTCAAGCAATCTGCCCGCCTTGACCTCGCAAAATGCTGGGATTACAGGCGTGAGCCACCACACCTGGCCATGGGCAAACATTTTAAAATAAGAACTTCATGAACCTCCAGGATACATCCTAAATAGTCAAAAATCAATCTGTAAATACCAAGGAATTAGGTATCCATTTTGGGGGAAAGGGAAGAACTTTAAGTTACAATGACTTTTGCCTTCAAAATGGTTTCTTAGTCCTCATGTTTAAATTAAGGTTTGGACTGCTGAGGCAAAATCATCCGTGTTTCCCATGGCCATGAGACTTGGACAGGACACATGACCAGCTAAAAATATTCTATTTGATTGTATTAATAGAGTTCAAGAAACATTCAATATGTACTTGAAGATTTAGTGTTCAAATGGATCTATTGACCTATTTAAATGAGTTAACCCACAAAAGAATAGAAGCAATTTTTATAAAGATAAATCAGAGAAACCAGAAACTTCTATGAATACAGGTAATTCCATTTTTGCTACATAAATAATTAAGTGTATACATACCTTATAAATGTCAGTACTTAAATTAGAATTTTCCAAGATCTTTTCAGATGGATATCATATTTAGGTGAACAAAAGAAGAAGCAGGCGATGATCCAGTGCTCTTTTTTTTTTTTCTTCAAAAACTCTGGTGAACTGAAGAGAATGTGGTATTCAAAATGCACATCTAAAAGCTTCTAGGCGGAATTTAAATAACTTCATTATTTTTACCTTTTTCTTCCAACCACCCCAAATATTCTGACTGTACGTGGACCAATCACTTGACCGATTTTCTGTGTAATTAAAATCATGTGCCTTCAAAACTATTTGTAGGGGGAATGCTTCTGAGACTCCTAGCTTTATCTTTCTATACTTGTGTAACTTAAAAATGACCAGGCAGAAGTTTTTTTCTTTTCTTTAAATTGCTTTGCCAAGTTTCAGCTTTGAGCACATTTTTATGACTGATTTATTAAACCTGGAAACTAGAAGTTTATAATGGAAATTCTCATAAAGCTTTAACTCTAGCCTTGCTAGCAGGTACCCTGAAGAATGGGGCACTGATGGGCCCTCTGTTGCTGCATTTCTAGAACACAACCTGAGGATTTGGTCACATGTTCATTTATTTATAGGTGAATAATCTTCAACCATTCTAACAGAAATTCTTGTTTTGTTGACATAAAGGGGAAGCATGCAGTAGTTTGGCTATGAATCATACCTTCTGCTGTCATGATTAATTTTAAGGACGCATTCAAAGAAGTTTCCTCCATAACATTGCACTCTGGGAAAAGAAAAAAAAAATGTGCTCATCACTTAGGCTGACTGAGGAGATTTATTGCAAGTAAAATGATTCCAAATTGACTAGGGAGATTTATTGGAAATGAAATTATCAGAAATCCCTGTCCCTAGGCTGGGCTTGGTGACTCACGCCTGTCATCCCAGCACTTTGGGAGGCCGAGGTGGGCAGATCATCTGAGGTCAGGAGTTCGAGAACAGCCTGTCCAATATGGTGAAACCCCATCTCTACTAAAAAGAATACAAAAATTAGCCAGGCGTGGTGGTGCATGCTTGTAGTCCCAGCTATTCGGGAGGCTGAGGCAGGAGAATGACTTGAACCTAGGAGGCAGAGGTTGCAGTAGGTCAAGATCACGCCACTGCACTCCAGCCTGGGTTACAGAATGAGCCTCTGTCTGAACAACAACAATAATAACAACAACAAAACAACAACAAAAACAAAAGAAATCCTGTTCCTTTTAAAGATATTTAGAAGTTATACCTAAGTGGAACATTTTTGCTTTAGTTTCAGAAATACAAACTTCTGGCATTGTTCATCATTTAATTTTTTCCCTGCAGGCTTTGGCTTTATTAGCAGCTTAAGAGTATATTTAGTACTGTCATATGTGAAATCTCTTCACTCTGTTAAACTAATATGGGATAAAATGTCTTTTTTTTACAGTGTTACTCATTCATTATATAAAAATGAAAGCAACTACTTCAGTGTGGATCCAGAGCTACTAACTATTTTTATGACAAAAGAGAGGTGACAATACATATCCCGTAGGCACATGAGAGTATTATATGAGTCATTAGTATAATTGATATCCATAGAAAGAGTGTTTTATCCAACATGATTAAAATGTGCAATATATTATGTAGGTTCCAGTGTTCCAGCTGCTGTGTGGTAATCTTTCCTTTGATAGATATCTAGTGAAAAATAAAATTATCCTCGTTAAAGGGATAATCTTCTACTACTTAAGGCTGTGAGAATGTGAGACAGTTGCATGCCACGTGCTTTATCCATTTACATGTGATGTTCGCCTGTGTGTTGTATTTTGCTGTGGGCTCCACAACAACAGAAAGACAAGTAGAAAAGGCCTCTGAAATGGAACTTCTTTCCTGGCAGACCAGGGAAAACCCTGGATTATAATTCTGTGTCTCCGTCTTAAATTCTCCTTGTTGGGTCCAGCTTTAAATGCTGACAGTGGTGTCCCAGGCACACATGCGCACACACCCACAATCATAGAGCCTAACATTTTAAATTGGCTTAAAGTTGAGAGTAACTTCTTAAATGCAGATGACTCAAGTAATTGTTTTAAGGGGTGTTTCTACACACAGTAAATGCATCCTCCATTCATTGATCGATTCATTTTACAATAAGCTTATCAGTTGCCGATTATGTACTAAGTACTTAGGCTCTGGGGCACAGGATACCACAAGTTAAAGGATTTCATTTTAAATAGTAAACCAAAGAAAGAAAAACAAGAGGGTAGAGAGCAAACTTCATTTTCCCTCTTCAGTACTCAGAAGCATGTGCTATTGAACCATATAACTAGAACAAAAGATAACATTGTGTCTGCCTAATGTTCATCTCAAAGAAGTAAAAGTGAGGTATGCACACTACTGGACCCAGCACCTACAATAGTGACTGTTATTTTTTTTTCCTTTTGTGTATATAAGTGATAATAATAATGCTAAAAGCTGAGAGAAAGGTCACATGCTGGGGATAATGCAACATATCCAGGAAAGTAAAATCAGTGACAAATGAAGAAATATGTCTAATTCTTAATTAAGTGGCATATCTGTTAGGGCAAAGAAGTCTGTTGGAAGCTTCCTTGGTAATCAAGGGTTTTATTTTCTTTTCTACTGACCCATAATATTGTTGAGAAGATCAAATAAAAATAATACATGTGAAGCTGCTTTTTAAAGAAAACATGTGCTTCATAGATGCGACATCATTTTAAAACTTTTGTTGACTACCTCCTGTACATTGCAGGCATTATCTATCTATACATAGAGGATACCACCTTGCTGCCCATCTAAGTTACAAATGTACCTTATGTGGAATGAGATACCAGTTGCTTTTAAAGATCCTGAATATCAAGAAATGTTGAAAATGATGAATATCTAAAAATTATGTAAGTAAATGAGTTGCTCAGCTATTTCACAGTCTTGTCTGTCTTTCATAGTACAGGATAGGTTCCAGCAAGGCATCATGGTTTGAGAAGAATTATTCATTAGGACAGTGATAATTAGATATTATCTATCTAATTAGATATTATATCTATTAGATATTATCTATCTAATAATATATCTAATATTAGATTCACCACATATCTAGGTAAAAACTTTATAGGAAGAAATAAAGAAAACTTTATAGGAAGAAATAATGATGGACCAAAATGCCTACTAGGGAGACTGATTCATTTTTACCTGCCCTCATTTGTTTAAACGTGACTGAATGTTGCCATTTGTGAATAATCAACCAAATTATGATATATTTTCTTGCTTCTCAAGATGATCAGATTCCATTATGTTGTTAGCTAACATTGTTAACTAACTCCCTCCAACAACATATTGTTCTTTCACAATGCTAGAATAGTTCGCTGGTTCAACCCCCAGCCCCACCCCAGCATTATCTCTCCTTAACTTTCCGTCTAATAGCCTCTATGTCATTTGCAGTCCTGTATTAGCGTGACTTTGTCTTCCCTACCAGTATTCTAAAAAGTAGCTTTACCCACCTATTATTTCTTCACCAATGTCCACTATAATTTCATGTTATTGCTGCAGTGTGCTGGTCCACATGATGTCTTCTTGTACCTTAAGATGGTGAGGTTTCCTGGGAGAAGATTTTAGAATTTTCTGTATGGCCTCCTGATTACAAAGATTCAGATATGCCTGTGGTCTTATAAAAGTTACAGTAATGAGATTGTGATTCTAATACTACATAAATATTGTTATTATTGGCATGAGTAATAATGATAGATGGGAATAATAATAAAGACTTGGCATGGCCTTTTCCTCAGAGTTTTCAGTGTTTCCACTGGTACAATTGGTGATATCGTTCAGTATACTAAGGAGATAACGTGATCGTGCAGGAGCCATTATCAGCCTCTGTTAGAGCCTTTTCAAATCCCGTGCTTATTGTGTATGTTATGAATAAGGGAGCACAAAAATTATGCATGCAGGGCCAAATTCTCATCTTGCTCAGGACCCCCATGGACCTCTCTTTGAAGTCAATAGGAGCTCAGCAGGGGGTGGAACAAGATGAGAATTTGGAAAAGGAATGTAAAGAAAAAGGGATAATTTTTCCCGACCATATCATCATTTGGTGTGCGTTAAATGCTCACACAGTGCCTAACCCCAATTCCTTTTTACTTCAGTCTCAATAAAATTGCAGGACAGATTTTTTTTTCCTGCATCTCTGTGTGTATATACTGTAGGTCATTTTCAATGGGAAGAGAATTGGATAACTTCAATTACTCTCCCGTAAGCTGTTATTATTGAACTGAGCCTGAAGTGCTTTATTTTCAATAAAGAAATATTCATAGAATACAACTTTCATGCAAATTCAAGTGCTATAGGTTTTGAAAGATTTTCCAGAAAGGACATTTTTCACTGGTCCAAATAATTAACCACTCATCCTTGTGCCCTTGTTTTCATTCAACTAATTTTTGAAATTATTTTGTCCACTGTGGGATAGCTGCACCAATGTGTGCTCTCCCAGGAAAACACTGTTTGAAATCAACAATGCAGTGTTTGTTTCTGCATTCTAATACACACCCCCCTCTTAGGATTTGAATTGTTTTGTACACACAATGGTAAATGAATGTCCAGAGGGGAACTTGGAAAAACAGTCTGCATACGAGCTAGAGGTCACACCTTTTGCATTCAAGGGAATGCCCACGCTTTGTCAAATTGGCACACGCCTTCTGAATAGGGCCTGCCCTGAGAAACTTGGCTTTCGAGAAAAAGCTCCCTTAGATCGCACCATTTTCTTTCATGAGGAAGCCAAACTCCATCAGAATTTTACACCTGGGTGTGTGTTGATGAAATATCTTGTAACTTAAGACCATTAATATTCATGGGACATCTAACATAATTCATGATGGTCTATGATATATGATAGTAAACAGTATCATTTACGCTGAACCTTAAAAATATTGACAAAGACAAGTTCCTAAACACTGATGAAACCTTGTATTTTGTGTTAGGATTTCTTGGTTTTATACTTGGTGCAGTTTTTCAATTAACTGCTCTATATGCAAAGCAATTATTCATTTATTATAGTCAGCTTAGATACGGTAAAGATTAGAGGAGTAAAACAAATCATCTTGGTGACACTGGCTAGTGATACATTGTTATTATTCTGATATTTATTTATTTATTTATTTGGTTCTTGCATGGCGGGATTTATAGCACCTACTTTTGAATTCTAAGTCTTACTCCTTTCTGGTCTCTATTTTTATGGTTTTAACTAAGCAAAAACAGTCATAAGATTTGAACTGGGGTTACCTATATGATTTATCAAATGATAGCCACATGTAGAGAAATACTAATTTATATACACACAAAAACATTTTTAAAATTATTTTTTTGGTCAGTGACAAGATTTTCTCGGTTATATAAAATAAGTATCTGGTCTTTTTAAAGTGTGAAGATTCCCAGAAGTGTTGAAGACAGAACTGAATTTATGTACTACATAAACTAGGCATCAATATATGAAGAATCTCATAAGAAATAGCATGCAATTTTGAATGCAAGTAAACCAAGGTAACTACACATATTAGATATTTGGAAGTTAATGACATGGAGCACAATGCCTTCCGTCAGCCTTGCAGTGTAGTTTTCCAAGTGTACTGCAACTACATACCCTGTAATGTGTCATTTTGCTTCTAAAGGGGTTTACATGCTTATAAGAGCGCCTCAGATTTTGGCAAAGTTTATTTTATGCATTATGCATAAAAGTTGTCATCAGGATTTAACAAAGCATTTTGCACAGAAAGATTAGAAATAAAATCTCTGCACACCAAAATGATTTGGATGGTTTTGCTGGAAGGTGTGAACTTCAAAAAATTAGCATGTATCTTACCCCTTTCCCAAATTTCAAAGAGATGAAAATCTCCATAGTGAAGAGAATTATAATATACAGTAGTGTAGCAGAAGCTCACCAATTCTATTTTTTCCCTTTTCAGCTAGTAAGCTCTTGTTTATTAATTATAACAGCAATTTGGAATCCAACTAAGCTACAATTATTAGACAAGAAATTGTCAGGTTCAATAACATATGTGAGGTATTCCAGTTTGAGACATGTGGGTATTAAAACAGGCACACTAGTTTATATGTTGGGATTTTAAGACACAGGTCTCTCAGCAAACTAAGAGAAACTGTGGGTGAAGAGACGAAATTGATGGGATTAGCTGACAGAAAGGAGATATTGTTTGGATGTTAAGCTTAAAATGACTATTTTTACATGTTTCCTATATTTTAACACTTTTAAAAGGTAGACATGTGCTAGTTCCGTCTATGCTTGTAGGAAAGCATGAAGTTCCATGACAGTGAGCAGGACTTTGAGGAGCTGCTTGTGAAACTAAGCTTCTAGGAGATCAGTCCTGGGGAATTCTGGTTTTAAAGGCACATAGAGAAAGAGTGAATTTTTTAAAAAAATAAGGAATGGATTAATCGTGTCTTAAACCTTGAACCTTGAGAAGTCTCTTCTGCAATTAAATTCAGTGTGCTGACTTCCAGCCTATCTCCCTGCACTTCCAGGGTAGTGTCCAGTTGTGAGTTTTCCCTTTGTGTGTGTGTCTTTCTAAGAATAGTCATTCCACCAGTGGCATTGAGGCAATTTCTGGTAGCTGCTGATATGTCAGCTTTATTAATTGATAGCTTCACACGATGAGTAGATTTAAGTCCCTGCTTTTTTGTTGCTATTTTTGGAGGTGACATTATTGCTGAATTTAGGGTGCAGCCCTTGGAAATCTGCTTTTTTTTTTTTTTTTTTTTTGATAACCATACAGCGGCGTTCCTTGGGGTATCTTTGCAAACAGCATCTGGATGAGTAAACCATTAGTAACACCCACAGAAATGCAGGGACCTTGCTCTTTCCGTCACTAGTGTATCTTATGAGTGTTGTTTCAGGTAGCAATTAGCATTTTGTTAGTATTGTCACTGCACATTTTTTTAACTATACAAATTTCTGTGGCTTTTTCAGCACTGAGAAGGTTTTAAAAAATACACATATAACTTGCTCTTTTATTTTTGGTTCTTTACTTTCAGAAAAGTTAATTGGAACTGATTGGTTTTATTTGCTGACTTACCAAATACCACAAAGCTGGAAACCAATAAAGCAAGATTAGCTTTCCACTGTCTGCTTCAGTTTTCTTTTTTTTTATTTTTTTAATTTTTTATTTTTTATTTTTTATTTTTTTTATTATACTTTAAGTTCTAGGGTACATGTGCATGACGTTTATATCATGTATAACTCCCCAAAGCAATCCCTCCCTCCTCCCCCCTCCCCATGATAGGCCCCAGTGTGTGATGTTCCCCTTCCCGAGTCCAAGTGATCTCATTGTTCAGTTCCCACCTATGAGTGAGAACGCTTCAGTTTTCTTAAACTCTGTTCCTCTCAGCTTGTCTTTTATCCACAAAACATTTTGTTTTTAAAGAACACCAGTATCTGGATAAGAGCGAAAAAATTGAAGGATAATAATCATAATAATAATGCTTTACACTTGCATAGATCTTCAACATTTTTTCAAATATATTCATTTTTACTGCAATTGAATTCCCATAACAGCCTCTTAAAATAGGAAGAAAAAAAACCTATGTATCGAATATCTTCTGTACAATGCCTTTACCACATTATCTCATTTAATCCTTGCTACAACCCTGTTGAGATGAAAATTATTTCCCTGGATTTCAGGAGGAAATATCAGTTTTGATGTAGTGCAATTTGTCCAGGCTTCTACGGTCAGCAAGCAGAAGATCCAAGGTTTAAACTTTGTTCTGTGTGGCTCCCAAATTTAGTTCTGTCAACTTTGCAGATTATCTCTATTTTTTGATTGTCAAAATTCAAGACACAGATAAGTGATTTTCTTGTAATTATGCAGCTGAGTTAATGCCACTGACCAAAACTTGGACATATAGTGTATATACATGTTTGTTTTTGTTTGTTTCCTAGACCTGCATACTTTCCATTACTTTTGTCTTCCTCTGACAACCTAGTCAAAAGTTGACGATGCCTTCCCGTCTGGATTGATTTCTCAGTTTCCAAGTCTATACAGCACCCTCCCTCTCACCCTACATTGCCTATGGGCCCTTTAACAGATGACTACAGACACAGTGAAAGAGAGACAGAATCAGCAGAGGACGAGGTGAGAATCAGCCTAGGTTATGCTTGTCTTTGCCTCTGTGGGTTTAAGGATTGCATTGTTGCAGGGTAGGTTTTATGTTCAATACCTATTTGAGTCAATGTTGCATTGCAGCATAGCATAGCTAATATTTTTTGTGAGTGCTGCCTCTAAAAATCAAATCAATACAATTAAACTTTAAGCCAGTGATTTTAATGTGAATATCTTAATACTTGGCGCCAGAGTTGATATTTTAAATCTGATATATTGGAAAGAATAAATATCTTAGGGGAGCACTAATGGGAAAAGAGTTGAAATCAGGTAAACCTGATTTGGATAATAATCAGCCAGTCAATTAGCTCATGCCATGGAGACTGGCACAGGACTATATTGTGTCTGTCTCACAGGCCTCAGAAACATCATTGGCCACTGTGTTATACCTGATAGTATTCAAAGCACTGTCACACAAATTATCTCATGCTTGAAGTGCAAGGATGACAGAATATGACTCCTGGTATACTTTTTTCCTTTGCTTTCTTCAGTGTGGATGGGACTGAGTTCTAGTGCCAACTTTTAAGGATACCTTACTTTCTGGTGCTGACACCCACTGGAAAAAACTTCAAAGAGGCCCATTTACTAGAGAGATATCTTTTTCCCATTCCCATTTGAAAGATACACCTTTCTTATCTCAAAGGTGTCCATAGTGTCTGGTTCCTTCAGTTAGTTATCTACCTATACTCTAGTCAGATCTATGTACTCACCATCCAACACATTTTGGTTATTAAATATATGTGTTAAATCCTTTACATACTTCTATCTCTCTTAACAATCACAATAATAAGAGAAGTGATTGTATTATGCCCATTATATACATAAAGAAACTTAGGTTTAAATAGGTTAAGCAACTTGCAAAAAGACACACAACTAGTTAGTGCCAGAATCAGAACTCAGTTCTCCCTGACTCCAGACCTTAATCCCTAAACCAGAGCACATTTCTCCTTATGCTTCTCAGCCATTGCCCCATTTCATGTCTATGAACATTTTGCATATGCTTCAAGACCCAGGTCAAATGAAACCTTTAAAAGAGCAGAGGAAGCAATAGAGCTAAAAAAAAAAAAAAAAAGAAAGAAAGTCATTAAAGTAAACATGGAGAACAGACAGAAAAAAGTGTCAAAGCATTAGTTGTTTATGATTATCTTAATCTCATTTTAAATTAAAGTTGTCTCACAGGTATCTGTGTTTTTTGAAATTGGTAAACTCTTTGAGGACCCCAGTTTCTGATACATTGCTCTATATATTTTGATGCCTGATACACAGAGAATCAGCTCTTTTGCAACCTAAAAAGGAATCCCTTTACCCAGGAACAGGCAATACATTAGTCAAGAATGTCAAGATGTAGGTGGACATTGAGAAGGAGATTACTCCTTGAAGTGAAGCTAAGATTTATATTACAGGAGTCCTAGGTGTCAATGGGAGAGGGTCTGCCAGGAAGAACCAGAGCTGGGAGACTGAGTATTGTGAGGGCTTGGGGGTTGGAGGAGATATGACAGGCAGAGCAAACTTGATAGTATATCACATGGGTATTCAAAGTTAGCAGGTGGGTACTAGAGGTTATGTAGACAATAAATTCAGTGCAACCACAATTATTTTTGGTGTCCTTGAATTTTTAAATATTTGCAAGATACTGTCATATGAAAAATGTGGACTTGTTGGTAGCAAAAAGAACACTAGATCTAGTTTCTAATCTCAAGTTAATATTAGCTTATCACTAAATATTTCTGTATCCCATTTCCCTTATCTGTACAAAGTGAATATTAAAAGACTGTACTGGCCTACCTCACATGATTATTTTGAAACTCAAGTATAAATGAGTACGTAAGGGATTTGAAATTCGAAAATTATGGTTTTTCAAAGTATGTGTGTGTGTTTTTTTTACAGTTGCAAGGAATTGCTGTCTTTATTAATAAAGAATAGGCTAATACTCTGCCTTTGAGTAGCTTTCTGTTGAGTTGTAGCTCTATGGCACCCACCCATTTAAGAAGGTAACCAATAGCACAAGGCACTACTTGCCAAATGAGTGCAGGTGAGACCAGAGGGGTACTATAGGAATTCAGAGGGAAGAGCAAGATTGTCAATTGTCAGAGAAGCTTCAGAATGGAACGTGAGACTGGAACTAGTTTGAGGAATGATGACAACTATAAAGCTAGAAAGGAGTAATGATGGGCCGTGAGATGCAAGGGATGTTTGCAGGACAGATGTAGACTAGATTGTTTCAAGTAAAGGGTCTGTGTTAGAGCTGCAGGAATGGAAGTAGTCTTGGGAGGCCTTGATGTCAGGTGCCATATCTGTGATAAAGTACTGATGTACTAGGGGTACGCGTTCTCTTCCATGAGCACAATCTAGAGGCTTCAGCATGGTCCCTAAAGAAACTTAATTTATTCTCTTCTCCTTTGTTATATTCTCTTGGAATTTTTTTTCAGGAGAAAATTAGTACTATATATTTTCTAAAGCTAAAAGCTTAAGTTCTACCAACATGGTATTTGGTGCAAAGAAAAAGATGAATATTTGATATGGGGCCAAAAAGAGGTCTTACAGATTAAATATTGTGGAGGGCTGAAAGTCTTCTGAAAACTAATTTTTGAGGACCCTATTATGTTGTGGTAAGAGTCCTCATTGTTCTTATTCTGTTGTGAGTCTTGACTTGCAATGTGGAAAAGCACTGGGCAGAGCAATTACACAAATAATAATCATCGACTCAAGCTTTTTAATGGTAAAAAGATGACTTGATTCTCTGAAGAAGTGAACAGGCAACATTTTCTCATTGCTGTTAATTATAATTTAAGACAGACTCAATTTTGTATTAGTCACAGATGTTTCATTTCTCAGTTCATATATAATGCGGTACATGGAATATCTCCAAAGAGATTTTAGAAGTGTTTGCAGTCTTGTCCATCTCTTTACCACTTGGTGTGGTCTTTTCCAAAAATCATGACATTTGGAAAGAAACTTAGAGAAGTTTTGAAGACATTTTCAAGACATTTTGCTTTCAATGATCTCTAAAAATATTCCTATTGAAAGTGAAAATTGGGAACATGCTCTGAAAAACAAAATCAAAATGCATGTTGTGTCTTTAGAAAGCCTGGTTTGGGGAGTGGCTGGGCTGTGTTCCAGTTGTTGGGGGAAGGGGCACAAATTATGATTTCTGAATTGATCTTAATCATAAAAACCTTCAAGAAGTTCCAATGCTGCTATTGCTATTAAGCAAAAAATGTATTCCAAATAATTAGAACAAGCATCTAGTTCCCAAATTACTCCACTGTGGATTGTTCTAATCAGGGAGAACTTATCAGTAGGACAAATCACTCGTGAAATTGTGATAAGTTTGGGGATGCTCCAAGACATGGCAGGTTTGGAACACAAACCCCTGATGAGGTTGGAAAGCTTGAGTTGTGTTTGAAGATGGTTAAGAATTAAAGCTTGTCTTCCCAGCCTCTGGTAACCATCCTTCCACTCTCTATCTTCATGAGTTCAATTGTTTTAATTTTTAGCTCCCACAAATAAGTGAGAACATGTGAATTTTGTGTTTCTGTGCCTGGCTTATTTCACTCAACACAATGGATTGTTTGTAACACAAAAGATAAATGTTTGAGGGAATACATATCCCATTTACCCTGATGTGATTATTACACATTGTATGTCTGTATCAAAATATCCATGTAATCCATAAATGTATATATACCTACTATGTACTCATAAAAATTAAAAATTAAAAAAAAATTTTTACATTAAATGAACCACCAAGATAATTCAAAGCACAGTAGTACCTATGTTTTCCATTATAGTAGAAGAATGCTATTTGGAATATAAAATACAATCACCATCAGCACGTGACAGGGAATTTTTCTTGGGATATATTGATAAAAGTTAGAGTTGCATGTTGTATGTCAAATCTTTCCCCAAAAGAAGATGCCATATTGAAAGAACATCTAAAACATAATCAAATGGTTTAATTTTAAAATGAGCATATATAAAACTTTTTTGGTAAGAACAGTAAAATCACAGCGCCTCACAAACATGTGACGAATTCATATGGGCATACATGAAAAGTTCCTTAAATATTGTTCTTCTTCACTTTTCATCTTTATTTTATGCATTAACTTTTCCCAAAAAGAAGGCATGTTAATTTACATATTCAAAATTTGTGTATTATATAATTCACGTTATTCTTTAAAATGATTTGATTTATCCCTAAATCTCTAAATTATCTCGAAAATGATTTAAGATGTCCAGAATCAGTGAAGTTTAGGCAGTTAATCTTTAGAATAAAATTATTATACAGTTTCCCCATAGTCTTTTGAGTATTTCTTTCCAAAGCTTGAAATGAAGTGGTGGGACCCATTTGAGTAGATTCTTCAGTAATTAATTTCCTTATCTAAAGTTCTGAATTACAGTTGGAACTCTTATTACTGTCTGATACTATTGGAGAAAGAGCTGGCTACAGGAGAAATAGGGAAAGAAGAGAGGAGCAGGAAAAAATAGGTTTTCTTGAAAATTAAAAAAGGTAGAAATAATCAACTGGGGGGCTGATCACAATTGTTTATCAGCTATGTACCTCTAGTACAGAAATAATGCCTTCTTTCCACTTAAGAATGGCATATTGGTATTATTTGTTGCACTGTTTTCTCATCAGTGAACAACATCATGTTGTTAATGGCTGGGAGTTGAAAGGTCCAAATGTCTTTCTTGGTGTTGCTTTTACTTTGTTTCGGGGTAAGAAGTACTTTATGATATTGGTCTTGGGTCCTCAGAATATAAAGTAAAGGTAGTAATACTGACTTCTTCACAGGGATAAGTAAGCTTATATCAGTGAATTGTTCAGAGGAGAATAAACTTTAATGTAAGATTGTCAGTAGAGCCAGTGAGTAGAGGGGACTTTTAAGATTCTTGAGTGGGGGCTTCGTTACCATGTGAATGAGAATGACAGAGCAATTACATCATTTATCTTAGTTTCAAAAGAAGTAAACTTCCAAATCATTATAGCTCCTGGTTAAGGAGATATTTGAGTCACCTAAATTTCTGGGGTAATAGCTCAAGTTTAAAGACATTTACAGTTCAAAGTCAAAGAAAAGTTGACTACTACCAAATTCAAGTCATTAATGTGGTTTGGCAGGATGCTAAACTTGTTTGGTACCTTGCACTCCATAGATAATCATTGAATGTTTGGTAATTTGGTGTTGGAATGTTTTATTTAGAGCTTCTGATAGACAATGATTCTAACCACTGTGTGGAATCCCGTTGTGTAAGGAGCCCCAGTACGAGACAGAGTGTAGTCAACCATCTCTAAAATGGGGTGGTGCATACACTCTTCAGTCTCAGGAAGGCTGTCCGAAGATTCCTAGGAACCACTTTACTGTTGTCTCATTTCTGGCCAGATTCAGGGTGCAGGCTCTTAGCTGAAGTACAATGGTTTGAAGGTATAGCTACCATCAGCATTTAATTTTGACAATTTTGCATTGAGGTTCTTTCCATTCTTTCAAATCGTCTTCCTGGCTGCACATATTTCTATTTGTTTAGGAGAAAAAAAAGAAGGGAGTTAAATGATTTCTGAAGCAATGTTTGTCTGCTCAATATGGTAAAATGTCATTTAAAGAACGTTCCAAATTAATATTTTTTTCCCCAGAAGTTTCATAATGTGTTACCATGTAACTGCACAGGAGAATTTTGTAATGACAGATTTCAAGACTAATTTGGGGCATTGCGAACTCTGTTGTCTGTCATTCTGTTAACCTCAAATCTCTATTAAACAATACTTCAATGTATTAGTTATCTATTGCAACAGAAATGCTGTATAACAAACAACCTCAAAGCCTATGTGGCATACAACAGTAAATATTTATTTTTACTCAAGTATCTGTGTGTTGACTGGTAGATCTGCTGATTTGAATTGGCTGTCTTCTGCCAGGTCAGCTAGGTGATATGTCCTCTAACATGTCTGAGGCTTGAGCTGGGAAAATTGATTTGACTCTGCTCTGCTCCACATGTCCCATCCCCCAGCAGGCTAACCTTGAAACATTCACATAGTGAAGGCAGAGAGCAAGAGGAAGCAAAAATGTGCAAGAACTTTTTCAAGCCTCTGCTGGTGTCAAGTTCATTACTGTTTATTTGGTCAAGGTAAGTCACATGGCTTCACCCAGAGCCAGAGTAGGAGGAGACTAGAAAATTACAAGAAAAACGTATTGATATAGGAAATTCATTAATTGGAGCCACTAACAAAATTGATCTGCCATGTCCATCTATGATGTAGTGATAGCTTCATAAAGATAACCTTGAGATACATTATAAACTACATTTCAATGAAAAAAATTCTATTATTAATTTTGACGTGAAAAAACATTTGATCATATTTTTAGGCTTTCTACATTAGTAACTCATTGCTAGGTATTATATATTAATATTATGATGGATGATTGGTTAGCCACATACCATATTCCATAACCAAATCACATAATAAGAATTTCTATTATACTTGGTATTAGAAGGCTCAGAGTTTGAGTAATCACATGAAATTGTAAAATTTTCCCTAATTTAATCTTAACAGCTTGAGGAAAAAATTACTTTTTAAACAAAAAAAAGAATTGCAGTTGTGAATATATTGGTGTATGATTAATGAATAAGATCTTAATTAGATAGTTACTCCAGGCGCTAAGGCAAGTGTGACAGAATGAGGCATTAAGAAAAAGAATCAAGGAGAATACAGTGAGTGGGCAATCAAACTGAGGGATGAAAATTTAAGGTGAAGGCAAATGGGCACTGATATTCCTTATGAAGTTCTGTGGCATATCTCCCTTATCTTGTCCCCTTTTGTTTGGAGTCCTATAAACACAGTCCAGTTGTCCTTGCAGACTATGGGTGGCAATGAGTTATTGATGAGAATGAGTGTCATGTGAATAACTACTTCTTTGAAGATCTCTTCAGGCTGATGTAACTGGAAGCAGCACAGAAGGAAACATTGATGGCCCATATTCAGTTTTTGAATAGTAAAGCTTGAAGAGCTTTTAGGTACTGAACAGCTTGAGGAAAGGCTGGATAATGGAACATAATTGTACTGATTATGCGGTTGAGGTATGTTAAGAAACAATCTGCTAATTCTGCTAAACTGTGGCATTTTGTAGCTCCTGTTAATATTTTTAGTAGAGGGACAAGAGATTAATTTATTGAGTTTTATTCGAAAAAAATGATCTCTCATACTGGCTCTAACACTTGGTGTTTAGGAGTTCAGGGCACTTCTCAAATGTTATCTCACTAACCCTTCCAGCATCCCTGCTGTATATGTGTGTGTCAAACGTTTATGAATAGGAAGGCTTAGCAAGTAATAAGTGACTTGCTCAAGGTTATGCCTAAGCAAAGCACTAATTTCTCTTCTGTGCTAAGCTCATCTTCAATTTTTTTTCTTTAGCTTACATTATTTCAGGAGGCTATAGAGCCTGCTGAGATAGAATATTTGGAATGAATATAAGAAAAAGAAATATCTAAAATCGAAATCATTTCATCTGATGAACTTTTTCAGAGTAAACTGTCTCCTCTGGTAATTAGCAGATGTGAGAATGAAAAATTTATTTTTGTTAAAATAGAATATTGATTTGATTTACCTCCTTTGAGCAGAAGCTGTTAGGAGGCTGTTCCTTTACATTTTCTTGGTTTTGTGTAATACTTATAATCCAAGAACTCTCTGTGTGTGAGTCAGTGATGATAGGTAAGAAATTTCTTTCTTTGATTTGCTGGGTTACTTTATCACTTATTAAATCACTAAGTCTTTCTATTTAAATAATTTCCTGTGATTTTCAGTGCTGTTTATTAAGCGTATCCAGTTATCTTTCTGGGCATATGGTAAGGTTTCATTCCCAACTCTCTTGAAGTGATATGTGGTCACATGGCTTGCAGTGGCCTATGTGATACATGTTACTTCTGAGTGGATGCTTTAAAAGCTGATATATAATTGAGCATCCTCTCTCTTTAAGCCATGCATGGTGGCCAGCAACTTCTGAGATAGTGATTGTTTCATCTTCTTGGGACCCTGAATGACAGCAATGGATGGGCTATCCCTGACAATTTGCAATGGCCATGTAACATGCAAAGGAAAAATTCCCCTTTCTCTTTGTTTTAGCCACTGAGATCCGGGAGTATTTGTTACTGTAGCAAAACCTATCCTACCCTGACTGACATAAGAATTGGCACCTAGAATTTTGGGTGTTGCACAAACAAAACCTAAAATATGTGGGACTGACTAGCGTGTATTTGTTGCTATTGGGTGTGTTTGGCAAGGCATTGCAAGAAAGACGATGTTTTTCTGAAAGATATGGTATATGTACAAGCAGGAACCAAAAGGAATAAAAAGATAAAAAAAAAAAAAAACTCAGGGACTTGTATGATTGCTTCTCGTTCAAACAGTAAAAGATAAAAATGGGAAATTAGTGTAATTGTTGCAAGGGATACCTATGGTTAAAACCATTAGATGGATCAACTTGACACCTAGAGAGTACTTTCAATCAGACAAAAAGGCTAGGAGAAAAGAGATTTAAGTTGTGGATCTCCCGGAGAAAACTGATATTCAAAAACTGATAGTGCCAGCAATAAAGATAAGAACTGTGGGGAATGTCAAGAAACCAAAGCAATATAGCAAATATAGGACTTCTGTCATAAAACAGCTACAGGTATAGTTTTTGGTATGTGAAAATTACTGAAAGAGAACAGATAAGAGGCTTACTAAGTTTTTTAAAATTTTGCACTGCCAAAGAAATCATAAGCCTACAAAAAAGACTTAACATGATCTTTGGAGTTAGCAGCTTTTGCAGACAATAACAGTTATTGTCCATGGGGAAGAAGTAGGCTGAGAAAGTTGCTAAGCTCCCAAGGAGAACATGTTTCCTGATACCCATTTTATATGTGGCCAAAAAGTATAATGGAAAAGAAACAATATTCCAACAGACAAAGCCAAGGACCACAGAGAACAATGTACAAGGAGGAAATCAAGGCCTAATCAAGGACTATTCCTCACCTCTAAGATAGCAATTCTCACAATATCTGTCAGGAACTTTAGACTTGTCATGGACCAGCATCTCTTGTGTGTTCCCCACTTTCTCCTTTCTGAATGGAGTGATGATGAATGATGAAGAAACCACTGTACAATATCTTGAGATCATAGGCTTTGAGCTTGATGTTGTAATCTTGAAATTTTTGGCTTGTTTCTGTTGGATTGAGTTAAATATGTTTTGCATGCAAGAATGAGAATGAACAAAATATTTGGTAATCAGAAGGGCAGATTGTGGCAGTCATCAGTTCTGTTTATCAGTTTTTTTTTTTCTGATTCTCTTTTTTGGACACATGGAATGTTTGTATTTTCTTGCTTCCTTTGGCCAAAGACATAGAAACAGAAATCGACTTCTGGGAGGAAACTTAAAAGCCAGGGAGTGGTTAACTATCCTTTTTGCATGGTCTCTTTCCTTTTTGTATGGCTACCAGCACCTTTCAGAAGCCCCTCCATCAGCTCAAATCCTTGTGGACTATGATAACCTGACGACTGCAGTGGAGATCTCCAATGGCTGGTAGTGTGTTTAAGAAATAAAGTATTGCCTTAAACCACCATATTTATTACTGCAACATAGCCTACCCTAGCCTGACAGATGATATGTCCTCCAGTTGGGAAACAGAATATTAAATGAACATTGATAAAGTGCATTTGTTTTAAGTATTCTGTTCTACTATTGAACATAAGTATATGTTTTTTTCACACACACACACAAAAAAAAAATCAAAAAAATTCCTCAAAAGCAATTTTACTTTCTATAAGAAAAGTATCTCCTTACCTGTGATTTTATAAAGTGCAGTCTTGGTTGAGTACTAGTAATATTAAGCAAACCTATGTAGCTCAGAAGTTGATCAGGGGTTACACACAGGCAGAGTTTAGATACATTAGTATTTGTAAATATACAAACCAATTTAAAGAGTTAATTGAATTTCATTATTTCTAATCCTAAAGCTGATTTCCTACTGGGACCAGAAAGAATTCTATTCTAAGCAAGTTTCCAGAAACATAATATGTATATGACAGTGGGGGTTGCTGTGTGTTGAGTTCTGCTCAATCACTGGGCATAGGCTATTCTTGGAGACAGGACACTAGATTTGAAAGAATCATGTACTCACCTGATACACAAATGCTGTGTTCCTCAATCCAATAACTATGGATAGGTGAATGTAAATTTCTCTGACATGAGCATGAGTCCATATTCCACCCTATCCCTTAAAGGTTATTAACAGCATGCGGTCTTCAGTGGTTGTACTTAACAATATAACAGTATTATGTTCTGTACTTACACTTACAAAGCAATTTCGTAATGTTTCTTATTTACTTTATGGTATTCTGCAATGCCTAGGGAACAGTAACTTAGACAGAATCAGCCAACCACAATAACAAGTGAGGCATGTTTTATTATTACTCTAATAGTTGACTTTTGATATTCAATTACCCAACAGTTGACTGGTGCTTGGGTTTGAGGCTGTTTTGAGCAATCAATTTCTATCTCCCCAATGCCCACTCTACATAGTATAATCAGTAATCGTTTGGTAAATGCTAAATTCCAGTATGATAACATTGATTTTGGCCACTTCCTTGACCTCTCATTGACCAATACCAAATTCATATGAACTGAAAAATGCAGGGTGGTACACTGATTCTCAAATTTGGCTGCAAACTGGTATTACCTATGGGATTTTAGGAGCTGTTCACTGAGTCATACTCCCAGAAATTCTCATTTGACTTGTGTGGAGATTCTTGAAAATTCCTTGGGTAATTCTAACATCTAACACAAATTTAAGAAAAAGAAATATAGTATTTAAAAGTGCATGCTCTGGAGTCATACAAGTCTGGGTTTATACTCCTGCTTCCTTCTTACTGTGGAACCCTGAGCTAGTTTCAAAATTCTCTAAGCTTTAATTTCCTTATCTTTAAAGTTAGGATAAAATGTTATTGTAAGTTTTAAATGGGTTAATACATGTGAAGAGTTTTAAGAGTATCTGGCACATAGAAAGCACTCAATGAATATTTTAATGCTGGAATAATTGTTAATTCAAAGCTAGAGGGGTCTTGAAAGTAGGATAGAAATGAGTTGAGCAAGGCATGATGCATTCTAGGAATGATGTACAATTCACGGAGGCTGAAATATGGTGTGGATAAGATTGACTAGAGAGAGTTAAGGCTGGAGACATAGTTTGACATGAAATATTGAGAGTTATGTATTTTAAGTTTTATGGCTGGGGTTTTTACCTTTAAATAAATGGTGGTTTTTAACACTTAGTATTTGGACACACCGATGTTTATAATTGATTGTGAGTTATGTCTTGGGTAAAGTAAAAACTAGATTCATATTTATGCATACTGTAACATTGCCCTCTCTCACTGATACTCTATCTTTCATTGAGTATGAGAGAATAGGGTAGAATGCAGCAGTTGTTCTGGTGATTACTCACAGCCCACCATCCAACTTATCTTAGGCCCAGCCCACACTTACTTGGAGCATTTTTAATTGGGATTAAGCATTATTGTTTGGTTGTGAGACACGATTTTAGAGTTATATTTATTATTTTTTTCTATGCATGAACTTCTGCTTCAAGCCATAATGTAGCAACTATTACTGAACCAGGCCTTCTGCCATAAACAATGAATAAACAACTAGAAAAGTAGACACATATAGGAAAAAACTGTTTTCAGTTATTAGAAAACAAGAAGTATACAAGATCCATAAGAAGTGGAAAACAAACAAGGCGAGCCCTGTGATCACCTTGTTTTCTTCTTGGAAGCATTTACTAGAACCCAGTAAAGGAAAAGGAATCCAAGAGGAATCCAGTAGTCTTGCTGAACTGGAGACAGATAATAGAGTTAGTGGAAGCTGAAGCTGCCAGAATTTGTAGGATGGAGTACCACCAAGGTGGGAACTATGCAAAGAATTAAAAACTCTGTTTGGGGTCCCCTGAAGTTTTGGGCTGAATAGTAAGTTGCAGGTATATAGGGTAGGACTATTCAAGGCTTGGCAAAGAGCAACTACTGAGGAAGAACAACTACTAAGGAACTATAAACTGAACAAATACTAGTGCTCATGCAGGGCAGTATCGGGGGAACCAGCCCCTGATGTTCCAATGTAGGTTCTTTTCTATTTTCCCTAGGTGTCAGCAACTCTGAGAAATAAAGGGAAAGAGTACAAAAGAGAGAAATTTTAAAGCTGGGCGTCCGGGGGAGACATCACATGTTGGCAGGTTCCATGACACCCACTGAGCCGTAAAACCAGCAAGTTTTTATTAGCAATTTTCAAAGGGGAGGGAGTGTAGGAATAGGGTGTGGGTCATAGGGATCACATGCTTCAAGGGCAACAAAAGATCAGAAGGCAGAAGGTCAGGGCGAGATCACAAGGTCAGGGCAAAACTAGAATTACTAATGAAGTTCCATGTCCTGCTGTGCACGAGTTTATCAATTGTCATTGATAAACATCTTAACAGGGTTTAAGAGCAGAGAACCAGTCTGACTAGAATTCGCCAGGCTGGAGTTTCCTAATCCTAGCAAGCCTGGGGGTGCTGCAGGAGGCCAGGGTGTGTTTCATCCCTTATCTGCAACTGCATAAGGCAGATATCCCCCAGAACGACCATTTTAGAGGCCCCCCACTCCCCTCCGGGAATGCATTGTTTTCCCAGGGCTGTTAATTATTAATATTCCTTACTGGGGAAAGAATTCAGTGATACTTCTCTTACCCATTTTTGGCAATAAGAGAAATATTGCTCTGTCCTGCCTGGCTCCCAGGCAGTCAGACCTAATGGTTATCTCCCTTGTTCCCTGAGCATCGTTGTTATCCTGTTCTTTTTACAAGGTGCCCAGATTTCATGTTGTTCAAACACACATGATTTACGAACAATTTGTGTAGTTAACGCAATCATCACAGGGTCCTGAGGGAACATACATCCTCCTCAGCTAACGAAGATGACGGGATTAAGAGATTAAAGTAAAGACAGGCATAGGAAATTATAAGAGTATTGATTGGGGAAGAGATAAATGTCCATGAAATCTTCACAATTTATGTTCTTCTGTCATGGCTTCAGAAGGTCCCTCCGTTCAGGGTCCCTGACTTCCCCCCGCAACAGGGCAGAGACCCAAATGTTCTCTAGCCAGTGAAGAAAGACTTCATGGAACACCCAGGGCATTTGATAAAGATCCCAGACAGCCCATGGCCTAGGAGTAAGAAAAAATTGAGTAAAGACTTCTCTAGACCTGTCCTAACAACAAAAATAACAAGAAAAACCTCCACAGGAACAAGCTGATCTGCAAGTAAATTATCTGCCTTCCAGATCAAAGATTAACATTTTCAAAGGAAAACAACAAAATTCAGATATTGAATACTATAACATTCACAATATTTAGCTCCAACCAAAAATTATATGCCATATAAAAAAGCAGGAAAATGTGAACCATAACAGTAGAAACAGATTCAGAAATGACAGCCATGATAGAATTAGGAGATAAGGAAATTAAAATATGTATTATAAATTTGTCAAGAATTTAAAGAAAACATGAACACAATAAGCAGTGAAATGGAAACTGTTAAAGAAATTGATCATCTAGAGATTAAAAAAAGAACATTATCCAAAATGAAAAATTCACTTGATGGATCTAAGAGCAGATTGCTTAAGAAAACATCAGTGAAGTTGAATATAGGACAGTAGAAACTATCAAAACTGAAGCATAGAAAGAAGAAAAGCCTGTAAAAAAATTAATATTGCCTTTCAGACCTGTGGACAATGTCAAGGAATTTTGCATATCTCTAATTGGAGTCCCAGAAAAGGTAGAGAGCACAGCAGAAATAACATTTAAGAAAATAATGACTGGATTTTTTTCTGTGTTGATTTAAAAAGAACCACAAATATCCAAGAAGCTCAACAAAATTCAAATAATATAAGCAAGAAAATTATATTAAGACATATCATAATAAACTCATTGAAAATCAATTATAAAGAAAAAATCTCAGAGCAGCCATATTGAGAAAAAGAAAAGATGTTGTACACAAGCAAACAAAGACATAAATGACCAGAAACAATGCAAACCAAAAGACAAAGGAACATCTTTAAAATGTGGGGGGGAAACAACAACATCAGCAAAACAAAACAAAAAAACAACAGCTTAGATTCTTTATCAAGCAAAAATATCTTTAAAAAATAAAAACTATGTATTTTTTGAGATAAACAAAAGCTGAAATAATTTATTGCTAGAATATGTCTTGATAAGAAGTGTTAAAGGAATATTTAGAAGGAAAATGATACAAGATGAAAACTCAAATTTACATAAAGAAATGAAAAGAATGAGAAATATAAATATACCAATACATATAAAAAGTTTTTCCATTAAAATTTTTAATAAAAGAATGTATTGGTCTAAATTTGTTAGTCTAAAACAAGTATAGAAGTAAAATGTGTGATAAGAAAAATAGAGTAAGTTGAAAAATAGAGCTGTACTGTCTTAAATTTTTCATAAAGTATATTATTTGAAGGTAGATTGTGATAATTTAATAATATTGTGAAAATAGAGCAACAACTAAAAAAAGACATATAGCTATGTAGCTAATAAATTGAAAGAGGAGATAAAATACTAAAAAGAAAAGTTTTTCTTAAAAAGTTTTTTTCTTAAAGAAAAAAAGGAAGAAAATACAGATGGGATAGAGAACAAACAGCAACACAGTAGAATTAGATCCAGCTATATAAAACATTATATTACATAAATAGACCAAACATATCTACTAAAAGGCAAAGATTGAATGAAAAAGTAAGGAATGGGTAAATATTACTTATAAGTAATATACAGGAAACATAAAGGAAAAATAATAAAAAGTTATACTATGCAAATCATGCAAATAGTATAAGAAATTTGGAGTGGCTTTATTCATATCAGACAACATAGACTTTGAAACAAATATTAGCAGAACTTTAGAGGGATGTTTAAAAACCTCAGCTCATTGAGAAGATATGACAACCTTATATATGTATACCTTTAAATAACAGTTTCAAAATGCAAATCTGATAAGACTGAAGAGAGAAAATAGACTAAATCCACAATAATCATTGGTTGTCTCAGCTTTCTTCTCTCAGCAATTGATAGAACCAGTAGACAAAAAAGCAGTGTGTAGAAATCTTGAAAAACAATATCAACCAACCTGACCTCATTGACATTTGTAGAATACTGCACCCAATAACAGTACCGTGAGAATGCTTTTAAAGTGCTAATCTTTCGTATTTTGGGATATAAAACAAGTCTTTACATGTTTAAAGTGATTAAAATCATGCAGAGTATGTTTGCTGACCATAATGGAATTAAATTAGATAGTAATAACAAAAAGATATCTAGAAAATCTCCAAATACTTGGAAATTAAGTAACATGCTTCTAAATCATCTGTGGATCAAGTAAGCAATTAAAAGGGGAATTAGACTAAATGATTACAAAAACGCAGCATATCAAATTTTTTCATCCAAAGTGTACTTAAAAGGAAATCTATAGTAGTTAAAACAGTGCTCTGAGGGAAATTTATAGATTTAGATATACATATTAGAATAAAAAGAAAGTTTTAAAATCAGTGATCTGAAATTCCACCTTAGGGAGTTAGAAATAAAAAAGAAAATTGCCGGGCGCGATGGCTCAAGCCTGTAATCCCAGCACTTTGGGAGGCCGAGACGGGCGGATCACGAGGTCAGGAGATGGAGACCATCCTGGCTAACACGGTGAAACCCCGTTTCTACTAAAAATACAAAAAGAAACTAGCCGGGCGAGGTGGCGGGCGCCTGTAGTCCCAGCTTCGGGAGGCTGAGGCAGGAGAATGGCGTAAACCCGGGAGGCGGAGCTTGCAGTGAGCTGAGATCCGGCCACTGCACTCCAGCCCGGGAGACAGAGCCAGACTCCGTCTCAAAAAAAAAAAAAAAAAAAAAAAAAAATTAAATACAAATTGGATAGAATAAATAATAATGTAACTTGAAACATTATATATCTAAACATAAAACTGAAAACTGTAAAAGTTCTAGAAGATACCATAGGAGAAAATCTTCAACATATTAAGATGAAAGATTTCATAGGGCACTAAAAGTATGAACTTAAAAAAGTAATAAATTGTACTTTATCAAAACTAGAAATATCTCCTCAAAAGAAACAGTTAAGAAAATGGAAAGGCAAGGTACTAAGAATATATTTCCAATTCATACAGCTGCTAAATAACTTACATACAGAATACATAAATAGAAAACCTCTTAAAACTCAAGAAGACACCTAATCCAATTAAAATGGTCAAATACTTCAAACAAGATACACAAAACATCAAGAAACACATGAAATAATGCTCAACTTCCTTAGTCATCAGGAAAATGAACATTAAAATCATAGGACATATCACTATATATGTACTTGAATGGCAAGAATGAGGAACAACTGTAATTGTCATACATTGCTGATGGGAATGTAAAGTGTGGTACAACTACTTTGAAATATAATTTGCCAATTTCTTGAGCACATTCATTTAACACAACAATTCAATCTTAGGCATTTATCCAATAGAAATAGAAATATATATCCACACAAAACTTGTACAAAAATGTTTATAGTAGCTTCTTATTATTATTAGCTCCAAACTGGAAACATGCAAGTGTTCATTTTCCTGTGAATGGTTAAACCAATTAACCATATTACTCAGAAATAAAAAAACAAATTACCAACACATACAACAATATGGATGAAGTCAAAAAGCATGATGCTGAGCAAAAGAATGTATACCCATGCACATACACTGCCTGCACACAAATATACTGCATGATTTTATGTAAACGAAATTCTAGAATGGACAAATCTTATCTGTAGAGACAACAGCACATTAGCAGTTGCCTGGGATGGTTGGGTTGGAAGGACTGACTGGGAAGGGGTACTAGGAAACTTTCTGTGGTGATGGAAGTGTTCTTGATTGGTTTGGTGTCACACAAGTGTATATATTTGTTAAAATACATCAAATTAAACACTTATGTATATTAAATAAATAGCTTGCCAAAGTCAACTGAAGACATGAGTATGCATCTGCATGTACATTGTAGACATAAGCAAGAGCATTGCTAAGAAGTGTTTCCATACTAATGACAAATTATTACAATCATGGTGCTGGCATACCATGTCAGTTTTTATAAATACCATGAAATTTATATAAATTTTGGTTTTAACTTTGGCAGAAGACATTCTAAACTGTAAGCCATTGTACTTTTAAAAATAAATACTTAGCTGTAATGTTTGATGTTACTATGTAAAGTTTAAAGCTTAAAAATGCTCTCTCTCTGTCACATTATTTAACATTTTTTTGTGATGTCATCAAAGTCAGCTGACACCCATGGGAACGTATTTTGTCCTTGGATAATATCCAACATGTCAAGTAGCAGACAAAAACAAAAGATTGCAAATTGGGTAAACATTTGGACAGTTCACAGATTTGTAAGTAGTGTACAATTTGATCACATTTGTTTTATTTAAAGAAAATCTGACAATAATATAAGCTCATGTAGGAACTGCCCTGTACTCAGAGAAACCAGTGTAGAGATCAGTAGTCCAGGCAAGGTATAATGGGTGTTTGAATTAAAGTGTAATAAGGTATAATCAGAGAACATGTGAAAGAGATATTTGTTATAGTTTGGTTAGTCAAAAATTTAATGACCTACAATGGAACCTCTTAGGTCTCCCATCATACTAAAAATAAAATTCAGTATTCTCCTCATGCCCTATATAGTTCTGCATGGTATGGTCACTGCCTGCTTCCCAACCTCATCTCTGAATAATGTCTCCTGGTCCCCTTTCTACTGAGCACCAACCTCAGCGATCTTCTCACCTCTAAACACAAGGTCATTGCCTCATCAGAGACTTTGCACTTGCTGTTCCTTTAGCCTAAATGCTCTTTCGGTGTATCTTCTCATCATTTAGGTTTGAGTTCAGATACCAACTCTTTGGCTCCTTCTCATCACTTAGGTTTGAGTTCAGATACCAGCTCTTTGGCTGTTTCTCATCATTTAGGTTTCAGTTCAGATACCAACTCTTTGGAGAGCTCTTGCCTAACAATGCTCCTGCCCAGCCTTGCTATCACATTATCCTTTCTGTTTAGCATGTATCACAATCTAATGTTATTTGTTTACTATTTTATTTAATCCATTACTGACACTACAATGTAAATTTTATAAGAGTACCTTAACTGTAATATTCTCCAGTGAAATCCCAGGGCTTACGATAATGCATAGCACAGATATTTTTAAACAGAGAAGTATTTAAATGTTTTAGATGGTAAAGATTATGAATGAAAAGTCATAAAATATATTTTAAATTATATTTTATAATATATTTTTATCATATTTATAAAATAAATATAAAAATATATATTTGACATATACTTATAATATATTTAATTAACATGTATATCTTGATTATGTCGCCATGTTTTGTAGGATTCCCTGTAAGAGTAACTCAAAGTAATAGCTGAGAGGGTACATATCATCATGTCCTTTATTGTCATACTTTCACTACTTCTCACTACTCCATCTATTTTCCGGATCAATCATTCATTCAGCATTTATTTAGAACATATGGGCATATGAAGATAAAGACATACACAATTCAAAAGGTGCAAAAGATGCCTGAAAATGTACTGTGAAGTTCAGAAAAGGAAGAGATATTTTTGCTTTAAAGAGGGGTTGAGGAAGTGGGAAAATCTTGGAAAAAGACTTGACATTTCAGATTGGTCCTAAATGATAATAGAAGTATATGAAGAAGAGACAGAAAGAGAGGGCTTACCAGGCAGAGGGAACAACTTAAGCAAAGATAAAAGGTATAGAAGTTGAGGAAGTCACTCGTGATGACCAAAATATAGTGTGCATTGGAGGTAGTCTGGTGGAAGGTGAGGTTGGAGAAATACGTTGAGGTCTGATAATGAAGGGCCTTGAATACCATGCAGAGAACTTTATCTAGTAGGTAACTGAGGAGCCATCAAAGGATTTTATCTAGAAATGTGACCAGGTTTGTGATTTAAAAGAAATTCTTGCAATAGTTAGGATAAGGGAGTGAGTCTAAAGGCATGAAGGTTATAGTTGAAAGATCATTGAAAATTTCCAGGCAAGATATGAGAAAAGCCTAAATTAAGACTGGGGCAGTATGAATAGGTAGATAAGAACTGATTTCAGGATTAGAATTCATGGGTCTTGGGACCCATAAGAGAGTGAGGGAAAAAAGGGAGATAGTGCTGACTCTGATTTTCTGGTTGGAAGTCATAGATAGGCTGTAATTGATCCACTGTGACCTGCAATTGATTGGCCCTCTTGGTTCACCTCATTTCCTTCATTGACCTTTCTCCCCAACCTTAACTCCAGAACAGAAGTTTCCTTCTACTTTGGGCTCATTAATACCTCTTTTCATTCACCAGGTATAGAGCCTGCTAGCTAATCAATCTGCCTGAGCAACCTTTCCTTTTCCTGTGTGTCAGCCTCTGAGTATCTTAAAGATTGATTCAATATGCTCTCGATTCTGTCAGAACTCTTACAGGATGCCTAGAGAGCTATTTCACTGCCTTGTAGGTTTGCTCATCTGCTAACAACCTGCTATAATACTTTAATTCATTCAACTTTTTCTTATTAACTTCTTGTATTCACTTATATTGGTCCATAGATGATATCAGCTCCATCCCCAATGGTCTCCACAGGTTTGCTCTTAGTCATTATGTGAGATGTATATTTCTGACTGTGGGTTTAATACTGAGATGAGTTCTGAGATGAGTTTTCAAAATCTTGAAAGGTCAAGAGACAACGTATAATGGGCAGTTTCTTACTTTTCAGTGCTTACAACCTAAATGAAAACGTGACTTTCATCCCTTCCCTTCCTCACTCCTTTTTTCCCTTCTTCCTTTCTTTGTTCCTTCCTTCCTGCCTTCCTTTCCTCCTCAATTAAATAAAAATTTAGTATAAGTACTGCAAAGGCATCCAGAATAAAAAGATAAATAAAATATAAAAGTCTCTGATCACACAACAATCAATAATTAAGTGACAAATTATATGATGTAGAACTTAAGCCCAGATGTAACAGAGCAGGCCTCTTAAAGAAGCTAGTACTAGCAGGGCGTGGTGCCTCATGTGGGTAATCCCAGCACTTTGGGAGGCTGAGGCATGCAGATCACTTGAGTGTAGGAGTTATAGAGTTAGAGACTAGCCTGGGCAACATGGCAAAACCGTGTCTCCACCAAAAATACAAAAAATTAGCTTGCTGTGGTGGCACACGCCTGTAGTCCTAGCTACTCGGGAGGCTGAGGTGGGAGGACTGCTTGAGCCAGGGAGTTGGAGGTTGCAGTTAGCCAGTTAGCCGAGATCATGCCACTACACACCAACCTGGGTGACAGCGTGAGACCTGGTCTCGAAAAAAAAAAAAAGCTAAGCTAGTACTCATTTAGAGAATGATTATTATTAGTAGTAATAGGTTTAGGAGCTCTCATAAGTATAGGATATCTTCATTTTAGGAAATTAGTTCATAAAAAATCAGTATATTTATGTGGAGAAGTCAAAAAATGTGGGCTGGAAGTTGTACAGTTAGATGGACTCAAAGTTGGCTTTTGTAACTATGAGCAAACTGGAACTGTGTTAAAGTGAATAAAATTTTCTAGGAACATGTGGTAGGGCCCTGAATGGCAGGACTAAGTAATGCAAAGCTAGCTTATCAAAGTTATAGTCAGTAAAACAGGGTTTTATTAGATAGCGTGCTACATAAAGGTAAACATGAACATGGAAATATATAACTTCTGAGTCAAAACTGTCAAAATAAAATTGAATGTAGGTTCACTAAACACACTATGATGGCATTGGGGCAACCGGTCTTGGCTGGAGATCATGGGAAAGTTCTTGGAGATTTGTAGTTGCCCATGAGATTTGTGTAACTGTCGGTGACATTGCTGCTAAAAAGCTAATCAAATGTTTTATTCTACATCAGTGCAAAAAGATCACAGGGGCAACACTTCCTGAAAACAGTCTTGGCCAAACCACCTGTGAAGTTGAATGGAATATTCAGTTCTGTGTACCTTATGCATAGAGGGTCACCTACAAGCTAGAGCTTGCTCTGAGAATACCAGTGATGATGTTGCAGAAACAGGGTTGCATCAGAGCTAGATAAGAGATGACTATGAGAAAAGTCTGAACAATTTCAAAATTTTGAAAGATCACGAAAGAGTAAATAGATTTGTTCTTTTTTGGTCCAGAAGGCAGAACAGCATCAATAGGCACAAATTCTGCTGAGGCAAATTTGGATCCAAAATCAGAGAAAGAATTTTTAATTGGTTATTCTATAAGCAATTCAGGAAGTTTCCATCATCTCTACAATAAAGGCCTTTTTACTGAGAGTGTTCAAAGTCTACACAGATGGCCACTTGTTTGAGATGTCACTAAGTGAAATCCTGTAAGGATGGTGAGTTAAATGAGATGATCTATAAGCTTGCTTTCAATACTGAGTCCAAATACAGCCTTACTTCTTGTACCTTTTCTTAGTAGAGGAAGTTGCACAAAATGCTAGTTAAAGTAATAATAAAATTATGGGGAAGGTGGGAGGGGGAAGAATATTAAATATTCTTCTTAATGTATTATAATGATTATATATTAGTCTAAGAATACAGGGAAGATTTTGGTAGTGATTTTGGATGTTGTTTTGAATTGATTTATGTCAAGAATAGATTTCTTTATTTCATTTTCATACCAAAGTGAAAAGGGAACCGGTAGTATATTCCATACACCCTTCGGAAATAGTTGTCCTATTCCCTAGTATGGAAAGGATAAAAAATACCTAGTTGTTAGGCCTCAGGTTAGGCATTTTATTCCACAAATACTAATATTGAGCATACATGGGTCACTTTATATTTGCCAAGTATTTTTAAGAGTTATTAATTTGTCTTCATAATAACCATGGGAAAGCAATGAAGTTATATCTCTACTTAGCAGATGAAAAAACTGAGGCCACACGCATGCAGAATCACCAAGTGTATCAGTTTCAAAAGTTTTTTTCAGGGGAGGAATTGCTTTTATACTATATTTTCAGACAGTGAATCTAAGGAACCAAGTAGTTGATATGATTCATTCATTAACATTGCCCTAAACATCAGGCTGATTCTTTTTTGGAGGGAGTCTCACTTTGTGAGCTTATCTGATAATTTTATAATTATAATAATAATAATATATTTTTAAAATGTGTAACTCATTTTTGCACTCTACAAAGAAACTTAAATTATTAAATTTCATTTAACAGACAAAATAAATGTGTTATTAACTACCCCACATGCTACAAACAGTTGTTTTTACAAATCCAAGGAAAAAAATCTAAGCAAACTTGTTTACCATTGGTTAAATAAAGTTGAATTTCAAATGACATAGTTCTTATAGTATATTACTTGGCACACGGATTTATTCTAAATTGCCACATTAGCACTGAATCATCCAGAATAGCATCTGCTGGAAGACCACCAACAGAATCCCAGGGATTGGATGCAGTCATTGTAATGACAATAAACACCAAATTGGTAACTTTTGGGGCTGGCCTTTTTGTTAAAACACATTATATTTTTCAAAACTTCAGCTGATTCTATACCAGTGATCTCAATTTTCAAAAAAATTCTGTACCCTCCTGTTGCTCACTTCATGTTACTATCTGTAATCTAGTAACCATATCATATTTCAGATGATTTAAAGTTGATTTTAAGTTGCTTGAAAATAATTTGCTAATTTTGTCATGTACATTATTATAAAATTGCATTGGGAAATTACTGGGATTAAAGAATTATTATTTCAAAAACATCAAGATTGCATTAGTTTGCTATAGCTGCCATAACAAATTACTACACACTGTATGGTTTAAAAGAACCAAAATTTATTGTCTGCAGTTCTGGAGGCTGAAAGTCCAAAATCAAGGGGTCTACACGCTTGTGCTTCCTCTGAAACCTATTGGAAAAAGATAAGTTTGAGGCCTCTCTCCCAGGTTCCTGTAGCTTCAGGCATTCTTTGTCTTATAAATGGATGCCTTCTCCCTGTGTCTGTTTATACTGTCTTCCCTCAGTGCACTTCTGTCTTCTGTCCAAATTTCCCCTTCCCAACACAACACCAGTTGTATTGAATTAATGCCCACCCTAATAACTCCATTTTAATTTGATTACTTCTGGGTAGTTGCAGTGACTCATGCGTGTATACCCAGTACTTTGGGAAGTGAGGTGGGTTATCGGTTGAGTCCCAGGAGTTCAAGACGAGCCTGAGCAACATGCCAAGACCCCATCTCTATAAAAAAATTAAAAAACAAAAATTTCCAGATGCAGTGACGCACACTTGTAGTCCTAACTACTAGGGAGGCTGAGGCAGAAGGATTGCTTGAGCCTGGGAGGTGGAGGTTGCAGTAAGCCCAGATTGCACCACTACACTCTAGCCTGGGTGGCAGAAGGAGACCCTGTCTCAAAACACCAACAAGCAAAACCCAACAACAACAAAAAGCAAAAAACAAAATGTGATTACTTCTGTATGAACCCTATTTCCAAATAAAGTCACATTTTGATGTATTGGGGGTTAGAACTTCAACATACTTTTTTGGGGATATCAGGGGGAGGACAAAATTCAATCCATAACAATACTGTTACTTCTAGAAACTTGGTTAACAAGATCAAAGCAATGAAGAAAATCATGCAATTATTTGAAGAAGTTTGGCAACCAAGCTAGCAAAAAAATTTAAGCTTTTACTTTTTTATTTTTCACATTTCTTTAAACTGGGTTACTATGTGGATGCATTTCTTCTTCTTTTCCTACCAATAAATCTTAAATAATGTTATATGATATTTGATATACAAAATAATGTGACATTTTTATGTATATTATAACCTATAATAAATAACTCATTACATAGTGTTTGAGTAGTATGGAAGTTGTCTTTGTCTCTCTTGAGTGAATTCTTTTTCCTTCTGGTTAGATGTAAACAAAACTCTGAATTTGATATTCATCATTACTTTGTTTTTCTTTATATTATATACATATATGATATACATATATACATACACATGAAATACATGTGGGGTTGTATATGTAAAGTATATCTATCTGTGTATCAATCATCTTCTTCAATGTGTTGGCTGGCTCTGCAAGTTTTTGAACTTTATAAAAAATAGAATAATACTCTAGTTAGCCTTTCACAACTTGCTTTTCTTTCTTTCAAAATTAGAATCCCAAGATTCACTGACGTATCTGTTATTTATTCATTTTCACTTGCTTGTGGTGTTTCATTGAACAAATCCCCTCCCCTTGAAAATGTCTTCTTGGCTGTTCTTAGCACTTTAATCACATACATTTTAGAGTTAGCTTGCTAAATTTTAAAAGTATTTATTTAAATTTTAAGTGAAGTTTTATTGTCTGTAAGATCAATTTTGAGGAGAACTGCTATCTTAACTATATTAAGCTATCTGATCCATGAACATGGTATATTTCTCAACTTATTTAAGCATTTAAAAATGTATTTCAATTCCATCTGGAATATTTTTTCTGGTTAAAGAATACCTTTAATATTGCATTTAGTTCAGATTTGAATTAACTTTTTCTTGTCTGAAAATTATATTTAGTTTTTATTTTTGAGGACTCTTTTCCTTGAATTTAAAATTTTATAACACCAGTTATTTTCTTTTGGCAGTTTGAAAATTATTTCATTGTCTTCTAGATTTGACGTTTTCTGTGAGTAAGTCAGCCATCAGCTGCTCTGCTCATTTATGTCCTTTGAAGATTAGTATATATTTTTCCTCTAACTGCTTATAGGGCCTATGGTATGCCTAGATGTGGTGTCCTTAATGTTTATCTTGCTTGAATTATTTTTTTTCAAAATGCAAAAAGAAAACATCTTTTCTGCTTCTTTCTCATTCTTATCTCTTCTTGGACTTTATGCATAGATTAAAACTTTTAATTGTATTATCTATTTTTCTTATACTTATTTTTTTTTCATCCCATTCTTTTTCCTGACAGCTTTATCTGGGATATTTTCTATTGACATATTTTTGCCTATTGACATTATTTTGCCTATTGACAACATTTCTATTGACATATTGATATATCTTCTCATATGTCTTGGGTGTATATTTACATGCTAGGTCATCAATGGTCCCTTTAGTTCTGTGTATCTTGTAGTTAATCCCAGCCATTGAGTTCTTAAGTTCAGTTAGTATATTTATGTGTTCCAGAATTTCCAGTTTTTATAGTTTGAAACTGTCAAAATTGCCAATCTTGTTTTTTATATTTTTGAAAATATTAAGCATATTTTTCAGTCCTTAGCTGATAACTCTATTTTCTAAATTCCCTGTGGATCTGTTTCTATGTTCTGTTATTTCTCTTGGGTTTTGATTATATTATATTGCTAGATTATATTTCCGACTAATCACTGTGTTAAAAGAGTAAAGGTAATTTGAGACTTAGTGTATGTGTTAACTTCCACCAAAGAAAGTTTATTTATTTATTTATTTTTGACAGGTGGCTAAGGGCACTAGCAATCAAGGTTTCCTTTAGTTTAAATAAGTATTTAGTTCATTTGAGGCTGTTTTTGTTTTGTTCATCTTTATTCAAAAGTTTAGGAGATTTTCCAGTCCCTCTTGCTTGGAAGGCTCTGAACTTGAGTTTCTCTCCATCTATCATGAGTCTGGAAGCTGCTCTGCTCAGCATCTCAGCCTTTGTTTTAAAAACAGTAGAGGCCCATAGGGGAAAATAATCTCAAATGTAGGGTGATTTATCTGGCAGTTTATCATTTTCTGAATTTTGGCTTCATAATTTTTTACTATCTTGTTATATTTTCAATACATTGAAACATACTGTTTAAAACATTTGCCCACATATATTAGTTGCTTTAGGTTTGATCTGAAATATCTAGTCTACCATTATTGTAAACAGAATTCCCTTCCACTAATTTTTAAAAATTGAGGTTGTGTGTGTGTGTGTGTGTGTGTGTGTATTATTTCAAAACATTGTATTTATTTATTTTCCAAATCTAACTGGTCATATTTGATAGTCTCTTGGTCATTGCTCACATATCTTGACTTTTTTCTTTTTAAAATATTTATATTCATAATTATTTTATTTTCTTTTACATTTTTAGAACTCCACAGGTTGAGGAGTTTAAACTTGTGAAGTTTTTCTTCACATACACTGTGGAGTCTTTCTTCATGTGCATAGTAATTTTATTGTATTATGAGCTCATACTTTGTTGAACTTCTGTGAGAATCTTGGGGGGCTAACATGGGGGTACTTTTCTGTAGAAAGAACTTGTACTTGCTCCTGGTGGGTACTGTTGAATACAAGTTGGTACCACTGTAATATAATATCTCAGCTTCAGGTGTCTCTGGCCACAGGAAAAATATATATCTGAAATTGTGACCTGAGTGATAGTAGGCCTATAGGCTAATTCTTAGGAGAAACAATCAAACTGTTTTTTTCTTTTTTAATTATACTTTAAGTTCTGGGGTACATGTGCAGAACGTGCAGGTTCGTTACATAGGTATACACGTGCCATGGTGGTTTGCTGTACCCATCAACCCGTCATCTACATTACGTATTTCTCCTAATGCTACCCCTCCCCCAGTCTCCTACCTGCTGACAGGGCCCAGTGTGTGATGCGCCCCCACTCCATGTCTATGTGTTCTCATTGTTCAACTCCCACTTATGAGTGAGAACATGTGATGTTTGGTTTTCGGTTCTTGTGATATTTTGGTGAGAATGATGGTTTCCAGCTCATCCATGTCCCTGCAAAGGATGTGAACTCATCCTTTTCCATAGTTGCAAAGAATTCCATGTATATATGACATGTTTTCTTTATCCAGTCTATCATTGATGTGCATTTGGGTTGGTTTCAAGTCTTTGCTATTGTGAACAGTGCCACAATAAACATATGTGTGCATGTGTCTTTATAGTGCAATGATTTATAATCCTTTGGGTATATGCTCAGTAATGAGATTGCTGGGTAAAATGGTATTTCTTGTTCTAGATCCTTGAGGAATCACCACACTGTCTTACACAATGGTTGAACTAACTTACATTCCCACCAACAGTGTAAAAGTGTTCCTATTTCCCCACATCCTCTCCAGCATCGGTTGTTTCTGAGTTTTTAATGATCACCATTCTAACTGGCATGAGATGGTATCTCATTGTGGTTTTGATTTGCATTTCTCTAATGGCCAGTGATGATGAGCTTTTCCTCATATGTTCACTGGCTGCATAAATGTCTTCCTTTGAGAAGTGTCTGTTCATATCCTTTGCCCACTTTTTGATGGGGTTCTTCGTTTTCTTCTTGTAAATTTGTTTCAGTTCTTTGCAGATTCTGGATATTAGCCCTTGGTCAGAGAGATATTGCAAAAATTTTCTCCCATTCTGTAGGTTGCCTGTTTATTCTGATGGTAGTTTCTTTTGCTGTGCAAAAGCTCTTTAGTTTAATTAGACCGCATTTGTCAATTTTGGCTTTGGTTGCCATTATTTTTGGTGTTTTAGTCATGAAGTCTTTGTCCATTCCTGTGTCCTGAATGGTATTGCCTAGGTTTTCTTCTAGGGTTTCTATGGTTTTAGGTCTTAGGTTTAAGTCTTTAATCCATCTTGAGTTAATTTTTGTATAAGGTGTAAGGAAGGCATCCAGTTTCAGCTTTTTGCATAGGGCTAGCCAGTTTTTCCAACACCATTTATTAAATAGGGAATCCATTCCCCATTGCTTGTTTTTGTCAGGTTTGTCAAAGATCAGATGATTGTAGATGTGTGGTGTTATTTCTGAGGCCTCTGTTCTGTTCTATTGGTCTATATATCTGTTTTGGTACAAGTACCATGCTGTTTTGGTTACTGTAGCCTTGTAGTATAGCTTGAAGTCAGGTAGCGTGATGCTTCCAGCTTTGTTCTTTTTGCTTAGGATTGTCTTGGCTATATGGGCTCTTTTTTGGTTCCATATGAAATTTAAAGTGGTTTTTTCCAATTATGTGAAGAAAGTCAATGGTAGCTTAATGCAGATAGCATTCAATCTATAAATTACTTTGGGTAGTATGGCCATTTTCACGATATTGATTCTTCCTATCCATAAGCATGGAATGTTTTTCCATTTGTTTGTGTCCTCTCTTATTTTGTTGAGCAGTGGCTCGTAGTTCTCCTTGAAGAGGTCCTTCACATCCTTTGTAAGCTGTATTCCTAGGTATTTTATTCTCTTTGTAGCAATTGTGAATGAGAATTCACTCATGATTTGGCCCTCTGTTTGTCTTTTATTCGTGTATAGGTATGCTTTTGATTTTTGCATATTGATTTTGTATCCTGAGACTGCAGAAGTTGCTTATCAGCTTAAGGAGATTTTGGGTTGAGACAATGGGGTTTTCATTCTTTTTTTCTTTTTTTGAGATGGAGCCTCGCTCTGTCACCCAGGCTGGAGTGCAGTGGTGAGACCTTGGCTCACTGCAAGCTCCGCCTCCTGGATTCATGCCATTCTCCTGCCTCAGCCTCCTGAGTAGCTGGGACTACAGGCACCCACCACCATGCTGGGCTAATTTTTTTTTATTTTTTTTTTCAGTGGAGATGGGGTTTCACCACGTTACCCAGGATGGTCTCCATCGCCTGACCTCATGATCCGCCTGCCTCGGCCTCCCAAAGTGCTGGGATTACAGGCATAAGCCACCATGCCCAGCCAGATGATGGGGTTTTCTAAATATACAATTGTGTCATCTGCAAAGAGAGACAATTTGACTTCCTCTTTTCCTAATTGAATACCCTTTATTTCTTTCTCTTGCCTGATTGCTGTGGCCAGAACTTCTAGTACTATGTTGAATAGGAGTGGTGGAAGAGGGCATCCTTGTCTTGTGCCAGTTTTCAAAGAGAATGTTTCCAGTTTTTGCCATTCAGTATGATATTGGCTGTGGGTTTGTTATAAATAGCTCTTATTATTTTGAGATACGTTCCATCAATACTTAGTTTATTGTGAGTTTTTAGCATGAAGGGCTGTTGAATTTTGTTGAAGACCTTTTCTATATCTATTGAGATAATCATGTGGTTTTTGTCATTGGTTCTGTTTATGTGATGGATTACGTTTATTGATTTGCGTGTGTTGAACCTGCCTTGCATCCCAGGGATGAAGCCAACTTGGTATTGGTGGATAAGCTTTTTGATGTGCTGCTGGAATCAGTTTATCAGTATTTTATTGAGGAGTTTTACATCAATGTTCATCAGGGATGTTGGCCTGAAATTTTCTTTTTTTGTTGTGTCTCTGTTGGGTTTTGGTATCAGGATGATGGCAGCCTCTTAAAATGAGTTAGGGAGGATTCCTTCTTTTTCTATTGTTTGGAATAGTTTCAGAAGGAATAGTGTCAGCTCCTCTTTGTACCTCTGTTTGAAATCAGCTGTGAATCTGTCTGGTCCTGGACTTTTTTTGTTTTTTTAAACCTGGAGTCCTGGTGAAGACAGACACTTTCCTGATAGGCTTCCACTGCTAGTACACAGATGCTTTTAACACCCTTTGACTAATATTGTAGCCCATTTGAGGTCCAAATTAATGAAATTCATATCTCATGGATCATTCACTGAGTTGTAACCATGAATATATGTGCTGAGTGTGTTGGCTCAAGGAAAATAGATCTAAAAACAGATAAAGTAGCAAATTAATAGATATATAAAATAATTATTGAAGCCAGGGATAATACTTACAGGGGTCAGGTAGGTAATCCAAAGGCATGAAGTTGCTAAAAATAAGACACTAAGAACGAGTGGGCAACTCTAAAAGATTCAAATTCAAATGTAAAAATGAAGATAGCCATGAAAACATCTCCTGAAAGTACTTGACCCAGAGACTGCCAGTTTTCAACTCTGCCTAAACTCAACAAATACCTTGATAGTATACTTTACATAGACTTGAATATGTGCTATTTCCTGATGTTCCTTGACAACATCCAATTTTACATTTAAATGTGATCTATAACAATTTGACTTGCTAAGGCTAATGTATTTTTAACTGCATGCTCAGTATGGCCTTTGTTCTACATTTTTTTAAGATGCAGGAACATCTTTAACATACATTAAAAATAAATGGTCATGGAGCAAGGATTTACTAATCATAGTAAATTGAGGGAATTTGGATAAAAGATCACTTTTGAAAATTAGGGATTCCAGAGGCTAAACTTAGCAATATTCATGATTTAGAGAACAAAAGTTACTATTAAAATATTGTGCATAAAATGTTTCCACCACTAATCCGTATTATATGATGATGAGAGAAATAAGGTGAAATAGAAGATTAATGAGAAAATCAATGGTAATTTCTGTCTTCTTACTAAATAATAGTTGATTTGTATCATCACTATTAGCATGTAAGTATAAATGGGAATAAAATCAGGTCGAGAGGGAAAAGTTGTGTTGAGTTTTATGGCTCAATGTAGGCAAAGTTTAGTGCTTAATTCCACAGCTTTCCACTTATTGTGCAATCACACACTATTTTTTTTCATATCCAGACTAGATATTCAGCAAACTCTTACTATATATCAAGGAAAAAATGCTGCAGAAATATATTTCTTATTTAATTTCTACTATTCTTTTAAATGGCAGTTTGCAGAATGCATCTGGGTGTACAGCTAATGACCCGTGAGCAATAAGCAACTGTTTAAGTAAAATGCAGTATGAAAAAGCTTTTACCAAACAGCATTTTAATATTTTAAATAGATTTTCCATTGCAGGCTCTTTGTAACTGGATTAGTTCTCTGATATGTTCTGACAGAGCTGTGGTTAGGGATACTCCATTAACTTTGTCTGTCATCTTATTTTCCCTAGTATCCAGCAGAACACCCTTATATTTCATAATTTGTATTGCTATCAGTGCTGATTTGTAAATGTGCAAATTATAATTAACAACGGCTACTACTTCTATTAAATATTAAATCATTCTTGCAGCTTATGTTTTCCACAGCAGATGGAGCCCTGTGGTATGCAAATGGACTTTCCTTACATTGTCAGCAATATTTAACCTATATTTTAACTTAAAGAACACATTTTTCCCTGTTTGCTTTATGTTTTCTATAGCATTTAGGTTAATATTTATTTACGGCAGATTCCCTTTCTACCAATAAGAATTTCATAGACTATTACATCCCAGCACTGTGGTTTTGTTTCCGTTCATTAATAGCTCCTTAATCATCTAGCTTGCTTGTAAGTACAAGAACTTGTTGTTTGTACTGATGCTGCAGTATTGCATAAGAAGCATTTAGTTATATTTTAGTATGTACAGTAGAAGCAAAAATGTTGAGTACATCATCGTAGGTTTTAATTTGAAGTCCAATCTATGTGCACATTTTTCCTCCAGAATAAGCAAAAGCATTTAAGGTTTTATATTGTGTTTTAAACATTCTATTAAATGTCATCAGCCGATTCAGGAAAATGTATTGCAAAAATATTAGAGAAGTATAAAATGTGTAAATGTAATAGGTGCTTGGGACATGGAGAGGAATGTAAAAGTCCAACATTTATCAGGTAGCCATAAACTACTAAGAAACATTGATAGAATGTAACATTCTTATGATATATAGTATCTTAAGCATGAACTCTTATTTCTGGTATTTATTACAGTGCTGTTGCATTAGAAAACACTAATCCAGAATTATTGCAACCCTTCCTAACTGTGGAGTACGAATATTTTCGTTGAGGAATAAGTTCTAACTTTCTTAACAATGAAAGGATATATACTCTTTAAACCCGGCTGGAATCAGAAGTTTGTGTTTTCTTGACAGGTTTTTAATGGCAAGTTAAGACTGCCAGGGAAACCGTAGAACTCAAAGACATTAACTGACAAATTAAGCAAAGAGTAATGAAAACTTCGATGTGTTTGAATCATCATTCATTGAACTGTAATTGCCTTAGCAGCACAAAATTAAATTGTAACAAGTAAGGGTCTTGACACTTCCCGCAATTTCTAAAATAGTTTATACATGCCATGGAGGATAAACAGCAGTCACATGAAATACTGGATGTGAGTGTTTTAAATTAATTAATTATATTTATTTATTAATTGGAATCAGTCATTCAATAAGGCACACAAGGTTATTGTAACAGTCTGCCTTTTGGATTCTTAAACATAGACAAGTTTTGGTCTGCCGCAGATGATACAATTATAAGTGGGGTCTCATTCAAGGTGTTCAGCCTGTTGGTTTATGGAAACAATTAGAAATGACATGCTGATCGGGCGCGATGGCTCAAGCCTGTAATCCCAGCACTTTGGGAGGCCGAGGCGGATGTCATGAGGTCAGGAGATCGAGAGCATCATGGCTAACATGGTGAAACCCCGTCTCTACTAAAAATACAAAAAATTAGCCGGGCATGGTGGCGGGCGCCTATAGTCCCAGCTACTCAGGAGTTTCTGGGACTGATGCAGGACAATGGCGTGAACCCGGGAGGCGGAGCTTGCAGTGAGCCGAGACTGTGCCACTGCACTCCAGCCTGGGTGACAGAGGGAGACTCTGTCTCAAAAAAAAAAAAAAAAAAAAAAAAAAGGAAAAGAAAAGAAATGACTTGGCACTTATGGATCTCCTCCACCCAGCCCCCTATCCTGGGGTAGGAAGAAAGATTAGGAATACGCAGAGATAATTGTTCAGATTTTGCCTTTAGGGATGTCATTTGAGAATCTAGCTAAAAATATATTAGTTTATTTGTGACTGGCCAAAGAAAGTAAAATCTACATGGCAGGTTTCTTTTCCCTTCAAGAAAAAGTTTAAAGTTTTAATGCTAGAATACCAAAAAGAGTATTAGAATACTCAGAAAGAAAAGTATATCTGTTTTGTTGAGGACAAAAGAGAGTCAAAACAGAGAAAATATAAAACAAATGTTGGATTAATTGAAAGTTGCAGTTATGAAATTCACAAGAACTGCCTGACCAATTTTTCTGTGGGCTTTAGAGATGGTGACTTTCCTAATAGCTTGTGCTTCAGTTTTGGGTGGGAAGCTGTGATGAACATTTGAGTGAGAAAATATGTGTCTGAGTTAGAGCATCTGCTTTCATTACTTAGTTTTCCAGAGGACATTGTGAGTCAAGGAAATGAGTGGGTTTTATCCTGGAAAAGATCCAGGGGAAACTAGATCTTCTTAAGAAGACAAAGGAAGAGCAGATTTCAGCAGCTTTGAGAAGGGAACTGTGGGCGAGACTGAGTGCGGGGAGGACTCACCCTGTTGGTCTGTGGTGAGCTCTGCTCATCTGGAGGCAGTGAATCCTCCTTCAGCAGCACAGAGACTCGTTCAGGGTTCAGTATTAACCTGTTTTAAAATCTTCTCTTTAGCATATTCCAAATTGAGATGCCCTAAGACAATAGAATGCCTTTGCATCCGAGGGCTGTGCTTAATGGGCATTGCCTGAAGGTAAGGCCTCCACAGAACATTCACAGAAGCAGCACAGTGGGAAAGTGAAGAACATAAAGGACCTGGGCTCTGGGTGTGGAATTTCAGATTTACAATTCAGAGGAGTCTCCATAAGGAGGCTGAATCTTAGAGTCAAGTAATTTCATCAACTTTTTCTAAACTATATGTTCGGGAAGAGAGGAGGGGATTTGTATACCTTTCAAATAGTTTGCTTATTTTTATAGCCTGAAGAAACAAGTTAGGACCGTTAGGACCTAGTGCAAAACTGATGATTGGGGTATATGTGAGCATACATACAAAAATCTGTCACAGCAACAGAGGCTATCAGGCTAATTTCTATCCCTTCTTCATTTGGGCTGACGTTAAGGATGAAGGTGGCGTGGAGTAAAACAAAAGAGAAGCAATGGGATACTCCTGGATGAACAAGATAAAAGGCTTGTTTTGTTTTATAAATGACTTTGAATGCCTATCTCATGCTCTAGGGACCTTTCCTCATCAGTAACTTCTCATATTTGCTAAATCCAGTGTCCCTAAGACATTATTTCATTCCTTATGTATCTTTGGGTCTTTAGCCGGCAGCATCTACACAATTAGATTTAGGTCTTTTGAATTTCTGCTTATTATTTCCTATGGAAATTCTAATAGTCAAGACCTGTCCTCATGCCACCATGAGGCTAGCATATACAGCGGACACAGTGGAATTCAGTGTCCTTCGTCCCCATTATACTGCACCCTCTTTCCTGATATAACTGTCCTGTTACCTGCTTCAGCATGCCCAATTACAGCTATCTTTCCCTGGCATACCTCATTCCCAACCATTCTTCTCTTCTTGGCTTCGTCAAAATGTCTAAGTTTTGTGGTCTCTGCCCTCAGTACTTGTTACCTTTATTTAATCTTATTAGGCAAATGAAATCAAGTAAGATGCTATTGGCTGATAAGGTCTTTGGATAACATTTGCCTTTTGATAGTAGATTTTCATTTACATGGACCCAAGGGAAATGTTATAGACCCTATGCTAAGACCAGTGAGGCAAGAGCACTCTTTGCTTCCCTTCTCAACAGCAGTTTAACTAATTTGCTAAGGAAGAGCTTTGGCCTTCTAGTTAAAGTCCATGAAATTGTGTAAGGTGCCAAACCAGTGCCTTCTTTAAAAACAAACAAAACACATGAAGAAAAGCTTATCGTCACTGGTCATTAGAGAAATGCAAATGAAAACCACAATGAGATACCATCTCACACCAGTTAGAATAGTGATCATTAAAAAGTCAGGAAACAACAGATGCTTTGAGAGGATATGGAGAAATAGGAATGCTTTTACACTGTTGGTGGGAGTGTAAATGAGTTCACCCATTGTGGAAGACAGTGTGGCAATTCCTCAAGGATCTAGAATCAGAAATACTATTTGACCCAGCAGTCCCATTACTAGGTATGTACCCAAAGAATTATAAATCATCCTAATATAAAGGCACATGCACACGTATGTTTATTGCAGCACTATTCACAATAGCAAAGACTTGAAACCAACCCAAAGGCCCATCAATGATAGACTGGATAAAGAAAATGTGGCACATATACACTATGGAATACTATGCAGCCATAAAAAAGGATGAGTTCGTGTCCTTTGCAGGGACATGGATGAAGCTGGAAACCATCATTCTCAGCAAACTAACACAACAACAGAAAACCAAACACCACATGTTCTCATAAGTGGGAGTTGAACAATAAGAACACATGGACATAGGGAGGGGAACATCACACACTTGAGGCCTGTCAGGGAGTGGGAGGCTAGGGGAAGGATAGCATTAGAAGAAATACCTAATGTAGATGACGGTCAATGGGTACAGCAAACCACCATGGCACGTGTATACCTATGTAACAAACCTGCACATTCTGCACATGTGTCCCAGAACTTAAGTGTATATGTGTTTACATATATATGTGTGTATATATATGTATGTGCATATATGTGTATATGTGTGTATATATACACTTATATATATACACACACACACACACACCAGAAACACAGTGAAATAAATGTCAGTCTTTTAGCACATTGACCAAAATAATGCTTGCTCAAGCATCTGTAGTTTTATGCAAACCCAGTATTAGGTCTAATAGAAAGTAAATAGCCGGGCGCGGTGGCTCAAGCCTGTAATCCCAGCACTTTGGGAGGCCGAGACCGGCGGATCACAAGGTCAGGAGATCGAGACCATCCTGGCTAACACGGTGAAACCCCGTCTCTACTAAAAACTACAAAAAACTAGCCGGGCGAGGTGGCGGCGCCTGTAGCGCCAGCTACCCGGGAGGCTGAGGCGTGAACCCGGGAGGCGGAGCTTGCAGTGAGCTGAGATCCGGCCACTGCACTCCAGCCTGGGCAACAGAGCCAGACTCCATCTCAAAAAAAAAAAAAAAAAAGTAAATACTAAATATAGGTAAAATTACTCTGCAAGGCATATAGCTTTCAAGAAAATTAAACTCTCCTTGCTTTCTTTATGTTCCTAGTGTTTTATTTTAATTTTTTGTATATTTTGCTTTTGAAAACCTTCAGTGTTTTTGTTATAGATAAGCATGTTCTGTGGAAAACTTGACTTGAGAGAAAGAAGCACCATGCCAAAAGCTTTTTTTCGAGCAAGGTAGAGGGGAAAGCATAATTCAATAACTTTGCAAAATGCTGCAGATCCTATCTAAATTTTGAAGATTTGCAGCTCATCAGTGTATTAAAGGCCCCGAGAAGTCCTGTAGTGAAAAAGCCTGTTTAAATTTGTTTAATTCGGTGTTTTCTAAATGTGTAATTCTTTTGTTCATAACATTCTGGGGAACTAGTTTCCCAATTAACACAATCATGGAGGATGGAGAGGGGTGGTGGCATGCTGCTGTAGACATCTGCTTGTACTCTAATTACTTTAGTAGAAAAGAAAGGAGAAAATGTTGTGTCGCAAGCCACTGTAGACAGCCAGTAAACACACCCATTTTTTTTTTTCACTCATTCATTTACTTTTCAAGAATTTCCTAAATATCAGGCATGTAAACAAGGCTGAATAAGGAGTTGAGCCCCCCACTGACAAAATCCAATCTTGCCCTTGAGGTGTTTAGAAGCATGTTGGGAAAAAATTACATATTAAAAGTTGTCTAGGCAGCACATACGTGACTGAATCAATGATCAGTGGTGAGACAACGTCTTCCAGTGCTTGAGTCCTGACTTCCTGGGATTTGCAGGGACTACTGGATGCTGATGACCTACTGCTGCTTGGACTCAGCCACGTCTATGCAGACATCCAGTCTCAGTAAAGAAACAACCAAACAAAAAAACACCACTTCAAAGACACTTTCAATCTGTTAGAGCCTTAAGCTGGAGGTAATACTTCCTTTCTCTGAAATTGAGGAGAAAGCATAGGGCTTGGATTCATAGAACTTCAATTTGAATCCTTTCCCCATCCTTCATAGCTTTGTGTTTGGATATATCCCCTGACACTGCAAGGTGCAGTCGCTGAGGATACTGTTATTTCTGTTTTCTAGGATTTTGATCTAGAAGGATCCTGGGACGATCTAATGAAAACAATTGTATAAATTCATACAGAGTAAAATTCTATGTAAATTTTAGGTGTTATTTTTATTATTCTTGATTCTATTATTCCTAAACTAATCAAAATAATGACTCAATATGTGAGTCATTATCATGTGTTTTCCATTTGTCTTCTCCTTAATCTTTACAACAGCCCTAAGTGTTAGATACTCTAATTATTCCATTTTACAGATGAGGAAATGGAGGATGGCAGAATTTAAATCAACGGTTTAAGCTAAATATTTTTGTGTGTGGCTAGATCTCTACCATGTTCAGCAAATTTGGAATTCATTCATTCATCCATCTGATGTTATTAAGCACCTACAATGTACCCTGTATCATTCCAAGTCCTAGTTATACAGTAGTGAACAAAATGGATTAAAATTCACATCTTTGTGGAGTTTAAATTCTAGAGAGGAAGAAGGACAATAAGTGTAAAAATGTGTAAGCTATGTAGAATGGTAGAAAGCAATGAGTACTGCTGTGGAAGAAAGGGCAAGAGGTATTGGGAGTGTGGGAAGAAGCAGTGACATATAATTTTAAATGAGTTAAACAAGGTTGGCCTGCTGAGATGGTGACTGTTGAGCGAAGATTTGAAGGAGGGGAGGGAATTGGTCTTGCAGATGTTGGAAGGAAGAGTGTTCCAGTCAGTGGGGACAGCGAATGGTAAAGGTGCTGAAGAGTGAATATGTTGAGTGTGTTTGAGAACCAGTGTATTCAGTGGGGTTAAAATGTGCCAGGGGAAGGAACAGCCACATCAGGGAGGCTGGAAGGTGTGCGACCTATAGACCACTGCCAGGGCCCTGGCTTTCTGTCTTCAGAGAATGGAAGACATGGGAGAGTTCTGAGCAGTGAAGTGATGTGATCTGATGTATGTTTCAAAAAGATCACATTGGCCATTTTGTTGAGAATACACCCTAGGGGTTAAGGGAGGAAGCAGGAAAAAAAAAAAAAAAATCTCATTTCTGGTACAAAATAAAGTGAATTAGAATGTGCTTCCAAGTCTCATTTGGTGTATATTAAACTGGTTAGTTCATTTTCCATATAGCAAAATGAGTATGCTGGGGAGGCCTTTTTGAACGTCTATTTATCTTGACCAAATACTTTCTTCTAGCATCTTGAAGTCATTTATTTGGCTGTGTTGGTGCTATAACCAAAATGAGTTTTTCTATAATAGTGATATAAATCCTGGAATTCCACTAGAACATTAGATTAAATAGGCCTTTTTTTTTGTGGGGTGGGTGGGTAGTGTATTCCATCTACTTCTTATCAAAACCAGTGTAAGTTCCAGTATAGACTGGGTGGTGATTTGAAAACACCACCTGTTCAGGTTCCACCTGAAGGTAGAATATAGACAAATAGTAGAGTATCATTAGAAACTGTATCCTGCTATGGAAAATTAGGATCAGAATCATGATCTTTTAAAAGCAAGAAGCAGAAAACTGACACATTAGAAATTTGAATTCTTTTTGAACTCATTTTAATCATTGATATTATTATCCAATTCCTAGCTCTCAGTCCCACAAAACTCAACCTGGATGAAGAATTTGATGTTGTTTTTACTGAGCTGATAGAAGTAGAAATCACATAACCTTGTAGTAAGCTCATTTATGGATATTCTAGTAACTTTATGGACCATACTTAGGTTAATGATAAAGCAGAAATGCCATTAAAGTAGAATACTGTTAGTTAATCCACTGGTGACATGCATTAGTGATACTTGAAAAGGAACGAGGAGTTTTGTGGTTTTAGCTCATCCCCTTATTAAGATTTGTAGGTGTTTTATATGAACTTACTCTCCCATTCACCCTCGACAAATGACTCAGATCCCTTTAGCCTACCAGGAGACATGCTCAAGAAGGCTTTCTGTTGATGGAACATGACTGACTTGTTTTCTTTCAAAATGCAATACAGTTCCTTTGGAATTACAAGTATACTATGTGACCAAGAAGCAGCCTCAGTTGAAATACAGATGTCATGGTTTATTGGAAATGTGAATCATATTTTCTTTATTTACTTAAGAGTTCATGTTTGGGAGTGGAAGTGTAGCAGAGAGAGATTATTTTAAAAATTATTGAATTAATCTGAAGTTCTTCCTCTTCATATTTGATTTATTTTATTTTTTCTGAGAATTGGCCAATGCCTTCATGAGAGATATGCTCAGGAAATGACAGTCAATTGCCTGAGAGAAATATCTGTGTTTGAAGAATGGAGGAAGGGGCCAAGGGGACAAGTAAGGCAGTCCTATCCTTTGAGACTGTAGTCAGAGATTTAGCAAGAAATTAGAAATGCACAATGTATAGTTTAAGCACATGTATAGTTACCTGAACTCCAGAGTCATTTTAAAACAAAGTAGTTAAGAGGGTATAAATGTTAGTATTCCATTGCCATCCCTGCCACCACAAATCTACAGCCTACTATTTTCCTACCATACATTTCCTAATGATGCTTCTGTTGATAGAAAGCCCCAGTCATTTTTTATTAATGGATGCTGTGACTTCGTCCCACTCTCTTTCCATTGGCACAGCATTTACTGATTAAAGATGCTGGGTGAGTCAGAATATTCCTTGCATAATGATTGGTTACTTGGAATGGGTACCAGCTCTTCCTTTGTGATAAAGAACAGTGTATATAAATAAGGGTAAGAGATTTTCTTGATGTTCAAGGTCTTTGGTCGCTGAGTTACAGACTATAAATTTCCTGGGCCACATTCTAGATGCGGAACTTCCATAGAAGTCAACAAAAGTTTTGTAAAAAAAAAATTAACATCAGGAAAATGCACTATTATTATTTATTATTATTTATTTTGGCTGCTCTGAAGATAATTTGATGCATAAAGTATTGAAGAAGTTTTGAGTTTTTTCAGTGGTTCATTTTCATGCAAATGTTTATCACATTTTTGAGTATTGTTTTCCTCTATCATATATATTTCCATCTTCCATGGGTAAATCAACATCTTCATCCATATTGCACATTCAGCGGCTGTAAATTCAGCCTGTATTCTCATTAAATGTTACGAATATGTGATTTTCATTTATGATTTTAGCGGGTGTTTCTGAAATTTCCACAGCAGCATCTGGCCAGGAAATAGTGTCTGTGAATCAGAATTACTACAACTAATTTTATTTTTCTTTTGTAGACTTACTTCTCTAATCCTTTCCTAGCAAACAGGAGGCGATTTAGATTCCTTTCTATTTTAATTCTCAGAGACTCTGCTCATCGACAGACTTGAGGTTTGATTTTGCTTTTCTGGTATGTATGGTTCAGGGAAGAGTGGAAGCAAATCTTGCATCCTCTCCTCTTCCACCCTGTCAACACTCACATCTAGGCCACCACCATGGTTTTATCAGACTAGCGGGAGCACATCCTAAGAGGTTTTTCACTACATGCAGCTTTGGTACCTTCTAATCTCTCACTGCTGCTGTTAGAATGATCTTTTAAAAATGCAGATATTATCCTACCTCTCCCTGCTTAAAACCCTTTGTATTGTCCTTGAGATAGAGATCAAATTTCTGAACATAGCTCATGGGGCTCTGCATATTTTGGTCTCTACTTGCCTCTCCAGACAATTATCCCACATTCTTCCTCACTCTTCATGTTCTAAACACAGGAACCTGCCACCAGTTTCCCAAATCATCACTTTCTTTCACCTCCAGGTCTTCATATATGCTGCTTGCTTTGCAAGGACAGTCATTCTCCTCTATATGCTCCTGCATATAGCCTGCTCATCCCTCAAATCTCTGCTTGAATTCCTCTCTGCTGACAGGCCATTCTTAATGCCATTGATAGGCCCTACATTCCCAAGGTATCTTGCACTTGACCTTTCAAAATAGTCATCACACGTGTAACCTTTTGTTTAATGTCTATCTTCCCCACCAACTGTGCCAACCGCTATCTTTCTGAGGCTCATGACTCTATCTGTGTTATTTCTGTATCCCCAGAACCTTGCACAAAATAGTCATTTGCACACCTAATAGGTATGTAATAAATGTTTGTTGATATCACTTTAGTCCTAATTCAACTGCTGTGCTCTGTGACTCTGTTTCTCTCCTATGATTGGAGGCATGTTTATCTTTTTTTTTTTTTCGGAGACAGTGTCTTGCTCTGTGGCCCAGACTGGAGTGCAATGATGCAATCTGGGCTCACTGCAAGCTCTGCCTCCCGGGGTTATGCTATTCTCCTGCCTCAGCCTCCCGAGTAGCTGGGACTACAGGTGCCCACCACCACGCCTGGCTAATTTTTTTGTATTTTTAGTAGAGACAGGGTTTCACCACGTTAGCAAGGATGGTCTCGATCTCTTGACCTTGTGATCTGCCCGCCTCAGCCTCCCAAAGTGCTGGGATTACAGGAGTGAGCCACCGTGCCCGGCCATGTTCATATTTTTCTAAGGAAAGGGTGGGATATTCTTCATTTGAGACTGCACAGATACTCCTCATCCTTCATCCTTCCTCTCTGGAGCTGCTTTCTGATCAAATTTTCACCCTAAAAGCACACTCCATTTGGAATGAGGAAACATCCTCATGTGATTGGGATGGCCACTAGCCTAAGAGATGGGAGCCTTGAGTTTGGATTCTCGCATGACATTAGCTGGGCTTTTAATCCTGGGCAAATCATGTGATTTCTCTGGTCCTTATTTCCCTGGGCCACAAAATGAAATGTGTGGACTGGATTGAAGCAATGGGCTCCTCTGTGATGCTAAGAGACCTTCTTGTGCACTTTAGAGATAGGTTAGGTTAATCTCCTCTAATGGGATACAGAAGAGAAAAAGATGGAAAGGTAAACAAATGGCAATTCAGCATGTCTTCCTAGAGTGAATACTAGATTTTGACCAAGAGAGGGCTGAGAATGGACTGTTTCCTTCAACACATGCCTTCCCTTTCCCCGTAGCTCTATGGTTCAGGACAACGGTCTGGGGGAGCTGCGGCTCAGAGAGGAAGCTGGTAGAGGCCACAAAAGAAACATTTTTCCTCACATGGATTAGTGGAAGCCAGAATAGTGTATGGCAACACTGTGAAGTTGTGTGTGTGTGGGGGGCGGGGTTGAAGAGGGGACCGGGGAGGGGTGGGTGAGGTATTATTGTCTGCCATCTAACCATCTAACCGTAGTGTCTTTATTTACATAATAGATATATTTCTGAATGTATAGTAAGTGAAAGAATAGGATTTAGAATTAGACTGAGTTGGGTTTAAATTCCAGCTCTATCACTTTGGGTTGTGTGTGCATGAGAGAGAGAGAAAGAGAGAGAGAGATCCATGGCAAATGATTTGATTTCTATTAGTCTCACTTTCCTCCTCCATACATTTACGGTAATAACTACTTCATGGAGTTAAAGACTTTAAAAATAATATTTGTCAGATGGGTCCTTTGTGTCTAGTTAGCATGCATTTCCTCTTCTGATAATGCCATTCTCTTCTAGAGGAGCTGCTTCTCTCTACTTAGATCATGTCTGTGATTTATAGGGAATGCCGATCATGTAGTAACTGCTTACTCTATAGAAGCCCACTGCCATTCTCCCCAAAGCAAAGGATCTGTACATGAGCTAAGCCTGGACAATCAGGAAATAGCCCTGGATTTTTGAAATTGAAGCTGGGATGAGCTTTTCTGGTGGTGAAGGTGAGAAAGTGCACACTCAGAAGCTGCTGGCAAGTGGGGCCCTGGTGTCTCAGAGAATCCTGATGTGCAGTAGGAGAAGACACAATAGAGGCAAAGGTAAGGAGAAGACACAATAGAGGCAAAGGTAAGGAGAAGACACAATAGAGGCAAAGGTAAGGAGAAGACACAATAGAGGCAAAGGTAAGGAGAAGACACAATAGAGGCAAAGGTAAGGAGAGGGTGTATCCTGCTGTCATCAAACCTTTGTTTCTAGTCATTTCCAATTACAACTACCTCCTTATCTGAGTCAATAAATTTACCTTTTTCTTAGGATAGCTCAAATTATTTGCCTGCATTTACATGTATAAGAGTCAGGATTCATAGAGTAACATGCTGTAGGTCCTCAGGAAATTAGTTTTCTTCCTCACACAAATATGATAATTTTTTGTGTTTCTTTTTCAGATAGGCCTAGGCATCATGGGTTGAAAAAATCAAGAGTTACTATATTTTAAAATCCAAGTTTTTAAAAAATTAGTGATTTTTTTTTTTTTAGTTTCCCCCACAGATTTAACTACTAACCTCAGTGATATTTTTATATTTTGAGGATTAAAAAATATAGAAGGTATAGGTACTTTAATATTCTAATGTATGCTATTGCCAGAGTGTAAAGGTAGCATAATATTTCTAAGTGATTTCATAATAAGTAACTAAAACTTTTGTTTATATTCTTTTCTTTCAATTCCACTTCTAGTCCTCTATCCTAAGGAAACAAATCTGGCTGTGAACAATGATATATGATATATGTTCAAATGCATGTATGTATGTATGTACATATTCATAAGGGTGGAAAGTAAAACAATTTAACGAATGCCCAAATCTTAGGTGTTATTTAAACTCCATGCAGCCCTTTAAATAATTTTTAAAAGAATATTTGTTGGCATGAGGAAACTCTCATATGTTTCAGTGAAAAACAGGCCATAAAACCATATGTACAATATAATGGTGATTTGTAATAACATCACCCCCACCTCCCACCCCACAGCATATATGTACATGTTCAGAGCTATACAGTATAACAGAAACACCAACATCCATCTTCCCTGGGCAATAGGATTCCTGGTGTATGGAAGACACTGTGATTGACTCCTCAGTATCCATTCCATCATCCTTCCTACCTCTACACCACATGCAACAGCTGTACAACTTGGTGAGACTGACCTCTACTTGAGTTTTGTGGGTGGAACTCATATCAATTTGGAGGGTCAATTGGAACAAATCAATTGGGAGAGTCTAATCCCTCTACTTATGGTTTTTAGGTTAGAGGTGGACACAACCCAGGCCCAAGCCATTTTGTGAATAGTATTATTAACATTTTGGCCTTTTAGAATTTTTTTAAAAATTGGAAGTGCATAGATATTTAAGGTATACAATGTGATGTTTCGATATGCATACAAAGTGAACTAATTACTGCAATCAAACTGATTAATGTATCATCTCTTCACTTAGTTACCTTTTGTGTGTGTGTGGTAAGAACACAAAATCTACTCTCTAACCAAGTTCAACTATACAATACAGCAATATTAACAATAGGCCCCATGCTGGACCTTCAGTCTCTACAACTTATCCATCCTATAGAACTGAAATTGTGTATCGTTTGACCAACATTTCCCTATCTCCCCAATATCTTGGCCTGATTGTCTGGCTCAGAGACAGGCATGTAACTTTATTTGGTCCAATGAGATATAATTGAAAGACTTTTATTCAGTGTTTGCATGAGGGATACCCATTCTTACTCCCTGGACATGGATGAGGAAGCATGAAGTCTTGGGTAATATTGAAAGATATTTTGTCTCCCAGGGGAAAGCAAGCCTTAGGGTGAACTGACACACAGAGGCAGAGTAGAGAGGTGGAATGAGACTTTGTATCTGGTGACATTGTCAAGTCTCTGAATTAAAATAACACTAAAGTTTGCCCCAGTTTTGGGATGAGCTAACATATTGCCTAATCATTTAAGGTAGATGGCATTGAGGTTTTATATCAAAATAAAACTGATGAAACTTAAATAAAGTGATTTTTATTTTATTCTTTATGTTTTCCAGTATTTTAAAAAGATTTTCTCACTGAATGCATATGGCTTTCATAATTAGAAAAGATTGTTTATTTACAAAATTGTTATTAGCTAAAAACTAGCAAAAACCCGTTAAGTGCATCTTCTTCTCTTCTAGTTCACTCTTCTCCTTCTCAACCTCCTTCAATCCTTTTCCCCAAATTCCCACAAGAGCCAGAGAAGCCAACAAAATGTCAAAATTTTGTCACTTCATTAATTAGGAGATGAATTGGGTGAGGCACAACCTACATTCTGTGAAATTGATTGGCAAGTGACTGGCAGAACTACCCTGTAGCTAACAGGGCAATGACAGAGACAGGGTTGATTATCACTGTGTGTCTTATTTTAAAGGTATAGAAACATGGGAAGATTCACGGTGACACTGACTATCTTACACTGAGGGAAGCAGCTCCAAAGTCAGGATCTAGAACTCCTTTACCTCATTTGGCAGTGTGGTCAAAGGAAGAAAGTCCATTCACAATCTAGATCTCAAAAGCTAGAAGTAACTATAAACTAGACATGTACTCACATGGTATCATATTGGTTAGATTGTAAGGCATGGTACAGTAGAGAGAGGCAGGCATGAGCCCATTTAATCAAGGAATCCGTGAGCAAATGGTGACTGTGAAGAGAGAAGTAGTCCAGAATTTGATTGAGAAAGTGGTTCAGAAATGGTACTGGAGGGATAAAGGGGCTGGTGGCCAAGCACCTTTAAGAAGTCCTGTGGATAGCTGTGATAAATACTGCCTTGGGGAAGGAAAATGCTCTCTGGTAGAATCTGCCTGGTGATAGCACCTAAATCTCTGTCCCTCACACCCCAATGCTCTCTGGTTCTAGATTATATGTGCTATGAGGCTACCATTAAATAGATATGAAATCTTAGGTTAGTCACTTAACTTCTCTACCCTTGAGGTGTCTCATCACCTCAAGGTGATGAGGCTGAGAGTTGGATCAGAAGACTTGCAAGGGACCCTGCCAGCTATAATATTCTACAGTTCTGCAATTGGTCCATCCATCTGCCCATTGCACAAGTCAGCCAATGAAGAGAGCCTTGGAAGCTTGTGCCTTCGGGAGCACAGCATGAGGAAGGCATCCTCCCAAAGTAGTGCTCCTGGGGAAATGGGGCTTTTGAAGTTGAAGCTGCTCTCCTTGCAGCTGCTCTGCAGAGGGAAAAAAACCTGGATTTTAAAGAAGCATTTTTTTTTTAATTTAACAAAGTTAACTCACAGCTGCAAACAGCACAATGAAAGCACATTTTCAAATAATCAGATGCTTTTAGGGCCTCCTTCTGCTGCCAGAACAACTTCAGTCCAAGCTTCTGCGGGATTCCTTTCAAGGCTTCAGCCTCAAGCACCAACCGTCCAGTGGTGAAATGGGGCCTAAAGCTGTTGGTGTCAGAAAAGAGGCAGAAAGTTTTATGATCTCAGGGAACCTAAAGGCCTCAGCTATTTGTTTGTTTGTTCTGTTCTAATTAGGATGCATTACATATTTTTGAAAGGCATCTAATAGCTAATAGGTTGTTTTTATAGGGTCATTTCATTAAATACTTTAAAAAAATGTTCAGTGATCTTTTAAATTCCATTTAATCAACTAATTTTTATTTTATAACAGTAATAAAATGGGAGCCCATGCATTTGCTAAAAGGTGCTTGCAATAATCAAGGTCTAAATTATGCTAGGTTCTGAATGTCCACCTATATTCGGTACATTGATTTTTAGATGAGGATGATATATATTTAGAAGGTTGTTTAAAATCCTCTACTTCACCATGATGCATTTGCATGTGAATTTCTACATGTTGTTCAGGTTGCTGAATTGGCCTTAAAAGAAAAATATATAATATTGTTGAATAACTTGAGAAAAGCCTACTAAAATACTTAACACATTGGAGAGGCCAACTTTGTCTAAGAGGATGAAGGTTCTTCATCGTGAGCTGCTGAAGGCCAAGAATCTCTTTGATCACTGGGGTTGGGCACATGGATTTATAGCTAGGTGACCTAAGCACAAATCCCTTCTGGGATACCTGTTAATGAGATGACTTTGAATAAGGCTCTTTATCTTCTAGATTTCTTGCCTGTTCAGTATCGAGCATCTCTTAATTTATGTAATACCGTTTTTGAACTTAGTGATATTTTCAGAATCAGAAATGTGGCTATGATTGAAAGACAATTTGTTCTCATAATTAATGACTATGCTGTCTTATATTGGATTTTGAAGATAGCTGTACTATTATTGTCATAACTAAGAGTATTGGGTAGAACCACATCATGTTGTTAAGGCCTCAGCCTGTCTTTCTTTAATCTGACAATTATAATAGCAATAATAATAATGTCAAACACTATACCAAGCTCTGTCCATGTAATGACTCAATACTTTAATACCCATGATGACCTCTGTGGTAGTTACTGTTTCTAGTTCCCTCTTATAAATGAAGACACTGAGACACAAAGAGGTTTAATGATTTGTTCAAGGTCACACAGCTTTATAATAGAAGGAACATTTGAAGTCAGGCATTTGGCTCCAGGGTCTGCACTCAACCCGCTTCCTATATGATCCTTTTCTTGACTATGAATTAAGTGTTGTCACAAGCTATCTTGACATACAATATGCCGTCTTAAAGGCCTAAAGTATGGGCTATATATTATAGTTTGGAACATGTATTTGTCTTGAGGTTTGCTGTATTGTTTTCAATTGGTATTGAGGAGAAGGTATATTTAGGAATTAAAAATATTCCCTATTAAGTTTATGAGCATTCAGGCACAATATCTTCAATTCTGATGTAGATATTGTTTTCTTTGTAAGTTGGAGGAAAGTTCACCATATCATAACATGTCAGCCAATCATAAGTCAAAAATCATTTCCATGAATATACCTGTTACCATATGAGCACTGCACAAGGTACAATTTCCAGAAAATAAGAATTTCCTTTTGACAAATATTTGTTCCTGCCTTATTGAAATTTAAGGACTGACAAGACATGTCACATAAAAACCAAAGGAACAAAGACAACCAGAGAGTGGGGGAAAACATACGTATAGATACCACAAGTATATATGCCACAAGTATAGTCCATTAGCACATCCTTTTCCTAAATATCTTTCAATCCATTTCCCTACGCAACCCTTGCCCTTTGCTTCCCCAGTCCTGACTCAGATCCTGAACACTTGCTCCTACAGCACTGCAGTAGCCTTCTACTTAGTTTCTCTTCCTCCAATATTGTCCCTTCTTTTCTCTTTTATACACCTTCTCCAGATGACCTTGCTGAAGCAGAAAACTGACACCATCACAGTTCTGCTTAGAACCCTGAACTGACTCTTCACCAGCATACAATAAAGCTCAGACTCTTTAGGGGGACATGCAATGCCCTCCACAAAATCCCCTGCCCATTTTGCTAGCCTCTTCTCTGATGCACTGTGTCCTTCAAGCCTTGCTCTTTCGAGCATATGGAATGGCTTTTCTGGTCTTGTTTGCTGGGAAAAACCCAGTGAATTCTCTCAGACTGAATTTAATCATCGCCTCATTGGAGAATCCTTCTTTGACCCCCTGCCTTTAGTCAGAAACAATTCTCTTACCTCTGTGCCCCCATAACACTTTATTCAGACCTTATAACTCTTCTCATGATGTTTAATAATTCCCTGGCTACATGTGAATCTTCCCCACCAGAGGGAGGGCTCTGTAAGGTAAAACTTGTCTTCATATTTCTATCTGCAGTATCTAATGCAGTGCCTGGCACAGAAAAGGAGTTCAATAAATGATTATAGATTGACTAATGAATGGGTGAATGAATGATGGAACAAATCCTATTGCTTGAGTAAAGAGTGAATTTTGGAAGTTTTCTGTATTCTTCAATGAACTAACTGAAATATCGGTTCAATTGGTGTAAAAACTCTAACATGGACTAGATAGAAGCAAGTGTGGGTTCTCATCTCCAGTGTCACTAATTAGCCCTGTGGCGTGGGACAGATCACTTAACCTCTTGATGCCTCAGTATTGTCCTCCAGAAGATTAGGACATGGATATCTAAAACCCCCAGCGTTGCCTTTAGGATCAAATAAAACCAATTTATGGTCAAAATGTTGTTGAAAACTACAAATGATAAAACATTTCAACAAAATTTCTTAGGACTAGACCTCTTATATCCAATTCGATGCTTTGGAGGCATAACACATATATGTCTCCCTGCTTCTTATTTTCTCAAGGTCCTCTGCGTGTTCTTCCTATAATTGCTCTGGGTCACTGAAGAGGCTCAAGAGGGTTATATTTAGTAGGTCAGTATATTCACAAGCAAGAACTAGAATTGTAAAGAGATTCTTAGAACACATTTATTACAAAAAGAGTATTTCTGTATTAGACCATCAAAAGTCAAAGGCATAATTTGAAATGATGAACGTATCCATTTTAAGTTATACAATACTTTGCCTAGTTAATATCACTGTAATTAGTCATAGTTCCTATAATTTATTGAAAAAGATGCTGATTCCCTCTAGTGTACTGCAGTGATGAATGTTGGAGGACCAACTTTGGAAGCTGGAAGCTGGAATCAGGAAAATGAGTAACAGTTGGAGAATTCGTATGTAAATCAATAATACCCTTTCTTCTTCGTTTTGAAACCAGGATTTTCATCACACACTGCAAAATCAGAGCACTCCCACAAGTTAGAACTGTCACCACATTCCATAGAACTAGGCAGGCCATTTCTACCATAGAAAATGTTAAAAATCCTCTCAAACATTTGAGTAAATCTCTAGTAAATATTTAAACTCTGTATAACTAGTCACAAATAAATTAAGCTGATTTTATGCAGTCTCTCTAATTAGAAGGGCACAGCATTTGTTGAAACGTGATTAGTATTATTCATTAAGCAAAAAATTCTCATTTGTATCTTATTATCACTATTCTGCATAAACCAACACAATTTGTCATGAACTCCCTCATTTGCTATATCCTCAAAAAGCAGATTATGCTTATTTTTCATTTGGACAGTGGAAAATCAAGCCAGGTGTTTGGCAGCACCAGAGTGTTCAGGTGTAACTGTGCCAGTGATGGCACATTACGAGCAGCGTGGATGAAGGATGAGGCATGGAGAATCTTGGGACCGAGGTGCCTTGAGGCCCATCCCTTCCGAGTGCCCCTGCTGATGAGACAGGTGTTGTACTGGGCTGCTGGGAGGGGAGGAGGAGACAGGAAAGAAACTTTTTTGTTAAGTCAGATCTTTCCCCTTCCATCAGAACCTGAAAATTCTTGCTTGGATTCCTGCTGCATTTGAGCTAGGGGCATGTGCACTGTAAGACCTCCACAGCAGTAGCTTTGTTTAAAATATTTCCAAAGCATAAAAATTCAGCTCCATGATTTGTCTAGAACTGTCTGTCTGTCTAGACACATAAGCACTGTACATATTTGGCTTTTCAAACTTACAGATATTGACAGATAAGACAAAGACTAGGTTATATTATCTGGCCGAGTGGGAACTGCTGGCTGCTTTTCCTCCTCTGCAATCTATTCTTTTTGTCTTTAAAATCTTCTTTGTTCTCCAGCTCAGGTTAGAGACTCCATTAGGGCTTGTGACTGCAGCTGCTTTATGATTCTGATAGAAATAGGGATGTGAATGCTGTAGGGTCTATAAAATAGTGGACTGATGATAGGAAATTATTTTTTAAGGAAGCAATGCTCTTAAATATGCTACTTCAAATCCTGTCTATTCTCTTGGAACTTCAGAGCTATAAAGGACTGGGCACTCACTATTTGGCCTTGAAGTGTGTCAGTTTCTCTTTTTGTCTACCTATTTTTGTTTGTTACTTCATTATCATCTCTTGCTTTTGTAAATACTCTGCTTTCTGTAGGCTGTCTCCATACTCCTTCTGATATGGTTGATTTTCTGAGAGACCAGACTTGTGGAATGGTATGGGAATGATATCCAACAAGAAAATGTTGGAGAGAATGGAGATATTTCCTTAAAAACACACGCAGCATAGGAGCAGGGTATAATGGTGGTCTTTATATGTTGGCATGGCTGCAGAAGTCTCCCTAAAGCAGGCAGGAGGAAGATACAGGGTGGCAGATTACAGCTTAGCTTGAAGAAGTGCTCTCTAAACAGAACTGTTCAGACATGAGCAGGCTAAACTGTGAGGTGGAGAGCTCCCTATCACTGGAAATAGTTAAGCAGAGTTTGTAGTGAGAGCTTGAACTAGATGAGTTTCAAGTTCCTTTCTATCATAAATATTTGATGATTCTCTTTTTGTGGAAAGATTTGTTCAACTGCCTCCATCAAGAAAGTTGAGATAACTTCAATGATGATAGACTTTCAAAATATTCAGAAATCTCAAGTCCTGCTCTTCACTGCCTCACTTTTCCTCAAGACTGCAAGGAAGGCTACCTGCTACTGCAGGTTATCTGGCAAATGTTCTGTTAACACCTGGAGTGACTGGTCATGCTGAGAAGCCAGTATAATGCATGACACTTATAACTTCAATTTTAGGGTATCCTTGTCAAGATTTCCAATTGAATCCTGACTAATAGACTCAAGGACTCCTATGCACTCCTGTGTGGTCAAGGCACAACTACAAAGATATTAATGGCCCATGCAGAAAGCATCATTCTTGGACTCACAACATTTTCTTTGTCTTTTCCGTGTATGAGGACTTGTCTAAATACAGGCTTCAGGTATTACATTTTGGCTGTAACTATTTTATGTAACTAGCAGGGAGATTTATAAAGTGAAAAGACTTTGGAAAATCCTGAGACAGGGACTCTCAATGTGAGGTGAAATTAATTGCAAATTAAAGGGACAAATACATTATCTTCCCAAGTGGAAAACTAGTTGTGAACCTAGATTATTGGACAGGAGAGCAAAAATCATGAAACTTTTAGATGAGATTTCTTGAATTGTGGTTAGGGACTACCTACTAGTTGAAATACAGATTCTTGAGCCCAGCCCCAAACCTATTATAGTAGCTTTTTATTGCTGTGAAACAAATTACCACTAACTTAGCAGTGTAAAGCAACATCTATTTATTATCTCATAGTTCTGAAGGTCAGAAGTCCAGGTGGGCTTGCCTGGGTTCTCTGCTTAGGATTTCACAATATTAGAATGAGATCAAGTTTAGAGTCTCACAAGGCTACATTCTTTACTGAAGGCTCTGGTAGGAAAATCCAATTCCAAGCTCATTCATGCTATTGGCAAAAATCAGTTATTTGCCGTCTGTCAGTGGGGGTTACATTCTGCTCCTGGAGGCCACCCACTTTTTTTTTTTTTTTTCCATATGGCCCCTCCACCTTTAAACCAGCAAAGGCACATGAAGTCCTTCTCGCCTTTAGAATCTCTCTGACTTCCTCTGTCATATGTCAGAGAAAACTCTGTGCTTTTAAAGGAGTTTTATGATTGCATTAGGCCCACCCAGATAATTTAAGATATTCTAAGGTGCACTGACTTGAGACTTTAATTATATCTACAAAATCCCTTCTCAGCAGTATGTAGGTTAGTATTCGATTAAATAAAGAGGGGACTGGAGTCTTTGGGGTGCCTCTTTTGAATTATGCCTACCAACCTACTAAATCAGAGTCTCTTCAGTGAAATCAAAGAATTTTTTTAACAACACTCCAAGAGATTTGAATGAATAATAAAGATTAGAACTGATTTAGAAGGATAATAAGTAGTGAATGTTAGGTGTCAGGTGAGTGATGCAGAAAATAGCTGTTATAGGCGTTCCAAATGAGGGACCACTGAAGACTGAAGATGCCAGTGATTGCAGGGATATCCATAGAGAAACTGGAGCTTGAGCTGAGTCTTGAAGGAAGGAAGACATTCAGAAGGGAGCAGTGCAGGCTTTTCAGGAAGGGGAGACTCATGAGCAGTGATCTGGAAATTAGAAAAGAGATAACTGGTCTTTCAGAATACAATGAAAATGAGTATGGTTAGAGTGGAGGTGTGTAATTGTGGTTTGTGAAGACATGTGAGGTCGTGGGTGTATAATGGAGGACCTTGATTGTCGGGTCAAGAAATTTAAAGAAAAGCCATTTTAAAGAAAAAAATGTTTAAAAAGCAATGCAATTGTATTCCCTTTGCCCCATTTACTCACCAGATCTCTGTAATTGAAGATCATAGTTTGATTCTCTTTCAGCAATGCCAAGGTCTTGCTTATTATCCAAAGATAGACAAACATTTTTATTTTTATTCACAGGGATGAGGAAGGAAGGGGATTTTCAAGTTGTAAGAAATAAACTAGCATAGGGGAAAGGTTAGAAAACTCAGAGTTCAGACTCGTTAGTTGAGGGAGAGTCACAGTGACATGATACTTTTTTAGAAGTATCTTTCTACATATTATGATCCCTGAGATGTTCTCCATTTACTATTCCCCAAGGTTTAAATGTACTCCAAAGACCCCAGATAATGGAAAGTAGTATATGGGCAGAACTACTAGTCACTGCATAGTTGTTAGAGTTGAAAGCTGAGAGTTAATATTGTAGCTTGGAACAGAAGGTGGGCTACCTTGGATCTGGGTTCAACAGCTTTGAAAACCAGATGAAAGCTGCAGATACAGGAGGGTATCATTTAACAAGCAGATGGATTACAGGGTGGGTATACTGGTGAGTGTTGTTAATTTAATGACTCCAGATAACATGTCTTTAAAACTGAAAGCAAATCACTGGGAAATAGCCAGCAAAGCTATAAACTTGTAGATTTCTGGCCTCCCAGTAGATCTAGATGGGGAAAGGGAAGGGACATATGTAGTTCTTTGTTCTGAAAAACTTAAATTGCTTCTTAGAAAGAGGCAGTGTAGGCTTCCCCCAGTGGAAATTATGAGGGTTCAGATCAAATTCTCTACCCAGGAAAGTGGAGATTCACTCTGTTTTAGTGATAATTCTAAATCTTGTATTTAAAATGCTAAATGAATATAGAAAAGATTATCTAGGCTCTTTCCTTCCCTTCACTGATGTGGAGAAATCTGAATTTCTATGTTACCGAACCACACAGTTACACTTTAGAATCATAGATTAGAGAACCACAGGACTTTGAGCCCTTAAAGTTCATCTAATTTCATCACCTTTTAAATCCATTATTTTACCTATCCATGTAACCATCAAGAATATTTTTATTACTCCATGTGAGTTTATAGGTACATAAAAACGAACCAAACACATCTCTGTTTTCAAGGAGCTCACATTTTACTCTAGGAAACAAACAGCAAAGTGAAGTCCTGTGGAGAGCTTAGCCTGCAGAATCAACAGCAGCAATGAGACTTAAATGGTCTTAGACCAGTGTCAGCAGGGCTTAGCAAGGACCTGAGGCTCCACACCTACCTGGAATCAATGAGATTAAACAAGATGGTACAAGGTGGGTCTAGTCAGCCCTAAGCTTTCACCATCCCTGGTGCCAGTAGGGCACAGTGGGGAGTGTAGCTGAGCTTACACCCTGCTTGAAGGCAATGAGGTGGTGTGAATTAACCAGGAAGGGATCCTTGGGGCTGAAAAGGAAGCTTAACTTCCACTCCACTCATTTTTAATGAGACAGTGTGAGTCTGCGCTCTACTTTTGCATAATGTCAGCAAGGCCCGGCAGGAAGCTAGACATACACACCCATCTAGTGTTCACATTGGAGCTCAGCAGGGGGACTATCAAGAAAAAAGAAAATTAAATAGGATCAGACTCCATTACTATAATGTCCAAAATGTCTAGATACAATTTAAAAAATCATTCCTCATACCAGGAACCAAGGAAATCACCACTTGAGTAAGAAATAATCAATAAACATAAGCATCAAGGTGAACCAGATGTTGGAATTATCTGAGGAGAATTCCAAAGCAGCCCTCATAAAAATGGTTCAACAAACAATTACAAATTACCTTGGAACAAATGAAAGAAATGAAAACCTCAGAAAAATAATGGAAGTTGTAAAAAACCCAAATGGAAACCATAGAACTAAAAAAGTCATTAAAAGCAAAATAAAATACACACTGGATGGGCTCAGTGTTAGAGTGGAGATGACAAATGATGGAATCAGTGAACTTGAGGGTAGAATAATATAATTTATATAATCTGAGCCATGGGGAGAAAATAGACTAGAAAGAGGTGAGAAGAGAGAGAGGAATTGAAAAAACAAATTGAATAAACCTAAAAAATTTCTAAATGTGTTGAAAGATATAAATCTACATATTCAAGAATCTGAGCAAACCCTAAAAGGGATAAACTAAATAAATTCATAGTAAGTTACTTTATAACAAAACTTTTGAAGATTAAATACAAAGAAAAAAGTTTGAAAGGAGCCAGAGCAGAAATGACACATTACTTACAGGGAAACAACAATTCAAATGATGGTAAATTTCTCATTTGAAACCAGAAAGTCCAGAAGAAAGTGGCACAGAATCTTTCAGGTGCTGAAAGAAGAAAAGAAATTTTTTATATCCAGCAAAAGTGTTCTTTAGAAAAGGAATGAAAATCATTACTCTTTTTTTTTCTTTTGAGACAGAGTCTTCCTCTGTCACCCAGGCTGGAGTGCAACCACTGCAACCTCTGTCTCCTGGGTTCAAGCAATTCTTGTGCCTCAGCCACCCGAGTAGCTGGGATTATAGGCATGCCCCACCATGCCCAGCTAATTTGTATATTTTTGGTAGATACGGTTTCACCATGTTGCCAGGCTGGACTCAAGTGATCCATCTGCCTTGACCTCTCAAATATATTCTTAAACTGAGAATAACAAAAAACAAAACAAAACAAAATTGTCTCTAGCAAATCTACTCTTGAAGAATCACTAAATAAAATTATCTAAATGAAAAAGAAATCAAAATAGAAGACAGAATATGTAAAAAAAATTGAGGTAAACGTAATAGACTGTTCTCATGAATTTCTTAAATTATATTTGATGGTTGAAACAAAAATCATTACACCTTCTGATGTGGTGTTTAATATGTGTAGAAGAAATACTTAAAAACATTACATTTTAAAAGTGGAACGTATAAAGGGATGTAAGTAAAAATAAGAGTCCTTCAACTTCATTTGAAGTGATAAAACATTGAGACTAGTAAACTGTGATAAGACAGTTTGTAATGAAAAAAATATGTTTTTTCTAAACCTAGAAATCTACCCATCAATGAAAACATCCTCAGTGAATTGTACATTGATGAGAAATACGATTTTATTGTGTTAATGACAACACAAAGTTATTCTGGTGCTTATTGGATTGCACTGGATCAGAGAGGTCTACCTGGAAAATGCAGGCTGAAGATGGCAGCAAAAGAAGTGGGGCTTGAAAACAGTAGATGAGTTCCAATGCCTGAATACCCTAAGTTCCACAACAGACTTCCAGCTTAAGTTTGAAGTTATCTAAAAAAGACTGTCTCTGCCTTCCCCCAGGTTTCCCGTAGCAATTAAAGTCTAATCCCACCAGTGTGTTCAGTCCATCAGGTGAGAAAATCAGGAAATAATTGTGCTGCCATAGTCCTTGTGTCTGGTTTTCCAATTACGAATCATACGCAATACACCTCCAATAAATGGAAGGCTTCCATATTACTATGTCATGTTGTGTGATTTCATGAATATCCAGTGCCAGGTAACCAAGATCCTAAATGCAGCCTAGGTACCCACGGTGACTCCAGGACCTGAGTACAACATCAAACACAATGTCATTTTGGGCAAATAAGTATTAATTTATGCCTTAGCACTCATGTCCACATTGTCATGTATTTGTGAACTGGACTAGATTACACATAGGCTTTTCGGAATGTTTTTACCTTTCTAACTTGAAGTCCTTTTGCTTAAGCCTCATGTGATAATCATGGTCTTCAGGAACTTACCACTTTCAGAGTGATGTTTCCATTTCCCTGTGCCTCCTTGGCCCTACTGAGCCTTGCAATTAAAGGCAGCAAAGAAGCAACATTAGGTAAAGGTAGAGAAGAACAAAGTAATGTGAACCCATTCAAATAGGGACTCTTGAGGTATGACAGAAAAGCAGATAACTCTTCCTCTTTTGGCAGCTTATCTCCAAAGCTCTTTCCCATATTATCATGGCCCAGTTGTGCATCTGTGAGAACTTTATTAGGCCCTTGGATTTTCCTTCTTGGAAGGGCCTTGGCTTAAAACTCCTTTACAGCTATGATTTTCAAATGTCAGCTATGTGTAGTCCTGGGCATTCTTCTTGGAGTCAAAGAGGGTGACAGTTCTTTGAAGAAATCTTGCAAATATAACTAGATGGCTGCTCTGTTTGAAATGAGGGGTGAGGATCCCAAATCTCTAATTTTTAAGCCTTTTCAGGACTCCTGTGATGTACTTTCTTGGAACACTAGGACTCTACACGATACAGCTGGAAACCCCTAAATTAGAGCTAAGACAATGTGGTGAATGCACAGGTCTGGACTTCCACCTTCTGTTCTGATGAACATTTCTGGCTACCCTCTAGAGTAGTTTTCAGGATACCAGCCAGTTATCCTCCAGCTCATCTAAGGACTGATCCCATCTCATTTTCTGTCATTTGCTATCGACTAGAGTATTGCTCCCAGTGACTGACCACTTGAGGACATACAACTGTCAACCTACCTAATTTAGGAGAATTGCCTGTTACACATTGCTGCTGCAGTGATCAGCATTCTTAGATCTGAGTGGGAACTTTGTACCCTTTAATTCTCAGTCCTAAAGGCCACTAGTCAGTTTCTACAGGTCTTGATGCAGCAGGTGCCTGTCTCATTCCTTGTTTGCAGTGGTCCATACATGCATTGTGTGTTTGAGCTGACCTATGATAGTACATTTCTTCTATGGATATCTCTGAGTTAGTAGTTTATTTATTATATCAAGGCAGATATAGATACAGATATTAAGGCAAAACTTACATTCCAGTGGTCCTAACTCTGTTTCTTGAGGGCAACATAGAACAAGATTAGTTTCTCTCCCATATGACAATTCTTCAAGTATCTGAAGATAACAGACCTCATGTCTTCATCAAACCTTCTCTTTTTGAATAATGTATTCTTTTGTCAAGATGCATTTATTATTCTATTTTTAATAATAAGTAGTAAAACTTATCTGATCACCTACAGAAATGATGATTTTCCTGTCTTTTAAAAAAAATCTCCAAGAGTCATGACTTCCATGAAAAGTTCTGTGGGAATATCACAGTAAGATAAATCTTTGCATCATCATCTTCTGCTTCTTTATTTGGCTACTATTCTGGACCTGGAGCAGCAATTGAGCAGGAGGGACATTTCTGATTCACGAGGCACTGGGTATGATGTGTGCATAAAAGGGGAGAGGTCATTTGGTAGAAATCTGCACACCACCTGGAATGACACTTCCACCCACCCCCCACCCTCCAGTGGTCTGTGCTGTAGGCTACTGCCACCATGGGTGGGCTTCTTCCCCAGGCTCCACGAAGAACATATATCAATGTCTGCTCATTCATACTCTCCTTGTGAATGCATATCCTTCCAAATGAAATAGACTTTTTGTGTCTCCAGTGCCCAGCACAGAGCAGGTATTCTATAAATATGTAGTTGGTGATTGAATAAATAGGTAAATGAAATAAGGAAAAGCTCCAAAGCCATTCTCTCTTCTCTTTCTCTTTCCTCTGTTTCTCTTACCAGCTTACGGTCTTAGCAGCGTGTCACCCTGGTGGCTAGTTTCCTCTGACAGTGGATCCTGGGTGCAGGATGCAAGCTCTCCTGCTCTTCTTAGTAACTGTTTCTGTTTATTCCACTTGCAGTAAATGATTCCTGTCTTGTGCCTCTCTCCCCATGCCTGTTCATCAGTATCTTGCTAGTAGCAAATTCTGATTGGGAGTGCTTGTGGCCTGGATCCCTGCTACCTACAGTTGGATCTTCCTAGTTTTAACTATCTAAGCTTCTGCTTATTGCCTCATTTTCATTTATTTATTCACTCATTTATAGGGCAAACATTTACTGTATGCCTACTCTATGGTTGTGAAAACAGCAACTAATAAAATGCTGGTCTTTTGTTAAGAAGTATAGAATCGATGGAACTCCATTTTCCTGTGACAGCCTTCATCCATATGCTGCTGAGATCTCCCTTACGAGTTTACCTGGTTTCCTGTGAGCGTGTATGTTCTCTGGGTCCTGGCCCCATCCTGTTTTCCCTCACCACTACCCCACTGTTGCTGCTTGGGTCCTGTACCTGACACCCTACAAGTCCACTGTGGAAGCCCGTGCTCCCTGAAGTCAGCATAATGCTTCCATGGCTGCCAATGACCTATGGGGACATCATTATACCTCATAAAATGGACAGGTTCTCCACAAACATGCAAACATACACACAGAAACACACAAAGATACATACACATGTGGATAAACTTGAACCATATACATATGCACATACGTGGTTATAATGCTTACTCTATTGTACCCTGCCAGAAAACGGAATTTGAGTTATATCAGTTACCTCTTTGATTCTAAGACTTCCTGTTACATGCCTGCAAATATTTATACTTGCATTGAACAAGGTGACTGGAGACTCTGATAGTATTTCCTGAAATATATCATGACAAATGCCTATGTCAAGCTCAGTTCATTGGCTCTGGATCTGAATATGAATGGTTGGGTGGTAACAAGGGCATTTTTTTTCTTATTTTTCCCCTAATTCCATATTATCACATTGAATGTATCTAAGTACATATTCATTGCTTTAGCCTCCTGGGTTGCAATGCTGTGCACATGCATAATCAGATCAGGAGAAATGGGCCCTATCTTCATTGTGAAACTCAACGCACCTGGAACAAAGAACCTCTGACGCTGCTTACCATCTGCTGGGGGAAGAGAAGGCCTCCCGCTGGCCCATTTGCCACACTTAAATTAAAGGGTGCACTCCTGGCAGGCGGTAGAACACTTGGCGATACAGCCCCGGTGTGGATTTCACCCTCAGATGCCCCAGATGAAGTTTTGTGGGAGTTCTTTGACTTCCCACATTGGGGAGTAGAGTAAAATTTAATTTCTGAGTAGGAAGACTAGTAAGAAAGAGTCAATGTTCTGTAAACCAAGAATAAAAGACAGAGACCAAAAGACAGATAATAAGTATATATTTTATTTAATAATGTTCTCAGTAGTTTCAGTCATTTTTCTGTAATTTTCATGATGAATGCAAGTGATACTTTTCTGCATATCGTTAGTGTTGAGAAAACAGGCTGGGGAAATAATTTTTTAGTCAAATATGAAACTGTACATGATTCTAATACCTTGGAGGAGATTTCTTTCTACTTTCCATTGTTCTGTAAATGAAAAGTAAATTATGCTTTGTTAAAAAACTTTCCATTGAATAGTTTTATAGCAAATGTTTCATTCACTTCAATAAATAAATGTACAATATTTTTTGAAAATTGAGAATCAGGCTTTGTAAAATTTAACAACCACACCAAATTAGTCTCTCTAGTTCTTATGCTGCAATAGAAAATTATACTTTTTAACTTTTAGTTAAGTAGCATTTAAATAAAATGTCTAATTCACTCTGAGCTTTCATGAAGCATTAGACCTGTGACGCACAATGGTAGTTAATGTGAGCAAGCTAAAGGATTTTTAATGATTATGCTTTATCTTAATGAGAGGTGCCATCTTAATGAGCAGCAGCACAGTTATGTGGATAGAACACTGCTTCAGAAACTAGGCTTCTGGAGACCTCCACACAGGATTTCCATTACATCACTCTGTGTCTCTTTACAGATGTCTTGACCTCTCTGGGCATTTGTTTTTTCTGTGTTAAACAGAAATCATAAAGACTGGTGTCTACCAAACTCTCAAGAATCCTTGAACAAGAGGAGCTTTTCACATATACATGATGTAGGAAATGGTGGATCTACCTAAGACTTACAAGGGACATTCAGCAGTTTTCATTAGTGAGAACATTAATCCAAGTCAGAATTATTTTACATCATGGGTTAATTTCTTTGTTTTATATTTGTGTGTGGTTTTGTTGTTTGGGTTAATTTTTGGAAATGAGTGCAAGGGAGGAAAGAACTGAATATATTGAAACAATTATTTTTGCTTCTAAATGTAGACTTGTATTTTAATCAAAACAGTGAATAGAACACATGTATTGCTGTACATGTTATGCTACGAGAGGTCCAGAAACTTTACAAAACCTCAAGTCTGGCTTTATGCTTAGAAAAACTTGTGTATGGGAGATTACAGTTGCCACTTCGCGTCCTTTTTTGCACTTTGTAAGCACAGAGCAAGCTACCCTCTGTACTATTGATTCTTCCAGCAAAACGAAGAGAGGAGGTTGGTGTTACTTGAAAGCTGTGTCTCCTCAAAAGTGTATGACTATGTTTGGCCCACCACAGCTAGGTGGCCACTTGAGGTTGGGCTGGGATTTGGCATTGCATGTCCTCACTAGCAGGGACAGTAGCGGGGGAGCTGGTTTCTGGAAGGCCAAGTGCCTCCCAGGGGCTTGGCCACATATGTATGCATAGTTTGTTATGCACATGCATAGCAGGAGGTGGAGGAGATGGCTGACAGTCACTGGGAATCTGGAATACTGATTCTTGGAAGGTGAGGCAGTAGGAAGGAAGAGGGTGAGCATCAGCGAGAACTGAGAGTAAGTTGCTGAACCCATCTGGGGTTTAGAGATAGGCCTGGAGTTCCTGGAAAAATAGGTGTTGAGGTCATGTACACATCTAGGCTCAAATCCACCTCTGTCATTCGCTTAACTGTGTGACTTGGAGAAAGATAATGTAACCTCTCAGACTCTCAGTTTCTGATTCTCTAAAATGGACTTAATAAAACTGTTGGTTTGTAGTGAGGATTTAAGCAAACAATGTAAAGAGATAAGTCTAGTCATTGGCATTTGTGAATACTTGGAAAGCAAGTGGTTGCTCTGGCCCAGGAGGATTGATTACCAACCAGGGAGTACGCAGTCACTTTGGGTCTGTTCAGAATTGATCCTGAGAACAAAAAAGGGTGGAAGTAGTAGGTCTGAGCCTGGAGGGGGATTCATGATCCCAGCCTGTGGACAGAGCTACTGAGCCTGAAAAACAGACTGAAGCTGACCATATAAGCTTTGCTGTGTATCCATAGCCAGTTGTAGCTTTATCTCAAAGATAGGCTCATGTCTTATTCATCATTATATCTCCTATACCTAGCAGAGGACCTGACACAATATATAAATAATTACAGAATAAAACTAAAAGGAACAAAAATGGGGTGTCTTAAATGGGTTGCACACCTTCCAGGAAAAGCAGAGTTGGGCAAAGTATGGAATTCCTCATGTCTGCCTTCAAAAGGAACTTAGTTTAATCTCTTAGCTCTGCCCTTTGACACCTAGCTCTAATTTTGATTTTATATGTTATGAGCCACTCAGATTAAGAAATAATTCCCTGAGTAGCATGCTAGTATATGAGGGCATATCATGGGTTTCTACGAATACACCTACCCGGGTCCAGAAAAGTATTAGCTTGTAGACAATGAATTATTCCAGAGGAAGAATGGCTAATCTATTGTTCAGCTGTTTCTTCCTAGAAATGTAGTGTCTTTTGTATTTTTCTATAAATGGTAGGACTAAATTGTAAACAAAATTATTTAGGTAGTTATATCTCCCTGTTATCTTTTACATGCCATTTCATATGTGTGTAGCACTTGATTCATTGGGCTGAGTTTATCACAGAGATACAGGAGATACCAGAGTATGAGCACAGAGCCAATTTGCAAGGAGTTTGTGAAATCTTTAGTTGGGCTAAAACAGAATGCATTTGCATCCCAAGTGTTTCTTTGAGTTTTAACCCGAATGTATCAAGTTGCCCAAGAAGATTTTTTTTTTTTTCCTGGTTAAAGACAAATCCAAAGAAACCATCAGATGTTGGGTGGTTTCTGAATGAAAGTATGCATCTCTTGCAAATTCCTAGTCATGAAGGGATGCATTTACTCAAGAATTTTCCAAGGGGCACCCACAACTTGACTCAGATTTTTCTAAAGTTGTAAAAAGTTCAACAAAACTACATTTCTTTTGAACAAAATTCCTAAATGGGCAAATTTTGTCTGACGTATGAATAAAATGGAAAATTTTGTGAATTAAAAACCTTTTTTTTTGGTCTTAGATAACAATTAAAGCTCACAAGCCAAATATGTGTCTTCATTGTAGTACATCAACAGTCAATGAACAGGGCCAACAGAAAAGATGGGGCTATCTTTGGTGCCTATCAGTTTTCATTTGTTCCTTTGAAATGGTAAAGTCTCAGGTGTAGAGCAGACGTCTACACATGTACAGAATCATCTGAGGCAATTTACCAGTGTGTGTGGCCAGGTGATATTGCTCTGGTTTTGTGGAAGTGTCCAGAGTAGTTTCAGTGTGTGTATTTAGGACTGTTTTGTAATCATGTATTTTAATACATTTCAGAGACTATATGAGGAACACATATATTGACTTTGGAAATCAAAATCATAGTACCTCCAAGAACCTAGTGTTTTGGAGGAAAGAGGTTATAGTACATTTTATCCCCCATGCCTAGCTTTTACTGGGTACTTAGAAGACACCCAAAGATGTTTGTCAATGTCTTCCACTATGGTTTCAGTGTTGCCTTATTTCATGATTGCTGCTGCTTGAAAAGCTTGACACAGCTGCCCTCAGTCCTGGTTTTGATGTGAAAGACTATATGCATTACTCATTAAAGACTCAATATGTGACAGTTTCAATTCAATAACTATTCATTGTTCAGTTAACAGGTGCCATAAAGAAATCTAAAAGATGAAATGCAAAGGATCATGCTAGGAAATAAACAGAAGTATGAAATACAGTACATGTTTTAGAAAAGTAAACCATTCTATATAAAGGAATAAGGTAAATTCAAGGAAGCATTGAAATTGCAATATTGAATACTAAATAAGAATTTAATGTGGCACAGGGAGTGTTACTGGAAGCCAGAGAAGAAGGAGGAGGAGATAGTTTTACAGAGGAGTTGGGACTAGGACTGAACATTGGTGATTACACAAAACTATGATGGAGAGAAAGGGGATAGTAATATTATAAAGAGGTACGTAGCTGATCTCCAAGGGCCGTGGTGCAGGAAACTGATGTTTTCTCTATGGAGGAGCTCTAATATGAAACATTCCAAAATTGAGGGGAGCACCTGTGCAAGACTTTCCATTGAAGACTGGAAAGAGACTGGTCATTCTCAGTCCTGCTGTCAGTGTGGTATGGAGAACACAGGTTCACCTGGCTTTTCTTGCACAGACCCAGAGCCCTTCCTTTCCCATCTCAGCTGTGTTGTCAGCTGCCTCACCTTCCTGATAATTTGGTGCATTGACCCATCACTCCCCTTCAGGAGGCCTTGGCAGTCACATTAATTGGCTATCAAACTATTGATTCTAAAATTCTGATAGTTCCTCTAGGATATTGGGATTTCCAAAGGAACATCTTCCTCTTAGGTTACTTGGTGATATATACATGAACCTAAAGAGACTCCAGCATTTCCTGCAGGAAATCTGCTGTGGCCTATTCAATTGGCTTGTCTGAGCAGCAGGGATCCTTGAAAGCTTGTCCACTACTTAGTGCATCACATCAGGACAACAGGACAAAGAGGCTGGTAGGTAGAGTAATGACCTTACATTGATCAGGATGCTTCACACAGGTGGCAAAACTTCCCAAAGACCTGGATGTTAGTTTGAAAGAATAAATCCATCAAATGTCCTCACACACACTCAATTCAAGTATTTGTGTAGACATTCATATACGTAGATTGCTTTCTGGTCTCCATTACAAAGGGAACATTAAGCTAACTTTTATTTTCTATATTATTTGTGCCATTTTCCTACATTGCTTTGTGAGGGGTGTGTGTGTGTGTGTGTGTGTGTGTGTGTATTAGCTTTGTAGGCTAGCCTGTGAACACCTTGAGGGTGAAAATTACATCTTTTGGAATCATTCCTAGTGCGTACCAGGTAAATTTAGGCTCCAGTAAGAACATAAATGTAGCCTAGTTTAATTCATAGAGAATTTGTTTCTGATTCCTCACCTTATTACATATACCACTCAAACTCTAGTTTATCTCCTTCAAAAGCTTCATCTTTCTTCCTCATGTTTCATTTCATGCTCACTATATGTGTGTATAACCAGTCAACTTCATCTCAATTCTTTTTATTTCCTTGTGTGGGAGCCATTTTAATAGTATTTGTTTCAAGTGAAGGTCTGTTATTCAAAGTAAACACACAGAACTTGGCTAGAGAAAACTATTTGAATAATATTCACATAGCAATAAAACTCTGAAAATGTAAATATAAAATACAATATCCATGGTTAGTAATGTTATTCACACACTTTACTAAGTACTGTTAGAATAGGATGTAGCTAATCATGGAGGAATCATAGCCTAGCCTATAAACATCTTTCATCTGAGGATCTCAAAGAATTTTTACTAAAGGTAATTATAATATTTATTCTTAGTACCCATTCTTTCCTCACCAATTTTTAATGCCAAAACAGAGATGGGACAAATATGCAAATAAGTTTGCATCTGAGGGCTCCTATTTTTTTAAACCTAAAATACATTTTGGATGCATATGAAAGCACAAACCCATCATGGGTAAATACGGAATTCAGTCTTCTCTTCATTCCTGCTAGCTAGCTACTCAGGGATCTCAAAGAAAAGAATTTTGCTATTCACCTTTACAATCCTGGTGGAGAAGCCAAGAGGTTGTTTGTTTCCTCCCAGGGCAGCTATTTTGACCACCAAGGCATTGTAAAACCATGAGATCATAGATGTTCATGATTGTGGACTTATGGTAGGGGAGAAGATAGAACACTGGAACTCAAAGAAAGTATTATTCATTTCATTAAAGATGAGAAATACGCTGCTTTGAGAGTGCTATTGAGTGACAGGATCTGGTGGGAAGAGCACGGAATGTAGAGTCCAAACACAGGAATATGGTACCTGAGCTCTGAACTGTTCCATGCTCTAGCTACGCTGCTTAGGCAATAATGGTTATAAATACAACAAAAGGTATATATTATTTCTGTATATGGTTTCTGTTTTCTAGGAACTTTGTATCTGTCATTTGAATCCTCACTATACCACCAAGCGGTAGTTATTATTTTCCCTATTTTATAGATAAGTAAACAAATAGATGCAGGGAGATTCAATAATGTTGCAAAGGTCACAATACCAGTGAATTGGCAGAGCCGAGAGTCTATTAGAGGCTGAAGTTCAGGTTCTTTAAACTAGACCATGATGCCAACAAGGCATCGCTGAGCACTGTGTTTTAAGTACCTACTATAAGCTAGTCAACCTAAGTGCTTAGGACATCTTACTTCATATGGTTTACAGAAAAAAAAGTGCTGTGAGAACAGTGTTATTTTATAGACTTATAAACTGCAAATAAGAAGAAAAGTGACTTTCCTCAATTCATAAATTTAGTACATGGCAGAGATGAGCTTAATTTTTTAAAAAAGTTATTCTCTAAATATGTTCCCCTTTCTTAAGTTACACTCCCTTTCTTGACCCCACAGTGTGTCATGTGACCTTGTAGTTCTCCCAGGGTGGTAGTTGTGGCTGGTGTTTTTTCTTCTATTTTAAAGGTAAGAAAAATGACTATCAAGAGCATCACAACTGTTTTTCTCCTGTCCACTGGTTGTATCTCTTCTATCCCTTGGCTCTTTTTCTCAAATTTGGCACTCTCCAGGGCCTAATCCCTAATCATCTTCTCTATTTCAACATTGTCTTTGGTATAGCCCTAAAGATATTCATCTAGTCCTATGTTTCTGAATGCATTAATATCACCCAAATTTAAATCTCAACTTTTATGACTTCCAAATCTCTACATTGACAACTCCGAAATTTAAATCTGTAGCCCTTGGCGTCCCTCTGAATTCCAGGTATCTGTTCAGCATTGCCACTTGAATGTCTGAAAGGTATCTCAAAATCAATATGATCAAAAATTATTGTTTTCCCAAACATCTATCCAAACCTGAGATTTCCTCACTCTTCTGTGACTTAACAAAAGGTACCATCTCCGTCTAATTGCTCAGGGCAAAACCCAGGAGATTAGTTCCTCTTTTACCCTCACCTTCCATATCCAATCCGTCCCCAACTTTTGACAGCTCGGCTACTAGAATCGGGCTATTTTTTATCCCCTCCACATTATGTCCTGAATCAAATCCTCATTCTCTCTTACTTTGGCTACAAGAGTCTCCTTCTCCTAATTGATTCCCTGTTACCCTGCTTGTCTACCTATGTAACTCATTTCATACAGAGACCAGATATATTTAATGTCAGATCATATAAATCTCCTGCTTAAAACTTTCCAATAACTTTCCATTGTATTTAGAAAAAAATCCAAATACTCTCCCAGGACCTAAGACACCCTCACTATCTGTTCCTGACTATCTTGCTTACCCCACCTTTGTCTACCCTGTCTCTTGCTCGCATGCTCTGACCACATGGCCTTCTTGCTTTTTCTCAAACACGCCAATGTTGTTCCTGCCCCATGACCTTTGAGCTTTTGAAATATTTCCTCCCAGATTTGTGCATGCCTGGCTCCTTCTTTTCACTGAGCTCTCAATCGTCCTTTGCTGAACACCTTTGTGAATAGGCTTTATGCCGTGCCAGTCCCTTGGGATTTTATCATCTCTGTTATGTTCACAGAGCTGACCACTATTTGAAATGATCTCTTTAAAAAGTATTTATTTTTCTGGGTTATTTTTTGCCTTTTCTGTTTAATGTAATATCTTGAAGGACAGAGACTTCGGCCTTATTCACTGAAGAGCTGTACCTGGTGCATAGTAGACACACAATTAATATTTACTAATGACCAAATCACGGAATGGATAAGAAACAGGAGGCAGTATAGGGTAGGGGTTTTGAAGCCAGACTTTGGATCAGGGTGCCTTGGTTTTGAGTTCAGGCTTTGCTCACTAGCTATGTCACCTTAGGCACATCTCCTCTTTTAAAATGGAGATATTAAAGTCATTACCTTATGGAGTTGTTTTGAGGATTAATAAAAATGAAGCACTTAGGAAAGTGTCTGGCACATAGCAATGCTCGGATAGTGCTGGGATTTCTCATTAAAAGCATCTTGGTCCTATGATATAAGGCAAGATGAATAAGGATCCTTATATCCTACATCATACTGAGTGATATTGGGTAGTGATGCTGGGATAGTGAGAAAAGCTTAATGAACATTAGATGTAGCAAGGAAAGGGTGTTGGTCCGAAGGTGGCTGATAGTTCATAATGTATTATTTGCATTTGTGCAGAGCTGTCACAAAGGACCCATACATGCTGTGCAGGGCACAACTTTGGAAGTGTCATTGATTTAGACTATGGTATGAACAGCATCCCTGGAGTTGTACTATGAGAGGGGCCTATTATCTGTTTCTTAAGTTATTTAGTCCAACAGGGGTAAAAGAGTTTAGTTAATGTCATCTGAAATCGCATGACTCATAGTTGCCTTTTATTGCCCAGGCCTTTGAATTCCATGCCACCTTATCTTTAAAGGTACCAGGATTCCTCCCTACTTCAGTTTTCTATGTCCTATATGCCACATGCTGAAATCTCAGCAGCTCCGAATTTACCAGTGCTTTAAGAATTATGTAGTGATGCTATTCTGTGAATTAGAAGTCAGGACACATCTGACAATGGAATCGAATATTTGGAACAAGATCTGTCCCGGAATCCTGCATGTGGGATCATTGCAAACTACTGTGAGTGGCAGAAGAGCTGGATCGGTCTTTTATTCTGCTTCCTCAGTGCCCTGCACTGCACCTGCCAATTGTAGGTGCTCAATGAATGTGCACCACATGATTGAATGTCTGACTCCAGTCTTCTACTTTGTATGAGCAAGATGGGACTCGCTTCTCCAGAGGCTTTCCTGACATGAGAAATCTAGGTGGAAAAGAAAAACAGCTGCACTGAGTTGGTTACACAGAAAATAAAGCGCCATTGTGATGTCGGTCCTGGCCTAATTTGAGACACTGTGCTACCCAACATTGGACAATATGGTCCAGAGGAGTTGCAATTTTGTGCCAGATGTTTTCAGGCCACACATGGAGTCTGAGAGTTGTTGGACTTGTAAAAATAGGGCAGAGTAAAGTCCCAAATGGCACAATCATGTCTTGACATGTCATCCAAAGGTCACAAGTAAAAAGGCTGAGCTCCATACTGAACATCCTTATACTCTCAGTCCATGTGATTTTGAAAGAACTGCTGACAGTGTATGGTCTTGATAGTCACCTTCTTAAACTTCAATATCTAAATATTCTCCTATGAAGGGGTCAGCATAAATATCATTGTCCTTAATTACTTCTATTACTCTTGGATTCTTAGTAGACATAGGACACTTACTGTATTATAGATTGTGTAAGACATTGGATTCCTACTCCTAATGAATTTTAAATAAGTTAACAATGGAATTAAAAACACACATATTCCTTCTTTGACTTATGATGATTTTGTCTGTCTTCTTTGTGATATGGTTTCTATCTATAAATGAGAACAAAAAAGATGGGTGGAGGTCTTCATTATCAATGGGAGCTCTTAATTTCCCATCTCTACCTACAAACCCCTTTGCAGGGGTTCCATTGCAGGTAGAATATAGAATTATTCCAGAGCCCATTAAAATGATGGGGTCTATTTCTGTAGAGTTTCTCTAGGTGACTTCCATGCATCCTCTTCATTCTATCCTCCCGACTCAGGGAGAACTTCAGTATCCAAAGGGGCTTCTCCTTAAACTAACTGCTCTATATTTAGGAAAAGAACTTCTCCAGGAGAGGTTAATCACACTACTTAAGGCAAATTCACAATAGTTAAAATAGGTCATTAGGAATTCATTCAGGTGTGGCTCCTGTAAATTGACTTCTCAATTTGCAAGGGAAAAGAACACTGCTTAGGTCTAAGCACAAGTTCTGTCCAAAAATAATGTTACATATCAGGAATTATTATAGACTGCTGAAAGCTGTCAAATCCTAAAAAGAATCAGTTTCTGTTTGAAAAACTTGCTAAAAAATGTAGATACTTATGTGGAATAAACTTGGATATCTATTTTGTCCAAATAAGATCATACTATTAGATTCCTGTTAGATTATATGTTCCTTGAGGGCAGAAGACAAATCTATGTCAACTTTATAGCCCCTTGTTAGTGTCTCACAGAATATCTTGCACATAGAAAATGTTTAGTTAGTTTTGAGTGAAACTGGATGTTTGCATTTATATTAAAAGGGAATATACAAAGGGTAAAATTACAAAGAAAAAGCATAGCTCTTTTTTTTAGATGATTAGTAAAGCCATATAGTGTATGGGAAACAATGAGAAACTGAGATGTGAGAGACTTGGGTTCTAATCTGGCTTTGCCACTAACTAGCTATGTGACTCTGGTTGAGAATTTTCACCAACCTTAATTTATTTTAACTTTAAACCAAGGAAGCTGGAGCTTCGTGCCTGTTAGCTCTAAAACTGATGATCTGAATGTTTATTTTATTCTAATCTTAATTTGTACTTGTGTTGTACTTTACCTAAATGAAGGTATCAGTTCATTCCTAGCTTTAGACAGTAAATTTTATATCAAACAAATAAACTGCCTTCCAATTATCTCCAAGGAGGCTTTTCTGATTACATTAAGCAGTTTTCTTCTGTCTGAATATCTGGTTCTTAGAATTTTGAAAACTTACTTTCCAGACTTGTAAAAATAGGGCAGAGTAAAGACAAAAATGACTGTCCTTGTTATACCCAGTTGAAGTTTATGGTATTCTAATTACAGTGGACCTGAACCTTTGGTGAGCTGGAGTAATTAAACTATTCGGTGGGAGCAAATCATTACCCATAGGAGATGAATATGTTTTTCTAGGTTGCTGATTAGAGCATTGAAAGAGGAAATTTACTTAATAGTGCCTGGAAAAGTGAAGGGCATTTTATTTTCAGATAGTAGCTTATTCACACAAAATCAAGCCGGATGCTGTTATACTGTGATCATTTTTGTAATCACTTCAGTTTTACTGAATAAACCTGATTCGTGTTATTAGTGTGGAAGGGTGGTTTCAGGACAGGTAGGAACAAGTACAAATGCAATAGCGAAGACCTTCCCCTGAGAATGAGAGGTGATGGCTGCTTTTGTTCCATTAATAATCTCATGACTGGGTGCAGTGACTCACATCTGTAATCCCAGCACTTTGGGAGGCCATGGCGGGTGGATCAGGAGGTCAGGAGATGGAGACCATCCTGGCCAACATGGTGAAACCCTGTCTCCGCTAACATACAAAAAAAAAAAATGCCAGGCGTGGTGGCATGTGCCTGTAGTCCCAGCTACTTGGGAGGCTGAGGCAGGAGAATTGCTTGAACCTAGGAGGTGGAGGTTACAGTGAGCCGAGATCACACCACTGTACTCCAACCTGGTGATAGAGTGAGACTCCGTCTCAAAATATAGTAATAATAATAGCAATGATCTCATGGGATTACTCAACAAGAGCACTCATGTGCCATTCTGATGAAATTATAGAATCAGAGAAGGAGGAAATCTTATCCTATAGTTAAAAGACAAAGAACTTCATGGTTGAGGAGGGGATTTCCTCTTCTCTTTATTTAAGATAGAAATTGAGGCTGACAACTCTTTCTCCCACCAATCTGAATGAGATGGGGATACAGTTCTCATTCTGCAAGAAGAGGCAATTCTAGATGTGATTTACTGTCCATAGATATGAAGTCTTCTGGAGAAGCTATAATCTTATGTGAAATCAGAAATTAAAAAAGAAAACAAATTTACCAGGTTCCTTCTGGTAACATTGAAAGTATCCTGAGACAGTGGGTGCCACGGGGTTAGGAAAGGGCCATTCCCCCAGCAACACTTAATAAATATATGACAGATTATGGGAGCAGCCACTGAAGACAAAGCCTGCTGCTAATATGATTCCGTTGACTATTGAAAAGAAAGAGGCTACGGGATTTGAACTACTGTCATTTGGTCTTGCAGAATAAATAATTTGGTGGATTTTTAAAATTCTATAGAATAATAGTGTGCTTACAAGTTAAAAAGTTGATGTCAGCCAATTAAGAACTTCAGAGGAAAGAGCCCCTCAAGTTTAAGATTTGTCCTCAAATCAAAACATGAATCAGTTGCATGTCCGAGGGATTCCAGACACTGGTCTCTAGGCCCATTGGGTGAAGCACACATTGAAATCATGGGACAATTCTAAATAAATTGAGCTTAATTACCTACTTACCTACACATGTTGGTGAAGAACATGGACTTGGGAGTCACATAGAACTGGATTCAAGATTGACAACTACATCTGGGGCTAAAAGCGCCTTCCTCACAGTGTTGCTGTGAGGAATCAACACAAGTGAATGCTGAATATGTAATAGTTGGAAGACTCAGGTGCTGATCAGTCAGAGTGAGTGCTAGTCATGGGCTGCATCAGGGTCCTGGAGGTCCCTCTGGGCTGCATTGGTTGCTGTATTTTGAGCTAGTCCAGGGAGTACCTGGGAAAGAGTGAAGACTGCCAGAGGAGAGGAAGAGTCTTTGAGGGACTGGAGTAAAAGCTGTTTACTAACCAAAGCAGGGGATTTCAATACATATGATAGCATACAAGCTAAATAAATAGTCATGGGATTGAAAGAGATTAAGTTAGATAAAGTACTTAGCACAAAGTCTGGCACTTAGTAAGTGCTCAGTTAATGACAATTATTATCAGTACTGCTATTCCTCATCCTCCTCCTTCTTCCTCTTATTCTTATCCCTTCTTGCCCTCCTCCTTGTCTCCTCCTTCTCCTCCTCCTATTATATAATACAAGAACAAACGTATGTCCTACAACCTAGAATGTATGGCTTGTTTTCTATCCTGTTTTGGACTACTCTCAAGACTAAATCAGTGGTCCCCAAACATTCTCATGAATCTTGGTGTCTCTGTGATTTTTTTAATACCCCAGGCCAAACGAAATATCTAACTGTTCTGTTTATTAAATAGGAAGGTCCAAACAACTTAGTGTTTGTTTCCTTAGCATAACATTTGGAAAAAAAATACAAAGAAGCTGAAAGGGAAAATTATATTTTTATTTTGAAATAGCCACAATTACTTACTAATGGGATGTGCATAACAATTCAGCATCTCACAACTTCTAAAACCCTAGAATCAGATTGGATAATGCTTCCACCATTTCTTATTTCACAAATAATTTTTTGTGTTACTTGGTTTTTATCATCAAGCCTACCTTCGCAGAGGTACAATGCTATTGAAAGGAATATAGCAAGACCTAATGTTGAAACCAAGAATTACCTTGCTATTAGTTCATGGGATATTTGAGAAATGTGGCTGTGTGCTACCCTTAAAAATGTAAAATATCCATGGGCTCTGTGAATTTACTGTAGTATTCCACGGTGCCTCAACACACAATTTGGAAACCATAGGATTAAACAGATGGACTTTGGAAATAGTAAATACTAATAGCTGGGGTCAGCTAAAGACTAATGGAGTCACAACTCCAGGGATCTGGTGGGCATCAACTTCATATGATTATGTCTTGACTCTTGAACTTCTGGGACAAATGGTGGTTTGGGCTGACTGCCAGTGAGTTGCAGTCTGCCCAAGCTTATCTAATTTGTTGATTTTGAACTTTCAAGAGAAATGAGAACACCTTGAATACAGAATAACAGCCTTTGCTTTCAGTCATTCTAATGGCCTTTATCTGCTTGCTGAAACTCAATTATGAACTCAGGGGAATCTAGTGTATTGTGCTAGTTTTTCATGGAATTAATGTATGGATTATTGGATTAGCAAAGTTCATCCTTTTTTTCTTCTAAAACTGATTTTTCCATCTCAAACCCATCATTGGATTTTCTGGATTTTGTTTAGATTTGTATTCGGGGTGAGATGTTGGCTTATCTTCTGTTTTGGAGGGGAGAGCACTGCTTCTGGTAGAATTATGGAATCTAGGAATCTTTATGTCACCTACCATGATCCTCTCATTTGACTGATGAAGAGAGGCCAAGTACCTTGCCTAAGGACACTTCTCATTATGGGGCAAGACAAGTCTGGAACCTAGTTTTCAGCCTCCTACAATAGTCTTCTAGTCTACAGTCCTTTTCTACACAATGCTTGCTTAAAGGCCGCATCATAAGGAGCCCCTCTTCCATTCACACCACTTCAGAGGTCTCAGGGCATTTCGTTATAAATTACCTCTCCTCGATCCTGTTGCTGCCAATTATTGAGTGAGCGCTGACCTCAGTCCTACATACAGAGCAACCTCTTTTCATGTCGTGTAACACAATATTGTAATGCTACAAGGTTTGGGAGAGGTTCTTTCTAGAATTTTTAGTTTCTTTTGTTCATTTTCTTAAGTCAGTTGTTCCTAATCTATTTAGAATTACAAACTTGCATAATCATCTAGATTAAAGCAAATGACCTTGTCCACCTGAAAATGCATACAGACACACACAATTGCACACAGTTGAGAGGGTTCTGAACTCTCATCAACTTTGGATTAAACACCTCTGCCACTGAATGTGAAAGCTTTTAAAGTATTATTTACAACAAATAATTATTTTGCTCTGCTTTTATTGCGAATACATGTAAATCCCAAGAATTTTAGCCTGTAATTTGGTTTACTTTTTAGATCTTTTCCCTGTAAAAGGAAGAGTAAAGATTATTAATAGTCTGTTTCCAGGATTATGAAAAATCACAGCCAAAGTTTCTTTTGAAATGAGAGCTAATCAGTCAGTGGTCTCCAAATCCAGGTATCTTTCTTGGTGGTGACAGGTGAGCTTTTAAAAACAGACAGCCATGTCCAGTTCCAATCTAGGCCTCACCTGAAGAGTATCATCCAGGAAATATTTTTAACATGTGACAATTATCCTGATGCAGCAGGTGCATCAACCACTGAAAATCCAAAATTGTCATTTTCTAGAGGTGCTACTTGAAGGCTATAGAGGTTGCAAAATCAATGGCATAGCTGGAAATTTATTGTAAAACAGCTGGCTTCCTTGATCAAATGTGCTTTCTTTTGAAAAGTATTTGTATCAGGAAATAATACTACCATATAGAAAATTATAGAGAGCAATAAAACAAGATAACAATCAGCTTGATCAAATGTTGATGTGTTGCTATGTATGCTTTATGATTCCAAAAAGTATAGATATATCAGCTTTATTTTGATTTCTAGTGTCACTATCATTCCTTAATTCCTGTGACTTCCTTCTGTGTTAACTTGTATTTTTCTGATATTTTTCAATTATTTTATTTTTAATCATTCTGTTTGGGTTATATTGGGTTTAGATATATCTAGTAAGCAACGCAGTGCTATTGTTTTTTTTCAGTCTGCTGTGATATTCTCTGTTTCCATTTTTCATTTATTATGAATCCTGTAATATTTTGATTTATTTCTATGATTGGATTTTAGATTTCTCTTTGTGTTTTCTGTTTCCCTTCCTTTATTACCTTTTGTGTTGGTCAAATTCTCAATAGTTATTCTACCCTTCTTTCTTTGTATTTTTTCCTACCTTTTCTTCTCTCTCTCTCTCTCTCTCTCTTCCTTTCCTTTTCTTTCCTTTCCTTTTTTCCCTTCTTCCTCTCTCTCTCTCTCTTTTTCTTTTTCTTTCCTGTCCTTTCTTCCTTTCTTTCCTTTCTCTCTTTCTTTCACCCATTCATTAGTTAATTCATCCATTCCTTCAGCAGTTGTCCTTAAGTTTTAAAATACATGTAATATTAAAAAGTATAAAATTATTTAATATTTCTAGCTTTCTCTTAAAAAATATATCAACCTTAGCCACTGTTGTGCTGGTAAATGTTTAGCTACCAGCTTCCTAGAGAAGGAAAAAAGTCCTGATTTGTAGCATTTACTGATTTCTCTGGTGTAAATATTCCTGCCATGACTGATTCCAAGCTATAAATGTGATGTCAGTGAATGTAAAGTTGGGAAGTAATGCTCAACAGGATATCATCCTAAGTATTCCAGATACCATAAACAGAGATTAACTTCAAGAACATAGGAAACAGCTAAATGAAGCAAAATAACTGGAAAGTAATGGGTTTGGGGTATTTATTACTTTTGCTTCTAATATAATTTATTTAGTTCTAAATTGATATACTTGAATATTTAAATAATGGCTGTGTTTGATAACTGGTTTGCAAAATTTCTAAAAAGCTGCTTTTCTGAGCTCGTTTAAGAACACCACTGATCTTAGACTGCTTTAACCAGCCACTCTGCATTCCTATCCCCACCCCAAATGGACACACATTGTTATTTTGGCAGTTTTTGACTTGTTTTATTTTGAATGTGTGCACATAAAATATTACTTTCACAGATAGTCATTAATTCACTTATTAACATATGTCAATTTCTGGCTTCATCCTTGTTCCTTAATTCCATGACTTCCTTTTATGTTAATTTGTTATTTTCCTGAAATACGTCCTTTAATAAATCTATTAGTGAAGGCATATGAGTGGTAAATTCCCTTTGTTTTAATATGTAAAAAAAATGCTTCACTTTTGCCTTCTTTCCTGAAAAATAGCTTAGTTGTGTAAAACCTGCTAAACTGACAGTAATTATCCCTCACTACTTTCAAAATATTCATTCATTCCTTTCTGGCATTTATTATTACTGCTGATGAGTCAGTTATCAGTATGTCAGTATAATCGTCACGGTCTTCTCTTTTTTTCTCTCTTCCTGTTATCTTTAAATTTCTTTTTTTTCCCTCCTCACTTCTTCAGTGTTCTACAGTTTTGTTAAGATGACTCTTGGCCTAGATTTATCCATATTTATGCTACTGAATGCCCACAGTACTCAGGTCTATTTACTAATTTCTTAGGTTCTGGAAAACTCATTATTTCTTCAAGTAATACTTCATCTTTTCTTTTCTCATTTTTTTTCCACTTTCTGCAGCACTTAGTAGATGTAAATTGACTCTTGTCAATCTGTTCTTCATTTCTTGTATCTGATATTTTAAGTAGAAAGACGAAACAAAACTCTTAAAAAAAAACCCTCTTTGTCTCTATATGATTAATTCTGGGTAAAGTCCTCAGTTCTTTTTTTCCAATTTTCTACTTCTTTCTTCAACCATTTTTAGTCTAGGGTTTGTATGCCATTAATATTTTTAAAATCAATTATCTCCCACTTTCCAGAATCTTTGTTTTTTTCCATAACCATCTATTTTTGTTTAGTATCTTTTAAAAAATAACTTCTTATTCACTTTCAATAGGTGTTATTTCTTCATTTATCTCAGTGAATATTGAAGAGTCTCATTATGTGAATATGAGAGTTTTTGTCAGATGGCTCCATCAAATTAATTCCTTTAGCTTAATTACTATGCTGAATATTTATTTTGTTAGCTACCTTTAATTGCACTGTATTTCTTAATGTGCTTTGTAATTTTGATTTTACAACTTATTGTGAGTGGGAGTTCTTATTGCTTTATTGCTATGTTTTTGCTGTGTTTTAACTTTTTTCTTTTTCTTCTATGTGCACCCCTTCGTGTGTGTGTGTGTGTGTGTGTGTGTGTGTGTTTGTGAGTGACTGCTGCCTCCTACCCATGTAACTTTAACCTCTATCCCCATCCTCACCCAAGTCTTCTCTTGCAGTTTCTGTGCTTCTGTTCTTCAGCAATACTAGGGATCTTACAGATGTATCCACCAAACCAATAACTGGCCCAATTCCATTATTGGCCATGGTGGCTAGCAAAATATTTGTGCTTGTTTTGTTTTAAGCTATATTTATAGGGAAGACTAGCTAGTTTCACCTCCTGGCTTTAAGCAGTAAGCCAAACTCTGGTTTCCCTTCTCACACCTCCTTCACCCCACCCTCAATCTCATTTGAACACTTTAATTACCATTTACAGCCCCCTCCCACCCCAGGAGCATAGCTCCTAAACTCCACTGCTGCTACCATACTTGAAATTTAGTAGGTATACAACTTCAGCTTAGCATACAGCTTTGCATTTGTGTTATTTCTGTGGTCCAAAGGATCCTCACCTTGGTTTTAAGTCTGATCTTTTTGCTTTTCTGTTTTTATATTATCTATTGTTTGTATAAGACGGGACTTGCAAGTAAACATTCCATTCTACCATGACATCTTCTGCTTTCAGAGGCTTAAAACCAAATGTACGCAAAATTCAAACTGAGATTCCTAAGCATATTCTTAATGTCAAGAAGCCTTTCTTTTATGTTTCTATAGAAATGGGGTCTTTCGGTTACTCAAAATTATATTTAAGCCTCATTATGTGATCAGAGTAGTCTAGGCCTTTCTATTTTAAAGAAAGATTTAGATGAGAAACACTGCAGGTGGCTTGAAGATAATATGCTAGGCATGTGATTGTCTCCTGGGGTGTTATTGTCTTCTCTGCTATCTTCCATGATTTCCAAAGTTTTATGAAAGATTCTGTACACATCCAATGTAGTATTGGCTGGAATACATTTTATTGGTTACTTTTGCCCAAAGCTGGTATATTGCCTAAAGCTAGTAACTAAAAGTCTTGTAACATAATGTCTAGTTATTTATGTTACCTTGACCACTTTTATCTTCTGGCATTCCTAATACAGGGAGCTTTTTTCGTTTTTTTAAAAAGCCTTCTTTCTACATAGTTCCCCAAGTCCAAGTGATGGAACTGTATCATTCTGCTCATTACGTTCATCATCATTTTGACCCTCATCTTCTGGTCAAAAGAGCATGCATAAATGAAAAGTAGCATCTCTCAGCCACACAAAAAATAATTTTAAAATAGCATCCCATTATAGTACAGCATGCATTGCACTTGTATTGATAATCAGTGTATCTGAACATCACACACATGAGGCTCCAAGAATGATACAACAGAACTTTTTCCAGCAATATCTATATATAATAATTGCACACAAATATTAGTCTGACTTTTAAGAAAACAGAAACTATGCATTTAATATTCTCAGAAAACACAAAAAGATTGAATTGTCATATAGCCAGACCACAAAGATGTTTCTTCCAAAACTGAAGACTAGAAAGACTACCTCATCTTTGTCACTTTCAGGGAATTGGCAAAACTTGTCACATTCATGCAGAATCAAAACGATCCTTCTTTGGTCCTGTGTGTATGTGTGTGTTGGAGTGTGTCGGGGGTGGGGGGGAGTGTATGTAGCTTTTTTCTTCCTGCAGAGGGTTTATATGTTTAAATGGCGCAAAACTGATATTTCTGTCATGAAGCCCACTGATGGAACCTGGGGTTTGACTCCTGCTATGCTGTAATTTCACTAGACAGTAAATTCTTTGAGAATGAGTCTCTCACTGTATCACGTAGAGCATAGCGTATTTTCAGGCACCTCCATTGTTGCTTGTGGTTCCATTTCTCATGTGCTTCCCCCCACACTAATCCTTCCATTGGAATTATTGCCACCATGCGGAGGAGCCCTCAATAAGCCATTCAGCCTGTGTTAAGTCTCTCCTATGTTAAGTCTCTCCTATGTCCATGTGTCGTGCCCCATATGTTAAATATTTCTACCATTTTGTATTTTAATCTCAGGAACTTTATCCCCCTTACCATTGGACAATGAACATCCTGAGAGAAGAGCTTGAACCTTTTAACTCAATGTGGTGCCTTGGCTAGGTGCTAAATAAATGTTTTTAAATTAAAGTATTCACTACTTCTCTGAAGGGTCTTTAAAAAAATGGGCTTTATTATTCTAGTTTTCAGTTGAAACCTAACTTGTGGGAGACACAACAATGTCCCTGCTTACATTAGTCAAAATGTCAGTAGTTTCACATAATAAAAACAGATTTCTCCCTAATGTCTTGGTTCCATACAGTCAGTCAGGACTAGGATTACTCGGTCATGTGGCCCTATCATCTTCTGGAGCTTCATTCCTTTCTATATTCAGTCAGTGTGTAGGAAATGAAGGAGGATGTGAAAGTCTGAAGTTTCATATATAACTTCAACCATATTTTATCAGACAGAACTCAGGCCAATGACTCCAGCTTAGTTGGAAGGAGGCTTGAAAATATAGTCTAGTTATGAGCTAGGAGAAAATAAAATGAAGTTTAGTTAGCCCAGGCTTGCACCTGCTACACTGACATCTAAGGAAGTCTAGAAACTGGTCAAGCCCGTCATGCAATGGCTTGTATGTTGCAAGCACTTTTTTTTAACATCACAATAGATTGGCCATTAACTACGTGGAACTTAATTGTCATTATGTTCCTGGGATTTTAGTGTGTCATTTGCTATACTTTATTGATGTCAATAGAAGCTGGTAGAAATATTTGATCGACAAAAGCATTTTTTAAATTTGAGAAGTAACTTTGTACCTTGTGACAAAATAAGACATTTCTAAAAAGATTATGATGCAGAAAAAATATTTTTAAGGAGCAGATGAAATTAGCTACCTGAGTCCACACCTTAGCAAGTAAGACTTGTTTATCAAAGTTTGTTTTCTCTAGTTTTAGTCAAATGATATTTATAAGTCTTTCATACTAGAAATCATTTGAGGGAAATGACATCATTTATTTTTCATTAAGTGCATCTTTTTTTGTAGGATCCATTTTTTCTCCATCACTAATCTTTCAACTACTAACTGGTCTGAGATGTGTTTTTTTAAATGAAACAAACCAAAGTGGGTTCAATTAACTTACAATAACCAGAGGCAATTCAAATGTTTTTCTTTTTTTTTATTGTAAGTAAATCTGCTTTAGCAATTCCTGAGAAATGACAAATTTAGCACTTGCTTTGAAGTATGTTTACATATGAATTTCAATATAAGGATGACTATTCCTTAAGTTTTGTATATAGTAAATAATGAAATTGAATTTTCTTTGGAATACTCTACTTATTCTTTTCCAAAGAAAGGAGTCATTATTTTGTAAATAAGATATGTGCCTCCATTTTACAGGTTTTCCCTGATTTTGCAACCCTAAGTAGTCAACTGAAAGCGTTCACTCAAATCAAAGATATAAGACATACTATATAATGTGAGGTATAATTTTTTTTAACTTACATCTACCACCAAGAACTTTATAAGTAGAGATTTAAGAGGGCAGGCTTGGGGACTGACTGGCCTCCTATAGTTCCTCCTAAACCTGAAAGATTATTATATCAAAAGTCAGCATTTCATTGCCCCCCTATATCCATAAAGAAAATTAAAATCATATGCTGCACAGCAAGCTTAAACCATTCAGAATGCTCGTAAACATATTTAAAGCCAAAATTACAGCTGTTTCTCAACTCTTGGTACCACGTATAGCTCTAGATGCGGTTCTTACGTTGCTGTGCACATACTGTAACAGTAATTACTGTATTTTAAGCACTATGCTATTCCACAAGAACATTTTTTTTGGTGGTGATATAGCAACCTGGTGACAAAGAGCCCCTCCTGTACCACATAACCACCTTCACAAGGAAAACACCGTGTTCTTAATGTTCTTCTAGAGCCTTGTCTTCTTTTGCTAGGGAAGGAGATAACAGGTTTTTTCAAATATGCAACCAAAGAAAGTATTTCATCAAACACACACTGTTTGGTGACCTACTGACAGCTTTTTCTTTCTGTACTTTTAATGCAATTTTACAGTTGGAATTTAATTGATTGCACACATGCTTGACTGAAGGACTAACTGGTTCCACTGGTAGTTCCAAACTTGTGTGAGCACCTTTTCTTGTCACTGTGCTCTGAAATATGGATGAATCAACAGTCAAACATGAACTTTAATTAACTTCCACTAGAACATACCATATGTTATACAGAGATGTAGGAAGTGTGAAATCCTTTGCAAAATGGAAATTTCTCAGAATCTGACAAAGTGGGAGTAAATTTATTATTATTTTATCCTTATTATTATTATTTGTGTTTTCATTGTCTTTGTCACTCTCACTCTCAGAGTTTGGAAAGTGATTAGGTTAACAAGTCTTCCATGAGGAACCAAAGTGTACACTGAAGTGATGATGGATCATACACTATGAGATAACACTTGCAGTGAGAAAGAACTTACCATAAGTTTGTGGTACTCTGTTCACTTGATCCCAACTCTATTTATATGACCATCTATTGAGTAGGATGTCTAGTAGGAAAGGAGCCTGTAAGGTATGTTATTGTGTCCCCTGGCACACTGGTAAAGTGCATGTCTAATTCTGCTGGTGTGGACAATTATGGTGAGAGTAACACTTCGTAGCTCTAGGTGTAATGATTTGGACTAAGGATAATCCCCTAGTAATTTGTTTGTAATATTTTTTGCAGAGATTATTCTTACATCCTAACTCACTGACTTATAACAAACAAGGCTTCCTGTCTGCTAAGTGGGCAAATTAGATGTTATCCATTAGGAATTCTGTGGGGAGCAAAATAAACATAAGATATTCATTTATATATTTACTTGTATTGTCAAGAAAGGTTCTGAGGATGCGTCCTACTGAAAACCTTTGCTGTACAACTTTCATGTATACTTCTAAGGAGCCTAGAAAGAGACAAAGTCAAATTGGGCCTGGTATTCAAAAGATCCCAGCAGAACCTTTAGCCAGGATAGAGAAACTTGTTAGAGACCTCAATTTTGGGGTTTTCCCTTTGGCTCACAGAGAAAAGTCTTTGTTCTCCCAGTACCATTCTTCCTAGAAAGAGGACAATACTGTGTTTTTAAGCAGAGGAAGCCTATCTTCAGGCAAAATCTTTCACAGACTCCTTTTACATAAAATCAATAAAAGTAGAGGTGCTTTGGCTTAAGAAGCAGGTCAGAAGGACAGAACCACCCTCTAATTCAAACTTCGTGTGTTGTTTTCCCCGTTTCCTCTCCGTGGAAACCTCAAAGGAAACTTGCAGCTCCTCTTAACATAGTATGAAAACTATTGGCTCGAGACAACTCAGACCACTTGAGACTCATTCTTCTTGACCTGAGGAAGTCACTCTTTACTATCTATTTTGTCTTACAGAACAAAGGAGAATATTGGAAACTCCAAGCTTGAATGTGCAGCTATTTTATTATATAGATTCCCCTAAAAACTGTAAAATTTCTGTTTATATACAACAATAACTAGCAACACACATATATTTCCAAATACGGGAAAGAAAACTATGAATACACATATGTGTATGTTTACAGGATCAGTTATACTTATGCAGAACAAGTAGATGTTTATGCTATGATTGGAAAAAACTTCCCTCAGACAAAATATACTTCTCACTGGCCCAGTTGCATGTGTAGAGTCTCCCATTACCTATTCTTCTGGGTAATGGGAATTGTTGAAAAAGAAATAGCATCTGGAGGATGGCATATATTCTGCCATTATTGACTATTAATAGTTTACTTTAAATCACTCCTCCGGAGAGCAAGATTGGGGGATGGATTGAAATATAGAACAGAGGAAATCCAAAGAAAATAGGAAGTATAGAGAAGAAGTTGAACTGGGGGAACATTATTTTGGTTGGATTTTGAAGCATAAAAGGTTCTGACCAACTGCAGTGGGGCACAGGTTTATCCAAGACAGATATTCAAAGACCAGAACTGTACAGAAAGGATAGGGTTGCTAAGAAAATCTTTGTTGCTTTTGCAATTTTTTTTAACTACTTAAGCGTTAGTGTGAATATAATCTATATATAAAATTAGTAACCAATTGGCATTTGCATTTGAAAGTCAGTGAGAGGGAGATTGACTTGGTGGCTTGAAGCATACTCAAAATTTTCCACTGGTGTTTATGTGCTTCCCCATGAATCTTTTCACTTTTAACCTCTTTACTTCTTACTGGAATATCTAGGTTCCCTTTCTTAAAAATCAACTTAAGAAAGTGGCCCTAGTATGCTGTTGACTGATCCATGAACTATACTAGGAAATCATCTGCTTAATTGTACGTCTTATAATATTCCTCTGTTCAAAAAGCACTTTGTTGCATCTAAGAAACATATAGAATAGATCAATGGGCTAGCTAATGAGGGGTAGGGCGGGTGGTGGGGTTGAAGACAGTGAGTCTTTCTGTAATACTAGGCAGCTGGATAACAAAACGAGGGCTTAAAAGCGGTCTGCTCTGTAATCCCAGCACTATGGGAGGCCGAGGCATATGGATCACGAGGTCAGGAGATCAAGACCATCCTGGCTAACACGGTAAACCCCGTCTCTACTAAAAATACAAAAAATTAGCTGGGCATGGTGGCGGGCGCCTGTAGTCCCAGCTACTCGGGGGGGGGGGGGGGGGGGGGCGGGGGGGACGCTGAGGCAGGAGAATGGTGTGAACCCAGGAGGTGGAGCTTGCAGTGAGCCGAGATGGTGCCGCACTCCAGCCTGGACGACAGAACGAGACTCCGTCTCAAAAAAACAAACAAAAAAAAGGGGTCTGTTCTGTATCCAGTGGGCAGTCGGTTAACTATTATAGTTTCAGCTATGGGGTTACTAAAACTGAAAGATAAACAACTGCTCCATGTCAGATAAATTTTATCTGCATACTTAAAATATGAATCTTCCATAATGAATCAGAGATGAAGAAAAAAAATAATAAATAAATAAATAAAAATAAAGCCAGATGAGAAAGAAGCCTAAAATGATAAATTGCAAAGTTTTAAATGGCCATTAAAGCTGAGCTATCAAATGGCTACCAAATGAAGTTTCATTTCTCATTTTATTTATAAACATTCATATAAAATTGCAAGGAGAAAAAAGGGAAAATCCTTGAACTCGTGTGAAAGACATTTTGTGCCGTGTATGTTGAATTACTATTAAGTATTCACCTGTCTTAAATGGGCTCTTTCTCCAGCCTCTGCATCATACATCTTAATGTCAGTAACATCTGCAACTGAATGGTAATGTGGATCAGTGAAGATAATCACTAGTTAATAAGAGCTTCAAATCGTGCTTTGGCTAGTGTACACCCTTTAATGTATTTGGATAATTTACCAGTACAATTTTATTAAATGCTTCTGCTTGATCAAAAAGTGCTTGTATATAAAATTAGCTGAGAATCTGAATTTTAAAAAATTACTAGCACAGTGGTTGTTTTGCTTCATGTAGTCCTTACCTTTTAGTTTTCTTTGGAGCTTACATTTCAGAAGTCATGGTTTAAAGATGATTCTTGGCTTCTATTTGAGTACATTGGTGGTGAGGTTGCAACCTTCCTCTTTTTTACTAAGTCTATGTACCACAAAGATGAAAAGACAAAAGGTGAAAAATCTATGTTCTTTGCTCCATTGATAAATCTCAAGTGCATTGGGTCTTGTGGGGACACATTGACCTTTACTATTTCTGTTTTTGTTGCTCTTTATTTATTTTGCTGCAGAATGCGATTGGTCATGAAAAATAACCCAGGGGCGATGCGGTGGGTAGTGGAGAGAAGGAGGAGGAGTGACCTGGTTTTGATTAGTTAATTCAGATTAGGGAGTAAATTCTGATTTCACAGCTGCTGTTCAGGTTCAATGGCACTACCAATTTTTCCATTTCCAGTTCCCATATATAAAGCTGACAGTTTCCTCGGCTAGAACCCTTTTTTAATGCTCCTCTTTGGCAGAGGCTCTACCTTTCCCCCCATGATTTTCAGTAGCCTTCCTCCCCCATGCAGCTTTGCCAGAGCTACTCAGTCGTGAGCTTCAAATCTCCTGTAATTCCAGTCCTAGCAGGCCCTTAAAAATGTAGCAATGCACAGA